>NC_068944.1:52176894-55120644 GCF_026419915.1 Harpia harpyja | reverse complement strand
TGAGGCTCTTGTCAGTTTTATTGCTAAGAATGGATGCCTCGGGAATGCTAAACTAGTGTGTAGAAAATGTTTGTTGTTTACGTGGGTCTTATTGTGCATTCCCAACATTAACTGGATGTCAAGTATGTCCTTTGGAGCAAAATTTATCAGAGCTCCTGGTAAATCATTCTGTATTTATCTGTACTGATAGTCAGATTCACATGAAAACATATTAACTTAGACTTCCAGTCACTGGATATTGTCATGAAAAAATATGATTACAGGCATCGAATCTCTGAATGAACTTACCCTGAGTTTATCCTATCTAAAACTTCTGCTGCTGTTTTTAAGATCAACCTTTTAGTTTAGTCTGTGCTTGAATTTCAACTCAAGCAACTGAATTATTTGTCTTTTCTCTTTACATTGTTCCCTTCTAAATCATTGCTTGTGTCAGTCTAACATAGTAAGGGCAACATAGAAGGGCAACAAAGTTGGTGAGGGGCCTGGAGCACAGGTCTTAAGGAGCAGCTGAGGGAACTGGGTTTGTTTAGTCTGGAGAAAAGGAGGCTGAGGGAACACCTTATCACTCTCTACAACTACCTGAAAGGAGGTTGTAGTGAGGTGGGTGCTGGTCTCTTCTGTCAGGTGGCTGGAGATAGGATGAAGGAAATGGCCTCAAGTTGCGGCAGGGGAAGTTTAGATTAGATATTAGGAAAAATTTCTTTACTGAAAGGGTTGTCAGGTATTGGAACAGACTGCCCAGGGAAGTGATTGAGTCACCATCCCTGGAGGTATTCAAAAAGCGTGTAGACAAGGCACTTCAGGACATGGTTTAGTGGGCATGGTTGATGGTTGGACTCCATGATCTTAAAGGTCTTTTCCAACCAAGATGATTCTGTGATTCTAAGGTGTTACAGCCCAGCAATCTGTAACAGGCATGCTCACACTTGCTCTTTTTAGCTTTCTGCATATAAAGGAAGGGTGGAAGAATCTCGCATCTCCCTTTCCTTTTGTATGTCAGCTGATTTAGAATCATAGAATCATAGAATCATTTAGGATTGTCTATGGAGTTTGCCACTGCTTAAAATAAAGGCCTGCTTAAAATAAGTGGAATTTTCTTCAAGTGAATGTTTAATCATCTTTATGGCATTCCTAGCTATGTTTTTATGTCCTCTTTAACTTATGAAGGCTTAGTCCCTTCTTCAGTGGGCATATCCATTTGTGGACAAAGAAGATAATTCACTGGACACTATGCTTGTTGGGGGCCTTGGTTATGCAGTGCCAGGGGCTATGCCACAGGAAAGGCCCTTTGGGGTGTGCTATGCTGTTTCTGAGTCATTGCTTCAGAACATCCCATGTAGCTCCTTGTAAAGAGCCGAGAAAAACTGCAGGAGGAATAATCAAGATATCACCCTCTGCACTTTCTGGTCTTGCTGTCTGTTCTAGAGAAACCCTTGCTTTATCACTTGCACTCAGTGCTTTCAGGCTGAGTGCCATGTCTCTAGGCAGAGTGCCCAGCCTTTCTCTACCTGAAGTTTGAGCCAGTAGTCTTCAGCAGCTTTCCAGCTCTTGCTGTCTTCCAATTCAGTTGCTCTCATTTCTGATTTGAAATAGATTCGGGTGCACTTTGCAGCCTGGTGTTAGGGTAAATGTGTAGGGTTGCAGAGGAAAGACATCAGTTCTAAATACAGTGGTAGCAGAAAGACTGTTCCAGAAAAATTTAAGGACTAATAAAGATGTAAAGTTTGTAGGTACAGTCATGGCACTCTTAATGCAAAGTCCTGTGGTGGCCCTGTTTTATATTAGCATATTGCTTTGGTCTGGATGAATGGACTGGATGTCTGGAATTCACATGCACACTGTGCTAGCTCATAACTAACTAACATAACAATATCCCTGAGACTCCGGTTGTCTGGTATAGCTTCAGTCTTCATCCTCTTCTAAAAAGATGATGATCACTATTATCCATCTCTCATCATTCACATCAGAAACTTTTGACTTAAGAGCTCATCTGTGGCCTGAGGACATTACATGTACATATGACCAAGAGGAGCAATCTCCTAAGAGGGATCGCTTTGTTCCAAATGAGGGTCAGTCTCCTGAGGAACACTGGCAAAAGAAGGATGCAAGAAGTCAAGGGAAGTTCAAGTCCCTATGAAGCTGTTTGTTCATTATGCTCAACCCCAGGTATATACAGTAGTGTAACATTTCTCAGGAACAGCTTCTGACAGTGTTCAGAAAAAGTTGGATCCGGGACAATGTTTCAAGACTTATCCTTTGAGATGGGGGACTTCCAAAGGAGGTCTTTTTGCCTTGGAAATTCACAGCAAGTAACAATTCTCCCTATTCCATGTCAAGCCTTTAGGATTTTTATCACTTGTGTTACTTCTCAATTTATTGGCTTCCACGAGGTACTGTTTTTCTTCAGTCCTGCTGTATTTGAGTGCTAGGAGCCCTATTCAGTTAGGAACTGTGCTGGAGCATACTTGAGGTATTTGGAAGCCATCTGGACATGGTCCTGGGCACCTGCCTCTAGGTTGCCCTGCTTGAGCAGGGGGGTTGGACAAGATGACCTCCAGAGGTCCCTTCCAACCTCAACCATTCTGTACTTCTGAGACACTGTGGTATCCCTCAGAAATTCTTTCAGGTCTGTAGTCATTTGCTTCCATCTGCACCTTTTAATAGAGTCTTCCTTTTTGTTGACCTTGGATCTGCAGAGGAATGGAGCAGTTTGATTAATTTTGTGACTCTGTGCAGACTTTTGTTGCGATTAGGTTATTGTTTTCTTATGTTGGGAAGCTAACCAGCTGATACTTTTTTTTTTTTCCAAAATTGCATGCGTTCTTCAGCTAACATTGTAGATGTCAGGCATGCTTTATTTTTCTATTTGCTTATGAATATCTCTTGCCTCTGTTGTTTCTGCTATAGGGAGCTCTTTAGATACTATTAACCTCAAGCTGGGGACCATCATGTTGGATAGAGGAATTTCTGTGAAGCTGCTTGAGTGGAATGAATACATACAATTAGAGCAAGAGAGAGAGGTGAGATTTTCAGCATTTTCAAAGTGTGCCCTTCTCAGATCTGCAAAGCCTTCACTTGGTAGTTCCATACATGTGCTGTAAAGTACTGTGCCATTCGGAGGTTGTTCAAGTGAGATGAGTCTTGATAAGATGCTCTTTGAGATGCTTTTCGTGTGAACTATTTAGTTTACTCAGTGTATAGTTATATTGCTAGAAGAACCAGGAGTATGAACGCTAACATATCTGTTGAAGGAGAGAGGAAAGGCCATTTATGTGTAACTGTATATGGCTGCCATGTCTTCAATGCCATGCATTCAAAATTCCTTCCCCTGCTTCTGCCTTGAGGTCTTTTTGTATAAAGTGGGGACAAGCTGCTAGGAATTAAGGGTATGATATGGCCCATTTATATGATACCAGCATTTCTAGTCACTGCTTCAACCATTGCTATGTTGTTTGCATACTTGAGTGATTGCAACAGCCACATTGCTAAACTGTAATTTTTCCAGTAATATAGGCAGTAAATTTTGTTCCCTAAACTGTTTGTGAAGGAATGCTATTTCTGGATATACCTACACTAACAAGGCTTTGCTTTCAATTGTTTTGTTTTGTTTTGTTTTGTTTTTTTTCTCTGCAGTGACAGTCATTGTAGGGAAGCTATGATACATACCTTTGAATGGAACAAAATGCAATAGGTTAAACCAGACCCTAACAAAAATTTAGAAAATGTGATTAATAGGTAAGTGTTTGGACAGGGCAGTACAACACAGACCACAGATCAGAACCAAAACATATAACATTTTGTCAGTGTTGCAATAAAATATTCCAGTTTAAATAATTTGGGAATCTTGATAGATGCTTGCTATTATTTTTTTTTTTAATATTCTCCCTTCAGGTTTGTTTAAAACTTGGTTTAAGCTAAGAAATTTAGATGCAAGGCCAGTTCACACCGTTGTGGATCTTGTATCTCAGTGTCTGTATATCTTTCAGGCCTCAAAATGTTACATCTTATGCTGTGGGCTTTTTTCTTAATTACATGAAGAAATTTTTTTCTATGTCCTTTATCCTGTAGAGTGATATCATGTACAGGCAACTAAGCAGTTTATCTGCAGGACTTCTGTGTATTTCCTCTAGGGTGTGCAATATTTTGAAGATGATAACCAAGTCTGGAGGACATCTAATTAGCATTAGATGCCATTAGCATAATGGCATCTAATTAGCATGTGTTGGGTTACACTCCTGTTTCCTGTATTGGGTGAAGTTTGTTAAAAGCTGAGTAGGTCATGTTGGGAGGAAGTAGAGATGGGTACGAAACCTTGAGATGATACAAATAATAACTAACTTGCATAATTCAGTGTGTTATAGAATAAACAAGAAACTGGGCTACTATTTTATAATACGTACTACATTTTACTTTGGCAGTTGATACTACTGTTTAAGAGCTGGAAGTCTTCAGAAAAAAAGATGCCAAATCCAGACATGGTTAGAAAGAATACCATTGACAGATTTGCAGTCAGTTACACTAAGTCTAAACTGATGTTTTATTTAGTAGCATAGATTTTAATTATGATTTTATAGCTAGTGTTTTTGTCAGAAAAGATTCAGCCCTTGATCACGACTAAGACATTAGCAAAGACATACTGTTTATTTGCCTCTTGGAGATAAGCTTGAGGATTTTCCTACCCCTCTGGAACTAGTTTCTCTGCATTATCAGTAAAGTTATTGTATGGCTAATTACATAGCAGTTCAGGTTGATTTAAGAATACAAATGTTATTGCAGAAATAGAAGAGGCTTAGACCATTATTATTTTTAGCGTTCACTGAATCTCCAGTGCTATGTTTTTCTTTCTTACTGTGGTAAGTTCAAATGAGCAGGTTTGAAAAGGTTAGTTAGCCACTGGGGATATTAAAAATAAAGTAGGAACTACATTGTTTCTACTTCTTAGAATATTAAAAATGTGTTTTTTTTAAATTGAGTGAAGAAAGAGTAAACAACAAAAACTTCTGGTGATTCTGTTCATATCTGTCACCTCAGGGTGGGAAAGAGATGGCTTTTAAATTAGTACATTTCAATGTGAGAGATTTAGAAGGTGTGCAGAAAAAAAAAGGTAGTTTTTAGCTTCAGTTCTGTGTTTGATGTTAGTCAAACTGTAATTCCAGCAATTGTGTTCTGTAGCCACTGTGTGACCTACCCAGTGGCAATCAGCCCCCCCCTTCTTTTTTTTTTTTTTTTTTTTAAAAGCTAATTGGCCCATGTTTTGCTTACTAAATGTCATCTGGACTCAGTAAAAAGTAAGTGACCTGCATTGAATTAGTGTAATTGTAATACAAACAGAACATCTCATAGTTTTGGTCTTATACAGGAAAAGAGAAAGTTGGAGAGATTTTTCAGTTTGATAAATAAAACTGAAGATACAGGGAGCCAACTTTGGCTCATAGTTCATTTTACCTTTTTACTGTCTTCTTTTAAAAAATTATAATTGGCATTTGAATTTTGTCTGTTTTTTCTTTGGAACATTTTCCTTTCTGGAAGAATCTTCCTTAGGATGTATGTTGTACCAGTTATTAAATCATGACCAATCATTACCAATTCCAGTTTCATCAGACACAATACCATTTCAGGAAGATAACTTCTTTTCTATATACCTAGCCTGTTCAGATTTTAGTATACTGTTTTACCTCTGTCATTTGGTAGGACTACTTTTGAATGTCATTATGTAGTTCATATTTTTTGCTTTCTGTTTCAGAGAGCAATGGTTACACCTACCAAGATAACAAAGTGCCATGAAGAACTGAAGTATCAGTTCCAGTGGTACATTTGAATTTTAACTCTGACTTCAATCTTGTAGCTGTATTATTCACTTTGGTTTAAAAGGGTAGTTATTTTTTAAAATGGAAGACTAGTGTCATTGTGTAAGTAATACTATGCCTTGGTTATACTTCTGGACATTTGAATGACCAAATGAAAAGAGATTTTACTTTATGATGCCTCCCACTGCTTGTGTCTGCATCATGGTCTATGGGGTAGAAAAAAAAGTTAGATTTGCTCTACCAACTACATTTCCTTACAGGAAAGGATGTAGATAACTTTTACACTAATCTAGCAATGAAATTAAGGGGCTACAGTGTAAATGATATTTTTATGAAGCTATTAGGGAGAATATTGGAAATACTGGCTAGGCAAGGACAGTAAAACTGTTCTCTATACGTACCTGGTAGCTGGGAAAGCAGTGCTGTTGAGTCTTGTATTCTCTCAGTACATTGGGTGTCAGTGGAGCAGAGACAGGAGAAGTTTCCCTTCTTTGCTTGAAGGTAGACAGCTTTAAGATGTAAGAACTTAATACTCAGTTACTCTTTCATAGACTAGAAAATCTTCTGTAATTAATTAGGCATTTCCATTATTTCAGTGGGATGTAGGCATTTAATATATGGAATTTTATAATCTGTCAGCTGAATTTTAGTTCTTAGTTTGAACACTGCAAGTGAATGGGTCATTTTTCTTTGTGCTGGTGGTTGGCTTTTGCTGTCACCTGTTCATCTGTTGCCATTGTAAATGGTGAAGTAGGAAGCAGCAGACATTGCTGTGAGCATTGTTCCTTTGTGTTCCATGTTTCTTCTTTTAAACATGGTCATTCTGTTTCTGTACCTAGGCTGACCAAGCATAATAATCCTTTTTTTTTTTTTTTTTTTTTTAAATTACCAAAGTCACCTTTGGACATGCTAGTGAGCTGTCAGCCACTGTAGGTTTTTAAATTCACAGTGTGCAGATTATTTTCCAGCAAGACTGTATTCCAGTTGTGACATGACTAGATTAAACTCCTGCTTTCTTTTGTGCTACCTGTAACCTCTCAAAGTATTGACTCTTAAATGTAAGTCCTTACATAATCTGCATAAAATCAGAGGCAGAGGAGCTGTTGCAGGGAGAGAGAGCAACCCGTGCTCTCTCAGGTAGTTTATTGGAAGCTTTCCTACTCTGTAACCTGAATATTCTTTGTTGAAATTTAAACTCATTAGCTCTTCTTCTTCTGTTCTTTGTAGACTTGAAAAAAAGAGTATTTTCTCCCCCTTTGAAGGGGCATTTAACATGTTGGAGACTGTTACCGTGTTTCTCACTATAGTCACCTCCGCATTAGACTAAGCAATCCTAATTCATTGAATCTTTCCTTGCAGACTGTGCTTTTAAATATCTAAGCATTATAGTTGCTCTCTTTTGAACCGTCTTCAGTTGGTTCCCATCTCTGAAAGTGTGATGCCTAAAACTGGACACAATACTGCTGCTGGAGGTCTAACGTATCCTGAATAAATAAGAACTACTGCATATTTCTTGAATGCCTTCTGTCATTACTACTGTGTGTGTGGTTATGGCAGAGGTTTCACATTTAATGTCCAGCAAGTTTACTACAGCTTTTTCTCACAAATATAAGTTACTTACTCCTTGACTCTTTTATTAGTAAATATAATTGCAAACGCAGTTTTTCCACTTCATGTCTCGGTAAATGTTAATGTATTTCTGGATGTAATCAATGCCTCATTTTCTCAGAAACTGCAGAAAATACTGTGGGAAGAAAAGATTTTATTCTTAAAGTAAGCTATATTGTTGGAGTTTTCTTGGAGGGAAAGTAAGTTTCTTAGTCTGGGTAACAGAATTGGAAGCTTGTAGGCATTATGTCTATGAATTTCCAAGATAGTACTGAATCAGGAGTAAAAGAAACTATGGTGAAAGAAATATTCTTTCTCTCAATACTCAGAAGAGTGTTCCCCGGATTCAGTCATGTAATGTGCACTTTCAGAACCATTTCCTTGTTTTGTAACTGATAAGAAACTAGTTGTTCAAGTTCAATGCTGAAAAAAGAAAAAGTTGTTCAGGTTCAAGACTCTTATGTTCTAGATCTCTCAAATTCTGTGAAAGGGGGGATTTAAGTGATAGCAGGATGCTTCTATCTGAGAGAGGTACCAACATCTATGAAGATACCTTCTTCCTCTTTTGATTCCTGGATACCTGTGTGGCTGGGAAATATCCTTTAGGCAGTGAGTTGCCTGGCTCTTGAGCAAAGATCTGCCATAATGTATAGTTTGGTCTGAGAGGCTCTTAAATGTTGGTAAGTTCCCTGAGGGTTATGGTAGAACCTCAAATTGGCTAGTGGTCTGAAGTGGGCCCATCCCTCTGTTATGGTGATTTCCTCACAAACAGGAGGTGTTGCCCATCACTATCAAAAGGAAATTTTCTCCTATACAACTATGTTTAAAAATAACTTCTTTTCCAAGTCCGTGTCAAGTAAAAATTGAAGTAGAAGGTTAAACCACTATACCAGATATTTCTTTCAGTCTAAAGACAGCTTAATATCTATTTCTTTTTTCTACCTTAACCCCCCCCCAACCTCTTCCCTCCCTCAGAAAAAAAAAACCTTTAAAAAAACACATGTGCATACACCTGTGCACCTCCTCCTGATTAAATGTATCTTGCTCGCCCAACGCTGAGATTGAGGGTACTTTTCAGAACAATAATCATGAATTAATTTGTGCTCATTTAGGTTTTCCTTTTGGTGAGTGAAATTGTTGGAAATACTTTCCTAGATAGTGTCTGCAGTTCCTTTCAGGTGTTTGAAACTCTTGTGTGTGTTTGTAAGACTTGCTGACTTTCATTGTCTTGTGTTCTGGTAGTGTTTGGATTTTTTTAGTCATCTTGGGGTTTTTTTGTTTGTTTGGGTTTTTTTGTCCCTGGATACTGTAAAAATGTGGAGACTTGTGATTATTGTGCATGTGAACTTTCAATATAACCTTTCAATAAAATGTTAAGTAATTATACTGTTTTGTACCTATATGGGATTATTTGCAAGTTAGGTATTTTTCTCTGAAAATTCCTGTATATGTCAATTAAAAAAATAAAATTCAAAACCTTTAGCTGCCTGGGGTAGTTCAAGCACAAAATCTTGAGTAGCCTGAAATTATTTTTGTTTTCAGCGAATGGCTTTGCTTTAAAAATTGTGTAATTTCACTTATCTACCCCCCCCAAAAAAACCCCAACCCAAAGAAACAACAAAAAACCCCAATGAAGCCAAAGAACAGTTAAAAAACCTTTATGAGATTGCAGATATTTCCATGTGTCATTTTTCATTTTTAAAGACTTTTGAAAGGCATTTGTTGCCCTTCTTTAAAGACTTGCTATCTAACTTAAAGGAGGGGAGAATTTTGAGGATCAGGTTGGTGGCTGTCTCTTCTGTTGTAACTTCACTGATGTCAATGAGTTCATAACCTTGCAGATGAAATGGGGACTTGAATGTTATGTCGCTAAAGAAAAAGGAAATGGGAGGACAACATTCATTTGAATGGCGGAATTGCAAAATTTACCAATGTTTTGTGCTGAAGAGTTGGGTTCACGAAATTGAAACAGCCCTACTGAATTGGATAGAAAAACTCAAACTATTCCATTTTAAAGTAGAAGATGGAAAGTTGGGACAAGATAACAGTTGAAAAACCTACAGGCAAAAGTTATGAAGAATTCCCCAAATCATAGGGAATTATTTAAATATGTTGGAAGAAAGGCTGGAGAAATATTGGTAGGTCTGCTGGACTTGAAGGGAGAGGAAGAAGAAACAAGCAAGCAAAAGAAGGCCAGTGCAGATAAAGTTGTTTCTCTGCATACAACTCTATCAAGTCATTTGTTGAATTGCTTTGAGATCTCTTTGGACAGTACAAGTGATGACTTACGAGAGGTCAAGTAACTTTCAAAAACATTCTCCCCCCCCCCCCCCCCCGCAATAAATTGATAAATTAGCTGACGGTAGGACAGCATGCTGAGGTGATATTTCTGGGAAAAGATTGGTGGTATAAATATTTTCATTACTCATCTGAAAAAAGGTTTTGAGAATGAACAGACATATGCAGATGACACGATCCTTTTAGATGAGTTAGCAGGGGGAACTTGCTCTTTGTCTTGCTAATTGGATAACAGCCAGTGCAATAAATTCTGCCTTTTAAATATATCATTGCAGATTTGTCTCAGGACATGGTAGAACTTTAAAGTTATGATATGTGATGGGATTTAAAAATCAGTTGTATAAGTGAGCTTGTTTAAAACCAGTAAAAAACCCCCCACACTGAATGAACTTGTGGCCTTAGAATGCCAACTTCAAGCTGTTGTCACAGAACAAATTATCTGTAATATTCTTTTGAAATATAAAGCAATTTTTTTAAAGGAAGTATCACAGAATCATAGAATATCTCAAGTTGGAAGGGACTCATAAGGATCATTGAGTCCAACTCCCACCTTTAGTAGAAAGAGTAAGTTCAGAGGTGAATCTCGAGGCACAGTTCTGTTGCGTGACGGTGCTGACAAGGCAAGGATTGATTCTTTTCAGTAGATTTACAATTGCACTATTGCAAAATGTTTGAGATTGGTATCTTTACATTCTTAACCTATTGTAACGCTGTCAAAATGTTATGAACTTACTAGCACTAATAAATATACAGGTCAATATAAATGGCTTATCTTTCAGTAACCCATCTTTGCTGTTAATCATGTGATTATTCTTTCCATTAAGTATTTTTTCTCTGCGTTTATTACTTTATTACTTTACATCTTAAGTGAATCATACTTTGCTTTGAACAGCAAAGGTCGCCATTCCAGAGGGAAGCTTGTGACAGTAAATGGCTGATAAACCACTGGTAACAGTTGTGTGGGTTTTGTTTTATTTTTTTTCTCCCTTCTGTTCTGGTGTTTTGTTTTATTTTTTTAAATGCTCCTAGTGTTAATATGTGAGGTGTCTGTCACTTTATCCTAAAATAATTTGAACATAATTTTTACTGTATGTAGTACTGTGTATGTGATTTAATCAGTGGTCATTACTAAAGAATACTGAGGTGAGCACAATAGAATTGCATGTTAAATGTCACATATATTTCCTTTCATTAGGATTAAAAATTCTCTATCAATTATTGTTTGTCTGGAATTTCTCTGGACTAAATCTACACTTGCCCCTTCCTGCACTTAGCCCTGTGTTGATAATTCTAGCTGTGCTTCGCTGGGAGCTTGTGAGGCAGGTGGGTGTAACAGCACGGTGTTCTCATTCTGTTACTGGGTTGGATGAACAGTCATTGCTAACTCTCAGTGAAGAAACTGCCTTTTTGTTTGAACAGTGATAGGAATCTTTAAGTTTTTGCTTAATGTTGGAAATGTAGTTTTATTGGTAAGACTAGGTGTTTTTTAATATTTGGTACTATAGGTTTTTCAAGTTTTGTGAAAGGCGAAAACTCTTTACTTTCTGTTTTGATGATCTAGCTTTCAGAATAACGTAATTGCTGGGGGGGGGGGTTGTTTTCTGTTTTTGTTTTGTTTTGTTTTGTTTTGTTTTCAGATGGCATTTCCAAACATTTTTTTGATAATTCATTATTAATGTCAACTGAAAAATAAGTAACTTTACTGAACATCTTTTTTTCCCCTAAATTGGTAACAGCTTCTTCAATATTTTAGCTTAAACCAAAAATGTGTTCTAGCTAAGATGAGGGAGAAGCAGTTATCCATTGGGTGGCTAGGTCAGTCTGGAGTATTTATTCACTGAACGTATCTTCAGTAAATGCTTTTTACGACACACAGTTTCAAAAGAGTGTTAGTGGTAAATTAAGAGGATGAAATTTACTTGACAACTTTTGGTTTTTTATAGTCTTTAATTCAGGGTAAATTGTTCAGTTTTTCCTGAGCAAAATTGAAATGAATGCTCCGTTTTAGTGTGTTTCTTCCAGCCGCTTCTCTGTTAGAAGTATGTGAGGTATGAGACAGGCAGTGAAAACGAAGGACCTATCACTGCATGGGCCGCTAGATGCACAGTTTTGATTTGAGGGTTTCCTTCTTCGTCTCTGTAGTTCTTGTTGCTCTTGTCACTGAGATTAGTAAAGAGCAGCATTAACCCACGCCTCCCAAAAAAGGAAGATATAATTGGATGAATGAAAATTGGTGCGTGACTGAGAAGCCACTTTTTTCTTTCCAAAAAGAAAGAGTAAAAAATGGTATTGGCTTCTTCAACAGAAGTAATGTTTCACATAGAAAGATAATTAAGCTTTTCAAACATTTTGCATCCCACATTCAGATTCCAGTTAGGGGTTTTGTCAAACTCGGAGGATATTGAGAATCTCCTTGGATCAGGTATCTGGCAAATGTCTGATGGAACCTGATGTGTTTGTAATTCTGCACAAAAAGTGTGAGCGCATTAGAAGATCTTCATTAACTAATGTGTTTGCAGACGAGAGAAGGAAGCTGATGATTTTTAGGGTGCTTCTAACAATTAAATTTATTATCAACACTGAAGCAGATCATAAACTGACTTCCTTGTCTTTAAACACACGAGGTGTTGTTCAGTAACTTTGTTTTTCACTGTCACAAAGTTTTGCAAAAAACTTTGTTGTAACAATATTGTAGTTCTGAATTAAAATAAAAAAACAAAAACAAAAAAACCCAACCAAAAAATGCTCAGCAAAGCAAAACCAATGTAGAAGCTGCTAGTATGTCACCCTTCTTGTCCATGCTGGTATTTCATTTCTAGACAGCTGTTGAATTGTGTAATTGAATAATCAGTAGTGTTTCAGTAGCCTTTTTGAAGGCCATTCAAGAAGGGAGGGAAGTTCTATGATGTGTATCACAAAGAAGAGAAAAATGTGTCTTTCAGCTGATTCTTTGTTTTTAAAGTTAATAAAATGTTACAGTATTCAATATTTAACCCCCCCAGCCTTAAATAGGATTTCATACTCTAAAATGTGTTCCTGAGTTTAAATGTATTTTGGAGTTTGTTTTCTGCAGTAGATTGATAAACTAAGTAGTATAATTGTGGTGCCAAAAACGAGTCACAAACTGCCTGTGGATGTCTTGTGTCCTTACCTTCTTTATAAAAAAGTTTCTCTCTGTAGATTCTAGCAATGGAGCTTCACAGCATGAAAATTATAAAATTGCCACAATATAAAAATCTTTGCTGTCTTCTTCAGCAGCATTCATGATACTGGGCAAACAATAACAGAAAAAGTTATACTTTTGATTTCCTGCTGTTTATTACAAGTCTTTTAACTAAGCAATAGAGATAAGTTGTTCAAGAGCTAAAACCCAAAAGACACATAGTAGCTCTACCAAATTACTGTTGATCATTTAATGAGTTCGTGGGCTGTGTGAAATACAGATGTATTACCCTGACTGACAGGAAGAATGAGCTGCAAGGATTTTCTGATTAGGAAATTCCAGATGTGGTATATGAGGGTCTCATTTTTCTTTTGGCATTTCCTAATTCATCATCATCACCATAATTATATTTTCACGCCAATAAAATTGTCCATAGAAAAAACTTCATGAAAAAAATGTTTTCAGCCTGGACTTTATTTAAAATGCTAGACCCTTTAAGAATAATAAAATCATGTGCTGACTTGTGCAGTTCTGCTCTCATTTAAGACCTGGTCCTCAGTCCAGTATTCAGCTTAACCGTAACTGCTGGTTATCAGGCAAGTGAGTGCTTCCAGGCAACAGTTGTGGTAGAAACTGTGTTAGATTGTCTAGTGCCCAATTAAGAAGTGGCCACTGAAAGCTGCCCTGCATCTTCCCCCCAGCTGTTGTCACATATATACTGTAATCTGCATTGGATTCTGGTTTCACAGCAGGGTGTAGGACTTGCCTCCGAGCAATGTATGAAAGATGATTCAAAGTAGAGTTGGGCTCAAGGTTCAGAGGTGGAAGGGCCAGTTCAGGACAAATTTGGAATGGACTCTCTATTACAGACAGGTGAAGACAAACACTGATTAAGCTGCCATGGTCCCTCAGGCCTGAGTTCTGACACCTTGCACCTTAGAGATTTTTTTTTTTTTTAAATTTTTTTTTAAAGGATGATTGAATGGTTAAAACTGAAGACTGAGTCATACCATCTAACACCTTGGCTGTATATCTGATGTGTTCCTTGAGTAATACTTGCCAGTCTGCCTCAGATACGTAAGGAAATGTGGAAGGCGATGTTGAAGGTGGGAGAGAGAGAAGAATTAGCCCCAGCTCTTTTGTAGTATGTCAGAGCCTGCTCCCTCTGTTGAACAATTTCCTCTTAATGTTTCCTGCAGTTGTTACTGCCAGTTCAGCCCATGTAATTGGGTGGATGGTAGCTTATATTTGGTTTTTCTTTTAAGCGACGGTTGCCTAACACTGGCTGTCTGAGCACTGCCATGAGCCCTACTGTGAGAGCTGAACTAATACCAATAGCTGTGGGAAACTTCTAGAGAAACTTACAAGTGGAGTGGAGGCAAAAAATTACTACAAGTAATAGTTTGGGAGAATACAAGGACTGGAGAAAGAGAGAGTAAGATGAAAGCAGCATGAAAAAACCAAGTCTCCTAGGTTTCCTGCTTCCCTCGGCACCCACAGAACGGAATGACTGAAACAGCTTAGTTTTTTGTTTTAAAGTAGGACAGAGTTCTTTTAGGATAGAAGAGATGTATTTGACAAGAAATGGAAGCAAAAATGAGGAGTAAATTCCTGTCAGATAAGTGTTTCGGTTTTATTCCTGGAGATTTGGGACTAGCTTTATAATTCTCCAGTGATTGCTTTGCAAGCTTCTTGGAAGGAAACAGAAGTAGTTGGAAGCTAAATCATAGACTATTTTGAAAGAGAGAGGGAACTTAACTTTTATGCAAAGAAATATGCAAGCCAAAATGAGGGAGTAGAGGGGGAGGATGGAATTGAAAACCAGTTAGTTAACAAAAGGAAGTGCTGAGAGCTGGGGGGAGAGGTACATGCTAGCAAGTACATGACTTAATTAACAAGTTGGACTAAACATTTGGAATAAGTAGTTTCTACATGTTTTCTTGCATGACAAAAATGCATCCAAATTTTTTTTTTCAGCTACCACAGCTCATGTCATGTATCAAGATTTTAAAAAGCCTGCAGTTTAAGCATTAAATAAATATACATGTTTCTGAAGTAGGTATTTTCAACATACATACAAAGCATAAATGTGGGTTTAGGACCCTAACTCTAGCTCTTGAATATCTCCTTTTGTGACTTTTATTGCTTGCCATAAAAGAATGATTCATGAATTCCCTCTTTCTTCTCATTGTCCTTTGAATTATAAAGAAGTCACTTCTTTGCTGTGGTTCTTAACTGCTGTGTAGTTGATGAAAATAATTGGCAAAGGCAAATAGTTTTCCCAAAACATTGGAGCTGAGGCAGACTGAAACTAAGCTTTGCTTACCTGTGGAGAGACAGGTCAATGTTTATTATCAAACAGGAGGTATACATTTTGACACCACATAAACAGAAGTTACTAGTCTTCTGTTACAGCTGTGTGTTTTCAATAGCTACTGCCGAGCTAGCTGTTAAGAGTAGCTGAAGATAAGATCAAAAGTCATCAGTTCAAAGTTCAGAAGAGATCATTACTTTCAAGGACAGAAACAGCCACTGCTTCATACCAGAAGCACTTCACTTGTACTGACAATTGATCTTGTATCGCAAGTGAAGTAGGTAAGGCCAATTATGGGGTAATAGAGTGCCATGTTTCCTATCTGAGTTCACATACTAGTTTGGCATGGCTGCCCACTGAAAATATAAAGCTATTATAGCATACATCTTTATTAAACAAAATGCCCAGGTCTCTTCTTGTAATTCTTGTATTAGGCAGATAATGAAATGAGTTTTGTAAATGTTTAAGTATTTGAATTAAAGCAAACTATTCAGTACTGAAATAATTTCTCATTAAAATTATAGTAAAGTTTTTGCATCATTTTGCATGGGTTCTGCTTTTCTTCAGCATATGAGAAGATTTTTAGAATGAGGGTTTGAACAAGTTAAACCAACTTTCAAGGCCAGTTAGACTTCTCAAGGAGTTATGGATAAAATCTCAGAAAGTTCCCTCTCCCTCCTCCCTGTGTTTCGAACACAGGCTGAAGCTTCTGGTGCTTCTCCTATGTTAAGAGTGTGCATAATCTCTCATTTATTTTTTTTTCCCCCTTTTCTGAGTATGTATTGTACTTGTAGAAAAACAAATGAAGAACTTTTACTCCCTTTCACTTTGGAAAACATGGTTGAATTGAACCTGGTGGAAGAAATCATAAAGAAAAAGGCACAATATATATAATCTTAAGTAGGACAAACATTTTTTTATATAGCATGAATCCTTTTTCCCAGTTGAAAAATCTGTCTGCATATGGTTCTTTACAGGGTGAAATTTATTATATAGGTAAAATGCTGCCTTTTCAATTTTGTGTAAATTCTCACTGCTAGTAGACAAGTTACTTGATTATTTTATTTTTGTCATCTGTTAGTGTTGTCTTAGGTCTTTCAGCATATGCTTTTAAGTCTTATTAGGAAAAGCAAGTTTTAAAACTACATCTGAAGAATTATGAATGCAAAAGGAAATACTAATCCTACCAAGTTTCCTAAGCAAGTCTCCTATAAGGCTAAATGCAGTTAAGAGAGGAGAAGGTGAACTTGGCTTTTCACAGCAACTTTATATGTGTCTGTCTAAACAAGCAGTGCTATCATTTCTACTAAGAATTTCTGAAAGAACAAAATCATCTCTTGAGATTAATAAACAGCAATAGATAAATAATGAGTGATGTGCTCAATGGGGTACAGTTTAAACACAGAAAATCTAATGGGAAGTAGCTACATTAGTAGCAGATGGATTTACTTCCTGAATCCCCATCTGAGTGGAAATCCTAGCTTACTTAAAATTTGTCTTCCAGATTTTTAGCCTGATAAGAAAGGTTGATAAAGCAATTCATTTACTTGGCTTCAGTGCTGTGATGATGTGTTTTGTTTAAACTTGCTATTGTTGTTTGATTTTTATCTAGGCTATTTTTATGATTCCTACAAATCCCCCTCCAACCTTCCGGAAGCCAGAGCTCTGGTCTGATGAATTCACAGATTTTGTGAAGAAATGCTTAGTGAAAAATCCTGAACAAAGAGCTACAGCAACACAGCTGCTACAGGTCAGTATTTAAGTTACTGAGGAAATGCAAGTTTTATGGCTTTTTTCCTCTAGTCTCAAACCAGAACGGTTGTGAAAATTTCTAAGGGCAAATCTCATTTTAACTATTATCATGCCTTACTTCTTTTCCACTTTTTCTCTGTCAGCTCCTGTATCTCTACTCCCATTTTATTTCTCTTTTGCTGCTTCTAAAAATTAATTGCTCTATATAAAGTTTAGGGCTGGTTGTTGCTATTAAAATTGGATCCTTGCTTTGTGGTGGGAGGCCCTCAATAGATCTCAGGATGCAGGCAAGTGTTAAGTTAAGGAATTGAGCCCAGGTTACCCCTCAGTGTGGACCACCCATGGAGTATATTCAGTCTTTCCTTCTGGTCATGTCAAATTAAGCAGACCAGTTGCTCTGTGTCCTAGAAGGGTCTGATGCAGATGGACAGTATAACAAGTTTGTTCTTTGGCTGAGTTACACCAAGTGGGCACTTTTAAATTTGAGCCACATTTGGTGATGTGGACCTGTGGAACCAGGGCAGGGTGTAGCAGGCTTTTGCCCGCTCACTGACCTGAGCTTCTAGTAGCTGCAGAAATTTAACAGTTGCGTCTTTTGGTACTGAGATAGAAATAAAGCAGAGAAATTTCAAAGAACTACAAAAATCAAACAGGAGGGACTGATCTATCAAGAAAGATTTAGTCTTTGTGAAATTGACATAATTTTACAGGGTCCACATATTTTAGTACATGGGGGAGAGAGAAAACATGAAGAAAGCTTTTTCCTTTGACTCCATATTTGTGTTATCCACTGCCTTCAGAGCTGTCATAATAAGCCTACAAGTAACTAAGGAAAAACAAAGACCAAAGGTAGTGAAAGAGATGGGGTGGGGGGAGGTTTCTAGAAAAATTATAATAGGTTCCATGATGATTGAAATGGAATCTAAAATTTCCTGTAAATAAGCTTGCTTTGGTAGTGAGGCAGAAGTGAAAAATTTTGCTATGTCATTTGCTCCTTTTACTTTCCAGATTCCTAATTCATTAAACTTTTGGATAATTTAGTGTTCTACGCTTTTCACTGCTGTTGGTAAATATTATTCTTAATTTTCTTTGTTCATCAGTCTACATAAGAATCTGATCTTCTGAAATTTCATCTGTAAGACACTCATGCTAGATTTATTCTGTCTCTAGCTAGCAATAGCCTCTTTTAAAATTTACATTCCGGTGAACTCCACTACAAGAAGAACACAAAAACTTTGCAAAGTAGTTTCCATTAATAGATCATCAAATTAATAAGTCATGTTATGATTATTTTATTTTACACACTGTGACAACACCAAAATATAGACTGCAAGGAGAGTAAAAATTGGAAGTTATAGATTTTCATATGATGTATGAATCAGTACTTGAGACCTTAAAGATTTGAAGTTCATATGGTTAGGTGAATACTGGCAGCTGGATAGAAGAAACTTGCATTAATGTGTGCAAGTAAGAAAAAAAAGAAAAAAATCTTCAGTGTTCCTCTTTCCACATGCTTACTGGCCAGAAAACCAAATACTGTGGCCCTTTCCCCCAGCTGGAATTTGGAGCATGTGTGATGCAGCTGGAGGTGCTGTGGGTGTGTGTGAGTGGGAATGAAAATACTGCTTGTGGGGAAACATCATGGATGAAAAAGGAGAGTAATTGAATTAATATATCAAGGGAGAAGGTAGATAGTAAATAGTAGGACACTAGGCCTCATCAATTCTGTTCTTCATGGAACAATTTTCTAATATTTAGTAATACATTTTTGAGGTGCTTAGAGTTAGGTTTTGCCTAAATTGTATTTGCATATAATAATGCAAAAATGAGAATTTTTCTGACAGCAGGTGTTTATTAGACAGCAAAATGAATGTAAATGGTATCATGCACATATTGTCTTAAAGGAAGAATTGATGTTTTAAATGGCCTTGAATTAAAAATTAATCTTCCTGCTAAAAGTAAGGTATTTTTTTGCTTATTCCACATTTCAGCATCATAGATCAAGAAATGTTTTATGACATATAAAGTACAGGTTTGTTGAAGTAGGCAGCCATAATTGCTCTGCTTACATCCACTAATTTATGCTGTCAGTTTGTTAAGATTAATTAAATTCTGTAACTAAATATCTGAAAATGTTTGTTTTTCTATGTCAGACAATCACCACTCTATTTATTTACTACTTACTGCACGTTTCCTTTGGAAAATTATATCCTTAACTATAAAACAGTTGTTATATGATTACATTTCCCAAGGCTTGCTGTTATTAAAAATAGTTAAAGTAAGATTTTAGTTATGAAACAGCTAAAAGATATTGTATGTTGTGTTAGTGTAGATTTTAATTATTGTGTAATGTAAAATTCTATTTATCACTGAAATCTGTGGTGTTGAGTAATACTTGTAATTACATCTGAAGCATAACTATTGTAATGATGTTATAAAAGTTAATTTTTTTTTTCTAGCATACATTTATTAAGAATGCCAAGCCAGTTTCAATTTTAAGGGACCTAATCACTGAAGCTATGGAGATAAAGGCCAAGCGACATGAGGAACAGCAGAGAGAGCTAGAAGAAGAGGAAGAAAATTCGGTGTGTACCCTTTTTTCCTATAACTATCTGTACTTTATAGATAAGTTGCTGTTTTTCCTCTACTTCCTGTACTTGTGTTCAAATACTTTTCTTTACCAGGTTTCTACCTGGTTTTTAGCCTATGAGGGCTGAATATTCCACTGCGACTTATGATGAGTAAAGCTGCTGTGAGTAATGCTGTAGGAGCCAGCTTTCAGCACTCTTCCATGAGATGTCCTAGTAAAAAGGTTTTCTAGGAGGTGGGAAAAGAAACCATGTCAACTTCAGCTGTTCAGACTAACATTAAAAAAATAACAAAACAAAAAACAAAACCCTAAACTGTTAAGATTCCACTTTCACATATGGGCTTCTAGACAAGTGGTTTAATTTTCAGTTCAGGGCATTTTTTTTTTTTTTCAATTTTTTTTTTTAAGTCTAATGCACAGAATAGTTAGTTATGACACACAGTAAGTGGTGATTACGATATGGTTTGAATCAAGTTGCACCTATGAAGTGAAAAGGTTGACAGCATTCATTCTTCAGATGATGTCAGCATATGTTTGAGGAGAGAATCAGGTCGTGTGATAAATAGGTTGCATTTAGAATTGTTTGGCAATGTTAGGAATAAGTCAGTGTTCCTGGCATTATTACTCTCCCTACATGATTTATTTTAGGGCAGTCTTGTGCAATGCAGCAGTATGTGCTTCAAAGAAGTGTATTGCCACACATACAATGAGAACCAAGGTCATTCAGGAGTAACATGCAGAGAAGATTGAGATTGGAATGTTAGTAGAAATCTTACAGCTTTGAGCAAACAGAAGAGAGCAGTGCAGTAATGCAGTCTGCCCTATCCCAAATTGTAGAGTCCTTGTTATGTGTTACAGAGTGTTAGGTGGTGATCTATATATAAGAATATTTTTCAAGCAGATTCTGTGGAGTGTTTTGTATCACAACAGACAGTATGGTCTTTTGTTTGCTGGAAGTTTTTCTGTTCTAAGAGTATGGTCTAAGAATATTGATGGCTTGTGTTTATAAAGATGGTTTACTCTGGATTGTATTTGCTCAGTCAGTAATAAAACAGGCAGGGAAGGTTGGGATTATTTCTTTTTATGTTAGGAAATATTGCCTGTGTGGAGATGTGTGACTTGACATGCAGAGTTGATGTTTGTGACTTGATATAATGAATAGTTGATCTCTGAAGAGACTGATTTATTACCAACATAAAAACCTAATGTCTTTACTAGCATGCTTTCCTCCCTACTATTGCCTTCTGAACCGTAGACCTCAAACACTTGGGCGTTGTTGATGTCTTTTGCATTAACCCCAAATTAGGTATGACATGTAATTACTTAGTCTGAGGTGCAGATGGGGAATCAGATTGCCAGGCATGGACGAAACAATCCATGCCAGCTCAGTATGTGGTGTACACCTTCCCTCTCCCACTGCTGGTGGAAGGGTGCAACACAAGTTTGGTCCACCTCAACTGAAGAAGCATTTAGCAACTCCTCCTGCTTCTTGCATGGGTGCGAAAGTCAGAATGTAACACTGCACTCCCCTCCCCACCCCCCCCACCCACCCAGGTTATTCGGTGTTTAGTATAAAGGAACCTCGAATCCAGGAGTGGGGCAGGAATCTGTTACTGTGTTACCATTGCAGTAGGTGGGAGTTTTGCCTTGAATTTTTGTGGTGCAGTCAGGGAATAGGTGATGAGTTAAAAAGACAGCAAGACTCTGCTTGTCACTAACTGTAAAAGATAGGTGCCTCAAATCTGAAAATAACAGAAGTATCTTTGGTTAGCAGGGCTGAGAGCAGAATCACAGAATAGCTGAGGTTGGAAGGGACCCCTGGAGGTCATCTGGTCTAACCCCCTCCTCAAACAGAGCCACCTAGACCTGGTTGCCTAGGATTGTGTCCAGACAGCTTTTGAGTATCTCCAAGGAGGGAAACTCCACAACCTTTCTGGGCAGCTTGTGCCAACGCTTGGTCACCCTCAGAGTAAAAAAGTGTTTCCTGATGTTCAAAGGGAACCTCCTGTGTTTCAGTGTGTGTCCATTGCCTCTGGTCCTGTCACTGGCCACCACTGAAAAGAGTCTGGCTCTGTCCTCTTTGCACCTTCTCTTCAGATACTTGTACAGATTGATGAGGTCCCCCATGAGCCTTCCCTTCTCCAGACTGAACAGTCTTAGCTCTCTCAGCCTCTCCTCAGAGGAGTGATGCTTCAGTCCCTTGATCATCTTTATGGCCCTTTGTTGGACTCTCTCTGATAGGCCCATGTCTCTCCTGTACTGGGGAGCCCAGAAGTGGACCCAGCACTCCATGTGTGGCCTCACCAGTGCTGAGCAGCGGGGAAGGATCACCTCCTTTGACCTGCTGGTGACACTGCTCCTAATGCAGCCGAGGATACCATTTGCCGCCTTTGCTGCAAGATTGCATTGCTCTTAAAAATAAGTGCAGTTGTAGTCTATGGAAATGCTAAGTCTGTAATTTTTTACTTACACTTAACAGAATTTGAGGAGCTGTAATCATATACCAGTGCATGAGCATCAACAAACCCAGAAGCAGAAGTCAGCCTCCCCTTGAAGAAATTGCTCTTAACTATAAAGCAGAAGGTCAGAGTAGATGACAGAGAGGCACAGGCAGAGGAGATACAAGATTAGTCAGCACAGGAAGCTTGGCATTAGCATATCTTGCTCAATTTTTTTTTCAGGATCATGTAGAGGAGTTTTAAAGGACAATAATGACAGTCTTGCAGAGGGCTAGAGGCAGCCCTGCTGGCAGTAGGAGACCTGAGAAAAGAATAAATGGGTTTGAAAATGTAACAGGCGAGTAATAGAAGAGGCCAATTTGAGGCAGAGCTGACTTCTCAGTATGGAATGAAGTGATAGAATAGGAGAAGGCCATGAAAGGGGACTTCAGTGTAATGAAAGACAGAAGGGGATAAGTTGGAAAATGAACCTTTGTAGTTGTATTACCTCGAGTGGAGGGATCACTAAATGAGACTTTAAGATGATAAATATGCAGGAAGGATGAGAGAGTCTGGATAAAAACTTCAGCAATATGGACACTTTGAAAAGAACGTATGTTTGTTAACGCAAGCCCTTTGTACTGCCATACTTGTAGAAGACTTCAGAATTATTTAAAGAAAATAGTAAAATACATTGAACATGCACATTATGCTGTATGGTGTCCTTGGAGTTAATTATTGAAGTTCTTTTTGAAATAGTTTTATCATCCTTAGTAATTTGATGTCTTGTACTCCTTTTTAGTTTTCTATGGTGATGCTGACTTACAGACTGTAATTGATTAACTAAAACTAATAAATAATAGCAAATGATGTTTGCAGGGGATGTTAAGAGAGAGAGATCTTGGATATTGAGTGCATAATATATTGCATTTGGACATAATTACATAAGCCCTTGTGGTTGCTGCGTTTTTGAGCTAAGAAGTTTGCTTCCTCAGCAAGATAAACTAGCTGCCTCTATGGGTCTATTTTAATGCAAAGTAAACTTTGTGAAGGGTGGACTTAAAGTGACACTGAAGGTATGCTGAATACAAAGCACAGAAGAGATTAATGCAAGCTATCCCTTAATATTTTAGAGCATAAGATGACAAGTTTAAGAGTTCAAATGGGTGGTTATTGCATATTGCTAAGGGGTGGTAACTGCTTGAACTACAAATTCTAACTCTGCTTAACACGTTATTGTAACTTTTTCTTTGGGGAAAACACAGGTTAATCCTTACAATCATATGTCTGTTTTGTTCGCTGTGAGAGAGGTCCTGTAGTAGACTAGGCTACACAAATAGTCTGTAGTCAAGTTCATTGTGGGCTAAGGTAAGTCAGGCTATCTTATATTTGCTACAGATCTATGTGTGCTTTTGAAGTGACAGTAGTTCAGATCATGTTTGCAATGCCATGGTAAGGCGGTTGAGAGTTTAACTGTAGTTTTCCAGCAAAGGCCAGCTTTGCTCATGGCAGAGAAAATGGATATTTTTAAAAAATGGTTTGTGTCATTCTTATAAACTTCAGTAGGGAGAAGGAAAAGATCTCTTTGAGCTTGGGGGAAGTTCCAAATGTAGATAAAGACCATGTGCAAAGGTAAGAAGAAGATATGCCTCCTGTAAGTGGAGTAAACAAAAGGGAAGTACTAGCTGGTGCTGCTGGCAAAGTGGGAAGTTGCACTTGTCAGTGTGATAATTTCATATTTTTTATCCTGATCATGGATTACTCCTGGAGATTATTCTGGAGAGGTTTTGTGCCTTTTCCCCTTTAGCTCCATCAGCTTTATCAAAGGAAGACTATAAGCCACCATGAATTTACTACTGCAAAAATATCTTGTAATGGACAAGAGGATGTCCAGGTATTTTTGCTGTACGGTTTATATCAAATAGTTAAACTTTTGAAAAAGTTTGCTGTTATATTAAAGACGAAGTATAAAAAGGGATTTTTGTTCCTATTTTTAAAAAGATTTTTGTTTATGTTTTTTTTTATGCTGTTGAAATTTTTTAATTCCTTAAGTTTTCATATGGTTTTATGATTCTAAAGAATAATCTATGATAAGGTTTGTAATTAAGATGAAAGTTTTACTTTTGTTAAAACTGTTAATGTGATATTTGGTAGTAAGTATGACTTTTGCTATCAGTAAATATATGCCTTTAATAATTTCGTATTGCTTGGTAAGCCTTGAGTGAAAAAAAAGTTTGGAAATACTTAGCTTTAATAGAAAAAGTGAGGGTGCAAGTGAATGAAATGAAGAATACTAATGGTGAGGTGAGGAGGAGGGATTTCCTTGTTGACAAATACAGTTTGTCAAAACTCCATGTTTGGTAGTGACCTATGAATAGCTTTCGTGTTGTCACAATGCAGAACTAATCTTGTTCCGAAGTGGTTTTAATAATTTCTTGGTTGTAATACAGACTTCCATGTCTTGCAACTGAGTTTCAGTGCAGTACATCATTGTAAGAAATTCCAGATTCATTTGAGAGATGACAGCAGCATCTTGTCCAGTTGCAGTCACTAATGGTTCTGATCAGTTAAAAGCACAAAACCAGCCAAACTAGGGAACAGCAGGGCAAACTGTTACAATTTTTTATTTAATCAGAGAAGTTTTCTGTACCTTGTTTCCTGAATGCATGTTATTTATGTACTGCATGCTAGAAGACTCCTGAGCAACACGTAGGTGTGATTGAGACCTGAATTAAGTGAAATTCTGGACAGCACAGATTTTAGTTTTCAAAGCATGCTAGGCAGAGATTGATCAGTGGACACACAAGTTATTAAAGGAAACCAGGATAAAACCCAGAAGAATAAAATGAAAGCATTGGAGTATTTGTGTTTGTCATTTAAAAAACCAACCAAACAACAAATCCCTCAAAATCCTCCACTTCAATTTGAAATAATGCTTAATTTCAAAATAAGCTCAAAGATTATGTCTTTCATTTAATTTGGAACTTGTTTGGGGAACTGCCAGAAAGGCAATAAACCAATTCTTCTTACACTTCTAACTGAGTGCTTATTCTTTCCCATCTGGAAAGGGAAAACAGATAATGTAAGTGCCAGTTTGGTATACTGTAGTGGATGAAGTCAGCAGTCCAGCGTTCAAGTATAAAGATAAATAACCATTGCATATTCCTCCTTCTTATGTACCAGTCTTCACAGAACCCTGAAGAAATATAGGGCTGCTTGTGTGTAGTTTGCATGACTACACAAACATACAGTTCAAATCATAATACAGGTTTTGATAAGCTAACGTGCAATGATGGCAGCAGTTCTAGAAAGAGACAATGACAGTCCCTATGTTACCTTGTGTAGTAGTAGGAGTGACAGTAAGTCATGTGTATATTCATATTGTAATATCTATAAATGTTTTCAGATTGTATATGGAATCGGAGTCACTGTTCAGTTGGAAAGTAATAGCCACCTAGCACATAAATTTTGGAAAATAACACCTTAAAAGTGGATTTTCCCAATGATATCACTGTGAAGTCCTCACCGTAGAAGTGCAAAGGCAGACTCAAACCTGGAGAAATGCCTATTTAGTAACACCTAAAAGCAAGAGCAAATACTGATGTTAGTGTTAAGTAAAGTCTATCAATGTTAAAGGTCTCTCATGGGCAGTGAATTGAGTCCATATACTATTGAAAAAAGAATGGTTTCAGTTAACCTATTGGGGGCTTGAATTTACCGATCTAACCCCCCAAGAATTCCCTACATAAAGCGTGAGCAGTTGTGCTCATTACTCACTGGTACGTGTCCTGGGACCCATCAAGAAGAAAGGTGTAAAATGTTCTAACTACGATGTTCGTTTTGTTAGGAGACCAGATTTAACCCTAACAGTTACATTTGAATAAGTTTTTATAGCTTTAATTCCCTCTTAAAACCATATATGTATTGTAATGGGCACTCAGGTTATAAGTGACTTACATAACTGAAAGTGGAATGGAGAGGAGATGGTGGTTTTTGAGAATTAATCAGATGCAAAGATTTCACACTTAGGTACTTAATTTTCAGGATCAATTCAGGTTGTTTTCCTTAAAGTGAGGAAGAGTCACATCTCTTGTGACTCTGTGAACTTTTTATAGTATGGGAAGTTGTCAATTATAATGTAAATATTTTATGCTTTTCAAAACTCCGTATTATACAGCTGTAAATAAATGGCCAGGTTGAATACAGTCTTCATGTCTGTATCCTTCCAGAGAGAGATAATATCGTTACAAACAGTGTGCTCTGAATTGATTTTATGCCTGTTACGAGAGCTGCTCATGTGATGAGAATGCCTTCTGACAAACTGACATGTTTTGATAGGTGCTGAGGTAATTGTACAGATTTTTTTAATTAAGCAAAAATTGCAAGTGGTGTATTCTACAGAAGGTTAATCCCAATATCAAAGTTTAAATGTTAGTTTAGGCATTACTAAACATGACCAATCTCTTCTCTCATGCATTTTTTGAAATGTGATGTGAATTGGATGCTGAGGCTGGGCAGCTGTATTATGGGAATGTAAAGTAACTCGTTGCCTGGCAGCTCACAGGAAACATGTCTAAATATTTATTTCTGTGGATCTTTAAAGGAATGAGCTAACAAGCAGCTCTTCCTGTATGTCTTCTTTTACATTTTGATGTCTCTGTTATGTGAGGAATGCTTAATTATTTTAGAATATTCAGACAAGGAATTACTACTTCAGTACTCCACTTTTGTTTTTCTTAGACACTTAGTGGTTGACAACTATCAACAACTTAGCCAACTGTCAATAATCAATTGTTCCTATATGTAGGCTTATTTATTCATTCATACAAAAGTTTCTTTGGTTAATCATATATTAATTATGAGAAGTTGGCATCTGTCTTTTGAGACCTTAAGAAATAATTGCTTTAATTATATTCCTTTATATTTTTACAATATTTGTATAGTGATTTTAAAAGAACTAGTGAATCATTTGAGTTATTCTGTATTTTAAATCTGGTACACCAGGCTGCATTTTTCTGAAGGTTTTTATATTTACTTTCATGCATCTTTCATGTGTTTGTATGTATATGATATATCTATGTATCTGTGTGTGTGTGTATATATATATATATAACTTTGCATGACAAACAGTGTTAGAACTTTCTGTTCTCATAGCATTTTTCTTTTAAGCCAAAGAACACTTGACATAAATACTAATTAAATTTGACGGCAGTCCTTTAAGTGTCCTGAAGTTAGAAATATATAAAGATGACTTTGTCAAAAGAAATATAGCTAGCTACCCAAGGGGCATAAACAGCTTTTTAAGAGCATATTGTTAAAATCCACAGCAATTTAGAGCCAGAAATCCATTATACGAAGAGTAAACATAGGGAGGTAATTATGCGCAGCAAGTTGTTGTTACTAGGTATATCAATTAGAAGGAGGTAGAAAACAAGCTTAAACGCTGTTTCGTGACATACGTCTATTGAATTTGATGTGGTATGAGTGTGTGCTGAAAGTTAAGTTTTTACCTGTTTTGCTGATGGGTCTAAGCTTAAATGTGTCCTCAGTATTAAGCATATACTCTGGTTGTAGTTGGGCTTTGTATGTGTTAGAACTTTTACAAAATCCTTGTTCTTGACCAAACTATATTATGTGTTTATGTAGCTACTACTGTGCTTTTACAAAGAGATAGCTGTGACTACAGCCACGTTTTTCAAAGGTGATGATGAGGTGTTAATAGTAAATGAAATTATTTTACAGGATACTAAATTTTGCCAGCATGTAAATCTTCCTTTAATGTATTGCAGCCTAGTTAGCTGTCTTTGGTGCCCTCTAGTGTTCTTCTTACATGCACAAACCATAGCTAAAGAGATTTTAAAAGCAAGCTGCCATATTTGCTTGTCCTGTTTGGTTTTTTCTTTATCAGTCTTCATCCCTTTTTTCCTATGAATGTTAAAAATGCAACAAAAAAATCCATTAATCATTATCACCTCGGCTCATTTGCATCTATCATGATAAAGACTCAGGTATGATGTGCAAGGCCATCTTTTCTGACAAAACTTCTCGTGTAATGATGAGATCTTTTATGTTACAGGCATATCACAAAGTCCTGCATGTTGTTTCCACTGATGTCTTTTTTAATTTGCTGTCCTGATAATCAAGTCTCTATGATTGCAATTTCATGCTTTAAGGGTTGGTTTTGTTAATCTTCTAACTTATTTTGGTACCTAAGAAGATCCAAAGAGTTAGTCCCATAGGGTTGCAGCGTATTGGCAATGTTTCACTTGTACTTGCTTTGTGTTATAATGTTGTTCAGAGTTTCTGTAGTTTATTGTCATTTGTGTACCATTTCAAGAAATATTAGAGTACTTGCTCGTGCACTCTTTCTGTTGCTGTACAGTGGTGTATCAGAAACTCCTGTCAAATACAGGTTTGGTGCTTATTACTTGTACACAAGAGAACAGCAGACAGTTTAATTCCAGAGTTAGCTGTTTTTATTGCTTGATTCTTGGATCTGTTTTCATAAACAGTATGAGAACATGACACTTCAGCTTTAATACCTTATATTTTTTCCTGGTTAAAATTGAGATTGTGTTTGTTTTTATTTAATCAGTGAGTTTACCTTTTTTAACAACAGATCAAAAGTTCTACATCAATATTTATGAACTGTAAAGCATGAATCAGAATTTGTACAAAGGAATCGCTTTCATCTCATTTAAATGTGCACTTACATAACTTGGATATACTGGATATTTTTATGAAGTTACTTTTTTGGATCCAGTATAGTCTACTGCTGTGTTAGCTAAATCTCATATTTGTGAGAAATACTGGAATGATATAGTTCTGGAAGCAATCTGACTTAAACCACAAAATTAATCATTCTGGGGCATGCACAGGCCCCGGAAAAGTTTTATATTGCTTTCTCTCAGTACCTCATTCCTGATCTAGGGAAAACACTATTGATCGAAATTGTCATGTACTTCCCTTCTTGGGACAACTATTCTGTTAGTACTGAGGTGGGCTTTTGTGATCCTTAGTCTTCTAGGTACTAGAAGATAACTGTTCTCTCTGCCTAGAGACAATAGTAAGATAAAGGCTTCTGACACTCTTAGACTGGAAAATGAAATGCTATTGTTCAGAACAAACTGAAATACTTGATTTGACTAAAGAAATAAAATACCAATTTTTTTAATGAAGCAGAAGATAAGAAAATGGTTACTTAGGACTCCATTTCATACTTGTTCATATTTTTAGCCATCACTTTTCACTAATATCTAAAATACAACTTTTAAGCTTCAGGAAAGTGTTTCATTTCTGATTTGGGTTTTAGTAAGTTTAGGACCATATGCACTGCAAGTGGATATTAATATTAGTCAAGTAAATCTGTAAAGCAAATGTAACTGTGCCTTAAACTCAGGGATTTGCCTGCCTGTATGTTAGAGATGCCACATTTGTGGCGCTGAATAGGAGAAAGAGCAGTACATTGTGAGTCAGTTTTGCATTGTATTGCAGTACTGAAAGAAGCATTTGGAAATAATAACTTAATTGTTCTGGCACTTTTAAGATGCCATGCAAAAACGCACTTGTGGACTCTACTTTCTGAGTAGTCTTGTTAGAAAGGGAAAAATATAACTCATAGAAAACACTGGGGTTAGCAAGAACATTGCGGGACGGGGGGAGCAAGGTAAAGAAAATTAAAGTTGCCACCAGGAGGAGCAGTACCAAAATACTCTCATTTATTTATTTACTGGCACAGTCCTCTAGTACTGTAGAGTAGCAGCTGTAAACTATCTGTATCTTTGGGATATCATAATTTTTTTAAGGGTAGGGTACTAAATATAGCGTATTAGAATGCAACTAAAAAACCCAGAAAGAATGCACATGAAGAACTTTAATATTTTTGCAAATTATAATCCAGAAAGTAATGATTCTTTTGACATTTGACATTTGAAATTTTAATCACAGATTTAGGACTGTATCCTGGTTTCAGATTGTTATGCTATTAGCCAGACTCTCTGAATCAAAATTAGATCTATTTTTGTGCCTCTGAGTTGAGACGTAATAGAATAGTTTTCAGGAGCTGGTGTATTGGTATTATTGCTAACTACAATCCGCTGTATCTCCTTAGACCAACCATTAGAGAAGCAGGCACTCAGGCAGTGTAGCTGGCTCATGCACATATGTCTATACTAGAGGCAAATTGTCTGCTGTGTCAGGGAATAACAGGAAAGGAAAGGAATGAATTCAGTGAGAAATAGAAAGTGCCATACCTTGTAGGGTCTTGTATTTAAAATTTAAAAATTTGACATAGAATGACTTCACAGTGATGGGTATTATTTCTTATGTAATCAACAAGGAGAATTTTTAAAAATTCCCCCCCCCCCCCCCCCCTTGGGTAATAGATTTTGCTGGTACAGAAAATGTGTATAGTTCATTACATTATTCCTGAAATGCTGTGATGTTGTACGTATAATCTAAATCAGGCTTTGGAAAGCAGTGGGATTTCCCATAAATGTTTTCAAATATAGGTATTCCATATGAATTTTGTAATTCATTAACTGGATTGTCATTAGTTCTCTGTTTCACATTCCTGGCCCTTTATTGTCACCGATTCAAAGTGCTACTGTATCTCTTCATTATATTAGCTCACCTACCCACTTACCTGTAGAGCACATACTTAACCACTATTTTTCTACGTAGTATCAACAAGTAATTTTGCTCACTCTTGTGACAGAGATTTTTAAAGAGAACTAAATACTTGAAATAAGCCAAGTTGATTTTCTGTTTCTGAGGTGGACTTCCAAAACTGTTTTGGAGGATTGTTTACTAGCTAAATTGAATGGGAGTCTGTCATCTGGGTGCTGTGTGTAATGTAAAATGCTGGGCATGATACTTTAGTTAAGGGTGATCAGCACAACTCCTTGGTGATAGTCCATTGCAAAACAACCAAATCACTTTCTATAAATTGTGGTACTGATATGGAACCCAGGGAGGTATAGTGGGTCATGAAAATCACTGCGATATTCAAAACTGGATACTGGTGCAAAGTGGGTATGTGGGCCACGTTGCTGTTATATCCACCCTGCCATACATCTGTGAGAATGAGGAAAGTTTTTATTCTTCCTTTATATGGAACATTTTTCATTTTTTAATTTCTTTTAAAGTTTTAAACCTGAAAGTCTAGCAGTACAACTAGGTCATGGGAAGATATAAAACTAATGAATAAGCATTTAAATGATTGCTTCTTAACTTTGTTTATTTAAATTATCTGCTGCATTCTGGCAAATGTTTCTCCATAGGATGAAGATGAGCTGGACTCTCACACCATGGTGAAGACTAGTTCAGAAAGTGCTGGTACCATGAGGGCCACAAGCACGATGAGTGAAGGCGCTCAGACAATGATTGAACATAACAGTACTATGTTAGAATCAGACTTGGGGACCATGGTAATAAATAGCGATGATGATGAAGAGGAAGATGGGACCATGAAAAGTATGTTGTTAATTTACTTTCCTTTTCTTTTAATAATATAATGTTTTCTCATACTGCATGAGAACGTTCTATCATCAGTGGCATTTAAGTGTCAAGTTCTGTGGTTAAAACAAGGGCAGAAGGGTATTTGTGTCTAAGCACTCTCTATAGCTTGTGGAGAAAAAGGTGACTATAGTGAGAGATTCAAAGCAGAAGCCTGGTTTTGGTGCTTTGCTAAGCCTCCCTGGAGGACTCTAAAATTAGCCTTCTGTGAATTGTCCTTTCTACTGCTTGTCACTTGCTTTTTGCCTCCTGTCCCACATACATTTGGACCAGTTCCTTGGAGCTAAACTGGAGTGATGTGATTATGTGAGAAACTGCTGCTTCAATAAGAGTGGTCCTGGGAACTCGTCATGACTCTTCATGGGTTCAGCAATCGGTACACATCTTGCTGCAAAATTGTTTTGTAACTTATGATCAATTAGCAGATTTTTATTTTGTCAGTTATTATTTGAACATTTGTTGGAGTATAATTCAATAATGCTTGATTTAAGGCAATGGTCAAAACCTAAGTATGTTGAAACATAAGTAAAAAGTCTAAATTTACTTAAGCAGCATGTGAAGGAGTACGTAACAAAGAGAAAAAAAATTGCAAATGTTTTGAAGTATAAAATTATAAGTTATGCTGAAATATGTATAAATACGTATTTGTTACATAGTTAACTTACATACTGATGTGCTCATTATTTGGCTGAAGACTACTGCAGAATGAGGCCCACTGAATTTAATAGAATTATTTGCTTTTGCTTAAAATGGGCAGCATCAATAGATGAATCTAACTCAAGCTATAGGTGTCTGGTTTCATGAGGCACAATTTAATGTTTAACCTCAGGCAATTGTTTGGGTGGCGGGGGGAGGTAATATGTAAAGCTAATGTCTCAAGAGTGGAAATCAGTGCCAAATAAATAACTTTGTAGAACGCTTTATAGCAAACATACAAGTTGTATTTGTGTTTGCACATATACACCTGATGTGATTTATGCGAGATTAGCTGGAAGTGCAAAGCAGGAATATGTTTTCTTTGCTGTTTAATGTACAGCAAATTAGAAGGAAGGAGGGGTTTTCTTGATTTTTTTGTTTGTTTGTTTGTTTGGGGGCTTTTTTGTGGTTGGTTTTGGTTTGTTGTTGGTTTTTGTTTGTTTGTTTTTGGTTGGGTCTTTTTTTTATTGTTCTCAGCAATAAGATGGCAGCCATACCTCTGGATAAGTGATTAGTTTAAGTAGGATGATTCACCTCATGAAGACACTCAGTATGTCCTTTGATTTGTTTTTGTGCTGAAACAGTATTTACCTATTAAACTGTGAGGCTAATGGAGGGTTACTACAAGTGATCTTAAACTCATCAATTTCAACAAGTCAAGGAAAAGATGAGTAGTGATGTAAAAAAAAAAAAAAGGTGGAAGATATTACAAGAAAATTTGGAGTAAAGGATAAAAAAATAATTCTTAGGGTGGAAGTATTATGAAGTAGGGTTTAGTGCAGTTTCTGTGCAGCCTGTCAAATCACTTCAGGCTTAATAAACAAGTTCTATATAAGTAGTATACCAAATGCACAACACTATCCATGTAGCTTTTTTATGTGCTGGGAGGAAATACCTGTTAGTATGCCAGACAGATCAAAAAGTGTCATTAGGTTTGCACTGCAATCTCTTTATCTGTGTCCTGTTTGTCTGCTATGTTGCTGGAGACAAATGTACTGTTATTTTCAATTTTTAATTGATTCCAGTAACAGTCTGTGGTTAGAAAGGGAATTACCTTTCTCTACCTTGGCATTTAGTCAGTATAATTCTTAAACCCATTCTTCCTTCTTGTCAAACAAGAATATATGATCTTTGGGACAGCAGGCTTCTTTCCCTCCCTCACCCCATAGGTGGCTCTCTTGAGACCTGTAACTCTAGTGAAGGAAAGCCCACAAACTGAAGGTAGCCTAATGGCAAGTGATGGTTTCACCATTCAGCTGGCAGGCAACAGGTTTGATTCCAGTACTTACTTGCAGAACGTTCTTGTATTTTGCCTGAGACATGCATTGATTAAAAACTAGAAATAATTCAAGAATGGGACCTCTCCATCTGTCAGCTGAAAATAAATATAATTCATGTCCACTGTAGCTGGTCCTCCTCTGGTTCTGTGATTCATGTACTGTTGGCTTAAACAGGAGGAATAGCAAGGGTCCTAAATAAATGTCATCAGGAAGGGACATACAAATCCTTGCTCTCCCTGAGAGGCAGACATAGATTTTGTGCTTCTTTGTGCTTGACAAAGACACAAGGTTTTGGAGATTGGTTGCTTTTCCCAATATACCTTTGTAGGCAAGGTGGGCACTTTCTACATGTTCGTGTGATTTGATTATAGTAAATCAGAACAAGTAGCTTAAAAGTGCTCTTTGATACTTCTGAGTAATAGAACATTGCAAGCAAGAAACTTGGAGAAATAAACTTAGTGAACTAGGGAAGAGAGATTTCATTTCCTTTCTAGAGACACAAAATATTTATGACAAACTTTTTGTTTTGTAATTGCTCTAGTGTTTAGTTTCAGGTTTTGTTTCCTTCTGCCTTTTGTTTCCCTGCTCAAGGACAAAATAAGAAACAATAATAAGTTTTTATTTATAAGTGCCCATGCTTAGAGGCCTCTGGGAGCCATCACAGAAAATAACTAAAACCATATTTTTTTCACAAATAGGGAATTGTGCCTGGATAAAATTGGGATTTGGAACAAAAAGAGGCCTGTCATCCTACCCCAACATACAATATACAGCCTAGCAATAAACAACATTTATGCCTTCTTGCTTAGTATGCCTGTGCATGCTCTGAGCAGGGACTCCGTGGTATGTACCCGGAAGGAGGAAAGGAAATGCAGAATACAGAGAGGTGAGAGGACAGAGCTTAACTTTAGGAGGTTTACCATGGAGTGGAAGAAAGAGTGGGACTGATGGAAGGTAGTACTGCTTTTGTTCAGCTGCCTGGATTGTTCTTACTTTCATGTAGAAGCTTTTTCATATCTCAATTCAGAGACAAGTGTTCAGACCAGCTTCCCCACATTCCCTTTGTGGCTTTTTGGCAAGGCTTAGTGTTAGGGCTTTCTGGTGCAGCAAGAGTACTTCTGACTGTTCTCCTTTCTCCTTTTCATTAACACTCCCCCCCTCTTTTTTTTTTTCCCCTGTTAAATTTGTATTTGCCATCTGCTTTGGGCTGGAAAACAAGTTGCCTCTTCTTGCCATTTGGACTTATTCTGGGTATCTAGCTGTTGCTTCAGACTTCAGTGAAGCTTCTAGATAGTTCATGGTTGGTAATGAATATATTAAAAGAGGACAGTGAACTAATGAGGTGGCATTTGACAGATAGAATGTAGAAAAGGGGTCAGGTTTTTACTTTATTATTGCCCTATAAGACATGATGATCTAGGTTTAGTCAGTATAATTTTTAAACACATTCTTCCTTCTTATCAAACAGAAGAATATAATCTTTGGGACAGCAGGCTTCCTTCCCCTCCCTCCTCCCCCATAGGTGACTGTCTTGAGACCTGTAACACCAACGAAGGAAAGCCAGCAAACGAGGTAGCCTGATGGCAAGTGATGGTTTCATCATTCAGCTGGCAAGTGACAGGTTTGGTTCCAGCACTTACTTGCTGAACTTTCTTGTGTTATTGTATTATGGGATCCTTGATTACAGCATGACATGCACTATGCTGTAGAACCTACATTTTGAAAGGAGAATTCATGAGTTGGTTTTGTTGTTGTTGTTTGGTTTTTGGTGGGGTTTTTTTGTATGTTTTTGTTTTGTTTTTTTGGTTTGGGGTTTTTTTTGTGTGATTTCAGTGCATCCAGTGTAAGAGATTGTGCCATACTGTAGGTCAGTCTCCTCTATCGTAGGAGGTGGATGCTTGGGTAGCTCTGGAGTGGTGCTTTGTAACTCTTAGAAAGGCCTAAGTCCCACAGCTGGTTTTTCAGCTGAAAAGCAAAAGCTATTGATATGTGACTTGTAACAGTCTGTGATGCAGGTCCTACAGGAATTCAGCAATCAAGCTTTATTATGGGCTGGTTTCAGTGGTGCTGTAGCCTGGGCATTGATTTTTCATGGACATAGTTTTGTTCGAGCATGTTTACTGTGCCCACATTAAGACTGTTTGCTTGATGGCATATGCAGGTGTACTAGTGCTTTACTCCTGTATATATAGAAAGAGATGATAGGTGTTTCCAAGCCTATTCCAGTCCTCGAGCCCTCTCCGTGTGGTTGGTGATAAAGTTGTTCATTTATGCCACGAGTAGTGGTATCTTTTACAGATGGGATTTTTTTTCAAAGAAAAACATCCTGTTGGCAATTCTGCTTCAAGAGCTGTTGCAAAATGCTAGCTTAACATGGATTTTCTTTGTTTTCCTGAAAGCAGAAATAAAGTATAACTCAGCTGGAATGGACTAATGGGTTTATAACAGTAGTGTCATTGGATATTTTTTCCTTTTCTCCAGGAGGTGGAAAAATAGAACAAAATTTATTAAACCAGTTTTACAATTCTCATTCTCAGGAAGCAAAGCAATGTTTTGTGCAGGAAACTCTTTTCCCCATAAAAAATTCTTTAAACAAGTTCACACTGTTTCAAAAAGTCTGTGAAGGCTTTAGCTGGTTGAAAAATATGTGGATTTTTGTCCTGGTTTCAGCTGGGATAGAGTTAATTGTCTTCCTAGTAGCTGGTACGGTGCTATGTTTTGAGTTCAGTATGAGAAGAATGTTGATAACACACTGATGTTTTCAGTTGTTGCTAAGTAGTGTTTAGACTAAAGTCAAGGATTTTTCAGCTTCTCATGCCCAGCCAGCGAGAAAGCTGGAGGGGCACAAGAAGTTGGCACAGGACAGAGCCAGGACAGCTGACCCAAAGTGGCCAGAGGGGTATTCCATACCATGTGATGTCACGTCTAGTATATAAACTGGGGGAGTGGGCAGGGGATCACCGCTTGGGGACTAACTGGGTGTCGATCGGCGGGTGGTGAGCAATTGCACTGCGCATTATTTGTACATTCCAATCCTATTATTATTACTGTTGTCATTTTATTAGTGTTATCATTATCATTATTAGTTTCTTCTTTTCTGTTCTATTAAACTGTTCTTATCTCAACCCACGAGTTTTACTTCTTTTCCCGATTTTCTTCCCCATCCCACTGGGGGGTTGGGGGGAGTGAGTGAGCAGCTGCGTGGTGCTTAGTTGCTGGCTGGGGTTAAACCATGACAATTTTGCATTTAAATGCCGGTTGCAATTATTTCTGATAAATAGGTATATTATAAAACAAACAACCAAAAGACTGAATGAGGCCTGAATTTGAATGAAGACTTGGGTGTATAAGTCACTGTGATGTGAAAACCACAAACTCGGTAACCACTTTGTTCCACAGCTCTCTGTAGTCAAGCATTTCGTAGATACAACCTTTGATAGACTCCCAGCTGCTCTGGCCTAAGGAACTAGTGATCTGGTTTCTGCTGATGCTTCCTTGTGATTCAGAAACTAAGTAGACTGACCTCTAATTCTCTGAGGTGGTTGTCTAACAGGCATTTATTAGCAGCTGAACTCACCCACTCATAAAATACAGTCACAGTTTCTGCTTAAAATATAGCTGAAGGAGGTGGCTGTGGCAACCTTCTACATGGTAGTTCACTGTTAAGTGCACTTGCCTGGACATTGAGGTCAAAATTCTAGGCTCTCTTCAACCTTATCGTATTCAAAGCTGTCTCCCATTTCCCAGGAGAATTACTGCCACTGTGTTGTAGGCCACCTTGTGTGGTAAGAAAGTAGTGGTAGGAATGTAGGAAATATAAAGCCTGAGTAGTATATGTTGTTGTATAAGCTGTTGTAGCCTTTGTAGTAGAGGTGATAGTCCAAATAATGCTAAAAGCAGATTGCAATACAGCTTCTCGCTCTAATAGTGACAAAGCAATGTATTTTGAGGGAATAAAGATACTGACAGGATCTTCACGGAAGCACTGCAGACAGGAGAGCCTGATCCCCTGACTTCACCAAAGAGGCAGCAGCTGGACATGTTCCTCAATCGAGTGGCAGATGGAGATCCCCAGGATGGGGAAGGCTGTGGAAGCTTGTGGCTTTTGGCAAAAGGAGGAAAGCTTTCCTCTGTAGATTTGGAGCTGCAGAAGAGGTCTGGTGCCCCAGTAGTAACAGAGCAAGAGAAAGACTTAGAGACTTCCCATAGGAAATTGTAAAAAAACCACAAACAAACAAACAAAACACCACCACCACCACCACCACCTGCCCCCTCCCAGGAAATTGTAGTGGGAGACTCACCCTTGTAGGAGATGGATGCCCTTATCTGCTGACCTTACTTGCTATCTAGGGAAAGTTATTTCTTGCCCAGGGCCCAGTCCCACAATGCTGAAAGACTGCCAGGGCTTCTCCAGTGCTTAGACTATTGTCTCCTGCTGCCCAACCATGTGGGCATGCGTCAATGATACTGCTAGAGGAGACCTTGAGAGTGACGTCGAGAGTAACTCTAGGGTCGTGAGGGTGTTCTTGATCATGATGGTGAAGGGAAAGCCTTGGAGGAATGGATGGATCCTATGGGTCAACACTTGGTTGTGCCTCTAGTGTTGTTGACAGAGGTTTGACTTCTGTGATCATGGGGCCCTCTTTGAGGATCAGAGACTGCTGTGGATAGACGGGTTCCAGCTGACGAAGTAAGGCAAGAGTGGTTTTGACCAACAAGCTGGACCTGAGTTAGCCAGACCAGCATGGGGGAACGTATACATGGCTCAGCCCAACACAGAGTATAAAAACTTAACAATTAGCAGCAGAACTTTTAACGGATTTAAAATCAATTTAATATTAATATAATACTTTTCTGTTGCAAATACATCACTACAAAAGCATTTTTATTTATAGATGACATCAATTTAATTTGATCAAAACATGCAGTAGAATGGAATGTGCATTCCTTCTTATTATGAAATGTGTATTTAGAGGTTTTTATTTTAGTTGTGATATGTTTTTGAAACAGAGTTGGTGGTGTGTTATATCATTGCCTCATTCATTTTATCCAGCATACTTTTTGGAAGAAATTCTCATATGTAACTATTTGGGGACATCACCATTGGCTGTATTCTTATCAGGTGTATTGCTGAGGTAGAACGTATGTTTTCAGTGTCCATAGTGGTCTCTGCATTCCATGGCTTGCCAGAAATTTCTCGGGTTGCTGTTTTTATTGTGGCTTTCTTCCCAAAGCCATCTTGAAGTCCTGCAGTGGGCAAGTCCAGGGTTGTTAAGAGACTGATATTCGTAAATGTTGAAACTGTGGCAAACATTTTTAAACATGATCACCTTTTGCTGAAGAGCAAAGAAAAATGGGAAGAACTGGAAAATCCAAATCCTCCTAGAATGGAACAGTCTATTGTGCAATAGGTTTTCAGTGCAAGTGTGGAGTGATACTGATTGTGCTGCAGATTTTTTGTGGCAAATATATGGCTTGTGTAAAAAGTAACTTACTGGATAGTTGAGTGAATTAATTGTCCTTAAAGGAATCTTTATGTATTGTACTTGTAAATTCTGTGATTCTTGAAAGACAGTTGACAAGATACTGTTACTCTGTTGTTCATGAAAGTTAGAAGTGCTTTCAGACCAAAATGATCTTCTAATAACCTTACCTTTTGCAAAAAAAGTGTAATCCACATCAGTTTACTCTGGCATAAAGAGCCCGAGTGTTTTATAAAGTCAGTACAAAAGAGGTAGGAGCCTTCACAGGGCCTTTAAACTAGTAGGTGTCAACCTACCCCATTTTCCATGAAATATTAACTAAACTTGTTTGTGTTAGGTTAGCTAGAGATCTGAAAAGACTCTCTTTTTTCCTTTAATTATTTGTAAAAGTAAAATAAAACCTTAAAAATAAATCTTTAAATATATCATTCATTGTTTTTACATTGGGGAAAAAACAAACAAATCTTGAAATACCTTTGGTCCCATTGTTTTGCAGGCATAATAGTTCTGGTTTTGTGTGTGAGTTTTTATGTTTGCAGTGAAGGTAAGCAGCTCTTGTTCTTTTAAGTGGGTTAACTAACTGTATACTAAATTGGAATCAGAAGTGAGTTCTAAATTCTTATTTATCAAAACAAATAGAACAAGTCCTCAAAGTGTAAAATAAATGTACTTTGCTCATTTTCCAGTAATTTCAGTCCTGTTGGCCCACTTTCCTTATTATGCATTTGATAGCAAGGAATTTGGAGGGGTTGGTTTGTTTTACATATGTAGGCAGTCTTCTGTTACATATATAAGGAAGATATTTATAAATAGCTCTAAAACTTAAGAGCAGTGCTTGGAAAATCTTTAGTATTTTCTGTTACATGAGAGGAGGGAGACTATCTTACCTGTAATGGGCCAACAATTTGGTACTTAGGGTTTCTAACAGAGACAGTGGTAATCTTCTTGTTTATAAGTATGTCTCAAGGATGAAACATAAGTACAACCATCTCAGCAGAAGAAAAAAATTGGTTGTGAAAGGCCAGCAATGTGGTGTCCTATCTTTTTGGTACAAATAATTTCAGGGGTTTTGGGCAGTGATCAACAAGTAATAAAAAGTTTGTATTAAGAAAATGCATGGTATTTCTGTTTTTAATTCCACCTCCTTCATACTATTACCTTCCCTTGGATCTGTTTTCTAAACCTATGCTTTGCTAAAGTTTAGATTCTTCAGTTTTTGCCCTTTAGTGCTTATTTCTGTAGTTATTTGGCATCCCTGCTGTTTAGTTCTCATCCCTTCCTCAGTCTCAGACTCCAGAGATCCAGAAAGCTCACTCAAATGATCTTCAGTTCAGTGGGGCAAACTTGGGAGATTCTGGAGAAGAGGTATCTGCTGTGTGGTCTGTTAAATTCAACCTGGAGTTTAGTTCACTGAATGTTTTTGTTATGGTCGTGGTTGTCATTAATTAAAAGATGAGTAGAGATAACTATGATCTGGGATTCGAAAAGAATATTAGAAAAGAACATGGCAACAACTGAGAGAAAAATCAGCTAAAAAAAATGCGAGGAGGAAGTGTGTATGGAAACATGGCAGACTAAATGGAAGGATCATCATGGAGTTGAAGAGAAGCAACCAGAGTCAAGTACAGTAAAGCCTAGAGCAAGACAGTAGAAGAACACATTAAAAAAGCCAGAAGAAATCGTACTAGAACAGAATAATGTAGAAAAAGCAGAAAGAAAAGAACAGGTAAATCAACATGCTATAAAAGATGGCAGTACAAAAATAAGCATTTGTGAAAAAAACAGGATGCTATTAATCTTGCATTAAAATTAGAATGAATTAAGAAATGTTTAAACAGAGGGAATGGGAAGAGATGATGAAATAAGAAGTGAAAGAGGAGGGGGAGAAAATAACCACTTAATGAATTAATAAAAACAAATGTAAAGCCAGATAAGATCAGCAAGTCCTAGTGATCATGTTAAGCACAAGCTCAAAACATATTTCCAGTTGTTTACCTTTTCACTTGTTAAAACAAGTGGTTCAAATAAAAATTCCTAATTATTTTATTATGCTTATAATTAAAAACTATAGTTCTGCCTGTGGGTTGTTTTTTGATTTTTGTTGTTGTTGTTGTTTGTTTTGTTTTTTTTCCAGCTTAGTTATTTGTATCTCTCATCCTGTTTCATATTTTACTTGTGGAAATGTATTTCATATTGCTCTATGTAGAATGTGTTACCCTGCAAACAAGTACACGTTTCATGAGTCAGTGCTATGCAGAATATAGTCTCCGAGGTGACAATTATGTAGAACTACTAAAGCATTTCTTATGTTTATTTATTGTTCTATTTTGTAATGAATTTGCTTTGAAATCCCACAAATGAAAACAAATTTCAGTCATTTAGGGTTGTAGATTTTTTTTTTTACGTTTAGTTTCATGAAAAGGATAATAGAATGGGAGTTCACGCTGATTTCGATCTGTTTCATAAAGCTTTTGCAGCTGCGTAGATGATGACAAAAATCCCCCAGGGTTTGCACACCATGGAGATAGGGTGCTTTGCAGCCATCTGTAGAGTGTGATTTCATAATTTGCTGAGAAACCTCATTGGCAATGAATTTAATAATTAAGCAGTGTCTAGACAAAGTTTGTGTGGTTGTTTTTTGCAAGTTCTTTTTCTAAATAATTTTTAAATCGCACCTTTGGTGAAACTGATGGAACTCTGTTGCTTTCCTACAAGTGTGTACCAGGCCTTGACGTTAGGGGCATTCAGCACCCAAAGGGATGCTTAGCACCTTGTGTTATTCAGTCTCTATAACAACAAATAGATATCGCATGAAGTAACTTCTAATATTATTTGTGTGTGCAACTCTGAAATGTCTTGAACATTTCTCCACATTGTATCTTGCTACAAAAATATCATTCTTCGGCTATGAGCTTTTATGCCAAAGATCCTCAGGGGACAAATGGAGGCTTGCACCACATACAGATGACTGTATTAGTTTCTGTAAAATCCAAGAAAATGAATAAATGGAGTTTATTTTATAGTGCAGTAAATCTTTAAATAATTTAAACTTTTTTTTTCTTTTTTCTTTCAACCAAGGAAATGCTACTTCACCGCAAGTTCAAAGACCTTCTTTCATGGACTACTTTGATAAACAAGATTCCAAGAATAAAAGCCCTGAAAACTGTAATCAGAACATGCATGAACCTTACCACATATCCAAAAACGTTTTCCCTGATAACTGGAAAGTCCCTCAAGATGGAGACTTTGATTTCGTAAGTACATTTTTATTGTTTACTTTCTTGCATGCTGTTTATTTTATATGTGCCAAAAATAGTTAAACCCTTTCTATAACTATGTTAATACAAGTAAAATAAGTAAACTTTCAAGAACACTATCCAATTATCTAATCTTAATGCCTTATTCTGGTTGTTGAAATAAGTACATTTGCTTAACGCAGGACCTTTTTAATGAGGAATGGTATGTGACATTATGAATATATTTCTTTGTAACTACTTTTTTTTTTAAAGTATTTTTGGTTCTTTATGTGTTATAACAACTTTAAAATTTGACCCAGTTCTATTTAAAAAAAAAAAAATATTGCTACAGGCATGGAATATTGTCATGTTTGCTGAGTAACTCAGTAAAATGATACGCATTTTAAACTGGATTGGAGCCATTTAATCAATCTCCTTGGAGATGGTTAAGATCACCTACTGTTTTGCAAAAGCCAGCTTGTTGGTACTATTCCAATAGCGCACATCTCTCTGCATAGAACTATTCTATCTAACACCAGTCTCTCTGTTTTAGAGTGGGGTTTTCCACCCTCCAAAATATGTGTAGTTTATTTCTTTTTGCCTATGTTGCAAATTATAACAAGGGCAAGAAGAAAATGTTCCTAAGTTACAGGTTGCTCTTAAAGTGAAATAAATAATTACTGTTTAGAGACTTGTAGATAATTAACAAAGGTGAAAACCAGGTATAATTTTTTTAACATGTTTGAATGAAAGAATTTAGTTTATCTGTTGTAGATTAAACTTGTTCTTAACTGCAGTGCAGTAGCTAAATATGATCACATGGCACCTTTTTGAAAGTACACTTGGGATTTGGAGAAAAATGTTGTGTTTAATTTTAGGTGACAGCTGTAGGTGTGGGATTTTTTTCCCAGTTTTCACTTACTGCATTTCTACATAAAGCTGACTCTTAAATTTAAGCTACTGGAGTAAAGCCAGTTAAATAGCACAGTACAAGCTGTTGCTGCTGGAGAGTTTTGGTTAAGTTGGATTTTGGTTTGGGTGGGGTTTTTTTAGGCTTTTTTTTTTGACCATAAAATGCAATAGTCATCATCCTGATAATTGACTAACAAAATAATTATTTGCACTATTCATTGGAAAATAACTGGCCGTTATTTAAGTGGGGTTATTATAGTGGCAATAAAATTGCCCTTAGAACAATTTAAAATTCATCCTATTTTTTCCATTACTTGTTAAGAAATGCAAGCAAAAACTATTATTCTTGTAAATGCTAAGATCCTGATTCTGTAAGTGCATATTCATGAATAATTCACACATGGATAATCCTGTGGAACTTGTTGATGTTGCTTGTACGTATGAAGTTACCTTCTTGAAATTGGAATTTGTCCTAGAACCAAACCTGAGGAGTTCTGATCTTCAGAAACTTAACTGCTCTCTGTGTTGTAGACAAACTTTGCTAGTGGTCTTAGACTGGCAAGTCAAAGACTTCAGAATCCTAGAATCATAGAATGGTTTGTGTTGGAAGGGACCTTTAAAGGTCATCTAGTCCCGCTTCTCTGCCGTGGGCAGGCACATCTTTCACTAGTCGCTCAAAGCCCTGTCCAGCCTGACCTTGAACACTTCCAATGACAGGGCATCCACACTGTTCCGGTGTCTCATGGAAGTTACATGATGTGCAGTTTGTCCGTGACTTCCTAAAAAGGCAGTGTTGTAAGGCTTGTTGCTACAAAGTCATTCTGCTTGAAGACCAAATAGGATTTTTAAAAAAGTGAATAGCTATTTGCATGGGCAATGTATGCAGTTGGCGGGGTGGGGAGGTGGAATTTTGTTTTAAGCATGATGAAAGCCAAATACATCCATAGATAAGTCAGCCTAAGAAAGAGTTTAGGAAGACTTCTCAATAATGGATGTACTGCTTCAGAGTAGTCCACTCAAGAATACATTTCTCTGAAGCATCTGGTACCAGCTGATGTGACACAGGATATTGGTTTTAACAGCCTGCTGGTTTGAACCATAGGCACTTATTATTTATTTATATATTTAAGAAGCACTTCTATTTATATTTGAGACAGCGAGGGGCAGTATTGGTAAGTGGCCTGCCAGAGACTTTCTGAAAGGATAAATCAGTGGGCAGTATGCATAATATATTGTCTGCTCTTTGTGAGATCAACATGAATGTTTTCAGTTGCCGACATGAAGTCTTTAAATGATGCATGAAAGGGATAAATAATGGACACTTTTTGTACTAAATAATTCCATTCTATTTTGTTTAGCCTTAATGGGATATAGAAAAGGGTAATACAGTATACAGTAAATGCTGACAGTCATAATTTTATTTAAAGAAGGGATTGATACACTAGAACTAAAATATAAATGATCAAAATCTAACTTAATGGTAATATATTCTAATAGTACTCCAACTTTCTGTGTAAAAGAGGAGGGATGCTCTGCAAGTTGGAGGTCACCAAACTCATTTGCTGAATAATACCGTTATTCTTACTCAACTGTATACCCTTATAAGTTGTACATTGCATGCTAGTGCGAGCAGCCAACAAGTGCTTTACTTGTGAGCCAGGGCAGAATGACAGTGCCATGCTAATTCAAGTGTATCAAATGGAAAGACTTAGAAGTTTATTAGTGTTTGTGTCTGTTACAGCATAAACTAGAGAAGCAGAAATGCCATTGAGGTGGGAGGGAGAAGGGAGAAGGAAATAAAAACAGTCCTTAGAAAACACTGCAACTAATCAGTTTGCTTATTTGTATGCATAAGGTGAGACCTGCAGAATTGGGAGCTAATTCTTGTGGCAAATGGCATATTTGCTTTAGGTCGCAGTGATATTTTATCCTATTCCTAGTATATTTTACTGTTTGATAAAACAATACGTAGTTATTTTATTTGTTTAAATGTACAAATACATGTAATGCAGATATAGCAGTTAGTCTTACACACTTTCTGCTGGTTTTAGATAATGTAAATAAATGACACGGGAAACATTTCTCATAAGATGGATAAATGAATGTAAAAAATAATGCAAAATGAATTTAGCATTAGGTCTGGTTTGAAAGTTTTTGTGTGAGCATAGTTTTCTGCCCTGATGTAAATGTTTTAAAAACTCCTTGCCAATGAAAATAGAAGACTTTTCCAAGAAAATAAGATGCTTTGGTCATCAATCTGAGCTTTAAAACCAGCAATTTTAGCAGCATTTTTTCTTCTGTAAGTACACATTTATGCTTTGTTTTTCACTGTTAAAGTACATCTGTTTTGAAATGCAAAAGCTGATCTTATTTCTTTTTCACTAATGCCATATCGGAATTTGAGATCCATCTCTGACTGTTGGTCCTGTGGGCCTTCAGTTCTGTGATCAATCTGTGCTGGTTATTGATGTAATGTTCCATAACTGATGAGGAAAAAATTGCCACTGCAGACCTTCGAGTTTTACATTGTATTGAATCAGGTATATTGCAAATAACTTTTAACCAGACTTAATTCTGGTATCGTCACATTGAATATTACATTATTGCAAATTTTTACCCTGTTATGTATGCTTCAGGACTAAGGTACCGTTTTTCACGCATAAGAGGTGTTTAGGGGTTTTATACTACTTTTCTTCTTACTTTTAAAAAAACCACACCAAACAACCCCAAACATTTTTGAACGTTGTCTTTTCTGTGACTAGGAATTTATATAGGGTTGCTTTTTTTTTATCTTTGTTTTCAGTTATTTTGTTGTGTATTTTTGTTGTCTCGTGATAAATTCTGAAAACCAAAAGTATGGTGCTTTTATATCAGTGAATCTTAAGGAAATGTATTTCTGGGGAAGTACTTGTAAATGTTTTGGTTTGTTTTTTTCATCTTCAGCCTTTGAAATGGAAGTGTTGAAGCTCTGATTGGGTATAAATCTTACAAAAACCAAACTAGTGTTTATTCAAACTTCAGCTTTTATATTAAACGTTTAATATATATTTCACACTCAAGGATCATTGTGGATTTTCGTTTTCAATGAATGCTATCAGACTATAGGCAATTCTTTTACACATTTTCATTATTTTTAAGGGGCATGCAGCAGATAGCAAAATTAAAGCAATATTTTTAACCCTAATTCTGTCACTTTTACTTGGGGTTAAGTGATGTTCTATTCACAGGAAACCTTGATGCCAGTAAGTCTAATCAAGAAGATACTACTCGCTGTGAGGAAAAGCGGCATAATGTCTTTAAATAAGTAAAGCTGCAGTAAAGCTATATAGTGTATGGATATGATATTCATAGAAATGTTAATGATGCATGGTATAAGCAGCTTTTCATAAGGAGGCTTGACTGTTTAACAGGCCAACTTTTAGTCTTAGCTCACAAGTCAGCAGTTTGGATCAGAGTGCCGAATTAGAGCAAGTGATATGGTTGTTTTGACCGTCTAAGTGACCAGTCCTTTTAAGAACAGGGGTTTTTTTATAGATATTATGTATTCGTATGACTATGTTGCCATTATGATAGCTTTGTTCTTTCTATGAGATTTGTTTTTGTCTTTCACAGTTGAAGATTTTGTGATACTTTGTGTAGCATTTATCACATTTTTATGGGCATTATAGAAGATAGTTTTCACCAAAAAAGGTGAACTTTCAATAATCAAGAAGTGCTCGAAATTTTTATCATGTGGGAAAAACAGGTAAATCTTAGTTTGCTAGATTACTGTGCTATGTGGATGTGTTGTTAAATAACCTGCTGCTTACATTTTTACTGTATCATGACATTTTACATCTCATTAAGATACAAAATTGCTGTGTAAATCCTTCTACCCCTTAGTAATATGTGTTAGTGTGAGACACGATGTTAACAAAGGATTTACATGAACTACAGTGAAGTGCTATCTAATTGATGATAACCTGTGAATTAACATTACTCAGAGTAAGTTGCTAAACTTCATTTACACTGAGTGAATATATTATTTCATTTTAAATGAGTAATTTACTTTTTGTAATGAGATGATAAAATGTAAAAAGGCAAATCTATTTATTATAGCAATGCTAGGGTAATGATTTCCGTCTTTAGTAGAATTATTTCCAAACAGGAATGGTATCCAGATTGTTAAATATTAAACAGTGAACATGTAGATCATGTTTTGCAGTATCTGCAGTATCATGTTTAAGTAGATGCATTTTGGGTGACTTAAAGATTCTGGAATAGCAACAAAAATTCAAAAAGCCATCTGTTACCCTAGGCAGAATATTTCCCTGGGTTTCAACCAGAACGAATACATTAGAATATAATCATTGTGAAATAATAGTATTGCAGATAGTGAGCACTTTAGTTAACATTTATGAATGTATAATGTCACAATTAATTCAGTAAAAAAGTAAATACCATAAAATGACTAAAGATCATATAGAATTTAATTAAAACTTCAGTAATAAAGCTAGGCTGAATTAGCTTCATTGGAAATACTTCTTTGTCCAAAAACCTTGGCTGGGTTTACTCTGATCTTATTTAAGCAGCAGATGAGTTTGTTTGCTACAGTCTTCTTTCTAATTAATGGGAATGAAAGTATTTCATCTATTTTCAACCATCTGAGGTTCTCCTCTAAGTCATTTGAAAATTTAAAATGAAGTATTAACATATATTCATTTTGCTTTGTTTTTAATTAGTTGCTTGAATATCACGAAGCATTTCCAGATGCTGACAGGAAGAATTTTTTCTTAACTAGGCAAATATGAGACTTAGGTTTCTGGGTTTGCATGGGCTGTATGCATATTAGATAAACAGAAGATTATTTACAATGTCATATAGTCAACAAAAGTAGTATTGGTGTCAGCAGTCTGCATGCAGAATTTTATTCATTTCAGTTCAAAGATGGCTAAGAGAGGAGAGACTGGAAAATTAATATAATGAATATAATATACTTTATCTAGCTCATTTTGTGCAGACAGTGTGAACCTCAACAGTGAGGTTTTCTCTACCTCTTATAATAGGTGGCTGGTATAGAAGCTTCTTGTATGTTGAGTGGTTATTTAAAAAAATGAAAGGTTTGTAGGTCATGGCTGTGGTTTGTTAGGCTTATCATGCAGCTGTTCAAGCAGGCAGTAGGGGAGGTTGTGCCAACCTGACATGTAAACTTAAAATGTGTTATTGGTTGCTGGGTTTTTTCTATTGGGTAAAGAGAACAAATCAACCTATTACATGCTTTTTTTTTTTTAAACTCTGCAATTCAAATACTGACTGATTTAACTAAATCTTGTTTGTATATTCTAACCACAAAAGGCGAATTATTTTTCTTGCAGAGAGCAGGGGAAGACTCTACCTGAGCAGAGTGTTTCTCCAGCTGGTATTGAATACAGGATCCTTTCTCTTTGAATATGTCCCTTCCCCTATTAGTATAGAAGTAAATAATTAAAAATCAAGCCTAGTAATTTGGTGTCATATATAACTAAATTGTTTAGGCTGTAGACAGAATCAATTCTTTCTGTTTATCTTAAATTGTAGGATTATTTTAAAGCTGTTACTCTGATCACCGAGTCAGGCATGCCAAAGTGCTAGTGCTGTACTTTTGCAGTTTTGGAAGGTGAATTGTGTGCTGTCTGACAAAGGTTATTTGAATTTTGTATCCTAAAAGAGTACAGAAAACACCCTTCTAGGCCAAAAAGCTTTTTGCATTCTTACATGTGAAAAACAGAATTAAAGATTTTTTTTTATCATTGACATGTCATCTGAAGATAAGACAAGAACTCAGGCTTGAATTGCAGCGATTTGTTTGAAGTTAGATAGTAAGAAGAATGTCTGATAGGATAACAACGTGTGACAGCAGATTGCCTCAGAGGGTTGCAGAAGTTGCTGTTATTGTGAGTGTTGAAGACCTGGTTAGATAAACACGTCAGGAATAGTTTTGGTGGAGCTGATCCCACTTGGAGCAAAGGATTGTTGTAGGTGACCTCCTCCTGTAAATGTTTCCAATGGCCTTATTTCCTATGGCTTTTTAAGCTACTGCTGGTGGGTTGATGTTTGTAATCATAAAAGATGTTGAGAACACATAGATCTTATAAACTCAAGCTCTCAAAAATAGTGACATACTTGATTTGTTTTAGGAGCATCAGTATATTGGAGGAGCTAGACCTTGGATAACCTTGAAAATTTTTGCAATTAGCAGTCAACTATTATTTCCAAACATGAGCCTGCCTCTGGAAAATTTCAGCCAAGATTCAGTTAATAAAACTTAACCATGTTTTCTCTCCCAAAAGTTCAAAGTATCTCTGTCATCTTACTTTATCATGTCAAATAGTTTCAATGTGCCATGTGGTTTTTAATTACAAAATATTTTCTAGTGAGAAGACTTTTTAAAACTTATTTTTCAGCCAAATTTCAAATTCTTAGTATAAAGAGTGACACTACTTCACTCCATAGAGTTTAAATCCTTGCATCATCTAACCCCCCTTCTTTTTTTCTCATTAGCTCGAATGGAGAGACTGAAGTGTAGCTCTAGTGTATATATTTAGTTATATAGCAGGTCTGTAATTTGTGCATAGTTTAAGGAGAACAAAGGAAAGAAATGAGTGAAGCTGATGAGCTGGGGCAGCTCTGCTGGTTTAAAGTAACATCTTGTTACCTTAGTAACTAGTTGTCCGTACTAATGTACCTCTTTGAGATCATTGTGTAATAGCTAAGTAATATGTATAGCCTAGAAAGAGCTTTGAAATACTTGGAAAAAACAGTTGTGGTGGGACAATTTTTAGATGATCCTTTTTGTCCATCAAACCAATTCAGTTTCAGGTCTCTATTCTGTTTTCTCTTACAAAAGGGGGGGGGGGGGGCGCAGAATATAGGGAGATGCTTAATCCAAATTGTTTCCATGTTGCATGAATCACTGTTAATGTCAAGACAGTGTACCACACCTTTGTGTGTAATGTCTGATCCCCAAAGTGAGTGCTGACACCAAGGGGTGCGTGTTCTACTTCAGGGTTTCAGCAGAATTCTTTGAAATCATCTCTACGACAGTATCATGCAAATTTACCACCAAGAAACAAAATCTGTTCTCCTACTCTTTGCTGTGATGATTAATGATAATGAAAAGAAGTAAAAATAAAACTTGCCTTAGGAGAGTGGGCGACTGGAATTTTGCAAGACTGTTTTAAGTTAATTTTTGTAACTCCTTAGTTTTGAGTAGGATTTCCTCATTACGCGATTTGGTAAAGAACATGGGATGTTTTTTTCAGCTTAGCTTTTTAAAAAAATTTTTAAATTTTTTTACTGGACTCAAATAGGAGCATGAGAACTTGTAAGATAGGATTCTAGCAATTTAACAGAAAAAAATTTTTGGATTAGTTTGGTTGTCTGTATGGCTAGTTCTCAATAATCAAAAAGCTTGTATTAGATTTCTGTGCCTCATGTCTTGATTGGCAGCCAATAAGTACCATGTGTAGACTATATATTAAGCATAGATGTTAATATTTCATAAACAAAATACTGGAAATTAAATGGCTGACATTTAATACTATTGAGCTTTATGAAGAATGGAAAAAATTCTGTGTGGTTTTTGTTTGCAAATAACTTGTAGAATTTGAAGAAAGAAACTTCTGCATTAAGGCATTGACTTCAAACAGAGGGCTTATAATACTTGGAGTTCTTTGTTATTTGGAATTAATATCTTCAGATATCTGATTAGATTGGATTTACTACACATTTACCAAAACCAGGGATTGCCCAGAATATTTTGGTTTGCATGTAAATTTTATTTCCTTTCCTTATAACTTCCATAACTCGGAGATAAAAGGGAACTCCTATGAAACTTGAAAGCAAAATCTGTATTTCTATAAGAATACACTTATTAATCTCATTTAGTTGTATTTTAAAAATGTGTAAAATGTATACATTAAAATTATCCTAATGTCATTTTTTACATTAGATCTCTGACTATAGATGTCTTATAGCCCCCATTTTACTTTTGTTTACTAGGAGTTGTAGAATTGGTATGCACTAGTCATTTTATTTTTGGTGAAAAAGGTGAGGCTTTTTCTAGAGATGTATGCAGTGTAAAGCTGTAAGCTAACTGTTTGGAGACTTGATTTTTTTCATTCAGTGTTGTTGTTATTTGTGTCTGAATAAAAGTGTGCCTCATGGACAGCACCAGTACCTAAAAAGGTTAAAAAACTTATGTAAAATTGCCGGGCGGGGGGGTGGGTGACGAACCCAACAAAATCACAAAATTACTTTGGCAAGTTTTTATACCTATTTTATAATGTTATATGAGTAACAATTTAAAAATAAAGCTATGCAAGCCCAATGTATAAAGCTGCAGCTATTGACAAACTCTCTATAGAAGGGTTAATCTCATACTTGCTAAAGTCAATGGCAAAGCTCCTACTGATGGCAATGTTAAGTTCAGCTGTTCAGGTTATTAAAGAAACCACTTTCATTTGTGTGCCTAAATGTGACACTGCATTTAGGTTTAGGGTTAGAAATTTCACAGCTTAGACTGCATGTCTCAGTAGTCCTTAGTTTAGGGCAAGTATGCCTAGATCCTAGTAAAGAAATACCTGAAGAATTAGCACTTATTTAGCATCTACTTAAAGATCTTGGTATTGCTTACATTTACATTTGTGTTGACAGTAGGAGTTGTACAGATATAAGAATACTACTAAGAAAATTTAGTTTCTTAACCTAAATAAGATGTACCAGGACAAAATTGCTCTGTAGGAAAGCTCTAAAGGTACAGTAGCATAGTTATAGCTGTTACAAAAAGCTGCCTGATGCTCAGCTGAGAACCCTGACTCCATTTCCCCGACAATTTTTAGTGTGCCATAGTGAGAACTAAAACAAGTTAGCTTAAACCATTTTGAAGAATTTAACTTATTTTACTTTGCATTGCAACAGACTAGGGTCATGGACGAGGTTAGGTCTTCAGCTGAGAAGCAGGAAATTTGCAAACTGCAGCCTTGACTGCGTGAAACTGTATGAGCACGCTGTAGTGCTTGTAGATGTGAATTAGGTGGAACTTTCTAAAAACATGTTTGAATTTTTTTTCCCTCATGGTGTCACTACAGCCCAATATATTTAGTTGTTTTTTATATTTGAATATTCTTCTTTCAAGTAAGAATGGAGGAAAAAAATGTTCTTTGAATACACTTACAGACCAAACTTCCCCATCACCCCAAAAAGTTCTCTACATCCAAAAAGTTCTCTTAGTAAAAATGAGCTGTCCCAAAATGACTCTGTCTTTTATTTTGTTGTGTCCTCTTTGAAGATTGTGGGTTTTGGCATAAGGATTTACTTTAAGAAGTGTGTGAATGGAAGAGGAGGCTTTCTTACTGGGAGCACCTTGGGCATTGGTCCCACTGGAACCTGGAGGAGGAGCTTATATTTTTTTGAGGGTAGTTCTTCCTGTGCTTCTACTGCAAATGTTTGGTGTGGGTTTTTTCTGCAGTGTCAGATGGATTATCGCTTTCACAGAATGGTCATTTATTTTTTGTTGAAGTTAATTGTTACTTTAAGATTGCCATTAATAATAGTCACATGTTTTAAATGCCATCCACATCCAAGAAGTACGTGCACTCTACAGAGATGGATAATCATCTCAAGATGAGAACTATTATCCTGATAATGTTCATAGAGATAGAAATGTGATATTTCCATGGTGCTTGTGATGTGTGTGTATAGGGTGGAATGGGCTTTTGATTTTACTTTTGCAAAGTTAGAAATCTCATTGCTATTTCTGTGTTTCTAAAGAGTTTTCATTAACTAATAGAATACTACTGTAAGTCAAGATAAAGAGACCGATGTAAGTAAGCCTACATTCAGACAGATACAATTAAAGTAATGAAGATATTAAATTAAAAAAAATGAAACTGATGCTTGTCCTTTGGGATTTTGTCTATGACTAATGATTCAACGAGGTGTGAGCACCTCTGTGCAGCCCACCCTCAATGCTACTTCAAAGAAACAGAGGAGGAACTGGTAGGAGTGTGTTGATCGTAGGGCAGCATGGTGTGTATATGCTCGGCTGTTTCATTTGTTGTCTCTTGAGCTGGTTAACTTCCTTGTCATGGGTTTCAAAGAGGCCTGGTTTACAGTGGTTATTTTTCCCTACATCAAGTTCTCTGACAACTGCTAGCATGTTTTGAATGGTACTGTAACATAGAGCCTTTTGAAGGAATGGCGTTAGGGCCAGATAAGGCACCTTTCACTTGCACTCAGTGGTTAACAGGATTTAACTCCCAAATTGTGCAGTGCCCTTTTATTTAAAAAACAAAACCAAAAAAACAAAAAATGTAAGCCCCAAACATTTTTCAGAGTAAAAGATGTTTGCAGAGGAAAAGAGATGGAAAAGAGCTGATGCCTCTGAAGAGGATTTCTGAAGGATTTGGGGGAAAGAGCGGTAGATGGAGGGAGGCCAAACTCCATGTTACTTAAGCATCCCCATGGCCTGTGAAAATCAAGAGCCTTGTTTTCTCCTGTCTGCTGGCTGATGACTCTATGGCAACAGCCCACTGATCATCTCGGAGGTGGGCTAATTCAAAACTACAGGGGAAAACAGCGACATTGAAACAGTGGTTAGTTTGAAACTACCTAACCTGTTTTCCATGTTTTAAAGAGCTGTTGCTATGGCAGCAGCAGCTCGATGAGGACCAAGCACTGCTAAGTTTCAGAGGTTTGGCAGTCACGTGCACATGGAGGGGCTGTATCACTTCCAACACCAAGCTGTGTTCCCTGCACCCACCTTTTTTACAGATACCTATGCTACCCTAGAATTAACATGGATGCTTTAGAAAACATATTATCTAAATCCTAATGGAGCAGTTTACTAATCTATCTTGATTTCAACTCAGTTCTTCCTTTGTTCATCTTCTCCATCTTACTGCAGCTTCCCAAATTAGAGCACCTCCGAAGAACAATGGTTTCCATATCCTGTGGTCCTCAAACTGTCCCGTCACCAAACACCATGATCATTTTGTACTGCAATTCCATATCCCATATTATGAAAGTCAGCAAATGTAAGCTGTTTGACCATGGGTTAGGGAGAAATTAATTCCAGAGCTGAGATGTCTTCATTGAAAAATAGCCTGACAGTTTTAATCAGTGAATTAGTATCTGAAATGCCTCTGCTGCTGGCCGTTGCCATTATAACATATGGGGGAGAGAGGATTTTGCAGATGGCCAATTCAGGAAACTATTTTACAGCTTTAAATTGAAAATCAGTGCAGTGAGCTTCACCTGGCATCTGGAGTGTACTGTGCTTATTGTGAAAACCATCACTTAGTAAGTGGACAACAGTCTAGTGTGCTAACAGAAATGTTTAGTTAGTAGAAGTGTAATCCAATTTTCGATTTAGTGCAGTTTTTTTGTTATGGAGTGAGAAGAGTGGCTGTAATGTGATCCATATCTGAAAGGAAGGTACATTCTTGCCTAGCACAAATTTCAAGAGAAGTCCTTGTCAAAACTGCACCTTGGATTCACAGGAGTAGTTGGGAGCCCAGTGAAACACCTTACTTACAGTAATATGGGAGCCTCTGCCATACTTAGTGGGAGCTATGAGAAGAAAGAACATTGTAGCTAGCTGCTTTTTTTTTCCTTCCAAATCTGTTAGCGTTATTTCGGACTTGGTCATGTTGAGCCATGGATTGAAAGCCTTCCTCCATCTCTAACAACCAGATTATAAGACCAAATATGAAAGAGAATGTTAATCTGTGATGTTTAGTTTACTGGTTATCTGGGGAAAAGTGATGTGATAATTGTGAAGGATTCCCAACTAATCTTATTACATGCAAAAAAGTGTTAAAAAACTGTGTTCAGGTGCTGAAATCAAATGCTCAAAAGATAGGGAGTGATGCATTTATGATCGCATTATGGGCCCATTCTTTAACTGAGTTTTAACCCATAGTCATATAATTAAAGAATGTGTGACAGTGTTTAAGTATAATAAGAAAAAAGCAAAATTAAGGAGTTGTAAGGTGTTCTTCCCTAATGTCTTTCAAGTATTTAACATTCTTTCAAAGAGTTTTATACATAGAATCATAGAATGTAGTATCTTATCAATTTAAAAAGGAAAAGGAGGAAGAAAAGCAACACTTATTCCATGCAAGCACAACAGCCCTCCACTACACAACATTGGTGAGGTTTGAACGCTGAATTGTTAACCATTGGTACCAAGATCATGTTGTCTTCAATTGTTAGAATAAGTATGTTGACTGTTAGAGAGAGGAAGCCAAAAGGAGGAATAGACTACTGGGAGCCTGGATGGAGGGAACAGGGAAGGGAAGGAAACAAGGAAGATTGACTTAGTCTTTCTCCTGCTCATGGGATAGGATTAATATGAGCTGGTCCCACAGAGGTATTTCTCTGAACAAGACACAAGTGGCTTTGAGCACCAGTCATTGTGGCAGAGAGTCAGTCCAACCCAGCCTTCATATAATAGTGTATATGTAACAGAATTGCCCAGTAGATGTGTTACGATGCATACTGTGAGGTAAGAATAGGGACTGATTAGGTGAGTAAGACTTGAGGGTTCAAGTATCAATTATTTCTGTTTCCATGAGAAGTGGAACTAGCCTTAAAATGCTTTTAAAAAGGGAGTTGGACTAGATGATCTTTAAAGGCCCCTTCCAACCCAAACCATTCTATGAAAACTATGAGGAGGAAGGAGTGGCAGCAAGGAACTGTTATGGACTGATCATAACTGCTCACCCTCCATCCCTCTGTGTTGCTGGGGGGGAGGGGAGTGGGGGTGGGTGGAAGAGTCTGTAATGAAGGAGTGAAGTTGAGCTTGGGAAAGAGAGGAGGCAAAGTGTTGCTTCAATGTTTTTCTTTTTTGTTTCTCACTACCCAAATCTATTTTTATTGGCAATAAATTAAATTTTCCCCATGTCGAGTATGTTTTGCCCATGATGGTAATTGGTAAACAATCCCCATGTCTTTATCTTGAGACTCGAGCTTTCTCATCCTATTTTCTCCCTGTCCTGCTAAGGAGGGGGAGTGAGTGAGCAGCTGGGTGGGCATTTGGCTGTTAGCCAAGGTTCACCCACTACACTTGGTAAGACTCATTTTAGGAGTCTTCTATAGCTAGAAGTTCATCTCCATCTTTGACATAAGCATAAGTTTTCTTCATCTGTCTCAGCTCTCCTTTATCTTTTCATGATACAGCACTTCTGTCGTGCGGCCATAGCTCAATAACTAAGAAGCACCATTGCAGATGCTCGCTTTATTGGAAAGAGTGCCAGGTCTGGTTCCCCCTCCATGATCTAAAGCACAAATACCATCTGTCCTACAGTTAAGAACACTTCAGTGAGTTTCTACATAACTGCTCACACTTGCCAGAGACAGAGAATCATTCTAGCTGCTTTTTCATTTCTTTTTACAGAACTGTCCTCAAATTGCCCCATATCACATGTACAGAAGTACTGATTCCAAATTCCTATTCATTAAAGTCGGCAGCTTTCTCTGGAACTTCTCAGAAGAAGGCCTTGTCTGGAGTATAAGGGCTTCAGGGTGGCCTGAATGCATTTCTTGGCTTTTCGGTGGAGTGACTAGCTGTCCTCAGAATCATGATCAAGTCAGAGCTGGCTTGGAGCCTTCTTGGTATTTTGCAACAGCTAGATGATTGGCGAGTAGGTATACTAGTGAATGTTTAAGTCTTGCAGCTAGTGAAGTTCATTAGGCAGGCACATGCTTTGTTCAGATACACCCCAAAGGGCAGCTGCGGTTGAAGAAATTGATCCCACCCAGCCCATCCCACCTGGTGCTCCACTGTGGCAATAGAGTATTAGGAACAATCTAAGCCTCTGTATGTCAAGAACACCAAGAACATACCAGGACAATGATTTGTGTGAACAAACAAGGAGGCATGAGATCTTGATGCCCTGCAGAAAAGATGATGATATTTGCAATTGATTTATCTAGTATCAGACTCATACTGGCTATCTATTTCTTGATATCTCTGATAATATGGGGTAAGGGAGACTGGAGAATTGTGAGCGAGTAGGCTTCAGGAAGACACTCAAGCCAGTTTTCTGGGACCTGAGATACTTCAATGGGCCTGTTTTTCCTGATAATGAAGAAGAAATATTTTTGACTGAGTGAATAGATGTTTTTGGTCTTGGCCTGGTTTATCCACAGGGTCCCGTTTGGATACCTCTTTAATGCACTAGTCACAGTCATTTTACTAATATTTTTCTTGCAACTTATCTTCACTAATGATCCTCAGAAAGTTATGATAGTCAAAAGATGTAAGTTTTCCCTAGCTTCGTGAAGGCAGTTTTTATTCTAGAATCTCTTCCACCTCTCTGTGATAACAATTAATTTTGGGATTTCAGGCTTGCATTGCCTGACTCCTGAAGTCTTAGGCCAGATTGTTGAAAGTCTCCTGATCCTACACTGATCCTCTGAGAACATGCTTATTAAAAAGTGTTGGGAAGTTCACTATATGTATATACACAGCCAAGCGGACCAATTTCTGTGGGTGGTGGCCAGCTTTGTAGTCTTCCTCTGTGTTTTGAGGGGGAGGTCTCCTTCCCCTTGATCTGGATCATTTTTTGAAAACAAAAATAACAGTTGTTCTTTAGGCACTCTTTAGGAGTGCACCTCTCTCCTGGAAATGTTTTCATGACGTTCTTAAGTGAAGCTTCCCAAGAGCTTAATATGAGTTTTCTGGCTGATCTGCTGAACCAGTCTTTTATTGAGACTTTAATGTTGTCTTTACATCCCCTTATGGATCATCTCTATGAGCTTATGGCTACATGTTCACTTGTTCATTTTTCTAATTCTTTTAGTGAGAATAGTCTTTTCTAGTGATTACTGTGTACTTGGGAAAATACATCTTCAGTCATACTGGCTTTCTTTATGTTGGAAAAAACTATATAAGGTTGCACTTTGTGTGGTTCCTGCACAGTTTGATTCAAGCCAGGAAATGAACCTGCCTGTGTTCTTACCAGTCACACACATCCAGGACTGAGACATCAGATTTTTTTTATTATTATTTTTTTAAATGTGGATGAGAAGGTTTAGGAAGATTGTTCAGCTTTTCAAACGAATGGCAAAACCACCCGTATGCATAATGATTTCCCCACAAGGAAATAGTGTAGTGAGAATAGCATGCTGGGTCAGGATCTACTGCAAGAGGGCTAGAGGTGTGATTCGTGTGCATCCACATGAGCACAAGTGTGCTTTGAGATCTGAGAAATGTGTCCATCCCTGAAACTTGCAGGTTTGTCCCAAAAAATTTCATACATGCTTTCTGTAAGCACGGTGCCATTATGGAGGGCTTCTGGGCATGATGCAGCTCTTGAGAGTGGTTCTTCAGTCATTGTTTTCCTCAAGGCTTTACGTTTCTTCATCAGTCAACCTGTAGGTTCAGCTTGTAATGGAACTTCTTCAAGAAGTTATATTCATGTGTATATTCCTAACTCTACCTGAAGTCCCATTAAAAGTTACTTGGGATTCTGGGTGTGAGGAACCAAGGATGCACATTAACCAGTTGGTACCTCACATACACAACCTTCACAGCATGGCCTTGAGTATATATGCCTACGAGTATTGCAAAGGCAAAAAAAAAAAAGAATTTTTTTTCTAGGATTGTGCATAGAGCAGCACATTTCGAAGATGTTCTAGTTACTGCTCAATAACTTATTTTGGGTCATGGTGTATATTCTTATTTATAAAAAAGAAAAAAGCCCTTTGGGAATTAAACAGAGAATTTCAGGACGTATACTTCAACATCCACTTGTTTAATGAAATAAGCGGAATTAAGGGAGAAGAAAACATAAGTTTAGAAGAAACTTCTGCTTGAAGAATCCTACATCTAAATGTGTGGTTCTTTAGATAACAACCACTCATTTAAGTTTTGAGGTTGTTAACTTCACACACAATTGCAAGAAAATGGAAATAATGAAACCACCACGAGGCTGCAAGTCTTCTGGTAACATTGGAAACTGTAATGCTTGTTCTCTTTCACTGCCAGGTTTATGGTTTTGATTTCCTATCTGGACATTTAGAAGAACTGGGATTTTTTTTCAGTAGTAAGGCATTCTGGGACAAAGATGAACGGAAAAGCTTCAGCAGCAGTCAAAATTAGAGGAAAGCTTGGACTGTGGTTATTCTCCATGGCATAACAATCTAATTGTAACTGTATTAGAGAAGCAGAGTTGTGGAGGTAAATAGTTGGTGTAATATATTGAGTTATACTTTTATATACTAATATGACTATAGAAGACATTCACATTCTCTTATTTCAGCAGTTACTGCTATTTTGGTTAAAACTGAAATTCTTTGGATATCCATGCAGTATGAGAAAAGAAAGAAAGAACAGAAAGAAGATGGCTCTTGAAATTGGGTAGGAGGGGTTGTTTTGAGCTGCTGCTTTGTTTCTGTTGTAATAGGAGTAAAATCCCAGTCATCTGATAACTACACAAGTAAAAAACTGAGTCAAAAACTGTTTTACACTTTCCTGTGTAAGACTAATGATAGCATCTGCAACCCTTGTTTTAAATGCTTTTTCTTGTATTTAATTTCTTCCCCTTGCTTGTATACAGATTCACCTTATTCTGTCTCTTCCTTCCACCTTTCCATTTACTATAAATGTTGAACACAACACTGTGTGATAACAATTAATGAATAAATGGCTAGATCAAATAATTTATATTAAATTAATCTCAGATGTGACATATCACAAGTTGCACAGGAAGCACCCTTTATGTCAGCTATACATTGCCAATAGATTCTCTGTCATCTGTAATTTATCACCTTTTCCGGTATGAACTGTGAAGATGTGTAAACTTAGTTCTGATTTAATTAGATTTTCTAGCCAGTAATTTGCACTTACCAACTCCTTAAGCTTTCTTATCTCTGTAAGATATCTGCCTATCTCTAGCTTTTCCCCTCTTGAAAATTTGTACTGTCCTTCTTTGACCCTCTCATCCCTCTTCTTTGCAAATATCAGGTTTCTGCCTCTAATTTGGCATGCCATTAACTTGGCTCACCTGTTATTTAAGTTGTAGTTTACAACATGTGTTGATAATACCACTTCTTTAGTCAGAAGTTTAACTTCAATTTTGTGAAAAAAATGTATAGGGTCTCAATAGTAGTTTGCATCTGCCACTAAATTGTGGGTAGACAGGGTTACCTTGAATACACCTTGTATTTGAGGAAAACCTGCTTCTGCTATTAATTTGTGGGCAGGCAGAATTTCTCCAAAGACATGTTGTATCTGAATACACTACTACTTGAGGATCATCAGTTTCTGACCTTAGCTCTTTGGGGTTTTCCTAAACAATCTGGAAATATTGACTTTGTAAGTTGTTGGGAAAGAATTGTACAAGTTATTTTTCTCCTTCAAATCAAAAGCAGGTAGGTCCAAAAATACTGTAAATAGATGGTTTTCCTGCAAAGGGTATAAAAGGTGACTTATGTAGACTGTCATGATTTTCGTTGTGGCCTTTAAAAATTTCAATATCAGGTAAACTTGAGTTTCACTTTCCCTTTATGTTTAAATGAGCACCTAGCTTAAAGAAAACATAAAGTCACAAAACCACACAAGTCCACTGGTGATACCCATTACAACTCAAAATGATCAGAACAATGATTTATTTTTTCAGCAGTTTCTGAGCTTCTTATACTTGGGATGTGTTGACATGGTAATTGGAGTATGAGTACATGTAGAGGTCATCTTAAAGTAAATTAGCAACTGAATAATGATTCCAACATTTTCTTTTCTTGTGTACTACTGTATTATTTTTATTTAGTAAGGTACTTCTTGTCCAAACTACTATTGAACTGAAAAATGAGAGATTAAAATTACTTACTAAATGAACTTTTCTGTATCCCTACAAAAGCAGATGTGCTACTAAATGCTTTTTCCAGACTAGCTTAACACATCTGAATTCAAGGTACTTCCATCAATTTCCTTGGGGGCCTGTGTCACAGTTTTATAGATCTGACAGCTAAACAATATTTTTTTTTTATCTTTAGCTTAAAATTTTTTTATGTTATGCCTAGTTATAGCTCTTTGAACAATCTTCAACAATTTTCTTACTCCTCCAAGGAGGAATAACTTACTCAAGTTATATAGGTTATTAAATCTTCCCTTACGTTTCTATCTTAGGGAGAATATTGTGCAGATAAAACAATATATGCATGAGTGTATAAATACCTACCCCAGAAATTATTATAAAGATTTGGAGTTCATTTCTACTTTGAAGGTCCCTGGAGCATAACCAAGTTGTCAGTAGCTGCCAAGAATATGATTGGTTCCCCCATGTGTCGATTCTCTACTTGCATCATGAGCATCTGCGGGTGGCAATAGCTGGTTCTCCAGGAATAGGACATCTGTCATGAGGCCACTAATTTTAAGTTGTGACAAGCCATCCTTGGTTCTGGAACAACAGCACAGGAGCAAAAATACAGTAACTGCCTTGTAGCCCCTTGACAACGGCCAGCAGAGATTAGTCAGTCTGTGTGCCATCTTCCCTAAGGAGCTACTTCCTCTCCCTATACATTGAATTGACTCTAGACAAACTCGGAGAAAAGGTTTTCAAGCTCAGAATCTTTCCTTTTGGACACAAAGACAAAACACTGTCAAGTTAAAAACCAAACAAACAAAACCCCTCTGTTGTTTCATGTGTGAACTGTTTTAAGATACCGTGTAAATAAATTACTGGTTTCACAGAAGGAAGAGGCTAGCCACTGGCAGACAGCAAGGAATTTATCCTCAGGGATGCTGCCAGGGTTATTAAAATAGTTGTGTAGTGTAGAAAGCATAGATGGAGCCATTATCTTCAGTCTCAGTATTTCATTCATGTAATCCAGCGGTTTGTAGGAATGCTTTTTTAGAGTGAATGATTTTCTGCTTGGACTATATTGTGATGTCTTATGGCTGGTATTAAGGGCTTGAAAGAAGAAAGTATCTTATACTATACATATATTATGATAGGTTAATTAAGTTCATTACTAGAAATACAAATGCCAACTTAAGGAAACAGTCTTTTAAACTTTTAGGATTGTCTCTTGATTCCAAAATGGGGGGGGGGGGGGAAGATGATTGTGTACAGATTTTTAGGCTTGTGTTCCTATTTTCACCATAGATTTGCCTTCTTGCAATATTTTTTACAAGTTTATTGTGCTGTAATTCTAGCTGTAGAAATGGTTAACTGTGTGCTTTGAACAGTTCAGAGATTAAATAATGTCACTTTATTTGGATCAGATTTAACTGAACAAAAAGATTATCTTAATTTGCCTGTGTTGTGCTTGTGAAATGGTGATTATCCCCCCCCCCCCCATTTAGGGAAGTACTCTTTAGGAAAAAAATATTACTGTTTTTGATCTGCAGATAAACTGCATTTTAACTCTTTGTGCCAATTCATTTCAGAGTTCATGAGAACGCAGCTGTATTAAAACATTTTGCCCTGCATTGTCTCAAGGCTTTTTGTCCAGATTACCTTTTTAACCACTGGTGCTGACGTTATTCCTCTGTGCTAATGTAACACGCCTATTTTGCTCCAGGTTATGTTTATGTCACTAGCATTGGTTGACAGACAAGATTATTTTAATTTCAAACTAGCATAGCCATGCCAGATCTGAAGGGAATGAAACCCTATTTGAACCTATGACAAATTATTTTCACGGTATATTAGTGGGTCCCATATTTGTGTGTTTGGCATAGCCTATGTTCTAAGAACAGGATTTTGTGGTAGAGCTAAAGCAATGTAATTGCATTGGCAGAGACCTTTTGGTTGAGAGACAACAGTGAGAAGGATTCAGATCTGAGTATTTATTCAAGGACTTTCTTAATTGTAGCCTTGTAATGGAAAATGAATAAAAGCTGTTATCAGGAGAATGGTGGCAGAGAAACGGAAAGTGAGTGATTCCACAATGAGTTCATATCAAAGCTGGAATAAGATACAGGAGTCCTGCCATCAGGTCTCATGTGAAGGGTAAACTCTGCTCACTCCCATGTATCTCATCTTCACTTTAAAATGATCCACTACTTTGTGACAAGCTTATCTCATTTAGGTTGTGTCCCCTTCCGGGCAGTTTGAAACATGCCAGGCAATGGAGTCTTGGTTTGGATGCTATTGCAGTTCAGTTAAATAATAAGTGATGTATATCATTATTTAATCAACATCTATTATATATATGGTTTATGTTGTAAAATCTTTTCTTACTATATCATTTCTTTTAATATATTTATTGAATTGCATCTGTTGGGTATTAAAAGTTTGGGATTCTTTTCTCCTTTAGACAATCACTGTTGTCCCTATTTTGCCAGCCAAGTAAATTAAGTGATGGATGTTTGTCAGTATTCATGATAACCCTGAATATATTTGCTTATCTAATAGGATACTTTCATATGACTTTGTGTAACCTAATGATGGGTGAAGAATTATTTTTCTCAACAAGCTTCAGACCTACTATATATTGAAAACACTCTAACTTTCTTGTTATCTATGTTCAAAATGTTGGCTGTGTCAGCAGTGATAGTAATCTGTTCTCATGCTGAAATGTCAAAATTTCTAATAGCCAGCTTCTCTACCCCTTGTGCGTTGGAGTATTCTGTTTTAGAAGTACGCAGTGATCAGCAATACAGAAAATAGGCAAATATTCTGAGAGTACATCTTTGAAAGCCAGCTGTTTATGAATTAGCCAGTAGTTTGGTAGATCTTTGCTGAGCATGCTCAAATTTTAATTCGTCTTTCCTTAATACTGTTATTGACATCATTTACCTCAAATGCACTGTACATTTGCTGTTCTGGCATGTTGAGGTGGGAAGCTCTAGGGCTGTAATGATGACCAAGGTCACAAGTACAAGGAAATTACTAGAAATCTTTTGAGGAGAATGTGTACTTAAATTATTCCTGTACTAAAATGAATTTGCAATGTAAAAAAAAAATGCATAGTGTAAAATGATATGTGATCTGGTTATATTACAGAAATTTTAGGCTTTATTGAATTTTGTATAGGCAATACATTCTATTGACTTTAAATCCCAGATGCTTTATTAAATATGCTGTGTCTAATTTCTTAGCATTACTTGGTCACAAATAGGAGTAAAAAACCTGTATCAAATATGTGAAGACCATTCACTAATATATTGAAGCATTCTTGTAAAAACAATTTGTCACTGAAACTCTTCAACACAGCTGAAGAAGGAATTTAAGCACATACTCAATTTCAAGCAGGTAGTAAGTAACCACATTCCAGCAGTAGGATAGCTAATGTATTTATTGAAGTTTCTCGTGTTAAAGCCCTTTGTTGCCTCTTTTGCAGCATATCATCATTGCTATAGCTTCATGCTCCCTTTGTTCATAGTTGTGATACTCATACAAAATCACTAGTTTCTGAAAAAAGTTGCTTCAGCCTCACCAGGCTGCTGCTTGTCAAAACTAGATTTAGTATAGTCTAACACATTAAAAATATCGGTAGTGTGAACTTGGTGTTTACCTATAGAACTGTTTATAGCACTATTGAAATCTAAGAGGGATTTGCATTAATAATGAGGAAAGCCATAAAGAGTGTGTACAGATGTTTCCTAATGCAGTAAGTCTGTTGCTCTACAGGCATATGATCACATTTGGAAAATTGCTATTGCATGTCTTGGCAGTTCGTTAAAAACTGAAAACTTAAAGTTAACTGGTATTTTGATAGACTAAGTTCAAGGTCACCTTTTGTTTAAATGATGTTTTGTTTTCTGTAATTAGACCATGCCAGGTGTATTAAGTATGTAATTAAAAACACAAGGTTTGGCTAATTCAGAGTAAATGAGAATGAAATACAAGGTCATTATTCGTCTCTAGTGAGACTCCAGATGAACAGCGCACATGGAACTATTTATAAAACATTTTGCATGGTCAAAAATTGCTTTAGGTTGCTGTCCATGATTTTTAAATTAAACTACTCACAGATTTTTACAAAAGTACCTGTAGCGTAGAAATATGTTCCCATGCCAAGTGTTGAATGTGAATGGAAATAAAATATATATAATGTACAATTTTATGGCATAGATTTAAAAAAGAAAAAAGAAAAGCAAAAAAGGTAGTAAGAGAGCCTATAAGGCACTCAGCAAAATGTTATTAGGGTGAACTTCCACTGACAGCCACGGTACCGAGCAACTGGTTCAAAGTGTCAGAAATAATACCTGAAAGGCAATGGACTACTTTTGTACTAGTGGGTTGAATTTCTTGCTCTGTAAATACTCTGTGTAGTACATTGGTGGCAAATTTCCACCACTGTACTACACAGTAATCAAACCTTAATGGAGGCAGAATTCATCTATCATTGATGATATTCATTGCTTCTGCACCTCTGACCCACATAAACTTCTCCTGTGGGGTGGTTCCCACAGTGTGGGGCTGGAGTGGGATATAGAGTACAGATCTGACCAGTCCAGGGCGGAGCCCATGGAAGTTGGTTTAACCAGGGAGAGTTTTGTGGTCTTCCTCTCCTGAGGTTAGCATCCTTTTTTTTGTACCATGTTTACTTTGGGAAAAGTTAAGTTGAAGACAAATGCAGTAAAGTGTACTACTTCTATTTTGTATATGCAAGTGAAATCCCTTAGATTTGTCTTCAAAAATTAAAATAGTCCAAAGCTGCAGGGGTATATAAAGTTAAGCTAGTACTTAGAAAAGTGATATGTGATTGGCTCTTGGGGTTTTGGGGGAGGTTGTGTGGAGTTTGGTTCTTTGGGGGGGGGTGGTGGTGGTGGTGGTGTTTTGGTGTTTTGGTTTGGGTTGGGATTTTTTTAAGAAAATGAAGTCCACGCTCTAAAATTAGTCCCTTTGGAATACCATAAATTGGCCTCACTGAATTCAGGTGAAACAAGGAATATCTATACTTTGATTTCATGGGCTTTGGTATTTTGAGTATTTCTACACAGATGAAATTATAAGAACTAGGTTGTTTAGAGTTACACATTTTCTTTAGAACTACAGTGTGCTTGGAAATGCTTTTCAGCGAGGGGCCCCTATTCTTCACAGTTTGTATCAACATCTTCACTCTATTTAAAAGTGACTAGGGATTGAAGAGAGGTACCTCAGAAGGACTATCAAGAGTAGCCAGCCGTGTAGAAATGCAGTCACCAGAAGCAAGTTGCTGAGCTTCATGCTTATTGCTATGTTTCCTGAGGGAAAAAATTCAGAATGCTTACACAGAATAGCTGGACAATTCCTTTTGCCATTTGTATTTCTGTAGAGGTAGGACCAGAAACTGTGACAAGTGGGTCAGCATGAGGGGATAATTCTTAATCTTCTGTTTATATCTCATTTTCTATTTTAGAATTTAGGCTTATTAAAATCCCAGAGGAGGAAGAAGGACTATCATGGTGTTGCTGTGCTGGTTTAGTTGTAGTCATGGGAATGTGGTAACATTTGAAATTACTTTCATGTCAGATTACTGCTTATTTTTCGAAAGATATCATTTCTTTTCATGGTTTTGCCTTCTGCATGTTTACTGCTACATAACTAATCCTGTTTCCTATTGTCTGTGGTTTTTTTTCTTAATCTTATTTTCTACTGTAAAATGAGTTCATTATTTTTGCAGTTTGTCCTGACAACCTTGGATCCACAAAAGTATTCATTTCTTGGAACTTGCTGCCAAACAATTTCACTGGCTTCTTACTACATGATATTCCTACTCTTAATTTGGAAAATAAAGCACTGGTCTAAGCTGTACATTGTAAAGCCCATCTCAAAAAGCAAGCAAAGGTGATTCAATGTATTTGGGCTGTGTGGCACTGGTGCAGTCCGCAGCATATGCTGGAGCTGTGGTAATTGACGGTAACCGACTGCGGCTGCCAACACTCTTCTGCAGCCCAGAGGCTATACAGCACTGGACAGTGAAGCTGGCAGGTGCCCTGTATGTGTCCATCTTGAAGTTGATACATACAGAAACTTCTGTGCCAGGATCTAACAAGGCACTGGAAGAAGGAGGGTCTACATGGATACACCCACAGCTATATATGCAGGGTCTGTAACTGTGCAGCTCCTGCAGCAGTCTCTGTCTGGGAATATGCAGTCCCCTTTGCAAAAGTGGGTGTTGGTGCCACAGCCATGGGAATGCCCCTGTCTATTACTAGACCATGGTTAATGGAATGCATACTAGAGTTTTTCAGCTAAAAATTGAAATGGGTGCCTGATGCATGAAACTACTGACTCAGGAGCCTGGCGATCCTGCCAGCTGCTTTTTCAGGACTGACTACATTAGGAAGATAAAAAAACAAAAGAAAACCAAACAAAAACCCCACAAAAACAAGTAGTTACTAATTTGGAATGCAGTGTCCCTGAGAATATATAAACACGTAGCATAAATCATATTTTAAGTAAGATCTGGTTTGCTTCTTATTATCAGCAATACGAGTTTCTTCAACTGAACAAAGGTGAAAGATTAAAATAAGACACATTCCATTCCTGAAGTTAAATGAAAGCATGTTTGTGCTTGATATGATGGGAAATAGCTTGAAGAATATTTTATTCTTTAAAAAAAAAAAAAAAAGAAAAAAGGTATTTTAAAGCTGCCAAGAACTTTGTGTGCAGGTGGTTATCAATTGAGTAAGTGTCAGGTATTTAAGTGAAAGCTGGCTGGCTTATCCATATGGGATTTTTTATGAGTAGTTTTATTTTTTTAGCCAATTGTGCCAGCAAACTTCATGCTTTGTTTCGCCTTGTACTCATCTAAATACATGGTACTTAGTGCTAGGCAGTCCATGATCACAGCTAACCTTTTGTGAAATTTAACTAGAATTTCTGTTTTTGATGCATTCATGAACATGGAATATATACTTTTATGTATGAGTAATGTCTTGCATACTTGATACATTGTTTAAGGGAGTTTTTCTGCTTGCTCTGGTGGTTGCTGTTGAATCTTTGCTACATTTGTACATAAAAAAAGCATATGTTGATTTATGGGGAAAAAAGTACAGAGTAAAAATGCTGCTTTTTATTACTTCTGTTAATAGCAGCCATGTCTACTTGTGAAGCAGGCAAGAGATAGTATTTTGCTGTAAATACAGCAGGACTTGTATCAATTTAGGGAGAACTACAGGAGACATCTCAGGAGGTTCGTAAATGTCTTAAGGTTGGTTTTGGTAAATGTCAGGCTCATGCTGACACTGGTGCTTTAGGAAGTTCATGTCTAGATGGACAATCATAGGAATCATTAATGGAGAGTTTCCTGTCTCTGTTCCTTGCCAAATTTTCATTTCTATTTCTTCCTTCATGAGTGGATATACTAAGCAACTTTACATTTTCAGTATAGAGGGGCTTCTAGCTTTTGTCTGTGGGAGGCTTAGGTTAAGAAGTGATATTTTACTTTTACAGTATACGTATTTAAAGTATATGTTGACAGTAGTCATCTCAGACTTGTTCCGATTTTGATATTTTCAAAGCAGCCCCCTGAAATAAGTTGAATCCTTTAAATTAGCACATACGTCATGATGATGTGATACAGGGAATCTAAATACAATTAGACTGCACTTCAGACTTTGCGTCACGAAAAGCCATTTGCCTTACAGGATAGGTACTGCGATAGCTTATCTCTTGGACTGTGTACTGTGCTGGATGGCAGTGAATGAAAACCTCTCTTTCCCCACTGCCTTTGGTTTGCCAGTTTAGGTTGTGAATAATCTTAGCCTGTCATTTTAGTAACACCTTTTGACCTCAGTGTTACGTGTTGCATAGCATGAAGTAAAACTAAATGAGGTGGTGGTGTCCTTATCAGTAAAATGTGCAATTACTTCAGGTGTAAGATACATTTTTCTTGCAGCATTGTAGAATCTCAGTATTTGGAGAGTTTTAGTAGGCTATGCAGTAGCTTACTTTGCAGTACTTGCAGAATTTTTTTGCCCTGCTTTTGATATTCATTAGGTCCACAGATGCCTTTTAATTCATAGGACTGAGAATTTCCTAGTAAACATTCGTGTTCTGGTGAAATGTTTCCTAATGAGACTGTGATTGTGACTTAAACTTTTATTGTAATTAGTTGTGTTGTTTTTAATTATAATTAAAGTCTATGGTAAAAAGTGAAATAGCAATTTCCTCATTGAAATATTTTAACTAAAACATTTTTGTTGAAGTGTTAAGATTGTCTTTGCATTTTCATCAGAGCTATCATGACACTTGTGGACTCTGCTATTCATATCCTGCTTTTAAATTTGTCATGTTTTTGATAAAGTGCTGCTTTTGCACAATGGTGAGAAGATGTGATGCCAATTTGCTGGAGGCTTTTCTGAGAGAGAAGCTTTTGAATGCTTCCGAATTCAACCAGGGGCTGCCTGAGCAGTTAATTGAACACAGGTCAGGACTTCAGCAGTAACACTGAAGCAACATAAAGGGTGGACTGTCAGTGACACCTTAAACTTTTTCTCCAAAGACGATATTTCTTCTTCTTCAAGGGTGTGAAGGCTTTTTAGAAATACATTTGATGAATTAGATTGTGTTTTAAAATTCATTGTTGTGTAACTGCAGCATTTGAGTAGATCCCCATCTACATCCACTATTGGGGCATAATTTGCATTCTTTTTATAATGTGAGAAGATCAAATTTATATGGAGAATAAAAGAATCCACGATACTAGATTCTCGTTCTATTGCTTTTATTCCCTTTTCATTTTTCTCATGATATTTTTAGTTTATACTAGGAAGAGATATAAAAACTTAAGAAATTATTGCAATAGTTTATTTTGGAAGATGGTGTTACAAAAAAGTTTTTGAAAGCATGTATTGTGTAGCCCACTGATAATGTCTGATGATCATACTATAGCATTTACTGTGTGCATTTTGCATTTAAAGAAAACTTTGTGAAGTAAGAAAAAAGTTTACAATTGAATTTTCTAAGTCTACTATTCCCAAACCCACAAGAAATAATTGGTACAAAAGCTTCGCTTGCTGGTATTAAATTTTCACTTACAGCTTGTTGGGTTTTCAGATTCCCTGCCATTTTTTGTATAGGTGGGTGTGATGGGTTAACCCTGGCTGAACGCCAGGTGCCCACCAAAGCCGTTCTATCACTCCCCCTCCTTCTCAGCTGGACAGGGGAGAGAAAATATAACAAAGAGCTTGTGGGTCGAGATAAGGATAGGAGAGATCACTCACCAATTACCGTCACGGGCAAAACAGACTCAGTTTGGGGAAAAATTAACTCAATTTATTACAAATCAACCAGAGTAGGGTAATGAGAAATAAAACCAAATCTCAGAACACCTTCCCTCCACCCCTCCCTTCTTCCCGGGCACAACTTCACTCCCGGATTCTCTACCAACCCCCCAGTGGCACAGGGGGACGGGGATGGGGTTTACGGTCAGTTCATCACACGTTATTTTCTGCCACTTCATCCTCCTCAGGGGGAGGACTCCTCACACTCTTCCCCTGCTCCAGCGTGGGGTCCCACCCACGGGAGACAGTCCTCCACGAACTTCTCCAACGTGGGTCCTTCCCACGGGCTGCAGTTCTTCACGAACTGCTCCAGCATGGGTCCTTTCCACGGTGTGCAGTCCTTCAGGCACAGACTGCTCCAGCGTGGGTCCCCCGCGGGGTCACAAGTCCTGCCAGAAATCCTGCTCTGTGGGCTCCTCTCTCCACAGATCCACAGGTCCTGCCAGGAACCTGCTCCAGCGCGGGATTCCCACGGGGTCACAGCCTCCTTCGGGAACCTGCTCCAGCGTGGGGTCCTCCCAGGGCTGCATGTGGATATCTGCTCCACCGTGGACCTCCATGGGCTGCAGGGGGACAGCCTGCCTCACCATGGTCTTCACCACGGGCTGCAGGGGAATCTCTGCTCCGGTGCCTGGAGCATCTCCTCCCCCTCCTTCTTCACTGACCTTGGTGTCCGCAGGGTTGTTTCTCTTACATGTTCTCACTCCTCTCTCCGGCTGCCGAATACCGTCTGTCCCAACTTTTTTTTCCTTCTTAAAAATGTTATCACAGAGGCGTTACCACTATCGCTGATTGGCTCGGCCTTGGCCGGCGGCGGGTCCGTCTTAGAGCCGGCTGGTATGGGCTCTCTCGAACACAGGGAAGCTTCCAGCAGCTTCTCACAGAAGCCACCCCTGTAACCCCCCCCCCCCGCTACCAAAACCTTGCCACACAAAACCAATACAGTGGGGCAGTCTTATTTCACTGTCAAATATAACATGAATCCTAAACTGTGCTGAGGATACACCATCTCTGTGTTTCTTCTAAAGTGCTATGAATACCAGAAAGAGAAAAGCCTCTGTGTTGGTTGCCTCCCAGCCCTGCAGAATCCCCCACTGTTGTATTCGAATTACTTGTTTACAGTTCTGCTTGCAGACTGAATTTGAGGAAACTGCTAATCCTGTTGCCAGAGCTTTGGGGGAAATTTTTTATACGATTAATTCTTTAGTAGCTGTAGTGTATAAAATCAATTTTATTCACTTTGTCATAAAAGCATGGCCATCTTTCATAGATTTTTATGGTCCCCCCCTAACCTATACTTGGCCAAAACGGGATACTCAGTTTTACTTTGTGTTTTCTGTTAACATTTAATCGTATTGGTGTTTCCAATTTTTAATTACCCTGTGCAAAGAAGATTTTTTTGCAGTCGAGCTGTTTATTATTTTTAGTGTGTTTCCTGAGGAAATGAGACTTATGTGACTGTGCTGTTTGTCTTTAACTTTTGAGTCATATTGTCCAAATTCGGCAAAGGTGGAGGTTTCAAAGGAAGTTAATTTGCTACAAGTTTAAATACTACTACTACTACTACTACTACTACTACTACTACTACTACTACTACTGATTTGTCTCTGAGAAGAGGGATCCAGATCAATACCTATGCTGAAGTATGGGTTGTGGTCTGAGGTCAATAGTCAGCTGTTGTCTTTGGCCTGCTGGTGGATTGACCTTGGCCCCTGTAGCTTGGAAGCAGGGATAGATGGGTGGCATCTTACCCCAGACTTACTCAGGAGATGGGGCTTATGGAAAGAGAAAGGCATGGCAGAAGGGGGCACCTGCTTATTTCTGTTACTCTTGTATCGATCACAGCAGTCATTGCCAGAGAGCTGAGTCAATTCGGGGTGCTTAAAAAACATCTGACACCCCCTTGTCCCCTCTCTCCCAGCTCACCCTGCAGTTGCAGAATTGGTAGGTCCTATGCAAGGAAGCGGTTAGGAGCCCAAGGGTTTCACATGGTAGGACTGACCCTTTTGGCTACTCCTCTCATTAGATCAGATTAAGTGCAGAAAGAAGCTACTTCCTTAATCTCTATCCTTTTTTAGACTGCTCTCAAGATTCTTGTCTTTGGGTTAGTTGCATCTCATCTGAACTGACTTTTTTATGCAAGAATTCCCTTCTTTATATAATGATTTCCATATGTCTGCTGAATCGGATCTAAATTTACCATCTTTGGTTTGAACTCCATCTTAATCCCATCTGCTTTTTTGTCCTTCTTTGAAACAAGAAAGATGTGAAACGAAAGTGTTTTTCCTTGATTATGCTCTCAATACAAGTCGGTGGATAAAATCCAAAAAGGGGTTTTACTAGAGAGAGTTCGATTTTGGCTTTGTTAATTCTTTAAACAAAGAGCTGTAAATGTATTATTTCTTCTACTGTTCACAAAACTTTGATTTTGACTGGTCTGTGCGTTGATTCTATCTTTGATATAGACATATCTGTATAACATTTATTTTTATTTTAGGAGAAATAAATGCATTAAAGATGTTTTGCTTGTAGGTAGGAATGTCATATTATCTGGCCTGTATGACTTCCACGTTAAACAAAATTCAGGCTCCAGGATATTTTCTCTGAAAGGTCGTTGGAAAGGTGAGGAGCAGAGATTAAATGATATCATTTCATGTTTACATTTATTATACAGTGCAATAGTGGATTGACCTACAGGAAAATAGATCCTTACATTTGAATTCCTTCATAACTTCCTAAGTCAATTGTTAGTTCCTTCTGCTGGAGGGAATTTTGGAAAACCATGTAGAACTGGCAGCAATTTAGCTATTACCGTATTCTGGTTTTGAGGGTGTGGTGGGTTGACCCTGGCTGGATGCCAGGTGCCCACCAAAGCCACTCTGTCACTCCCCTCCTCAGCTGAGCAGGGGAGAGAAAATACAATGAAAGGCTTGTGGGTTGAAATAAGGACAGAGAGAGATCACTCACCAATTACTGTCATGGGCAAAACAGACCCAACTTGGGAAAATTAATTTATTACCAGTCAAAATCAGAGAAGGGCAATGACAAATAAACCCAAATCTTAAAATACTTTCCCCCTACCCCTCCCTTCTTCCTGCGCTTAAATTCACTCCCAAATTCTCTACCTCCTTCCCTCCAGGGGGACAGGGAATGGGGATTATGGTCAGTTCATCACATGTTGTCTCTGCTGCTCCTTCCTCCTCAGGGGGAAGACTCCTCACACTCTTCCCCTGCTTCAGCATAGGGTCCCTCCCACTGGAGACAGTCCTCCATGAACTTCTCCAACATGAGTCCTTCCCATGGGCTGCAGTTCTTCACAAACTGCTCCAGCGTGGGTCCCTTCCATGGGCTGCAGTCCTTCAGGCACAGACTACTCCAGCGTGGGTCCCCCGCGGGGTCACAAGTCCTGCCAGAAAACCTGCTCCAGCGTGGGCTCCTCTCTCTACAGGTCCGCAGATCCTGCCAGGAGCCTGCTCCAGTGTGGGCTTCCCATGGGGTCACAGCCTCCTTCAGGCACCCACCTGCTCCGGCATGGGGTCCTCCCAGGGCTGCAGGTGGATGTCTGCTCCACCGTGGACCTCCATGGGCTGCAGGGGGACAGCCTGCCTCACCATGGTCTTCACCACGGGCTGCAGGGGAATCTCTGCTCCGGCGCCTGGAGCATCTCCTCCCCCTCCTTCTTCACTGACCTGGGGGTCTGCAGGGTTGTTTCTCTCACATGTTCTCACTCCTCTCTTTGGCTGCAGTTGCTGTTGTGTAGGGATTTTTTTCCCCCTTCTTCAGTCTGTTATCCCAGAGGCACTACCACTGTAGCTGGTGGGCTCAGCCTTGGCCAGCAGCGGGTCTGTCTTGGAGCCGGCTGGCATTGGCTCTGTCAGACATAGGGGAAGATTCTGGCAGCTTCTCATAGAAGCCACCCCTGTAGCCACCCCGCTACCAAAACCTTGCCAAACAAACCCAATACATTGGGCTTTTAACTATTCATATTGTGCAACACTGCAGCAGTGTTGTTATAAGCAAGAGATTTAAAAAAAAAAAAGTTTCTGTCATAATCTCTTCTGATGTTTTATCTAATGTGTTTTAGTTTTCTGAGAGGTTTCAACTAATCTGCATGTAGTTTCTGTTGGAGAATATTGGCAGTATGCCATGTAACTACCTTTTTGATTTCCCCACCTTAACTGTCCTTTTCTGTTTCTCCACCTTTTCATAATTCTATCCATGAACTTGTTTGTGCCTAAAGTTTTCCTTAAGGCTAGTGCTGACACAACTTGTTCTATTCTTATCTGTTTCTATGGCGTTTTATCCTTTATTGCTTGGTATTTTCTTACACAATTTTCTATGGTTGTTATGGCAACAATAAATAGCAAATTTGTCAATTTTCAAGTGATATTGCTTTCAAAATTTTGCATGATGTTAAATTGCTGAGCAAGAGGTGAAATACTTTCAGCATAGTTAAGCAAATTAATGTGATTATGTTAAATTGCCTTGTAGTTTTGCAATGTTGCTTCTTCTAGGCAAGGTGTTACGCGCTGTGATGCTACTTGGGAGAGTATAAATAGAATACATTTGTGGAAGTAGGAGAAATTGTGGAATTACTGAACTATGTCTTTCCTATTGTTATTCTAATGGCCAGGATCTGGTAAATGTGACTGGCATTCTAGCAACATCATCGTCAACCAGGTTAGTAGGCATTTAGCTCGTAATTACTAGGGTTCCCTGTGCAATACAGACCGTCAGATGACGTAAGTACAGACTCCCAGAATGGAAGATATTTGGACATATTAATGTCAAAACCAACAGAATGAGGTATTTCTCTAAGATTGTGTTTAAAGCAAGAGGAGATACTGATGGAAGAAAGAGGAATGTGGTTTAAGATTGAAATGGGTGAGGACTGCAAGAAGCCAATACCTCTGTGAATGAGTGTTTAAAGTCAGAATCACTAATGAATATGGAAGCAATCAAAATTGCTTATTTTAAAAAATGAACTGATGGATGAGGTCCACTTTTTTTTTTTTATACGACATGATTATGTTACTTCTTTAAAATACCTCTTCATATAGTTGGGATTTTAAAATATTTTTAAGTCATTACTTGCATTCATTGTACCTTTCAATAGAGCCGTTGGTAAATCTGACATTCACTGTAAAAAAATAATTTGCTAAAATAAATTATTTTTTGTTTTCTCTGTGTTTGATTTTACAGCATTGTGAAATCTCATAACTTACAGAGTATTTGTAATTTCAACTGTGTGTGCATATGTGTGTGTGTGAGGTTAAGTAGGAATATTATAATGAAAACCTTACTTTTTCAGTGCTGTCAAAAAACCCAACAAAACATTGCCTTCTTCATGTCCATAGCATTCTTAAATTGTTAGTTTAACTTCTCTGATGACAGGATGCTGGGACATCTAGTCTTTGATTACACTCTCATTTCAGACCGTAAGAATGCAAGGTCTCCAGCTGTGTCAGCAGTGGTCTAAGTCTCAAAAACAGTAAGCAGAAAAAGAGGTATAATTTTTACTCCATCCAAACCTGAGCTGGCAGTTTGTTTCTTCTGGGAGAAAAGAATTGGCTAGTCAGTCCACTGCTCAATATGCGTGGTAGTTCAGCAAGGCAATCTGTATTCAAAACCGTAACAGCTTTTCAGAAGATGATGGCTTAAAGCCAAAAGCCACTTCTCTGTCACCAGTAGAATATAGCTGGAAAATCATTTCTGTTTCCAAATGAAAATACATCTCTTTCATTTGGGTGGAAAGGGGACAGACCACCAGTGCTGGGGACTCTTTAATTTATTACGTTTCTGAGGTTCTTAGGATTTGTTGCCGTATGTTAATACCAGGTTTTAAACTATTTGATACAGTGCTGTTTTCTGCTTGTGACAGGATGTAAACATTATAAAGGTACTCATGATTTCCAGCTCCCCCCCACATTCTTCTGCCACGTAAGGTGAATTTCGTTAGCATCAATTCAAGAACATTTGCTCTATATATTTATATGTCTTTCTGAGAGTCATTTTACTTCAACATTAAATCCTAATGCCCACATCCAGACATGTGCAATAACTGGATCAAGAAGTAATCCATGTGTGTTGCTAAATTCTTATTTAATATAGAAAGTCCAGGACAGATATGCAGTCTTTTTGACACTAAACCTATGTTTCCCTGCATTTGTTTGTACTCGTGCATATGCATCAGATTTGTTGGTGATGAGGGAGTTGTTCATACTCTCTCTATTTGTACAAACTCTGAAAAATGACACTTAGTATGTGACTAGTCCCATTAATTTGTACTTTGTCTCTCTCCAGTGTTATGTCTTTGAATGCAGGATACCATTCAAACCGAGGAATAGATGTTCTGTAAGCAGAAACCCCAGTGATGTATTCTAAATAAATTGCAGGAGCATTTAATAACCTCAACATTTATATTTTTGTCTTTACTTTGGAAAAGCACTACTCTGAAGATGGACAAAGCAATTGAACTGCTTTTACAACGCACTGTAGATTGAAATCAAATTTTCTTTGGCTTTTAATTATTTCTGAAAGTGCAGTTGTGAAACACATAATTTTATTTAAATATGAGCCTGTGAGCTGTATAGCAGTTGACTGCATTGAGCAAAGATTTTGTTTGAGTACTGACACCTTGCATTTGAGGAATGCATTTGTCTGGCTCACACTTTCCTTATCCTTTTTCTATGGTCTAGGAATGTGCTGGATGGATTGTTTGGCATGAGTTGGAGCTTGATGGGAGCTCTCATTATTTCCTGCCCTGGTAGTTAGGGTTGGAAATAATACAGATGATGTCCTTGGTTCTACTTCAGTTTCCAAATCATGAATACTAAATCAATTTTAAAACCTAGATTAAATTCCCAACAGTGTTTTTCTGGGGAGGGATTTAGATTTGAAGTTACAGACACTTGAACATTACAGATGTTCAAGTGCATTATGTGTAGCATTTTCATTGTTGATATACTATGCAATAATATCATTATTTTCCTTTTCTTTATGGATTTTAAGTCTAGAAAACTGAAACATAATTGAAACCTAGATAATCACTCGAGAGATGAATTGAAAAACCAGCAGAGAGGCCGGAAAGATTCTACTGAGACTTGGGTCACATCATAAGGGTTTGCAGAGCTCGTACCATTCCCTAGTTGTGGGCTATATAATTGACATAATTTACTCCAGAGACGCAGAATTGGAATAGTGAGCACTATAAATTGGAACTGGGATTAATGAACAGTGTTGGCACAAAAGCTTGCACAGTACCTGTTTGCATTGAGTAATAAATCATAACTATATCTGCAGATTATCATCTGAAGAACCTGGTTAAACAAGCTAGTGTTGTTCTGTAGTCTTGTGACAAAGCAAATGGATCAAATGCTGTAGACCTTCCTAGTAGATAATACTGTGAAAGTAAGAAAGAACTGTGCTAATTTTTGGCTTGATCACATTGATGTTTGAGTCATAGGCAAAATATTTGATAAGAAAATATTTCTTTGGCAAATGATTTTGGCAGTTCTGGACACTGAATCATTGAATCTTGTTCAATGAATAAATGGAGTTTCTAAACTAATACAGAGTAGGCATCACACTTTTCACAGGGTGGATTGTGTTTTAGAGAATGCAGTTGGATTATGGTTAAGCATACTGTTCAGTGTTGAGATAACCTGGATTTCTTGTTCATTAAGATGAGAGTGGTCTGGTTTTTTAATTTAGTATTGCTTTTAGTTGTATGTTGGTACACAGGCTTCTTGATTAATGTGTTTTGACATGAATGATCATCAATTATTATCTTGTTCTGTATTTTCCTACTTTGGCATATTTCTTAGTATATTACTTGTAGTGAGAGTAGCCTACTACATGTCTGTAAAGGAAAAGATACAGTATATTATTTAAAAGCTGCTAGCTAAGTGGTGCTATTTGATAGATGATCCATTTCTGTATTTGTTCGCTTATTTTAGGTCTAATCTAGTCTGGATTAGAAGCAAGACGGTAGCTGTCTACTAGATTTAGACCATCGTAAGGTGGATTTCATCAGGTTGGTTAAAGGTTATTTGATAGTCAGTGTTTGTTTAAGTTGTGTTTCACAAATGTGGAGCTGGTGCATTTTGACAAAAGAAAAAATCCACTTTAATGAACCAGCTGAAACTCTGCAGTATCTGATTGGTATGATTTGTAGATAAAACTTCAATAGAAGGCAGCATTAGGAAGAGTTAAGAAACTATTGTTTAACGTGTAAAGAGATTTTTAAAAAATCTGCTCAGTTCTTGAGAAAAATAAAGAGTTTTTCTAAACAATTTTAATCCGTTTTCATAACATCAAAGCTGTTATAAGCAAACGAAATCTCCAGCCCCTGTGGCTGGTAAGCTGCTGAACGTGATGCAGGAGTGGAATGGTACCTTTCTGTCGTCAGGGGACTTTGTGGGGTGTGCCGCTGCTATTGGGAGCCCAAATCTTTTAGCAAGCTGAGTTCTTTCAGTGCTTAGGAAAACTGAACCACATCAAACTAAATAGGTAGTCAAGCAGTTCTGTGAGGGGAAAAAAGGTTTGCAAAAAATGATTGAGAAAGGAATAAAGAAAATTTGAGGAACTATGGACTGAGATGCATTCTTTAAAAGCCAGCAGTGCTTCTGTTAAATCTTCAAAGTCATACAGAAAATGAAACTTGGTGCTGTCTAGCAAAGGTGCCAGTAGCCTCGGGCTGGGGGATTGCTTCTCCCCTCCCACTTGTATTGTCCCTTACTAGGAGACTGAGGTTTGAAGTTTAAGGTTTAAAATTCTTCTAGCCTCTTCCATTGCTCTTCAGGTTAAATGCTTTTCTGGGTCTGGTTTTAACTTCAACATTATCTCTGTGCATGTGCGTATCTTGTTGTCTCATAACTCGTTATTCAATGAGTTTCCATTTTTCTTTCTATTTCTAAAATAATCTTAAATTGGACTATTGAAGAAAAAGATCTTTACATGGTATCATTAAGTATTTAATGAATTTGTAGATTTTAATACAGCTTTCTTTTTAATCTCAGGACTTCTATTTCATGTTACTTATGTCTTTAACTTTACTTTTCAATATAGATTTGTGTTTACAAAATATTTTAGCAAAACTGGGAACATCTTTCATTTTTTATTTTATCTTTAAGATGTTTGGGGGTCTTAACTGAATGGTTTTATTTTTTAAAATGGCTCTCATCCTAAATAGTTTATATCTTTGTAATACAGCTTGCATTTACATGTAGATTGGTAGAATTTTACAAAAATGTAATACTATTATTTTCTGAACATTTTAAAAATGATCCTCTCATGGAAGAATCAGATGTCAAGGAGATGACTTGAGAAAACTTTTGAATATGAAAGTAACATTTGGGTTTATATAGCTGAATAATAACAGCAGTTTGCTGAAATGTGATACAGTGAACTCAAGGGCAAGGGTGAACTGCAATGTACCTGCTGATAGCTGAGCTCATTACAAAGGATAACTAAAAGCACTTGTCCTGGAGAGCTACAGATTAATAGAGATAAAATGCTGACTTTTTGATACTACTTACTTAGTACACTAGGAGCTCTAGCTAAAGAATTCATTTTCATTTTAAAGGTTTATATCTTTGCTTGATAATATTTGAAGAGGTGTTGGGGGTTTTTTTGTTTATTTGTTTTTTCTTCCCATGCTTTTTTTTCTCCAAAAGCAGAAAGGGCTGGGGGGAGGGGGGACAATCCTGTATATTTTTAGATCAGGTGTGGTAGCTGCTTTGCTATCAGTACTGTGTGGGTATATTTGCAATCAAGTTTAAATACCATGGTGAGTATCCAGATGGAGTGTTTTTCCTAAGCTTTAGATTATTTACTCTGTTGGGAGCTCCAGTAAACATTTATAGTATTCTTCAGGGCTAACTGTACCATTAAGCTTGAGATGCCTAGTATAGAAAATCATAGTATGTAAAAAACCACCAAGATCTTCTCTAAGGCATTTCAAACTGTGAATTTTTGCCTGTGATACTCTAAAAGTAATTTTTTAAAATGTCTGTGATGGATGATGCAATTCTAAAGAGAAAGTGATAGCAAATTAAACTGTCGTGGTTCAGTAGCCTCAACTGTAAGTGTGTAATATAACAATACACTCTCTGTAAATGACATAGAAAGAGGGAATGGTAGGATTTTTTCCTTCTGTACGCTTTTAAAACTAAATTTATTTATTAAACTTATCTATCACACTAAAGATTTGATCTCAAAGGTGCTTATTAATGGATGTTTACTAGCTGCCAGGTTTTTGAGATACATTGCTTGCAGTTTATTTCCCTGTGGTCAGATTCTATGTTATTTTATTTATTTTAGTGAAGATTATATACCTTGCAACTACATGAACATCAGCTGCTATAGTAGGTAAAACCAGTATAAACGATATTTGAACTGCTTAGGATAGGATAAAGCATTAATACACACTACTTGACTGGTTTTGTCAGGAACTGGGTAAAATTGCAACAGGGAAGAGTTAGCATTATTGCTAATTTTACACTGTGTTTCATGATGATTGCTTTTCCTTAAATTTCAGTTCCTGTAGTCAGGATTGCTCATTAAAGTTTTTGGCTACTAGATTTCCCCCCCCCCCCCCCCCGAACTTTTTGGCCTTTTTAATTGCAGAAATGTTTAGATTCTAGCTGCTTCTTCATGAAAAGGGAAATAAAAGGACATGTCCCTCCTCCTAAAACCCTCTAATTTTAGGAATCTAATTTTTAAGGGTAATTTAATGAAGGTGAAGGATCCAGCTCATGATTTTTTAATTTTGGGATTGGCAGTACTTAATGTGCTCAAAGGAAGGCCCTAGGCAGTATTCAACAAAGGTATGCAAATGATAGTATGCACTAACGCTATAGAAAACCCTTTTTTCCCCTTGGTGGTTTGCTATTGAAATGTAACTTTGTATGAAGCTAAGAAAAGCCTTCTAGAGCTGAAAGATGTTGATGGTAGTGACGAAGGTTTAGCTTTGTGTTGTTAAAATGATGTACAGTTTTAATGTCTGAGCAGAGAGAATTCTACTAGTGAAGATAAGAATTAATCATGGGGCATTTATATACAATTTTATCCCTAAAAAGACTTTTTAAAATTACATGAAGTTGTCCATCTTTAATTTTCTCTTAGTGCTATGTGCTTATTTTACCCCCCAAAATGTTTAAGATAACTGCAGTCCTGTGGAATGAACTTTGGCTTTTGAAAGTTTGGTTGTCGGTCCTTCTCTCTCATAAATTGTCAAAAATAATGATAGTAAATGAGGTCCTTTTTATATTTATATAACTCCATGGTTTATGTTTTGCAACAAAGAGACTTTCTCTTCAGACATCCTGAAATAAATGCTCTCACTCCATCCCCTGTCCAAGTTTGTTTTCTTGTGACTTATATACCCACTGTAGTGACAGCAGGGGTGGGGATGGCAGCACGTCAGAGCTCTGATGTTTGGCCAGTGGGTGTCTGAGACAGCTCATTGCCTGACACTGTGTATACAAGGTCAGCATGATTTGCTGTATAAGCAAACATAAAGCAATTCTCCCCCTGCTGCTGCATGGGAGCAGCTGAACAGACGACAGTAACCATGGAGTATTTCCTTGCACACAAGCCTGAGATGACTACTGCATAAGTGAGATTCACAGATTTGGGGTGTTAATTCATAGATGAGAAAAATTGATCACAAAGGCCCACCTTGTACTTCTTGGATCCTGACTCAAGTCTAACTTTTTATACTAGTAAAAAAGAGTTTGAAGTCATCAGTGGAGCTCATTCCATTAGAGAAAAGAAAACTCTGCTCAGCAGAGGGAAGGGAACAGCTGGAGAGAAAAAGTTGCTCTTACCTGAGGCCACTAACAATACAAAACAATCCAAGGCATGCACTGGTTAAATCTTAGAAAGTGCTGTAGGCAACCCACTTTTGCAATTGCCATAGAAAATTATTGTTGTTAGCTATTCTGTTGATAGTTCATATTGTAGGAATTACTAGCAGATGGGAAATTAGATGACTCAGAATACAGTATTAACAATCCATATTTTTTTAATCAAAGGCCTCTAATAAGGCATGTTGCATCTGTAAGATTCATTTAAGCAGTTGCTAGGAAGAATTTGTTTTTTCAAGTAAACACAACAAACTTGATACAGATTATTTTTTGATTGAATATCTATTTTCTTAACAATTTAAACCCTGAAAATACGTTTGCTTGTTTTTGTTGCACCAGCTTAATGGCAGTATTCCATAATTTGGTTTGATAGACTGGAGGTTTGCAATAGTAACTCATGCATTATGGAATTACTAATGAAATCTAATTTTATCATATTGAAAACATCACAGGCCTAGAGCTTTTATTTACCTCTGTTAGCTGTCAAGGGTGGATTAAGATTATAGTGTGCTACATGCACCAAAACTTTGGCTTTTGCACTCTGAAAAGTTTGGATGGCTATAGATATGTGCTGGCCAAGTTCAGCTAATGAGTTCCAGACTCCTTTCCAGACCCCTTCGCCTAAATCCATGGACCACAAGCACCAGCGAGTATCTTAGATGCGTGTCCTTCGTCCTGACTCCTGTGCTGGACACAGATGAAAGCCAGTAGTTGGGATTTGCATTGCACCCTTTGACTTGATGCCTTCTGAGAGTCCATTTTTGGTTGTACTTTATCTCCTTACTTCTCAGCTTATTGCTACAGAACTCGGGTCTGTGGGCAGAAACGCATCTATATTTTCCAAGTGCCCATTTTGGTCTGAATTTTCATCAGTATGACTTGACTAGGGTTGTGGACAAAACATGTAAGGTACAGTGTGGGTCCTCCTGCAGGCAGAAGTAGTATTGACTGCAAGTAATTATCCTTTGGTTTGCTGAAAATACTGATCCAAATGAAGCTGGTCCATCTGGGGTGCAAGAAGTTAGACCGAAAGACTAAAAAAGTAAAAATTGTTGCACTTCCCTTGCTGAAGTTGGGTTCTGGGAGATGACTGCATCAGTATGTGAGGAAAGAATTCCTTGTGTGTCACTGTTGGAAGACATGTAAAAAAAGCAATCAACATGAAACCAGTACTGACCAGAGTAAGAATGTTTTCTGCATAGGAAATATTCTTCCAATGAAATGCTAAACGGCGTTGTATTTGACCAACCTTGCATGATAACACTGGATTATTTTTTCTTCAGCTACAAAACTTGATTATGGCTTCTTAAAACCCCAGACTGATTAGCAGTGGTTCCTGCCAGCTTCACACAAGGGTAGTGCAGCTATCTCTGGAGCACTTGTAGCTCTGACCTGTGCTCTGATCACAACTGGATCACTTCGTGTCTGGAGCTGCCCCAACTTTTGGATTTTTACTGTATCCCAGCTTAATGAAGACGGTCACATTAAGAAGAGCTTGCTAATGATTCCTAATCTGTTCTGCTGCTTTTTAACTTCTACATGTAGCCTTTCCTGGAAAAGTCTCTAACCTTGTTACGAATAAGTTGAAAAATGAGCCAGGAGGAGGTAAATGATTGGTGTGCCATTTGCTAAAAGTTCAAGATAAGGTACACCAGGTTTCCAGACTGACTGGTCTCCTAAGTGTGTGGCTGGGTTGCCTTTTCCAAAGATTATAACTGAAAATTATAGTTCAGTTAAAAGGTTAATTATGCTTTGATTCTGTGCTGGTTGTTCCAGCTCAAGTTGGTGCTGCTGAAAGGATCTTTGCCACTGGAAGCTTGGGTTGATGGAGCTCCTTTCTGCATGGGTACCTTTCTTCCACCAGGATTTCCCCCTGCATCAGGGCGAGGAGAAGGCAGAGGCAAGAGCTCAGCTTGCAGCACTGGGATGCAGCTCACCCCACAAGGATGACTGTTAGCTGGTCTCTTTGTAGGCAAAGTCAATTTCCTTTGCTCTAGCAAAGCAGAGTAGAGAATTTCAGTGGGGCTTCTTTAGGTGCAACAGTGTCTTAAAAACCTGTCAGCTTGTAAATGAAATTATTCAATAATATCTGGCTCTGGAGATGGTTTTGTTTTGTTTTTTTTCTCCTTGCTTCCCTTACACATTCTAACACTCTTTAGTTATTAGGTTAACAAATATACCTTTCAGGAGAAAAGGTTTGTTTGGGTTTTTTTTCCTGTAAACACGTAATTTTTCTACTGGAACACTGAGCATGCATACTGACTCTAAAAGACTATATGTATGTGTAAAACAGATGCACATGCTTTCTGAATATTACATATTATTGTATGTAACTGATAGATTCAAGGCATTGTAAAGTGGAACTTGGAGTGTTGCTTTCCCAAACCCACGTGATTACCTGGTGATATGAAGGGTCCCAGTGAAGGCAAATGCTTTTACCAGAAACTCCATTCACTGAAGACCTCTGTCTTGGGCGGTGGCCCATCTTGACACTAATTGCTGGCTGTTGTGTGATTGTGAATGTTTGATCTCCAAAAGAACACGATTGATTCTGTTGTTTGGAGTGGCAGAAATTGAACTATCTATTGTTGTCAGACACATACTATCCTGATTACTGAACTGCTATGGTTTACAGCTTTTAAAAAGCTATCAAAATGTAATTTAAAGCCTTTTTGAATTCCTGTAGCTTGCACAGCTGAATGCCCTCCTCTCCCTTCCTATTAACACCTGTAGCCCTAGTAGTTACAACAAACTACACGGGAAATTATTTATGGCAGTTTAAATTGCAAACTGGTTGCAAGTGAAAGTAAATGAGTGCTGAGCTCTATCACTTTAAGAATTTGAATCAAAATATTTATCATGCAGGGGAATAAATTACATAGGAATAATTAAATATCCTGAGTTATTTCTGTGCATCTCATTTGATATATTTGCTGTGGCATTCAGCGTTTAGGCCTCAGGCTTCACAAGGTAATATCTATAGCACAGACAGAAGTCAAGAAAAAATATCTTGAAATTCACCAAGGAGATATATATGTCCATGGACACAGACACACAGACACACAGACACACACACACACACATCCTAGAGCCAGCTCTGGCTTTTAGATGTGCTTAAGTGGTTTTCTATAGTACATAGAGCTCTCTGACTGTTCCTGCCTAATCCAGCATCTGATGTCAGATAGATGAGACCATCATAATTCTGTTTTCAGTTTCTTAACGTCCCTGTTTTCTGTCATTTACTTCATTTGAATGTCCTGAGCATCAGCCATTCATACAGATGAGTACTGCGGCTCCCTGGGTCCCCTGGGTGACATGGCTGAGATCATTCTGAACGATTCTTATTCTCTGGTTTTAAAAATTCATTCTCTTTGTATTTTAATTTCCACCCAGCTGGCTGTGATCTTTAAAGAATATTTAATTCTGTTTGCTGGCTCTGTTTCTTGATTGAAATTTAAATAAAAACTCACCCATCACATTCTCCTCTGACAATTTATAAAAAAATGTTTTTCAGTGCAGAATAATTATGTGATTGCATCAGCTGGAGCTTTTCTGTGCAGTTTAAGCCTGATGTCTACAGTGGTGACTGAGAGGAAATAAATGGCTGCGCAGACTGGCCCAGAGCGGGTGGGAGACTTCATCAGTGGCAGTTCTTACAAAACACTCACACACGAGATTATTCACGGTGCCTTCCTTAGCCCGTTTGCTGGTCCGTGGTGCCCCAAATATGTTTCTTCTCTCACACATGATAAGAAACATGGCTTTATTGCTCTTCTCATCTGTGCTGCTTTGGAATCAGTTACAGAGGGGAATCGGCACTGTCATCTCTTCTCATTTTACTGCAAATCTCTCTGACACTTCACTCCTCTAATGAATATCTTCACTGAAAAGTGTCTGTAATGTGCCAGTTACATTTACTACTTGGCTACAAATGAAAGAGAATGGACTTTTTAAAATCTTTTCTTTCTCTGGAAATGGGAAGGTGTTTTTCTGCAAGAGCCTTGGTGACTGAGGAATTATGATTCCTTTCCCCCATCCTTTCTTGCATTTATCAAATGGGAGAAATGTAGTAAACTAGATGGTATTTAATTATTTGAGAGGCAAGTCTGTCTTTCCCTCCTAAGGAATGAAAGGTGTCATTTGCCTTGGGAGAGACAGACATTACTGATGAGCTACTGAGCACATCTGAGGTCTCTGAAGCTCATACAGGTCTAAGGGTCTTTGGTCCTGGAAGATACTTTGACATCTGGGCTTTAGTTCTCAGCTTCATTAGGAATCTTATGGTTAAAATGACACTGCATGAAAATGTGCGTCTTCTTCCATATGCTCTTCTATTAATTTCTGATCTGCACTCCCTCTTTATTATGACTTTCAGTTATTTTTTTACTATGTACAATGTAGTCTATTAGTAGAAGTCATAACACCGGGGTTTGGATTGTATGTAGCAATATGTGTTGCTAATTTATATGCCTCAGATGCTGATAAAAATAAAGATCAAAAGTAGTATTTCATTCCTCAGGGAAAACAGATCAGATTGTGTTGATGGAAGACTGCCCTAGATTCATGAACAAAGTATTGACTCATTATTAGGTTGATTCAGAAAATGTTCCCCCCCCCCCCTCCCCGAGTTAGGTGGTGTGCTTGTTTGCAATGTCAGAATATTTGCAAACAAAATATAGATTATCCCTTTCTTTGGATGAAATTATTTGTGCTATTTGAAATTTGTTGATATTTTTCACACTCGGTGAAGAGTAGCTGGCACATAGGCAATTCTGATGAGAGAAATGCAGAGAGGCACTAGACTTCATCAGGAAAAAAATATGTAGGCCAACCAAAGGAACATATTTCAAATGTAGATCCTGCCCTGCAAGAGCAGGTGGGCAGTAGTGCCCGATGTGCCCCAGTACCTGACAAGACTCCAACCTTTATTTGCAGCAGCCGGCAAGCCAGCGAAGCGATTTACTTGTTTTATGACCCGTCGCTTTTAATGAATGAAATATAGTGAACTATTTAACATTGTGAGAAAATATTTTTAGAAAGAAAAGAGCTTGGTCAAAGGTAACTCTCTCCCATGAATTCAGGAAATTATTTCATGTATTTTTTAAACACTCTTGTTAGCAATTTGCTTTGACTAGTTCTGGCAGCAATCTGTTGAGGAAGACAAGTGCCTTGTCATTCTTATCAGAAAGTACCTCTAAATATCTGTCAGACTATTACTTGCAGCAGCTGTCTGTTTTTCAGGCTTCTATAAGAGACTAAAGTTCAGTAAGAAGTATTTGATTAAGCAATATGATTTATATACATGAATATAATTGTGTATACTGTGGCATGCTTTTTTTCAGCCTAATGAGTCAAACTCCAGCCTTATATTTATTTACAATCTATTTGCAAGGTTTGCAAAGTGATTTTTTTTTTTTAATTAAATGTATTGTGTGCATTTGTGTTTCCATATGCTGTTAAATTATTTACTGTGGAGCATACAGAGGCTTTTGGTTATATAAACAATTATATATGTGTATACATACACTCAAAGTGTGTAAAAACACTGCAGCTGTAAATTAAAGGGTTATAAAAGGTGGTGGTTTTCATTTTTGTTGTAAACAGGTTTTAATCTTTTTTGTGTTTTGTTTTTTTTTGTTGTTGGTTTTGTTTGTATGTTTTTGTTTTGTTTTGGTGGTTGATTGTTTTACAGTTAAAGAATCTGAGTTTAGAAGAATTACAGATGCGATTAAAGGCTTTGGACCCTATGATGGAACGAGAAATTGAAGAGCTTCGTCAGAGGTACACTGCAAAGAGGCAACCTATCCTAGACGCGATGGATGCAAAAAAACGGAGGCAACAAAATTTCTGAGTGTGTTTTACTTTCAGAGATAATACTATGAGTCAGTGTGGACACTGGTAACTTTGTAAGTCTGAAGGAATTCAATTATGAGAGTTTTCAAAAACCCAATATTTGAATTTTCCTTCACAAGCAATGACAATTGGAGTAGTGCAAGAACATACATATGGTGTTCTGCAAAGGCAACGAAACACATTACCACTTGTTTATATTTTCAAATGTTTAATGTAATAGAAGTTTAATCTCTTACTTCCCAATCTTTTTCAGGTGTATAGTGGTAACTTGGTGTTGTACATTAGGACTTGTGTTTTGGAGCACCTGGAACGATTTCTTGATTGTGCAGCACTACAGAGCCTTATGTCGCAATATATTTTCCTCCCACTTAGTAGCATATTTATTATGTAATCTCTGGTTATCCTATTTATTTTATGCCAGTTTTCTTTTTTATTAGGAAGTATTAGGATAATATAGTGGAGAGCAGAGCCAGATTAGATAAAGTTGGTATTGTAGTATAATGAAAAGAAGCTCACCACTGTATTATGTTTTAAAACTCCAATTTCAGCAAGCGTCCCAATTCAGGACAGCACTTGAACATGTTTCCAGCACATCCATATCAGTAGGATTTAAGCATAAAATAAGTAATAGGCACATGTTTTTCTGCTCTCCTGAATCAGAGACTGTGGCTGTAGTTGAGCAATACAGTTGTTACACTACAGAGCATTCTTTTAGAGAGTATTTCTGTCATTTTTACGCACACTGAATGGTCTCATTAAACAAGAAGACAAGTGCCTAATCAGTTTTGATTTTTCTGTTATTCAGGAGAAGCAATACTTGCAGCCACTCCTTCAGTGTAAATTTCCAATTGCTATTGCAATTCTGACCAGTATAAACCTCTATTTTGCACCGTAGTTTTATAATGAAGTAACAGCTACACTTTCTTGGATATGTCTTTTGGTTCATTTAGGTTTTTTATCACTGTTTTGAGGGGAGAGGGGAGTTATTAGCGGTTTGGGTTTGGTTTGGTTTCACATTATAGATACAAAGGGATAGTAATTTAAAAGCCAAAGAAAATAAATTGAATACTTATATATAAGTACTGAAAAGCAGCAACATTTTGCAGCCCTCTGAGGGTTTTGTCCTGCAATCACTAAACATTCAAAATTCCTGCAGTCTTCTGTGGTAGATTTGGGGGAATCAGAAATGCAGGACCAAGCTGTTAATATCTTTTTACAAGTTCTTCTGTCTGGTTTATATTGTGGGATATCTAGTAGGTAGAATTTACAACATTGCAAGAAATATTTCAGACTTAGCAGAAAATGTGATCCACTTTCTAAACAATCTACTGTGTTCTCTATTGATATCTTTACTATCGTTGCCTTTTGTGTAAATAACTTTACTGTGATAGTCATACTTCTTTAAACAATACAGCTGAAAAGATCTTTACATTCAACCTTCAGCTGTTAAACTTTTAATGGTGACTACTGTATGGGCATCTTCTGTTAAATGTTTTGTCGAAGTTAGTAATCATCTCATACCTCTTAACATTTACCGTCATCATACGTGGACCATTTAGATGGAACAGTGCAGATTTTGGAAATGGTGCATTATAACATAAAGCTTATGCAAAAGAAAAACAAAAGTTTTTATAGGATCAGCATACTACAGCCGTGCTGGGACCAGTACTTGGGTTTGAGCTGTATACAGCCATTGTTGTCATTGTCATTCTGTGTGTGTGTTTGCGTGCATGCCACACTCTAACATGTAAACCCTAGAGTCAAATAAATTTTAATTGTGATTGTTAGAACATCCTTACCCTCAACTCTCTATTTCTTAAAGTAATGACCATCCCTTATGAAAAACCAACACCACAGAAGATCCATAAAAATTACTTTAGGCAAGATAAAATGCACCTGGTAGTCTTATGCCTCATATTTATGCAATGAAATGATGTAAAGGAAAAAATGGTGTAACCATATCACTGTGTCATTAGATTATAATCAGAATGAAGCAAAAAATAACAGCACCAACCTGCCCCTGTTAGTATGGTTCTTATTTATTTAAAATGAATTTCTAATTCTTGAACTTTCTGTTCTCAAAAACTCAAAGGTGTGTGTGTGTACATATATTTGTGTAGGTATACACACACATATATGTATGCATATCTATATATAAGAAAAAATATAAAACAGATTTAAACCATCAGGAGAGGAACCTAGCTTGCCTTTTCTTGGTGTGCCTTTTAAGCAAAGTGTCACTATCCAGACACTCTTGCTTGCATCATTAGCAGCTTGCTTTTCCCTTACTCTCTTAAATTTTTCCCACCAAAAATAAGACCTTGATTTTGAATAATGTGGCTTTACAGTGTAATAGACAATGTAATAAAAAGATCACAATTTTCATATTTTGTGTATTCTGAAAACTTTAGTAATGCAGTGTACTAAATTCAAATTGCCTGTCCAGAGGGACTCCAGTAAAAGGCCTTTTTAGACTAGAGCTGTTGCAGACTGACATCTGAAAGGTATCAGAAGATAAAGGACATCCTTTCTTCACTCCTGATCTGTCTGTTTAGAAAAAACGCAAATAAATTTGTGCACATGCATACACACAGGTATGATTATACATGCAAGAGAAAAATCTGAAAGCCATGGAATAAAATAAAAATGTAAAGAAGCTACTTAAAATGGGTGGGAAATAGCTTCTGAAATGCTGTAAACTGGGTAGATATAGGATGTCTGTGACCAAAGAATACTTGCACCAATTAATATGAAATTAGTAATGTTGCCCTTCTGATATGGTGCACGCTGCAGTCAGTGTAAGAGCTGTCTTTGGCTTCAGAAGCCAGTGTATTGGGCTCTAAATTATGTGCAAGCGTGACATATAGAAATAGGTTTTATATTGAGAGATGGATACAACTCAATTTTTCTGTCTTCTGTTTATATAAATGAATCAAATCATCCATGTTGATGACTACACATCTCTACTGGAGGATGAGCATCTCTGTAAAGGAAAGCTGATAGTACAATAAATAAGACATTTTAAAAGCAAGCCTTGCAGGAAATCTGATAGAACTACTGACAAGTTAACCTTCAGTAAGATTTTAACAAAGCAATTTCTTGTTTGCTTCTGACTTTGTATGTTTAGGTTTAGTAAGTAAAAAAAATTTTGAAAAGTCATTACTTATTACTAAACATTTTTAATAAAAGCTAATTTTTCATGTATAATTGTCGTCTTGTTCATTCTAACTGAAGCTAAATTATGTTAATAGTAACCATTAATGTTCATTTCCATAGTCATCTCTCATGGTTTTATTTTCTTTCTATAATACTGTGAGCCCAGCTGTGAGTGCAGAAAACCACATCTCTCAAAGTCAGCTCTGGAAAGGATTTTCCCAGCTCAAGACATTGCTGCAAGCTCTAGAAGTCTGAGGATCTCAACAGAAGAGTATCAGGCCAGTCTAAGGACAGAAATCCTCAGTACTTTGTGCAAGCCCCTCTCTCTGCAGTCTAAGGTTGCTAAAGGCCTAATCCCGAGAGAGCTGAGCACCACCCCAATACATTGGAAGTCTTCATAGACATCGTTTACTTGGAGGTGCTAGTGGACATTAGCAGCTTTAGGTGTTCCTTTGATTTTCTAGTGTAATGAGAAGAACAATAGGTAATGGATAGGCTTAACTAGAAACAGTGAATACATTTAGTGTCTCAGATTTGATTCCATAGCCCATTTCTTTTCTGATTTTTAAAAAATTATTCTCTTAAGAATTTGCCCACAAAGAGACTTTAGTAAAAGGGACTCATGAACAAAACTCCTTAGTGAACCACAGTATGTTTGAAGTGACAAGATTCTACTGCTTGTCTGAATTAATCTGACAATTATTGGATGTTATAATTATTTACTCTTTATTTACAGTAAATAATAGCTTGCCTGTATTTGCCTAGGTATATTCAGGTGAGAGTGCACAGTGGCTCAGGCTGCTTCTCTGTCCAGTGTGTTGAACTTCCAAATACAAATACGGCTCATGATGAGTGAGTCTGTGCACAAGTACATGAGATAGCCTTAGTCACCGTTAATAGGCACTGGTGCTTCCAAGCAGAATGTATACTGTACAACTTCTGTAAAGCACTTTGTGTGCACACTGTTTTATCAATGTGATACGATGAGGGTTACATTTTCTTTTCAAGTGTATACGTGGCTATAAAACTAATTAAAAAGACCTTATGATGTGAGGAAGTCTTTATTTCTTTGCATTCATAAATGTTAAGGGCTCCAGCTTACTGTGGCATTTCCTTCTGTACTTCCGAAGGCGATGATGGATGTTCTGTAATGTCATACAGCTGGCTGGGAAATTGGCTTTGGGATATTTCTATACCAGGCTGTGGTGCGGCAGTGTTATGCCCACTATTGCCAATGAAAACCTTGGAGAAGACAAGCTGTGGGTAGCGCATGGTGTTTCTCACCATTGTGTTGTGCCAGGTGAAGTAATGGCTTAATCTTTTGGGGGAAAGGCAAAATTACATTGATGGTTCAGTGTGAAGTCATTAAGTTGCACTTGGGGACTTGCCCTGTTAAGTTTGTTTTAAAATAACTTTTCACAAAATGTATTTCTCTCTCTGTTTAGTGTATTTATTATGGAAAGGGACTACCATTTACATGGTGTGCTCTTATCCTGGTTTTTTGTTTTGTTTTAATTTGTTACCGTTTTTAAAGAATACTGGAAAATTTGCCATATTTTGCTGCTTCTCTTCCCCCTGCTCAGGAAGATGAATGTGGGCATTACTTTTAGGAGCATCCCCTGAGCCAAGTGTTCTTGGGACATTGTGCGCAAATGCAAATGTCAGCAACAGCTTTTATTCTCTTCTTTAGAGATCACTGAAGTAGAGTCTCGGCTGTCCTGTTTTGCCTTTATTTGAAAATATGGGATGTTCAGATTCTAACCAAATCTTTCTCATTCAGAACATTTGTTAGTCCCAGACAGACTAGATACTAGGTACTTTTTTCCATTGTTCGCTTCACAAATTCCTCAGGATATATTCATGCTTAGTTTCACTAGGCCTTAGAGAGCCTCCTAGGTTAAGGAAGAGCTATATTTGTCACAGAAATAGGAAGAAAGAAATCATTAAAAAAAAATTTCTTCAGGGAGAAAAGAAAAAGCATATGGCACTTGCACCTGGCCAGGTTGCTTATGAGACTAACTATGGATGTTAGGGGAAAAAAGTGTTGGCTGACAAAAGCGAATCAGGTAGTCATCTATGTAACTTACTGTTCTACGTCGCTGTTTCACATCTGATTTTCTTCCATTCATGTTTATTGTCTTTTATGTTTGTGCTTTATTTATTCAGTTGCCACTTTTAAAGATAGAAGTTTTAATTTTTTAAAATTTTATAAATGGAAACATACCATGACAGTGCCAAGTAAATAAACATGGGAAAAAACCAATCAGAGTCACTGATAGGGTGCTGTTTTCTCCTCCTTTCCTCCCCCACTCCTTTCTGGGGTCGTGGAGGGTTTTGACTGCCGATGGTGTTTGTCTCTGCATGGAGAGACTTTCCATGCTCTAACCCTGGGCAGACATGGACGGAGGTGGAGGGCCGAATGAGCTGTGCACCTACTCAGGATGTCGTGTAAGTGTGCTCCGCTGGGAACCACTGTCCCCCTCCTCCTCCTCTCCCTCCCCTGCTGTAGTGGAGGCACTGAGGCTCCTGCAAAGCGTGAGGAAGCAACATGACGCAGTGAGTACAGCTTCGCCACCGAGAAACTTAGCGTGAACCTGGAAGCTGTTGATCAGCATCAGGGTAGCACTGCGCTCACTCAAACCAATGCCCGTGGTCTAGGAAGCCTTGCCAGAGCCTGCTCCTTATTTCAGGGACAAGGCGACGCTGCGGTGGCAAATGGCTTTTGATGCAACTTTGCCTTGTTGGCAGGGCTGCAGCATGGCCATAGCCCCTGATCCCGATGCAGGCATGCCCACACCAAGGTATCTGAAAATCATGTTTAACCCTTGGAAAGGAAAAAGTTCCTTGTGTCCATTTTTATATTGATGTACAAAAACTGTTTAGTGGCCCTTAGGAAATTATCTCAGTGCAGTGCAAGAGTCTGTGTAATGGCATCATCTAATGATCGCTCCGTGCTCTACACTAGGACATTTCTTAGTCCAGTAGCACTATCTCTTGGCCTCCCAAGTTTTTACTGTAGGCACTAGGTTTAGCTTTGCTAGAGGTGATGGTAGGAGCAGGAAGTTTTTGTGTGCTGTAGGCACACAGCCAGAGTTCTTGCCTGGTGCTGGTACCTGTTCAGTGCAAACAGGCCTTTCTAAAGGCCACAGAAAATCCAGATGGGGATAAATGGGGCAGTAAGCAGGGAGTTGCCTGGAGCCAGCCAGCAGGAAAGCATTGGAAGGAATTAAACTAATCTGATTCTAGGCTCAAATGCTGGTTTTCTGTCTGTCTCAATAGGGGAAAATGTTAATAGTATTTACTCGTGCACTGCAAACCCTAGTGACCTTCAAAATTTTTTTCTTTAGGTGTCACAACTTCAGAAATCAAATTTGTAAATATACACGGCCACATGCTAATGTATCTGGATATATTTTTCCTCTGTCAAATTAATTAAACCATATGTTCTTTACTAAAGACCTGGACTCTTCTCCCTGTGGATATTTCTTCTGAGGACAGATATTTTATGTCACAGTATCCCTCCCTAGCTGACCCCCAGAGAGAAACATGGCCCTCCTAGTCCTGTTTCTCCCCTCAGGGACAGTACTTGGAGCTGACCAGTATAACTGTTCTTTCTCTGTACACAGGTGTGCACAGACACAAACACACCCCCGCTGCCTCCTGTTCATCCTTTCATTCCCTTGGTGCCACTGAAAGGACTGATGCATGAGAAGATGGCTGTGGCCCTCAGATGTTACAACACTACTTTTTCCCCTCTTCAGATCTTTCTGCTGCTTTGCACTCCTGGGCTTCCAAAGCCTGCGTGGTTACTCTCAAGGAAAAACTCACAGCCAATACATCAAAGAGGGAGACCGAAAGCTTTTGATTTGGTTTATCTGACACTAAGCCTTTAGTGTGATGCATCAATTGATACTTCATTTTTATTACAGTACAATGGGGTATACAGGCTTAACAGCAAGAGGTGTCCTTTTGATCTCTCATCACACATGAAAACAGGTGTCATAGTCCAGAGATTATGGAAGTCAGAGATTATTTGAAGAAGGATTAAGTAGAGTTACCATTTTTCTTAGCAACCATATCCGAAAGTGTGAGATTCTTTTTAAAATGCAGGTCTTATTTCAGTCTATAGATAAGTTGTATTTGTTTGTCATATACCAATTTTCCCTGCTGAAACTATGGAAGAAGACTAGAATTTTTCAAAGTGTTTTGTATTAAAAAATGCAAAAACAAATCAAACTCTGTACTTAGAAATACAATTAATAAAATAACTTTTTCTGAGTCTCCTAAAATCCAGGAAAATTTTTTTTTTGTTTTTCCTGTTAGGAAGTGTCTAATGCAGTAAGTACTGGTTCAGTATTTCAATAAATCCAGCTGAAATATTGCTCTGACTCATTCCAAGAGTCTCTCTCATCCCGTTAGAAACTCTAAACCAACCAAAAGTAATTTCTAAAATTGACTTGACTTTAGATTTGGGACCATTATCTTATTACACTGTTACAAGCATTTTTTTCCTTGTTGTTTATATTTTCTTCCCAGTGTATTTAAAAGTGCATTCAAAAGGAATAATAAGAGAATTATCCTGCAAAATAAGACATCCTAGAAAAGTCTGGCTTGAATTCTGAAATTATATTGTCGGTATCTCTCCCTGAAATTCCTTTTCATGTTAATATATACATTTAGCCACTATGGGTATGTGCTAGAAAATGTTGATGGACTATATACCTGTTGTAGTTTTTCAGCAACCTGTCCTGCTAAGGAAGCACATCCACCACTGATTGCTCAGCTTTTATAGAAATATGTTAGCTTTTGGGGCTGTTTATATTCCACAACATAATGTGGCTGAAATCGATGGCAATAGTGTTGTATTAGATTCGATAAACCTATTTCTCCTAGTTAGTGTAATTATAACTCTTCTGTTGACACCGAGATGTTTAAACAGCCCCCAAATATGTAATTATTGGGATAAATAAGGAATTGAGGATTTCTAGGATCATAGGACCAGCAATACAGTACCCCTGCATCCCAACAATTAATGCAAATTTATTCCAAGAAGTGGGTATAAGTTTGAAGCCTTTTAAATGTAGTTAACATTGATTTATTCAGCCCATCAACTGACACAATTTTTATACATCTCATAGCACTTATCTTCAGTTACTGCCTCCACAAAAAGCACGACAGGTCCGATCTTGCAACTCAGGTAGGAGGAAGTCTTATTTGCAAAGTGCTTGGCTAATACTTTATTTTGTAGACAGATGAACACTTCAGTTCAGCTCTCTGCTCTAGAACAAGGAACAACGATTCAGTCATAATTAAGAGATTACTGCTGCATTTCTGAGCCATCTTCCAGCTTCTGTGCTGATTGATGGAAATGAGGCTGCTCAGGGCTGAATGGGCACTGTGCTGCAGACCCAAACAGCTGCTGTGTCCCCTCGTCACAGCAAGCAACAGAAGGTGCATGGCCTTACTTTCCCAAAATACCATGAGGCTGCCAACCTCATGTTCAGAGTTCCCTGTTGCTGACCTGAGTGAGGGGAGGGTATGCCTAACTCCCCTGGCTGTGCTTAAAAATTTGGGAATCTAAACTTTGGGAAGCTGGTCTCTGATGTTTGGTCCAGATCTCTGAATGAAACCATGCAAGACGTGGCTGTCCTGTGCACTTTGCAAGGAAAGAATCTGAACACTCTTCCAGCTGCAGCTTTACTTTCCTTTCAGGTTTATTCTTCTTTTCTGGACTGTATAGGATTAAAGTTTTATTTAAAACACCTAGAACCCAAGTAGACTAATCTTTCATTCACCATGGCTTTTTTCTCTCCCTCTCTAGCAGGATGGAGAGATGCATTTTGCTTTTTTAATTGTGCTTTCTCAGGATGGAAAACTGTCAGATATCTTGTTTCAGGAAACGTTAACTGTCTGTCAAAGCCTTTTTCTTCTATATTCTTGGTATGTCTAGACTGACCTTTCTCTGAATCTAAAGGGATTCTTAAGAAAATCAAATGCACCTAGAAACACCTGTCACCTCCTGTTCCCAACACGACTCCCATCTCCTGGCATGTTAAACGGTTTCAGTGCTTTGAGGCTCCTGCCAAGTGTGCGGAAGCACATTTGTATTTTTGTGTGCTGGTGGATGGGCCAGTGCTGTGTAACAGCTCACGTGAAGAGGTGTCCTTTGCACTCTCCAGCACTGCCCTGGTAGCACTGATGAGAGCTCCAGTATGGTTCCAGTTTATTGTGCTTGGGGAACATGAGAGCCAGGAGTGGGGCTGCCCTTGCTAACAGAAGTATAAGGAAGGCTCGGTGCATTTCTGCCACCAAAAGCGTAAGCAAAACTGTTCTATATTTATAAAGCATTTCAAGTACGGCAGCTGAGAAGTCCCATGCAAAAACCAACTGTCAAACCTGGTAGCTCACCTGCCAGACTGAATATGAAAGGACCCGAGAAGGAGCTGCATCCTGACTTTGGCCAGTTGAGATGTTCCTGTTGTGGGGGCCTGCCTTGCCTCTCCGCTGACCGTGCAAAAGAGGGGGACGTTGCGTAAGGGGGAATTGGATGGGGATGACCCACTCTTCCTGCAGGTGCTTGCAAGCAGCACCAGCCTCTTGGCAGGTTTCAGCTGTCTTCTTTAGAGCGTGCTCCCACAGGGAACACTGAGAGCCACTTCACTGGAGAAAAATACATCCAGGGCTTCTCCCTTTGTGTTTTCAGGGTAGGGATCAAAATGTTTGAAAAGGATCATACTACCAGCGAGAGTAGGAAGCTTTGCCTTGGTGTGGAAAGAAGAAAGAAAGAAACAACATAGAGAATGGGGTTTTCCCAAAAGTAAACCACATATTTGATGTGTTATCTTTTGCCATACTTGGAAAACCTGACATATGGAGGTGCTAGCACATGATCTGGAGTGCATAGGCACTGGTACAGTGGAAATAAATTAGAATTTACTTGATAATTAAATGGCTGGTCATTAAAGGGGCTATGCTAGGGTGTCGATGTTCAGAACATTTCCTAGACTGGGACAGAATATGAATTTCAAAAATAGCATAGTCATTTAAAAGGACAGTTTCCACTGAAGGTTGGTGGGATTGACATTCCTAAGTCAGGAACTCCAACCACTCACTTTGCTGTGTTATGGCCCCACCACATCACCGATTCATCATATGTCATGGGGTCTGCAGGAATAGCCACGTCAGGATACGGCCAACAGAGAGGGTGAAGCAAGAAGTGCAGGACTTAACATGGGCAGAGCAGTGGCTGCTGGTGAGCAAACCATGAGGTTTGAGTATCGCTCATGTTCCAAATGTGATTAAAAGTTTTCTTTGAAGGTTAACAGTGTCATCAGAGGAATAGCCTGCTCAGAACCACACAGACTTGTGCACCACACAGAGCACCTGCGCATGTGGTGACAACAAGCGGATGTTGGACCGTGCATCTGAAAGTGGGCAGCTCTCTTGGGGTGCTTTAGATATAGAGAAGAAATTGGCAGATTAATAGCAGACTTTGTCCAATCCCCGAAAAACTTAGCCCTGTTTATTTCTGAACAGGGCTCAGTGAGAAGCCAAACCCCATTGGTACCCTGAAAGAAAAAAACAAGTGGGAAGTGCTGATGTTTCTTCTACACTTCTGTGAAGTTGAAGTGTTGGATTTGTGCCACTGTCTCCTATAGCCAGATGCATACATTTATCCAAGTGAGGACTTACGTGATTTAGGGTTGAGTGTAAAGGGTGAGGCGATGTCAGGCAAGCAAATTTCTGCAGTGTCCAGTGGGAGGTCAGTCTGAGTCTCAACACCTGTGAGACGATTCTCCATGCTCTATACTAGCAGGAGAAATAAATACCAGAGTCAGACCTTTGCCAGCAGTGTCATGTTGGCAAACACTTTCTAGAATGTTTGGAGGTTGCCTCCTCCAGTTGACAACCCATAATTTTGTATATGAGAGGTGAAGAGAGTGACAATCCTTAATGAGGGTGATGTTTCTTAACAACTTCAAGGATTGCTCTGAAGGCAGAGACATTATGGCTGTCTCTGAATCAACAAAGCAGAAAGCTGTTGCTTTGAATAATGTATTGCCCATGTTGCATTGTTAACCCAGTAAATTATTCTCAGGTGAGAAGCATAATCTCTTTTTTTTTTTTTTTAAGGAAAAAGGCAGAATCAGTAAAAGATGCTTCAGAAACTGGATGGGAATATTCTTCTAGCCCTGCCTAAATAGTGGACAACTTGAAAATAAGTTACAGGAGATCAAATTAATTTCTGGTGTAACTTAATGGGAAGCCAGGTGCATAAATTTGAAAAAAAAAAAGGAAGACTAACATGATGAGAAAAGAATAGTTCTGGCACAACACCTCACTGAGGGATATGAGTGGCGACTGTGGGTTGAATGTTGTTTGAAAGTACCATCAAAGGTAGATTAAAGTCAGGAGTATTGTGAGAGGAAATGGATAACTAGCACAGCAAGAGCAGTTACTCCAGGGGCTTTCTGCTGCTTATGTGTGCACAGCTGGGGCCTCTAAGGATGGGGGTTGTTCTGGAAAAGATGAAAGGTCATGTCAAGTTGATTTAGCGCCTACAAGTGCTATTGGTATGTTGCTTAGTCCCTAATCTGTGAGGTAGAGAACAAGAAGCATGCACTGTTTGCTCAACTGAAAAATGTGGGTTCCCCACCACAACCACCAATTAAGAGCATTTTTAAAAATAGAAATCTAGCCTGATGTATATGTTTAAAAGAAACCTTTCTTCACAATGACATCCAGGCTTGTCTTTGATTATAATATATACTCAGAATATCCTGAAACTTAAATCAGTTCTTAATCCCTGGTGAAATATACTTCTTTATGCATTTAATTTCCATTTTGTGGCACAAAGCTGAGTTCTTGAGTATGTTATACACTACTGGGACAAGAAACGCAGTACAAAGAGCACCAGATACAGTAGTTCCCTGCAGTCTCATAAAGTTCTGTACAAAAAGGTACAAATACTGGAGGTATTAAAGTTGGAAAATTAAATGCAGAGTTCTTTGTTTTTAAGTTTGCAATGTGAAGTAGCTCATGCTATGTATAATATGTGAGGAAAAACCAGTCTGCTTTCAAAATGGATAAAGTAGTCTGCAGGGAAAGAGAGAATTAGCAACTGCAGAAAGTAAGTGAATAATAAACCAGGCAATAATACAAAATCTGAACATACATAAAAAGCTTAATCACAATCTATAGATAGATTTTACATCTCAGGAAAATAATGTAACATATTGCTTCTCAAGGACATCTCCAACTCTCATAATAGCCTAGATTTGTACTAGAAATCAAGATTCTCTAACAGTTTATTCCTGGCAATAAAGTAAGTTGCCTCATTTGAAATATTGCCATAATCCTCATTTAAGCAATTCAAAGCTCTCAGCTGAGAGTAGGAACAGCGTTTTCACCGGTGCCAGGAAGGTAACCGTCACAAGGCAGGAGGAGTACATGCCAAGTGCAATGTTCTTCATTAAACTGCACATCCACAGTAAGCAGATTTCTGACTACAACAATTTTCAAGTTTCAAACACTGGAGAAAGCGGCCAATTAGTCCTCTCATTCTTCATTTCTGACCCACTGTTTTATAGAAGTGAAGATGCCCTGCTCTTACAAACCAGTGATTGAAGAAGTCTGGCGAAAGTACCGACTACTCAAGAAGTACACCACCTCTTCTCCTCATTGAGGCTTTGGCGAGATTGAATTTTTCCTTCAAAGTGTAAACATTTTTCTGTAACTTTTATTTAATGAGAGATGAGGATTCTCGACACTTACTGGACTGAGCCCTAGAATACAGGTTACTTCATAAAATGGCAGGAAGGGTGTGCCTCATTCTTCCTTACCTAGATATTTTGGGGGAGCTAAAACAACAACATTACTTAAATCGGAACAATTGTTATCCTCAGTGAAAAAATCTGTTAGTCATAAGCAAATATTAAAACTGCTGTACGAAGTGATACAATACTGTACCAGGCCGGCTCAAGCAGATTAAATCTAAGCAAAAGTGCTGCAGAAAAAAAGGCTACATCCCCTGGGATGGTCAGGGGAACACGACTTGCAAAAAGAAAACTAAAAGGAAGCTTGGCAGGTAAAATCCTATGAAAATAAGCATGTAAGGGCATATGGTTGCTGTCTATAAATACACCATGCATGCAAACACTAAGAGGAAAATGAAATATTTAAGCTAAAGAACAGTGGTGGCATGAGAAAAAAACTGATATTAAGCAGCCATTAATAAAACTATGCTAAAAGTTGCACAAGCCTTGGAGAGCAGTGCACCTCTGGAATGCTCTTCCGGAGGAGCGGGGAGCAAAAATCTGACTACTTTTAACATGGAGTTAGTTAAGTTTATGAAGGGAATTCCTGTGTACTGTGTAAAGTCATTGTCATGATAACAAGAACATATTAAATTTCAGTACTTTATTTATTCAGTGTCTTTGATCCAAAGCACTTATATAAAAAAGCAATAATGAAAATTCCTTTCAACCAGCACAATAAAAGTCATAATTCCTTAGGGTATTTCATTTTCTTTAGTAAAATGCAATTTGGACACGTGCCATTCAATATTTGCAGAAATGACAGAGCATCAGCCCTATGAATAATAATAAATCTAGAACATAAGATAAGCTATAGGTTATTGAAATGATGTGTTGCAAAGTTTGGATCCAACCTTTACAATGCTAAACTAGCAACAGCTGAGGGAATTTGTGACTCTTTGGCAAGTTTACAGGTCTCTTCAAATAACTGCCCTGAAAGTCATTGGTTTTCAACTCTGTGAATCTACTGCTTGTGAAACTGAGATAAAACCACTGCTTGGAGCTGGAGTCTCTGAAGGCTCCCAGCCAACAGACCTAATGAGAACTTGCAGTGTCCTTGACACTGGTGGGAGTTTGCCACCCTTGCAGCATGTAACCCTCCCAGAATGTATGTATGTGCTGCGCAAGCCCATCTCCTCCTTCCCTTATTTCTTTCATGGTATTTCAATCCAACAGGCAACCTAGTGCTGTACCGTGTTTTGAGTGGGTGTTTGTACGTGTATGATAGTTTACACACATGCAATACGACTCAGGGACAAGACTATTGAATTTATGCCTGTGACCCAGCAGAGAACTTGAACAGAAGTGAAAACCTTAGCAAAATGCTTCAGGTTTGGACACTTAATTAGGGTTACCCAGGTCTACCTTCAGGGCCTTGTATATGGCTCTGTTTTTCAGGCACAGCAAGCAACGTCTTGCCTATCGACTTTGTAACTTGTGCAGGCTTTGTTGAAATCTCCAAGAGTTTTATTTGGTAAAGTTAGAAAGGTCCCATTTCCCTCACACTTCATGGCCTCAATCAACTACTAACTGATGTGAGGGGAGGGTGTTCAAAGGAAATGTTGAGGGGGGGGAAGTTATTTCACACTATGTATTCTGTGATAGATCGCTGTGCAAACAGAAATCTCACCCTGGGTGCTCAGTTTTCTGGTTTTAGGTGGAGCTGATACAGCAACAACATCAAAAGATCCAGACCAGACAGCAACCTCTAATAGCCTAAAAAAATGGGAATTACCTATTCATACTATATTTGCTTTATTCTGCCAGTCGGGCCACTCCTTGTTGTGGTATACAAACACAGGCTTCCAAACATGACAATTTTAGCTTTGGTATTTTAATTTCTAACTAGTTTGAATTTGTTTTCTGAACCTCTCTACTCTTCACAAGTAAAATAAAAAAAATTAAAAAATAATTAATTGGAACATTATATGTAATAAATAGGATGGAAAAGCAGGAGGATCTGAAGAGAAATGCTGTTCTGCCCACTGAATGCCAGTAGTTTGTTTTATAGCACAGATTCCTAGAAGTATAAAGCGAGGGAAGCAGTGGCTTCTGCCTGTTGGCTACAAGTGTTTGATCTCTGTAAAATTGCATAAGGGAAGAGACTGAGCACTCGAAAAATAAGTTTATGCAGATTCATGATTACTCTTGAAAACCCAGATGCTCTGCTCTCTCATGTCTTTTTTTTTAAAAAAAAAAAGTACAGGCCAGCCCTTGAAAGGATTTAAAATGACTACGTCACAGAAACACGTGGGAGGATCTGCCCACAGTAAGTGCAGTATTAAGCTCTTTTTCTTTATCTGTTCCTTTCTTAGGCCCTTATACTTTTCCTTAGCTGTAAGTTGTGAGTTCCTTTTTGAGGGAAAATGTGACTTACAGGTTTTTTTTTTTCCTTAGAGTTTCCTTGGCAGAAAGCTTAATGGAATTGTCTGCCATCAACACCTGCTTTCAAGCTTTCCTGATAAAATTAGATTTTATATCTCAGCATCACATATGGCATCTTTATAATTAGTCTTTTTGCAGTATATGAATGTCAGTTCCTAAAATGCTGTCTGTACTGCTCATGTGGGAATATTTCACTTCATTAAACAAATCCAAGTTTTTCATTGGAGCTTCTAATTGTTGAAAACCCACGTTTTTGTGTGTCTAATCTCAGAACCATTTTGACAGACTCAAATACAACATATCTTCAGCTTCACTGGAACCGAGCTGTGTGCAGATCATTTCTGGAAATGGGAAACTGAGATGTCTTCATGGGCCTCCATACCTAGAGTCCCTTGTGGAAATGTAGTCTTTGAATAAGTAGCTACCTGAAAATGAGGGGTGGGCTTCTTCAGAGGGCTCAATATTGACCTAATCTTGGAAGCAGAGGTAGGTCTACGCTTAGGAGCTTCTGAAAAATATTACCATACATAACATTTCAGAACAAGAACACCCAATTTTTAACACATGCGCTCAAGAGTAAGCTAAATTCCATTGAAATGTGAAGCTCAGAGGTGTTTCCAGACATGTGATGATCAGAATTACCAGTCAGAAAGATGGGGAAGAGTGTTCCCATGTCAGCGATTCACAGGTGATTGTTTTAAACTGTTGTAAAATGCATAGCAAGTCCTACGCTAGTACAGATACCAGTATAGGTGATGATAGGTGATTTTTTCATTACTCATGTCACAGCTGAGACTTTTTATTCCACTTGGGTACGTTCATTTCTCTGCTCAGATGAGGAAATGCACAAAGTAACAGATCATCACTAGACCACTAGCACTAATGTCATGGAAGTGGTAACATTTGTATGGAAAAGTCAGCATTTAGTACCTATGCAACAGGATGAAAATGTGCAAACTGTCAGATTGTAATAGAAATGTCTTTAGTTTCTCAAGTGCAAAGTTAGTGCAGTGTCAGCAACACTATCCTCTAGGAAAAAAAGAAGACAAATAGGAAAACATTTATAAACATAGCTCTTGATAGCTCTCATGCAAACTGCTGTCAAACTTGTACACTAATGCAGTGAATCATTCAGGCTCAGCTCACTGGGGGTACTCCTGCTCATATTGGTAAGACTGGCCATAAGGGATTTAACTTTATAAGCGTAGTAGTCCCTTAAGTTGACCGACGGAACTTCTTTCATGCCATCACCAAAATCACAGCTTCTCATGGCACTCTCTAACTGCTTCTGACGCCTGTAAAAGTGGGAGAATTTATTGAATATCAGTGTAATGGGAAGCACTACCACTAGGATACCGGCTAGGATGCATGCAGATGCTGTCAACTTGCCAGCAGTGCTCCCTGGCACAACATCCCCGTAGCCAACTGTGGTCATGCTAACGGTAGCCCACCACCAACAAGCAGGGATGGTGGCTAACCCCTCATTCTCTTCTTTCTCAATGGTGTAAGCCACTACTGAGAAAATGGAGATGCCAACAGAGAGGTAAAGTAAAAGAAGCCCCACCTCTCTGTAGCTATACTTCAGGGTGGCTCCGAGAGACCTGAGACCTGTGGAGTGTCTAGCAAGCTTTAAGATGCGAAAGATCCTCATGAGTCTCAGGACTTGTGCAACCCTGCCTAAATTTGCTAAAGTCGGACTACTTTCCACTACCAAGTTGACAATTAAGGTAATATAAAATGGAAGGATAGACATTAGGTCAATCAAATTCAGGGCATGCTTGAAAAATTTTAAAAAGTCAGGAGCTACTGCAAATCTCGCCACCAGTTCAAAAGTGAACCATGCAATACCAAAATGTTCCACGATTTCAAAGCGAGGGTCTTCCTCGGGGTTCCCGTTGCTGTCAACAATCTGAAAGTCTGGGAGGCTGTTCAGGCACATGGTCACGATGGAGCCCAGCACCACCACTATTGAAAGGACACTGAAGATTCGGCTTAAGACTGAGTACCCAGGATTATCCAAAGCGAGCCAGAGCTGCCTCCTGATGTTTCCAAAGGGTTGTTTGTCAAATTTAGAGGCATCACTGTAGAATGCCAAAATCTCATCAAAAGAAGATGTGGTACTTTCCTGGTCACTTTGCTCCTCCCATTTCTCTTGATCTGGCTCCATTTTCCTCCCATGGTAGCTGTAACTGCAGCAGGAGTCTATAAAGAATTCATTGATTCCCCAGTATTCAATCTCCTGGCTGAAAGAAAACACGCAGAGTTCACCCATCACATGGAGCTTGCCGGTGTTATAAAAATGTAGCACGTAAGGAAAGAGCTCAGGGTTCCTGTCAAAATAAAATTCATTCTTGGTGTCATCATAGTCGTCGCAGAGCTCTAGTATCGACTCCTTTGAGTGGCAGCTCAGCAGTTTGCCCAGCCTCGTCTCAGGGAACCTTAATAATGTGTTGGATCTCATCTTTTTCTTAAAGCCTCCAACATTGATGCTGATCTCATTGTCTTCAAAATTTGCTTCAGATAAAGCGTTCAGACTCTGCCCTGTCATAGTGAGCTCCTTCCAAAGGTGTATAGGGAATGAAAACCTAGGATGCAATCGCACCGAAAATTGGCAGAATGAGCAAATCTACAGCATGTTCACCTATTGATATTTGTTTGCTTTCTTTCTTTCTTTCTTTTTCTTTCTTTCTTTCTTTCTTTCTTTTCCTTCCTTCCTTCCTTCCTTTCTTCCTTTCTCGCCTCCCTTCCTTTCCTTTCTTCCTTTCTCGCCTCCCTTCCTTTCCTTTCCTTCATTCTCTTTTTCTTCCTCTCTTTCTTTCTTTCCCTCTTCCCTCCTTTTCTCCCTTTTTTCCCCGATTCTTTCTCCCACCTCCCGCTGAAGACACCGAGGGCGGCTCCTTTGTTCCCGCCGCAGGCTCCTGTCCCTCCCCGTACCCTTCACCTGGGCTGCGGCTGTCGCTCCTACGAACCCCCCATCACTCACGGCCTTTGTGCGACCGGGTCGGCGCGGACCTTTCCCTCCCTCCCGCCGCGCCCCGGCCCCGCCAGACGAGGACCCCTCCCCGGCTGCCGCCGCCCGGGGCCCCGCTCCCCGCTCCCCCCCGCGCCGCTCGCCCAGCCGCGCCTCAGGTGCCGGACCCCCGCGCCGCCGCCCCCGCCCGGGGCCCCGGGCTCTGCCCCGGGGGCGCCGCCGCTCCCCCGCCCCGCTCGGGCCCCCCGCCGCGGGGGAGCCGCCCCGCTCCGCTCCGCGCCCCGCCGCGCCCGCCCTACCTGCTCTCTCAGCGGCCGCGGCCCCCCGCCGGCGCGCCCTGCTGCCCCCGGCCCCGGCCCGCCATCGCCGCCGCCCGCGGGGGGCCGCCAGGGCTCGCCTCGCTGCCGCCGCCGGGGCCGCCCCGCTGCCGGTGGGGGTGCCGCTGCCGGTGGGGGGTGCCGGTGCCGGTGCCGGTGCCGGTGCCGGTGCCGGTGGCGGGGAGGGCGGCCCCGCCGGCCGCGCGGTGCTGAAGGGACAGCGGCCGCGCGCCGCCCCGCTCAGCGGCGGGAGGCGGCGGCACGCGCGCTCGTCATGGCGACGACCCCCGCGGCTGCCGCCCCCGCCCCCACCCGCCCCCGCCCCCGCCGCTCCCACCTTCCCCCCTCGACCCGACCCCGCCGGGCGATCGGGGCTGCCGCCGCGGGACGGCGGCGCGGAGCTTGGCGGCGGCGCGGCGGGCGGGTGGGCGGCCGGCTGGGGGCTGGCGGCCGCGCTGCCCGGCTGAGGAGGGGCGGCCCGGCCGGCGGAGCCGGTGTGCCGGCGGTGCCTCCGCTCGCTCGCTCTCGCTCCTGCCCCCGCGCACCGGCGCCGCAAACTCGGGTTTCCTCCCCCCCCCGCGGTCCTGCCTCACGCCGGCTCCCAGCGGCACAGCTTCCCGAGGGGGGACGCCCACCCGCGCCCGCGGTGGCTCTGGGCACCCGCGGACCCTCTCCTGCGGCGGGGGACGCCCGCCCACAGCCAGTCACCCCCCCGCCCCTCTGCGCCCTCACCCTGCCGGCGGGCACCGCGGGAGCCCGGGCAGGGCGCCGGGAAGGGGCCGGAGGGGGGGGGCTGCCGCTGCCCCCCACGCTGCACCCACGCCGTGGCGCCTGGGCAGCGTCCCTGCGGGGACCGAAAATACGAAAGGTGGGGGCACTTCTCACAGCAGTTTGGTGTGAGGAAAGCGGGGCTGCGTGTCGGGGCTGCCCGCCGCCCCCTCAGACACCGGCTAGGAGCCCCCGACCTCCCCACACGCGCCTGCCCGGCGATTTCGGGAGGAATAACCCTGACAGACCGCACCTCGAGCGGAGGGGCCTGACCGCCCTGCGCTGCTGCGCTTGGCAGGGCAGAGTTTTAGTGCTGGCATGTGAAATAATGTCTCATTACGTGGTCACCGATGGCAGCGTCTCTGCCCACGCTGAAGAAATCTTCCTCCTCTCGCCGAGCCCGGCATGAGGCCGAGTTTCCCCGGGGAGAAGCCTGGTCCTGGCAGCTGTGGGCAGTGGTGGCAGTCCCTGCCAGCAGGACCCGGCTGTGCACCTGACCCACCCTGAGCAGGTAGCCAGGTGTGCAGCGCCCAGGTGCTCCGAGACAGGTGCTTCGTACCGGGCTAACCCCCATCGTCTCCTGCCGGCTGCCTCGTGACCACCTCTCGCTCACCATCCCACGCATCCAGAGTCCGGCTCCTGGAAATGGATTGCTGTCAATGCTGTGCAGGATTAGGGGGTGCAGGGGGACGAAGCCTCCTTGCTTGCTTTCCCCAGCCCCGGCAGAGACCCGAGCATTCCAGCGCTACACGTTGACACCATCTTGTTCCTCAAACCCTTGGAGGGGCAGAGAGGTCATACAGCCCAACTGCAGCAGCACATGAGCCTTATTTACAAGGAACCCCCCAGTATTAAAGAACAGCCCTAAAAGAGCCCAGGTAACTGAGGGCAGACGTGGAGTGGGGCAAGTAATTCCTGGTGCATGCCAGTGGCCAGGTCTCCAAAGCCTGATCAGCTTTCCTACCTGTGGTGTTGTGATCACCCCACCACATCCCATTAATGCTGGTGCGTTGTGTGGCCAGAGCCCCCACACCTCTGGGAACATTCCCACAGTGGTGTGCGTGGACCCATAGCACCCTCACCCCCCCAGGGACGCTTCAGAACATCCATGCTTCACGGATGCTACAGATGCTGCCCCTGCTCGCCTTTTCTTGGGTGGTGCTTGCTCTTGCTTTGTCCTCCTGCCTCCCTTTCCCCCTACGGTCCTCCGGAATGTCCCTCCCTTTGCTACAGATGCCCTGGGTCGGGGCACTGGGTCCCAGCGTGCTTCGCTGCATGTCCAGTGGCATCACACTGGACATTGAATCCATACTGAATTATGCACACCAAGGCTGCCCTCCCGGCCTGGGAAAGTGCTACTGCTTCTTTGTTTGGTGCCCCCAGCTCTTCCCCTCCTGGAAAGGGGCACACAGGAGATAGAGATCGCACATAGTGGGGAGGAGGCTTCGCAAATGCGGTGGCGACCCGCACATTTCCCTGTAACAACGGCTTTTCAGATCCAGAGAGGCAGCTCTCCTGCTTCCCAGTGGCAGCATAGTTAGGTTAGTTTGTGACATCCTCCTCCTCCCAGGGCTCTGCTGGCGAACCACTCACCGGGGAGCTCTAATTATACCGGCTTTTAATGCCTGGGGCAAGGGATGGCACGACACAGGACTGGGAACCACCACGTTGGGATTTCTGAGTTGGATGCCCCGCCACGTTCCCCAGGGCTTGGATAAATCACAAAACTTCTCTGCTCTAATTTCCCACTCACCATTAGGAGAACAAAAATAACTCATCTTCCTTAGTGACGTTGCAAGGAATAGTGAGCTGCTGCTGGTAGTGCATTCAAGTGATGTCTGTGTGTTTTCACCAGCTCTGCGCTATCCTCGGTATCTAGTGGGGGCTTTAAACCTATTGAAACATCTTCAGCAAATTTGTAAAAAAAATATTTTCCATTACTTTTCATTCTTATTCTTAAATCAGATATTTTTTCCTTAATGCTGCTTTGGAAGAAACTAAGTGGAGGTATGTTTAGAGGATTTTCAAGCTTTTATACATTGTCCTCACCTTCTAAGCCACTTGGCTAAGAAAAAGGATTATAGGCAGCCTCATACTCATTTATCCACCTCTGTTCTTATCTTCACCCTGGCAAAACCAGTGGTCACTTTTCTAACCTGTATTTTCTCATTGTAAGGCATAGTGAAGTTTATGCAGAGATACCGGAGATAAACAGCAAAGTAATATAACTGTGTAAGGATACAACTCTCCCTGGTCTAATATAACTGCTCCTGTAATTAGGGCTAATTGGCTCAGCTGGAGCATTTTGCTAACAAGGCTAAAATGCTTCCAGCACCCCAGATAGTAATCCAAATTCCATCTGAATGTTTCTGCAAGGTGTGCACTCTGCTCCACAGACACACAAGCAGGTCTGTTGCTGACCTGGTGCTATTGCCTTTCCCAACGGTAAGTACAGGACGAATTGGCGTGGACGCATTATCACTGGTGGAATCCAAGGCAAAAGATCTGCTTCGATATGTCAATAGGAATCCGCTATGTCATTTTTGCACAAAATGAGCTTGCGATGTGTCAGATAAGAGCAAATTTGGGGATGCACTAATAATAAATGCAATAAATATAAACCAACACTTTGTATCCTTTGCCCTGTGGACGCTTCTTGTACTGGGGAGAATGCAAGAGGAGTGCTGAGGTGGTGCTGGGATGGGGATGTAAGGAAGCGTGAAGGAATTGCCTGTTGGAGTGGGGAGATAAATGAGTGACTCGTATCACTGTAGGGCAATATTACAAAAGCTCAACTAACTTTGGGTCTGCTGGTTATAGTGGTTGACTCTGAGACTGTGTGAGAGAGAGCGGGCTTGTTTTATTGGTACACGTGGTACCACATCGTTTAAGGAATATGAGAAGGTGCCAGCGCTGCGTAAAAACGTGGGATATATACAGGTGCCTGTCAGGGCTAGTCTGGGTCTGGAGACATACTAACTGCAGTGTGTTTGATTATACACCCTGCTTTGGGCTTGTGGTGACCTGAACTGTGAGGGAACATGGAAATCATTGCCGTGCTAGCGACCGAGTCGGTGGAGGAAGCTGCCGCCTAAGAAGCCATGTTCTCGGACAACATCTCCTGTCTGGTCGCTGTTGGCTCTCCCACCACTACAGCAGCTGCGCTACCCTGCAGTGAGTTTAACGCTGATGAGGACATGTGGCACCCTGTTCCGCAGGCATGACACACTGGTATCTTAGATGGATCATCAACTTTGGAAGAAGTGAAACTGCTGCTACTACTACTACTACTACTACTACTACTACTACTACTTCTTCTAGTGTTAATGAAATATTGAACAGGGTCTAAAGGAAGATATGGGACCTAAGTCAGCGGTTTTATCGGCACTTCCACTGAATGGTGGATAGATTCACTTTAGACTTGAGGACACAAACATCTATTAGGCTGAACGCGGAACTTCAGTCTGAGCTTAATACTTACTGGAAGGTCCCCCTCTGGCCCTGGAGCCAGTTTCAAAGGTACATTCTTGTTGACAATTTCCTTTTGCTCCAGATGGATTGGGAAATCCTGGAGTCTTAATGTGTTAGTTTAAGATCAATAGATATGATCTGTTTTTCCTTGCAAAGCCTCACAGGTGGCTGCGAGCGAAGCAGAGATGCTTTTGTGATGGCATTCCTACTGCCACAACTATTGACTGTGGCCAATTGGTGAATATGTTTAAAAGAAATAAAAATAGTTTTGTACATAATGCTTATTTAAATACTGGAAAAGGACTGTTGCAGAATATTGCCAAGTCTAAAGGAATGAATAAGTTGAAAATGGATTTAAACAAATTCATAAAGGATAGTTATCCAAATGATCTGAGTACAGCCTGAATTTGACAGAACCCCTGACTGAGAGAGAATATTGCAGAGGATGTACCTTTCTAAACACACTTTGTTCTTACCCCCTCGCATCAGCAAGGTAGCCATTCTCATGATGTTTGGTTGCTGGCAGTCTACGGCCAGCTTTTTCTAACTGGAAGTTTAAAGAAAGCTGAGATTAGCCCTGCTGCATGATCTTCCAACTGTTCTCAAGCCTCCCATAACCCCAGGCAGAAAAGAAGTGCAATTTGTTTATGAATCCGCTCATTCTGTAAGTGCCCTGACTGACATGCCCGCTTTTCTCAGGAGGCAAAAGATTTGCATAAGCTCTTGTGACACTTGCAGTATAAAACTGGGGAGGGAGGAGAGTCAAATGGTTTACTAAGCTAGAAGTTTACAAGGCAGTGATAGCGATGTCTGAAAACAGACCTCCACTGTGGTGGAGTGGAACTCCAGTGGACCACAGAAAGGCCATCTGGCAGCTAAAGAAACTGAACCATGTAATGAACACGAACTGAACATTTCATTTTGGCTGACAGCACCTCAACAGAGTCACAAATACCGATCTTTTGCAGCGTACTGATTGCATGAGCAATGAAGTTTTACTATGATGACTCTGAAGTATTATGCCTTTTGTTGTGAGTTGACCTGCTTAGTCACTGTTGTGGCTGCTCCACCTGATTCTTGACTACGAGGGACACATGAAAATATTTGCTTTTGCAAGCCCTGTGGGGAGCATTGTCTTCCTTAATTAAATCCCAGAATCACGGAGTGCAAGGCAGAAAAGGATCATTAGATAATTGTGACTTTCTTTTAGTATAGATTGTACAATTTCAACCTTCTGTCCTCTACTGAAAACTGATGTCTGAGATGGGTTAAATGAACCACACCTACAGACCCCACTGACGATATGTTAGAGGAGCCTGCAGTGAGTGTATTTACATGAGTGTTTTACTTGGGATTGGGATTGTGCTTTTGAAGCGACCCTCTTGATCAGCTCCACTACCTTGATTTCATTTACATTGAGCCTGAGAACTATATTCCCTGTGGATGAAAACAACCCAAAAGCTGAGCTGCAGGAGTAAGGATTGCCAGTAGCAATAGGCAATGGGAAAGAAAGGGTTTCAGAACTGCGGGTTTGGATGAAAGATGATGACCTAATACAGTTCAGTGGTCACTTTCCCAGTGGCACTGGTGCAGTCAGCAGTGGGCATGACCTCTTTGATATTTGCCTGAATGGAGAGGGGGGAAAGAGGCTTTTGCTTGGATCCAGGTTATAGCTATTAGTTTTAAATTGTGACTAAAAAGCCTAGTCCTGTGCTGTCAGTCAGCTGACTTGGAGCATTTGAAGGCTATTTTCACTTACATTTGGAATCTACCCATGTGTTTCTTCCCTTACACTTCTCGCGCTTCTGTGTATCTAGAGAGCAAAGCCATGGGAAATCCAGCTACAGCATAGCTCCTCTGGGCAGATCCCCAGATTTGATATATTCTCAGCTGATTTGCTCTCACTGAGAACATGCCTCATGCTTAGATGGTGCAGTGTGTTTTGACTCCATTTTTCTTCTGTGCACTTTTAAAGAACATGGGGAAAATGCCACTTGCTCTATGCAAGCTAATCTGGGCCCCTTATTCTAAAAAGAATAATTGAGATAATTTCTCATTTCCATAGATATAGATAGCTGTGACACAGGAATCTTCATCTTAAATAAAAAATCCAAGTTTAACACAAGCAGGAAGAGCAGTCCCTACTTGGAAACATTTTACTCAAAAAGCATGAATATGAGAAAACCCCTCCTAACTTACGTCTGTTTTAGTCTGGGAGGAAAACTGTTTTTGCTTATGAAATGAGCATGCAGAAGGGCAGGAGAAACCTCTTGAGCTAGGTGGCCTAAGCTCACAGACTGTCCTAACTTCCTGGAGCTGGAAAGGACCATGCAATACTTTACACAGGTGAGTAAGCTTCAGGTCAGGGTTGTTCAGTGTTGCAATGATGGGCCAGCTCCAATGTTGTCACCATTGCCTGATCAGTATTATCTCCTTCTTTCCTGGCACTTCCTGACTTTTTGGGGGGAGCTTGGAGTTAGAAGACCCTTAGCTAATCCTGTGTTTCAAATAAACAGTAACAACATTGAAATTGTGCTGGTAACAGCCAGAAGAGACTGCTTCTGCTGCCAAAACCAATTTCTTAATCCAATGACTCCCCTTCCCGACTCTTTGGATGAGTTTCTGATGGGTGTCCAATTCTTCTCATCCATATAGTCACACCATAGAGCATATACCCTGCCATGAGACCTGCCCCACCACCCTTCACACCCTGTTAGCACAGACGTCACCAGCACACTCTGCTCTGCCTGGCCTGCCTCAGGTGCAACCTAAGAGTGCTCTGCAGAAGGGTCCAGCCAGGCAGCCTGCCCTTGCCTTTTGTGGCCCAGCCTCATCACTAGGGATATTGGCAAGGATGGACTGATCATTTCATGGCCAGCATCCACACAGTGTGAGGCTAGTCTGCAGTGGGCCAGGTAGAACTTGGAACCATAAGCATCTTTACTTAACCTTAAAAAATATCAGGGAAGCATAAACGAATGTTACTCATCATCTGTCCAAATGTATTTATTTTACAACCGAAAACCTTAATGCCCAGCTAGATCAATGAATGAGATAAAACAAATAAGCAAAGGAAATGGAAGGCAGGCACACCAGCAACGTTCCCTGCACCTCCCAAAGGTGTTTCTGCAGGGGAGAGCAGACGATGCACTATCTGCTTTCCACGCCTGAGTTGCCACTGCCACCCCTTACTGGCTGCCGGAACAGCTTGGTGCTGCAGTATCTGGTGTCTGCAGCCATATTCTAGCTTGAGGGAAAGCTCTACTGGATCTTTTGCTGAGGTCATAGAGATTTGAGTGGAAGGATTTCGGGGAGCTAACAGAAGTATTAAGACCCAGCTCTGACCGTAGAGGACCATCAGTGGCTCCAGCCCTTTCTGCCTCCCAATACTTGTACAGCTCAGCACAGATTCAGAAGCTACTGGTTGCTGTCTCCTAAACACAGGTCTCAGCTTCTTAAATATGAAATACCAGCATTGTCTGTTTTTTATGAAGCCACCCAAGATTAGATCCTCTGTTTTATCTTCATATTGCTTGCGAAGGATTTAGCTGTTGCACTGGGGGCTCCAGTGTTCACAGTTCTTCAGTCTTGACTTTATTTGCACCAGTTGCTCCACCAAGAGAAGAGCAAAGTTTGCCTCTGAAGTCAGCCTGAATGTGAAGAAGCTTAAGGGTCCTGGATAACTAAAGAAATAAATAGCAGCATGGGCTTGAAAAGTAATGGTCCCAAACTGGCAGCACAGGTGTATCCTCACTGCCGAGCATCGCCAAAAGGGAGCGAGTGAAAGGCACATGACACCTAGCCAGTTTCCTGAAGCGTCCCAAAACAGGTGCTGTGAATACTGTTTCCATGTTTGTGAGGACCATCCATCATTGCCTCATAAACCACCGTGTGCAGGGTTTGCCAACTGGGAATTTAAGGTAAATACATCTCTCCTTGAGATGTCTGTAGCAAATAGCCTGGAAGGGCACTATCTGGGAGATACATGACCATTACATGGTCATTACCAACGAAATATGTTTCTGTAATGGTATCACATCCAGCAACTTCTCCTTTCTTTGTAACAAACTAAAGCACAAAGTGAAAGATTTTGTGCCACACAGTGCCTTACTGTGATTGTTACGGTTTGGTTTTTTTTTTAAATTCTGCTTAGTGGAAAACAGACAATCAACTTTAACCATTTATTCTTTAATAACTGCCCACACAGCAAAAGGAATTGAGAATGTTTTTCATAGCCTGCATAAAGCTTATGTCCCATTTTTGAATGGGAGAGCACTCCCACCCCTTTAAAGGTACTAATGAACTGTTTGCAGCAACAATCCATCTCTGAGTCATTCACTGCAACTTCGCAATGGTAGTACCTTCACTGAAATGTATCTCAAAGGCAGTTTGGGCTGTAATTTATCCTAAAGGTCGGACCTGCCTATCTGAGGGTCTGATCGACAGTATCCACATTCTCATATGCCTCCAAATATATTCTGGTTGTTAAGAGATCTCTCACTAGTGGATGAAGGATCAAGAAACTATTTCCTTTGGATTTGATTCACTTTTATATTTTTGGATTATATTTAAAGCAAGAACAAGCCAATTAAAAAAAAAAAAAAAGGATCACCAAACAAGATTCTAATTAATGTTTCCCACTGCTATCGTGGAACAAAAGGTTTTAAAGTTTCTGAAACATGTTGGGACATCTGTGCTCAGTTTCTATACACAATGCAGAAAGTCAAAAACATCATGGGAAACCTTATTCCAAAGGGATGCCAGTCCAGATCCATGCTCTGAAGAGTTTCATATGGTTCAGATCAGTTTATAAAAAAAGCCCCTGAACTGTTTTATCCTTAGCTAACATGATTTTAAACTTCAAATTTTTTATCCTCAATTCAACAAAGCACTTAACGATACACTTAATTGTAACCACCTCTGGTTTTCAGAATGATGCTTTTCTTTGCTCTCCTGGAGTTTGTTATTCCTATAATAAATAGTAAGAGGAAATAACGAAGTAATTTTTTTCAAAAGCATATACTATGGAATTATGAGAATACAGCAGTAGTTTAAACTTCACCATTCAGCTTGCTGACTGATTCATTTGGTATAAAGTCGAGTGAGGGCCAGCATGTTGTGAGCACAGGAAAACCTGAATTCCATTTTATTTGTTTTTCTTTTCAAACTGCTGCTTTGTGGAGCAATTCTGAACTTTGCTGCAGTTGGAATATTACACTAACCAGCTGCTGATCAAAGACTTCACTGAATCTAGGTCAGGTCTAATTTGTGAAGCTCGCAGAGTTAGTCACTATGGCAGCTTTCTGAAAGGTACAGATGGAGAATCCATGAGCTGTGGGAACAGAGTTACGGGGCTTCTTCTCACCATCAGTTTTAATGCAATTTGTTTTATTTCCTTTTCCAGGAGTTCCTTTTTCTCAGAGTTCCTAGTAAAAGAGAGATTAAATGTGACAGCCACATCTGTTTTAGGAAATTCCTGTGGAGATATCAGATTGGTAGCTGGCTCAAGCAATGTTAAAAGTGAATGCTTCTGGTCTGAGCAGGTGGTCTATGAACATCATGAAAAATCTGTAGCCTTTTATAGTGACTTTCATCTCAGGATCTCAAAGCGTTCTATAAATATCAGTTGATCAAGCCTTACAACATCCCTGTGAGGTGATCACTTTGTAATTGAAGGGAGTGGGTTTTATGGCTCACAAGTTTGCTGCTGGCTGTGAAATCCTATTTGTGACTCACACAATCTGCCACAAGTAGAGCAGATGTATTGCTGCTGTGTCTGGAAATAAGAGCTGTCTGAGATGCAGCAGCACTTGTGCCACTGGTACATGAGTTCTTCTTCCCTTCTGATCTGCTCCACTGTCCCTTGTTCTCCCGTTCTCATTTCCCGGTGCCTCCTGCTAAGTGCACACACTAGCCGTGCTTTCTTTTGGATGTCCACCTTGTGCCATGTTTTCCAGAGAGAGCTTGACCTAGATGCATGCTTTCCAGATTGTTTCTCTGCAGTTCCTAGGAAAAAAATGTGTGCTAAGATGTACTTCAGCCAGCCTTCTCCTAGGTGTAGCAGTGGGGAAAACAGCAATGCTCTCCATTCTTAGTATTGTTTGGGTTAATTTAAAGGGTTAACTTAGCATCACAGGGACCACATCAATAGACAGAGAATGTCTGACTGAGCAATGTCCTGACGCCAGAAGAAGCTGCCTTGTAAAGCAGTCCTGTCTGCCCTACAGATGGGTTGGAGCATAAGGTTCACCAAAGGCATGTTTGCTTCAGTGAATATTACTTTTGTATTTCACAAGAAACCATGAACAGGCTTATTTCAGAGCCCAGTCGTAACATGAAGATTATTATTTGTGTATGTGCATCCATGTACATGTGTGTGTATGTGTAGACACTGCTTATATGGGAACCACCAACACTTCTTAGACTTTAGGACAGGTCTTTGGTACAAAATTAATCTTTCCTGTGGTTTGTTTATTTGTTTCTATAGCTACAGAGGCTATTTATGGTGAGCACACTTTGACTTGCACCGAACATACTTAAAATTCAGTCGTATTCTATTTCTAATTGTGTCCTCTTGGGACATCATAGCCATTCGGGCCCTCCAAAGACAGTGTTACTTCCTTCAGTAAAACATGGGACAGGGGCATGGGGGAAGATCAGTATTTCCAGATGAAAATGCACCCAGTTGCTTGGATAAAGACATGAGGCTTTGTTGCCTGTGTGATAACACCCAGGTTATAAATATCAACTTTTGACGACGTTGACCCACAATCCATGATACTGGCTGGAAAATCCTGGTTTGTTGTTTTAAGCATTCTGTAAAATATGATTGCCATCCAAGGCTGAAAGGAGAGTCCCTGCCAGTGTTGGTCTGGAACTTGTACTGCATATTATACCTCTTAGAATAATAAGGTTAATAATACCATCTCTATCCCCAGCCAATATTTACAGCACAAAGAAATCCTTATATGCAAAGATATTTGAGGTTTTTATGCTATTACACCAGAAGAGAACTTGACATCAGGTTTTCAAGTGGTTATAATTTTTGAATTTGCTTTGTAAAGGACTTTACCTTCCCATCTCTATAGCAGTCAGCACACCTGGATCTCCACCCTGATTGTGACCTCTGGATATTGCCATAATATAAACATTAAACAAACATAATTATTGATAAAAAGTGGGCATGTTATTTCTTCCCTTGATTTGTGGTTTAAAAGATTTCCATGGTCATGTGCTGTTCCTAGACTACAGCTACCAATAGATTAATACAATGACCAGTGTGTGAGGATAGTGTCACTGAATTAAAAAAGCTGAGGATTCTTTCCAATGGCTGAACCAAAATGACTGAGTTCAGTTTTCCATCCATTTGCATTTTGGCTATATCACAACATGCTACAGATTTCTTAGCAAAAAGTATTGAATGATCAGAGAGAATTGAAAACAACATGGGAGAAATTGGAAACTTTATTGGGAGAGAGGAAGCAATCAGGAAGTTTACTACTGTAAAAGTTTCTTCTGTACCCCAAAGAGGGGAGCAAGGAGAATAGTTTCTTGGAGGTTAAAATGTGTAATAGCGGGCAAACCTTTGTACACTCAGAGCATCCAGTTCTCAACACAGCAAACAGTAACCTAGAAACATATGTGGTGAGCAATAACACTCATAAATCTTAAGAGATTATGTGTTCCTAATGTGAGACTTCAGACTGATCTATTTTGTTAAGTGCCAAACTTCAGCATGATTCAATCAAGTTCTGCTTAATCTGAATTTATTTACTCTTTGTGATGATGATTCATTGAACATGTCTGTAGTCCAGTCGGTTGAACTAATTTATCAGGCATTTTGATGGACTGGTGATTTGTCTTCCCTGAACATTTCATGGTTTATTTATTTATATCATCTGGACTGTGTAGAACAAGAACTGCAGTTCTGCTAAGAATTAAACATTCCTCAATGATGCCTTTAGTAACAGGAAACGCTCTCTAGATAGGTATTCTTGTTGCAATGTAGCCAAATAACAGCCAGGAAAACCTCTTATCTACAGATCCAAGTCCTCTAACTAAATTCCTGCGTTAACCTGGGTAGATTTGTGTTGGAGACACAACCTGGCAAAGATGGAGGGGCAACAGTTGTGAGGTTTCTCTGTGCAGGGCACGGGGATTTCCTGGAGGCTGGCCCAAGAGTATAGGTCATCCCAAGAAGAAATGAGACATGAGGATTTTGCTTACGTAGCCCAATTAACATGCAAATACTGTGCAGAGAGGCATTCTCACACTAGCTGTCCTCTGGCTCTTATGGGTAATGATAGAAAGAGACAGGCCATGTTGGACTTATCGTAAGTTGGCAACTTAGGTGCATTCCCAGAACTGTACCTGAATTGCTGTTCTCTACTGAAATCCGTGTCACTATGACCACACTGCTGTGGCTACTTGTTAAAGTTAACTTGAGAACTGCTACGAGCAGCTGGCATGCCTACCTTCAATGCAAGTACGTTGCTTTGACCTTCTCTTTTTCAAGGGATTATATCTTGTCAGGTGATTTTCAGAAAGAGTTCCAACTCTCTACCTGCAAAGGAATTAAGAATAAACACATGGAAGAGGCAAACTCTTTCCCAGAGTGGAAGGTGCTGATTTTCTGTACACACAGGTGCAGCATAAGAATCCTCTCTCTTCCAAAGGGGTGCAGTCTGCTAGGTCTGGGCTCCCCAGTACAAGAGATATGGTCATAACTAGAGTCCAGTGAAGGGCCATTGAGATGTTTGATGGACTGGAGCATGCAACATATGAGGAGGGGCAGTGAGAGCTGTAGCTGTTCAGCCTGGAGAAGAGAAGGCTCCAGGGGATCTCAGTAATGTGTATAAAATACCTGATTGGGTAAAGAGGTGCAAAGAAGATGGGGCCAGACTCTTCTCAGTGGTGCCCAGTGACAGGACTAGAGGCAATGGGAACAAACTGAAACACAGGAAATTCCACTAAAATGTAAGAAAAAACTTCTTCAATGCAAGAGTGGTCAAGCACTGGCACAGGCTGCCCAGAGAGGTTGTGGAGTCCTCCAACCCTGGAGATATTCAAAACCTGATTGAACATGATCATGGGCAACATGACCCTGATTTGGGCAGGGGATTGACTAGAGGCTCCCCAGAGATGCCTGCCAGCCTCAGTCATTCCATCAGATTAAATTAAAAAATCTCAAGTATTTGTTAGTGCAGATTTTCCTGACAATTGATAGTGGTGAGCAGAGCATTTCAGTATATCAAGTAGATGTTAACCCTCTTGGCTGTTAGGCACATGATGTTCTTTTGATGAGCAGCCAAACAGTGGATATAAATTAGAGACCAAGCACCATTAATGGAGCAACAGTACTAGAACTTGTGTGGTAATAAATGTGTGCACAGCTATGTAGCATGAATATCAGTTGAGGGTGTAAGAAGAAGTAGGGATGTGATTCAAATACCAATTAGATGTGCTTTATTTGCTACCATTCAAGGACTGGTGCTCCTGCCATACCACTAAGCTTGATCAGTAGCATCAGATTTTGGTCCCTTTGCTTATTGTTGCTGTTTCATGGGCTACATCAGCCCTGAATTTGGCTCAAAGCCTTCCTTAAGAGTTGTCTCATTTAGGCATTTTGCCTAGTCATTAGAAACAAAGAAGTTGTAAAACCCTGATGTTACGTGGATTTATGCCATAAGTCACTGGAGTTGTAAGTAGCAATGATCAGGCAAAACCATGTCCTTTTTTCCTCTGATACTTTCTTCTGGCCTCCCAGTGTACTGACTAGCTTTGTAGGTTAGCTAGCCCTAAATAAAAAAACCAATCAGTTCGTATCTAAGGACAGTGAAATGCATCTGAGACATCCCAAACATATTTGGCATGTTTAAACACATCCTTTCAGCTTGTCTTCTTTCACACAGCTTCTGAGTGATGTTAATAATAATATCATTTATTTTGGATGATTGATTCTGTGATTCTTGCTTCTACATTCCAAATGCAATACTTCCAGTCTTGGCTTCTTTTCTTCTGCAGGGAAATGCATTAGACTTCTTCAGTTATTCTAGATATTTAATGGTGGAAGACCAAGACCCATTTGTATACAGGTCTAAAGTTATTAAACAACCAGAGGTACTTCAGACCTAATTGTTTTATTAGTGCCTCTATGTTGACTTTGATTGAGGTAAGAGATTTACATTGCCAAGAAGAAGAAATTAATTGGGCCTTTATGTATAGACATATGTATTAGATCATTTTTAACATGGGAAAACAGCCTTATTTAAATGATAAGGAGTGTTTGTATAACACCACTGTTACTTGCTGGTGTTATTTATCTGACAATAACTCTACAGGAGCCAGTGTAATTGGAAGTGTATAAAAATCTGTGGAAGATCAGAACAGCGATCTGTGCTTTGCATCTTGTTTTAGAATCAGAAAATAGCACAAGGACTATGCACAGTTTCAGGAAGAAGGTACTTAGCTTTGCTATCCAGTTAGAGATCCACAATGGGTTGTTTGTCCCTAAAATCTATGGAGACAAAGGTAGCCAACTGAGCCTCTTTTAACAGTATGGCTTTATTTTTTTTATATCTGGAGGACAGGGAATATGCTGGTATACCTATAAAATTAACCAAACCTGAGGAAAAGAAGCTGGAGTGACAGAAGGAGGTGTCAATTTGTTTGAAGAGTATCTTTTTCAAGAAAAGATGTACCACTATTTTCCTGTGGAATGCACAAGTCATGTCTGAAGATATGCAAACACAAAACCCCTCTGACAATAACAGCGTATCAGTATTAGCAGCTCTGCCAGTATCTCTCCACTCACCCGCTGAACCGGGCTGAGGATACAAAAGTTCCAGTTCTACTGTTTACCCAGCTGTGGATCAGCTGGTTCCATATGAGGAATTTATCTTTCCAGTTTGCTTTTGTAAAAACCTAAGAAATGACTTGAAACAGTAAAAAAATAAACCCATAAGAAAAGAGCACAATAATTGCCAAGCCAGGCTAAGGAGTGCCAGAACTAAAATTGCCATAATTCAGGTCTGTTGTGTGCATTATCTTCCAATTTCTAATTGTGTGACCACAGACTGGTGGTTTTTTTCTTTTTTTTTTTTCCTCACTGCAGAGGATGGACCTGCTGTGGGATGAATCATGGTTACCTCATTGCAGAAACTGTGGAATTTGGAGGGTGATGGCAGAGGATTTCAAGATAGGAAAGGATTGTACTGTGGTTTGGGAAACTGAGTGTTGTCCTGGTATTGGATTTTGTTGCTATTATGGATTTTGTTGTTATTCTCCTGAACATCATTCCTATGTAACGCTGGTCTAGTCACTTAACTCAAAACTTTTCACAGATGGTAACTGATTTTCTGGAAACCCTGACAACTGGAATCTAATATGGGATATGCTGAATACTCACTATTATGGGAACTGTGTTTTGAAGATATGTTTTAGATGCTGAAAAGAACTGTTCTTAAGCATCTCAAGTGAGAAACCGAAGTCTATGGTTTCTTTTGGTAATTTTGACTCAATGACCATGAGTAAACATAGAAGGTACTAATTCCTTCTCATCTTCAGGAGCCCTGGGAAGATAAATTGTCAGTGTTTGTAGAACATGAGGATCCTGCAGAGAAGACCATAAAATGCCTTTTTTAGGATAAGTAGCGGTGTTTCAGCACTGTGTCAGATGATAGATGCCATACCTAGAATAACGGGGTAAGATTTTTCAGATATTGATGCCACTATTTTTGTGTAGTGAATTAGCAGAGAACCATAGCAAAGGCTTTGAAAGTTCATTTAATCCACTCCCCACCTGAAAGCAGGATCAGCTAGGCCTAATATATTCCTGTTAGATACTTGTCTAAGCTCCAGTGACAGAATTTTCATGATTGCATGGATTTCCATTGCTTTACTTTCCTTACCATTACAAAGTCTTTCACAGTAGCTAGCTGAAATCTTGTCTTTGCTGCACTGCTTGCCCAGTCCTCAGGGGAGAGGGAGAAAGGTTCATCTGTGGGACTGCCTAGTAGCGCACACGTAAAGGGTGCAGAACCGAGATTATTCCTTTATTTCCAAAGAAATTTAAAAATTGCCCCAGACCAATGGTCTCTAACAGCACAGGCTGGGGCTTGACTGCTTGGAGAGCAGCTCAGCAGAAGAGGACCTGGTGGTTCTGGTGGACAGTAGGCTGGCCATGAGCCAGCAATGTGCCCTTGCAGCAGAGAAGGCCAACAGCCTCCAGGGGTGTATTAGGTGGAGTGTTGCCAGCAGGTTGAAAGAGGTGATCCTTCCCCTCTGCTCAGCACCAGTGAGACATGTCTGGAGCGTTGGGTCCAGTGTTGGACTCCCCAGTACAAGAGAGATATGGATATAATGGCACCAGTCCAGTGAATGGCCATTAAGATGTCTAAGGAACTCAAGCATCTGACATGCGAGAACAGGCTGTGATTGCTGGGGCTGTTCAACTTGGAGAAGGAGTCTCATCAATGTGTATAAATACCTGAGGGAGGCGGGTGTAATAAAGATGGGGCCAGACTCTTCTCTGTGGTGCCCACTGACAGGACTAGAGGCAATGGGCACAAACTGAAACAAATGGGAAATTCCGCTAAAACATAAGAAAAAACTTCTTGAGTTCAAGGGTGGTCAAACACTGGCACAGGTTGCCCAGAGAGGTTGTGGAGTCTCAGTCCCTGCAGATATTAAAAACTCTACTAGACACAATCATGGGCAGCGTGACCCTGTATTGGGCAGGGGATTGACTAGACAAACTCCAGGGGTGCCTGCCAGCCTCAGTTACTGTGTGATTTGGTGCCTCTAGGAGCCGTATGTAGAAAGCATCAATCTGACATTTACTTGCTGCATATTGAAGATATTGTGCAGCTATTCTTTGCACTAGAATTGGAGATGGCTGTTTCATTCGTGAGCTGTCTGTATAATAAATGGAATCAAAGTAGAAATACTTAATGTTTGAATATCTTTTATGATTCTGTATGGTGAGAGTTCTCCCTTACTCATGAGGATCTGGAGTTTGGGTGCCTTCCCAGCTCTCTGCAGTAAGATGTAATTGTTTTTTTGAAAATTTATCTCCATCCTTGTGTAGTTTTTCAAAAACATTGACTATTACCTAAGTAAAGGAATAGAGCTTGGTGCCAAGTCTAATGCTTCCCTCACCAGTGAGGTATTAAAATACTCCTCACTTTCACTTTTGTCCTTATCTTCTCCAGGCAGCTGGGAAGCCAGTTCCCAGTGTCTTATGCTTGAAAACATGATTTTCAATAGATTTCTTTTCTCCTTCCCTTCAGCCCAGAGCATGAGATCTCATTTTATAATGCATTATAGCTGCTTGTCTGGGAAACGGAGCTATCTAAACGAAGGGTAATTTTCCAGTATATTCTGGACATTCTCGTGGTGCACAAAAGAGGTTTAACACCTTAAAACAATGATGATCTTGTAAGATATTAGTGCTAGATTAACCTACCCCATAACCAAAACTAGACCTCAAAATTCCCTTGCCCTGTCCTCTTCACCCTCAGATTGCCTAAATTCCTGAGCCATCTGCATGCCTATCAGCCAAGTTCCTCTTAATCATCAGCTTCTAGTCTTGCCTCCAGAGTCATCCAAATCTGTATTGTGCTGAGCAGTCAGCTTTGAAGTTCACAATCCACTCTGCCACCCTGCCCTTTTCTTCTGCTGAATGTTTTTCAGGTTCCCTGCTCCTCCTCCCTTCACCCAGAGAAGAGAGTAAAAGCATGAACAGGAGGCTTGGTAACCACTGCACCCTCTGCTAGGATATGTGGTTAGGGCACTCTTTGGGGAGCTGGGAGGTGCGGGCTCAACTTCAGCCTGGTAAAAGGGGCAGAGAGCTCAGGTCTCTCTTGTCCCTGATGAATAGTGTGGCCACTGAGCTGTGAAGTGTCAAGGTCCCTGAGCCAAACCTGGCTTTTTACTAGGTGGTACATGCTGGCAGGTCACTCTAGTTCCTTGGCCTGTCTCTTACCTTTGTTTTTCACTAGCTTTCCCCTGGTTTTATGATTTTTTTTCCTTTGCAGACAACTGTACTGCGAGGGCAGTTTAGGGGAGAGAGGCTCACCTCTTCTTAGGATTTTACAACAGATGAGATGCATTAGCAGGCAAAACCTTTTATCTGCAGTCACCCTAGCTGCCACTGCCCTCTATATCTATTCAGTCTGTCCTCTCAAAGACAAAACCCTGTTTCCTAGAGCCTGTTCTCTCATGTGTTTTTATGCAATCTAGTTTTAAGGGAGTCAGAGTAAGAAGTGTCAGACCCCATCACAGGTAGCTGTTTCACAGGGCAATATGGCTCACCCTGTCAGTGAGTCAGCCTGTATTTCTTTTAGCTTGTTTCTGACCCTTGTTCCTCCCCACTCCATAAATCAGTCCTCCTCCTCCTTTGTGATGTTTACACTGTCCAAATAGATAGAGGTCCCCAGGGTGGTTCCTCACCTCCAGCAGATTGTCTCAATATTAACGCCTGAGCACACTCTGCTCTCTTCGCTCATCTGTCATGCAGCCAAACTCATCTCATTGACTTAGTTCCTCATAAATCAATAAGTCCAGATACTTACGCTCTCACTTCTTTTTGGATGAGTCTGCTCCACAAACTCACAGCCAGTTTGTTGGTCTCTGCCATTATTAGGACCTTCTGTCTCCCTTCTTCAAGCACATTTCTCTACTTCATGTCTGCATTTGAGGTTGAGCTTCCTCCTGCAGACTATTGCCTTGTGCCCGTCCACTTGACTGTTGTTTTGTTATTTCCAGCCTGTCTAGGTTTCTTTATGTTTCGTGTCTGTCCCCATTGGTTTACACAACACCTCTCTAATTCATAGGAGTCGTTACATCAAATATAAATCGAATGAATGTGGTGTTTACTGCTTCCTTCCAGATCATTAATAGACATTAAATAAAACCAGACTTAGAGCAGATTTCTAGTCCTCCTTTCTGCCCCTCCCCACACCCAATCCATGCCTCAGATATTCTCCCATCAGCTCTTTATGTTCATGTTTATCTTTTGTTCCTCTTTGTTTATGGACTTACAGCCTGTGTTCAATCTCTGTGACAGTGCTCATTTCCCAGCCAACTTGCATTCATTTTTCAAGTCATGTTTTGTAGCTGAGGCTTTTCTCAGGACTGGCTGTAGGCTGCTGCTTCATTCCCTTCATCTGCTGGTTTTGTAAATCAATAAGAAAGGAGTGATCATGTTTGGCAAGATTTAGTCTTTATTGACTCTCTGGGTTGACTTTCATGCTGGTGCTAAGCAAACGCAGCATCATTGGTGATAGGGGATGTGCTCCCTTTTGCACCTGTAATGAAATTTCCTTGTGCTCTTCACTGCTTATTGGATTTATTAATCCCATTGTATTTATTAATCCAGTCCCTCAACAATGTAAAATATTGGTCATGATGGCCAGATGGTTGTTTTTCCATGCTGGTTCTCATCTACATCCTACCAGCAAATACTTTATCCATCTGCTTAAGAAGGTCTCAAATTTGTAGCAAGAGGAAAGAGATTGCCATTGACAAATTCTGAGAAACAAATTGTGACTGATCTAGGAAGGTGGAGGCAGGAGGGACATTCACGTGGTTAAAATGTCATCTCCAGCAGAGCCAACATCCCTCCCACACTGCAGTAGGACCTGTAACATGACTGCAGCAACGTGCTCTCTGAAGACAGGATCAGGTAACAGGAGCTTTTGCACCCCATCACTTCTCATTGGCACTCTGCAACATGCTGCTGCCATGGCTCAGCTATACAGGTTGGTGCAGAGAAGGCACTGAGGGGAATCACTAAGATCTTGCAGGAGAGACAGGCACATGGGGATTAGCATCACTGAGACCTGATGAGGTTATGAGGAGAAACACTGTGTGGGGTTTCCATTCCGCTGTTAGGCATTTCTGCTCATTTCTCTGAAGTCCACCAGTGCTGAGAAATGCAGGTAAAAAAATCTCTTCTTTCCACAAGAAATATATCTCACTGTCTCGCCAGTCTCTTCTTGCCCCTTATCTTAGGGGCAGAGTTCAAGCCTTTCAGCACAAAGAAACAATAAAACAGTCCCGGTCAACCTGATCAGTGGTAGCTCAGCTCATTAGTGGGCTACCTGTTGCAAGTGTTTGCTGGGTAGGCTTTGGGACAGAGGATTTGTGAAGAGGGGTTTCAAGGTGAGCAGGGTGCATGGATGTTTATGGATCTTGACTATGAAAAACTGACAGGTGGTACAGACAAAAGCGTGAACTTCCAGACCAGGGGAAACAATGGAGGGATTCAGAAAGGGCAATGTGAGCAGAGGTATGGGCCAATGCCCATCGAGGGTGGGTGGTATGACCTAACGTTTGATCCAGCATTGAGCTTGGTGGGAAGCAGGGCCAGTGACCATAGTCCAGGCAGGCTGATATCGGGAATTTTTTGGTGCAGGGGGACCATGCTCAGTGACCCACTGCAGGGTGCAGGACCCAAGGAAGTGTTCTGTGCCGACAACTCAGCCAGTAAATTAAATGTGTGCAGGCTGAATCTCTGGCACTGAAGCTAACTGGCACAGGAGGGGCCTTAAGTTCACTTAGCTTCCAAAAAAGGATGACTGCATGCAAACCCTTACTTGAGCTACATCCCAAATCATGCCTTCAAACTGTTTAGGAGTGGTTGTTGGCACAGACTCAAGGCACGACAAGGGTTGTTCTTACAACCTTACAGTTACTGTGATTGAGTTCAGTGCCTAGGAACACTGGTGCTTTTCACTTTACTTACACAGATGATGCCTTATACACAGCAAGAGACAAGACAGAGTGTAGGCCAGGGTTTGCAGCAAAGGCCGGTCTCCAGTTGCTACGGACTCCATCACTCAAAGACACACACATGTGCCCCCCAGTCCCCTATGGCACACTATGGATCCCCAGTAAGGTCAGACACCAAGCCTACCCAGCAACTAGCTCTTGCATCCTCTTGTCTCCAGTTGCCTCATGCACAGAGACACATACACACATGTGCACTTGCACACACACATGGGTCTCCCAGTTGACCCTGAGACCTCATGGTCTCTCCAGGAGCTGGCCTGGATCTCCTGGTGCCTCCAGTAGCCAGTTCCTCCAGTGGTCTCACTCACAGACGTGCACATACCCAGCCCAGGCTTGTGGCCACTTTGATACTCAGCTCCTAGGCCACTTCTACCTGCCAGCTAGTCTGGCTTGATATTTGCTAGCAATGACACACTGTTATACGAACCCTCACATGCTTGGATTGCTGGCACTCCAGTCACATGGGCCCTTGTAACTTGTGGTCCAATACAGTTGCTGGCACTTAGACATCCATACACACTCATGCATGCAGAAAAGAGTCCCCTCACCCAGGAAAATAGAGATGGAGGTTAATGAGAAGACAAGACGGACTGTGCTGGTCAGGTGCAGGGCATGGCCCAGCAAACATACTCACCAGACGTGTTTACATGCAACCAGCCCCTTTTATTTCCTTATCCTTCTCTTTTCTCATGCTTATTCCTCCAAAACGATCTTGATCCATCCCTTTTCCCATCTGTGGTCCTTCTAATCATCCCATAATAAGTCCGATGATAGCTCTCCTTCAGCCTGGAAGGTGCTCTGGAGAGCCCTTCCATTGACTCACCTTGCTGGGTGTCACCCCTGGCCCATGGGGCTGATTGTGCCTCAGTGACAGCCCCTGGAAGGTTTGGGTCAGGGGGTCTGTTTCTCCAATAACAAATCTTAACAGGCATAAAGCAGCATCAGAATTCCCTGATAAAGGCCTCATTTTAGAAATAAAATACAGACAAAATAGCAGGAAAATATGAAGGAGCGTGTAGATGTAAAAACTTACAAAAAAGTCAAAGCCTGGTTACTGATTGATCTGTACTGACCGAGACAGAAGGATGGTTTCCAAGGGAGATATTAAAGGCCTTCTGTTGGACTCTCCCCAAAAGCTTGATGTCTAGCAGTCATGTCGGCAAGACAGGTTGTGATGTAGAAGTCAGCTCTGCATCATTTCCAAAAAGACAGCAACTGGCTGGGTGCTTCTGCTGAAACCAGAAGTGCCTGTTTAAACTCCAGCACAGTGTGTTCCACTTAACCCACAACCAACAGTATGTTTTCATTATGTCTGGATTGTTGGGACCAGGATATAATTTTAAAAGTTGCTCAGAGAGAAGCAGACAAGCATTGGCATCCTCATCCTCTGTCACTGCTTTATGGCTAGGCAATCAGGTTGCCAGTGAACAGGTCTAGTACATCAGGTTTTATGCCTCTTTCTCTGCAACCATATGAGGAGGACAGGCAGTGGACTGGCCACCTTGTGAAGAATTTTTTGGGAATGCTGGGCAAGGAAGCTGCTGGGATGCACATGCATGGGCATGAATGAAAAGAGCATTTCCTTACCTTGCCTTACACCATTGAATGCATGGGTGGGCTGGTTTTTGTGCTTGAGTGGGGGAACAGAAAGGTCATAGACCTCTCATTGCTTTGTTCACAGGTGTCACTGTAATGCTGGAGGTACTGATTATTATGAATGAGATCTGGATCTCTTGGCCTTAACAGAAGTCTCATTGTAGAGCTACATGCTTTCTCTGTAAGGATGCTTCAAATGATAAGGGCTATGGTCTGAAGATACTGCTTTTGTGAATGAAGGTTATGGGTGATTTTGTCAGCCTTATGTAAAAAGCATGTAACCAAGACAGCTATAGCTGCAGATCCACCGACTGAGGAGATCAGGGCTCTTTGGGATAGGTAGCATAAATGTTGCACAAAGATCCTGGTTCTTGGATTACATGGGAATAACAGTGCAGAAAAATCACATTTCCATTACTTTTAGGGAACAGATTTTCAGCTTTATTCTCCGCCTAAGTGTGTAGCAGGAATAAGTGTATTAGGGCAAGGGGATGGGTGGAGTGCTCTGTCTTCCAGTGAATCCTTTAGGAGCTAAAAACATTAAATGGTATTAAGCTTCTCCAACTCAGTTTGAAGCCAGAGTACAACAGAAGATTAGAAGCCACTAAATAGTCCCTGCTGTCCCTGCTCCTCAGTTTTACTAAGTAGTCTCAGCTGCTATGGATGATCTGGACTTTTCCGTTCACAAGTGAAAAATGTTCTCAAGGACCATGCTTATAAAGGCACAGAGCATCAATTGCACCAAGCCACGTAGCCTAAGTGTTCTGTTTAAATGGGTAAAGCCACCCATGGTTTGAATGACATCTGCAAATGTCATTAAAACGTTAGTCTTCAGCCACCATGGTGATTCTAACAAGAGGGTCCCCAGTGCAGAGACACAGCATTAGTGAGCTGCCAGTGCAATTCCCAGCCCCACGCACTGTGCCGAAACCACATCTGCAGTAATGACACCAGACTTGGATGGCTTGGTGTGGAAAGTTATGGCCAGCTCTGGTCTCTGGAGAGAGGAAAAGGGAAGGGTTTAGAGTGACTTTGCACCTGTGAAACAATGTGCTGCTATTACAATGCCCAGCACCAGCCAGTCTTTTCTCCAGGGAGGCCTGGAGTGCTTTAGAAAGCTTTGTGCAACAGCTATGGTCGCTATAAACACTAACAGAGAAAGCAGCTATTAAAAGATTTTTGAAAGGCTCTCTGTTGGTTTCTGCTCTCTCTAGCTGCCTTTGGAAAGGTTAAAGATGCAGTGAATGCCAAATGATAAGCTTTGCAGTCCCCAGCACTCCTGAGACCTGAAAGAAATCTGCTGGTAATTGTTTTAAGCTAATGATTCCCTGCAGGTTGATTGGTGCTTATGTGCTGAGGGGTGAGAGGCTGTAGTTACAGAAGTTATGAAAATAAATTGCCTCTGTGTTAAGGAATGCCAAGCTGCCTGCTCAGTCTAACCCACTTCTACATTTTTTATTTTAAGGTCTGTTTGCAAACTCTGAGCTTGGGCTTTGCTGATTAAATAGCCCCCTGCTAGGATTTACTGGGATAAATCCCTGAACTGCAGTAGGGCATTGATAGCAGGATACTGTCTTTCCTGGTTAGATTAAGGGGGACTTCAATGTGTTGCGTTTAATGCAAATCACATTGGCTATTAGGTTCTTGGGAACTTCCTTCTTTTGGAAAAATAGGAAAAAAGATGATCTTTTCAACAGATGGGAGTTGTGTTTAGTCCCTGGCTGTGACTAACCAACTGTCCCTCAAAGGTATTAGACTTGGGTTCGAGCTGGAAAATCACCTGGTCTCCAGAAAAACCAGGAACGAAACTTCATTCTGGGGCTGGATTCTCCAAAGGACTTAGGTACATGGGTCCTGTCTGTGTGGATCTGTAGGAGCCAGAGCATAAAATCTGGCTCCCAAACACCCCAGATCAGTAACTGTCTAATTCTAAAGACATCTTAGGTCCCTGGAGAAAGGTGCAAGAAAGGCAAACTCCTGCTGGAACCTAGCATTAGGTTCCTAAAAGCAGAGGGGGTGTCCAACCCTGTTGTGCAGTGTCTTAGCAGAGCATTAACCATGTGTGTCTGCCTGGACAGCAGTGCAGGCAGACACAAGCAGGTCGGAGGCTGCTGGCTTTGAGCTACCTGACACACAGGGTTCAGGCACTGCCTACAGCTGTCCAGTAGGATAAGCTGAACCAGGATGTCCTAACCCTAAAATCCTGAGGTTAAGACATTTTGCTTTGGCTGCAGCCCAGAGTGGTGTCTTCAGGTGGAGGTGGGTGAGACGTAGATCATTCCCCTGGTCTGGGTTGCCCCTTGCCTGCCTTGGGCAGCAAGCCACAGCCACACAGCGTGCCACCAAACAGTGCTGCCCCTCAGCGCTGGGCCTCCTGCAGGCTCCTTACCGGTTGTCCAGAGAAGCTGGGGCCAGGAGCCTTGTGGCAGCACCAGGGTCTCAGCTGAGATGCCTGCTGTACAGTGAGCACAGTAAGACTGTCACCTCCCGGGGCAATCCAGTTCTTCTGAGGCAGAAAGCTGACCTGGCTTCTGATTTAGAGTTGGTCTTAAACAGGTATGCGTGAATAAAAGCAAGGTCTGAAAGAAGACAGGGGGATCATCTGATGGAGGAGTGTTCTTCAGAGCATTAGACAGAGAGTTAAGCTTAGCAGCCTACCCACACCAGGCAGAGGAGAAGAAAACTGCTCCAGGGAAGGGATTCCTCCACCCCCATGCAGCCTAATGACCAGCAGTGCAGTAGGCACAAGGTGCTTTTCGGGAGCACCATTGCCAGAGACCAGGTCCTGCCTAAAGCAAGGCATTAGGTTGGGAAGTCTAATTCAATGAAAAATCTTGTGCTCATGTAGCCACCTGCCCTCAGCTGAGCAGAATGCACCTGATGTTAGTAATGGGGATGTACCCAGTTAACTCCAGAAAGCAGAGTAGGAAGGTGGACCCGCAGGAGATCCAACACCAGAAGCTCAGGCAGGCTAGGAAAGGAGCAAGGTGAGCTGCACAGAAACCCTACTTGTTCATGGTAGCAGGCCTGGGGAGGTGGCATTGGGCTTGTGAGCCCTGTAAGCCATGGACTGGGGTGAGGACTAGACCTGGGACTGCTCAGCACCCACTGCAGCAGGTATAAAGTGAGATGCTCTGCTGTCTTGGTACGTATGTGGAAGCAGAGACCCCAAAAGTATGAAGTGACTATGTAAAGACTTGGATCTTATATCTGACCACTGCTTGTCCTCTTCACCTGCTGTACCAACATGAGAAAAATGTGTGATTTCAACCTTCAAGGGTCAGTACTGGCCATTTTCAACTTACTGGGGAGCTACTGGGGAGCTGGCAAGCTGGGTAGAAAAGGATGAATTTGGATTTTCCTCTAACTCTCCCTGCAGAGCTGAAAAGTGCCTCAGAGACCATCAGTCCCTGCTGCAGCCCCTGTGACTGTGATAGGGATTCCCCAGCAAGTGTCCAATACATGTTGTGTCAAACCAGCACAAAAAGCCCTCTGCAGCAGAGCTGCCTGCCTGACCTCAGCTATGGGATGCCACTGCAGGGACTGATAGGGTAAACATATAGTAGTAGACTTGGTTCAAGCATTCAGGTGCCTGTGCCATCCACATGTTCAAAGGCAGAAGAGATCTAAGTGCTCTCCATTGATGACATAAAACTCACACCTGAGAATGGGCATCTGCCCAACCTGTCTACATGGCAGGTGATTTGGGCCTCAAACACGGCATTAGGTTCAGACTTGGCAGGAAATACAGACATAAGAGCTAGAATTCCAGCTTCCTTTTGAAACAAGGTTTCATTTTGTCAGTCTTATTTTTGATGGTCCATCAGTAAAAGTGCTATTCCCATTATTATTTCTAACACTATGTTTTTCATCATTACCAGCCCGTGCATTAGTTCTAAAACAGTAGCATGAGCCCTGAATTTTTTCTGTCGTGTGCAGGCATTGAAATCATTCTGTAAATGCCTCAGCAAATAGGACACAAGCTTCTCTGGGAAACTGTGCATTTTATGTAAGATGAGTATGTGATCATTTTGAACTCAAAGGCTATTTCTGTGATGTGGGGGAAAGGCAGTTAGAGCTGAAAGCCTGGATGATTTCAGAGGCACGCTGAGCTTTACCAAGGGAGGTGAACTTTTCCCCTCTCTGGAGCTTGAGTCTTTCAGTGCAATCACTGCTACATTTTCTGATGAAGCCAGCTTTGGTGAAATATTTGTTATTATCTGCTGAGGGAAGAGACACACACGAGATACCTACACACAAGAACACGTTCTTTTCCTGAAGAATTTAGACTGATCAGAGTGGGAAGCAAAGTCTCGAACACAGTATTATTATCCAATATGTCGACATGAAACCTGCTCTTTCAGAATCAGCAGGACCTTCACAAATCTCCTAATAGGCAGCTGCTGCTTAAAATAATGTAACACAGACCAACAAGCCAACTGAAGGCAAGAACAGTAGATTGCCTACACATTCATGCTTTTCTTTAAAAATTACAAATTGATTGCACCCCTCTCTGAGAAATATTCCTACCTATGGCAATACTCTATTCAGCTATATCTAGCTGTAAGCTTCCAAGTCAAATAAGCTAGTAAGTGCATACACATTTATGTTTCTCTTGGTAATCATGACCTTTCCATAGTATTCTGCAGGCAAATGCTCTAGCTGTCAGTGATATAATACAGATGCAAGTTTCTCTGTCAAATAAAGCTGTGCACTAGACATGCAATCTCATTGCTCTTGAAATAAAATCAACATGGAAATATTTTTATTTCTACAGTAACTTAAATTAGCAGAAAAATTGCAACTGACTATAATCCCCAAGCAACTAAATGGTATGCATTTTGGAACTTGCTTCTCTAATAAATTGACTACTACAATCAATATGGTCTGCATCATCTACATGAAAAGAGTGCTTTCTTCCCATCCGTACAATAAGGCACATAATCACCTCTGCAGGCCAAGAAATCCTTCAGCAAATGTACAAACAAAGCAATATAACAGAGACTTGCAACAAATATCTGAACAATTTCTATCAGTGATGTTTTTGATGGTATCTGTCACCTCATTTTAGATTTCATTAAGTGATATGTATCACTGACCAATCAAAACTTAGTTATCCATTCCAAGAAAATTTCTTTGCCTATTACACTTGTTAGGAGAGGAGGCAAATTTTTTTAGCAGTGCAGTTCAATAGATGCAGGGGATGTTTAAGCCCGGAAGGGACTGCCAGCTGAGCCCGACCTCCTGTGTATCTCCAGCTTTTCAGTTACTTCCCATTGCTTCTGAGCCCAACAACTAGGTTTTTTTAACTAAAATTTAGCTTTCAGAAAGGCATTCAGACTTGAACAGGGGGCATTATGAGGAAATTATGGAAAATCCATCCCTTCCAATTTCTTTTTTACCAGTGGTTAATTGTTCTCACTGCTAAGGATCTGTGCTTTATTTCCAATGTGAATTCCTTTGGCTTCGTCTCCCATCCATGGTTCTTGTTATGCTTTTCTCTATGAAAATGAAAAGCCCCTTCAAATTGGGTATTTTCTCCCATTAATGTGCTTGTAAATTAGTTCTTTGTCTTCTTTTTTTAAATCAGGCTGATCTCTCTAAGTCTCTCAATGTAAGGCATTTTCTCTGGCCCTCCGAATATTTTGATGTCTTTTTGCATCTTCTTCAGTTTCCCAGAAGCCTTCTAAAAAACTTGAGAAAGAGATACACAGTACTGTGGTTTTGGTGCCCATACTTGGCTGCAGCTTTCAGTTAGTTTTGCTCACCATCAATTCCTCTACAATATTGCAGTGGGAATTTCTGGTACAGTATTTGTTTACTGAGACCTAGTCTGAGTCACTCATCCCAGGCTAGGATCCCTCCTCTCTGCAAAGATTGGCTCCCCATTCCTTGTTCAGCAGTATATAACGTAGAATTTACCTCTATTAAAGGGTATTTAGATATAATGAGCGCAGAGTCTGTCTTGCATAACTGTCCAGGCCTCACAATTATTTACCTTTCTGTTACCAAATATCTTATTAGCAATGATTTTATGCTTCCAGATCATTGGTGAAGATATCAAACCTGGCCTGACAGAGCCTTAATAAAGCCAGCCTTATTTGATAATGGTTGTCACTATGATATGTCGGTTCCTCATCAGCTTAGTGTTCACTTTATTGACATTTTCTAACGCTATCATCAGAGCATTGTGTAACACTAGCTGTAGTACCTTGCCAAGGTGGAAGTGTATTATTTATACAGATTGCCTTTACCAACAGAAGATATGATGAAAAATGAAGTGGGGTTGTTGGAAAAGGACTGCTCTTTACCTATGTATAGTTGTGAACTTGCTGAATAAACCTTGACCAGATCTAGAACTTTAAAGTGTAACATCCCCTCACTCTGTAGAGACAATAACTGCTCAGTGCGTATCTTGGTGGTGTGGTGTGGTCCCAGCCATGAGCTCGCGGCCACCAGCAGTTCCCAGAGCCTGCTGAGGGCTCAGCTTCTCCCTCCACAGCCCATCTGAGAGCAGCTGCACCCACCACCGTGCTCCTGCTGCTCGTCTCACTCCACTTCAGCAGGCTGGAGAGACGGTGCCGAGGAGGAGGCTTTTATTTACATTCATTTCAGTTTAAGAAGAGGAAGCAAAATGGGGTTTTAGGCCAGCCTAGGGTTGTCCTCTGAGTGCCTGCTTAGCCACGGGATGGTACTTTCTCACCTGGGGTTGCCTTTTATGAAACTGTGAGTGTCCCCTGTGAAATGCCTTCTCCTTCCTCAGGAGCCAGGGAGCCTTAGACAGGCTATGGTAGCTCTGCATTTGTCCATTTGGTGACCTTCTCCATCCTTCCACAATGATCCTCTGCAGCTGGAAAAACTGCATCTGGCTACATAAGCCAGCTTTAGGTTAACTTCAGAGTGCCAGAGCAGCTCTGGTACCGCCAGTGGAGCTGGAGTTTGCTGTGTAGCACTTGGCTGGCAATTGCAACAAACCTTTGAGTGGACAAAAAAAAAAAATGTATGTGGGTTGCAACCCATGTGAAGACCGTTTTCTTCTCTTTGCAATTTCTCCCCTAGATTTGATGATTTCTCCTTGATGGCAGGGGTCTGCTCTTTTCCTCTGTAACTGAAGCAGCTTATTGCTAGTTTGTGGGTTTCTGAAGAAGTGTCACCCTTTATTGCTCATGTGTAGCAATAATATTAAAAATAAACCAGCCAGTTGTCATAGATCAGAAACATGCATATGAATTAGAAACAGACAGTAAGCAATATCTGGGAAAATCCATATCATCAAAAGCTTAGAGGGATGTAGTTTAGTTCAGTTAGGTCACAGGTGAAGCTTTTTGAAAATAGGATCAATAAATAGGTTTGTATAAACTGTGAGTGTATTTTTAGTGAAACAAATTTTAACTTGGATTTAACAATTTTCCTGTAGAATCTGCAGCCCAAGCCCCGCCATGCTGAGTTACTGTGGGAAAGGCAGGAGAGGAAATTGAGCAGAAATGAGCTATAAGCAGAAATGAAACTAACTCGATTATTCTAAATCCTGAGCCTGAACATAAAATGAGTGTCATTAAAATATGGAAATTTTACACCATGGTCATTTATCTTTCTCTTGGCAAAGTCTGAGGAATTAAAAATATTCCCTCTCACAGAAAGTTCAAAAGTACTGATGCTGACAGTGAATATTCAGCATTGAATGCCATCTTCTACAGAGGATGCGATACCTCCATGATGACAATACAGGATATTTATATATGTATAAAGCAATGTGGTAACTCTTCTGAGAGCTCAGCTCTGTGCAGAAGGATCCTGGTGCTGAAAGCTTTTCTTCAACTGGTAATGTGATTTGAGGGCTGTGGGAGAGGTTTGGAGGGGTCGCATTAGGCTCTTACCTGATGACAATGCGTCTTAATGGCTTATCTGCTCAAATAAGTTGTGCACCCATGAAGTGAAGGTTTGTTTTCCTCATTCATATGACAACCAAGGGAAGTTATCTACTGATATAATAAATCCCTAGAATAAGGGGCACTTGGAGACCAGACTGTGATTCTGTGAGTAAACTATGTATTGTTCCATATTCTGGGTTAGTGGCAAAGTTAGTCTCTGCCATGGAAAAACTCAGCATATGAGACAGTGCTGCCAACACTGATTTTAACACAAGTCTCATCATATTTCTTTTTTCTTAGAGCTGCAGAGAAATGTAATTGAGTGAGAATCTTAGGCTTTATTTAAAAAAGGAAGGACAGTAAAGGAAAAACTCAGAACATCATGCACATGCGTCCTAATGCCTCAGAAGACAGAGGAAAAAAAAACAGTGAAGGGATTGATTGATCTGTTAAAAATCTCCTACTTAAAGTAATTTCATGATTTCTATTTTGTTGGCATATCTCCTGAGCGTTTGACAGCTTTGGGCAATTCAGATGCTGCGGCAAGAAACCAGATGGAAAGCAATAGGGGAACTTGAGTTAGTGAACTACGTTGTCATGGGCATTCCTACCAACCCAGGTAAAAGAGCAGTTTGGCTGTGTTTGCATGCTGTTTTTAAGCTAGCATCTGTGTTTATGGATACTTGGGGAGCAGCTCCACGCCAGCTGGATGCAGGCCAGGGTGCGGCTGCTTCAGCTGTGGCCCCGGCTGGAGCCAAACCCAACGCCTGCTTGCACTGGCCCTGGTGCACAAGTGGTGTGCTGGGGGCTCACCTAAGACCTCGGGGCTTGAGAAGAGTGGGAAGGGAGACAGGCTGGGGTTACAGAGTCTCTTGGACCTCTCCTTGCAAGTAAAAGGCTGGAGACTCCTTGCAAGCTTGCCTGACTCTGTGGAGCTGCTCCCGCAGGATCAGCTTGGGCAGAAGGCACCAGCCATCTGGTGGTGGGCCATCAGTGGCATGTCTAGCCTCTGGGAAACATGAGCTGCTTGACCCTAGTGGCTTTACTGGGTGTCCCTGTGAACACTGGTGGTGGTCCTGCCTGCCTCTCACGCACACTGTTATACTTCTAGTGCCCATCTCCGTGGCCCCTGGACTGCAGAGTCCTGCTGGGGCCAGAGAGGATGCTCGCCTGTGACAAGGGGAAAGTGGGGCTGCTGGGTGAGTGTTCCCCTTTTCCACAGGAGGCACGGAGACACCAGCTGTGGGATCCCTCTTCAGGCATGAAATGTGGTGAGGGAAAGGGATGGCTACAAACAGGCCTCAGCCAGTTAGGGTAAAGAAGTGAACTCATGGCCAGTAATAATATCAAAGGGACAGTAGAAAAATTACAGCTGTGAGCCTGGAATACAACACAAACACAAAATAAACCTTAAAAGCCCCCAGAGAGAACTGCAGAGGTGCCTCCACCCTTTTAGGTTGTCAGCAAACATCTCAATGGCAAAGCGAGTGGAAGGCATTGAAATGCACTCAAAACTCTGCATCCCTCCAGGCTCATAATGTATGCACCTCGTAACTCAAGAAACACAAGCATCAGCTCAACAGCCGGACAACATTTTTTAACCTCTTTCTATATCATCTTTTTCTTTTTTAATAGGAGAAAAGAGGCTTAGATTGGACTAATGTATTACTAGGGTTCATTAATTTGTCTCCCCAAGTGGCAAGATGAATCACAAATTCATACTCAGTTGTTTTCCAAGTCAAAGAATAGATTTAAAATTTTCCTTTCACAAACAGAATTCACAGGGCCAAAATTTGACGGTTGCTGCTGGCAAGTCTCTTCCAATGAAAATAGGTGTCCTTCACATGCTGAAACCCTGTGCAGAGCCAGAGCCTGAAAGCAGAGTGCCTTGCACTGCTAAGTTTTTCTGAGCAGGGGCTGCGATCACGAAATCTGTAACATAAGGACCACGTTCTGAATTACAGCACAGTGAATAATTGGCAGTGACTGACTTGCCTAGTGAATGTTACTGGCCTTCCAAGTAGACTTGCCCCAACGTTCCTAAATGCGTTCAATGTGAGCTGCTCATATACAGATGTCTGTGCATTGCTCTGGCTTTGCTAGTTCGGTTGGAAGCAATTAATGATGTTAGAGTTTGATGCTCAAAATTCAGGCTGCAGAAGTCTCAGGAGTTTCTGTCCTCCCTCAGAGTGAACGGTTTGTGTTGTTTCAGAGCCCCAGTTAAAGGAAGCTTTCAAGCATGTGCTGATCGATGGACGGGGGGGAGAGCAGGCTCCCAGGGTAGATATGTGCAAAGCTCTTTGTTTTTTCCTGTAATGTTTGCTGACGCTGCCCCGTTCTGGCTCGCAAGCCTGCAAGTACACTCATCGGCCAAATTCAGTGCTCCAGGCAACTTCCTTACCAAATTTGCCAAAGATTCATGTTCCAAAAAATCTCATCTTTCAGTTCTGAAAAAAGGATGTTTATAGTCCTCATTACTGTGGAATAATGTGAAAAATGTATAAAACATGTCAGTGCTGTCTTTAAGTCTTTGTTTTTGACAAGTGGAGCTCATTTGAGACTCTAAATGCTCAGAAGGCCGTGGATAGATTCCTGACTTCCAGCTCAAAAAAGCTTTGAATCAAGATCTGCGTGTCTTGGACTACATCTCTACTGTCTTGTAACAGCAGTCTCAGGACCCCCATCAAGAGGGGCTGCACCAGCCCCTCTTACTCCTACCCTCTTTGGCATGACTGGAGGTACAGCCCGCACACATGCTCCAGGGGATGTTGGCATGCATGTCCAAACAGAGCTGCGTGATGACTCGCCAACAGGCAGTCTTGCAGAAGCGACCGGCCTGTGGTCACCATGGCAGCCAAGTGACCCAGAGATGCACAGGCTGCTGAGTCCATCATCCTTCAGAGCTATGTAGACATAGACTATGAGATTAAATGCCAAAATCACAGGGAAGACAGATGAGGCTTTGAGCCCACAGTCTACTGAAAATGTAGCAAAGCACTTAAGCAAAGCAGCAGTCCAGCAAAGCACTTAGCATGCACTTAACTTTAAGCCTGTAAGCAATTCATTTTTGAGTATTCATAACTATAAGGAATCAAAAGAAGAAAAGCTGTCCTATATTACACTGGTGAGCAGATTCATAAACCTGCAGTATAATGTTCTGAGGATGGCCATATATTTTCCTTCCTTATTGAGTGAAATAAGACCATCCAAAGCTTTAAAAATGTCCTGTTGATAATTTTTAGATTGATTAGTAGTTATTGAGAAGGAAAGTAAAATGATTATTGGATCTTTATTCCTCAAACCACGCCAGGTAAATAGCCACTCTCCTTCCCCAGTGCTCTTACCAACAGTCCCTTGTAATACTGCACACCACGAGTCTGTGAACATATAATACTGAAAGAAACTCCAACACTGTGCAGTGTACGATCCACCCTTGTATATTTAAGCCGTATGAGTCACAGTGCATTTAGAGATCTCCTTCCATGTAAGCGTTATCTATTTACAAGCATGTGTAGGTTTTCAGAGTTTCACAATAGCTGGCAGAAGAGCATAATTTATCTAAAACCTCTCATCTTGTTCTGGCCTATTTGCTAGTCATGCGAGTATAGCTATTTTTTGGAAAATACAGTCTCTGACTCAAAATTCAAAGTAAAATTTGAATCCCGCTCTATCTGAAGTGCTTTGTTTGCAAGAAACTTTCTCCTGACAGGCCTTTGACATTCAACAATTGGTGTTTTAATGCAGAATAAATGTGAATTTCATCCTTGTGTTTCTTGTAGAATCAAGCATCTCTACATACTGTGCACATTTCAGAAGTCGAGGACATTCAGGCAAATAAAAGCCACTGGATTGTGCCTAACACAAAGCTGGTACAGAATATAACTTTTACGAGCCTCACAAGATTAATTCAGACTCAGAAATCTTTATTATCCTCATTCCTTTGTTGAAAGTAATAACTGAAACCACAAACTACCATCAGAAGAACCACCCAAGCAGCTAGTTGGTCACTGGCAGCTCTTCTATATTAGACCACTGGGGCTAAATTCCATTTGTGTTTCTGTGCCTGATGTTCCTATTGACTAGCTCCAGGCAGCTGCCTGCTTACTGCCTTATTTAGGTCCTATGAATCACTCTCTAAGGCTCGCCCACTGCCATAAGGAGATAGGTGAAATTTAGGCTACAGGTTTTTCTACACCTACTCAAAGATAAGGCGGATTTCAGTGCAGCTGTGCATGATGTGGGGCTAGGTCCACACAGCTGCTGGCTCCCTCTTCACTGACCTGGTTGCACCTACCTGTTCTTGCAGGTTCTCCATCTGTGTGTCATACCAGTGATGTTCTCTTGGATAACAGCAGCAGGCAAAGGCCTCCCTCTTCACCTGTTCCTCTTGAATTGTATCAGATTGTGTAAAGCAATGAGGTAAATTAGGAATATGGAAATTCCAGGGGCATATGGAAATAAAAGGGATTTGTGTTGCTTTGTGAAACATTTTGAGATGTATTGTTGGAGCATGCTATATACAAGCTAGGTGCTATTATCATCAATAACTGGCAACTGAGCCCAGAAAATAAATTCCACAAACGTAGCACTGTGCAGAGAAGTGGAGCTCTCACTTTTGAAGGCTTTGCAGATCACATTTACATTCACAAGAGGTGCCCCTAGAATATAGGTGCCCCATAGATTGAGACTAGCATTAAGTAAAGAATAACAAAATAAGAACTGCAATGGAGCATCACTAGTCATCTCTATGTTCAGTAGCGGACAGGCTGTATGGTACGACTCAGGTACAGTCACTGATTAGTCATACCAGGTACCCAACTGGACACAGTGGGTTCTGCCTAGACCCCATTTCTAGATGTATTCCTGGGGTGTAGAAGCATACAGTAATCATTTGTAGGCAGCTCTTGCCTAAGTACAGAAGGACAACGCAGCTTGGGTGTGTACCTGGACCAAGGTCCTTAAAGGCACTCACAAGTCCAGGAGTTCACACACAACCTGTGTAATTTTTTTATCAAAAGAAGCAATTTCTGCACTGGGGTGCTCACACCTCACCCTTTGGAGTTTGCTCCTGTGTATCTGACAGGAGAATTTAAAAGCAGCACAAATTTACCAAATGAAAAACCATGAAGAATCCCTCTCCTGGGGCAGCAATCTCAAAATCCCATGAAACGGCTCTGTGAAAGCCTCCTGCAGCCAGCTTTGCAGATAGTCCCTCTCTGGCTTCAGGCAAGTAAGAGCTGTGCAGTTCTCACCCTGTTGAAGTAAATAATAGCAAATACCTCAGTGACTAAGTGCAGCCAAGATTTCACGCAGGAGTTTAAGTGCTGCAGTGCTATAGCTTCCTTTCCTGACAATTGGGAGAGGTGGACAACAGCTTGTTTGGGCACATTTAAAAACAAACCATTGAAAGGAAATATAAGAGTGTTGCTAAGATCCTTCAGGCATGTTCCTTATTTGTGCTATAAAACCTGACACAGAAAAGCAGGAGGATTTGTTTCTGAAGGTTAATGCTCTTTCCTTCCTACCCAGCAATAGCACCATGCTGTACTGCTTGGAGTAGCCACTCCAGGGAGTACCTCAGTCATATGTTGCCAGGAATAGGAAGGCTGATTTCCCTGCTGCGGTTGGATTTGCTCCCTCCCTGCATGCTGTTGAATCATTTGTGCTGATGAGGACATATTTTGGGGGGTGCCTCCACTTGTACAGAGATCTTTTGCTTTTTGGGAAGGATCAGCTGTGCCACATGACAGGTATTTACAACTGGAGGTAAAGTGACCCTGAGCCTCAATTCAGCTTCTTCCTGCAAACCCCATTTCTAGCTGACCTGCTTGACTTTTTGTCAGGAATTAGGAAAGAATTTTCTGGGACTGCCTTGGTCAGCTTAGAGTCTTGTCACTGGGACCACTCCATGGCTAAGGCTAAGGTATTGGGGTGACTGCAGCAAGACCGTCACATTCAAATGATGCTGAACAGAGGGAATGCGGCAGGGCTATGGCGTCCTGGCTCACATTTATGTACTGCCCTCAGTCTTGGGGATATGCAAACACACATCTGATTTCTCTAGAGAAATGTACCCAGGCCAAACCTCCTCAGGCCCCAGCTAGGTGAGAACACTGCAAAACTTGATAATTTACCTTAAATCTTTTCCTTTGCCTCACCAATTTTAAAATAGATCTCACTAGGTAGATATGTGCAGACACATTTTTACTACTGAGGAACATTAAACACTGGAGCAATTTATTTAGGAATGTGTTTCTGTTGGTCAAGTCTGTATATGGACTTGTTCAACAATGTTTGAGCTATGATGCAGAGATCAGCCCCTAAGATTTTCTGCATGAGTCAAGATCCAGCTGCATGATTTTCAAGTATCGTTTCATCCCTAGACTGTACATCTATGTCTTCCTTGCCCCAGAGAGAAAAAAGGCTTGAACGTGTGAAAAAAATTGGCATGTACATACTGTGGATCATATGCATTGCGGCCTGACAGAGACAGAACCCTTTATATTTCTGTGTCTGACTTGATTTTTTATGGATTTTCCTTGTATGTTATATACTTCTCTTTTTCCTCTCCTATGCTCTCATTATACATCAAAAAGTGTTTTTCTTTCATTTCCTTGATTTTGAGAATTTTTGTATGGACATGAAAATTTTGCAAAATTTTAGTGAGATTTGGGTCATTTTTGCAAAAAGGTAGATCTAGTCCAAATCTATTCATTTCCATTCAGACAGCTGAGCACGTAATTCATGTGAGTAAGATTCAAATGCAGTTCATACTAAGACTGCATGTATGCCAGGGAAGGGGATGGTCTCCTTTAGGTGGCCTCTTTAGTTTGGACTAGATTCCTCATTTTAGTACTGCGAGTCATTTTAACATGTGAGTTTTGTTGTGTCACTAGAGTTGGTCCAAAACAAGAGAGTGTGATCTGAGAAAAATTTGTAAGATATTGGCTTGGGCCAAATTGGCCTGAAAACTTTTTTCCTGTCTTTCCTACTTACATTCAGGAGCTGCAGCAGTCCCACCCTCCTATCTTGCCCTGCAGACAGAAACGCTGGGGCTTGTCTCAGTCCTCCCAGGACTTGGCTCTGCAGCTGGGAATCAAGCAGCTCCACCTGAGGCTCTACGGGATGCCAGCATCCCTGCCCTGACCCAGGGAGCCAAGACCCGGTCAGAGTCAGAGTTTACAAGCTTCTCACTTTTTGGAGTCATTGGGTCTCCAGACTCAGGGCGTGCTGCCTGGCACCCCTCTCCCAGCCCTGCAGACTGGGGCGGGCTGCCAGAGGCCCTCACGCCAGGGCTACCCTGCCTACGAGCAGAAGTCCCAACTGCCAAGAGCCTACAGCAGACCCGGCCAGCTGGGCTGGCCTGGTGTCACGGACCCAGAGAGAGGGGCCCTGGTTTTGTGTATCCTGCCCAGAATCCAGGCAGGGTTGTGCTTATTTAAGTTGGAGAAAGCCTGAATGAGCAAGAGATTTTTCAAACAAAAACATTGCAGGAGTAGAAACAAAAGATTTTCCCATGAAGTATATTTGTGTCAGGAAAATTCCTTGCCATATTTCCTATGACTACAGGTAGCCTCTAGAGCTAGCAAGATGCTTCTTTTCAAAGAATGCACATAGAGTCTAAGGTATGAAGCAATGAGCCCTCCTCACTGGTGTTTCCTATTAGCCACTACAGCAATCTGTATTACCTTTCTCACCTCCCGCAGATTTCTGAAAGATAAACTAATCCCATCATGGTGGAGCCTGACCAGTCCAGACCAGATGCCCTTATGAGAAAGGAGTGCTCTAAGGATTCCTTCTGATTCTGAAAGGTTTGTAATGGAAACCTTTTGTAATTGTGCTAATCTTCAAAGAAGTGATGTGAAAATTCATGATGGGGACGACAAGCCACAAGAGTCAATATTTTAAAAAAATATATCATTTGCCAGGACTGCCAGCTGCTGGCCAGACACTGAATTAGCTGCCTTCCTCAAACAGAGATGTCCCCCATCTGCTGAATAAACACTCCTTTTGTGCACATTTTCACAGCTGAGGTTTGAACCAAGAGCCTTGTGGTCTGCAGACAGCAGCTCCACAAAGACAGCCAAAAAGTTTCTTGCTCTGGACTAGACAGGCAGGAAGCTAAAGCCTTTCTCAGCTGGAAGCATTCTTTGTCTATCTCACAACATCCCTTCCAATCATATAAAAATCTTTGAAGGAGAACATCTCCCTGCAATCCTTCACAGAGCAAATCCACTCAGGCAAGGCATATTTTTGGGAAGGAGCCAGCTTTGCTTGGTGGTCCTGGCTTTTGGCATCTACCATGACTCAGTAGGGAAGAGAGAATAAATAAAATACTATTAAGAGGTACAACAATGTTACCAAATGGGATTGTGCCTTTCCCAATTAGAGTTGTTTTTCCTATCTCCATATGTTGCATATTACAGAGCCCTTTTGTTGGTAAACATATCCATGGCTCCCTGCAGGGGTGCCAGGGCCACTCACCAGCAACTTGGAGACTGAAATTGTGCATGAAGTCTGATATGCCATGTAAAGACAGTCTTGTTTCCATGTGTACTCTACTATAACACAGAGAAGCTCTGAGAAGCTGCTGGCACTTGGCACAACGATTCTTCCACAGGTACCTTTCCCTAAGAAAAAGGAGGAAGGTTGGGAATAGTCTTAGGGATTTTCATTTCCTCGTATGGTGTATCCACAGTAATAATAAAGCAACTAAAACAATTCCATTGCTCTTTTCCGCCTAAGAATCTCTGAGACCTTATCAAGGACGACGGTAACAGTAGACTTGTGAGTCAGGCAATGTTATCGCAGTTTGTAGTTGAGATATGAAGAAACAAAGTGATTTTTCCCAGAACTTAGACAGACAAGCTGGTAACAGGGGCTTAACAACTCACTCTGCATCAGCCGAGATGTGTCTGTGTTTCTGCTCTCAGCCCATGGCAGATCCAACTTAACTGTCTTTCTCTGTGGACCAAGTTAAGTTGTTACCTAGCCTTTAGTGGCAGACTTAGAGGTTGTAAACACATGTACAGACAGTTACTGGGGCTTAGTCGTCGTGTGATTATCTGCATATGATGGTAGCTCGCTTTTGTGCCTAAGCTTTGAAATCACCTGGCATGTTGTTGGCAGAACAGGCAATAAAACTCCCAAATCCTGGCCCTTGGAGCTGTGCTTTAAGCACTGGCCTGTCAGTTCATTTAATGCTGCAGCAAACCAGGCACAACTTTGTAACAAAGCTTGAGCATGAACCACAGGAGACTGAATTTTCTAGTGTAGGTACAGTATGGGCTTTGAAATAGGATCTGTTTCTGGCTGCAACTGTTATTTCGTTAGCCTTTCCTGGCTAACCGAGTAAAAGCTGATGGGCACCGGAAAATTTCTTTGTCATGTATTTCTCCATTAATTGCTCCGAATGTGTGTGATTCAACAGCGATGTAAATCATCATTGCCACCTCACTCTATTTATCTGTTTCTTCAGCAGGCTCTCATGGTAACCAGCAACTACTGTATTTAAAGAATGCACTGTACCACACCTACTCGGTACAGCACTTTGCTATGGAAGAGTGAGAGAAAGAGAAAGGCAGGAAAAGAGAAAGACAAAAACAGTGAGAAAGAGATGGAGGTAAAAAAAAAAGAAGGTGGAACCTCATGTTATTTATCAGAAGAAGGGAAAGATTAGATTTATTTCTGGAGTGACTATGAATACCAGATCAGCTAACTGCAGTTTAGGAGGTCTTTCTATACAGTCTACCCAGTCCCAGTTATTTTAATTCTGTGTTGCCAGCTGGCCTCTGCAGAAATCTATTCAGGGTTCAATTCTAAACAGTAATGTTTGGGAAAAGTACAATCTAAAACAGACAGATCTGTATGTGTTTAGGTTTTGCTTTCTTTCCACTTTTAAATATTAAAAATTGACTCCAGCTGTGGGGTAAAGTAACGCCCAACCTATAAAGACACTGACAAATAAATCACAATGCAATTTGCTGTGCATTTTCTGAGGTCTAAACACCAGCTCTTGAAAGGAATTTTCCATTATTACATCTTGGGAAGATATCTTCACTACCAACAACTTGTTTGACTTTTATACTTCTTAAAAGTCATCGCATTCCAGCAGGGCCAGACCCTGCCATTACTTCTCTGGCACATATCTCAGCTGTTAACTGAGCTATCTGATGCTACTCAGGACGTATGCAAAGCTTCACTATCCCTATCTAGCATGTTGTTAACCAGAATAGCTACCTTGTGTTTTTATAATCCACTTTCTAGAATGGTAAATCGCTGATCGACTGTTCAGCCCCCTCAGCTGATCAATTCTGCTTGAGTCCACTTCTTTGCTCTGTCAAGTTTAGGCAGCCTTGCCTGAAGTTAAAGCTTATATTACTGTTCATCTCAAAATCACTGAATAGCAGAAGGTTTCCCACTTCATCAGGGTGCAGCCCAGAGAAGTCAGGTTTAGCTCCTGAATTCTGATCCAGCTCACCCTGGCTCATTTTGTGGCCCACAGAAATCACTCCTGCCTGTCCTACATTTCCTCCTCAAAAAAGAATAAATATTTAGTGTTCAAGAAAGGAAGAAGACAACGGAAATTCCATCCTAAAGGCACCGCACTTCTTTTTTTCAAGGAGCAGCCATTAATCCACAGAGTCCCCTTTATCTGCACAGCCTGGGTAAAAATCTAGAAATAGCTCTGATGTTGATATCATATTTTTAAAATTATAAATTAACTTACAATTGAAAAAAGCTGGCTTTGAACCAAAACCCCTTGAACTATCCTATTTCAATTATTTACAAAACATTAAAAAAAGAAAGTTTCTGGCCATTGCCCTGTTCCTGCCAAAAGTTTCAATGTAAACTTTTTTGTGGGGAAAAATAATTAAAGCAAAAATTCCTGACCAGTTCTGCTCTGCATGGCATTTCACTGGCGCTTACTTCAGATCTGCATGTTGGTCTCCCCTTGAGAGTCGGCCTGCGGAAAGCCTGTCCCCACCAGGGAAGGGATTTAAGAGGTTCCTGCTGTTCCCTGCCTCCAGCTATGCTACCGCTGCCTCTGTGGCACTGACTCAGTGTTTTGTGTAGTTTTGTTCTGAACCAGATCAGTGAAAAATAAAAAGAAAAGGCTCTGCTAAAATATGCTTTTGTTTCTACCAGATCAGTTCCCTGATCCAGCCAAAGTTTTGCATTTTCCTAGTGAGGGAAATGGGAAAAAAAATGCTGGTGGAGATTCTTGGAGCCTCCTGCACATCTGCCTGGTCACTGGAGGAGCCCTAAAGTACAACTTCACTTTTAAAAGACTTCACTGGGCCCACAGACAAGTTGTTCTTGTGGCAACACCTTTGCCCTTCCTGTTTAAACACCCGCACATAGGTTCACTTGTGCGCAGTGTCAGACCATTCTTCAGAGCATCACCCTCCCCAGGTTCAGCTGAATCTTTTTGTTGGGGTTGCTGGACGTTCTTACCCTCAGAAGTGCACTGAAGAGCTCCTCTTCATCTGGAAATCCAAAAAGGAGAAACAAAGCCATGTTGTTAAGATGAATACAAACTACAACATAAGAATGAGGTAACTATGAGAAAAACTTAAAGGCCCCAAAGCTGTTGCCAACAGCAAAAGTTGTGAAAAAATCCAACCAAACCAAAAAGGTTTCAGTGAATGCATCTGATGTAGAAGGTGAAGAAATCCTGCCAAAAAGGCTGGAAAATACAAAGTTTTAAACAGATGTACTATGTAATTAATAGTAACAAGGGGACAGTGTGTTAGGACAAAGCAGGGGAGATATATATGAAGTTTATTGTGGTGGGTTAGATGTTTCATGCAGGAGAGCTTAATAAAATTTGGAGAGCCAAAGAATTATCAAAAGCAATCTCTAATCAGAAGCAATTGACTTTGAATTGTGGCAATATCACAGAATTAAGAAAGATAAAAATACCTGTCTTTAAAAAGGGTGAGGGTTGGAGAAAGGGTCTGGAAATTTATAACTTAGCTTTGCAATGATCTAAAATTATTCAAATAAATGCATTTATTTAGGAGCACCTAGATGGAAAAAATATGATAAGAAACAGAAACATGGAATTGTCAAGAACAGACCATGTCAAAATAAACTACTTTCCCTCTTTGAAAAGAAATGGGCATCATGGAAAAGGGGAAGTAGGTGTGACCTATCTCCACTTTAGTAAGATTTTTGACATTTTTCTGTATGATGTTCTCATGCAGAAACTCGGCAGCCTGGTCTAACTGAAACTGCTACGGGGAGGATGCACAAATACTTGAAAAAGTAATTAAAAAGTTACTCAAAAAGTAGTTCTCAAGAATTTGCTGACAAACAGGAATAGTTGCATGCATGAGGTTTCATAGAAATCTGTCCTGGGCTTGGTACCATTCTGTATTTTCATGAATGACTTGAATGACGGAAGAGCAAACATGCTTGTGAAATTCACACATGACACCACGCTGGCAGGCTCTTTGGAGGCCAAGAGAAGAATTTAAAATGATCTTGATAAATTTAAGAAACGGTCTGAAAGCTATTAGGTGAAATTCAATAAAGACAAGTACAAAGTCCTAGACTCGGGAAGGGAAAAATCTATCACACAAAGACAAAATAAATGCAGGAATGTCTCTTTCTAAAAATAAGGCAATTTTTGAAGCAGAAAGGACTCAAAATTGCAGTCCAATTTTTGTGAATCTTGAGGGCAATGAGAGTGTCAGGTAATGAATGGGTACTCCTCTAAGGCTTTAGCCTTAACTTTTCACCTATATGAAAGATCACAGGAGTTCTCACATTTCCATTTCCTAAAAGTTGGAGAAGGGGCAATAGGCTGGCTTTGTTGTCCCCTGATGCTGGGACTCTTCCTTACTGCACTACTGCTATAAGTTAAGGTGTATTTGGAAACCCTAGAAGGAAAGAATGAGGAAAAATATATACCTTTTGTTTTCTTGATAAATATCAGTACATCAATATCAATATCAAGAGCCTCTCTATTTTCCTGGCTGATAATATCCTGCCTGGCCACATGGAGTTAAATCAAAGCAGGCTGTTAGTGAGAAGCTAGCAGGAAATGAAACAATGTAAAGCCATAAGTAAGTATAAATGTAAAAGGTCCCATCGTGGAGAATACCAAGAGTCTCTGAGAAAGCGACGGCAATCAATCGATGAGAAAATGGCCCTTTCTGTGGCTCTGAGAGCGTGCGAAGTTTGTTACCGGAGGGAGATTTTATTTCCTGGTGGGGAGGCACAATGGCCGCCACAAGAAATCTTTGTCGAACGACAGCTCTGTGACGGGTTATTCTGCCCCGATCCCAGCATGGGGGTCAAAGAAGAGCAACAGGCCAGGAGGATGCTGGTGTGGAAGGCCATGTGGGCAGGAGCATCTGGAAAGAGCTGCTGCAGGACAGGCACCCACCCGGGGAGGGAAGGGGCTGCCTGCCCTCTGCCTGCGCAGCCCGGAGGCAGGAGCTGGTGCTCTCGCTCACCTTTGTTGCTCTGCAGCCCTGCCAGGATGAAGAGATGAAGCTTCGTTTTACTGCAGTTAATGGTCTCGACTTCCCCAGGCCTGTTTACAGTCACAGCGTTTTACACATCCTTACTTATGCAGAGCAAGGCTAACTCGGCTTTGAAGCGGTTGTCACGAACGGGGCTCCTCTGGTCAGCACGGTGGGTTGGTTCTCCGGGGGGTGACAGCGGGAGGCTTTCCCTGCAGACCAGGATGCGCTGCCCGCTCCTTCCTCCACTCCCCGGGGAGTGGGTGACCTCTGCCTCCCCTACTTTGTGTGGTGGGGCTCTGCATCTGCTGCAGTTTTTTAAAAAAGCATTCTAGTGGATATAAAGGGCGTAGGCATTTCAGAGACCTTGGGAGTTAAGTGGGTGTAGGAGAGAGCGTGTATGTCCTACACAAACCGGCTGAAGACTATGCAGAAAATGAGAAAGGGAGAGACAGTGCAGTGCTGGAAAAACTGAGCAAGTGACAAATGTTCTCCCTCTTAGTAAATGAGTAAGCAATAAAAGAAAATAAATACAAATTCACTGGTTTAACTCAGAGCCAGCTCTTGCTGTCTTCAGCATGTGGGCCGTTCCTGGGCACCGCAGCCTCTAGCATCATGCAGTTTTAATGATGTCTCTGCAGGCGCACAGACAAATTTTGAGGAGATCAGTGGTTTTATACAGGAGGACACATGGATTGCTACTATATCCTTTGTAAGCTTTAAGAAATTGGTGGCAATTTTGCAAACAAGCTAAAGATCTCAGTATTAATACACCACTTAGAGCCACTCAGCATGTAATGCCTGCTTTTCCAAAGATGGCAATTGATTAAAATAAAAGCTTCCATCAAAAGTCCAAGCAATCTCAGTATTAAATCCAACTGCTCTGCAACAAATGGCACTTTTTTCTCCTTGTCATTATGCTGTAATGGCAAAATAGAGACAATATTTTACCTTTTATTAATTTCTCTGGGTTTGATTACATTATCAGTCCTGTAAAGGCTATCACCTGCCACCCAGAGAGAACCAGGTTCATGACAACATGACGGGCTGATATAAATGAATTGTGGCTGTGCGGTGAGAAGTGACAGTGTTAAACCAGTATTTGCTGTCTGAAGAGAGATGCTATTTGCAGAGGAAACATATTCCTGTGCAGAGGTGTTTAAATGTAATTCAAGCACTTAGGATTTTGCAGATGGGTGATTTTCACTCTGTGTGTATTTACCTTCTCCCCCGCCAATACTAGCTGAAGAAGGAGATTATTGCTGTCAGCTCTGAAGTATCAAAGTGCCTTTGGAGAGGGGAACATCACCTGTGGCTCCCGTGCTTGCTGCCAGCCTCCCACAGCCCTGCACAGCAGCGTGGCAGGTAACAGGGACGCCTGCACCTATGGTTGGGCTTACCTCACTGCCAGCAAACATTGCAGGGGTGGAGCTGAGGGCATCGAGCAAGGATCACAAGGCTGTAGCGATGCTTGTAGCCTGGCAAAGAGACACTGTGGATTCATATGACATATAAAGGGAATACGTTTTAATTGCAGTTGTGGGTAGGACAGACAGCACTGCAAAGCAAACACTAGCCTTTCTTCTTATAGCATCCTTTTCTACGTCCAGGTTTTCTGGATTTCCACCATAAACACAAATATATTGCCCCTCCTAGCTGAAAAATGTGAGAAATCCAAGTGTAGGAGTCAAGTGGAGCCTATCAAATGCTACGGGATTTAGGTTTCCTAAATTCTCCAGCTGAGATCACGGTTGCATTCAGGACCATGCTGTCCCTGGAGACACAGCACTTCAGGCTGTTGTGCATTTGCTTGCCAACTCTAAAAGAAAAAGAAGGAGAAATTAATCTCTTATGTGCTGAGCATGTGTTCAGCGATCCACCTAGCTTGGAAGGATCTTACGAAAAGGCTCAGTTCTACAAATGTTTATTGCTATACTACTGTGACATTGTTCGGACAGAAAATGTTGGCTTCCTATTAATTAGCTAGGAAAGAGGAAAACATCCTAAACCAGGCTCTTAACTCTAGATTCTCCTCTGTCTTTTGAGAAGCAAGTAATTACAAGAGCTTCTGCTTTTATTTACTCAGGTGTAAATCAGTTGCAGTCAATAGAATTTTATGTAAGGAAAAATGTCACGAGTGATACCAAACAGATCAGATAATCCCTTGGTCTCCCTGCTGACAGGGTGAGGTCAGTGCTTGCTTTAGCCCTTGCACCACACCAACTGCAAAGTATTATCATTATTATTATTATTATTATTATTGCCACAATCTTTTTTTCCTCCTGCAAAGTGCATCCACGTGGCAAGATGGTGAATACATCGAAGTAATTTTCCGTGTTCCTTTCCTTCTGTGCTCTCCTGTCTCTGCTTCCCTGTTCCTCACCACACTGTCCTGAGAGGACTTTGTGTCAAGTGTAAATGTCAAATTGTATGTGAAGCTGAGACTTTGTGATTTTGAAGTATCCGCTTTTACCTGTAGGAAATCATGAAGTACCACTGGTCGGCTGGAAAGCCAGGGGGAATGTCAGTATTTGTTGGTGTATACCTCATAAATCATAAAGTAACTCAGAGCTGTGAGACTGTGTGCCTGTGCTGCATAGGTGAATGGTGCTGCTGAGATCCCTGCTCTCCCTTGCTCTGCTCACCCCTGGAGGTACCTCGTGCAACTTTCCACTCCTCAGTGCGGACAGATGTCCTATTCAGGATCCAGCTGTGTTGATGGAAAAGATGCCCCTGGCAGGTGTCCATGTTCATCCCCGCAGCTTGCTTGTGGGGACGCAGGTGGAAATGCTTTGTAGCCTAACCTCAGCATTGGCTCAGGCCAGCAATTTTAACTGTTTTAAGTCACCCAGAATGATTTGGACTTGTCTGCTTGGAGGGATGGGGATGCTCACATCCCCTTCGGTGCTAACAGAGGGTAGGACAGCAATCACAGCTGCACCCAGAAAGGCAGGCTGCAACCTTGAATCCGAACAAATGCACTGCCTTAATGGAATCCATTTAAAGCTGCCATAATTAAGCTGGTGCATCTCTGTACATGCAGAATAGGTGTGAAGTCTCATCTGGGCTTGTTACAGTTGCATTAAGTTGGATTTCAAGCACATGAGAAAAGAGCTTGCACCTTCCTCACACTGGCATCTTTGGACGCTTTTGCAATACTAGCAACTGAGCCCAACATGAATGTTGTTTGTTGGCCTTGCAACTGGAAAGAGACACCAGTGGGATGGTTTACACTGAGAAATTACATCATGTTCGAACATGTTGCTCGAGACTCCTGGTGGCTACCACAGTGTAATTTCCTGTCACAAACAAGGCCTGTGAGACAGCTGTTGGGAGGCTGAGCATCAGCGGACTGGGCTGATCCTGCTCCCGTTTGAGCTCCTTGGGCAGCGGGTGACTCAGCCACATGCTGCAGGGGCTGCAGCCAGGGCAGGGCTGAGCCCCAGCCCTCAGCATCGTTCCAATGGCATGGTGCAGGCACGCTGCCTAGTTTTGCTTGCTGGCTATAAGTGCCAACAATTTTTTTTTTTTTTTTTAACGGCCTTCAGAGAACTAGATCACGCTTTTTTTTTTACAGTCTCAAAACAAGCAAAATCTCCCCTCTTCTCCTAATAACATCGTCAGTCTGTGACCAAGGTCAGAACAGGAAAGCGTCAATTAACAGGCTGTGTATGTTCAGTTCTGTGACTGAATGGATGGTCAGTGCTTTTAGGCAAGGATAAATATGGCCAAACATTGTGCAGGCTTTGAGGCTCCACTATTTAAAATTCAGTTGCTCCAAAAAGCAAGGGTTCATTGGCTCCCTGCTCTTAGGCAGCTATGAAGAAAGAAAAAATAACACCTACAAGAACTGTTTATTTAAAATTCAAATGGGAGCCTATGGTTTAATTATATATAAGGAAAGGTTAAATACCAAAAGATAGTTGGTTGTATTTCAGATTAGGTTAATTATTCCCAGGTCATGCTAAAGTACTCAGTTCTCTGCTCATATCTCTTCAGCCACTCTGTGCACATGTTGCATTGCTTTACACAGGGCCTTGGTGAGGGGTGGTGGTCGTGGAACTTCTCATACGGGATTCTTAAGCAAACTTGAAGTAACGTTATTTTTGCATACTGTATTGTGTGCATATTTTATAGGGTGAAGCAGGAGATTTTTACATCAAGATAAGGGTAACTGTAAGCAGAAAAACTATAAAACTAACCCCCCCAAAAAGGGGGTGGAAACAAAGTCTTTAGCCAGATCGGCTTGTGTCTCTGATTTTCCACAGGGCTGCAGGATTGCAAGAGCTGAAGTGAGAGGAGGAAAGGAGTGTACAACCACAGCTGGGGAAAGAGGGATCTGGAGAAAAGGAAAATCTCTTCCAGTAGCAGTCCTCATTAGATTGCTGTAAGTCATCTGTGAAACCTCAGGACCAGTCACATCTTTTAGGATCAACTTTTTTTCCAGGATGAAGTTTGGAGAATTGAGAGATGAGCAGAGGAAATCTGGATTACCTTTGGAATTGAGAAATTTCAAACACTGAAAGGTGGTAAATCGGGGACAGCCCTTGACATCTGAGGTGGCAGGAAGACCACTTCGGACAGAGGGCTCTCTGCTGGTGCAGCACAATCCTTCTGCTTGCTTCATACACATAGAATCATAGAATAGCTTGCATTGGAAGGGACCTTTAAAGGTCATCTAGTCCACCCCCCCACTGCAATGAGCAGGGACATCTTCAAGTAGATCAGGTTGCTCAGAGTCCCATCGAACCTGACCTTGAATGTTTCCAGGGATGGGGAATCTACCACCTCTCTGGGCAACCTGTTCCAGTGTTTCACCACCCTCATCGTAAAAAATTTCTTCCTTATATCTACTCTAAATCTACCCTCTTTTACTGTAAAACTACTACCCCTTGTCCTATCACAAGAGGCCCTACTAAAAAGTCTGTCCCCATCTTTCTTATAAGCCCCTTTAAGTACTGAAAGGCTGCAATAAGGTCTCCCTGCAGCTGCCTTTTCTCCAGGCTGAACAACCCCAACTCTCTCACCCTTTCTTCATAGGAGAGATGTTCCATCCCTCTGATCATTTCATGGCCCTCCTCTGGATCCACTCCAACAGGTCCATGTCTTTCCTGTGCTGAGGACTCCAGAGCTGGATGCAGGACTCCAGGTGGGGTCTCACCAGAATGGAGCAGAGGGGAACAATCACCTGCCTTGACCTGCTGGCCACGCTTCTTTTGATGCAGGCCAGGGTATAATTGCCTTTCTGGGCTGCGAGCGAACATGGCCGGCTCGTGTCCAGCTTTTTATCCACCAGTACTCCCAAGTCCTTCTCCACAAGTCTGCTCTCAATCCCTTCATCCCCCAGCCTCTATTGATACCAGGGGTTGCCCTGACTCAGGTGCAGGACCTCGCTCTTGGCCTTGTTGAACCTCATGAGGTTTACATGGCCCCACTTCTCAAGCCTTTCCAGGTCCCTCTGGATGGCATCCTGTCCCTCAGGCATGTCAACCACATCACTCAGCTTGGTGTCGTCTGCAAACTTGCTGAGGGTGCACTCGATCCCACTATGTCATTGATGAAGGTATTAAACAGTACTGGTCCTAATACGGACCCCTGAGGGACACCACTTGTCATGGATGTCCATCTGGACATTGAGCTGTTGACCACTACCATCTGGATGTGACCATCCAACCAATTCCTCATCCACTGAACAGTCCATCCATTAAATCCATATCTCTCAATTTAGAGAGAAGGACGTTGTGGGGGACTGTGTCAAAGGCCTTACAGAAGTCCAGATAGATAGATGACATCTGTAGCTCTTCCCTTGTCCACTGATGTAGTCACTCCACCATAGAAGGCCACTAGGTTGGTCAGGCAAGACTTGTCCTCGGTGAAGCCATGCTGGCTGTCTTGAATCACCTCCCTGTCCTCCATGTGCCTTAGTATAGCTTCTAGGAGGATCTGTTCCATGATCTTCCCAGGCACGGAGGTGAGGCTGACACGCTGGTAGTTCCCAGGTAGTCCTTCTTTTGGCCCTTTTTAAAAATGGGTGCAATGTTTTCCTTTTTCCAGTCACCAGGGACTTCACCTTACTGCCGTGACTTTTTGAATATCATGGAGAGTGGCTTGGTAACTACATCAGCCAAATCCCTCAATAACATCTCAGTTATTTAACTCTACATTACAGCCCTAAAAGTCCTGTGGGAAGCAGAAAGTGATTTCAGAGCCTTTGGTGTCTGTATGGAGTGCCTCAAAGCGGTAAGATTTTCAATATGAGATGTACAAAGCTCCTACAAAGCCAGGTCCCCATATAGCATTGCTATATGAACTACCCAAAATGAAAGCCTATGAAACCTCTAGTTACTTGAAAGTTTTTGTCTATCATTATTTTCCACTGGATAAATAGGAAGCATAAACTGTGGGTAAGAGTTTAGGCCTTGTAGGGATTCAATTCTTGAGCCATCCCTAGAGGATCTTTCTCTTAAGTTAAAAACACTTCCCATTCAATTCCTGTGTATTTTTTCCCTTGTGGTTAGTATCACACACAATTTTACTGAGAAGCAGCTCACAATGAACCACTTCAAAGATAACACTACATTTGTAAAGGAAGGAATTTCTCTCTGACAGTTCAGCAGCACCAGCATGTGCTGGAAAACAAGCATGCACCACCAGACAGTGTGCTACACATAGGGAATCCTAAACAAACAAACTGCTTATAATGTGACTGCACACAGAGATCTAACATGGTTTCGAAGTAACTGCTTTCAGTACCTTGGAGCATTGAATCAAACTGCACAGAGCAAAGAGCAGTTGCTGTTGGTGTCCATGTGAAAATCATTATTAGGGGAAAGAATTATCATTTTGTCGTGTTTGTACAGTGGAGTCTTGTTCTCTGCTGGGGAACTGGTGGGTGCTACCAGAATGCAAATTTTTAACAATAACAGACATGAAATACATCCTTCTTTGATGAAAATATGGGGATTAGAGGAATCTGTATTCACATCTTCAGACAATATAAAATTGAGCTACTGGTACTGAACTACTTTATTACAAAACCTTGATACTTGCAACATGCTATTTAAAACCACTGATGTATCTACACAGGGCACACTTGCAAGCCATACCTGAGGCTGATGGGTGACCTACAAAAGCTAAAATGCCTGGCAAATATGTTTTCCACTGAAATTTTTCAAATGAAAAATTTGCTTTTCTTCATTCTTTTTTGTCTTTTCTGTGGCAAGATGTTCTTTCCTGGACAACTTTCAAATGTTCATTTGGAAACCTGAGACTGACTTGAGCTTTTTGTTAGGTTTAGTTAAAAAAAAAAGCACCATCGCAAGAAAATAAATATCCATTTTCCAAGCAGCTTTATCAGTGCTATGACTGCTAATGGTAGGAAATTCACACTCAGTGATATGTAAGGCAAAAATAGCTAAAGGTTATTTTAGACCGCTTTGACCCGAATGTCTGTGCAGTGCTACAAAACCCATTAGAGTCCCACCCAGCAGCCTGCCTCCTGGATCCCCATCCCCTGCACCGTACAGCTCTGCAGCATGCCAGGCAGCCTCCCCAGCAGACTGTAGCAGAAGCTGCCGCTGCCGTGCGGCAATCCCAGCTGAAAGGCAGCATGTCCCAGATCCCTTTTCCCTCTGCCACCAGGGATGGGCATGCATATCTGGACTGGGAAGGGCTGTGACATTGGCGTGGTGCCTGCCTGTCAATTGGGATTTCTCATCTCCCAGGTTAACCCTGCAATACTTTTAGCAAGCAATTAGAATATTTTTTTCTTCTTCTTTTTAGTAGTCTTTGTCTACATTTGGATTTTCAAAAGTAGCAAACTCAGGAACCGTACAGGTTAAATAAATGCAATCTCAGAAGTCCACAAGAGGCTTAATGGCATAATCCCTACTTTGCCATCCCCACATCCCAGGACACAGGGGAAAGGGGAGGATGTACACATATGAAAGATTCATCCTGAAGGATAACACAAAAATAGAAAAGACAGGGGGACGAGACAAGACTTTACAGAAATGGCAAACACAGCTTGCATCCAATGTGAAAATTTAAGAGAAACCTGTTATACCCTTCAAACTCCAAAGTACCATTTCTCACAGAGAATCTGTATCAGCCGCTAGGAAAAAGGGAAAAAATAAAACCTCCTCAAAATGTCAAAGACCTAAAATCCCCCCTGGCTTACAGTTTCTATCTGTATCTCAGCTATTTATAAAGCCAATCTCCACCATTTCCGTCATACATTTCAGTTACACATGTCCTGAGCTAGCAAACTAGTGGATACAAACCTGATCTATATAACCATGGCAATAAGCGAAGGTATCTGTACACACTCTAAACTGTGCTTATTTAAATAACAGGAATTGCTGCATTTGATTTATAAAGAGATGAGTAGGTTTCTGCATGAAACTCCGCTAATAGTTGAAAAAACCTGTTCTGCTATGGACTGAAAATGGGCTCTCCCCACCCACACATGCATCTGGGATTTGATCACCGACCTTTAGGAGAAACCCACAAAACCTATTCCGCTAAAGAGAGTATATTACAGGGCAAAGGAAAACCTTGCAGGCTTGAGATTTGGGTGGAATCTATTTGTTCCACATGTGCAAAGACTGGATGAGGAATTGGAGGATCCGCGACAACCAAACTGAAACCTCTCCATGTGTTACACACATAAGCCACTCTTGATTGAAATCCTGTAAATCTTTTCCTTATATAATACGTTTCCTTGTCTGGTATAGCTTGATTTCAATTTATACTGCTCTTTTTTTCTTTCCATCATGTTCAAAACTATCATAAACAGTCTGTAAACTCTGTATTGCAAATGGCTTTCTAATAATAAAAAAGGTATTTTCAGAAGAAAGATCAGTTCCTCATGTCTAACTTGAAAAAGAGACACTGTCACGCAGTCCAAGGTAAAAAAAAAAAAGATCTATTAATCTTAAAATCATTATAATATGGTAAAAAATATAATAAATATGGGAAGGAATGTTCTACAGACTCTAAATAAGGAACCAAATTTCTGGCAAGAAAAGAAATACTTTCCCCAAAGGAAGTTAAAACTCATGAAGCATCCCTGATGGAGGTATTTTCTATATGAATTGTTTTTAAGAACTTGAATACATATTCTGAAAAAACTGTCTATATCTAGAAAAAACCCAAATCATAGGCAAAATATGTATTTTCTCTACTAATGAAGTTAGCTGCTTCTTCAGTGAAGTACTTGAAATCTATCATTTGTCTGAAGGAAATGTAATACCCCCCCAACAGATACCCCTGCAAAATCCTGTTTACTTATACCATGATAATATTCCTCACCAAAGCAAACATCTGCACATCTACAGCAAATGCTTCAGGGATCTCTACTTGCCCTTTCAGGAAACATCTGTGTCAATACACCTCAGTGAAGATGTTCTCTGCAAAAGAAATCTATCACCATGTTCTTGATTTATTATTATTTACTGTTGTGCTGTCCAAATGATCCCAAAATTTTATCCCCATTTCTGACCATCTGTATAGCTTTTGTTTGCTTGGATGGTTTTACAAGGATGAAAGCAGCATTTCCGAAACACTATAGTGAGTATCGCTGTAGTTAAAGCAAAAAACATTGGACTTTGATCTTTGGCATTTATAAAAGCTAGTTTATAATCAGGGTATCTTATCTGTTCTTAGAAGGCAAAATGGTACATTTATGAAAACAGAACTTCTAAGGAAATAAACCTATTGAATATTAATTTAAAACACAAAAGCATAAAAAGATTTTGTCCTTTGTAATGTGAAGAAAGCTTGTTTCCAATTCTCCAAATATTTTAACAAGCAATATTTTGTATATGCAAGCTTTGCGATATCAACTGACTGGTTATTAAACATATTTGAGCTCTTCCCCTGCTCTCAGCACACTCACACACACACAGACATGTGTGATATTCATGTTAACAATTTATTTCTTGGAGAGAAGAAACTAGTGTGCTCTCAGTCCAGTTATCCTGAAGGTTGCCTCAGGTTATTTTAGTTTTTATGTTTAATATTGCAGGGATTTTATGGATTTACCAAAATACCATAATTTTTATTTTTAAATCACTTTTTTTTTCCAAACAGATCCAATCCAGATCGGACCTTATCATACTCTGTTTCAGTTCACTGCCACCATATGTAAGTGCTGTCAAGGCTGTAATAGATAAAGTATCTGGCTCCAGGGCTGGTTTCACTGTGGTTTTGGAATACAGATTTTATAATATGCAGTTTCCTTCCTCTGAAGTCAATGGGCTATTCAGTAGAATAAGATTTCTGAGGCACAGGTCAGATCTTCAAAGGCACATAGGCACCAAAATCCTGTTTATGGATATTCTACTGATTTGAAGTGAGGTGCCTGCCTTATGCCCTTCAAAGGTGGGGTGGCGGGGAATTCCCCAAACCATAGCTAGAGCCAGGTTAAACAGGCAGTTCCCCAACAATCTCATGTCTCCTTGTTCCCTAGCCTCACTGCTAGGCCACTAACATAAGACATAGGCAGGACATGCCCTTCTTTAGGTGAGATTCAATTGATGCAAACAGAGCCATCCTCAGATTGTTCCAGTTCATGCCGTGGATGAGATTGAAAGACCTAATGGATTTTTTGCCCTTGGATTGCTTGAGTTTCTGTGTTGTTACTGCATATACACGTGCAGTGAGCTTGCTGCACAGATGGTCTGCATACACATGCCTCTGGTATGGACATCTGATGCTTCTGGGCTGCACCAGACTGGCTGAGCAGGAGCAAAGAGGCTGAATAGCATATAAGCAATAGCGTTGATAGTGTCCAGAAGCACTGTGCTTTCTGTGTCTTCTGAAGCTGCCCCAAAGCTGCCCCAAAGCATCAGATCTGCTGTGTTGGTGTGTGGTGACAACAGCACATGCCTCCAGCAGAATTCATCTGCAGCAGCACAGTAGCCACGGCTGCAAAGTCTGGAGGGGTGCCAGTGCACTTGGAGCTATTGTACTGGACCTTCAACCAAAGCTGCTGTATGCCCAGAAAGTCAGCCAAACACAGCAAAATCCTCTAAACTAAATTAAGTCACCAAGAGAGAAAAAGAGGACATGTGCTGGAAAATTCAGCGGTATGGCATTTTGACTCCCAGCTCCAAAGGAACGTTACCTTGCTTGCTGTCCCTTGGGCTCTGGCTATCTTATTTGGACTTGCACTTTCTGATAGATCAATATTCTCTGACTTCTTGGGATGTGTGTGGACAATGGCAGATTTAGGTCAAAATTTTCAGTGGCAGAATAACAATTGCAGCTGTGTATATGTTCATTAAGAAAAACAGTTTTGAAAGGGCCCTTCAGGCCAGAGCTGCACGACAAAGTCTTGTTGCTTTAGGTGTTTTAAAAGGTGCATATGACTGGAGGAAGATGCAAATGTACAATGTGCGTACATGTGTACAAAATTTAAATTGTCGAGCCAACAGGATGTAGACTGGGCATGTTTGATTGTGTTACAGGTCCTGGCATAGAAGAGGTAATAAGAGGCAGGGAAGAAGCCTGGCTGAAGGTTCCCAAAGGTTTGCCCTTACTCTGAAAAGCTGTGTCATTGATTTCAGAGGGAGAAAATAGAGCCCTCATGTACGTAGATTATAGTCTAAAACTTGTTTTGAGCAGGTATTAAACTAGGTGATCCAAAGGGACATCTTTGACTTTCTGGTGTTGGCCAAAGTGGGAAAGAGTACGTCAGGAAAAAAACCCCCACACCACAATTTTCCCGCTACTCAGATTTTTTTCCCTAAGTCATCACCAACCACTCTTTGTGCCCACCTCCTTGGTGAGTTCTCATGTTCCTACAGAGCCAGAGCAGTGTATACCACCATGCTGCGGTATTTGGCGTCAAAGTGTATCTTCCCTAACTACGTATATGAAAAGCAGGTCTCCAGATCCCCAGCAAGTTCCCCGCCCCTTGCCCTGGATCTGAGGAAGATGCAGGTCTTTGGACCCATGCTGGGAAACCCCAGGGAAGTGTAGGGCAGATCCAGGCCTCTCATAGGCCTGTGGATGGGGAGAAGGGGTGAAGGGAAGGCAGATGGGCACCCCCCAAGGATGGAAGAATTGAGCAGATATTCGAGCAAAACCTTACAGGCAATTGCTTCCAGCTAATCCCTGCCATAATTTTTCCCACAGCAAAGCTGATCCGGTACATCATTTCCATGAGACAGAAGGCAGTTTTATCACTGCTCACTTCTCAGAGGTCTTAGACACTTGCTTTTAATCATATAGCGTATGCTGACATCTGGTGGCATTCAGTAACCAAACCTTCATTAAACAAATAAGTTTCATTTTTAAGGAGTCTGCATTCTTATTTTCCCTTAGTTGGGTCCAGGAACAGGAATCCTCCCAGACCACTTCAGACTGGGGATTAGTCTAATGCACACGTATGGGACTCGCATGGTCCTGGATCTCTTGCGAGACACTTACATGGGCACTGGCCTCCAGGTAAGGAAGGGACCATCAGCCAAGGGACCTGACTGTGTTCAAACACAGTCGTTCCAGCACAAAGTGGAGCAAACGGAATCTTACCATTCCCCATTCTGAACACAGAGAATCACTGCACTAAAAAGGAGTGATGCAAAACTACCATGAGCTTTAGCAGGAACAGAGCCACCGTAAAGTCTTAGGTGGTAACACTTCTCCTGTAATTTATTTTATCTTTATTTCAAACTGGAGAAAAAGCAGCAAACTGGCATGTATGAATAGCAAGTGAGATGTACCAAAACCTTGTTTCATGGCAAGTGAGAATAAGTAGCATGGAGTCAGCTGTCATGGTTTAAAAGATATCCGTGATGTAGTTGTTCCATTAAAATTTGGATTAAAATCATGTTTAAATTTCATTTCCTCCAGTCCTTACCCTGCTTTTGATTAGTTTTAAGAGCAGTTGATGGTCTTGTGATTTGAAGATTTTGCATTTTAAATTTTGTGTACATGGTCTGGAATTTTATGTGAAATTGTGGGTTTGATCTTTGACCTCTGTTTACTACAGTCCTGATTTGCCACTAATTTGATAGCAAGCCATAAGGGCCTACTGTAAACAAGCTGCTCACTTTACATAGCTATGTTTGGCTCCTAAATGAAGAAGTATGTATGGAATATACTTTGGGTACTGTAGCCTCCTAAAGAAATAATAAAAACCACATCACTGCTTAGCTCTCCAGGTAACGTTTACATTTGGAGAAAATAAGTTGCATGCCTAATAGAGAGAGAAAATGCAATTCTTATCCATCTTAGGTTTGTTTGTTTAAAATTGTTCTTTAAAGTATTTGAGAGCTCAGGCCGCCTCTTTTGAAGTCAGTGGGAACTTTGCCATTGATTTTAAAAGGATCAGGATTAAGCCTAAATTGGTAGGGTCTAAAAGGCAAAAATGAAAATGTCCAAAGTCTACAAATCTCTCACTGATCCACCATCCAGAAAGGAAGGACAAAAGCCTTCTCCAAGGTCTGTAATGTACATCTTGATTCCAGGACTCCTGTTTTTTGTACATTTGTAGACTTCAAGATGGAAAGCAACTTCCAGTCAGGACTGTAATTGATAGCATATGAAGTAGTACATAATTGCACCATGGACTTGTAAAGCTGCTGGGGGAAGGGAGGTGAAAGCTGCTTGTAAAAATCAACAGACTGTCTGTAGACATCTTCCACAAGTTATCCTGTGCTAACACTACACAGTATAGCCTGCCTGCAACCCACCCCAGGCAGATTCCCCTGCTCACAGGTTCAGGCCTTCAGGTATGGCCTTACACACAGGAACTGACCCAGCAAAAGTCTGCTTGTAGACACTTAACTCAGAAACACGTCTGATCATCCTGCACAAGCTTAGGACTTTTTGCACTAATGTGGCACTAGCAGCCATGTCCTCTGAGCAGCGGGTAAAAGCAAGATCTTCAACTTTCTCCTGTATCACCCAGCTGGGACCATCCATCCCAGCAGTGAACTTCCCATCACCTGGGCTCTAGCCTCACAGTGGAGAGAAGATGGTGGTAGGAACATCTAGGTACCCTGGAGGAAGGGCAGTTTTCCTATTTGGCAGAGGAGGAAACCATAACCTCTTTCATTTTCTGGTTTAGGGAGTCTTGATAACTGTGACTAGAGCCCAGTAGTCAAGGATGTGGATTCTTCTCAGCTAAGAATGTGGGTCATCTACAGTGACAAAGTGTAAGCTCAGAGAAGTGATGGGACATGGGCAAGCAAACACAAAAGGCCCTCTTGCTTCCTTTTCAGACACCCAAGTGCATTGAGTATCTGAAATGAAGTGACCCCGGTACCAGGTCAAGCTATCCATGGATGACTTCAGGAGGCTAAAGCAACCAGAGGTAGGAAACTGCATAATAACTCTGCTGGTTTATGTGGTGCCAATATCAGACAAGCCAGAGTTCGGGAAGATACATGGATCAAGCACAGTCCCAGATCATCTGAACCTGAGGCTGACAAAGCACCCATTGCAGTCTCCAAAGCCTTGTGACCCAACAGAGCAACATCATCTTCTGTTAACAGAGACCCATGCTTGGTCAAAGAATATCAGATAGAAATATAGCATCAAAGTAAGCAAATCCATGCAATTAAAACCCACAATACTCTCTTGTGTCTGCATTGCTCAGAAGTAACCCAAGCTGTTAAGAGCCTGATGGGAATGACTAGAGAAGGTGGATGCCATTTCTCAGGCTGTGTAGCCCCTTCTTTTCTAGCCCCAAATGACTGGCAATAGAATGGGAGGAGTCAAAGATTGCCACCTTGCAGATTACTCAGTTTAATCAGCCTTGAGATTTTCTAGCAAACCAACTCAAGCAGCATCTACTCCATCTTCACAGGTGCTACCTCCTGCTGTGTGGTACTCAGAGGGAGCAAGATGCTACTCACAGGGAGAATCACTCCTGTCCCGATTCTGATGTGAGTCAGCCACCAGAGCCAGACACAAACTTGTATTTCTGTTCCCTTTGCCCAGGTGTAAAGACAGACAGAACCAGCAATAGCAAGTCAGGTCATCTTTCTGAAGATACTTTCCCTAAGGTATTTTTTGAGCTACCCCAGATTCCCCACAGTACAAGGACAACAACCAAAAATACACACACAGGGAATTATAAATGGTGCATTCTGAACGTGTCCCCAGCGATGTGATCCTGACGCTGGTGCCAGATCTCTGCTGTGCTGTTTTGCTAATGTATTGTGGTGCCCACTGAAAACACCTTATACTTCCATGGTTTTGAAGTGGCTCTAGTCTATTCTGCTGCCCCACCTGGCAGAGGTGCTTTGAAGGACCCTCAAACAGAACTCAACTTTGGGCAGAAGCTTGCAGCACAGCTGCGTCCCACTGAAAACTGGAAATAATGTTCTCAGTCAAAACATCCTGCAGATCCCATCTTCTGCTTCCGCTTCATGGGACACTTCCTCAGAATATTTTAAGCATCAGTCTCAAGGGCTTTAATACCTTTATGCCAATCACCTCAGCATCACTTTCAGCCTGAAAACAGCAATGTGCTAATATAGGGACATTTGCACATACTGAGTTGTTTTTTTCTAATGGAGGGTGGTGACTGAGCAGAAATAGTTTCTAAAATGCTGTTTACTTTCTTAATAGGGCTGACTTACAACGTAAAGAAAGGTCAAATTCGTCTGAATAACTTTGGGGTTTTATACATGCAAGACAATTAGAGATTTTTAATAAATAAAGGATGCCATAAGGGCCCCTGGCATGTTTAGACAGAGTGGGCATGTCTGGACCCAGTGTGGAACAGTGATCCATCACTGCTAGATCAACTTCAAAAGCAATTCAACAAGGGCTCCACATACACAACATTACAGAAACCTGTTCCAATAGCTTTCTTATGCAAGAGAAAACCTCAGTCACATTTGTATTTTAGGCAGTGAACCAACAAGAATGAAGCAAAACAACAGCAACTGTCCTCAAGAGATATTTTGGGCTGCTCCACTCCTCCCACTCCCCTTACACTCCTTTTCAATCTCTTACCAGTTTGTGCATTTTTGGCAACAGTGAACCATACTGCAGAGGTCACTGGCAGGCTGGTGGGGACCAGTGCAGCTTTTGGCTACCAAAGACAACTTCCCCAGCCTGGGGAAGCATTGACCTCTTTGCTCCCCATTTTGAGCTGGGGCAGAGGTGACTGTGGGTGAAGGAGGCAGAGGAATAGGAGAATTTTCCTCAGCCCAGCAACCCTTGACTAACAGTTGCTGCTTTTCCTCCTTGCCCCAGGATCTGCTATCCAACAAGTGTAAATTGAAGATGACAAATAAGAACATTAGCCTGGTGTTTCTGCTAAAATGATCCGCCTTGAAGTAGCTGATGTTGACACTTAAATTGTCAGCAGACTTCCAGTTTAGCGCTCCAGTTAGAAGAATGGGTCCATTCACACTTCCCTCTGAGCTATTGTTTCAACTGGGCAAGTATCACTGCAGCAGTTTACACTCCAGTTCCACTTTAAAGGGTTTTTTTGCAACCATTACCCAAATTGCCTGGAAACCTTTTTTTTTTTTAAATGTAAGCTTAGACTCTGGAGAGTAATTACACAACGCTGTAAAAATAGTCTGCAGCAATTTACATAGCTGTGAAATATTGGAGCTGTTTTTTTCCAGTGTACCTGCGTATACATGGCTGCAGCTAGCTCCAGTATTTACAGAGGACTCACTGGAGCTGCGATCACAGAAACTGGTATTTCAAGTTAGGCCACACACATGAACAAAACATTTCTTGTTATAAGGCAAGGTTTTGTATTTTGGGGTGTTAGATCATCATCTAACTGAAGCACTACCTTGCCACTTCTGCCTTTCCTATGTCACCTTCTGGCTGGATTCAAACATCCTTGTGGCTAATGCAGGCATTGGTTATGTAGTCAAGTAGGAGAGTATTAATTTAACTTCAGTTTCTTTCCTGTATTGTGTGTTCCTTCCATTTTGAACAAGTTACTCATACTGAGGGGCTGTATCCTCATTTCTCTCTCTGCAGTCAACTTTGTTGCTGCTCACTTCTCTTAGGTATTATATATCCTTGCCTGCTGGAAGCTCAGTCCCCAGCCTGCTCTCCTGCATGCTGACTTGTTCTCTCTTGATGCATCTCACTTATGGTAGGACCACCAGTCCCACTGGAACTAAGCAATCAATCCCACTTCTTCTTAAGAGTAGGTGAAAACTCTGCTGTAGCACGTGGTAGAATAACTGCCCACTGACCCTTGTCTGCTATGCTGTTTGTCAGGACTTTGGACATTTTCAAGCCCAGCTGACCAACGGGATAAACCAATACAACCCAATCCTTCCAAAGTACAGTATGAGCTCTCTGGATTGCAAGCAATTATCTTGTCCAGACCCTGAAGACGCAGTGGCTTAATTCTTCCTTTCTGCGCTTCTCTAGAAGCCTGTTTCTGTCTCCCCTGTAATTCTGCCAGGCTCCTACCCTGCTAGCTCCTACTCTCCCATTTAAGGAGCTAAGCTGTTGTTTTCCCCAGGAGAGCTTAAGTGATCAAATCAAAACTAACAGAATGAATGGATAAAGCCACAGCCTGGGAACAAACCTATTGCCTGAAATCTAAGCAAAGAAACTATTCAGGAAACACTTATAAACAAAGAATACATGACAGAAGTAAGAATTTATGCAAGTGACTATATGCATACGGGAACAACAACTTCCAAGTCTTGCAATCTAGCAGTGAAGAATTAATAACTGACCATTAGATTCAGGCATTGATTTGAAGGAGTTAAATTCCCAGGCTGCCTTTTCAGAGCAGGGTGGGGCATTGGGGAAGTCAGACAGAGAAAAAAAAAAAAGGCACCTGAATGCCCTGGGAAGGAGCAGCAAAACCTTCTGTCAAGCTCGCCTTCCTCTCCTATGCTACAAATACTCCCCAGCTGAGGGTCTCCCGGTGCCCACCGGCAGTCGCAGCCCTCGGCTGCACACACCTGCGTGTGGAGTGACCCACGGGAGCAGCCTTTTCCACACCAGGAAGCAAGTGCCACGTCCAGTCCTGCTCGCCTCTCCTCACAGCCACCCGTCCCCACTGGTGTGACAGCACATGGCATGGCCAGTGGCCGGGGCCTGAGGGCAGGGACATGGGCATCCTCCCCGTTTCGGAGTGGGCATCCTGGAACACATCGTTTGGGGGGCCAGGCACCGGGAGCGGGCCCCTCTCCGGCCCCTGGTACAGCACACACAAGGTAAGTCCCTGACATGCAGCACCATGCTGGGGCCCAGGAACAAGTGGGCTCAGGGAGAGCGGGGTAATCATTTCAGCCTCTCCCCACTGTCCTCCGAAGAGCCCCCTTCCAGAGCCTGTTTGCTGCTGACACCTGCTCCCTCTTCACCCTGTTGTCCAGCCCGCACCGCCCTGGCTTCCCCCTCCAAGCAGTCCTTTCTGAGTAGGAACAGGCAGAGACCTGTGCTGTTCTGCGCTAGAGCATCGCTGGTTTTTGTCATTGGTGTTTCTGCCTCTGTCAGTGCTGACAATGCATTTGGGCAACTGCAAAAGAGAGACTGAAGTGGCCCCCGAGAACTAGCAAGTTGAAGCATCTGCTAACAATAAAAATGAATTGGAGGTTGATTAAACCCTTTACCTTTTCCCTGCTTTTTGCTTCACAAACTAGGAGGCATGGGAGGATAGTCAACATTCTTGTTTTTCGCTGCATAAGAGGCAAACCATTTTTTTACGATGCAAAGTATTGGTATAAATTGTGCATAAAATGGCTTGCAACTAACTGCTCTCCTTTCTCTGCAAGCAGCCCAGTAGCAGGTCATAGCCTGGGGAAGGTCCCAAAAACTTTCCCCTCTGGATTCTGTGTTTGCTACTGGGTGAATATCCAGATGGCAGGAGGCATTTCTCAGCCCCATGTTCTCAGAGGGAAGGAAACCTGTGAATTCCTGTGCTTGGGCCCCCAGAGCAGCAGGCCTCCTGGCTGATGGCTGGTGGCCGTGCTTCCCGGGACCAGAGCTGGAATCTCTTATGGGAGACAAGAGTGTAAAGCCAAGGGTTACTGTGGGTTTGGGAATTAGGGTGCCAGGGCTGGGGTGCTTGCAGAGTTGCTGGAGAAAGGCACCAACAGGGAACACCCTTGGCATGGGGACACCCACCTGCACGTCACGGTGGGGTTATTGGTTTGCTTGCAAAACGTGCCAGCCCTGCTTCTATACTCCTTGGGGTGGTTGTGTGAGGATTGCTGTGTTTTAAGCCTGGGAAGACCTCAATCACTTTTTAGTGTTGCTTGGGCATCGTGGGTGAGACCGATTTTCTGTGCTTCTACATGAGCTGAGGCTTTGGACCAGGTAATGGGCAACTAAGGGTCATGTGTTACTGTCAGCCTTCATTTTCCCAACAGTTAAATTCTTCTGTGCACCCCCATTTTCACATTTTACATTTCTGAAAATATCAGAAACCATTTCCTCCCTCCATTCCTGGCCATGATTCAGTGGATCAGCCCAGTTTCAGGTCTTCGCACAGGGGCTCTTTCCCTTCCCCTTTTCCTGAGACCATTTTATCCCCTTGGTTTGGTTTGAAGAACAGCTCTTTGCTTTCTGCCTCTACAAGAGACCATAACCGCACCAGCTCCCATCTGCCTTGAAACATCCCAGGAAAGCTGAGGTGAATTGCTTTTGGGGGAGTATTTTTCAGCCCATTCAGCTCCATGAACCATCAGGAGGTGAAAGAGTGAGATTCCTTTTCAAGAGCCCCTAGACATGAGGGGTTCAGCATGGCTGCCGGTCACAGCTACCTAGTGCCATGTGGGCAGCAGAGACACCACATGGGATCACCAGATCTGACACATGCATTAGGGAAATCCGTGGCACTGGAGCAAGCCTTAAACAACGTCTGAACACACAGCTCCCTGGAAGAAGTTAAAGTGCCTGTGTCCACGTGGCTGTGTAGTGTAATGCCTCCTTGTGCTGGCATTACATTTCTTTGTTTTTTTTTAATTTGGGTTATTCTCCTGCCAGGTTCCTGATCAGGCTAATTGGTGCTAGCTGTCAGCATGAGGGTAGAAGGAGGAATGCGTGGCCATAGGGAAAAAAAGGGTGGAGGCAGGCCTTCTCCTTGGCGTCAGCGTGGATGTAGCTTGGTTGATGCTGCTTAAGGAACTGCACCTCTCAAATCAGCAACACAGGATCCCGTCCTCTCACAGCCTTCCCTGTCTCAGCGCTGCGTTACATGTCACGTGACATGGGCGTGTTTAATGATGCAGTAAAATCTGATGAAATACGTACTTAGTTACTTGAAGTATTTCCTCTCAAAATAATATTATTGTAATATTTTTGAGTCTGCTGGAGTAATGAATGTAAGGAGCCACCATATGTGGACTTTTTCTGCTTAATAGAAAGTGTATGTAATTGCCTCAGTTTAATCCTTTTTTATTTCCCTCAGCGCTTCTTAAAGGTTGTTTATTTATTTCCAATGTTGTTTATGGACAAAAACATTTTGCAAGATTAGTTGAGATTATTATCTACAATATTGATCTTCATTTGACTTTGTATCAGAGAAGGAGAAAACAGCTGGGTGAGAATATTCAATGGAAGTTTGGATGTAATACTTCTTCCATAACTCAGTGTTTCACATGGCTGTTGTGTGTAGTCACTGTGTGTAGTTGTTCAAGTGCAGAAGCTGAGTTGAAGATGGAAATGCATTTCATTTCTGCTTCTCTTTCCTCCTTTGCCTGTCTCTTAATAAACTCAGAGTTATTACTGGCTGCCCAGACACTCACCTCGAGAGAATGTTTTATTTCATGGGTTGTGGTAATAAATCATTTCGGCTCTATATTTGAGGTTTAAAATGTTGACAGCTCCTTCAGATGGATCTGTGGCCTCTTGTCCCATGACAATATATCACAGCCTGTCACAGGCCATACGCGCAGGTGGCGATTACGTGCAGCCAGGAAACCTGATCCTTTGTGTGGTCTAATCAGCGGGCGGTGGTGGCTGCTAACAGGTGTGATGAGAAATCCCACAGATTAACCACATCGTTGTGAGGTCTTTCTAGGCTGCCTTCTATCGTATACATGAAATCTAGATCTCCTGTGAAGTACCACAATTAAGGTTTTTAGTTCATTCTGTTCAAGGAGAAAGTCTTCAGTGCTTCAACACACCCCACCTTCCTAAGGGCTTGATGTCCAGTGCCATTGAGCCTCAGCAAGGTGAGGGCGTGGTCTGGTCCCAGTTTCTTCCAGTGGCAGCACAGTCTCTGCTGGTACTTCTGCTGCTGTGGGGGCTGCTGCCCCTGTCCTGTGAGGGACCCAGTGCAGGATGGCAGGGAGCTGCCACCTTGGAGAGGAAGATTATTTCTGTATTTCCCTTGGCTGAGGAAGCACCCCAGAAACAGTGAGGGCCTCTTCAGCTGGCACTGCCACCAGAGAAAAGGGTTGTCACGGCACATCCTATGAATATTCACCAGGATATTTTAAGCACTTAAACAATGAAATTTCCAACTACAGTTTTCAATCAGGGAAAGCTCTAGAGCAAGCCAAGGTGTCCATGGAAGTGAGGGTGGGAGCCAAAAGGGCTGCATGGCCACAGCACATGTGGGTTTCAACCAGGGCAGCTTTCCTCCGCAAGAAGCAACCACCAGATATTATCAGGCTCTTAAAGGTGAAGGCAAACCCTCCTGGTTTTTTCCACTTCATGTGTTTTGTAGATTTATTTTAATGCCATTTTCTCAGTCTCTGTAGGGTACCTCAGGCTGCAGTCTGCTCCCTGATGGACTGCAGATGTTAACTGTTACAGGTTAATCAGTAAACCAGTCCCTGAGCATGGGGAGAGTAGAGACAAACATGTCCTCACCCAGCTCTCTGCTGCTGTACTCATCTGTGAAGACTATGGTGAAAAGTTTTTCCTTTTCTCCCCCAGCTCCTTATTCTAAAACTATTCACTGCAAGTAAACAAGGGTATCAAAACACTAACTCTATTTCATTGTGTTGTTCTTTACCTGTCAGATTTCAGAGTTCACACAGTTTCAGTTTCCTTTATCTTATGGGGGAATGTGTATGGGGAAAAATGCATACTGTCTTCTTAGGTGGGAAATGTGTGTTATTTTCAGCCCTTATAAATCAAAAGTTAGGAAGAGAACTTTGTGCAGCCTTTCAGATACGCCTTTTTTGAATCAGTCATAGGGAATCCAAAAGTCAAAGCTTATAATGAAGAAACATTGCAAACAGTTGCTACCAGTGCCGATGCACGCTCTTCTGGTGTTGTTCTGCTGCTGGGAATCCAGCAGCATTTCCATGGCTTAGTCCCCATTTAATTAGGCTCTGCTAGAAAAGGATGTGTGGCTTTGGGTCATAAATGCAGGACTGTCAGCTGGGCCAGCTTTGCACCCAAGCTTTCAGGCTCTGCCAGAGCTGTAGGTCTGATCTGCTGGGGCGTGTGCTCTGAACAGCTTTAGTGTGAGCGAGAAGCTGACATAAGAAAGAAAAATAGAGCACTGGTTAGAAAGGGTCACCTATAGCTTTCTTACAACCTCATACATCCATTCTGCCTTGCCAAACATCAGCTGTCCCTGCAGATGTAAAGATCACAACATGTCCGGTGTGAAATGAGCACACAGCTCATAAGCTGCAGCCTCCAGGTTAAAGAAAGATCAGTTGCTGCATGGGAACTTACTCATTACTCAAAGGTAAGGGATATAAGTACAGTAGAGCCTTACCCCTTGCCTGTCCCCTTGCACAGTACCATAGGCATGTTTGTATCATTGCGACTCTCAAATTTCTTAGGGGAATGTAGCTTTTTTCCTTCAATCACTGCAAGCAGAGAGGGAGTAAGCTGTGGAGCTGTTTATACCTCTGAATATAGAGGAGGCAGGGAATGGGACAGCAGGTCTGGAATAGATGCCTTAGGTGGGAAAGTAGCCCAAAGGCTGGGGGTAGCATGCAGCTTTTCGAGCCAGCCTGAGGAGTGACCTGCTTATCTGGTTTCCACCCGGCACTACTCTGGGTCCCAGAACAGCCTGATTTCCTAGTGCTGTGTTATTGGCAGGCCTCTATCACTCAGCTTGGTTATCTCCTATCAAGGCTGGAAGAAGTCAGGTGCCTGTGGCAGTTTCCCCCCAAAGCCCAGCATGGTACTGGGCAGCAGATACAGCAAACCAACTCAGGTCTGTGTTTTGAGCTTGGAGCACAGACCCAAAGCAAATGCTATTGATGGGACAGCTCATCCTCCATCTGTTTTGGACACTTTCATCTCTTCAGCATTGCTGGCAGAGCTACTTGAATGAGTGCTTCCTAGCCTGCCAGCCAACAGAAGCTAGTGAGCAAAGCTCTTTTATTTAGGCTGACAACTCACAGTTCATTTTAACTAAAGCAGCCTTGGTGGCTCGTCCTGGAAACCTCAGCCAGGACATTGGAAACAACTGCCCTCGCAGGGCTGGGGCCATGCTGAGCACCAGCTGTAGCTCTGCCGAGTGCCTGTTGCCTGATTCTCACTGGGCTATTTTTCCCAAATCTCAGACTGTTTTCAATGCTTCCCCTCCCAACGGCTGCCATGGTAAAATGAGTTTTCAGTTTTTCTGAGGACATTAACGAACATGCGCATTTGATTTTTTTATTTTATTTTTAATCATGAAGGTGACAGTGAGTTAAACAGGATCTTCATAATTATGTTAATCTCTTTTAAGAGGTTTGAGAATATTAATTTGGAAATTTCTAGGCAATAAGGAACATTACAATTCTTGCCATTTGTCAGAAAGTGGGGTGCAGAAGACAAATGCAAGGAAACTTCAGTAACAAGTTATACATATCCTACCTAGTGCAGAAATTAGTTTTGCTTTGGACTGCTTCAAAATGGTATTTTACAGAAAGATTGGGGGCATTATACCAGACTCTGTCTGGTATCCAGCTCAGCCACTGACTACAGGGCTTAAAACACTGGCACTGCTCTTCAGCACAGTGATCCAGAGCAGCAGAATCAGATTTAGTCTGGAGCCAGTAGAGCAGGGTGAGTGCTCCTCTTCCCTTAGCACTGAGTAGGAAAGACTGAATCCCTACCCTGCTTTGGAGGTGTCTGGCTCAGTGCAGCTCTTTGCCCTCCCTGCCCCCAACTTCTAGACTACTCTGCAAATAAAATTGGCAGTGGCTACTGTGTTGATTTTGGTGTCTCACAGCCTTGGCTGGGAGTTGCAAGGTGATGCAGGGTGAAGGTCTGACTGCTTAGGCAAACACCTGTCTGCTCCTGAGATTTCATGAGGTTGCTGTGTGGATCTAGGACATGGCTGCCACCCAAAGATGTGGTGTTTCTCCCATCTTGAATCTATGCTTCTGCTGCTTCATTTGCCCCAGCGCTCATTTGAGTCCTTGGTGAGGCAGTTTGTCTGGCTAAATCGACAGGAAAATACTCATTGATACAATTTTTTAAATAAAAGTTGCCCTTCTCATAAAATCTCACCTGTGGCACTGTGGCCCCTTACAATTTTGTGACCCAAAGAAGACTCTGTTGCTCTTCGAAGCTGAGCTATGATCTTCCTCTTCCTATAGTCTTGAAGTCTGCTTTGGGCATCAAAAAAAACCATATCTGAATCTTACCCTTGCATGTCTCCAACAGTCCGCTGGATCTAATTAACTCCTGTTTGAAGGAATCAGAAGAATCCAAATGACTCGAGTAGAAATTTGACCAAACTCAAACCCCAAGGTTTTAGAAAGATGAACAAACAGCAGACTGTGCACTTTGTGAGGACCTTTGGCTAACCTAGTAACTGGAGGTTGCGATGATTCCATTTGGAGTTTTGGTCACATGTATAAACTGTTATGCTCATGTTTATAATGTCACCACAGATTGTCCCAGAAGAATGGCATTTGTTAATGTGAACAGTTGGGAGATATGCTTTCCATTCTGTGACTAATCTGGACTTTGAAACATACTGCCAGCAGCTTCAAAAGACAGCCAGTTGGTGTGAGAATCAACGGCAGGCCTGGAGCAGAGATCTTAAGAAATATGGCAGTGGTATTTGCAGAGTGTGCTCAAAGTAAATAGTCAATATCAAACTAAACAGATGTGTACTGCTTAAATTGAGGTTATACCGGTGTAACTCCATTATCCTCCATGATGTCCATGGTTGATTTACATCATCTAGGCTAGAAGCTTTGGCCTTGTTTGGTGATATGAACTGTTTTGCCCATAATGGGGGAATGAAGAGAGATTATGGAACTGTGGTAGAGACAAATCACGGGATCGTTGGAGTTTAACTCTTGGATGAGTCATGCAGTGACTCTCTGGCTGTATTCCCCTTTGTATCCTGCTGCATTCCGCAGAAAGAACCCTGTGATGCAGAGGCCTATGGTGAATGCAGGGTCTGGATCACGATGAGTGCAAGGTTTGGAGGAAACCCCTCCACATGTAGAAGCAATGACTTAACAGCAAAGCAAATTCTGGCTCCTTGGACATGGCTTCTTCATGCTGGTTGAGGTGAAGTAGTAACATAGAAGTACATATCCTCTTGTGGACAAGCCTAGCTCTTGCTGAAATTTAATCCCCTAGAACCAAATCAGCTTCATGGGAGCTAAAAACTCCATCAGAGTCTTAGCTAACATGTCTGATGACTTAACTGTCATCCTGCTCAAAACAAAGTCATCTTGCCAGCTGATATGGATTGCACTTGAAGCCTTTTTCTTCAGCAGCCAAGGATATCTCCACTGGAGAGAAGCTCCTGTGAAAAACAACCAGAATGTGAGTTTAGTGTACATAACAGACTTGTACCCAGATAGTTAACTCCCAATTAAAATCTAGTTTGATTTCTGGGGGCTTCAGCTTGGGAGTAAATAGATTGTGACTCCATTTACTTGGCTTTATGACTCTAACCCACTATTTCTTAATGTTTCTCTTCTGGTTTTGGGGGGGGGGGGGTTGTTTGTTTGTTTGTTTGTGGGTTTTTTCCTGCTTTGGAATTGTCACAAGGTTCTTGTATTTATCAGCTTCTGATGACATTAATCTCTTTCCTTTCTTTCTCTTTCTTTCAGTGACAATCTTTTGCTCCCTGCAGTGTCTAAAGCACCATGAACATTATCATTCAGTGTCTGTGTTATCATGCAGTAATGACTCAGTCATCATGCCAAGATGATGGAGAGCAAAGCTTGTAGTGTCTGCAGAAGCTGCAGTCAAACAAATAATAGCAGCTTTCATCTGATCAAGATTCTAGCTCCATCTCTTGACTATTGTACTGGTTTTGGCCAGAGTTAATTTTCTTCATAGTAACTTGTATGGGGCTATGGTTTGGATTTGTGACAAAAAAAGTGTTGATAACATGGGGATGTTTCAGTTATTGCTGAACAGTGCTTGCACGGCATCAAGGCAGTTGCTGTTTCTCACACTGCACCGCCACCGAGTAGGCTGGGGGTGCATGAGAAATTGGGAGGGGACACAGCTGGGACAGCTGACCCCAACTGACCAAAGGGATATGCCATAACATACGACATCTTGCTCAGTAATAAAAGCTGGGTGAAGAAGGAGGAAGGAGGGACTTTTGGCATTATGGCGTTTGTCTTCCCAAGTAACTGTTATGCACGATGGAGCCCTGCTTTTCTAGAAATGGCTGAACACCTGCCTGCTGATGGGAAGTGGTGAATGAATTCCTGATTTTGCTTTGCTTGTGCATGCAGCTTTTGCTTTACCTGTTAAACTATCTTTATCTCAACCCATGAGTTTTTGCACCTTTGCCCTTCTGATTCTCTTCCCCATCTTGCTGGGGGGGAGTGAGCAAGTGGCTGTGTGGGGCTGAGCTGCTGGCCCGAGTTAAACCACAACATTTATAGATCAGAGGCTGCCAGGACAAATTAAAGAGCAGTGCATGGTTTACAAAAGCATAGAGATGATGGCATCTGACTCATGAAAAGGGTGCTCAGTTTTCCTTCATTTTTTTAATTCTGAAAGGGAGTAGACTGAATTTATCTTCATGGCCCCATCTCTATAGTAATCCCTGTCAAGAAGAAACTTTCTAACCATTCTATCCTATACTAATGCTAAAATACCAGAAAAAAAGTTCTATATATGTATTGGTTTTGTGTGGCAAGGTTTTGGTAGCGGGTGGGGTTACAGGGGTGGCTTCTGTAAGAAGCTGCTGGAAGCTTCCCCTGTGTTCGACAGAGCCCATACCAGCCGGCTCTAAGACAGACCCGCCACCGGCCAAGGCCGAGCCAATCAGCGATAGTGGTAACGCCTCTGTGATAACATTTTTAAGAAGGAAAAAAAGTTGGGACGGCGGTATTCGGCAGCCGGAGAGAGGAGTGAGAACATGTAAGAGAAACAACCCTGTGGACACCAAGGTCAGTGAAGAAGGAGGGGGAGGAGATGCTCCAGGCACCGGAGCAGAGATTCCCCTGCAGCCTGTGGTGAAGACCATGGTGAGGCAGGCTGTCCCCCTGCAGTCCATGGAGGTCCACGGTGGAGCAGATATCCACATGCAGCCCTGGGAGGACCCCACGCCGGAGCAGGTGGGTTCCCGAAGGAGGCTGTGACCCCGTGGGAACCCCGCGCTGGAGCAGGCTCCTGGCAGGACCTGCAGATCTGTGGAGAGAGGAGCCCACAGAGCAGGTTTTCTGGCAGGACTTGTGACCCCGTGGGGGGCTCACGCTGGAGCAGTCTGTGCCTGAAGGACTGCACACCGTGGAAAGGACCCATGCTGGAGCAGTTCGTGAAGAACTGCAGCCCGTGGGAAGGACCCACGTTGGAGAAGTTCGTGGAGGACTGTCTCCCGTGGGTGGGACCCCACGCTGGAGCAGGGGAAGAGTGTGATGAGTCCTCCCCCTGAGGAGGATGAAGCGGCAGAAAATAACGTGTGATGAACTGACCGTAAACCCCATCCCCGTCCCCCTGTGCCGCTGGGGGGGTGGTAGAGAATCCGGGAGTGAAGTTGTGCCCGGGAAGAAGGGAGGGGTGGAGGGAAGGTGTTCTGAGATTTGGTTTTATTTCTCATTACCCTACTCCAGTTGATTTGTAATAAATCAAGTTAATTTTTCCCCAAACTGAGTCTGTTTTGCCCGTGACGGTAATTGGTGAGTGATCTCTCCTATCCTTATCTCGACCCACAAGCTCTTTGTTATATTTTCTCTCCCCTGTCCAGTTGAGAAGGAGGGGGAGTGATAGAACAGCTCTGGTGGGCACCTGGCATCCAGCCAGGGTTAACCCATCACAATATAGGAGAAACCACATAAAGTACAGTTGCTGAAGGATCAATAATACTCAAAACTGGGGAAAAAACTCACCACCTTGTTATGTCTTTAAGTGCAACAGAGAACATAAAAATGTGATAAAGGTACCTAGAAGGGATCATACAGCTAAACTGATTCCTGTTTTCTGCAGCAGAAGGCAACTATGTAGTAGATGTTTTGGATTCTTGTGAACTAGACACTCCTTACTTCAGCACCCACCATGAACTACAAAATGGTAACCAATGCTTTAAATCAGGTTACAGTTTCTAGTAAAAGGCACAACTGTAATGCGTCACAGGGAGACAGCTGGGAAAACATGAGCCCATTGCCTATATCTCAGGCCCCTGCAAGAAATTCACATATGAGATAATTTCTTTAAAGGGTTTATTTGTTATCCCCAGATTTGCATCTTACAGTTTTGACCAGAAGTATCTGCAAATTAAAAGCATCCAGTTATATGTTTGTGTGCGTACGTACCCATATACATACGTGTGAATATTTTAGAGAGTGCAAGACCTTTTGTTTTTAAATCATCACTGATAATCTAGCAGTTGTTTATATTTAAATGAAAAATGTTGCTAACCAGAAGGTTCTGCCTTCTGGAGTCCAGTCATTTCTTTTGTATTAGGAACCATCTGTAAATGATTAACACGCTCTGTGGAAATGAAACTAGGAGACCAAGTGTGTGAGGTGCAGGAAGGAAAGCAGGGAACTAATGTACAGCACCCCTCCTCTGCAGGAACAGCAGACTGGAAGGGCCTTTGGGCTGCCCATTCCCCTACCATAAAATCAAGTAATTCTTTTAACATATGGATCAAACTTCATTCTAAATGCAGTCAGTTCTTTTCTTTTTCCCCTCCCCTGTTGTTACTCCTGTTAAAAGCCTAACACAATGAGCATCCTCATTTCCAGCCTACGTTTACCCCTGGCCCACACATATGACATCAGAGTTCAACAACTGAGCGCGTTCACTCAGGTTGTGATGTGGAGAAGTGTTTTCTGTGCACATCAAAGGAAGGGTTAGTTATAGCTAACAGAGGGTTAATTGAGACAGGATGGGAGACAAGCCTGCCTTTGTTGGAAAATGATGCTGGAGAGGTGCATGCTGGAAGAGGCATGTCACTCCTCTCATGAGCTCCTCTTAGCTGGTAAAGGGAGATTTCTATGTAAAAGTTCTTTTTAGGATTTGGTAAATAATGTATTAAGCTGGCTACATTTCTGCCAGGGTTTTGTGTATCTGATTTAAATGGAATCAGAAATAGCTCATTTGTACTCCAGCAAGACTTGCACTACAATAACAAGAGGGAACGAGCTAGCTATGCTTGGTTTGGAGGCATGTTTGTGTGCACATGCGGAGTGAGCCATCTCTCCAACAGTACTCTCTGTGCCTTGTCCTGCAACCTGATGTCACTCTTAACAGCACTATTTACTCAGTTGTTCAGATAGCTCCCTTCTGAGCTTGCCTATCTTTCTGAGCACAGGCAGAGCTAGCTCCATCTCGCAGGGCGTGAACTGGTACACTCCAGCTCCCTGTGAGCCTTGGCTATCGATTTAGGGGTCCAGGAAGCCACATGAAGCAGGGAGAAGAGCAGCACAGCCTCTCAATGTGAGCCCGGCTGTAGCTTCTGGGAATTAATTACCTAGGCTTTGAGTGGTCTGGCTTGAACCTTACCTTGTACACCAGGAATTAGACAGGGTCAAACAGGAATATCCAGAAAGCCTGCTCCTGGGCAGCAATAGAGGAGTATCCCTGAGCCAACTGGCCATTTTGTGGGAGAAGCTGGTCAGGCAATGCTGGCTTGCTTCCTTGTTTCTCCTGAGGGACCTGCAAACTGGCAAAAGTTTATAATCCTATTCTTGCTTTTCCTGGTATGTAATTTCTGTAGTTGCCATGGAGATGTTATGTGATGGTCCTTAAGAAAATCTTTCTATTAAGATGTTATCAACTGTGATTGAAATTTTTAGACCCTCTGTTATACAGTCATTGGAGAGGTTTTTATTTGCAATCTAACAGGCTGTATTAAAATCATGAAATGGTCTTTGATTATGCAGCAAAGTATCCCAGGCTATTCACCTGAGGAGTAGTGTGAAAATCCATTCTGCCACTTCCCCATTCTCCCATTTATTTCTAATTTTGAGATTTGTTTCCTGGGAATAAGTTGAAACTTAGGAGTTGGGAGGTTTGGTTGTAACTCTTCAAAAAGGAAAAAAAATTACTACTCATAATGCTTGTTAACATTAAGTGAGCATATTGAAAGTTACTTTAGTATATTTCACAATTCATATTCTTCGTCTCAGTTTGTTATCCATTGTGAACATTAATTGAAGTAATCAGACTGATGAATATAAATAAGATTGCATGAAAATGATTAAAGCATGGAGATGAATAGAAGGGTCCCACTTCTGTAGTTGCTTTATCCTTTCAAGTTCCCACACCTTTTCATAACTTACCAGGGTCTCCTTCCAGCCTTTACAGTATGTCTTTTTTCTGGAAGAAGATATATTTTAGATTTGTGAGGTAACAAAAGGTAAAACCTAGTAAAGGCAAGGATGCTGTAATATTAATGAGATAGGAACTTTATCTACTGTGGTCTGGAATCCAGCCTGGTGACCTGTGTAAAATCTACAAACTATCTTGTCTTCACTCACATTTATCCTGACTTATTTACCAAGCCTCCTCTCTCCTTCTGTTCCTAACAAAGATGGCGCCAAATGTTTTAATTCTCTCCTTCTTGTATATTGAACAATGTCTTTTCTCTTTTATGTCACAATGAACAAATCAAAGGTATTTTCATTACATGTTCCAACACTGGTAATTGCCCTTTTACTCTTATTTCAGCTGTCCTTCAGTACTTCATATGGGCCTGAACCCACATATGAGTATAGGAATTGCACTGTGAAAACCATTGAAACAAGGACCTTGTTTTCTTTATACATCTGTAAAGCACTGAGTACAGCCAGAGCTCTGTGAATAATAATAGCTAGATGATAAGCCTCTCCTAATTCCACATGGTGGCTCTTTGAAAAATATGTTTTTTGTTAAGGACTCTGAATTCCCCTTGCTTCAGAGTTAACTCAGAATTGGAACTTTAGAAGGCATTCCCCCCCCCTCTTTTTTAGAAGATCCATTGAGATCTGACAAAATCCTAACTACTGGAAACAATGTGTAGGTTTTGAAGCAGTGTATGTCATTACATTTGTTGGGAACACCTTTTGATCACAAATAAATGCAGAAATAAAAATAGGAGGAACAGTTTAACTAGCCTCGATGAGTGAGCCGACAACATACTTTTGAAGTGTTTATTTTCTGCTCATCTGTTCAATTTATAGGCATAGCAAGTTTCCATAAATAATGGCCATTTATCTTTTAGTCAATGTGAATTAAGTTAAACTTTCTAAGTTTTTATTTCACAGGCCTGGCAACTGTAGTTTAATGTGCATTAGGAAGACATACATTAATATGGATAAATTGCATCTCACTGTATAACTGAGTCTTCAATGCAGATTTTAGTCCGCAAGGGATAAATTTATTAGAATTAGTCCAAAGATCTAGATTTCAGCCTGGCTTTCATTTGCCGTAAACCCCTTACTTTGCTTTGACAATAAAAAGAGAGCTTGCATGTAAAATGCCCTTTTAAAACACTGGCAGAATGATGTGAAAAGGTGCTAGCATAAATAAGCATCAGGTCCTTCATGAATGCTTGAAGTGCTTGAAGCAGCAATATGCCACACTACCGCTCATCTATTTTGAATAGCAATACGTTGCCACTTCACTTGACAAATGGATGCCTACTGACCGATCGTTCAAACCTCCCTTTCCCATGCCTGGGCTTGTGCAAAAGCCTTATGCAACTGGGATGGGGGATGCCAGGCAAGAGATGAGGGTGCCTTGCTCGAGACAAATTTGCCACTTCTTGAACTCATTCCCCCCAGCAGTCCCCTGTACAGGCCACTGTCACCCCTGGCAAACCGCGCAGGATCACCATTTTAAAACCCTTGCTGTGGCTTGTGAATTTTGATCAGCCTTTAGTGTTAAACATTGACAGGTGGCTTATAAAGAACATAAAGCTAATGGGGTATATTTTAGGAGGGTTATTTCAAACCTGGAACAGTGCCTTGCCAGCCTCACAAATAGTTGTTTTAACGCAAATGAGGCAGTGAGGGAATGGGGGGGGGGAGAGGAAGGCATTCCTCAAGCCGGCTTTGCCACCGAGGAATATGTTGGCAGATCCACAGCATCAGTCCATGGTCTGTGTGCTTGGGGACTATCTAGAAAGGACTGCAAAGCCAGCAAGTGACTTTCATGGCTTGTTCCAAACCATATTAAGGTGAAAGAAATCAAGTTTCTGTGGTGTTTTTTTACTTTCTGGAAAACTTAAGGGCAGGATATTTCTGTGACAAGCCTCATGCATTTGGAAGCACTGGAAGAATGCATCAACAGTTTGAAATCCGGGGTCCAACAAAGTGGCCTGTATGTTCAAACAGATGTTTTGGTGATGAAGGGACTTGCATTTTATGCCAACAGTTTTGAATATTTAAGGCTTTTTCCTGTAGAAGTCCTTAGTTGACTGAAGTAGCACCATGGCTCTGAAGTTGTGTCTGCAACTGAATTCCCTCATGGAGGTTTGTCTCAAGACTTATGTGTGGGAAGCCCTGCAGTGCTGTGGATGATATCACAACTGGATATCACAACTGGAAACTCTGTGTTCAGAGAATGTCATGTTTATTACTTATAAAACTGGCTGTTCCACCAGTCCTCTAGCCTCTAAAGGATGTTGAATGGCAGATGCAGCAAAAATAATGAAGCCTTTTACATGACAAGATGGGAACAGAAGGGTTGCGGTGGCCTTCAGGGCAATACAGCAACTGTTTTGGTTTGGTAGGGTGATCTATCTTCTGTCACAGGTCATCTTTCATTCATGCATGGTTTTACTAGCCTGAGATACGGTATCCTATTTTTTGTCTCCTGCTTTGAGCGCTGCTGTATATGATAGCTCTTGTGCATTAGAAATTGCCTGCTGATTTAAGATGCAGTCTGATTTGTGAAGTTTGCAATCTAGTTTTCCTCTTTACTTCATTTTTGTTCCCTGTTGTTTTCTTTAATATTGGCATGTCTGAGTATGAACCTGTACAAAACAGTTTTGAATGCTATAGCTGCATGGCGTTACTGTACTTTCATCTCATCTCCCTGAATGGATCCATGTGATATTTGACCTCCTTAGGGCATCGTACTCTGCTTTTAATCTTTAAGGGTCTGTCCAGCCCTGGGTTTGGAAGTATGGTGCTATCACCATATTAACCAGAGCTCATTAACACATGTCACCCTGGAGCAGGCAGCGCAGTATATATGCCAACAGCAACGCTCAGGTGAAACATGTGGTCATTACAATACAATGACCTGAGCAATGAGGGTAAGGTTTGAGCCCAAACTGCCACTACGAATTTGCCTTGATCGTACACATGCACTGTTTTTCCTTATGCGCAGACAGAGGAGGTTGCTCCAGTTAGGCACAAGGAAGTGTCACCTCGACGGGTTTGCATGTGTTTGTCAGGGCCCTGAAGGCACCCACAGCCCTACCTGTCCCTGCCCACCCCTGGGCTCTCCCTCCCTGCCCAAGGCCAGGGACCCCATTTCAGCCCCCCAGGGCCGTCAGCCTCTGCTCCAGCGATGCCACAGCAGGGCCTGCCTCCAGCTCCCCACAGCCCTGCCCTGGGTCCTGCTGAGCCCGGCCCACCCGCAGGCCCGTGCCCCAGCCCAGCCTCAGCTGAGGGAAATACTGATCTCGGTATTTCACAGGGAAGTATTGAGACAATGGTCACACATGTCTCAGTATTTCCCAGCAAATGAGGAGAAGACGACCAAAGTTTTTGACCTGTTTTCTGTTCCTGGCAGTTTCTGGAATCTGTAAGAAGAGGATTGACTTTTGGGTGATGGTTCCTGTTCAGACACCGGGTGGTCGTCATGTGTGATGGGTTAACCCTGGCTGGACGCCAGGTGCCCACCAGAGCCATTCTATCACTCCCCCTCCTCCTCAGCTGGACAGGGGAGAGAAAATATAACAAAGAGCTTGTGGGTTGAGATAAGGACAGATCACTCACCAATTACCGTCACAGGCAAAACAGACTCAGTTTGGGGAAAATCAACTCAATTTATTACAAATCAACCAGAGTAGGGTAATGAGAAACAAAACCAAATCTCATAGAATCATAGAATCATAGAATCATAGAATCATTTCGGTTGGAAAAGACCTTCAAGATCATCAAGTCCAAACATTAACCATGCCCCCTAAACCATGCCCTGGAGTACCCTATCCACTCGCTTTTTGAATACCTCCAGGGATGGTGACTCAACCACTTCCCTGGGCAGCCCATTCCAATGTTTGACAACCCTCTCAGTAAAAAAATTTTTCCTAATATCTAACCTAAATCTCCCTTGCCTCAACTTGAGGCCATTTCCTCTTGTCCTATCTCCAGCCACCTGACAGAAGAGACCAACACCCTCCTCACTACAACCCCCTTTCAGGTAGTTGTAGAGAGCGATAAGGTCTCCCCTCAGCCTCCTCTTTTCTAGACTGAACAACCCCAGATCCCTCAGCCGCTCCTCATAAGACTTGTGCTCAAGGCCCCTCACCAACTTGGTTGCCCTTCTCTGGACATGCTCAAGCAGCTCAATGACTTTCCTGTAGTGAGGGGCCCAAAACTGAACACAGTACTCGAGGTGCGGCCTCACCAGTGCCGATTACAGGGGAACAACCACCTCCCTGTTCCTGCTGGCCACACTGTTCCTGATACAGGCCAGGATGCGATTGGCCTTCTTGGCCACCTGGGCACACTGCTGGCTCATATTCAGCCGGCTGTCAACCAGCACGCCCAGGTCTTTCTCTGCCGGGCAGCTTTCCAGCCACTCTTCCCCAAGCCTGTAGCGCTGCATGGGGTTGCCGTGACCGAAGTGCAGGACCCGGCACTTGGCCGTGTTAAACGTCATACAATTGGCCTCAGCCCATCGATCCAGCCTGTCCAGATCTCTTTGTAGAGCCTCCCTACCCTCAAGCAGATCGACCCTGCCTCCCAACTTGGTGTCGTCTGCAAACTTGCTGAGGGTGCACTCAATCCCCTCATCCAAATCATCAATAAAGATATTAAACAGAACAGGGCCCAACACCGAGCCCTGGGGAACACCACTCGTGACCCGCCGCCAACTGGATTTCACCCCATTCACCACGACCCTCTGGGCTCGGCCATCCAGCCAGTTTTTCACCCAGTGAATAGTGCACTTATCCAGGCCACAAGATGCCAGCTTCTCCAGGAGTATGCCATGAGAGACAGTATCAAAGGCCTTGCTGAAGTCTAGGAAAATAACATCGACAGCCTTTCCCTCATCCACTAGGCGGGTCACCCGGTCATAGAAGGAGATCAGGTTGGTCAAGCAGGACCTGCCTTTCGTAAACCCATGCTGACTGGGCCTGATCCCCCTCTTATCCTGGAGCTGCCGTGTGAGTGCTCTCAAGACAAACCGTTCCATAATCTTTCCTGGTACCAAGGTCAGGCTGACAGGCCTGTAGTTCCCCGGATCCTCCCTCTGACCCTTCTTATAAATGGGAGTCACATTGGCAAGCCTCCAGTCCTCTGGGACCTCCCCTGTTGACCAGGAACGCTGATAGATGATGGAGAGTGGCTTGGCAAGGACCTCAGCCAGTTCCCTCAGTACTCTTGGATGGATCCCATCAGGTCCCATAGATTTGTGAGTGTCCAGATGGCGTAACAGGTCCCTAACTAATTCCTCCTGGATTAAGGGGGGTATGTTATGCTCTTCATCCTTACCTTCCAGCTCATGATGGAAGACTGAGGCAAAGAAGGCATTAAGTACCTCGGCCTTTTCCTCATCACTGGTTGCTACGTTCCCTTCTGTATCCATTAAAGGATAGATATTCTCCTTGGGATTCTTTTTACTGTTAACATATTTGTAAAAACATTTTTTGTTGTCCCTTACACTAGTGGCCAGATTTAGTTCCAGCTGAGCTTTCGCCTTTCTAATTTTCTCTCTGTATGATCTAACAAGATCCCTGTACTCCTCCCAAGTTGCCCGCCCTTTCCTCCAGAGATGATAAACTCTCCTTTTTTTCTTAAGTCCTAGCAAAAGCTCCCCATTCAGCCAGGCCGGTCGTTTTCCTCGGCGGTTTGACTTGCGGCACATGGGAATAGCCTGGTCCTGAGCCATTAAGATTTCCTTTTTAAAGAATGTCCATCCCTCCTGGACCCCTTTGCCCTTCAGGACCGTCTCCCAAGGGACTCTCTCAACCAGTGCCTTGAAGAGGCCAAAGTTAGCCCTCCGGAAGTCCATAGTGGTGGTTTTGCTGACCACCTTCTTTGCCTCACCAAGAATTGAAAATTCTACCATTTCATGGTCACTAAGCCCAAGACGGCCTCCAACCATCACACCTCCCACCAGTCCTTCCCTGTTCGTAAACAACAGGTCTACCAAGGCTCCTCCCCTGGTTGGCTCACCCACCAGCTGTGTCAAGAAGTTATCTTCCACACACTCCAGGAACCTCCTAGATTGTTTACTCACTGCTGTGTTGTATTTCCAGCAGATGTCTGGAAAGTTAAAGTCCCCCACAAGGACAAGGGCACACGATTCTGAGACTACTGCCAGCCGCTTGTAGAATGATTCATCCGTCTCTTCAACCTGGTCAGGTGGTCTATAACAGACTCCCAGCACAATATCTGTCTTATTGGCTTTCCCTCTCATCCTCACCCATAAGCACTCCACCTTGTCATCAGAATCGTGTAGCTCTGAACAGTCAAAACATTCCCTAACATAGAGAGCCACCCCACCACCTCTTCTACCTTGCCTGTCCCTTCTGAAGAGCTTGTAGCCATCCATTGCAGCACTCCAGTCATGGGAGTCATCCCACCATGTTTCCGTGATGGCGACTAAGTCATATCTATCCTGCTGCACAATGGCTTCCAGCTCCTCCTGTTTATTGCCCAGGCTGTGTGCATTGGCATAGACGCACTTGAGCTGGGCTATCGAATCCACCCCTAACATTGGCACGCTGCCCCCAGGCTCATCTCTGGTGCACCTAGTTTTATCCCTTACCCCCTTCAAACCTAGTTTAAAGCCCTCTCTATGAGCCCCGCCATCTCATGAGCGAGGATTCTTTTACCCCTTTGAGATAGCTGGATACCATCTGTCGCTAGCAAGCCCGGTGCTGTGTAAGTCTCCCCATGATCAAAAAAATCAGAACACCTTCCCTCCACCCGTCCCTTCTCCCCGGGCACAACTTCACTCCCGGATTCTCTACCAACCCCCCAGCGGCACAGGGGGACGGGGATGGGGTTTACGGTCAGTTCATCACACGTTATTTTCTGCCGCTTCATCCTCCTCAGGGGGAGGACTCATCACACTCTTCCCCTGCTCCAGCGTGGGGTCCCACCCACGGGAGACAGTCCTCCACGAACTTCTCCAACGTGGGTCCTTCCCACGGGCTGCAGTTCTTCACGAACTGCTCCAGCATGGGTCCTTTCCACAGTGTGCAGTCCTTCAGGCACAGACTGCTCCAGTGTGGGTCCCCCATGGGGTCACAAGTCCTGCCAGAAAACCTGCTCTGTGGGCTCCTCTCTCCACAGATCCGCAGGTCCTGCCAGGAGCCTGCTCCAGCGCGGGATTCCCATGGGGTCACAGCCTCCTTCGGGAACCCACCTGCTCCGGCGTGGGGTCCTCCCAGGGCTGCATGTGGATATCTGCTCCACCGTGGACCTCCATGGACTGCAGGGGGACAGCCTGCCTCACCATGGTCTTCACCACGGGCTGCAGGGGAATCTCTGCTCCGGCGCCTGGAGCACCTCCTCCCCCTCCTTCTTCACTGACCTTGGTGTCCGCAGGGTTGTTTCTCTTACATGTTCTCACTCCTCTCTCCGGCTGCCGAATACCGTCTGTCCCAACTTTTTTTTTCCTTCTTAAAAATGTTATCACAGAGGCGTTACCACTATCGCTGATTGGCTCGGCCTTGGCCGGCAGCGGGTCCATCTTAGAGCCGGCTGGTATGGGCTCTGTCGAACACAGGGGAAGCTTCCAGCAGCTTCTTACAGAAGCCACCCCTGTAACCCCACCCGCTACCAAAACCTTGCCACACAAAGCCAATACATCATGTTAGAGATATTATGTGTCCCACAAGGATATCTAAGCCAAGCTCACAGGTGCCTGACAAAGCAACCACTGTGGTTCAAAAGCAGTCGCTATTCTGGAGGGGATGCCAGTGATGCAGGGCATTGGAAAATTTCCTTCTGGAGTCCCTGTCCATGCAGTGTGTAAAGCATCAAAGGGTTATCCATAGATGCAGCCTATGGATAGGGTAGGATCGGCCACTGAAACGAAAAGAGCTGCAGAGAGACTGGGTTCTCTGCTGGGAGTAGTGTGGATGTATTACAATTACTGATGTGAAAGCAATAAAATGATGGGGTAAATGGGGTGGCAGTTTCTGTTTTCTATTCCTTACTGTCTCCTCTTTCTTAAATGCTTCATGATGAGGCCACTTCTCCACCCCCTCACAAGGGAGCATGTTGTCATTTGAAAAGAACAAATCTTCGGGACCAAGAAAACAATTTTGATTTAACTGCTGTTTTATTGAAGCTGCTGTGTGTGCAGGATGATGAGGGGCCTGAAATAACCCACCTGTGAAGTGGTCAAACTTTGCACAAGATCAATGCTCAGAATTTAATGCTACAGCATCGAAGCCTCAGGAAGGAAAACCGATTCCCTCTACTTTTGTGGGATCCTGGGTGGGGACCATATGACAGCATTTCCCCAGTGTGGAAGGAGGCTACAAAGGCTCCTTGCGTCCCTGTAACGGTTAGCACCTGATCTCAGCAGAGACGTCTGTGCCGAGGTGTGTTGAGACGTCTTGTCACACACTCCCCACTGCTCCCAGTGAGGGGTGTTCCCAGAGCATGGAAAATGCGCTGTGCGTGAGAGCCCAGGACACGCTGATGGAGCATCCACTGGAGGATACTGGGGTGCAAGGAGGGGATGCAAGATGGGAAGGACCTCCAGTGGCCAGGCGCTAGAGGGTATGGGCAAAACTCTTGAGCAATTCTTCTCATTGAACGCCTCTTGTACACAGGCTGTGGCACTGGTGCTGCAATACTTAGCATAGAGGTGTGTGAGCAAAGGGAGCTCTCTCACCTCCTGCATTCCCCTCTCTGCATCCCCTTGTACCTGTCAGTCACGTCTTGGTGACACCTGGCAGCCAGCCAAGCATTTCACCCAGAGCAATTCTGTTGTCTGCTTCTCCTTCTGAGTCTAAGCCACTACAGAAATGCATGGGCTGGAGGCAGTTGCATTCAGCTATGGCGCTTAAATAAGAATATTATCATCCATTTGTAATAAGGCTGTTGTTTCTTCACACTTTTGGGGGTGCTCTTTCCTCGTCTGGGAGTTACCTAACCACAACAATAACCTTCCCCTCCAAGAGCTTGCTGGAACACATATTGTTCTTTATAAATGCTGAAGGGCAACAGTCTCTGTGGCTGGTAGGCACTGCCTGTTCATAGGCGCTCAGGGACCTTCTTGGAGGAGTCATGAAAGCTGAGGAGGCTGTGAGCACTGAGTTGGATGCAGCTTTACAGCTTGCAAGCAATAGTTATGCTGGGTTATGTTACCAAGACCTTGTTTATAAAAACCACTGATAGTATGTTTGTCTTCTCTACAAGCTAATGGGGCTCCTCACAGCACCATAGCAGTGACCTTGAAAGGGTCTTGAACACACTTATGACAATATACAAAGTGTTAGAACATTTTGAAAGCAGACAGGGAGCTCTACCATGTACCTGTTATTTGAGATTGCTGAAATTGCATCTTTAAATGGCTGCTTTCCAAAATAATGAATCCTGCTTGAATGTTTTTAATTTCTCAGCTTCATAGAAAGTTTGCAAATCTTACTGAAACTTAGACAGGCTGATTAGAAAAGAATTTGATGAAATAACACAATACAGTAAAGAAACTGTCAGGAGACCTATGTTCCCTGCTGCCCTGTCAAATAGCAGATATGTTAACACGTAAGATAATTGTGTTCCAATATGAACAGTTTGATTGCTGTTGATTTTCCTTCTGGATTATGTAACAAAACAGGTCCTTTTTTTGGAAAAGAAGAATACCTGTGTGTAGTGTTCAAGTGAGACCTCTCTAGTTTTTTCTTTCATGAGATTTAAGAAGGTGTTCTACTGAAGGACAGCAAAACCACCTCCTGCACTGGGATGCCCTCTCCATTCCCAGCTGTTTACTACTTAAGCCCTAGTCAACCGTGCAGAGACATTTTTTATCAGTGCAGCCTGAAGTCAGTGACTGAAAAGTGCAATAATTTGTTTTTGATTGGGTTATAATGTGCTATCAGAAAACCACCATTGTATTGTTCTTCTTAAACTAAAAAGAAGTATTTTTGTATTTCTTTGTTTTGTGATCTTGCAGACTCAGCTCTTGGGAGTTTTACTTGCTGCTGCTTCAAATTTTCTGATTAGTGTCTCTTTGAATATACAGGTATGAAATGATTTCTCTTTATTCAGAGTTGTTTATATTTAGCAAGTAACTTATGTTACAATTTGTTTTTATGGTGAAGTTCAAAATACAAATTTAGTTGCATTTAATAAACATTCCCTCTCTTTAACTGTAGTTTAACAGTGCCCTGCTGTAGTTGTTAGCAGTATGATAGCTCTCAACCTGTTCTGTGCTGTGATTCTCATATGGGAACAGAATAAAAATTCATAACTCCTCCTCCTCCTTGTAATGTGCCATAAGGAAATACCAGCTGTGACCTGCTTCTGGTCCCACTGGACATCACATGAACCTGTCTCAGAGTGTCAAAATCTAAAATGGACTTGACCACAAGGTCTTAGGCGCTGCTTAATGAAATGATTAATGTAATCAAATGCATAGAAACATAAAGTTTTTTGTAATATTGGGCCCCAAAACAACTTTGACCAATTTAGTTTTCCTTCTGCAATTAGGATGAAATAATCTGAGTAAATATTATTTTACATCATAAAAGCAATGGGAGGTGCTGACCTTACAACTATGGCAAAGGGTTGTAGGATGAGATTTATAAAATCCTTTCTGTATTAATAATTAGAATACATACTCAGTAGAAAGTTAAATAATTGATTGTAATCTGTATCTTGTAGACTTCATGGTATTTTTAGGTCTTCTAACAAAAGTTTTTAAAGTGCAGAAGATGTTGTGTAAGTTGTCCAGAAAAAGTATTTTTGCTAGCTTGTATTTTGAGTTGTATATGTCTCATATAATGCTATTTCTTGTTTCTTCTGTGAAGGATAAAACAGAGAGCTATGGAATATGAAATCTTCTATTCATAATAACCCATTATATTAATGCTGGGAGGTTCTTTAATGATTCCCTTCTATTTTAAGTATCTCTAGTTGGAGAATCCCATAGAAAGAAATCTGTTTAGCCAGAGATGGCAGGCAGGTTGAGATGACTGATGCTTCTCCAATATGAGTTCCAACTTGCTGATGGTGACAGTACTAGGACAGGCTCTGTTTCAACAGAAAAATTCTTGTTGGTGAAGTGGAAATTCAGTCCAGCCCATAATAATGAGGTTGTTCAGACTTCATAGCTTTTGTCTGCTGAGGGCACTGAGTGCCAAAGTGGATGCTTTGCCAGGGGATGTACTGAAGCATGCAGACAGACTTCTATTGACTTGTAATCATTAACAGCATTTACTGGATTTGAACAATCTTCCAGCATTTTAAATGCTGTTTGGGAAAACCCGATAGCTCTGCATTGCCACTTGACAGACAGTTTCAACTGAAATTTTTATTTATGCTTTAAAATAGGTTCTTCTCCATTTAGTTACAGTATCTTATAAATATGAATAATGACTTTCCCTACATCTCAACATTTATTTTCACACTCATATTAAATGGACAGACCAAATTTTATTGTTCTCTCTCCCTCTCCCACCATGCAGTCAGTTATCCCGCCTCTCTTCCCTCTAGCTGGTTGTCAGCTAAAGAACAGCCCACCATTTACAACGTATTTCAGCTGGATTATAAACAGCCTCCACCAAAATACCATCCACACACATTACTATGCAAAGGCGGCAGACATCTGGAGAAAGAAGGCTGTAGGGGAGCTGCTGAGCTCACCCTCCTGTGTTCATTGCATCTTTTCCATCACGCTGTGCCCCCAAGAGTTATTCCTACAAGAATCTAGGGAGAAACCAGAGTTAAGGATTCAGTTAAGAACTCGTCCTATTTGGTTTTCAGCAGAAATTTGGATTCTTGATTTGAATATTATTTAATATTAATTTCAATATTATTTAATATTCATTTCAATTGGATCTTTATTGGGCTTTTTTTGTTTTTGTTTATAAAAATGGAACATGCAAAATCCTGGATGTTACTGTGAACTGCCGGTCTGTAGCTCAGGGAATTTTGATTTCCTTATGCTCCTTTTCTCCTTGGAGGGCTAAACTTCCTAGAATTTCATCCCCTGAACATGTTCCACAGCATGAAGCTGCACTAATGTGCTGCATCCTCTCAAAAAGAGGAACGACTGAGACTATGGTGTATCACAGACCTTACTGTTTGGCCCATACTCTGTAGCATAGCCTACAGAGTAGAATGGGAGTATGTTTACAACTTCCCTGGGGCTCTGCAGGGAGACTTCCAAAATCAAATATCAACTGATGGAGAGAAAAATGTAATTTACCACTATTTATACTACAATAACCGTATCATTTGGTTTCCAACTTTTTGACCCATGTGCAGAGAGGCTGGTGAGGAATCTGAGAAAGGAAACTATTCTGCAGAACTAATGTGGTAAACATTGCATCCTTCCCAATCATGACACCTTCCTGATGGAGACTGCCTGGACTCTGTTTCAGAAGACCAGTGTGATCAAAGTCAAATTATCCTGTTATATACAGGTTCTTGCTGTACAGCCAGAGAGACAACAATTACATGTGTCAATGATACCTTCTCCAACAAGAAATGTTGATGAAGTATTACTTGAGTATATATTATACCTATTGATACAGGTATAGCTGGTTTTCCTTCTGAAAATAATGCTTTACCTGAGATCTTCTTCTAAGGTCAAACAGAAGATTGTAGCCAAATCCTAAATTCTACCTAATTAATTTAGAGTCCTCCCTACAGCAGATGTGATTAAGTAAGTGCGTGCTGCCTTTTTCCTTTTGAAATTGTATTTCTGGCAAGGATATGTATCATGGAGCAGAAGCACCAAGTTGCCTGGTCCCCTTCTCGCGGTCTGTTGCCACAGTCTGATTCTGCCCCATCTCCTGCCCTTGAGTGTTTCCAGATTCAGAGCACAGCTGCTGAGCTTTGCTTTGAGAGAAGAACAGAGGTGCGCAGTGATAGCTAGGAAGCACTAGCTAGTATTCAATTCATATTTTTCAGGTTTATTCAGAGGTCTAATTTTTCAGTAATTTCCACCATGGTTAAGAAAGCACGCATCTGAAGCAGCACCGAGTTAACACAAAGCAGTGTGTCTGCAACAACAAGCTGAAAGTCATGTTTAAAAAGAAAACCTTGACACACCTGGAATTTGAAGTTGACAGCCCCTTTAATTATTCCACTTTTGTCAGACATAAGAACACAATGGAAGCCTTTCTTTTCATGTCTGTTCCTAATAATTAATTTTCTAGAAATGCGCTCATCTCCGACTGGCTTGTGAAACAGAGCTGAAGCCCTACTACACAAGCAAGCTATGGTGGTGTGGGATTACCCTCCTGGGGCTTGGAGAGGTGGGCAATGTCACAGCCTACGGATTTGCCCCTGTTGCCCTTGTTGCTCCACTGGGATGTGTATCTGTCATAGGTGAGATGGTTTGCCATTTCTTGCTTGGGTACATACTTGTTTGTGACTAGAGGAATAATACCACAGGAGCTGCAGCAGGAACACAAGGGGAAAATGTTAGTTTTGTGGTTTGAAAAGAAATTATTTATATAATTACATGAGCTGACAGTTGAACACAAACCCTTTAACTCAAGAGACTCTTCTAATATCTTTCTTTTTCTATAGTTTTGTCATTTTTGCCACTCTGTGCTCTGCTAGTTCCTGCCAGTTGGTCACCCAGTGCTGTACCGGTGTTACCAGCTCTGCAAGCCCTCGAAGTGGGAGGCTGGCATCCTGCTGACTGCATAGAGCTGTGGTCTGATCCTGAGTACCTACAACATGTTTTCTTTGTTATCGTCACACCAAGCAGTTTCTGCTCCCTGTCCCCTGTCCATCACCATGATTCATGCTGACATGGGCAAACTTGCTTGACTTTCTGCAGTGTGTGACAAAAAGGGCCTAGAGATTTCCTGAAATGTTTAGCTCATTTATGGACGTTATCAAAGTTGTTCAGTTGTTCCTTCATGTGCAGCTTAATTGGACTTTAGCAGAATTCTTATCCTTAGGACCCATTTGATATGAACTTACTCTCTACTTCATGTGGTTTCTTTGTAATTAAGGCATTGACAGGTGTGAGATGTCTGTTTCTTTCATAAAGAAACATATATTTTAAAATATGTTATCATATTGTGTTAAAGCAAAGCAGAGTGGACAGGGCAATATTGTACAGAGGCTGTGAAAGCAGGAATACAGAGTGCAGCTGTATCCCTTAATCAAGTTGCTCCATATCCACAGCTGAAACATCTAGGGCTGAGATATCACAACAGCTCTGCATACACTGGAGCCCATTTGCTTGCTATTGACAAGTGATAACATTTCATGGTCTGTCTCTAGCTACTAGTTTCATGCTTGGAAGTGACATTGCAGTGAGTGATTCTCCATGGGAAGGTAGAAAAATGAATTCTCTTCCCGGTGGACTGCCTGGCTGAAGTGGAAGGAGGCAGCCAACAATATATGGGTGCAATTTAGCAAAGAGATATTGGGGGAAGGAAACTGCAGGCAATTTACTGTAACCTTTAATGTTAAACTATTGCAGAATTTTGGAGAATGAGATATAAAGCCACAGTAGTTCACCATTATAGGAAAGATTTCTCAAAGAAAGGAATGAGATATTACCTGAGATGAAAATGTAAATTAATATGACAAATCCTGGTGTGATTTTCATGGCGGTAGTTATATCTTTAACAATAGTAGACATTTCCAGATGTCTCTGAATATAAAGGAACATTGACCAATCGAATTTGTTGCCCAAACTGAATAAAATGCAAATATAGAAAACTAGAAAGAAGAAGTGAGAAGCAGTGGGAAGGGAAAAAACTCCATGAGTTATTAAACTGTTGCAAAGAAGAGGTCACATTTAGGGCTGATTTTTATCTGGGCAAATTCCTTCTTTACCTTTGCAATATGCAAAGAAATGTTGCGTGTTTCCTCCGTTCTCCATTTCCCCTTACTTATAACAAACACCAAGAAACCATTCTCCTAACTGTTATATCTTATCAAAATTCTAATCCACTTTTTTTTTTTCTTTTTTAACTGACCCAAATTGCTTATCCTGGAAGACCCCAGAAAGTACTTTAATATTTTATATTCCATTCCCATATATCAGCTGACAGTATCCATTTCATAGCCCAAACAATAGAGATATCTGAAATTTTATTTAGTCTAGCAAACATTCCCTTAAGGAAGGGAAAGTAAAAATGATGTAGGCAGCCAATTACAACAATAACTTCCCAGTAACACTTCCTACCACTAGATACTTTCCTGTCTTCTGAAATTAAAGCCAGAGAGAGAGATCATCCTTTTAATTTTAGAAGAGTTCTTCATTTAGGGCAATGACAAACTGACCAAGACACATGTGCATCATCTGCTAACAATGGGGCAAAGGATAGTTTAGGCAGCAGGTCTTCCAATTTAAAAGATCAGGCAATATTTTTCTCATTAAGTTGTGGCTTGGTTTAGGTAGTGGAGGGTGGACTTTGTACAGTCTAGTTGGCAGTTGATTTGAGGTATTGTTGATTGTGTGTCTTTCATAAGTTAATTTTTTAAATGAAGAAATCAAGCACTTGATAACAAACTCAAAATCTGTATCTGAACCCTAAGTCCACCCTTCTGATAAGCATTTTTTTTCCAGATTTGGTGTCAGCACATCCCTGTCAGCTGACTCTCACTGATATTGGGTACCCAGTACCTATGGTGTACTGAGGGGAAAGGTGCTTTGCAGTATGCCCAGTCATCTAGGGGATTCTCTAAAGATCTCCATCACTCTGGGTCTGCATGGAAAGTTTCCTTTGCTTGGAAACCAGGGGTTTGGAGGAGGATAAGGCAGACTGGAGTCTCTGCCCAGAACAGATTTGGGCTGTACCCATCATATGTCTCCAGACCTCTGAGACGGGAAGCATCCTGCATCTTAAAATAGATGGAGCCAACATCTATTATGCTCTGCTACCACATTTAACTGCATCCAACTGAATTTTGCATTTAACCCGGTACCAATTAAATAGTGAAAAGTTTGTGCCTCATTCTATTGAGCTGGGTGTTTCTGATGGCTGATTTTAGAAAGAATCCAGCACCACAGACCATGAATTGGCATGACACCAGTAGATTTTATTTTTTTTTCTTAGAATTAAGCTACAAAGACTATATTTTTCTTCTTACACAGTGGAAGTATTTCTGTGTGTGGTTGCAATGATGCAAGCTCTACATCTGTTGAGGGTTTTAAATAGTTTGAGAAGACAGCAGTTGTTTTCTTCAAGAGGAGAAATTGGTAAATTTTTAATTTTAAAGTGGAGGAGTAATACATGTTTAATGTGATCATTAAAAAGCTTTTTATACTTAAAAATTAAAAATCATGTTTTACATGTAGCTCGGGTAATTTTAGGCTGCTGTGGTTTTTAGCTCATTGTCTTGCTTTTGTCTGCAGAAATAACTTGGGGGTGGAGGTGGGGATGAGGAGAGGCCAGTGGTATCAGAGATCATTTCTTCTGCAGTTTTCATCATTCTGTAGAGAGCTGGTTTACACTTAACTCGCTTAGACTGATGTTGAGATCCCTTTGCATTTTTATATGCTCATTCTAAATAGCTGTGGGGCAAGAAATTGCTTTAGGCTTTGAAAACTGATATCCCTGATGGTGCTTTAGGAAAAAGATTCTTAGATATTCTTGTAGAAATGGATTTCTCCCACTCACTGTAATGTAACATCTTTGTGGCCCAAGAACTTGGGATTTTGAGAACTCTGTTACTAATGAGAACTAGGAAATATTCACCAGACTATTTTAAAAATACTTTATTTGTACTTGTCTAGAAGATGCAACAAAAGGATTTTCAGGGTTCTTCCTTCTCTCTGCAGTGTGCATGACCTATAATCCATTTTCCAGAATTAAGCTCACCTTAATGGTCTCTCTTTTGAGCAGTTCCTCTGATATTTGGCTTGCTTTTTTTAGTAGGATATTGGCATGAATCATGGGGAAAAAATGTTTCATGTTTTGTCCACCACTTTTCCAGTACTAATATTTAATCATGTTAGAAATGTTACATGTTCAGTGTGCAGGATAGCTATCAAGAGGTCAAGCACCAACTGACTAAATTCTGTAATATCTTTCTTTGTATTCAGTGCACCATTAATATCTACCATATAAACTAAGAATAGGTTTGAGTAGTCAATTAGCTGTGACGAATTTTTTCCCAGATGTCTTGGGCAGAGCTAGCTCTCTGTTCAACTCTGGCTATGCATACAGGTATTCTTTAAGTTTCTCCAAATCTGTATTAATCCTCCCTGACACAGAGCTCTGGCCCTGAAGGAGACTCAGGTCCCATCAGGTCTAAATGCATCCATCCTTCTCACACCTGGATCCTCTCCCCTGTCTACCCCAAAATGACCCACTGTAGGTCAGCAGACTGGATTTCCTCGAGCTCCTGCCCTTCCCTTAAGCAAGACAGTGTATCTGAGACGTAGGCAGGAAAAGATAAAGGAGGTTTTAAGCCAATAGTCTCAGGGCAGGTTGCTTCTCAGGCATGAATTGTCTATATGCAGACTCCACCATGGAGATGGTGCTATGGACACTCAAAACCAGCTGTGATTTATCTGTCAGTGCCTGCAGAGTGCACATGGACTTGCCTGTCCTCGTGCTTTGTGCATGGGCATTAGGGATCATCTGTGCTCCCTGTCCTTCTGTCCTCCCCAGTAGCCCTTTGAATGGGAGAGAGATATTTCAGTCTGCTCCAAGGCTGTGAGCACAGCTCCTTTCTCCAAACCAGCTCCTTTCCTTCTGAATATGCTTAATAAAAATGCTTGGGCACTTTTTTTTCTAATTTTTTCACACTACCCTTCAGCTAAACCACATTCCTCTCATGACCAGCAATCTCATCAGTTCAGCCTTTTTTCTTGTCCCCTTCTTAGTGTGCAGCCTCTGGATCCCCTGAGGAAATACTGGTACTTGCCCAGGAAGGCCTGCTCCCCATTCTCTACCCCCTTAACCTCCTGCTCATTTGAGCTGCAGTGATCAAATGAACTACCTGCCTCATCACCTCTCCAGATCTTCCTGATTGTGTGGCAGACTACAATAGCTTGAGTTTGGGGATGGATTAAAACATCTCCAAGTGCTTCTGTACTGTGATGGTGCTGAATCTTTTCAGCTTGGAAGGTAGACTGAGGGTCTGTCTGTATAAAGGATACTTTAAGGTCACATCTTAAAATGTGACCGGCAGCAACTGCATCCTCACACCTTGAGCACTACTCAACAGATTTAGTGCAAAATCAACAGGGTGAGCTTAAACTGCTCCATTAGATGGAGGCAGACCCTTAAGTTGCATAAAACAGCGTAAACGCTTGGTCTCAAAGTGAAATGTTTTTCTTGTTGCACAAACTGGGAGAGGTGCAAACATTAAACAATAGTCTTCAAATCATCACTAGTACTCCTCCAGTATTTCATCCGGACCACCAGTGAAATGGGTACAAAAGTATTCTGCAAAATGGGTGGGTTTAAATGCCTTTACCTGACTGAATCAGTTAAGCTTAACAGAACAAACATTTGAGGCAAATATTAAATTTTGTGTTTTTATTGGAAACTATTGGACAAGACAGAAGTAGTAAGAGCAGACTATGCATTTGTGAGGAGAGTACTAATCTATTTAAAATAGTACATAAAGCTCATCTAAGAATTGAAGAGAGGAAAAGGAAGGATATACTAGTATTTGAAGTTATGAACAGTTATGAAAGGAATTATTTAGTGTAAAACCTGACAATAAAAATAGAAGTAAAAAGATGAGATTCATAAATAGACTCAATACCAGGAAAACAACTTAATAATGAAATATACTTATTTGTGAAATAGTTTTGGGTAGGAAAAATAAGTGATGGACACTCCTTCATTAGATTTTTTTAAGGCTGGCTTAGACAAAATACAGAAATGCACTCTATGGAGCAGTATATATTTTCTATCTTTAACATCTGTGATGATTGTGTATTATCCCTTTCTTAAAGAGACAAACAAGAAACAATCCTAACTGCAGCTTTCATGTCTAGGAGGCAGAGGAGTTGTTTTGTGAGCTGGGTTCTCACCATTCAATGTCTGCTAGTGGCAGAACCCACATATCACACTACTCTTTATTTCTATTTGTGCTGGAGAAAACCTACATACGGAGATAATCATAAACGATCACTCTCCTAAGAGAATGAGCAGATGACTAAGCTATGTGTAGGACTGTTACAGCCCTCCCTTAAGGCACTTAATTGCATATCATGCAGAAAATGGACATTTTCTACCATTTTTTCAATTTAAATTGAAATTCATATGCTGCAGTAAATATATATTCATTCAATAATGTGAATATATATTCATTCAATATATGGTGAATATATATTCATTCAATAATTAATACAAAACAGCCTGTTTTCTGCTGATGTATGAGAAGATGAAGTTGTTTCAACCTAACAATTAAGCTCCTGAACAAACTCTTTTTGTCCTATTTTCTACGCAATAGCTTTTATTTATCATTATTTTGATGTAGTGCCACGTCATAATATTTTTCATTTGAAATACTAACGCTGCATTTCCAGATTGAAGAGTTTCATGAGCCTTCAGAAAGGCTCTGTCATATAGATACAGATATTTTACAGGACCTATTTACTTCTCAATTTGTGGATATTAATATAAGCATGACGCAATCAAGGCATGAAATGAACTCGAGGATTTCATTAGGATGTGTTGGTTCTGTAAGGTTTAATCTTTAACAGATCATCTCCCAGATTTTCTGCCTTTCTCTTGATCTAGCAGGCTATCTGCCACCACTCTCACTGGGAGTAGGATCTGTACCTAGTTTTGAAAATTTTACCTTAATAATTAGTTAAAAAGCTAAAAATGTTCTGATTCACCCAAAAGTGTACAAGTCTTCTCAGACAACCAGGGATGCAGTCTTTGCTTCAATGACTTACAGGCTGACAATTCGAGCTTAGAGTTAGTTATGTGCTGTATTGCTAAAACCAGTGGTTCAAAACCAATGAGGCTTCTGAACAATGATAAATTGCTTGTTTTGTTGCCAGCTTACACTTCAACACAATTTTTTGTCTGTATTTCTGTATTGTTGTATTCTCTTGCTGACCAATTAAAAAAAAGAGACTATTCCTCACTCTAACACAGATCTCAATCTCTATAACTGTCTATAGCTTTTAAAAAAAAAAAACAACCACCAAACAAATGAACAGTTGCAAAGACACATTAAAACTTTTCAGCACAGCAGTTGCCCAGGTTCCTCCATCTATTAATTCGTGGAGTTGAACATAACGTTCAGTGATTTATTTCCCACATCAGTATAATGGTGTAGGAGGAAGAGGTACACAACTTCTGTGACAGAGGGTGAGCAAGAGGACCCTGGCTTGGGAAAGAGAAAATTGGGGCTGGGTGGTAGGAAGTTAGACTCACACTGCAGTGATGGGGCAAAATCATGGTGATGGGAAAGCGGGCTAGGAGGAAAGTGCGAGGGTGTAACATCACTGGTAATGAGGAGAAGTGGGGAGATGGGAGGCACCTTGCCTGTGGTCTGAGGGACAGTGGGAAAGGAGTGGAGAGTCTGGAGAGCTGAGCCCAAGGGTTTCAGCAGGGCCGCATTTAGGAGCTGAATTTGGGATGCAGTAAGGGCTTTAACTCCTATATCCAGTAGGCTTAGCTTGGCCTCTGGATGCCCACTTACTCTTCTGCCAAGGGTTCACAGGGTCCTAGGATAACTCAGGTTGGAAGGGACCTCAGGAAGCCCCTAACCCAACCTCCTGCTCACAGCAGGGTCAGCTCAGAGGCCACCAGGCAGAGAGGAGCTGGTGGAGGGAATGTGTTGGCCATCTAGCATATTGTCTTAAACTGCCTTTTCTGGAGGAGTTAATGTCTTAAGCAGCTAAATGCACCTGAGACTGTAAGCTGGAGCCCAAAGGAGTTAAAGAAGAGGGGCAGAGCAGCTGTGAGGGCTGTACATTTCTCACTGGGCTCCTGGAGTACACTTTGGTGCCTGCCGTTTGTCTTGCTGGCCAGGGAAAGCTGCAAAGCCAGCAGAAGGCAAAGCGAGCAAATGCCAGCCTGCGCTCCTGGGGCTTACAGGCTCCCTTCATACCCCTCTTTCTCTGGCCCATCATTTCTAGTGAGCCACTGTCTGTGTCAAGATGATCTGCCCTTGGTTTCTTTGATTTAACCTGGTTGAAACCCACCCTGCAAATTGACTAACATAAAAGACTATTTAAAAGTCAAACTTATGGAGCTTAAATCCCAGAAAATTAACAAAATAAAAATAAAATTAAATACTGTGTTAGCCAGTGTGTAATAACGAGGTGCTCTCTTGGCTGTGCTACCATAAATTGCTTCAGATTCAGCCCTGAAGGTAATAACCAGAGTTTGCCAGGCTTCTGATCAGTCATGTATGTTCTCTAGCATCTCATCGGGTCTGTGTAACTGTTCTGTACTTCTTCACTTAGATTTACCCCATTTGCTTTTCTTCTTCACTTGAATGCATATGAAGTGTTGGTGGCTTATCCACAGGGACAGTTGTCTTTTGTGTTCAGTCTCTCCTGGGTCTCACTCTTCTCACCTTGGTGTTGCACCTCCCCTCCTACTTCAGTTTTTCCTCCAATCCCAGATGGCCTAATATATGTTCTTAAAACCTCTCCTATTTTTAGATTCCTCTACATATTACACATCATGAAGAGCATTAATTATACATACATTCTGTTAAGCTCATGATCTCTTGTGCATTACCAGCTATCTCTGGAGAAAGAGCTTGCTGCATTTGAATGCATTATTAAAAAGTGGATGACAGGTTGAGTGACAAGTTTCGTTATCTGGCTGCGTTCCAGTGCCTCCCTGTGCCCACTGCCAGCCTCAGAGGTTGTAATCCCCCCAAGCTGCCATTTGTCATCTCCAGAGAAGTAGGCAGTGGAATTTTAGGCATAACTCATCTCACCCCAAATTGGATGCCAACACTGGAATTGAACCTGAGACTGCATTTACTAGATCTCTGCTGAATGCAGAGAGCCCAGACAACAGGGTACTCGAAGAAAACCCCAAACCATCACTGAGGCATCAGTTCATTAAGCAACAGGTCTTTGCTGTGACAGTGACTGCCTAGGTGGGCTGAGGTGGGGTTTGGGAGAGCTATGGCAGCAGGGAGACAGAGCAGTAATTAATTTCTGCACTGCCTTGGGTTGATGCTGCTTCTTTCCTGGTTTATGTCCTCTTTCTTTTCTAAAGCTAGGTAGCTCTGCTATTACCAATGTTGCCTGGATACCAGTGTCTTTTCTCCAGCAAAGTTGTCACTGAAACATTGATTAAAGACAACCATGTCAGGCAGCTTACTTTCAGTGAGGCATTTTCAGTTGAAGATTCTTTTATTGCACTTATTCATTTGCATATATCTCCATCACTCTTGATACAGGTTAAATTTATGACTTCTGCTATAGCTGATTTTTTACTGACTGGATGACAAAGACATGATGCTGAATTTCAGTTCTCTGTTTACCTCTTGGTATGAACCTCTCTAGATTTATCTAGAGTACATCTACTAGCTAACCACAAATTAAATTTTCCATCAGAACAATAGAGATAATGAGGCAAAGATGGTTGTGAAAAGGTTGATCTGTTATTTCAAGAATAAACCAAGAATTTCATGCTGTAGGCAGGAATAGAGCTCTTGTAACAGCACCCCATGATTTAGGTTCAATGTGTCTCTTCACTGTCCCTCCCAGGCAGTCTTTCTTTGAGGTTTCTATATGAATCTAATATTACCAATGCACCTCTCCCAAAGGCCTTTCCTCATCTCTTTTACATAGGAGCTATTCAGCCTCTTTTGCTTCCCCTTAGAGTTAGATGTTCTAATATGTGCTGGAATAGAGCCATCTCTCCCAGGCGGCCAACAGTCTCATCCATCTTAAGGCCAAACCCCTTCTTCCCTCTCTAGCACATGTCCACACTGAGCTGCTTACCAGAAATGCTGGCCTGACCACTACTGCTATTCACCCACCCACTGCTGCCCATCCCGAAGAGGCAGGGCTAGGAGCTGACAGAGGGGGAGATGCAAGAGCTGAACAAGGGAAAGACTTGCCCTGGGGACAGGAGGTCATTTCCAGGGCTTGCTTCCATTTTTCTCCTTCCTCATTCATTACAAGTCACTCTAGAAGACCATGGGCAGTGCTCCTGTATGGTACATATGTTGGTTCTTCCATGTGCTTTTTTGCAGACATCACGAGCACTCTCTTAGTTCATACTAAATACTATGCTTTTGCAGTGGCTTTCTTCCTCTTGATTGTACTGCTGCTACTTTACTTATAAGCCTCTAATACATTGAAGTCTAAAGAAGCAGAATTTTATCCCTCTATGAGGCAATTTGCCTTGAGCAAGTCCATATAATGAGTTGGCAGCAAAATGGGGAGTGAAACGTTAAGGCTGATCGGTGCCCAGCTTTCCTGACACTTCCACACATGACTGAATCAGAGCAGTTTAAGCAGTGTCTGTGTGGGAGACGGGAAGGGTATCGCGTCTCTTCAACCACGTAAGAGCCTGCTGGATACGTTTAAAATCTTGTAAAAACTGAGGGTTGGTTGGTTGCTGGAATGGACTCCTGGCTGGTTATATCATGGTATGGTGCAACAGCAACAGCCATGAGATAAATTTAAACTTGGCCCAGGGCAGCTTTTTGCTATAGCACTTGATATTCTAACAAATACAAAAAATGTCTTTATATTTCTGTTCTAGGTAGTGCATTTATTTCTGTCTTATTCCTAAAGAAGACCATGAGGGCTTCTGATATATTGGGTAAGTAAGCGTTTGCTAATATGGACATGTGTGTCGCCATATGCTTAGCAAGCTGTAACTCTCACGCAGCCCCCCACCTTCACACTCCCACTTTCCCAAGCAAGTATTTCGAGGCAGATACTTTCAAAATTGGGAAGACGTGACAAAAAGAGAGCGAATCTTCAGTGTATGTGGAAAAGACTGCATTCCCAAATCCTCTGCTCTTATAACCATAACTCATTCCTTATGTGTCCTTATTGCTCAAATTTATTTTCATTGTCTATTTTTGCCGCTGAGGTTGTATTTAGTATAATCTTTATGAGTACAACACAATTTTAATAAAAACAATGAAATTATTGAGTTATTCATTCAAATATAAGATTTTTTTTTCTTACTGCATAGACATTGCACAAAAATTCCAGATCAATTAAAAGTGACAACTTCCCTTTTGGTATTAATTTTAACACTTCAAAGAACAAATAACCATGTTGTCAAGTGTTTTTTTGGGAAACATGGTCTTCACTGTAAAAGCATGTCAACTTTTTGTCTGCGTCCAAGATTTTTTTGCATATCAAAACTGCCTAGCTTGAACACAGTAATAGTGAGAGGCAAGCATATTTCAGGCTTTGGGCTTTACACCAAGCCACCTCAGCTGGGAGAGTGCGCCTGATGTTGCTGCAGGGCACCTGATATTTCTGTGGCGTTCCTAGCATCTAGGCTTGATTGTCCATACTGCAAGGAGGACATCCCAGCTGTTCTCATGAATGTTCTGGAGAGATCTGTTCATTATTGTTCCAGAAATACCATATAATTTTTATTTAGGTTTGGGATCCAAGTTTACCAGCTCAGCTGCTACATTCAGAATCCCCCCTCCATTGACTGATCATGTTTCCCTTATGGCCTTATACATTGTGTGTTGCTTTAACTAGTGTTCAGCACTGATTTATTTTATTTCTGTGAGTTCAACTTTGCAAGAAGGATTTAACAATGTTGCTACATTCCATAGGAATGAGCTGTATGATGGGAAATATGGTGATGTTTTTGCAAGCACATAAATATAGAACAGTTCTGCTTTTCCAAAGGAACTGTGTGCGATATCAGTGCCAGCAAAGCCCTCCGGATGTGCTTTGTTTTGTATTCCTGAGCCTTGTATTCCACACCAATTTATAGGTTTGCCAAGAATTTTAAAGATTACTTGAAAAAAAATTGATTAGCTAATATCTTCCTTAATCCAATACAGTTTATGAGCTCAGGATCGTCTCACTTCTATCTTGATACCTCAATGAACATCTGTGTTTGTCAGCTGGCTGTCCACAAGGCAGAACTTCCAGATTTTTATTAAAAGCACAATAATGCAAGTTTGACCTTGAAAAGGGGCCCTGGCAATCTAATGGCTGAACAGTCTTTTGCAAATCAACCTTTCATAAAACAGTTCATAGGTCTGCACATACAACGGGGTGCGGCCAAAATGTTGGCTTCATGACAGCTTCACGTAAGCATTGGACTGGAACATATGTCTTGTGCCTAATGTTTCCAGGGCAGGTCCATAGCTGTTGCAGATCTCTGTGGCCACACTGACTTTGGGAGAGTTATGTTTATTTACACTGGTTGATGGTCTAGCTGTCTGCCTCAGTAAGCAGCTTGTCCTTTTAGTTTAGGATAAGTTTATGTGATCTCCTTTGTGCCTGTGAGAAATACAAAGGATCGATTGTCCTTTGTCATGCATTTGGTATTAGAATAGAGAATATTTGAAAATGCATTGCTGAGTTAGAAACCTAATTCATGAGGCTTTACTGACAGCTTTTTTCATATTTCTAAAATCCTTTGAGTCTTTAATAAGAATTGCACTAGATAAGACCACAAATGCAAGACAACCCAATTACCTAAGCCCAGATCTGATTAAATGGACTTAAATTTTCTTCTAGAAACTATTATTTCCAAATCAGCTGGAGAGCAAGGATGACCATGATTACCAAATACTGTATTACCAAAATAATGTGTCCTTTTCCTTAAAGGAGGAACACTGACAGTAACTGGGACATACTTGTTGGTGACATTCGCTCCAAGTGTACCCCAAGAGCTCACAGCAAGACGAGTACAGAATTACTTAGTGAGCTGGCCTTTTTTGGTATATTTGGTGAGTATCTGGTTCATACTACTCCCTAAATCAGAAAAACTGGGGTTATTGGGCTTTTTGGAGCATTATGAATTAGTGGCAGAAAAACTGGTCCTGAAGGTAAATTATGTGATTTTTCAAAGGAGAGAGAGCAAGTCGCTGGGTCATCACCCAGTCCTCAAGCTGAAAATATGGTGAACCAAAAGATGTCTTTCGAACTATATACCAGGGGAAAGTCACAGTTGTGCAGGATTAACAAGAATGGAAAGATTTGGGGTTTTGGTGGGCTTGATGAAAAATCAAAGTGTTGGCACTGCTTATATTTCCTATATATGTGTTCATGCCACACTGCATGTACATCTAAGTTACAATGCTTTTCTGGAATGTGATGGACTTGTGCTTTTAAAAAGCTATGTATTATTTATTTATGTATGTTTATTAAGCGATGTATGCTCTTGGTCCTGCTTTTTTCCTTCATATCACTCTGGTTTATCGTCATGTTGTTAAGCCTGGCCAAAAGGAGCTTTGTATGGAGTTGAGATGTAGAGAGGTGGCCTGCATTACTGCCACTCAGGTTAATCTGAACCTGAGTTTGAATTCGAATACAAAAATACCATTTTGATTAAAGTATCTGTATACAAACTTCAAATACCATACATCATCTTTGATGTGTTTAACTAGCATCAGGAACAAAACTAGAGTGAGTAGGAGGAATTTTTCTCTCTCTTTTCCTCTGGAATGCTGAAAATGTGTTCCTCCAGCTGAATGTAAAAGATGCAATATAGGAGCTTCACAAACAGTTACTTTTTTCCTAGTAAAATGACTCACTTGGGTTAGACTATTAGTGCCCAGGCTTTTTTCAGTAGGAAGCTCAGTTAGAAAGGCACTGAGTAGACATTTTAAGGACCTTAATCTTTTAGCCAACCTGCAAACTTTACATACATCTAACTATCCATGAAAATGCTGATTAAACAGAAAGTACACGCTACCACAAAAAATGTTGATCCTCTTGCTCAATTTTTTGTGCATTTTAAAAGCTCCTGAAAGATGTCAATACAGCTCAATGGAAGAAATTAATGATCATGCTGCATAGATCACAACACGCACTTTCAGTGAGGGGGTAGAGAGGCTTTTGAAGGCAATGCCCAAGAGTTTTGGAATACTCAGTAAAGGTAGCTTCAGCCTCACCAAGAGCTTCAGCAAATCCATCTATTCAGCAGAGGGAGAGGGACTTCTTTAGGAGGGGGTTCAGAACAGGGGGCTTGGTGTTCACTGGAGGACCCTCTCTCTTTCCTGCTGAATATCTCCCTCTACCATGCAGTTCCACCTATAGATACTAAAACAGCCTGGCATTTTAAGCACTGATTTAAAATTGCTGAGTCACTCAATTGTGTAGAGGCGATGGAGGGAGAAAACTCCCCATCCACTCCCAGTGACACCAGAAATTTCTGTGCCATATGCTGTTCGCATTTTCTTAAAATCAACAGGTTGTTGGAAAAGGGCTTTTGCCCATCTGAGGACTTTTTTTACTTTATATCAGGAAAAGTTAAGAACACAGTTGAATGCCTAGGAACACTGTGCTGTATTCTTCTTAGGATACATTATAAGGAGGTGGTAGGTAACTTCTGGACATTCTTTCCCCTCTTCTCTTTTCCCTGCCTCAGCCAGCATCCAATTCTGCATGTACAGCACGGGTTGCAGGGAAGGATGGAGCAAGTACACAGCAAATCTTGTTGACTCAAAAAAATATCAAGCTTTATTTGTTCCTTCTGCTCCCTGGATTCATCTGTTTTGAGCTTCCTCTGTCTAAAGAAGAGGGAGGAGTGAAAGGCTTCACAAAAGACTCTGAGATACCAGCCTGATTATCCTGGTATGCTGCTGGAAGTTCAAGCAAACCCTGCTGTAAACATTCTCTTTGGGTAGGGAACTAGCTCTTCATAATTGTTTCTAAAATGCCTAGTACAGGTTGGCTGCCGAGATACAGAAAAGCACAGCAGAAGTTGCAGAGTTTCCAGCATAAATTTATAGAGAGGAGACAGTACAGCAATATAATGCAGTCCGACAGTCTTTCTAAAAGTAGCCCCAAAGTGTGGTCTGCTGAGAAATACAAAGCCCCAATGGTACAAAATGTTCTGTGTGGGTGACAAACCATCCCCATGTGGCACTCCACTGGCATCAGAGGAGTTCTGCAGAAATAGCCTCTAGTTCCCACACAAGACAACTTTGAGTCACCTTCTGAGACTTTGCAGTTGTCCTGGTTTCAGCTGGGATAGAGTTAACTGTCTTCCTAGTAGCTGGTACAGTGATATGTTTTGAGTTCAGAGCGAAGAATGTTGATAACACTGATGTTTTCAGTTGTTGCTCAGTAGTGTTTAGACTAATGTCAAGGATTTTTCAGCTTCTCATGCCCAGCCAGTGAGAAAGCTGGAGGGGCACAAGAAGTTGGCACAGGACACAGCCAGGGCACCTGACCCAAACTGGCCAACGGTGTATTCCATACCATGTGACGTCCCATCCAGTACAGAAACGGGGAAGGGGGGGGCAGGGATTCGCCGCTCGGGGGACTGGCTGGGTGTCGGTCGGCGGGTGGTGAGCAATTGCACTGCGTATCATTTGTACATTCCAATCCTTTCATTATTGCTGTTGTCATTTTATTAGTGTTATCATTATCATTATTAGTTTCTTCTTTTCTGTTCTATTAAACCGTTCTTATCTCAACCCACGGGTTTTGCTTCTTCTCCCGATTTTCTCCCCCATCCCACTGGGTGGGGGGGAGTGAGTGAGCGGCTGCGTGGTGTTTAGTTGCTGGCTGGGGTTAAACCACGACAGCAGTAGCATAATCATGTCTGAGCAAGAACGACTATCCTAGCTTGGTTTTTTTCTCTTTTGCTTATGTGCACTTTAAGTCACTACAGAAGACATCAATTACAGATGAAGCTCTTAGGTTTCTCTAAACAGAAGCATAGTGAGTATTCAGTTATTAATATTTAATCTCTGTAAAATCAGGTTCAAAGCATTTCTGCTTTCTGTCAAAGTGCCTAGAAGTCGCTCCTGGTTCATTGGTGCCTATGTTGCTGTATATCCCAGAAAAACAGTTGAGGCAGACAATTTTGTTCTGGTGCCTTCTGGTAATGCTTAGAAACATGGAAAACTTCATGATTATAAAAAAATGTTGATGAGATGTGGGCCTGAGGAGACTTCAAAAGAGATTAGTTATAATAGCAAAAATGATTGTAAGCAGGTCAAGTTCCGTCAATTCCTCTAAACAGAATATTTGAAGCTGATATAATCTACACACTTCTCATTCCTGGACTTTGTATTTAACACTACCACAGTTATCAGCTATGAGAGCGAGCACTATTTTGGGTAATTCTCAGGAGGCAATCATAGGCAACAGCTGGGGCACCCCAGGAGGGTCCCTGTCTGTGTGAGGTCCTGTTAGGCGCCACGCACTTTGCTTGTAGCGTGAATCAATTTGATGGCCTATCCCTTGTCTTACAATTAAAGGTGACCTGTTGGTGGGTCACCGAGCAGCAGAGAACCATGGAAGAATGGTTTGGCTGCTGGGCAGCACAAGGTGAGAACTAATTGTTTGAATTTCATGCTTAGTGTGTGACTTGACAGAGCTGAGTAAACTTAAGTAACAGCCCTGAAAAGCAAATACCAGCTTTCTCCCCAGGTCTGGCTACAGGACTGTCATCTCTGGCCCTACACCACTGCTGCTCTTGGGGCTTCCCCAGGAGGTGAAAGCAGCCAAGCACACAGACCTGTGCACCCCTTCCAGAGCTGCCATCAGGAATTCTTTTGTGTCCTTTTGATGGTTTTGTTTGGCTGTTTCCTTTCAGAAGTGAGTCTTCTTGGTGGGTTTGTTTGCTTTTAAACAGGAGGAGATCACAGTGGAGCTTATGGTAGCTTTAGCAAGAGGAGAGCTGGTGACAGGATGAGGACTGATAGAGGGCTGATGGACAGAGCCAGCAACAATGACCTGGTTCAGTCGAGGTCAGTGGTTCTCAGCACTACCTGCCACTCTGGGGGTTGGAGTGAGGTGGAAGTGGGAGTGGAATGCCAGAGCTGGTGTGACAAAGCGGTTTGAGCCAGCAACTGTCCCTGGGCTTGGTTTTGAGTGATTGTTCTTGCGTAGTTTGAAATCTAAGTGACAGGGCAGATGATGGTGCTTCCCTCTATTGGCATTGTGATTAAAGTTGTCTAGGGGATATAAAATGAATCAATATCTGAGGTGTAGCTGGCTGCCTACAGTAGGGCTGTCTCACAGGTTTTTGCACACTCTGTGGCAACCAGTCCAAGGGTCTGGGAGAGGTGATGGGTGCTCAGGTTTGCACTGGGGGGAGAAGCAGATCTCATAGTGTTGTGTCACCTGGTGCCACAGTCCCATCATCCTGTGTGCCAATCCTGAACTGGTGCATCATGGAAGAGGATACCTGGGACATTCCCGGAACTTCTTTCTTAGCCTGGGTACATTTCCATGTGGGGAATATTTACGTAGCACAGGTTTCTTCTATTCTCTTAGCAATTGTTCACTGTCAAAATAGCAACTGAAACTATTTGGAGGCTGCTGTAGCTGCAGCCTGATAATGTGATATTCCCCTCTGGCCCTAAGATGTGTTTGCCAGTGGCATGAAGAGCAAAGCTGCTACCTTTACTTCTCCTCTCGAGTTTCCCTCAAAAACTTGTCATAGTTTTACACAGGGAGGCCAAGATGAACTCACATGTCTGCAGATCTTAACATGACTTCTGCCTTGGTTCCTGATTTAGACATACTCAATGTTACACCATTGAATGAAGCTGGGGAGGCTGGCCAAGTTACTTATTGTGAGGGTGAGGCAAAAGCCTCTTTTCTACCAGCTGGTGGCCAGCTTTCACCTCTGGGTGCAAGCCTGGTGGGGAGGGATGTCACGCTGGAGGGAGATGAGACCAGCACTTCACAAGAGATTGCAAAGATTATTAAAATGCTTTATTATATTCAACATATTTTACCAAAAAAACCCCCACCCAACACCTTTGCTTTTTTTTTTTTAACCTTGTGATAAATATTTAACATTTTTTAAAGAAAGGTGGTATAAAATCCAAGTTTGTGTTTTTAATGTTCTGAAATGCAATTGTGTCTCGGTTGTCTTTGGGAGCAATGGATCAGCGTGAAGGTAAATAAAAAATGAATTAAAGCATAATTATGTTCTGTTCATATTTTTGAACACTACTAAACTGGGGGAGGTGTGAGTGTGGCAGAGAATTTTAGTAACTGAATGTAGCTGATGACTGCTTTCCTGCTGCAGTCACTCTCCAAAATGAGAAATTGGCTATGTTACATTATATAACTGCCACTAGTAACTGTTTAGTCGCTTCTTTGGAAATTTCATCAGCACAGCACCCAGGTATTTTCGAGTCTAGTGCTGCCTTATGGCAACTGTTGGTTGAAGAGTGGAGTGGCATTATAAAACATAAAATAGTATATTGGTGACAAAACCAAGGAGATGATAGACATGAGGTTTTTCTATGACTTGTTTTGTTGGCAAAAAATTACAATAACCAGATTCAGTAATGATGACAATCTCATTTTCTGTCTTATTCCCCCCCATTTGATTACTTTCCAACCTGCACAAATGAACTTCTCTTTCTTCAGGCTGTCTCTAAGGCTACCAGGCTTCTGAGCACCTCTCAGTGCAGAGGTCCATCATCCCTGTTTTTGTAAGTTTTCTGGGCTTCACAGAAGCTTTTTGGCTCTTGCACTTGCTGTTTTCTTTAGGCATAGAGGGGTATTTGGGCAACATGGGTAGGAGGGAAAATACGCTTTTGAGATAGCAAAAAGTAAGAGTTACTAAGGGAATCTGCAAAAATTAACGGCAAGTCAGTAAATTTAGCTGTCTGTCATTTAGCTGTCAGATGTTATTGAAGGAGCAAGTTTGGACCATGAACAGTGTGGGTAAAGCTGCTTCAGCAGCTGCAGATGTCCTGCAGTGTGGTCTGTTAGTGTGTCATTGAGCTTTTCAAGGTAAGCTCCTGACAGTTACCTGTGATTTGAGTACCACCACATGAAATAGATGTTTTCCTCCTTATGATGTATGGCAGAAAGTTTGAACAAAAAGACAGTGTTTGCGGGGAGTGGGTGTTAGTAGGACTGGGCAGAAGGGCAAAGAGTGTAGCAAAAATAAGCTTGCATGTCACAAAGAGTAACACTAAGAATACCATAGCTAGAAGGAGAGACTGCTGTTCCTCCAGGTAAGTGCTTTACTCCATAGGAATTATAAAGTGAGTTTCTGTAAGAATTATTACCAATAAATATGGGTATCTTTGCTGTTACATTAAAAAAGTCTTCTCAATGCAACCAGTGACAAAATATAGCTAGAAGTGCAAAAACAAAACCTAAGGAAATCAGAAATTCTCAGTTTAACTTTTGCTATAATAGAAAAGATAAATGGCAACAATTCTTTGATAGCTTAGTCAACTGGCAATAAGGTTAGTTTTTAGCAGAAGATGCTTAATAAACTAATTCTCCTTTGAACTGTTAGAGCAGAGAAAATGAATGTGACATCTCAAAGACTTTGAATGAAGCATTCATTATATAGTTTCACAGCTCTAACTTTCTTCCCTTTTATTTTCAGATCTTAGAAATTATAATATTCTGCATTCTCCTCTATTTTTACAAAAGAAAGGCTGTGAAACACATCGTGGTTCTGTTAATGATGGTAGCACTACTGGGTAAGAACATATTATTCACTTTAATGTTCCTGTCCATTACTTGATAATTCCTTGTCACTCAGTCTCCCCAGCTAGTTTAGATTAGAGCCATTTCAAAGCAGTGAGAGGAGAATCATTGAAACATTTCACATGATTCTTACTGTGGTCTCTTTTTGAAGAGAAAAACTGATTATGAAACATAGTTTCTATGCTTATTGCTGGGACTATTTCTTTTTACAGATTCCCTGAAATTAATATGCTCTGTGCAATGGTATTCTGAAGCCTTTTTTAAATAACACTTTAGCTTTAGATCCCGGGAAAGCGGACTGTTTGAAACTTTGTTCTGGAGAGCAGGCTAGCTGTGAAAATGAGTTCTTTAGAACAGAGCAGCTTAAGACCTTGTAAGCACTCTGTAAACAAATGCGGAGATATGCCGTGACTGTATGGGAACTTTTACTTTGAATTATCTATGCCTGTTTGCATATGCAACATTTCATACTTTACCACCTTTCCAGAAGCATAACAAAAACTCAGTGAGCCACTGAAGTTTGCCTTCTGATTAACGTTGCCACAATCAATGTGCAGGGAAACAAGGGAGATCATTTTATCAGGCAGCTTTCAAGAAAGTTAAACTTGAATCGGTTTTGAAAAATGTCAGGAGGCTATCTCTAAAGCTTCACCACTTGCAGGCGTATGTTAAGAATTTGTCACCACCCTGTGTCTTCTCTTGTCCTTGTCTTGTCACTTCTCCATGAAACCCTGATGGGACACCACATTTCTTTGGATAAAGTGAACAGTGCTTTTTGGGACAGTCTTCCCATTTAAGTTTCCCAGCGCTAGGAACATTAGGTTCTGTAGCTCTGCAGAAGCCTTGAAAGATTTCCATGCTCCCTGCATGAGGCAGAGATGGAAAAGCCCCAAAAGCCTTCTGTCTAACTGTTCACCCGCTCTTGGTTTGGAGGAGTGAAGTGTGAGTCCAGCCATCCCCCAGCTCCTAGCACAGAGCCTAGGAGCTTTGGCAGAGCTCGCCTGAGCTGCTCTGCAGCTTCCAACCCTGCCATGAGGAGCATGAAGCACTGCATGCTCCTGAGTGATGAGCGGGTCCAGCCTCCTTGTTGCATAGCTGGAAGCCTGAAGATCCCCAGCTGGGCTTCTACAATTGACTGCTGCACTTCTGGGCAGACCCACCGTGATGGCTGCCCGAAGCAAGGTCAACACATGGTTCTGGGAGACCTGGGCCGTTGGGCTGCATAGCCCTGCGTGCTTACTTTGCTGTGGAGCCTGCCAGCCCTGATGCCACCAATGCCAAAAGGACGCATGGAGCTGCTGAACAGCAGCGGGGTTGCAAACCCGTGCCCCAGCAGGCACTAACTGCAGTTTGGTGGTCAGGCTGCAATCAACCAAAAATACAATTGCAGCTGGTGGCTGCTGAGGTTTTGGTGAGCATATGCAGCTTGAGGAAAAATGTGTCATTATTTCTGCTCTATTAAAAAAGACACAAACAAACAAATCCTGGTCCATGGGAACTTTTGAAATACTGACATTTCCCTCAAGCAGGAAGCCCAAAACTGTGGCTGGCTCCAGTTCCTGCAGCTGTCCTGCTGCCTGGCAGTCCCCACAAAGCTACACTTTGAGCCTTCTGCTTGGTCTCTGACCTTTCTGCTGAGCAAAGTGATGGGGGGGGCTGAGAGAGGGCCCAGCAGCTTTGCTCCCAGCTGTCTGACACGTGCACTGCCCTCAGAGGGCCCTGGCTGTGGAGGAGGTAGATGAGGCTTGGGGTCTTGGTGGCAGCTCGTGGAAGGGGATTTCTGCCTTTTCTCATATCTGCACAGATACGTTCCTGGTGGAGGGTTCGTACAGATGTAAATTAAATGTAGAAAGGTTTCTTTAAAGAGAGGGCAGCCTTTGTGTTTCACTGGATATGAGAGGTACTTCCATTATGAAGAAAATACAGAGGTGATCGTAAAATCTGCAAACGTTTTGCTTAGTACAACTCTGCAAATTCATTCGGTGAGAATTATCTTACCTCTTGCATATACTGGGAGTTATCATAAGTTTGGGGGGAAATATTTCAGATTAAAGTGGGATTTCTGAGTTTCCTGCCCTAACAGCTGGAAAGTGACATCATTTGTCACACTAGCCTTGGGGGGTGTCATTCTATCAGAGATAGTAAAACCATTTCCTAGGTTTTGAAACTTATTCCAGGGCTACTTTAACTAAAAAGATCATTCCACTTTTCAAAAAAACCCAAATGAAACAACCAACCAAAAAAACCAACACCCAAACCCTGATGATTTCTTTTCTGGTTTGTTAAAATTATAAGCGATGGAAACAGCCCTTTCATGGGAAAAAATTTTTCAGCAATCTTTACCTTTAGTTGGACAATTCAAACTACTAATTTTTACCTGTAAGTGTTCTTTTAAAAGAATAACTCCCCCATGTTAAGAATGCAAATCTCAATTTTTATGTAGGTTGCTTGTTGGGGCTTGAGTGTATTTTTTGGCTCTTTATGACACCATTAGCACCACTGCAGGCCAGCATTTGATCTCCTCTGCTCGGTTTTACTGCTGTGTTTGTTAAACCACTCCACCTATTTCCATTACAGAGCAAAAAGTGAAGTACTTGGTGAAAAGGTTGTCATGAAAACAGTGAATTTCATGATGGTGAACGGGGTCATCACAAGATGTATGCGACTCTTAAACTCCCCCTGAACTTTTGGACTCGTTATAAGAAAAATGCTTGCAATCAAAACCACAGACCTGAATTCATTCTTCTTCCCCCACATTTTCTCCCAACCCTTGGCCTGAACATTCTGCACAGTGCAGCTCTCCTTGCCAATCTGAATTTTGCAGTTATGGGAGGATGAATCAGACCACCGAAATCCAACACTTCTCAGCTCTGGAAGAGGGTGGAACTGGATCCCAGCTGGGGGACGGTGCTCCTGACGATTAATTACCTTTCTGCAAAGGTCATCTCTGCACCCTGACTCTTCTTATCATTTTTTAGTTTCTTTTGAATTTGTTACATTTTATTTGCAGTAATCACAGCCTACTTGGGTTAGCTTCAACAAACCAAGAGCACACTCCAAAAGGAAATCTAAAGTAACTCTTAGCTGAACTGTCAGCCCCTTTTCTAAAAGATGTGTATTGCAAGACTTCTCTGAATTGGCGACATGTATTAAAACCATTGCCTGCTGTCTTAGATTTGTTTGTGGTGATGCAATGACAGCGACTAAATGGATTGAAAACACTCTACCGAAATATTCTATTTTGTGGGCTAAATCCAGTAAATGATCTTAAGAGCCTGGCCCCTGAAACAAAATGCAGACCTCTGTGTTGGTTGTCTGCTCCCTATACATAACCCATGGGGAGAGTTAGGTGCTTTGGGAGGTGATCCAGAAGTCAGCTTTGGCCAGCTTTGGCCACCTCCTGTCTCAGCACAGAAATCCTGAGGGTGAGGAGTTATTTTAGGCTGCTAGTCTCACATGCAGGCTATTAGGAGGTGTCCCAGCTGCTTTGAACAGATAATGAGACCTCGCAGACCTCTCCTGAATAATGCAACATGGGGTCCAAATTAGCAGCTGGAGCTAAATACAGTCTGTCTGGAAGATGTGGAGGCTGTTGTACCACGTCTGACTGGTAGTCCAGTGTTTAGGGCATATGCCCAGCAGTGGGAAATGGATCCAGTTCTTTCCTCACCCTGAGCTCAGCCCCCCCGCCCCCGCCACACACACGTTGTACATCATTGCAAGATTTCATCTGACTCTAACTTCAGCTACTCTGTTGAAAATGGGGAAACTTTGGGTGGATGCAGGGTTGCAGACCTCAGTGCTCCAAGAACTTAAAAGCAAAACACAAAGCACACATGGAGCTAAGGCCACTCTGAGTTTAGACAGTAGCTTAGCAAGCGTTTATAAAATCACACACTTGGTTTTAGATGCCCAAATCCTACCTGAGTGTCTTTTTAGGCAATCAGACCTGTGGCTTTGACCTGGCACCTTGTCCTCCCTCACTGATGCTCTGAGGTCACTGCTGTGAATCCTGCCCTGCTAATCTCTCCCTTTCCCTTTCAGCATCGCTGACTGTCATTGCTGTAAAGGCTGTGGCCAGCATGATAACACTCTCTGTGAAGGGGAAAATGCAGCTAACTTATCCTGTTTTCTATATCATGATTGTTTTAATGGCAACTTCTTGTGCTTTCCAAGTCAAGTAAGTGAGATTCTGCTTATCACCTAACCTTTGTACAGATTTTATCTGTCTGTTTTATTTGGTACTGATATCGACTCCAGATACAAGTTGCACTTAAAGGCAACAAATTCCTAGCAGAGCCTTGACAGATGCATGAATTGCCTACAGCTGACTGTATTGCTTATTTAAGCTTAATTTCTCAGTTTATAATTGACTATTATAGATGCTACCTCCTCTCATTATTACCTTATACAAGGTCTTCCCAAATTTTCCTCTAGTTTTGGGACAGGTCTTGAACTCATTAAAACCTTCATTGGTGAATAATCAAATGGCCACATTTACCCTCATTATGCTTCTCTTTTCCCTAGCTTATGTCACTAGTCAGACTGAAGAAGAGACTTTATCCCAACTTTCTCCTTGTCTCTGGTAAATCTGCATGTTGCACTTTGCTACCCTGTATGTCTGTAGCTTTTTAGGAAATAGTTAACTTCTGGCATGCAGGGGACATCCAAGCTTTTCCCGCTGGCCTCTGGCCTGTTAAGTGATTGTTTTATGCTGCCTTTGCAGATTGCTGGGGGTGGCAGCATGGTAAAATACGGCTTGCAGCTGAACAGAGTCCATTCCCTTCATGCCGGTCCCTCTGCTTCAGGTGCTGATAGCATCATTCAGTAATCTCATCTAGACTGCTCCAGTGTGAGTCTGAGTGTTTACTTGCATTATTATTTTCCTGTAGAAGAGCCAACCCAGCTTTCTCGTGGCAGAACATACCATTCCCATGTGGAATCAGAAAGTCCATGCATTATTATGCAGTGACTCTCCATGGCTGACTCAGGAACTCCCCTGTAACAGATTATAGAGTGATTTACATCCAGCTTGTCTTTGCTGGGAGAACAGCTCAGGGCATTTAAAATAGGAAATAAAAGCTTGGTACATAGGAAGCTGCTGAATTAACCTCTCCTTCCTGCCAGTTTTTTCTTTCTTTCTTCTGCTGGGTCAAAATTAAAACAGAAGTGAAATGTGCCCATTTCATTCCCTGGGCTCAGTGTCTCTTTCTTCTCTCTTGGACACATTTTCTAATGGAGACAGTGCTGTCAGTCTAAATCTTTCATTTTATTTGTTTCCTCTCTGATTTTATTTGACTGTCGTGTGTTAGCTCAGAACAGCTTGTGCTGCAACATCCTCCTGGATTCAATGCTGGGCCTTGGTATCACTGTTTTAGTCCCTGTGACCAAGTTTGTTGCAAATGGGAGAAAATAATGAGGTGTTTTCAATGACTTCAAAATCCTGACTATCCTGTGGATATGTAGGATTTCTTTATTTTTAAAGCACCATGGAGACTGTTCAACAGTTGCTAAAATAACCATGCAATTACTTTAATGGCTAAAACAGATCCAGGCTTGGATTTTTACTGTGCACATATATTGTACCAGTGAAACATTTAAGTGTGGTTCTTTTTATAGGTTTTGAATACACTCTGCAGCCTCCTGATTTTTCTCTTTTGGTCTGAAATGCACCGTTCACATAACAGAGTATCTGCCGGTGCATTCAAGAGTTTACACTCATGATTCATCACCCTATGGGTAAATGTTGATAGCTGTGGTCTCCATACGAGCGGATTCATTGCTTTGCCTTTTTCATCTGCCAATGCAGACTGTGCAGGCTGCTCCATGGCCAGTGTCTCAGTCCTGCAGGTTTGTGTGCGGTGTATGCTCCTGCACACTCTTGCTCATGATTCTGGTGATGGTTTGTGTTGCCTTTCTGAGGAGCACAGAAGAGAGTTTCCAACCCAAGGAGCACAGGCTTGGAGCCACCTTCCTGGACTTTCCCGGCAGGACAGAGTGTGTCTAGAGTATGATTGCATGCATAAACATACAAATATGTGTTTTAGCCAAGTTGGATTGAGCAGTAGCAGCAATGTGGACTTCAGTGAATTGAAACAGTTCCTACGAGAACTCGCGTGTTCATGTCCGTGCTGGGCACATACCCTTACACAAACTGTTTAAATTAGAGCAGCTTGTCCCTGGCTGCTCGCAGGCAGCACTGCTTCCAAGAACCAATGCAGATCATAAGCAGTAATACCCTAGCATTCCTCCCTTATCTGTGGCAGTCAAAATTTTTCCAATGGTGCTTCAAAAGACTCTCCAATGACAGACTATGGCCAGAAGAATCCATGCCAACCTTCTTGCTTTTGCCTATTTGTTTGTACTCTGCATAGTCAAAAGGAGAAGGTAAATTCACTACACATATGCATCTGTCCAGGGCTACTTGCTATTGTGGTAAGAAATGGTCACACTTACTGTTAAATTGATATAAAGTGGTTTAACCTGACTTAAAGTGCAATGAACCTGCTGTAGGCCTGAGGTGCAATAACTCTTGTCTTCCAGGTTCTTGAATCAAGCAATGCATCTGTATGAAGTGACAGCAGTTGTGCCCATTAATTTTGTGTTCTTCACCACCAGTGCCATCATTTCAGGTTTGTTTCTGGCCTTCTGGCTCTACAGAATGATTTTCTAAACAACAGGTTTTCAAGAATTACTGCCTGTGAACAGGAACACAAACCAGCCATGTTTGTCTTCACAAAAAGAAGTTTTTCCTAAGTGACAGGTGTTTAAGTTCTGAAAAATGAATAAGTTCGCAACTTTTGAAGCAAAATAAAAATAATCAAATTCTAGCATTTCCAGAATTGACATGTACAGTTTACTGTGCCTTGCTGGCTTACTAGAAGTACCTGCATTTATCCTAGCCTCATCTTGACATCTAGTAAATGCATTTACCATGTGCACACCAGCCTCTCCATATCCGAACTGGTAGAGTAATTTTAACAGCCTGGCAAACTACTCAAATGACAACCAGCTGTGCTTCATAGTAGTTAGTGTATATTCTGTTTCAGAAGGTGGAATTCTAGGTTAAGTGAAGGAAATAAAATGACTCCAAAGACTTTTTAAGCATTTAACATTTTATTCTGGGTGAGAACTTTGAACTCAGCATTGTTAAAGAGGGACTGCAAATCTTGGAAATGGAGCACAGCATAAGAACATGAGCAGGGAGGACAACTAAGATGCTGTATCAGCAATGAGCCAAAATGATCATGTTGTTAGAACATTTATGACTCATTTTAACACACACTGGGGGCTTTCCTGTCATTGCTGTGCAGGAGTTTCTCATGCAGAGCTGCCATTAATGAGAAGGGGAGTTAGCTTCATGCACAGATTGCCTCAGCACCTGTGTTAGAAGAGACCTACACTTTGTGACTGAGAGGAGACTTGTGCCAAAAAGGGGTTGTGTTCTTGTGACCATATGGGGAATTTGGCCTTGTGCCTTCTTAAAAGATCAAGTACCTATTCAGGAATGGCTTAATAGCTTTGAGACTAGATACACATGCATTTGCACCAGGTTAGTTAAACCAGCGTAGGGCTTAGAAGAACAACCTCTGCTGAATCTTGCTGGGGTGCTCATAGAAGGTACCTTATCTCATGGTTCCCCCATCCCCACTTACAGCCTTTGAAGATACAGTCACACTTCAGCTGCGCTGGTTCACACTCTGGCGTTTCTAAGCAAAACTATGCTCATCGGTGGTTTAAAGCTAATATACTTGGCTGTGAACTGGGGCAGCTGAGATCCAGATACACATCTGGTTCTGTCACCTCCACTGCAGAGGTGCTAATTCCTGGAAGAGGGGTGACCAGAAAGAGCTAGTGATCCCTTCAGCCAGAAAGATTTGGCAAACTTGGCTGCTGGAGCCCTTAACTTGGTGTAAACATCAGGGACATGGCTAGTTATCAGCAACCTGTTCCCAATTGGAGTTAAGATGTCCACATGGTCTGTTGGAGTGGCTTAACTAAATCCATGAAGAACCTGTTAGCTATATTGGCATGACTCTGCCTGTGAATAAGACCTTGAGTTTGACCTGTATAAAACCTGCTGCTGACAATGCAAAAAATACCTGCATCTGTGCAGTTACTAACACAGCACATGCTTCAGCCTGATAGACTAAATCTTCTCCAGTCCCATGCAGTATCTTGAGAAAACCTAGATATTGGAATATGGGCACATAAAGTGAACCCATCACAATGTGTATTAATACCTTATTTGGGATTTTTTTGTTCCATTTGAGCAAGACACTGCTCCTGACCCTCCCAGCTGTAATTCATATCACTTGGAAGCCAGTCAAGATCTGCAATTCTTGTTTCTGTCACATTCCAGGGGTCATATTTTATCGGGAATTCCAAAGTGCAGCTTTGCTGAGCGTGTTCATGTTTCTGTTCGGGTAAGTGTATTGGCCTAAAATCTGCACTAACGTTTGTACTGAAACAGCATTGCCTTGTAGAATCCCTTCTTTTCTCAGTAAGAAGAAACCCGTCTTGTTATTAAAGTATTATGGAATAGCCATTATAGTAGGATAAAAAAAACATTAAAGGAAAGATTGATGTCTGTGCTTTGGGAGTTTGGAGGCCTGGTTTTGAATCCAAATATGTAAAAATGTAGGACACTTATGAACTACTAATCTCATGATGGAATGAAAAACCAGCAGCATGTGTTCCTCCAGCAGGAAAGAGAAACCACTGCTCTCCACCAAAGATCATGTTATAGGGGGTGCTTTTACAACTGCAAGAAATCTCCTCCCATGTTACCTTCCATTTGCGTGTCTGGCTGGTGTTTGCTGCCACTAGGTGTGGGCAATTATATGAATTGCTTCCCTACGAGGCAGTACTATAAATCTCTCCCCCATCTTCCTGTGCCAAGAAAGACACACCATGCCTGCAGAAAAGTTCAGAGCATGCTAAGAAGCTGTTAACAATAAATGTTTGAAGAAGGACCTAGGTGTTGTGGGAACAGAAACCTTCTACTGACTACCAGCACTGTAAGAACTCCGGAGACAGGTGACAGTTACTTGATAATGGGCATGAGATGGTTAAAAGCATCTCCCAGAACTGCTGGAGGTGTCTTGCTGTCAAATAAATGGGTCTGATAGCTACAGACGTCTTCGTCCTCTGCAGTCAGACTGGAGTAGGTGCACACAACCGCTATCTTGTCTGACTGCAGGAAAAGTGACAAAAAAACGGAGATGAGAAAATTCAACCCATGTATTTGGCAGGCAGGAATTAGTGGTTGTGTGTCCAACACAGAGCGGATAGAAGATTTATCCAAGCATAGCAGTTTCTCATTGCTCCTGGCTTACCGCTTGCCCCTGAGACACACAGTCAAACGAGAAAAACAACAGAGATGTTGATTGTCTGCAGCTAGACTGAGTTGTTAATGAAATTACAAATGCTAGAATGCTTGCTTAGATGCTCTGTGAAGCTTTGCTCAGGGAATCAAATGTTGTGGTCTCACACTCACAGGCATTTGATTAGGTATATACTGCTGAAAGTGTAGTTTTCCATGTGGAGCCTTTGGAACTGATAATAAAGCTTCAGGAGGCAAAAACTAGACTGAAAGGGAGCCCAAGATGAATTTATAGAGCTGCCAGGAGGAAAAGTTTCTTTATAAACTGAGCAGCTTGGGTTTGGAAGTCCTTGAAAAAGAAACACGGAAAGAAATTCTCATCTCAGATGCAGTGAACTGTTTCTAATGATACTATGCCACTGTTATGTTGCAGGTGTCTCCTATCTTTCCTTGGTGTATTTGTAATTGCAAGAAATAAAAGAGAGGAGCATTTACAAATTCCTTTTATTGACTGTGGACATATTCCTGGTAAGTATGGCTTTTTTTCTGTCTCTGTTTAAAAATGAGATATCAGATAATGGGATGACCTAGGAGAGTTGAGTCACAAATGTGCTCTAGTCATATTTAATAAATATACTGTTCCCTTAATTTCTGTTCCTGTTCCCAACAGATTTTTCAAAGAATTTTTCAGAGTTTTTCCAAGCTATTGTTACAACCAGTCAAATGAAAACAATGATTACTAGAGCAAAGAATGTTTAAATGATGGATTGGTGGGGGATTTGTTTTATTAAAATTCTTCACAGAGTTGTTGTTTTTCCCTTCTCTCACCCTGTTTCCTTAGGACAAAAATTGACAGGCAAAATACAACCAGATTCTCACAGTTCGTGCTATGGCACTTTGAATAATGAAGACGACTCGGTGAAAAGCCAAAGCTGAAAAAAGAAAGCACCTTACATGCCAATTAACAGGAGGAACACCAGTGGAACAAGGATCAGCAGCACCTTTTTGTTGGACTTATTTAAGTATACGTGGAACTCCTGTATGTTGATGAGTCATAGTATTGTTTAATCCTACTTAATATATCCCATGGTTGTCCCAAATGTGTTCTGAAGATAAAGGAAGCCTTAAGAAAAACTAAATAACCATTAATGAAATGGAACATTCTCCTAGTATCAATGCCTCTTGGGGATATTTTTAGAATCTTAATTGCCTTGAAATGCAAATAGGCACAGAACAGGACTATAAAAATTACCCTTTGAAACCCCTCAGATCTGTGTAAATGCTTAAAGATGAAGGTGGGAAATGAGGAGAATTTTCATAACTGACTTCAAAGTATTCTGCTATATGTACAATACCTTTAAAAATCTGATCCTTCCTGTTCAGAAGTCAAAACTGTGTGCGTATATACAGTATACACAAATATGTACACACAAAGTATTTTATATTATGTGTAGAGGGAAAAGCTTGATTATCTTCTGTCATCAGGTTAATTCTCTTATCTTCCAAGGAAATAATAAACACTTGTGTGAGGAGGGGGAAGGAAGAGAGCATTGCCATAAACATAGGCACATGCGCACAAGCACACATTTGAGGTGCCCAGCCAAGGCAGAGCTAGAGAGCCACGCTTGACATTTTACAACCTCCCAGCAGAGTCCTGTGCACTGGGCTAGACTGGGCTGGGCTATACTATCTGTTAATATAGGTTTATATAGGTTATATAGGTTTATACTATCTGTTAGTATAGGTTATAGGTTTAGCCTCTGTCTTCAGGAAAACAAGGTTTTAGTGAAGAAAGTGCAAAGTTCTCCAGAGGGAATGGGATAGCCAGGCTCCCTCCCTTGATGTGCCTTGGAAAAATACTCCCCCCCCAAAAAAGTAGGGCAACTCCTGCCTCCTTCCTAAACCGCTGGTAATCCTGCATGAGGAAAGGCTGTAAAAACCAGGATCACAAAGAGTCATAGTAACAGTACAACTTTTCCTTCATTAAATGGTAGTGTCTCTACATTGATTTCAAGAGCCAGCAGTGATGGGAACCATAGCAATACAGGCTCTGTGTTCAGGTCTGGGAGGTCTCGTTGTCCCTCTGTCCCAGCCTCCTGGCAAGAAAGCTTCTTCTGGACATTCATTATGGGTCCACTTAGCCCTGCCTGGTAGCACTGATCTGCTTCAGCCAGCACAGTGGGGGTCAGACACCTCCTCTGCAGAAACAAGTGAAAGTGCTCTTGAAAAGTGTTCATGTTTTGGACAAGATACTTGTTCTAGGTTTGAATTAACGTGCAGTAATGGATAGGGGCCACAGGCTATTTGAATTTTCTTTCAGTGGAATATGAAGAAATGAGGTCTCTTTTTTTTCCCCCAAATAATTGTTTATTTCATTTTAAAATTGATACAGCTGAAGATTCATAAGACGGTTTCATTTCAAAACCTACAAAGCACGCTCAGAGCTGCAGTTTTTCCGATGCAGCAATGTCACAGGAGCCAGGGTGTGGGGGGGCTTGTGAAGCTGTTTTCCATCGTGGATCTTTTCCAGCTGGCACAGGACAAGACTCTGTGTCTGCACCTTACTTGTACCAGCTGCTTGGCTGTGGCCTTCCTTTCCCCTCTTACAGCTTGAGTTCAAGTTTCTAAAGCTTAAAATAAAAAAAAAGCACATTCTTTTCGTATGCCTTCTCCAGGGAATAAGGGCATGCCTCTATCTTTCTTTTGCAAGTCAAATTTGAGCCACTTTCTAAGTCTCAAGTGAGAGTGTGTGCTAAAGATGGAAACAGGAGGCCTACAGGTTTTCATTCTGTGACCTGGGAAACAAATGGGTGAAAGGATTTGGTTTTATTTCTTTTTTAAATGATTGGCCTTGGGCATCTTTCCGAAATATGTTTCCATGACACAGGAGGGCTGGAGGAGGTAATAAGGGTTACCAGGTATAGGATTTTCTCTTTAAAGCAAGAAATCAAATGTAAAGATTTGTGGGAAAAGTTATTATTTATTTTAAACTACTGTATTTATTCTTGAACAACACTTTTTTTCTTCCTATGGGTTTATACAAAAATTATAAGGGTTAAAATGTTTTCTTTAAACTTGAATGTAAGTGAAATTAATTTATGGAGCAAAACATTGGTAGGAATTATCTGTAATTAAAAGTTGTGATTTGACATGATTTTTGAGATGTGAGCATGTTCCAACTAATTAACGTATTACAAGATTGGAAAAACTCAGTGATGAGAATTCATTACTGCTCTGCCAAGAAAGGGACATGATTTGTTTCAAGAATCAGTTTCTAATCAATGTCATTTTCAGATTCTGCTTGAGATATTTAGGTTGCAAACACCACAGACAAATGCCTGCTAAAAGAAAAGCCTTTTCACTGGAATACAAAAAAGTCTCTGGAGCCCTTCTCTTTAATGATGAGTTATTTTCTTGTGATGTTTTTCCTGACATCAAAAATGCAGGCCAGATATAAGCTGCAAAACTTGCACCTGCAGACTGAACTTTCTTCAGCAGATCCTCCACGGGACCTGAGGAAATCAAACCATGTGAAGGCGTGGTGGGCAGGCAGCAGCTCACATGGTCCCCCAGGCTCCAGCTTGGGATTTTTGACAGACCAGAACCAGCAGGACTCGTTTAGCACTTGTTCCACTGCTGGTCACGCTGCGGTAAGAGATGAAGTATTAACTGGCCATGGGCCTGGAAATGGGAGCTCTGGAGTACAGCGAGGCTGTTTAATTTTTGCCATAAAATATGAGGATGCATTTACCAAATGGTTTCAGCTGGCAAAATATAAATGAATTTTGGACTGGATTTGTATTTCTGCCCACAGAAGGGGCCTTGTGTTCACCTGGCAGGCTTATTGCCTGCTCCTCGCTACAGCCCAGCTTTTGGTGGCCTCATGTTTTGCATGTAAGGGCACTGGTCACTTAAAACCAAAGGAGAGAGGCTGGACATTATGGGGGCTGGAGCTTCTGTGCTTTGAAGCTGTGGTTTCATGCACCTGGTGAGCTGCTTGAACAGTTCAGTGCTGCTAAAAGTCTCATCCTCTTTTTCCCCACTGTGAGGTCCTGCATGGCCTGTGGCTCTCTGTGAGCCAGTTCAGCTCACTCACCCTGCAGAAACCATCTGCTTTCTTCTCCTTGCTGGGTTGGCTCTCTGACCTGAGCCAAGCAGGCTGACTGGAGTGTTTGGTGGAAGGAGGGGAAAAGGACAAGAGGGAGTGAGACCTCTTCTTTAGGGGGAACTATTACATTATTTCTCTCCTGAGGAGCTTCACTATACAGCAAGCATCTGCTAAGCTCACTCTTAATGTATCACCGTGCCCCAAATGCAGCAGTTATGAGCTTCTTGAAGCACTTTTAAGTGTCTGGCTCCTGAAGCAAAACCCTCAGCCAGACTCACTGGGTTTTGCATAGTGAGCGTTGAGTGGCTCCACGTGGGGCTGAGATAGGCAGCTCGTGGCACCAGGAGTGTCCTAAGGTCAACTAGCAGCCTGGGCACATGTCTGACTACAACTCGTTCTAAGGACTGATTTTTTTCTTTCCAATGACTGTTTGCTATAAGGTGCATAAACAGTGCTGGAAGGTTCATCTGAAAAGTCTTCTGAACTCAAAATGGTCTCCCCTTGCAATCTCTCCTTCCAACCCACTTTATGCAGGATTGTTGGTTGCTTGCAGAGAAAAATGTTGCCTCTGGTAACACTGAGGGGCAGATGATTAGACTGAGTTGTCTTTCAGTTTGCCCTTTTGTTACTGTCCTCTGAGGCTTGGGTGGCCTTTCTCTTGTTTAAATTTGTTTGTTTATTCCTTCTGGAGAAATCAGCTGGACTGTGTTAGCAACTAGCCCAAAGGAGATAGGGGCTAATTACCATAATTATTATTGGAGGGCCAAGCTGGAAGATATACAACCTGAGGCCACTTCAGGAGCAAAAGAGAAATGTTTAGCACTCTGGATTCTTAGGAGTCTGAGAAATCCTGTGTTTGCAATGTTTCTGGGTTCCGGGATAGAATTAGGGACATCAGTGAATAAACAGTGATTCCATATATTTTTGTATGTGGTTTTAGTTTGGCTATTTTTTTTTTTTAAACTGATTTGGGAGTGAAGGATGACTGTTCTTTGCCTAGAGAAGCAGAGAAGAAATAAGATATTCCCTTGGCAGATGGGAGATGTTTCAACCTTTTGAAGCTGGGAGATGTGTTGAGGCACCTCCAAGCGCCTTGGCTGAAGTATCCATTCAGTTATAACATACAATAAGGCAGCACTGGCAAATACATCACTACATATTAAGAAGTCACAACCATTTAGAAAGGATCCTTGTCCTCTTGTCATGTGTTAAATCTGTTCAGAGCACATACAGCTGATCTGGCCCCTTGGGCTGTACATAAACGTATTTTTGAAATGTGCTAAAGAGGACGCCTTGAGCTTCGTATCAGTGCCTCTTTGGCACGTACTGTCTCCCATGCAGAGCTCTTGCCAGGTCCTCCCTGTGGGGAGATTAGACTGTGTGACGGGTACACACCACGGGCTTACTCTGATAAGAAGATACAGTACTGCCATGACATTCCCATGACTTGGGAAGTGTTTATAGAGCACTGCCCTGCAAGGAAGTTGTGCAAACCTAGAGTCTTAGATTATGTTCCCTTTACTTTGTGATTCCCACCAGAGTAAGCAAGGGCAGTTTTGGGTATCCACAGAAGCGGAATTATTGGCACCTCAGGGACTTCGAGGCACAACAGATCAGACCCCAAATAAAGAGTTAGTGGCTGCTGAGTAGGCTTCTTATTTAATCTAAATCCCAGTTTTGCAGTTAGGCCCCTAAAGTTTGTCCAAGCCTTTGAGGGAGAAAATGCATTTAATAGTATAAACCTGCAGTAGCGTTTTGATTGCTAATGGACTCAGGCATTGGTGCCAGGGGAATTTGTGTCAGTTCACAAGGTAACGATGAGGGGAATGGTGTTCAGCAGCCGAATCAGAAATGTATCGTGGTGGCAGGAGAGTTTTGCGTGAACACAGAGGAATGAATCCAGCGCACCACTAATATACAGTGGTCTCCTGGACTCCTTGTTGACAGTGTCAACAAGGCATTTGTTGTCCGTTTTCAAAGCAGAGCTACTGTAAAGGAATGATTAAACAGGTGGTTCTAACACTGACTGTTTTACATGCAGTCAATGTATCACTGTAGCCCATGGCACTAATACCTTAAACATGAAAAGTGGCCTGTGGCCATTGATGAAGGAGCCAATTTCTGTACTTTGCTAGATCACATTGGGAAAAATAGAAATGATTGATTTAAGCCTCCAGCACAAACACATGCTTGCCAGCTCTCCAGTTGGAGATTTCCACTCTTGGAATAGGCATTGCCTTGCCTAGATGAAATCTTTGGAGTCTGCTACCAGGTCTTTTGCCAGAATCATTAAACTGGTTGAAAGAACAGCACTGTCATTTGTCTTCTGTTTGATAGCTGGTGGGCATAAATCCAGAGCAGCATGAACACAAGATCAGGACTTTTCTCTCCATTTAAAAGAAATTTTAAATGTTCTTCTTGAGTTTCAATAGCATGTGTACCAGGCCCACAGCTTTATGCTGTCTAATGCTCTCTAGTGCCCTCAGCCAAGAGTAAGAGAGAAAGCTTGCATGGCACAGAGGCTGCTAATTAGGCAGTTCTTACCTGTCACTGAAGGTTACTGCTGGTAACACATCGTATAGCAATAGAGCACAACAGCAAAGCACTGGAGCATCTATTCAGTTTTCCAAGAACAGCTGTTCTGTGTTTTACAAGGGAAAGGAGCTGAGGAATATGATTTACTATTACTAAGCATCGCAGCTACCCACGTGTTTATTTTTTCCAGACAATATTTAACAGTTAACTTACAGACACGTCCTGACTATACTGACTGGATGCTGGGTGTGTGGATGTGCTGCAGAATTCCATGCAGCAGTGTGAATAACAGCAGGTTGCTGATATGAGAAGGCAGCTCAGTGTCATCTGGCCTGGCCTCCTGCACAGCTCCAGTCAGGCAACCTCCTCCAAGCACTTCTGTGTGAACCCTTTGGCCCATCTACAGAAGAAGACACCCCGTCCTCTCCTACTAGTCAAAGTAGAGGATCCACCAATGCCATTAGTAATTTGTACTAGCAATGAGTCATTGTTTGCTTTTGAACTGTGCCTTATGTCTGTTTTAACTTTTCTGGATTTAGCTTGCAGCTATTTGTCTTTTGCCAGTGATTTAAAGCACACGGTAAGTCCCTCTAGTAAAATACAGTAAGATGACTTGGGCTTTTCGCTAAGCCAAACAGACGGACCTTTTAAGTCTCTCGCCATCAGACATTTCTGTCAGCCCTCAAATTGTTTTCTGTGGTTGTTTTCTGCTCTGTCTCCATTTTTCCAGTGTCTGCAACTGGCCAAATACAGAGTAAAAATTGGATCCTAGCAGCACTGAAGAAGTAGCACAGAACTGGACCAGACCCAGTGCGCCATGCTCAGGTGCCCTGCTTCCCCTCTGCCCACAACCACAGCCCTGACACCTCTCCTGGGAGGTGCCTACCCTTTCTCTTTTGACACGGTAATTTAACGGCGGCTGTTTTGCACGCCCAGAGAAGCAGCAGCCTCAATTATTTTCAGCGATTTGACTTCTGACTCATTGCTGAGTTTGGTGACGGTCCAAGGAGTAGGTGCCCCTGCTCAGAGGTCCCCTGGAGGCCCAGCACAGCAGGAGACCCCGAAACCCTCTGGCCCAGATGTGCTGGCACCTGGCAGTGGTAGTAAGCAACCTCACAGAGCTGCCCTTTCTCCAGCGCCTGAGAGATTTGAGAGCTCACCCCGGATTTGAGAGGAGGGTGACTCATTCAGTGACTGTTTAAGGTGCAGTAAGTAAATAGGCTCTGGGAGGGGTGCCTGGATGTGGGAAGACCATGCCCAGGTCAGTTGGTCTCTCCTCAAGGATGGTGATGGTGCACCAGAGAGAAAAGATGCTGATATTTGTCATATACAACAGAAAGGCTTCTGCTCCCTCTGCGCCTTGCTGCTCACAGCCTCACGGTGAGGCTGTGTTTTGAAAGCAGCAATTTGGGCATCTCCCCTCCGAGAAGATGCAAGCACCTGCTAATGCTGAATGGGGCATCCAAACCCCAAAGAGCAGCGGGATATGTGTGCCAGCCCTGGCCTCTTCGGCTCATTCAGGTGGTCAGCCATTTGCTCAGGCTATGGATGTCCCCACCCTGAGGTGCCCAAGGCTCCCCATGGGGTTCTGCTTCTGGGTGGACCCTGTGCTTCTGGTTCTGCTTCTTCTCCTTGCACAAGGGACAAGTCTCCCCCAGCCCTTCTGAGGATATAGCTTTTGAAATGCAGTTGCGTTGGAGAGAATGTTGTGGTGCATTTACAGCCTAAGGTCCCGTCTTACGCCACAGAGCAGGCACAGCTATTTTGCTGGTACCCTTGCACTGTGAATAGTTTGAATTCAGTGCTTTGAGGTGTTTGGGGTGGTTTCTCTTAGTCATTTCAAATGAACAGATCAGTAATATCACCTCAATTAGCCTGAGATAATTTGTGGTGGAATTCTTCATTTAAAAAAAAAAAAGCTGCTTTTAATAGTGAAGTCCTTGCAAATAAAAGGCCATGCTGGAGCACTTTCAATGTGATTACAGTGACTCACAGTTTTAATGGCTTTTTTTTTATCTCAAAAATGGCTTTTTTCCAAACAAAGTCCTACAAGGCCTCATATAACAAACAAGGGTTACTGCTCTTTTCCACACATAACATGAAAAATATCCTTGAGCGGAGAGAACTGCAGCCCATCTGCTGTAGCTTGGCCCAGTGCACGGCGCAGCTCCCTGACCATTACGTATGGCTCTTGGTAAAGCAAACCACCTGCTTCCTGCACGAGGTCCTGCCTCGAGCCTCCCCAACGCTTCTCCGAGGAGGAAACCCATCCAAACTGCTGATGAGGGATGACAACCTTGGCATTCCCTTTTGCTGCATTTGTTCTTATGCCATTTGTTGCTCGCTCAAGTGCTCCGTGGACTTTCGTCTTCTTTTCCATCTAGACTAGAAAAAGGCAGGCTGCGCCATAGACTCTGACTTTCCTGTTTATTGCACTCCCTTGCTCTCCAGCTGCAGTCAGCAAAGTTCATTTGGGAACCCAAAATGGTACCCTTGAAAGGGAAGGAAAAGGAGAGAGAGAAGTCTTGGGGCAATTTTGCTAAGGAGTGATCTGAGCCTGAGCCCCCTCCTCCCTGATTAAGGGTCTAATGCTGCAGATTCTTAACGGAACCAAGATTTTCATGAATCCCACTTATGTCAAACAAGTACTCACATGAATTCCAGAAGTATCCCGGACATGTACTTCCCAGACACTTTACCTAGACACTTACAGCGCAAACAAACCATAATTTTGCAAAGGCTGTGCTGAATAAAAAATGGCATTTCCCCCAGCTGCTTGCCATCACGCTCCACAGCTCTGCCAGCTGAACGGACCAAAGCCAATGCCATTATACAGTGCATGCTGAGCATCCTCGCATTGCCTTCACTGTTGATGAAGGGAGACCTCCGCTAATCTCACCGTCACTGCTCAAAGATTAGGGACCATTTGCACAACCCCCTCCACCAGCTACACTGGGAGGGTGCCCTGCAGCCCTGGGCCGAGGAGGTGGGCATGGATTCGAAGGACGCATGGCTTCACGAAACAAATGGCTTTCTATGGCCTAAGCAAGTTCAGGGTACGCACTGCTCTGGGGTACCTCTTAGTGGTCAAAAAGTTAATGTGAAGTATAAAAGTCCAAGTTAAAATCTTTTCCCTGTCTGAACTGGAGACCACTAGCTACGTCTTTGGGAACTGGAAGAGGTGGGCTACTGGGGGCTGAGGACTTCTGCTCAGCCGTGACCCTGCTGCTGTAGTCCAGGTGGTGCTGTGGTGGCACTTCGTATGGTCGCCAGGACAAGATGCTTCCTTCCTCCTACATTAAAAAGAAAAGAAATTCAGTGCTCTTGTTTTGCTAACATATAAACAGTTTTCACTACCTTTTCTCTGAAGAAGTTAAACCATATTGTTAAATCAACTGATTATAAATAACCATCAGCAGCACTCTGAGTAAACACCTCATATGAAAAATTTCAGCTCAGATGGTAGAAATTTGGCAGTTTTATGTTCAGCTCAAAATGGGATCTTACAGCAGAGAACAAAGCAGTGCTGCCAGCTGTGCCCATCTTGAAATAGTGTTATTTGGAGGAAAAAGTGTTTGTGGATATGTCTGGTTAACTGTTGTGTGGCACAGGTTAGCATCTCACTGGTACCAGCCCTATCACGTGTTCGTTATCATCCAATGTGCTGTACCACTCGGTGTTCAGAGTGCACACTTTTTTTTATTTCTTTCTTAGAGACTGAAGTTGTGCAACATGCAGTAAATATCATTAGAACCAGAAAAAATACTTATTTGCTATGCATAAATAAGTCTTCTAATGCAAAATAAAATCACAACTTTAAACATGCCATCATTAGCCATTGGGCAAAACAAAATCATAGCTTAAAGATGTATCATGTCTGGCTGGCCAAAACTCAAGCCTATGTTAATTTGTTTTGTTATGCTAAATGGTGGCTTTAAACACACCAAGCCATGGGCAGAGCTAGGCTGCAGTTGGGGCTGTATGAAACAGGGTAAAATGTGCAACACACACTGCAGTAAAGCACTGGTTAAGATGATCTCAACATCAACCTACAAGAATACAGTTGTGCTAAAAAATCATAGGAATGGTCCTAACTCTATTTCAGCAAATGTTGGTGCTCATAGATTGCAGAACCCACAGCAGATACCAGAGTCCTCGTGCTTCCTTCAGCTGTTTAGTAACTAACAACCAAACTGCTGGGGTGAGCTGGGGGGTTACTGGAAGGCATTCAGACCCTTGCCTTGAGCCTGTGCTTACAACAGACCTTGCCCCAGCACAAGTAAGAGACAATCCTGAATTCCTGTGTGCTCGTGGGTACAGCAATGTTTTGGTTCCTTTTTTCAAAGAATCAAATTCAGGTGAGGTAGGTATAGCCATAAAACCTGGCCCCCTCCTCCCTGGAGCAGCCACGCCTGTTGACTCTTCCCCATTCCCTCCATCTGCCTCTCGCGGCAGGACTTCGGGGTATTTCTATGTTCCCTGTGATGGAAGAGGCACCAGAGCTGTCAGCAGTCAGGACACCAGTTTAACTCCTCTGCACGTATTTGTGTTTGGCATCTTCTGCTTAGAGTCTCGTCCTGAATCCTTTTGGGTCAGCTCCATGTGCAGAGTTTGTTGGGTGCTCAGCGGCATCTGGGTAGGGCCCATGGGTGTGACTGCAGTACAAATAATTCACTAAGATAAAAGGCGGCATAAACACAAGAATAAATAGGCTTACATGTACCATAAAAATGTGTCTAGAATTACAAAGTTTCCAGCAAGCTCCAGTAGAAGCAATCTCTGGAATAAGGCTCCAACAAGCTTCACAGTAGAAACAGCGGGAGCAAGAAACCTAACTAGTCTTAAGATGGAGCCTGCAAAACCTATGATCTGTTTGTCTGCAATAGCACAAGAACCTCTGACGTGGAGGTCTCTTCCCGTCTTATGCTCCACGATCTGATGTAGCTGTTGCACTAAGTCTTGGCTTCCTGCAGCTGTAAAGCTGCAGTGTGAACTTCTGTGCATAGCAGAAAGCACCTCCTTTCTCTATAGCAGAGCTGCGAGGAAGGGAGAAGACTTGTATTTGGGCCGAGGTTATGCAGTAGCTGGGATATTCCAGGAGCAATATTTATACTGGAAAAGCCAACCCAGCCTACTGCAACAGTGGTAGTAAGGGCTTTGGCAGCATCTGAGGTGATGTCCAGGAGACAAAAGGAGTGAAGTAAAATAATACGAAACTGCTGGGTTTTATTACTAGCACTGTTGCATCTAATATGCTTCATTCGTGAGTATTAAGCACCTGGTGGAAGATGGAAGCCTGATGCAGCAATCTGTCATTGACTCTAAAGAGTACAGAAAATGCATGAGGCAGATATTTTGTGTCTTCCCAAATAAATAAAATAGTGGACACACTTCTCCAAAGCAGTGTTTCTCCATGCTTTTTAAACCAAAGATCCGTGAACTTTTTGGAGGACTAAGCTGCAGGCTGCTTGAGCAGTCTTAATGCAGGGTCTTCATGAATAATCAACTAAAAATTAGGCCGCCGTTTGAAAGTTGTGACAACATGTATGTGTGGGTTTGGGCAGTTTTGGGATGGGGAAGATGGTGGGGAGAGTTGCTTTGTTTTAGAGTGATGTCACAAACCATTCTCTGAAGTCTTTCAGACCACGAGTGGTCCCCAGAGCACAGGTTGAGAAATACTCTCCCACGGACACAATAACATCTGAGAGCAGAATTGCATTGTTGCTCAAAGCCACCGAGTTCGTGAGGGATTGCTCAGAGAGCAGGGGGTGGTTAGTCCTCTCCATTGTTATTCACAGCTCTGACTTACAACGAAATAGAAAATAGCTCTCTAATTGTTGTCATAGTGAAGGAAATGTTTAAATCTCAATGCAAATGTAACCCATGCTGTTCTTCTGCAAGCACGTGTGGAAAGCCTGAGATGTAAGATCTCCTGGGTATTCCCATGAACTAGAGTATAAAATCAGAGCTGATACATTCAACGCCTTGTACGCTCTAACTGATGTCAGTGATGATCAAAACATGCAAGAGCTGAGAAGAAGTACAGTTTTTAAGGGAAGTTGCATCAGCAGTCACCAGTATAAGAGCATCCCAAGGAAGAAAGGTGGGTGGGCTCTAGAAGATACAGACAGTGAATGTACCGACCCCTGAAAAGAGCCAGTTTCCTAATGGGTTTCTTTCATTTTTGGGGTTGAGGAGTAGCCTTTTAAGAGTGTGGAACATTTTCTCAGTGAATGAGAGGTGCCTCAGAAATGAGATATAAAAGGACAGTCTGACTATAATCAGTACTCCCCCTCCCCCCATCAAAATGCCTTTTGAATAGTAATAAAATGTAAATATTGAGGAGTCTCCTTTCAGTACTTACAATGGTCTTGTTTTTCTGTTCCTACTGCGGAGCACTTAAGAAAGATACCTCTTTTCCCTTTGTCAGCAGGAAAGCAATAAAATTAGTCATCTGAAAAATACTGGCATTAGCTCTGAAAAGGGATAATGTAGAAGTATGTTAAAGAAAAAAAAAGGAAAATTGAATTTTTGTTATAGTCTAAGATAACTGAATTCCTCTGAGTAGCACATTTATCATCATGACTAAAAATTTCCAAAGGTAACCTTCATTAAGTCTCCTAAAAAGTCAACCATCAACACCCACATGGTTCAGAGTCTGCACAGCAAAACCAATAATAAAACCAGTAGGTGTAATAATCTCTCCTGTTCTCTCTCCTCATTGTTTTCTTTCTTTATATAAGACTACGTGCGTGTGTGTGTGTGTCTGTGTGTGTGTGTGTAAAACAGACATAAATCTAGCAGAAAGCAGGACTTGTTTGTCTCTGCACTTATCATGCATTGATGATTCAAAAATATATCATTCTGAAAAATAAAGAAGTCTTCCTTCTCCCATATCATCCCCCTACAGGAAGAACTTCCTTTTTCCTGCCCAAATCATCACTTAAAACATTTTAGAACTAAAACATGACTAAACCTAAACATTTTCATTTGGAGCAAGCATTTTACAGCAGGTTTGGGTGGTCAGCTGTGGAGATCTTTTGGCTTCTATGAAGAAAAAAAAGGGTTGTTATGAGTGATTTCATTTTTTTTCAAAGATTACTTTCCTGATAATATTATACAATAAACCCCTAATAGCTGGTTTATAGGCCAGCTCCACAAGACAAACAGACCAACTAGGGAAACAGTGAACAAATTGGCCTGGCCAAGAAAAGCTTTCCTAAGATAATTAAAAACACCTCATGCCTGCACTGTGTGAGAGAATACAGCTTTCAAAATGTTTATCTTCGAGCTAAAATACAGGTCCCAAGCCTGAGTTTGAAAAGCAGCTGAAAAATAGTTGGCCCCCGTAAGGAGCCGATGTGCAGCCGGGGGTAGGTGGGCCGGGCTGTGAGCACCACGCAGGTGGGACGGGGGCCAGTGGGTCAGCCGGGATGGTCCCGGGAGGAGTTGGGCAGGGACCTCCTTCCTCTCATTTCTGTTCAGCTTCACATCTCGGACAGACGCATTCCCCTGGTCTCAGAGGTGCATCCCCCACCAGCTATCTCACAGTCCCTCCTCACATGAGGCTTCCCATTCACCTGCCCCAGCACCTTTAGCCTCTCACTTTGTTTCTCCCTTTCGGTCCTTCCATCCTTTGGCACCTGTGGTGACCATGTGGCACCACCGCACAGCTCCTTTGCCTCTCCCGCATCTTCTGCGGATCACCCCACTGTTGGGATATCCGAAAAGCCCCTTTTTTTGCCAACATGTCCTTCTCCTGTTGCTTCTTTTCCTCTTGGCTTCATGTAAGTTATTTAGGCAATGGTTTATATGAAAACCTAGGGTGAGAGCAGAGGTCGACAGAGTAAAAAGGCTTTGGTTGTAACCTCACTTTCAGTCCCTAACTTTAGGAAACTGCTGCCTCTGGGTTCCAGGTTTCCCGGCGTCGCGGCTGCTTGCAACTCGGTGGTTTTGCTTATTTTGGAACCTTTCCTTCACAAGAAGAAAGGAAACAAAGTTCAGTCATTACCGCACGAGCGGGAAGTGAAGAAAAACTCCCCTCTCTCATTATAAAAATATACTCAGACCTTTTCCCTGCCTTCCCTCCAAGCAAGACTTCAAAGCAAAAGGCAGTCTCAGGCAGTGACGTTTGCTATGGAAATACAGTCGTGGAGTGCAGCACAGGGCTGGATCCCAGAGGAAACTTTTGATGTTGACTTGATAGTTACAAGGATTTGGAAATCACCTAACGAGCACGTGGGGTAGGGTGTTACTGTCTCACTCACTCATTAAACCTGCACCTGGTGCATTTCTGTGGAGCAAACAGCCACATGCAGGACTGCCGCCTCCAGAAATAAATGGCCTGAGGAAGCCAAGTGTCTGGAGAGAAGGACAAATCCCATGCCCAGGGTTAACTCTTGCAGATTGCAAAATTGTACAGTAGTACCCTCCCCTATAAGCCTCAGCCCAGCACATTTGGCCGTCTGTTGGCTGCAGATGAGAGCTTTGCCAAAGCTTGTGGGCCAGCTCCTGCTCACCGGGTTAAGTTCTTCTGCTAGTGCTGCCTGCAGATGCTGTTGGGCTACAAAAATGCAGTGTGCTACAAAAATGCAGTGTACTCCAAAAATGCAAACAAGTTGGACATCTAACTAGAGAATATGGTCACAGTGGAATTATAGTTCTGAAGACCCATTTCTCTAAGAACTAGGGAATAATAGAGCTCGAAAAAACCCACAAGAATCCAATAAATACTGGCCATCTCTTCAGAGAAACCTGCACAGAAGAGTGACGTCTTTGGACAGGGATCATCTCTTATTTTTGTCTCTTACTTTCTTTTGGCTAAGAGTGGCATCTCTTACTCTTAGTAAGTACCTGATTTGTCCTCGCTGCATTTCATGCTACTAAATGGCTTTGTTGAGCCAGGAGATGGCACAGAAGCCCTGATCTCTTGCAGGGCCTCTAAGACATCACATCAGCTGTATCAGGAATAGTATGTAGCATCCAAGGGGAAAAGATTAAACCGCCATACTTGAGAAAAAAATTAAGAAAAAGTTTCAGACCCAGCGGGAAGAGTTTCTGAGGCTGAGAACCATGTGTTGGATATCCTCCAACACTGAAGGACTATTAAACTTATGAGAGACATGCAACATCAGATAACACCAGTGACGCATCCAGATCATTATCCTGTCTGTGGCCAAAACCAGGTGGTGCCAGAGCAAAGGGCAAGAACACCTCTATCTGGTAATTGCATGTCGGGTGAAAGTGTTGATGGTCTTCTTATCAAGAGTCAAGGTTTCTAGGAACACATTCTTCTAGGATGAACACAGCATTGCCTCATTGAAACAAAAAAAAAGGGGGAAGGATGTGCCACCGAATTGTAAGGGTAAACACCAGGGCAATGTCTCCATGTGCATATGTGTTTACAGCTGACAAGTTGATATTCCATTAAAGCCAGATTTAAGCCCTGAACACACCAGACACATGAGTAACCTTGCACAAATCTGAAGTTAAGAGGCTACCTTGTTTGTTGCATAATTAGCAGCTAACGCTTAGGGAGATTCATTACAGCTGCAGCAGTTCTGCAGCACTTACTCGCCCAGACAGAGCACAATATGAAGCTGATAATTTCAGCAGTATGTTAGGTCTCTAGCAATACAAGAAAGGGCCAAAATGGACGGTGGCAAATAGTGGGGGAAAGGTCATGAGAAAAAAAATGAGGGAAGTAAATTTTATTAGCAGAAAAACAGGGCATGACCCTACCATTTGGCAAAGTTACAGAAACGTTAACCTTTGGAAATGCTATTAGTTCATTACTGTTGGAAAGTTGGCTAGAAAGGCAACACTCAGGACTGACTCAGTTCTAAGGTTTCTGCTGCGCTAAGCACAGTAACACATGAACACACCTCCCCTCTCGAAGGCACGCTCGTAAGGAACAGTCACTAAATACTGTGTTATTCCTAATATTTTGCTACCCTAGGCAACCAACCACCAAGTCTGCTCGGCATGACACAGCCTGGAAGAACTAGATAGTCTAGAATCAATTTGCTACTCCAGTTGAGTTTGATTTTACGATCTTAACACTTGTCATTTTGGGAAGGAACAAAACATTCACTGTTCCCAGGGTATGTAATGCTACTGGGAAGCCATAAATTTTAATTCAGTGCTTTATTTCCCTCGTGAAGAGATGTTGTTCACATGTGCTGTCACAGTTGGGGGTTCCTCTTTTTTTTTTCCTTTTGGTTGCTTGTCCCTTCATTAAGTTGGAACACACTCAGAAGCACGACAGCTTTTGTTTCTATCAATGATGGATGTTAAGTGAGAGTTTTGGTCTGGTTTCCTTGGACCAGGAATTGTTTTGCATGAGTTTTTCTGCTGGATGAGCTGGCACTCTTTACTCCTCCTGGCTCCTTCTCCAAGCTCTGCCAATCACTATTTTTCTTCCTTGGGCATCCAGCTTGAATTTGAAGTGGCAGGAAATAGAGATTGATGGTTTTATTCTTTAGAGGAAAGGAATCAATTCAGAGTGCATGCTGGTGCCCAAAAGAGACTTAGGGAAGAGAAGTGCCCTGCAAGTTTATCCAAGGGTTTTTCAGGGCTTGACAGTGGAAACAGAAAACTTATTAAAAATATTTGTATCTTTTATTTAAATTAATATTTTAATTTATTGGAAAACCATACTCCTATAGAGTTTTCTGTAACATATATTGCTTCATATTTGGGAAAAAAATACCTGGATGTCTAAAGGCTCAGAGAAAATATCTGCTTTTCATTCCTTCCCCTTGTATTTTCCACTTGAAAAAATTTTACCATGACAAAAACTGAAGGTACATACAGAAAAACGTCCAGTTAATTGAAGGGTGCCTACTGCAGTCTATGAAAGAAGATAGGTGATATCCTAAAGGAAAGAAACTTTAATGATAGCAATCAAAGTTCAAAGGGGAATCTTTTAAGGGTTTTCTATAATTTTATGTTATGGGATAAAAGTATATCCTGTCTGTGAGGTCAGAATCCCTGCTTAGCTCCCGTTTGAGAAGGAGACTCAAACTTCAGTCAGGAGGTTGGCTGAAGCTTTTCATATTTTTCAATACTCAGTGGTCTTAACATTTCAAGGATTTAAAGGAAGAAACAGATACTGCAACTTGTATGTTTTTCTCCAAGTCTAGGTCCCCACAGACTAATTTATATTCTTGAAAATATGCAAATTAATTTTACAAATGGATCTGGATAAGAATCAATTTTTAATGGTCATCAATTTAATGACCTTGCAGATAGAAGAGGTCACCTCTCTTGTTTCTTAATAAAATCTGAAATCTAGCTGACATGTGGAGTTCACTGTTTTCAATGGTGAAAGGGAAGTTGTTATTTTTGGTAGGTTTTTTGTTCCCATCCCTGAAGACCACATGAAACCTGGCTACTGTCCTGGGACTTCTAGTTCAAGTTATTGTCTTTATAGTCCCTGGAGTTAACCTAATAGCCTGGGATCTTGTCTGTAGAAAACATTTGGGGAAAACTGAATTTATGTTGTATTTCCTGCATATTTTTGATAGCTGCTTGGCCAGACTAACAGCATCCCTCCTTGCACTATGGGACAGTAATCTTTCAGCTTTTGATGGCCTTTTACAGAAGGAAATCTGAATAAAAAGTACACAGTATTTCAAAATGAAGGGATTTACTCAGAGTAGGACCAAAGAGGAATTTAAAACACAGCTACAGCATAAACATGGCCCTTCCCTCTTCTGTGGTCTCTACTACAGTTCAACAGTAAAGTTGTCAAAAAATAAACTATTCCACACCAAACAGCGAGGACAATAAGTAGGAACTCATGGGGGAAATTCAGCAGAGGACCTCACGGAAGGATTTGATGAGAACCAGAGTGGGGGCTGAAGACCTAAATGCCCCATGGGCTGAGGCCCTCTTTGGGGTGCTGCCCAGCTGCACGCTGCTGGTTTGAAATACTTAGATCTTCAAACCCAAGCATTTTAACTACTGAAAGAGATCTATTACTTGAGACACATGCTAACGCTGTGGACTTGTATCTGACTCTTCATTTGATGTATTTCAATGTACACATTAAAGCATATATGCTGTAGCGTGTATGCTATGGAAAATAATCTCAAGGCTACAGCATTACAATTAAAAAACTAAAGTGCTCTAAAATCATAAGAAATTAAATAGAAAAAAATCAAAACAGCAAATGGATGACTGCTACTGTTTACACAGGAGACTCCAAGAATCGGGCTTAGTGCCCATCCAGAGAAACAGCCAAAAGTTTGTATCACTGTTGGCACGTGCATCAGTTTCCTTGCCGTCCTGTACAAGTACAGGTCTTGGAAAAAAACTACAGGTGGGAACTGAATCCACCTTTCTAGCCCTGGCAGGGATGGATGCCTGAGGCACTGCAGGCAGGCCAGAAGACAGTACTTGGGGCATCTTTCTACTTTGTTTAAAAAGGTGAATGACAAACCATCTTCCCCAAACATTATCTTGCTGCAGTATGCTTTTATGTTCTGTATCACAGGGAGGCCTTTCCTAGGACTTCCATTTTTCTGATGTGATCTCTTTTACTGCATCTGCAACATAATTTCAACAGGCTGCAAGGACACCTTCCACTAAGAAAAAGGAACTGAACTTGAGGCATTTTTACAAGTTAAAATATAGAATAATATTAAAATTACCTTTCTAAATAAAGAGAAAACTCAAGTTTCAAACCATAGTCCTTTTACCAGGAGAGATTAAAAACACCTCCGGCTTTGGAGGTTTTGATTTTAAAGCTGCATCAAGTGTCTTCTGCTCCCCAGGCAATCAAAGAAAATTATTTGCTCCAAGGGAAGAAGTGATTTAAATGTACGTTCACAAGGAAGCCTCTTACCATGTGTGTCACGTGTGTTTGCCCATGTGCAAGCACTTGCACAGAAACATCATGTAACATTGGTGAGCTCTAGCTTTACACCAGCATGTTGTACAACAAAAAGGGGTTAATCGCATATGATGTGAGAAACGAACCTTCAGGCAGGGAATTGCTATTTTCTGGATATTTCTGGTTTTGTCAGACAACTTAAAAAGGAGTAAAACTAGCCTTCTGCACGTCTACTAACCTAAAAAAGGAAAGTTGTTTTTCTTTTTTTCCTTCCTTTTTTTTTTTTTTTTTGGCAAATGAACCCAGAATGCCAGGATCAGAATCTCTGAGCTATTTGTCAGACTCGCCCTTCCTTCTCCAACATCAAAGGACTCCAGAGCTTCACCATCAGCATGGGAAAGATGGGCTTCCATGGCTTTTGACAGAGGGTGCCGCCATGTTGCTCCAGGAGCAATTTCTACAGAGGGTATCTTCCCATGCTCCAGCGCCTGTCTCAGCTGGTGGCTGCTGGGTGTGCACACCCAGGTTGGGCACTGCCCTGGAAACCTCTGCACTCCCACCGTCAGGTTTGGGGACACTTTAGGGGCTATAGAAGTCTGTAGTTTTGGACTTGCCACTTTAGAAGTTGTGCCACTGTGTGCTACCTATAGGCATAAAAGTAAGTTCTTAAAGACACTAATAGAAACTACAGCTAATTTTTTAAAAAAAGAATTTACTCTAATGCTTACAGATCATTAACGCCTCAAAATACAGTAGCTCAGTGAAAGTCTTAAAAGGACTAATGGAAACTACAATTAATTCTCTTTTAAGACTTTCCCGACTACTATTTTATTGATGCACTAATGTTTATTTTCATCTACTCTTTGAAAAAAAATCTGGTTACAGTTCTTCTCCAATTTCATACGTTTTTGTGATTTCATTTGGAACCCCCTTGATATATTTCCCAACTAACTTACAAGAATTATTGCATTGTAAAAATATTCAGAAAACCTGGATGCAATTGATTCCTGTAAGACAAAGTGTCTTACAGGAAAATAAATTATCTATCGTTAACCCTTTAATCCCTGCTGGCCTGTATCAAAACCACTTCCACAAAAATTAAAAATCACTGCATTAAGCAACTGCCAATCTGGAAAGTGTATTTTTAATTGCAGATTTACAATTTGTTCTTCTGTGCACATACTCTGGATTTTTTGGAGTGCTAAGGAGAAGTAACAGACTCTGACACCTGTGGTCCTTCTTTCTGACCCAGCCCAACCCATTCTCAGCAACTGGCTTTGCCCATGGGTGAAGCTGCCTTGGGTGACACCTGGTACAACGCAAGTAAGATTTTTTCATAAGTACATGTGTGGTATTTATAATTAATTACAACTGTAGACACATAGGATTCATCACTAGAGCCACAGTTAGAACAACTGGGGTGTCTCAAGGGGGGAGGGGGGGGGCTTATTTCTGAGTGGCATTTAAACTCTTTTTTGAGTGATAAAGCTCTAAACTCAGGCTTTGCTTGTCCAAATTTGCTTTCACTTCATCCTTTTGTTAAAAGACAAAAAAAAAAAAAAAAGGAGGAAAGAGCCTTTTTTATATTACTCAATGTGAAAAAAAAAGAACAAAACCAGAAATTAAGGGAAGTGATGTGTGAGAGTGAGCCCTGACAGGTACACAGGTTTACAGATGCATGAGCTCTCCTATCCATCACAACCATCGTATTCTTTTTAAAAGCAAACATTTTCTGGGCTAAGAAACAGGATGCTGAGAGAAGGACTGAGCTGAAACAAAGAGCCTTTCTCATCCTGGCTATTTGTTTGATCTTCTTGAGATGAAATGAAATATTGAATTGCACCATCTTTTCTAGAAATTACAGCAAATCCTCACATATTTGGATCATGAAATTTGAGCCGCTCTCTTCCTTCAGACCGCTTTTTCATTCTCTGCTTTGCTCTTGCTGTGTCCTGGATGTCTTTTTGATTTCTGTTTCTTAAGAATGGGGCTTAGCTGTGCAAGGCTGTCAGATTAGCAGCACTGCTGTGAGCCCATGATGAAAAGACAGCTAAAACGTGTCAAGCAAGCTGATGCTGGTACATGTTATTCACATCTTGGAGTGTCTAAAAAATTAAAAAAAAAAAAAAATCATTTTGTGTAGGCATTTTTCCTACTATAGAAGAAACTGTATTTCTTTAAGAAGAGACCCAATACAATAAATGAAAGCTGTGTTTTGTTTATTCTGTTGTCACCCCACCTACTTTGCAAACTACCTTGAACTCATTAATTTTATTTTGTCCAGGGTCAAGCAGGCTCTGACTTTCAAAGCTGCCACAAAATGGTTTCAGCCCATCTCCTCTGTCCTTTCCCAGAGTTCTCATTACTCAGTACAAGTTTACCTGCTCTTCCAGGGATTTCACGAGACCAGTGTTCGCAAAGAAGAATTTTAGTACAGCTGAGTTGAATTTGCAAGAGGTAAACTGTGGGCGCTATTTAGATTATTGACTTCTGGGAGGAGCATTTAGAAGCATGGGACTTTGGGGGCTTTGGGTGGGGGGTTTCTGCATGTTGAGTTTTTGGAAAATAAAACAATGCTATTGCTTTTCTGCTTTTCTCAGTCTTAGCGCTTCAGAAACCTGCCTTTGGTAGTTTACTCCCCTGAGCTCTGTTCCTGCTACCTACCTTACATGAATGGATCAGGTTTGACATATCTGGCTCTTCCAGATTTAGAGCACAGAAAGAAAACTGTCATGCTGCATTTGACTACCCTCTGTCTGCATGTGCCATGATCCCCCAAGGCTTCCACCACTATTGAGTGGTCTGTCACCCTGCCAATTATTTTCCCAGACTTGTTTCAACAACCCCAGCTGCCTTTCTGCCAGGTAACTTCTTCCATTACTTACACACTGCTAAACAAACCAATTGCCCTGAATGTCTTTAACAAACACACAACAATCTGGCCACAGTCCCACCTCACTTCATTCCACAGAGTAATCACCACCATCTTCTGCAACCTCATTTTCTGGATTTGCAATGGTAAAGAATGCGTATCTCAGAGCTACGAGACCCTTAGCTTGCTAGGTCCATTAGTCACTGTGCCTGTCTTAACATAGTGGGCAACTACCATGTAAGTCATGGTTCACGCTGGGACTCTTCACCAGGTGAGTCTCAAGCACAGCATTTATTCAGCTGTTCTGAGGGAGCTGTAGGAAGAGCTACAGGAGCAGCACGTTAGCATTCGAGCTCTTCACAGTGCTACAGATAATGCCAGAAATGCCTTCTGTGCTTCATTTCAGCTTCCAAAAGCTCATGCCAAGCAAGAAACAAGAGCTAAGGGTTCGTGCTGGCATCCATTTTGAGAAAGTTATCTGGAGAACAGCAAGGGAGCCAGAGAGCTTGTGAGACCTTCTTTCACTGGGTGAGAGCTTCCTAGGTTCCCAAAAATGCTCATCTTTCAGAGCCCACAGGAGCTGATCCAGATGCTCTGGGGTAGTTAACCAACAGGTAGTAACCGCAGTAAGATACAGCCCCAAAACAGATGTGTGCTGCATTCACCTGATTCAACATGATGAACACAGACATACTGTCCAGCTGATGCACAGATAACACAGGTTTAATTATCCACAGTTTGATTATCTGGTGTTGACACGGTTTTTATGACTAAGTCACTCATGAGACGCTCAGAATCTGGAAGTCCCAACCACAGATAAAAATTTCCTTGCAGCTACATAAAGTCACAGTATTTTTCTGACAAATTTGGCTGAGAGTTTTGAGCATTTTTAACTTATCGGGCTTGCAGTGCATTTTACAAGGAGAGTGAAGTCTTAAGGCATAAATCATTGACTTAAAGGAAAACAACTGTGTAACAATATTACAAGATACACAGAACAGGATGCACTTGGATTCCAGTTTCTGTTCATTAGCTCACCAGAGACAAGGATCATAAATCAGAAATAGAGAATGGAAATCAAAGAAAAGTAACAGGAAGTGTCAAAATGAAAACCTGGCAGAAATTACCAATAGGAGGAAAAGAAAAAAGACTCCAGATGTTTTTTAAAAAAATAAAAACCTGGGAAAGATTCAGCGAACAAAAGATCTGCAAGCAGAAAAGAAAAAATGATAGCTTGGGTGGGGGGCTTCTCCTCTTTCTTTCTCACATACAAGCCAGGTCTAGGGAAGCAAGAAAATATGTATCTACTAAGAAGATGAGGGAGGCGAGGGAGGAAAAAGCCATATAAACATCACCTCCCTTCCTTTCTTCCCATGAAGCACAGCTCTGGAAACTCTGATCCTAGAAATATTTCAATCGGGCTTACAATTCAAAAGGTTCATTAAATACAGGATTATTACCACAAGAGAACTTGATCACAGCAGCCAGGCTGTAACGTTTAAGGGGCTCCTTATTCACACATACCTACAGGCTGCAGCGCTCACAGTCACATAGCAAGGAGCATGTGAATCCCAGCCCTGCACAGCACCAAGCTTTTTCCTCTGGGGCCATCTGCCGGCTTTCGCACAGACGCGTCTCAGGACATTTCTGGGGCGATGATTGCTTTATCAGGTGCATCGAAGGTGAGCGATGCTGGAGCCGTTCGGCATGATTTCTCATGGAGCTGCAGTCCAAGCTGCGCTGGAGGCTGCATCTTTCTGTCCGACATGCCGCTGTAACTCCAACTAGCGCACAATTTTTAAATTGGTCTTCTGTAGACTTAAAAAAAAAAAAAATCCTGCCCCACTTCCAATACTTCCCTTGCCATCAGAGATGTTCTCCCCCCGTCCCCACATGTGTGCCATATTTAATCCAACAATGGCCCTAAATTTTAATAATTGTGGGGGTAAGGTACTCTAAATCCTTCCTCCAACAAACAACTCCAGCCAACATTAATCTATTCACCTAAGACTTTGTCAAACAAAACCGTGAATGAGGGAATTAATTTGCAGACTGATACTTACAAAGACAAAGTCATTAACTGATCCATATTTAATTTCTTAAAGAATCAAGCTTAGTCAGTAGACTCCTGAATCAAGAATAGATTACATTTTTATTTATACATGATCATTTCAGGGTAATTTTACCAACTGGCATATATTTGTATCATGCTACTACTAAACTACAGTATATTATTGTAAACTCGTTTTCAAGCTGCTTAACTCAAGAATGGCTAGAAGCTTAAGGCTATTATTAAAAAAAAACCCAACAAAACACCAAAACCAACCAAACAACCCACACCACCCCAGTCAAATCAAACACCTTTCTCCCCTCACTGCTCCAGCATACTTTACAAGTTTTATGACTGTTTGAACAACATTCATAAACCGTACTGTAACACGAAGAAACCTTAAATCCTAGCACATTCCATACAAAAATAATCTCATGTTTTAAGGAACCAAAATATCCCCTATTATTAACAGAAAATGTATGCTGACACACCAACAGCAATTTGCATCTGAAAGGCTTATTACCTTTCAAAAAATAAGAGTTTTCTCTCCCAAACTAGAGAGACTGATACGCTTTCCAATTTTAAGAGCTCCAGTTGCTATAATTCAAGATTATATAGCCAGGCTATATTTTATTTGCATTTCATTTAAGCATAGAGCTTTTCCACCACAGTAAGTACTCTTCTGACTCCTAGGCTAGGTATCTCTACTTAGCTCTGTTCCACTGCAGCCAAATGTATTCAGACACAAGAAATGAGGAAAAGCCACTTGCTATACACACCAGTCCAGATCACATGCAGTTACATGTGAAAGTGCACTGGAAGGTTATAAGTCACCTGACCAAAAGATTTCTAAAAGGAAAATAATTATTTTCTGTGTATTGTTATAGCATCCACTGCTCTGAGGTAAAAAATGAACAATATGATTCTTTAGAGATAAAGAAGATCATGATAATGGATGCGTTACTGTTAGAAATCCTTAGCAATGCAGACATCAAAAGTAATACTAGGTCTGTTTATGCATTAGTTATTTTCATGAATAATGCTACAAAGCTTTTTAATTATTTCATAATCCTAAAGACGTTGTTGGGGCTCAGAATCACCTCAAATTTCAGACATATCAGAAAGGCCACAGAAGACAAAACAGACATTCTTTGGTTTTGGCATTCTACTGCATTGCAATGATACTTAAACCTCAATATTAAGTCTTGCAAATCTGTACTGTAAAGATGCTGGAGTTCTTAACAAAACAAGCCCTTTTTTATCTGCTGGCTGTTTGTGTAACATATAAAGTAACCCCGTCAAGCTAACAAAACCCAGTGCTTCTCCACAGCCTGCAGCCAATGAAAAATCCCCTCGAGTAACATATCCCAAGAGAGTTCTGGAGCAGTGGGAAGTAACATCTGGGAGAGCGTCTGACCAAAGACCAAGAATGAGGTCTTCATGCTCCTCAGTTGTTTCTTTATCTGGAATGCTTGGAGAGTCACCTTCTAGAGCCTTTGTGTTATCCTTCTTCTTCTTCTTCTTCTTCTCCTCTTTTAGCTTCTGTACCTTATGCTTGAATATATCACGATGTCTGGGTTCTTGAGGACCACAGAAGAGTTTGTCTTTGCTTAGATGCAGCAAGTCATCTTCTGTTGGGATGCAAATCATGGCATGTAATTCAGGGTTCCCTTTTCTCAAGAGGGACAAGTTGACCCATACAAGAGCCCTTGGATAGCTCATCAAGATTGGCAAAAAGATGTCTTCAGTCATATCCTTCTGTCCCAGTCGAGAAATAAGGCGGACTCGACGGTCTCTTCCAGCAGTGGGATAGCACCAGGCTGATAACTGCATTAGTAGTTTCTCGCTCCTATTAAAAGTTTTTAAAATAAACATCAAGGATAGTTGTTAACAAGTAGTACAAGAGAAATCCAGCGCCCTGCATATTTGCAAAAGCATGATTAAAAAAAGCCCTGGGACTTTCTGTAACCTTCCAAGCTGGTATTTGTATTAGTCTTAGCACAAAAAGAACGTGGGTGAGTGGAATTCATGTGCGAGGCTATTTCTTCAGAAGGAGACATTACTTGTTAAAACCCCCAAAACTTGTTAAATCACAAATGCTCTAAAGCCTTCAGTGACATTAATGCAGTCCAGAACTGCCAACGTTTTCTTCCCCTGATAACTACACAAAAATGAAAGACCTGCATTCAGGCACTTTCCAAACACTGTTGCTGCCCTCATGCGTTGCATCGGAATGCAGGGGATTCTCCATTTTCTTTATAGACCTTTACTAAGTAGTGCAAGAACCACCTGTGGTGATGTATTAGAAAAGAGAATGCAAGCTCATTTACATAGCAACAGCTTTAAAATCACAAACATGAGCCTCTAAAAGCTCCATCTGCCTGGAAGCAAACAGAATATGCCAACTCCAAGAACACACTAAACTCAAGAGTGTTAAAATTTAAAATAATTCAAGAAATTTACTTCATCCAGTCACCAAGTTTGCTGGGGAAAAGCAGGAGGACTTCCACTCAACAGCAAATTCTGATCCACAACAAAACTATTTAATCTCCTCACTGTATTTGGATCAAATAATTTTCTCATCTAAATAATCACGGCTGAGGTTTTTCCCAATTGAGTAATTCCCAATAAAGAAATAACACCTCACACATGTATATCATTTTGACATACCTGAGAACAATAAAGTCATTTGTTGTCATAGTTTCATCTCTCTCACCAAAGTCTTGGGTGCCTGTAACATCCTCTGTCTTTAGGGCACCTTCGGAGCTTGTTATTTCCATGGTCTCCTCTGCCTCACCAGTCTTGGGGGAAGCTTCTTTGACCACTTCTTCCTTGGGGTAACAAAAGCTATGCCCTTCAGTTGCACAGTGCTCATGGTGTGGGGAAGAAGATACAAATTCTCCTGAAGCTTTCATTCTTACTTCCCAGTTCTTTGTCAGCTGCCCCCAAGGACAGACGAAAGGGGACAGAGTGCCCAGCTTGACATAATTTGCCCTTTTTGCAGGTGGACGTCTAAATGATAAATCAAGTAGGTAAGAATATTTGTTTCCTGGGCCCTTATTCAGTCCCTAGCACTTCAAAAGGCTGCCTACTTTGTCCTGCTGGTCTAATAATGTTTTCTGTTTTCAAAACCAAGTATTTAGAACAGCAAGTTAACTGTGCATTCCCTTTGTAATCTCATTGAACAAGAATTTTATAGTTATACTTCTAGACAACGCTGCTGTATTTCTGACCACCATATCCTTTCAGCCATGCTGGATATTTCTATTTCCTGTTACTGACATTACCACCTTTTCCTCTAAACTTCTCCTACTTTCCCCTCCTAACAGGAAGGGGAACGGACACCAGTTGGTGCAGAGGACACTTCTGGTTACTCCATACTCGTGGTTACAAGTTCTGTGTTTACTGTAGTGAAAATGAAGGCAAACTTCAGAATACCTGGTATTTAAAAAGTGAGCACTGAAATATACCTCTTCATTCATTTTATTCTTTAACACTTAGTACATACTTTGATGTTCTGCCTTTGCCTTCTCCCACCTCCTCCCTCATTTGCTGCTAAGGGAGCTTGAAACAGCTTTGTTTATTTTATTGTTATGCAGCCTTGTTATAGCCTTATAACTGAGCATATCTCTGGGAATAGAAGGTTTTAGTTGATTTATATGCCCTGTTAAGCAGAGCTTTTCTGTTAAATATATCTAGGATTCTTTTCTTTTTTATAACACTAGTGAAAGATCTCAATAAAGTCCAAGTCTAAATGAACACAACAGATAATTAAGGGAATATTTTAAGCAGTATTCATTTTTTTCATTCTTGCAATCAATTCTTAAGTTAATATTACCGTTTGAATTTTTCAAGAAGACTGGTTTCCAGTTCTTTGGCAAACTGCATTCCTGCCTGGCAGTCTGGGAAATCATTTGGAGTGTGAGGTGTTCTTTGATATTCAGAATGTTTTAAAGCCTCTTGCAAGCCACCGACTCGTACACCTCGATATATCTGTTATAAAAACCAAAACCCAAAAAAGCAATGTTTGTACTGATTCCAGGCTCCTAACTGAAACAAAATATTAATGCTCCAGAAGCTACTGCCTTAGAAAATGGGAAGTCTGGCACTTTAGCTTCCAAAAAAATAAACTTAAGTATGGTTTTCACAGTTCTAGATGCTCATTTCAACAAAAATCTTAGTCGTGCTCTTTAAATTTAATTCTGAAAAGCTATCAAAAAAACTGAAGAGAATTTCACAGGTTCTGACCTTGTATGTTGCCAGCAATGTTGCATTACTTCGACAAAGTCACTGCCCAATTTATTTTAACTATACAATAGGTATCACTACAATTAATCCCCCCGCACATTCAAAAGCATAAATGCAACTGTGGACATTAAAACTGCCATTTAAACATTCAAAGCGGAACGCTCCAAACAGCACCACAGGACTATTCAAGCTTAATTCAAACTTTGCGTTTCAAGCTTTCTCTCAAATCAGAGGCAACCAATTTGTTGACAGTGGTGGAGACAGCCAAGCTGGAAATGGATTAGCAGCAGGCATGAAATGATTTCTCTTTAGAGGCATATGCCTGTCAAAACACAAAACCAAAGAGCTATAAGCATCAGCTTTCCCTCCTTACTCCCCACTCCGATTACCTGCTTTAGACTGTCATGTGGGCACAGTTATACCCAACAGATGATATGGAAGGCTATTGTTTATTTCTAAGATTTTAAGACCAAGCCTCTGTCATCAACCAGTTCATACACCCTCATTTAAAGTGGGATTTTGATCCTATAATTGTGAATTGGTTACACAATGTGAAGTATACTCTCTAAAATTGATTATTTTGAACCAAATTATATAATTTTTCATATTTACTTGCAATTTGCAATGAAAGTCACTTACAAAAGGAATCCAGAAAGCCATGCCCCAGCCCTTTGGGAGATAGATATCCCAGCCACTCCCCCATCCTGGTCGATCTTCTCCAGCCATTTTCCCTGGCTGCTGCACCAACAGTATGGGAATCTTAGATTCACAAGGACCCAAATCAAGGTGTGATCCAGGTACCAGTAACTGAGCTCTCATATGGTTTAAATCCTGAGAAGGAGGAGACATTTCCCATAAGTTAGTAACCATTTTTCCCTCTTCCAGATACCCGTCCAAGATACAGAGAGGAGGTGAGCTTATAACTAGGAAAAATACACTAGTAATATGCTACATATTTGAACTGACCTTCATTGAGGCATGAAAAATGTTTTTAGAAAAAAGTACTAAGCACCCTTTTTCTCCCCTTCTTACTTCCATGACCTTGATGGAGAGCAGGTACTGAAACTCAGAGCAAAAATGTACAGCACAGATGAAGGAGGAAAAACAAGTATTGCAACTCGATATTTATAGATTTGTGCACCAGACTAGACTGAACAGGTGCTTTCAGACAGTCTGTCAATACATGGAGCAAATCTGAACTACATCCAGGGAGATGGGAAGAACATTTGGTCATGAAAAATTTTCACACAAAGCATGCTGGCACCAAGGCTTTGTCAATCACCAGTTGTTGTATTTCATTGTACCACATTAAGAATACATTTATAAAAAAATAGACCATCAGATTGCCTCTTTACGTGTCCCTTCTGCATCAGTTTTATACGGTAAACATTCCATTTTATGACAGCATGAAGAACGCTGTCATGTACAAAAAGACTGTGCTGATAACTGTTATGTGCTAGTGTAATATTTTGTAAGTACTCTGCTTTTTTTACACTATGTCAGCCAGTTTGAAAGAGCACAAAACTAATTTTCGTGAAGAGAGTATTTTCATTAGAGAGATGTTTCTGCCATACAAATATTTTCTCTTTTTGATTACAATGATGCCGAAAGTTCATCACCTCTTGTGACTAAATCACCTTTTTACCCATGCATTTTATGGTTTGCTCCTCCATTGCCAATGGAAATGTCAAGACAGGAGATTTCAAACCTGTAATGGCAAATGTAAAGCTCTCTAGATATTCACAGGTTATTGCCCAGAACTCCCACAACACGGTGGGCTGCAGTTCAGAACCAGAGGGATTTATTTCCTTCCAACTTCCACAAATCTTTTGTCAGGAGAATCGTCCTGGCTATGACTGAGAAGTGAATGGCCAGCACCCCTCTGTGCCATTTCATCCCTTTTATCTGCTGCACATGAGTCAAGGTGATGTAGGAAAATCCAACTCCAAACCTTTCTGATAAATAAACCTACAACTATTTAGTCTGCAGACAATCCAATAAAGCTTCCTTTTAATTGAATCATGAACAATGGTTGTGCAAGAACATTACACAAAGGCTACAAAATAAACACTTCAACTCAGCAGCTAGATACTATGACATTAGGAAACTACTGCTCTTGGATTTATACAAGTTTCAAGAGTCTTGCTATATGGACTTTATAGACCATTAGCCATTTTCTCCATGGCAATCCACCTTCTTAGTTACCTGCTCTGAGATTTTATTTTCAGTGACGTTCTTGCAGATATCCTGGTCCCAGATGAAGCTGTGTGCACAGTCTACAGGTACACCCTCCAGGTACAGCTGCCTAACTTTATCATTATCTACAAAAGAAGAGAACCTTCAAACAAAATTGAAACAATTCTTGTGGCTTAAGTATAAAATTACCAAAACCACTCCACTATCATAAGTACAATGAGCAGACAACTAAGGAAACATACTATTAGAAGCTTAACAAACATCATTGCTTCTGGAATATCTTACTATCGCATGTTTTTCCAAATACAAAATATGAAGTAAACTGTTAGTTTTAGAAGCATTAACCCGGCATTCTGTTACAGGCATTTCTTATTACAAATGACATCACCTTTGTCAATGTAAGTTACATCTTCAGCATGCCACCTTTAATATTCTGGAATTTGACCTTTCAGGCAGAGTGTGAAGCTCAACAGGTTTGGTGAAAATCAGAAAGAGCAACATTACAAAGCCTGAAATAAGTCCACCTAAGTAAACTTGTAAGAGAAGTGAGGCTGACCTTTAAGAAATGTACATATAAGAAATATTTTTATGGATATGACTAGCATGCAACTACTTATTTAGCACTAGCTTCCCACTCTGGATCTTTTCAGGCTCTGCACTTCAAGGAAGGGACTATTCTTTGCTTACGTACAGACCAACAGTTGTATGCATTACTGAAGATAAATAACACTTCTATCTTTAAAACTGATTGTTGAAGTATTAAATAACCTAACTCTTCTTCAGCTTTGCAATCTAACCAAAGCAGAGAAAATGTATACCTACCTTTAGTGATCTATGGATTAAAAGCCTTCAGTGTACAGTATGTAATGCATGCTGACCCATATTTTAAGTAAAATAATTCTTACCAATAAAATGAACCTATTAATAGTTCTGTGATTAAAACTTACAGGGACTGCTGCTCATTTTGTCATCTACAAGGGCTTACATATTAAAGGAACATAAGGTGTTGGGGTTTGTTTTGTTTTTTAAATCACTTAGTATTTCAAAAGAAATTCAGCTAATTTTTCCAGTTAATGTTCACAAAGACTTTGAGCACAGAAGATATTGATTACTCAGTGGTACTAACAATAAAATAGGTACTGCCAAACATAATTGCAATAATGATTTATTTAAAATCTATAATCTTTAAGATGTCCATGCTACCATGAGTTGCAAAATCCTTCGAAAGAAATATTAAATACAGCAGCACTCCTGACAGTTTGATGGTGTTATTAAGCTGATACTTGCTATGCATTCTTGCTGATGAGTTACATTTACGTGAGAGGAAGAAATACTAAAGAAATTATCAGATTATGGTGGCATTCCTTCAAATTAAGAACGATATAACTGAAAAGGAAATCCTTGCCAATTCCCTGCCAACTAAACCAGAAGAATTCCTTCTCAGACCAAAAATTAAGGATAGGAACCTGAGCAGGAACCTAAAAAAAGCTCAACACTCCTAGAGGCAAGGCACAAAACCATGTGTAGGGGTGGTGAGGAATTCCTTCCTGACTCTTACAGATAACCAAGGGGGAAAGGCACATAATTACAAGCAAACCTAAGATAAGGAAAGTGACTTTTCCATCTTCTGTACAGAAAGCATTCGTGAACACCAGAATCTCTTCATGTTAAATTATTTAAACATGTTCTAGTTTCTTCAACTGTAAATTATTCACTGTAACTTTGAATTTTTTTTACCACTTCTTTTTATTACTACAGTTCAGGCAGTCTATCCTTGCCATATTCTTGGAGTTCTTTACAATTCCTATATTCTATAATGGCATGAATATGTTTTTTTCCACTTTAGAAAGCCCTTTTAAGTCAGTCTCTTTCCATCACCACAGTCCATCCAATATCCTCCTCACCACCCTAAAATATCCTTCTCTAACTTAGTACATTCTTTCTCCTTGATCCCCATTGAACTTGGAGAATTTAATCTCTCTACTAAGCATACTGTAATTCAAATCATAATCCCAAATCCTCACACCAGTTCTCTTATTTCTTACCTCTCTCCTGTTTTCTTCAGTCCACATTTTAAGACTGCTGGGGAAATAACCCTACTGATGAATAAGTTGCTGATGATAGTGGAAGTAAGATGTTAGAGCTAGTAGGAAATAGGGAGTTGTATTACTAAGCACACAAAGCTCAGAGACAATCAGCACATTATCTCCTTCTGCTGGTGTCAGTGGTTGGTGCTTAGACAATAAAGGCAGATAGAGGAAGGTTTTGTTCCATTTCAAGCTGTTGTTCTCATTAGCATAGCTGATTATCTTAACAGTCTCAGAAGACAGGCCTAAGAGCAAGAGTTCTAATTGAAATTTTTCCTTCCCTCTGTGAGGAAATAGCAGTAAAAGCAAAAATATAAGCACTGCTAGGGAGCAGTTTCAGAGCCATACGTATGCAGGGGCGCATGGTACCAGGACAACTGATGCCAGATACCTAAACCTCTGCAAGAGATGCGTTTACAGGCAAGGACTCAGGCGCTGTGTCTGCATTCTCCCTCTATGCATCTCATTCACTGATTGTTTAAAAGCTCCACCATACTCCATGTTGAGCAGTTTTTAAGGCAGTGGAATTCGCATTCTCCCATAGAGGACGGTAAAAGCATATCAAAATGTCAGAAGTGTACTTTAAAATGGAGAAAAGAACAGCACTAATTTGCAGCCTTGTAAGCACTGACTGCTTACTGGGAGTCTTGACTTCCAGAAGGCATAAACCTGCTGAGAAGGCAGTGAAAAGTGATTTATTCACAAAATTTCTATCCCCCAGCCTGAAGAAATGAGGACAGTTCTTTAATTAAATCCCATCAGCACGTGTCTATAACACACAGCTTGCACACATGCATATGCATTCAGGAGTGAGAGTAACTGGGCAAGACTGAAATTACCTTTGATTTGTTAGCATGTCACTCACAAGGGGAAAACTACACAGGCATATCTTAGAACAGCATTTAAAAAAAAAAAAAGAGATGGACAGATGTGTGTCATTTCACAGATTGCATGGATGACAATCTACAAGCAAAGATGATGGCTGTAACTTACTTAAACTATTCACTCATTTGACAAACAATGCAACTTTTTAAATTAGTAGATTTCCTAAGAAAATCTGTTAGCTTTTATACAACATTAAAGAACAAGAGAAGCTAAAGCACATACAGAATCTGCTAACATATGCAGTGCCATTTCAATCTTACTAATACTAATCCTAATAGTATTTGAATATCTGGGAAGCAAAAGGGGGGAAAAAGTTTGGAATACAGCAAGGGTTCCTTTTTATTGCTCAATCACCATGACATGTCATTAAGGCAAATGAATGACTACTGACATTTCTTAAATAAAGATCAGCTCACTATATTACCACATCTCAGTAAGGTTACAACAAAACCAAGGCTCAGAAAGTTTATCTAGTTCTAAGGCTCATAAAAAAGATTTCTTGTTACAGAAGGGGCAAATACCACCCAAACGGAATTACAGATCTCAGAGAAGTCTATGGGTTTTTTGGGTGGGTGTTACTGTGGAAATGTTGGTAATACTATTGCTGTGGTGATGTATACTAATGTGCCATGATCAAATTCCTTCCGGTTTTGGTTAAACAAATTGCCCTTCAAAAAATTGAAGACGAGTATAGTTCCATTCCTGGGTCACTCTTGACAAAAGAACCAGTAGAATGAGGGGACAGAACTGATTGGAAAAATGCTGGCAAAAATGCTAAATCAAACTAGAATAATCTTTGGGAATATGTTGCTTTTGATTAAATTCTTGCTGGATATTTCAGTAATCTGACTCCAAGTGTGGCCAATGACAGGGTCCTGGGGAAGAGTACAACACTAGAATCAGTATGTAGTGTGGCATTTCCTCACTCTGCCAGTTCCTAGCCACTTGTGGCTTACAGACTTTTTCAGTTAGAGGTGATTCTTTTGCACTGAGTGGCCTTCAGTAGGTTCTCCTTCATATATTTAACTGATTTTTTAACTCCTGCAAACCTGACAGGTAATCAAGGAGGCTTATAGGAAAAAGGAATAAATCTAATTGGCATATAGAGGCAGTGAAATATGCAACAAGACCCCACACTCCAAGGGGATTACAAACTAAGCTGACAGAATTCAGGAAGACCTTACAATGGATCCTGAAACAGTGAACAGTGGCAAGAAAGCATAATGCTTGCATAGAGAGAACAGATTACACATAAAATGCATTCTGCACAATAACTGATTATGTCTAGGCTTCCTCTTATTAATACATATGCAATCTTACTTTTTCTTTCAAAACCACCAGGAATTAAATGCACTTGAATGCTTTCCCCGACTAGAAAATTATAAAAGCATCCAAGCTTAATAATCTAACATGGATTAATTTTCTAGAAGTATTTAAAAAAAAATTAACTTCTCTGCTTTTAACTACTTGAACAAGGAGGCCCATTAAGGCAGAGATATAGCACAGGTAGTAGCTGTCACATAGTCAGCTACAAAATTAGGTTAGGAACAACAGTCTTTGGAGAGTAACAATAGCCTCTCTTTCCAACTAACACCTAGGAATACTCAATGAGGAAGACAGTAGAGCGGCAGTTAGACTTCAGTTCTGAGTTTCTCAGGTAGGAGAGATGAACTACGATGCCACAGGATTCCCCCACTGCACACGTAATAGCTATGCAGGAGATTGTGAATGATCATGTAACTCTTCCCATACAGCATTAGGAAGTCACTCAGGTGGGAAATGTGGAAAACAGCAGCCACTTTCCCTGCTGAACCATTAGTCCCTCCTATTCTCTCCTTAACTGCTTCTTGTAGGAGGGCTGCCCTCTCCTCTTCTACTCCCTTACCATGATGTCCTTTTGATTTTCTACTATAAGACAGCTGTATTGTCTGTCATCTTTCATCCTTCTGCCTACTCAACTTATTTAGTAGTGTGTAACATCAAGTCCTTTAGCAGAACCTAAATTAGAAGGTATCATGCAGTTTACCTTTCCTTGCTAGCTGAACAAGGACCTTTCCCCTCTCCTGAATTAAAGTCAGAGAGGACAGATGCAGTTTTAAGTTCATGATGAAACAAAAAAAACCACTCAGAAGTGAACCAGAAAGCAACACTAGCTTTTCTGAATGGTTGTGGTTTAGAAGACTTTGCAAGTGAAGGATAATGCCAAGTAGAAAGATCTTGAAGATGGCCATTTCTAGCCAGCCAAAGGAAAAAAGGCATAGGTATTTTTTTCCTCTTGACTCTCTATCTTACATCATTACCTCTTTACATTGGCCCTCCTTCCTGAGGGACAACCAGCTCTGGCAGTAGGAGAGAAACTACTATGAGACATTTGCAATGCCTAGATGCCTTCTGCTGATCTTTCCTTCTTGAACACATCTTCACAGACATGACAAGCAGAATGAAGGGAGCCAAATTACTTCTTGTAGTTGCTAACTCCTCTACCGGCTCAAACCAGTACCTGTAAACAAGTGCTATATAGCTCACCTTACTTCTCAGCAGGAAGGAACCAAAGTAGAGGTCATGTATGCTGCAGCATTTCCAACAGGAACATTAATGATGACAAAGTTAGCTGAGCAGAACTAATTAACAGGAGAAAGGCTGTTCTAGATACAGAGGGTAGAATAGGAGGAAGTAAGAAACCCCAAATAACAGAGAGTTGTGCAGAGAACTAAAAGGCAGTAACTGAAATAGGTGTTCAAACTGATTTAAGTAAAAGGTAAGACTAGATTATTCTAGTGTCTTGTAAACACACCACCAAGGAAATGAAATATTTTCAAGTCTCGGGAACCTTCAACTTGTCCTATTTGCTACTGCTTGCTAGCTGGCTATTATGTTTCTCATATTAGGTGAGGCAGTATGTGTCCAGTCAACCTAATTGGAAATGCCTACACAGCACTATACAGAAGTGCCATTGTATAATGTATATGCTCTTGCACATTTTTCAAGGACATTCACATTCAACTGAATTTGAATTTTGCACTGAAATATTGTGTAAGTCAGCATTGAAACCAAAGTTTCAGAAGTCATGCTTGCTGTTTCATTTTTTAACATAACCAGCACCTTGGCCATCTGAAATACTAATCTTGCAATGGTAATTTATTTTTTTAGTGGAATCGCAACTTTCATCATTGTAGGACTATCAACCAGAAACAGCAGATAACTTCTTGGAAAGATAAACAGCATCAGGAAGACTAAACACCAAACAGAAACTTACTAAGTAGCTTTTAGCACCTGGTTGGCCTTGCCAGGATTCGAACCTGGATCATCTGTATGGTCAGACAGAGGCTTCCACTGAGCACAAGACCAGCTTTGGTGCATGTCCCTCCCTCACAACTGCTATTCTAAAACCTATGCAACTTTCAAGCTGTTTCTGTTCTGCCAGGGGCTGTGGAAAGGGGAAGGAAACATTCTGAAATCAAATGCTAGAGGAAAACAGCAAGAGCCAATCAGTAGAAGATGACAGTAAATGAAAACAAAAGCGTAGAGAGACACTGAATCTCTTGCCTTTGGCAGTTCCACCAGATGCATAATATAAGCAAGGCATTTTACCTTGGTATTTTTCAAAGTCTGGCACGGCTTTTGTCTTCTTTTTTGGCAAATTGACTCGAGGATCTCCAACAGTGAGGCCCAGTATTGTACCTGGTGGCATTTCTGATGGTGAACTTATCCCTTTAAAAATACACAGATGAACATTGCCATGAAACCACCAATTAAGTTGTGATCTTTTTCTGCACTACTATTTTGTGCATTTTTGCCTGCAGGGATGTGACACCCCTGTAAGCCAGAGAAGCAATCCAGAGTACTCAATTTAACATGTTCTGAAAACTCACCAATGCTTGTTAAATGTCCAGTAAGAAAAGACAACAATAGCAGCAAGACTTAGTTTGCAATTACATTTATGCTTAGCATAGAAGTGAGGTCACTCTCACAACTTACAGACTCAATTCATCCTTTGCATTTGGCACATCTCTTAAAAAACAAACAACCTTTGTTTTATACTTGTCTTCCAGAAAAAGGAAATGAAAAAGTCTTTTTTAAAAGTTTTACCTCATCTCTGCTTAACTGCCTCACATTGGATAGCTCGAGTATAGTGTGAGATCTATCAAACCCAGTTCCTTACCTCCTTCAGTGCTAGAAAGTGAGGAAATGGTAAAGTATCGTAAAGTTAACACAACTCAGCCAAATACACAACTGTTCATTAGAAACAAAAATATATAAAGCAAGATATAATACTTTCACCTTGGGTAGGAGCCTACCATTTTATCTGTGGAAGTATTGTACTACTAATTGCCTTAATTTGGTGTGTATGGGGGGAGAGAGTGAGAGTATATGTCAGACTGTATATACCATCAAAAACCTCAAATATAAGTTCATGAAGATAAGAAACAAGATTCAGTTTATCTATTAAAGAGTTTGGACTACACAGAGGATTAAAATTCCCTTTAAAAAAACTTAATGTAACGTTTCTCATAGCTTTGACATGTCACGATAATTACCCAAGCACATGCTCAATGGCATCACTCTCTTGATCAAGCAAAAAATAAGCTTTTCCAAACTGAAGTCAACTTATTAGCATGCCAGTTTTGACCACTAGAGTTTAAGAGTTTCCCCTTCCTCCCATAGTACCCACATGCCCAAATACCTTCTAATAGTTCAAAGATAGCACTTTGACGTTGATGAAGAGATACTTTTTCAGAGTCCTTGCAGTTTTCTACCCACCAGTTATTCAGTTCTGTCTCTGAATCCGCCATCTCCTGGAAAACATCCACCATCTCTTAATTAAACTCAAGTAGTTATTCAGTATTTTCTATCAGTATGAACTCACTCTCAGTTTGCCTTGACCACTACGGTCACTTTCTTCCTCTTCAAGTTTCAAACCAAAATCATTTTTCCCTGATGCAGTCTATTCCTATACTCCACTTTACAGTAACGCCCAATAAGCTGTTCAGTTTAACCTGTGTTCCAAAAATAAACAAAGCAATCCACAATGCTTCCTAATTCTGTGGCTAATTATTTCTTACAGAAAGCCAGAGATTTCATGACCTCATCATGTTTGCTGCAAGAGACAAAAAAACCCCCATTAAAACCTCAGTGATGCTATGCGCCAAGAGGTGGACAAAATACTAAATCCTGGAGAAATTGCATGTTTGATTGAAAACACAAAAGTTTTCTATACCTTACATGTCTTTAGCTCTAGGTGCTCTAGCTCATTGCTCGAGAAACATGATCTATGGTTTGTCGAAGAGAATATGAATTATTCTGGACCTCTCAGCAGAATACACCACTACAGCAGAAACTACATAGCCTGCTCAACAGCACCATTGCTTCTATTTTCTTCCTACCCCCACTCAAAATCCAGACTGGAGTTCTTCCCAAGATCAGTGTTAGTCAAGAGGCTCAATATAGAGAAGCTAACAGAGTAGAAATACATAGGTTAGCCTTTATAATAAGTAAGGCTAGATAGTTTATGATTCTTTCTAGCAAAAACAAGCTTGCACATTCTAGAAACCTTATCAAAATTACAATAATATCCAAACTGCCAATTTCCTTACTGTTTGGAGAGAAGCAGCTTTCAAGGTCTCTGTAAGGACGGAGTGCGATAATGGGCCAATCAGCCGATATCTGAGAATCTCCATGGTTTTATCACTGAAACAGGAAAATTTCAGGTGAACGTACAATTGTACAACACACAATTTTTTTCCCCACTACTGTTAAGCCAGAATTCAGCTATGTTAAGTGGCTAAGGGTCACAGTTTCTGACTCTACTATGAACAAACCTGATGACAATGCCAGTAGTCTGCGAGATCCAAGAGTAGGACTGGAATGAATCTCTAGTGCCGTCACCAATTATTTTTTTCACTGGCACAGCTTTTTCTCCTTCTTTATCCTCCTTCTTTCTTTTCTTGCCAAGGGTCAGAACAACATCCATTCGTTTTTCCTCTTGAATTGATGTTGCAACAGGCTCAGGAATATAGATTTCTTCAGGCTCTGAACACTGAAAAATTGCTTTTAACTCTCTCAGTATGTCCTTAAGAAAAATGAAAAGTTTGGATTAGGATGATAAGCAGTGCCTTGCAAAATTTAAGTACAGTTTTAAGAATTACACCTACTACTTTATTTGCCTATATGGATTTAAGAGAATAAACTTCATTCTGCTTAAGTCCACGACTTGCTAGCAAGAGCTGAAAGTAATACTGAACGTTGCTAAGAATTTATTCTCACTCAAATTAACATAAGAAAAACTGCCAGCGCACAAATTTTTACTTTACTTTTAATTCCTAAAGCCATGTATTATATCCAGCGCTTCTATACTTTTGAGAAGGTATCTTCAGCATTAAAAATGTACAATGCATAAAGAAATCAGAGTTCAACTATATAGAAAAAAAATACCTGTTTGAGAGCTGGATGCACCCAGACCCACAACTGTCTGTTTTCAGACCCATCCCTGGGTTTCCAAAGAAATGTAACAGGACCAAGCATATCCTCAGGATAGTGATCTGCTCGGTAAAGATTCAGGGAACCCTCAAATCTTCCAGACAGACAACAAGCCTCTTCAAATGTTAATCCTAAAGAAGAAGATACTTATTGAAAAACAAAATACTCTCTTGTTTAAAAAACAAAAAAATTTAAATTCAGTCTGACTGCTGGGCTGCTAATGCTGTACCACAATTAGTTTATTAATAAGCAACTGAAAATAAGATCCAGTCCTAGTAGGAGACATTTTAATTATGTTTTTCAGCCAAAATCACAACTCGGTATCAACTGTGTTACTACTACTGAGATTGGTAGGATATTAAAAAAAGAAAAGGATAGGTCATCCTTTAGTCTATACAGAATCTTTTTTGAGCTTGTCGTGGTTTAACACTAGTCAGCAACTAAGCACCACACAGCTGCTTACTCATTGCCCTGTCACCCAGTGCGATAGGGGAGAGAATCAGAAAAAAAAGAAAAGTAAAACTTGTGGGTTGAAATAAAGACAGTTTAATAGGACAGAAAGGAAAAAAATAATAATGATGATGATGATTATAATAATAAAAGAATTAGAACATACAAAACAAGTGATGCACAACGCAGTTGCTCACCACTTGCCGACCGATGCCCAGTTAGTCCCCAAGTAGCGATCCACAACCCCCCCAGCCAACTCCCCCCAGTTTATACACTGGGCATGACATCACATGGTATGGAATACCCCTCTAGCCAGTTTGGGTCAGCTGTCCTGGCTGTGTCCCCTCCCAGCTTCTTGTGCCCCTCCAGCCTTCTTGTTGGCTGGCCATGAGAAGCTGAAAAAGACTTGACTTGGTATAAACATTACTTAGCAACAACTGAAAACATCAGTGTGTTATCAACATTCTTCTCATACTAATTCCAAAACATAACAGTATACCAGCTACTAGAAAGAAAATTAACTCTATCCCAGCCCCAGGACAAAACTATATAAATTTTACCTGTGTCAATGCTACATATTCGTGCAAGTTGCTTCAGAAGCTCATTCTCTTTACCAGTCAACTCCAGGCAACAATAATATGATAAGTCCTGAAACAACAGGATAATGGTAAAGTGAGAATAACTCTTGAAAGTGAGCCTGGCAAGGAAGAACCAGACAGAACTTCACAATTTACACTGAAGTAGTAATTTTTCCTTCACTAAAATTTGTGTCAAACAGAAAAAAGTTTTATTTTTTAGCTTAAAATTGTTAGTTATATATAGGAGAGCTGTCAGGCATTTCTCATTTGAGGGCCAACCTGCCTCTCAAACCAACAGACCAAAAGGGACATGGAACAAAGTGCCTGTCTTCAGTAGCATCCTGCTCAAGAAGATAATGCAGGGATTAACTGAATCTCTTAGCTCTTGAGAAGACTCAAGATGTAGTATTTCAGTCATAGTTACCATAAGACTTTTCTAAAGGTTCATCTTGTTCTCTCTGATACTCACCAACCTTCATTACAATTATGAAATCACTCATTTCATACTTAGCAGTTATTAACTTAGCTGACAGAACACTACTTCAAAGAGACAGAAATATTCATTATAACTGAACAGTTGATTACTTCACCCTGGCAAAATAACAAAGAAAACAGATGTAAACGTGGTACCTGAAGAAGACAGTGTTTTGTCATGGCTCGGTAACAAGCCCTGTAGCTCTTCTCCGTAGGGCTATTTCCTAAACAGTATCCCCACTTCTTTACCATATGAAATCTCTTCGCATGCCAAATATGTGTCTCCAGCCAAATATTCTTTCTTTGCCTGCGATTAAACTCTGCTACCAAATTTATGTGGCGCCTTCTAGCTTTGCGGCATTTAGTCTTTGACTGCTCTTTTTTTTGATGTACAGCTTTCTCTGCCTGTTTTTAAAAGACAGGATATTGAAGTAAATCTCAAAAGGACAAACTTCTGTAGAAGTTATGGCTGACATACATAAGGATACAGAAAGCACTAGCATTAAGTTATACTTTATTCTTATGTTAGTTCTCCACAATTCTTGAGGCTAACTAACACTTTGAAACTTTATACACAAGCCCCATCCACACAAGTGCATCAGGGTTTGACTGAAACCCATAGATAAACCAAAATCCCCACACATTCAGAAACTTACCAGTGAACAGTAAGATCTGCTACTTCCTGTGTGAAGTTTTTGCCCAACATCACTATATCCACAAGAACAAAAGAACAGGACATTAGGAACACCTGGAGATTTGAGCTCATACAGAAGCAGTATGGACTCTCGGACTGCCAGGTAGGACCCTAAGGATTCTACAATGTGTAGAAGTGAACAAGAAAGGACTGTGGTGATGTCTTGACCAAATTCCTGATAAATACCCAGTCAAGGCCTGAATTATTATAGGTGAATGCATGGCTGGAGAGGAAGGCTTGACTCTCTCAATCAATGTTTGATTTGCCTTTTTGTGAAGAGAAGTGGTAGAAAGAAATAGGGACTATAAAGACACACAAAAAAATTCTTAGGATGTCCTTTGTAAGCTCACCAAGGAACAGTTGACAATAGACCACTGGTTATAAGAACAACAAAGGAATGAGAATGCTAGAAGATCACTGCCAAGACCACAGAAGACACTGAAGCAACCCATGAAATCAAAATAGAAATGCACAAAAAAATAAAATGTGTTCCCATCAGACCCATCATTCCACCACAGAGAAGGCAATATAAGCCACTGGACCAATGGTATGTGACTGATTGGTTCAGAAAGACAATTAGAGAAAAAGGAATGTGGTATTGTAGATGAAAAATGTATGTCTTTAAGCTTATGAAGAGGTAAGAGATGGTCCAAGTAAATTTTTGGATGAAAATGGTCATGACAAAGGATCTAAGAAAAAGGAATAAAATGTAGCAGAATCAGGACAGTTAACTTTGAAGAAGCAGACTTCAAACGCTGAAAAGTAATAGGCAGAACCTTTACAAAAGTAAATAGCACAGGAAATATGACAAGCTGCAACAAAATATGAGACAAAACAGCCAGTACAAACACACAAACTACACCAAAAAAACTGAGAAAACATAGCAGAAGAAATACAGCTGCACCAGGGCCAATTAAATAATCTCAAAAATCCAAGAATCATACAAGGAGTGGGAACAAGGATGGGAGAATAAGTGTGAGCATGTACAGAGAAGTTAGAAAGGCTATCATGTGAAAGGAGTTAAAAAAGCAGGACACAGAAGAACCAAGCATAAACATTAAAGAAATCCAGATTATTTAAGAAGGATAGAGCACATAACTAACTACACAAAACAGCCCATGCCTTCTTCCTTCAGTTCTCAGAAAACAGGCCAAATTGCATCTCTTGTCACAACTAACAAAGCAAAAAGAATGCCAACCAGAGCAGTAAAAGAAGAAATACAGGTTATGAAGATCCAATAAAACATGCCCTAAGGAACACGTGAGAAGTACCCAAAGCAATTTCTGAATTATGAACAATTATCTTCAGGAACTCAGGGTGGAGTGGGTAAGGTCTCAAAGAACTTAAAAAAGACAATGCAAGGAAAACAGAATGCAAGAAATACATTAATCAGTCAACCTTAATACATAGAAAACTTACCAAGCAAACTCACTTGATCACTTTAAGAAGTGTCTAGAGACGATAAAGTGATCAATGCTAAACATCAGATATCCTGCTGAATCAATTTTTTAATATTTTTTTTTCAAAAACACACAGGAAGGCCACAGTGGGTAAGGAGTAAGTAACTCCACAGGAGCGTTCTGACTAAGCATTGAGATACTGCCACAAAATGAGAGAGTTTCATGAGCAACCAGGAATAGTCAATTAGTAAGTCTTAAGCTGCACGCAGCCTGCCGACCACTCCAGCGTACCTCCCACGTTTGAGCTATAACACATGAACCATTGCGCCAGTCATGAATTGGCTGTGCTGGCTTGAGGCTGGCAGGGTCACACCCCACAGCTGTGGTGGGGTGCAAGGCAGACGGGTGTTACTGAGGACTCCTGGATCACCTGGGACCAATGCACTGCCTGAACCACCCTCCACCCTGCAGTGGACCCTTTCATCATCACTACTCTAATAACTTCTGAAGATGTCAAATAATCACAAAGCCTAGTGGTGAGTGAGATCTACTTGAGCTACCATCCAAAACTGAGGTGTTCCTGCTTTTTGAATCCAAATGTCAGTCAAAGTTTGAGAACCTGTGTACGCAGGGAAGTTTTGCAGATAAGTTCAGGTCTGAATATTAATAAATGTACAGCTGAACAACGTGCAATAGCTATGCCCACTATATAATTTATCAAATACTATAAAATGCACTTATACCTCTTTCCTGGCAACCTCTTGGAGCCGCCTGGGTAGGCGTTTAATATTGTGACTCATAGCTCGTCTTCGCATATGCCTAGGTAGAGTCTGGAAAACTAGAGAGTTTGAAGACTTCTGCGCAACTGCTTTCAACATGGCATTGATCTCAGCAGCACGAGCTTGAGCAAAGGTAGACACTGGAATGAAAAGAACTGCATCAGAGCATGACAAGCAGCAAAGATCAAAGAAGGGGACACTACGTATATTACTGAATGCCAGCAGAGTATTCCTAGTACATCCGTCTAATGACCCCCTGAGATAAAAATAAATACTCTACACTATTACAGAAGAAATTTCAATTCTTTAGACATTCTGAAGCTTACAGATATGGTTAAGCAAATACTTATACACAAATTAATCTGAAAGCCACGGTATAACCAACAAGTCCTATTTGCATTAGGTACTACTTTATTAAATTAGAGTAGCAATCTTTTCAGATGATATTCAGAGAGATGAAAAAAACTTCAGCACGGAAAAAAAGGAAGCAGTAATCATATTACAGACTGTTTTAAAATGATCAAATAAGTTGGTCTTGTTTTATGCTTATGGAAGTGTATCTACTATCAGAGCACTGCCACATTTTGAAAAGCTAATCTGCTCTCCTAAAAAAACATTCTGTTAGATTAAAAGTTGTCTTTAACTCACATCATGGGCAAAACCAGTTTCACTGGCTACATTAAAAGCAGATGACTCTCAGCACACATTCTTCCGGCAAACAAAAACCAAAATGCATATCCCTCATTACAAGTAAGTGCAACTTTTTAACTCAGAAGTCTGAAAGGACTCATTGAACAAAACTGGTCATTCATTCCAGCACACAACTACTTCTGTATTTTGGAGAAAATTAGGAAAAACAGAAGAACATAGCATCAGTTCTAATTTTTGCTCTTGCACAAAAACAAAGGCAGACAGCAAACTCAATCACCAGCAAGTTACCCTGGACACATAAATTATGACCTTTTTCTTATATACAAACCTGTTATGTATTTCGGCATTTCCTCAGAAACGCTCTGGCATCCTCCTTGCCATCCTCCTCTTCCTCGGCCTCTCTCTCCTCTATTTTGCCCTTTTGGAAAACATTGGTCTTTCCTGTAAGAAGGCCCAGATGACTGATTCGAAAATTTCTGCTGATGATACTGCTGCTCAGAACGAACATCTCCTGGAGGGTTTAGAGATGAAAAGAGGTAACAGAAATGCAAAGCAGTTTGAGTAAGTGATAACTATACACAGTCTTTCCTCATAAGATTGCATAGCACGTTCCTCCTTTTATATTTAATATATGCACCTGAAAAAGCCATCAGAAATCAGAAGAGTTAAATTCTTTTTTATAGGAAGAAATAAATTTTTTGCACTGTCCTGCAGCAAGCCTTCAGTAGATTAAGTAACTTTTGCACATTCTGAAAATGCTACCCAATCCAGACTTTGCCTCCAATACTCTATCAGACCCAATAGGAAAGACCTGACTAAAATTGGTCTATGCAACATCAGTAGTGATTTTCACTATTGTCTATTCAGGGTTTTAGAACCAAACCGGCAAAGTTAATATTTTTCCCTCTTGCCCCTTTATTTTTTTTCCCATAAGCAAATGTATTCTTGTCTCACTTACATGTATTTCTGTTACAGCAATAAATAAGGTAAGCATGATATATGTTGGTGCAGTAAGTTACTTTTCTGGTACAGGCATTTAAATCAACATTGAAATTAAATAACTAAAGTCTACAGTAAGCTTCCTAAGGTACTGAAATACCTTTCAAGAGTGTTAAGCACCTAACAGTACTTCAAGTTTAAGAGGGCCTTGAAGTCCGTATTTAAAGATTAGTTTCTATTTAACCTATTCAGTTAAGTCTTGGTTAGATTTCTAGTACAACTTGAGATATGGTTCTCAGGCAGCTCGTGCTGGACAACTGGACTAAAAAGGGCCCAGACAGCCATTCCCACCACCCCACCCACTGCATCAAGACGAGTGCTTGAGGAACATGGGCCATACAGCTCAGGGTGCTTCTGTAGTGAAAATCAACCTGTCTGTCAGGAGAAATGGAGTAAGAGATTAAAAAAATCAGTTTTCAGGTTGATCAGCTTCTTAAACAAGCCTATCCCATCGTCCAAAAAATGCTACCATTGGCATGAGGAACAGCCAGGAGCAGATTCACCTCCAGTATCATCAATTTATGTGAACTTAAAATGGCAAAGAACCTCCTTTTTCCATTTCAAATAAGCATGGAGCTGAAGTTTTACGTTCAGCAGCAATGCTGTTGCAGCCCCGATGCAACCGCACATCACGCAGAACTTCAGTAATTCAGATGAAAGAATAATTTGAGGTGGAAACAGAACTTAGTTTTTCTGTGGAATAACTCCCTGATCTGGGTTCTCCACATGGCTGAGAGCAGCACTGTCCAGACAGTAAGGTGGGTGAAGGTGAGAAGGAAATACCTGGGAGAGAGGGGTAGATGCTGCCTCAGTCAGCAAATCTGTGTAGACCTACAGCCCAAGTCAATTGTGGGAGGGTAACCTGACAGCAATTAACTCATATCACAAACACACCCTTTCACTACCACATTTGCCTAAGAATGGAAGAACTAAATATTTTAATCAGAAGATGGAAGAGTGTTTCAAGAGACAGTGACTGACTTAATACCTAAAGAAAAAATAAGTTATTTCAGGTACTATCTAGATCCATAGTTTTGTAACTACTATTTAGATTGTTGTCTTTCCTGTTTCTACAAAATAGCCCTGTAAAACTGAGATACTCACACTACAGAAGAATGTTATAGGGATGAAAATGCATGCTATTCAACAGGACAGAAGAACATAACCACGTAATCTTAGAAGTTCCCTGCTACAAATAAAGTTAGAAAAATGTGTTTAATCTGGCAATGCTCCTGTAATGATATTCCAAAATCTTCAGACAGGGCTGACCATAATTTGCTATGTCATTCTGTCTGCTTAGGAACTCTTCAGTCACCTACACAGACAGTAACACTTAAGCGTTTTTTTGTTCAACCACAAAGATGCAATTTGTCAACTTCTGAAGGCCTCACAGTAACAAGCCCTGATCTTATGTGTGCTTTTTCTCCAGAAATAATATAGGTAACAAAATAAAAACATGAAATGGGGGGTGTGGGTGTAGAAATAAAAGTCCAGTTGAAGCATACAGGACGCAGGTCAAAACACGCAGACAAAAAAAGCATCTGGCATACAGGTTGACAGGATCCTTCAGTCTTCAGCTGCAAAGGTTACCTGTGCACAAAATGCTCCAGCAATGACCTAGCAACACTGCCATTTTAGGGAAACGCCTTGCTGCCTCCTGCCAATACTATTCCATAGATACCAGAACCACAAAGGCAAATAGGTTGGGCATGCTGATCTGATCGAAAAAACAGTGCATTTATCATAGGGACAGCAGGCTAAACCAGCTCCTCCTGCGGCTCCTAGGTCTGACAGAAAGAGAAGGGAGGTCACTGGGTGGGGTATAACATTCAAATTCAGTTTAAGACGAGAAATCGCAGCGCCCGGAGAGGGATTTGTCGTGTAACCAAAGGGATAATGCAGAGAAGCACGTACTGACGAGATTTATGGCAGAACCAGAGCTAAAGGAGTCAACAGCAGGGCACCAAGCCCTGGGGCGCTCCCACACCGGGCACGCCTCGCCGGCCGCCGGGGCTGAGGAGAGGGGGACACCCAGCCCTGAGGGGGGGCGGGGGGGGGGCACTCCCTCCGCGGTCACCCACCCCGGCCCTGGGTAGGGGGTCCCCCAGCCGTACCTGAGGGCGGGCAGGCTCTGCTCCCGCCGCCAGGGAAGGGCCCCGGCTCTGCGGGAAGGGTCACGCTGGCCGGCTGGTTCCTCATCTTCTTGGCCCGCTTCTTCTCCCTCGCCCCAGACATCTCCGGCAGGGCCCGCGGGCTGTGGGGAAAGAAGGGTCACAACAACCCGCCCCTCAAGCAGGCCTGAAGACAGCCGGCGGGAGCTGCCGAGCCTCTCCGTAGCGAGGGAGAGGCGCGGAGGGGCTGGCGAGCGGTGCAGCCGCGGGCGGAGCGGGAGCGGGAGCGGGCACGGGCACCGGCCCCGGCCCAGTACTCACCCGCGGCCCGGCCTCCACCCACTACACGCGGCCTCCAGAACCCTCGCACCGCGCATGCGCGCGGCGCAGCCCTGCACACCACCCCCCACCCCCCCGGACTACATTTCCCAGAAATCCCTGCGGGGGGGGGGGGGGGTGCGTAGTGGGCAGCGTGCGCGCCGTGCCGTCAGAGAGGAGAGGAGAGGGGAGGGGAGAGGGGAGGGGAGGGGAGAGGGGAGAGGGGAGGGGAGGGGAGGGGAGGGGAGGGGAGGGGAGGGGAGGGGAGGGGAGGGGGGAGGGGAGGGGAGGGGAGGGGAGGGGAGGGGAGGGGAGGGGAGGGGAGGGGGCGGGGCGGACAGTTGGCGGGACGCGGTGGAGAGGGCAGGAGGGGGCTGGCGGCAGCAGCTATGGCCTCGCTCGTGAAGAAAATAATCAGCACTGCTAAGGCTCCTGCTGCATTGGGTCCCTACAGGTATGCCTTAGCGAGAGGGAGCAGGTCCCTGGAGGGGGGGTCTGTCAGGCAGCCCTGGGGGCTGCGGTGAGGCTGACCCCCCCCCCGGCCCGAGCGGGGACCGGTCTCCTCCCCAGTAACCCCCCAGGGACACCTGAGGTCCTATAGCACGAACGGGTCTGCAGTGCTAGCGGCAAACTGCAGCCTGACTGGGGCGGCGGGGAGTCCTAATCGCTTTAGGTGAGGTTTTTAAAACGTCCCTCAAAAAGTCAGGTTGGGAAAATAATTCTGAAATTAGTGATAAGCACTGAATGAAAAAACCGCAAGAGAAAGAATGATTCCTCTCAAGGAAAAAATGCTTTCCTAGAAGAAAGCACGTTGCATAGGGAAGTTAGCAGGGAATGCCGACTCTGGAGGCGATGGAAAGTGGAGGCTGAGCCCGACCCAGGACGTGCTTTGGCAGTTGGAGAGTTCACTGCGTGGGAATTGCAAATCTCTTCTTATTTTGAACGTGACTGCCAGCAGGTTATAAATGCTTTTCAGTCTAAAAACTAACTGCTGTAAAAATATGTAAGACCTTGTTCAATGTTTTCACAAGTAAGTTGTTGCAACAGTTCCGAATGTAATTAAAAAAAAAAAATCCCAATTTTAATTGCATAAAGGTTTCTCTTTGCTATTTGGGTATGAAAAAATGTTCAATAACTACAGTAGACTCTCATAGCTAAGGTACTGAGGGATTTTTACCAGGGCATTTTCTAAGAATTTTTACTTCTGCACTCAGGCTTTGTTTTCCCAATATAAACACAGACTCTGTTGGTTTAAACTTTTCTACTGGTAGCATCCGAGTGCCTTCCAGGTGCATTTTTGTCTCCATTACTTTGAAACTGAACTTCCTGAGCTTCAAACTGTGTGTTCTTTATAGGAATTATAAAGAAAGAGAAATACAAAGTGTAGAAGCAGAGAGACATGACATGAAGGTTAATTTCTGTAAACAATAAACTATTGGTGGATTGCAGCCAGGGGGCTGGCATTGCTTATAGTTAGGAGAACATCTAACACGTGGGAAGGCAACAATTCTTCGGCTGCGCACAAATGCCACTGGCCTAGCCTTCAACATAGCTCTCCGCTTCTGTTGTGGATTAACTGCACTCCAACATTTTGTGCTTATTGGTAGTTCTTGATGAAATACTGCTTATTATGCAGCCTGTTAATGTATGATGGGTCTAACATCAGTAAGTTTATCACTAACTTAGTTTATCAGGTTTCAGGGAACTTGTCAAAGTCCAGTAAGCAAAAGTTGCACAAGAAATAACTGCTACATCTCTGCTGTGGAGTCTGAGTATGGTAACAGAGGAATGAGGGCTTAATGTGGAATGAAGAATTGGGATGTATGGGCTGCATTCCCAGTTCTGCTACAGCCCTTCAGTGTGATTTTTGGTGACCTATTTTTTACTGTGGTTTTGTATTTTCTTTACTGCATCCAATTTCCAGTACCTTGAGGTAGGTAGGTAGATAGATATATAAAAAGACACATATGTGTGAGTGTGTATGTGTATATATATCTTTCATTAATGCTTTTAAACTTTTTAAAAGGCACAGCAGAGATGCTGTTCTTGTATTAATCAATAATCATTTGTGTAAAGAAGATCCAATTAACTTTGCAGTCCTTGTCTTTAAAAAATGTGCTTCTTAACACCATCTCTCTGATGAATGATGTTCTTCTAACATCATAATGTCCATCTAGTTATGCCCTTAGGTATACTGAAACGTGAAAGACTTTAGGCACACAACTCCGATCTCTGCTGAATCAGAGATTAATGAGTAACTATGATTGACCCTAGTTATAGGATACATCGGCAGTTAAAACGTGATTGGGGTTTGTGTAGTTGAAGTTTCTCTGAGCTTCGCTCGTGCATTTGACTGCAGTAGAAGTATATGCTTTAGCTGGTAAATTGTTAATAGTCTCAGTGAATGGAGGATTCCACTAGTAAGCATACCAAGAGAAGGAAGTTGAGGAGCAGAGAAGGAGACCCAATAAGACTGCTGCAGATGTTGATCTGGCAGTGGTATCAGAAGGCTTCAGCTTGTTTTTTCCCCAATTATTTGTGATTTAGGACTGTCAGAAGGCCTTTGTTGGGATAAATGTTTCGTCGTGTCATTTGCTTTATAATAAGCAGTACAAGACAATCTCTTTTTTTAGAGAGCTCATACCTTTTCGTTGCATGGTTCTCTGCACTTCAGATGGAAACGGAATTTTGTGGTCTGAGGGCCTGTGCCTCAACAAAGCAGGACATGGTAGAAAAGAAAATAACCAAACACACATACTTCTTTAATTTTCATACACAGATTTTCTCTCAACAAGACTGCATCAGCTAGAAAACTACTTCATTCACTAGTTTCTGTTCTTTAAATGGTGTAGTTTTGTGATTTACTCCAGTTTTGTTAGTTGATGATAGAGAAAATGATGACCACGTAAGATATTTTACCATATTAGATAAATTACTGGCTACTTTTCCCCTTATGAAATTACAGGAGAATGTAAGACAGGGATAAAAGGAAAGATGGGAGTGATGGCACTGTTTGGATTGCCTAACTGTAATCATTTTACGGAGTCCCTAAATTAGGTTGGTCCCCTGTGAAGTCAATGGATTGAGACAATCCAACTGAGTCAGTCTCAATTCAGAGAAGAGATGTAATAAAAATGTTCTCTTTCAGAGTCCCTTTCTTTTTCCATTGACATTAAAGGGAAGCTAACCTCCTAATTTAGGTAGTTCAGGAAGGTGCCTAACTCTAGGTTGTGTAACTTGAGAGGCTTGTTGAACTGTCAAAACAATTTTCTTGTGGAATGCGAAGAGATAAGAAAAACTGTGTTAATACACTGCAAACACTTTCAAAAGAATATTTCTCTAATTTCTTTGCAAAATATTTTTAATCACCAGCTGAAGAGAAGTAAATTATGTCTCTTGCATAATCTTTGCTAGGTAGTTTAAGTCTTTGTTTTAATCTTTTAATCTCTTTGTGGGAATTAGAGACATTAATAATTGCCAACTCTACTTCAGCAAAAACACACCTGACATTTATATAAAAATGTTTTGTGAATTCTGCATTCTTCAGAATTAACCCAGCCAACAGGTCACTCAGGTTATTTGGTGAGAGGAGAGTGATTGTTCTGGGAATGGAGTGATCAAGGTGTTGTGCTGACTGGCCAATTTTGTGACTCTGGAGGAATACTGCCAGAGACCTAGTGTGCAGTACTTCACCTCACAGCTGTAACTCATTATCATGGTGCCTGTTTGAGAAGAAAAATGTTAAATTTTTTAATCAGCCCTCTTTTGATTTTTCTTTTTTTTTCCTTCATTGCTCTGCAGCTGAGATGTAGATGAAAGGTATTGTCTACTTGTCAAACTAGGATGGAATATTTATCTGGGCAGGTGCAAAAAATGTGTTTGTTTACTCTGCCTCCCCTCTGTGATATCTGCAGTGTGGAAGCTGTGTAGCTCAGTTTAATGTTTTGTTGCTGCGCTTATACCTTGTGCCTTTGTGAGAAAAAAGGTTTATTTCCTAAAAAAAAAGACCTATGCGCTTCCCTAGGTGGTCTAATCCCACCTCTCCCAAAACCATAAGGAGACTGAATGTGTGACTGTGTGTACAGACTTGTGCGTGCATAACCTCAGTCCTCTATCTTTCTGAGGTATTATAAACTACTGAAGAAAACGTGAAATATGCTTTCAGATAGTTAAATGTTTTGATGGGGAAACATTAAACCTAAAATGTCACTTGTGTTTTCAGTCAAGCAGTGCTGGTAGACCGAACGATGTACATTGCAGGACAGATAGGTATAGAACCTTCCACCGGGCAACTTGTCTCTGGAGGGGCAAAGGAAGAAGCTAAGCAGGTAAGATGTATTCTAGCAATAGACTTGTAATGGAGTTGGCATGTGCTTAGTTAGACATGGACTTATGAGAAATTGAAGAGATCTAGAGAGCACATTTCACATCCTTCAAGATGAAGGGGAAGCAGGAGGAAGTCCTTCCATCCTAACCCTGTCATTTTCCACCTGAACAACTTGGAGGTCAGGTGAGGAATCTGTATTTCATGTAGGAAAGTAGGAAAGGATCAATGTTTGTAACAAAGGTTCAGATCCCAGTAAAAACCCTGCCTTGACTCGGGGAAGGTTGTTCCCCCAGCAGCGAAGAGGTGGTGTGAGGTAATAGGATGAGATGGAGCTGCATCATGCATTTACATCTAATGAATGGGTGGTTTAATATTTGTGGTTTATTAGAAGCTCCCTTTTAATTTTTCATTTTGCTTACCCACTGAGGACTGTTGAAGATTTGCTGGGTGAACTTATACCATAACATGGATGTAGCCAAGATACAACTCATATATACATACTTACCTAAAGACAAACCTGCTGATAGTTAAAAGATTTTTGTCTCATTTTTCTTTAGGCTCTAAAAAACATGGGAGAAATCCTGAAAGCTGCAGGCTGTGACTATGGCAATGGTAAGTGCTGCTATGATGGTGGCAAACAAGTGGTTGTTTTAACCTGGATTAAAAAAAAAAAATCAAGTGACCTTTAAAAAATAAAAAAAAAAAAAGCTGTTTGCTAAACATTCAGTTGGTATCAATAGCTGGAAGAAACAAAAGGAATCATGAGTCTGGGTTAAAAAATAAAAGAAATAAATCAACGTGCAAGTCTTTGTGATGGGTATCAATGGAACACTGCCTTTCACCAAAAGTTTCTGCTCATGGTACTAATATTTTAGCTCTAACTAGGGAAGCTCAGGTATAGACAGAGCTGCAACTGACTACAGATATTTTAAGCACCCTATGCTTTGCTCCAGGTAAAAGCAGGTTTCTATCTATGGTGTTAGTATTCTAGGCACTTTCAATACTTTTTTGGGGGAGGATTCTAATAGTGGAGCCAAACCAGGATTAATGCTGGCTTGGACAGGCATGGGTAAAAAATTCTAGCATAGACTATATTTTCAGGCCTTTTAGGGACTTTTTTGGTAGCAGATATTACATATGATATCTATTGCCAACAGTTGGCTAAGAACAGCTTTTTTAATAGACCTGCTTATCAGTTGTGTGCCTCTTGGAAGAATTTGGCTTAGAATGAAAATTTAAATCAGATATTTTCAGATATGGTCAGGAATGTCTAATTCCTTAAACTTTTATTACATACTAGGTATTCATATTTTTTAGGTGGTTCTCTAGGTAGTAGCTCTAGTGATCAATATCCATTAGCAAAACTTTTCAAAATGCTTAGAATACTTGAGGGAAATTTATGAAATAAAAGGAAGAAATGCACTGAAGATTTTGAACTTTTGTGTACAAGTCAGAGGTCTAAAATAACTGCAGTTATGTAATTTCTAGTTGTGAAGACTACGGTTTTGATGGCAGACATGAAGGACTTCAATGATATTAATGATATTTACAAACAATGTAAGTAGATCTTTTGTTTCTGTTTTACCAGTATGGCTTGTGGAACAAATTATGTTCACAGTAAGCAAAGTGTTTTAATGACTCAGATGATGTAGTTCCAGATTCTTTAAGATTCCAGTAGAAATAGAGCAATTAAAAAAAAAAAAAATTTAATTTGCAAGCACCAGATCAAGCACAGCCTAATTTCTTGTGAATTTGTGTCCTACCATCCCACTAACTCACTGTCATGTGAAGATCAGCTCCTGCTATCCCTATAGGTTGATCTTCCATGCCTTTTTAACTTGATAGATGCTGTGTTGTCCCTAATATAATTCTACTGTAGGCAGCCTTCAAATGCTTAATTTCAGATTTTGTATCTCCATTTCTTTAACGTCTATTTGTATTTTTGAATGATTTGTGGGTTATTGTTATGGGACAGGGCTCATTTTTATACAAGGGTGAGCCACATTTCTCCACTTCAGAAAAAAACAGAATAATGCTTGCTTAATAAAACTGAATGTAGACTGAAAAAGGTGATTCCAATGAGCCATATTGTGCAGAACAATTTGGGCAAGTATGCACATAAGTTCCTTATTTACATGGCTTTTAATTAGATAGCAACATCTGGTGTTGAATGAAGTCTTTTATTGATGAGCTATCAACACAGTCTTCTGCATGTCAAAATGGAATTGTGTGTGCGTTTAAGCAGGGTAAAAACAGACCGGCTGGATACTTAGTTACTTGTTGCCTCCTACCTGTAGTCCAAGAAAGCAGTTGTTGCTGTTCTTTGGCTGGACCCTGAAGTTACTATTTCTAAGCTTAGTGTTAACTTTCACTAGTAAAACTTCAATTTAATTATGCAAATTCCTTGGAAGTGTTCAAGGTCAGGTTGGACGGGGCTTTGAGCAACCTGATCCTGTGAAAGATGTTCTTGCCTGTGGCAGGGGGGTGGGTTGGGCTAGATGATCTTTAAAGGTCCCTTCCAGCCTGAACTATTCTATGATTCTATAAATTCAGCTCATATATCCTTACCAATACCACCCCCCCTTCCCACCCACCCCCTCTTCTTTTAATATCCTTGAGTGCCAGGCCTAATTGGGAATGGAGGAATAGGTCAAGGGCCTATTTTTCCTCTGCCTTCCCTTGATATAAGTAAGGCTCGCCCCCTGTTGACTTTATGCAAACCTGGGATATTTGCTCATGACTCTTTTGGCAAGGGCCTGTTTTTCCCTCTTGCTCTTTTTGTGAAAGAGCCCTCTCCCACTCCCTGGTGTTTGCAATTGGATGATCACAATTTTGATTTAATCTTTCTTTTTCAGCCAAGTTGGTGTTAAGGCCATGCAGTGTCAGCAGAATGCAAGTTATCACTGGCCACTAGATCACAACTGTAGCTGGCTTCTTGGTGATGAATGGTAGCTTGCTGAGATGTTAGAGAAGTCAGTGACCAAAAAAAACCAGCAAGGGGGAAACGATAGCTGGCACAGAAGATTATTTGACTTGTAGCCTTGAACCTAAAACTGTTCCAATGACTGCATTTTATACAGATTACTTTGAACTGTGTTTCATCAAGCAAAGTTAAGTGATTGGTGGACGTTTCTGTTTAAATTACAGTTTTCAAGACAAACTTCCCAGCCAGAGCAGCCTATCAGGTTGCTGCTTTGCCCAAAGTAAGTGTCACTTTTCTGCCTACAAAAAAAAAAAAATTTCTGAAATTCCTTACTTCTGAAGCATTCTAACAGCTTTTCTTATTCTGGAACAGCTTCAGCTGCAATTATTTTAATGAAGACTCTTATGTATTTAGTTTTTTTCTAAGTATACCAGTCTTATTCCCACATATGAGAGACCTGAATAGGAGAGAGACATTTCTTTATGGTGGAAGAGGGCTACAACACTAGAAATAAGGGGTTATGATACTTAAGTAAGAGTAAAGTGAATTTTCAATATTACTTAACATTGCTAAATTAGATTATACTTCTGACAGTTGTATTACTCCCTCAAATGTCACTCTGTTCTTACAAGCTTGTGTTATACATCCAATCTCTTCATAAAATAGATATATTAAATTCCTAGTACATTTCTTCATTGTTTTCTCACAGGGTGCCAGAGTTGAGATTGAAGCTATCGCTATTCAGGGACCCCTCCAAGATGCTTCAGCCTGACTATAAATAGAGACTGAATATCCTATGACAGCAGTTTTAGATTTAATACTTTTCCCTTACATCCTATTCCTACAATTGACTATCAGCATTTACATACAGTTGAAATCTAAACTTACTGAGGATGGGTGCTTTCTTCTGGATTTTGGCCTTGGATCCTCTAAAATAGGAACTTACAGTGAGTTCTCTGCTGGCAAATCCTGAAACCTCTGGGAGTCCTGCTAAAATCAGCTGAGCTTGATTGCAGGACAGGGCCCTTACTTTGCGACGCTGACTGGATATTCAGGTATTAAAGTACGTGTTTGGGTGGATGTATGACAGTTATACTATGGGTGATCTGGATATGGAAAACTGTAATGATTTGTAATAGTAGGTCTTTAGTAACAATTTTAAATAAGAACAAATTACAGAAATGGGAAAACAGAACACTTGTTTAGTGTATGTCTTCACTTTTGTGTTTGGGGGAATTTTGCTGTCTTTGTTTCTGAACTGTCTTAAGCTCTTTCTTTACAGAATAGATTACTGTTGGGACTCACATTTTTTTCATATGGAAGCAATTGCTTAAGAAAGTTAATATTAATTTCAGAAAGAAGAAAATTATACTTTTCTGAAGTAAAGTGCTAACTTTATAAATCAGCTGTAAATTAATCTCTGCCTGTAACCTTTTTCATAATCTTTTTCATAGCAGTTTAACTTTGACTATCTTTTGATTTAAAACAAAACAAAAAAAAACCACCAAAAAAAAAAAAAGTCCTGTTTAATGAGAATAAATGATAATTGCATCTGTAAAACTGTGTTTGTCTGTTCTGGGAACAAACTTTTCTTTTCCTGATTATGCTTTGGTACTCCATTACAAAAAAGTCCCTATATTGCTTATTCAATAACAAATAATTCAAACCAAAAGAATAGGTTTATTATCTATCTCCTAATAGCTAAGGATGAAAATAATCCTCCCAGACAGGAAGCTTTCAGCTACTGTGGCATTACAGTTCTTGGCATTTTTCTCTCTGCCATTAAGGACAGAAGCATCTGCTTGATGGGGTGATTAAGCAAGATTGAAAAATCAGACTGGTCATGCTAGTAAGTTATGCCATCCCTCTGCATTTATCTTCTAACCAAGTAGAAATGGATGCTCTGTTTTTAAGGAGCTAGTTTGAAAGTTGGCTACCTCATTGTAGAGTTGATTCCCTGTCTTCCCACAGCCATGTGACTAAGCACAGTATTGGTTTATTCAGGGGGAAATGAGCAGAAATTCTTTTCTGTTATAGTCATCTGCCTCAACCATCTCTGTTTTGCTCTCTTTTGTGAAGATGGCTGTCCAGTTACGTATGGGATGCTACTGTCCCTGTATCTTCACACTTTGTGTAGCAAGTAAAAATAGCGATATACAGCAGCTTGGAGAATGTACCATTTCAGTGGTAGAAACATGTACCTGCTTTATCAAATGTACTGTGAGAGGGAATCCTGTAGGCTGCTCCTTCCAGAGGCTACTGTTTGTATGGCAGAGTGCCATGACAGTGCTTCAGAAGCTACCTCTATTCCCATCTTGTGTGACCAAACTCACCCAATTTTGGTAAGCTGCAAAAGCAGCTATAGTATAGCAGGAACGGGGCATAACACTGGTTTGCCACAGGTTAAGTCACAATACTGTGGGTTCAGCTGTTTAACCACTCAAATCCAAACTTCAGTTCTCCTGTGTATGTATCATTTGTCTTCTGTGTATAATGCCTACTAATGATCATCTCACACACTTTTAATCAGTTAATGATTTTCATATGGTAAGCATGCAAGAAAAATGCAATCTGGCAGTACCATGTCGCTGTCTACCTTTGCATGGCACATGCAGATATGCCTTGTCTGAAAATCCCCCTGCGTTCAATACCACAGCCACATTGTGTGAATCATCTTCCATCCTTGGATAAAATGAAAGTGTCCTACTTGTGGTTTCTTACCTTCCTGCTTGTCACCTATGCTTTCCAGCTCTCGTTACTTCAGTTGTACTTTTGCAGGAACTATATTTTGTATTTTTCATGCGTTCCTGGTATCACTTTAGCATACACCAGAAGGGCAGTTGGAAAGTTGTGAGAACAGTCAGCCCTATTTACCCCTTCCAGATGGGATATGAAGCGACCATTTCTCCTGCTTTTTACTGAGCTTCTAAATTGTATGTTTATAGAAAAAAAGATTAATAATGAGGTTGTCACAGCAAGTATGTACACATGTATGGATTTTTTACAGCATTATCTTGCTTTCCTTTGGCAAAATGGAAGATATTATTTTTTCTTAGAGGCAAGATAAAGCTTTCAGTATTTCAAATGGTGAACTTCCAAGCAACCTTTGAAAAGTACCTGACTTTTCTGCATGTAAACTTCCTACACATAAACTTTATTAGTTTTGGTTTCTGTTCTTGTTCTCTCTCCTAGGCTATACTATTAATGTCTCTTACGCTCTACAGGTCAGACTCAGGAAGCAATGCCACCTAAGAAAAAACGTGATCAGGCCTGTTAGGAAGGAGCTAGTACTAACATGAATATGACCTTCTAGGAAACACAGAGCAAATGTTGGTTCACTTTGTCAGTTTAGAGTAATGTAACTGAATGGAGTTACATTTAAACAGATTCCTAAGTTATATTTGTGTTTCTCTGTTACAACTTTGCTCACATATAATTACTTTGCTGGCATGTATTTCACTTATTTGTAGCAGATCTAGTTAAAGTTCACCTTCCCAGATTTCAGTACTGTTGAACAGGATGTAAGTTCAGCCTTGTATAATCGCTGCGGTTATCCCTTCTTACCTCTCATTTTTCACTGCCTTACTTGTGCTATGCTGCCTCTTTGCCAACCTTGAACCTAACACTAGATGGCAGTTTTGATACTTTTTTTGTGTGCTGACTTGTCCATTTGCTAATGCAAGTTCTTCACAGAACTCCTTTGGGTGACCTCACTGGTACAAAGGGGTGTGCATACACCATTGCTTTCCCCAGTAAGGTACAGTCTGAGACTGAAATGTAAGTGAAACACCTGAAAAAAATGCATGCTGGATGCAGCTAACAAGACACAACACATTACTTCCATTAAAAATGTTTCTATCAATAAGTAGGTGCCATTCTGCAAAAAGTCGGCAACTGAAATCCACTTTTAGCTCTATGATTCTTTAGCTTTTAGCTGGGGACCAGCTGCACAGTTTCTTGAATGGCTCGGCTTTAAATAGGTATTCTTCAGGTACAGGGATTCTAGAATGACTGAAATAAACTCACTTTTTCAGATATAATGTAGCAGTTCTCAACATAAATGATCAGCCTTCCTTAGAGATGTTTAAAACTTTTATTTTTTAAGCAGAGTTATATTATTTGATTCTATTTTTTAAAACAAAAAGGCTAAACCCCATAATTCTCCAATATGAAAAGCAAGTATTGTGGTATCTCTTAGGTCTTAGTTCAGCAAAGTACACAAACATTTAGTAAATCCTGTTTTAACTAGAGATAAGTTAAACTTAGCTTTTTTGTTGTTTGCTAGACTGAGCCTCTAGCATGCAAAATATGAAGTTGTAATTCAGCTTGTGGCATACTAATTTCACCATTTAAAATTTGTTTCAATTGCATGTAACTTAAAAAAAAAAATCCTTTATTTCTGTGAAAGTAAAGTAATACTTAAATTTGCATGTTCTACCAGGTGTTTCTTTTAGTAGTTTTTTTTTTCTTCTTCAAATGATTGTATTCTCTACAGGTTAAACAGTGCAAAAATAAAGTTCAGTACCTAGTTTTATTAAACATTTGTTCTCTGTTAAAGCACATAACCAAAGTTAAACTGCCCTAATCTTCTGCTACAAGCACCTTGCTCTTGCTGCAGTTTTTACCTGAAAGCAGTTCTGCATTGAGTGAAAGAGCCAACCCTAACCAGCCAGATTGCCAAGCGTCTTCCGGGATCCTAGCACAGTGTGCATATGTGTCTGCACAGAGCTGACAGGGTGCAAATTTAACCTCTTCTAGGGCTGTGTTTATTGGTAATTGAAACAAAATTCCTACTAGAACTTTATTGTTAGCTTGGAAATTAAGTTTTTTCCTTCAAGTGTCCTGCCCAGCACTCCCTGCAGCATGGAACGATTACTTCTACCTTGGATGAAGTTAAGGGCTGAAGATTGTTTAGCTTTTGATTAACATTTTTGAACATTGTTTTGTATTTTGATTATGTTTAAAAAAGGGGGGGGGGGCAATATACCTTATCTTATCTCTGGAGGTGTACAGACATTGGAGCATATCCTCTTCTCAGCCTTTAACATGAGAAAACTCTTTGATCCACAGACCAATTTCTGCCCTTGGCAACCTCTGTGATGTCCCAGGTTTGCAGAGACAAGTAGCTGCACGTATTTTGGCCCTTCATGCATACTACATGCTTTGGTAGCTTACAGACCATGAATACTAAACCCCAGTGTATTTCTCAAGGTGGGGATGTTCAGCATACATGTAGCAGCCACATTCTGATCTTGTGGTAATCTAGGTGATTTAACATTTCATGTTTAACATGGAGTCAAGCATATTTCATCTTTTAGAAAGGAAAAGGAAAAATAGCTTTCATATGTTGTAATTATAGAATATGTGAAGACTGAAGATGACTGAGAAGGGCTGATGCTGTTGAGTCATTGACTGGCTTATATTCCTCTGGTTTCCATTAGCATTGCTTAATGACCTGAAAAAGTTGAACGGTGAGGTAAGAACATATATTGTCATCTGTCTTCCTTGTAACAACAGTGGTAGAAAGAGTGTCTCTGAGGTGAGCAGGTTATCTTGACCCCCTTGTATCTTCATATTTTATTTCCAAGTGCAGCCTCCTCTGTTGCTATTAATATTGCTGATCTCTGTCACAGAACTCTTCTTCGTTTATGCTTTAAAATTGTTTCATATAGCTGGTCAAACTGCAACTCATGGTCTAACACACAACTTGCAAGCAGTCAGTGTGGCTCCCCTGCTGATTTAATCTCCTGTGTTTGGGAGCAGGTCTGTGCTGGCACAGGTGCTGATGGCTGAACCAAATTCCCAGCTCACAGGAGGAAACCAGCCATGCGATGCAGCTCATGAAGGTGGAAATTCCTGGGGCATCCTGGGCCCTGGCTGTATGCCCAGCCCAGTCCTGTATCACCCCAGGGAGTCCTCATCCCACTCAGTACCTGTTCCCCCACTCCTCAGCTCTTCAAAGTGCATGGTATGTTTTTCATGCCTTTTTGCCATGGAATGATGTGGGTATGTGGACAAAAACTTTGACTACCTCTGTTTGAATTTTTAATTCCCACTTTAATGTCCATAGATTTTTAATAGAACTAGCTGCTCATTTTAACTTCTCTGTTTTGAAAGGCTAGTGAAAATTAAAAAATAAAACTCTGCAACATCCACCTAGCAAAAAATCCCTAAAAAAACCCCAAACTATGCGTTTTAGTTCTAAAAGTTGATGGTGTTGCCTATGGGAAGCCGACACTAAATGAAGCTGACAAGTTCGTAAGAGTGCTGATAAGCAGAAAACCTTAGATTTAGTGAGATAGCCAAGGAATATCAGCTTACACAAAAGGCTGATAGGCCAAGGATATTAGTTAGATTATTTAATACAAACCAAAGTCAGCTGGAGTCAGATGTGCACATGCAGCACAAAATTTAGCTATTAGAGGGGATTTGTATAATTTTTTGGTGACAGTAAAAATTTTTGTGAAGTCCTTTTGTACAGTAAAGCTAAGAAAACAGCAACATGTGCTTGCCCTTTTCAGATAACTGAACTTTTCTCCATATTTTACTTCCTTACGCCAGAGAATCCTGTAAACGCAGTCCCCAATAATATATAGTCACTTTGCAACATTCACCATCAGAACAAATTTCTACTCTCTGTCTGATCCATTACACCAATTAGATTCAGGACCCATTTTCACAGGAAATTTGTTTGAAAGCTTTGCCATTCAGCTTCAGCTCCAAAATGATTATATAGCATTTTGGAAAATAACCCAAACAGTCCCTGATAGCATACTTCTCCTGGAAGACAGCACTACAGGGAAATGTAATAGATGATCTCTCCTTTGGGAACAGGCTTATATATGTCTCTGGTTAGAAATCTATTTTAGAAGCCACAAATGCGTATGAGGAACTACACAGCTAAAGACAGGCTATTAATCATCATGAAAGTTAACAGCTGTGAAGTTATCTTTATATTTTAAGTGTGACAGAATTTATAAGACTAAAACATCCTACTCATAGTTAAAAATGCCCTCTTCTCCCTGTTTTTGCAGAAGTCATCACATATATTGTACTACTAGCCTTTCAATAAATTTATGTTTAAAAATGGAGAGTGAGCAGCAGACACCCACTTGGGTCCTGGACACCTCACCCTGTATATCTTCCCTTTTCTGGAAAACTAACTTCTGCATTTAGTTACAGCCTGGTAAATGGGCACTTTCATCTTCCAGTCCTATACACTTCAGCAGCTCCATACACTGATAGTCCAGGCGCTCGGAGAAATTGCCTGCATATTACCATTAAAAAAAAAAGCTACACTGTATTCTTTATCCTATATAATGCTGGTTGAAGGTTTCAAAGGTTTGAAGTTAGTTATCTGAACCTGGAAAAAATCCTAATTGAAAACTGAATGGTTATACTGCCATTGGAAACTTAGCCTGCTGTGCTAGCCATGTACAGAAGGCACTCTGTGGCAGGGGGTTGAAAGTGCAGGTATTTCAAACACTTGAAGTCTTGGCAGCTTAACTTCAAAAATTAGATATTATACAAAACATTTTCTGATGCCTCTTATTCATGTCTGTGGCTTGTGGCTCGATCCATAAAGCTTTTCTGTTTTCCCAACCCAACAAAATTAAAAAATGTTCATGTGGACAGAAGAGCAGGCCCAAGAAGAGGATGATCATAGAGACATAACTTCTATTCCTTGTTATTAGCTGTCTCTGAAACACACAGAAAAATTAATTTAACAATTAATTGAGGGTACAACTTGATATTCACTAAATCTTACAGGAATTCAAAGCGAAGGTTCCCTGGAAGCATCACAGGATGAAGGGGGTATCTGCTCTTCTCCCAGATCTGTAAGGATGTTCTGTGTGGAGCTGGAACAGCCGCAAGCAGCCACTGGCTCTGCTTCCTCTTCCTCCATCCCATTCACACACAGTCTTCCTCTTACAGACATTAACATCACCTATGTGAAATCCAGTTACAACACAACAGTTTTATGCTCCTCCCCACCCTGCTGCCTTTTCTCTTAACAACTTTTGAAATTACTAGGTAATTTCAGTCATGTTTGACACAGAGGCAGAGATCTTACAAACATTAAATCTTTAATAAGGACAGGAGACTAAGGGCATAAATTCAAGTACAGGGTATTACATTTAAATGTAAGAAAACCTTTTTTTTTTTTTTTTTTTTTTTTAATTACTGTAAGGGCAGTTGACCAGTTGGAACAGGCTGCCCACAGAGTTTGTGGAGTCTCCATCCTTGGGGATATTCAAAACCCAACAGACAACCTGCTCCAGCTGACCCTGCTTTGAGCAGGACTAGTCAATCTCCAGAGGTACCTTCCTACCTCAACTATTCCATGATAAAGTATGGTTGAGGAACTACACCCAGCCCCTGAAACTACATGTGTTGGCCATCAGCAGCTGAGAAGCTATGAGTCTTGCTGGCTTCCTTGACAGCTAAGAGATGGTACCTGAGGGGATGATTGGCAGAAATCATAGTGTCATACTGTCCCAGCTCAAAGTACTTCTTTCCCAGCCAGAAGACCCTGCAAGGATAGTTTGAGAACACGAAAACATGGGCCTTCCTTGTAGTGAATGGTGGTATTCCACAAGGCTGCATAGGGAACACAGGGAAGGTGGGAATTTTGCACAGGAATGCAGGTGACGAGAGAGAGACGTCCAACTGCGGTGACTCTTTGTGACAGAGTCTGACAGTTAATTTGCATGAACATTGCTAATATAATGTGAAAAAAAATTCCCTTTAGTGGTTTTGAATTCAGCACACACAGTGTGTCACTGAGCATTCCCTTGTTCAGAGAAGGACCTCAGCTACCTTTAGAGCACTGTTTATTTTGCACTAGGACAAGCTCATATCCTCTTAGTCGTACCCTCTCAGAGGCAAGGCTCTGAATGTTTTTGACCTCTCTCAAAGTAAGAATTTTTCCATTCCCTTTAGCGATATTGCTTCCCTGCCCAAAATCTTGTTTTCGTTCTTCAATATCCTTTCAAGATGGAAGAATTCCTCCCTTACACAACAGCATCGCAGATTTAAATGGTCCCTGTTCTGTTCTTAACATTGTTTGCTCTTCTTGCCCACAGCTGTTCTCTGAGCTGTCCGCATTGGTACACCCCTATCATCTGAAAAGCATTACAGACATAGAAGCAGGGTTGCTCTTCCTGCTCCCTTACAAAACTCTTGGGGAGAATATTGTCAAGGCAGGCAAATGCAGAAAGTAAGTATTTCAATAAAGCTGTAATCATCACATGATGAAATCTCTTACTCTTCAGTTCTTTGCAAAAGAATAGGGGCAACACATTAAAAACAAGTTGAATGAATAAACTTTTTCAGACTTCATAGTCAAAACTATATGGCATAAATGTAAAGATCCTGCAAGAGCACAGTTGCCAACGGCCAACAATAGCTTGTCTTCACAGGCTAGCTTAAAAAGTAACAATATAAAGGTGATCAACTGTTAAATGGATAAGAATTAAAGGGAGGTGAGTGCTTTTTTTCTTGATCACTGCCTATCTAATTCTACTTCAGTAATCACAAGGTCATAAAGGCACATATGCCTTGACCAAACTGGTTGACCACCACCCTAGTGGTCTTCCAGGCTGCAGTACTCATGTTGCAAACCATTTTTCTTAGTCCTGCAGCACAGGTGGAACATGCTGGCTTGCTGCTGTCAGCTCAAAAGCCTGAGCATATACTAGCACTGGGAAGGAAGCAAAGACCATCCCAGGTGTAAAAGGTTCATTTAGAAGTCATCAAAGGTGCTGGTGTAAGATATCTCCCACCCTTCCTGCTGAAGTTGTCCTCTTCTGAATTACAGAAATACTCACTAGCCCAGAGAGATTTTAAGCATGGCTCCATAGACCAGTGTTTAGGAGGGGGGGATGAGGGGAAAAGAGGTTTCAGCCATTGCAGTAACATTCACTGGGGGAAGGGAGGAGGTGTCTGCATTGCCTGCTCATCCTTCTCCACATTCCAGCAATAGCACAGGGTAACCACTGCCTTCTGGTGCATGTGAATACCTTACATGATGAACTCAAAATAAATGAGTGTGGGATTCTTAGTGAACATGGAGGAAGAAGAAATAACTTTTGCAGAAAAACTGTGATAACAGAACTGTAAACATAATTTCCAAGTCTGCTAGTGGGACGATACTATCCCCTTGAATTCTTCTCTTCACTGGTGTGACGATTTTCCAAAGGCACTTTATTTGGCCTATGATTTTTCCTTCCCACCATGTGACTGCATTTGCTGTGCAATGTGCTTTCATCCCAGCTGCTGATTCCAGCTGATAAGGAGAGCAAGGGGATCTAAAATGACTATCTGGCATGGAATGGAAATCACAAAGCAGCATTAAGGCATTAGTTCATAAAAACAAGCCTGCAAATAATAACACGCAGAGTCATGATTTTAACATAGGTTTTTATTTTCCAAGACTGCATGTTACAGTCTAGCATTGTCCCCAAAGAGGGATAATTTAACACCGGTAAGACTCCTGTGTTACATAAAGATGACCCATGTAAAAAGCATGACCTCCAATTGGTTGCTTCCAAAAATATCTCTTAAAGTAAACAAAAATATTTATGATTCTCTTGTGTTAAATTGCAGAAAGCAGCTGTACAGCAGCAGCAGGATGACAAGATGTGCTCATTAAGGACAGCACAGTCTTTTCTGTCTCCTAAACAATAACCTATGCAGTCCTTCCCTCCTCTGTCAACATACCTATCTCTGTCACTGCTGCACTATCCACAGCTTCTCCTGTTTCTTCTTTTGTTTCAGGCCCTCCGCTTACTATCTCACTGAGCAGCTCAGTTTCCACCTGTTCTCCCATCTCACCTGGGAACGGTAACCATGGAGATCAAATTAGGATCTACTGAGAAAAGCACCAAGTGCCCCAGCTCCTTTCTGTAAGCCTGATTTTGCTTTGTCAGCTCTCCAATGTCCTTTACCAAAGCACCCCTGAATGAATCTATAGGGAACAAGCAGGATGCTCCCAGTCACTTTCCATCATTCAGCTACATGCGTGCCTCACACCCGTAAAGTTCTCCTGATGCTTTCACAAAATCCCCTTGACACTCTATTCAATACACATCATGAGTACTATTTCTGTTCAAATTATTTTTCCTGGATTTTTATTTCATATATGTGCAGTTTTATTTGCAATTAGAACAAAACAGAAACAGAAAACACAGTAACATGCCAGTCTGGCTGAAACCATGCTTTCCCTGGGAAGCTGCTACCTAATTAATTTACTCACGCAGCTACTGGAGAATAACGGAAAGCAAAACAAATACTAAGTATCATATGCACCACAGCATAAAAATGGAAGGTCCCTTCTTCATCATATGCCTCATGGAAAGATAATGCACACAAGTTAAGATACTACTTCTAGCTTGGAACAAATAGGAGCAAAACTCTTTTTCCCAAAAGCCTTGTTCACTTGCCCTGCAAGCAGCATGAACCGCTTGGTGGTCAAAGCCCCGTAACTGATCTTCAGGCAAATCGTCAATTGTAAATGTGTTTCCATGGACATGAGGTCCTACCACAACATTCAAGGTGTACTGCTCTGCCTCCAGCACTACACCCTGCAGCTTAGAAGTGGTGATTAACAAAATTGGAGTTTCCAGCTGGGCAAGACTACGTGTTTTACAAGTGAGCATCCAGTCATTGACTGCTTACATAAAATGAGACTTTATTCCAAAGGATAGATGCCTGTTTTATTTAGAGAAAACCTCAAAATTCTTTTGTGAAGAGACACAGGAGAGGACAAGCCAACCACTCTGCTTAGCTACTGGGATGCAAAGAGTCAGATTTATATAGCCACTTCAGAGACGTGCACAGCAAAGCCACAGGGTTAGTGGTGGTGCATGTAATCGGCTCTGGGCTTCACACAGATCAGTCCTTCACTCCACATTTGCTTTGAAGAAGTGCAAGATGCAGGAGAAGAAGGCTGCTGATACCAGATTTCCCTGCAGGGAAATACTTCTCATGTGCTTCACCTGCTTATTCCGTGAAGAAATGCTCCCCCAGGAATTATCTGATTCCTCACCGAGCTTCTTTGTACCATTTAGGAGAAACCCAATTCCTCCTGTGAAGTGTTCACCTTCTGCATGTGCAGTCCATGGGAGACACACATCCTCCAAGTGCTAACCCAAAGACGAGCACAGCCTGCAAACTCTGTGAACAAGCACACCTCCTGCTAAAAGTCCCTCTCACAGCACATGGAAATACCTGCCTTCTCAGACACCACTGCTTCCTCAAGCAGCCTTCCTCCCCAGCTAGTCATCTCCAAACATTTTTAGAAAGCCCAGCCCTATGTCCCTCCACTACTACTTCTATTCTGCTTGTATAGTAGCCAAACTTCTCAGGCAGACTGGATATGCCAAGGGTGCATCAGAGAGATGCTTTTTCTTCTACAATCAGGCAAGCACCCTCCAACTTCATGTGCGTAGGGACAGTTGCTTTTTAATTAATACATATGACTAAGTAATAGAGCCTTTGCTCTCTGCAGATATTAAGGAACATGTCTGAGCTACACAGAAACACATTTTAAATGAGGGGTACGGTGGGGCATTTTACCTGCTAAGAACAAAAAGGACATGAAATGAAATAGCAGAGATAATGACTGGAAATGCTGATTAAATTTATTACAGCTTGGACTTGTGAGTCTGAGCCTTCCCCAGCCATGTTCTTCTATGCCCCACATTGTACACACTCCCAGGACCAAGTTCTGACTCCAGAAGCTCATGCAAGGCTCTCAGTAAAGCCAAAAGGACCCACGCACAAGACCCTGGAGGCAGAATCTGGTCTCCTGAATTTATGAAAGCACAAATATTACCCTCAATGAGGTGGTCCTCTTCAGTAACATGTACTTTCTCGATGATTTCCACTACAGAGTTGTCACTGCCCTCCACCAGCCCACTGTCCTCTGCTCGTCCTGGCAATGGTGCCCCAGCATCTTCTCCCGGTGCTGGAGGTGAAGGCCCATTGCTCTCTTCTTGCCACGTGGACGGCAGCTCAGAGCTCTCCTCCACTCCTGCAGGCAGGGGCTCAGTGCCCTCCGGCTCCTCCCTTTTACTGACCGAATCGATCTTCCCCTCTATGGCCAGAATCACGGCTGCAGCCTCCTCTCCTGGCAGATGCTCACCCGGGTTTGTCTCCTCAGAGGTAAGACTCACATCCTCTGCTGTGTCCAACTGCGTTTGGTCAGCTATGGTTTCATGATCATCTGCAGTCGGGGTGTTTTCACCTGATGATGCTTTTAGTTACGGCAGGGCAAGGAAAGAAAAAAGAATTACAGATAATTGGTGAGTGGGCATGTAAGCTAGACGAGAACTAGACCCACAGGGGACCGCACAAGCACTACCTGTCAGAGAGCTCCCACCTGGCTATGGACAATACTCCTCCTTCAGAGGTCTGCTGCTCTTACACATATCCAGTAGAGGATGGTGCTGCTCTTACATTAAAAAAAAAAGTGTTGGCTTGAGGCATATCATATATTTTTATATGAAGAGAGCTGACCTGTTTACAGGTCAATGTCCTATTACATTTTGCCTTACGGATCTGAAGTGTGCAGAAGGTTTGCTGGTGACTGCACGCTATGCAAGGAAGCACCTTTTCCTGCCCCAAACCAAGCACAGAATCAAGATGCCGAGCGGGAGGGAGCTGCTGCCCTGGGCTGTACATGGGAAACTGCTGGTGGTGCCTCTGGATGGGCTGAATGAAAAACACCGAGAAGAACTTTCTCAACCCGGAGGGTGAGCAGTGCCCATTTCTTAAAACAAAAACCTGTTTGACTGTCTTTTTAAATACTAAACTACCATTCATAGTATGCTTTGTCTAATAAAACATTCAAGAACAGGAAGCCTAAACAAATTAAAACTTCCACTTCTTTTGTCTTTCATCAGCTTATTGGATAAGTAAAGCAATGCGCCGTTTTGGCAGACAAAATTTATGAATAAAGAAATGGCAAAATTACTCTGACAGGTATTTAAGGATAAAAGTTGAAGACTCAAAATAAGCTATACCAACCTCTCAGACTGACTTAATAACTTTCTGATTAAATTAAATTTGACAAGAGCTTGTACTTAACCTTCTCCAAAGGAATGTCAGGATGAAAACCCTGTGAATTCATGTACAAAATCTGTTTATATAATAATTAAAAAAACTGGACAAATTGTCTTTTCTGAGACAATGATGATTGCAGTGTCAAAGCCAGTAAGCAGACCTGTATGATGCTTCACACACACATAGATGAACAGCGAAAAAATGTAATACATCCTGCTCTTAAAACAGCTGCTTGAATACTGCTGCTCTTAAGATAACTTCACAGTTCTTTAGAGGCATTCAAGCGAAACACCTCCCCAGCAAGTGTCACCTGGTTAGCGTGTGCCTACAGACCCAGGGAAGGATGGCTAAGCCAGGAGAAGAGCAAGAACAGGGAATCTGGACTGTCAAGACAGACAGAAAGCAACTTTGACTATGGGACACGTAAAATCCCATTTGTGCCAGGAACTGTAAAACCATCCAAGGTCCAACCAACCCCTCCAAATTCCCAGAGGTATAACTATTTATAATGCAACTCAAAAAAAGGAGGTAAGCTCAGCTACACACACCAGACCGCAGACCCTCCCAGGGCAGCACCCTGCCTCTGACAGCTGCCGAGGGGCAGTGGAAGGGGCAGAGGGACCCAGCCCATGGGGACAGGTTTCAGTCCGTCAGTGGACATTCCTCTCTGAACCTGCCCAAACCCCTTTTCAATCCATTTACACTCTTAGCCTCCACCATGACCAGTGGCAATGAGGACTACAGCCCACTTACACCCTCTGTACAACACATTCTGGCTGGTTTTAACTCTGCTGCTAGTCATTTCATCAAGTGACATAGCTCTTGTGTTACAAGAAACAGCCAATACGTTTCCCTGTTTACCTTCTCTAGACCTCTATCACACCTTGTCTTCCAGGCACTCCTTTTCCTAACACAAAGCTCAATGTGAAACAGATACCCAATCAGAATAACAGCAAGTAAGTCTTAAACTTAAGCTACTCTAAGCAATGACTAAAAAAAAGCAGTGTATGCTCAGAGACCAGAGATTTGATCTATTCACATTTTATTTTTTATCTCTTTAGACACTTCTCATGCCTTCACCTTGCTTGGTACCAGGTCAACAGGGAGCATTTAAAACCTGCAGACAGAAATCAATAAGCCATGAAAACTAGCATGTTATACAGAGTTTTCAATTGGTGTTACCAGTAAAAGAAACAATTCAAACCCATTATTACTAGGTTTCTCCTGCAGCTCCTATAAACACCAGCCCTGTAACTTCTAGCTAGCCCTCTCTTCATCAGGATATTTTATATAAATTGGATTATAAAATACTGCCATGCAATGCGAGACCCACACTGCTGGAAACCCTGGAAGCGTTCCTCTGCTCTCATCTGAAATGCAAAGAATTCTCTAAAATGGAAAAAATAAATCCTCCCAGTAATCTGTTCAATACCTTTAACCCCAAGAAGAACGAAAATTATGTGGCAGTCAACATTCCCAGGATGCCTTCTAGTTTTGTTTTATTTTTAAATTTATAATTTTTATTTTCCTTGCTGTAGACAATTTCAGCTGGAGAAACAATGAGAAGCACAGTGAATTTAAGTGAGCTGTAGCTACAGTATTTTTCCCTTTGCCTTCTTTCTTTCCTTTTGGAAAAGCCTCACTTTTTTTGTGAGTTACACATCAATGGAAGGAAATTAAATAAATTTTTTCCCTATTAAGACATTTAGAGAAGTTTCTTTCTAATTATCCCCTCTTACTAAAGTAAATTAGAACATAACTAACATATCTGGCCAGTAACTGCCCAATTAACGGAGACCTTTCAGCTGTAATTACAAACTGCACTTTATCATTACCATGACATTAGTTTATGTATTTAGTACATTTCATAACCTATCCTAACATGAACAGGCTTTTAGAGAGAATTCCTAAAATACTCAGAATAAATTACTTCAGTTGTTTCCCTGAGCCCTTTAGTGTTCCTGTGCAAATATCTTCCAGTAGAGGATGGAAAGGCAGAAGAATTTGGTACATTGACCAGCAAGTACAGTATAAAGAGATTTCTGCTGACATTTTCAGCGGGGCTCCTCGGTTTGCAGATGTATGCTGGCTCCATAGTGGCACAGACAATGCTCACCCCATACAACCTGCTGTCACCTCTGCAGTCACAAACCACAACACTGCAAGGCAGCAAATGGAAAATAAACCCATACAGAACACACGGATGCTGCAGCCAGAACAACAGCAACGGATGATATTTATAACTCAAGAATACAGGAAAGAAATGCAGTAAAATGAAAGGCAAACAACTTTTATGTATCTATGTTCAGGATGTATCTTTCTGGAGAGGCCAATATCTGTAACTGCAGCAGCATTCAGGTTCTCGTAAAAGTGTTTCCAAACCTCCCTTGGAGCAGAGGGAGGTTTGGAAACACTTTTACGAGAACCTGAATACGGTGAATACGGAAACAAAGTTTTATTCAACTTCCAGTGAATAGCAAGGATATTCTTTTGGTGCATCCTACAAATACGGCTTGCACCCAAAATTGATCCTCCGCGACTTGAGCCAAATCAAAGTTACAAGAGTGCTGCCGGTGCTGTAAACTGTGTTGGGGTGGATGTACAGATTTTGTAAGAGAAAGGAAGGATCGCGGGGTCAGGTATTGCTATTCACTATTATTTTAAAGGGGTGGGAAAAAGCATTGGATGTACAAGGAATTATACAAAAGGACCAACCGCAGGGCCCGTCTGTAAATCAAAGCCAAAACAAAAGTCTGCGGGGAGGAACGGAAGCTAGTAACTCGGTCGCTTACAAGAAGCGGTTTGACGAGGACATCGTTCACCAGCCGCAGCTCCACCGGCAGCCGGGGCAGAATGAAAAGCCGGGAGACACCCGACGGGGTCCCCTTCCACCCTCCCACCGCAAGCTCCGCGGGCAGCAGCCCCCCGCCCCGTCCCCGGCCCGGCTCACCCCGCGGCGGCGGCCCGGCGGCGGCGGCGGGCGGCGGCTCCTGGGGGCGGCTGCGGGCGCTGCTGGAGCAGCCCATGGCGGGGCGGCGGCGGCGGCCTCTTCCCGACTGCCCGGGGTGAGGAGGGGCTGGAGCTGCCGCCGTACGGAGCCGGGGGGGGGAGCAGGGGTGGCCCTGGCGACGGTGCCGTAGAACACTCCCCCCGCCCCCGCCACCCCCGGGCGGCGGGGCTGCCCTGCTCGCCCCGGGCCACCCGTCCCCTTCGCGCCTGCCCTTGAGGCGTTTTTCTGCGCCAGGTGCGGGTGCCACAAGGTCTAAGCGGCGGGAGCCGGGCAAGGGACCGCAAGGCTGAGTGACAGCAGCTGGAGCCCCATGAATTTAATCCTGGGTGTGCCTAGGTGTAGGTAAAACTCGCTTGCAAACTTCGAGGCAGGTTGGCGTCAAGCGGAGGGAGACCCATAGACAGGGTCCCATAGGGTAAGAGGGTCCAGGGTCTGGGCAGGGATATTAGACGGGCTTGGAGGCCATGCTGATGTTTGAGGGTCCCTCAACGTGGTTGCACTTGTGAGCCTGAGACTGCGGGTGTGGAGTTTCTGTAGGGAACCCCAGTCCGGACTGGCGGGACTGGGCTATCTGCACTTAGGGTGGATGTGGTGTATGTAGGTGCTGCTAAATGCAGTGCTCTGTCTTAGCATGCCGGGGGGGTGTGCTTGTACACACCCAGGGGGCTCAGCCTCGTTACTGGCCCTCCCTGCAAACGGGAACAGCCACGGATGCACCTGGGGGACTGGGATGGGGAGACCTCTGCGCTCTCAGCAGCTGGGAGGCAAGAAGGAATCCCCAGGTTGCAGAGTCCTCTGAACTCAGCAGCCACTTGTAATGTCCTTACCATCAGCCTTAAAGGTAAAATAAAGATAATATGATTTATATATTTGCATATAGGCAAATCAGCAGGTGTCCAGGGAAGTCTGGGTGGCTTAGAAACTTTCCAAAGAGTAAGAATGAAGCATGTTCACCATGTATTTGCTTGCATAAGCAGGTCCAGTGTGTTTTATTTATTGCACCCAAGACATGTTTCATTATGTGCTTCAAATTTAGAGTAATCACCCATCCTTCTAAATAAATGGGTTTTTATCCATCCAGAAACTTGTCCAGACAAATCGTATTGTCTTTGGACATTTGTCCAGGGTTTGTTGATGTCCTGCAGCCAAGGTGGAGCAGTAGCAATAACTCCAGACAGGTTGCAGGACATATGGAAATCCTGGACGTGTGGTATACCGCATGGTATGTGTACTATCACTGTAGCAAAAGTGTCAAGCTGTGGCACACCTGGGAAAAACTGATACAGATAAACTACGTATTGTATGGATATAAGTTGTACCCTGGAGCCATCAGACTCACTGCATGTGCAATGCACACTGAGTGTACCTGTGTCACTCTGGGAAATCATCTGGGAAACACACAAAGAGCAACACAGGAGGGAATACACCACGTAAGCCTAAACACATTAACTTCTGCTTCCTCAGCTTGAGTTCATTTTTGGGACGCTTTTTAAAAATAATAGAAAAAAATGTAGGCTGTATAGATTACTCTGTGGCTATATATAAGATTTCTACCAGACTCTAGACAGTGAAATGCCGGAAACTTTAGTATTAGCAAAGCATGCTGCTGTGTAAGCACAAAAGCAGAAGTGCAACGAAGGGCTTAGCAACTTAAAAGTTAGTTTCAGAAACCTCTAACATTTATGCTGGTGTGAAATCCCAACGGTGCTGTGGTGGGACCAAGGCTGGTTCCCTACACAGCACCTGTGTGTTCCCTGTACAGCACAGATGCAGGTGCCTCAGCGGCACAGGTGGACGTGTGTCTGAAGGCACCTGGGCACCTGCCTCTTGCCTACCGGCTGGGATGGGCTCTGCTGCCACCGGTAGGAAAGTGGAAGAGTTTGTGCTTGCAAAGGAGTCCCGGCAGCTGAGGAAAACAGCTGCAGACAGCACATATGCAAGGGAGAGATGGCAAACATATCTGATATCACACCTCTCTTCTACGATGTTCTTTCAGAGAACAAAGCAAGGAGCCCGAGCCACCAGGACAGACTCACCGAGCACTGGGCACCGAGGAAAATAAAAAAGGGAAAGCTACATTCAGTTCCTTCTCTTGCCTGCGGAGCTTTGTACTTGCTTCCCTCCGTGTACTAACCAAAGGGTAAGTTGTGCAGAGTGCACCTACCACCCATATTACTGAAACAGTGGAGAAAGGAATTCAAGATGTACAAGGCCAGAGAAAGGGAACATGTGTGGGCATGTATTGGCATCCAAGGGTGCTCACTGGGGGAGGGGGGGGGGGGCGCGCAGGGCTGCTCTGTACTTCACATTTTTTTAAACAGGCCTTGGATAAGGTGTAGAAATAGGAATGAGAACCCAAGGGCCCTGTGGCAGGGGACTCCTGGAATCACTAATAACAGTTTCATGGTCATCTTCCCTCCTCCCACGAGTGAAGGAGAAGTTGTATCTTTTCAGCAGGAAGACTGGACACAACAGAGCCAGTGCTGGAGCTGGACATGGGTAGGGCCATGGTAGGACAAGGCTGCACCTCAGTGTATCAGCTGTATTGCCACGTACCACGTCAGGCTTGGACAACATTTGCCCTCTGCAGATCATTCAGCACAAACACGTTCCCGTGGGATAACACGCTGCTCTGCAGCTGCCTCTGTGCCACTGTCCTGCCTTGATGGGAGCACCGAGATGATCACCCCTCCACCAAAAGTGGTAATTCCATGGGTTTACCATGGGGGCAGGTTACACATGCTGATGTAGATCAAGAATTCACTGTGTAAACATGAACTGGTGCACACTCCCTTCTTCAAGCCTCTGTACACCCAAGTAAACACCACTGAGGCCAAGATAGGGCTGGGGCTGATGCCGGTTAGGCTCAAACTTTTTATTTCTACTTTCTAGATAGTGTGTATCACTGTGTTAGCATGCTCACCTATTGGCCAGGGTAAGTGGCAGTGACATGTACTTTCCAGTGAAGATGCAGGGTGACGAGCTTTGGGAGCAGGAGTCTCAGAGTTGGGGAAGTGAGGCATAAATGTGAGACTGAAAATGAGATGAGATTCCTGGGTGTGTGACAGGCAGTGGGAGAAGGCAGGAGCAGGGAGTGAGAGAGTATGGGAGCAGGCGATATGGCAGTGGCACTCACAAGCCATGCCCCTTGCTTGTACAGAGCCCCCCAAAAATGACTGCAAGTGATCCAGCATGTTGGCAGATTGTCCTGGTTTCAGCTGGGATAGAGTTAACTGTCTTCCTAGTAGCTGGTACAGTGCTATGTTTTGAGTTCAGAGCGAAGAATGTTGATAACACTGATGTTTTCAGTTGTTGCTCAGTAGTGTTTAGACTAATGTCAAGGATTTTTCAGCTTCTCATGCCCAGCCAGTGAGAAAGCTGGAGGGGCACAAGAAGTTGGCACAGGACACAGCCAGGGCACCTGACCCAAACTGGCCAACGGTGTATTCCATACCATGTGACGTCCCATCCAGTACAGAAACGGGGAAGTGGGGGGCAGGGATTCGCCGCTCGGGGGACTGGCTGGGTGTCGGTCGGCGGGTGGTGAGCAATTGCACTGCGTATCATTTGTACATTCCAATCCTTTCATTATTGCTGTTGTCATTTTATTAGTGTTATCATTATCATTATTAGTTTCTTCTTTTCTGTTCTATTAAACCGTTCTTATCTCAACCCACGGGTTTTGCTTCTTTTCCCGATTTTCTCCCCCATCCCACTGGGTGGGGGGGAAGTGAGTGAGCGGCTGCGTGGTGTTTAGTTGCTGGCTGGGGTTAAACCACGACAGTCCTTTTTGGCGCCCAACGTGGGGCACGAAGGGTTGAGATAACGACAAACCTGACCAGAGCTTGTTAAAACAAATTTGTTATAAGCATTCATTATAGCGGTCTAATAGTTGCTGGTCATTATGTTGATTTATGTGTTCTTAGAGTTGTTGCTCTGGTTTTTAAAGTTCTGTTATGTATCACCTCGCTTGCTGTATGTAGTCCCTCTTCTGCTGCTTATCATCCGTGGGAGGTGGATTAAGGTTTTCGCTTTGATGTATTGTATAACACTGGTTTATGGTATGATAAAGTCGTCGGCTGTGGGATTAATCCGGTACTTGCACCCAGCATTGTCACCTTTATACTGTGGAAGCCATCTGTGGGAAACTATTAATAATTATACCATTTACCTTTCCTCCTTGGAAAACCAGTCTATGGGTGGGATACCTTTCTTCCCCTCTCCTTTCTCCTTCAGTCCAGTTACAATGGTGTTTGAGAATTTTGAAAAATTTGAATACTCTTGGGATGTTGGGACCAGCACGGTCCTAGCCCTACTGCTAGGAATTAGCATGCTTCTGAATGTGGTTCAGCTCTCATTTAAGGTTAAACAACTATTTAAGAAAATCACCCAGAGATCTGCCCCAAGGCTGGATAATTATGAGTGGCAGGGTGTGTGGGGTAGTATGGGCAAGTACCTAGAAAAGTGGGCACCTCCAGTGTTTTGGAAATTCACCCCTGAACAAGTGCAGAATCCAGAAGAACTAGTAAAATATTTGGAAAAGGTATGCTGTCACCCCGGCAGCTCCAGAGAGATACAAATTACTGCAACGTGCTGGGGCCTGGCCCATGCCTATCGAGCCCTGTTTGACACCACACAGTACCCTCAAGGGGAAGAGAAGGTCTCTGGACCTAACAACAAAACGATGAGCACTGTGGCTATCCAAACCTCAGCGACAGGCACTGCAGCCCCTCCAGCCTCGGCACTGAGCATGGCAGCTACCCAAACCTCGGCAACGGGCACTGAGGTCCCTCCAGCCCCAGCAACGAGCACAGCAGCTACCCAAACCTTGGCAACAGACACTGCGGTTATCCAAGACCCGGCGAGCGGTACTGCAACTGAACCAGCGGACCAACCTGCACCAGTATCAGTTGCCCCCGTACAGAAAAAGAAATATACAAAAAAATCAGTTCGCTTAGCGAAGGATGAAGGCGAACCAGGGTCATCACGGGAACAGGAGGAAGAGGCAGAACCAGAGGTAATAACCCGGTCCCTATCCTTGAGTGAGCTGCGGGATATGCGAAAAGATTTTGGCCGCCGTATAGGTGAGCATATTATCACCTGGCTCCTCCGATGCTGGGACAATGGGGCTAATAGCTTGGAATTAGAAGGTAGGGAAGCCAAGCAGCTGGGATCGCTTGCCAGGGAAGGTGGCATTGACAAGGCAATTGGAAGAGGGACACAAGCCATCAGCCTCTGGAGGCGACTCCTGTCAAGTGTGAAGGAAAGGTACCCCTTTAAGGAAGATGTTATATGTCAATCAAGCAAGTGGACAACCATGGAAAAAGGTATCCAATATCTGAGGGAATTAGCTGTGCTAGAGACAATTCATCATGATCCGGACAACCCACAATTACCCAAAGATCCAGACGAAGTCCAATGCACACGACCCATGTGGCGGAAGTTTGTACGGAGCGCACCATCGTCCTATGCCAACTCACTGGCAATAATGACCTGGAAAGACGAAGAGGCACCGACAGTGGATGAAGTGGCTCGCCAACTCCGTCAATACGAAGAAAATCTCTCCTCCTCCCTACAAGCCTGCATTTCGGCTGTGGAGAAGCTGTCCGAGGATTTCCAGCAATTCAAAGAGGAGATGTCCTGTTGCCCACCTGTAAGGACCAATGTCTCAGCTATTAGGAGTGAGCGCTCCTCTGCCCAAGAGAGAGAATATAGAAGGTACACACCGTGAGGTGCCCTGTGGTTTTACTTATGTGATCATGGAGAGGACATGAGGAAATGGGATGGAAAACCTACCTCGGTCCTAAATGCACGGGTACGTGAGCTGCGAGGAAAAAACACCACAAAAGGGGATTCTACCAGGAAAAATGCCGCTCCGGTTTCCAAACAGAGTAGAAGGGCTGATCTTATTTCTGATCCTCTTGAAGGGACTTCTGAGCCAATTTTACGAGAAGTGAATACTGGATACTCTGACCAGAATTAGAGGGGCCCTGCCTCCAGCCAGGTGGAGGAAAGGGATAACCGGGTCTATTGGACTGTGTGGATTCGATGGCCTGGCACGTTAGACCCACAGGAGTATAAGGCTCTAGTAGACACCGGCGCACAGTGTACTTTAATGCCATCAAGTTATGAAGGGGCAGAACCCATTTCTATTTCTGGTGTGACAGGGGGATCCCAAGAGTTAACTGTATTGGAAGCTGAAGTAAGCCTAACTGGGAATGAATGGCAGAAACACCCCATTGTGACTGGTCCAGAGGCTCCGTGCATCCTTGGCATAGACTATCTCAGGAGAGGGTATTTTAAGGACCCAAAGGGGTATCGATGGGCTTTTGGTATAGCTGCCTTGGAGACGGAGGGCACGGAACAGCTGTCTACCCTGCCTGGTCTCTCTCAAGACCCTTCGATTGTGGGGTTGCTGAGGGTTGAAGAACAACAAGTACCAATTGCTACCACGACGGTGCACCGGCGGCAATATCGCACCAACCGAGACTCTCTGATTCCCATCCACAAGTTGATTCGCCAACTGGAGAGCCAAGGAGTGATCAGCAAAACTCGCTCACCTTTTAATAGTCCCATATGGCCCGTGCGAAAGTCTAATGGGGAGTGGAGACTAACAGTTGACTATCGCGGCCTGAATGAAGTTACGCCACCGCTGAGTGCTGCCGTTCCAGATATGCTAGAACTTCAATACGAACTAGAGTCAAAGGCAGCCAAGTGGTATGCTACAATTGACATTGCTAATGCGTTTTTCTCAATCCCTCTGGCAGCAGAGTGTCGTCCACAATTTGCCTTTACTTGGAGGGGTGTCCAGTACACTTGGAATCGACTGCCCCAGGGGTGGAAACACAGCCCCACCATTTGCCATGGACTAATCCAGACTGCACTGGAAAAAGGTGAAGCTCCGGAACACCTGCAATACATTGATGACATCATCGTATGGGGCAACACAGCAGAAGAAGTCTTTGAGAAAGGGAAGAAAATAATCCAAATCCTTCTGAAAGCCGGTTTTGCCATAAAAGAAGGTAAGGTCAAGGGACCTGCACGGGAGATCCAGTTTTTAGGAATAAAATGGCAAGATGGGCGTCGTCAGATCCCAATGGATGTGATTAACAAAATAGCAGCTATGTCTCCACCAACTAATAAAAAGGAAACACAGGCCTTCTTAGGTGTCGTGGGGTTTTGGAGAATGCATATTCCAAATTACAGTCTGATTGTAAGCCCTCTCTATCAAGTGACCCGAAAGAAGAATGATTTTCAATGGGGCCCTGAGCAACAACAAGCCTTTGAACAAATTAAACGGGAGATTGTTCACGCAGTAGCCCTTGGACCAGTCCGGACAGGACAAGATGTTAAAAATGTGCTCTATACTGCAGCTGGGGAGAATGGCCCTACCTGGAGCCTCTGGCAGAAAGCACCTGGGGAGACCCGAGGCCGACCCCTGGGGTTTTGGAGTCGGGGATACAGAGGATCCGAGGCTCGCTATACTCCAACTGAAAAGGAGATATTGGCAGCATATGAAGGAGTTCAAGCTGCCTCAGAAGTTGTTGGTACTGAAACACAGCTCCTCTTAGCACCCCGACTGCCAGTGCTGGGCTGGATGTTCAAAGGGAGGGTCTCCTCTACACATCACGCGACTGATGCCACGTGGAGTAAGTGGATTGCACTGATCACACAACGGGCTCGCATAGGAAACCCCAGTCGCCCAGGAATTTTGGAAGTGATCACGGACTGGCCAGAAGGCAAAGATTTTGGAATGTCGCCAGAGGAGGAGGTGGCACGTGCTGAAGAGGCCCCGCTGTATAATAAACTGCCAGAAAATGAGAGGCAATATGCCCTGTTCACTGACGGATCCTGTCACATCGTGGGAAAGCATCGGAGGTGGAAAGCTGCCGTATGGAGTCCTACACGACAAGTTGCAGAAACTGCTGAAGGAGAAGGTGAATCGAGTCAGTTTGCAGAGGTGAAAGCCATCCAGCTAGCATTAGATATTGCTGAAAGAGAAAAGTGGCCAGTGCTCTATCTCTATACTGACTCATGGATGGTGGCAAATGCCCTGTGGGGCTGGCTACAGCAATGGAAGCAGAGCAACTGGCAGCGCAGAGGTAAACCCATCTGGGCTGCCGCACTGTGGCAAGATATTGCATCCCGGCTAGAGAATCTGGTTGTAAAAGTACGTCATGTAGATGCTCACATACCGAAGAGTCGGGCCACTGAAGAACATCAAAACAACCAACAGGTGGATCAGGCTGCCAAGATTGAAGTGGCTCAGGTGGACCTGGACTGGCAACATAAGGGTGAGCTATTTATGGCTCGGTGGGCCCATGATGCTTCAGGCCATCAGGGAAGAGATGCAACATATAGATGGGCTCGTGACCGAGGGGTGGACTTGACCATGGACACTATTGCACAGGTTATCCATGAATGTGAAACATGTGCTGCAATTAAGCAAGCCAAGCGGTTAAAGCCCCTGTGGTATGGAGGGCGATGGCTGAAATATAAATATGGAGAAGCCTGGCAGATTGACTATATCACACTCCCACAAACTCGCCAAGGCAAGCGCTATGTGCTCACGATGGTGGAAGCAACCACTGGATGGCTGGAAACATATTCTGTGCCCCATGCCACCGCCCGGAATACTATCCTGGGCCTAGAAAAGCAAGTCTTGTGGCGACATGGCACCCCAGAACGAATTGAGTCAGACAACGGGACTCATTTCCGAAACAACCTCATAGACACCTGGGCCAAAGAGCATGGCATTGAGTGGGTGTATCATATCCCCTATCATGCACCAGCCTCTGGGAAAATTGAGCGATACAATGGACTGTTAAAGACTACATTGAGAGCAATGGGGGGTGGAACTTTCAAACATTGGGATACACATTTAGCAAAAGCCACCTGGTTAGTCAACACCAGAGGATCTGCCAATCGGGGTGGCCCTGCCCAGTCGGAATTTTTACATACTGTAGAAGGGGATAAAGTCCCTGTAGTGCACATAAAAAATATGTTAGGGAAGACAGTCTGGGTTACTCCTGCCTCAGGCAAAGGTAAACGCATTCGTGGGATTGCTTTTGCTCAAGGGCCTGGGTGCACTTGGTGGGTGATGCGAAAAGATGGGGAAGTCCGATGTGTGCCTCAAGGGGATTTAATTTTAGGTGAGAACAGCCAGAATTAAACTGTATATTAGTTGCTATATAACCCTGCTACTGTATATTATCCTTACTATAATTATGTGCTATATCCATAGTACTATAGTAAGAATCACTTAGATCAAGCAAGAAAAGAACTGTGATAAAACTGAGCAAAGTGCAGTAGTGATGGAACCAGAACTGACTCCAGCATGCAACAATCCAACGGTGCACACCATCCTCCTGCTGCGCCAAATGTCACCTGCTTGTCACACTGCACTGAAGCCCAATTCTGCTCTACCGACTGAGAGGACTTTGCACCATCCCTCCTGCCCAGAAAGACTGGTATGACAGATGGAGCCCAGAGTCGGAAACTAAATGAACTCAATGAACATTTTATGAACATGACCCATGAACTAAAGGAATGATATCTCTGTGTGTGTATACATATATATATATCATTGCTCATATGTCTTAAAGGGATGGAAAGGTGATGATTGATCAGGATGTAACTAAAGGTATGGGAACTGTGCATGACGTCAATGGTATAGAATAAGGGGTGGATACTGTCCTGGTTTCAGCTGGGATAGAGTTAACTGTCTTCCTAGTAGCTGGTACAGTGCTATGTTTTGAGTTCAGAGCGAAGAATGTTGATAACACTGATGTTTTCAGTTGTTGCTCAGTAGTGTTTAGACTAATGTCAAGGATTTTTCAGCTTCTCATGCCCAGCCAGTGAGAAAGCTGGAGGGGCACAAGAAGTTGGCACAGGACACAGCCAGGGCACCTGACCCAAACTGGCCAACGGTGTATTCCATACCATGTGACGTCCCATCCAGTACAGAAACGGGGAAGTGGGGGGCAGGGATTCGCCGCTCGGGGGACTGGCTGGGTGTCGGTCGGCGGGTGGTGAGCAATTGCACTGCGTATCATTTGTACATTCCAATCCTTTCATTATTGCTGTTGTCATTTTATTAGTGTTATCATTATCATTACTAGTTTCTTCTTTTCTGTTCTATTAAACCGTTCTTATCTCAACCCACGGGTTTTGCTTCTTTTCCCGATTTTCTCCCCCATCCCACTGGGTGGGGGGGAAGTGAGTGAGCGGCTGCGTGGTGTTTAGTTGCTGGCTGGGGTTAAACCACGACACAGATGAAAATCGTTGGTAGCCTTCCCATCCCTCCCCCTGGGCATGGCACCTCTTCAGAGACTCCTTGCCTTCTCTAATCTGAACCACCCTGGTACTGCCCCAAATGAAGGCAGTACCAAAGTAGCTAAAAATAACCTTTAACAACAAAACAACTAAACAATCATCTTGAATTAGTTATTTTTACAAAAGAAAACTATTTTATTCAGGAATATAAATTGGGAAATTAAAATAAAATGTAAACTGGGTGTGTTCAGGGATAGCTGTATCTCCAGAGGTAAAACAACAAATACCTATGTCCTCTTACACACAAGCAGAAATACACTTCCAAAAGCAAACTTCGTAAAGACTTCTCTAATTTTTAAGATCCCCAGGCCAGTACATGATCAAACTTGTTTCACTCATTCCAGAGCTCACTAGCTATTAATAATTTTGAATATTTTAGATATGATTCCTACTGCAGCTATTAAATTTATATCTACTTTCTGATGATAGTCACAAATCCTGGGACTTTCCAGATCACAGGAGACTTTTCAAAACATTGTATTAATAATGAGTTTTCTTTTTTAAACTGTGACTCCTTTTCTCAACTCTTTGTACAGAAAGACCGGTACTGACCAGGAAATAAAATACACTAAATTGTTTATTGTGGCAGATAATTCAGGCCAAATGTTCCGCTGATGCAAATTTGTGTAGCTCCACTGAAGGCTGCTCTGTGATGCTGGTTTATGAACTGCAGAGAACTGCCTTCTGAAACTGCTACTTTTGTTTTGCCTGGGATGGCAATGACCTTGAAACTTAGCTCCTAGGACATACCTTGTAATTTCCTGGAAAGGAGGGAATCTTCTTATCAGACTAATTACTATCTTCAGAAATCTGCACCTGTGGATTTCTGCACAATTTGGCCCTTAGAAAATGCAAGTATCTTGTTGTACTGGCACTGTATTTAAGCTAGCTACACATATAGGTATACAAATGTATGTATTTTTATATGTATATAGTTATATATGTGCATACAGATACTCCTTAGCATCCTTTTACTGGCTGAAAATATATCCAAGGTGTGCAGATATCCAGGTATTCACAATAGACAGTATTTAACCTCAAGATTTTTCCTGTTCCCTAATGAGATAACCTCTCTGCATTTGGCCCATTTTCCCCAACAGCTCTTTTCTTTCCTTCCTTCCTTTGTCATAGTGAAGCTGCTGGAAGGGTGGCCGAGGAGAGGTTTGCATCTGGATCCAGCAGACCTGTGCATTACTGGGATTCCAAATTCCCAGCGATCTGAAACAAAGAGCTGCATTTGTCTGCCTGACAATACAGGGGATAGTTCTGTGCATGACCCTGTGAAAATCAGATGAACATGTTTGCATTTGCTGTAAATGTGATGATTATTAGAGAACACAGTCTGTCACTTTTAATAGCCCTGACAAGTGCAAAAGGAGAAAGTAATAGCTGCAGGTGTGCACACAACTTTGTTGTGTAACTGTGCAGAGATTTTGACGGGACTGAAAATGCAAGAAAGAACAGGACTGTATTTTTGCATATTTTCATCCTATAGAAATAGTATGCTTTGGTCATCTTGGTAAAATGAAGATGTTGGCCCAGCTTTTCAAAAGATCAGTTGTCTTTTTTGAATTGAATCTTGTCTTTCAAGGTTAGCGTGTGGCCTCTGGCACATGAAGGATAGCTAAAGATATGCTGCTTCCCCCTTGCAGGGGCCTTAGCAGGGATTACAGCTTGAACGCCCCCCCAGTCACATCACACAACAGGTAACGGGGTCAGTACCTGTTATCGTCTCAGGCACCCAGCAGCTCTGACAAGGAGCAAGTCCTGAGCTCTACCCACTGCCTGCTGGTACTCAGGGAAGGGGGGTAAGCAGGGGTACAGCTTCAGACATTCCTCTGCATCCCCAGCCATCAGGGTGATCCCCACTTTCTCTCAGGGTCAGCAGTGCTGCCGCTTCAGCTTTATAAAGATCTCAGAAGTTCAGAGAATTTAACAGACTGATCCATCCTGGGCTGTGCCATACAGTGTTCATGTACTGCTTGTTTTTTAGACTTCAGTGTTATTTTTTGTCTTTCTTCTTTTCTCTTTCTCTTCTTCTTTCCAACATTTTCTCGCAGTTAACTATACACTGTCTACAACAGCACACGTAATTAGCACACATACCTTTTTTCTTAGTGCCTCATTTTACTGTCATTGGATTACATGTAATTTTCCAATGAGCGATGAGACCACCCTATTAACAAGCTGACAGTATTATCACTATTGCATTTGGGGGGTAATGTTTGGGGTTCAATAACATGGAGAAAAAGTTTCTTTGGGATTTCTCTGCAGAAACGCGTTAGCCTGTGCTGCACAGACGGGCCCACATCTGTAGTATGCCCAGTGCTTACTCCTTGCAGCTGAACTGCTGCAAGAGACCCCACGGGTGATCCTAGCCAGCCCCAACTGTGAAGGAAAACACACAAACTTGCTTGTCCGTCCTCAAGTATGAGTATACTGGGCCACCACGGCTTGCACTGTCGTTTGCTGATACGCTGGCGTCGGTGTCAGTGCTGCCATGGGAGCTCCTTGTCTTGCCCTTTCGTCTCCCCCCTCCCCAGGTGCATGTTTCCACCCCCAGCAGGACATCCCACCGCCTGTGTCAGTACTGCTGTGGATGCATTACCAAATGAAGCATGGACTTGACTTAAAAACAACTCTGAAAAAATAAAAAAAGGCTCAGGGTGGGAATTCCTTCAGCTGCCATCTCTACTGAAGTCAATGTATCATAAAGTTATGGCCCCAGCTAAAGGATGGCCATTAGATTGTTACTCCAGTCATGACTCAGGAATCTGTGATCGCATGTCCAGACTCAAAGAAAATAAGGCTTCTTTATGATCTTAGATATTTTCCATCTTCTAGACCACTTAGAATTTCTCAGACACACTGAGTTGGTTTCATTTTCCTCCAGGCCCAAAATGATGAAGTTGCTCTCCAATCTTTGGGATAGGTCAATGCTCCACCAGTGACTTTTCTTGCTGTGCTCTTACTCTCCTAATTCATGCCTCTAACTGGTGTTTTCTTACACAACCTTATCAGCATTTTAGGCAGGGGAAGGTGGTGAGAAACCTCCTTCAAGACCACTGCTCTCCAGATTTGAATTAAATTATCTCCCTCTCCATTGGAAACCCTGCCCCTGCCCTCTCACTAGGCAAGCGCAGAGTAAGGCCAGGGTGGGAGAAGCAGTAAGGGAGGAGGATTGGCCCTGTTTTCCCCACGTACTCTCCATTCGCTGCATTCTCATCTTCACTGCCAAACTGAGCACCAGCCTGCAGAGCCCCTGAGCCAGCATAATACCCAACTCAGCCCGTGAAGGGGTTGATCTCCCTGGCTGAGCGTGGCCGGCAGGGCAGGCAGGAGGGCTGGGTGTAGCAACGGTGCCTGCTGTTCATGTTGGGAGAAGTAATGCTGCTTTTCCTGAGGTAGGCAGCTGCTCCCTGGATCTCTCCATCTTGAGGCTTGTTTGTTGGAGACGGAAATGTTGTCTGCTGCTTCCCTGCCTTTCCTTTATTTCTGATGTATCACGGCCTCATCACGGAGGCAAGCTCAGCATCCCCTGGGAAGAGTGCCTGGGATCCAAACTCTGCCTGATGTGCCTTTCCCCACGCTTTAATTCTCAAACACCTGCATTGTAAATGCCCATCCACTCCCAGCTGCTGATTTTTAACAAAAGAGTAGCTGTATCATATTGTTTAAGGAATTTTGGTGGGGCCAAAGCCTCTTCTTCCTTCTAGTGTTGCTTTCATCTGACTTGGACTGGCCCTTTGCCTTTACAAAGGACATTTTCTGGACCACAGACCCCCAGGAGAGGCCTTCACAGCCACAGAAGGGAGATTTGAGGTGTGAGAGACAATAGTGCCCATTTCTGCATGTATTTCCCCCCCTACAGATCCTTATTCCACCCAGATTTAGGGACAGAATTTGGGGTCCAACGACCAAAATGTCTGTCAGAAATTTTTTTAGGAAATGCGGGATTTTTTTTAAAAACACATCTCCGGAAAAAAACTAGTTTTATAAACTCTTAAGGAAAGTATTGCATTCTCTCCTAATTTGAGCGGAGGTTGCAAGGGTACCCTTGGAAACAGCTCGCTCTTCCGGAGCCGTCCACGGCTCCCACATTTTGCAAGATAACATAAAACATGGCATAGTCAAAAGGAATCGCACCGAGGACTTCATGAGGCCCACTGAGCCTCGTAATATTCTCTTGCCAGTAATTTCAACAAGCAAGAAAAGATGAATGCTTCACCTGACCCCAAGCAAGCAGGTAAAAGTTTAAAGAATTGAAAGCAAAGTCACAATTTGACGGGAGGAATAACAGCAATGCACCTGAGTGCTGGGGCACAGAGAGGAACAAGAAAAGAATGAGACATAAAATGGAGTTTACTTTTCAGCTGCCAAAAAAAAAAAAGTTTGAAGTACACTTCAAAATTGATTTAATTATACTCCGTAAAGGGCTGAAAATGATTTTGTTTCAGTAAGTGAAATTGGACTACAGAGACACATCAAAGTGTAACATTTTTGTATCATTATTTATATAGTAGATATATTATTTATATGTGCTTAATGTAGAAATTAATTCCAGAGGACTTTACAATTAGAGATGGACCAATGTCTGAGTTTCACCTGGGATATTTAAGCTCCACTTAAGTTTAGTGGTATTTTTTCTAACATACCTTTATCGCATTTTTATCTCAGCAGCTTAGATCTTAATCTAGGTGTTTAAACTGATCTGTCAAAACCTAAGGTTGTTATGCAGTGTCTACACAGAAAAAATGGTTGGAATGATGGTGTGCATTTTGACCAATGGCTGCTTGTCACTGAGAAGATAATCCTGTTACAAAAATTTTGGTAAGGTGTGTGATCATATTCCAGAAAAAAGTTAGCATGGAGGTAGCCAGACCAGTAGGAAGGCATAACGGTATAGTGCTATAAATTATTTCCCTTATTTGAAATAAACTCTATTAATATAAGCATACTAGAATAACTGAATACCACATGTTTTGGCTTGGCTTTTTGGTTTGTTGCTACATATCCCGTATCAGCAAAGGCATCAAACTTCCTAAAGCCAACAACACTCTCCCACGCTTGTGCTAACCCAGGCGAGTCTAGAAAAGCTTTTACGCTAGCTTTGTAATTTCCTAAGAAAATGTATACGCTGGGGTGCCTTTCTGCTGTGGTGTGTCCTAAGAGCATGAAGTCGTACCGGCAGAAGACTTGCTGCCCTGTGGATGGGCCCCTGGGCCTCCTTCTGGGAGGGTGTCACAGGGGAACCCCCCAAACTGGCACCCCGAACACCCACACTGCTGATCCCCGCAACGCCCAGGCGGGTGCCAGCTGAACTGCTGCTCGCTGCTCCTCCTGCCACCAACCCGGGGTGACTGTCCTAGGCTGGACACCACCGTGGCATTGACCGCAACTGTTCTTAGCCTGAAACTGAGAACCTCGTGTCACAGCTGCCTTCACAGCTAGCACGCGTGTGTTCAGCAAGCTGATTTTCAAGCCGGTGGTTGGTTTCCAGAGCCCACGGCGGGCAGGAGGAGGTTCCCCTGCACCGTGACTCCAGCACAGGAGAGGACTGGGCTGCCCTCGCAGGGGCCAAGGCCACCACAGAGCCGGCTGGGAGAGAAGTGCCGTCGCCCCAAGCAAACCTGGCAGCTTTACTCAGGAGCACCCAAAGCTGAAGCCGCTAACGCAGGCAGCCTCAGGCCCAGAGCCACTCCTGAGCTCAGTGGCACGCTTAATGCTTGAAATCCAGGTGTTTGCTCAGTTCGGGGCTGTATCTCATTGGGACAGTTTATTTATGACTGCAGTGCAATTAAGGGCAGTCAGGTGAAACGAAGGCACTGCTACTTTATGGAAAGCCAGCGTGCTCAGCACTTACAGCGGGGAAACATGGAGTCAGACCAGCACATGTGTCTCTTGCTCCGGTGGCTTCTGATGCCAAAGAGATTTATTTTCTCCATGCCGTCATTTTTCACATCAGCCCTGTTGTTGTCCCACAGAGGCGGTTCGTTTACCCGCTGTGCAAGCCAGTAACACACAGAGTCGAGGTATTTTCGAATTAATTTCATTGATGCGTATGAATGGGTGCCTGTCTCAAGACAGCACACACTTGTTTCAAAAATTCCCACATTTATATACTGAAGTAATACACATTCATTATTATTTCCCTTAATGATCTGTTCCTTCTTCTTCGCCCCTCACGTAAATTAGTGCGTAGACTCTTGTCTTCTTCCTCCATTGTCTTCTTTTGAGTAGGTGGTATCATTTGAGGAGGTGGTCAATGAGTCGGTGGTCGTGATCTCCCCCGTAGGAATTACCTTTTACCTACTTCTTACTCTGCCTTGGCAGTTCCAAGCGGTTCTTCTAGGTTTATTGACCAGACCACAACCCGTTACCTTTTCTGACATAAATGTAAAGCCCCATTGTCTAATAGTTAGTTCTTAAACCCTGAATCATGTCTAGTTATTGTTTCCCTATTTTAAATATTAACTGATGGGGGCTGTACGCAGGAAATTAGCAGTTCCCTGGTTATCTCAGTCATATTATACATATCAACTGATAACCCTGTGACAGAAGCGGCAGTCCCCCCAGGGGACGCGAGGCTCAGGCCCCTTGGGACTCTCCCTGCAAGGGGCTTCCTTGATCCGCGCCCGAAGCCTCCCGCAAGGCTGTGACGGGGGAAACGGCATTTCAAATCGCTGTGAAACACGGCAGACGGCGCGGCTGGGGAAGGGGAGGGGGAAGAGAGCCGGCGGCCACGCCACCCCCCACCCGCCCCGGCTCGGCTCGGCTCGGCCGCCATGGCGGCGGCCCGGCTGCACCGTTCGCTGGCCCCGCCCCTCGCTCATCCAGGCTCCGCCCGGGCTGGCCACCCGTGGTTGGGCGCAGGCGCGTTGGCAGCTGGCGGGAGGGGCGGGGAGGTTGCGCGCGGCTCTCGCGAGAGCTGCCGCGTGGAGATCCGCGATGCTTTGCGGCAGCTCGCTCCTTTCTGGCTGCCCGGCCATCTTGGCGGCGCGTCTCCGGTGAGTGGGGCTGGGCCGGGGCGGCGCGGGCGGGCGCGCGCGGGGGGCCGCTGCCGGGTGCTAACCCCTCCCCCCCCCGTTCACCCCTGTGTTCCAGTTACCGGCCGACCCGACGCGAGGCAGCGACATGGTGGCCGCGAAGAAGACGGTGAGTGGGAGCGGGCCGCGTCGGGCTCACGTGGCGGCGGCCCGGCCTCCGCCAGCGGCGGGCGCGGCGCTGGGGCAGAGCGGACCCAGGCGTGGGTCTGGGCCGGGGACCGGGCGTGGCGGGGGGGGCCGTGGGCACAGCCGGAGGCGCCTGTCGCGGCCCTCGGAGCTTGGGCCGTGCCCTCCTTGCACAGGCTGCCGGCCGCGCCCTGCGGCCGCCTCCCACCCGCTTCTCTGTCCCCGGTTCCCGCCTGTGCGCTCTCCCGGGCTGCTTACGGGGCTCCTGTGCTCGCTGGAGGAAGGGGGAGCCGGTGCTGAGCTCCTAGTGCGGGTGGAGCTCAGCTTTTGCGTCTCCTGCCGTGTTCTTGCCTTTCTCTTAGAGCGACTCTGGCAAGGATGGGTTTCGTGTTAGTGGGATGGTGCTGTTCGTCCTTGCAAATGCACTTGTTCTCACGAGCACCACGCTCTCCTGTTGGGAGTGCCAGCTCGTACTGCATGTGGTTACTTGTTTCTGCTAACCGGTATAACGCTCGTGGTGTGCGCCCTAGGAAGAGACATACTCCAAAGCTGGCTTAGGTTTGCAAGGCAGAGGTAGTGTTTACTTGGACTTGACTAGCTGAGCTTTGATACAGGCCTGTCACATACACGTGGATGTTACTGATTAACGCAGATAGCAGCAACAATGCTTTAAGATGTGTTTTCCTATTGTAAGATACGTGGGTAAAAGGTATTTTTATGAAGTTGGGAAAACATAGTATCAGCAACCCCCTTACCCACAAGCTTTCTCATACTCAGATGGTAGGCTGGCTTTTCTTATTCTGCGTTGCAAATTATAGGGGAATTATTAAAAGATTGCTTGTATTTGGAATTTCTTAATTTTCTTGTGTTCGCCGCCATTTTGCAAAATGTAAAGTAACATACAATAATGCTTTTCTACGTTTTTTTCAGAAAAAGTCCCTAGAGTCAATAAACTCTAGGCTTCAGCTGGTTATGAAAAGTGGTAAATATGTGCTAGGATACAAACAGACTCTGAAAATGATTCGGCAGGGCAAAGCCAAGTTGGTCATCCTAGCCAACAACTGTCCTGCTTTGAGGTAAGCAGATGTATGAAAAACCAATTCTCCTTAAAATTAAGATAGGTTCTTTGTACAAACATAGTGTGCACTTCATGTTAATTGCTACTGTGAATTATTAATTCAGAGTACTTTGCTGGCATATTCCAGAGTGCTGTGAAATAGGTGATGCCTTGTTTGGTGTATAATGATTTCAGGTCTGGATGTGTTGAGATGCTTCCCAACATTTTTCTGGCTTTCTAATTCATAGAGTTTGCCCTAGCAAAGATACTGGAGGCTTTTCACACTGTGATAGCATTCATATAATGGGGCTAAATTCCTGTGGTTTTTTTAAGTAGTGTATGGGAAAATAATTTTACAGGTAGCAAAACTGGTAATTGACCCTTATTTAAAATATTTGAAGCACACAAAATTTGCTGTCCAAGTAAGTTTTATAAATTTAGATTCCTGACCAGTGAATCTCTCTTTTTTGAGAATGAAATCTTTACTAGCTTCCTGACATTTGTCGTGTTGAATTTCTGAGCCCTTTTTGTACTCAAGGGATATTGACAGATTCAAGAAACTCCAAATGCAGAAAACCAAAATTAGATGCTTGAGAAATGGCAGGACTGTTACAGTAGGCAACATGATAGTGAGGATCCCAGACGTGCTTGAGGAACAATATTGACCACTAGAATCTCCTGATGGAAGTCAGAAGAGAAGGGACTATAGATGGACTTTTTTTTTTTTTTTAAGAGAAATACACAGTTTCATTCACAGCTAGCAGTAGCCAGATGTCTGTTCAGCATCTGGCCACTGGGTATCAGCATTAATAATGGTCATCGTTTATGCACTTTGGCTTAGCTCCTACAACCTTTCAGAAGCCTGGAAGTCCTGAATCCCCTTCTTTCCTGTAGAAATGAGCATGTGTAGGAGCAACCTCAAGGATTTGTACTCCAAAAGTGGGTTTGCCATTACATACCTTCAGCATACTGCTGGATAAGGGTTCCCGAGCCCCAATACGGTAGTGATGTTGTCTGGCAAGGAACAGGTGTGTTTTTCTGGGTGGGAAGGAAAACTGTAAGGTTTAAGTGTGATTGGAGCTAAAGCTGTTCTTGCTGTATTACAGTCAGAAATTGTTTGTCAGTACTGTAACACCCCTAGTTTTTGAATTTCAGAAAATCAGAGATTGAGTACTACGCTATGCTTGCCAAGACTGGCGTCCACCATTATAGCGGCAACAACATCGAATTGGGCACAGCATGTGGAAAATACTACAGAGTGTGTACACTGGCTATCATTGACCCAGGTATGTCTCTCTTACAGTGTAGTGACCAAATGGGTATGTGTCAGTGGTTCCTCTGTTCACCTGTGAGTAGCAGCACTGAGCAAGTAACGTGCAGGGGTGATGACACATTTTGCTGTCCTTCTGTCAGGTTTAACTCTTAATTACAGTTTCTTCTGACCAAGATCCTGTTCTTCTTTTCTGAGTCCTAGGTTCTCAGAACCTGGAATTACTGCTGCTCATGTTTGCACACAGCTCCTTTTACTGCTAAACCCTTTGAGTGTGCATTTTGTCTACCTGTAAGTCTGTAATGAGGTTTCAGTGGCTGGGAAGCAACTTTATGGTACATGTTTCTGAGCTCATCAGCTAGAATATGAGCTTGTGCAACATGCTGTTTATGTCAACCTAAATCTAAGACAAAGGATTGTGAGTTGTCCTGCTTCCCAGAATGATATATACAAAAATAATGTGTATGCAGGTGGATACTAATCCAGAGTTGAAAATTATATTAAACGTTTTATTTTAAAAGTGTAAGTCTGTGTGTAATTACTGTAGTTTGGTAGCACTCTTTGTCCCAGAGAGTTGCTCAAGTTCCTCAAGTTCCTTGTACAGACTGCTAATTAGGTGACTTCTCATCCTCTTTCCAGAATCTTCTAAGAGAAGAATCAATCCTTTGTTTGTTGACCAAAATGCATACACATGGATTTAATATTTCTGTAATAACTTTTCACCATATATTCCCCAAGTGACATTGGTTTGAATTCAGTGCTACTTCAGAAAATTTTATTTAGCTTGCATGTATACAAATACTAGCTGTAAACTTAATTTTAAAAATTTTACTTCTAGGTTTGATTTTGGGTGGGGAAGGAACCGCAAGTAAATCTTACAGCTGCGTAACATAATGCGAATATTCTCGCTGTCCTGATATTTTCGTGATCAGGGGAGGCTAGACATTCGCTATATTAAAGCTATGCATTGTGTCCTCCAGGACTAGATTATTGCTCTAGTACTGGCTTTGTACATGCTAGTGACAGGTACATAATTATTGTAAAAATATTGTGTATGGATTAGCAAAATACAGTAACAAGTATTTTTTATCAAGCCATCAAAATTACTTGCTTTTTTTGTAGACTGTATTGCTTGCAAGTTGTTTTCTATTTGTAGAATCAGTGTGTTCGTTGGTTTTTGTTTTATTTTTTGGCTTATTCCTGAAACATCTTTCTATGGGTCCTCTTCTAACAATGTATTTTTGTTTTACAGGTGACTCTGACATCATTAGAAGCATGCCAGAACAAACCAGTGAGAAGTAAATGCTGTAAAGGTGTTATTTCTACAATAAAACTGGTTACGGATCTGTTTTAAGAATAATTTGTATTATACCTTTGCTGGTTTTAGGGAACAAACTATATAAATGAAGATTCATTACCACTGCTGTGTTTCCTGTTTTGTTAGAAATAACCCTCACAGGACAAAACTTGCCTGTTTCTTTCTCTAGAAATTGTGGATCTCAAGAGGTAAGCAGAGGAAGACTTGATGATGGCGAGTATGGTGCCAAATCAGGCTAGGGCTTCCTTAGTTTTTGGGTTTGGAGTGCTAATGCAAAAACAAGGTGTAATGTGAGGCACAGTAGCAAATTTGGGACGTTGGTGAGGGATCCCAAAGGGTTTACTTACACTAAAAAAAGCACACTATTTTTGCCAAGTCAATCACAAAGTGTCAAACCACGACACAAAGTACTAATGCAAATTATCCCCTTTGTCTTTTCCTTCCAAGAGAATATATATCTGTCAAATGGCAAATAGGATAGCTGCTAGGCATGATGTATAATATCATACTTTAAATAAGATAACCAATTAACTTCTCAAAGCTGATTTTAAATTACTCCATTTTTTTAGTGTTTTGAAGACATTGTTAGAGACATGAGTTGGTGTTTTCAGGTCACAGTTGCTGAGGACATTGGTATCTTACAGATTTGTGCCAGTTTTGTGCAAGACCATGACTGCAGGATGCTCCTTATTACTAGTGATAAGTACTTGAGGTGCCAGTGCTTTGCTGACATGCAGTAAAAGAAACACCTAATGAATATCGGTATCTACCGGTTTGCTTGCAGAACTTGCATTCTGTTTGCCAAAGTATGCCAAAGCACAAGATACCTTTTAAAGCTTGCTGTTATGTATCCGTGCACACTCATTAGCTTATCTGAGATCACTTAGTCTAGTTTTGCTGCAACTAGTTCATCCATTCTATACCAGAAGCAGAAGTTGTGTATTTCCATTTGGAGATAGAAAAGAGGCAAACCAATGTGTGTCAAAGCAAAGGAGGAAGTGCTGGTGTCTCTACTCAGTAAACCACAGATTTTGGTGGTTCAAGAGATAGTTTAGATACGGCTGTAGGTGTGAAAGTAAAGCTAGCAGAAGCATGCCATTGCTGCCAAGGGGAAGGAGTAAAACTATAAGGCACTTCAGTTGGTCAGAATGGCTGGAAGCCATTTGCTGGTTTTGTGTCTTAGTGTTTGACAAACAGGCGTGCAGCTAGTTGTATTGCCCAAAGAATGTTTTCATGATTAAAATACTAGTTGCATTCAGGAAAGTGAGAGAATCGCTGAATGCTGACCAAGGAATAGTAGGGAGAAGTCAGATGGTCTGGATGTGGTAAGAGAAAAAGTACTTGAAACTTTACATTGTGATACCCTGATAGTCCAGCCGACTTCCCACTTGCGCATTTACTTTCATCAGTTTCAACACAAATGTATACATTTGTATTTTTACTTCCAACTGATTCAGTAGTCTACTTTTTGAAGAATACAGGTGAAACCTAATTGCTGTGAATGCTGTCCCACTTGTTCTGTTTTTATATATGTATGTATATATAGAACTATATATGTATCCATACAGATAGGGTGCTTAAAATGCTAGCAGAGTGAGTGGAGGAGGGAAATACAGAAAAGCAAGCCAAATAAATTCATACTCTAAAAGTACTTCAAAACATGGAGGTTTCACTTCAAAAAATAACAGCACTTTATTGTTTTGCATACCTTATTTCAGTCATTTAGTTCTGCTTAATTAGATTTTTTTGCTAGTTACTAAATCGTTTATATATATAAAATTTTCAACATTTCTTATCTGCAATCAATGCAAGACAGAACACAGTATATAGATGCAGGGATCCAAAACACTCTTTTCAACTTCAGAAACAAGGATATGTTATTTTACTTTGAACCAGTTTAAGAAAATAGCTCTGACAAGTTTGTATGTATAAATACACAGTGCAGTATATCACTTCAAATTTTGATCAGTATTTTAGCCTGTTTTCCAAGTCTTCCATTCTCTTTGTCATTTCTTCCAGTAGGCAAATGTTAAGGAAAGAGAGCTACTGATAGGATACAGTGATAGAAAAAACAGCGTCAGCTGCCTGATTGCTGTGGTCTGTAAACTTGCCCTTGTTTCTTGTCTTTGTTACCCTCTGACTCCCAGTAGTTTCTGATCTAATACTACCCTGTATTTTCTTGTTCTGCTTTGATCAGCTGAATTGAGAAAGCTGTGTGGAGCCCCATTCAGTAACAGGCATACCTTGACATGTAGTTCATGCTGCAGCTTATTAAAAAGACTGGTGGTTCTGAGAACTGGCCATTTTCCTGTTTTAAAGGGAAACTAAATATTTATCCTAGTTAATGCTGTTTAAAAAATGTTTCAGTTAATCACATGGAAAACTACATGTAAGCTAACAGTAGATTATAAAACTGTATGGAGCTCCATGACTGCAGTAAGAATGTCTGCTGATGATCTTACATTCCTGCCCTTTGGTGGTGTAGCGTAGTGTACTGTTTTTACAAAGCCAGTGGTTTCCAGACAGACATAGAGTAGAGCACAACAAGCTCCATGGGATCTAGGGCTGGCTCCACTGAAAGTAAGAAGCTGTAGCAATGCAAAGCAGTGTACAGTATCGCTTTCCTGATAAGTGCCTCCAGCTGACAGGAATGCTATGTCTGCCACAGGAGGAGGTTGGATTGCTACCGCACCTTCCTCCTAGAGCCATGGTAAGGGTGGAGCTAGGGAAGCTGAGAGGAAGAGGGGACCTAGCATCAGGAGAGAACTGAAGGCACTGAGGCCTGCCTTAGAAGGACTAAGTTGGTGTACCCCAGTCTTTGCTTGTCTGTTGTCTTGATTTCAACATTTTAAGGTCTCGCACAAGGAAGAATGGAGAACTGGGCATATAGAAGTGGGATCTTGGACAAGGGGCTGTTAGAAATTGGTTAGGGTAGACAGGCAAATTGAATTCAGCCTCTGAGTTTGGCCAGAACAGCCATGCATGTTCCCCTCCCAGTCGCATTGACAGCAGGAGAATCTATCCTCTTGCTCGTAAGGAGCAAGAGTGGGAGTCCTGCTTCTGCTTCTGTGGGGACTAGCCTGCCTGTACATCGGGTTTATGTTTGGTAATTCCTCAGCTGTCATACAGAAGGGATTACTAGATGCACGCTAGCATCATTTGAGCTGCTTTCTATGCAACATCAATGTTTCAAGTGTTTACAAGAGGCAAAGTTCAAGCAGTAGAAACTGAATTCATCTACTGATACAAAAACTTAAATGTAGTTGGATACAAGTCATCAACAGTTTGGATTGGTTCCTCTAAATTTATATTCTGTAACTGGAGCTAGGTTTGTAGCCAGTTCTCCTTCTCTGCACTCCCTCCAGATCACTGGGATGGGGACTGGCCAGCAGTCTTCTGCAGTTATCAAGAATTAGTATATCACTTGGTATCTGTGCTGCTAAGGCAGATAAATGAGGTTTGTAATGGAGAGGAAACTGGGTAGTTCTTACTCTGTTCAAAGCGGTGGTTGCACAGTGCTCTGGGGAAGTGCTTGGCACAGTTCCTATCAAAATGCAAAGGTCTCCAGCTCAGTGTCAGCAGCTTTTCCATCACCTTGAGTCCTTCTCAGATGCCAGGGTTGCTGCTCAAATTGTAAAGCAAAACCACACATGTTGCTAAGCTCTGTTTTCTTTGATTCTGAGTAAGCTCAGAGCTCCTCATAGCCCAGCTGCAAGAGATTACAGTGAAGAGGCTATGGCTTCTGCTGAAGGGGGAAGGAGTGGTCTGCTTTCTTGTCAGCATTGAGGTTGGAACTGCGTGTCTGGATAATGCTCTTAAGGATGTGGGAAATGACCTAGAGATTTTTCTCTGAAGTCATTTGGAGACTTTGGAGAAGTCCCTTCAGAGAAGTATGTATGTTGAGCATTTCAAGCACCTAGCAATAACCTTATGCAATGGCTTTCTCCCCCCTTTATGAAGGTATTCTACTTTGCATGGAATAATTTAAAATTAATCAAATGATCAGAACATGATTCCTTAAGCTACCTGCTGAAAGATTCACTTGGGAAGGTGAGAGAGTGAGGCTGTCTGCTGCAGTTACAGCTGGAGGTAAGTCTGAACTGGTAGGCAGTATTTTGCATCAGGTTAACAGAGCCCTCTGTGGTCTTGCCTGTTGTCATGACCACTGAGGGCTCTGTTAGCCTGATTCTGGACAGACTTAATTTGTCGAGGAAGCACACAGTTAAGAGCTCTTGGTATCCCTGCACTCTTCTGTGCAGAAAATAAGTGCTTATTGCTCTTTCACACAGTTACAAAACTTAAATACAAGATATGATGTCGTCTTACTATTTGATGAGGCAGAAGCAGCTTTCATGAAGAAGACGCAGGAATTTGCTGCATAAATACTGCATGATGCAAAATAATGCAGACAGTTGTATTGCCAATTTGCTGCTGTTGTCTCCTGAGACATCTGGTGGATGTTAGAGATAGTGTAAAGGCTACTGTACAAACAGCTCCCTTGAAAAGACAGACTAACTTGTCGGGGGGGAAACCTACTGATGTGCACTTAGCTAATTTTTATCTGCATATTTTTTAAGCAAAACTAATAGGGTCTCAGTCCTGTGAATTCCTCTTCATTTGGAGTATTGTTTTAAATGACTTGCTGCATCTGGCGCTTTACCAAGCGGTTCAGAAAGGAAGCATCTCCTGTATTATGACTCCTGTAGCCAGTAAATGCTATTTTGATGCCATCTGAAGAAATAACCCAAAGCAAAGAGTGTTAGTCTTGAATTTGACCAGTCATTTCTTTGCTGTCCCTGAAGGTGTTTACTGTTAGAGATTATTAAAAGTTAAGATCCTTATTAATATTGTGGTCCTTTCTATGAAGGAGAGGCAGACTGCAAGTCTTGAAAGCCTTACTTCTTGGAGATTAACATTATTAAGTAGTTTAGCTTTTCATTACAGTAGATTGATTTGAGCTATGGAGACAGCTTAGACTTGATGTGTCCTAGTTTCTTTTAACCTGCCCCACTTGTCTTGTATGTAAGAAACAATTATTCTGAAAGGATATATCGCTGGGTGAGTTTTCTTACTTCATTGGTTGCGTAGTTCTGGAATGTCACAAGGTTTTCACATTTGCATTGGTCTTTATCTTTTGAAGCTTTTGCTGAAAAACAGAAACAGTCAAGCATAGGCTAAATGCTGAATAAATCAAATGGGATGGGGCAGGAAATGACAAGGACTTATAAACGCAGAGCAGGTTTAATACAGCTTCCTGTTCTCAGAACAGGTCAACATCCAAAGGAATGCTCTGGGGCAGATTTTGTAAATACTGGGAAATGCTACACAACACTTGGGCCTGTATATTCAAAGAGCAGTCTGGATTATTCTAAACAAAGGTAACCTGATTACCTGTTGTTCTTGTTGAGTGAGTGTGACTGTCTTCAAAAAGATACTTGTGGTGTATTGCAAGATTGGGACAGGCAATGACATCTGTGATGGCTATTGTGGTTGATTCAGGTCCTGCAGGAAACCCCCCAAAAGTCTAAAAATCAAACCCACTTAATTATACAGTATTTTTTTCTACTCACATGCACTGAGTTCTCCTTAATTAGTGAGTAATCTCACTGATTGCAGTGAGGATCATTCATGGAGAGGACTAGGGATACAAAGATGTGAAGGAGCTGTTAGGCTGTATTTACTGTATACATGATTTAAGTTGTGGGTTGCAGAACTGAAAGGGAGTTGTGAAGGTTCCTGTGAGAAACAGAAGTGATTGAAAGCTGAACATGCTTTAAAATAACAAGCACAGTGTTGAAATACAAGTTTCCCCATGAAGTAATTCATTTGGATGGTGTAAGAAGCATGCAGCCATGTGTTTGTTACAGTCAATCTCAAATTTTTGGTACAAAGCAGATTTGAATTGCAGAAAGGAGGGTGGCTTGGAGCGGGGTAGGAAAGGGAATGGGATGAACAATTTTCTCAGGGTTCTTTACAGAAGGCAGTATGAAGAGGCAACTTAGCAATGAGCTGGGGAGACAGCAGGACACTGACTTAAGCAGCAAACCTGAAGGCTGTGGACCAGTCTTGCGAAGCCTCCCAGATGATGGATCCTGCTGGCGAGCTGACTCTTTCAAGGCTTTTGTAGAAAGAAATTGCCAAAGGAAATGAGATCACAAAAGGAGCAATAAAAATGTTCACATTCCCTAGAAGCGGAGATGTTTCTTATTAGTAACTTGGTGTTTGTCTCTGATAACACATGGAGAATGCCTCATACCTGTGCAGTTCAGAAGAGGTTCAGTGTTGATGGAACTCCAGGACTCACCCTTCAACTCAGACTATCAGAGGAACTCTTCCAAAACAAGAAGTGTTTTATGAATAGATGAATAGTAGTGAAGCAATCTGAAATGACTACTTTGTGTCCTTTAGTGAAAATTCTTGCATGTTTCATTGTCATTCATGAGTCCTTTGGGGTGAACTTGATAAGACAAAAAACTGCTTGAAGAAGGAAGAAGTTTCTTATTTTCCTTCAATTTTCTTCTTTATAATGGAAACATTGATCAGGGAGTTGGGAGTGTTTAGGTGAGAAGGGTGCAGTAGAGTTTATTTGATGCACTACAGTTATAAGCAAAAATTAAAAAAAAATCATGAAGCACACCCTTAAAATGTAGGAATTTATTTCAGACTCCACATACCCATCTTTTTAGTCAAAGGGTGTCTGGAAAGAAATGGAAACTTTATATGCAGGTATAACCACGAGTCGTTCTGTACACTACCCCTTTCTTGCCGCAAGAGGGTAATGTAGAGGCACCTTTCGTTCATTAAGAATGGGTTCTTTTATAGAAAATAAATGCTTTACCTTCAATTAACTGTGGAGCCCTTAATGTCCCAGATGAACTGAAGAACATATATTTAACAACCGCATGACTTGATCAGCTATGCCAGGGGAGTGGATGGAACATCTGGGACTCCCTCCCTGCAAATATACCCAGAGTTCCTTCACTGAAAGTGAATGTGTGAGGGTAAAAGGTGAATGGTGCAAACTCTCCTGATATGCCATGAAGGGAGGTGGAAGATGCTTCAGGGCCCCAGAGGTTTGTTGTAGATCTTGGGATTTCTGTTGGTCTAGTGACTTTTGACAGATGCGCAATAATATATATGCAGCTGTGCTAAGTTGCACTGGGAAGGAGGTAAAACCCTCTGGTTTGGGGCTGGAATGACCGAGCATGAGCAACAGGGAATGAATGGAGATGAGTGGTTGAGTAAGAAGACCAGAGTTCAGTGGGAAGAACTACAATATATATATCAAAAAGTCTGTGGTAACCAGCTGGTGGAAGCAACACAGATTTTGAAGAAGAGTTCAGGGCAGAGAGGTGTGGGATGAGATCACAAGGTAAGGAATGAAACAAACTGTGTGAGGAATCTAGCAGAAGAATGATCAACTGGGAACAAGGATGGTGCGATTTCCAGTGTAGGAGGGAAGAAACAGGTAAGATGAATCTTGAGTGTTTGACCCTGGCTAATGACTTGCTCTAGAAGTTGTTTAAGAGCTGTAGGCTAATGAGGAGGCTGTCTAGGAAGGGCAGAGGAACTGACCTGAAAAGTTTTGAGCTTTGGACGCTGGGCTGGTATAGACAAGTAATTAGAGTTCAGATGTAAGGGACAGAAAGAAGACTGGTAGAAGTGTGGCAGAAGGTTTCCAGTTTGGGACGGGAATTGGGAGTTTCAGAAACTCCTCTTCAGGCTTCAGAAACTGGTCGGGGTCCAAGGATTTCTGATCTCATCACCTCTGTAAAGCTGTAAATAATCAGGCAAGTAGCAACAGAGGCTGCTAACCTGAATTGAGTCCCTTGGTGAAGTCACTCCAGTGAACATAAATACTCATTTGTTGGGGAACAATGCTAAAGTTAGGTGTTTGGTTTTAGTGTTCTGTTTTATAACAAAACCTAACTATTCTGTTAGGAAAAGCCTGTGAGAAAGCGTCTTCAAACATGTCAAAAGCAGCGGCTGACTATTTGCAGCAGTGATAATGATCTGCAATTTGGAAGGAGAACAGAATGTTAACCAGCAAGGCTGCTGAGTACTGTCATCTGATCAGGGCTGGGGTCTTGTGACAAAAATAGTATGTGACCACGTAATTAAAGGCTCCCATAACGCACATGCTCAGAACGGGTGAAGAGGCAATCATGATGAGTGCGTATTATGTATGACACTGCTGCAGCCTTGTTAGTGCTTCCAGTCAGATGAGAAATGAACATTAACCAAGGCAATGAATGGGAACCTTCTGACTGAATTCATCTTAAGAGGCAAAAGAGAAAACCACTTTTTTTTTTTTCTACTAGTCATCTTGAATGAATAATAGTAATCAGCAGCTATTCTACAAGGCTGATGCATTCTTGCAGAATGAAAGGAAAAAGCCTTACCCTGAAAGAGATTTGGGGGCTTCTGCTTTACTTGGAAACATGCAGCCCATCCACAGCTGGGACTGGGGATAAGAGGCTTTGTCAGTGGAGTCCATGAGGTTCAGAGGGTCTCACACTGCTCTCACAGGCTGGAGCCTCAGAAGTCCTCAGGTAAGGACCAAGGCTGGAGTAAAAATTAAATTGGAAAAAATTTAGGCTGTAAAAAAGTGAACTTTCAGCTTGTGTAACAGGGTTGGAAGCAGAATTTCTGGTGGAGTGAGTTGATGAGCAATAGGTAGTCCTGGAGTGTCCAGAAAAACAAGGCTGGCTCCTCATTTCACAGGTGTGAGGCATTACCTGTTGGTGAGAGAGGAGGAGGACAGAAGCCAAGAGGCACCAGCTCTGCCCAGTTACTGGAGGTGTAGTCTATAAACTGCCACAAAGGGGCAGGATTTACTTATTTTTCATATGGTAAGTAATGTAGTTAAAAAAGAAAACTGTGGTTGCTAAATACTGCTGTGGGTACCTGAAGGATGCATTTTCATCCCCAAGCTCTGGGGTTTGGTAATGGGTGAGAATTATACCGGTTGCCAGATAGTTTTGGATTTGGTGTCTCCCCAAGCTTTTAAGATGATATGCTATCATCATCAGATTATCTGCCTAATAAGGTTAATTGAACAGACTTGGTTTCATGTTAACATAGTATTTTGTATTTCAGAAAGATGGAACTAGGACTTCTTAGAACTGAGAGAAACACAAAGAATATACAACCTAAGAAACATTCTTAGATTCTTTTTTTCAGATTCTTCCTTGACATCTGTATGAGGAAGAAATGCACTGCTGCTTGCCAGGCAATTTTACACAGTAATGTTAGAGAAGAAAATAAAACCTGTTTGCATTTAATTCCAAGAAAAACAACTAAATAAAAGCTAGTGAAAATTAAAAAGCTAGTGAAAATTAAATCATCTTGCACAATTCTAGTGCTATGACTAATACTATTCACAGTGATGTTTCTGAATTTTGCTTCAGGTACCAATTTGAGTGTACAAATAATACTAAGTCCTGGGAATGCATAATGTCTGAGTGGGAGAGACATGCTGTCCTCTTTCTGGCTGAACAGCTTTTGTCCCAGCTCACATTCCCCCTTCCCCTTGCAAAACTTCAGCTGGGAATGTTTATATAGTGGCTGTTTGTGCCAGAGTGAGGAAGGGTGCTTTCTGGAACAAACCTTCCACATTTGTGGAGCAAAACTTGGAGTTTATGCATAACTGAGATCCACTCTTTGTGGCTGTGAATGTATGTTTGATGAACTATTTTTAGTCTTCTATAAATACGCACAACAGCTCTTGATGATTTGTTTTGCTGTGGTTTAGGTTTTTGCCACTGGTCTTAAGAGTAATTTTTTATTCTCATTAAGACATTACAAATCCCTGATTATTTTCCCACATGCCTAATGAAGTAGATCATGCTTCTTTGGTGGGGTGGGGTTCAGTGCATGGCTGACTTAACTGTAGAAAAAGCAAGGGGAGGGAGCAATTGATTCTTCTGAGCACAGAGGTGTACATTTTATGCAACCTTTATGAAAATAAAGGAAAGGCAATTATTATATACCTTTACCTGGTGATAGATTAAGGGTCTATATTCCTCATGTAATAAAGGGCAGAAAAATTTCAGTGGGTGACTTATGCCTTGCGATGTCTGACACCAATGATCTATGACCTATACTAGGACACTAGTTGTCCTTTTAGGCCTGCAAAGTATCTATAAGCATTCATTCCTCTTCTATCTCAATGGAAGTGGAATACAGTTACCTTCACAGATTTGGGCTCTTAGCTCTTCACTGATGTCCTCCATAGCTGTGAAATCCTCAGCGTAGAAGAGATGTTTATATGATGGCTCAGAAGCAATTTCCAGCAGTTCTTCCTCAATTGCTTTTCCTATTCCAATGGCATAGATAATTATACCTAGATTCAAAAGAAATTGTACATAATTATTACATCAGCAGTTCTAAACCCTTGTTCTGCCATGAAAGGAAAATATGAGCATTAGTCATTTGAGAGAGAGAGAAGGGAAAAGCACAAGAAATGTATATGCTATGTAACTTCAAAATTGGTTTTGAACAGGCTTAATATGCTTTAGTTATTGAGAGATATGTAGAAACTCACTGCTTTGCTGTAATTTAACAGATAGTTTTTAAGTTAGATATGACAGTTGGTTGGCCACTACTGATAGTAAATGAACCCTGAAAGAGTGCTGCAAAACATCCAAGAGAATCACACAAGTCAGCCTCACAGTTGCACTGAAAGTTCCTGGTTTGTGTGTGTCTGTGTATGTAGGGTGGGTGCAATAGAGCTAATTACTGATGGGAAGATCTATTATATATTAGCAAATGGGGCAGAATCCTGAAAGATGGCAGTATTTTTTTAAGAAAAATATAAATATGTAGTCTTTCACTGAAATCCTCAGAGCACGTTGAGACTAGATTCTTGCACTCTAAGGGACACTAGTCATCTGGGAGGCACTGCAAAGGCACCCAGACCTGTGAGGGTAAGAACAGGGGAAAAGAAATTATTTGTGGGGCTAGGACAGAAAGAGCCTCATAGCAGGGATACTCCAGACAAGCATTTCTCCAGCAGAGGTGCTAGGGAGAAAGTAAATGAGGATTTGTAGTTTTCTTCACTCTGAAAGCAGGGAAGGAAGAAGTGGTTCACAGCCCTCTCACCAGACAGATTTTAAACAAGCAATGAATACAAACCATAGTGATCTTCAGTATCCCCTTTTTCAGCAGTTATTTTTTTATTCTTGTGAACATCTGATCTGATACAACATTTCTCTTTCCATCAGTTCTGGCTTAAAAAGTGTCCACAACTAGTACTGATTTTGTGATTCATAATACAACTATTAGCTTCATAGTATTTCATGCTCTTTTATAAGATTCAAGTGCAGAAGCTGCCTTCTCAGCTGGCTGGTTTCAGATAAAACTTAGGATGAGGAGGTTTGATATCTCTTTATTATCACAGGGCAATAACAGCTACACAATCACTGAATTGCAACTTCAACCTTTTTGCTGAAGAATCCTGGGCCTGATAACATCATAAAATACACATTTTCCAACTCTTTAACATTTAACGTAAGCATCCTTACTTTTCATCGTGAATCTGCCTACCATTGCACTTCAGCCAGGAAAGTAAAGCATTCACCAGAAGCTGATTCGATTTAATGAATGGACCAGTCATGCTGAGGTCTGTTGCTTTTTAAAGACTTGGAGATATCAGTGATAAAGCAGTCAAGGCCAATTTCATATTCAGCATTACTACATTGCCTACACTGCAATTACACAGGGGATGGATTTGGCTTGTAGCATTACAAATATCAGCGTAAGCAGTCAGGAGCTGAGGTTTCATTCAGCAAGTAAGCAAGGTTGGCTTGTACTTCTTTCTTTCTTCAGTCCTGTAAATCCTCCATGTAATTTCTCCGATCTCACTAGTTAGCATATAAATCTTTGGTTTTGTTTTTAATATTTTAAAACCCACTTTGTTTATATTTCATTGTAATGGCACCCTTATTAACACATGCTCTTCTCATACCCTTGGACATTTTTCCCTTTTCTCCTTACAGAGAGGTATCAGTCCTGACCAACAGTATACTAATCATGTATCAAGTTATGATTGATATATTAACTCAATAAAACAAGAACAGAAAAAAGATGTGCAGTATCTTCTAAAGTTTGGCTATTTTCTCTGTGTTGTGGGCTATCAGCCATGGTTCTTGAAGCAGTTTCTCAGAAAATGTTTTGCAAAGAAAAAAGGGATCCTTTATTTTCTTGAAAAGTTTTGAAAATTTTCAGTTGACTCTGCTGAAACAGCTGAAAATTTTCTGATTTGTGGCACAGGTGTCCTAGAGGATGGATTTATGCCCAGACTTATTCTAAATTAAAAATCACCAGTTTTCAGTTACATTTCAGCATATCACCTGATAAGGCACATAGAAACAGACAGACAGCACTACAGCTATATCCTTTTGTAAAGAGGATGCATCTTCCTTCCAGAACACCATCAGCACTATAAAATTGGTTAAAAATACAGGATATATGTAAATAAAAATATGAAGTAATCAATTATTACCATAGTATTTCCCAGGAGGATAGATTTCTGTATTTTGAAGGTTGGGGTTTTTTTTATTGTTTTCTTAGAATTTTTGATGAACTTTCCAGTGTTCCCAAATCTCTGTATCAAATGTCTACCTTTAGTGGATATGTTCAGGGCACTGCATGGCATGCCAGGTGGGTAGTACCACTGCCTGTGGATGGCATGGAACTGCAGTGGCGAGACACTCATCGTGGGTCCTGCATTAGGATGACGTACATGCCTTGTAGCAAAGGCTCCTGTGAATGCCAAAGATATGATGTTCTGCTACAGTGGTCATTGTACTAGCCAAACTGCTCTGGCAAATGCTTTCTTGATTAGTACGTACTGTAGCACATCCACACTATTACTACATCTTATTTCTAACAATATTTGCCTTTTAGAATGAGTCAAAAACATCTCCAGTTACCATTTCGCTTTGCTCTAGCAGCCCACTCGGAGACTTCATCTTGGGCTCGTCCATCCGTAAACACAATGGAGATTCGAGGGACATTTGCTGAAAATGGTCTTGCTCCTTCTGTTTCTGTGAAGCTTCTCTCAAACATTTGCTTCAGAGCCAGTCCTGTCATGGAACCTCGCCCCATGTACTTCATTTGCGATACAGCTTTCTTCATGTCTTTGGCTGAGCTGAACTGCCTTAATGTAAACTCTGTGCGAACTTCAGTGGAATACTGAAGCAAACCAACTCGAGCAGCTTTGGGTGAAATTTCAAGTGAATCCAAGATTCCTGAGACAAATTGTTTTACAATTTCAAAATTATCCTCTCCAAGACTTTTTGATCCATCAATCACAAACACCAGGTCAACTGGGCCTTCAGTGCATCCTGTGAAATAAGCAGCAGAGTGTTCAGATCATGAAAAAACTCCACAAAGCTGAAAAAGGGACCTAGGTAACCAGGGACTGTATAAACTTAGAGATCACCTGAGTTTCTGGCTCATCCAACTTTGCCAGTGTGTCTAAAGATGTTGTGTACAGTCTATATCAAAAGCTAAGAGTGTGCCTATAACCAAGAGTTTAACAAAAATATAATCACAGTGAATACGTACTGAGACATACTGCTTCGCAGAATACTACAACTCTTAAAAATACAGCAACAATCAGCAAATTTTAAGAATGACTGTTAAGTGGAGAGAATTGCGTAACTGAAGAACATAGCTAGGATATAGAGACAGCTGCCATCATTTTCTTTCAGGGATAGGCCAGTATGCTAACTTTACATTTGTGTAGATGACCAGCACTAAAAGACATGGAAGAGAATCATTGGAGCTGCATTTGTGTTGCAGAAGTAGCAAAAAGGTGAAGGTGGTACAAAGAAATGAGTCAGTGAAACCACACTTGTATATAAGGTGAAAATCTAGGAGTCATATTTAGAGTGGCAGGAAACAGTGAGGCAAAAGCCAAAGAGCCTGGGGAAGGCTGAGCGAGAAGAGAAGGGTTAGGCAGCCTGTCCTAGGGCGTAGGATGAGGGTCAAGTCTGGGGACAAAATTCAGACAATGCACATGTTTTTATAGCACAAACTTAAACCTGTAGTGGCAGAAAAACAGCTAAAAAACTATAGGTGAGAGAGTAAATGCTAGAAAAGTGCCTAGCTGCTAAACATGGATCAGAGTTGTTTATATAAGTTTTTTTGCTTGTAACTCTCTAACAGTCTTGTAATTAGAAGGCTTATGTATTGCTGAAATTAACCTTTTCTGGTTTACCCATTAAAGCTGGGAGTTTGTCAGGAGACTGACAAATTTGGAGTTCTCATACTTTTTGGCGAGTGCACACACAAAAATCAAAGCAGTTTGTAGGCACTGTGCATCCATGACAAGGTTAGGGAATTTAGGGACTGGAGAATATCTTTGAAGCTGCAGACTGGTTCTGCCAGGTGTTTTTTTATTCTGGAAAGCAATTGCCTCCAGCAGGCATAGACTAGTGCACTTTGTGCAAGGGGCTGGCTGCAGAGATTCTCAGCTCCTATTTGATCAATATAACTTCCAGGGAGAATTTGCCATACTAAGGAATGTAAGATTTGCATCTTAGTCTGGAGCAAATGAACTTTGACCTCCACTCATCTCTGATGTTTGTATAGTAAGAACGCTGTAAGCGCTATACAAGAGAGAACTGTGCAGCAGAAATTACTTTGACTGCAGAAATTACTGTTACCAAGTCAGTGTAGGAGTAAGGAATTTTCAGCTTTAAAGCTTGGGCTTTTCTTCTTAGACTGTAGCTCAGTTTTAAAACTGCTGTCCAAGAATTCCTTTCTGCAGTCATCTGAGGAAAAGATGTGTCACACATACTAAGGCAATGGAAATGCAATGAATACAAATATCAGAACCACCTCAATATCATTGCGTAAGTCAAGATAGGGCAGCAGTTCATGGTGAATGGTTTTAGTTAGGATTGAGATCAGCCATGAACATGTTACCATTCTTTTGGTAATAACAGTCTCCCCAACTAAGGCATCCATTTTTGCAGAATAAATGTTTTTACTGAGTTCCAGTAGAAGAATTTCTCTTCCAAGTATTAAGGGGTGATGAGATAAATGCATGTCATACTCTAAGCATGTCATGTTGGAAGATAAGCAAATAGAATTAATCATATTTTAAAATGGAGTATATAAAGATAAAAGCTTCACAATATATGAATCTGATTAAAGTGCACACTCCTTGATAATCAGATTTCACTTTGGCTTTTTTCCTGATGTTTGGAAAGAATTATTATTGTACTTGGTGCAACACCAAAACAACTGTTCCAGTTTGTTAGTTTTTTGCTTATGAGAGCATCAAGTTAATTGTTCAAGACATTTTGCATCACACTCACATATGCCTTGGGCTTTCAAATATCATACCATTTTTGAAGTGAGGCATTTTTTGAAGTGAGGCGTTTGAAGTGAGGTCAAGTAATTTTAGAAATCAAGCAAACAAATGCTTTCTAAATAAAATGTACTTACTTCTGCATGTTTTCTGATCCTCTTTTAGTACATATCCCTCCTGGCATTTGCAGATGTATGAATCGTCATTATTAATACAAATATGTTCACAACCATGGGCAACTGATTTGCAGACATCTTTATCTAGGAAAAAAATGAAATATTTATATGTATTCCATTTAACATATTTATAAATTAGAAGACTCCAGACATGATATTTAAAGAATGTATGACAAAGGAGTATAACGTCTTTGTTCTTTTATGTAGCAATGCCAGAGAAGAGTGGCCGACAGACATATTGAGTTACTTACTTCGACATGTTTTCCCATCTTGTCGCAGGACAAAACCCTCATGGCACTGACAGCTGTATGAATTGTTATTATTAATACACACATGTTCACAGCCATGGTCAATGGATTTACACAGGTCTTTATCTGAGAATTGTTAAGAGAATTTCCTTATTAGATGATTTCTTAAATGCAAAACTGGCACAAACAAGCTCTGAGTGTAATTAAGTCTGTTATTTCTTTTACAACTGAAAAAACATATTCCCCATAAAAGTTTCAGCTACTCACTCCTGCATGTTTTCCTGTCTTGCCTCAATATAAATCCGTTGTGACACTGACACGTGTATGAATCGCCAGTTGGAACACAGACATGTTCACAACCATGGTTGACTGTTTTGCAGATATTTTTACCTTGGAATAATGAAAATTATATTTAGCACAGTTAGCTAGGTAAATAACTTTCATAAAATGTAAAAATTATGCAATAATCTTCCAGGAAGGAGCTCACTTCATGAAGTTGATTCTATATTAAAGACACAAATAACACACTACTGTTGGATGGTGTGTTTCATTAACAGATCGGGAAGTACAAAACAAAGATTAAACAACTTACTCCTACAAGTTTTCCCATCTTCCCTCAGTATGAAGTCCTCATGACACTTGCAGATATAGGAATCCTCAGTATTAACACAAATATGTTCACAGCCATGGTCAACTGAGTTGCAAACATCTTTATCTGGTAAGAGTGGATGGAGTTTGTGAGGTGAGGTTCGTTAGGGAGAGATAATATCTTTTATTAACCAGCTCAGATAGTTGGAAATCACAAACATACACATGTGCAAATGCTCACAGCCACAACACTTAAAAGCCTCAAATAAAAACATACTTTTATAGCTCAGGCTACTCACATCTACATGTCTTTCCATCTTCCTTCAGTATGAATTTTTCACGACACTTGCAGATGTAGGAATCTTCAGTATTCACACAAAGTTGTTCACAGCCATGGTTGACTGAATTGCAAACATCCTTGTCTGCAAACAGAACAGTTGGTAGTCAACATACATCAGCAGAGGCCTTGATTATATGTGTAATTCATCAAATTAAGTCCTCATGCTACTTACTTCTGCAGGTTTTCCTATCTTCTCTCAGTAGAAACCCATCATGGCATTTGCAGATATACGAGTCATCAGTATTAACACAAACATGTTCACAGCCATGGTTGACTGATTTGCAAAGATCTTTATCTGAAAACATATGACAGCTCTTGCTAGTTAATGCATTTCTACACAAGCATGAATGAGCTGCAGACAGAAAGTATGCTGATAAATATCAGACTACTTACTTTTACATGTTTTTCCATCTTCTCTTAGCAGGAATCCCTCCTGACACTTACAAACAAATGAATCACCAGCATTAACACAAGCATGTTCACAGCCATGGTTGACTGATTTGCAAATATCCTTGCCTGGGAATAGTGAGATAATATTTAATGTGGTTTGCTAGTTTAACTTTTTTTATAAATACAAAGACTGGGGGGGTAATCCCATGAGCAAAGCAAGCTGGAAGTCTGCAAACTGAAAGCGAATCTCTGGCTAGTTAAATGATAGACAGGTTAGCTTACATGCAGCATAAGTTCTGTACCACCTGAGCAGAAAGAATTGCATGGTTTGGATGGCCTCCCACTGACAATAAATCATTTTAGGATTAATCTGACTAGATTAAGGAGGAGGACTTTACGTTAAAAGCAGTAAGAGTGAAAGGAGGGAATAATTTAGTACAGTCATTTAGCACAAATTCATGCTGGTAAAACCAAAATTAAGCAAAACGCTACAGGACATGAAGCAAAATAATTCTTTAACATCCTTACATCAATGCCAAGAGTCTGCATAAACCCCAGAAGAGTAGGAACTACTCATTTAAGAGGATAAATAAAATCTAACTGGTATTGCTGAAAATTGATGGAAGGATTTGTATGACTGCAGTGTTAAAACCAGTTGGTTAAAACCTCTTCAAGAAGGACAGATGGGGAGAAAGTACAGAAGGAAGTGGAGCCATCTATCAGCATTCCCTTTCTTTTTCACTGCAACACAAAAGAAAATATTCTCAATTGCTAATGGAGAACTACCTTTACATAGAAAGTAGAACAGTACTGACAGTCAAGTACAGATTAACTCTTCAGCAAAATACTTAGGTTTAATGTGTAGGGAAGAAAAAACTTGTATTTTTACAAGAACTTCAGTCTAAGCCAAATTACCTGGAGGTCTCATGCTGCCAATACAAAAATTCCAAAAATCACTACAGAGGACAATCTTCTAACTCAACAAGCATTATGTTTAAGACATGACAATCTAAACTAGATCCCATTATAGCAGATAAAGAAGAAATTACCATGTAAGTAAAAATTAGCATCTGCTTATACACAGCTGTGTGCAACTCAGACACATTTGTCGTTTTTAAACAGAATCAAATACAAACCAGCAGCAGACATGGCTATTACTTCAAAAGGATGAATTTTACACAGCTGAAAGCAAATATGAACCAGAGTATTTTGGGATGGGGGGGAATAATAAAAAAAAATAAAAGAAGTCAATGATTGCATTATTTGAGGTTATTTTACTAGATAACTCCCTAAAATAATCTAAAAAGAATGTCAGAGTAGTTAAAAAAGCAACCTCATTTAGAAATTGAGATTGAAAACAGGTATAAGATTTGAATAATAATTGAAAGAAAGGAACATTCACAGTATTTACTGAACATGAAAATATTAGGCATTTGAAAACACTGAAATAATAAGATAAAGGACAAGGGGGTGCAAAGCCAACAAAATAAAGGATAGTATGAGTAAGTTATTTAAAGACTATTAGGGACAAAAAGCATTCTAACAATGTATTGTTAATTAATAGAAATGGTAAATTGCCAATCTTAATGCAGAAATGTTGAAAATATTTAGTGTATTCAGATCTGAACTTATGAAATAGGCTACTGATGATATTGTTGGAGTGAAGAGTTTCACCAGCTGAGAAGCAGGTCACACAGCACCTACTGAACACACACATTTTTAAATCAGTAACTCCAGATAATTTGCAGTGAAGAGTTGTAAAAGAGCTGGCTGAAGAACACCTTGGATGCTTCTTGTTACTTTTCAGTAACTCCTAGAACTCTGAGGAAGCCCCAAAACACTGAGCAGTCTCCATCCCCAGTATATGCACACACACTGAAAAAATACTATTGTTCCAGTGTTTGAAAAGCATGAGAAGTTCATTGTAAGCCTGTCAGCTTGACATTGATCTGCATTAAAATAATGGAATAGATAATGTGGAACTTGATTCAGAGTAAAATCAAAGAAAGAGGATTAATATAAATCAACTTGGTGTTATGGAAAAATAGATCCTGGAAAACTAAATAAATACCTTTTTTAATTGAGGATCATTCATTAAGCTCATGCTGTTCATACAATGGAACATTCAGTAAGGCAGCAGTCTTGGTATTTATTTTGATTAAGGAGATGATAGACTACAGAATCAACATTATATGGATTAACACTGGCTAGAGAGGTCTTCAGAATAAATTGTAAATGAGGGAACATCAAGTGGCTTTGTTTCTGAGAATTTGCCCTGCTCCTCTACTACTTCACATTTTTATGAACAACCCAAAAGAAAATACAAAATAATCACTGACAAAGTTTGTAGGTTACTCCAGTTTTGAGAGAATGGCAAATAAAAATAGAGCAGCTGCTGTTATAAGGAGACATGATCTTTTTGCAAGCTGGTTAACAGCAATTCATATGTATTTTAAAATAGCCAGAACTAAGCTTATACATGTAGAAACAAAGAATGAAGGCTGTACTTACAGGATGTAGGACACCTATGTGACAGAGTCTTAAACAGCTTATAATCACGGTAGATAACCAACAGAACACAAGTGCTAGCAGAATATTTTGGTCACAGACTAACGGTATCTTTGGTCATAAAAAAAGACAGATTAAAAAAAAAAGATAAAAAAGGATAGGTAGATTCAAATAAGAATTAGGTGAGTTATTGTTCCTTTACCCTGGACCTTGCTGTGTGTCCTATTAGAAGACTTCGTACCACTGTGGTGCCCCCACAAGGATGGTGATAAATAGCAGAGTTTTTAGAGGAGCAAGAAGAGACTTATGAAAAGATTAGAAAATATATAAAGAGCCTGAAGGAGTTTCATCTGCCTATCATTTACAAAAGAACATGCTAAGAGGTTAAGTTAAAGAACAGGTTAAGTCATGATGTGCATGAATATACACAGAATGACACAGTGGCAATTAGAACTTCAGCCCATCAAAGTAAAATGCAGCAACATCCTATGCTCAAGATTAAAACTCAACGTACTCAATATAGAAATGAAGTTCACATTTTAAAAGCTACATTCAAATGTTAAAATTGGCTGATTTTCTGAAATGTATCTTTACTTCAAACAATAATTAATTCATAGAAGTCTTATGACCTATAGAGAGCAATATTCTGTTCTGACCACTATGAATTGGTGAATAACCTCCTAATAAAAGGAAAATGAAATTTCTTCTTTTTTCATAAGCTACTTACTTCGGCATGTTTTCCCATCTTGCCTTAGTACAAATCCATCACGGCATTGGCAAGTGTATGAATCATCATCGTTAACACAAAGATGTTCACAGCCATGACTGACTGATTTGCAGATGTCCTTATCTAGGAATAATTTAGATTATTTACTACAGTTTGATGAATGAGAACATTTCCAAAACTTTAAAGACTAAAAGTAATAAGCTCCTAGAAATAAAGAATTTATCCTCCTTTTTGTCAGGCAAAATCCCCTATAAGAAGACCTATCTCTAACACAATATGTTTCTTCAGTAGACCTCTGAGTGCAAAAAATACAGTAACATAAAATAACTTACTTTTACATGTTTTCTTATCTTCCCTCAACACAAAACCCTCATAGCACCGGCACATGTATGAACTATCAGTATTCACACAAACATGCTGACAGCCATGGTCAACAGAATTGCAAACATCTTTATCTGGAAAAAAAATAAGGTTGCCAGTATTTAAAACATGTCTATGAATGCACAGATTATAAAGGATATCTTCTATTAAAGATAAGGATACTTACTTCTACAGGTTTTTCCATCTTCCCTCAGTGCAAATCCCTCATAACACTGGCAGATGTATGACTCATCAGCATTAACACAAACATGTTCACAGCCATGGTCAACTGAACTGCAAATGTCTTTATCTGAGAACAGTTGATGATATTTGGTTAAAGCACATCTACAGCGAATGTATCAAGCAGGGAGAAGTAATAGCTTTTATTAGGTCTACTGATATCACTGGAAGAAATGGGCAAAAATTTAGGCAGCAAACACTTCTTACTCTTGGTACCTGAAAAATTGTGAGTCGTCTTTGTCTCCAGTCATATCAGTTTGGCTATTAAAATACACTATTTTTGTCCACAGAGTCTCTTACAAGCTTCTGGCAGATATAACAATACTACTCCTATATTATAATAGTAAACTGTTGTTGTTGTATTTGTTAGAACACTTCCACAAATCTACATACTGTAGATAAAAGCCTATGAGTAATTATCAGAGTACTTACTTCTGCATGTTCTCCCATCTTCTCTCAGAATAAAACCCTCATGACACTTGCAAACATATGAGTCATCTTCGCTAACACAAATATGCTCACAGCCATGGCTGACTGATTTGCAGATGTCCCGTCCTAGGAATGATTGATATAAATACAGGTTTTGAATGAAAACATGTTAAAAAAATGTAGATATCAAAAGGAAGTTTTTTTCCAGTAAGAAGTGAAAAAATCCTTTCTTGCTTGCCTGGTGCATGTGCAAAAATGTTCAATAGATACCGATCACTCACTTCTGCAGGTCTTGCCATCTTCTCTCAGTGAGAATCCCTCACGACACTTGCAGATGTAGGAATTGTCAGTGCTAACACAAATATGCTCACAGCCATGGTTGACTGATTTGCAGACATTTTTACCTGGGAATAGTTTAATAGATAAAAAATTGTGTTAGTTAAGGGCAAAATGTTCAAAGTCTTACAATTCCCAGCTACTGAATGTTCTTGTCCTTGCTAGTGTACTGGACTCAATCCTGCAAATCATTTATAGCACCTGCTGTATTTTTTTATTGTAACGAAAAGGTACATCTTTGTCCTGCTAATTTTACAACCTTACTATTAAGGAAAAGTCCACTGTTCCAGTTCTAGAGTTTGTAGCATTTCACGTGTACCTAGCATGCACAGGGATTTCCAAAGGCACCTAAATCCCACATCCACATTTCAAGTAAACTTTCTGGTGAGAAACAGATCTTTCTATCATCATATTTTATCTTCAGTAATGAACCTGCTCAAACCTGAAATAGTTATGCTTTTTTTTCCCTGTGCTTAACTTCAGAAGTTGTTTGTCATTTTTCTGTAAAGTAGGATTACAAAAGTTTGGTGTAAGTAGTATTTAAGGGTAGTGAGAAAGACAAATCACATGCTCCTGCTGTGAAGTTCTGGAAAATTGTCAGCTATAATTGGGCAAGCAGATGTTCAGTGGTGTTTTCTGATACAGAATTTAGATACAATTCATATTTCAAAGTAAAATAAAATACAATCTATTAATTAATGTTAGATAAACTAACATCTTGCTTTCACTTTCTTCCCCACACCCTATATTTTCCTGCAAGGACTTAGAATAGACTAGACTAGACTATTTCAGTTGGAAGGGACCTACAATGATCACCTAGTCCAACTGCCTGACCAATTCAGGGCTGACCAAAAGTTCAGGCATGTTGTTAAGGGCATTGTCCAATTGCCTCTTAAACACTGACAGGCTTGGGGCACTGACCACCTCTCTAGGAAGCCTGTTCCAGTGTTTGACCTCCCTCCTGGTAAAGAAATGTGTCCTAATGTCAAGTCTAAACCTCCCCTGGCGCAGCTTTGAACCATTCCCACACATCCTATCCCTGGATACCAGGGAGAAGAGATCAGCATTTCCCTCTCCACTTACCCTCCTCAGGAAGCTGTAGAGAGCAATGATGTCACCCCTCAGCCTCCTTTTCTCCAAACTAGACAAACCCAGAGTCCTTAGCTGCACCTCATAGGACATTCATTCCAGCCCTTTCACAGCTTTGTTGCCCTCCTCTGGACACATTCAAGGACCTTCACATCATTCTTAAATTGTGGGGCCCAGAAGCGCACGCACTACTCGAGGTGAGGCCGCACCAACACTGTGTACAGCGGAATAATCACCTCTTTTGACCGGCTGGTTATGCTGTGTTTGATGCACCCCAGGATGCGGTTTGCCCTCTTGGCTGCCAGGGCACACTGCTGACTCATACGGAGCCTGCTGTCAACCAGCATCCCCGGATCCCTTTCTGCAGGGCTGCTCTCCAGCCAATCCTCTCCCAGTTTATACTTGTGCCTGGTGTTACTCCGTCCTAGGTGCAGAATCCAGCATTTTGACTTGTTAAAATTTCATTCCATTAATCATTGCCCAATGCTCCAATCTATCTAGATCCCTCTGGACTTCTGCATGGACAAAATATTTCACTTGCTTTTAGAGTGACAGTACTTTTTGAGCCAAGCAGAATTTGTCTCTGTTTGTGTGGAATAACAAAGTAGAGTGTTGTTGTGATACACAAACTGAGAATAAGTAGCTTTTCATTTGTCATGGTAATATCTGTATGACCTTAATTTTTTTTTTCTGTAAATGTTTTTTAATAGCAGATGTTGATGAGATCTATGGGTATTATTGGGATTACAGTTACAAAATACATAATGCCTATGTGTTTTTCAGAGACTTATCCATGATTCTTCTTTGATCACTTAATGATCTAAGCTATAAAAATGGAGAAAAATCTGCAATTAATTTTTTCTTGATATCTGCCACTCATCGTAACTGCATAATGTAGTCAAATGTGTAATGCAATTATCTCTTTTTCAATCATCCTTATCCCATACTGCACAAAATGAACTTTCCATTAATAATATTGCAAGCTTCATGCTGCATCAGGCTTTAGAAACATTATATACTTGTGCCTTGATTTGAGAAGAAAATTACAGTTGTCCCATATAAGGATGTAAGTCAGAATAAAATAGTTTTGAATCCACAACAGTCCAATTTCAGGGCTACTTTTTAAATGGCACAGATATTTAGGGTGTGATTCAGGTGCCTAAAAGTATGCATCCAGTACCACTTTAGATGCCTCAGCATATCCAAGATATTGACATACTGCTGGCAAATATGACACCAAAGGGGAAACTATGAACTTTTCGAATCCTTGAGCATTTAAAATGACATTGGACAGCAATGTTTAGGCAATCAAATCCTACCTTACAGATTTCTTCTATGTCTGTAATAAAAATCTAACTCTGAGGTGCTGAATAATGACTTACGTTTACATGTTTTCCCATCATTACGAAGCCTGTATCCTTCAAAACACTGACAAGTATAAGATCTGTCACCATTTACACACAAATGTTCACAGCCATGATCACTCAGAGCACAATAGTCAACTCCTGTAGGAGCAATTGAAGTTATTAAAAAAAATTAACAATAATGAATCAATTATTTTTCATCTCTAATATTTGCATGGCATATAAGCAAGTAAATATAAATACATTGAACTGCTTAAACAATAATCCAGTTCCTTATTCGATAATATACACATAGCTTCAATAAAATGTAAGAGGGCCTTGTGGTGTACTTTCCATTGGTTGCTTTAAGCAGAGTTGAGAAATCATACTTTCCTATGCTTAAATAGCTCAATGGAGTCCAGTCCACGTCTCAATACTTACAAATTGAATTTAAAAAAAACAACCCAAAACACCTTAGCAGTCATTTTATATAAGACAGTGGCAAAGACATAAAAGCTACCTTGTGAACATTCTTCTTTAAATACAGTCTCTAAATGGCCCGATGTGAAGGTGGCAGTCCCCAGAACTCACTTGTGCACCTGACTCAGCTGCCGTGGCAGCAAGCAGAAAACCTCTCAGGGACCTCACTGGGCTTTGGCTTAGACTATTCAAGCTTTTGCAAAGAATTGCAAATGACAAGTACTGTCAAATATGGTCCATTTTTCATCTTAAAATTCGTAAGTGTTTCTTCTCTGTAATACAAAGACATAGGACCCCTGGGATCCCGCAGGAAGCACTTGCTACTATCTATTGGCTACACAGACAGTGTCACTCATTTTTTTGTAACTGGTTGTTAGAGTAGAAACCTGTTTACCATTCAGGTGTTCCCACAGCTGCCTTAAAGGTACTTGTGCCTGTGTATATGACACCAGAATTGTAATTCCCAGATGTTTTCCCATTAGGAGGGGTATATGTTAAATGCTAATCCCTTCCATTCCACTGCTCATTCAGGAAATCCCAAAGTGCCAGAACTCTTTTCATGATAGCCTGAAAACATCCACAAGTTTTCAACAGCTATTCTGGAGCTCAGGAATAGGACAAATCTCTTTCCTAAATATATATGAGGAGAGGGGTATGCTGGCAAGAAGAGGAGCTATTCAAAAGGGCTCAGTTTCATTGCACAGAGGGATTCCAGAAGGTGCAGCACTGTTTTAATGCTGCTAATAGGTCTCCAAGTATGGCCTGGAGGAAAATAACTCAAAGAGTGAAAAAACCACCTCTTTTTACTACAAAGGAAAAGGGATTTTTCCATATGCAAGTTGATAAAACTCCATAGTTAGGCTGTTTCTAAATTTGCAGTGGTTCTTTTAGATAAATGTCTAGATAAATTGTTTCTAGCAGACCCTATCACTGTTACATGTATACTAGTTCTGCTTTGCCCCTGCAGCTCTCTAGAAAGGGGCAGACAGAAACAAAGTCTGTCAAGGTATTGGATAGGGCTAAAAAGGTTAGCATGCAGGCAAAGACAAGGTTAAAGACAAAGACAAATTGCCTTTACTGATTTGCCTCACTTCTCCCTAGATCATTTTTGTGACTGAGCACTTGCAGTTTGACTTCTGTTAAAACTGTGTTGCCTGAGTGCAAGAAATGGAGCAAACTCTGGAGCTACTCTAACACTGAACAAACTTGAAAAATAATGTACCTCCAAAATCTGTAGAAAAAGCAGCCAAAACCCTCTCATCAAAGAGGTCCAGGAAAAGTCACCAGGTAAAATGCATTCACATTCCTCTTTTCCTGGTCCTTTCTATATACTCTTTTTCCAGTGAAGGAGGCAATTTGGCTATTTGTGAAACTGCAATGATTCTCAATGATCATTGGATTTATAAAGGGCGGAGAGCTGTCATGACAACTTTTGTTCATTTATTAAGGGTTCCCATGCAAAATGTAAGGCTCAGTGTGGGACTCTCACTTTTCCTCCTGTCCCAGGTAAGCTGATGCAGTTTGCCTGGGGGACACTACTGTCAAGAATGACCTGTCAGTCAGACACATTTGTCATATGAATGAAAAACTGTCTCTAACACCTGGGGATGAACAGATCTTCCAAAACTTTTTTCAATATGTGACGATTTAGAGTTATCTTGACAAGTATCCTTTCCTAAGTCCTTTTTCTGTCTGTTTCTGCTTTCAAATAATTATTAAAGTATTATTGAAATGCAGACTGTAAGAATAAATCGAAGGTGTGTCCTCTTCCCTGTATGAAAACAGAAACCTTTCCCGGGTGAACTGACATCAAGGAGGTTCCCACAAGACTTACGTGTGCAGGTTTTTAGGTCTTCATTGATGACAAATCCTTCAGAGCACTGACAGACATAGGAGCCATCAGTATTTAGGCACAGTTGCTCGCAGCCATGATTGCTTTCAGCACAGTGGTCCACTCCTATTGATGTGTGTTAATAATTGAAGAAATCACATTGGAGCCTTAGATACATACACTATGACACTGTAGTTAGTACACGATGCCTTTGCAGAGTAAGGGAAAAAGATCAGTACAACTTTTTATTTATGCAGTATCCCCACCTATTTGAGTAACTTGAATTAATTAACAACACCTAAGTAAAATGAATACAACAACCCCACTTGGCAGATAACAAACTTGATGAAGTGCAGATTTCCCTTGCCAAAAATCACAAAGGGAAACTAATGCGGAGTGAAGGGAGAACCTTGAAGTCCTACCTAGTCTTACCTGCAGAATCATGCTTTCTTTCTTTAAAAAGCAAGACTCTCTCTTTTGTTCATCATAAAATTTTCTCAGAGAGAAAGTATGAATAGTAGTAACTCTTGAAACAGAAATTCTGGCTTTCATATTATTTCATAAACAGTAAATTCTTTTTCAACAGGATGAGAAATCACCAGTTTAGAACTTTAACCTGCCAACAGATTCAAGCAGTTAAAGCCTAGTGGGGGACAGATACAAATTATGAGTGTGAGAGTGTCTTAATATGTTCCTTTTCTTTGATTTTCCTATTCCTATTCCAAGTAAGATAAAGTGGAATATTTTTTTTAGTCTTGTATGCAACTGGTTGTGTGAAAGATGAAGGGTGGGGGAAGGTAGAGAGAGGTGTGAATTGGGTTTAAAAATTATATTGTCTCATAGAATGAACAGCAAAGCAGTAGGGTGAGATACGTGCCCTTGTAGATGTACTGTGTAACCTGCTGACTCTGTAAGTACAAAAAAAGTACATTTTAGGAAAAAAGCTTTATACTGAACTTCCTCATAATATTTGTTTGACTTGTTAATGGCTATTTTTAGTTATATAGGCCCAAATTACTTTAGCTTAACTTGATCAAAAGTAGTGGAGTTCTCTCAGACACAAACAGTTTCATATGTCGCTATTTGCAAATCATTTACAGATGTGAACAGGCATGTCTGTAGCTGTTTGTTTATGTAAAAAAAATTCTGTACTTAATGTAAAATTACTTAGTTTTAAATATTGCTGTTTATTAGTTTATTTAACTAAGCAACAAGTTTGCAGTAATTGGTCCAGATTTACCATTATATGTAGATAGAGATAACGTTGGCTTGAAAAGGTGAAGCTGAGGTGTCAGTTTTTACTAGCTAAAATAAGTTCCAGCTGGAACATTCTCCTTTTTCCAAGAGTTTACATCATCGTGAAGAGGCTTGTGTAACTTCTCAGAGCACACAAAAATGTGGGGGAAAAAAAGAAAATAACTATCCCCCCATATTCTCTATGAAAAATTGCATCTGTTTGGCACCATCTTTTACAATACAAACACCCACACTAATGTGAATTTTAACATTTAAATACTTTGGGTTCTCATGCAGAATCTTTTAACACGCTCTTTCAAAGAGTGGACTAATCACAAAGCTGCTAATTACCAGGCTTTAGAAATTAGTATAACTGTAAATTTGGTCATCACGTGTGCTTCACTACATGTGTAAAAAAAAATGTAAGAAGGAGAAGGGACAGAGAAAGGCTCAGTATTTTTAAAAACAATGAGTGTTTTGGGATATATTAATTTTTAAATATTCAGCTTGCGATAGCCTAAAACCATAATTGTTAAAAAGTCCTGAGCTCTTGCAACACATCCAAGTTTCCTTAAATATGGCTTTATCACAAACAGTTTATTTAAAAATAATTACTCCCTGGCCTATCAACTTTTTTTTAATTTCAGTGACTGAGAGTTCCTTTTGAAAAATGTCATAAGTACATCAGGGAAAAATGCTGCCAGTATTTTTGATGATGTGCAAAATGGTTCTCTGCAATAAAAGTATCTTCTAAAAACTGGGTGATGTCAAGTGGGCAATGTTGTTTTTTTCTGGTGCAACACTGATCCTTTGTTTAGTAACATTCTTATAAAAAGAGGACATTTTATCAAACAAATCACTGAAAGTGTAAACATGCAGAAGGGGGAAGTCTCTACATATCTTCACATATCAGCATACATCAGTATCAGGTGTGCTGCAGTTTACATAGCCCATAGCAATGATACAGATGTTCAACAGCAAGCACTGGCTTTGTGTTAGACACCTTGGCTGAACACATTTCCCCAGTTATTGGGATTGAAGAAGATGATGCTGTAGTTCTCTATTAGATCAAGGATCTCACTATAGCATTACTTCACCAGGACTGGCTCATGGTGGACTTTACAGTAACACAGGTTTGCATAGCTCAGAAAGATCTCAAAAGGGACCCAGGAGCATTTTCTCTCTCTGTTCACACCTCGCCCCACTGCAGTAACTAGTCACTGCAGTTCATGAGACACACTCATTTCTGCACGTATTGCCATCATGTCATTGGGCGTATCCACGATGACATTTGCACACAAATGACTCTTCCATGTTAACACATTCATGTTCACAGTCATGCTGACCTAAAGCACAGAAGTTTACATTTGTGGAGAAAAAAACAGTGAAGAATTCAAGCTGGCCATGAGTGTTTCTGAAGTAAAACAGGCTTTAAAAACTCATTTTTCTTAAATGATACTCGATTCTGTGCTTTGGACACCTGTTAAAGCTGATAGTGAGCTGAGGACCTGAGAGCGGATTGCAAATACTTGGCTATGCCAGACTTTACTTTGACTCGCACAGACCTGCTCCTGTAGTCATCAGAAATCATGCATCGTGGTGAAGGAGGAATGCCTAGTGCTAGTTACCAGTGATACATTCTCCCTGATTTATAATGAGGGCATATATGCAAATGTTCTGCTTTATTTTACAAGCTTTTCTAACATGAGCCTTGTTATAACAAGGTTTGGAATAGGAGCTTGATCCTGGAAATGTCACCAGGTTTACAGCCAAATCCAAAGCCCCCTAAAGTTAAGGGAAAATACCCCAAATGTGAATTACAATTTGCCTCTAATTCACAATTATTCTTGACAATAAATATTCTACACAATGCTGTTCTTTTGCTCCTATACTCACCAAGGCACATCCAATCTATAAAAACTTGAATGTATTAAGATACCACATAGATAATAAAAACCAGTATAGCATGGATTGCTGTAAAAACGGCACTGTGTAGACAAAGATGCTTCATGAGAGTGTATCTTTAAGATGGAAAGAAAATACAGTTCCAAAACCAGATAAATTTTATGAGTGTCTAGAAATATAATTATGTTGCTCCAGGCAAGCTTCTTATTCATAGAATATCAGCAGTGCAATTCTGCCCCCCAAGAACTGAGTCACCAGATCAGGCTAGTTCCTTTTGCTGAATATATTCTCCTTAAACTTTAACAACATTACATTGAAAATCTGCTGTGATTCCAGGCCCCCACTCAAGAAGAGCTGTAACACAAAAGTCTTTTTAAAGTAAATAGCATGGTGTGATTGGTTTAGAACCCTGACATTGCTGAGGCTGTTTTTACATTTTTTTTAGGAAACTGTGGGGTTTCGTGTGTGACTTTAAGTTGATTTTAATAGCTACATTACCTATGCAGTACTTTCCCAAGCTAATGAAATACATCTGTCCTTTGCTAAACCAACTGGGCAAAGGAAGGCGATTTTTTTTTTTTTTTAAAGTTGTTTGTGTCACTACTAGACAAGGTCAGAAAGTTTCAAACAAGTAATGAACTTATTGTTTTTGAGCCACTCTGGTTCCTATATTACTCCTCAGGTTTCCATAAATCTTTACAGAAAACATCTAATATACAATATACTGTACAAAACAGCAAAGAGTATATTTTTCCAGCATGACTGGCTCAGTCAAAATTCAAGTTCATAAAGAGACATTTGTTTCAACCTTAATGATGGAGAAAACTTTCATCCTTTCAGAATGGGAACCATTCACAGCAGGTTTAAGAAAAAAAAGCAGATGAACTTTATTATGTCCAAGGGATTACTCACTTTTGCATGTTTTCTTATCTGGATTAAGTCTAAACCCTTCTTGGCATTGACAAAAATAGGAATCATCTGTATTAACACATTCCTGTTCACAGCCATGGTCCTGAAGAGCACAATAGTCTGGTCCTAAATGGGAAAAATTTGTGTCAATGAGGAATATAATTACTCAGAAATAAGCTAAGTAAAAACTAGTTACTTTGTTTTCTTTTCTTTTGCCTTTTTTTTTCTAGGCATCATTCTGACTTCTTACCATATTGTTTCAAACTATGAAAATAAAATGTTCCTTTTTTCCAAATACCTGCTATACTTAGATATACCTGGTATGTACACTTCAATGAATTCTTTGAGAACACATATACTACATGCAGTAGAGAAGTTAGAATCTTAAATACTTCTTAACATTTTGCAGCTAAGTCCTATACATTGCCTCATCAAAATTGTCTCTTTATTTTACTCAGAGCAAGTTAGATGTGATCTGTAATAAATATACCAACATGCTTTTGAATGCTGTTCATTTGATCAAAGCAGGACAATCAGGTCATCAGGAGCACAGGTGTTTTAACAGCTCTGGGTGTTTGCTACGTAGTTCTTCAATTTAAAATGCTCGTGAAAGGGAAGATGAGCAAAGTCTAGAAACAGTTACTACTTGTGTATAAAGTACCTTAAAAAGGAAAGTAATTGTGCAGTAAGCACTGGGATATTTACCACATAGTGTTTACCACTATTGGTGAAGTCAAAGAACCTGACATTCACTTAGGTGCAGTGTCTGGCCATTACTTAGTTTTCTATCAGTGGAATTAATTAACTTACACTAGTGAAAGAATGGCCTTAACCCCTCAGCACTGCTAAAAATACATAAACAAGTCACAAACCTAGTAAGTCACATTTGTGAAGACATCCAGGCACTTTTGAACACCTCATTACATAACCTGAAAACTGATATTCAGAGGTTAATTATTATTCCCAGAGGTAACTGGCTTCCTGAGGCAGGAACTGTTCTTTCCTTGTATGTGTGGCAGGCTAATGCAATTGAGCCTTTACATATGATGAAAGACTTTAGCAATAATAAACCACCTATATTTGCAGGATAAACAAAGTGGAATGTGACTTTCTAAGAAAACCGGAGAGGAGTATTTTATAATTTATGAACTCTACTTCATATATTTATAGAACATTTCCTTTACCAAAGCTTTTTATGACAGCATATGCACATACACAGATGCATAACACAGGGATATCTTATCTGTTTACTGAAAAAAAATACCAGAAAATACAGTTTGTTCAAGAGTGCACTGAAGAGACAGAAACCATAAAGCCACGTGTGTGCACCAGAGGAATATGGCTGTATGCCTTCTGGACCTACTCAGTGCCGTGTTGCATTTACCTGCTCAAATCCTTGCTAACTCAAGTGTGCAGGACAGACTTTTCCTGGGTAAATGATTCTGAAGATGACCACAAGAGTTGAAAAATATGTATTATTATCTTTGTTGGAACCTTGAGGCTATTATGTTGGGAACACTAAAGACATATTTCACAGGGCTTCATTAACACCGTCCATATTAAGGTTGCTAACAGAAGGCCTCTACCAGCTACTGCTCATGTGAACCCACCCACAACTCAAACAGGGACCTTCCCTAAAGAACAACAGTTGAGGCTCAGCACCCCTAAGTACTAGCAGAAGCTATCATCCGTCCTCTTGAGAGGAGCAGCAAGAGTGACAAAAATCCCCTTAATAGTTAACTTAGTAGCTAAGAATGACCTCTTCCTGCCTCACTGATAATCTGATTTGCTGCTCTCTTCCAGCCACACATAGAGTTCTCTGCTGGTGTTGGCAGGGTTGCCCTCATGAGCCGTGTTCCTTGTATTTAATTCTAAGAAGTTTGGAGTAATTCCCAGAGAAAACATTCGTCAGATATGCATCACTGTACTGATAACATTTACATTTTCAAGCTTTTCTTTGTAGCCATGAGCATGAAAGCTTACTTTCTATTTTTGAAAGGAAAGCCAGGATTCTGAGATAATCACGAGATCTCGGGAGCTGGTGCCCCAGGCCCAGGCCTGCTTGCTGATGCAGAGATCTGTTCTGGCATGGGTGCGAGTCTTGGCTAGTTGGCGATCATCCCCAAGATTCAGTATGTAAGCCAAATATGTAGAAATTTATATGAAAGATCTTAAATTTACAAACATTTTAAATCCAGTGATCTGAAGTTTGTTTCTTCATGCTGTTTATGCTGACTCAAAGGCAGCATGATTCATAACATATGGAAGCTAGGGGACACTTTTGCTCTGAAAAGCTCTCATGCTGTCTTGACTTTTGCACATTAAGAGCTACACAGTTCTTTCATTCATGCTTTATTAGCAAGGCTCAGAAGATATCAAGTGTAAGGAAAAGTGGCTTAGTAAGTTTTACTTATGCTTAGACTCAGGACATGCATCTTGAAGGAGATTGATTTGACATAGTATTTGCTCATTCCTCCCTGACTACTCCTTCTGAATCAATCTCTATGGCCTACCATGTCCAGTCACTTTGATTTTTCCCTAATTGCAACCTGATGGGATTTTCTCCCTTAACTGTAAACTAATTTAAAGCATTTACAACAAAACAGAATGCAGTTAACATGGCAGAGGCGCACAGACCTCTAAGAGGCCTTGTCTGTGGCCTCTGCCTCTTGGCTTGGGAGCTGCATTTAATGTCAGGCTCTCACCCTTGGTTCTTGCTTGAGCTATGTTAGAGGTACACCTGTGCCTAGCCTTGCATTTTGCTGATGCTGACCTGCTGACGGGCTGGCTTGATTTCCTGAATTGACCTTAGACCTCTCTTGACACTATGGACTTGTCTGGTGATCATTGGGGTGTTGGCTGAGCCTGGTTAGTCATGGGATCTCTTTTGTTCTTCTTTGGGTACTGTGGGACCAAAGGCCTTGTCAGAGAGTTTACTGACCCTGCTTGCCTTGTAGCCATCCTTGGCTCCCAGCTTGCACTCCATTGTGGAGTAGTGTACTTTTGTGTTATATGTTAAAGATCTCTTCCATTCCACAGAGATCCAACATGAAACCATAGATGTGCCTGCTGAGAGTTTCTGGTCAAGATCAAAGGGGAAATGACACTGGGAATGTGATTGTGGAGTCTGTTACCCCACCTGACCAAAAGGCTGTAGTGAATAAGACTTTCACAAACAGATAGCAGAAGTCTCCAGCTCACAGGCTTTTGTTCATTTCGGAAATTTCAGCCAGCCAAACACTTGCTGGGAGGGTAAGATATCATTGTGCAGGCAAGTCAGGAAGTTTCTGCACCAACTTGGTGACAACTCCCTAACACAATTTCTTGAGAGGTGAGGTTCTTCTTGTGTTGCTGCTGTGACTATGAGATGACTTGAGTTCACAATCCAGAAGGCTGTGAGGGGAAACAGCAGAATTCAGACTCCATATTTTACAAGCTCAGATTTCAGATTATTCAGGGAATTGCTAGGACGAATCCCCTGGGAAAGAGCCAAGAAGAGAAAGAATGCCCAAGAGAGCTAGATGATTTTTAAAGAAAACTTGCTAAGAGCTCAGGAACAAATGATCCCATTGTACTGGAATATCTGCTTAGAAGATCAAAGAGCTTTTCAGTGAAATAAAACACAAAGAGGCAAAATAGTAGAGTGAGAAAGAAGGACCAAGAAAAAAAGAGGAGTATAAAAGCATTGCTTAGGCTCTTTGGAACAAAAAAAAGCCCAGCTGGACCTATTACTACTGAGGCACACTAAGGGTAACAAGAAGAGAGCCTACAAATATGCTGGTAGCAAAAAGAAAAGTCACAGAAAACATGGGTCTTTTGGTTGGGCGAACAACCTAATGATGAACAATACAGAAACAGCTGAAAAAAGTAATGCCCTTTTTATTCCTGGTTCTCACAAACAAAGCCTTCTCCCAGATTTCCATTTGTACCAGCATCGTTTGGGAAGGAGAGGGGCTAGCAACATTGGTTAGAGACTACTTAGACAAACTGGATATACACAGATCCATGGGATGACTGGTATTTGCCTGTGGGTGCTGAAAGAGCTAGGTGATGTGACACTACTATCTACAATGTATGAAAATTCATGGGGACTGAGAAAGGTCCCTGATAACTGAAAAATGCTAATGTTACACTCATCTTTAAAAAAAGGCAAGAAGAAAGATCCAGGGGGCTATAGACCAATGCGCATCGTTTCAGTCCCAGGGTCATGGGGCACATCCTCTCAGAATCAGATTCCAAATATATGAAGGACAAGAAGATTATCAGGAATAGTCAACATGGATTTACAAAGGGCAAACCACACCTGACCAAGCCGTTCACCTTCAATGATGAAATGACTGCATCTGTGGACAAGGGAAGATCAGTGGATGTAATACACCTTGGCACTAGTAAAGCTCTTGATGCTGCCTCCCACAGCATTCTCATTTGGAAGCTGAGGAAGTATAGGTTGGAAGAAAGAACTGTTAGGTGGGGTGAAAATTTGCCAGGCCACCAGCCTCAAAGGATAGTGATCAATGGCTCATGTCTGGCTGGTTGCTGATAATGACCAGGGTACCACAGATGACAGTACTGGGGGTCACATTGCTAAACATCTTCAGTGACATAGATGATGACACAAAGTGCACCCTCAGCAAATCTGTGGGTGACACTAAATTAGGGACAGTGACTGAAAGCAAATAGCAGAACTTCAATACAGAGGAACTTTGATAAACTTGATGATTGGACCAGAAGATGTCTTGTGAAGTTCAGCGAGGAGAATTGCAAAGTTCTGCACCTGGGTTGGAAAAAACCCATAGTTTTTACAAACTGGGAAGTGAGCTGCTGTCAAGAAGCAGCATGGGCCAGCTGCTCCCTAAGGGAAGGAGAGCCAGGAGCCAAGGGTGATAATACAGCTGAGCAGGGCAGGGGCCTTGCCAGACAGGCACTGCCCTGCAGTACCCAAGCAAGGTGAGCAGGGCAGGCCTGGAAATGGTAGCCAGGTTTAACCAGAAGTCCAGATCATCAGACAAATACATGCTGCTGAGGCAGGTCTGAGGACAAGTCAGGAAGCCAGCCTGCATGTCAGGATGAGGTGAGGCCACTGCTGGTGAGGGCAGCCAGGGTCTGACACAACCCAGTGATCGCTGGGTAGGTCCATAGCAGCAGGGCAAGGCCACGGTCAAACTGGGAAGTCAGTCTGCAGGTCAGGTTCTGGATCAACAAGGGCTATTGCCAGGCCCAGCTGGAGACTGCACTTGGCATACTTTGTCCAGTTCTTGAACAATCCCTTCCCTTCTCCCCCCACTTAAAGGGAATAAACTGAAGAGGGCTCAACAGAGACCTACTGCTGGGACATAGTACAACTGACTTGTGCACTTGAGGAATCTGGTCTTACTGAGTTTGGTGAAAAGGAAGGTATCTAACTGCAGCCTACAATTACTTCTTGTAGGTCATTACAAAGGTGATGGAGCTAAACCCTTTTTGGTGGTGCCAGATGATGTAACAAGGAACAATGGTCACCACCTGTGGCTTGGGTGATTCGCGTTGGACATGAGGAAAATGTTTTTCACTAGAGGGATAGTGCAGCAGTGGAACAGGTTGCCTAGAGAGGTTGTGGACTCTCCACTGGAGCTTTTTGAGACTCGACTAGACAAAACCATAGCTGACTCGATCCACAGCTTGTGGCAGTTCCACTTTGAAGAGGAGGCTAGAGTACATGACTTTCAGAGATCCTGTCCAACCAGCATTTGAAAGCTTTCGTGTTTCCAACATAGACAGCAGCCCATGGCCAGACTGACAGTCTATATAGCCCAATGTGCTGTGTCAAGCACAGCACATTATACCTAAGCACAGTATACCTAAGTAAGAGGATAGAGACAGGACAAGCCTGAAATACTATTTTCCCAGAACACTCTCTCACTTTCCAGCAGTTTGTGCATCATCAATTCAAACAGGTTAAAATAATTCATACAGTTAGACTATAAGCTAAAAACCACTCAAGACATATAAAATGTTTATGCAGTTTTAAGGTCTTTGTTCAGTTCAAACTCAGGGAAAAAGCACTGCTTATAATACACATTCTTAAATAGAAGGAATTAACAAAAATCTGTGTTTGTGCAGTGGAAAGCACTTATGCTATAGTAAGATTTCAAAAATATATGGATGTAGAAGCATACGTGGAAGTATAAAAGAATTTAGCCAGCCCTTAGCTGACAGATACTTGACAAATGGGCAAATTCATACAATTTACAAGCAATGTGAACAAGTACAAACTGTATTCTGGCCCTTGTGGAGGCAGGAAATTCACCTCCCCTGACTCTGACCATCTGAAAATTAGGTGTCTAGCCTGGCAAGTCATTCAGGCTCCCTGCACAGTCAAGGAAAATACAGGCACTTCCATAAATTTGTGTCAGAGCTGTGAGCAATCACCTTCTAGAAGTGTGTGTTTCTTTTCCTTGATCATAAGGTCAGATGTACAGCCTGGGTTAGATGTTTTCTTTCTAAATGTTAAATTTAAGTGAAATAGATACCAAGCATAATATACAATACAGTCTATAGGCTAACATAGTCTCTCATCATAAAGACTGAAATGCTCCCAAGGCCGTAAAAACACAGAAATGCGGTGCTATATTGATGCATTTTTTGAGAAATAATGTTTGAACACATTATTCAATAATATGGGCTAAATTCACCACTGGCATCAGCAGTTCCACTCACCTAAAACTAATGGAGTTTGTCTGCTTACAGACACAATAGTAACATTTCTTTATCAAGGCCCATATTTATGAAGAAAGGTAACTAGGAAGGTACATTAAGGTTTTCCCTTCACATTTCATGAAACTGAGTTATGACATTAAACACAGTGGAGTTTTTAGCTTGTTTTCCCAATTACAGGAAGCCTTGGCAAGAGTAATTTCTGGTCTGTCAATTCCTCTCCGCTTTATATCCACTCCTAACTCTGGTAATTTTTGAGCTTGTTCGCCTGGTATCAACCTAGTTTGACAAACAAGAAACAAGCAAAGCCATGAAGTTATTATAACCTGATGGAAACATGGAAGCTTGCTAGAAGATACTGATGTTGCCGGAGCTTTGGCACACTATCAAAGAACTCACTCTTGAGAAAAATCTGTAGGAAAATAGGCTGCAATGTTTCCTTTGATTGTGGAACTACTCTTATTTAATTGTAGCTCGTCTTACAAACCGAGCAGATTATAAATTGTCTTGCACAGACTTGTTTGTTTACCCAGCTAGGGACATGATATTCTAACTGAAAAATCTGGATAATCAAAGAGACTATGCAAGACAAAGCTTTGGGCTTTTACTGTTGAAAAGGAGCCTGGTTTCATGTTAAAAGCTTCCTGTTCATAGGAGGGACTCCTACCCTTAGCCCCTCCCCCAAAACCCCAAACTACCCCCCAAAACAACTTGCATTGCTTTCAAGACCTTTGGCTTCCAGGGTGCTCCAACATTTTCTATACCTGACACATTATTCAGTGTTCCCAGGACCAATGGGAGTATTACTGCTGAGAACTGGAAGACAGAAGCACAAACTGTTCATAATTAAACCTTATCACAACTTACTTCTGCAAGTTCTTTTGTCTGGATTTAAAATGAACCCTGGGTGGCATCTACAGTAGTAGGAGTCCTCAGTGTTAACACATTCATGTTGGCAACCTTGGTTATCCAAAGCACAGTAGTCTACAACTGAAAAAGAACAAGACCAATGTGTACAATTAGAAAAACAAAATTAGAACTATTATGCATAGATATTATGGTACTAGTTACACAGAGTAGCTATAAAAGAAGGAAAAGCTGACATAATTTCTGTCCTGAAGAGCCTTTCTGCAGAAAGTAGTGCACTCTCAATATCAGTTGGTAAATCATATTTTATATGAATCCTGGATCATTTCTCCTACCCTTTGAATATTTATCAGCTCTCAGATTGTCAGGAGCCTTCTCAACATGTTTTCTCAGATCTGGAAACCATGCCTCAGTCAGTAACTCTGTCCAGATGTTCACACTGTAGACCAGGGCGTAGCAAAGTTTGTTTGATTTAGTTCTGTCTTCTGTCTCTCCAGTCCCAGTCCTGGAATTGCTCTACTTTTCCTTAGTTCCCTCCCAGCTGTATTAGTTCTCAAGAGCTGTTCCTGTAGTCTGAGTATTTAGGAGACCCATGGTGATACCTTCTACATCAAGGACTGTCACAGTACATTCATTCCCTCTAATGTGCTCGAGATTCATCCTGTACAAAGCAGCTGCAGCTATGAAGCCTGAGAGCTTCAGGCTAATATTCACCACTGATATTTTGCTTATATAACACCTTTTGTATGAGCAAAATAAAATATCATAGCTCATCCGTCACTTATTTTGTAAGTCTGTGCATTTACGACACAAACCCATATTTACAAGATAGATTGCCAAAGGTTAATAAGGTAATACTTTAGAGTTTACTCAGTCAAGCCCATTCAAAAGTGCTTAAGAAGTTAAATGATTTTTTTTTTTAATTTCTTTTCAGGTTAAGCTGTTTCTTCACAAAGAAAGTCTTAGAAGAAATTAAAGATAAGTCACAAAACAGGTGTTCTGTCCCCAAAGAGCTGCCAAGCCCACATTAGGCAAGTTTACCTGATTCTTTCTGCAGAAGACAGTAATGTGCTTAGCTTCACACAGACATTTAACGAGACAGGTTCCCCTTCTTTGCCAACTGAGTAATTTTTTCATTACTTTATACTGCTGAGCCTCCAAATTGCTCTAAGAGGAGTAATTTGTTTTAATGATATCAGTTCCTTCTTCAATAGCCATGCCTTTGCAAATCATGCATATATTCAGGTGTGCTAAGATATTTAGTCAAGGTCAGCTAGTGAGGAAAGCAGGTAATCCATTCAGTTACTTTGAAAGAGCTTCTTTAACGCTTCAGAATATTTGTGTTGAATCATGTCAAATTAGACTACTTACTGGCTACTATGCGAGACCATTTTCCTGGCAAGTGCCTTCCTGTTTCCAGACTGAATAGCTTCATATAAAAATATATTTACTGAATATATATTTCAAGGTTATAATGTGTCATACAATTAGTCAGCTTTCCTCTTAAATTAATTCTAACCACATGCACATTTTCAAGTGTTTTAAAAGACACATTAAGAAATAAGTAGGCCAAAGAGTATATGATTTTTTTCTATCTAGCATCATACCTGGGAAACAGTCCATATGGATCACTCCATAAAGTCACCTCCTCCTCTGTATTTAAACCCTAGTGAAATGCATTTCTACCACAATACCTGCAAATGTCTGACTAATGATGATAAAGTTTAGAATAGAATAGAATAGAATAGAATAGTTCCAGTTGGAAGAGACGTACAATGATCATCTAGTCCAACTGCCTGACCAATTCAGGGCTGACCAAAAGTTCAAGCATGTTGTTAAGGGCATTGTCCAATTGCCTCTTAAACACTGACAGGCTTGGGGCATTGACCACTTCTCTAGGAAGCCTGTTGAAGTGTTTGACCTCCCTCGGTAAGGAAATGCTTCCTAATGTCAAGTCTAAACCTCTCCTGGTGCAGCTTTGAACCATTCCCATGCATCCTATCCATGGATACCAGGGAGAAAAGATCAGCACCTCCCTCGCCACATCCCCTCCTCGGGAAGCTGTGGGTAGCAATGTCACCCCTCAGCTTCCTTTTCTCCAAACTAGACAAACCCAGAGTCCTTAGCCGCTCCTCATAGGACATTCCTTCCAGTCCTTTCACCAGCTCTGTTGTTTGAGGGACAACTAAACAGGCCTTAGAATGCTCTATTATCAACATCTGAGCAACTATGACCCTAAGCGCTTTCAGATTACAATCTTTTGAGGGAGGAAAGAGAGCCTTCTTATGGCTATGCAGCTGCTAATGTACTGTGGACAGAAAGGAAAAAAAACCCAACAAAATAAATAACTAATTTTTCCAGGCTTGCTTTTTTCCATTTATAGCCTTCTGGGGACCTCTTACAGAAGTAGGTCTGTTGGCCTGTAAGAATCATGAGCATACCAACTTAAATAATGCCTTTCCACTAACACAGTTAAGAAGTGAGAACACTCTTTTGACAATTGCTTTTGGGGGTAAGTATTATTCCCTTTTTTCAATAATTTTTATATACAAATTGCCCTAATTCCAGGCAGGCTTAGCCTTGCAGACTGGCACTAGTAACTGACCTACAAATTCATTTCACTTTCAGCTTCATGTTTCATTTCAGTGGTACTTGCTTAGAAGGGAAACTTGTTAACAGCATTCCAGTCAGCAAGTAGGTAAGTTGTCCATGGAGTTAAATCTTACTGAAAAGACTGAGAAAAATTATAAATCTCTATTTCTTATATTGAAGTACTGTAATCCTTTAGTTGGTATGAGGAAAATATACAGTTTGTATAAGAGCAAAGCAGAATATTTTCCTAATTTTTTAAGTTTTATTATTTTCATATTTCTGTACTGAGTCACGAGATATACACTAGAATGTGAATACTTAAAGATCTCACTGTTTTTAATGTTAGCCCATGCCTATTTCAATAAGAAACTTTTCTAAAGGATGAATTAATGACCTTTTTAGTGAGCAAGTGATTAATTTGGTTGTCATCTACCCATGTTTGTTCCAACCTGTTTTTCTTGCTTGGAATTAGTTGGTAAGTGATGAGAGCCGTCTTTTACTTCCAGTTACCAGTTCTGCCCTCTGGGTGCTTACATTGCCCTCTCTGAATTGTGGACAGCATGAGTCACCTTTCTATTGTATTGTTGGTTTACTCTGATGATGTTTATATAGGTTATTCAGGTATAAGAAAATTAAGTAAGTTAAGCAGAAAGGTAGAAGAAAAGGGTAGGAAGAAAAAGTGACAGAATAAGTAAAGGCATATAAGGAGGATGAAAAAGAATGTGGGGGAAGAGTAGAGCAGACTCATGGAAGACTCGTAAGAACCTAGAAAGCAGCCAAAAAAATCTAGCAGTGCCAGGACTGCAGAGAGGTGCCAGTAGCCAGACCACTGCCAGGAGAAGACTTCCCAAGCCCAACAGCTGCAGCAATATGGAGACAGTCTAGCACCAGTGCCAGGAAAGAGAGGACAGTATGTCCAGCAACATCAAGAAGGTGGAGAGACAAAGTGGCCAGCCACAGGATGGAGAAAGAATGGCTCATTACCATCAAACTTTAACTGACAGGATTTTGTTCATGTGAAAGAAGGGAAGTTAACATGAAAAGCTGTTTAAAAAGGCAAAGTGATAGTGCTCTGCCAGCCATACTTATCACTGAGCAGACAGTTTCAAATATTGTTTAGTCTACAAATTTGTTTGTAAACCGTGTGTTGCAAACACTCAGAGTCGTTGGCCATTCAGTGATCACTTTGAATGGATATGTTGTGAGCTGCTGGTTGTGAGATTTTATTTAATTATTGCCATTCAGGTAACTGGCTGACGTGTCAATAAAGCAATTAGTATTGCCTTTGATCCTTAACCAGAGAAATTAGCCCATCAGAAAGAAGGGAACTTAGTAAACCTGCCTGTGAAATGAGTTTTCTGCATACCCTCATTTACTTTTGCTGGAGTTAACGTTTTAGAAGTCTTAGATATCTTAGAGAGAAACCTTTGGCTCTTTCAGAGAACTGCAATGTGTATGTCCTACTGAAATTCTCTCTTCATTCTCTGGATGAAGAGGAGAGAGTAACCTTAATGAAGTCACTGCTTTTTGCAAAATTGTCATTGTACTCGGTGGTCTCTGGTATATGTGTACCTCAAGATCTTTCTTCTGATCCTGCTTATTTGATAATAAATACTTCACAGAAAGGAATGGTTAACTAGCTTAAGAGTAATGAAAACTGAGAGTTATCACTACTGATTCAGAACTATACATAGTCTCCTTTACAAGATTTTCCAGCAAGGATGATTATTCATTTGTGATCACATCTGCGGAAGCTGTACGTTCTTGGTAGCAGCATATTCCTCAAAAATCTCAAATCGTTCAAATATGAAAAGTCAAATTCTGGAGACTGATAGCTAATATGGTTTGCAGACAAATTAGCATCAAAACCGCAAATTACCCAGTCAATCTTTTCCTGTTCAGGAAATGTAGAGAGGCTAAGTTCTGCAAGGGTAAAACATAATTAATATACATTGAACCATTCATCTGCATCAGTAAGAAATGAAAAAGATAAATGGTCACATAAATGCAAAAGAAACTTGAAAAATAGAAGTACTAATAACGTGCTTTAAAATCACAATTAATACTGCTAATTATTGCAGGGGTATGAATAGCATGAGTTCATGGTTTTTTGCTAAACTAGTTATAAATGAATAGAAACTAAGTGGAGAGGAAAGACAGCTATAAAATGCAAGATACCATAGTGAACCCATGCATGAATTGTATTTTGAAAATAATTGAAAATAATTGAGAATATGAAAGCTTCAAGTGTCATCAATAGAGCTTATAATAGGCCTGTATCCTTCCATGCCGAAGAGAGTTAGTGAGGAGGGAGAAAAAAAATGTTAAAGATGTATCACATCTCCAAATGGCACTCTTCAGACTTTGCAGAGGAATTATTAACAGGCAAAAAACAAGCGCCACTGTAAGAAATTTAATAAATGGCACAGAAATATTTCGAAGCTTTTAATAAGAAAAATAGGCTTTGTATTTATTATAGAGGATAATATTAGGTTTGACATACAAAGAATTTCACCAAAATTTATTTTCATCCCTATGATGCTATGGTAGCTATCTTCCCGATAAGAATATCTTGGGCTGTAAAGGACCCTTCAACTTAATAGAAAATGGTAACAACAGCTGATGACAATAAGCATGAATATTTCGGATTAGAATATATGGTAGGAAAGAATTTGTGATAAAAGAACCTATCGACAGAAGTCATGGATTTTCTGCCTCAGGATATAGTCAAATCAGTAGCAGAGAAATACATGCTTTATTCTAACACAGGTAAAGGTCATGAGGATTAGCTAAGGTTACTGGATGAACTTCTGTGGAGTGTTAGATGTAGAAATTTGGGCCAGAACATCTAATGGGCCTTCTTGCCTAAATAGCCATTATTAGCTGCATTTTCAAAACAATTCAACTTCAGAAAGTAGGTTCTTAAAATGGTATATTAGTGGCCAAATTATGCTGAGGGTAAATTATGCTGAGAAATTTAAAGACTCCTGCACTGAGATCATGAAGCTACAAGTAAGGGAAACATTTCTGAAGAGTAAGTACAGAGTGAATGTTCTTCAAAACTGCATATGTTACCCTCGGTCTAAGAATCCTCAGCAACTCATTTGTGTGTCCCATGTGAAACTACATGCAGAAAGTTCAGTTCCATAAACTGTCATCTATTTTGTGCCTCAAAATAGGATTATCCTGCAAGAGAATAACTCTGTGAAGGTAGTAAGAGACAGATTAAATTATGTTAGAGTTGTTTAAAATGACAAGAAAGAGTAAGCTGTTGGACAAAAGCATTGTGGTGGCCTGTGGCAGATCTGGGGTCAAGGATTCACTTGGATTCACTTCCATGGGATTTCAGCATGTGTTGGAAATTAAGCATGCATTTAAGTGCTTGCCTGAAGAGAATACCTAACAAATAAGGTGATTTTTTTTCAAGGACTAACTAGGGTTTTTTTGTGGTGGATACCAGAAGACAGTATTTTCCCAAAATGTAGCATGGGATGAAAAGTTTATGAGAAGGTTAATAGGCTAGTGGAGATTATCCTAAAAGTATTTACTGTGTATAAACGAGGAAGAAGAGTAAGATACTTAGGTGGTAATAAAGAGGGAAGTATGTTTTGTGTTAAAAATATTATTACACTGTATTTCCACACTCACTCTTTTGAGTTGTAATTCTTAGAGCTGATGTTTGCTTCTTTACTGCCCATAGCGAAAATTAAAGGCACATTGTGGATGGGTTCTTAAGGAGGGCTAAACTTTCCTTAAAGTCATCTTCCCCAAAAGAGTTTGAAATATCTCCTGGCATGACCATAAAAACAAGTGAGAAATAGCAAGAAATTGTCCATTTGCAAGTTTTTCCATGTATAACTTCTGTCTGAAGAGGAGCTACCAAGTTTGTCTGGCTTTGTTTTTTAATGGCCACATATATCATGTCAGTACATTGCTGGCCACCTACATGGATCTAGAATAAATCATCTGGTGTGTTGTTTCAAAAGAGTAATGTTACATTCCGTGTGAAATTAGTTGGAACAATTTTCCCAAGTCACTATTCATTATCAGTAAAGGCCTACGAACATGCCAATATGTATTCTTCCTTATCTACCACTCATATTGGAGAAGAGAGCTTCCCATCATTGTCTAAGCCTAAACCGGATATTAATTTACATTGAATTTCCCTTTGGTTTGTGTCAAGAGATAAATGTGAATTGCTAAATTCATACTCACCGACACAATTCTTTCCATTTGCATCAAGCTCATACCCTTCATAACACTGACAGACATAAGACCCAGGTGTGTTCACACAAATCTGCTCACAGGCATGTTTCTCCACAGCACAAAGGTCCTGAGCTACAAAACATAATTGCATGAATATGAAATTCTTTGACCTTCTATTATGCATGGGTAGACTATAGATAAAAAAAAAAATTCAGAAAGCTATAAACAGCTTTTTAGAGATGAGCTCATTTTAACACAGATCATGCCAATGTTCGTCAAACAGTGAAAGCCTTATGCCAGCACGAAAAATCACTCAAAGCTGAGCTCATTCCTTCAGCCAAAGGCAACAACTATTGATGGGTCAATGGTGCCTAGTAGAGTTTCTTCACTGTATGTTTCTCTAAAAAGTTTGAAGAGCATTCTTCAGGGTTTTTTGGAAAAAAACTAATTGTGTTTCTTTGTGTCTTTTTTTTTTCTTTTTTTGCATAACCCTACCAGATAAATGATGATGAGTTTGGAAAGGGAAAGAAAAGGAAAACACAACACCAAAAGACTTGGGGATATTTCATTTCTGAGTTTTATAATTTTTCAGTTTTGTGCAAAATACCATAGCAAGTTACCCCTTCCAAGCAAAAGATCTCATTAGGAAATTTGCAAAGACAAATGAGTTCAGTTCAGCACCTCGCTGAATGAAGCACATTGGGCTTTCTTTTCAATAGACTAAAGCTTTCTGAGAACCCCAAGTTTTCCCGATGAAATCTCTGGAAAGCAGAGTACTTTGTGTTGCTCAGGATCGGGCCCAAAGACTGCTCAACACATAATGACTGTTTACAGCTACAAAAAAGGCTTTTGGAACATGTTTGAGGAAACTAGCCAAGCAAATATGAATTTTCCTTTATAGCTGTCTGCTTCATATCAAGCGGCATGATGAACAGCATAAACAGTTCTTTAACTCTCTTGTTCCAGTATAAACACACACAAATAGATAATTTCCCAGCTTGTTTCAGCTACATTTCCTCTTTTGTACTAATTTGTGTATTAATGTAAGATTTGAACATCTCTAGGGAAGAATGGAACAGATTAAGTTAAACAAACAAATACAGTGTAATGAGTAAAGAATAGCCATTATCTGACACAACCACTCTTCTCTAGAAAAGTTAGATCAGAGTATGTGAAAGGAGCATCCTTTGCATGGATGCAAAACTATCTTAATGAAATAAATGTAACAATATTTCAAGTTAAACAAAAGAACTTTTTTCCCCTAGTTTTGTTCTGGAAGATAGCCAAGTTGCCTTTTTTTTTTTTTCCCCAAGTGGAAAGCAACAAATCACAAGTATGGCAGATTTTCTTCCTTCAATGCAAGGAAATAATTTTTTTAGAAATAATGTTATAATGAAATGTATCAAGGAACAAAACTATCACCTATTCAAAAGAGAAATGCACCCTTTTCCAGCCTGAAGCAAAGTTATCAATTCATTGCTGATTGAAACCATTTGGTTAAGGGCTTTTAAGAACTGCATACTGATATGGTGTACTCTGACAACATAAAAAAAAGGGAACAGAAGAATGGAAAAAGAGTATAACTTTAGATACAGAAGAATGAAAACAAAGTATAACTTTAGGTACATACCATTCATCTTTTCTGCATGGTTTAATTTAGAAAGTGTTAAAATAGATATGTAAGGAAACTATTTGTTCATGAAAGAGCTGACAAATACATCCAAACCTTAGATAAATACATCTGGTTTATGTTGATCATGTATTGCACTAAACATAAACATGATGAAGATTTATTTTACTGAGAGGTCAAGCGAGGAACATGTCTCTGCACTTGTGGACAATCAGCAGCCAATGAAAGTAACTAAAATGGTCACAGACTGTGGGTTTTTCCATCGCCATACTTCCCCTTCCCTCCAGAAATAAGCTGTTCAGTTTGTCCAGGTTTGGTCCCCTTTCCTCATGAATTCTGTTACTTCTCTGGGGAGTTTTTAGCCATAATGATCTGACCTTGTCTAGACTGCTACTGTATCATCTCCCTCCTTCACCAATGATTTGCACTACCTTAGCACATTTAAGGCCAGTTTGATGGGTCTTGATATTAGATTTCCAGTGCTAATTGCTAAAATTAGTTTATAGTTTCGTGATGTAGAAAAAAGTCCATTAGAAGTAGGCTACAAACACATTGAATGACTCATTGCCCTTTCATATTTAGCAAACTGCAATGTAGTATCATCTGATTGATGATCAAAACAAGTACACAGTCAAGCAAATAATGTGTGACAGGTAAGTGGGGAAAACGAATATAAGACTGAGTCATAGCGAAAAAAAAGTAAAGCAATGCAGCAATGGGCTTCAAAAAATGGTAGAGAGGGAACATATTGAGGGCTACTGTGCATGGGTCACCAGTAGGAAAACTACCACAATTCCAAAACTCTCTTGGAAATAAATCTATAATTTGAAACAGTGCAGTGCCCAAAAGCTGAACTACTCGCTGATAAAAACCATGGAAATGTAACACAATAAAAAAGAAGACACAATAAAGAAAGAATTTTTCATACTTGTAATTAAAACTTTTTTAATTGACTCCCCCAAAAATTCAATTGTGAAAATTGATATTAGGGGTGAGGATAGGGAAAATGTGTGAGAGGAAATTAAAAAAAGGAGAAATTTTGAATTTCAAATAATTTCCAGATAGTTGAAAACAAAAGAATTCCTTCTTAAAAATTCTTTAAGAAAATTAATAGCATGAGGAGGGTTTAAAAGAAAGGTTTAAATGATACAAAAATTTTAAATGAGAAGCATTTTAAGAGGGACACAATGAAAAGAATAGGTTAGAGAGTATTATTGAAACGTGATTACATAGTTGGAGTCATCATTTGGGATTCTGACCACCCTCTTTCTGAAGAGCTATACTAACTATGTAGAAGCAGAGAAAACAGGCTGTGTGAAAAATTCTTCTTGTCACTATTCTTGTCTTCACTCAGCTGTTAAACCAAATAATAATTAGGAAATATTCCAGATTGGATTGAATTTTTTTGCATCTCCTTGAGGAAACAAAAAAACAAATAAAGTGTTAAATTTGTTCCATTTAACACAAAATATTCCCCTATAATTCACACACATGCATATGACAAATGTCTACATTTGGTGAAGGATGCTGGTGAGAAGGACTAGAAAACAGAGATTCCTAGAAGTAACTCATACCATAGCTCGACAGCATAGGAGGTGACCAGCTCAAAAGCAGTTTCCTGCTGTAGCCCAAAGCGTCTGAAGACGCTTCCACACAGCAGCGAGAATGCCCAGATCACTCCGGTGCTGACATTCTTTTGTTCCCATTCCTATTTACTGAGGCTCTGACTGAAACCATGTGTCCCACTGCATATGTAAGGACTCTAATCCCCAAGCTGCAGAGTCGCCTCAGATACTGACATACTCTCACTGTTTCAGTAATCATTAAGTATTTGATATAAAATACAACACTAAGCAAGAGAAACTAAAAACCTGCTAATCCCAAGATACCCGATTGTTTTACGGCACTTTCCTGAGATGTGGAACATGTGAGTTCAAACACAAGGATAGGATTTGAGCCTGCATCCTTCAGCTTAATTCTAAATTATCAATTGTGAGGGGTACATCCTATGCTCTCACCATGACTGTCTCCTCCAGCTTTTTGAAAAGACATTTTCCAAAATTTTTCTTCTGGCTAAAATCAGTTAGGCAAATTTCACTTGAATCCATGCACTGTTGTGGGATAATAAACTGCATTTTTAGCAAATACCTTTTCCACAAGTAATTAAAAATAGTATTACTTAATTTCTTTAAAGTAATGGTGGATACAGAAATAAATTTGGCATACCCATCTAACATAGTCTGTTGTTAATTACTAGGAAGCAAGTTAAAATGGACAAAAGAAATACTGCTTAAGATTACACTTAAAGTGAAATACATTTTGTTATTATAAACTATAAAGCCAACTACTTAAAACTGAAAAAAGTCAACTCTTTTAAAGAAGGAAATGAGAGCATAAGCAAGACTTGAATCTATTCTTTGAACAGTTGCAAACCCTTATACTTCAAGCAGCAGTTAGGAATAGCTTTTCAGAATGGCAAGTTATTTCACAGTTCTCTAGTGTGGGGTTTATTGCACCTTTCTGTACTCTTTAGTTCTGTACTCTTTAGTACTGGTTGCTATCTGGACAAATTACTAAAGTAGTTGGATTCACTTCATGTGAGATGATAAAACAGTTCTTTCTTTGATTGTTGCTTCATTGTTGAACTTACTACACCAAAAAATTAAAATGCAATTTTATGTAGCTACAGTGTACCTCTGCAGAGCTGTGTATAAAAATTAGCTTGATGTATTTCAGAAAGGTTTATAAGAACTTCAGTTACACAAAACAAGAAAAGGAATTACAATTTCACCTTTTCAGACTCTTTCTGATGATTACCATTAATTATATACTGAGCTCAGTCCTTCTTTATGAGCCCAACAAAAAGGGTATGTGATGTTAAGCACTTTTGGGGAGCATGAAAAAGAGAAGTTAAGAAAGATAACATACTGCTGCAAGTCTTCTGGTCAGCATTCAGAATGTATCCTTGTTTACACCTGCATACGTAGGAGCCAGGGGTGTTTATGCAGAAGTGATCACAGCGATGCTCAACTGTACTGCACATATGGGGCACTGAAAGAAAAAAAGTAAAACAGTATTAAGTGCTGGTCTTTCTTACTTGTGGTCACAACTAAAAAAAAAAAGTGTAGAAAATTTACTGGAGTAATTCAGAAATTTCAAATTAAGTGTTGATAGTAAAGACAAAAATGGAAGCTCAAGCCTATAACACTGTAAAAAATCCTTAACAAACAGTACTATGTATTTATTCCTAAAAAAAGTATGAATTTAGATATTTTCTATCTGGTTGACATTGGTGGCATGTTTTTGGACATGAAATTACATATGGAATAGAGATATAAACAAAACAAAAATATACAATAGAGTATCTGGAAACACTAATTACTTTGTGGTCCCAAGAAGACAATGAAGCAAACCTACCACATTCAAATTTAGAAAATAAGTGGAATTTAAGTACAAACTATTCTAGAGGACATTCAATTTCTTGAATGAAGAAAATCACCACGCAGCACAATACTAAAGAAGAATGACTAGAGAACAACTTGATAAAGAATCTTGCTTGTTTAGTTATTAATGTAGAGGAACATAAAAGCAATACAGGATGACACTGAGGTCATGCATCTCCAAGATTCAGTAAGTGGGAGCTGAGGTGAGCTGCACTCCAGAGTATAGTCTTTCTGAGTCTGTTTTTAATCTGTTTGTATTTTATGTCTCTAATAGCAAGTAGTAAAATACAACAGAGACAGTAAGAAAGAAAAAGAATAGTGGGCCCATTGTGTCAAACTCATTGCTGAACTACTTTTCTCCAGATCAGTATTTGGGAATTAAGAAATCTCCTTGGTGTTTTCTTTCCACTGGAGCATTGCTTGTATGTAATTTCTGTAATACATAGGTGAATTACTTCTCAGAGGACATTGTGTGGAAAATAATATATTTTGCTCAACAACAATTAGGGATTTATGTGCTAGGCTGACAAAGCTCAAAATTTATGGAATAGATATTAACAGTAATCTTCTAGCAGCCACAACAGAAGCCTGATAAATAACTTAACATGTGGTATGTGTGGTACTTGTGGAAGAAAAATGTGGTTTTGAGATACGTACTATGTATCTGGTCTTTGGAATGGTTACCAGTTACGCATTTATTACTAATATACAAACCACCACAATTCCCAAAACTCTTAATCAGCTTTTTGGATCTCATAATTTTCTGCCATAATACAACTTCCCAAGTACTTTTATTTACGTGAATACAGACCTGGTTGGACTTCTTGTCTTTTCATCTTTCTGTCATTCTGAAAATGAAGTTTATGACCTTTGATACTTTCTAAAAACAAGTTTCCTCTTGGCTGTATTTTACTAGCTTTCAACATCAGGTATAGCTTGTTATGACCAAAGAAGCACTTTCAATACGACAAAAATATACTAATTTCAGTAGTTTAAGCATCAGAGAATCTTACCATATACTAATGCTATAGAACGTGAACATATCGAATGTTACTACAAAAACAGTCAGTCCTCCCATACCAAAAGAACATAAGGTTGCAAAACAGAGTACTAAAAAATGAAAAAAAAAAAAAAAGAAGAAAAAAGAAGCATTCAATGTTAGGCCTCCCAATAACTCAGTCCCTTCTGAGAATATATTGTTACCATCTGTTACCAATCTTCTGATATACTATCACATAAAATTTTTTCCAAAGTGTCTCTGTTGCACCCATTTCAAAGAATCAGTGGTACTCTGGTCACCAGTCAGATTTCTGTGGTGAAGGAGGCTGCTGTATGCGTGATTTCTGTAACCTCATTTGTTGCAGGAGGTGTTGGTGGACACAGCCAGGGACTGAAGTAATAGAAAGGGTGATCTCATAGTTAAGGAATTTGAATGTGAGCCTTGTGAACTGGATTTTTTCTCTGTCTATGTCACAGGGTCCTTATTTGATTCTGGGCAAAACAATAATATCAGTATCTTCAAGCAAGCATCAACCTTCACACTGTATATGTTCAGCTAGAGGCACCTGAATCTGGATTTGCAAGAATGCAGGCCTCTCTCAGCTGCAAGTGACTGGTATGTTATATTAGTCTAAAAATGCTAAATGCCCCAGAGAATCAGACCAGGAATTGCACTGAGTCAAATATTTAAAGTTAGTGGGTGATCTTGACAGTCTTAACCCTGTTTCTGTGCCTCTGTTCCTTCAGTGTAAAATGGGGATGACACCACTATCTACTTCACAGAATAATAATAAAGACTTTATTTGCTCCTGACTGCTCCATCCCAACCTCTGTCTTTCTCACTCTTCTTCTATTCAATCTCCACCTCCTTTCCTGGATTCTGTCACCATTTCTGTTTCTCTTACGAGTTTTCAACTCATTTCACTCCTCATGCCCCTGATTTCCCAGGTTACTGTTTGCTTCTCTTTTACCTTGCTGACTGGTAATAAAAAGAGGCCCCTGGGATCCCCTGGCTTCAACTGCTGTTTCTGACACCCCCAAATCTTTAGCAGCCAGAGGCAGCAACTGTAGGGAAAGTCTGACTTAGCAGAGGATGGGGCACAGCCAGTTTATACGGATTCTTCTGAGAATACAGCTGCTATGCACTGGGTAATCTCTGCCATTCATGGGTAAACAGTAGTTAATTTGGTTTACTTTTTATTTTCCCCACAGAGCTTCATCGCATGGCCAGGTTTTTCTCTTATCTTCACAGGAACCATGAAGACACATTCCCACAGACATAAGGGCAATCCAGACACGAGGAGAGCTCTGGTGCCAAGGTCTTTTCCCACAGCATGCAGCCCAGCAGACTGCATGCCAGGAGACTCGAACAGAGGGATGCCTTCAATTGCTCTAGCAAAGAAACAAGGTGTCCAGATGTTTGACTCGGCTACAATGATATTGCCTCTGGGTCCACACTGGGGAGGACTTAAAAAAAATAACCACATTTCCCAGGAGGAATGTAGGTGCTCTAGGAAGCAGAGGCTATGGGTGCTTAGATTGCTCTCTTGAAATTCAGCAAGCTGAACGCTGCTTCACAGCCCAGACTCAATAAAATATTAAGGATCCTATCTGCAATTTAGTCCCTTAAGTTGAAATCCATAAGAATCTAACAGCTTAAATTCTCTGTTGCATCTGGGCCTGGGTTTTTAAGTGTATTTTTGGATCTCACCTTCAATTCCTGACACGGCAAATGTTGTGGAGAAAAGGAGGCAGCAGCAATCCTTGTCACCTTGTCACCTCCATACTCCTCCACCTGAAGGGGGGGTGGTTTTATAGAGGATCACATGTATTTGGATTAAAAGTGAGCTATAAAAGTCTAACACATTTACTGGACACTGCCTAGTCTGAAAAAAAGAGTAAGTGGTATTTGTACTGGATTTCTTTCTAAAATGCAATTAAAAAATTCAGTAAGATCAAGCTTTGAAGCGTTTGCTGTTAATTCCATTTAAACTCTCAATCCATGTTTAGTTTATTCTTTCTTGGTTTTTAAAAGTATCTTACTATGCCAGCTAATAATAGGCAAGGAAGAAATAGGAAAAAATCTATTATCTGATGAATGTCTGTGATGGTGTTCTGTGCTGATATAGTTCAGCTGGAGCCCTGTTGCTCTTTGAAACAATTTTGGAAGAGACCAAGTAAGGAAAATTCTCCAGACTATCCTGACAATAAGCCTCAGTTCTTTTCTGGCAAAAGCATCCCTAGAGATGAGTGAGCATTCAATCTCACCATGCACTCTTTTTCTGGATTCAGCTGAAAATGCCTCAGTTTAATGCCAAATCTGCATGAAGTTCTTTCTATTTATCTCAGGAAAAACTAAAAAAGAAAATTCTATTAAGTACACAGATTGAATAAAATGAATTATGTACGCCATGATATTTGTAAAAGGTAATTTCTTATCAGGGGATTACAGATGGAAATGATTTCTCAGTGTAAATTAACACCTATTAAAATATTATTTACTTTATTGTATGAATGAATAAAATAACTGTAATGGCTTTTCCTAACTTTCTGTCTGTAAAATGGATGGAATAAAACCACTACCATGTCTCTGTGTCTTAATTCCAGTCACAAGGCATGTGCAGAGATAATTGTTTGCATAGAATTAATATGTAAGCTTTGGAAGAGGAATCCATGAACTCCATAGAATTTTTTAAATAATCAAAAGACTGTTTATCAGTTTGAAGTTTCAGTACTAAGGGAGATCACATTTAAAATCAATAGATGAAACATCTAATATTCAAATAGCAGAGGGTTGTAAATTTATTGCTATTATGCAATGAATAGGAAAATCATGGTATGTCTGTTTGCCTCACTGCTTATGACCACTAGGAATTAGATCACATTTTATGGCACTTAGCAGTAGAATTAGTTGTTCCCCATATATATGACTGTTGTTCTGAATGTTGTCTGGCTAGTCTCCCTTTTTTTCAATATATATATTCTAACAGATAAAGTTCCATGTAAAAAAAATTTTTTATTATAATGCATATTTTTTTTCTGTGTTTTACTTTCATATATGCATTCAAACTATAGATAAAAACCTTACCACAAAGTTTAGTCTGGAAGGCAGAGGTCAGTGTTTCAATCTGACTGAAATTAGCAACCAGAAACACATGCTCTTCATGCGGTTCACTCCCAATGGACTTCAGCGTGTTCATATCTACTCTTCCCACTCCAATGGCAAAAATCAAGATTCCCGAGTTACGTGCTTTAGTGGCAATCTCTGTCACTGGATCCTGAGGTCTCCCATCCGTCACTATCATGATAATTCGGGGCACATTCTGCTTCAGAGGTCGAGCTCCTTCTGATTCTGAAAATGCGATGTTCACTGCATACTGAATAGCCAGTCCAGTCATGGTGCCAGTTGCCAGGTGCATCATCCTCTTCACTGCTCTTTCGATATCCTGCTTCCTCCTGAATGTCTTCAGTGAAAACTCATGTTTGACTGTGCTGCCATACTGAATCAGACCTACGCGGGTGGCATCAGGACTGATGTCCAGAAACTGCAAGATGGTTAAAATGAACTCCTTCACTTTTTCAAAGTCGTAAGGACGTACGCTGCGAGAGCTGTCAATGATGAAGACAAGGTCCAGACGTTTGTTGTTGCAAGTATTTTCTGGAAGGCAAAATGCAAACAAAAATACTTTAGAAGAATTTCACAATGCAAATCAGTTCAGGTTGACCTGACGTCTCAAACATGCTGTCTAAACAAACACCTTGCCAAGTGCTGGGAAAATACAGGAAAAATAGGAGATGCCAGAACCAAGGCTGCTTGGGCAATGTAAGTTCAGCCTCCAGTAAATAACAAAAGCTGCCCATTCTGTGATCAGTATTTTTTTTTTTTTTTGAGATCAGTGCCCAGAATGGCTAGTGGCAGTGGAATAGGTAGATACTTGTGCTGTAGCCCCTTTTGTCATTGTTGAGATTTTGACCTCATACCCCACATGGGATGGAAACCCCCTCTGAATTACATAATTACTATTAGAGTGGGCTACACTGTGATGCTTTTTGTGCCTGAGGATTTAGAAATCTAACACTGATGAGGCAGGGTGGTATCAGTCCTCCATTACAAACAGGGAAAACAGAACACAAAGAAATTCAGGTCAAAAGTATCTTAATTGCAGTGACTGATACGAGATGGGAAGGGACTGATTTTTCAGGGAACTTGGCATTAAGCAGCACTTCACATGTACAAAGTACAGTTCTCAATGATGTCAACTGCAGCTGTGAGTGCTCAGCACTTCTGCAAATCAAACCCCATGATTTCAAACACGTAATTAATGGCCATCAGGGAAAAGTCTCGTCTATTGGACTAGCTCAGCATCACACAGAAATTCTGTGGCTGCATCAGAGAGAAAATCCTGTTGTCTACAGGGGCACTCAACTTGGCCAAAAGAGCACTCATACACTTCCCGAAATCTTCTATTTCAGCCATCAGCAGTCTTTTTTTTTCCAAGAGCAACTGAAGCAGAAATACCACAATGTATGTCTATATCTGACAATAGCAGAGACGGGCAGGCCAAGCTATCACGGATAACAGCAGAAGTGAAGGCTGGCTGCCTTCTGGGCATGCTACAAGCTTTCTGGGACTCTGAATACATCCTCTGGCTTCTGCTCAGCATCCTTCTTTTTTGAAAGAATACGAGACATATGCATGAGTTGCATAATGAGAATAGATAGGGACTGACCATTCACAGAAAGCCAGCACATGGCAGGCTTAAGGCAAGCAGGGGGAGGTGAGCCACGAGCCTTGCCACAGAAGGCAGCATATGGCAAAAGATTAAAAGGACTTTAAAGGGCTTAATGGGATGCTGGTGAAGAGAAATCAACTGAGGTTTAATACTTACATTAAAGACCCATCCAGATTAGGAAATCCCTGAGCCACAAAAGCATGGCAGTTGGGGAAATACCTGCAGGTAGTATTGCCTTGTCCTTAAACTTTTTCATATGCATCCACTTTTGACTGCTGTCAGAGACAGGACACTGGGTTAGATGGGCCTATGGCTTCAATTAGTGTCTGCTCATGTTCTTAAATTCCTGTGGCTATGAATAAACCTGTGAGGTAGCTAGTTGCCTGTTTGTCTGCCTGGCTTGAAAGATTAAAGGTGGCAAGAATACTCATCAAACTGCAGTGGCATCCTCATCTTACTAAACTGAGATACTCCTAATCAGCGATCTCCCTTATTGCCCAACCCAATTCAATTCCTAGTGTACTTGCATCCATCTTGTACGCTGAATGAGGCAAATGCTTGGTGGAAAAGTAGTATTTGACTGTATAATTAAAGGTCATGTCATACTGCACAAGTACAAGTGGGCCAATCAAAGGCTCAATTGGAAGAACATCTGTCTGTAGACAAGCCTTTACATGAGTTCACTTGTGACTGCTGATGAATGCTAATCATGTACTTCTGCCAAGGCAAGGGGTGAGAAAGATGCCTGTTTTCACTTGTTAGCTCAGAGGCCTCTTTCATAGATTATCAAGAACATTTGTGGGCATAGAATAAAAATACTCTTTGATGACAATAAAAATGACTGCCTGGATTTATTCATGTGCAGTCTACAGTATGGCTTTATTCAGAAGCGTAGGAATATGCTCGGGTTGCTTATTCTTTCAAAATCAGAGGATGTTGAATGCAAGCCAAATTGAACAGAAACAAAATTCCAGTTCTAATGGGATACAGATATCCTGACATATTAACTATTTTCCATCTTACCATCTTAGTGGCATATCTAATTATTAATTATTTTTACTAATATAACATGAAATACTCCAGCACGGTTGTAATACAAAGATAACGCTAAGATACGATTTGTGGGAGCAGAGCAAGGGGAAAGAAAGATAATTACAGAAAAAATGCTAAGAATATGTGTGTGTATATGAGGGCAAGGATAGAGAAGGGAGAAGAGTAAAATGACTGCTATTTTATTTCCCTTAAAACAAGTCAAAACTATAGCCATGGTGTTGAATCCTTTTTATTTGAATATAAAGATTTGGATCCCAGTCTGAAGAGACTCAGTTATGTACTTTGAAGTCAGGCATGAATCTTGGTGGGAAAAATCTTGGATGGTGTTAGTGGATAGTATTACCAGAAACACACCCCATTGTGCTAAATTACTTAAGATAAATCTATCAGTCTGAATGTAATACAGTATATTTCAAAACTACTTTCACTAGCAAAATTCTATCTATAGAAATACCAAACATTTCCAAATTAAAATGTATTTAAAATCTTTGTCTTCTGAATTGGTGGGAATTTTTATTAACCTTGTAATTATTAGTTGATTTAACTGAGATGGTCTCCATGAAAAATAAAATGTAACTCTTTTACTAAGAAAACTCCAGCTGGGTGGTATTTTGAAGAGTGGCGATCAGTAATGACTAACAGATCTGAACACTCATACCCTCAGATACACTTTCAGTGATACCTTTTAGCAGTTGCATGCTTTTGCACTTGCTCTGTAAACTATAACCTCTTCCTCTTACCAGCTCTCATTTTAAACAAGGAACTTTCTCACAACACTGGCAAACATCCTCATACCCCAAAGTAATTCCCTTCCACTCTTCTTATGAAAAGTGACATACTCATTGAAAAGAGCTACTCATCCATAAACCTGCTTCTAAGTCAGCAGAGGTTTTGTATTGCCAACACAAAAGTTAAAAAAACCCTCAGTGTGAGTTGTATTATCCAAAGGCAAGGCCAGGAGAGGCAAGGCAAGGACAGACAAGGCAAGGGAAGGACAGGTCAAGTCAATAGTTCTCCTCCTCCACTCAATATCCAGTTTTTCTGTAAATGACAGTTACAGTGATGCCACCTTTGCAAAATTAACAATGCAAGGAAATTTCAGTTCCAGTTAGAAGACTCCAGCTGGGATCCAACTACCAAGAGATACATAAAAGAAAACTTAAAAGAATATTTCACATAATTTCCTCTAAAGCTGAAAATTCTATTAAATTATTTTCTCTGATCCCTGCAGGTTTCTTTCTACTCCTTTCTCAAAGCAAATTATGCTCAGGCCTGAACTCCTACTTTGGCTTTGAGAAGTTCACACTGCTTTGACTTTGCTCATCCACCCAGGGTCTCCGTCTGAGAGTGTGTTTGTACCCTCTCAGCTTATTTCTAATTAATGCTACATTGCCTTAATATAACTAAAGCAGAGCCAGGGAGTTTTCCTGGGCATTGGAATTGACTCTTCTAGGCTGTTAAATCATTAGAACGGTTCCTGGTATTGTTTGTCCTAGGACAATTAACATTTTCTCAAACAGTCCTCAGGCATGACACGGGAAGTAGCATGAGCCAGGAATCCAACCTAATAAGCAACGTGGATGCAGCTACTCTGCAAACTCGGGGTATTTAGTAGTACAGGAGCAGGCCATTTTACACCACTGGTCTCAGTGCCAGAGAGCAGTCTAAGATAGAAGCTAAGCTCAGAGGCCAGCTGGCCTGCATCCACAGCATTAAACTCACCTTCCTGCTAAAATAGAGTGGCTGTATGCAAGCTGCCTACTGAGAATAATCCCTGTCCCCCTGTAGCCTCTGAATGATGCACAGAGATTGCTTGGGGAGTGCTAATCACTGTGGGCCAGAGACAGTTCCAGCAATTTAAAAGCAACAATAATGGTGGAGTCCCAATTCCCAAGAATGTCCCCTGGCACTGTTTAATTTCCTTAAACATTTCCATTTTGGGATATTCAAACTGAACACATTCAAAGGGCCCAAGTTTTAGATGGTGATTTTTCAAAAGTTTTTGCAAGCCAGCTCCCTTGAAAAGATCATTTAAAAATGAGTTATTTATTTTCTATTGTTGTCCTACATCTTTATGACTCCTTACTACTTTTTTTTAAATCTGGATACTACTTATTTGGTTATGTAGGTCTTTATCCTAATACATGAGAATGGATAAATATTAAAGAAAGCTATTGCTGTATGCAAAGCAAAAGGAGGTTAGCTCAATTTGGTAAATACTACAGCAAAGTTAAGACATTGAAAAAGTAATTTATAACAAGTAAATATTAGTTCCATGAAGATGTTTGCTATAGAGTAAGAAAATTTAAGCAAAAAGGAGGGATGAGATCAGTTAAGAAAAAATGAGATCATAGAAAAATTATTGCCTGAGCAGGCAACACATTAATGGCAATTTTAAGACTCAATATATTGTATTTCTTAGCTCACTCCACAGTAACGTATATACAAAAAATTACATGTCCTGCTACACTGCCAGCAATAACACCAGGTTTATTTTTAGATTTTATCTTTGACTAACAGAACAAAAGTCTTCACTCAGAATAAAATAAAAGAGGATAAAACTATTCTCCCAGCTAGCACATTTTAAAACTTCTTCCTAAATTTTTTGTCTTTCTTTGCCATTTTATTATTTCATTTTCCCTCTAGCCTTCAACCTTACTTGCCTCTCTTTTGTTTACAACTTTATAAATCTTTGCTTTCTTTATAAATCTCAGTGTAACTCCTATCAAATTTGTTTCAAAATGTATGAACTTGCTGGGTGTCAAGTATTTGTTCTTGAAGTCCAGAATTCTGGTTTTCCCTAGCTAAATATCCAGCTAGCAAGATTGGATTTGACAGGTTCTCAGATATTTCCAAAAGATTTCTTAGTTCATCAAGAAGGTTTAATCTTCTTGCCATACGATCATACAAGTAAAGAATGCTCAAATTTGCAATTCATAAATATACCAAGAGCAAAACGCTCAGATGGGAAGAAAGACATATCTATGTATTACCTACATACACCTTCTAGGAAACTGCAGTACCTTCATTTGCAAAGATCAAGCATGAAGTACATAGTTAATGTAACATTGTTTCTGTTTGGAAAACACATTTTGTGGTTGTTGCCAAGATTAAATGATGAATAGCAGTAATTCCAAGCACTTCTTGGCTTTAGTTAGACATTTTGTGCAAGTTACCTTCCACTCCTTTCTTTTTTCTCATTTTAATTCAAAGAAGGGCAAAGGATGGTATGGTGCATTTCAGATATAATCATACCTAGTTCCTGAATGAACATTAGAAACTGCTCACTACCCCTTTCCTGGCAGGCATATGTGCTGCACTTCGTTCTGCAGGTGACTCCACCTCTTGCCAGCTCTGGGACAGATCCTGGCCCCAAGACCTGCCCCCATACTCCCTGGCCCCATCCTTGCTTTGAGACTTTCCCCAAACTCACAGGCCTCTGGCCCTAACCCAAAGATTCATTATGAGTTTGGCAGCTCACCCATTCCTCCTTACAAATTTCTTCATCTGGGAACAATCTCTAAATGCAACACAGCCCCCAGACTTTATTGCCTCTGACAAAATCTTCTCTGAACTTCCAAAATTTCTGGGAGAACTGTACAGCAGGAGGCTCTTGTCCACAGATTTCCATTTCCTTCTACATGCAAATGCTTCATTATCAGTCACTGCGGAACGGTCCATTACCTTGTTCTCATTTCACCCCACCATTTCTATTCCTTCCCTGTCATCCTTTCCAACATAACAAGGTCATTATTAATATAAAGTCTCTCTAATTCCAGAGTCCCAAAACTGACTCCTAGTATTTCTCTATTTCTTTACTGAGACTGGTGCTGTCTCTGGCATGAAGCCAAAGTATGGTGTAGGGATACTCTCAAGTTCTTAGTTCTTTTTGCATATTTCAGCTGTTCTGAGATGGAAACTATTGGGTTTCCTGACAGGAGTCAAACCTGCTTTAATGGTCAGGAGGACCGTGGAGCAGGTTGCTTTCCCTTGCAGGCAGGGGAACACCTGGAGAGAGGGATAAAGCATCCTGATATCCCCATGCCAGTCCCAGCAGCATCATCTATCCACCACTTCCTGATGGAAACAAATGTTACGTGCTCTCAGCTGAGCATACCTCACACCCATGAGAGAGTAGGAACTCATTTTCTGAGCTATGATGGAGAAACCTTGTAGTACACGCAGTTAACGCTACTTTGAATCCAGTTCCCACAGACAGCCTGGAGGCATTTACTCTTGTGTGTGACTGTCTTTTCCTGCACACATCTGTAAGACAGCAAATCACAACACACAAAAAGGTGATTGTGTGGGACAAGATGATCTTCATATCTTTCTCCTTGAAGATCTGAAACTCCTATCTTGCCTGAGCTACTTGGGGTGCTGTTGGAAATTATTAGAGAAAGAACAGATAGAGAAAGTAAATGACTGTTAGTAGCAGCGTAGAAAATTCGGTGAAAAAATGTAACCTTAATGAGTTTGTGCTGTTCTGCTTTCAGGACATTAGCTTAACATTTTAAAAACTCCTATCCATATTTTTTTTTTAAAGTTGCCCATGCCTGTTTACAGGGAAAGCTGTTAGCAACTTCAATGTTACTCATTGATCAGCTGACCTGAAACCACATATTTCTATCTACTGGTAACGGTCTAAGTATCAGACTCCTTTCCAGAATAGTTTCAGAAACAGCACCATGGGATAGTGCCATATACCATTTCCCCCTGCCCCCCAAAATATGTGGGACATCATGCCCACTGCCAAACCATTAGTTCTACCACTTCAGCAGTACTTAAATCAGTGTCTTCTAGCTTCCAAAGCAATTTAAAGGCATATTGTCTTCATTCACAATAGTGTCTGATTACCTACTCATGCCTATAAAACAAGGCATTCCTTAAGTTATGCAAATGCTGTTTCCAGGATTTTCAAGTTAATTTTGCACATATGTGCTGTTTTAATTATTAAGCTAAAGTACTCACAATGAAGCCAAAACCACCACACTTTTGAACATACAGCGTTCTTTCATTTGGCCTGATCTTCCTTCAAGACAAAATACACAGAGGAGGCTTTGAGCTCTTTGAGAATATACACATAAAAACTGTTTGTAATTTTACTCAGTGAATTATTGTCAAGGCAAACTTTTTCAAACAGAAATGGTATTTCACAGTAATTTGTGGGGGTTGTAACAAACAACTTCAGAAACACAAAGAGCATTTGGAGTTTAGTACACGACTCGTTTTTTTCTGTAGCAGCAGATATTCTTTACTCCTTGTGGAAAACTTACAGATCACTTTAAAAAAAAAAAAAGAAAAAGGGAAAAGGAAAAAGGGGGGAAGATAAAAGAATAAGAAAAAAAGAGAAGAGAGAAGAGAGGAAGAAGGGAAAAGAAAAGGCTTTGTTAGAGGAAATACTTTTACATTAAAGGAACACAAGAAAATTTCTTGTGCTGCTAGAAATAGAATTATAGCCTATATAACATTAATTACTGAATTGCCCTTTAAGCGGCTTAAAAGTAAATGCCATTTTGATACATGACTTGAAAATTAATAATGAATACTAAATACGACAGTTGGCAAGCATAATGTTATGTGGTTAAAAATTGCTAACTCAGACCAAATTCCAAACTTTCTGATCTCCATAATTGGCTGCAGATGAGCATACTCAGAATAGGACACAAATCCCTGGGGTCTGTCATGGTCCCAGCTAGCCCTCATGGCTCATCAATTGGGCCTGCTTAAGGGATAACTTCTGCAGGGAACAAATGGCTGGGCAGGGATATGATGGCCGTTCAGATCTTGCCTTCTCAGACCCCAGGACCTCTGTTAGGGGCTGGGTAGGCGCAAGCCAGGCTACCAAGCCTCAGAGCCACAGACATAGAGTCTCCCACTGCAAACAAAACCCAGAAACCTGAAAGAGTGGGGTGGTCTGAGCAAGTGCAACCTTCCTGCTACTGTTTTATACCCCAGCCAGGTAGGTAATGGACAACAGCTATTGCAGGGAAGAAGCTGACAGCTGAGAGATTAAGATGAAAGCTGAAGTTTCAAGACTTGTCATAAAGTCCATGGGAGACCTCTCAGCTATTGAGACAATCACTACTGGGAAGCAAAGCATGCAATTGCTAATATTGCCTTGAGGCACAATGATTGTAAGATGTACTACACACCTCAGAAGGAAGAAACAGGTGATTTCACAGAGTGTAAAATGCTTTGCTCACTCTGTTCCCATATGTAACACATCTCTGTTTATATGGCAATTTTATGTTTTGATTAGAGAGAGTCTAAATTGATATGTATTTGATTACCTTGTATCCTTATAAAAGTTTGGTTAGGATTTTGCTTATATTTTAACTAAAACCGTGATAATTCAAAAGATGTAATTTGCAACCTCTTCCTACCTTTATCTACTGCCTGGAATAGTTTTGATGTCCCCAAGTACTATACCAGCATAGTATGTCAAACACATTATGTAGTTATCATGACACAATTCTGACTTCAATTGCAATGCAGACTTCAGTTACAATGAATCTACTTAACACGTTTGAGGACAAAATATTTGGCAGGGTTGCATTTATTTGAAAAAATAACGCATATGCACATATGCTGAGGCTGCGAATGAGTTTCTCACAGCAGTTATCATCCCATGTTGGTTCAGCAGTCCACATTAGCAGGATTTAGAGATCTCTGGCCAGCTCTTATATTATATATTGTATAATTGTATATAAAATTATATTATTGTATAAATGTACAATGAATTCAACCAAAACTAAACAGAAATCTTATCTGCACTCCACAGAAGCATCATAGACCAGACTCACTTTTGTCACATATTTTCCCCTCTGATTTGTGGCTAAAATTTAACCCAGAACCGTTAACCTGATAAAGCTCTTGAGCCCTAAAGTTACATCACACGTTTAAGAACTGGGTTGGATATAAGAATGTTTGGAACAATTTTAACTGACTGTAGCGAGTGATTCATAAATTTAGTGAGCACCCTGTGTACTTCATACTACTTCCCTTCATATTATTAGTGGAATCATATATACACAACCAAGAGATAAATCATTATATATTTTGTTGTAAAATATAATTTAACACAGACAGGGACACTTGTGTTTAGCAGCAGTTTCTACTGAACAGGAGCCAAGTACATTTCCTTCTTGGCCTCCTTTTCCCTCTCTGTTTCAATTTTGTGCAGTATCAGTTAATCTCTTGTAGTTTCTTTCTTGTAATATCACGTACTATCTAAAGGAATGCCCCTAAATTAGCTTTTCTCCTCACATAAATAGTTGTTTTCAAAAACAGGTAGGTGCATGTTTTATATGCCTAAGGAACAGAAGGAATGTTATTACTTAGATTATTATTCTACAGCTTATTCAATTATTCCCATGCATCCACTTGAGAGCTCTCCAAAGAAATATGCCCATGTGACATGAAATACATGCCCAGTTTACAAGAACAGAGTTCACCAAGAAAAAAAAACCAACACAAAAACTTGTGGTTTTTCCACAGTGTTGAAATTTTGCTTTCTTTTTTAATAAATTATTAAGATGCAGTAGGGTATAAGTCCCAAATCCCCTCCACCAAAAAACCCCACAACATCAAACACCAAAAAAAGCTACATCTTGCAAGAACTGGGCACATGTTGCTTCTCAACATGGAACCTGTTGAAAGATGCTGTGGACCTCTGACCGTGGCCTTGAAATCACAGTATGGAAACCACCACTCTGGACATCTGACACAGCTCTTCATCTGTTTAGGTGCAGAAGTCCATTTCAGTTATATCTGAAGAGAATTTGCTAATGTAACAGACATAATTTTATCTGTATAACCATGTAGCCAAGTATATTTCCATTACTGCTTTTCTATAGTATCCAAAAAGAAATTCTAAGCTGGCAAACTGTGCTTTCAGTGATCTGTGTGTAATCTAACAAAGCAGCTGTGCTCAGCAGGAACAATGATTTTGTCAGAGCTAAGCAAAAACTCTTCAGAGCTCTGATAAAGCCTTTAAAAGAGAAGATTCTAAAACAAAAGATTAATTTCCTTTAAGGAATCAGGGTAAGGCCAAAGATCCAATACTAAGGATCAAATTAACTGATGAGGGGAAAGAGAAGGCAAAATTTAGTTCATATGTCATGTAAGGGGAGAGGCGACCGCCCTCTGCTACAGGAAAGACAAATGGACCATCCTATTTCTTTCTGTTATTTCACAAGCTTTTGCAGGACTATGCAAATGATCCTTTAAAACATAAATACACCTACATTAAAACAATACAAATACAAATTCTTTTATTACGAGAAATACATGTATATTTTCTATCACTAAAGCAACTACACATGTTCTACAACTAATATGCTGCAAGAAAGATTTAAGAAAATGTTAACAAACTTAAATAAATTCGCACAATTGGCAAGTTTTACATACTTTGAAGTTTGATTCAGTGTTTAAAGAAAGAAAAACCTGCAAAGCAGTTTGGCTTTCAAGGGCCACACTGAGAGAGTTTCAAAAACTTTATGTGAAATCGATCCTTGCACAAAAGATTTCAGACCTTTAATGGAAATTATTAGCTGTAGCAATAATAGTTTTAAACCACAATAAGCAATGAAAAAGATCTGCCAAATTAGAACAACACACACTGAGTTTTAGCAGAAAGACTGGGGATAAGAAACACAGAAAAGACATAGTTCATTCCTTCTGAAACTATTAGCCCTAACAAGACAATTAAGAAATCTATGACATATTAGTGCATGGCTGCTGAAAAATTAAATCGTCCTATAGCTGGATCCCAAAGTCCTTTTATATCTATATGGACAATCCCACAGGATTTTTCATCCATTCCATTTTGCTTATTTATGTTAGTTTCCTGGAGCAAGGACTTTTAATTCTGTACATGGACACTACTCGTATTTTACCAGTAAATAGTCATCACAGCAGTACACTCTTGTTTTAGAAATTTGTAAAAGGAAGAAAAAAGGAATAAAATTATTTTAACGCTACTAATATTTACATAGCATAATCCTTTATTTTAGTGCTAAAAACATAGAGAGCTCCACCCAAAAAAACCCCCAAAACCTGAACTTTTATTACTTTTCCAGGTATCTGTCAGTTCTTTGCAGCTATATTGCTCACTTTTTCTTGCCAACCAACTCTTTCCACAACAGCAGCAATTGTCATCACCACTACTACTTATAATATACATATTATGTAGAACAGGACAGCTTCTAATCCCTGCTAAATTGCTGTAATTCTGGAGGGATTTTATTAAGTCAATAGACTTGATGTCACTGAGACCATGGTTTGGCCCCACTCTTTCTCATGTCATTTAAGGAACACTACAGCTTTCCAGCAGAGTGGCATGCATTTTACACATTCTGTTCTTTACAGAGAGGCACGTTTTAACCATGCCACTGTTTATATGCACTGCTGAATCTGAAGCAGGTGACCTAATTTATTGTAACAGAATGCAAGGCCCAAGAGTCTGACTGCAAACTGCCACGTACTTTTATGGGCTGGACCAGAAAATGTCCCAAGTTTCTTGCATCATTTAATGTCTTGAAAAGGTTCTTTCAGCCAGAGCTGCCGGAATTGTTTGCATCCTGCACATGCCAAAGTGAATAGGGATCCAGGATTTTCCAAATGCAGGGACCACAAATCGCTTGGCTTTTGAAAGAAAGAAATAATTTAATCTATACATTTTGATTTATATCGCGTGCTAATTCCTTTCATACATTTTCCACTAGAGGCTATAAAAGCAATTTAAAAAATCATAGGGAAAAAAGGCAAGCTGAGAAATGTGACACCTTTTAGTTTCTCTACATAACACCTTGCTATTGCATTCATTTTCTAGAGACAGGGAGTTTATTTCTTAAAGTAATAAGTTCACTTAGGGTATTTGCTGGGGACACTAAAATATTCAGGAGGGGCTGCTATTTAATCACTAATAATTATTTAGAATTTAGGATTTTCGAAAGTTTGAGAGTCTTGTTCAGTAAGGCGTGAATGTGGGTACTTCTCTTTGCTGTTCCACACCCATGTTTTTTGGTGGACTAGACTTCCACAGCTGTGGTTTTCAGCCTTCAGTTGCAGAACCCCAAGTGTCTCAAGACCGCATCTATTACTTTTGAGAAAGATGAATAAGAAGGGGAAATCTGTTGTCATTTGGCTTTAATTTGTTCTATAGGAATTGAAAACCAATGTTTTTAAGTTAACAAAGGACAGATTGTAAATGGTACTTTATGAAATTTTATATATTTAAAGGATTATGTTTTGTTTGGAGAAGGGTTTCACTGATAAAACTTGGTGCTCCTCTCTCTGTCACCCATTCTCCCATGTTCTGGCTTGCTTTCTTCTTCTTTCTTCCCAATACATCTTCTGCAGTACATTTCACATTCCTCATGTTCACCTAGGTTAGGTGACCTTTATGGGGAGGCAGGCAACTTAACATCTCCCAGTGGCTGGAGAGAGATATCTGAATAGATCTACTATTGAGGTGTATCATGAATCCCTAATGATGGGCTGTGTCCAAAGCCCCATCCATGCTGTGTTTTCATACTCTGACAATTACTTTAAACAATGAGCAAAAGAAAATGATTCTAAGTCACAAACTGTTAGCAGATGAAAAAGTTGACCAGCAAACTGCCTGATGATGTACAGGCAATGATCAACAAGAGAGAGATGAACCTTATGTTTTAAAATATGACAGCCATGAGCTAAAACTGCTAGATCCTGTCCTCATTTTTTTTGGCAAAAGAGGAAAAATGAGCTACTCATTATAAAGAAAATTAACCTGACAAAATTAAGAGATTAGCATCAATAATGTAATGACAAGCCTCATTTCAATAGCCACTGATTTCCATTCAATCATCCTTACACACAGCACATACATATAGACAGCTAAAACTTGCTGGCATCGTAAAAGGAAGCTTTGACAGAACCTCCATGGACCAATATGTATTTTCTCTAAACAGTGAAAATAAGGTCCTTTTTCCAAGACAACAGTCCCGTAGTAAATATTTATTTCATATCACTTACATAAAGTAGATCTAGTACCCCAAAAGTAAACACCTTCTTTCAACAGCTGCTAACTGGTCAACAAACTTTCTCATATTCCTGCTTGCAAATGGCAATCTCCTTATTATTATAAACTAACTCAGCCAAGATTTGTCCAGCTGCTTATGCCTTTTATCATTTGTATTTGCAATGGCTTTTGGTGGTGATGTGTAGTTGTTTTTCTGGGGGTTTTGGGTTTTTTTTGGTAACTTACCTAGTAGATATTGTGAGTTAACATCCCTTCTTCGGAGAAAATGTCCTCCAGGGAGATCTTTTGCCATGACAGAGACAGTAGAAAGCAGAGCGTGTCCGAATAGCAGAAAGAAGCATGCAATCATTTTCTTCATCTTCAAGAAATAGACGGACATTCAAGGATGTGAAACTGCAATAAAGGAGAGGAGATGAGCTCTTTGATTACACAAAAATATACACTGTCAGCCACCCAGCTGCATTGCTTCCCTCCCAGCACATACAAACATGCAGATATACTGGCATGGAATAATACCTACACCTACAAAAAAAGATCTACATAATAAAGTAGCAGTTAGCAGACCCTGCATAGCGTTTATAAGTATTGTTAGTTGAAGTTCACAGTTAGCATTTAAAATGTATCAACTTTTACAATCATTCATAATAATCATGTATTTTTAAAGCAAGAAAAGGAACTTTGTTTCAGTCAGCCTGTCAGCATAAACAGGTTTGAAGAGGACAGAAATATATTTTCGGTATTCTATTCAGCATTCCGTTGCATTTTTTCAGAAGTTTAATGGTTCTTGTAGTCTGAGGGATACTTGCTTCAGAAAATCTTGGAGAATTAAAACAAGAGAAGGGAATATATTCCAGAAGCAGCAACTATACATGTGAACCAGTAACAGCTCATGCTTCCTTTTCAGAAGACTGTCTGTGGTTGCTAGCATGAAGATAACACTGCAGGATGAATCTTGTTTACTCAAGGAGACTTCTGAGGACTGGCAATGAGCTTGCCACAGGTTATGGATTTTTGTCATACAGAAGAACAAATTGACAGGCAAAAGTCCAACACCAAGAGATGACTCCTGCCCAGGAGTTCGTTAACACACCATCAAAAGCCATGGCTGACTGCCCACAAACAGAAAGCTAAGACTGACATGCTAAAAGCTCATCTTCTGGCCATGTCCATTGTTGGTGGGCTTCCTCAGATGGCAATTCCTTCTACCTCCCCCCAAAACTTTACTGTTGTGAGTTGTGAAGAGAGCATCTCACAGGAGCTAGATTCAGCCTTGGAACTGGTGATATGATGAAGCTCGAAGAGCTCCTCTAGGTGCGCAAGAGATGGATAAAACTACTGACTTTCACAACAAAGAACTGTTCTACCTGAAACTGAGTGGAAATTTTAGAAGCAGTGCAAATTTTAACAGTAATTCTTCATTAAGTAACTAAGATGTTGAAAACAATTTTAATAGGGTCCTAAACCTGATAAGCAGATAGAGCCACAGATCTGTAACAGAAGGCACTAAATGCCCCAGTTCAGAAAGAGAATTGGTTTTTTTCCCACCATGAGGTACTCACTGGCAGAAAAGAAAATTCTGAGTAAATATTTTCTCTCTAATAGAAAGATTTTATACATTATTCTTTAGTCTGTCCTGCACAACCATTACACAGTGATCTATTTTTCTGTCCATCAATCTATTTTTCCTTTTGTATCTTCTACTCAGCATCCCCAAATGTAAACACAATGTTCTGGTGTATATGCAAGAGAGCAAAATGAACTGATTCTTTGCACTCAGAATGCCTGGCCTTGCTTAAATGTTCAGTATTATCCAGTAACAGTCAATACGTGATTTAAGGACATTCAAACTAGGAAAGACATGTAAATAGTTGGTGCTTATAATAGTGGCCACAAAAATTTAAATTTTTGGAGCCCTAGCAGCACGGACACCTAGATGGTATTATTGGTAGAGTATTTCCAGTGCTTTAGTCAGAAACAGATGGACACTGCAAACAGCATGCACCACTGAAAACAGGACAAAATTTTGCCGGACGCAACAGTTGTTACTGCTGGAGATTACTGACGAAAGCTTCTCCCAGGTTGTCTCCTCACTTCTCAGAGCATCGTCAACAAACACAGGGCTGTCTGTGCAAGGGGGCCTCCTCTCTCTCTGGCCTGTTCCTTCAGCACACAAGGCAAATGGACCTCAAGGATACATGCCAGTTCTAGCACCAATGTTTTAGAAACATAGAAGCCAAGCTCAGAGAGCTAAGGAGTGTAGAGAAATATATTCCTTACAAGGCTGTCACAGGAACCAGGCATGAACAGCTTGTTCAAGAGGGCTATCTGGCTGTTACCTAGTTATCAGTGGCATAACTCATCCCTCCTTCCTATCCATCCTAAAGAGCTGTGAAGATTGGGCTAATCTCTAAGTAAAGCCATTTTACCCGCTCCTGATGGCACGTTACTGGAGAACCAAGGATACTGCGGCAGAGCACCTTCACAACCCATTGCTGAACCATCCAGTAACAGCATGATGCCAAAGGAAACTGATAAAGTGACTCAGGACAGTCCTACCAGCTCTGCAAAGTATCCCAAATTAAACCCTCTTACTTTCTGGCACTTGACATATTTTATAACTTTGTAGCAATTTTTGATATTTGGTCGCAATTTCAAATTCACTAGGTTCACAACTGTCCCCAAGCAAGTTCAGAAATAAGAAAAAAAAATTGTTTGTTTGCTGTGACTTTAAGCCTTTGAATTCTGTTAGAAAAATGTTTATATAGCATGCAAATATCATATGATTAGCTGACCATATAAACCAAAATGCCTACATAATCATTCATTAGCTGTCACTGAATTCTGAAACATATTAAAGCAGTAAATTTTCAATTTTGCGTGATTTTACCAGTCCCTTTGAAAAGTAAAGTTGGGGGTACTAAAGAAACAGAAGCATTGAATAACAGTGCCTAGTTTTCTGGGGATCTTTTTATTAAAACTTAACATAACTTCTATTGTTCAATAGTACTTCATCTTGATTCAGAAACCTTAGATCCTTAGATCTCAATATCTTTATCCTGATAACCAGAAAATAAGCCTACTTACAATTCCACCAAAAAAGATCCAATTCTCATTAAAAAAAATTTTAAAAAATCTATTTGTCAACACACTCCTACCCTCACAAACAGTGTTTTAAAATACTGTTTCAAAAGAAAGAAATGTTTAACAGAGGAGAGCTTTAGTTGCCTCATCTTACAATTTTTATATATAAGATAATATAAAATAAAAATTAAAGTGAGTTTGCATCCATTTTCAATGAGAAAATAAACAAGTTCCCAAAGCCAAAGGCTGTGTATGTGATAACAGACACCACCGATCCAAGCCTGTTGCCACCCTTTCATCCACACTAAAAGCTTCTGTGCTGCTTTCCTGAGGGGATGACAATCTGGACTTGTGTGCTTTGCTCTAGCTCCAGGTACATATTTGTGTCCAACGCTGCTTGCATTTTTACACGACCACTTTGTATTGCGGTTGCATGGCTCTTCAGCATACAGACCTCCCACAGTTCTTTGTTTATTTTCTGGGTCTTCTGCAAGGTCCCCTGTCTTCACTCTAGAAGCTGGCTGGTGTTTATTGCACCACATTCGGTATTTAGCACCTCATTTTCCCAGCAGGCTAAGCCAGGCTGCTGGCACAGTGCTTTGTAGCTTCATATTGCTGGCTGACCCTTGCTCTACCAGCTGAGAACGCATTCTGAAAGTACCAAACTTGCAAACACATATTTTTGTGGCTACCTGGAAAATATGTTTCAAGCACTTTGATTCCAGCTGTCGCAGCAGGAATATTCAGCATTATACCATCAGGAGCCAACTCCCCTGGGCAGACCCAAGACCAATTCACTGTATCACAAACATCCCAAACACCTCAAAAGCAGAAGACACCAAGAGGAAGTGTGGCAATCCATGGGGCTCAACCAGATTGAGCACCAGATGCACCAGCTTCCACTGCTCCATTCTTCCACCCATGGAAAGAGGAAGAAAAGGGTCCTATGCAGGGCTTTCACAGCAACCTTGGAACAGTCAGTGCAGCACACTGCTCTGCTGGACATGTGAAGAAACTCCTAACAGAGAACAGGTAACTGCTGCTCACAGAGGTACAATCTGGTGAGGGTTGCTTGCAATAGCTGCAGCTGTCTTGAAGAAGGTTGGTATAAAGGAGGAGATTATCCTAGAAGATGGCAAGTAGATAGATGGGCTCTCTGGTTCTTTTCAGGCTTCCCTTGCTCCCTAACTGGCTGCTAGTCAAGAGCTAAATATTTCCATGGTGTTTTTCTTATCAATTTTATCTGTGCTTGCTTAGCCATATACCCATGCAACAGAATAACTTTCCTGATGCACTGTTACGGATTTTCAATTTTCATGAACTACAGTATAAGAATACTGAAAAATGAAATTGGGACTTCATCTTTAAATTACCCATTTCCTTTGTTGCATAGCACTCAAACAACAGAAGCCTGTTTCTACCCTTTCAAATGTCTTTCCATTGCAGTCTCCTCATAAGGGATTGATGGATGTTTTGGACAGAGACAGTACTGAATATTCAGTGTCAGTGGTGATAAATCAATGACCTTCTCCACTGCATGATGCATGTTATTAAGATTTGTCCTCTTCACTGTGATAACTCTTAAATAATGTCAAGGGAGAAGAGATGCTCTGTGGTTCATGCTGAAGTCAGTGTCCTTCCATCTTTTAGCCCACTTCAGGGAAATTTCTTTCACACAGATTTGGGAAACCCTTCCACTGGCCTGGAAGGCCACCTTTATTTCATTCAGGTACCTTAAAAATGTACCTGTCCTTGCTGGGCAGATCATGCTGAAAAAGAAATTGGAAAACCAGGGTAGTAATATGTTTCAGCTCATGCCTCCTACTCCTCTGGGTGGTCTCCTTCCTCATCTTGCAGTACAAGTTCCCTTCCAAGGCTAAATAAGAAACATGAACTCCACAACCCCCTATGTCTCCACCTTCTCCAGCTGCCACCAAAATTGGCACAATGCACAGAAGGGTAAATTCTCAGCAGTTACCTGGAACATCAACACCTTTAGTAACTGCAGATGATATCCCCTCTCTTGAACCCATATAATTTCTCCTCATAGATGGGAAGGAAAGAGAAGACAAAAAAAGCACCGAAGGCAGCAGTTATTACCACTACAGTGGCTGCCTTCATCTTTCCTTGTCTGATAGTTAAAAAGACACAGCCATTTACTTTCATTAAGCTGCCAGCACATCTAACTTCAGTGGTTTTAAGCTATAAAGAATGTAAGTGCATAAAAGGGAAAACATTCTGAAGTTCTTTCAGCACTCATTATCTACCCATTTTTAAGATAACAGGAAACTGTGATCAAATCAAAAGCCTTTACTGAAGTTAAAGGTACTGCAAGCGATCTATATAAGTAAGTCAATAAAATCAGAGTCTGTGTCCCCAAGTTAGCAAGCACAGTGAGTTACTTGGAAAACCAATGAGGTCTTATTACATGAAAGCCACAAAATATCTCATTCTCAATCCCATCACCTTAGAAATTAAAAAAAAATTAAGGACAGCAGGCACTGTAAAGCCCTGTTAACTATCAGGTACAACATGTTCCAAGGCACTTCACTATCCACAAGCCAGCATATGCATTACTCATTAAAATCACTGTGTGTGGCATGGGTTACAGGACATAGAGTATTAATAATTTCCTCTGTCTTTCTCTACCAGTTGCTGACACAGGCATTTTCCAGTTCTGAAAAATAGCTATAGAGCCCCACAGAGTCCAATATCATATCTGTCCCTAGCTATGCAGGTGTTGTGTGGAGGCAGCTGACCACAATTAGGAGGATGATATTTAGCACATCAGCAAGAAGCACCATCTTGCCTTGATCCTTACAAAGGAGCACTCTACTGTCATCCTGTTCCACCAAATAATGCACTGGATTTTCCGCGACTCCTTGCTGCACAAGGAGCGCTTCACTAGGCTCAGCAGCACAGGACAGGTAGAACTCCCCTAAATCACGGTTGTCAACTGCATCTCACCAATATGGTTAAATCATGAAGAAGAAACCAGGTTTGTAAATTCCTCATCTGCTCTTCAACCCTGACGGCAGGCACTATGTGCACATGAGTGGACCCACCACTGCACCAAGTCCTGCAAAGCAGCAGAGCAGTACTCCCTTGTTAACACATTCTTTAGCTCCTTTTAAGAGGCTAACTTTGGCCATTCATGCTGTCAGTGTGTCAGATGAATCTGGGAAACTCATTATCTAAAAGTCAACTGGTAATTCAAGTGTATTCTGAGACAGACAACCCAAACGCAAACAGCTTTCATAGTAGCACAGCAAGCCACCACAATAACAAAACTAACCGTTGACTTGGCAACATCAGTCTTTTATCAATCTAAAATAATGAGTGTCCAGACAGTAAAAGTAACCCAAATCTGCAGTGGGTTTAGGACCAGAGGCATACTCCAGCACAAGACTAGGACAAATTCTTTGCATGGGTCCATGAAGGTGTACTTCCCCACAGGAAGTTTTACAGCCACACGTTGTTGTTTTGTATCTGCAGAAAGGCACGATCCTAGCATGCGATGGCAATTTGCCTGTTCCAGACATGTCTACATAGTGATGGGGACAGGATGGCAACCACAGATTTGTGAAGTCTTCCAGCTTTGTTTCCTATGCTTTTGTATGGTACTCCTCATCCAGCACATATCCATCCCTATGTCAGCAGCTAAAAGGATATTCCAGTGCTCTCTGTACTCAGCCATCCCCCTGCCTTGTATAGCAATTGGGCTGCAGCTGAAAGAAACTCCATCAGTACCTAATTATTCTGCTTGTTGCTACAAATGCCCACAGCTGAGTTGTATCCTGGACTAATACAATCAAATGTGACAGTGGACTAAATTAACTTAGATTTTGAAACAGTAAAGGGAAGACCCAAAATGCATTATAGAGCAGTTCCTAGAAGGGAGGTGAATGACATTTGGTAATCAGCCAAATATTCCCACAAACCCAACACTGTACATGAGTACCCATACACAGAGTGATACAGGATACAGGAGGGCAACTGCATTCTGGAAGCCATCAGAAGAGTGCTGGGCATCAGGGAAGAACAGTTTGCCTATCCAAGCACAGAGGTCAGAGAAGCACACACTTGTCTTGATGAATATACACACCAAAACATACAGCATATCAGAAAGAGCAAAGATCAGTGCTAAATTTTATTGTGAGGTGTAAATATCATGGTAGGACTTTTACACAATGGACTTAGTTATCTAAAGGGCTTAGAGTATATGTACTACATGTATAATTTAATTTTCTACAACTAGTGAAATAAAGAACATTAAAGGGTCTATTAGTTATTTTTAAGTCATTCATCTAAATCACATATAGACTTCCTGATATCACTGTTGTACAACTAATAACTACTAAACCATAGAATTATAGAATAATTTAGGTCAGAAAGGACCTCTGTAGGTCATCAGGTCCAACCCCTGCTCAGAACTGAAGGTGACGACCTTTTCAGTAATTTCAGAAACTCACCGTGTAAAAGTTAAGGGTGATGCTGTAGAACAGTGCACCCACAGTATGGTTTACTCTGCATAGTTTCCAGTGGTCAGACAGCAAGCTTTACCAGTGGGAATTCTTATTTTATGACAGCATTGATCTCCACATTATGATTTTCTTCAGTTGCCACTTGGACAATAGACCTTTTCATTATCTTGATCTTTTGGGGAAGACTCATTTGCACTTTCTGGTTCCAAATCTGATCTAGACATCAGAGTTTCCACGAAGTTCCCAGAAGACTAACATGGGAAAACTGAGAAACTTTGCTTTTACCATGAAGAGTAGGTATTTATATGAAAGCATATATTATATGACATGTAATACATATGTGGGCTGCTTAGTTTTGTCTCTGTGAAGTACAGTCACAAACCATAACAGACTGTTAATTGCAAACAGAACGGCTTTTTTTAAAAAAAAAAAAAAAAGGATACAGTAGTTCTGAAACTTATTTGCAAATCCACACCGACCCCAGTACCAGCACCAGTGTAAAACAATAATTTGGGGATTAAAACCACTCCATTCCAAATACTCCTTGGTCAAAATGAAAACATGATCTAACAATGTGTACACTGTATGAAAGGAGCTTGTTAATGATGTCCAGATTATAATTAAATAGCAGTACTTAGTGTTTTACCCTCCCATGGAAGTAGTTTATAAGTCATGGGAGAGTATTCAGATCTGATTGGCCTTTCCCTAGTTTGCCTGTGCTGACTAAAACATCTTTTACTATTACAGCTGGGTCCCAGGGTCCCAGCTCATAAGCACTAGAGTGTGTTATAGTTTGTTCATGAGAAATCCCAGTGAAGTCAATGGAAAGACTCACGTAAAGTAATTAGGTGTGAATATTAAATGCAAGTTTGAGGATCTTAGCTGCAGCCTTGTGTAACCAAGTGCTACATTTTCTTAAGACATAAAATAAATCAAATTCAATTTGATGAATATAGTTATAATCATAGTGATATACAGTACATGAGGAAAAGTTTAAAAAATCCGGTGCTTAAGCTGACACATCTACATGAAAAGTGTATAATTCAAAAATTATTTTGTAGATTTTGTAGGATTTTATGGAAAAGCCATATGTGTATTTTAGTAAGCTCTTGATTTAAGGAGAATTTATGATGGGATTCAGTATAATAATTTCTTCTGAAGTAGTCAGCTGCCTGACAGTAGCACAGCTATAACATGTAACACAGCATGTCACCTTTTCAGATCTCAGTCAGGATCATTCACCCCTTGAATGATGGCCCCAAAAGAAAACCCAAGCATTTAGGAAGTATTACATAAATCAGTAGGTTGCATTCTTCCCTCTTAGTCAACACTAACCCATGGTTAAGCAGTGGCAGTGGCCGGCCTGACACGGAAAGAACTGTCTTCTGAAACAGGAATATGTGGTCATTAAAGATGCCACAACAATTTTTATAAGATTAAAGAGTACCATCTAGGCTGGGTTTCCAGGGTAAGTATATCACATGCAGCAAACCGTCCCTCACTCCTTCCATCTCCAGCAAATGCACTGCTCTCAGGAAGCCCGGGCAGCTCCCACGCTGCATGTCAGAGGTGACTGCTCCAGTGCAGAGCTACCTGCAGGGCTGTACCTGCTGCACGGGGATAAGCCACGTCCTGTCCTGCTGGAAGCTGGTAAAGACACCCGCAGGCTACTCACTAACAAATGTTTCTAGGTAAAGCTTGGCTCCGATTCTGCACTGATGTTAAAATATAGTGGGTTTTTTCCTTATAGCACACACACTGTTAAATGAGTTACTGAGGCATGCACGGGGGAGAGGGTATATGGGGAGTTTGCTCAGACCCATGCGGTCCAAGGGAAAGGGAAACATTTCTCCTGCGGACGAAACAGGAGCAGCAAACCACTCCAGCAGGACCCAGCAAGCGACCATCTAACTCAGCCCCGGACCCCGCCGCGGCCCCTTGCCTCGGCCTCCCGCCCCCCGCCAGGCCCCCGCCGCCCGCGCTGCAGCCCCCGCCGGCCGCGGGGGCCCTCTCCGGCCGCCCCCTCACCCGGAGGGGCCCCCAGGGCACCGCCGCCGCGGGGTAGGACCGTCCCTCCGCCGAGCCGGGGCCCCGGGGCGGGGGTGACCGCAGGCTGCGCCGTGCCCCGGAGGTGTCAGCGATGCCGAGCCCCGCCGGGCGGCGCGGGAGGCAGCGGGGCTGCCGGTGCCCCCGGGCGGGGCGCCGCGGACCCGCCTGGCGGGCGGGAGAGGCGAGGCGGGGCGGGGCAGGGCAGCGCGGGCGGCAGAGCCGGGCTTACCTGAGGGGCTGGCGGGGCCGCTCCGCTCGGCGGCGGGCGGCGGCGGGCAGCGGCGGCGGCCGGGAGCGAGCGCGGGAGCGCCTCCTTCCCCCTTGGCGCGGCCCCGGACGGCGCTCCCCCCCCCCGCCCCCCCGGGAGAGCCGCGGGGTGAGGGGAGCTGCCGCCTCCCGCCAGCCCCGTCCCCGAGCGGCCGTAGCCCGGCTCAGCCGTAGTGAGGGGAGGGAAAAGGGGGTCCCGCTGGGGACACACCAGCCTCCCTGCCCAGACCTCCGGAGCTGGCTCTTACCCGCGCGGCCCCGGGAGGCAGCCGCGGGTGGCCGGGCCCCTCTTTCCTCAGCCGCCTCCGCCGCCAGGGACGCGGTCCCGCTCCTTCCCGCCTGCCCCGTGAGGGACACGGGCTGTCGCCCCGCTGCCTGCCGCTCGCCCCGTGTGAGGGACGCGGTCCCGCTCCTTCCCGCCTGCCCCGTGAGGGACACGGGCTGTCGCCCCGCTGCCTGCCGCTCGCCCCGTGTGAGGGACGCGGTCCCGCTCCTTCCCGCCTGCCCCGTGTGAGGGACGCGGGCTGTCCTCCGGCTCCCTCCCGCCTGCCGTGCGGGAAGAAACGGGATCGACGGCCCTGACGGGACACGGGACGTCGGCCCCACGCCTTCCCGCCTGTCCCCCGAGGGACGCGGGACCCGGTCCCTCCCGTCAGGGACGCGGGCTGCCCGTCCCGCTCCCTTCCGCCCCTCCAGGCTCCCGGCTGCAGTGGCCCCGTCTCGGCCCCGCCGCCCCGCACCCGCCGCGCACCTCGGCCCCGCCACCGGTTCCTCCCTGTCAGACTTGGCCCTGCGCTGTGAGGTGGCGGCGAGGGCAGCTCCTGTAGCCCCGAGGAGGAGTGTCTGACGCGGCCGAGTGGGCTCTCCCCGCAGGAAAGGGCCGTGGGGTCTCCGCTAGAGGACAGCGCTGTGGTTTTGGTCTGGCGGCTCAGCGCCAGGCCGGCGGCATCCCTCCCCGGCCAGCGCCGTGCTCCCCGGGCCGGGCCCGCGCTCCCTTCCAGGGAAGCGGACCAAGGGAAACGTCGGGGAATGGAAATCCCATTCCCCGCGCGGAGGACCTCCGGGCCAAGGCAAACAGTCCCTGGTGAATCATGCGGGTGTCTGCCACCACGGCGAGCCTGTGGGAGCCTCCGTCGGGGAAAACGCTGAGGGAGGCATGAAATAAATGGGCCAGGTAGAAGGGACCGTTGTTCCTCAGCTGTCACGGCAGTGGCGCAGTCAATAGTCCGGGTGGAAAAAGCTGAGTGTGGGGTTTATATCAACACTTACAGTTTTATTATGTATGAAGAAGGAAAAACAAAATTTCTGCTTTGTTACAAAGCAATTGCGATTCCTGTTTCCTGGAAAAAAAAAACCAAAACAACAGCGAAAGTCATTCCAAACGGCAGAGGTGAGCCGGGCTCACTATCACGTCCAACAGGAAAGGGATAAAATCACCAAGCCATGCCAATTTGGGTGCATTAGGTGCCAGCGAGGTCCAAGACAGGAGATTTGTACCCCCCAGAGTTGCTGGCATGGTAAGCAAACTTTGGAAATCAGCAGAGCTAATTTCTGGAAGTTTTGTAAGGCACAATTAATTGTCTGTGAGGTGGGCGTACAAAGTCTAATCCCTAAAAAGGGGGTGTGTGAATGACGAGCAAATCTCAAACTGAAAGGGGCCAGATTCACCCCACCTTTCATTCTGAGCACTGGCTCCTGAACCTCTCCTGTAGCTAGAGGAAAGGGGAAAATTAAAACGGCAGATGAACATTGATAGACATTGTAACAAACCCAGCAGAGCTAAGTACAGAACAGTTCACCCATTCTGTTTCATCCTTTGTAATGTAGCATAGGATGAGGCCTCAGCCATGGTCCCAATTAATGCTCTGTCATCTCGAAATACAGAATCTGTACGCCTGAAGATTTCACTGTGCTGTGGCTTGAGGCACCAGCTGAGTTGCCAGAGGAGGACAAAAGGCAGGTGAGAAAGTGTTGTGGTGGGAAGATGACATGAGTGCCCAGAGGCTCGGCTTGGCAGCTTTAGCGTAAGTAATCTCAACAGTAGCTCTTCCCAGAGGCCATGCAGCCTGCTGCTGTTGGCAGGTTGAACACAGAAGGTAACCCAGCTGCAGATGGGACAAAAGGGTATGATGGCAGTGAGTCAGCATGATAAGGCATCTATTTGTTTCATAAGAGACAGCTTAGAAGATAGGGGGATTTTTATTTGACTTTGTTAATCAACTTTGCTATTTATTTAATACCTTACCAGAAGTTCTGTGTATTCCCCACATTACAGAGTCTCTCTGTTTCTTCACCACTTGTCCTTCCTCACATGATGAGCTTCCATCCTCCACTTCAATGGTGTGACTTCTTTTTGATTTGGGAAGGATGTTGTTCAGTCTGTCAACATTTGGGAGCATGGGTAGAAGAAAGTTGGAAGATGTTAGAAAAAGCTGGACTCTATCAAGCCAAGCTTCTATCAAGCCATGCTTTGATCTGCAGGCAATTATTAAGCTTCTTGAAGATTGCTAACTGGATACCAGAGGCTTTCTGAGTCTCCTCTTTCCTTTCCTGGCTTCTCTTAGTGCCTGGAAGGATAGTTCTCAGTCTCTCAGTCTCTGAAGCTCCCAGTGAAGTAGGCTGCTTTTGAATTATCACAGGCAACCACACAATGTAAAAAACACAGTTCAGAAAGTACGTTCCATCTTAACAGCAGGTGCTTTAGTAAAACAGCAGTGAATTGGTTTTCTTCCTGGTGTTAAATGACTGTTTCAGACCTTCCTGGTAGTTAGACACTTCCTACTAATTTCCAGCCTAAATGTATTTGTGGCCATTTTATATTTGTTTTCTAGTACCAATGTTGTCTTTCAACCTAAACCACTCTTTTTCTTCTCCAAGTCTTGCCTAGCTAATGTATTTAGTGACATCAATCATTTTCTCTTTCAGCCTTCACTCTTGTTTCACTCAACCAGCAAGTTCTCACTGTATATCTGCTGAGCTAGTTCCTGTGGGTGTGAGTGGTAGAACTGAACATGATATGCCGTACAAGCTCTCACTAGACCATTTCTATTTATTGAAAATACTTTGCCTGATGTGATCTAGGTTTTAATTTTAATTTTCAGTGGCTGCTTTACCATTGATGGCTGATGGTCATCTTTTTCTTCAGTTTATATATACAGCCGCACCTGTTTGCCAATGGATAAATCCTACCTAATACATGATCTTTCATTTTATACTATGGTATTTCATCTCTCTTCTAGTTCTTTCATTCTTAAGATCATTCAGTTCTTTCCAAATGAGGTCCTCCTTCTCCTTTATATTTACAAAGCCTATTGACTCTCCTATGTTGTATCAGAAAACTTCTGCTTTTGCCTGCCAATTTCATGAATGAAAAAGTGAAACGTTAAATAAACTGATCTTTTAGTAATTGTTAATAACTTTTTCTCTAACTTTCCCATTTGAACACTCCCTCATCCCATTTTCCTATTGCCATGAGCTAGGTCCATACTTAGCTTACAGTCTTCCTAGTTCCTATTTCAATTGGTAATGTCCTCTGTGGCAATGCTTTTCTGAAGTGCAGACAGGTTAGATCTACTGCATTTCCTTTGCCTAAAAAAAAGCAGGTTAGCTGAGTAGAACCTAATGCTGGGAAACTAATCCTGCATTTATCACTTGTTCATGTTTTGCAACATCTTTAATTATTCTTTGTTTCACAATTTGTTCTTAAGTCTTTAGTACTACTTGGATCAGAATAAAAGCTGAGATGGCATCTGTACAAATCAAGTTCCTCTAAGGTATTAATTGCTTTTAATTGGGCACTATCTGACTCAATCCAATTGTTAAGAAAATTTGGTATGATAGCCATGCTGTCATTTGGGATGGAAATTGTCTACTCCCCTTGACATGAATGTGTGTTAAAGTTCATGTCTCCCTTGCTTTTAGTTGCTGGTGCTCTTGCTTATTATGCTGCCTTTGTCTGTGTTGACTGTAATAAAATATTTATAGATAGCAAAGTTTTCAGCATCGGGTAGACAAGCAGAAGCAAGACAGGTTTCTCAAAGGCCTAGATAAAAGTTTAGTTAGTTTCTATTGCAAACAAGAAAGTATTTAGATCTTAGTAAAAAAGTTGAAATAAATACATAATAATGGTTGTTAGTGCAATAAACAGTCTATGGCTTTTGCCAGTGGAGGAATTCAGCTTTTTATTTATTGAAATGCTTATAAATAGGACCATAAAACTGTTGTACTACTGTCTTGACTAGTCTATGGAGAAATCAAACCATATTTTTTGAATCACTTCAAAAGTTTGTATCTGACAGCCTTATGATTGGAAATGTTATCATGTACATGTAATATTAACTCATAGGGTTTATAAGCACATTGCACTGCAATTAATCAAGCAGACTTTCCAATGTATATGCAAATTGGAGTCTATCAATGGAAGCACCAGCCTTAATTATATAATTAGAAGAGACGCCCTTTCCTGGGTCCAGTGCTCACTGTAATGAAGCTGTCTCCACTGACCCCTGAAGTGCTGGATGAGCAGGTACTTGGTATCTTAGAAAACATACAAGGCAAGTTCCTTCTAGTTACAGTGGGATTTTCAAATTTCTACAATAGCTTGAAAGTAAAACTGTAACAATTTTTTATTTTTCTACTACTCTTCCTAAATAAAGACAAGACAGATTTGGGGTTTTTATTTTTGGCTTAGCTGTCTGCTGTGTTTAAAACTACTGTCATGTAAAGCACGTGTGTTATAGTTGGCTAGTAGCGGTCAGTTACTTTATCATTCTCCTTTGTTATCGCTTAAAATCACTTAAAGAAAGATAAGAATATAGGGTTCAAGGCTATATCTACTCTTTTTTTCCTGAAGAAGTAGATAGATAATATGCTATATCCCATCATCGCCCCCAAAACATTATCCTTTTGCTATTTCCACAAGCCCTTTCCACTTCAGGTGTGTGCTTAACTTCTTTTCTTTGCTGTTTTGAGCATCTCTTCCATAGCTAGCAACCTCCTTGCACTTACATGATTCTAATTTGTACATGCTACAGTATATAGCCTCTAAAAAGAAATTAAGAGAGAGATTTTTTGAAAACCCATACTGTTTTCTTACATGGATCCTTTCCATTCAGCTGACACTCGCCATAATTCCAGGAACATGCTACTGCTTAAAAACAAATTCAGTAAAGATTCAAACACAGATGTAATGACAAAGTGTTTCTCTCTTACTTGTGGTAAAAACAACTCACCTGAGTGCTAGTGATGGACTGATAATACATGAATTGCACGGTTCTGTTCACAGTTCACCATTTGTGAACTTCATTACATGTATAAAACCAAGGGAACTGAAACAGATCAAAGGATTTGAAGGACTATGAATTTGTAAAGAGCATGCACTTACTTTTCTCCCACACTTCTGTGTTGATTTTTCTGTGTTTTAGTTCCAGATGTTTGAGGATTAGGATCTTGGCTGGCTCTGTACTTAATTTTAAGAATCACTTCATATTCTTAAGGCATCTGAAAAAGGCAAATAACTTACTGGTGTGCATGACCTCAGTTGAGCCCTTTTTGCTTTGCTGTCTCAGTACACTGCAGACTTCCATCTTTCTGGTTGCCATGGATAGCAGCTAAAGTCACCTGCAGTGGCTCAGAGAAATGGGCAAAAGGCAAAAGTTTTGCTTATTGAAGCCCAGATGTTGCAATTAACAAAGTTTTTCCTACTGAAATTCTCTTGGAAACTCAATTTGACTCTAAAATATTTTAGAAGAAGAAAATGAGAAATCTTGCAGCTGGTACCTGAAAAGCAAGCATTTGCCTTATATATAGGGTACATCCTTTCTTCATTTTCTTCAGAAGAATTGTGTGGTAGCTTATGATTACTGTCCAGACTGGACAATGTTTACTGGTGAAAAAAAAATTGATATATGATATTATTAGAGGTGGGACTCAATTAAGTTATATGCTGTTGATAAAATACATACTGAATTCATCTGCGGACAGCACTCACCTACTTTAACTAGCTGAAAAATTGTCCCAGGATTTCCATTCTGCCAAGTATATTCACAGGCTTTACTTTTGCTGTAATGTTCAACATGTGGACAGTAAAATTGCATTTTCAGCATTTCCCTTGGTAATTTAAGCCATGCCATGCTTAAATTCAACTCTCCTTTCCTTCAGAATCTAAGACAATGGTTTTTTACTCAGTTCTTGGGACAAAATTGAGATGACATACCCAAGGAGCTGAACTTAGATCTTACAACATGATCCAGAAAGCATGCAAGTTGCTAGCTCTAAATCAGTCCTTGCACAATGAAAAATATTCTAAATGTAGCGAAGTGTTTGAATTTTCACCCGTGGCTGGATCTTAAGCAAAATAACAAGGTTCTTCATGAATCTTAGATAATGTCTGTGTTGTGCTCAAAATAGGCACCCAAATTTCATCTGAACAACAACTTTGGCAGAATTTAGGCAATCTGGCTCTTGACCTAACGGTGTTTGTACAAAACTATGTAGATCAAAGATTAAAAAAAGAAAATGACATCAACATTTAAATTTTGGTGATTCAGATGCCAAGCAACGAAATGGTAGCCAATCCAGCCAGATCCCTGGGTGCTTTTGTGGTATCATTTGCAGCAGAAACACCTGCCTGACTGATCTGTCATTGCTGTGGCTCCTGACTTGAGATTTACCCTGATTTCATCTTGAATGAAATTAGTTGATGATATTACTAGTTTAAAAAGGAAGTAGATTGTCTCATAGCAGGTATCAACAAAAACGCAGTACTTAAACACATACACTGGTCCGTATTTAAAAAAAAGTTAATAAAAAAATATGATTAGTGAAACTTGCCTGTCTCTGAATGACCCAGCTGAAATATATTCTGTTAAAAGGCTATTATGGTAATGTACATTAATTAATACAGAGAAATGTGGCTATTATGAACTAGTTTGATTTTGATTAAATATTGTGTACTGGAATCATCTTTTCTTTTGGCTACGGTACAGCTATGATGCTAACCCTCAGTTAAGTTTGACTTGTGAACCATCTTGAGGAGATAATAGGAGGCACCAAAGCCTGCACTGAATTTAGATTTAAAGGAGATTACTTACTGTCTTCAAGCTAAGCATGTGTTCGGAGTTTTTGGTGGTTTCTTAAAAAAATCATCACCGTAGAAAATATTTGACTCCTGAAAGTTTGGCCCTGCAACACCTAGGTTTATGGCAATGGCCCTGGGAAAACTTGGTGATTCGTGCAGTGCATAAGGAAATGTAGGTGTTAATTCCCTTTGTTGCCAATCCTGTTCCAAAACCCTTAAGAAAAGAAGTCTGGTCCTTGTTGCCAAGGCTGTGCAGAGGACCTTGGGAGCTGAGAGAGGGCGGCAGGTCTGCCCGGCCGTCTGCTAGTCTTTGTGCTGGTCACCCTGTGCTCACTCTTGGGAACACTTTCAGGGCAGATGCTCCAAGCCTCTGTGCAAACAGCAGTTAGCAGCAGCCAAGCTACACCTGCACCTTGGACTGTCCTGCAAAAGACACTAGAAGCCACTTCTGCATTTTGTGAGGAGCAGATTTCTGTTGGTTTGTGCTGGGTGTGTTGTAAGAGCACATGGGGACTCAGGTGGCTGAACGGCTTCAGGGAGCTTGTGCATGAGCTGGGCACCAACCCGCTCAGCCCTGTCCAAACTGGTAGTGTGTTAAACATAATTATCAGGTCTTTCTCCTTACCAGATTTCCCTGGGGTCAAGGCAGGAGGTGAATGCCAAGCTCCACAGCCTGGAGAAAACCAGGTCCACAATGCAGAACTCCAGGCACCAAGGAAGCAGTGAAACGTCAAGCAAGTTGAAGCATTTGAAGGTTGGGCAGCCATTGAACATGCTGTCTAGACATCAGTTTTGGAATTAAACATCCGAGTTCTTTTTTGAGCCTTCTACATACCAAAAGACACAGAACTTCTCTGCATTAATTCATTCCTGAATTAATGTATGGATTGCCTTACAAAAACAGTCCTTTATTACTCAAAAAATTGCCAAGGAGAAAAAAAATCCCTTACAAAATGGTATCAAATATGAAGGACGGAGATGTAGAATAGCAGAAAACCAGCTTGTTTCTAGTCTGATTTTTCTATTTGCAGGTTTCTATTATTAGGTGCTGTTACGCTTCTGTTGGCTGCATTGAAGACACCTTTTACTGAAGTTTTGTTCCCTATGTACTTACTTATATGGCATCCTTAAGTCACCTCCTAAATCTGAGTTATTAAAGGCATTGCATTTCCTGAGTTTTTCACTTGATGGCATATTTTCCAACTCTCTAATGGTTCTTTCAGATCTTTGCTAACCCACTCCAAGGTTTTTTAAACATTCTGCTTGAATTATTTACAGCTTTTAGGTGTAGGGAAAATAGATTTTTTTTTCTTTTTTATTGGTGATTTATGCTTTCTTTAAAGTCATGGATGAAGAATTTTAAGCACCATAGAGTCAAAAACTGATCCTGGCAGAATTTCTCTTAAAACACGCTCACTGAGTATTCCTTGCTCACATACAGCTGAGATTTATTGGCTGTTTTGCAATCTATTATTTCATATGTGCAATGCTGTTGCTATACCATTCTAGTTCCCTAGTCAAAATAATGTGTTGTATCAGGTAAAGTGCCTAAGAAATGTCCAAGTGTGTAATGTTTACACTTGACCTCATATTGATCCATTTCATAGCCCCTTTAAAAAAAGAAGAAAAGGATAATTTAATAAAGACTGTTTCCCCAAGCAGTCCTGTGTTCTATTATCAGTTTTCTGAGTAATGCCCTAAATGACAGAATTATGGAAAAATTTAGGTAGGAAGTGACCTAAAAAAAAATCCCCAAGGATGGTGTTCAGCCTCTCTAAGTTATAGCCTTGTATGATGAATCCTCTGTTACACCTGAAGTCTAAAAATTTTAATTCAGGAACTCTACAAAACATGCTTTTTGAGTACCACCACTGGTGGTGGTGATGGCATTTGCCAATGTTTTGGCTCTGCACCAGATCACTGTGCTTTTAAAGACTGAAGAGGAAGAAAACTTTGAAAAAGAAGTTGTAGTGAAAGGAGAAAGGATGAAAGGCTTCTTGAAAATACTACTAGATATAGTAGTAGATTTTGTAGATATAGAATGTCTTAAATAATCTAATGTGTTCCTAGTAAAGTTCAAAAAAAGTCCTCAACCCTCCCCGCCCCCAAATATCTGGAAAATCCACCCAAATGTAAGATGGTATTTCACAGAAAAAGGCATCAGAGCAAAATTGTCATAAAAGTATGAGATGCCAAAGAAGATCTGTAGTAACCTTGGTACAGTTTGTAGCTGAGTTAAACCTGATTAGGTAGTAAAAGGATACTGCCAATACTGCCACTGAATTGAACCCAAAGGGAAAAGTTACACTCACAGTAAGATGAATAAACTCTTTTTGCTTCAAAAGCAGAGAAGAATCAATTACCTACTTTGTTATCTGTGATAAGTATAATAAAGGAATGCTAGTTAGAAACTAAAAAATGTCCAGAAAAGACATCATATGTTGGGTGTACGTAGGCATCACAAACATGATCAGGGATCACTCAAAACTTTCCCAGCTTGTGACTCTTTCTGGTCTCATAACCCCTGAGGCAAAGCCATACTTCCTCAAACATTCACCTCCCTCCTTTTCTCAGACACCCCTTTTTGTAGCTCGTCCTCAGGCTGCTCATGTAAAATGAACTGGTCCCAGATCAACTGTTACTGTGCTGCCCATGCAGCCTCTCATACAAGGGCCACAGATAAGGCAGCTCTGGTGGTTAAATGTAGCCCACATCTCAATGTTGCTGCTGCACAGCCGCACAGCGGCAATTACGGAAACATATGTTATGTTGCTTGGTGCTAATAGGAATACAACAGTTACAGATGAGTTTTTCTGAGCTTCACTTTTTCACAGGGGGCCTACTTTTCTGGATCCCTGGAGTGTTTACAGTGTCTGTTCAGCATAATGATACTTTGCCTTTATTGTACTTTATTTTTTCAAACTACCGTATCATAAATTTTTATCCAGGCTGAAAAATTGAATTGCAAAGAGAGGAAAAAGCAACCAAAAGGTAACAGTGTATTATGTTGTGCTTTGGGCTTTTTTTGCTTCTAATTCACAAGATAAAAAACCACAAAGAAAATACACCTTTGAAACAGAAACCAGCCAGTTCCTAAGATGAAAATGTGGCCACAGATATCTTTACTAAATATCTGTATTTAAAATGATAACATTTGCATTAAAAAAAGAAGTAAACGTCAATATTTTTGGAGGAAGCCCCCCCCCTGCAACTACTGTATCAACTAGGCTGGTTCATTAAAAGCATTTTGAACTGCTTTAGTTGCTTTTTCTTCATGAGAAGCAAAGAAACAGGACCACACGATAGCAGGAAATTTAAGCTGGCCTGTGCAACTGATAAAGCTAATTTCATCCTCAGCTCTAGTGCAATGAAGGAAATGAAACCCATTCCAATTTTCTAATGATTTGATGGGGAGAAGACTTTATGAATTCACAAAAGATAAATATTTGTAACTAATTGCCAGCTCTTGCCTTGCCTTTGTTCCTTTACTTTCATTGGCCTTGCTGCCCTCAGGTGAGTGCATCTGATACTGCCAAGAATGACCGCATTCATATAAGTAGTACCAATCTCCCAGAATGTCCCACCAATTTATTGTTTATTTGGCATTCTTAAACTGGTGTACTGGTGATACACAAAATATAACTATAAAAGTAATTGTCTGTCCAGCCACCTTTTCTCCATAAGAGACAGGATGCCTGTTTGTGCTTGCCTCTGACCCAGAGAGGAGCCCCAAGATCTGCTATCCATAAAGTAAAACATACTTGTCTTATTAGGATGGTATCTATATTTTTAAGAACACCTTGCCCATCCTGACACTGAATGGGCTTAGAGGATTTGATGCTAAAAGTCTACCAATGTTGGACCTCTGTCTCTAATTACATCCATGCCTCTGCTGTCATGAAGGGACTTGAAATGGGGCACTTTGGAGGGGGAACTGGTTTCAAAATTACAGGTGATCAATGCCACAGAGTTCCTGATGTTGAAGTAGAAGGAATCTAAAAAAAAATCTTTCAACCCCTCAAAAAACTGGAAGTATTTGGATACTTGGGCAAAGTTTATATGAAAACAGAAACCTGTTAGATATAGTTACTAGCAGGATGCACTTAGATACCATAATAGAGCCCAGGTTCTGGACTAAAACACTGTGTGTGGCTCATCCCTGCTATTGCTGGTCATGTTGACCTCAAAGAGCAAACAGAAGTCCTCTGAAATGGCTGCGGAGGCTCCGCCGTGCTGCAGCTCCCTCTCTCAGAGTAGCTTCACAGCTCTTCTGTCTCTGCTGGCTAGCACGCATCTCTTGTAAGCCAAGTAGCCAGCCCTGCTGCATGCCTGATTCATCTTCTTGCTGTTTATTCAGCCTTCCAAGTGACCCTGTGTCCTCTGCTCAGACTAATTAGTTAAGTCCAGCTCTGGCTACAAAGGACAAATCTTTCATGACTTTCTGAAAACTCTCCTGTTTGAAAGGTTTGAATAATCTGAAAGAAAAAAGTAATTTACTGCATTAAATTTCACATAAGTTCTTCATTAAAATAAACTACTGTTGTAGCTCATTGTCTAGGATATACCTGTAGGACTGCCTTTTTTCTCTGAAGTAACTTTATATCTGCTGGCTAGGTGATAATGAGGTTTTCACTGCTGTTGCTTTGGTATCCTGTTCTGCTGGAGGTGGACACAGGCTGCAGGCAGAAGGTCACAGATCTGGCTTCCACACCCTGCTGAGCTATTCAGCTGAAAAACTGGCCACGTTGCAGAACCATTTTGGGTCAAATCCATGGGTGTGGAGACATCATTTATAAATACCAGAGTCCTTCTCTGAAAGAACTCTAATCCTGATTTATCAGAGCCAAACCTCTCTTTAGATAGCTATGGCTGCTGTTTTGGGTTTGTCAGAGCTGTGAACTAAGATAGTGCTGGAACATCTCCATAGCCATAGGCATAGAAATTTTGAAAGAAATGCTTTTTTGTGGTACCTGACTGCAATTTCTGCAACTATTAGAGACTTGTAAATGGGAAGGATATAACTCAGCTCCAAAGAAGCAGCCTCTAAGGAGAGCAGCCTCTAAGGATGTAACTTCGCTCCAGAGAAGCAGTTTGGCAGGAATTTAACCAATACTTCTTTGGGTTTAAAAAAATAAATCTGTAGATGTCTTTGCCATACAACAAGTAAGACCAAGGTATCATCCACTCCAGTGACAAAAGTCTGAAACAGAACTGGCATAACAGCTAATGTAATAGATTACAGGAGCAATTATATTTCCTCCTGACCATAGCACAGGAGAAAGAGAGCACATAAGCCAACCAGGTTTGTAGCAGTGAACCTTGTCAATGCAGTGACATCTGTCTCTCTGTGCTGTTTAAAGGACATACATGAACGTTGCCCTCCCACGCTCTGTCCCTGTTGCCACTCTTCTCTATTCTGCCCTTACCAGTAGCCAAGTCTTGCACCTTGCATATTCCAAGCATCAGTGTGCAGACTTGTTGATGTTAGCAAAAATTTGTTAAAACTGTCCATTGTGTCCCTAGCTGCTATACTTTGACCAACAGAGTAGTGGTGAGGAATGCCCTATTTTGAAAGCACAGAATTTGGAATTTGTTTCAGACTAGTTCATAGAATCATGGAATCATAGCATCATTTAGGTTGGAAAAGAACTTCAAGATCATCGAGTCCAACCATTAACCATGCCCAATAAACCATGTTCTGGAGTACCCTGTCCACTCGCTTTTTGAATACCTCCAGGGATGGTGACTCAACCACTTCCCTGGGCAGCCTATTCCAATGTCTGACAACCCTCTCAGTAAAAAAATTTTTCCTAATATCTAACCTAAATCTCCCTTGCCGCAACTTGACGCCATGTCCTCTCGTCCTATCTCCAGCCACCTGACAGAAGAGACCAGCACCCACCTCACTACAACACCCCTTCAGGTAGTTGTAGAGAGCGATAAGATCTCCCCTCAGCCTCCTCTTCTCTAGACTAAACAGCTCCAGCTCCCTCAGCCGCTCCTCATAAGACTTGTGCTCCAGGCCCCTCACCAGCTTCGTTGCCCTTCTCTGGACACACTCCAGCACCTCAATGTCTTTCCTGTAGTGAGGGGCCCAAAACTGAACACAGTACTCCAGGTGCGGCCTCACCAGTGCCCAGTACAGGGGAACAATCACCTCCCTGTTCCTGCTGGCCACACTATGTCTGATACAGGCCAGGATGCCGTTGGCCTTCTTGGCCACCTGGGCACACTGCTGGCTCATATTCAGCCGGCTGTCAACCAGCACCCCCAGGTCCTTCTCTGCTGGGCAGCTTTCCAGCCACTCTTCCCCAAGCCTGTAGTGCTGCATGGGGTTGCTGTGACCGAAGTGCAGGACCCGGCACTTGGCCTTGTTGAACTTCATACGATTAGCCTCAGCCCATCGATCCAGCCTGTCCAGATCTCTCTGTAGAGCCTCCCTACCCTCAAGCAGATCGACCCTGCCTCCCAACTTGGTGTCGTCTGCAAATTTGCTGAGGGTGCACTCAATCCCCTCATCCAAATCATTGATAAAGATATTAAACAGAATGGGGCCCAACACTGAGCCCTGGGGAACACCACTTGTGACCCACCGCCAACTGGATTTCACCCCATTCACCACAACCCTCTGGGCTCGTCCATCCAGCCAGTTTTTTACCCAGCGAAGAGTACACTTGTCCAAGCCATGAGATGCCAGCTTCTCAAGGAGTATGGCATGAGAGACAGTGTCAAGGGCCTTGCTGAGTCAAGGAAGATAACATCCACAGCCTTTCCCTTATCCACTAGGTGGGTCACCTTGTCATAGAAGGAGATCAGGTTGGTCAAGCAGGACCTGCCTTTCGTAAACCCATGCTGACTGGACCCGATCCCCCTCTTATCCTGGAGCTGCCGTGTGAGTGCTCTCAAGACAAACAGTTCCATAATCTTCCCCGGTACCGAGGTCAGGCTGACAGGCCTGTAGTTCCCCAGATCCTCCCTCCGACCCTTCTTGTAAATGGGAGTCATATTGGCAAGCCTTCAGTCCTCTGGGACCTCCCCTGTTAGTTATCGTTCCCTCTGCTTCCTTGGCAATCTTTTCTCTGGCCATAAATCGATCTGACATGGCCTTTGGTAACATATAAAATCTGGATTGTTTTTACCAACCAGAGGTTTTCCCAAAGATGTACAGACAGGCTAACACCTAAAATAATGGTCGTTAATAATTGTTTTAGAAAATGTAATGTACTTAGAAGCACGAGTGCCGCACTGTTGTGTCACCACTATGAATTCCTCTCTGCTTTCTCCAATACGATGCATGGATACCACAAAGGGAAGCTGCATTGTTCCATCAAGAATAAGAGCATCAGGCACAGATGAGAGAAATGGGATTTGTGCCTTAGCATGTGTAGGCTTTGTGAAGCCTGCAATGCCTTATAACAAATATTTCAAAAAATTAGAAGATTTCAGCAAAAGTTCTACTTATATTTCTGGTACTATGAAGGTTTAGATTCCTACTTGCTGGTTTTGGTCCTATATTTATGATGTTCCATGTCAACATACCTTGAAAATATTTTCTTTCCACTCTTAAGATACTACAAATTATTAATAATAAACTGCTATGTTAGAGTTTAAGATAAGAAAACAGGACAGAACTTGAGTAACAGCATGCTCCTAATATCTGGGAGAAAGGAAAAAATGCAAGGGATAGTGAAAAAAGCACTGTTAGGAGCAAGCAGTTCCCATAGCACAGAAACTTAAGAAGCCAGGTTTTTAATGGGTTTCTGTGTCACAGATGACTGACTATTAAAAATGAATTATAGAAAAGCTGTGGTGTGAATTCCCCAGGATTAGACATGGAAATGGAGAGTGAATTCAACAACTGAGGATAAAAAAACCTTCAGCTGGCGTTCGTATCTCTTCATTTAACCCAGAGAATCTCGTTTTTCTTTGGGAGCGGGGAAACTCATCTCCCACATGGATCCTCTGATACATCAGCAGAACTGAACTTACATTACATTAGCCGCTCCCTCCTACCCAGCTGCCTATCTACACTATGTGCAGGAATGTCATGGTTTTGATACCATAACCTCCCTGCCCTCTTTAACTCAAATTGGACAAAATCCAAAAGGTATTAGGAGTACTGGCAGGACACATGTACTCCCACTTATGCACGTATGGTGTGTGTGAATAAGTCTTGATTCTTTAGTAAGATAAGCTAAAGTCTACAGAAATTTCATGTGAATTAACACAACATTATCCGTATAATGATGTGGAGAAAAAGAAACCCCAGCTTTCGGTATAGCCCTGTTCTGTATCACACACTTCACCAGACCTGGAAAACTGCCTGCAGTTCTGGACAATGAACTAAAAGCTTGAATTATCTCTTTTTTAATTGTACAATAAATTATAGAACTTACTGTTCTATTCTCCATTTATACAGTATGGAGGGAAAGCTGGTGACTGTACTGAAAAACTGTGGTTTGGGTCATTTACAGAGAAAATCCTGCCATGTCAGATTGATTGGACAGGAATTTGTCTATGTTTGTGCTTGGAAAACCAGCAAAAATGATTTCCGTAGTCTTGAGGAAACACCCTTTTATTATAGAGAAGTTTGTATACACAGATGCAATGTATTTACAACCAGCTTTCTCAAACAGATGACTGTTTAAAATCCTTCACAAATCTGTCAAGAATGAAAGAAAATGAAGCTCAGAAGCCCAGCCAGCCAGCCCAACCCCCAAATTCAGGTTAATTCCTGAAGATAACTGTAATGAGATAATAATACATGGAGTTATTCTGAAGGAAGCAATAGGACTGTGACAGAGATTGATGGATGGACCTCAGGATTGGTTCGGTCAGAAGCATTGCTTAGTTTGATCTCAGAGTAGATGAACCCTAAAGTAAAATTCCAACAAGAAGATGGGGACCTGCCTTTCCCCAGGGGTGTGTTAGAGACAGGCAAAACGAGTCTGGCCCTTCCTTCCCTGGCCTCTACAAGGACAGGTCACAGTGGCAATCTCCATGAAAACAAGTTGTTGGTCCTGTGCTTCCCTGGAAAGCCCTTTTCCAGAAAAAGGCAGGAAAAGCTCCACTCTTCTTCAGTCTGCAGAATGGAGTCAATGCACTGAGGGTGAGAAAGGGTGTCCTCCTTAGCAAGAGCGTGGACTCACGTGCCAGCCCAGTCACAGGAGAGATGGCACCTTGGTTTCTTCTGGTGCCCCTCCAAAACTGTGCCTCAGCTCTGCACTGCCCTTTACCTCGGGTGGTGTGCAATGGCATCAGTCTAGCTTCAGCCTGTTCAATCACACCAAATGCAGAGGAGACAATACAGGGGGAAACGGTGAGAGGTAGAGACACACATTATATTCCCTTTTCCTGTTCCTTTTCAATTAAAAGTAGAACCTTCATCAACAACAAAAAGTTACATGTGCAGGAGGCACTTCTCTGGGGAAGAAATAAATACCTCAGACAAGCATTCATGGATGGATGAGTCCCATGAGAAAGATTCTCAGCACAACCAGTTCAGTCATAAAAGGAATCTAAAATCCCCACGTTGATGTATACGAGAAACATGCAAAACATATCTGCTAATGCTCGAGCAAGTTACATGCATAAGTTTCCCATAGGTTGGGAACATATATCTTAGAATCTGCATAATTTAGTTCGCACTCAGCAGAACATTGCAATATTTACAGGCACATTCCAATGGGAAAATATTTGCACATTGAGTGCGAAAGACGCAGCTTTGTCATGTAACCATGGGACTTTAAAAGCAGGGATTTTGTGACCTCAAAATACTATCTGTGAAGTTGGTGGGGAGGAAAAAGGTGTGTAGGCAGGAAAAGAAAATTACCAGAAGTTGGTAAGAACTCTTTTTTTTGAGCGTTAGAATGGTTGCGGGCTGGGACGAAGTGAGTCCATGTAGACTGCAGGTTCTGGCTTGTTACACATCACAGAGTGCTTTGTCTACTCTCATTCTCCACACTTATTCTTCCTGATTAAGTTTGTTTCCCATTAGCCAGGTTGATGAGAATGGTGTGTAAGACTCATTCTTCTTGCAATCATAATCCTTCATAGCATAACAACTTAATAAATTCTTGCAGAACAGGAATGAAGTGAAATGTCACTTTTTTGGACTTGGTCTGTATTCTGAAGGTGAAAGTGGGCATCTGACAAACACATTTGTAATGCTTTGGAAGTTTTACAAATAAAAAAAAGAAAATCACACTCTGAACCTGATTGAGAATGCAAAGTTCTATGTTCTCTATCACTGCATGTCAGACATGGTGGGAAAATCTATTCAGTGACTACTGTAACCTTAGCGCTACCCAGAATTGTTCTGAAACTAGTTCACTAGTTTCTGAAACACTACTGTAGTTGCAGCAAATTATTAAAACTATCTACAGAATTTTAATCATACAATTTAGTTTCAATATGTCAGCAAAACAGCAAAGTGTAACCCATAGAGGTTATATCCTGGAAGTGAAATTATCAAACTATTGCTCCAATGTCAGAAAAGTAAAGCTATCCTCCCTAGGTACACAGCACTCTCTCACTTATGCTGACACATAAGGTGGTGGTGGATCTTTAGTAGCTCCATTCACAGGATCATCATACGGTGGCAACAGGACCTGCAGGAAAGGAAAAAAGGTTATATTTTTTAAAAAGAAGCCAGCTGATAAAATTTATGGAAAAGAAAACCCTTAAGGCCTTATCTTGAAAAATAAGAAAAAAGAGTAAATTAGTAGCAGGAGCAGAATAGTTAGAAAATGAAACAGCATTAGCTTGAGGTTCCTCATTTTCAATTTGTATGCCTGTTTTCATTACGAAGAAAAACATAATTTCTTCTCATTTCTTATTGACTCCAGTGACAGCTTGATTTCAGCCAAAAAGCATTCATTGCTGGTACCTGAATTGGTTCAATCTGGCAGTGACAGTAGCTGCTTATTCTGCAGCTCTCCTCTGTCAAGAGCACTTAAACCATGTCTCCTGGAGGAGTGCTCAAACTGCTAAACCAGAGTGAGAAAAGTCCTGAAAATCTCTCTTTCTGAGGCGTCCCTGGAAGAGCTAATAATTATTTTGTGGTGGGGAGAAAGAAAGCAAATGGAGTACAAATTACCCAATGTCTAAATAAATCTCCAGTTTTGTGCTTCTGGGGCACTCAGCCATGAGAAGGAAGACCTATGTTCCCATAAGCCCTTCAGTGAATACTTAAACGTCTGATAGAAATTAAGACAGATTTAATCATATATCATCCCCATTCATAGGAGTCCAGGCAGCTTCCTAGGACACGGGAGATGCAAGTTCAGGCCACACAGGTCAGAGGAGGGATTTGAACCAAGATTTCTACTTCTTTAGGCAAGCATGCTAGTTATCATGCAATTTTTAATGGCACCAGCACTGACATTAATTAACTTGCATGTGAAAAGGCAAAGGAGCACTTGCTCTGCAAATCTCAGCAGGGACTGAGGATAAAATAGATGTCTGAATGAAGAATGAGTGCACATTCCTAAAATATCTCAATATCGTGTAAGAATATCAGTTGTGGTGCACTGGCAGAGATACTTTACGCAGCCAAAGATCAATTATTCATGATGAAATTTCCAGACTGATCAGCATCACTTCTTGGTCATTAAAGGGCACATAAAGTTGATTGTCTAAACATACATTGGGAAAATCCTGATCTCAATAAAGTCAATGGAAGTTTTGCCATGAGAGGATTTCACCAGTTCTTAAAGAAGTTGATAACCTGCCTTCTGCAAAGAAACATCTGTAATCATCCCTTTTGGACCCCATTCACAACATAACAAAATCAGTGGGAATCTTTCTATAGATTTAAATCAACTCTGGATCAGGCTTTTGTAGGATGGTTCCAAGCATGATTCACATTATACTTATGTGAGTTTACAGACATGCATTGATGACCATGTGTTCAAGTACATCTGTGTACATGTTTGTTAGATTACAGAATGGCTACCTTGGCATCTTCAGCCCTTAAACAAAAAAGTTTCATTATTTAGAAAAGGAAATTGTCAGAGCCATCACTCTTTATTAATACCATACGTCTGAGCTTGTAAATGCAATATACTATGCACACACCTACTACATAATCTAAAAAAAACCTTGTATTGAAAAACATTTAATAAATTATGTCAACTTTAAAGGGTGCAAACAGCTTATGGCAGACTACTTATCTGGTGAAATTAGGACAACATATAGAACTTCAAATAAATATTGTGATAAAAATCATGAATATATTTTGCAAAGTAACCTTAATAAATCACACCGCTAAAGCACGTAGACTGTGAAAAACACTACAGCTGAGATCCTCTCCCTAGTGCTGATCATTAGTTTAACAACAGGATTTCTAGTAAAGTGCTTCTGTTACTAAAAAGGGTACTAGTTTCTCAGATGTACTGAGACATGTTCATTAGATGATTATGAAGCAATATAATTAGTAATTAAATCTGATCTACAGATGACTGAAAATGAATCAAGTTCACTTTGTGAAGATTTAGCTGTCTTATTGCACTCTTGTAATGCTAAGCCCCAAGCTGTGGTCCACTCCTTTCTGGTTCAGAGTCCATTTCATCAGTCATGATAAGAAATGACAGCAGATGCAGTCCAAAAAGCTGTCCATATTCCAGGTCTATGAGCTAATTAATAAAGGACAATACCTATTCCTGTGCTCTGATCCTCTTTTAGATCAATGTGTCCTAAGACTACTGTAGTTACATCGATATTATTACTTCAGCATTGAAGTTACTCTCATTTGCAGTAGGTCTCCTGGAGGATTTACTGGTATGAGTGAGTTTCTTCATTCTCTTCACTCCTGTATGAAACAAAATCTGTCTGGTAGGAGAACAGCCTCCTGGTGAGGTTTTTACCTCTTGGGAGGTGAGCACTCTGCTTTGCTCTATGGACCCAAAACTCATACATGGGTCAATGGCCCCAAGGAACCTCAGAATATGCTTTCTCAGTTATCAACAGTTTACAAGAAGTGAGGGGAGACAGGAATACCTACAGGAGCCATTTTGGAGAAGCCACTGGCTAAATCCTAAGGCATATGGATTTCTATATGAGTATTCAAGGTATGTGGGATATGAACTGGGGACACCACTAAAAACGTTCAGAAATTTCGCAAGAAAATATCTACAGTGGAAGGCTAAAGAGTATTTACCCAATGTCTGTGAGGTTTAGGGTCACTTTATTGCTGGAAAAGATTATTTGTCTGAACATTTTTATCAGTGATGACTTTACAGTCTTACTTCCCACACATTTTTGTGTTTAAATATTTAAATATCCTGACCTTACATTCCCTGATATGAACAGAATAGTGATAAAAAGTAATGAGTGTAGAATGAGCAGAATTCAAAGTTACTACCGCTGCCTAGCAGCATTTGAGTTAGACAAAGAAAATATGGACAGGATGTTAAACAAAGGTTAAGATGAATGAACGTGATGGACAACACGTGGAAGAAAGCACTTGAAATTTGTGGAATACATGGCGCTGGCTGGGACCCCAAGTATCTCATGTCACTAGTATAGTAAAAGTCCTTTAAACTAATTTAACTGTTTTACTTTCAGTCAATGTGGTTTTGTCACTGTTACTTAATCATCTGTCAGCTGTAAGTCTAAATAATCATCCTTCAGCTTCCATGACAGTTTGAATAACTCTTCAACCACTCTATAATTACAAATCTTGCAACTCTGCCTCTGTAAGACTACCTTTTAATTATTTTTGAACAAGAAAAGAGTTTCAGGGCATTACTTGCTCTTAATAATTTTTCCATCTTTTCTCAACTAAGTCTATTTTGGCAAAAGGAAGAAATATGATATAACTTGAATTATTTCAGCTTTTAACTGTTTACACTTGAAATGGTTAACCATTTACAAAAAATCTCAAGGAAAAATGAATTCCATTAGAATTTTAATCATTTAATTTATACCAAAGTAGCTGAGATGAAAATCTGGATCAGAGCAGTTTTCCCTTCTCTTGTGTTAATTTTAAATTTCAGCATGGTTTAATGGAAGCAGATAAGTGCCTTGGACATAAAACAGAATAGTTACTCAGGCAGTACATTATGCTCTCCAGAGACATAAAATGGAAGCCAGTCACTGAGCCAAAGGGTGAATTCAGAAACTGGAAAAATAGAAACTCACTATTCAGTCTTATCTAAGAACCTGATTAGAATGGATGCAGTCTAAAATAATTGATGAGGACAAAAATATAGGCATATTTTAGGTCCATGGTATCCCCAAGGCAGAATATCCACTAGGACAACTGATACATTTTGCTTCCTAGGCACTACATCTGAACATTTCCTTGCTTCTTTGTTGTGAATTGAGAAAAAAGTATGTTAGCTCTCCTGGATGTTCAGGGACTAATGTTTACAGAGTGTTGGAGATTGTCACTCACAAGTTACTATAAAAAGAAAGTATGAAGGACCTCCATTTCTTGGAACTCAGTGATTGCTGTGAAAAGAAGTTCTGGCTTTTTATCAGTAGACCAGCAAGCAAGTTTGGAAGATTAGATGGTTGCAGGGTTCAGTCCTATAGGATACCTAAAATCCAAAGGACAGAAGCTCCTAACTTCTTTCACAATCCCTATAACTGTATTTAAGAACCATGTGGCATTTTAACATCATCCTTTAATGTGCAACCAGAGGAGGAGGTGACATTACTCTCTGTTTGTATAGTTATCTGGTGATAAAAGCATTGCACAGAGACTCTGAGATCAGAGCTCTAGGGGGTCCCGAACCAAGAGGGTTCAAACCCACAGCTCCTATCTGCCATATGAATCCTCCAGACACAAGGTTTTCAGTTAGGTTGGAATGACCATTTTCCACCCTCCTGTTGTCACAGTGAAGCCAAGTATGCAAGGATCCATGGGGAAAGAAAGAAAACAGGAGAAAGTGTGGCTATGTAGCCCCATGGTTAGGGTGCTTAAGTGGGACAGGGAGTCCTGGGTGCTGGGCTTTGCTCCCAATACCATTTAAGCATTTTGTGATAAGCAGTCTTGTTGTATAATATGCAGAAATAATCCAGATCTGACCCATAAGAAATCCTAGTCCTGACTTAGCTGGTGTCATCCAAGTGGTTTGGATAATTGTATTACATAAGCATCTCTCTACTATAAAGCACATGATACAGGATGACCTTCTCTGGAAGAAATAATTACCATAAAAGCTTGCCAATGGCTATAACATATGCAGTTAATATAAGCATATGTCATTTCTTATTTTTTACATCCTGGTTAATCTGGTTTTGGAGAATAGGTTTTTAAAGACATTGCTAAGAAATATGTCTAAGAAGAAACTCAGGCAAATATTTGTATATTCAAACAGTTTGGAATTAATCTTGGACCGAAGGTGGTTTTGGGGGGCGGAATTGCATAATTTCAATAATCACTCCATATTTTTGCAGCTGATTCCACATTTACCTGAACTTCCAGTAGAAAATTTTCTTTCTTCAGCATATGTACAAGTTTCCTCATATTGCTGCATTTATTCCTGTTTGAACTCAAGCTCTTAGATCTATTTGGTGTCTAGTACATTTCTAGAGCAGAAAATGTGCTTAGTCCTGTATGAGTAAACTTAAATATTTTATTAACTGATTATTTCTGCATTCTTCAGAGTCTCACCCAAAACTCACTGAACCCAATAGAACAGCATTTTGGCTGGCAGCTATATAAAACTTCTGTGAGTTCCTATGGCAAAATACCTTTTTCATGTTTTGTTAGAAATAAACATTGTTAGAGACAGCTCTAACATACTTTTCTCTAACACCTTCTAGAACAGAAATGCACTTAATAATGCCAAAAAAGCTATAGATTAAAAATGTCTATAGTAAGTGCTGATGGTTGTAGTGAGCATTCAGGATGTTTTCTCAAACTTTATCTTTTCAATAAAAACTCGTCTTTTATGCTGAAGGACTTCACATTGCATCAATACACAGTGTATAGACAGGGACAGATGACAATGAGTAGCTGAGTGGAATTAGGGTCGTCACTACTGCAATTTAATACTGGTCCTGTCGCTGACCTTTTGAGTTTTCACAAATTGTTTGACTTTGCTTTAGGAAGGTCTCCCATTTGTAAAACAGGCGTATTATTTGAAACATCTTAAAAGGTGTTGGAAACCTTAAGACAGATTTAAAAGTCTCTTGGATGAAACTTGCACATGACTGTATGAGACAGGGACTAAATTGTGGAAATATTTACAAACTAAATATATATTTGCAGAAATTTCAGCCTATGCCTGGAAATGTTTACCCCAACCTCTTCACCACAGCTATGTGTGCATTACGTATCATTCTTCTGCAGAAGTGAACTTTACATTTCAGGCACCCAAACCGCTACCAGCAATCCTTATGGAAGGCTCCTGTGAATACGCAGGGAGGAAAGGGAGAGAGGGCAAAAGGAGCCTTTTCTTTCACACAGCTCGCATAAAAAGTGTCAGTGGGTTCAGGCCTTATTTGCTGTTTATTTAAAAAGGGAGGGAGTGTAACCACAAAGTGAATAGTGGTAGGCAGATGGTGAGAGTATGCCACAGTCAGTGCTGGACGTTTCACAGCTAAAAGTGCTGAACCACAGGAATTTCCTCATCAGGGAGCCTCTGTCCAACATGCAGCCCCTGGCCTGGTGATGGGACGAACACTGACACAGCTGCAGGCTGAAATACAGTCACCACATGCCTTTCCTAATTCAGGATAAATTTTCTCTTCGATGTAGCACAGGGCTGATGCATCATGTTCAGAGACAACTGAATTGAAAGACGAGGTTTTAAGCAGCACATGCCTAGTTGCACCAGTCCTCTACTCCGGGTTCATTTCATCTCAGTGATTCCAGCCCAACACCGACCACCAACTTGTTACAATCTTGATACCATTGCGCAGTTTGGAGAGGGTTTAATGGTATGCAATCACATTTACTTATTTCATGTTTACTTCCCTGCTCTCCTGTCATTCACCCAGCCAAGAGGAGTGGAATTTCCTCCCACAGCTGCGGCGCTTTGAGGAGCCATCAACTGCAAGCTAAACCATGTTCAGCTGCAGTGAAGCAAGCAGTGAGCCTACAAAGAGCTCTAGAGGGGAGGCTGCTGACATGACCACCTGTCCAGTTCAAGATAGTCCCAACAGCCCTTGTGTACTGTTGGGTTCTTGACTACACAAATATTATGAAGATCACCTGGGGAAAACAGATTTCTGTGTGTATAAACAGCTATAGTTGGCTGATTGCTTCACTCTGTATGCAGGAAAGGCTGAGAATAATTCTCTCTTTGCAACGTTTTCCTGTCAAGTTTGACAACATTGTTTTCTTCTGAGAAGTCTGAGACTGCAGAGGAAAATGTAAAATTAAGATGTATTTTTTGCTTAAAATTTTCAGAAATCCAGATCTTCTCGGTAGAGCTCTGTTTTGGAGGCTCAATGCACCAAGTGGCAGCTATTTCATTTAGTGCTATGTATGACAATGAGCACTGGGCTATATGTAAATATCATTGATTATATAATTAATTTTGTATTTTATTTTAAAGGAAATAAGACTATCAATGTAGCACATGTTTTATTTCCTGTACAAAATTTACTGGAAGTTACTATATATACTGATTTTATTGAGGCAGAGTCTTCAAAAGTTTCTAATGTTTCTGTATGCAGGGTGGGAAGAAGTAGTGTTTATCAAGAGTTTCTGAAGAAAAGTGTTTTCTCTATAACGGGTGCTCAAGAGTTTTTAAGCCCTAGGCTTTTCAGATGTCTCAGAAGTGAGTCACCCAAAGTCTTCCGCTACTTTTAAAAATCCAGTTCATAAACTGCACCTTTGGGTCATCTGATCTGGTCATCTCTGAGGTAATTTCAGAAAAGTAGGTGATATTTGGCCCTGAAGAACAGTAGGTCATGCACACTCAGATTCTCAAGGGAGAGAGATTGACTGAAACAGTCAGGAAGTATTAAAATTAAATCCATTGGGAATTCAGAGTTTTCTCTTTAACCCCTTAACATGAAGGCACACTTTACACTGACTGTATGAAAAGACTTCAGGAGAAGAGGGAGCTTTTTCCTAGCAGTGAAGAAACAGGAATAATAATAATGATAATAATTCTGTAGTGAGAAGCAGTCAAATGTTGCGTACAAGATAAGACCTGGAGAAAGAAGTAGGGATTAGCTTTCATCACGCTGCAGCTAAGCACGTGCATGTAGGGACAGCTCTACTGGATCAGGTGAAATGTCCATCCAGATCACAGCAATCAGTGATGGAAGATGAAGAAAGAGAAGAAATTTGAATGTCAAGGACTTGCTGAATTACTGGTCATGTCTTACAGGAATTTTTCTTCCACTGATTTTTCTAGCCTGCGTTTGAACACATGTTGACTTTTGGCACCTGCAGTGTGCCGTGGTAAGCAGTCCCACAGCTAGTCTAGGTGTTAGGTGAAGAAATACCTTCTTTGGTTTGCTATGAAACCTGCCACTATCTATTTCATTGAATGTCCCCTAGTTCTTTTGCTAAGGCAGTGAGCAGTTTTCCTCCTTTACCTCCTCCGCCACTCATGATTTTAAAGACCTCTATCATGTTCTCTCTTGTTCTGTCACTCTTTCATCCCACTAAGGATCCTTGCTCCCCTACAGTGCAGTCCACAGTTAATTTCTTCATACTAAGAAACTCACTTGACAGTTTTGGGCCCAGGCTGAAGAGCGAGCTCCAAGACCAGGCATGTGAAGAAGCATTACAGTCAGGAGGGTGCTGAGGAGGGAGCTGACCTCCGTCTGGACGAAGCTTCCTTTGTGCTCAGGAGAGTGGCAGGGACTTTCACCCGCCTGACCTGTGTTACGTGTTCTTCCAGATGAGATCAACTGCCCTTTAGAAGCAATTCTTATCAATAAATGCTTATAAATATCTGCTTCAGAGGTGGCTGTTTACAATGTAAATGGCTGCTCTGGTCAAACGAGTCCTGTCAAAGCAACTGTTGCTGAGGAAGTCAGAGAGTAACGTTTACAAAAAACCTTTCCCATCTTTCTTTTTCTCCTTCCCCTGTCATCAGATAAAAAAGCCCTGGGTATAGGGCCAAAGCTTCATATCTGAGCCAAATCATATTTAATATAAAAGGAGAAATGTTGTACTTAATGCACAGATGCTTTTGCTTGAAAAGTTTGTCCAAAACGTGCTAGTTAATTACTATTTAAGGGTTTCATGATATGTTGTTTGTCAAATAAATCCCAAGAAACCTTCTTCTCAATATGGACAGGAAGTATTTTCATGTTTATATGTATGCATTTCCTTTAGAAACCACACTAGAATGATTACAGATGGTGTAACAGGAAGCAGAATAGCTCAGAGATAATTTATAACCCCATTCAGCAAAGAAGTAGGCCTCAGTGCTGCAAAATCATCTGTGCAAAGTTAGAGTTGGTGTATTTTGCTTTCCTGTGACAAAACTGCTTGTTTATTTCAAGCCACCAGCTCTCCAATACACTATTTAAGAAACTTTACACGAGTTTATGGATTTCTGTAATGAAGCAGCACAATGTTTTCAGCACTCCAGATAGAGGAATAAATGTATATATTACTAGGACACAACAATATTTAGGGACAGATTGTGATTACCCTTGCGTGGGAAGAAAATTGGATTCAGGAAACTATTGTTTTTTTCCATCATGTGCAACCTCATAAAAGTCATCCAGAATAATGGTGTAATTACCCCCTCCGTTCAAAGGCATGGAGAGATAGTCCACCTCAGGCCACAGAAGTCTTTCCTACATCTTGGCCAGCCTTCTACTGCTGCATCTCTAGTTGCGCATCATGATTTTGTATGGACAGAACATATTTATTTTTTCAATTTTTCCTTAATGAGCATTTGCTGGATGAGCACATGCTTTCTCCGGGGGTACTTGCCTGCATGTCATCAGTACTGAAGACTTGAAGTATACTTTGACTCTGTGTAACAAATGGTTGATGTGTTGTCCTGAGTGCAGAGACTGTAACAGAGCACTAATATTTCAATGGACTTTTTAATTACTAACCTGCACCTCTTTCTAACCTTATCTCCTCTTACAATTACATCGTGTAACCCACTCAAGAGTTAATAAGACAGGAACCTAGGAATAGCTCACATGGGGCAGCCAAATTGTATGACAGGACTGGTCATCTCCCAACAGCGTGGTTATCACAGCCATGCTTGCATTACAGATATTGCTGGAAAGGCTTCTGTCATATCTCCATCTCACCAGATGGACCGTTTCTCCCTGTCTGTATGCCTAGGGACGTGGGATGACCCGATGTCAGTCTTTGGGCACCACAACAGAGAGATGGGCCAGTTGTAAAGTTTGGAGGTAGGTTTTGAAGTCTCATTATAACTTTTGGGAGCAGTAAGATCTGGGATTTTGAGATGACCAGCCTCTAGTTCTGTCTTCCATACATATTTTTCACTAATTTTTGGTTTTATACAAACACATTCTTTTGGTATCACTATTAAAAAGTAAGTCATAATAATTGCCATATAAAATCCAGCTTTTCTTGCACAGTGTATTTAGGCATTTCCTAGTGAATGCTGAAGGGAAGCCTTTGCTTATAACCAAATTATTAAAATACTGTGTTAAAACTACAAAGGACTAGTGTCATGAAAGGTGATGAACTGACAGCTTGAGGGAAAAGTCTTTTGTTTATATAAAAATCCATTAATGTTAGTAAATCACATCTGTAAAGCACCTGTCAACCAGAAACTGCCACAAACTTTTGCAGATCTTCTAAATTTGGTACATGAATGCCCACTCAGCCTTGTTCTTTCTGAAGTTGAGTGTTTGTCACAGAGTTCGTTTAAAACAGACCTCGCTTTCTTCACTGCTCGTAAGAAGAGAACCGAAACCACAAGTGCTGTGCAGTTCAGGACAGACCACAGCAGACAGTCCTGTGTCCATAAAGAGTCCCAAGGGATGCTTGGGAAGAGCGCGGTTGCTCTATGGGAGCCGTTAAAGTGCATTGGAATCAGACTGAAGGAATGGTCCAGAAATCACCAGAAGCCATTAAGAACCGCAGGAAGCCAGACCTCTCGATTATTGTCACACCCTCAGCAAAACAACCGCAGCTGGGTGCTCCTCCCTGGCGGGGAGCTGAGCATTGCTTTCACACAGTCTCCGAGAGAACAATGCCATCTACTGAACCACCAGCCTCCCTCCCACCTAACTGATGGCTGATATTCTTTCTGCATCTGCACAGTTTGCGGTGTTGGGTAAGTTTCGGCAGAGAGGCTCGGAGCTGGAGGGACTGGGATGTGTGAGGAGTTCCTCCTCCGCTTGGCAAAGGCCAGGCTTGCGCTCTGCCAGGGGATGCGATGCAAAGATACCGGATGAGCTAGTGCTGGAGCTGAAGGCAGGACCGCCTCTGGGAAGAGCAGCTCTGCAGAAGGGCAGGGCTTCTAGCATGGGCCAACTATATGGCTCTAAAGCCATAACGTGGCTAACTGCTGCCGTGACTTTGCCTCTTGCACCCTGCTGCATTTCCCTGTTTGAGCAATACCTGCCTGAGTGAATTCAGGCCTCCCTGTCGTTTGTTGCACAGTGTAACTATGACTTGAGCCTGACCTGGAAAATTCACACACGGCTCAGCTTCTACACCCATATATCCTTGGCAACAGGGATTTAAGTTGTCATCGGCTTTTGCCGCACTGATACATATCCTTGGAATTATACTGAAGACTTTGACTTGTTTTTTGAAGCCCACAATCCAGCAGCTGTCAGATGGTAATGAATCAAGCCTGTTAGAAAAAAAGGGTCTGTAAAGAAACACTGCAAATTTATAAACACTCTGTTTTTTCCTACATTGCAACAGTCCCAATTAGTGGAACCAAAAATATTTGGAAGATTTAAATCCCCATTTCATGTCTTCTTTTTAATCTAATTATGAACACTGAGAACAGATTTGTCTATTTCTATTGCAAATCTCTTATGAATTGTCATGTATTAGAATAACTAGTATTTGAGTTGCAAACATAAATACAGTTTTTGTGTTTAAAATAAAAATCTACTGGGCAAAATAGATAAAGATGTATATTTTGATCTTGTAATTTAACTTGTAAGTAAATTTAATGACTGTAATGACAAGTTAAAATGTTTTGGAAATCTTATTTTTAAACTTAAGAGGGTATTTGCCCCAAACTGACACTGTTAATAGCCTGTTCCAAACAGCACAGCTGGCTTCTGAGAGCAGCTACACAGTAATAAGTGAGACCTGTAACAAGAAGCGTGATTAGCAAATAGCACTAAGCAACAAACAGGCAGCATGAAGCAATTCAGACCACAGGGAATGCTGGATTTTAAGACAAAATCCTTCCATAAACAAGGAAGCAGTGGAAGAAAGAGCTGAGTATAGATGATAAGATGGGAAAGTTAAAAAGAAAGAAGAAAAAACAATCTCTTTGCTAAGATTAAAGGACAACTGACAAGGGATGGGACTTCACTGCAGGTAGAATATGAAATGCTGGAGCAGCTGAATAGCTGTTTGTTGGCAGATGCAGGCTGTCATGATACTTTTCTGCAACTCAAAATCAAACAGAAGAGGAGAAAATGCACGTTGCACATGCACATTAGCAAGATGTGAATGCTGGCATCCATGTGGAGCCTGAGCCCTTTGAAGAAAGATTCTCTGATTAAAGACATTGCTCTGGGAATGTTTATAAGCACAATTCTGCAAAAAAAACAGATCCAGCATTTAAAGCACACTCCCAAGTCTCATGTAGACTATTGCATATGGTTACTAACTAATCACCCCCTTTACTTCAAGCACTGGGTAGCTCTGCTTATATCCCTTTTTTTCTTGCCCCTGCTGCTGCTGCTTCTTCTTCTCTGCCTCCTGTTTTACCTGCTTTCCCTCTTGTAGGTTTTATCAGGCAGTTTCCACTAAGGAAGGTCAGACCTCCTTTGCCTGGACTCAGTTGGAGGCCCTGAGAAGGGCTCAGAGAGTGAGTCATGCCAGCGGTATTAATTTGTGGTGTTCGCTCACTTTAAAGTATGTTCATGGTTACTACTCACTGGAAAAAGATGCCTCTGATCTAGTGGCTCAGTAATAACGTTATGCATACAGACTGACACACAAGATCAGCTACCTGATGAACATTGCCAAGTTGGTAGGATTTTTATGTCACATTATGGAAAATAAAAAAACAGGATTTTTCTCCAAGTTGTCTTCTACTTGACATATACCATCCTAAAACTGGCTCAGTAGCTGGAAATCACAGGTCCCAAAGCACCTACCAGAAACAAGAGCTCTTGTGCATGGTTTGTCTGCCTCTGGGCTCCATCTTATGCTTCAGTCTGTTTAATTGGCATGAGTCTAAGGGTCCTTCCCTCTGTCCATAGCCAAACTAATCACCTTCCACACGTGTAGATGTCCTTGTTTTGCCTGGGATAGAGTTAATTTGCTTTCTGCTAGCTGGTATAGTGTTATGTCTTGGATTCAGTATGAGAAGAATGTTGATAACACACTGATGTTTTCAGTTGTTGCTAAGTAGTGTTTATACTAAGTCAAGGATTTTTCAGCTTCTCATGCCCAGCCAGCAAGAAGGCTGGAGGGGCACAAGAAATTGGGAGGGGACACAGCCAGGGCAGCTGACCCAAATTGGGCAAAGGCATATTCCATACCATGTGATGTCATGTCCAGTATATAAACTGGGGGGACTTGGCTGGGGGGGGATCACTGCTCAGGAACTAACTGGGCATCAGTCAGCGAGTGGTGAGCAATTGCACTGTGCATCACTTGTTTTGTATATTCCAATCCTTTTATTATTATTGTAATTTTTATTATTGTTATTATTATCATTACTAGTTTCTTCCTTTCTGTTCTATTGAACTGTTCTTATCTCAACCCACGAGTTTTACCTTTTTTTTCCTATTCTCTCCCCCATGCCACTGGGGGGGGGGGGGAGTGAGTGAGCAGCTGCGTGGTGCTTAGTTGATGGCTGGGGTTAAACCATGACAGCAGAACAACACAATAACACAAAGAATGGCTCTTCCAACCTTACCAAAGAATATGGTTCCTCTGCTCAGAGGAATCATCCAGCAGGAATGAAAGACCTAACCTGCACTTCTCAAATAGGTCTCCTATTGCTTTGAGAAAGGGAGACCAAACAAAAGTGTTGACAGATTAATTACAGGCTACTTAGTTGATGTCATGTCCACAGAAGGAATGTATCTGCACTGAAAAAACAAGTAACTTATTAACTGTTGTGGATAAATGTATGTCAGATAGGATCCACTGGAGCGATTTGATAAAGTATGTATGGATCTAAATCCCACTTTGAAGAGAGATTTACGGCTTTACATTTTATCCCCACTGGCAGCATGACCGGAGATGAAACTTCCATTGATTGGCTTCAGTGAGAGTTAAAAATAAACAAAATGAAATCCTCTGGCTGTCCAAGAGCACAAAGGAGCTATTCCTGCTCCAGAGAAGAAAATATCTAACTTTGGGTTATCTTCTGCACTTGTACGGTGGCAATTTTTCCAAACTGGATGAACATTTCCATGGTACTGCTGTCACAGTTTAAATTAGTGTAGAAAATTAATCTTCACCCATGGTGTGCTTCAGCAGTTGGCAGGAAAAAGCAATCCCAGATTGGGAAAGTGGAAAAAATAATCTTCAGGTTAATATGGTTCACTGCGGGGGAGGCACCTTACTGCTATGCCAAAATCTCCTACAGATAAGTCCAGAAACTGAGGGGAGAGAAGTATTGGAAAAACACTTACAGGAGGGAGATGATACCATATCCCCAAGTGACTCTGCTGAGACTGAGGTACACAGCTGGATCCCCAGGTCCTGGCGTTATCAGCCCTTGGAGCATAAGAGGGTCACATCTTCCCACCAACTGGGGAAGACCATTCCCCTGCCCAGACCCAGCTGGTGCACCAACCCCATAATGCAGTTTGTTCATGGAGCCAAGCCAGGTATGTTCATGTGGTGTCCAACTTCAATCAAGGGCCACAGAAAGAGGACCTCTTGCCTAACAGGGGCAGCAGGAGTATGCCGTTCACAGCCTGCAGTGGGGAGGATGTTCGTTTGTTCCAGATGGCACACTGGCAAAAAGGATGGCTTAAACCACTTACACAGAGTGACAAAAATCAGATTATCTGGTAGCCAATAACTGTAGCTATCAGGTTAGTTACAGTTCAGATCTATGAGCATTATTTATAAGAACCAGTTTGATCAGAGGGAACTAACTGGAAACTTCTGTGCTGGGAATTTCCCCCCCAGATCAGTCCATACTTCAGTTGTTCTCATGGCTTTTAGTGGTATGAAAATTAGATGGTTAGTAGGAAGGCAGAGGGACAGCTGAATTTTTTTTTTTAAGTAAAGTATTACTGAATTGGGGGCTGATAACAGAGAGGGGTCTATAGAGAGGAACTCACGAGGAGCGTGAGAGAAGGTAAGGGAGTGCCAGCGACCAGCCTTGGTAGAGCAGTCCTGTATGGGGACAGAAAACACAAAAGCTCATCTCCTGGAAGGACGTATCAGTAGGTTTCCACCACGTGACCAGCCAAGAAGATGGATTAAGACTGCTGGTGAGACCTGTACACGCTCATGTACATGAGTTTACAGAGTCATGATGGACTTGCTTTAGATAGAAATGGGGGAAACTAATTGTGAGTCCCACCAAGGACTTCCTGAACACAGACAGTCAAGAAACAAAAACAAGAAGCAGGCTCGCACAGCTGTGGTTAAGGAGTTATCCATTCTCCTAATCGAATCTGGATGTGATGTGTAAATGTGCTTACACACCTTACCAGTGCTAAATTAAGAAATGCAGTAAAACAAAAGATAATCTGGTTATTATTTTCAGATCAACTTTCTGGACTGGATAACCAATTATATACAATCACAGGTGCTTATTCTTTTGAACCATATCCTAGTGCTCTATATTAAAGAAGTTTCCTTCTTTCTTAGGAAAGAGACCTGTAATCCAAACATCTTGGGTTCACAGCTGCTGCAGCCAGCAAGTAACCGTGGACCCTTCCTATCTCTTGTGCGACAGCATCCCAGCTAGTAAGGATTTGATTGTTCTTCTCAAGAAAAGCTCAGTCATTAATGTCATATTTCCATTTAAATTGAAACTCTTAGGTATATTTTTCAAGGGTTCTGAGCAGGTAAACCAGGCAACTCCTAGTTCAAAAGTTAGAAGAGGGAAAATAATGATCTTTATGAAGGTATAAATAAATTTGTATTTATCTGGCAATGGAAGATCCAAGAATTTGATTTTGCCAAGATGTTAATAGACCAGAGATAAGAATAACTATTGTAGCTGACATGCCTTCTCTTACAACAGACAGCGGTGTGTCCCTTCAAAAAATTCCATACAACAATCATCAACTAATCATAACATGAATGCAATTGTTTATGGCTATCTAATTGTCTGTAATTAGAGTTATTAGAGGACAGGGGTTTACCAATCCTTTTCCATTTTCAATATAAATCCTGCAGGTATACTGAATTTTGAATTCAAGGATGAATTTGTTGATGATTTGTTATTGAAGGCAGAGGTTTCTTTTTTTCCCCTGAGTGCCAATTATAATAGAAATAAGGTATACATTTCATTTTTAAGATATTTTTCAAAGACAGCTCTCCCAAAAAACTGTAAGACACAGTAATAAAATGTTTGTAGTAATAAATTTCTTAGCTTCATTGAAAATATTTATGTAACTGCAGAAAGATTTTAAATTTCTAATCATCCCGATACATAAACCAGATCTTTTAAGTTTGGCACTAAACTAACCCATACTCTAGCCCATATCTGAACTCCATTCTAAATGTTTTTTGTAATACAGTGTCTAGCACTTGCAAACCTAATAACTTAAAAAAATAATAATCTTGTGTGTGGAGTGTAGATGAGATGCATTAATTACTATGCAGTACAAGGGATATTAGCAGGTAGCAGCTGGGATCTGATCTCTAGATTTTGGAAGTGGTGGGGTATATTTAAAACTTGTTACTCTAAATTGTAGCTATTATGCCCAGTTCCATATTTAAGCTTAGATTTTCACTTCCGTTTGTACAGATTGGTATTCTTTCAGCTAATGCTGATGATAAGCATATATAAAAAAAAATCCCTGAAGACAAGAATATGCCCTGCAGATATGACCTGCAGCTCTGCTGGAATTCAGGTAGCAGGTTTGATTCTAAAAATGACACATTTCTTTCAAAGCAGAGGGCAGAAATTGACTCACATTTTTTAAGAAACTTGTAGTTTAGAATTTAAAGGCATGCTGGCGTGAAGGAGCCCTGCTGAAAGAAGTTTCCCAGCATCAATAAAAATGAAAAAACTGTTTTAATACAACAGTGCACTTGAGTGTTGGGGGAATATTATACAATTCAACAGACAGCAGTGACCTATCACAGCAGTTCAAAATTTCATGAGGTTTCTTCAAGAGTCCTAAACTCTCAAAGGTCCTCAGCACTCAACTTTCAAAGTCCTATTCTTCTGCACTTCATTTTGAAACCATTTTTATCCAACTGCAGTGAGCTTACTTTTTTACAGTCATGTGAAGAGGTGTTTTTGCTGATGTCTCTCAATGTAGACATAGAAAAAAAATCTTTTTGAGTCTGATTTGGGAGGGTGAAGGGAAGGAAGAACAATCTTCTGATTCACAGTGGAGGATGATGAGGATTTAACCCTACAGACTGTTGTTCCTTGCTGAAGCTCAGCAATGAGCAGAAGAAAGAAAGAGGCTGCTCAGGAGCACGTCAGCTCCTCCATCACATTGCTGAGTGCACTGTGCTGGTGGGCATCCATGGAGCTTGTCAGGGAAGGGTGTGCAAGAGATGGAGACCGACTGTGTCACCTAGGGATGAAGGAGCTCATCCTGACTGGAGAGGAGCAGTCAGACATGGGTTTGAATGAGGCTTGCCTCCACCCCAAATAAATAATTAAAAACCCAGGCTGTTAGTGACTTTCTCTCCTCCTGCCTCTCTGGCTGGCCCTGAGAAACTCTTCCCCAGCAGCATTGCTCCAGAGCCTTTCTGTACTCCTGAACAAGAATTTTTGGGTGAATTTTTTGGTCAGCTGATAGATTCCCAAACAGCTCTTTCTATAGGACCTGATCTAACATCATCTCATTGAACTTAGAAAGAATGAACAACAGATGCATCATACCTGAAAGCAAGAGATTCTGACCATATTCAAATTAAGGAGGTGTAAATATTGAGGAAAGAAGAAGAGTCCTATGGTCAGGGCACTAGTTAGGAAGGCACAGCCTTTCTCAAAACCTGCCTCTGCCATAGCTGTCTTGTAAGATCAAGATAAGCAAAGTTAAATTAAACTCTCAGTGCAAGAATACGTCATCTGCAAATGGGATAAAAGGGCTTCCTTTCCTCACAAAATACAAGTGCTTTAAAGACGAGGAGGCAGCTCAGAGCACTTCGGTAATTACTAAATACAAAAGTACTGCGAGGAGTTTTGGTAACCAGGCATCTCTGAAAACCAAAGTCTTTGCTTTGTAAAGACAGCAGTGGAGCAAGTGGTTTTAACGTAGCTTTTAAAAAGCTTTGGTAAGTTTAGTTTCCCAGATAATTCAGCCGACAGTCTCACACCACTGAGCCTGCCAGTTCTGTGGGCTGTAGAGTTAGCAATGTTTGAAGCTGAGTTACAACCACACACAGGCTGAACGAAAGAGCTATCGAAATTATTTCACATAAAACTCCTGGTTTTATTCAATGTAGATTCCAGTAAGGAAAGTAGTAATACTTCTTAGCTTTCAATAAACCCATATTTTTATACTTAAATGCCAGCCCTGATCATAGTCCGTAAAACTTCTTACGCTTTTCTTAAAGTTCCAGGTATTGAAGACAAATAACTATGCAAGAGTTACAACTTTCGTATAAAAGGAGTAATAGTTTTCTAAGTCCTTGCAGCTGCACAGGAATCACTCATTCTAATGGTTTAAAGTTGATGGTCTAGTACCTCAGCGTGTGGAGACCACCCACAATTAGAAAAACTTGAGGAAGGCAATCCTGAAATTTTACCCTGATGATCCAAAGGACCAAGTTCATGCTGCTCTCATTCCATTAAATGATGTAAAGACCCTCATTACGTAAGCCAGTGGAGTCACCCCAGGGACTGATTTGACACAGTGCCCTCAGTGTGTAGTTTGGGTGGAACTGAGCAGCTCCACGGAGATAACCGTTGCAAACGGTGTTAGCTCTTTCCAGGGACTCTTTCTTCTTGTATTCCTTCACTGCCTTCTGCAACAAGCAAGATATTGCTTAACAGTCGTGCCCTGCACATATGCATGTTAGCACTAAACTACTATAAAGTGAACTGACACCTTCCATTCTTTGAGGTTAAAATCTGTTTATTCATTTCTTTCACGTCAATCTTTGTTTCATTCTGCCTCCTTACTATACAAAACCCATCATGCACTGGGAGATGAATCACTGAGCTTTTGTTGCCTTCTAGCTCCTCTCTGTGAGTGTGTAAAGCACTACACCAGACGTTGAATGTCCTAAATCACAGTTTCTACAGCTAAATCCACATTTCACTGCAGGTGTAGACCATGGCATCCCTGGGTCCTAATCAGTCGCCTCCCCTGTCCAGATCATGACACAGCTGGAGAGCTCAGAACTGGGGTTAATTCCTGGGGCTACGGGGTAAGCTATAGGCTATGCTTAACACAGATTCTTTAACAGATTATATGCATAAAATAAACCCAGTATTTTAGTAATAGATGTGATTTGTAATCACAGCACACCAGTCTGTTGAATCTCAAGTCTAAACATAACCAACAGATGAGGACTCTCAAAGGAATTAAGATGGTTAACTAAGAAGTCAGAAATTAATATAAAATAAAGCTCTTAAATGCATAATATTAGACAAATATTTGCAATCTAACATCCTTACCGCAGTGTCATTGGTGGTAATGTACACCAACACATCCGAGTTGTTTCTGCTGTTAATGTATCGGTAACAGTTCCACACACAGCTTATCAAGTAACCCTGCAAAGAAAAGAGATTTATTATTCTGTGCAGAAAATAAACCATACACATTTTTCTGCTAGGGCATTTCCATTCTTATATAAATAAGAATATGAGCCTGATTGATAGAAGCACAGGACAGTCACTTTCTGGTTGCAGTGACTGTAAGTATGTGTAGGGGCTCTGTGAGTAATCCAACACGGTTCCTCATACTGATAGAGTTGCGGTTGTTCAGTCTTGAGAAGAGAAGGCTCCAGGGAGACCTTACTGTGGCCTTTATATGCAGGGGGCTTATAAGAAAGATGGAGAGAGACTTTTTGCCACAGCCTGTAGTGACAGGACAAGGAGCAATGGTTTTAAACTGGAAGAGGATAGATTTAGATTGGACATAAGGAAGAAACTTTTTACGATGAGGGTGGTGAGGCACTGGAACAGTTTGCCCAGAGAAATTGCAGATGCCCCATCCCTGGAAGTGTTCAAAGTCGGGTTGGACAGGGCTTTGAGCATCCTGGTCTAGTGAAAGACGTCCCTGCCCACAGCAGGGGATTGGACTAGATAACCATTCAAGGTCCCTTTCAGCCCAAACCATTCTGTGATTATATGGTTCTGTGATTATGGATACTTGTGTTGCACTATGAGCTGCACCATCTAGGCAGAGATACTGCAATCTAGACCTATCTGAATGAAGTTTACTATTCCAGTTATTTAATATTACAGCATACTTAATGTAGACTAATTGTTTTGAAAAGAAACAGTTTCTTTGGGCCTGAATATAGCTAAAGTAATGTCATTTTGTGTGTATAACCTCCATTATACTTAAATGAGCAGGTCACATATGCTGGCTTGCTTTTTTACACCTCTCTAGAAATACAGAGGTATGAGTTCAGTCAGACACCTCGTTACTGTGCATGGGATTCTGCGTACCAGCAGAGGTGAGTTTTACAGCACAAAATGAAGGTACAAGTTACACTGTGACAAAAGAGAGAAGGTGCTGCAGATGCAGAATGTCTCAGGGACAGCAGCAAAAATAAACAGAAACCAGTTTTGGATTCCTCCATGGTAAGGATGTTTAAATATTGTCAGCTGGGGGTTAGTAGTATTAGAAAGTGGAAGAAAACCCCAGTAAAAAGAGCACAAGCACGCTGGGGACTGAAGAATCATCAGGCAAATTACAGGAAACCCTTCTTGTCTTGTGAGTGGAAGTCTGGCCAATAACTATGTGATGATTCTGTATATCACCTGCATTGTTTCAATACTCTGTTTCACTTAATCTGACATTAAATCGATGTATTCCGTATGACTGGAATGGTCTGGGGTCTTCCTATTCTTGCCTGACTAGAGAAAATTGCCAGTGTAAAAGTTTTCATTGAAATCTGAAATTACTTCTGACCTTTTAACTGTTACTACAAATGCTTCATTTTTTTCTCAGTATAAAGCGAAAAAACTGTTATTGCAGCAATAACCCTACCGCAGGATCATAAACTTCACTGGTTTTGTTCTTGGAGCTCACTTGGCTCTGGGTAGGACTGCTGCCTGGCAAACAAAGAGCTGTCTCCAATTTTTTTTGAACTGGTTGGGCAAAGTGCTCACATCCATCATCTCCTTCACCAGCAGGAGAGATTCCATTTGGCCAGCAGAGATGAGCAAAGTGACTGGAAGGAAGACAGGAGGCAGTAACACATGTGGAGGAGCAGGAGTCAGATCCTCAGCAGTTCCTCTGGAGCTTTCTGCGTCCCACATAGTCACACACAACAGTCATGAGGAGAACAATGTGTTTTGATAGTGCCCAACTTATATTTTTACTTAGTAGGTTCTGCATAGCAATTCTTTCACAAACTTAACGTGTGCAAATTAAACTGCCAGGGGTGATTGGATTTGCATGTGTGTCTCACTCTGCGTGAGTCATATTTTTGTGACTCACTTGCACTGATGACCTTCCAAAAGCCTCTTATCCTTTTGAGCTGCCCTGTGTTTCCTCCCTCTCCAGAGCTGTCACACATGAGCTGTGTTTTTCAGGATGCCACATGACTCACTGATGGCTTGCTTGCAGATCAGGAAGAGTTTTTTTCCACCAGGGCCAAGCTGGCTGAAATCCAGTAAGCTTGCTTCCTCTTCTTTACAGCATCTTACAGACCCTGGATGACTTGGAGGTGTTGCTGACTTTGACAATACTTCTGACCATCAAATGGGGAGAGCAAAAGGCTTCTGGAGTGAGGTGAGTCCCAAGGGAAGGTTAAACTGCCTCTACAGCCCAAGCTATGGGCTATGCAAACTTGCCCCAGGCTACTGAAACAAGTGGAGTAAAGGCATATACATGGAGAATTGCATCTTTTCCAGAATTAAATAAAATGCCATTGTTAATTATTAATAGTAATAAGTAGTTCAATAGCTTTCAATGCTCAGATACTATGCGCTGAGCAAGGCGTAAGAGCTAGTACAGAACAGAGACTGAATAAAGCACATTTCTGTGGGGACACAGCCCATCATTATAAGAAACACTTTACATTAAGCCTACCTATTTGCAAACCAATTTCTATACTCTTTCTGTCAAAATCCAAACTGAGGGAAGCCCTATTTCAGATAATACAGTATTATCTGGGAGAAGATAGTGGGAGATTTATTTTTCAATGCTCCCATTCCATTACATGTGGTGAATAAAACACATTTAAGCCCACAATGAACTCCTGCAGCTCTTAGGCCTAGCTCTAATCAGCCCTGCTCCTGCATGCACGGGCTGTTTCTCAGTGGGTGAGGTCCGTTCCAGCCCTTGAATTAAAGAGGTCATCAGCCAGCACGCACCAAGTAATTGGCCCCAAGACACTGACCCACATATGGCTGAAAGCAGCGGCAGCTTGGAGCATGTCCTTGTTGAAGTGCTGTGGACATGTGCTGCTGGCCTGAGAATCATGAGTCATGGAAACTTGTTTTCCTCAACCTGTAACTTCTTTAAACTTGTTCCTAATCGTTGTTTTCTACTGATGCTGCTACACAGTTAAATTGGATTGCTGATTCAGTTACCAATTTTTTCCCTGAAAAACTTGGCTGAGGTTTAAAATAAGTTTTAAAATGTGTGTCTGGACACACAGTATATAAATATATCAATTTTTCTCTCAGGAGACAAATGTTCACACTTGGAATAGGCCCTACGTAAAAGGCATTAAGTCACTTCAGCCTAATCCACCCTTAGTGGTATTCCCACATACCACAGCACAGGCTGCTGACAGACACCTTTTGGGGGCAGCCCCAAGTAGCCACCGTGTGAAAGGATGGGTGCGCAAGAAGGGCTGAATGTGGAAACAGGCACTGTGCCTACTTCTCCTAGCTTTCAGTCTTCCTCTTTAAATGGTGGGAAATTACTTGAGCCCCTAAGGAACTGAAACCCACAAAATTTTATAACCCTGCCTCTCACCGTTGTTATTGCACATGCACTTGTTAAGCGGCATAACAGCAGTAATGTACTGCACGACTTCTGCTCATCAGACACATGCCCGACCAGCTGACTGACCAGCATATTTGTGGAAATCAGAGGCTGCTGTATCCTGCTGTTTCTTGTAACACAGCAAGGAAAAGTCTGTGCCAATCTGGGTCACAGCAGCCCTCTGGGCAGCTCCCTCCCTGGCAGCAAGTGCAGGGTGAACGCCGCAGACCCGACAGAGCCCCCTCGGGTTAGGAGCCGTCTGCACCGAGTCCCATTTTATTCTCCAGCTGCTTTGGATTTTCTATTCGCAGAGCTGGGCCGGTCTTCAGTAACTGGTGAAAATGACACAAAGATTTCTACACAAACTGAAATTTATATGAAGACTTCAGAGTGATGCTAATGGCAGACCAGTTGGCCACATGTATTTCACATGTTGGTGCTGCAGAAGAAGAAACAATGGGTTGCTGTGCTGATGAAATCTGCAATTAAATCCATCTTCTCAGCGTGCTAGAATATGTATCTTGTGAGCATAAAAAGGCTGTACAAGAACCACTCCTTATAACTGCAAAGAAATGCTGTGATTGAAAAGAATTAATGACTGTAAACCAAACCACTGGCCTGCAACACTTTAAATGGTGCCTTATACAGACCAGGACACCATCTGTTGGCACACAGTCACACACACTGGGGTATGCAATTTAAAGCAAATGACCCCTGCTTTAGAGATGCTTCTCCTATAAGTACCCTGCTACCAGCAAGCCCAGTGCTGGGACCTGTCCCAGGTTTTAGGGGAACAGGTGGCAACCTCGTGGCTCTGCGTTGGCCATTCCTGGGAGCAGGGATCAGAGCTTGGCTGTTGGGGCTGTGTTCATGGTCCCGACTGTTGCTCCATCGCCCCTGCGGGAAGGTAGCAGACATCGGGACGATGTGCTGTGGGTCAGGGTTCCCCCTGCTAGGAGGCATCCCCCTGGGCTAAGACATGAAATGTCTCAGGGTGAGCATAGAACTTCATTCTGCATCACCCTTTCCCATCTGCTGAGGACACCAGGACATGCAGAGTGGTCTCATCTCCAGGCTTGACACCTAATACACGCAGGTTATAGGCATATTATGGAGACCAGGGTTAAAATTCAGTTTGCTGAAGACCAGTCTGTCTCACTGAACTGGAATACCTTTTGGCTGCCCCACTGGTAACTACCTCTTCCTACCTCCTTTCCAGAAAAAGAAAGAGCCAAAAAGAAGAGGAGACCGTACTCTGCAGCTGCAGAGTGCTCAGGGCAGCCCAGGGGAAAGGCTTATTCTGGTTGTGTTTGTGCTCCCCTGAGCCTAGCTCATTTGGGCCTGGGGGGCTTCTCCCACGGTGGGGAGGTGGAGGTTGAAGCCTCAGAGGAAACCGAGGCCCTGTTCCCCAAACCAGATGCAGAGGAGGGTGTGATTCAAAAGCCACTGTGCTGACTATATGCCATTTGAAGTCCTGTGTACGTGTATATAAGTACATTTGTGCTGCTGGATGTCCTTCCTCAGCCAGATAGGAAACACCTATGTTTCATGGTATGTAACTCTGGTTCACTTTCTAGACAAACACAGTAAATGGAATAACACATCTTGGTCTACTCTGAAAAAGATTCTGTGTGAAACTGCCTGAAATATCCATTAGCTGCTTTGGATCCAAGTAAATCCTAAGGACTAAAAAGACAAGTGCTTGTGTGTGGTTAGCTGGCTCGCTTTCTTACTACCCTCTCTTGTCCCCCTTCCCTTTTCACAATCCCACGACTGCAAAGCACAAACCCGCCATCTAATACTGCTATATCTTGATTTCTGCTCAATAGAGTTTTCCTTTGCATGTAGCTTCACCCTAAATAAGCGTCATGATGCCAAAAGTTTCTGAGGAATTATGTGATTCTGTTTCATATTTCCCACCAGCTGAATGCAGCTTTTCCTACTGTAGCTTTTCCTAGGTTACAATGTTTTGGTTTCTCTCCCTATTTCTAGTCAAACTCCAGAGGGAGAGGGAGCTCAGGCATATTTTTTATCTACAGTACCTTTTCGGTTTCAGTATATAAACGTGGTACCATCTGTTAAGTCTATCAGTGATAAAGTGTGATGCATCTGATAGTGTCCAGCTTTCTTTTCATGGAGCAGATTCCATAAATCTGCATAGCAGCTCTTTTGGAAACACAGGAAATTCAAATGAAAATGCTAACTGGAATTTAGCATGTGTTTCTGTGTGAGTCATATTTTTTGTGACTCATTTGCACGACAATATGTTGCTAGAATGAGCATTATATGAGCCACATATATTCTTGGAAAAAACATCTGTTAGCCACTTTAAAACAAAATGAGTCTTTTGCACTGTTAATTTCTTAGGTTTCTTTTTTCTGTAGTAAGTATTTTTGCCATTCCAATTTTAATTGCATTTCTTTTATAAGCTGGTGACTTCCTTGCCATACTTAGTCAATGAAATACCAGACCCACCTGGAGTAAAAATGAGCTAATGCTTGCATCTGAGAAATTTAAAGAGCACATCCCTTGTTGCACCTGGCAGGTCTATGTATTTATTACATTCATACATACTTCTTAAAGGTGCAAACAAAATCAACGGGATGGCTGTGAACATATAAAGCCAGAAGGCTAAATTGTGTTTCTAAATCACAGAAGAAAAGTGAATGTCACTTCCAATAGCACCCTAAAATACTCTATCTGTTGGTTGTTTGGTTTTTTTTTTCAATTTTGAAGTAGCTTCAATAACCTAATCAACCTCTTTTTTTCACAATAACTTTCCCTGTTCGTGCTGTTAAATGTGCTATCTGGAAGCAACATCCCTGGTGTCCCTGTGGCTCTGTGGGAGTTCTCTAACCTAATGCATAATTGCTCTGCAGATAAAGAGCAAGAACTATTCTGAAATAAAACCCAACATGAGTAATACAAGAACGTCAGCACTGCTCTGTGAGAAACTTTCAGAAGGGTGCAAGAAGAGAGCAAATATACCACCATACTTTCCAAGAGGCCCAAGGCTCAGGGGACTAGTTGAGCCACTGGTGGTTGTTTTTCATACCTTGATTTGTCTGATCCTTCTGGACTTCTGCCCCGCAGAGCAGGTGGGGGCCGACCTCGCTAGACCATGATCCTGGGTGCTGTGGTTTCACGTGAGCCATTTCTGGCTGCGCTGGGTGATGCTACATCTTCCCTTCGTCTGGTACCTGCCACCTCCAGCCCTCTCACCCACGAGATTTGCATAACAGCAAACAAATCATCACTCCCTGTGCCTTTTTGCTGCCTGCTGTGACAGTCCTTTATGTTATCCCTCCCAGGAGGGATTGTGTGGATCTATTTACCTGCTCTACAATATCCTTTTTGAGATAGTTCACCAAAAGTGAATGCATGGTTCCAGAGTTGGTAGGCATCAAAACTGAGAAAGAAATCTTTAGATTTCTGTTTTTTCTATTCCTTTCTTAATATTCTTAGCATTTGATTTACTAGTTCGACCAGAACTGAGCAGTAAGCTAATATTTTCACAGGTCTATATATTACAGCTACAAGATCCCTTTTTCAGGTGGTCACACTCAGTTTAGAGTCCACTGCAGTGTCTGTGAAACAAGATTGTGCTACCTCTGTGTACACTACTTAGAATTTATCACCACTAAGTTTCTCTGCCATTTCATTGCTCAGTCACTCAGTGCCATGAGATCCTCCTGCAAAGCTTTCTTGGCTGATTGTTTTCTGTATTTTGAATGACACTGCAAAAAATGTTGTTGTTAGATTTTCTTCCCCTTCCCAGATCTTTTATCAATGTACTGAACAGCATGGGTCTCACTTTTTAAAGACTGATAATTTATCCTTATTCTCTATTTCCTAGCTTCAGTCTGTGAGATGACCTTTTCTCTTGTTGCTACACATCTTAGGGTGTTTTTTAAAGCTTTTGATGAGAGACTCTGCCAAACACCTTTTGAAAAACCAAGAAGTTTGTATCAACAGGATCTCCCTTGTCCACTGGATGACCCGCTCCTTCAAAGGATTTATGTGTCATGAGCTCCCCCTACAAGCATTATGCTTTCTGGTTGTGGCCTACATGTTCATGTGTTTGTCTATGAGATTTTCTGCTTTTTTTCCATAATGTCTATCACTTTGTTTTGTATAGCTGTCAGGCTGCCTGGTCTGTAGTTCCCCAGATCTCTTCTAAAGCCAGGCCTCCCAGCAAGGACATTCCACCCATGACCAGAAGTAGACTCTATACACAGTAATGCACTTACCTTAAAAGCCAAAATGATACTTATGAAGAGGAGGATAATCACAACCAGACATGTAGGGTTCACAGACATAATCTCTTCCTTGTAGGGAAAATTGGTGGGCTGCATAAGCAAAAATAAGCAAAACACTCTAAGTTCATCTCACGAGTCATTTAAGAGCCATTCAGTTAGTGCACTCCATAATTAACAGCTTACAAAACTTCATGCGAACTACTAAATCGGGAGCTCTCGGCACCAACAACCAGTTTCAGTCAGTTTAGCTGGAATAGGCATTGTGAAGACTCAGTTGCCAAACGTTCCCTGGAGGGCTGAGGAATTTGCATTTTGCTTTGTATGTGGTGTGGGCTGTCCTTTCTTCCATGCACACTGGGTTTGTATCTGACACAAACTAGCAAGGGACATCTCTCTGGGAGCTTTGCAGCAGGAAACCTGCCATCTTGGGCAAAGGCAGGCATGTTCTGTACTTATTAACCAATCATTATACTGGCACTGGTTGCCAAAGACCAGTGGCAGCTCCTTCCAGAAAGTCAAAGCAGGAAAAGCTGGACAGCACGATCCTTTCACCTAAATATTTGATCAAAAGACATTGGGTCTATTCTGCTCTGTCTTATTCTGGCTAAATTTGGACTACTTCTCCAGGAGCACTTGTTAGTGCTGCTGAGTGCATGCCCTGTGGAGGCAAGGGTCCTACAGGGGAGCAATGTCATGATTTCAAATAAAAATGTGCTCCAGGTCCTTTTGTTACCTCAGACATGAAATGGAGGTGACAGAATTAATCTTCCTACTCAGCGCAGGCTCTAGTGATTTATAGTTGTGAAACACATTAGGATCATTGGCTGAAAAACAACCTCTAAGAATGTTTTACTGTATTTGTTATTGCTTAAAGAAAACACACCCTTTAAAATGAATGTTCCAAATCGTTTTGAAATATTGCAAGGCACAAGTTCCTGTTTCAGTTAGAATAAACCATTGTTCACAGACAGAGCTATTCTCCACAAAAGATAGCTCTGCTGCAACAGTAGCTCATTATAACTGAATGCATTAGCTCCTTCCACACACAACCCCCTTTTCCCTTACAGGTCTAATTACTTAACCAGGCCAGTTCTGCATCCTTGTCAGGACAATTAACTAGACCGAGCTATAACTGTATTCTTGGCAATGATGGTGTAAATCCAGAGTAACCCCTTAATACCCATTATACCAGCACTCGGCCCAGTGCATCAGGAAATTATCTTTTTTTTTGGACAGCTGCTCTTTATTTCGTGCTTCCATGAACTGTTCAGAGTGGTTAACATCAACAGCAGCTGTAACCGTTTGCAGGTAAATGTTACATAAGCACATTTTCCATTTCTTGACAGCAATGTTTCTGTTCCTGTACTGAATTTCATGGCTGAAGTTTTTATCATGTTATCTTCTTTGTCAAGGTACAGCTTTTGTAGGAAACTAGCTTGCTATAATTCAATAAGTTGCTCTTTTTTTTTTTTCCACAGAAGGTTATTGCTAAATATAGTGGATGCGATCACCCAGAGACCAAGAAAGCAAGAGTATATGCCAAGAAAAGATGCACCAAAGAATAAACACAAACCTTATATGCAGAAAATTTAAGTATTAATGACACAGCTTACTCTCCTGCTTGCAGGAGGGAGGCCATGCACGTGGTTAGAAGGTCCAGTCAAAGACAGTTACAGTAAAACTGCCCCTAAACAATTTTTTTAGTACTGACTTACCCTTAAAAAACTAGTCAACTAATTTGTGAATGTAATAAAAAATTCCTAGTGAGGCTTTGGTCTTCCTATATTCTGAGTTTTGGGAATCAGTTACCAGTCAAAGACTGGATGACTGCATGCTGGGGTCTTGGCCATAACCTTACGGCCTGTTTCCAGATGTCAGCTCGGCTTGGGTTTGTGTGGGGGCAAGAGGAGGGTGGGGGAATGACCAAGAAAGTTCCTGCTACCTTGAAGAGCAGGAACATGTGCTGGAGCCATGAGCCCTGGTCAAGTCTGGGAGCAGCACATGCTGCTGAGCAGCACCTGGCCCTCCCTTACCTCAGCAGCATTTCAGGTAAAAAGACAAAAATTCAGCACTGAAAGCAGCAAGACAGGAGAGCACGTGAGGAGCAAATGCTGCGTTTTTTTCCCCTTCAGGCTCAGATTTCTGTGTCTCCATCCTGAAGAGATGTGAGGTGTAAGCAAGCCCCAGCAGGGCGGTAGGTGCTGCACCCATGTGGTGGTCACCCCCATCCACAAGTGCCTGGGAGATCTTGGTGTAGGGTGTGAAAACCCAAGCCAGCCCCTCCTGGAGCTTCCCAGCTTGTTGTGTGGGAGAGAAAGCTTTCAGGGCTGTGATGAATAGCCCAAGGCCATCTGGTCAGCATGGAAGAAACTCCCTTTGTTTGCTAACCAGGCTGGTGGCACCTGCCTACCAGAAGATGTTAATGCTCTTTTGCAGAGGCTGGCCTATGAGCAGTCTGATCTTGACTCACAACTACAAACCCCTTCAGTGCAGTAGGAAAAACAATTTATAAAACGTGCAGCTTTTGGCAAAGAAGCAGAAAAGGTGGTGGGAAGCATCTCAGCTGGCTCTGGGCTCGCCTGGTGCAGGCACCGTCATGGAGCTGGTGCCATCAGGAGGCCCTTGGGATCCTCCTATGGCAGCAGCCGCTCCCAAAATCTCCTTTACTCCCACAGAAAACGGGTACCAACAGCGGTTCAGATGAATCAAAGGCCCATTGCCCTCCACCGACTGCAGTTATAAGCTTAACCACCCATGTGGGTGTATGAGGAGGGAAGAGAAATCCTGCTCCTGTGCTGGGTGTTTGCTCTCCTGTGGGGAGACCAGCAGTTGAAATCCTGCTGCTGGGAAGGCCCCAGGCACCAGGCTTGGTGCTGCAACTTCTGGGAAAAGCTCAGTGTCAAACGTTGTGCAACGTTTGATGAAGCTGAGACTGAAATATGGCTGGGTGGGAAAAATCAAGCCTGTCACTGGAAATACAGGAGTGATTTTGCAGCAGGACATGATGAAGTTTTCTATACAAACAAGAGGTAGTTGTAGTGGTGTGGCACTGGCATGCTAAAGTCATAATTAAAGTGTCATTTATAACTTTGTCACGGACATGGAGAGGGCTGCATGCATAATATACCTGGTAAACTTTCAGTTTAAAAAAAATTACTGCTTATACATAGCAAAGCTCTATTAGACACTTAAAAAGAATCTAAAGCTTGCATGGAAAGTATATTTCTACTGCATCAATATTGTACAAATGCACAAGAAGAATAAAAAGTCCAAGGCTGAAGCCCTTCCTCATTCCCTCAGCCTGCTTGCATAACCTTTCATGTTTTCCTTCCCCTTGGACCACAGAAAAATCGACTTTTTTTAAAAGATGGCGTGGATTCTCATTCAACAGTTACAATCCTCCAAGTATCAGAATCTTACAAAACTGAAAGAAAACAGTAATGTGTCTGTAGAATTTTTAAATCTCTGCTATGAAGTTAGTAGTACTTCTTCCTTGGAATTATAAAAGGGCATTAAAAATGTCAGAAAGGATATTCCCTTTCTAAGCTTTAGTTTATAGGAAAAATTTCTTTGGGTTTAATCTCTTTTACGTTTTCTAGATGTTTCCCCTAGGATTTAAAAGCATGACTGATATGACCTGAATTGTTAGACAGCAGCATTACAGGTAGTCCCATAGTAAAGCTATTTAATATACTTTGAAATTTCTTTAGATCAACTGTAATAGTCCTACACTTAAATAAAAAACAAGTTTGCATAACTCAGTTGCAGACTAGCCTGCTCTGCACCTCTGCTTCAATTCATTTCATGTACTGTTATCAGATGACAGAAGATAAAGTGTTTAATTTGAAGGCTTTAGAAAGCCCATATATCAAAGATTTAGCGGCACTAAAGAAAAGAAATGTGCTTTAGATCAAACTGCTTTAGACCACCGCTACTGCTCCGAGAACCAAAATGATTTTTATTTTATAGATGCTGGATTTACTGTATGTAAAATTTTTTGTTTTTTCTAGTGACGGTGATAATGACCAGGATGTCCAACATAAACCTTAGAAAGTTTTATGACATGTGATTGCCATACAACATTTCAAATGCTAGGTTTGTAACATCTACTTATTTTACATGACCCTTCATGCTGGGATGCTCTTGCAATTTATGAGAATTAAGTGGCACACCTGTGTGCAACTAGGTATTAAAAGGCAACAAAAAGTTTCCAAAGACACTCGCACTTCTGAAAGAAACATCCAGTATAGGATGACATTACCAAATACCCTGTGAATGCAATGTTCTGTATTTTACAATTGCAACATTTTCAGCTAGGGCTCTGCCTAGCCTATTGATAGGTACTCATTTATCATCTTGCTAAAAGTACATGGAGGGTTTGCAACTCATCACTGGTACACTGAAATCTGGCAGATGTGCACCAAACTGAATAGATAACATGATGCCAGATACTAGCGTGGGGAAGAAGAAATGGTTAAAACCATGGGGTTTTCACCTTAGAGCAAGCAAAAAATGTTCTTCTGAGACTGCCAAATATATTCTATTACCTAATGCATACCTTCTTCCAGATATTCAATAATGGATTTGAAGAATGATTGGGATTTTTCATTTCCCTTATGGACCTGTGCTCCCTAAAATATCATTTCCCAAATTCAAAGCAGTTTTAGAAGAACAAAAACTGTAAGAATGCCAGGAAGAAACACAACCCTTGCTTTCTGCCTACCTTGGCAGACCTCTGCAAAGGGGGTGAGGGCAAGATGACTCTAGGGCTTATTTATAAATCATCAGGAGGGATCACACCCAACTGGCATAACTCAGGTCTCACTTACAGGGACAAGGGTATTAACCACAGTCTTGCTGTAAACGTGGTGTTTGAGATGACAAACCTATCTACCATGAATATTATTAAAAGGTAGGGAAACAAGTCCATGGGTACAAGCCTGTTTATCAATATTTGAGCGCCAGCACTGCATTGATGGCATTAGGGCTAAAAATCTGAAAAGCTTGTTTTTAGTTTCATTTCATTGTGTGTCTCAGTATCTGATACCAGTGGATGTGATCTTCACCCCTCCCTTTCGCTTTTGGTCCCTCAGAGTGTATTTGCTCTGAGCCAAATGCAACAACCTTTTGCCAACTGATGTGGCCCTTCCAGGTAAGGGTACGAGGGGTTCCTGCTGAGCCACTTGTGCTTGGGGCCACAGCTAAGACACAGCTCCAAAGCAGTTGCAGAACAGCTTCAGACCAGCTTCAAAGCTTTGTTGAACAGGTAACATTAACTGCACAAAATTCATCGCACCTCTTGGTAGTTTTTGCCAATCGCTATCCTCCACTGTGAATGATAAAATAGAAAGAACTCCTTGTTTCTAAATCAACTTAACTTGGACTAGCTTTTAGCTACTCATTATTATTATGCCTCTCATCTAATTTAAACAGCCTTTTAATACCTCACTATTCTGCATATGAAAACTCTAATTGTATCACCTCTTGGTCTCCTTTCTCAGCAACTAAGGAGGAAAAGCTGATTGTCTCTCATCATACTACGATATACCCAGCTTTTATATAGTTTTTGGAGGAAATTTTCTGCATGTTTTCTGACTTTTAAGTATTGTTCTTTACCACATAAAGACACCATAAATAGATGAAACCTATGTCACCAGCTGAGAATGGAAGTCTCCTCTCCATTGCTATTCATTGCTGGTTTTTAGTGTCCACAAATCCCATGAACAGTTTTTGCAAATAGCAAAAAACCCTGGGAACGCTTGTTTTGGCATTTAGTTCCCTAGACTGCTTACAAGGTCACTGCCTCCCAGGTACAGTTGCCATACTGTATGCTCATCTGTATTCCTCATATTTTCACATTTCTTTGCATTTAGCAAGGTAGCACACATAATGACCGAACTCAGGTTCTCAGTCAGTCTAGCTCCCTCTGATTAATGGCTCCATCCTTAGTGTTACTTCTTCATTGATCTCTGTGTCAGCCACCAGTTTTATTAGAACTGATTTTGCTGGGAAAAGTCACACATACTGCTTCTGGGGAATGCAGAGATGTGCACACTTTGGGCAGTGCAGGGATAGGGTCTTTCAGAGGGTGACACAGAACAGGTAGGTTAGGCTCCTGCTCACAGCCTCCCGCTAGAGGACTCGATCCCTCTAGACAGTGAGCCTGGGGAAGCTTTCCCAAGGCTGATGTTAGCCTTCGTGAATGGCCTCTTGGGTACCAAGGTTATTAATGGAAGTCAGGAAGAGCGTGAAATCTACTGCCAATTCCTGGAGACCTTCATCTACCCAAAATAGAAACTTATTGGCAGATGGTTGGCTTGACCACGACCCTTTGTAGTCTGCCAGCTAACCTCTCCTAATCTATTTGATACATCCTTTATTGATCCAGTGCTTTATTGTTGCTCTGAGCATCATGCTGCGAAGTCAAACGTCTCACGAAAGTCTATTATGCCTCTGCCCATCTTTATTGATGAAGCCAGTAATCTTGTCAGTGGAAGAAAATGAGTTTGCCTGCAGGACTGATTTTCCGTGAAACTGTGCTGGCAGTCATTAATCATATTCCTCTGGTCTAATCCTTTATCAGTTGACTCTCCTCTCAGCCCTTCTGCTATTATTCTGCTTGGTAGCAATGTCAGGCTAATCAGCCTATAATTATCCTGGAAATCCCCCTTGCCCTTTTGAGCACTGACAGTTTAGCACTCCTGAAGTTTTACAGCATTTCATTACCAGTCTGGAAAATGATTTACAACAGCACGCAAAGGTGTGTGCAACCAGAGATTTTAACGCTCCAGAGCAGGAACGTGGCTCACAAAGTGCTCTGCTGCACCCTTCCCAATACCTTCCAAGGACTGCTCCTTGTATTTCTGCTACAGAAGGGCCTATTATTTTTTTATCTGCAGGAACGGCAGTGATGTTTTAGCAGACATTTTGAGAGAATCAGCTGCTCTTTGCCCTTCTAGTGAGCCGGCTCCAGATGTGACACCAGGTTTTCAGCAGAACAGCCGGGGCTTTTTGGTGCACATCTCCCAGTCTGCTCCTGTCCCCCTCACGTTCTCGCACAGTGACCAAGATTGAGTAAAACCTGGTTACGATTCATGCTCTGGGAAGGGGGGTGTGTACCTGCAGCCACACAGACACTTGTGCTGCCACAAGAGCAGGGCTGGCACCGATGCAGAAGTGAGGGACTGCAGGAGAAGGATGGGCAGGAGGGCTCCGGCCAGTGGCAGTGCCAGCTTCAAGCACTCGCCAAGTGATGGCTGTAATTTGCTCTTTTCCACTTGTATCTCTAAAAACCTTTTGAATTATTCCTCTGCTTCTCTTCCAGTGTACCATCAGCTGTGAATGCAGGCAGGTATTAAATAAGGCAAAGGATAACAGGCCCCTGATGCATCCCAGCTCCCGCTGGCTTGACACATTGCCTCTTCCCACAGATTTGTGTGGCTACTTATCTGCCTGCTGTTTCTCATTACCTGTTATTTATACTGCCCTAGCTAGTTTTCCATCCATATAACAAAGTTCACAGCCAAGCTAATCTGTATTTAGGTTCTCAAGGCAGATTTTCAGAGATGGCTGCACCGTTGGCTTCTCCAGAGCTCTGCAACTCCCCCTGAACCCTGCCAGACATGGCATGTGGTCCTGTGATGAGACAAAGGCGGGTGGGCTCTTGTCTTTACTTTAGGTGGTTGCAATCATATCTTGTAACCTTACGCAATACTGGTTATGGATGTTAGGCCAAAGTAGACCATGGCAAGAAGGGAGCCTCTAACTGACCCTAAGTCAGAATCCAAAAATATTTTCTAGCAAAAGCAAACCTACATTGAATCAAACTCCTGCCTGATGAAATCTGTGTTAAACCCACCAAATAAATTAAAAAGACCAACAAAACATCCTTGAAATAGCACCAAAAATAAGCCACTGGATATGAACATGTCCTCGTTTTGGCTGGGATAATTTTCTTCCTAGTAGCTGGTATAGGGCTGTTTTGGATTTAGGATGAGAAGAATGTTGATAACACACTGATGTTTTAGTTGTTGCTAAGAATTGTTTACACTAAGTCAAGGACGCTTCAGCTTCTCATACTGCCCTGCCAGCAAAAAGGTGGGGTGGGGGTGGGGGAGCTGCACAAGAAGTTGGGAGGGGACACAGCCAGGACAGCTGACCTGAACTGGCCAAAGGAATATTCCATGCCATGTGACATCATGCCCAGTATATAAACTAGTGGGAAAGCTGGCTGGGGAACGCTGCTTGGGAACTGGCTGGGCATCAGTCATCGGGTGGTGAGCAATTGCATTGTGCATCACTTGGTTTGTATATTCCAATTATTTTATCATTATTATTATTATTATTATCATCATTATTATCATTATCATTATTATCCCTTCTTTTTCTGTCCTATTAAACTGCCTTTATCTCAACCCATGAATTTTACTTTTTTTCTGATTCTCTCCCCCATCCCAATGTGTGTGGGGGAGTGAGCGAGCAGCTGCATGGTTTTTAGCTGCCTGCTGGGTTAAACCACAACAGAACACAATAACTCTAAATCCAGAAGCAATTACTTATTACCTGTGTCTTGCGATATGAGTTTCATTCTAAATGAAGTGGCGCTGAGAGCTTCCACAACACTGTAAAACTCCAGAGCTCTGCACAAATCTTGCAATGAGTTAGTAATGTAACCTTGCAAGGATGTTGAATATGGACTAGCTAGGACTGAGAGGACTTTTCAAGGACTGCATAGGCAGACAACAGGAAACTGCTGGCTAGAAATACAGGACAAACAGTGCACCTTGCACAGTCTTCCCCCCCCCCCAAACCCCCAAAGGTTTGTGAACATCAAGTGATTTACCAGCTGGCGGAGGTAGTCCTGAATTGTGCTGGGATAGACGAGTACACTGATGGCAACCAACGTGTTGAGAGCAAAGTCAAAGATCTGGTAACAGAAGAAAGGGATGATCCAAGCTGCATGTTGCTAAAAAGGAAATAAATTAAAAACTCATCAGCCACAAGTTAAAATAGAAGGATATATGTCTTTCTGCACTAAAATCTAAGGAATATTTGACACAATGCAGTGTTAAATCAGCTGAAAGAAATATGACATTCAGCCAAAAGGGTTGGCCAAGCCAGTTTGGCTGCTGTAATATATGTGGTGTAAGTCCCACAACTCACTATACTAGGACATTTAGAAACCACACGGTACTTTTTTGCCCTAATTAATAGGGTTAGTTATGGGACAAACCACAGGCTTGGCAGGTGAATGGGAAAAAAAACCCTTAACTTTGGTAGGTACAAGATTCTCTGAATTCACAGTTTGCCCAGAGCTTACTCATATTTAAAACTGCAGACAATCAACACAACTGGGCAGTCTTCCTGCCTGCAGCACGGTGTCCTGGGGTGCCACTGATCTAAGCAATCAGTTCTGCTGCCTCTTTGACTTTTTTTTCCTCTCAGTTTTCAGCTAAACAACTAAACAAGAAATTGTTGGAAAACAATTTTCTTATTTTTGTTTCTACAGAGTTGTGTAGTTCACTTGATTCATGTCTTCACTGAATATAATGAATTACCTTATATGCGCCATATGTAGCCATTGCACAGATCAGAATCATAAGAAGAGAAATTGCTGTGGCAATGCACATATCTGGAAGAGAAACACATAAAAATAATTGCAATAAATTCAGAGCTTGGTTCAGTTATTTTGCTATCTACATCGTGCAGAGCATCTCAAAGGGCAGGGCGGGAAGTGGGTGGAGATGGGGTCAAGTGCATCATTCACCCATTGCTGGAGGAAATCTCTGGCTTTTGTGGGAAACCTCCTAAATATGAGAAGCACAGACTGATTACACCATGCAAGCCTCTGCAGTCTCTATGAGGCTGTGCAGATGCCATGAATGGTTTAATTTTTCCGAGGATTTTCAAAAATCAGGAGCAGTTTTGACAAGAAGACTACTTTGCTGGTGATGATGACATCTGTAGTCAGAAAGTGTCTGCTTTTCTGCACTGCAGGTTGTTTTTGCACTAATAGCTGCTGTATACCATTGCTCATATATCTCTAAAAAAATCTGGAAAAGGAGAAATGAATTTTTAAAAGCAAAACTGGCAGGTAGAGGCATCTTAGAGCAGAAATAACATCTTGAAAATTTTCATTTCAACCAAGAATACTACAGAGATATAGAGTTATTAATGAAAATGTATACCTGTCAGGAAAGGTGAAGTAGTAAAGGCAGGAAAATATTCTTTAAGGTTTTGAATGGAGTTATTACAGGACTCCTATCTTTTTATTCTATTGCTGCTCAGCTTTCAATTAACTTTTCAATAGATGTAAGAAGTTCCTAAGCCACGAACAGCTGAAAGGAAATCCTGGGGCAAAAATTACATGTGTTTGGTTGTTGTGTATACACTTCCCTTGATATTACAGGTCATAGTCAGGATACCAGAAGCATGTTTCTGAACTCGACCTTATAGTGAGTTTGGGAGTGCGACTGAACATTGCAACCACTTTTCTGAGGCTAAGCCAGTGCACAAAGAAGAGAGAGGATGTAAGGTATATAGGACGTGACTTTAGAGATCCCACCTCTGCTGGTATTTTTGAGGTACCTGCTGTTCACATTGCTGTCACCAGGTGCATTTAAACTTCCTGCCTTGATGAGGCATTTGGTGGACTTGAGACACACAAATCCATGACACTGTTCAGGCTGTTCACTACCCATCACTGCCTGACTCTGGAAGCATTCAAAGCATGAAGATGCCTCCATTTGTCACAGAGTTGCCACAACATCTAACTCCAGCACATGATGAGAAGCACTAAACAGCATGGGACAGTCCCTCCACCTCCCTGGCTGCATCAAAATGAGGTTTTGGGTAGGTGCCCTGGAGCCTTCATCAAAGTCCATGAAAGGTCCTGATCTGGTAGCTGTGGAGAGGTTTCACCTACCACCACCAGGCAGCAGTGTAGGTTCACCCAGGTCATGGCTAAAGAGGAATGACAGACAGTGCAATCATCCGTGTAGAAGACAAAGGACCCAGTCCTTGGTCCTCCTCCGCCAGAGGGAACACAAACCTTGCACTAGTGCAGAGCTCCTGCCGGCACTAATGCAGATTTCTGCTGGCCCTTGATGAAGAGAGGAACCTAAGACTTGTGAAGCTGATGGAAAAATGAACAAGAGGAGGCTGTTGCTGGCTGGTGAGGGCATCTCCAGAGGGTGCTTATGTACATTGGGCTACAGGCTCTTTGGGTACCGTGCCTACCAATGGCAGGATTAAGGACTTGGGAACCCAGGCCTCCCCTTTTCCAGGACACTGCCTGTGTCCTGGGTTTCAGGTTTCTTGCTTTCTCTCTCTCGTCCCCAGATTTTGTCCTTTTGATTGCATAGGGACTCAAATGCAGCAGAAGAAGCCCTATTGCAGGCTACTTCCTAATTTAATGGATAGGCCCCTTTCCTGGGCACTTGGAGAAGCACATATAAACTGCTGTAGTCTGATGAGGGTCTGGAATCCAGATGTCCTTCCTCACAGTGCAAATGCTTGAATCTTTGTCTTGTTGTCAAAATAAGCAGATCTCACCCAGGAGAGACATCAGCACCCAGCTCTGATGCTAGCTGCACCCCTGCGCTCACTGCTTCCTAGCTGGTGGCTTTATGCAGCTTGGCTTGTGGGTGCTTGGAAATGCCATTGGGAGGCAGCTGGGCTCCCTGCTTATAATTCAGGAGGGGATGACATCTCCGTGCATCCCAAATTGCTCTTCATCCCAAATTGCTCTTCATCCCAAATTGCTCTTCAGAGGCACCGCCTTCTCCTCTTTGACTGTGTAGAGAATCCGAACATCCAGCGCAGGGATCTGAACTGCATTGCCATGACAAGTCTCCAGCTTTTTAGGAGCTGTAAGGGTGTGCTGTGCTTGTTAGAGGTGATCTGAATTCTGCCCTCAAGAGGAAGAACCACTCACAAAACAAACCCGTACTAATAAAAGGTACTGCAGCCTCTTCAGACACTTTTGCCTGTGTGGTCATTTACTCTGGCTGCCCACATACATCCTGTGAAATCAAAATGATTTTGAATAGACCAGGTACAATCAAGGTAATGAAAGAAAAGGAGAGAAGTGGAAATGGCTGCCTATAGCCACTAACCTCAATTGAACCTCTAGTAAAAGAGGCTCTTGGATCAATATTTTTATTTTAACCATCAGTTTGAAGGCACTGCTCATGTATTTATTCTGTCCGTTCTTAATCCCGGTCACCTACTTACTGTATCCAAGGGGAAGCTGCTGTCATTGTCATTTGCAGCAGATGCAGCAGTCACAGGCCTTGCTTTGCTTGTGACAGCGGCAGTACTGGTTTACAGCCAGAGCCCAGCAAACTGCGATAAACTTGACATTGAAGCTCTGGTCTGACACACTCATGCTCCTCTTCTCCCGTGTCTCTCTGGCTGTGCTCCGTTGTGCCAAGTCCTAATTGGCTCAAGCTGGTTCTTTCTCATTTAAGGCTTCATTGGTTTTTTTGAGCTGTGTCGGCTTCAATTAATCAGAATGAAACTAGATATGTAGCACATTGAATGAGAAGCTAACAGGGGTGTGTGATTTTTTTTTCCAGCCATGCTGTACTTTCCATGGCATTCATGGCTAGAAGGGCTGTACTTGAACCACTGCAGTGGTTATACAGCCTATTGTCCTAGATGGCTTTTTGAGTTTTCTGCTTGGGTTTAAAGAAACCAGCTGGGTTTTTTCCTCTTATACCTTGCAGTGAGATTCTGCCTTCCTGCAATACTGGGGAGAAGATTCTGCTGGGGCTGAGCAGACCTCCTGCCATGGGGCACTTGCATGCATGGCAAGCTGTGCAGCTGGAGCTCCCTTGAACCCATCTCACAAGTATTTCTTTGCCTTCCCCTCTCCTCTTGCAGAGGAGGCTGGTGGCGGGTGCTGCGGGGACAGGGAGGAGCAGCCAGTGAGGCCAGTCCCTGAGCCAGGACCTGTGTAGAGTGATGGAGACTTCAAATCCTCCAGGTCATCACCTGCCCCAGCCCTGGAGTTAATCGCTGGCTCACAGCTCCGGCAGCAGGGACCTGAAAGCTGCTGATCAGCAGCCTGCAATCCTCAGGCAGTTTTGCCCACCCTTCTAGCCTTATTTATCCAGCAACCTGGCCTCCTTACTGCCAGCTAAGGATTACTGCCTCGATCTCTCCTCTGGGCTGCTTGTGCAACCTCAGTGCTGCTGCTGCCAGCCGCCATGCAGCCTCCTGGGTCACAACCCATGCGGCAGTGGCATTTTCTCTCTGGCAAAGGAAGGAGGCCAATGAGAAGGAAAGAGTTTTCTGCACTTTAAGCCCAGCTCATTTACTCCAGAGGATAAGACTAGACGGGAAGATGCAGCCCTGAATATGCTACACTGGGGCAGGGATCTAGTTTTTTCACCCTCCCTGTGACATGGGGCTCATGGAGTGGTGGTGATGGATTGGAGCAGGAAGGGTACCTACTCTACCAATTCCATTTACCCCACAAGAGAATTCCAAGCCTGCTATCTGTAGGTTTCTTTAAATTTTTTTCTATTTGAATTAATCTTTTTAAGCCCTGGATGCATGTCATGTTTGGCAGAGAGATCATCACATTATCCTGCCTTGCCCTGAGACTTCTGCTTGTCTCGTCTGCCCATCCCAGGGCAGGGACACAGGCAGCTTTTGGCCTGAGTTGCCGACATTGGTGTCAAAGTTTCCCTCAGCTTCTGTAGGGCACACAAAAAATTTCAGTCCTTGTTGTCATATGGCTTATGAAGTATCACACACATCTGTGACACTGTGAAGGCAGTAAATAAAACCAAGCAACACTCACTGCTTGTTTGGGCTGTTGACATGTCAGAATCATGGTCTGTGTATCTGGAGAAGCTGAGCAGGAGGCTCAGGTGAAACCCTCTGGGAAGTCAAAATGATTTATAGGGCTTTTCCATCTCCTGCCCAGAGTTTATTAATCTTTTAACAGTAGCAGTATTACATTGGGCAGCTTACACATTTCTAATTTTTCCTAGTCCAGCTTCTTGTTCATAAACTCCCTCAGGCCCTAAGGAAATAATAAAAAGAAAGATGAGACTAAATGGGCTCAGCTGAATATCAAGCACAGGAGGAAGCCCAGCATTTTTCCTGGCTCCCAGATGTACATCTTGGAGAGCCAGCCAAACCACACACACTGGTGTCTTCCAGTACCTCCATCTGCCACATGGCAAGTCTTGGCAGACTTTTTTCCCCCTTGTTTCCTTTTCTAGAATAGAAGGGAAAAGCTATAACCTACAGCTTTTTTTAAGTGCTCAGGTAAATCCTTTCTCTGCTTAATCAAACAGGCATTTTGGAGCCTCTGGTAATGCCCTGGGAACCACGCTAAATCCTGAAATTAAGGCTGAGCAGCCATTCACAGAAGAACTGATGCTGCACCAGCATTTTCCAGCAGTTTGCACTAGACTGGCTCTGGTTCTGCACGTGGCAAGAATTTTTCCTACTGCTGGAACAGAAAAGTGAAAATTCTCCATAAACCAGGCCTGAGCCCAGCCAGAAATAAATATGAATACAAATATTGGGGGAATACTCTTTTCTTGGAAGTCAAGGGAAATCTGTCATGAACGTCAGGTTAGCCATAATGCCACTCCTGTGACTCAGCTGACAAGTTTATCTCCAGCTGATATTTTCAGATCTTTTATGAAGGAGCCTATTTGAGGAGGGAGGGAAAGGGCAATTTTATATGCAAACTCTGTGTCTGCATTTTTTTTGTTTGCTATTGATAGGAGCATCAGAAGTAGTAATGAGAATAACAGCTACTAGTATTTCCAGCATTATTATTTGTCAACACAAGTACATATAGATAGCAACTTTGGGACCTTCATTAGCATAAAAATTGATGCATCTTCCTGTATTTCACACACATGGTTTCACATCTAAGAATTTCAGCATGTGCAGCTAACCTGGGAAACATTTCTTCAAAAAAGACAAATAAAAGTAGGACAAGAGAAGAGCATGTGGAAGTTTGTCTGATGTTTTATCTCATAAGAAAACATTTCCTCAGATTTGAACAAATATAGTCATACTTAAAGAAAAAAAGAAAAAAAAATTATCTCCTGCCAGCTATTTCCAGTAACTATAAAAGCCAGTAGCTTGATTCAGCTGCCTTTACTCAGTAAGGCATTAAACCGGAGGGAATCAAAGAATAAAAGGAGACATTAATTCAAATGTTCATTCGTAATTTAACTGCCTGTGAAATGTTCCCTTTACCGAATGGAAATGAGGTCGCTTGGCCCACAAGCCATCCTTTTACAGTCTTGCATGGTTCACTTCAGAAGCCTCGATAAAAAAAATATAGAAAATACAATTTTCAAAGTGTAGATGGAAATCCCCAATGTACTTGATCTGACAGCTATTGCATTACAAAACAGAATTACTATTTTAAAGCCTTGGGCACTGGCAGGCCTCTGATGTCGGCTATATAAAACCACACTGACAGACAGTCATTACCAAGGTTAATCTCTGAGAATTAGGACAAGGCAGTCAGTTTTAATATGTCAGAATCAGCTAGGAGCCCATCTGTATGTACTATGGTCCTTACTTTCTTAAATCCAGTTATATAAAAAGATTTTTAGTTGGAAGTTGTAGGTGGTTTTCCAATGAAGACACAATAAAGTAGCAGTTGCCCCTTATTATTAATTAAATGTAGACCCTCAAGGCATACTTGCACTAAAGACCTTGTGGAAATAAGCATCTCTTAACTGATACCCAGCACATCTGAAACACCATGGATGCAATTATTTTTCTCACATGTGGGGCTATTCCTTTTCCTACTGATATTTTTATTGACTTCAGTAGGAATGAGGAAAGGACTTAGAGCCTTTTGCTGTGGATGGGTGTGATTCTGAGCAGCAAGACACCAGTGTAACTAGCAGGAGACCTTGTTTCAGATTACTGTGAGAAATGCTGAATGTAACAATCTTTTGAGCAGAAATGACAATAAACAGACATTTTTATGAAAATCACATTGAGGGAAAACTTTTCTAGCTATGTATTAAACGGTTAAAGCAAATCAACAAACCAAACACCACCAAATAATTTGAAACAGCCATGGAAGAAAGAAATATTTGTGAAAGAGAGGAGGTTTTTGCAGGAGACATAAATGGCCTGGCTCACCCCTCCCTGAAACTCTGTCGGAAGATTTTCTTCGATGCCTTTTGGTGAGAGAAGGAAGCAGCCCTGTGTTATCACTAATATGCCTATGGCTATCCAGTTAGTATTTATACTTGCATCTATTACAACAGGTTTGTGCAAGTCATGCCATGTGCACATGGGGGATGAGTAAACGTGTACAACATGAATGAACACATTCAGCCAGTTACATAAATAGCAATATGGGTTCTTATGCGTGTGCAGGCACTACGGGACATGGTGCTGGGAGGTGCAGAGACTCAGAGGGACACACTCCTATGTCTTGCAAAATCTCCCTGGGGCTTTCAGCATCATGCTCAGGGATAACATCTCCATGTCAAGGGTTGGCTCTGCCCCTGCCAAGCCAAGACACAGCAGAGCAGATGGATTACTAATAGGTATCAGATAAGGTTACTACTCTGTAACCAGTTTGAACTGTGCCATGAATACACCTTTCACAATAAAAATGCATCTGTAAGATACCAAGGTGAAGCAATAATTAAAGGACAGTAATTATTGAAATGATAGGACAGTTACATAAATGCTGGGGCAATGAGTGCTAGTATTTAGGCAGTTTGTACTTACTGGCATCATCCATAAATTCAAATTCACCCCCTAACTCAGCACTGGTTAGGTGGTACTGGTCAGGATCAGTCAGGGCGCTCAGCAGAATCAACAATACCACCGAGTTGATAATCTACAGAGAGGAAAAAGGGAAAAGGGTCTGTGAAAGTAATCCATGAAAAACCTCTGGGCAGCATATACCCACCACAGTCTATGATAGCTATGCCAGAGGCTGTTTTCCAACTATACAACTGTAGTATTTAACTAACACTGCACTTTTACTTAATTTCTTTGGGTTTGTGTAAGCAGGACCTATTTTTTCCCCAAGTGGCGGCAGGAAAATGAAACAAAATGTGGATTACCTCTTTTCGTTCCGACTCTCTCCCACACCATCAGAAAAGCTGTTGCTGCTCTTTCAGATTATAAAACATGTTAGCACATCCACTTCAGTTTGTTCTGTTGCAAAAACTAAAATCAATTAAAACCAATCATTTTGAGATTATTACAAATGAGTGCTGTAGTCAAGGATTATTAGCATGGCAGAGCTGGAATTTGGGACAGGCCCTGTGAAATTGCTAGATGATCAGAGGAGCTGATTTGCTGTAAGAGGCTGAATTTTAAGAGGCCATGAGTGATGAGCTGATTACATGAGCTGCTAAATCAGGAGGCCTTGGGGGGATGGGAGTAGGTGGCAATGTGAGCCCAATGTCTGATGCGCACATTCCTGTGTCATATGGCGCAGAGACATTCACATACACTGAGGCCTTGGCTATGAAATGCAATAAGTGAATTAAATGCAAGAATATAGTGTGAAGTGATTCAGTAGAAGCGGATTGTCAAGCATCAGCTATGAGAGGAATGCAGAGGTAGCCAAGAGGTACTTTAAAACAAATCTGAACAAAATGCTTACATCACTTTGAAGTGAAGAGGGCTAATTGCAGAAAAGAAGATTGCTCAGCACGAAATAACGCAGCCTGGCTAAAAGATTATTCTACAGAACTAGGAAGATAACTGATGAACAGGGAAATGGAGAGAAGAAAGCTGATAATAGAGTATGCTGGGAAAGATGGATTTTTATTGCTTTGGTTCTCACTTTGAAGTCATCCTAATCTGATCACAGGTTACTAACAGCAACAACAAGGTATAGGAACACAGGCTATTATAAGACATAACAGGCTAGAGAATTTCTTGGGTAAGATAAATGCTTTGTGAAAGGCAAATTCCGTCATGTTTAGCTGATACCAGCTCTGCTAGCAATGATCTTTGAAAAACTGCTGACAATAGATTGAGTTCACACGACGGGGAAAGAGCAAGCACAGTTTATGCCTTTTCAAAGCAGGAAGGCCATGTAAAGAATTTCTAGCTAGATTGTGAGATTTAAGAATAAAATAAACCTAAGAACAGACAATCAAGCAGTCTCTCCATTAGCACTTCAAATCTGCATGGTCATAACCAACAATCACCATGGGCTTGTCAAGGACAAACCGTAATTAATTCATCTTTTTTTCCTTCTCTGACAGGCTAAGAGGCCTTGTGGACAGGGAAAAAGCAGTAGATATCATCTCTTTGCATCTTAGCAAGCCTTTTGACATTATGAGATTCTCATAAATGAGCTAGGAAAACCTGGTTTGGTTGAAAGTGCAGGAAGGTGAATGCACAGCCAGCTGGATAGTTGTAATGAAAGAATAGTTGTCAAGGATTCCGAGCCAGTGTGGAAGATATATTGGTTAGGGTTTTCCAGTATCGTTGAAAGACTTGGTGTTTCAAGTCACTTGTGACTTGTACCTTTCTTTAATTTGCAGACAATGCCAAGCTGTAAGGACTTCGGGAGATACGATTAAAAAGGTTTTGATCAACTATGGCAGAATTCAGACAATAGAGAACAATTCCGTACCAGCAAGCATAGATCATCACATTTGTGACAAACTGCAGAAGAACAAGAGGAGAAATAACTGAGTAGGTAACAGTTCCTCAGAAAGGAGTCTGGGTATGACAGTGAATAAACTGAATGTGACTCAGTGCCATCCCATGAGCTCATCTTGGCAGCTACATGGTGGTGGGCAGTACTGCAGAAACTCAGGTATTAGATGCACAAGTCCTCCTCCCACTCGTCCTCCGCAGGGCCTCTGCAGAAAGGGTCCAGTTCAAAGTCCTTCTAAAACGTACCAAGAAAAACCCCGGGGAGGATCCTGCAACAGAACAGAGCGTGATCAGACATCTGGAAAGAGTGACTGACAGGGAAAAAACTGGGGTTGCTTAGCAAGGAGAAGGTGGAGGGAGATACTCTTAGTCTTTTATGTGCACAAAGGCAAGGAAAAGAAGGAGGCAATAGACTTTTCTCCAGATCCTCTGGGAGATAAGTAAAGTAACAGATTTAAATTACAGCAAAAGGAAATTTCGGTTAGGCAGCTTGCTGAACAGTAAGAACAATCAGACAGCAGAAGAGATTGTCTGGAGGAAGTTAGAGATCTTCTTTACAGCATTTTTTTCATAGAACAGTTAAATAGCTTTGTGTTGGGAATGCTGTAGCCATAGATGGTCTTGTCTTGACTTTGAAGACAGATCAGATGACTGTCAAGATTCAAAGTTACATTCTATAAACCCTATTAAATTTTAACATTATGTATAACTTTATATTGCAATCCAGTTCTTGCTTTATACTCCTTTGTGGAAAGCTAGAGGACATATGCCAGTAATAAATATGTTACTTAAGGAGAGTACTCAAAATAACCAAGCCATCAGAAACTATAAATGTATATAGTGTTGCTTTTTTAGAGGCACACAAGTTTAATCTTTTGTACAGATATAGTCAGGAAGATTCATAAAATACTGACCTAGGCACTTTACTTTCTCTGTATAGATACGTCCAGATTCAGATTACATGTTTGTCAGCATTGCCTCTAAGTCTCCGTATAAGACACATTGTGTTTGCCTGATCTGAAGTCTGCTGTGGTCAGTAGGAATCTCTCTAATGCTCTTTAGTGCATCACTTTTCTGTTCTATCAAGTTGTTCCTTTAAGATCCTCAATGATCTCTGAGCACCTTCCAACTGTGCTGTCAGCAGTGCAAGTGAAATACACCATGTATTTATTTGCTCACCTTCTTTCTCTGAGAAAAAAATGTGTGCACAGTTGGGTGTATTGTATTTGTTAGGGTTTTTCTTTTGTTTTGAAAGTGATGCGACCATTGAATTTTGAAAAATGCTTTAATGCATAAATTGAATGTGCCTAAAAACTTACTGATGTAGCATCTTCCAAGGACACGAGCATGAAGTGATTCCCTGTTGATATATGCAGCTGGTATGAGAGTTGAAATCTCTGTTCTAGGAAAAACAAAGGAGATTTTTCTGCTCTCTCAATAGGGCTAAGATTTCCTTCAAGATGTTTTTCATTCCTTCAGCAACAAATAATGTAACTACTAACTAACAATGCTTAGAAAGCATTGTCATTATGCAAAGTTTCAGTAAGCAACTAAGCCCTATACCTTCCCAATGAGATATGTCTTCCTCCTTTTATGGATAGAGAAACAGAAACATGTTCATGAACATGCAACAGAGTGGTGTTCAGCAGTAAGAATAAAATGCAAGATTTTGCACTATCAAGTCAGAACTGTGACCACTGGGTCCTGCTCCTGGTTACGGCCATAGTGCCACCCAGAGTCAGAGGAGAGGAGCCCCGGGGCCACTAACAGGCCTTACTGGCCCTGCCCAGCCCCATCTTGGGCCTCCCCACACCCCTGCCCATGGCCCAGGACCCCATTTCCAGTTCAGCCTGGGCTCATCAGTCCCTGCCCCAGTGGCACCACAGGAGTGCTGGTCTCCAGCCAGGCTTCCTGGATGGACCCCTTAAATGCATGTTGTAGCTTGTCTCCAGCTGTCTCGCCAGTCTCATCCCCTTTTGCTCCTGGATGGGATGGCCCCTGGCCAGGGTTCATCACCTGCCTGTTGATGGACCCCATTATCAGTGCCCAGTTCTGCACCTGGGCTCAGCCCCTGCAGGATGGTGCCCAGACTGCCCTAACGAGAGACTGGACAAAGATCCCACAGAAAGTCCTAGAAATGCCCAACTGTCCCCTTATCCTGATACAGAAATAAAATAATAATTTTAAAAATCCCCAAATCTTGCTTCTCTGGCAACCAGATGGAGTACATCCAACTTCTCATCCATGTACAGCAGGAAAATAACCCTGCTTTGTAGAAACGCCAGAATGTATAATGAAAAGGGCAAACCAGGAAATATTATGGAGGAGATAGCTAGTCCAAATACTAAAGCATTACCTGGATTTCCTGCTCTGGGCTTACAAAACACAATTTCAGATTTGAGTAGAAGATATTTTGAACAGCAACAACTGTGTGAGAGAAGGTGCATGCAGGCTTGAGGGAGAAAGGCAGCACGTGCTGAGACTAGGACTGGCACCGCCAGCCACTGCTGCTGCTTCCATCTGTACTGTGATAAAGAACCAGCAGTCTATGGAACATGCAGTGTGTACGATGCAAGGAAACAACCTCATGTCTTCCACAGACAGCATCCAGCCTTTAGAAACTATATAACGGCCCAAAATTTCAGACCTCTGCCACCAATGAGTGACTTGCCTTCTTTTGCACATCATTTGTTCCAGAGATCAGCAGTGAACTGTGGTGACCCGTGGAGATAAAATGCAGGGGAGGGAAGGTGTCAGGAGCCACTGCATCAACAGGTGATGAGAAAATGAGTACCACAGTAATTTCAGACCCTTCACAGAAGCGCAGCTGCATGGTATCTATCCCAGCTTATCTAAAATAAAATTAGTTCCAGTAGCTCCTAAGAGCATGCCATTAACACAGATCTTTTGCCGATTCCTAACTCGAGCAGACAGAGAAATGCTCAAGCCAGCAACTTACACAGATGTCCATAAATACTAAAACAATTGTCAGGAGTTACAATGGCTTAATTTTTCCTTGCCTTCCTCCTGCTTACAGTGAAGAGTTGAAATACAATTGCTTTGATAAAGGAGTTTAGAAGAGGAAATATTAAGCTTACTTTAACTTGACACACTGCATTAAAAATACACCAATGTTTCTATTGAAGTCCACAGGGTCCCCTCTACAAATATTCTACTACAGTTCTCCCTAATGTGGTGAAGAGAGATCCTTTTATTTACAGGAAAAGGTGAGGCAAACCCCCTAGCTTTACTTATATTGAGGATTCAATTTATAACTGACTCCATGCATGTAATGGTCTGGATGCTGTCTGTGCAGTGAAAGATGTATGTACACTTTTAATTCTGTGTCTGTTCTTAGCCTCACTGAACTCAAGAGAGATCCACTTAAGCACACTCCTTAAATCTCTGCATTGGTGGAGAATAAACTCACTGCCTGTGCCCCCTGTCCAGGGCCCTTTATGGTTCCAGAGAGTTGGTTTAATGACAGTGAACACCCCAGGAAGATGTAGGTATAAAACCTCAATACTTTTAGATAAGGGGAGAAAAACAGAAAACTGCAAAGATAAACTCTGTTGTTATGATATAGAAAATAATGAAGAAATAGATTTAATGAAAACACAGTCATTCTGGGTTAACCCCCCAACTTTCTGTAATCTGTATTGGTGAATTATAATACCGTGATTGATATGGGCAGCTAGTTACCAAAAACATCGCTGTAGTTTACTCTGTAGTCCCATATCTGGCAGAGTATGAGCTACCAGATGAAAGAGGAGATGATGTTTCTGAACAAAAATCGCTGTGACTGAGCAGCAAATAACAGCAGATTTCTCTGAGGACTTTGAATGGTGAGCCATCTCAGGGTGTTGCTGACCAAGGCTCCTACACCTTGGCCAGGTTCTGAACCGGCACACAAAATACTAGCTTATTTTTAATACCCCACAAAACTGGCAGGGTTTAGTTTGTTGCGCTCTACAGAGATACTATTGAAGCAAAGTCACCAAGGACATTAATTTTACTAGTAAGAAATCCTAAATGTTTTTAATAAAACTGAAGAAAGCCTCAAGCAAAACCCTCACACTGTCTATCTCTCTTCAAAAAACTCAAGGTAAGTTTATGACTCTAGGTGCTTGTTCTCTATAGAAACTAATGCCCAGTTTTTGCTCCTTGAAACTAAACTAACAACAGAAGAATATTTTATAGTGCTTGGATATTGGAAGTCAGTATTACTATTAGAAAAAGTAAGAATGTATGGAAAATGTACAGTTAAGCTAAGTCAACATCCTTAATTCTCCCCATTTACCTTTGCCTTCCCACTTGGCATGTTCTTTGCATTTTTCTTGCTTTTTTCTTTTAGTGTAGAAGATATTAATAAAAGCAAGAACACTTTTTTATTAAGAGGACACAAGAACCCTACAAAAGGAAAAAAACATATCAAGTTTGGGATTTAACTCAATAGTTCAGGGTAGATTTGCACTATCTGGGGTGCCTGTCCCAAACTTCTCTGTTAGCATTGATGATGAGTTAAGGTTTATGATCTATTGCCCTGTATAGGCAGATTTTTCTATCTGTTCTCTCTCTCTCCCTGTTAGGCAAAGTGTATTTTTTTTCTGAATTCTGATTAAAGAGGAAACAAGGAGGCAATTTTAGCAATAAAGGTTTTACAGCTGTCTGACTGCTGCAGAGAGCAGGCAAACAATGTGAGCAGGAACGAGGTGTCCCCCTGTGTGCCCCAGTTTCTTTACAGATCTCATGGCAAAGAGTCAGTCACCTTCCCCCTCAGGGCACGTAGGACCCAGGAGCTACATCTGAGCACACCTCAGTGAGTGGCTTGAACTCCTTAGGAAAGGAGGAGCGGGAGAATGCTGGCTGTCAAAGTAGATACCTCTCTCTTTTTTCTGCTGCGTAAGCCTTCCACCTCATGCTAACGAAAATGTTTCAGCTCTCCAGTGCTGGGGGACAAGCTGCAGATGTGTTAGTGATACACAAATTAATGAATGGTCCAAGGAAGGAAACCCAGCCACACTTAGTTATCTTTTCACCCAATGAAACATAACAGTCTGAAGAGAAACAGACTGTCATGGCCACATAAATTTGGCTTAAAAGGGAATCCTTCAACCCTTTCACCAATGAAACTCATTATCAGACACTATTACTGAAGCCAAAAGTTTGGAGGAATACAGAAAAGGATGAGCTGTTTATTCAGGAAATGCAAGTACTTAGTTGTATTACAAAGCATCTTAAAACCAGAATATAAGTCTTCCTGCTTCGGGTTATTGCCCAACCTTAAAATAATAGGAGAATAAAAGAAAATGTTATTCCTGCACAAGCTGTTCTTTCTTACTTCCCTGTGTGTTTTCTCAAAGCATATGTTTCTGGCTGCTACCTGAAATACTGCACTGGAATAGGGAGAGCATTAGTGAGATCAGAAGTAGCAATTAACTTTTTATGTTCTTTAATCTGGAGAAGACAGAGTAGAGTCTGCAAATCTTGTTGCTTATTTTTCCATATTACTCATGAGAAGTCAAAGAATGAGCCAGGCAGGCTCAGACTAGCATATTACAAAGTGCATATTATTATTATAGAGAGCATATAATAGAAAGCTGTGTAAAATATTTTAATCAGACTTTAAATGTAATTTCAACTTTGATTATTATAATGACACTAAGCATTGAACTTTAAAGGCTGTGCTGATTAAATTGATATAGGAAGTCCAGCATAATTTATCAGCACTATTCTGTACAAATGACTCAACTACTGCCTACTGTCAGCCTTTTAACAGTCCTAAAACCCAAACCACAAGAGGTCTGTTATTAATGAAATATGGTAATGGCTAAGCTTATTAAAAAAAAAAATCAGATGGACAGGCTGTGCAGAATGCACACTGGAGGTTTCTTCCTCCCTAGAGATAGAGTTTCATTTGTTACATACTTAATCTTAGTCCTTTCATGGTTTAAGGAAATAGGATATTTGTATGCAAGTGTATCAGTGGATTCTTTGCTACTTTTACACTGTATTTAAAGAAAGTTGCACCTGTATCTGAGGAAAGTCCCGAAAATGATTGCTGAGGACTTCTGCCCAGCCCTGGAAAAATATAATCATACACCTATGTTCAAGTTATAATGTTGGCAGACCAACTCACAATTTCTACTAAAGCACATCTTGGTTCAGGATGCTATGGAGGGCTAGCAAAGAATTGGTATGCATTAAAACCTTATAGAAAATGAGTTGTTCAACTGGCCAGTTGGGATTTGTTTGGTTTCTGCATTTGTCCTTGGCTTCCAAAAATGGATTTTTGAGTCTTGCAGGTGACTGTGAAAGGTTGAGGGCAGACTTGCTGAAGTGCCAATGTTGATGTGAGTTGTGGCAGCTCCCACGGGTCTGAACCTTAGTGTGGACTCATCACAGAGGATGGGCCAGTCAATGCAGCTGTAACTGAGCACCTGGACTGGAATGCCCCAGGCAGCCGGTGTGTCTTACCCACACCAGCCCACAAAGCTGTCTGTGCTCAGACTCACCTCTAGCCTCTTTGGACACGTTTCTGCACTGGTGAGAGGAGTGTGCCCCAACTTTTGACAGCAAGACACATATGCCCACTTAATTAAAAAAAACCACCAAAACACACTAAAACTTTGATCAATTATTCTTATGTAGTCACCACAGGCAATATCCACAGAAGCCATGCAAGGGACTAGGGCTGTCAGCAGCAAACTGCATCCTTGCATCACCCTGCAACCCAAGGCAGGGAATTAGTTATGTAAGGAGGAAGCGGGCACACCACGAAGGATAGTACAGTACAGATAATTACTGAAATAGTAAACAACATGATCACACGTATCCGATCTGTCCAGGCACAGCTGTTTCACAGTTGGGAAATGCACCTCTGCAAGGTGAAAAACTCCCACAAACCTGTGTTTCTGCCAAAAGCATTTGTCCCATCTGTTTTAAGTAGCTTAATATATCTCCTGACAGAAGAAGACCTTGCTCAGCACAAGCAAGCAATGAAATGAAAAACAGCAACAGCACTTTAAAAAGCTCTTCTAAGGCAGAGGACTAGGATGACAGTAGTCAGAGCTGACTGCAGACATCCGAAAGAGAGCAGACCCACAGGAGGTCCAGGAACAGTGCGCTAGGCTCAAGTCCACATTATTTCTTCAGTGATGCCTTCCTGGCAGATTCACTGCCACAGATTGACCAGGAACACTCTCTGCACCTTCAGCAATGAGTGTGGTTTTTCTTTTCCTATCCTGCTGTTTGGAGATTTGGGGCTTTAAACCTCCAGCCCAGCTGCAGAACAGCCCGGAAACCCCTGTGCACGTTTTCAAGCCATAGACACTTTAAACTTCCAGAGTTTTACAGTCAAAGTATAAGCCTCACAGTAAAACCAGAGAAAAAGAAAGCAATCAAGGAAATTAATTCCTGGCTATTTTGCAACATCCGTTCCATATGTCCAGGAATATATAAGACTAATTGCATTTTCACTGACGTCAGCCTAATCAACGATCAGTTTACTAAGCTTAATGTGTTCTCTTCTGGCTCACTAGGAGATACATATTAACCTTCAACAGCACTTCTAAACACATTTTACTTGATTAATGTAATACCTCCTCTCCTTTCCATAAATATATTCATGATTTTTGTATAAAAACCAAATGTAATTATAGCATACTGAACTCTTAATGGGTTTCTTTCCTTTAACAAGCATTTATGTAAACTTTGCTCCTCTTACAACCAACCATCTGTTTTTTCACTGGAGGGAGACAACTGTTCCTTGTGATGCCAGAGAATTTATTATCCAATTGAAGGCCTTACTAAGAAAAAAAGGACATTTTACAAAGATTTGCTTTTTCTGAATTGATAAGTCTGTTGATTAGAAGAGACAATTGTGTCATTATCCTGGGCAACTGATGCAGATTATCAGCTATCATTGCAATAATTCATATACTCTGTGAAAAATCCTAGTGTGGTATTTCGGGATATAAGAAAAATTGCATATGTAAGGGGATTAGAGCTTAAAGACGTTTTCAGAAATCCTTCTGTTGTGTTACTGACTAATAAACAGTTCAGTAAACGCATGGACTGTCCAAAAGATGCTTACAAGAAATCTTATCCCTCTGATGACTTAAAAAGTTTTAAAAAAAAAACATTAATAAACACACTGATGTATGACAGAGACTGGGGAGGACTGACAAAATGCTGTTTCTGCTACTCTCTGCAACACAGCAAACACACAAACCTGGCTATTTTCACTTGGAACAGAAAACACAGGTAACCTGGGATACGGTGTACCGATGTATCCATCCTTTTTCCAGATAATCATTCTGGCCTGTTCATGAATTGATTCTGTCACCCAGAGGTGAGTGATTAGGGTCTTTGTAAGCTGTTTTATTGATTATGCAATCTAAATTTCTCCCATATTGTACTTTATTTTGTAATTGAACTGAAGAGAGTCTGAAGCATGAATTGGAGAAAGGAGGTGGGATAAGGTCCTGCACTGAAGAAACCAACCTGGGTTTGTGCATGATGGGGAGGAGCTCTTTAAGGAGTTCTCCAGAAGCCATTCTTGAAGCAATCGAACAATTATGTTGTTTAACACTGTCTCTCTAGATAAGTTACAATCAGAATGTGGTTATCGAGAAGATCCTTCAGGCAAGATATATTTTGTTCATGCTAATGATCAGTGCTGGTCTTTATTCTTTGCTCTATCATGTCTAAAATGCATACATATGTTTTCAGTTTCTTAAGAAAATACTATGCAGGCCCTAAGCAGATATTTGTGTGCAGGATCAGTCATTTATTTCCCGCTGGTCTTGAAGAAGATAATGAAATGGATGTGATCCACTCCAAGAGCAAATACCCTAAACCTCCTCTGATTGCAGTCTCCATTGGATATTCAACATGTACATCAATCATATAGGGAAGCCTTTGAAAGTAGGATTCATATTTTTCTTTATTCATGATGAATTCCAGGTTTTCTCTCCACTTTCCTCAAGAGCAAGCATGTGCCCAGGGAGTCTCCAATGAGTTACTTGGGAATGTTACTAGTTTTTTTCAAGATCTCAGCTTTCATTTTATGAAAGGAAGTACAGACAATAAAAAAAATAATGATAATTTTATAGACATGGCACTTGGGACATAAATATTTAGTCACTGCAGCCATTCCCACTACAAGAATTGGGAATCTCAAGTAATTTCAGATTATATCATGACCCCTTCACCTGCCAGTGGAGAAATGTCACCTGCTGCTGCCACTACATCTCCTACCAGGGGATGGGAGTTAGCCATGTCATTGGCACCACACAGCTCTTCCCCCTGAATACACTGCCCATGTCTGGGCCATGGAGGGGCAATCACCTGGTGAACCCACAGCGAGCCCCATTCTGCAAGACTTCTTTCCCCAGTGCCACCAGTACTGGATTGTTAGTGGGGGTGGTAAAAGCAGCGTTGTTTGCACGATTACCTGACCCAACGTCCCAGCTATATGACACTGGCATGACACAGGAAGTGACATCTCTAGCTGATATGAAGGAGCAGAGCCTTCAGTGAGCTGGCTGGTATACTATGACCATTCATATGGAGATAAAGTTGGAGATCCTTTATACTTAGCCCATTTCATTCCATATAAAGGCAAAGAAAGCTAATTTTTTAAGCAAAACACAGGGCCTCATACTTGCATTCATGCAAATTCCCACAACCTGGCACTGGATAACAAAGTTTCCAACTCCCTGTAACATCAGGCTTTCTAATGGTGCACTTTGTCCCTTTTCACAATGTCAGATCTTTTTCAGTTTTCAAAATCTCCCGATTCTCACAGGTTCATTTTCCCTGAAAGGGCGTTTCCTCCCTGTTCAAGAGATCCCTGCTTACAACTCCTTGCTGATGTGAGCACTCTCAGACAGTGTAAAGGTTGCAGGAGTGAGGACAGAGCAGCTTGGAAGGACACCAGCATAGGTATATTTTGTTTATATGAGTAGCTAGTGCTGATCTCAACCCCCTGCCAAGTAAGCCAAGATTTCAGTAATCTTCTAACTGGTATTTAAGCACATTGCCATACATACTGTTTTGCACGGGACTTGAAAAAGACAGGGAAATAAGTGCGGCCCAGTTGCAAAATATATACCTTGATTCTCTTTTTGACATCAGGTCAAGTGCACCCTACTGATCTCAGCAGGGTGTTCAACCTGTCAGTCAATGAGGCCATAGCAAGCAGTGCTTTTCTTTTGCTTTACAATATAAAGAGGCCACTTTTTCACCCATTAGGACTCAATCCTTTTATTAAAAAACGACTGGGATGCAGGCAGAAATTATGCACGCTTTCAACTATATATCCAGAAAAATCCAGAACCGAAATGTCACGAACTAGCAATTCACTCTGAGCTTTCCACAAATAGCAGCTCAAACGCTGAAGCCACCGGGGCTAAAAACTTCGGCTCGCTCTATTTACCTTCTTACCGCACGTCCTTCCGAGGGAGCCGCGCAACTCCATAACCCGCCGTAATAAAAGCTTCTCAGCCTTCCATTAGTTCTTAATTTCCGCCCCTCTCTGCCGGGGCCCCGGGGGGTGGCGAGGGAGGGGGGGCTGAGCCGCGGACAGCTCCGCCGGGGCCGGACAGCTCCCGCCGCGCCTCCGGGGCCGCCAGCGGCTACCGGGGCTACCGGGGCTCCCGGCGCTCCCGGGGGACAGCGGGGAGCAGCAGCCCCTGGCCGGGGCACTGCTGCAGCGAGGCGGGTAGCAGGCGGCGCTGGGCACACTGAGCTCAAGAATGAGAGCTCCTGCTTTTAATGTGGGGGTTTTTTTGGTTTTTTGGGGGGGGGGGTGTTTTTTGGTTTTTTTTTTTCCTGAACTGATGCCTTAAAGTTTCATCTTCTCCCCTCCCAAGTCAATGGGAAATAATTCCCGTTGTCCCAGATGGTGCCAGTGGAGCCTCAGGGTGTGCATAAACCCCACTGCCATGTGCCGGGAGAGTGGAAAATCCTTCCGTGACACTGTCAGCACATCTGACGTTGTTGTTTCTCTGTATTTTAGATAAAGAAAAGTGGAGTCCATTTACTCAGGAAGAAGACATTCTGTGTTTATAAATGCTGTTACCGATGGGGATGTTATTCTGACTCACCGGCACCGACTGGGTCACTTGGAACTGACAAAAATGCTGGCTTTCCCCTGGACTCTGGCACCTGGGGGAGATCAGAACTGAAGCTGGCTCATTTCAGCAGTGTCACAGCCTTGAACAGCATGCTGATACAACTGGTTGGAACAAAACTAAGCTGCTGGAAGTGACTTCCTCATTTTCCTTAAATTTTTTTTTTTTCAAAATGTGACACTTGTAAGACTTTTGTGCCCCCAAATGTCTCTGCGTTATTACTTGCGACCTCTGATTTCATGTTATAATACAGAAAAGTGTGAAGTCCATGCCAGTGGGATAAAAGATCAACAACCAGCTGAACCAAACTGGTCCTCAGGTTTTGAAATAAATATTAGCACCCAGCCAGTCATATTGCTGCCATTGTAATCTTCAGCATAAAGTTTGTATTCAGCACTGTAGCACCCCCTCTTAAGCTTTTCTCCCCAAGGCAGCACACTAGTTCCTGAAGAGCAGGCTGTTCCGCAACCCGATTAGATATTCTTTTCAGGAAAATTTCCTCTGGCTGCTCCACCCATTACAAGTTACTTTTTACATTGAAGTACCTCAGTGCTCTGTGATAGTATGTATATTTTATTATGTATACTGTATTGCAGCATCATGCAATGCTGTATTAGGTTATATTATTCCAGATGCAGTACCTATGGCTCTACCAGGAAGAAACTACTGAAACACAATAGCTGTAGAAACACTAGCATTCTGAGATCCATTATGTTCTAAAATAGAGCAAAGTTAAATATTTATTTCCCAGCTATTGATACTTTATGAGACCGTTGTAAGTGTCCTCAGCTGCCGGGCGTGTGTTGGAAATGCACACAGCGTTCCTCCGCCTTACCTACATGGAAAGTGCTCTCATCATGCAGCCCTCATGACTCCCCGTGCCCTCAGCTCCCCACTCTCTCCACTCTTTATAGGATCCCAAACATCCAATTAAAACATTAAAACTAAAGAGCTACAACATCATCCCAGAGAAATGCACTATTTTTTTCCACATTTACTCAGATATGAAACTCTGCCTCCTGAAATTATACTAACTCAAAACCGGTTCAACATGTGAAGATGTTATTTTAAAAGCCTGCCAAAACTTTTAAGCTACTATTCTTCCCTCCTTCAGAAGCCTCTACTACTGAATCATTGTATTCATAGTCATAGAACTAATAAAACTTACACTTCACAGGTAGTGAGATATGAAGAAGCAACAGGAAAACTATTCATTCTCTAGGGGCATGTTTTTCCTTCAAATAATTTCCTGTAAAGCATAATGGCAAACAGTTTACAGAATACATGTTGGTGTGGAGAAAAACCAAAGGGTATTTTTGTTTGAACTTTATTTGAGGTAATGCTCATAGCTCACATGTGGTGAGCTATGCAACCACCCAAACTGCATGCAGAGAAAAAATTTGCCACCAGGACAGTATCTGTTTTTACGTAAACCATCAATAGCACATGGTAACAAATCATAATTGTTCTTCTGAGATAAAACAGTATTTTTGTATATGACTTTGTAAACCAGACCTTTCAACCAGGGTAGCTATTTACTCAACAAGCTACCCCTCCCTTACTTATTGCTTCCTAACTTTATAAGCTAGCAAAAGGTTTAGTGTTTATTATCAACACTCATCTAAATTTCTATTCTTAATAGTTAACCTTAAAAATCTAAATATTTGCAATAGAGGAGAAAGCACAGAAAGAAATGTGCACCTTGACATGTTATGACATATTGTCAGTTTGAAGTTATTCAGAAATCTGCACTGAAAAATTTATGAAAGCAAAAGAAGTACAAAGAGGCGTAAATCAGGAAATACCTGCTAGTTAGAAAAGAAAATTTGAAAACAGATTTTTCAGAAAAATACTATGTGGAATTAGGGCACTGGTATTTAAATGTTAGTAACACAATAGGTAATGAAGTCTAAAAAGCTGTCAGGCTTTTCTTTGTAGCTAAGGCCAGCTGATGCACTTACTTCCCTCTTCCTCAAATATCTTTAGGTCCACTGAACAGCTAAAATATCTGTATCTCTGTCTTTGTGGAGCCAGTGTGAAAAGGCTTCATTCAGCTGAAGGCAAAAAGAAATAAGCATCCTGGAAGAAATGTTCAAAAGCTTTCAGGTCATATGAAAACTTATTGAAACTTCATTGCAGCCAGGCAAAGAGGGGCATCTTTTTCAATACTGTCAGTATTCTAGATAGCGCAGACTGTGGATATTGCATTTAACTATATTTTATTAAACCAGGAGCAAGAAACAGTTCAACTAATGCGCCATTTTCTCAGAGGTGAAATATGTATTTTATAGGATCCAGAGAATTTTATATGATTTCTAGGACATAAATGTCAACCTAGCCTTTTTATTACGCTGATTGAATTTATTTAATGAGCTGTCCTACAATGGAGGCCAGCCCTGCATTTTTCACTTGCTTCTGAAGGGAATTTCAGCAGTTAGCAAATAAGCCTGGGTCTAATCTGCTTCCGTCTGCAGTCATTTGAAAAATGATGCTTGGCAAACAGTTCTGCGTGGCCTTGGCATCAGACGGAGACTGATTTCTCACACCAAGGGACGGGGAAGACTGAGCAGGCTGAGAAGTGCATCTACATAACCCAAAGTGACGAACCAGCTCTTTTTATTCTTGTGACCTGTTTGCAAACCCTGTGACTATGGCAGGGCCGGCTCTGGGAAAGCTGCTTTTCCTGCATTGCTACCCAAGGGATTGAGAAAAGATTGGCAAAGACAGGAGAGGAACTGAGGGCTTAATGCGCCGCCTCCTCCTCACTGAGTCTTTCCCCTGGCTGAATAACCGGGTGTTGAAAAACGTCTGGGTCTGATGATAACCCATTAAAGCTGTGCCTCGAGGGTCAATTCCTCACTCATGTCCTATAACCCTGATGGAGGAAAAAAGTCTTTCTAGTACCCGAGAGCAGCTGCCTGGAAGCTTTCAGCTCTCTGCCAGGCAGCCCAAGGTACTACTGACAAACAATTATCTGACAAACAAGGAACAGCAGTGACGAGAACACCCGACTTCTTCACGAGGCAGCGACCAGAGATGATAAAACAAGATTTTTCTGTGCAATGTGATCAGGGTCCGGGCAGCCTCGCTGGAGCTAATGCACCAGCGGGGCCTCGGTGCTGCAGTCAACCCCGGCCTGAGAAACACCGCTGCGAAGTTTGGGGGAAAACCCCTCACTCGAGGGATCTTCGCTCATCACCTTTTCATCTGCCGAACGGCTTTTTGCTTGAGACCCTGCTGTGCCTGCCCGTGCTCTGCATCCCCTGCCCCCACTCCCCTGGCCCCTAAACACACACATGCTTCATTTCCCGATTTAGGCAGAGTCTAAATGCCTCACCGGGGGGGTAACCCGTGCGTTAGCAGCGGGGAAGCGCCGGAGCTCGCCGAGCATTACGCTGCTAATAATAACATGACTCCTCGGAGGGTTATCTCCAAAAAACGCCTGAGCTGCGAGAGGCAGCCTTAGCTGCTGCTACGGGCATCCCCCTCCGAGCGACCGGGCCGGGGGGACACCCGCGGGGGGGACGTAGGGGACACACACACACGGGGACAGCCGGGGAGCACTTACCAGGTACCAGATGCCGAGGATGATGGTGCCGGTGCGGACATGGCAGCAGAGGCAGCAGCTGTTGGAGTAGAAGCGCGCCCAGGGCGAGCTCAGCATCTCCGCGGCTCCTCCGGGCTCCGCGCCGCTCCGCGCCTCTGGCCGCGCCGCGCCGCTCCGCGGAGGCGGGACCGGGGCCGGGGCCGGGGCCGGGGCCGGGGCTGGGGCCGCCCCTCCCGGCGGGCGGGACCGAGATCGGAGGGACCCAGCCCAGGCGGCGGCGGGCGGGGATGAAGTCCCCGCCGGCTCCGCGGGTGGTGGCCGCCCCTCTGCAGACCGCGCTGCTGCCTTCAAGCCCCTCCATGCCCGTGCGGGCACCGACACCAAGCAACCAACTTAAAAACCCCAGGGCACTGGCGCAATCACACCAAAGCACGGAAGGACTTTAAAATACTAAGTTGAGGGAATTCTGTGGGCTGACAGCCTGGCCTGCGTGTCCCCAGCGTGTCACAGATGGTGGAAAAGTGCCATTCTGCTGGTGGTCCTATCCCCCCCTTCTCAGGCAGGGCTGCCCCTGGAATTAGTGGGATAAGAGCGAAGCCGTGACGGTGCTTCCTTAGCAAAGCTTGTAGCTTGTTGTGGGAAAATAACGGAAGACTGGCGAGGAGGATCGTAAGCACGCTCAAGTGACTTGCAGCTGAGCTGTCAAAAACCACATATAGCGTACCAATTGTTGTTTGGTCTTGTGTGTTGGACAAGTAGAACATCTGTGTTTAGATAACGTAGGCCTGTGATAGACTTAGAGGCATGCTATCGAACATGCTTGAGATTCCTGCCCTGCTGCAGGAAAGATCAAAGCACAGTGGTAAATTATGCCTGTGTGAATCCCTGAAATACAGGCAAACCCAGCAGGTTCAGTAATCCTCTAGCATGGACCGAGCTCCACGGTGTCTGCGTCCCCACTTGTGTGCCTCTGCCTGGGTGCTGCTTTGGGGATCCCCCAGTTGGCAAGGTAATGAAAATAAATTTACTCTTGGCGTTTCATCCATGGTTTTGTGGTTGCTCCTGCATCCTGCCTGTGCTGGCTCACACACTCGTCGAGCAATTCTTGACTGGCAAACCAGTAGAAATAAAACTCCATTTCACTATAAAGATAATATTGGAGGAGATCATGGAATGCTTTGGATTTGCCCCAAATTCCGAAGCCATGAGCATTTATTTTCTTTCACAGTGTCCTCCTAAAACACTCCCAAAGTTGCTGCTACTAAGGAGGCTGGAATTGCCTTGTGTAACTGATAACATTAACAATGTTATCATTAACCTCATTAACATTAACCTCATTGTTACTACCTGTAGTTAATGCCCTGATGATGGTGGGGGAAGCAGCATTAGGAGGAAGGACTCAAATCTGCGTATTCAAGCACTGATGCACATAGAAGCTAAACTTCCTACCAAGCAGCTGACTTTTTCATATTTTATTATTTGAGACTTGTATCATTCTCCAGAGGAAATAACGAAGAAAATTCTACCCAGAATTCTGTATGCCTAGCCTGACCCTAAGAATAATTTATTTACTGCCATCTATCTTGGCTTCCTACCAAATCCCACATTTTATCATCGAAACGTAGCACTAAAAAGTACTCAAATGTTTCCCTATATGGTTGCTTTGGGGCTCTTCTTTATTTCATACATACATCTGCACAGAATGGGAACTCCAAGATAAAAGCTAACTTGGCATGGAGGAACATTTCTAACTATGCCTTATCCCTACTTGTAAAGCCACTATAGTAAATTAAATTAAAAATACTTTAAGTATGACCTTTATATAACCTCTGTTCTTAGCTTGCCCTTATAAAACTTTCAGGGGGGTTGGGGATTTTTTTGTGCATAAAGAGAAAAACCATTTGGCACTGCATTTATAATTTTGACTAGATTATATGCATAAGCCAAATATTGTATTTTCAAGATTCATATTAAAAAATAACACTAAAATTCTAGTAAAATGAAACGTACATATTGATTAAACAAATATTTGAGCGACCAAAGGAAAATCCCAAACAATGTGGTCTGCACTATCTCACTGGTAACCTTGAGAGACCTTGTCCTTTAATACCAGAAAGTAAGCAAGCTATAGAGCAAACCCTTGTATGTACAACTTGTAAGCGTACATGGAAGGTAAAAGCATCTGCTTCATGAAGGTTATCTGACCAAGGACCTGCCCTTTTCAAAGTAAAGGGGATAATAAGTAAAGCGGGATGTGATAAACAAGGACACACAGATGCAAACCTGGTAGACAAGGGACAATGGAGACAATGCCAAAGACCAAAACTCTCCGGTTACTGATTGATGGGCCATTGAAGAGCTCCAGGCGCAGCTTTGGAGAGGGCCACCTGGACTTTGTAACTGATAAGAAGGCAAACAAGAGGAACATGAGGATTTGGGTTATTTGAGGGGGACTTTGCAAAACTTAGGAAGGAATGATTAGGGGAAGGGGATCGGGAAGGAGCAAAGTGGGGATCAGGCACAAAGGGGTGTAAAAGGGGTTGGTCGTGTGTAATGTACACTTGTCTGACTGAGCCTTGTGCCCGATCACCCTCTCTTCTTATAAAACCTTTCTTAACTGTCTCTCTGTGTACTCTCACTCTCCACACAGCATGTGCGGAGGCTGCAAGGGAGTAAGTGCCAGCTACTGGGGGGATTGGTGTGAGTGAGGGGAGCGAGGGGCTCGGTGCCGGAGGCTGGAGCTGGATCATGGGTCACAGCCTGTGTGCCTGGGGCTGGCTGCTGGGGTAGTCAGAGGCTGTACCTGTCCCAAACCATGTGTGTGTGTGTGTGTGTTATTGGCTTGCAAATGTCATGCTGGACCAGCTGGTCTGTACTTAGGTCTTCCGCAAGTCCTACAAGTAGGAGTCACAGCTGAAGGCAGCACCTTGTCTGTGGCCATTTGTGTAGCCGTCCCCGTCAGTGTCCTGTGCCTGCAAATGGGAAAGCAGCAGCCACATCCATCAGCCTGGGATGGGCATAACAAGCTGGGCTCCAGGAGCTGGGCAGGAGGAACCCCAGGCCCTGGAGCTGCTGGAGGCAGTAGCTGCTTCTAACATGCCCCAGCACAGCTCTCATCTCTGTAAGGCGAAATTAACAGCATGTCTTCTTTTGCTTTCCCATCAATGGCTTTAATCTGGATATCTGCAGAAGAAAAAGGAAGGAAGAATGAGAAGGTGAACATTAATTACTTCAGAGTAGTTTCCTGTATAATTATTAATTTCCCTTCAAAAAGCCTGATGGGAAAGATTAGGAAACATCAGGCTTCATATCGTACTCCTGATTTATAGCCAACTGTGTTGGGTCTGCGTGGCAAGGTTTTGGTAGCAGGGGGGCTACAGGGGTGGCTTCTGTGAGAAGCTGCTAGAAGCTTCCCCTATGTCCAATAGAGCCAATGCCAGCCGGCTCCAAGATGGACCCGCCGCTGGCCAAGGCCAAGCCCATCAGCGACAGTGGTAGTGCTTCTGGGATAACAGATTTAAGAAGGGAAAAAAAAAGTTGCAGGGCACACAGAAACTGCAGCAGAAGAGAGGAGTGAGAACATGTGAGAGAAACAACCCTGCAGACCCCAAGGTCAGTGAAAAAGGAGGGGGAGGAGGTGCTCCAGGTGCCAGAGCAGAGATTCCCCTGCAGCCCGTGGACAACACCATGGTGAGGCAGGCTGTCCCCCTGCAGCCCATGGAGGTCCACGGTGGAGCAGATATCCATCTGCAGCCCATGGAGAACCCCATGCTGGAGCAGGTGGGTGCCTGAAGGAGGCTGTGACCCTGTGGGAAGCCCATGCTGGAGCAGGCTCCTGGCAGGACCTGTGGCCCCGTGGAGAGAGAAGCCCACGCTGGAGCAGGTTTGCTGGCAGGACTTGTGACCCCGCGGGGGACCCACACTGGAGCAGTTTGCTCCTGAAGGACTGCAGCCCATGGAAGGGACCCACATTGGAGAAGTTTGTGGAGGACTGTCTCCCGTGGGAGGGACCCCCACGCTGGAGCATGAAGAGTGTGAAGAGTCCTCCCCTGAGGAAGAAGGAGTGGCAGAAACAACGTGTGATGAACTGACCCCAACTCCCATTCCCTGCCCCCCTGTGCCACTGGCAGGGAACAAGGTAGAGAAAATTGGGAGTGAAGTTGAGTCTGGGGAGAAAGGGGGGGTGGGGGAAAAGTATTTTAAGATTTGGTTTTATTTCTCATTGACTGGTAATAAATTAGATTAATTTTCCTGAGTTGGGTCTGTTTTGCCCATGATGGTAATTGGTGAATGATCTCTCCCTGTCCTTATATTGACCCAGGAGCCTTTTGTTATATTTTCTCTCTCCTGTCCAGCTGAGGAGGGGGAGTGATAGAGTGGCTTTGGTGGGCACCTGGCACCCACCAGGGTCAACCCACCACACTGACTCTAGAAGTCCAGAGAAGTATAAATCACAGGCAGAGTTTAGAGAAATAATGAGGTCCTATCTGCTCCTTTCTATTTTTATTTCTGTGGCATACTACGTACTTTGCAGATAGAAGACCTAATCCCTGCCTTGCAGCAATTACAGCCTTCAGCTTTCATCAGCAACAGACTGCACAGGCACAAGCACTGCTGTGGACTTGTGTGGAGCCTCACCGGCTCTGGGGAGACCCACCGACTGATCCCATCTCACTCCCCTCACTACCAGCTGTGGAGGCAAAGACATAGCCGCAAACTGAATTAAAACAAAAAGATGCAAGGCTCAGTAAAAGCAGGGGTGATCACAACACAGATTACAGCATGAGGTCACTGGGCTCCAATGCACACCAATCCTTTTTTCTTGCAGGCAAATGGATTTTGAGAAGTCAAGCGTGCAGCGTTCTCTGCAAAACCTCATGCAGAGGAGAATTTGCTTTCCTGCCTCAGCTCTGAGCGAGCTCTTTTGAAGGATGGCTGGCTGGTGGGACACTGGCACCCGGAGGCAGTTACTGTTGGAGGCGGTTGCTGGCACCATGTTGGTCTCCTCCTTCCAGGCCTGACCACCAACACACACAGCCCCCCACTGCTGTGAGTCCCTCTGCTAACAGTGATGCCGAACGGCCTTCAGCAGCCACCACTTAGCAGAAGGAAACCCACTTACTGGTACTGTTACGCAAACATTTAATGGCCTTAGAAGTATGCTGTTGAGTGTGTATCGAGAGAGAAATTCAACAGAAATTAAGCGCTCGCAAGTATACAAAACTCAACATTTACTAATTTGTTTCAGAGCCTGAGTATTGCCACAGTTACAGACCCATAACCACAACTCAGTAGTTCGAGTCTCCGTACCATTCACTTTGCCTTATAAAATAAGAAATGACAAACACTTCTTACAGAGATGGCTGTGAATCCACCATATCTGATCTTACACCCAGAATGGTGGAAGATCATTTAAGATGCACCAGGTACAACTTCTGAACTGGATGACACCTAAGTTTTGTCAAGGTTCCTAGAGGTACAAGAGACACTCCGGATTATCGTCTTTATGGATCAAACCTTGAACAGGACTAGTATCGCTGCCTTGCTCAGAAAGTGATATAAACTCAAGTGAATCAACAGCCTACTCACAAGCACTTGTTTTAGTTGTGCTGAAAAAACAGATAAACTTTTCAGTGGGATCCATGATATGGTTAGAGATTTTTTCCAAGGGAACACTTGATTCTGAAATTAAACACTGCACAAGGGTCAAAACCTGACACACTCTTGCTCAGACACAGGTTGGCGTGTAGACTGTAGGATGTATCCAGGAGAGAAATGCAGACTCATGGCTCCCACCTGCCCCTCCTTACCACAGCAGAGCCGCAAGTCGCTAAACTCATTTTCTACAGCCACTCATTCCACGCAGCACACCCCGAGAGCCACGCTAGCCAGCTGGGAAGGACCCAGCCCATCTTCAGTTCATTGCCAATTCTTCTCTGTGCTGCAAGCTGTTAAAAAACACCAGTATATTTCGTGTCCTGCTTCTGCTCTGTACTCCCCCATGTGTCCCTCATGATCTTCTTACTCCAGGGGACGACTTCTCCCTCCTGCCAGAGGATGCTCGGATCCATTTGGCATTTTCTTGTGCTTTCTAGTGCTCTCTAAAATTGGTTACTAGTACTCCTCTTCCCAGCCTTTTTAGTACCTATCTGAGTAAGATTGCTTGAAAAGGACAGGTGGCTTGGAAGCTGCCTATCATTCCTACCTTCTGTCTGTACTTGCAGTCCACAGAGATGGTGGAGCATAGGTCAGTTTGCCTTGAATAATTCGATTACACTGTTGCCCAGCATTGCCTACAGCACATACACCAAAGAGCAGCTCAAGGGAACCACATCTTCTGCTTGTAGGATTAGCCACATGCTCCAGAGTGAGTGAAGAAGTTAATTGTTTTGTATTTGGCCAGGTTAAGACAAGATAAGAAAAGGGTTAAACATTGTCCAGAAACCAAGGTCTGGGTATTGTCCTTGGGCACAGGGCGGTAACAACATTGGGAAATTGACTGTGATTGTAGTAAAGAGTCATTTTAAGAGTCCAAGTTGTTGTTCGGCTTGCTTCAGGAGCCTGTGTTTCAGGATGGCTGCAAATGATTCAAGTATTCAGGGCTACAGAAATATTTAATGAAACAAAGTTTAAAAAACAGCCTTGCTTTCTAAAAAAAGTAACCCTCCAATAAATGTCTGACACCATCTCTCTGCCACATAGACTGGCCAACGTGCAATAAAATAGGACTGCTGCCACAATTCAAAATGGGTTCAAGAGCTCATTCATTCTCCTGGTTCATGTAAAAAAGATCAGAGTGAGAACAGTATTTTTCTCCAGCATGTCACAACTCAGAATACATCGTAGAAGCCTATAAGAGAGCCATCGCAGTGACACAGCTTAGTGTGCAACCACTTGCATAAAGCTAGTTAAATTCTCATGTTTCAATACCAAACAATGGACAACAAATGATTTTCTTTTTTTTTTCTTTCTTTCTTTTTAAGTTCTCTTTTGACCTTTAAAAAATTGTTGAGAGAAATGCCTGGACCTTTTTAGTTCACTTCTGGGATATTTTGTCATAATTTGCCTCTAATCTCTTAGACAACTGATACACTTACACATTCTCTTTCATGATGGTAAACTGCATTTGCAACTCTATCTCCCTTGGGCCATGGCTTCATAATTCTGTTTTAAAGTTCCTGATTTAAAAAACCATATCATTAAAATATTTTGATATGTTGCCCGTGTAAATCAGAAAAGCCAAGAGCTCAAATGTTCTCCAAGAAAAACTTGCCTTACTGCCTCCTTCCTTTTCCCCTTTTCTGGCTTGAAAGCCTCTTAGTTTTGCTGTGAAGATATAGGACTCACAAAAAGGCTGGTGAGCTCTGGAGTACAGTGAGATCCAGCTCTTTCTTTTTCCTTCTGGCCTTTCCATTCATGCTAGCCTTGCAGATTAATTTTAACATTTTGGATGAGAAGAAACCATCTGTGCTACATTCACTAGAAACCTCAAAAATAGGTTAGGCAATTATCTAATTATTTGCCTGGCAGCAGATTTGCAATTTGGTAACATGTACTGGAAGTCTTTCTTCAGTGTCAGATACAATATGCCATCCATGGGTGCAGTCTCCTCAGAGGCATATCTGCTCCAGCCATAGAGTACCTCCTTCCAAAAGTATGTGCCCCATCATGTCCCCAGCAATGTCTCCTTCCATATGCCTCTTCCATTTCTCCTCAGGTGGCTCTTTTGTGTCCCCTCCCTTTCTCCTCTCCTTGCCCCTGCTGTTCTTTCCTAAGCCCACTTGCACATGGTTGCCACAGGCTCCCCTCACGGAAGTTTTGTTGTGCAGAAGATACTTACACTGGAGTTAGTGCCATCTGCCACTGGCTGTGACCAGCACAGGGCTCAGCATCCTCCCACACAGGGCACCTCTGCAGCCCCCACCTACGATAAACCTGCAATTTATGCCAAATACGTTCCACCCCTAGAACTAGATGATGGGGTCTGCACTATTACAAATTGAACATATGCTTACCACAGAGTCCATCCCTCCTCCCTGCTCACCAGGCTACAGGGGTTAACACCCTAACAGATTGAACAGGTATCTATTACAAACTTCACCTCTTGCCCCTGCAAAATACAAACCCAAGGATATAATGTCTAAAAGTCATTTACTATATTTTAGAAAACAAGCAAATCATTCATATGGTATGAGCAACAATTAAAACTACTACTGAAGTACCAACAGGCTCATGAATCCTAGCCCCCAGTAGGGCTTCATCCAGACCTGAAGAGAGCAGTAAACAGTGTTCACTTAATGCAGTATGGGAATTTCCTTCTTTGGGGAGTAAAATTACACATCACACAGATTTGATCTCTTGCTCCAATTCCTCCAGCAGCTGAGTTCTGACCTTTTCCCTGTACAAGTCTTTGCCTCATCATGCCAGATCTCCAAAGAACCTTCCGCCCCACTCTACCATGGCCTCTCCCTTGGCTTTCTGGAAGATCTGTAAGTCCCAGCCTGTAGGGTGAGAGCATGGAGAGTTTTCAGCCTTTCTTGACACTTTTTTCAAGGTCAACCACACTACGGGATTTTCTGTATTATTCTTGGCCATGCTGCTAATGGAGTTGTTCCTCCTGCGAGCTCCCCCAATCTGATACATATAGATCCCACTTTGACCAACAGGCTGCCCCAGCAGCTCATCAGGTGATAGCCCAGGGGGGTTTGTAACCGTGTCTAGCTGTCAGGGCTTTTGGGCCATGGCATTAGTGTTCACCCCTGTTTCAGGGTCCCTTACCTGTAAGGGGTCCTCTGGCAGTCAAAGCAACTGCAAGTCCTTCCCAGCCCCTTCACTGGGGCATCTCATTTGTGGGATTGGCAGAGTTGGACCATTCCTCCACATTTCCCTCCATCAGCAGACCCCAAAGCCCTCCTCCCTTGTGCAGGGCAGTATTTAGAAGGGGCGTAGGCCCCAGACTCCCCTGAGCTCTGCTCTTTTGAGCCACCACCCATTAGCTGACCATCAGCCCAACTCCCCCATGCTACAAAGGGGTCTTGGTCCCTCCAGAGCTACACCAGGAGCATACTGCAAGCTCCGGGCCCCCATGGCAGCAGAGCACACTGATCTCCTGGGGTTTCATAGCAGCCCCAGAGGTTTGGGGTTGTTGCGTAACTGCCTCCTTTGGCCGATCCTTCCTTCTTATGCATGTTCCTCAGCCTCGCGTGGGTCACCCTCTCAACTCACTGGGTAGTTTCTAATAAAAGCACACAGGGGTACCAGGGAAAGCAATGCCCAAGGGCTTCCCCTGGAGCAACTACTTAAAACGAAAATAAGGGGTACTAATTAGCCAGCCAGCTATGACACAAGAGTGTCTGTAGATAGCAGGTCCTGCAGTCACTAACCTCCAGAAACCCTGGCTGTGGCTCATAATGAAGGTTTTCTCCCTTGGGGTTAGACAGGAACAATCACAAGTCTCAGCTGCTGCCTAGTGACATTGCTAAAGTAGACGTCACAGCGGGTCTAAAAATTTCGGGTGTCCTGTAGCTCTATCTGGCCATGGTGTTCATCATGGGGAGGCACATACATGTTCTCCTTCTTAAACACCCAAACACAGAAGGTATAGACCAAAGAAATTCATGCAGCATAAGCGAACCTTACCGCGTGGTACACAAGAATTATTTTGTTACAGAAGCAGGTTGGACTGATCTAGATATCGATTAAAAGGCACAAGTTTACTGATTTTGAGCATTTGGGTTACTCACGACAGTCATTTTTGGTTAGTAATAATTTGGAAGTGGAAATTTTAAAAGTGCTAATGCAAGTTTGACTGAAGATAACTGATGTTAGTAAAAATGCTTACAAGATGAATACATGAAAGTAAAGTATATAAAGTCAAACAGAGTCTGAAAAGTACATCTAACGATAGAGTATGTTGTGTTAAAAGCATGTTTATTCTTTGAAACTTTCTACCCTGCAGCATTTCTATACCACTAACCAGTACCTTAGCAATAAAGAACATCAATTCTCTCTCCTTTTGCCTTGGGAAGTCCGTGAATTTCTGTAATAACTTTAGTTCTCCCAGCTGAACAGAGCCAGTGAACCTCATGCCCCACTTACACCGAGGGGGGTGGAAGAGCTTTGGCTTTTCCCCTCCGCTGGCTCAGTGTGCCTGAAGATACTGAGAAGTAGAGACAGTACCACTAATCTTGGTGGCTTGGTTCCAACCCTTATCAACCAAATTTGTAAGAACAAGTGTCTTGTATCCAACTCAAACTCATCCTCTCTTCCTCCATAAGGCTAATGAGCCCTTTAGCACCTCGTATCCTAGTAACTTCTACTCTACAAAGAAGGCTTCTCCAAGTCTTTTTGATAAATTAATTCTCTACTTACCAGACACTGCCTCCAGCCCTTTAAGTACGCTTACTGCTTCTCTCCCTAGCGTGGGGAATCTAGCCAGTTTTGTAAAAACCTTTAAAACTGCAGTCATCAGACATGACAGTGTGATGGGTTAACCCTGGCTGGACACCAGGTGCCCACCAAAGCCGTTCTATCACTCCCCCTCCTCCTCAGCTGGACAGGGGAGAGAAAATATAACAAAGAGCTTGTGGGTTGAGATAGGGACAGGAGAGATCACTCACCAATTACCGTCATGGGCAAAACAGACTCAGCTTGGGGAAAATTAACTCAATTTATTACAAATCAACCAGAGTAGGGTAATGAGAAATAAAACCAAATCTCAGAACACCTTCCCTCCACCCCTCCCTTCTTCCCGGGCACAACTTCACTCCTGGGTTCTCTACCAACCCCCCAGCAGCACAGGGGGACGGGGATGGGGTTTACGGTCAGTTCATCACACGTTATTTTCTGCCACTTCATCCTCCTCAGGGGGAGGACTCCTCATACTCTTCCCCTGCTCCAGCGTGGGGTCCCACCCACGGGAGACAGTCCTCCACGAACTTCTCCAACGTGGGTCCTTCCCACGGGCTGCAGTTCTTCACGAACTGCTCCAGCATGGGTCCTTTCCACGGTGTGCAGTCCTTCAGGCACAGACTGCTCCAGCGTGGGTCCCCCCACGGGGTCACAAGTCCTGCCAGCAAACCTGCTCCGTGGGCTCCTCTCTCCACAGATCTGCAGGTCCTGCCAGGAACCTGCTCCAGCGCAGGATTCCCACGGGGTCACAGCCTCCTTCGGGCACCCACCTGCTCCGGCGTGGGGTCCTCCACGGGCTGCAGGTGGATATCTGCTCCACCGTGGACCTCCATGGGCTGCAGGGGGACAGCCTGCCTCACCATGATCTTCACCACGGGCTGCAGGGGAATCTCTGCTCCGGCGCCTGGAGCATCTCCTCCCCCTCCTTCTTCACTGACCTGGGGGTCTGCAGGGTTGTTTCTCTTACATGTTCTCACTCCTCTCTCCGGCTGCCGATTACCGTCTGTCCCAACTTTTTTTTTCCTTCTTAAAAATGTTATCACAGAGGCGTTACCACTACCACTGATTGGCTCGGCCTTGGCCGGCGGCGGGTCCGTCTTAGAGCCGGCTGGTATGGGCTCTCTCGAACACAGGGGAAGCTTCCAGCAGCTTCTTACAGAAGCCACCCCTGTAACCCCCCCCCGCTACCAAAACCTTGCCACACAAAGCCAATACAGACAGTATTTATTTAATCGATGAACACAGTATTGGGATTGTATCCCCTGTTCCTCTTCACTACTCAGATTCAAACTTCCCGGAATTTACACTTGACCTTTCACCACACAAACCCAGTGGAAGGTCATGCTCAGAGGTTTTTTGCTCTTTTGGCCTGAATGCTTATGCCGGATGCAGTATTAAACCGACTGGTACAGATGGGTACATTTTATCCATAGTCTGTAGCCAATTATAGAACATGAAATACAGCATATGAGGATGGGATGGAGCTGTTGGATAAAGAGGTTGCTGTGTTGCCAGCAGTGTCTTACTGCTTGCCAGATTACTTGAGCAAAGGAAATCTTGGTGACAGTTTTTAATGCTGTGTTGAATTTGCGGTCAGGGAGGTCACAGGTCTCTGATGGATAGGAGAGGCAGACCTTCTAAGAAAAGCTAATATACATCAAATAGTATTTGCTTCCTTTTAGTTCCATTAGTTAGATTAGTTAATGTTTAATTTATGGATTCATTTGAGTATGGCTCAACACTGGGAATGTTGCCAGATTTTATTCCCTTTTTCATAACGCAATTATGGGGTTTCCCCCTTTTTTTAAAAGCTCACTGTTTTTCTTAATGTAGAAGAATGTAGATATTCCTCCCCCTCCCCTCCAGTTTTGCTCATCAAGCATGTTTTGTTTACATATTTGTTTGGATTTTTTTTTTTACTTATATCTAGTAGAAGTCATGATCATTTTGTCTTTTATTAACAATCTCAGTCTAGTGATAAATCATTGTCTTCCATCCTATTGAGAACCAACACTGTTTTTTAAGTACAGTCAAGAGGAGTTAAAACAACACATCTTCCATAATTGTAATTTATTACTACCTGTAAGTTACAGAGCGAACACTTCCCAGCTTCATCTTTTTAGATGCTAGTCAGGTTTCAAGCAGTAACTCACCACTTTACTTGGGAGCCTTCTTAGATCTTCCCCTGGTCCATTTTGTTCTTTAGCACATTAAGCATTAAAAACCTGAGCTTTGAGTTATCACCAACTTTAAAGCCACTAAATAGCATCACCATCAATACTTTGAGTATCTGTGGAATTATTCTTTTCCTGCTCTCTTCCAAGTTTGCTGGACTCTTGAGCAAATGCCAGGGCATGCCATCCGGTTCTTCTCACCGGTGTTCACCGCAGGCAGGGGTTTGCCACAGAGCTTTACAGAAACTTCCAGTCTCACACACATTCTTTTTTTCTATGCTCAACTTTCTCTTAGGGTCACATCCTCTGCCAATTTACCCATCTACTGCTTAATATGGAGTCACCAATGGAGATTACTTGCTTGCCAGCCAAGCCTGAAGAACACGCCACAGTAGCTGGTGGCTTTATACTGTGAAAATGCCAGCTGGGTTTGCCCCCTTCAGCAGTCTGTCCTGAATCCCCTTGATGGTTGACTTGCTGAGCACGGTAGCGATTCAAATGCAGTTAGCCAATATTTGCCTTTTTCTGTAGCCCATGCAGAGGCAAACTGCAAATACTGTACATACAATGTAACACCTTTCATATACACTATATATATATTACAGGTCCATGGTATGTCCTTCATGAAGTACAGAGATACAGAACATAAGGATTTTACTTCATGAGCAAGTAAAACTCTTCTTTTGGGCGCTGGTAGTGCAGAAAATTTAAATGGATGAAGTTTGTCCCAATTTATAAATCTTTTGTATGTATTGGGAAATGCAGCTAGGAAAATTAGATTAAAAGCTACATCAGATGTGTGTGTGGGACTGAAGCTCTCTAGTACTGTATATTTTATACTGTCTCTTCTATCTAAGACAGATCAAGGCTGCTAATGTTCTTCTAATTATAGAAACCAAAGATACTCTTGGCTTCTCTTCACCACAGGCTCCTCCAAGTGTGCAAAATGTCCCCTTAGGATCCCTCATGCCAGAAGTAAGATTGATAGTTTAAATAATAAGCCTAACCTCTAATCCTCCACTTCATAGCAAACAGCATCACAAATAACAATATAATTCTCCTGAGATAGCATTATTTGGCAACTGATCGCAATGTAAACATCACTCAGAAAAGCATGTCATGCAGTCATACTGCTTTCTACTGTCTGTATCTATATAGGTTATCAGTATAAAGTATATTCCTGTACTGTGACTATAAAACATTTTATAGGCATGTATATCTGAATGTGTTTGATTACAGTCTGAAGGAACTTTGGGAAATCCTGATTGACCCAATGCTGCAGAGATCTCCCAACTCACGTTGGTATTCAGTAACGAACTGGTAAAAGCACAGAGAAAGTTTAATTGCAATAACACAAAATTCTAACTCATCATCTCTGTTGCAACTGATTTAATGTCAAACATCTATGTACAAACCTTTGCAACACAAGTGGCTTAGGCATGGCATATGGAAACCCCGTCTCTACAGAGCAGAATGATACACATTTGTCACTTTGGAGAGCAGCACCTCCTATTTTGTACTAACTCAGCATCTCATTCAGTTGTGATTTATGCTGTCCTCCTGCTAGAGCTCAGATAACATGCAATGACTTGGGTTTTCAAGTGCTGAATTCAGCCTGAAGTTTATAATGAGTGTACATCAGTGCACTCTCAGTTTGTGAACTGATGAACATTTGGACAATGTTTTAACTGATTCTGAATCTGAAAGTGCTCTGAAATTAAGTCAAACTTATTGGGGTAAGTCAGTAGGTATGTAACAGTACAGTGCCCTTACTACACATTCTGCAGCCTCCTTGCACACTCTTGTACTGAGGTATGTAACACTGTTTGCTCAGCTTCTAAGCATCCAACTTTATTTTCAACTCTAACAAAAAAACCTGATCACCAACATGACATTCTCCAAAACCAAACTTACTTTGAAAAATGCACATCTGCGCCTTTTCCCCTTCCCCTTTGATGTTTAGTGTATATGAGCCCTTAAATCACTTAACTGCCACACAGGGCACCTTAATATTTGCAAGCTAGTCAGCACCCCTTGCTGAGAGTTTTTACCATGCCAAGGGAGATGTCCTTAAAGCCTTAGCAGAACACCCTGTTGATAGCTCATTTGGAGCAGGGCTGAGCCACTGGTTTGCCATACCTACAGAACACAATTCACAATTAGGAATTCTTTCCCCAGTTAACCTGTCCAAATACCTTCTTTGAGGTGGACCTCTCTAGAAATATTTGGAACAATTAAGTCTAAAGAGTTTAAAGTCTCAAACTGTATCATGTCTTCCATAACAGTAGCAACACAAAGCAGAAGTAAAACACTTTTTGAAAGACAATGTATGGTAGTCTCAAGAGATGTCAGCATTACATTAAGTCTTTACATAAGAAAATGTGTTCCAGCACAATGTTCTCTGGCAGCACAGAGTGATGAATCCCAGTGGCACACTAGCACAAAGTAAAGATTTTTAATGATGGAATTATTAATGCAAAATGAAGCACTTGCAATTCTGCTTCCACATGCTCACCTTGTGCTGCATGACAGACATTCTGCCTGGAAGCAAGCAGGCAAAAAAGGTATTTTCTGATGTGACACACCCAACTTCTGACCTCAAGTTTCCCATAGCCTAGGACTTGGATGATGTGACTACAGAAATTCAAAACACATGGAAATCCTCGAATATGTAAAACCTGCCCCTCTCAATCACCAACATGTCAGACCCTGGAACCTGTCAATTATGTGTCTCTGTCACAGTCTACAAAGTACTTTTTATATTCAAGGCAGTAAAAAATGAAGTGCTTTAATCATTACAAAACCGATCACTGAATCTGCTGTTCTGCATGCCTACAAAGGACTTGCAGTAAGAGACACACTCCAGAAACACCATAAAGCAGTTCCACGGTTAACAGCAGGATGCATGACTTGGATGACTTTGAACCGCATCTCTGGAGTATATGAATATAAAATAGCACAATATTGATTTTCCAGCTCAGTTCTACCACGTGCTGAGCATCCTGAGCCCACTCCAGAAAAGCACTTAAATACATTTTACTACTACTACTGTTCAAAAGTGTTCAATCCCTAGGTCAAATCTAAGTAACATCATTTTTGCTTATTAAAAGGCAAGTTTTCCTTTTTTTTTTTTTTTTTAATTAAATCATCACATTAGTTCAGAGCAGACAGCTTTTTGAACCTCTGTCCCTGGAACCTGCAGAAAAGAATTCCACCAAAAAGGAAGAAAATATTTAAAATCTTTACTATGATTAAGACTTTTAAAAGTTTTAAAAATAGTCAGTCAAGCATGACTGTGACAGAAAAAAAAAAGTAAGTTATCCATGAGGCGGGGGAAAACCCACGTTAAAATAAACTGTGAAAGTCTCATACTTAAAGTAATGCCAATATTAACCCTACTGTACACAGCCCACAGACACAACTTACAGCAGAAATACTGGAGAGCCAGCTGGAATAAGAATCTCAGATTTGGTTCTTGAAGTGGCTGCTCAGACCCTGCTGGCAAGCACAGAGGAAGAGATTTAGCTGAAAAAGTTTCAAAGACCTTGAAAAACTCTAGCTTTCCAGCCAAACTAAAGGCCAATGTAACTAAGACACAAAACTGGAACAAAATAGTTCAAGTCAAATGAAAGATGATGCTGGCATGGCAGGGTTACTTTTAACAGGTCACTTGAAATAAGCACCTGAGGTAGCTGCTCCACCCTCAACCATCCCTGGCAAAACTCAGTTAGGCCAGGACCACAGCCTTTGTTTCACTGAATTTCTAGGGTTCCCCCTCCCCTCCCTGAAAAGTAAAAACTGATGGATCACATTCTTTTGTAATTCAGAAGTATCTAAACTCTTGGTGGTTATGAAAAGGATGCTGTTTCACACTGCATTAGTCTAAAGCAGTACAATCTTTGAAGGAGAACACATGGACCTCCCAAACTCTCAACCAAACCTCTGCAGAAAACCACCTTGAAAAGTCCATGCAGGATTTGACTGACAGAAAATACAACTATTGAGGTGTGTTTTATGCATACCACAGAACTCCCCCACAAACATATGGAAAGCCAGGTAGCAGTCACACAGAATTTTATAGTAGTCTGTTTTCTGTTTGTAATTTTACTACGTTCAAACAATAAAGAAGCATAACCAGCCAGCTTAACTATGGCTTCTTTTTTTTTTTCTTTTAAAGGAAATCCTTTTTAATGCAAACGTAAATTTTTTTTGTTTAGTCTGAGATATCTTCTGATTTCACAGTCCCCCAATTAAGGCACAACATACATCTCCAAAGTCACTGGGCACAGAGGGCTCATCGCTGGTTACCTGGCAAAACAGGTGCCTGCATGAGGAACACCTGAGGTCTTCCAACTGTTCCAGATGAGAGCTCCACAAAGTTATCTTAAAAGTTTTCTTTCTTTTTTTTTTTTTTTTTCCCCCTGAGATTGGATAAAGATCTGGAAGGGAAGCTTTAAGGAACATTCTGGCTCCAAAAAGTTTTGCCAATTACTTTTTGATGTTGGGATACTTCAAGCTTACAGTTAGGAAGAGATTACCTTGCCAGTCATAGCTTGCCTGTCAGGTTTGAATAAGCAAGATGAGGAACTAAAAGATGAATAAAGAATGAAGAAAACAAAGAGTTCCAGCACGTGCTAGATTCCCCAAATAGCTCAGCTCTCAAGGCATGGATTATTATGGATACACCTATTTCATGCAGCTCTTCTATTCCCAGGCAAGCACAAGGCAATAGTGGTTGACACTGGTACAAGCATATTAGGAAGCCTTTCAGGATTTGTATGCATACAGATCAAATGACAATAAAAATGTGAGGGGGTGTCAGAAGAAGGGAGAAATTAAACAGCCTGAGCTCCTCTCAGCCTTTTGTCAGGCAATTCTTTCAGTTTTCAAGGCAATGAAAAGTTTAAGGAAATACCTAATCACAGTGTATACAAATGGGGAATTCAACATAGCTGTTCATTAGCAAACTAATTAGTTTTCCACTTTTAGTTATTTAGTTTGAGCTATAAATAACTTTAAATCAAGATGATTTAACTCTGGCAGACAATCTAGAATCCAGGCTGTAGCTTTTCATAAATTGTAACGACAGCTTCAGCATCATCTCTCCCCCCTTTAGAAAGATGTTGCCTCGTTTCTAGTAACCAGAGATTATGAACCAGAAGGGGCCATCAAGCTGATTTCACATACAACTGCACTCTGCTCACGTAAGGTCAGATTGAAACTTCCAACAATGGCAACTTCTTGAGAAAATGAATTCTGTAGTAATTTCAGAAATAACTACAGATATTTTTCATGTACAGTGGCTACGTAAGGGTGAAAATGCAAGGTTAGCCATCTTTCATGCTGCCTTCAGAGAGCAGAAGCAAAGCTTGTACATCTCCTTGGATATGCACCCAGCCAACTCAGCTCCTGAACAGCAGAGAGACCATCAGTTGATACAGCTCCTGTTCTCTTAGCTAACTGGCTAAGGCTTAGAAAGACAGCCATCTCCAGTCCAGCAGGCCTCTTCAAAAGACACATTAAAGCCTGGCTGTCCAAGAGTGAGTCCAAGTTATGGTCTCACATCAGAGAGGAGTTATCTCCCATCCAGAGCTTCACTTGCAGACGTAGCTCAAGGAACGACTTTGTTTGTTAGCTACGTAGATAAGGATGGTCAAGGAAATAGTATAGTCATGAAAAAACAAGCCTTAGTCAGAATGGCCTCTGAAAACAAAGCTCTCAGTAACAAAGTATTTGGTTTATACTTCATCAGATATTTGAAATAAGGAATCACTTAACTCCAAGTCAGAGCCTATTGAACAGCTAAGTGGAAGCACTGTGTGTGTAAAAGACTGGCTATCCGTAAGAAAACAGGGAACCATCTTGAACTAGTCAGTTTTATGAGTTTATTGTGGTGATCTGGTTCTGAGTTGTCCATAACTTACCCTCTGCCATGGACTGAATTAAAAATACTGAGTCAAGAGGTCACTTGATGCTACGATTAGGGTAGAAAATGTACTTGCCTTGAGCTGCAGATGTTCCTAAGCCTGTTTTTACGAGCATTGTATGAAACCCTGAAACCAGTAGTTTCATGTTAAGAGTTTTAAATGCAGTTTACCCTTCCAGAATACACCAAAATTAAAGACATCATAGTTTCAGTAAAGAAACTGATTTTCAGTGAACCAGAAACCTTCAGCTTGGTACAACTAACCAGATTTAAAAGAACAGAAGTTCAATAGTTTCATAAACTGAAGGGACCCAATATGGAGACTAGACAATTTTAGCAATCAATAGGAACAACCTGTGAGCCATTAATAGCAACATGCTACAGAGTACAGGGAACAGTAATTCCCCCCCCACCCCCCGCTCCCCATCTGACAAAGTAAGAGTTCTCCCACTTCGTTCCCAACATCCATCCCAACTAACAGCAGTTCTGTTAGTCCTGCAGGGAATAAAATTCATGGTGATACCACACTACTTTCAGGTTAAGAACTACTGGCCACGCAGCCCTTCCTGGTCCTTCATCCCACCCAAATTGACTCAGCTGATGCTCTTGGTTCTTAAATGAAGCAACTTACTTGGAATTTTAACAGTAAGATAATTTTAGAAGTATCTTTGAAGATGTAATTCCATTTTTTTAGTTGTTTTTCTTCCATTTTCAGTAGAACAATGAAGAAATCTTTCAGTACTGGCCTGGAAAACTGAAACTCTGTCATTCACTGGTACTCGGCGGTCACCAGGAGACCCACAGGTACAAGTGGCTGCAAGAGACCTGCATTTTTTTAATAACTGAAATCTTGACTGACAACCAACCTGAGTCATTGAAAGGCAAAACCATGTATTCTGATGTCTGCACTTTTCAAAAGCCTTATTCACAGGACAATCCCATGGCTAGGAACTATTAATAAGGCAGTTTCCAATGAGATACATCAGTTACAACACAACAGTACTACAAGTATTTCTATAAAGTTTGAAATGTTTTTAATATGTACATTCTTTCTTAGTAAATATTAAAGTAGTGCTTTTCTCCTGCACTTTTTTCTTTAGACTTCTAAAAGGGCATCAGAAATACAGTTTTCACCCCCCTCCAAACCAATGCACAGTTGTTACCTTCGTAACAAGCACATATGAATTCTGTACACCTTTCCCTCCCCACAAAGAAATAAAAATATGCCATGACTATCCAATTACACATCATCACAACAAGTTTAAATTACGCATACAAATAATTCCAGAGTATTTAGAAAAACCCAACATATTGGACTTATGAAACCATTCCATGCATTCAACAACAAAAAAAAAAAAAAAGGAAAAAAGAAAAAATGAACAAGTTTCTTCAAATGGTGTTTTCTCTTTCTATCCAAGTACCAAAGTCTGGATACAGTGTATCGTTAAGACTAACCACTGCTTGAGTCATAGAAACATGACAGTACATAGATAACCAAGTTTCTATTTATAGACAATATGCTATACAGTTACTACCTCTTTAATGAATGTCAAATAAAGCAAGTTTTGCTTGCTGAGACGTTGAAACTGCACATTAAGAAAACAGTAAGAGGTGCTGCTAAACAGGTAACAACATTTTGAAAGGAAGGCTATGTATTTATATGATCCTGCTTAGTAGTAGCAGTTAATTAGCAGGGTTCCTATGTTGTTAGCTAATTTGTTTCTTTTTTCCAGAATGACAAGCTATTCAAGAGCTAGAGCTTACTAACCCAGAAATACCACCAATTTTATCTTCAAGAGGAAAAAAAAAGAATTTATGCAGTAAAAGCCCTTGGGGGCAGTCTCTGTCATTACACAAAATCTGTGTATTTTCTAGAAACGAGGCTTGTAGCACAACATACAGATTGGAAACAGACATTTTGGACATACATTACAAACCTGAATTAAAAGGGTATTCTTCTTAACCTTTAATATGAAGAGGACAAGTAAAATTATAGTATTATTTACATGCAAGGGACTCTGCGTGATTTTGTAATATCCTATTTTTGTCTTTGCCTTAAGATACTCCTTGAAAAGCTGTACTTCAGTTCCAAATTTATTTTGCATTAATCTTGACAGGTATCAGTCTCAGGCATTACTCCCTCCCAGTAAATAAATCAATACTGACAATATGCTCCATTTATTTTAACAAATCAATTTAGAGTGTCACATGTTCCGGATACACAGGGGTTAATACCTGTGCAAGTTAGTATCCATTTATTAGGAAAGCTCTCCATTAGCAAGGTGCGTTTTCAGTACAATTAAAACCAGCTTGCTGCATTAACTATTCTTGCCCTGCAATACTGTTGAACTGCAGTCAAGTACAGTAAGAGTACAAGGTTGTTGATGAGTACCATGTGTTACAGCTGTTAACAATTCTGTTTGTGCCACAAAACCAGAAGTCAATCATTTAAAAAAAAAAATCTTGGCTCTTCTTGAACTGAATTTACCAGGTGATGTTAATTACCATCCTTATCAAACAAATTTTTGTAAAGGCTATTTACAGTGTACATGGCTGAGCATGCACCTTACAGACACAAACACATCTGCCAGTTTGATGCCATGTAATTACACAGTGCCTGAAAATGACAACACATCTTAAACACCATTTTAATTAACAGTTTCAAGCGGAAAATGGTCTTTATTTTACAACTGCTATTCTTGCATGAATTTTTATTTTTTTATATAAAAACACTAACTCCTGTCCAGAAGTCTAGACACATTCTACATACTACAGGTTAAGGCAGTAAAAAAATGTGTTCCTGATAACTGGTCTTGACAATGTCAATTAAAGCTGTCTGAAGCCACTCCAGTTCTCCAACAGATCTTTGAAATCCCAAATAATTTGTGAGTGAAAAAAAAAATTCACTTTGCTTTCTTCAGTTTTAGTAATAGAGAACAGAACAGAATTGGGTATGGCAGAATAGAATTGGGTATGGTAAGTTAAAAAGTGTTAAGGGAAAGGAACATTTGATTTCAATTCATTCCATGAGTTTAAAAGTTGAAAGAATACAGTTTTAGATGGGAGTCTGAATCAACCAAGAACTGCAGGGAACGAAGGAGAAAACCAATTTTATGCACATTACTGCATTCTTAAAAATATACTGTTATCTTCAATAATTCAAGTAAGGTAATAGACATTATAAAAAATAACTTCATGAACCATACTCAAGTTTCAAATCACATTCTCAAACTTTTAACCCAAAGCAGTTTTATTGTGTTAACTTCATATAATAAACCACGAAGGTCTGACTGTACAAATGGTTAATGATTTGCACTTGTGATTCCTGTAATAGCTAGCAGACTTGCTAACCAACTTACTGTAAAGATATGGCAGATTATGTATTTAATCAAAGCACTTTGATTTAGGCATGAAACAAATTCAAATGGTTGACATTCTGTGCTTCTAATGCATCACTCATAAGAGAGGCAAGAAACACCCACTATTGTACAGACAACTATTTTTACAGAAACCCTTCCTTGAAATTAATCTTTTATCCGCAGCTGTAGATGAGAGTATTATCTGTTGTAAACAGGGCACTGTGTTGTAAAACCAGTTTTTTTAATTAAGATTTCTCTCCAAAAGTTGGAAAAACAGACTCTTCAGAATGTCTTTCAAATGTAGCATGTTCTGTTTGCTATGTCATAAAGTTACTTTCCTTTGATTCCTTTTTAAAGATGTTTGTGTTCACAGCAGTTCTGTTTTTAAAAATTGTTTGAAATTTATATAAAATTCTGTACATGTTCACAAATTATTGCATAAACAGCATAATCTTCATGACAATATTCAGCAACACATGTCCATCTCAGGAAATTCACGTTTCCCTTCTTGCTTTTTTCTTCTTTTTAACTTGTTTGGGGGATTCCCAGCTTTCTTCAGACTTTGCTAAAAACAAAACATAACTACAGTGTTAGGACCGAGAAAGTTTACACAGAATTGACTTTTAAAATCCTGGACAGTACATCCCATATTGTTATGAAGTAATTCAGAACAATCAACTAGCATGATTTTTGAAGGAGAGTTGTATTTACCTGCTTCTCCCAAATAGTCTAATTTGAAGCGCACCTAAACCAACATTTGCTAATTTCAAACTACTTTTTTACACCACAGCTACTTTTTTACACCACAAATACATAGTGATACACAATGAAAATAATTCATTTTGTAAATCTATTATTTACAGTAGAGTCATTATTATTTTTTGGCTAACTGGAAGTAACGTACATGTACACAATTGACATTAAATGTTCACTTTTATCAAATTGCACTGGTTTTAACCACTAAATTTAAGTGACATGTCAGAAGAGTATTTTCAAAAATAAATAACTATGTAAAGATGTGGTTACATGGAATCCATAATCAAATAAAGCACTATGTTATTTTATTAAAACAGATTGCCTTAAAACATGCTGGCTGCCAAAAGTAGTAAATCAGGTAAAATATTTTATATGCTGAACATAAGAGATGTTCTTTCAATTGCTGAGGCATGAATCAGTCACAAAAGCCTTCATATTTTAGAACCAGAAAAAAAAGTTGTAAGTTGACACATAGACTTGAAAGACTGTTAATATATTCAAACCCAAGAAGCCAATTAGTGCAGCTGAATGAGACTAATATTATGAAATCATCTAGTTTCTTCTGCAGTCATTAAAAACTGGTTTAGTACTCTAACACTTAGCCAGGAACTTCTTACAAAATGTCAGTATTTATTAATCTCATTAAAAAGTCTAACTGAAACAACTGGGGTTTTGGGGTTTTTTTTTTGTTGGTGGTGGTGGGTTTTTTTGGTTGTTGTTGTTAGGTTTTTTTGGGGGGTCGTGGGGGGTTTTTTTTGGTTTGTTTTTTTTTAAAAGCAATGCCTTTCACATCTTGACTTCCCTTCTAATTTTTCTGTCTTATTGGGCGAGTACTTCAGCACAAGCACTTTTGCTGAGTGAAACAGAGGACACACCTGACACCTCTGGGCACGGCGTATTTTTAAAAAAGCAATATACCTGCAGTAGTTCAGCCTGATGTATGAACGGTTAGGCTACAACAAAAATAAGTGCATCTCCCAATAGCCTTCTACTCCCATATTAGCAACTGTTTTCCTCTATGATTACTACATTTCATGGAAGCATATGGAAAAGATGTTAATGAGCTAAGTTGAGAAGTCAAAAAAACCCCAGTAGGTTGAAAATTGAATTGCTTGTATTTTTACCAAATTTTTGGTAGCTAAACATCCTGTCAACTGCTATGTTAGTACCCATCTGTTCCACTGAAGACTTGCAAGCAGCCCTTTGAAACAGTGTTGGCAGAACTACTTAGTCACAGCATGGAGCTCCAGTCCTGATGATGAAGAGTACATCCAAATGTCTGTTAAGGACTGGACGAGGCCAACAGACATTTTCAGTCATTCAAGCATATGAAGCCAGTTTTTCCTCACAGTGAAAGCACATTTGTCAAAGTACTTCAACGAAAGCTAAAATATGTCAAGATATATAAATGAAATACGTAAGTACCTGATATGGCACTCTAAACCCAAACCTCATGGCAAAGCATTCTGACTCTATACGCTCTATAGGAAAAAAGTACACCCTGAATTCAGATGAATGAATTGTACTGAGATACTTACTCTGTGGAGGAGGCACACTGTTTTGCTTAATATTGGGACTAGAAACATCTGTCTCTTGCAGCATCTGTGGCACTTGGGAAGCGATCTTGTCAGAATCGCTCTCTGATACAATTACAGATGGCTCAGTAGAAACAGCAAGCGAAGGAGCCTCCTCAGGCTATTTGAAAAACAGAAAAAAAGTTTCCAAAAGTTCATTAAGTCATACAACAGTAAAACACTCTTATATGGTGTTATTTGGGCATTATACTTAGCAGCTGCTGAAAAGATGGGATTGAAAAATTAAGCCAACATTAAAATCCTTCAAAATTTTAAATCAAGGCTGCAAGACTATGGCTGCCATCTAGTGCCAAAACTTTTAGTTGCACACAAGCAAAGATGAACCACACGAATTCTTAAAATACATGACATGCAAAGAAAGGGAGAACAATCTAAAAATCACCAAGATCCTAAAAAGATTCTAGTATACATATTCAGAAGAGATGCAAAACAGCGACACATATGCATTTGGTTGCAAGGCAAACAAGCAAGCTGTATAGGTTCAAATATGCAACTCAAAAGCCAAAATAATTAAACTTTTATAATACTTAGAAAGCATTTGCAGTCATTCCTATCAACTGCTCAAAACACTCTGTATGCTTATATTAGAATAACAGATATTTGCGAGAGCTGTCAGAAAGTACTTCAGTGGAAACTACTGTAGGAGTAACTGCCAAGTAAATGATACTCCTAGTATTTTCCAATTATCTGGTCTACTTTGAAGGTTCCCACTATGGAGACAAGATGTTACTGTAACTTACTGTGTAGCACTTACTGGAATTACAGTAGAGTAAAACAGAAGTCAAAATGCAAAAACCATTCTGACATTCCAATAGGGAAGTCAGAACATAAAGATCATATGATCCCACAGCAGGTGACCTACTGACAAAAGGCTTCAAACAGGAGTGTATTAGAAAACAGTGCCTCAGTCAAGCAATAAAACCCAAACTTTAGGATGTTATAAAGAAGTCATGGCTATAGTTGTGCCACAACAGCCAGGACCTGGAACTATCGGAACAAAACAGTGAAATCTACATCCAGCCCTTGATGTGGATGTACACAGATCCTCCGTTATAGTCACCAGTTTGTACTATTTCCATTACTGTAATGTAAGCATCTCAAAAATCTAGTCAGAACATACAAAAGAGCAAAAAGATACACTTTTTTACTTTTCTTTTTAATCATATCATACTGAGTAAGAAGTTAAACAGCTTTAATTAAAAAAACCCAACACATGAATTTAGAGGGTAGCAGTTCTCTAACCTTTTATGAATAGAGGAGTTTGCTCTGCCCTTACACATCAACTGAAACAAATTTTTTAATAACTATAATTGCAGTATTTCTTCTAATCTACTGAAAATATGGTAATCTTGAAAATTTTTTTAATATCAACCATGCTGATAAAATGAACTCCCATCCTACAGGATTTCCAAGCTTGGCCAATTCTAATGTTGTCTAATGGTTGGCAATCATTAGCTACATAAATACAAATAGAGGCCACAAAGAGTGGCCTCTAAAACAGAAGGAGGACTTAAAGTTCCTAGTTGCGTGAGGTAATTGATTCAGGTCACTGGTATCATAGTTTTGCTAGGATAGAGTCACTCTCCACTTGCAGGTAAAGCAACTCAATTAAGATTTAAATGGCATACAGCTGTCGCAGGTTGACTAACAAACATGTTGCAACTTGAATGTTAAAGTATGCAGTATTACTGTAAATGTAATGATACAGATACATACAGCATTATCTGGATGTTTTTGCAAATACCATACTCCTGTCTGAATTTTGGATGAGGGAAATTGGATAGCAATACCAAACATTAAGAATGGGGTACTACTCTTTTCTAGGATATTCTGTGTTAAAACAGTTCAGAAAGGAAACCTGAAACAATTAATAAAGCCTATTTGATAATATAAATAGTTATATGTGTAATTCTACAATTTATTAATGAAGTAGTGACTTGTGAAACTGTTACAAATAAAGGATTTCCAAAGATATCTCTTCATTTAAAACCCGTGCCTGCTGATAAAATGGCAAAGGTTTCCACGCAGCCCAATGTATAATGTGGGAAAAATATCACCAGATAAAAACCAGAAGTGTTCAACATTCAGCTGTTTCTGGTCTTTATGAGGATATTCTGGATAGTAACTTATTTGTACTCAGTTTATTTTTCCTCATACTTGGTTCTCGTGTTTTGGAGCATTTGCTCAAGACTAGATTACCTATCTTGGAAACCTAAGTCATCCATTTCACACATCAGTCACAGACTGGTTCTAAAACTTTTTGGAACAGCTAAGTCAGACAATATCAGAAGGCATCTTTGCATATGTGAAATTACAATGAAGCCAAATCTGATGGCAAGGAGACTGGATAAAGACTGAAAGACCATCTGCATTGTCAGATACAACAATTCACAAATTGTCCTTTATCAAGCCCAACTAACTTCCAGAGAATGTTGTTTGTAATAGTTTTGTTTGTCCTTTGCCCCCAGACCAAGTTTAATACAGATTATGTCTTGTTTCACAGCTATACACAGGCACATATATGAACAGACTGAACTTAAGACTCGAGTAACAGGAGCACTCAAGCCCCCCAAAAATAGTTCACAGCGCAGGTCTACATCAGAGCTGATGTGATCGAATCACCTAAGAAGTTGGGTATGGTTTTAAACACTAAACAATTGAGCAAAGTCTACTGAAACCGGGCTGATAATTTGGCAGTGCCAACACCTTGTGAGAAAAAATAAAATACCTAACTGCAAATCAAAAGAATCATTACACGTAGCTGAAAAGTATTTTTCAAATTAATTTAGATTTCTAAAAAGCAAAAGCTAGCCTTTTGGAATGCACCAGTACACCTCTTTCTAGGTGTCAAAACACCCACCTTGATGTCACAATCCAAATATGAGTTTTCTGTCTACACATTTTCAACTATGGCCTCCAACACAAAACAATGTATTTGCTTTTAAGTTTTTTAAAAAAACCACACACTGCCAGGAAAAAAGCCACTTGTGCACATAGGCAAATGTCTTTTTTCAGATACAGCTTCAAAAAACCCCACAAAACCCAACTTTGCACTAGTCAGATAGACTAGGCAGCTGTTGCTAACCTTGAATAAAGGTTGAACTGAACCTAAACTAAATAATTATAGTAAAAGCTCTACTGCAATGTAGGATATTTAGAATAAGCTAAAAGTATGTCAGAATATGCTTTTCAAGGCACGTGTTCTCAGTAAACACTTTCTGTACTTTTTCTTTGGTGACTTGCAGCCTCTCATAAAAGATTCCATTCTAATATTTTCATTTGAATCTTAAGACCTTGTTATCTTTATAAAACAAATGCTTAGCAATTAAAAAGTAAAACTCAATATTCAGACAAATATTCTGTGGTACCAAACTGCTGTCTCACTGGTATTGTTCACTCTTTATGGAACACAAAACCAATACCACTAGAAATATTAAATACTTTCCTTCTTCCTACATTGTGATGCTTGTAGGATAACAGTACCTAAAAAAGCTGCTAGTTGGAGAAAGATTAGAGAGAACTTGTATTCTCTAGATTATTTGTTTCAACCGTGAGCTGAAGCAAACAGTTGGTTTGTGAATTGGTGTCCTGGTTTCAGCCGGGATAGAGTTAATGTTCTTTTTAGTAACTGGTATAGTGCTGTGTTTTGGACTCAGTATGAGAAGAATGTTGATAACACACTGATGTTTTCAGTTGTTGCTAAGCAGTGTTTATACCAAGTCAAGGATTTTTCAGCTTCTCATGGCCAGCCAGCAAGAAGGCTGGAGGGGCACAAGAAGCTGGGAGGGGACACAGCCAGGACAGCTGACCCAAACTGGCCAGAGGGATATTCCATACCATGTGATGTCGTGCCTAGTATATAAACTGGGGGGAGTGGGGCTGGGCGGGGGATCACTGCTTGGGGACTAACTGGGCATCGGTCAGTGAGTGGTGAGCAATTGCACTGTGCATCACTTGTTTTGCATATTCCAATTCTTTTATTATTATTGTCATTTCATTATTGTTACTATTATCATTATTAGTTTCTTCCTTTCTGTTCTATTGAACTGTTCTTATCTCAACCCACGAGTTTTACCTTTTTCCTTCTGATTCTCTCCCCCATCCCACTGGGTGGGGGGAGTGAGTGAGCAGCTGCATGGTGCTCAGTGGCTGGCTGGGGTTAAACCACAACAATTGGTTCAAATAAAAACTTTTCATATTCAGTCATTAACATTAAGCTCAGCACAGCCATTAAAATGATATTTAGACTGCATTAGGTCAGAATATAAGTTGGTAACATTTCATTCTGTTGCAATGAATCAGTAAAACATGCTATTGGTCTTGCACTCAGACCTGTTAGTTCTTAGGTTTCCCGATTTCAAAGTTTTGTAAGTTTATTGCTTGAATATTCAAACAAGAAAATAACTTGACAGTCATGAAAGTGACTACTGATTTAGAAGATACTGCTTTTCAGAGTAGACATCCTTTTTAAAACTTGTAACTGACCTATTATCTAAAACTCAACCTCTCAATCACCTTTATATTCATAAGCATATAGCCTGAAGCAGTATTCCTACTGTAACCTTACCTACACAAATTAATGTTTCAATGGACTTTGAGCACTACCAAATCAGAAATTATAACATATACCCAGTTTTGTACCCCTACCTTAGCTGGTTCACTAGTACTTATGGTCTTCAGAGAAAAAGCTATTTCCTGCTGTGGTCGAACTTTTGAGGTATCCTCCTGAAATTCCTCTCCAGCTTCTCTATCCAGTTCTTCAGTGTCCTACAAAAGCAGGGGGGGGGAGAAAAAAGAAAAAAAGAGCCTGTGTTTGCAGTGAAGTTCTGACTCTTCTTCCCTGCACATCAATTTTGTTGCCATAATCAGATTCTATAACTAAGAAAGTCTATCTAAAAAAAATTATAGTGGGCTAATATTAGCCTATGCTAACACTCAAAATTTATAGAACTACATAATACAAAAATACCTTGTAAAAGTATCATGATAAGACTTGACTGCTCTCATTTCTGTGGTTTGTTACAAGTAAAATGTTTTAAAATGCAAGCTCTGCATATTATCATGTTCAGTCTTCTATCATATATTAAGCTCTAATAATATTTTTGCAACACAATTTAGTCTGTCATGATGCCTGTAAAACAAACCTCTCAGTACAAAAACTGAAAATATATCCAAAGTATACAGGAGTCTCAACCTTTACTCCTTAAAAACTCTAATGGTGGAAGGTTTTCATTTTGCGTGAGGAATTAGAGTAGTTACATTTTTTTATAGCACCAGAAGAATCCTGTGGTGGTGAACAGTAAGCAGAATACAGGTCTCTGGTTTTAAGCTGAAAGCACCTCTTGAGACATTGTTCCTTCACTTATTTCCCCTGGAACCTTGTGAAAATGCAGTCACAGTCTAAGTCTGTTGATTCCTGACAGGAAAGAATATATATTGCCTTACATCTAGCTCTGAAGATAGCTTCCACTGCCTTGACAAACACTGAAGTCAACAAATACAAGTGTGAACACTTAAGTATAATCAATGACAAAAATGATACTGTTTAAATGAACATGCTCAATTTTCAGAGGATAAATATACAAAGCTTAAGTGAGTTTGAAGTAGGATTGGCAAGTTAAATTACTAAACTGCTATAACAAGGATAACTTATCTGCGATGTATTAGCAGTTCTGTCTGCTCCTATCGAGCAACACCCCTCAATTTTCCATAAAAATTTAATACAGAGAAATACTCATTTTTAAACTGATGATCTCATAGACTGATAGATTGAAAGAAAAAGTAACAAAATCAGAATGGTTGGAGACCAATGGGTAGAATAAATGAATCTGATTATGTTAATATGGACAGTAGGATTCCATTTGACATATACAACTTTAAAGGCAGCTCATAGGCCACGGAAAAAAAAATAATTTCAGAATGCATTCACTGACCTTAAGATCCATGCAAGATATCCGCAAACGCCTGTTAACCATAACCTATTAATCTTGACTTACACTTGGAGTCATTGCAGATACCAGTACATGACAGATTTCAATTACAAAAAAGCTGCAGTCCTAGTACAGTCAGTTTGAATTTGCCTCAAATAAAACACTGTAAATTGACACAAGCATCCACCTCCACATAGACAATTTTAAAACAATTCTATGTAATAGGACTTTAACCTTTTAAAATTGTTTTAATAAAATCTCAGACTGAAAACATGATAATCATAAAAAGCAAATCCAAAGCAAGAATGACTGAAGTAATGCTTTCCCTCTCTCTCCAATTCACCTAGTCAGATTCAACTGAGCATTTAACATTTTGTAAAGAATGTAAATTATGAATGGCTGTCACTATAAGCAGCAGTATGTATTCTAAGCATAAGCTATTAAAAGCTTTTTCCTATTAGAAAAGTACTTGTTTTCATCTATTCAAACATGATTCAATTGCCAAGTGAAGTGCAATCTGCTTTTGCTATTTTTACAACAAATCTGTTTCAATGTAATTCTTCAAAAGCTATTCAAGTAACAGCGAAAACTCCAACCATCCTCAGTGTGCAAATACTCTCATTAAAATCTGACTCACAGAGTAGCTCCACCTACTGAGTTCGAGGCATTGATACTTCGCTTTTTCACATCAAGCTATGAAAGTACTTCAGAAAACCACTATATTCTCGTAGAATTGTACTTTAAAACAGCTTAAGAGAAAACTTCAATTTCTCTCATTCTCCTAGCTAGCTATATCTGCCAAGGCAGCTGTCTTTCAAAGGACAGGAGAAGGCGGCTTCCCATGCAGAGGAAAGTTCCTCCTGAAGCATCCCTACAGTACAGAATACTGATTTGATAGAAAATAAGTAATTCAGGATAAATACTTTCCACATATTTCATGCTTTCCATAAATCCAGCAAAACTACGTTGTATTCACAAGTCAAACATGGAATAATTAAAATTAAAGGAAATATTAGTAAGACAAGGATTACTTTAACTCTTCAGAAACAATAGTAGACAATCCAATACCATAAGGAAATTAATTTCCCCAAAATAATTTTTGCTTAAGACACTAATATACAAAAATAGGGTGATTTTGTGAATTCCTCACAATTGCCTTTCAGACTGTCCAGATTTTGTTCCATTTACCTGCACAGGAGAGTTAGCTTCTTCACCCTGCTTCTTCTTTTTCTTCTTCTTTTTCTTGGATTTGCCACTTGTAGAACTCTGAAGAATTGGCTCTGCTTTTTCTCTTTCATTATCTGAAGCCTTCATGCAGGAACATAAGGTATTTAGCATTTCAAATGACAATGAAACATGCCTTCTATAGACTAAACACAAATTAATAGCTGTAAGGAATTTAATCGCATATAAAAGTATAAATGAACACAACCTTATCTGTTCAGTTCATTTCAGGAAGGCCACATTCTTTACGTGCTATCTGGTAATATAGGTACAGGAGTTGGGAATCATAGAATCATAGAATCATTTCGGTTGGAAAAGACCTTCAAGATCATCAAGTCCAACCATTAACCATGCCCCCTAAACCATGCCCTGGAGTACCCTATCCACTCGCTTTTTGAATACCTCCAGGGATGGTGACTCAACCACTTCCCTGGGCAGCCCATTCCAATGTTTGACAACCCTCTCAGTAAAAAAATTTTTCCTAATATCCAACCTAAATCTCCCTTGCCTCAACTTGAGGCCATTTCCTCTTGTCCTATCTCCAGACACCTGACAGAAGAGACCAACACCCTCCTCACTACAACCCCCTTTCAGGTAGTTGTAGAGAGCGATAAGGTCTCCCCTCAGCCTCCTCTTTTCTAGACTGAACAACCCCAGATCCCTCAGCCGCTCCTCATAAGACTTGTGCTCAGGGCATCATGTACTGGTGGCATGGAAGTACTGTTTTCCATACAGAGAACTAAATATTGTTAAGAAGTATTTACGAAAACAAATCTAAATCCTCTCTTAGTCTATAATGAGAAGCTAATCCTTATATTATGGTGAGACAGTAAGATCTGACATGGAACAAAGTGGCTTCTATTTTCTCAATAACAACGTTCAGCATTTTCCTTCTCTGTGTACCCATTAAACACAATTGTGCTACTCTTATCAGTGTAAAAGAGATGAGAGATTACCTTTGTCACCACCCTTAAGTTACTTTAAGAAATGGCACTGGTAAGGGCAAAATCTTGGAGCTAAGGAGAAAATATCACCTTTTACCTTCTGAACATCAGATATCTCTTCAGGTTGAGGAACAGAAGCAACTTTTTCTTCATCTACCCAGTTTCCCCACTCCTCTGCTGGTGCATTCCAATCAGAGCTGGGATCAGCTGAAGAAAGTCCATCTACAAAGATTAAAAAGATTTTCAGGAATGCCTCCTTACTTTACAGGTGCTCTCTGACAGTTTAAAAATGAAAAAAAAAAAAAAAAATCTATGCATAAAACCACTTCCTGATATCAAGATATAAATATTAATTTCCTGTATTTCTGAAAAAAATTTAAAGATTTTAAATATCGGTGGAAGACTTTTGTAAGTAAGGAGTAAGACTTGGTTATTTTACAGAGCAATCAGATTACAAACTAGTCACAGCGGCAGCTAGCTAATTGCAATTGCTTTGAGATACTTTTCTTGACTATGTAAAGGACAAATTTAAGAGTTGTTCTCTATCTTAAACATTCTTCCTAGTTTGTGAAAAAATTAATATGAACTGTAACACTGATCAATCTTACCTTAGGTAGAATCCTTTACAAGTGATATATCTGAAAGTGTAAATCTTACTGAGCCAAAAGTCATCTTGTAACACTGACATTTTTTAATAACCTTATTTTTTCCAAGACTCTAAGTCCCTACTCCATTTTGCTACCGTTCATTTATGATGGCACATATTTATGCTGTCACACAGAAATGACAGATTTAAAGGGTCAGTTACATAAAAATTAAAAATATCTGAAGGGAAGAACTAAGCCTTAAGACTGTCTGTTTAGTAGAAAGTTACAGCACACCGATTTTAAAACAGAAGACCTTGTAAAAGATCATCTTTCATTTCACATTTATATTAACATCACAAATATTTCTCACCCTCAGTCTATGCCAAATTGAAGAAGAGGCAAACATGGTCTGCAAACTACAGTGGGATTCAGTTTAAACATTTGAAAATTAAGTAAAAATGAAAAGCAGTAATAAACCCAATTAAATTTACTGGCAAACATTATGAAACCAAAAATACACTAAGAGATCTTACAACTACTTACAATACTTTTTCAGCTCTTGCTTTCATATAAAAATATTACCTCAATTACACTTACTTTGGACACTAAAATTTACTGATTTGAAAAAACAATTACTGCCCAACATAACACTTCACAGTTTATCTACTGCCCTCTCACTAGTCGCTTTAAGAAAAAAAATTCATTCTTTTTTATTAATAGTAAAAATTAGTAGCATTTGTACATAGAGTTAATTTCCTTGTCCTGAACCTGATAAAGCAGTAATGTGTATCTGTGTATCACATTGGTCTAAACATCCATTATTTCCCCACTTCTATTAGTGTACACTTCAATTAGTTGATATCTATGACCGAATTACCCTATTAACACAAGCTATAGCCATAAACATTTTATGCTCAGAAACATGAATGAATTATGCTTTTGATAATATGTAAAATTGATTACTTTCAAATGATAAACTGAAATGTGCTTCCCTTATCCTTAAACCAGATAAAAGAAAAGATAAGTTTCAAAATGATCTGGTATCAGAACAGTCATGCAAAAACTGGTGGAATCAAGGAGTGCATCAAACCACCCCACTTCTGCAGTCATTAAACGAGAAATTGTTCTTAGAGAGAAGGTAACATGCAAGGCAGCTTTTCTGGTCAACTTCTTGACCAATTTTTCAGGTCAATGACCTAATGAGAGGCACTAAACTGTTTTTCTTAAACATTCTTGCATCTGACTGAATAAAGCTATCAATTACAAGGCAGTTCAAAAAGTCAGTTTAAGGCTGAAAGCTTTCTTCACAGGTACAGTTTCACTAGTAAATACTTAGGAATGGCTGTAACTTTATTATACTACAGCCCTGTTTAGGGAGAGACTGTGGTAAGAACTACAAGAATATTGTGAAATTGGCAGGGAGGGGAAAGGGAGAGTAAACACCAATTTTACTACAATTCCCAAGTAACTTCAGTGATTTCTATCCCGTATATGCTTTCTATACACATAAGAACTTCCTAATGTTTGCTAAATAAGAAAGTAAGTTATACTAAATATCAGAGTCTTATGTCACATTAAGTTTTCAGTAAGGAACAAACATGTAAAATGAAACTGTGACTCAAATACAATCTGCTAAATGCATCTTTTGCAGACTTGCAGTACATTTTTCTCATCATTTGCATTGACTGTTTGATTACCAAAATTTTCTGGCAGAAATCAGAACTACCTTAAAATGCATGAGCTCTCTTTCACTTCTGAGTTTAATATCCAAGTATTTTTCCTAAAAATTAACCATTTTCTATTATCATTCGTCAAAATACTTTTTCCTGCTGTCTTCAAACTGTCGATTAACTTTACAGAAGTGAAACATTCCAGGTTTTTCTTCAGATGCTCAATGCTGGCTAATACAAGTAGCTAATATAAGCAACTACACTTTAAAGTAACAGTAAGTAACAAAATTTTGTTAATGAACATTTTAGAGGAACATACTTAACCCAGACCATTCATCATCAACAGGGGGTTGAGCATGACTTAAATCCCACTGAAAATCAGAAGTACCAGCCTGAGAAACTGACTCACTGTTGGATCCTGAAAGGGAATAAATAGAATTGTATTCGTAAGTTAACAAGCTTCCTGTGTTTTCTTGGGTAAAGAAATTCCAAAGTAGGAAAGGAAGACAGAAGGCTCAAAGAAAAAAGTCTGATTCTAAGGACTGCACAGGACAGGAAAACTACAAGGCTCTTGAAAATGAGATATATTCATAAAACAAGGGAACTGAAGAAGGAAGACAAAATTAAGTCCGGAGAAGAATGTGGAAAAAAAGATAAGAAGGGTGAATAACAGCAGTCTATAAGGCTTACAGCAGTCCCCTCAAACTGAAAAATACAATGAATATTTACGGGTAGTGAAATTATTACCCTATATCAGTAAGAAGTCTTACAGGGAGAAGCTTAAAAGAAAAGAGTACTAGAAAGAAACCTCATAAATTACATTGCAGGTATCACAATTATATTATTCATTACTAAGAATCCAATTCTCATTTCAAGTAAAAGGTTTCAGGAACATAAAAGCAGCACGACAAACAACAGTGAGGCCAATACCAGTCATGATAACAGAAAGTGTTAGACATGTAACATCATTATTTTAAGAAAAATAAGGCATCAGCAAACAGAAACCATTTTATAAAGAAAACAAAACCAAAAACCTTAATTGTGAGACTGAAAGAAATTAATATATTACTGTCGTGGTTTAACCCCAGCCAGCAACTAAACACCACGCAGCCGCTCACTCACTCCACCCCCACCCAGTGGGATGGGGGAGAAAATCGGGAAAAGAAGCAAAACCCATGGGTTGAGATAAGAACGGTTTAATAGAACAGAAAAGAAGAAACTAATAATGATAATGATAACACTAATAAAATGACAACAGCAATAATGAAAGGATTGGAATGTACAAATGATGCGCAGTGCAATTGCTCACCACCCGCCGACCGACACCCAGCCAGTCCCCCGAGCGGTGAATCCCTGCCCCCACTTCCCCATTCCTATACTAGATGGGACGTCACATGGTATGGAATACCCCGTTGGACAGTTTGGGTCAGGTGCCCTGGCTGTGTCCTGTGCCAACTTCTTGTGCCCCTCCAGCTTTCTTGCTGGCTGGGCATGAGAAGCTGAAAAACCCTTGACATTAGTCTAAACACTACTGAGCAACAACTGAAGACATCAGTGTTATCAACATTCTTCGCATACTGAACTCAAAACATAGCACTGTACCAGCTACTAGGAAGACAGTTAACTCTATCCCAGCTGAAACCAGGACAATTACTTTATGATGAGACTTATTTTTGAAATGAAGTTTAAATAGGACCATAGCTACCTGGGTGTCTCTATTTTATAAACACCTCTGCAAAAGATACCTCAGATGATGGCAACCGTGACACATTCTCATTTTTTGCTAGCCAGTTACAAGTAAGAAGTAAATACTTATTCACGTGATCACTTTGCATTACAACATTGCTGGCTAAGGTGCATCAAAGATGATGAATATACTTCACTATCTTCACACTTCTCTCTCGATTAAAGTTGGAATGGTGGTATTGCAGACGAATCTTAGATCAGTCTGTCATCCCACTTTATTAACTAAACTTTCTTAAGTTTTAGCCTAGAGACTGAACTTGAATTCAAGTGGCTCCCTGGGAAATGTTATTTTATTAAAACTCTCCATACAATTAAGACTTTGTTTCTTCTTTTTCTTTAAGACAAGGTTTCTGTAAGTTTTTATTAGGTGAACTGTTCTTTGGAAAGTCTGATAAATTAGACCTTGGCATTTTAACTTCTTTGTTATGCGGGCTTAGATGTGCACAGAGAATGAAGCGCTCGTGAGCTGTAGGACACTGAGCTTGAGTTCCACAGTTAAAAGTCTGTAAACTGCAATACAAGTAAGCATAGCCCAAGTGCGTAAGCACTTGGCCAGCTACTTCCTAAAAGAAAATAGCCAAGCCAAGCTCATTAGATAACTGGAATAAGCAAGCAAGAGCAGAAAACCTGACATATGATCCCTTTATTGTATAATAAATCACTGCAGCACTTATGTCAGTAGTTTAACACACAAGATTTGTTATGAAGCCAGGTTTGCACTCTACAGCAGTTTCACGCTTCAAAACAAGAAAACCCGAGCTCAGCTTTCCCACCCGTCATACAGAGAAAAGACTCAAGACTTCAAATCCTGCCTATGGAACATATTTTGAAAATAGTGCTTCAGTTCCTTGAAGGGGAAAAACATAACCATCAAATAACAAATCTCTCAGAAGATCAGGGTAAAGAGACTTTCCTAGAAAGCAATCTTCAGATCTCCAAGTTGAGACATAGCAACACTGAGCAATCTCTTATGCCCATTATTTACTCAACACACAAACAGGAAGGCTAAATAAGAAGCATCACCTTCTTATTGATCTAGCTTTTGATTATCAATTTAAAACAGTTACTTTATTGCATAATTTCAGCATAACAAAAAAGCTTTCTAGGCTTTCATAAAACATGTTTTCCACCTGTTTCCAGTTACCAGTACTATTTTCAAAGAACAATGAGAAAGATGCATATTAGTAAGACTTGGCAAATTTTATTTCCACCTGGTGGAGCAGCAGAGAGTGGAAAAATCTTTGGAAGGGCATACATACCAGAAACTCCAGGAGTTAATCCAAATGAAGAGAAAGAAGTAGAATTCTGTTCAGAGGTATTAATCCTTGCATCCACATTCCAAGCAGCTGTGGAGGGAAAAAAAGAAAAAACAACCGAACTTCACATTGCTGGCCATGTTGAAAAAGTTAGCTATTTAATTACGAATAGGGTCAGGAAAACAGTGGACATTCCAGCCATGTTAACATTTCACACAACTGAGGGCATTATTTTGCTTATTATATCAGACAATCAGTGCTGACAGAGATGTGACTGTATGAACACTCAGCTTGAAACAATTTTCAAGCTTTCTAAGGTCTTCTTCCCTCAACAGCCTTTTGTATATATAAACTTCTCACAAAAGAAAAGTAAATTATGTTTTGAGCCCCAATCAACTACTTGTAGCTTTTATTTAGAATTACATTTATTTGACTGGGGGGGTGGGCACTCAAAACTGGACAGAGTATTCCAGATGTGGTCCATGAAGTGGATAATAACTATCTCCAATCTATTGACTCCTGTTAATACAGCCCAGAATACTGTCGGTGTCCTTTGCTGCTGGGGCCTATGGCTGGCTCATGTCCAGCTTGGTGTCCACCAGGACTCCTTATCCACAGAGCTGCTCTCCAGACAGTCAGTCCCCAGCCAGGGGTGCTTCCTACCCAGGTGCAGCACTTCATATTTGTCCTTGTTGAACTTCCTCAGCTTCCTGTTGGCCCATTCCTCCAGCTGGTCCCTCTGGATGGCACCCCTGATGTGCATTGTATCTACTGTTTCCCCTCTCCTGCCTCAAGTTTGGTGTAATCTGGGAATCTGATGTGAATGACATTCTGTTGCCTCCTCCAGGTCATTTATAAAAATGATAAACAGGACAGCTCTCAGTACAGAGCCCTGTGATATCCCCCTTGTTACCACCTTCCAGGTAGAGGATGACTCACTAACCACTACCTTTGAGCCTGACCAGTTTTTCAATCATCCTAACTTGGATACAATAATACTGTGAGAGACAGTGTTGAAAGCATTACTAAAGTCATCATAAAAGACATCCACTGCTCTCCCCTCACTCACAAAACTAGTAATTTTACCAGAAGCAAATCAGCCTGGTGAGGCATGATATATTCTTGGTAACAAAACCAACAACAAGCTGGTCACAGTCACTAAGAACTACCTTATTAGAATATACAGCAGAATACATTTAACTGGAATATGCAAGAAGCCCTTTGCCTCTACTTGGCAATAATAAAGCTTCCAACTGTACAGCAGGTCCAGCCTCAGGAACCACGTTTCACAATATGTGAGACAAATAAAACAGATCTAGACTAAAGCAACGTTACTGACTACAAAGGAACACTGCTTTCTAGAAGAGACTAGGATAACTTAGATTGAACAGTGGGAAGGATCATATTAGAGCATCTGCTAATAAGTTGAAGATTGTTGCCCAGAGAGAAACGAAGAATTCTCTTCTCTATTATTATTATGGACAGTACAAGTGATAAAGGCAAAAAATTGTACTGGAGAAGGCTAAAAACAATTTCTAATGAGAAAAACAGTGTAACACTAGATGTCACAAGAGCTGAACAATCTTTATGCCTGGAGCCTAAACAAACGTCTGCCAAAACCAAACATAGTTGATTTGATCATGTTGGAGCAAGAGAATAGACTTATGGCCTGGGTTTTAAAAACATCTATTAAAAAAAGAAGTTATACTTCAAAATGACTTAGTAATCACTTTCAGAATTTTGCGAAAGTGATATAAAGAATTTTATTCCTTCACAGAATTTTATTTCAGATAAACTCCAAAAAACCAGTTAAACTAAAAACAGACATAGATGTTAAGCCGTCAGAACTTACAGTAAAGAGAAACTGCTTACTTCGCATTTCACTAGACCACTCCAAGATTTTTTTAATAATTAAACATAAAGCTATTTAAGAGATTCACTACTAAAAAATACACTTATGTAAAAATGCTTAAGTAAAGCAAGTTTTCTTCAGAATAGCTTACCAATAGGAGTGAACAAAGAACGCTCTTTCCAGGGCCTGCCCACCAGGGTTACACCCCAGTCCTTTCCATTTCCATTGGCATCGCCAGTGTCCTGGCCCCAAGCCGATGTCTCAGTCTTCCTCTTCCCAGCTGCAGTTGAAGGAACAGATGTCCATTTCTCCTCCCCTACACCAATCTGTGAGGAGATTTTTACAGACTTCTCATTCCAGCTTCCTCCATTTACTGTATGGCTTTCACTCAATCCTGGAGAAACTTAAATACGAGCATAACGAAAGCATTATTTTAAATAAGAACTGGATGAAGAATTAAAATATTACTTACGTGCACATACACTTAACAATAAAAAAAAAAGTACAAATGAACAGCAGCTTTGCTACACCGGTGTGATACAGAAGAGCTGCTGCTCTGTCTCAGCTGATTTTCCAGTTCAGATGATATGCACCATCTGTCTACTAACTTGAGAGGGAGGAAAAAACAGCACCAACTGCACTCTCTTTCCTGCATCCCTTTCTTTATAAGGCTGATATCTGGACGAACCAGTGCCTCTAGATTAAAAAACAAATGGGGTGGGGGTGATTCCAACACTGCCATGTAATTTCTCTTACAGAGTATGGTGATGATTTGTAGAAAACCCCATGCACTAAATGGAGAATAATTTCTGTTTCATAACTGCATAAAGCAGTTCTTTAAACAGGAAGTAGAAGAAATGACCAAGGATTAGAAAATTCTTCCCAAACACCACACAGGATTTACAAAGAGCATAGCTTTCATATTGACCAAAGTGTCCATCAAGGTTAGAGGAAAAAATCATGGTAACACTTTCAAAATAATAAGCAATATATCTGGCATTACACAAAGGTAAAAGACCACAAGACAGCAACAGTCTACCCCGATGAGAAATTACTAGCCATAGCAAGTTTAATATATACTTTGAGTCAGTAGTACACTGAGACATAAAGATCATCATAAAACTTTTTTTTTTAAATTTATGTCCCTATAAAACATAAAGGCTAATGGTCACCTGGTGCACCCAGCCTGACCTATATATCACAAACCTTTCTCAAAAGGCTCTGTGTATCAAATCCTCTCTCTCTCTTTTTATACATGCAGTGTAAACAACAGAAAACCTGCTCATTTACAAACAATTACACAATACCTGCACATTGCAAGTGTAACACTTAAATAGTCAGCCCAAACCTGATGCACAAGTCAGTCAATATCATATGCTGTATTGGGTTTGTGTGGCAAGGTTTTGGTAGTGGGGCAGGGTTACAGGGGCGGCTTCTGTGAGAAGCTGCTAGAAGCTTCCCCTGTGTCCAATAGAGCCAATGCCAGCCGGCTCCAAGACGGACCCGCTGCTGGCCAAGGTCAAGCCCATCAGTGACAGTGGTAGCACCTCTGGAATAACATATTTAAGAAGGGAAAAAAAAAGTTGCTGTGGCACAGAAACTGCAGCAGAAGAGAGGAGTGAGAACATGTGAGAGAAACAACCCTGCAGACCCCAAGGTCAGTGAAGAAGGAGGGGGAGGAGGTGCTCCAGGTGCCAGAGCAGAGATTCCCCTGCAGCCCCTAGTGAAGACCATGGTGAGGCAGGCTGTCCCCCTGCAGCCCATGGAGGTCCCCATGCTGGAGCAGGTGGATGCCCAAAGGAGGCTGTGACTCAGTGGGAAGCCTGTGCTGGAGCAGGCTCCTGGCAAGACCTATGGACCTGTGGAGAGAGGAGCCCATGCTGGACCATGTTTGCTGGCAGGACTTGTGACCCCGTGGGGGACCCACATTGGAGCAGTCTGTGCCTGAAGGACTGCAGCCCATGGAAGGGACCCACGATAGAGCAGTTTGTAAAGAACTGCAGCCCGTGGGAAGGACCCACGTTGGAGAAGTTCGTGAAGGACTGTCTCCTGTGGGAGGGACCCCACGCTGGAGCAGGGGAAGGGTGTGAGGAGTCCTGCCCCTGAGGAGGAAGGAGCGGAAGAGACAATGTGTGATGAACTGACCATAACCCCCGTTTCCCATCCCCCCTACGCTGCTGAGGGGATAGGTAGAGAATTCGGGAGTGAAGCTGTGCCCGGGAAGAAGGGATGGGTGGGGGGGAAGGTGTTTAAGATTTGGTTTTATTTCTCATTACCCTACTCTGGTTTGATTGGCAATAAATTAAGTTAATTTTCCCCAAGTCAAGTCTGTTTTGCCTGTGATAGTAATTGGTTGAGTCATCTCTCCCTGTCCTTTATCTCGACTCATGAACCTCTTGTTATTTTTTTCTCTCCCCTGTCCAGTTGAGGAGAGGGAGTGATAGAGCAGCTGCGTGGTGCTTAGTCGCTGGCTAGAGTTAAACCACCACATATGCCAAAAAAACCTACAGATCAAGTATTTTATTCATCAAATGAACTCACACCTCAGGCAACATGAACATGCCACATTCAAGGCAGCCTCACTGGCAAGGAATTGATTAGGTGAGATATGCCTAGATTTTCTCAGACAAATCACTTCCAAACACAGACGTCTGTAAGGTCACCATCGCTGTACTTAAAACCACTGCCCTTTCTCCACAGCACTAACATTGTTCATGTCAGTCAACATCCTCTAAGGGTAATATGATGTCTTAGGGGAAGGCAACAACAAAACCAGCAGACAGACAGAAACCAAACTAGCTGGTAGAAAAACTCTTTTGTAACCTCACCTACTTGGAAACCTGCAAGGCAGCTTAAGTCCTGAAGCAGGAGCTTGATTATTCTGTGTTTATCATCCTATTCTCCCATCACAAACATTTACCTTCTATATGACCAGCAAGTTTTCACAGAATCACAGAAAACTTAAAATTGGAAGGGATCTCCAGAAGTCACCTAGTTCTACCTTCTGCTCAAAGCACAGCTAACTTCAAAATTATACCACATTATTCACGTTCTGGAAATCATAAAGGCTGACAGTTCAAAGCATCTCTAGGCAATCTTATGAAGAGCTTTTTTCCTCATGGCCAGTCAGAATTTCCCTTACTGAAGCTTGATTATTGCCTCCTGTCCTCCCATTATGCACCTCTGAAGAATACAGCTCCTTCCTTCTGTGCTATGGTCCAGGAAGTTTGTATGTGAAGTAAAGCTCTCAAAATCTAGCAGAAAGTGATTCACTTTCTGGATCTGGGTGCTTTTAATAACTCATTTGTTGACTTGCTTAATTACACTAACTACTTTTCATTAAAGCAACACCACTACTGTTGGCTATGAGTAAGAAACAACCATCCTGATTTCATTGTGCCAAACTAAGTCACTAAGTATACTTAGTATATATACTAAAGTATTACTATAGCAGTATCTCTTACTAGAAAACTGCTAAGATTCACTAGTCAATCACAGTCTAAAAATCACCAAATATTTTAACAATTACATATATGACATATAATGTCATGCATATTTATTTATAAACATACATTTCTATTTAAGTACTTCCAAAATGAATGTAAAGAACTGATTAACTCATGTATACAATCTGAAACAAGTGCAAACTGCAATAATCAGGACTGGTATCTTTGAGCTCTGCTATTATCTGTATTAATTTTTTCTTTGAGCAAATAATCAATTCATTAACACAAAAAAGTAAGTTTGAAAAGCTAGGATAAAGAATTTTTAAGTGGAGCCTGAGAATAAGCTTTATTGTTCTGTAAGTAATAATTTGTATGATATGTAATGTCTGAAAATTCTAGATACTGAATCCTTTTTCTACATGTAACAGAGACCGTTTTCAACCTGTTAAGAAGTAACTGCAACTTAGAAGTATAACATTTGCATAGCCAAAAAAGCCAGCTGCATAATAAAGCTCCAGATCAGTAACTTCAAAAATCCTGCACTGACAATTTGTGTTTTCACTTCTGTAGAACACTTTTCTAGTTACTTAGAATGCCTAATAACGAAAGCCTTTTACCTTGTGGAATAGATGACTCCCCCTTTGCAGGTTTAGAGCTGCTAACTTGCGCATTCAGAAGCGTATCACCTGATTAAGAAGTAAGAGGAAACAGAGCTAGAGTAAGTTTTTTCAAATAGCAACACCTGTAAAAATCTAAAAGAGTATCCATCACTGATACTTTAAGAAAAAAACCCAACATCAATACCTCAAAGTAAACCAAGACATTTCCAGAAAACTTAAGAATAAAATTAAAATGCTCTATTTTTTATTATTTGTGTTTATTTTGCAGACAGAATGAACTCAAAACTGAGTTAGGGCCTATAAACCAAGTAACTGCAGATTTCAAAGAACTCTAGCTAGGTTCCCAAGAACAGAGAGCAGAAATCTAAAACAAAGGCTGTCATTTTCAAGCAAAGGGCAGCTCTAAGTATTTCAGAAATATATAGCTATTTCTAACTTCTACCTTACCATGAAAACACTAGATACAGCTGAATTCTCTTCAGATTAGTTTGGTGCAAGGTGATATATAAGAACATACAATGCAAAGAACATACAATAAAGGACTCTGGCTAGAGAGGTTACAGTAGTTATGGCTAGCCCCTGAGTATACAGACAGTTGGAATTACCATTTCTTTAAGCTGTTTGTGTGTAAATGGACAGAAAAAAAGAAAACGGGAAACAATTGATGTAGTCCTCAAGGACAAGAATCATGCACTCCGTCAAGATGAAAACAAGTGTCAATAAACACACCAGGCAAGGCATGCAAATTTCAGTAAATCATTACTATGTACCAGACAGTTGCTAAGCTCAGTCTTTTTGTCACGTTGCTAGAACATCAAATTTAATGTAATTAAAGCACCAAATGTATCAGCAGGTTAAAAGTATGTCAGAAAACTACACTGTTTGTGTCTTCAGATTCTTTTAGCTTCTTAAACCATTTCTCAGTTGCAGCCAAATACGAATTCCTGTGCCTACACACAGTTTAAACCAGCCCATGCAACTTTTTTCTGAAACAGTAGCAGCCATAGAAGCTAAAATCTACATTTGCTTATTGAATCCTTAGCTATAATAATTGATTACTAATTTCAGCCAGATGTGCCCCACCATTATGAACAGCTTTTGTACAGGTACTACTAAATCTATGTTAAAATGTCTACATGTTAAGCAGTGAATGATCTGTAAAGAGAACTCATGGGCATAACCTCCCTACAAGGAAGCGTTCAAAAAGTTAAGGAGTTGGTGCTGCCTGCAGCAGTGCTGAGGGTGCCTTTGAATTTTCCAGAAACATAAATGGCAGAGTCAGCAGAGCACAAGTAGGGATGGGGACACATGCCTATGCAGCTGTGCAGCTACTGACAGAGGACCAGTGTGGATGCCAGTGTCTCAGCCACTTACTCCAGAATGTTCTCTCCTGAGCTTCCCTGAAAGTGTGGCTCAAAAAAAGGGGAGTTTTGCACAATGAAAAGTACTTTTACATAGCTTGAAATAATTTCCTCAAGAGTTACACCTCCAAATATAACTACCATACTTCCAAAACAGAGTCATTATTTAAGCATTCAAGTAAAGTTATCTTTCTAGAACACATTCACAGACCTATTGACCATCATACCTTTATTTTTTCTGAGAACGACCGGAAGTGATGATGTAGGCATCAGTTGTTCAATGGATACAGTAACTGTATTTTCCACTCCTTGGAGATTTGATTCTCCTGAGCCACCGTCAGTCAGCACCTTGTCTCGCTTACGCTGCTGTCGCTTCTCTCTGTTACTGATTTTTGTTTCCCAGGTTCCTAAAACATCCCCCAAATGAAAACATCACTAAATAAGTCAGAGAGCAAAAAGGAAAGAGTTTTAGCTTGTTTCACATCAAGCTGAAGTCTCCGTACAGGTTCAGCTTAAAAATGACAGACATGGCAGTCAACTTCAACATTAGTTTGAAAACATGGACAACTGGCCAAAGCTAAGTTTTTCTGGATGCAATGCAGTAATATTTTGCTTCACAGAGCAAAACATGAAGAACATGAGTTCTACTATTCAGGACTTTTCTCATTTTTTGTAAGTTTAACTTAAAAAAAAAAAAAAAAAAAAAGGCAGTTGAAGTTATTAAATACTGTTGTTTCAGATTGCCAGACACAATATGCAACTATGGAGTTATGACAAAATGAGTTCCTTGTATTCCTTTATGAAGCACAAACAAGTAAATCTTACACAGCATTTAAGCAAAAATATGTCTAATTGCACTTTTGTGTATATTTGTGTTCAGTACCTTCATCAACTTCCTTTCCATCTAGACGTGACATATCCTGAACCGTTTTAGCATCTCCTTTTGATTTCTTTTTTTTCTTTGACTAGAATAAAAATAAAACATTATCTTAATAATTACTTAGTGATCACTTGTCATAGTGATTTAGAATTCCACCCCTCCCCCTGAAATACAGGAGTAAATCTGAAACAGATTTTCCTGAACAACCTTCACTAGGGACAGTCTCTTGAAAGGAGTACTAAACACTACTAATTCCTAAATATAGGTTAAGACTACTGAAGTAACATGAAAGTCTTACGCAGTACACAAATGGCAGGTGGGGGGAATGACTACTTATGCTACAGAGCACAAAGCCTGGTGGAAGAAGCTATGCTGATGGCATCACAGTCACAGAGGAGTAATGAACTGTTTGGCAAGCAGATCCCACTCTGGCAAAATTTGTTTTGTGCAGAAGCAAGTATGAAGTTATACAGGGAGAAATAAATAATGCCAGTGACTCCTTTAAAAAAAAGTGGGTAAGAGAATTCCAGCTTGGAAAATGACTTCAAAACAGGAACTGTGATTAGAGCCCATTTAACAGATGTACAGGGTTTTTTCCCAATGTTTCACAAGTTATGGCTTCTTGGCTATACAAGCAGAGATAAACAAAGAAGAACAGAGATGACTACTTCTGCAAGCAGTTTTGGTGCAACAGGTAGCGACATGAAGCGTTAAAAAGATAATATTGAGAAAAAAAGATGCAAAATGACCCAAGATATTGGGAGAGAGTATACTGCAGAAAGCTTTGGAGTTTAATCTTTTGATAAGCTAAAGTGATGGCAAATTGACTTAACTACCTTCTTAGAAAGAAAATACAGTATTGAAAAGCTTTTCAATCTAGTGAAGAAAGGTGTGAAAACTACTAGGCAACCTGAATGAAAAAAAAAACAGCCTTTTTAAAGAAAGATGGTTATCTACTCAAATGTTGTAAGGGGAACTAATCACCGATTTACTGTCTCTGGAATATTCAAATAAGAATATGCTAAGAATGCTGGATATTTTTGTGGAATACATGCTTCTGCCAGAGTAACACTAGTGTTTGTCAGCTTTATACCCAAGTTCAAACTATATGATTTTCTAGTCTTAGATGTCCAAGAAGAGTATAACAATCTCTCTAGAATTCAGAATTGGTAACAACTAAATTATCACCTCAGCTGCAGCAGGTATCCTATGGGCCCACAATGGCATGCAGTCCACATGCCTTTGAGTTAGCATGCCCCAAAAGTGTCACATAGCTTCAATATAGGTACTGAAAGCAGTATAGCTTGTTAACGCAGCACCAGAGATAATAAAAATTTCACTGCTTATATGCAATGCTGTGCCAACACACCTATAACACTTAGGGAACTGACTTGAACAGTTAACTCATTGTTTACTGCACTAGGGGACCCACAATACAGATGCACCCAAACTGAATTATCTCACTTACTTGCTCAGTAGACTACCTTTACCCACGTACCAGCTATCTAACTTCTGAAAAGTCTCAAAAAGAGGAGGGCCTGTTTCAAAAGCAACCCAAGAAGAATTGGTTCTAAGAATATGAACAAGACAAATAATTTGCCAGAGCACCTTCTAAGGAAAGAATTAAAAAGGAAACAGTTATGAATTGCTTTTTGGAGCTCAAGCAGAGGAAAGATTAGTAAGTTTGTACCTATGTCTCCCATTTTCAGCTACACTGAGAATAGAAGCTGAGGTCTGAGAACCTCCCACCCACAAAGCCCTAACTACCCAACTGTCCTCTGCCACTAAGAGAACACCTGAAATGACTTCAGAAGTCTCCCAGACAGCAGTTTAAGATGACCGCACCTCCAAGTTATAACTCCAGTTTCTTAAATAACTAGCTACTACAGAGGTATCGACATGAAATTTTTCATTTCTCATGAAAACATCAAAGTTCAACAGTTCTAAAAATTAATTTCTTACTAACAAACACCGTTTTTAAAAAAATCAATAATTCAAATCTTGAAAATATACTTTCCTAACCTGAGTTACTAGAACCTGATCTGAGAAACCAGAACCATAATTAGTTATCCAATTTACTCACCACCTGCTAAACTTAGTGCTGTAGCAGTCACTATCTCAGTAACAAACTGACTGAAACAGCAAGAGACATTAAAGGTTACTGAGCAAGCTAACCGGTCATTTTGCAGAAGCCTATTCATTCAAAGTGTCACCTTCTGCCAATGTTGGCTCTGCCACCAGCCAAAGACCACATGAGGAACTCCGCAGGCCTGCCAAAATTTTTTAAGTCTTTAAGATGCACTGTCACCCATGCAAGAACAATAGAAAAATAAACCTTTCTTCCTCATCCCTAATGGTCTGTTTATTTCTAGTATTCAAGACAAGGCAGTTGTGTGTTTGCAAACAGAATGGGCAATGAAGTTTTAACACCCTGCACTCTCATCCACAGAGTCACTTCTTAGATACAGTACCTTATGCTAAAAACTAAAAAAAAACCCCCTGTACTGTGCAAGTCACTAAAATGGAAAAAAAAGGAAGAAACTATTCAAAGTGTCAAGAGAATCATAAACCCTATGAACAGCCACAATCCAGGCATTCCCCTCCCCCAAAGCAGAACAAGAAGATACAACTTAAATGACTATCCTGAAAAAACATGCATAAAATTCACAACCCTGAAGCAGCTAAGAAGTACAGAACCACAAAGGCAGTGCAATTTTCACTGAAAGCATACATTCAAGCGCACAAAAAAAATCATACCCTTCAGGTCATAGATTCTATATATTCATGTATCTACACACATGCACATACTACTTAAACCCCACCCATTGACTTTTACCACCTATCCCAAGCTATACAAAGACAGAATAGGCAGGACCCCTTACAATCTTCTTAGCAGGTTTATTATGTTACAAATGTAACAGATACCCTGAGAGGCTTAACCAAATAACTAGATGCCTGTAAAGTTACCTGTAGTTTAAAGAAAGTTCTTGGGTATGTTTTTAATTGAAGGGTAACAATCAACTCCTGAGGCAATCATGCTTTGCCCAGGGCTCCCCAAAGTGACATGAAAACATAATTAGTTGAATAAGCATCCATATCCATATAGTGGGACTGATTTCCTAGAGCTGCAGCTTCAACTTAACATTTTAAAATTCAGATCACTATGTTTGCAATTTTAAGGTAAAGCTCGAGTTTAGCATTTAAACACCTTACCTACTTGGAAACCTGCTTGAGATAAAGTGAAAGTTGAGAAGAAAATTATAGTTATTCCTTCAGGATCAAATTTTATTATGTTCTTGAAAAAAACCAAACCCACAAAGTCAATCTGATATGTGACACATGGAGAAGAGAAAGAAGTGCACAGCATGAAATTTTAAGGCAAACCCATTTCACAGAAAAGTCTTTCTATTTGCCAATGCTAAAAATGTTTAGTGCCCTCTAGCCAACTAACAGGACACAGTCTTTTAGCCAACATACTAACTGCAAAAGAAGTTATTACAGGATAGTCAAGTAAGTTAATTAAAGCTTGAACAAGCTAAACAAATTTCAATAATCAGCTACTGGTTTCTCACTGTTTACGCATAATCATTTATTTTTCCAATACTCCTTAGTATAGTTAGAACAAATGCATTTTGTTGAAGAAATCAGAAATCCATGACAGCAGGAGAATTTCATGTACAATGTTAGCAAAAGAACCGAACCAAAAATTGTCAAAGGCCTATCATAAATATATCCATGTTGCCTACAAATGATAGCATTTATGATAAGGCTAGAAGATGTTAGTCCTCACAGTGCAAAAAATAACATTGCCATTAGTATGGTTTTTAGATAAAGCTACAGACCAAGCTTTAAAAAGATGTTTTTAATATAGCTGTTCAATTTGCACAACAAAAAGCTCACACCAGACTTCAAAGCCCATATTTGTGATCAGAAATTAAGAACTGTAATCACTAATGGATACATCTGACAAAAGAAATAATCAGGCACACGGCCTTAATCCTTTGAATAGTACTCCCCCAATTGTTAGACCATTTACAAGCCACTTAACAATACTATCATTATGTTGCATCTCCATAGAAGCCAGCAAAGATGAAACGCAAACTTAATTTCTGTAGGCTTAACATTTTCATGTGGTGAACAGAGATATCAGTGTTTGGGGGGAGGGGGTGGGGGGCAGGGAGGGGGGTTTGCTTGATGCAAGCATTCTGTGATAAGGCATGATCTCAGAAGTTACGAAAATACTACTTTAGCTCTTTCCAACACCAAATTAGGTTAGTACTCTTCATAGCAAGAAATACGCCTCTTCACTCATGTAACAGGATTTCAAATCACAGAGTTATTAGAAATTGAAATAACGTGCAATAAACTTTGACATTGCCATTTCATATCCATAACTGACCTTTTCATTCTTCTTTTCTGTGTCCACAGGCTGCTTTATATTTTCTTTACGCACAGTTTGTATTACTTCATCCTCAGATACATCAAGGAAAGACCGTCCATTAGGCTGTGTAAACAATAAATGTGAATAATAAAAAATTTGGAGAAAGCAGATGAAGCAAAGTTCAAATTACAGTATCAACTGAAATGCAACTATTTGTTGACTGAAAAATGCTTGCAAGATTATTAAGTAAAGCAGACAGAATTGTTGATTGGTGCTCAAAATACCCACTGCAATTCTCTATTTACCAAACATAGAAATGAGAAAGGAAAGAAACCAGGTCTCCTCATTTCACCTCAGTCCTACTCAACACAGGAATTGCTTATCAAAAGGTAAATTTCTCAAAGTTACCAGCTTTCAGAACAGCTACAGAGACTGCTTCAGAACATACAGTTGTATGTGCCATAAATTATCTAATTAAAAGAACCCATTTACCACTTTGTAGCAGTTCAGTAATGGGCTGAATTTTTAAAATTGTTTCTACCTTGACCAAATTTCTGCAATTTCTACCTATGCATATCCCTCACAGCTTATTTCCTTCACAAGTTAAAATTCATAGTAGAACAGAAATTAGAAGTCAAACACGAAGCATGACTAAGCATGACATCCCATTGTTCTTTTCAGACAGACTTGATTATAGGCGTTATGTTAGTCTACCATTTTCTCCTCACATAATAAAGGAAAGAAAATTAGCATGTGTTATTTAACATATAAAGTTAAAACTCTGGACAGTCATTAAACTAGTCATTATCATCACCTTTGACAGCGAAGGCATACACCTTAGCCTACATATTCCCTACGCAAAAATGTAGTAATTTTTAAGTCATGTTTATTGTTAACAAAAAGCTGACTGAAGTTACTGTGCTTCACAGCAGAAAAGATGAAAATAAACAAAGCATTATACTATTGTTAGCCATTAATTTCACTCAGTGAAATACAATTGTCAAATTTCATACTGATTCACATTCATAATGATTCAGATAAATTAAAGACTGAAAATTAAAGAAGACATTAAACATAAATAACTACTTCATAGGTGCTTTAATTTCCACAATTGCTTTTAAAATAAAGTTCAAACTATATTATCTTTAGTTATTTTTGTTATTAAAAAATCAAAAGATGTTTTACCTCTGCATCACAGGAACCTGATTGCTTTAAAGTAAAACAAAGGCCATATCACAACTTAGTGTGACCTCTTCCTTCAAATATCAGGTCTGATCCTCAATTTAACTGGTACAGGTATTTAAGTCTTGCCATGTTATATTACACTTACAAATCACCCTTGACATAATTTCACCAGTGCATAACACAGCATTGCTTACTGTAGTTAGCCAGCATGCCAACTTCTTATTTTGTAACTATTAATAGAAACTGAAAGATCAGGTCACCTCTTCTCCTACAACAACCAGCTTTAAACTAGACTTTTCATATCTAAGATGCTGTACACTTCCCTCAGCATTCTGAAAAAGAAGTATATTTTACAGATCTGTGTCTCAAAACTCTCTCTAAACATTCCTCTCAACAAAGCTCACAGTACTCGATTCCACAGGGATACCAAAGACCTGATACTCAATCTTGAAAATAACCCGTTGCCAAAAATCAGTTCTTGAACCCCTCTATTTTCTCCGGATACTGCACAGCCATGTTATTAGTGGTGTGAGGTCTTTCAATCCATGTTAGTACCCGTGATGTTTAAGATCTTAAGTTGGAGAAAGAATCACTATTTCTAAGTTATTTAGCAGCAGAGTTAGGTAACAGGTTTGCTGCATCTAGTATTGGATGTGTGTCAAAAATGTTTATAGCCAACTAACTTTTTTAATTCTGAACTTCGCTTTGCTTCTTTGCTATTACATATATACCTGAAACTGAAAACCACTTTCTTAATCCCTCTCAAAAATTCAATACATAAAAGTTTTAATCTTTAATTTAAAAAAAATTCAGCTGTTTCTCTGAAGTAATAAACTAATTCATATCCACTAAGAACCCTCTGCAAAAATTAATCCACATGACTTTAAAATGCTGTCTGATCATCTGATCATGTAAACAACAACCATTAGAAATATGTTTAAAAACTTGTACTTTGATACGTTTCTCCCTGAATGTATCCCTGAATTGTAATAGTCTCCTTTTCAGTGGAAGCTTTCCACATTTATTTTCTGCCCACAGATGAATCATAGAATTTTAACCAAAATTCATGTGACCATTTTGGGGTATACCAAAGATAGTAACAGAAGTGGGAAAGAAAAAAGCTTTTCTATAGTATTCAGAAATTTTTTTTAAAAAGACAACTACAGCCAAAACCCCTAAGTTTAAAACTTTATGGTAATATATTAAACATCCACTGACAATATTAATTCATTCAAACTGTGCAATTTATTATTTGCCATCTTTTTTTCCTCATCCTAAAAGCTACAGGGAAGATGCAACAAGGCAGAAATAGTGCTGTCAATAACACTACTGATTTCTGAATGCATTTCTTGCCTGCTGACCTTAAAATCCCAATATTTAAAGAAACCTTTTCCACATACATTCATTTGAGGATGTTAAGATAATCCAAAATTAGAATAAAGGTTTTGCTGAGGCTGTTAAAATAAAAAAATTGTTCTTTAAATATGGTCCAGCACAATGGATAACTCAGTTTCACACTTCAAATCCCAGTAATGAAATTGCTATCATTTGAGTTTTACAAGGCTGTATTAGCCAAAGCCCTTAGCTCCACATTATAAAGATATGCCTACTTAGAATATCTTTGGCCAATGTTTACCAATATTCTTTTTTAAGACAAGCTTACAGAAAATAAACTAAGCCATTTTCTCTTTGAGCACTGACAAACCCTACAGCCCTATTTCTCTTGCAATTTGACAATTAACATATACAAAAAACCAACATGTGAGTATGTCCTGGTTTCAGCCAGGATAGAGTTAATTTTCTTTCTAATAGCCAGTATAGTGTTATGTCTTGGATTCAGTATGAGAAGAACGTTGATAACACACTGATGTTTTCAGTTGTTGCTAATTAGTGTTTATACCAAGTCAAGGATTTTTCAGCTTCTCATGGCCTGCCAGCAAGAAGGCTGGAGGGGCACAAGAAGCTGGGAGGGGACACAGCCAGGGCAGCTGACCCAAACTGGCCAGAAGGATATTCCATACCATGTGACATCATGCCTAGTATATAAACTGGGGGGAGTGGGGCTGGGGGAGGGGGGATCACTGCTTGGGAACTAACTGGGCATTGGTTGGCGAGTTGTAAGCAACTGCATTGTGCATCACTTGTTTTGTATACTCCAATTCTTTTATTATTATTATTTTATTATTGTTGCTATTATTATTATTATCTTCCTTTCTGTCCTATTAAAGTGTTCTCATCTCAAACCATAAGTTTTATTTTTTTTTTTCCCCCCAGTTCTCTCCCCCATTCCACTGGGTGGGGGGGGAAGTGAGCAGCTATGTGGTGCTTAATTGCTGGCTGTGGTTAAACCATGACAGAGTATCAGTTGAAAGTATGAAAAAGTCTTTATGCAGTCTACTTCTAAGTGCAATAAGCATAAAACAGTCATAGCCTGAAAAGTTCTTTCAAGCAGACCAAGTAGGAACTTTGTCAGATGAATGCAAATGCTTTTACTAAAATGTGTAGCATTTACTGTCCAGGTGTACTACAAATAATAGGAAGTACATAGTCAATTTGGTATTTTCTGCATCCACAAATAGATGGTATGAATTGCTTTCTAAAGCTGTAGCAGAGCACAGAAGACTGTTACTCAAGTTTCTACGGTGTTTTGCCGATTGTACAGAAACCATGTAAGAACAGTTTCACCTTTTTTCTGTTGAAGGTTTAAAAAGTAGAAGAGAGAGGCACAGCAATTACTCAGAAGGGAAAGGAATTAAAAGTAAAGATCAAGAGATTTTTGGAGAGAAAAAAAATTCTTAACTGGGGCCAAAGAACTCTGTGACAGGAGACAAAGAGCTCTGCCCCTGCCAGGAGCTAAAGAAAAAAAAAAAAAAAAAGAAAAAAAGAGAAAGGGGCTTCAGGTTTACTGCACAGAATCTAAAGGAATGATACCATGATACTACCTTGCTCCAAGCAGCTGGAGAAAGCCAGAACTGGCTCTGTAAACTGTAGTGTTAATGAATCGTATACCATTTCAGCTTCACTTTTTTCTCAGCCTGCCCAAAGCAAGTAAATAAAGAGAATCTCATAGTTGCTACTATATCTAGTAAACACAGTGCTATTCAACTAAACTTATTTTACTAAAAATATCAGGTAAGTTGTACCCTACCTATACAGGAACTGAATAAAGCCATGTGCAAGAAACAAAGCAATAATACTCTTCCTCAGAAAGGGTACAGTGAAGAGCACATCTGATCTTGACTGATGAGAGTTATGCATCACCTGCCATACGATGAGTTCAGTAATCCTGTATTAAAGTAACCCTACAGCTTTTAATTAGACATCTGTAGCGTGCTCTTTAATGCCACAGACCAGTTGCTCTAAGCTTTCTAAAATGCCCACAATGGAAATCTAGACCCTAGCATAGCAAGCCCTGTAGTAAATCTACTGATAATAGGCTTACTTTTTTCCATTCACAGACATAAGTATTAGCATCACGGCATACAAAAACATAAGACAAAAATGACCAGACAGCAATCGGTAAGAATTTTTGTTGCATCTTTAAATTTCCAATGTTATTTTGAGAATTCCTCATGTGACAGTTGGAAAATACTGGGACATGCTAATACAGGTTTCTATGAACTTATTTTGGAAAACGAGCACGAGGCAAGCCTCTTAAACTTTGCCACTGGTATGAACTTATTTACACTACAGTTAATGATTCAGTTTGTGCATTTTCTTTTTGGAAAAGGTGGGGTCGGATTTTTTTTTTTTCACCTCTGCATGGAAATAATGAATACAAAGTACTAGAAAAATAACTTTAAAAACCTTAACAATACAGAATGACAGTCTGACAGCTGAAAGACTTTTTTTACTCTTTTGATTATGAAAATATTTGCTCTTACATAGCCTTAACTTTCATTATTTTGTGTCTGAGTAAACCAAGCTTGACACATTGCAAGTATTTATATTCACCAAATATGTCAGTTGGTTAAGTTTTATACACAATTAATACAAAGTTTGCTTTTATGAAGCCCTGCACTACAGGGCATTGTGAAGTTAACAGCGTATCTACCTCTTCAGTCTATCTTCTGTTGAGGCATTTTTTAATGTCTTCAATGATGACTTGCAAGAGTTTATGCTTTGGTTTTATACTGGAGTTTAAAGAAAATAAAACAAGCAAAATCTAAATTATTTCCAGGATTAGTTTTTGTTTTTAAGAAGGTATAACAGGTCTACTAAATCTTGAAGGATTTGCTTTGAAGATGGAAAGAAGAATTGCATCTTTAATGTGCCTTCTCCAAAATGGAGACCTAGCTACACTGGAAAGATTCTGAATCACAATGCTTCCTCTTCTCCGTGCTCAGCGTTCAGTCTCTTGCAACTTCCAGAATCAACTTCCGTAGTCCACTGCTCAAAGACAGGTTGGTGGCATATGCAGACTTTTTTTTGTTTTCTTTTAAGATATTCTAGCCTTAACTTCTCATTAAATAAAAACCCCCAAACTTCTCAAGTCTAAATACTGCCACAGACTCAAATGAAGGTACAAACCCATTTTCTCCCCTTTTTCTGGTCATTAGGTAAACAATTCAGGTTTTATAGAAAAAGATATAATTAAAAGACACAGTTGTAACAGGCAGGGGACATCTGCTGCACTTTTGTTCCTATAATGCATTTGGACAAAAATAAGATTACAAACATACTAACAATATAGAAGCTATAGAAGCAATCCCTTCAAGCCCCAAAACTATGATAACTGGAAGCTTTAGGACAGTTGGTATTTTCTGCATTCTACTAATATTCTCATGAAGTGCACGCACACTGTCAAAGATGGAAGGTTCCCACACCACATACTGAGGATTTAAAAAAAAAAAAAAAGGACAGGAATGATCTGTTTTTAAGGGGCTGCTAAGACACAGATTTCCTTATTAAAGGAGATGATCCTTACTGTAACAACTAAATTAGACATATTCCTACTGAGGCAAGCTCACCACAAGATTGATGTTAACATGTTTTGTCAAAAAGACACAGCAAAAAGCCTTACTCAAGTTTGAATCATCACAGCATTTATGGAGCTTAGAGTACTGCTTCCAATACTCTATACCTGCCTGGACTGCAACTCCTGGCTTGAAATTCTAAGCCATACTAAGGTCTCCACTGCTGGTTCCTAACCCTGCAAGCATTCGATGAATAATAAAAAGTAATGCTTTCATATAATTCTTGTTTCCATTAAAAACCTTCTAAAAAGAAACGAGCGTTTTCCTCATCACCCAGGACTGTTAACGTGTAATTTCCGTGCGTGCGCGCTGCTTCTCCAGGTTTTCAAAGCAACCGAGTAACCCAGACGACACGAGACAGCTCCAGAGCAGACAGTCAGGATCCCCCCCCCAATCCCTTCCACAGGCAAACATTACCCAGGTGAATCGCACGGCGGCTCGGGGGGAGCTCTGCGGCCTCCAGACCCTGCGGTCGGTCCGCCCCACCTTCTTACCGGTGCCTACCTGAGCGGCAGGCGTTTCACCGAGTAGGGGGCACGGGGGACAAGGCCTAGGGAGAGGCAGCCGCGCTCGGGGCCGCTGGCCAGACGCGACCCCCCCCCCCCCCCCCCGCTGTCGCCTTCCCGCAGGGGACTCGCAGCGCCCGGCAGGGTGCCACTGCAGACCCCCCCCCGTCCCGCCGCCGCCGTCCCCGTCCCGCCGCTGTCAATGAGCCTTTCATCTCCCCGCTCCCCCGCCGCGCCGTGTCCTCACCCCTTCTCTCCCGAGCGGCGCGGCCCTCGCAACCCCCCTCACCCGCGCCGTTTTCTCCGGCAGCTTCTTCTTGTTTCGCTTCTTCTGCTCGTCGCCTTTCAGGTGCAGCTGCCCGGGGCCCGGGCCCGCCGCCTTGCCCTGACCTCCACCGGCTGTCAGGCCCGCGCCGGGCGCCTCGTCACCCCTCTTCTCCACCGCGCTCCGCGCTGGCTTCTTTCGGAGACCGCCTGCGCAGGCCACGGCCAGGAGCAGCCCCAGCAGCCCCAGCCCCAGGGCGGCCGGGACCACCAGGGCGAGCCAGGTGGGCAGGCCCTGCGGGTCGAGGCCCAGCTCGAGGCCCAGCTCGGCACGCAGCAGGCCCAGGCCGCCCGACAGGACGTCCCGCACCCGGGCCGCCGCCTCCTCGGCCTGCTGGGCCGCCGCCTCCTGCCAGCTCCCCGCAGCCATCGCGGCCCCCTGCCCCGCAGAGGCCCAAACCGGGCGGGGCGGCGAGGGAGCGCTCAGGCCGAGCGCATCGCGGCCTCAGGAGAGCCGCGCTCGCCTGCCCGAGCCGGAGCCGCCGGGAGCGTGGGGAGAGGACGGGACGCGAGCGGAACCTCGGCGGGACGCAGCTGCCACAGCCCCGGAGGCGCCCGGGTCTCCTCCTCTTCCTCCCCGCCCTCCGCCTCGCGCGCAACGTCACCGCCCCGCCGAGGGCCCGCCGCTGCCGCAGCGCGCCGCCGCCATCACCGCCGCGCGCGGGGCGGAGGGTGACGCCTGAAGGGCGGGCGCGGAGCTCCCCGCCTCCCGCCCCCTCAGCGGCCGCCGGGCGCCCTCCTCCTCCTCCTCCTCCTCCTCCTCCTCCGCTCCGCCCGGCCCTGCCCGGCTCAGGGTGGCGCCGGGCGCGGGCAAGGCAGGGGGTGGCGCGGAGGGGCGGCGCAGAGAGCAACCTCGACGTGGCAGCCAGCGAACGGGGCAGGGGCGGGCGGCAGCCGGGGCGGCGGAGGAGGCCGGGGCCGCGGGGCTGCTTGGCGCCGCCCAGCGTTGGGGCCGCGCCGCCCCTGCGGCCGGGGCGGGAGACCCCGCGGCGCTTCGCAGGGGTCCGGGGCGGGAGGTTGCGCCCGGGGATGGTGGCCTGAGGTGGGCGGTTGTCGGCCTCTCCCGCCGTTTCGACGGGCTGTGCTCCTTCCCTGTGGGCACACCCCCCCCCCCCAGAAACGTGAGAAACGTGCCCGTGCTGTGGTACGTGCAGCGCTGCGCGGAGCGGGCCGCCCCCGGTGGCGCGGTGCTGAGGCAGGGGGTGAGGGACGGCCTCGGCGCTCGTGTCCCGGTCCCAGCAGGGCCTTCCCACACGCGCGGCAACGTGGGTGCATTTCCACGGTAACGGTCACTAATCAGCTCTGTTTTTAGTTTGCGGTTGCCCCAGAGAGGCGGCGCAGCTCCGGTGCGAGTACGTTAACTGCCGGTTTGTGGGTGCTGTTCCCACCAGTGGAACTCCAGGAGCAGCCCTGGGGCCATGGCTGGGGTCTCTGGGCTTTGCAGGTAGATGCTCCTTCCTGTCAGGCTTCTGAGGCCGGGATCAGGGCCCCGCAGCGGCCATCTCTTCTGCAGAAAAGGCATTTGAAAACGTTGCTGAAAAAACCAAACCAACCTACCACTCCCCAAAAACCCCAAACCGGTGTGCTTTTAGTTACTTCTAAATATGCTAGACAAGGTAATATAACAACATACATGTTTTTTAAGAGCCATGTTTTCTAAAAACTCCCACAAACTGGCTTAATACACCCGAATTAAATAGCTTTACAAAAAATACAGCGGTGTGTATCACAGTGGGAGTTTTTTTGTCATTAGGAACTCCAAAAGTGCATTCCTCCACATACTTTAAAAATGAGCCCTAAAAAATTTCACCCCAAATGCATGTCTTGATTTTTTTTCAGAAATCTGGTCTCACAACATCCAGAGTTCCTGCAGAATTTGAGCTGTCAGAACCTCAGAGCTGGCATTGTTGAGTGGCTTTACAGTGACTATAGTCTTCTGCAGTGGTGCGTTGCTGGAAAGTAATGTTGTGTCCCATTCTTTCCACTTGCAATTCTACTTATAAAAAGTGTTCCTCTCTCACAGCCTGCTACGAAAATATCTGGGTTTAGTGCATTGAAATCTGCATGGGATAATTGAAATTTAAAATGTAGTAAAATAAAATTCATTTGTTTAAACAACACAGTGATAGCTTACACTGCTTTCATATAATCATAACTTTACTTGATTTTGTAAAGTGAATATATCTTTCACATACAAGTATTTATGTGTTTTTACTGCTTTCAAAGTTTTTTAGTAAACTACTCCCAAATTGCTTCTAAGTCCTACTTTTTTTTTTTAATGATACCACCAGCCTGTCAAGTACTGCTTTTCTAATTGATTTCAGTTGGAACAAAGGATATTGCTGGAATTAGTGGTAGCAGCAATCTCAGGCAGAGCATTTTACTGGTAGACATTTATATACTTTTAGAAGATTTTATTTTTTTTTATTCATAGCCATAATACTTTATTTTTTTATAAGCCTTTTATGCTTTAGCACAGACCATGCACATTTATCAGAAAATATTAACTATCGTTGTGCTGGTTGTTGCACAATTCAGCCACCCTAACATCCCAAATAAATTATTCTGTAAGTAGTTTTTTTGTTTACGATGTTGCCCTATATAGATAGAGGCGACAGAACAGTCATCATATAGTTTTAGTTCTAAATACATTAGCTGAAAAAATACACCTAACAAATTTGAAAGCATCATTCAGCTACAGTGGATGTTTTGTTTAGTTTTGTTTAAACCGAGGCTACAGAACAGTGGCTATTGTTCATTTTAAAGGAAACGCTGCAAGAACCCGGTGAGGTTGAATTCCACAATGCAAGTGATTGACTTTAAGACCCACTGAAACTTTTTAAACGCAGCACCGTGGCACCACCGAGTGGCAGCATCGTAAATAGCTGAGCAGTCGGAGGAAACATTTGGGGGCGGGGGGGAAAGGTGGCAGATCCTAGCTTGAAAATAGCCACTTTCGGTTTGATTCGGCTGGTGAAGCAAGTTAATCTGAAACTAATAAATGTCTTTTTATTCTGAACTAATGAGTTACAGCCATAAATAGGCGTACAGTTTGTAGCGAATTGAAATATTTTGAGGAAAGTTTGTGTGACATTAAAAATGGCAGGAAGAAACATATCACTCTCACAGTACTCATCAAATAAAGCAAACGTTCTATTTCATACTAATTTCGATGCTGGTATAAGTCTAGTATTAATCTTCAGATGCCTTAAATAGATACCCCAAGGACTCTTTCTGGCAGTGCTGAACATAAAACATCTTTCTCAAGCTGCCCTTTCTCCAAAGGATCACAGCAGAAGGTTGAATGACACATTACAAAAGAGAAAATAATGACAAAACAAAAAAGAATGAAGACAAAGCTTAATTTTAATTTTTCTAAATGTAATCTCTCTTGTCCCTGCAAACATTCCTTGTTTTACCGCAACTGCTATTAGACATACCCTATATAATACCTCTCCACAACCATATTTAAAACTCAGCACCTGCCGTTCGGCATGGCATGAGGAAAAAGGAACTATTGCTTCATAGAACTCAAAATACCTGTTCCATCTGGTTTTTATGATTATCTCAAACAATATTGAAGCCATGTGTCTTGTAGATATTCTTTAGACTAGAAGTCATATGGATACAGCAGAAGCAAATTAAGTCTCTCAGCAGTTAAATAAGCAAAATCCCAACAAAACACATTCAAAGTTTCTCTTCTGTCAGTAAGTTGAGATCTTGAACAACAGGCAATTATACTATCTCACATAGATCATGACTCCAAGTTGCCTTAAGATGAACTCGGTACATAATTCATTGAAAATACTAAGGCAGATATGCATTACTTATCCTGAAGGAGGGAACAACAACAAAAAATCCCCTATCTAACAATCACCATCCTTGGCAATATTAACAAATAGCTATGAAAGGGATGAGCAGTCTGCAGACAGAATTTTCCTTGAGAAATTACTCATCTGGGTTGTGGCTGGGTGCCTTGGGCTAAGACTCAGCCCAGGGTGAGGACTGGGGTTAGAGTTAAGGGTTGGATTAGGAGCAGGAGAGTCACCATGCCTAGAGATGCACTTGGAGCTACCAAGGAGGGGGGCAAAGAGGGGTAGGACATGAAAAGAATTCTTCCATGAGACATTTTTCATCCAGGCCATGGCTGGGCATCTTGCGGGAGGCTCAGCTGATGTCTGGGGTTAGGGTGAGTGTTAATGTTACAGATATGGTTGGGAGAGAGATGAAGCCTAGAGCTGCAGTTGGAGTGGGGCAGAAAAAGAGCGGCCAGAGTAAGGGGTAGGCTGCAAAAAAAATTCTTCCCTGAGATCTTTTTAATCTGAGTGCTAGCTCGGGGTCTAGAGCTAAGGCTCAGCCCATCCTTTGCATTCAGACTAAGTTAGAGTTTTAACAGGGCAGAGCCTAGAGCTCTACTTTGAGTCAACCCGAGAAAGGGTTGCTGAAGGAATTATCTTCTGAGAACTTGATCATCATGGCTATGGCTTGGGGTTTTGGGCTAGTCTCTGTTCATATCACTTGTTAGAGTTGGGGCTACAGTTCAGCTTAGGGACAGTGAACAGGCAAAGTTTGAATCCCCATTTGGAGCAGGGCAGGAAAGGGGCTGTAAAAAGAATTATCCTCTGAGAAGTTTCTCATCTGGCTGATGGTTAGGGGCTTTGGGCTAAGTCTCGGCCCAAACCCTATGGTTAGGGATCTGGTTATGTTCAGGTTTGGGAGAAGAGAGAAAGCCTAGATCTCCATTTGGACTGGGATTGGAAAGGGATTGCCAAAGGAAGGGACAGGGGACAAAAGTAATTGTCCCCTGAGGACATGTTCACCTGGGCTATGGCTGGGGATGTTGGGCTAGAGCTTACCTTACACCTAGTTTGAGGTAGGGTTTAGAAGAGACACAAAGAGTGGGAGCTCCAGTTTAGTGGTCTGGAAAGGGGCTGCCAAAGGGAAGAGTGGAGTGTCAAAAGAATTGTCTTTTGAGATCTTTTCCACCTGGGCCATGGCTGAGATCTTGTGCTGAGCTTCAGCTGACATGAGGACATATTTATCTGAGTCATGGCTAGGATATTTTGTCAACGTCTGGGGTATTTGGGGCTAAGTCTCCACCAACGCATAGGTTTGGGGTTTGGAGAAAGACAAAGCACAGAATTCATTTGGAGGGAGGCTCGAAGGAGGTTGCTGAAGGAAGGTGTAGGTTGCAAAAAAAAAAAATTGTCCCCTGAGAACTTGTACATCTGGACTATGACTGGAGGTCATGGGCTAATGCTCAGTGACCTCCTGTTCTCAGAGTAGTGAATGATTTCAGCAAGTCTTTGAACAATTTCAGGTTTTCTGATGTAGTGCTTCACGAAGGATTTCTTTCCCAGCTAAGGGGAGAGGAAGAGGACAGTTCAGTTAGAGGAGTAATCCATGTCCCGCTTTGACCTCGGAAGTTCACGCTATTTATTTTACCTGTTGACACAATCAGCTTTTTGAGCTGATACAGAATCCTAAATCAAAGTTCACTGTTAAGGAGTGCTGTGTTCTTCAAAATCTTTCTTAATTTTACATTATTTTTCATTATAGTTCACATTCTTGTGCATAACTATATCATTCAAATATAGAAACATTCTGACAAAAATCATAAACTTAATTCTCTCTACAAAGGATAAGTCTGTTCTCATTAAACCTTTGACATAAATAGTGTTTGGTCATCAAAGCTAAATTGTCATTATGACAGATAGAGCTCATGAGTGTCTTGGGAGGTGAAGAACACTTTGGCAGACTGTTCACATTCAAATTTCTATCAATCAGCCCTAAGCACTGAGAAAAATAAATATGCAAAGACTTGCTACCCAGCTGAGAAAAAAACTCTTCGAATTAACAGAAAGCAAACAGCAAATTATAGGCATGTTAGCTCATATTACTGGTTATATGTAATTGTTTTCTGTATTTTTTCAAGTGTACATTAAATATCTCCTGTAATATGTCTTCTAACATTTATCTTTGGAGAGTTTTCACAGCTTTATTTTACAGGCAAGATGGTTTTCCTAATACAGCATTTTAATCAAGAGGTGGTTGCTGTTCATACAGATGGCACCAAGTTAACTTGAAACCATGTGGTTCATTTAATAGCAATACAATTACAGAATCCACATGTGCAGGCTCATTTATGCGTTCAGCCTTTTGCATTGCAGTCTACTTTGCTGACTCTCCTGCGCTGTCAGCACCTGAGCTAGCTAGTGACAGAAGCAGCAAGGACATCAGTGTAGACATATTCAAGCTCTTTTAGTTATTCCTATATGTTCTACTCTAAATGATTTTGTTATAGGCTTGGACTGGTTTCTGTCATCCTGACCCAGACGTAGGTGGGAATATTCCAAATTACCAAATGTTATCAGAAAACTCCGGTTCAGGGAAATGACAGTCATGGAGGGAAACATCTCTGTTTCAGTGAGCTTTTGATGCAGCACAGCTGGGGCTCCCACAGGAAGCCCAATCCGGTCCTGTTCTCCTGATGGCTCAGATAACGTGGTGCTGTGAAGCCTGAGCACCCTTGGCTGTGATGTCTAGCACAGAGAAGACCTGTTCTGGGCAGTTGTACTCTTGGAAACCCAGAAAGCCCAAACCCTTGCCTGAGCTAGGATGTCATGGTTTTTCAGTCCCTTTTTTAGTAGGTGGAAAGCTGTATAGTCCCATGGGAGGAGAAAAAAACACCCAACACCAGTCAGTCATGAAACTATGAATAATACATAAAGCATATGTGAATTCAGTCGGCACCGTCAATGCTAGAGATGGCATTTCCTAATTTTTGAGTACTTGATTTGGCATTCTTAGTTATTCTTAATGTGACAATTTACATACCGATTAGACTTTTTAGAAAACCAAATAGGAAAAAAGTTTTCCTGATTTGAAAATCTACTTCAGATTGAAATTATTCCTATACAGAGTAAAAACCTCAGCATCATTTAAAACTCACTGAAACCTGACTCCCTGGAAGATCACACTGTCTATAGTGTGTATGTCTAGAGTGCTCAATAAAATAATCCCAGGGATTGTTTCAGTTCCTGGCCCTGGGGTGGCACACGCTGGCTCACATCCACACTGCTTAAGACTCTCCTATAGCTGACGGGTTGTGTTCATACTGAATAGGTTGTGCCTCTGGGTTTCGTCTGGGTACCATGTGATGTTCCTATGACCCTAAGAGATAACTGCTATTTTTTGGTAGTTTTTTTTAGGTCAAACTGTCTGAAACAATGTGAGGGCTGTGTTGCAGCTTACCAGAGCAAGGTTTTGATAGAATGAAATTAAGGGGTGTATGCTTTGCTGTGTGCCTTAAGGATCTGTGAAGATGTTTCAACACATGAAGACTCTGTAGGTCAGACAAAGCCAAACTGTGTCAACAGTGCTTACAGTAAACTATCGTGAACACACTGCCTGAATTTTGGATGGAAAGTAAGCTGGAGTGGTCCAAAACAAACCCAGAATGCAAACTAATGGTTAAGGACTCTGAATGCTCAGAGTAAATGATTCAAATGTGCTTTTTGTCCTCTTTTATTTATATAAGTAGACCTATCTAAAATATCTAACATAAGTACTGAAAAGAAGTGTTTGCTTTTGAACATTTCCTCCTAGACATTAGCCAAGCTCAACCTGAAAGTGAAGTAGAGCATGAAAGACCACCTAGATTTCTATGAAGTTTTGTTCATTAGCTGCCAGGCCAATGCTTTCTGGTAATCCTGTAGTTGTTACCTAATCATTCTGTGTATGGTTTTGATCTAAACCAGAGCACTACTATGGAAAACATTCACATTTAGAATTACAGAGTAAATTAAGTTGGAGTGACCTATCTATTCCCATCCTGCACTTTCAAAGCAGGGCTAACTTTGAAGTTTGATCAGGGTGCTCAGACCTGTCCAGTCAGGTTTTGAAAGTCTCCAAGATTGGAGATTTTTCAGGTTCTCCAGTTTCAAGTTTCAGTGCTTGGCCACAGTCTTGTGAAAAATATTATCTTTTTATCCAACTGGAATTTCCTGTGATGCGGCTTGCAGCCATTGCGTCTTGTCTTTTTGCTGTGCACATCTGAGAAGAGTCTGGCACTGTTTTCTCTATAACTCTTCTTTAGTTAACTGAAGACAGCAATTAATTTCCTCTTAGCCTTCTCTTCTCCAGGCAAACCAAAGCCAACTCTCCTTCTATGTCATATGCTCCAGCCTTCTAAGTATTGGAAAAATACTGAGAAAACAGTGAATTTTACACTGAGAAAATACATTATAGAGCCTGAAAATCAGTATGCAAATAAAAAGAAAGCTGGGAAGTAAACAGATATTTTGGGCTGAAAGCTAAACCAGAACAATGGGGACAATGGCAAAAATTCCTTTCTGAAAAGGCAGAAACAATTTTGGCCAATCAAAATGTGAAACATGCCTTTTTTCCTGTTTCATTTAGAGTTATGTCTTTTGCTTAGTCTTTTTCGGTTTAACTTAGGCTATTTTTAAAATGAGAAAATGTTCTTTTGAAACAAAAATTTGTATTTTAAAGCTTTTGGCATTTCTGAACAGAAATATTTTATTGCAAAGAAGTTGAACTGTTTCAACCTATATGGATTTTCTACCCTGTCTTCTAGCTAAAACTGCGAGTCAGCAGTTTGACTCAAATTCATGAACACTTCCCTTTAGTTCCATTTTACCATATTCCCTATTAATTGATTCTTCTGTATGTTGAACTTTAAGAAGCATTTTATAGCTTCCAAAAGGTGAACAGGCCTAAATGTTTCATTAAAAAAATTAAGACCTAAAAAGTCACAGGTGTTTAATTCCACACATTTTTCAAAGCATGTTCATGATCATGAACCAGTATGATGCAAACACTGCAGACTGCACACCAAATTTGTGAGCAGATTTCAGCTTTCTACCTGCAGCTATGCTGTCTCCATGCTATTAGCATGTCTTACTGGCCTATGGCCTTTGAATTCAAGAAAATTCTGCACATCCCTTTGTCTTCTTTTTTCCATTTTATTTGAAAAGTCTCTCTGAAGTGAAAAAAAAATCCAAAACCTGTCCTCTAACCTAAGGACTAATTTTTATGATACTTAGGTTTATTACATGCCATTTATGGAGACTATTCAACAATTGCTGCTCCATTTTTACTGTGTCTAAAATAGACATTCTAATTCCTGTATTAAAATCATACTCTCAAATCCTCTCATGAAGTGTGAGATATTCTTTGGTGAATTATACTGAACAATAATAACAAAATATTCTCAGGATATCAGCAGTCTGTGTGCATTAGGGAAGAAATAACAGATGCTTAAAAATCTTTACAAGACAATGGACTCCTATTAAAATCTAAGGTGATACAATTATGCAGATGCCAAAGTGCCCCCAACAGTTACATGTAATTCCTAATGCTGATGTCTGGATAATCTTTTAAAATATTTCTATTTATGGTGACCATTTTTCCCAAAGTTCTCTGGGATAAATCCTTCTGAAATACTGCATTTCTTGCAGTAGCATTCAAACAGTAATGAAGAGACTTTTAAAAAGGCCAATAGATGGTTCTTCACCAGGGCACAAATGACATACTGTGTGCTCCAGAGTGGATGTTAGGTGTTTTTCCCTTCTTGTTGGCCCTGTTTCTTTTATTGCCATTTCTGCAACCTCATCTTTTTGTCCTCTGACTTACCTTCCTCCTAGCCCTTCCTGTTCCCCTGGATCCTGCCACGTTTTTCATTCCAGAGTTATGCCCGCACTCTTGCCCTTTCCTAATTCCGTAGTCCCTGTAACTCATTCTCTAATTTTTTTTTAACTTTTATTAAACATATGCCACTATAATATATAACATAACTGAACAAAAAACAGAAACTAAAATATAATATAAAGTTTGCTAGCCTTTACTCTAGTTACTCCACGTGTATGTTACATCTTGCTTTTATCCTGTCTGTGTTATAGTGCAAGCTGTTCAAGGCAAGACAATACCTTTTTTGATGCATCATTATCATTTTTTTGTGGGGTTGGATACACTGGCATCCCCTTCATGCTGTGCCTTGGGGCATCTCTGCAACGTTGCTTTTAGCTACTGCTGTAAGGACCCAAACACTTGAATGGATCAGTCCGGCTGGGTAAAGTATGAAAAAGGCTCCATGTGCTACATGTGTTAGAGAAGAACAACATCCTGAAATAAAAAGAATTTGACTTCGTGTACTCCATTTTTGGCTCTTCTGTAGAGATCTCTTATCTGTCTTGGCTGCTAGAGAGCACTTGGCACATTGTCAGCCCAGTTAAATTGTCTGTCTAGGCTGATAACTATCCAAGCCTCAAAAAATTACAGCAGAAATCAAATCAGCTTTTGGAACTGTCTTCTCCTAAAGAAAGGGAGAACTAGAGTAGTTCAATTCTCAGGAAAAAGGAGAAGATGCTGTCATGCTGGAGAAGGGCAGTTCAAGAGAATGAAGGGTAGACAGAGACTTACAGTGTCGGGAAATTGTCTGGGATGACTTAAAAAGAAACCTTTCACCTAGTCCCCTGTGCTCCCTTCATCAGCCATGGTAGTAACTGCTTGCAATATACTAGGGTACAAAGGAAAAGTAAAAGCTGCATTAATAGTAATAATGACACTAAAAATGGCTTCTTTCCTTGTACTATCAGGATTCCTAATCAGTTATGTGGCATTTTAACAAGGAGTCACTGACTAGGAACACTGGATGTGGTTGTTAAGATGCTGCAGTGAAGCATTAGAAAACAGGATTTCCAAACTTGCACCCATTTAATGAATTTTGTCTGCTTTAAGACTGTCAACAGCCTTATCCAGCACTGAAAAATAATGCAGATCACCTAGAAAGCTTTGCCCTGTGGTGTCAAGTAGAAAAACCAGGTGAGCAGCATCTAGAGGAAAATGCTAAGACTAAGTGTTGGACAAACATAGTTCTCCATGCCTTCCTTGCATTAATCCTCTCAGCCAAAAGAATAGCAGGACTTCACACTACTTTCTGCTTTCTGAGGATCATGCTGATCACGCTTGTGCTTTTTGTTACTCAGTATTAACAATTCTGACAGTGTTGAAAACATGTAGTCTTTTCTGTTCAGCTTGTCTAGATAAAATTCACATTAGACTTGCACACCTTGAAACATTAGTTGTTGCTGAACACTCCTTGCAGGTGCAGAAGTAAAAAAGGAACAAAAAGTGGGCTATGATTTAACTGCTTAGGTGATCCTTGGATTGTCCTAGTTCTTCACCTGTTTATTATTTGTATTGTGCAGTGAGTTCCCTTGAGGAACCCACTGAGATGTGTAGTGCACAAACAGATCAAAAAGATAGTTTCTGTCCCAGAGACCTTACTTTCTTTATGATGAATCTTGGCAGATATCTTCTATCCCCTCTACTTGGTTCAAAAGTATTTATTGAACATATAATCCTTGGTCATGTTATCCTTGGGCACAGGCACAGCATGCAGAAAGCTTGAATCCTGTGCACATGCAGTGAGTCCTCCACACAGGTACTTGGTGCCCTCTTCCAGAAATGTTTGCCATGCCCTTGCCCTTTTTGTGCCTCTCTCCCAACTTTAGCCCTTCTGCAGCTTTGGAAATTTGGCCTTATGATAACAAGTGGGAGGAATTTAAAACAAAGGTGGACTACCCAGAGACCAAGGAATTGAAATGCTTCTTAATGGAGAGGCGTAAAGACTTGCCAAAACCATGAAATCGTATCAAGAAGAAAAGTGTCACAAATGATCCCATTAGGCTCAATATGGGGCTTTGTATTGGCATGCGCCTGTGAATTGAAGCTCAGACATCCAGAAACTGGGCTACAGAGAGGCAGCAGCAAGTTCCAAGTGAGTCTCAAAAGATTTTTTTTTTAGCTTTGCCTCAATGTTGCCAGCTAAGAGGAGGAGGCAGAAATTTTGTGCATGGGGAATAAAAATACATCACCCCACATTTGAACTATATTTACATGATTTGGATTCTGTCTTCCTGACACCAGCCCAAGACAGTGAAATAACTTTTTGATCCTAAAAAAAAGAATATTTTCAAGATGTCTTTTTTTTTTCTTTCTGATTTCATACCTCCTGACACTAATTAGCTGCAGCACGTAAGACAGAGCTGCTACTGCGCAGCACAGCTTTTTCTGGGCACTAGGCAGCAATACCACAGCACTCTCTTTGCACTCACATGAACCGAAGACAGGAACAGGCAAGGGTGGACTGAGAAAGATGAAAGAAAATAGCTTAGAATTTAAAGAAGGTTGAAAAAACTCTGGTTTTGACTGCTCAGGAAAGGTTTGGTGCCTGGGAACCTTTGCCACCGGAGACCAATGGAAGCCTTTAAGTACACACATCACCCACTTAGTTTAAAAGACTTCCTTGTCTGTCACTGAATAACATGGGTTGTTCTTTCATATTTGTTCTAAATCCAGTCTAAAAAGACTAAAGATCAGTTGTGGAAGCTTTAGTAAGGCTCTCTTAAAATTATACTCCAGATACACATGAAATATTCTAAATATTTGAATCCTTTTTCCTTTTTTTTTTTTTTTTGCTAGTTAGCAAAACACACATTTTTACAGGATGTTAGAGATTTTATATGCAGTTTTTCAGGGAGCAATGAGTCAGTACCTATTCTAAATCCACTCATACATAATGTTATACACATGACTAAGTTTATTCTAGTCTCATATGTATTTTATATTTCCTCTTGCTCTCATGGAAATGGTGATTTCACTACAGTCTTCAGTGGATAGGGGCAAAGCTTCTGTTTGTCTCTGTGTTAATTCCTCCCCCTGCTCCTCAGTTGCATGAGAAAATAGCATCCTGTTTATTGCTGAAGTCACAAAATAACTTCTGTTCTAACCATGATTATGAAAATCCAAAAATAATAGATTACTAACTGTCTATCAGTAGAGTGCCCCTGAGACCAATGTGGTCTTCAAAAATTATGAGTACACTGGTGGGGAATTCTTGAGATCAGGTTTCTCAAAATTAGTGTATGGCCAGGGACATCAGTGGGATCTTCACATGACCCAGTGCAAGAAATGCAGCAACTTCCAGTCAACGGTTGGTGCTCACTGCCAGCTGCCCACAGCTCTGCCCACGCATCTTGGCCTCTGCAGCCTGTGGTTCTTGATGTGCTGATTCTCTGAACATGAACTTATGCTTTTCAGCTCTCTTTATACCAGAAGAAGCATGAAAATACTTGAGGTTCATTTCTAAAGCAGCGTGCAAGAATGAGGGAGGCACCTCCACAATAGGTTGCGGGGATAGATCACTGTGTATCCCCCTTCATACCTCCCTCCCACTCTGTGAAGAAAAGGTAACCTAAGAGAAATGCATGCATACACACACATGCAGAACCATTCTGAGGGAAGTGATAAAACCAAGTAAAAACATACTGTCTTTGATAGGTGGTATGTTTACTGAAATGAAAGACTTCAGCCACCTCTGTTCACAGCACATCTTGGCCAGTGAACAATACGGTTTCTTTTACAACACTAGCAGTAAATGCATCATCAGAGCAGATCAGTGAATGAAACAGGAGGAAAAGATAGCGTGTAATGACGTCATTTGGGGATGCCCAGCCTACCGCCCATGCCTCGGACATAGTCCACTGAGACATACGTCCCATATGGCTCAAGGAGCCTTGAAATCAATGATGGCTGGGAATACTCAGTCTGACAAACTTCTCAAGCCGCTACTGATTTCTGATGCAGCTAAATGCCAGCTCTACTCCCACCCTATCTCCTTGACTGGCCACTTTGCATTCCTAAGCTCACATTTCCATGTTTGCCTTACCCATACTGTTTCTTCTCTCCTAAAACTCCTCAACCTAGTCTTTCTTCCTCAGCTTGCTCATTCACAACGATTTCCAATCTCCTCTTTTAGATTCGTCAGCTGATCTCTGCTTCTTGTTCTAGTGGCTTTTCCTAGACATTTCCCACCATTTCCACCATATCTGATCACTAATTAAACCCATCTCCCTTTCATACATCCTTCCTACCAACGTTTTTGTTCACTCTCAGACTCCTCTAGATCTTCATCTCAATCCCACCTCAAACTAGATCCCAGGCTACCCACCCCCACCTTTTCTCTCGTCTCAATTATTCCCATCCTACTGCTCTTGGCACCTTGGCAGTGCATTCCAGCTTTCCTCTCTCACGCTGCAGCTTCCACACAACACTACACCACACCACACCACCCACAATTACCACAGCATTCCTGTCCTGACCAGCTCCTCTTCTCTCTCTCCCGTACCACCAACACCCAGTGTTGTGACTGTTGGAAGTGCATCCTTGCTCTCGAATCACATGCCCAGGCCCCATCCAGCAATGACAACAGCTCGGAGCCAGAAACGTGGGGAAAGTCACGCGCAGCCTGAGGCTGGAACATGCTTGTGTGGATGGACTCTGGGAGAATTTAATTCAAAACTGGGGTCTCTCCTGAAAACATCTGTTATGCACAGACTCCAAGGTCTATAACGTGGCCAAACTTTGGTAAAATTTCATGAGGATAGCAAGAAGTTCATCTTCGATAAAGAGGCCACCCAGCTTGCAAACAGGAAGTCCCTGTACCAAAGGATGAATGTACTAAAGCTATTTAAAGAAAAGCCTGCCAGAATTTTTTAACGTGGTCAAAACAATGTATTTTTTTCTTAGCTGTGTTTTCAGAAACAGCTGAAAGCTTTTGACTGAAGTTTTTTAGAAAATTGTCCAGAGGCAAACATCCAGCATGGAAAATTCCAGACTGAGCAATTTGTGTGTGGCAAAATTATACGCAACTGATAACAGGGCTGTGGGTTCGGAAGTGATGGATAATTGTGATAATAGTGCTACTAGTCCGACTACAACACACTCATGTATTAACCAAATCAGGTAGCGTATTACTGCTCACCAAAGAGTAGCAAAGGCAGTGTGCAATTTCTTTTAGCTCAGAGGTGATTATAACATTTCACTCCATTCACATAATGGAAATACGAATTTGAAGCCTAATGGAATACTTTCAAAGGCATTATGAAGCACACGCAAATAACAGTGTTCTGTCAAAATTCCAAAGATATTTAATGTGAAAGTCTGTCTGTACGCAACATATGTGTGTATAACAGTAGCCATCTATACCAATAACACCATTACAGGACCACTAGGTTTGATTCCCTTTTAAAAATGTTTTATCCTCAAGGTTAACTTAAATGCTTCTCATGTAAAATAAGAAGAGAAGACTGAGACCCTTTTCTGTTTGAATGTGTAGTATTGCTGTATTCTCTGTTTCTGGAAAATAATTGCAGAATGGATAGAAGAAGATTGTTCTGGTGAAATGCTATGAATACAAAAATGTTTTTAGTGGGGTTTAAGAGCTAAAATGGGAGCAGCATGGGATACCGTACAGAAAAGTGGATTAGGACTTAGATCAAGTCTCTAGTCCTCTTCCATTAGGTCGCTCTGTAAATCATTTCTCTTCTGTGACTCATTTCTCCACTGGTAAACAGCCTGTGAAGATCTTTTTATTATGTTGCAGATTAAGTTTCAATTTCTCAGCTTCTTCTAGAATGCTATTAGTTCAGTTTTCCTGTATTTGGTCACCTAACCAAACAACGCTAGTCTCATCAATGCTAGAAAATATCCTTCCAGCAGATGGCAGATATTGCTTATCCAATGTAATCCTGTCATTCAGATCCGTATGGCCGCTGTGGGACCTGGAACGTCAATGAAAGCAGGAGCTAAAACCTGAATAACCGATCCTCAAGATACAAGTGTTTCAAAGTGATCTTGGGTAGCATGATTAAAGTTTGCCTTATTTCCTATGTATTTAGCTAGTACAGAATTCCTAGATGTATTCTCTTTTGTTATGCTTTCTTCACGAAAGTATTTTTGGAAAAAAATAAATATTTAAGTGAAGTAATGATAAGTGATCTAGCTGTTCAAAAATAAGGGAAACTGTTCTCATTTGGGCATGTGTTTATGGCGTCTGAGTATTAATATTTCCTGTTACTGAATCACATGAATTGCCACCGATAATGTGAATTAATGAGTCAGAATTCTTTCAAACTTGAAGTCAATTGGGTATTTTCTAACAGGAGCAACTCATATAAGTCTGGCCAATGTATAGCAGATTTAAAGCCTTGATATACTTTGTAGTAAATCTTGAAATCAGCTCTTTTTTTACTGCTATTCATCCTACTGTACTCATTAGTTCCCTCTATCCTTTATATAAGTTCACAGAGTCAGAAAAGTTACAATAAAGTTCACCTCATGGTGTAAGAAGCATAAAATACACTAGCTGATGGAGAGCTCTAATTTCACTGCTATGTGCTTCATTCTATTATTATTTGTCTACTGCTTAAGAAAAATGTTCCAACTGGGGAAACACAAGGCAAAGGAAATAGTAGGAAATAGCTTGATACTTGCAAAGAGTCACAATTCAGTGACCTCTCCTGCATTATTTTCCAGATCTGAGCTGCGGTATGAAAGATCATCTTCTATATGAATTATATAAAATATGCTTTCCATACTAATTTTTCTTTGGCACTTTCTGAATCAAAGCTCCCAAGCTCCCACGTGGGAGATGTTATAGCATCTGGGCTTGTATTCATTAGCTGCTCAGCTAAGAAGACCAAAACTATTCTTCCTTGGTACCCTAAAAATGGCAAAGGGAACTAATGAGTTTTGTAACTTTTTTTTTGCTTGGGAGTTGGGTTTCTTTATTTCTAGCTGGTTCTAGCTGGCTGAGTTATTTTGATTATATGGTACTCTAGGAGGCCATTTCTTTCCAGTATTTTATTTTAAATTTTCTTCAGTCCTGTTTCTGATCTTTTCTTCAGTGAAACACTCTTTAGAGAATGATCAGCTTGTGCCAGGACAGGGATCATTCCCAGGCAGCATCTTCACTCTTAATGGGAAATGTTACATAGCTGCTTAATATGGTTCTGTGGATATAAATTTAAATGTTCCATGAACACCTAGAAATAAACAGGTCTTTAATTTCTTTATTATGATAGCAAGTCTCTTGGCAAAACTAGATAATGCCAAATGATGGTTTATTGATATTATTACTATTATTACTATTGATATTATTACTATGTTGGTAGGAATTTTACCCACACTTAATGCTGAAGCCATTCAATACAGCAGAAGGTATCACAAAGAAATTATAAGACCATTTTTCCATTGGTTATCCAGCATAAACTTGAGTGACACACCAACTATTTATGTTGATGGCAGTTTAATCTGAATAAGAGTTTCAGAATTTGTTTCTGAATTAAGGGAATTTCCTACGAGGTTTATGCCAAAGGTTAAGTATTGAAATTGTCCACTAGCAAGTCTTGTCTCCTGTTTCATAACTAACAGGGATAAGTATGTCCAGGAGAAAATGTAACACTTTGCAAGGTCTAGCTTTCATGCCAGTGTGAAATACAGCATGAAGTGTTTAGTAGCACCTACATCAGTATGTAACATTAGACTGTCAGACTTCAAACATGAGTAAGAAAAGTTTAGTATTTAGAATTTAGTATTCCTAAATTATCTCTGCAGTCAGATGAGGGACCTAAGTGGCAGTGAATGCACTGTAGGTCTTCTTGCATGATACAATTTCTTGTATGATACAATTGCTATCAAAAATAGGAAGCAAATGACACTTGGTCATAAATAGGTGTCTCAGGAGCATGTATACTTATTGGCAAAATATTATCATTCATTCTTCTAAACATACTATGCTGCTATGTCATTGCCCAGATAAGGATCAGGAGATTTGCCTGGGTTTTAGCCTGGTTTCTTAAGAGCTAACCGTCGTGTGCTCTTTCCCTTTCATGTATCTGGAAGGAGAGAAAGACAAAAATGGGGAAAAAGATAAAGGCTGACTGACTAGATGCTTCTACTTATCTTTCCTTCTGCCCTGTTCTTTGCTGTAGGTGCTGGGAGGCTGAAACATAAATGTTTTTATGCATGAAGTGAAACAACAAACCTCTTCTCAGAATCTCAACCTTAGGAGATGTAATTTTTCTTCTTGAATCAAAACATATAAGCCAGATGTGACATAAATAGTGGTGTAACTAGCACATGTATCATTTCACCTCTATGCATCTATACAGACCAAAGCATGAAGCCATATAGCAGGAAAATAGCAGTAAGTGAGAGGAACTATTGAGGTTTACATCTGATGTAGCACTGCTGGCAGTTTTACTGTGGGATTATAATCAGCATTACTTTACATAAAGTTGTTTATACTATCTGATATACAAAATTAAGTTGGAATTTGGTTATGTCCTGGACAGTTTGTTTAGGCATGGGATCTGAAAAGCACAAAGTTCCTATATCCCCACATTGCTGGAACTTAATGTACAATATTTCCCAGGTTGGGTGTACATGGAAGCAAGGAAAGATGGAGAAAGGACAGTCTGAACCCTCTTATTACTCAATACATAGTATGAACAGTGCAATTTGAATCCAGTTGAGTGCTTGCAGGATGAATGCCACTCTTGTTAGAGTACCTGAGGGTGCAAAGACGCAGGCTTATTTTTCTCAGCCACGCTGCAAAGAACTTTGATCGTCAGACACCCACATTCCCTTTCATTGGGAGCTCCCATGGAAGATGGGTACCTCAAAAATTTAAAGGTCTATCTATCAGTAACTCCGTTTCTCATGGTACTGAGGATAACAGCATTTTCTTAATTAATAGGACCGTGAGTATAACTGTGAAGCACTCAGAGTTCACAGTACAGAAGATTATTTAAAGAACAGAGATGGACACTTCTCATTCATTATGGTGGGGTTTTTTATAAATCAAAGTAGAAATGTTGGAATTAAACTATGCAAATGAATTTGTACTACAACTGCTATAATTTAAATAAATGCTTAAATAAGCCCTAAATATAAATGCAGAGCATGAAAACAGATTTGTAAAACTTGTTCTTGTTGAGTTTCACTGCATGTAAATTTTCTGTGAAAGCGCTTTGTAACTGAATTTCTCTTAACACTGCTTTTCCTTCAGCTGTCCACTCTGCTGTGGCTGCCTGTTTGCTGTGTGCCCCTTAAAGGTGCCCCTTTATCTTTTCTGAATTGATTTGCAAGAAACTACTCTTCTCTTTTACACTGTCTTTAAAGGAGGATCTCAGATATGAAACCTGTTGGACAGCTGGGAATGATACAAATCTGCAGAATCACGGAACTGCATGAAACACTATTTCTCTCAAAACAATCTTTCCCAGATTGTCCATACCTTTATAAAGTGTTTCTTCTTAATGTTTAATTTTGCTTGAATCTTTAAGACTTTAGCTGCTTGTAGTTACTATATAAATATTTGCTGTTATTATTTAATATTTCTCCTTTCTCTGTTTCCATTTGGTCTTCTCCCAAATTGTGTTGTAAGTCTCTTAGGGCAGGGGCAGCAGCATCTAGCTGTGTTTCTGCAGGGCCTGCTACACCCAGATTCACAAATTTATATAGCTGTGTTTACATGACTCAAGACTTCTTAAGAGTCTGGGCCCAAAACATTTACCCCTGGTGAGCTGTTGCTGCCATCACACTCTCTATGTGCAAAAAATGATAAAAACCAGTCATCTCAGCACCTGGTGCAGTGAAGAGAGAGATCCTTCAGAAGGATCCTGGGTCACAAGCACAACAGCAGCATTACTTAGCTTGTGGTACAACTCAGCTTATCATAGTGTGAAAATGCTTGTGTAGTGAGCCCAACTGTCCATCTTTTGTCGTGAACATTCCTAAATGTGGCTTTCATCTTCACTTGACCCATCAAAGCTCCACGTTTCTGTCACAGCAGAAAATCCTGACACTGCTGCCAGGAAGTCCTTCCTGACCCTGCCAGATTATCTGGGAGAGAACTAGGGCCTTTTCCTTATTCTGTATCCCTCTGCACCTTGGAAACTGAGGTGTTTCCTTTTACTGCCTGAAAAGCACAAATAAAGAAGGGAGAAAAATTGGAAGCAAGAACTAACAACACCTGCAGAAGAGCTAGGCAACTGCACAGCACCCAAAAATCTGTGACTCTGTAGCATACTGATGAGGGTTTCTGGTGTGGACTGAGGAGACTCCAGGGCTTCCAGTATAGGAGGAGTTGCTGGTGGGAATGAGCTACCCTGACTCACTGTACAGTTTTGTCTAGTTTTCTCTAGATTGGAGCTAGTCCTCCTGCCCTTGAGATGTGCTGGTGGGTGCACTGGTCTGTATGTATGCAGTGAGAGGCTGGAGAAGCAGGGTCCCAGAGTGCTGCAGGTTTCTGTATAGCCTGGTGGCCTGGGGTCACCCCAAGGGATACAGAAGCTCAGCACCACTGCAGTGGGACATCCCGTGCCCTCTCAGAGGGAATGGGACCAGGAAGCCAACTTAGCAGAAAACCAGCACTGGAAAATGCAAATAGCTGGGTGTTGCTTTAGCTCCCCAACCTGGTTTGTTACGGTGTTGCAGAGAGTGTTAGTTCAGTGCCAGTGTAAGAGAAGGTATGAAAACCACAGCTCCACGTATTTGGGAGGTGTGAGAGGAGAGTGTTCTTGCCCTGTTTGGCATCAGCTGACCAGATGTGCTGCACAGATGCTGAGCCTGTGGAGAAGCTACAGCATGGTCTGTCACCCTCCAGGAGAGCCCATTTGTCCTGTACACAGGGATCTTAACTCCCCAGCCCTCCCCTCAAACTGCACAGTGTGAATGTTTCCTCTCAGTGCGTACCATATAGGCAACACACAGCTTTTATCTCAGATGCAACACATCTTGACAAAAATAGAAACAAACTGCATTCCCTTGCATTTGCTGTATGTAGATCTGATTTAAGAATTGCTTGTTCTTAATGTCTGTCTTTGTCATGGGACCAGAGTCAGCTAAAACTGGCATTTGAACTGTCCTCCTAGCTGGGAAATACATGTGAGTAGCTGTAGCTGATGGGGTGGTGGTGGGTAATACTTGAAGTAATGGCTATCTTTTGTGGCTGAAATGCTAGTAATTATGGCTAGATCTTGAACCTTCAAACAACAAACATTACAGAAATGGGCATCTCCAGAAATCCATGATGGGAAGTACAGGCTCCCTGAAGTGAGCTGAGGAGAGGTAGAACAATCTGTGCATGAAGAACCATAACATGAAGAACCCAGAATAAATCCCAAATCCACCAAAACCATGTTTGCTGCTCCCCAACTTGGACTTTTTCTGATGAATACAGAGCTACTTGGAGCCCCAGGGTCCTCTTCACTTCTGTGCCACAAGCATCTGGAGCAGCTTTCTAAAGTCCCAGCTCTCTGGAGCTGATGCTGGAGCTGGTGCCCTCTCATGGTCTCCAACAGCAGCCTGCCTGCACCTTTGGAGCCAGGTGCTGCACTCCTGACACCTGCAGCTCTGTTTACATTACTGAGAGAATACACAGAACTGCATTTGGTATTCAGCATTTCTGTATTAAGTTGCCCGGATGGCCACAAATCCATATATCCATACTATTATTGCTTCACCTTCTCAACCTACTGATGATACTCATTCTTTCATTCATTTCCAAGATCTTCCCGCTACAACTTCTGTGTCATTTATCATCTTCTTGTCCCTCTCTACTTTCACGTTCCTGATCTCAATAGTCCAGCTTCTCCTTATGTAATTGAGAACAAAGTAATAAAGTTAAGATATTTGTTTTTATGTAAACTCTAATCTAAAGATAAAGATAATAATAAATTAATTGCATTAGTGCAAGAAAAACTTTAACACTGTAAACTGTCAAACCTTTCAAAATACTTCAATGCTTAACATTGAATCCGCCTTCATTTAAACTTAGGATACATGTGGGGGGGGGGAAGTGTGTTCTGGTACACAGCATTTGTAATGTAAACAAAGAGAAGCCAACACCAGCAGGACTAGCGCAAACCACATTACAGTCCAACACAACTCCACTTTGTACTCCATTTTGTATTCTCTAACTTTTTTATCTTTCATCTTGTTTCTAAATTCACTTATTTGATCTGCAAGCACTTACACTTTTCACAGCTTTCCACATGGAAGACATTCCACAGGATCCTGTGATCTTAAGTAAGTAGGATTGCTCTGTGTTTAAGAGGCCCTGGTCGTTTGAGATGTTACCCATGCATACTTAGCATTGGGTATTGCAAGATGTCCCCATGATCTGTGAGAAGTGCAGACTTTTACAGGATCATGGCCCTAAGATGTAAGAGCTTCAGAATAGGGCACATGTGCTCCATTTGTTTTGAAAATGCTATGGTGTTGTGCAGCTAAATAGACATGATCTGTGATAGCGGTCATAGCATTGCTATTCATGAAGTAATCACGATCATGTTTTCCTTATAAAGCTATATTTAACCAATATCCCTCATTAAATTATGCCATAATTTCTGGTTATGTTTTGAAAATCTTACCCCATATAAGAAGCATTCAGTGACTCTTGCTCATTCCTTACAAAGTGGCAGTGAATTTGCGCAGCAGGCTAAAGGGTAGAACTGCTATCTAGAAAGTGTCAGAAAGCCCAGTGCTACCTACATAAACATGCTGCTACATGAAGGCCCGGGTTCTCTTTGTTCTGCAAGTTATGAGCTCATATGTCAACATGGGAAAACAGATGTTTAGGTGAAAAAAATAATGAAAAGGCAGAATGAGGAACATGTCCAAGTTCCTTGGCTTTTGTTCAGGTGTTCCATGGACTGAGCTAATGGGGATCATGTGGAGTGGCTGATTATCATTGGAATCAGATGGTCTTTTTGTAACTGTAAAAAGAAAAGAAGCAATTTTACTCTGTATACACACATCTTTGATTTACTGCTGGGCTTAGTTAAAATAGTTTTTCACTGCTTATTACAAGAAAGGTAGAAGTTAATTGACAGAATGCACTTAATCTTCTTCTATGGAAGAAAAAATTTGTATCATGACATTAGTAGAAGATCATCAGTTCTCTTCTGTTCCTGTCTGTAACTATTGAGATGAAAGACATGACTGTCTCAGCCTTTGCTCCTCAGGTAGTCATCTGTGCAAAACGACAGCACTTTTTGCACATTTTAGTATCTTATGTCTATAAGATTCAGCTCAATGTGCAAAACTCTGGAAAATCATCTCCTGTATTGTACATTCATTAATCCCTTCCAGGCCCAGTTCTTACTTAGCCTTGACTGAAGTGCTGCGTGCTCTTTTGCTTCAAGAGATGTCCCCCCCCCAACTTTTTTTGCCTTCATTTCCTCCTTATGATGCTGTGGGCTGGCAAGTTACTTCACGGCCGGTGATGTGATTTGCCATGTCTCTGGCTAGGAAACCAATGTACTCCTAAGGAATAATTTTTTTATAGGAATGCTATTTTCTTCTTCCCGTGAACTATTTCTCTTTTCTTTTCTATTAGTTGCCTCATGCTGCTCTCTTGCAGGATGATTCACATACTTGCTTTCTCCAACCGGAGTGTAACATGCCCCACCTGTTCCAACTGGTTAGATACCAAATATTATTTTTCTTCTCTTGCTGTCAGCTTCAAAGAGTAAGCAGAACTTCCTACCACAGGGAATCATTTTTATTATGACTTTGGGACCCCATTTTTTTCAGTTGCCATAGAGTCTTGAATCCTGGTCCTCCTACACCTCTTGCAAACAACCACTTTCAGATGCTATCTCAGGGCACAATGTTCCATGGAACATTCTGCTAGAGAATTATATTAAAGCAATCAGTTATATCACAGTCTTTAGACTGGAGAGTTTCATGCAGCAAACCTTGCTGAGTTTTTTGAAAGATACAAATCCGCAGCCTACAAGGGACTGCCGAGCGCCTGTGCTATCTGAAAGCTTATGCTAAGGAATGGTTTAGGTATATTTATAAAAAGTAATTATAGAATAATCTGGTCTAAGGCCTCTCTTGCTGGACTGGTTGCCAAAAGATGTGTTTATTGTATTACTTTAACATTCTTTCATTTATTAATGTCATTATTAAGTCATTTTTGCCCAAGACAATTTATACTGACCTTAAAATGAAATGGAAACAAATGGTGCCAGAAGTAAAAGTCAACAAGGGAAGGATGATACATGGCTATCATCCCTTTACCCAGAGAAACAAGATTAAGGGCTAGGTTGTCAGCTGTGCTAAGACAGTGCTCGGCCCAGCTGGGAGGGTGGGGGAGCATAGCTGTGAGCTGCCTTGATTGTTCTTGTTCCTGGGAAAAAATGGTTTCCAGATTAGCTAGGACTTAACATCTATTAGACCAGCCCTGCACCTCCCCGCACCACCATGCTGCTTCCTTGGCCTCTGGGGATCACGTTCTCCTGCTCAAATTGGTTTCAAGAGAAGGAGAGAACAGTCTCCCCATTTCTTACCCGAAGTTTTACATCCCTTGCTCTTCTGTCTGTTGGGCTGACTGGGGTAACTCGCTAGTCTTCTGACATTTCTTATTTCTGCTTCCTAGTTTTTATCCCCAGCTCAAAAGCATCCTGCTCCCTTTTGCCATCACCTCCTGACCCCAGCTGGCCCCAGCTGCTGGCGGTTGTCAGTGTCAGGACGGTATGTCTCCACGGGACCCAGGGCAGAAGGCCAGAAGCCAGCAAAGATGTACTTGGTCTAAACCGAGTGTAACAATATCTGATTTGTCACCAACTACACCCAAAATGTCTTCAGGCCCATCTCCATGTGTTCTCTTTATTTCTCTGACTGCCCAAAGCCTGCTAGAGTGGTTGGCTCCAGCCAGTATACAACTGTTTTAAAACACAGGACTTGTTTCCTTTAGTATTTGATGCTTGCCAGTCAGCATTCATGACAAATAGCCCAATGTCACCATCCAGAAAGCAGCTGAAGCCACATTTGGAGAGGTGGCAGCGTTAGAAACCCAGCCAGTGATTCACAGTCTGGCCAGTCTTGGGATGTGCGCTGGGGAAATTTCCTTTCGGTTCAAACCCAGAGTGTAGTTGCTCCAGGGTATTGGGAATGGCAGAGCTGTTAGAGGCCAAAGCTGCAAGAAATCTTTGCTTTACCTTACTCCCTGGTAGGAAAGACCAGCCCACAGGGTGCTCCAGCCTGCCAGGAGAGAAGTTCTTCCTCTCCCACTGCCATAGATAATCCAGCACACAAAACTGTGTACTGAGGATGGGATTAGTTCTTAAGGGCTCAAAGATGTAAAGCACTGAAAAGCTGCTCAAATGCCAGTGTGAAAGGATTTATATTCCCAGATGGCAGAGAATGAATACATAAAGTGCTAGTCATCTAAGGATGAAACCCATCTTATCTCAAGAAGAAAGAGTAAAGAGCTTCGGTGGGGGAAACTTCTAAGATTAAACTTTTCCCCTCCTGCCCGAAGGGCAGCTGTGTACTGATTTACAGCATAGTCAGAGCACATGTTTATAGAAAATGCCTTCATGTGACACAGGTATAGGATTCGAAAGGAAGCTGTGGATTTCTATGCTACCTTACTGTTCTTCAGCTCCTCCCTTTCCAAAGTGGAATTGTACAATTTCTGCTACTCATGGAGACTTTCTGGCCACAGGATGAATGCGGGTTGTGTTGCAACCTAAATGAGCTCATATAATAAACTACTGAAAGCTGGTTTTAATAAAGGAATTAGAAAGAATGAGACTGCTGACAGACAACTTGATGAACCTTCTCAAATTCTTTCTACAATATTGATTTGATTCCAGTTTCTCATTTACCGTGTTTGCTTGTTGTATACATAAACCATTTCTGCAACAGTTGAAGTTGTCCAGTGAGCCACGTACAATCCAAACGTAAATTCCAGAGCTCTGTTTTCAACAAGACCATTGTCTTGGATAGAAACCCCAGTGATGTCAGAGATTTAACATGTCAAAGCAGGAACAGCACACAGACATAAAATGGGAAGAACTTTGGAGAGACTCTTTAGTAATACCACCAAAGTAGTCAGTCCTGCACAGGAAAGTGAAGCAGTCAATGATTACCTGCTATTGGCATTAGACTATTGGCACTAGGATTATACATCACCTGTGAGTATAATATAAACAACTGGTTAGACCAAAGCTAGGCATCCTGTCCCCAACAGGTGGAGAAGTTCTTTAAAGAACATATAAGAAAGGATAAGCACGAGATTTTTTTTTCCTTGGTAGGGAAGTTATTTTCCTTCCAACCTTTGGCAGTCAAGATTTGAATCAACTGCAATGTAAGTGGCAAAGACACTTGAGGGAGTCTCTCTAACAGGTGTGGATATCACTAAAGGAGCATGTGGCTGTTCTTTCTAGGGAACATTTAATTTTGAATACTGAGATTGGGGGGGGGATAGCAAAAATATAAACTAGTTTCAGCTTTCGGGGTAATATTTATTTTTAATTAATAAATAGTATTTCTTAAAGTATCTGGTAATGGAATTCTGATTTATAATAAAATTGGAACAATATTCCATTTGTATATTGACTAGAAAAAACAGGAAAGGCATCTGTGCATAGACCAGTTTGTAGTTAGAACTTAATTATGACTGGACTTTGTGTGATAATCTTCTTGTGTTATACTTTAGTGCTAAAATAGAGTATTATTTCCCAAACGTGGGAGTTAAAGATGTATCTTAAAGAACATTTCAAATAGAGTAATCAAGAGCTGCAAATGAAATTAGCAATGTTCCTACGTAATCACATTCAATGATAACTTAGAGATTTCAAGGAAGACACATGGAGACTGTTTCATTATTTTATAAGTGTTAATTGACCTTTTATTTGCTTAGAAAACTAAATGAAAAACATTGGCTTAAGATAAAAGATCGAATTAACTACTCCTCTGAGAAAGATTTTTCCTTAAGAAACTTTATTAAGCCTAGAAATAAAGGCATTTTTGACAAATTAATGACAAAAAAGACATACAGAGACAGTTCCTGAGGCACAGGAGCATGGAGAGCTGATATGCTAGAGGACCACTGTGGTATTGTATTGGTATCAACAGTATTTTAATGAGACATTCACCAATATTAAAATTTAATAACAGGACTCCTTTTTCTTTTTTTTTTTTGTCCTGCAAAGATATTATCTCTCCCTTCAAGAAAATAATTCAGTATTTTAATCAAATGATAGAGGTAATTTAAAGGTATTAAGATTTGGAAACCAAATACTGAGCTGCTAACTACTGTGCATTAAGTAGACTGATCAATAGAGTTTTTTTCAAAATAAGTTAAGAGCCCCCCCATACTGTACAGTCTAAAGAAACTGTGCTGCTTTTGTTTCTTTAGATGGCAGTAGCAGCAGTTAAGTAACAAACTATCATCATTGTTGAAGTATTTCTGCAGAAACAACAGCCATTCATTTCATGGATTTTACAACATCTTATGAGCCAACTTCATTTTACATAAATCTACTGGGGTTCCACCAGGAATGGAGCTTGGCCTTGTGTTCTCCGCTTTTTCTGTTGGCTGCAGAGCAGCAGGTAGCAGCCAGTAAACCCTGCAGAATAGACCCTTTTGTAACACATGAGTCGTGGGCCAATCCAACAGTCAGTGCACAAGCAGCACTCCCACAGTTGTTACTAGACACCTGACATGAGCAAGGTATGGAAGACTGTGTTACTGCACAACTAAACCTCTCCCATCTACATAAGAGGAATTTTAGCTTTAAATCATCTTGGAAAGAAAAAAAAAATCCAGCCTAAGAAGAGTAGAAAAAGAAAATGAGGAGCAGTTGCTGCAAAAGAGGAATCATATGTCCATAAGACACCAAGCAAGCTGTTGTATCTACATAGCATAGCACAAAGCCATGAAAAGATACTTTTTTGGGTGCTGAGAACAGGGAAGACATGTCAGTATGGCATTACACTTGTGCCAGTTGTTAATACAACTATCGTGCCTCTGGCTCCAAGCTACATCACTGCCATTGGCCCATGGCATCACACTCCGTGGACCAGAGTAGACATAAACCTGAGAGCACAGAAATACAACCAGCAGAACTGTTGGCCAGATTTTCATGACCACAGGCTAATGCTCAGGAAAGCACCCTAAAGCAAAGTTCAGGTTCAGTTTCAGCAAGGTTGGAGGCAAATGTTTTGCCTTGCCCCAAGAGGTGTCTCAGACACACACTCAAAAAGCCTCTGCTGCTCCATGTAGGAAAAAACCAAAGAGGGGATCAATAGAGTGAACTGATAAAACCAAACCCAAACAAATTGCAGCTTCACATTTCGGGTTTATTTTGAGCCTTACATTTTTTTCATTGGTTTCATACGTCAGTTGCATGAGGGGTAGGAGGTTCTTACTGGAACTGCTGAGGATCTTATGTTACAGCTCTGGCAGAGTTCCTTGGCTGTTTGCCACTCTTTCCAGTACAATGTTATGGTGTGACAGATGGATTCAATAACAGTGGCTAGCAATCAAGAGATGTGAACCACAGGGTGTGGGGGAACTGTCACCATGATTTGCGAGAGACTATGCTGTCCTACATGTCAATATCTGTTTTCATGGGGAAGGCAGTGGTCACCTGGCTAAAAACATGCACCACTGTGTTTTTTCTGGCCTCACTGATCCTGGGAGAAACTCATCTTTTCAGTCCCCTTAAATGCTGGAGCATGGTAATAGGTTCACAGCTACTCTAAGGTAGCATCTCCTTGTCACCACTAACCTCAGCATGTGGGGAGACGGACGAAAAGGTGGGATGAAACTTTCTGCTGCTGGAGGGACCTCATCCACTCTGCAAGCTGAATTTGCCTAATGCTCTCCCAAACCATCATTGCTGATGTTTGTCATCCTGGGTCTGACCTCCTATGTATGCTTATGGCTGTGTTTAGGCTCTCATCTTCCCTGGCTGGAAGCATGTATCTGTGTGGTGGTCTGTCAGCCCATACATGCTCTCCTGTTCTTCTGAGCACCAGTGCAATATACTCAGGGTCTTCTGCTCCAGCCTGAACTGCAAAAGTCAGATCTTCAGGACTGTACCTGAGTGAACCACGACTGTCAACCAGCATTTTCATAGCACTATGGGACAGACTTGCTCTGTGTGGCTGCAGTGGTAAAACGGCAATGGGGCAAGAGAAAAGCAAAGGGTCTCCAGCTGGCCTTCGTTCTGTGCTCCTAAGTCACTTCAGACCCAAATTGAGAGGCTGTTTTTAAGCCATTTTCCTCTAAAAATCAAGTTGCTGTTTTAATAAACCGGGATCAATTTACTGAACTCTCATGTACTTTCTGTTCAGGACATGATCAAGAAACGTGTTTTCATCTATCACCTACATTTTCTTACCAGAGAGGGCATTTTAATTCTTCAGCTTCATTCTGTGTCACCTGAACTAGCTGTTACCACCTCTGCAGTGTGCAGCCCCCAGGAGCAGAACTAAAACAACATTTACTTTCTTTAGAAAGAAAGTAGCTGCTGAGGCTACTTTAAAGAAAATAGTCTCTGAAGTTGTGGAAGCAATAGGTCAACGTCTAATTTATAGGGGCTTGTGATGTATAGAGAAGCCTGTCTCTGTTCCGTGGTCTTTTATATTAGGCCAAATTTGATGCAGCTACATGGACTCTGCAAAAACACTCTTGTGATTTGTTGTTGGTGAGATGCTGACTATAGAACAGTTCCTTGTGACTTTGACGTGAACAAGCAAATATTTCAGCTAGCACAGCAAACCCTCTGTGTAAGGCTGATCTGCTCTGTGTTGTGCTGCTGCATGTTATGGGATGTGATTACTGTAAAACTGCAGGACCACTGAGAACTAATTCACTGTATTCTAGGAGTAATAAAAGTGGTCTTAGAGCCTTATAGCAAAGGTACAAAGACATTCCAGGATTTGCTAATCGATTTCTCCTATTCCACTGGAGAGGCAGACTACTTAAGCTAGAGGATAGCATACCTTCAGCAATCAGCTCTTTTGAGTGAGTTGTCTAGATAGTTACCTATATCTATACATATAGATAACCCATGCTGGGGTACAGGTACCTTGGCTGGCTCCTTCCCATGTGAAGCCATAGGGGTAGTTAGGATGGCAGCATGTATCTCACGTGCTTGCTCTTGTAAGTAAGTGCTGGTGAGCGTTACAGACATTGAAGCCAGCTCAGGCTGAGCAGCCTGGACTCAGAGTGAGCCGTGCTGGACCCGGCAATGCCCAGAGCTACCCAGGTGGCTCTGTCCCAGACTTCCCCTCACGACAGGTTCCAGGGGGACTTACCATCTCAGAGACAGCACTGGACCCTGGCTAGCTCCTCACATTCCCATGGCATTGCATCCTGCATCCTGGCACATTCAGGGAAGGAGCCAGGATTGGCAGCAACATTTCTCATATTTTCTAAGGTTTTCTGTTATAAGGAGCATCCAGTCCCTCATCATGCGACATCAATGGGAAGTGGAGCTGTAAGTTTCTTAGATGTTTCCCTAACTAGCCATTTGGTTTCAGGCTGTTTTCATCAACTGTAACCAACCTTCAGCTTCTCAGATGCCAAAGCATCCTGATCCTGCAGATTGCTAAGCAGCCTTGCAAGCTATACCTTGGACTGCAATGAGAATGGAGTATGTCATCATGCAAAATAAATCCTGCTGGAGGGTGTCTCTAGTAGCTCAACCAAGCCATTGAAGACTATCTATCAAAAGCACTATTCTAAGGAATCTAGAAATTTGGGGCGCAGGCAGGGGGGGAGGGGCAGGGAGGGGCCCTGGTGGCACTGCATATGCAAAGCAGAGCTGCTGCCTCCATGCCACACTCAGTGTGTGAGACTTTGATGGACACACACAGATCAAAAGAACAGTGTGCCTGTAGATGTGACATTTATGGCCTAGGAGGTAGTCTTGTGTGTTCCTGCCATAAAACAATAGTGTTTACTTTTTTCCTTGTCTTTTGGCATTTAATGGTCACAACAGAAATTAATATTTCTCTTTCTCTCACAGGAACTTGTGAAAAAGATGATGATATTACTATCAACTCTTATATACCCATATTCTTTAGAGGACATGGAAGAAGGTTTGTATTATTTGGAAGGAGGCTAAACTGGACATCAGCTCAGGATAGCTGCCCAACACATGTTGAAAATCAAGTACTGAAGGAATCCAAAGACGCAAAGGTATAGATGTCCATAGAAGGTATATGTGTCTCCAGCAGCAAGCAAATAGCTTCTGAAAAAACCACAAGAGACCAAGTCATATAAGGAGGGTTCAGGCCTACTTCCCCAGTTTAACCTGGTCACTTGTGCTTGGAGAAGACATGAAAGGTGAATGAGCTATGCCGCTACACTAAATTGGACTTTCCAAAGCTAGAGATGTATTTTTAAGTTAGAGAATTTTGGGGCTACATTTACTAGATGAACACATTAAAGTCACCATTTCCTGAACTTTCCTGCCCATGGCTCTTTCCTGAAAGCAGTGCCACCTTTATTCATTGGTTGGCTCACCAAGGATGGTGTGGCTGTAGCTGGCTAGTTGCTTCTTTCCATTGCCACGGCCTCTTTTCCTGGCAGATATTTTGCTACAGAAGCCTGAATTTACCCTGGAAGAAACTGGCAAAAAGCTAGCATGAATTTAAATTTGTATTCCTTGAATTGCAGTGAAACAACCCACAATAAATTAAAAGCACTTTCAAATAAGCTGTAACAATATCAGCTGCTAGCATTCCAGAGCCCTTCACTTCTGGAGTCAAAGGTGCCTGCTTAAATTGCTAATTAGCTTTCTCTTGTTATAATTTTTCTGACTTAAATACTCTGCTTGAAAGCATTTTTCATACCTGCTGTAGTTGCCATAGCATCCATCACTGCACATTTCGGCTGCTCTTCTGCCCCCGTTTCATTATCAACTATAACTATAATTTCTTGAGAAAAAAAATTGGTTTTTAACAAAACGTAGAATACAAAGTAAAAAGGCCCTAATAAAGGCTCACATAAATTCCTTATCTGGCAGCATACTGAAAATATCTTGATTCCTGGCACAGCAAATATACTGTGGAGTTCACTCTTCATTAAAAAGCACAGGCAACCACAGTACCAGGATGTGGGTAGTCTTAAAGACTAATGTGTACATTTATGCAGATACAGTCTTCTGGGAACCAGCTTGTTTTAATCATAAAAGAACCCTTCAAGTAAATTTAATGAGGAGTTAGTTGAGGAATTTATTCTGAAACTTTAAACTCTGTGTAAATTCCTGAGGATCAAATTAAGTCGAAGGTAAATAATGTTCAGAATGGTGTTTCAGTCAAAGCTGCCTAAAAGCTTGAGACACAAAGATCCTGGTTAGAGAACGTTTCTTTTCCAGCTAGAGACTTCTTTAAGGAGCCCAGACAGATGCCATATGTTGATGGTAAAACAACATCTCTCACAATGTGACATTTGGAGCCTGCTCAAAAGATCAGTCATTTTTGTCTTTTCTAAGGTTGCCACCTTTAAAATAAATGCCAAACAGTTATGAACTGGAAATAGAGTAATTGCCAATAGTTATAGGTGTCATCAGTGATGAAGCATCCATAAGCAGATGTTTTGCTTTACATGCAGGGAGGTTCTGGGTAAAAGAAACACTGTGACAAGGACAGCTGTGTCAAGGGTGCTTTTAAAAAAACAGATTGTCATCATTTGCCCTCTTAAAGATAGGAAAGCCTTGCTTTGAGCTCTTCCTCTCTCAGTGAGAGGATGCTTGGTCTATGTTCTTCATACACTCAAAAAAAATGGTGCACTTGAAGATATTTTATTTAATGATTTACGTTTTGAGTCATATTATTTATTTGATGTTCTGAAGTCTAGTCAGAGTGGTGGACAAACATACACACGCACATGCGCACATGAACACAATACCCTGTTTCCATCTCTCATTTTCATAGAATAGAAGCATAAAATGATTTGGGTTGGAAGGGACCTTTAAAGGTCATCTAGTCCAACCTCCCTGCAATGAGCAGGGACATCTTCAACTAGATCAGGTTGCTCAGAGCCCCGTCCAACCTGACCTTGAGTGTTTCCAGGGATGGGGCATCTACCACCTCTCTGGGCAACCTGTTCCACTGTTTCACCACCCTCGTCATAAAAAATTTCTTCTATATATCTAGTCTGAATCCACCCTCTTTTACTTTAAAACCATTATGCCTTGTCCTATGGCTACAGGCCCCATTAAAAAGTCTGTCCCTGTCTTTCCTATAAGCCCCTTTAAGTACTGAAAGGCAGCAATATGTTCTCCCCAGAGCCTTCTCTTCTCCAGGCCGAAGAACCCCAACTCTCTCAGCCTTTCCTCATAGGAAATTTTTTCTGCATGTGGCTGATCATCCACTGGATGGTGTTAGCAATATACATTGCCTGGTGCTTCCCAGCTGGACATTGTCATTTAATGCACAATTCTTAAACAAAGAAGTATTTTCTAACACTGTCAGATATACAGATGAAGCAAAGAAAGCACCTAAAGGGTAAGTAAGTTGGGTTCATAAGCAGCTTGATCATATAAGTGCTCACTGGTGTATCCCGCAGATCTGCCATTTCGTATTAAATTTCTCCAGTATTGATGTGGAATATATAAGATCTTATTTTACCTTCCTGGGCAGCATTGTAGGGTAGAAAATCTCAGTGAGACAGAGAGAATGAAGAAACAGATGCATTCAAAAGGTATCGCTTATGCATATCCTTAATGTGTTTTCCTCTAGAGCATAGAGAGTTTATGCATATTTGGTTTGAAAATATGTGGAGCTTGTATGGTCTGTGTTCTGGTCTTGTCTCTTCATCAGTATTTTTACAGTGTTCAGAAACTTCTCAAGCATATTAGAGGACAAAAAAGGAAAGGTGCGTCCAAGCTGATGAAAGTGTATCCCCGTGTCCTGCAGACACACCAGAATAACTCATACGAGAAGTCCCACAGAACTCATAAGCCAACCTGTATGGGGAGAAAGCCCTAACTTCAAAGTAGGTGTAATGACATGGTGGCAGGTGGGGAAGGAAGAAAGATGGAAGGAGAAAGAGTCGGCTTAAGCAGATGGTCATGTTGTGGTTCTGCTGCAAAAAATCTAAATATTTATTTCCTTTATTTAGGCCAGAATTTTGCAAACTCTTATACAGGTGAGCAACTTTATACACATGAGTGGTCCCATTCAATTCAAGACACAAAGTCATTACCAAATGATTAATACAGACATGTCTACAAGATTACAGCCTTAAACTGAGAGTGAGCTTGTTTCTGGTTTGTATGTCACTTCACATGCTGGTGATTGTTAATATATATCCATGAAGCAAAAACAGGAGGGAAATCACACCATTTGATTTGGGAAGGCGAAGTAATTCAGGAGGCACCATTCTAATAGGAGGCAGAGCCTTGCAGACCTGTATGGCTGAAAGGGACAATGAGGCAGCACTGGCTTGCAAAAAGCAGAAAAGTGGGATTCAGAGGGTAACAATGTTTGAGCTACATAAAAAGTTCTTTTTATGGAAGTTTCTGACACGGATCTCAGCACTGGAATGAGAACAACGAGACGAGCATCACGGTGCTGAGAACTCCTATAGTAAAAAGAGGTCAAAAGGAAGATAATTTAAAGTGCCACAGAAATACTTATGGGACAAAAGGGTTTAAAGAATATACTATATTTCCAGAGAAGGCAGGCATCAGATAATCAGATCTGGTTATAAAATGCAGAGAACTTACCCCACAGAGAGCTTTGAGTTTTTGTGAAAAAAATCAAATAGCCTGGATAAAAAGGCTTACAGCTGAATGTTACTGCTTTTCCAACAGAAAGAATGTGGGGGTTTTTTTTAAAAGAAAAAGGTTCCATCTCCAAACATTTTAACTTAGTTGAAATACCACTTTCTTGTAGGATGAATATTTAATCAGCCTCAGGGATAGCTGAAACCCATGGGAAGTGCAGGTGACAACCATGTCAGAAAAATCAGATCCTAAATGGCTGCAGCATGCTACATGGTTACTAGACGCTTTAATTCACAAAAAAAGGACTGCTGAGCTTGGCATGGTGGTGATGAGGTTCCTGTTCCCAGTTGGCCTCCTACTGCAAGTGCAGTATTCTTGTTAGCTAAGTGCAGTATTCTTGTTAGCTAACCCTAATGGTTAGCTAACAAGAATAACCTCCCAAGCAGTGACACCTCTCAACCCACAAGGAGTGCTAAGATGGCAGACAGTAACTTTCCCTAGTATTCGTTCCTCCCCAATGGGCAATAATGCCAGCTATGAAAGCCTGGCTTACAGAGTTTGCTTTGCGACAAGGGTGACTGCCTTTGGAGCAGCTGTGCTGGTGCTGTCCCCAGCTACCTGTCCCACCTCACTCCCTGGATGAATCTCATGTAGTAGTTGCTGGTTTGTTACCACTGCCACGCTAGGACATTAAGTAAAATAAAAATTGAATATCAGTTTATATTAACACATCATATTGTAAACAACTGGAGTTCATCTGCTGCTTCACCAAGAGCAGACCTTTCCCTGCATCAGAGATGAGAGTCCCTAAGAGATGGGTTGGTAGGAGAGCTCATGGCTGAACCACCACAGCATCTCTAGGCAAAGCGTCCCCATTCAGTAATCTGAACTCATAGTCTCAATTCTCATCATGGATAGCTTTCAAATCTTTTAGGGTCTCTTTCCATCATCATCATCACAAGGTATCATCAGAATTAGTTATTTAATAGAAGTGCAATGTTCAGCATGTGTTATTATTTCAGTCTTTGTGGCAATTCAGACCTTGTCCATACTGGGATTTTTCAGTGGAATTATATTTGTGATGGTGGTTTTGTGGCATGGAAGCCTGTTTACTACAGCTTGGATTGGGACCAACAGAAACAGTGAATACTTGAGCAAAAATGCAGCTGGGGAAACTCTCACTCTTTGAAACAAAGCATTAGAACAATGATAATTTTTCTTTTTGGATGTAGGTCTTTCTAGAACAGCTTGCTTGCTTATCTGTTTCCTGGCAGGCAGAAGTCCATCTCCCCATACCACCATTAGCCATGTTTGGAGTGGTAAGGACCAGCTGCAGTCCTGTGAGACCCTTAGAACTAGACTATCCTCTCCTCCTTTTGCCACAGCCTCCGGAGAGAGCCCTGACAGCCCAGCACAGGACCATCACTGAGGGCCTTCCAGACCCACAGGCTGTGAAGATCACACTGGTTTGTGGACTGCATCCCTGGCATGGGGGTAGAATGCCTCCATGGACCCACTTCTTGAGGGTGAACTTCATCTGTGTGTAGGGAGCCTCCACAAAGCTTATACACTACCTAACTGCCACGGTGAGGTCTTCTTAATGTTTGGCTCTTTGCATAATAAATAACTACTGAATGCGAATGAAGGCAATTAACTCTATAGCTACAATGCAGGGGACTTTCTAATGTTGACTTAAGCTATGTTGGAGGCAGAGTGAATATTGTGCAGTAACCCTACAAACTAGGAGATAGAAAACAATTGACTTGCAGCATTTTCTAAATGTTCTGATTCCTCCTAAATGAGCTCCATTAACACTGAGACACAGAGATCAGTTAATTGTGGTTGTTGAGACATTGCAAATGATCCTTCCTATGGCTGCTTTAATTAAAACACCTGCTTTCTAGTTTGTCATGTCAATATTGCACCTGTTTATTCCATGCAAATACAAAGTAATGGTTATGAAAGAAAAATTTTTCTTTCTTTGAACCATTCCAAGTCAGCAAGATTAAATTGCAAAACCATATCTGGAGTTTCTGAGTCTGCATATCTGTTCATTAACATGTGTGTGCCTAGAATATCCAAATTCTGTTGTAAGATGTGCCTCTTTGTGGCCAGATAAGAAAAGATTTCCTACTGCTAAGCAGTTCTTTGATACCATCAGATTCTATCGAATCTATCTCTGATTTTAAAAGCAAACAAATGGGAGGGGGTTGTTGCTTCTTTCATTTCAAACTTTTCAAACATCAGCTTTACTATTTAGTCTATAATAATGCCATTATACTACATAACTTAATATTTACTTGCCTTCTAGACAGAGAGAATTTCTTTCACAGTATGTTTTGGATTATGTTTCTGTGATGTAAAGAAATTATTTTTCTTGGCTCAGCACCAGTTTCTTTCCGTTTTTCTCAATATTGCTTTCCACGAGCACCTCTAAGAGACTTCTCGTGACTGCCTTGCAAGCTCTGCAATCAGTGATACCAGAGGGATCTCCAATTTTGTTGATTTGGGGTAACTTTCAGGTATTATGCTAGTCTGCAATTAGAGATACCCTTGAGTCATGGAGTATCCATCAGCATCTCTGCCTTGTATAATGATCACCGGTTTCTTCCTTCCCACAGCTCGGCACTTGGCAGTGCAGTCTGGCAGAACGCACTCAGTTCCTCCTCTCTCCTCAGAATTTCCCTGGGTATGGGTTAGTGAGGCTGCGTATGCACACTTCTTTGGGTCCACTGCCTCCAGGGAGACGGTGCATTTTTTTTGTTCATCTTGCTTTCAGCGCTAGACAAGCTCAGTAGTAAAGCAAAGATAAGCTCTGTTAGCTAGACCTAGGATCAGACTTTAGTTTGGAAACGAAGGTTACAGATGCAGAAAACAATATCATTTAATTATACCAAATAGTATTCACTCATCATCTCTTACTTAGGATCCTAAGATTTTGGCCTGTTGTCAAATGTAGGTAGGCCTTCAGTGTTGACAGCAACATTTGTGTACCCTTAGGGTTACTCTTGATTTGAAATGTAAACCTTACCTGGTATCCTGTCCACCAGGATGGGGTCATGCCTTCCTAGGAAGCCCCGCCACCCTCTGAATCTGGTTTTCTTTGCTGTCCTCATTCTTGATACTTCTAAGAGTCAGGTTTTGGGATTCAAGTGTAAATGTTCCTGATGATTTCATCCAGAGCCACTGTGGAAACCTATGGAAAGACTTTTACTCTTGCTTATCCTGTTGGTAGGTGAATTTTTTGAGATGCTCTTGGCTCCTCCTTAAGGCAGACACAAAAACTACTTCGTGGTACTACTGCCTGGAAGCTCACAACCCTTTGGCAGTAGTAATACACTCACATTAAATATATAAATCATTGATTGTATACACATTCTACAAAACTTCTGGCATGTTACAAGTTTAGACAGCCTACAAAGACATAATTAATATAGACATGAAGCTTGGAAAGTAGTTACTCTTTATGGATATATCTGTAAGTGCAAGTCTCTGTATATACTTTTTATTGAATTTCTGTGACTTGAGTTTCCTTAACTTTGGGCTAAGGAGATTTTGAGCAATAAACTTTATTCTCACCTCCACATTGACCACATGAGATAACAATGATTCAGAAATGCTTACTTGAAGTAGCTGGCGTGTATCAGTTCCTAACAGAGAGTGGGCTGATATTTAGTCAGTCTGTGAGAACACCAGGCTTGGGTGGGAGACCCACTAGACTACAGATTTGCAATGAGTCATGAGAGTATGGATTTATTTTCCTAAGCTTGGTTGCACATCCTTAGTCTTTGACTTGCAGTGTGAGTTGCAGTTCTCTGTAACTGATGTCACAGCTCCTTACCCCAGTGAGAACTGAAGAACAGGTGGAGGTCCCAAATAGCCACAACTCCAGTAGCCTTGATAGACCAGCTGGTGGATGGAGAAAAACCTCAGCCAGAACTATCCACTACATCTCATTCAGAAAAGAAAGGAAGGATGATTATACTTAGATACTTATGAAAATCTGGACACACAATCACTATAGGCTTGGCTGTACAGATACAACCTGTTAGTCAGAGGAGATCATTTTACCTCTGTGAAAGTGTCTAACTCACCATCCCACAAGTATTGCAAACACCTCTCTTTCAACCTATTATTTTTGGACACTTTTAAATTTTTTTTTTTTTTTAATTTATTGTATCTCACTGTTCTGAAGCTATTTGAATTTGCTATACTCATAGTTTTTACATTTGGACTGTCTCAAGCTCATTCAAGTTTGCTTCTATAGGAGTCACTAGAAGTCAAGAAGAGCTTTTCTACAATCCTAGAGCAAAAAAATCCATTAATTTCAGCAGTGCAATATTCTACCTTTGGTCTGCTAGCTTTTCTACTCTGTCTTTAACAACGTTAATTGCTGCTTGAATTTCAGGCTCTATGGACTATGATTTAGAAACACTGTGCTTGCTGTCAGCTTCTGGGAAGCTGACAAGTGTGTCTTTTCCCATTTTATTGTGTATTAGCTGCTCACTCTGAGTCAGTGTCAGTCTTGGAAATGAATGTCTCCTCATGTCTCTTGAGAGAAGAGATTTTAATACTGGAAGAACCTCTTGAGAAGTACTTGTTTCTTTAATATATAGAGATTTTTCTGGTCTACTTGTTTATTTTCCTTTTTTCTTTTCCAAGTAAGGTTTGATGAAGACAGTCTTCAAAGAAAAGAATGTGTCCTCTGTTGTACTCAATTTCTCTCCACATCCTCAAAACAGTAACATTTTATTCTCAATTGAACTGGATTGGATACAAGCAGCTTAGACAAAGGAAGGTATTTTTTGTTTTATGTGTTCAAGTAGTCAAGTGGAAGAAGACAAACAGCAATTTTCAAAGCCATTCTAAACAGCTTTCTTCTTTCTTGGCCCTTCTTTCTTATCACAGAATCATAGAATCATAGGATGGTTTGTGTTGGAAGGAACTTCTAAAGGTCATCTAGTCCAACCTCCCTGCAATGAGCAGGGACATCTTCAACTAGATCAGGTTGCTCAGAGCCCCGTCCAACCTGACCTTGAGTGTTTCCAGGGATGGGGCATCTACCACCTCTCTGGGCAACCTGTTCCACTGTTTCACCACCCTCGTCATAAAAAATTTCTTCTACGTATCTAGTCTGAATCCACCCTCTTTTATTTTAAAACCATTATGCCTTGTCCTATGGCTACAGGCCCCATTAAAAAGTCTGTCCCTGTCTTTCCTATAAGCCCCTTTAAGTACTGAAAGGCAGCAATATGCTCTCCCCAGAGCCTTCTCTTCTCCAGGCCGAAGAACCCCAACTCTCTCAGCCTTTCCTCACAGGAGAGATGTTCCATCCTGCTGATCATTTTTGTGGCCCTCCTCTGGACCTGCTCCAACAGGTCCATGTCTTTCCTGTGCTGAGGACTCCAGAGCTGTATGCAGGACTCCAGGTGGGGTCTCACCAGAGCTGAGTAGAGGGGCAGAATTATTCCCCTCGATCTGCTGGCCATGCTTCTTTTGATGCAGCCCAGGGTACGGTTGGCTTTCTGGGAAGTGTAAGAGGAGGACAACAAATATAATCAAAAGTATGGGAAACTGTAAAAGCAACAATTGACTTTTAGTTGAAAATTCAATACAAAGAAATGACAACTTACAGGGAAAATATGTTTAAGGTTTACCAAATCACCATGGGGAAAAACTTTTGACTGTTCCCTGCCTCTTTATGTGCTAGAAATAGGGCTCAAAATTGCAGCTTATGGGAGCCAGGTTCAGAGCAAGCAATAGGACCTGACTGTTCACACAAGTAGAAGCAGATCTGTGGAATTCCTTGCTAGGGATATTGTGGGTGCAAGAAGTCTGTATATGTGCAAGGGAAGACTTGACAAATATTTGAAGGATAGAGAGACCAGCTGGGTGTTTCTAAATATATAAATAAAAAGAAGTTAGGAAAATCCCCTGAGCTGAAAATTGTTGCCGATGCGGAGAGTATTAGTGGGAAGGTATCGTATATGTTTGCTCTGCTCTTACTCTTACCAAAGCATTTGCTTATGAACTGCTTTTCTGCTGGTCTTTCCTTTTAAAGATAAACATTAGCCTGTCCCTAACAAAGTCTAAGCTTTTCTTCAGAAGGAGGGGTTAGAGAAAAAGAGAACAGGGAAAACACCAAATTATTCTAAGAATGAATAATGAACATAGAAAGAGGAGAGGAGCAGAGGATCTAAAGGTCACAAACATAGAAGTTGGGACAGCAAGCAGAGTACTCCTAACAATGCCAACCATTCCCAGAAGGTGCCCAAGAAGTGGGCATCACCTAGTGATGCAGTAGGATGAGGACCTATTTCCAACTAATTTTCCAGGATCTCCCACAGACTCTCTGAGAAAGAGCAGTTTGGCCAGTGCCAAAGGGAGGATAATAAAGAGACCATGCAACACAGTGAGGTCTTGGTGGGATGCATATGAATAAAAGGGTGAAGAAAAACTGTAGCCAGGACTGAGAGATTCTGGAGGAACAACCAGGAGCTGTAGTTTTGTACACTTAATATATCCCTGCATAACTGTTTCTCTCCTGCTGCAGAAGAAGCACGAGTCAGACCAAGAACATACCTTTTTCTTCCCCTTCATAGAAGATTTTCCAAATTAGGTGACCAGTGGGCCATAAAAATAGCTCAGAGAACAGGATGGCCATCAGGGTTCTTTGTAATCTTTTGGTGGCAAGTGCCAACCTAAGCAAATGGTTGACCAGATGTGGAGAATATCTGTAAAGCCAGTACCAGACTGTTTGGAGGGTGTGCTAGATCACTGGCTAGATCCTTCCCAGTGGAAGCAGTGTGGGAGTGGGGGGAAGGGAATTTTGCAATACTTCCCCTTCTCCCAGGACAAATGGTTTGAAGCCACAGTGTTGTCAATTCAGGTGCAGGATCATGAGCTAATTTGTCCTCTTACATCTGCTTAAGGAAAGAATCAAGCTAAAGTCATTGTACTTGTATCAAGAAAAAGTGATTGCTGTTTGTTGCATAAGGTATTTGGTTGCTTCATCCAGCTTTTCAGCTCTGAGGTTTCCATTGTTAATATTCTCCTGTTCTGTATAGCCAGGTATGTTAATGTGGAATGAAACTGCCCGACAATCAGCAGCCATTCCCTCTGTTGATTTCTGATTCATGAAATGACAGTCTAGATAGTTACACACTTTTTATTCATTGTCGCTTAATTAAATACTCTGATGTCAGTGGTAAGAGAAAACATTCAAACCCTTTTTGCATCACCCTGTGTCATGTATATTCTGCTAAGAATATTGCCCCAGTGATGCTGCTGGCTTCCACATGCTCCACTCTTGATTTCTGAGTTAGCTCTTACTGTCAGTGCTCTTTTGCTTTTCCTCATATTTCTATTAGACATGAAACATGATCCATTGCAATCATTGAATGATAGAATTGTTTGGGTTAGAAGGGACCTTTAAAGATCATCTAGTCCAAACCCCCCTGCCACGGGCAGGGACATCGTTCACTAGACCAGGTTGCTCAAAGCCCATCCAACCTGACCTTAGACACTTCCAGCGATGGGGTATCCACAACTTCTCTGGACAACCTGTTCCAGTGTCTCACCACCCTCTTCATGAAAACTTTCTTCCTTATGTCCAATCTAAGTCTACCCTCTTTCAGTTTAAAACCATTGCCCCTTTAACATTAGAGATGTTACTAGACATTTCCATTAAAAAGATTAGGATTTTGAAACACGGACATGCAAGGAAAATAGAACAAGTATATAGCATTTTATACCTAAACACACAGTGTGTATTTGTGTAATTACTATTACCCATCGCAATCATAAAAAACCCCACCTTAGGACATATAATTAATTCATAATATAATGGCTGTTTAATTTCTGCAGTACTCTACTGAATGAATCAGTGCAGTACTGAGCTAACATCACTGTGGCATTTACAGTAAGTTTTCTGTTTACAGGCTGAAAATATTCCCCGAGGAAGAATTGTGATTTGTGTTATCAATGAGTGTTAGCAGCTCTAATGCACATTTCTTCTTTCATTCTGGCAGCAGGCAAGCTGCTTAAAGACCCAGGTTTATCTATATAAATTACCAAGCTCCAACCAAACTTCATACTAATGATTTTCATCTTCTCTGTAAGTTTGTAAAACACTGTTGTTCATAAACGTCAGTTGGAGGTCTCTTATTTGAGATCTTAATTCACCAAGCAGCAGCACCACTGTTCAAAATATGAGAAGATGCCAGCCTACTGGGCCACAGCATGGCTGTAACAAGAAATCTCTCCACGACATTTTACCACTGAGAATGCAAAGACATTTCATGCCCAGAGAACATGTCTGGGAAATACCCCTCACAATCCCTCTTTAATCAATTCATCAAATGTCTCCCAGAGACTTTTCAATAACCAGCAGTCCATAAAATTACTTTTAATCTATGCATCAATATGAGTGAAGCCAGGCACTGGGAACAAAAAAAAGCTAATGCAATCTCAAGTCTCTGAATGTTGTTATAATACTAGTGCCCAATGTAAATCATAAACATGAATAAACTGGGACACCCCTCTTTTCTGACATAACCTTGGGTACCCACTACTGGCTGGTTGCTGCTGGGCTGTACATTTGGCTCCTCTGAACTGACGGAGGCGGAGGAGAGGGCACCTGGCACCCTCTGCCCCAGCAATACGGTCACCAGCCCCGGAGGGCAAAGGAAAACCTGCCAGCTATTAACAGGGCAGAGATCATTAACAGGACAGACACGTAATCGAGTGTGCCTGCTTCTATACAAAAAGGGAGAACTCAGTATCTCTAGCTACCCTAGCAACCATGTTCATTAAACTATTATTTTCCTCATTTTAAGGATAAAAGCCAAGCACTCCCATTGATTTCAATGGCAACTAAGTAACTTGGTTCTGCTGAAAGTCTTTAAGTGCCAGAGAGGCTTTAAATGTCTGTCTCTAAAGCTCAGATCTTCAAGTGTATTTAAACACCAAGTTCTTGTGTGATAGGTACCTACCTGCATTTTAAAATCTGTTCCTAAAAGACTTGCTTGTAGAAAATCTGGGGAAGAGATGAGACCCATGGGTTGTGACATGCCCAGAAGACTTTCCCACCCAAAGCTGCTCCATGTGTGTTACTGCAGTGGCTGGCAGCTTGCAGTGTTTGCTCATGATCAGTCATTTCTGGTTATGAGCAATCTTCTCCCCCTGCTTCTGTAAATAAATATTTCCCATAGGATGCTTTTTGACTATAAAGTCACTTTTCTCTTGATCTTTCTATTCCCCCCCCCCTTTTTTTTTCTCTCATTTCCCCATTGTCTTGTGAGTGCCTTGTAAAAGCCCTGCAGTTCCTCTTTCCATGCTCCTGTTGCACCATGGCAGAGATTTACCCCAGGTTTCCCACTCCAGGTTCTTCTTTTGTACAGCAATTGCTAAGAGAGCAGAAAGGCCACTTGTGCTCCCAAGAGGCTGCATTGCAAAGTCCATAGGGTGCACTCTGGCTGGCTTTCCTGACAGAACGGACATAGATCAGACACAAAACAGCCACGAGCTTTTCCCCTACAAGGCAATCCACTGTTAGTCACACGATGATGGACTCGGCACCAAGAATGAGATGAAGGCGTCGTTACAGGAAGAATGTGCACTATCCCATAGGTCTCCATACCACAGCAATAAACCACCAAATGTCCACAGTTAATATAACATGAGGCTTGGCTCCCTATGGGCTTTTCAATGAGGTAACTGGAGTTTATTCTTTGCTTGGTGTTAAAGTGAAAAACAGAAACGGCCATGGAAGGCCACTGTGGTCAGGGCTTATTTTGACATCTGCATCACTGTCATACTTGAACTGTCTTAAAAGTGATTATTCTGTTGTCCTGTGACCACTTTACATCAGACACTTTGGCCTCAAATCGTAGAGTAAGGACTGAAAATTGGGTTCCTGAACTCTGTTTCTGCCTATGCCAACTGTGGCTCCTGGCCAATTTAAAGACTTAGCATGTATCAAGAGCTTTGGGATTTGGAGCTGAAAAATCCTCCAGAATAATGAGTAGACTGAGTAAAAATAGGTCAATAAGTAAATAGAAAAGGAAACACTGTAGAATAAAGAAAAATATGCTCAGTAGACTTTTTTTGAGTGCCAGTGAATGATGGAATCGGTCGTTGAACAGAAGGGCATAAGCTAGAGGGAGCCATGGGACAAAGTGAGCAGGGCTCAGCAGGCAGCACAGAGCAAACAGGCAAAACCAATCGTCTTTGCAAGACTTCAGATCACAGACCAGGTTAATAGTATTAGTCCCCTGTTCAGTTGTTCCTAGAAATGAAGGCATCTTCTGAAGTTACAACTCTCATGTGAGATTAGAAGAATATTCTTACACAAGATTCTTAAATTTACCTTACAGCAAGGGTAGAAGATGAAGATTTGCACTTGAAATGATGAATTCAAGAAATGGAAATAGTTACTTTTTTCCTTTATGTTGCCAGTTCAAGGCAGTCAGATCAGCCTAAATTTAAAATAGTCAAAGGTTGTTGGGGTTTTTTAATGTGGACAAAGAAGTAAAAAATATCCCTTCAGATGGAATGAAACATTTTATTCACTATGATTGAGAATGTTTTCTTTCAATGCTGTGAGTATTTTATAAGCAAAAATATAATTGTTTGATGTTCCAAAACAAAAGTTAATTTCCAAATGAGAGGCTGAAATAACTATTCTGCCAGGACTTTTTCCATTCTTGGCCTTCCCATACACTGAAAAATTTGATAAAACCAGAATGAATTTGCAAAGCATTTTAAGGTTACAAGTACCTCTTGTTCTTCCACAAAGAAATATGGGCAAAGACTCATTTAGCTTTAGTATTGAGAAGCCCAAACTAATCTACAGATTTATAGCAGGGTGGCACTTAACAGAAACATAAATCTGTTCTCTCAGGTCTTAACCTTTTGTTACATAAATAGAAAGAAAGGTCCTCAGTGTTGTTACCATCCCTGTGACTGACAATGTGTCAGAGAGAAAACGTGACCTCTGCAATGCATTCCTCTTGAATAAGGACAAGAAAATCTCATGTAATATTAGTGTCTGGAAAACGAGACCTTATAATTCAGCTACTAGAGGAACTGTGCCTTAGAACAGCATGAATTTTATCTCTGCCTTTCATGTCAATCTTCCTTTGCTGTAACATTGTCAATCAGTCAGATCACTCTCATATTTCATTATGTTTCCATGGTGATCCTTTCCTCCAAAGTTAAAAATAATCCTGTTCCGATGTTGAAACTTGTAGAGAAGATGACCATATGTAATTGCCCACCTGCAGTTATCTGCCTCCTATACGTAGAGGTAGGTACTCCAAAAGGCTATCCATTCACTTTGTTCTGATTTTTGTAGTTGAGATAGTACAGTAGCAGCTGGGCTAAGGCCCTTTCCCCAGTTATTGTTATGTATTGGGTTTGTGTGGCAAAGTTTTGGTAGCGGGGGGCGTTACAGGGGTGGCTTCTGTGAGAAGCTGCTGGAAGCTTCCCCCATGTCTGACAGAGCCAGTGCCAGCTGGCTCCAAGACGGATCCGCCACCGGCCAAGACTGAGCCCATCAGCGATCGTGGTAGTGCCTCTGGGATAACGTATCTAAGAAGGAAAAAAGTTGCAGGGCACACAGAAACAGCAGCCAGAGAGAGGAGTGAGAACATGTGAGAGAAACAACCCTGCAGACCCCCAGGTCAGTGAAGAAGGAGGGGGAGGAGGTGCTCCAGGCGCCAGAGCAGAGATTCCCCTGCAGCCCGTGGGGAAGACTGTGGTGAGGCAGGCTGTCCCCCTGCAGCCTGTGGAGGACCCCACGCCGGAGCAGGTGGGTGCCCGAAGGAGGCTGTGACCCCATGGAGGCTCCTGGCAGGACCTGCGGACCCATGGAGAGAGGAGGCCACACTGGAGCAGGTTTTCTGGCAGGACTTGTGACCCCGCAGGGGACCCACGCTGGAGCAGTCTGTGCCTGAAGGACTGCACCCTGTGGAAGGCACCCTACGCTGGAGCAGGGGAAGAGTGTGATAAGTCCTGCTCCTGAAGAGGATGAAGCGGCAGAGATAACGTGTGATGAACTGACCGTAAACCCCATTCCCCATCCTCCTGCGCCGCTGTGGGGGGTTGGTAGACAATCCAGGAGTGAAGTTGTGCCCGGGAAGAAGGGAGGGGTGGAGGGAAGGTGTTTTGAGATTTGGTTTTATTTCTCATTACCCTACTCTGGTTGATTGGTAATAAATTGAGTTAGTTTTCCCCAAGTTGAGTCTGTTTTGCCCATGATGGTAATTGATGAGTGATCTCTCCTGTCCTTATGTCAACCCATGAGCCCTTTGTTATATTTTCTCGCCCCTGTCCAGCTGAGGTGGGGGGAGTGATAGGACGGCTTTGGTGGGCACCTGGCGTCCAGCCAGGGTCAACCCACCACATGTTAGTAAATCAAGTCAGTGAGCTTTTAAACTGTACCACAAATCACTACATCTCCAAAATTATTCTAATAAACAATCCCAACGCAACATGCTAACACTTATACATATGTACTTAATAGCAATTTCTATATTTAACATTTTCTTTCTTTTACTCTTACAGCTTTTCAGAGAAAAAGAGAGATATTAGCTGATGGATTGACTTCACTGATGCAGGATGATATTTGTGACAATTAGATGTTTACCTGGGCAAGCACGTAAAGGAACAGCATGTTTCATACTGGTAACCTTTTGGGAAATCAAGGCAATGGGCATGACAAATCTGTAAAAATGCTCACTTATCTGCACTCCTTGGCTTTCTTCTTAACTTGCTACTGCAGCCTCTGGGTCCAAGGTGCAGAGTTCCCACTTACTTTGATTATTTCACATAACGGAAGCTTGTAAACATGCTCATTTATCAAGTGCCAAATCATGAGAAATTTAGAAAAATGCAGTTCAGCATTTGTTAGGATTCTAAAGTGTATTTCTTAAAATGCAGAATAATTTTATGCTGGTTTTATCATTACAGCTTCTGGAGTTTTATACTGGGTATCCAAAAATGAGGACCAGGCAATCCATAAACCCATAAGTAGAATGCTGCAGCAGGGACAGGTACAGAATCCAGTTCTCCAAGGCAGCGTTCAGCTTTACGCACCCTACAGCAGTCACTTCTCCTGGAGCTGCCCCAAGTTGCTCACTGCCTGGCGACTTCTGCAAAGAGGAGGGGGGATCCTACAGATAAGAGCCTACTTCTCTGCACAGCCCTGCTCAGCCCGCTGCACCCTGTCCTCCCTGTGCACTGAATCATGCAAAAGTTGCATTAAAAAAAAAAAAAGCAATCCCCTACTTGCTACTATTTCCTTTCTTCCTGCTTTTCATTCACCTTCCATTCTTCCCCCTGGGAAGCTGGTCTGGATGGCAATCTCCCCTCTTTGATACTGCCTTGATTACCTCTGAGCTCTGAGGACACAGGAGAGAGTCTCCTTGATCTGAGTCACATCAAGTGCTACTGACAAATAGCATGGTGAATACAGCTGTCAAAATTTAGCATGGCTACCATGCCCATGCTAATGGACTTCACTCCAGAAGTTCACCATTTGGCTTTATTTAGCCATCTTTTTCTAACAGAACAACAATATGGATCCTCAGCAGCAGGACTGCTTTCAGTAAACTTCAAATACCTGTGTTGGAGTGAAATGTTACACCAAGCAGATTGTTGATTTTTTTTTTTTTAACTAAGGGAAGAAAACAGGAAAAATATAATGCAAAAAGGCAGCCTGGATGGTTTAAATTTGTTCATGTTAAAGCAACTAAAGTCAGGATCTTAAAACAGGATTCATCAAGTGAGCTAAATTATATATGGCACTTTCAATATTTGGTGGCATGAAATAGCATGCCTGACTAAGAATGAAAGGATACGGCCCTTTGGAAGCCAGTGAGGCTGTTCCTGCTCCCATCTTACTCAGAGGGAAAAGAAAATGCTCTCTTTCTGGCTGTAGCAGGATTAGTTTCTTATATGGTACCTATGTTTAATTTTCTGGATTCACAGAAAGAAAGCACAGCAATCGTTCACTTACCCAGAAGAATGTGTAGCAGGCTCTGCCATTTACTCATAAAGGATTAAAAGTATTTCTGAAAGCACAACTGTAATTCTAATAACTCACAATTTAAAATTGCAGTAAAAGCTTTAAATTTTTTTTTTACCCCCTAACTCTCAGTAGAAATTGTAGCATTACTGTCAAAGGAAATATGAGAAGAGGCAAGGCTGCACTTTCCTGACAGGGAACAGAAGACTCTGAAAGAGAATCCATGCCCTTGTTGCTGTGTTACTCCTTTCTGGTCTGAGACAATAGATCTGTGCTCACAGAATTTGCAGGCAAGAAGATATCTTATTAGGTCCACTTGACAGAGATTCACACACACACACACAAGATGTGTCTGTAAAGGAAACTGTTCAGCTACTGTATGAAGTAACTGACATGTTGATAGTGCTCGCCTCTTCAGGTTGACACCTGCTAATGGTATTTTATTTTCAAGAGATTTCATTACACTGAAAGAGAAACACTTTTCTTTTTCCTGAAGGCACATGAGTGGAAGAGACAGAGCAAAATGATTCTAAACAAAACGAACAAATGAGAAGCCTCAGCTGAACAAAAAAAGGGGCAGAAACATGGCACGTAAGCTCCCACCCACCCTTTACATCTTCAGACAGAAGAGCTAGGCAGTAGTGCTTGAGCTTGCTGTCTGTTCGCTCTGAGTCAAGGACTGCTTTGTTCTAGGCTGCAGAAACATATAAGTGCAAGACACTTTCCCAAAGAATTTACAATCCAAAAGGACAAGGCAAACAGAGAAAAATGACAGTCTGAGTTGTCATCGCCAGTCCCTGAAGGTGCAAGAATGTAACCTCATCTGTTGTGTAATCAAGAGACTGCTGGGTCCTGCCATGGCTGCCATCAGGTGCGGGATCTGAATCGGCGCCGAGCACGTCAGCTCGCAGCGATATAGACTTAACAGACTGTATACCGCTGTCAGTGTAAGGCAGGACATTTATGGTCTTCTCTTCTGTACAGTGAGAAAAGGATTTACAGACACAAGTGAATTTCAATAGTAGGTTGAGATGCTTACCTTCCTTCTCCCTATTCAGAAGAATGGAGAAGGGTAGATTAATAAGTCCACAAAATCATTTTGGCTAGCTTTTCACTTCTCAACTTCCCAGCTGGCTATCCCAGCAGAGCTCTTTCTAGGGCTCTTTATTTTTCTGAAACTGGTTTCATAGATGCTTCTCCTTCCTTTTACTTCTTGTGACCTTCAGCTTCGTTGCAATAATACATCTTTATTGGAAGTCATAACATGAGTCACAGTTTCACCATTCTCATTCCTCATTCTTTTCCAGCATCCAAAAGGTGAATGCATCCAAAACGGAATTGAGATTTCTTTCCCAGTTGGATCTTACAACAGTAATAAATGAGTTACCATCTGCATTTCTAATTAAAAATCCAATTGGTATAATGTAATGAGGTTTCTGGATGCAATTAGCAACTGCTGGGGGTCTCTTTATAGAACCAGCACTACAATTATGAGGCAGATAGATTCTATCATATGCAATGAAGAGCTTTTTCAAAGTTTTTCTGTCCTTAGCTGGATGGATTCACAACAGGGAGTTAGGCACTTTTAGATACTGTAATCTACTGAAATGCACAATTCAGGTTAGTACTTGGGTTTCCTGTACAGCTCAGGGCAGAATTAAATGCCTAATAGGATCCACTGAGCTTTCAAAATCATGCCTAACTTCTGGAGTTTTACATTTACTGCAGAATCTAAGTCCGTATGTTTATGTTTCGATCACAAGCACTGCATTAAGAATAAATAGTGGAGACATTTATTTTTACTTACAAGTAGACCTGATAAAAATGGTGATACTTTCTGGGGATTTTTCAGGGGAAAAAAGTTTTACCTAGTTTTTAATGGTCGGTAAAATTTTCAAAGCCACAAATTAGTCTTGAAGATATTCATGGATCACTCCTTCTAGATCAAAATTCCATAACTTTGTTATAGCAATGACTTAGAGTTCAATGATCCTTTACAAATTAGATTTTATAACAAGAAGAGTGAGAATGACAGGGAATATATTTAAAAGCCTCCTTCTCCACCTCCCTTATCTCCATGTGTATATACACACATATATTCAAAGGCTTGCATAGAAGTCTTCTACCAGAGTATTGCCATGTATCTGAAGTGTTACCATTTTTCAGACGGTGATGTTTATAAAAGAAAGACACTCAGCAGGCAATGCCACTCTTAGCCCAGCTCAATCATCATCAGCACTGTCTTATTCACCAGCTTCAGTATGGTTAAAGAAAACAAAGATCACCATTATGACCCAAAGTCCCAGGTTGCCTGGATTTCAGGTTTCTTGGGGGCAGGCCTGAGAGATGTTCTCAGGTTCTTTCAGCCTGTTTAGTGATCTATCTGAGCATCTGGAGGCATCTTCTGCTCTCTTTCCAGGGCCACCATGTCATCAGGAACTTGCAAAGCAGGAGTGCCTGTGTGGGATGGGCCTCCATCCAGACCTGTGAGCCCCTGAGGTCAGTGCTTCCTAATTCCTGTTTGATCCTTAGAGGAAAGAGAAGCTAAAGGACACAAATGGCTTAAAGACCATGTAAGATGCTGTTGCTTCCTCAAAACGAAATCAAAAAGACTCGCATTCTAATGATATAGTAACAGAAACAACAGACCCAACTCTACAAAATGCACTTTTAAAATGCAAATTTCTGTGTATTCTTTGTCAGAAAACAAAGAACATTTGATAAAACTGCTTCTGGCTCACTAAACATGAAAATAGGCAAACTTCAGTAAAAAAAATATCATTCTATTTGGTTTGTAATCAACTTTTTCCTAGTTTGAGTCAGGAAACTGTGCTAGCTGACCCAAAGAGATTTATTCCAAAGCAGGTTAGACCACAGATTTATTGCCTTTACCAGACATCTTAGCAGTAGGAAAGAGACTAGGCTGCAAACTGAGGCAGTCTGAACATTTATATACTGTGCCTCCAGCTCATGATTGGTGTTTATAAAATGCTATTGCCATGCTAACGTTTGTTCTGTGATGAAGCTCTTGGCTTAATTTTAATTTCTTAAGTAATTTTATATGATTCGTAATACATGGCTGCCATGGAGCCTGTCTGAATCAGGTAGCAGGTGAATTTAGGAAGCAATGAATGAGTGAGAGAAAGCAGCAGTGTGACAGGCAGTACCCAAACTAGTCAGAGCAACACTGCTCAATCTGCTTCACCACGATTTGATGAGTATGAGTTTTGTGTCTTCCTTGTAGGTCAATTACAATCAGTTAAGCTTACACTTGCAGTTCAAGGAATTTCTCTGGAGTTCAGCAGTGAGATGAAAAAAAGGGGTTCCTGGGAGCGTCATTTTATATCTCCTTTGCGCTAAAAGGATAGCAGTACATACAGTGGTTTAACAAGATAAGAGCTACGCTTCCCTTTGAGAACAGGGCTTGTGAGCTGCCCAGCCTGCATAATCGTGCTGCGAGCCCATGCCTGGACCAACATGCTTGCGGGGCCACGGACTTTTCACTGAGGCTGGAGCTACTCCTCGCTTCAGCAGTCCAGCTCTTGAGGAGGAGACACTGGGAGGAGGCAGGCAGTATGGATCTTCAGGTAGTGGGGTTTTTGCTTTATTTTTGCTACTCTGTTTCTAAACGTATTTACCTTGACTATGATAGACTACGTGAAGCTTTCTACCCATCTTCTATATTTCTCTGATAGTCAGCACAACCTCTGCAGTCGCTGACACATCTAAATCACTCTGGGTGCCACAAATCATACTGCTGGAATACCTCCCAGTCAGCACAACATGCAGAAATATCTTGAGCCCGGGCAAACTACTGCAAGGAGGCATTTGGAAAGTGGGGATAAGTTTCCCGTGGCAGGAATACCCACTGGTCAGCAGGAGGGGCCATCACAGCTACCACCCGTGAAACCAGCCGTCAGCTGGGATCTGGCCCTAACTGGACAGCGCTGAATAATGGTCCTGCAAAACCAAACTGCACGTTGACAGTTAATGGCCAAGGTGGCAAGAGCAGTTACAGCAAACATGCCTGAAGAGGCTTCTGTACTGGTTTCCTTCAAGTCTCAGCAGAAAAAAAAAAATAGGCAAGATAATAATCTACTGATTCTTCACTGTCATGATAGGCTGCTTTGCTTTACAGTGCCAGAAGTGTCCTACTGTGATAGTATGGTAATTTTTTGGTTTTGTTTTTGTTTTTAGAAAGAAGCCTAGATATACATGTCAAAGACTGTCAAGAAAAAAAGAGGCAAAAGAAAATCCAATTTTTCTCACCTTTAGGGCATACACAGCAGTATAGTTAAGTCAGTGAGCAGAGTTCGCCATTAATATTTAAGAGATTGCACTGTCTAAGTTACCATTATTGAAATTCAGATGACTCGGTGCTTTTCTGCCTAATCTTGCACTCTTGATTCTACTTTGATTCAATTCACTGGGGGGGGGAAGTTTGGGCTCTCAGTCACTAGCATGAAGTCAGATACAATATATTGGTTCATTTTTTTTTTCTTTTGCCCATTCTTCTTGAGTTAAGAACTCTGATAATGTGAAGCTGACATTTGGGGAAAATCTAGAAAATGAATTCCTTTTTATCTCCAGGCTAAGCTGTACCAGTGAATAGAGTACTATAATAAAACCTATTTGTATGCCTGTCATACAAAGACAAACCTTTTCCAAAGGAAATGGATTTGAGTATTTGCAAGAAATGATAAACAGTCAGACAAAAAGGTACTGAATTTCACTTTGAGATGCATGGGAGAAGTAGGTTTTAGCTTCCCTTGTCAGGGAAGAGGAATTCATATGAAAGTCATGTCAGCTGAGAGTCTCAGAAATGAGATCTTATCCAGATCTTTGTGGAAAGAAGTGACTTGGAAATATCTTGAAGGGAGTGGTTTAGAGTTATGAACAAAATGTCAGCCTGCATTTTTATCAGAAATAAATCAAGAGAGGCTTATCCACTTCTGATAAAAAGAATTACCCAGATTTCATTTGTGCAAAATCCTTGTGCAAAGCTGTGTTAAAATCTAGTCCTCTCTCTGATGTGTATAACTGAATTACGCTGAAGAGGTGCTTATACAAGACAGAGTGCTGAAATCAAGCCTAATTCCAAAGTGCTGCCACTCTCCCGGCTCTCCCATGAAGCCAAAGGATATATTTTACTGGCTACACAGCCAGAGCCAGGGGTTCCCAGCCACCTCAGGCAGACTGGATAACACACAGCCCTGCAGTCCCCGCAGCCTGGTTGACCCACGGCCTTGCAGCGGGGCTGCCTGGGTGACACACAGCCCTGCAGCCCCCACTGCGTGGGTGACACACAGCCCTGCAGCCCCGCCGCCATGCCCTCTTTAGCGAGTGTTGCAGGCTGCTGGCTGCCGTGTTGACCCTGGGATGAAACTCCACCACGAATAAGGGAGCTGGTGGCTCTGGTCTGCCATAGAAGTTGAAGCATGTCATCAAGTTTGAAGGTATTTTTGGAGTTGATACAAGGGAGAAGTTTGTGTCAGAGCAGCCTTTTCCACAGGAAGTCACTGAATTTATTGATGTAAGCAATCAAGTAACATTTGAGCCACTTGAAAAGGCTTGTCCTAAGCTAAGGAAAGGCAGGTGGAGGCACATGAAGGCAGACACATGCAGTTAGCTGGGGAGTTTGGGCCTGTGTTACGCAGAGGAGATGGGTGAGTTCAGCAGTTGCATGTTTGTTCAGGGCTTTTGTGATATGCAGAGGTCTTTTAGAGATTTCAACCAATCACTGTAATTCCAGCTGTAACTAATATATTTTCCAAAACAATTTAATTATTGGCTAAATATAGTTGAAGGATGCTGTCACGTTTAAGTCTAGAATGGAGTAGCTGTTAAGACAACTACTGCCTGAAAAATGTCATGGTGGGTTAATGCATAATGATGGTAATTATACTAAATGAAGAATGTCCGAGTGCTTACCAAGCTTAATTAAACTTTGCAGCACTCCTAAGACAGATATATTATTATGGTAATTTTAACAGGTAGGTAAATTGCTCATCCTGGCACATGAAGGTTGAGTAATTTACTCAAGGTCACACATCAAGCCTGCAGTATAGCCAAAGTAGAGCCTATCACCTTGACTCCTAAACTGACTTCTTCCAGCTGGGACCTTAAAATAATTCCCTCTCTCCTAACGTTTTAGATTTTCTTCTGAAATAGAAACTGGCTTTCATTCATAGACCTGATTGTTGATAAATTATTCTGTCCTCAAAGGATGTATATCTCCAATCTTTCCCCAGTAATTCATGCCAATGTGGCAATTTGCTAGAAAGTGAAGGATGTCAGGGCAAAGAAGAGGACAACACGAAGAAAGAAATAGAGGCAAAAGCTAATAAAAGAAAGTGGAATAAAAGGAGATAGAAGCAGAAGAAAATCATGGCATACAAGTGAAAGACAAAGGAGGCAAGGGGGAATGAAAGGTCAAAAGAAAAGTGAAAGAAATAGGAGAAAATAATGAAATGGGAAAGGACACCATCAGGAATTAACAGAGAGGAAATTGTGAGTGAAATCAAAATGCTCTAAGAATTGAGATGCATTTAGTGGAAATGTATTAAAAGTAAAAATCTACTGTCTCCACTGCATTATTATGTTTACATGCCAGGAAATTCCTTACATCCTCAATCTATTAAGTGGTACTGTACGTAGGGACAGAAAAAACTGCTGCCGCTGAGTAAAGATAAAAAACACAGCAAAACTCCTGCAGAGTAACCCTAAAATGGTAACACGAGCAGACTGTGGAAGGAATCCCTACTGAGATCTTTTGATTAACCTTGCTATGATGTAAGTGGGGAGCCTAGATTAAACCAGCCATTTCTTCCTTTTTTCCTCTCCTTTTATGTTACAGTAATGCAAATAACTAGTAGAAATATATATATGAAGGTGGTTGGGTTTTTTTTAACTCTCAGTCTTGCTTCCTTATCTTGGCAAGTAACTTATTTTTCCATTGAAAGCAAGAGTAGTTCAAGATACTGTTAAAAAGGAGTAGGTGGGAAATTCAAAGACAAACCCCCACATCTTAGCTGACAGATGTGGCCTTCCTAATCCCATTAGGAAATCAATGCACTGAATGTGTAGAAGGAGCAGGAGCAGACCAACAGTTCTTGATCCCAAACTATTTCTCCTAGCATATACAATGTGCAGATGACTAGACCCAGAATGGGATGCTCTCCTCTTCCCAGTGCTGTTGGTCATTCTTACACATTGTTTAGCTAGTGTGCAAAATGTACTGCAGTGGTCTGAATGTAAACCTCTGCTTAGGTTAATGTTTTTAATCTATGAGAACAGTCTTATACCCATCTCTGTGGTTCCTTCCATGCAGACTACTCCTTCCCAGAGATGCTGAGAAGCATCTTCCACTCTCTGTAGCCAAATCTTCTAAGAAGCTTTGGTCCTACCAGGATTTCTATCAGAAATAGCTGACTACCAGCAAAACAGAAGATCATTTCTATTCTCTCATCGATAGCATCTGCTGCTGCTTCATTGGTCACCTTGCTCAGACTTCCCAGCATGGTTTGCCCATAGAGGTCATGCACATGGACACGATGGTGATACAGTGCAGTTAGGATTGGTTTGCTGAGCACTGTTTCCACATAGACAAACTCTCTGTAAATTGTCATACAAAAAATTTACTGAAGTTTCCGTATCATGTTACACCATACCTGTTGATTAGTTTCCACCAAATTTTTGGTCAGATAGAATGATACCTTTACAAAGGTGACTGCTTGTTGTCTGTGTGATGACACTTATTTTCTAGTTTAGTATTCATGTTAGGTGTCCCTAAAATGCAGTGGCTAGAGCACACATGTGAGTGGGAGGAAATAGAAGAAATGCAGCCACAGTGAATTTACTTCTTATCTAAGCGAATATTTATACAAGGGGTTTTGTTTTCAGCTCACCAAAGCACAGCCAGCCCTCATGATTCAGTTCATCAACCAGCTCTTAATAGCTTGAGGTTAAGGGTTTGTTAACCTCCTGACTGCATGTCCTGGTCACTAAAGAATGTATAGATGCAGTCACATGGCACAGAGTCTTATTTAAAAGTTCGCCAAAGAAATTTAATAATGCACTATTCATTGACCCATTTTGTATTTGCTACGGTTTTCACTTGGGAAACTGAAATCTCTGGAGTGGTAGCTCTGTTTTGTGAATGGCCTGTTCTGGCAGTCAGGTAATCAGAAATGTCATTGCCAGTGGCTATTCACCACATTTTCTAACTTTTGATTAAACATATCTCATTATTTTTACTCAATATTAGTTATTATTTCCATGACTTTGAAAGAAGAATTGCAAGTGCTTTGGTGAAAGGACTGAAAGTCTGTAACTTGAGGAAAGAAATTCTTGCAGAGCCCTGTTTTGCAGCTTTCTCTTGCTGTGGCTACTGAATCTCAATAATTATTGTCTTTTCAACAGCAAGGTCAATGACCAGTGCAGGAAATACAGGTAGATAATTTAGGTCCAACTCAAACCTGTTTCTCTAGTGGCCAGACGGAAAACAAACTGCAGTGAATTAATCCAGCTCCTGGTCCTTGGGATCAGAGAGTCCATTCCTTCAACATCTCCCTTGATGGTCCACATACCTGAATGTAGAAGACAAGCTCTGGATTTGGCATCTTCATGGACCAGACAGTACAGCTGACCAGCAACAGCCTAGGCACATGCTGCAGCCCTCAAAAGACAACTGATTTGAGCAATCCCTCTGCTTCTAGCATTTAGACAAGAAAATCCTTCCAGATTTCCTGCCACAGTTACTCTCTGCTACTCAGAAAAGGGGTCCAGGTTAAGTGTTACACCTCAGCCTGCATACAAACTTCCTGGCCTACAAAACTAAGCAAATTTAACACTTGTGGAAATTCTGTACTCTTCATGGCCAAATGCTCTCAGTTCTTGTGGAGGAAGCTGGAATCTGTAGTGTGTCACCTGAAAAAAACTTGCTTGCTGCAGTCAGGCTCCTATGCTACTTTCCTCAAGGTGCTGCAAAGCCAGTTGAAGGTCTCTCATGCCAAAATCTCTGAATCTGCCACAAAATCTCTTCTTCACATCATGATACACCACCATCACAAAGAGACACAGCAAAATTAGTTGTGGAGCAGAGGCATAACATTAACCATTTTATCTGTGGTCATAGACAAGAGTAAGGAAATTTGGGGGAAAGAAGAGAGGGCGGGTATTGTCTTTTAGAAATGTTTGTTAAAGGAGTATTTTGATTCAAACTGAGATACACACATTTAATAGGAAACTCTGCCACCTGAAAAAACTTTATTCCAAATCAGGAAAAAATGTCCTGAGAAATCTCCAAATTCCCCGTGGAACAAGTGTTTCAGATGCTCATTGTTCTGGAAATATTTGGTCCATGTTTCATTAAAGAAATGGAGATGTCTTCCTCCTAAGGATTCCTGGTCTGTGCTTCCATTTCCAAGGGCTCTCCTGCTGTTCCCCAGGAGTTTGGATCGGTTGAGGGAGCCCCATCCAGTCCAGGTCAGTCACTGGCAGATTGAGTTTGTTCTCCCAGTGTTTTTTGGACTGCTGATTCCTTGCCACAAGGATGACTAGATAACACACAAAGAATGCAATAGTTTCTGTGGCTCCCTGCTGTCTTGGGTAGATCTTTTTGCTACTGTGAGAACTTTGGCTTGCAGAGATTTTGCCATCTCAGTTTCATACCTTAGAGGCTAGAAAATATGTCTCAATTTTTTGAGCAAGTTATCAATGCTGAGACGTCCTGCAGCTACAGCTCCTGGATGATGTAAGGTTTCCAGACAGTTGACCTGGTCTGCAAAGGATCACAGTAAGGTGAAAGTAGGGTGACCCAGAGGTCAGTGGCCATAGGGTGCCCCGAGGTCCCATAGAAGAAGTACAGGGACATGTGCTGAGGCTGCAGATAATGAAAGTCAACACACCACAGCAGTCTATACCTGCCATTCTTCTGGCAAACTTCACTGAAAACGAGACATTTGCAGAGATAAAGTAGCATTTTCCTGACCTCACAATATAGCATAATTTTCTCTGATGTGATTTTAGTAAGTCTTATTAGTAAGTCTTATTATTACATTATCTTCAGTCCCGCGATCATGCACAGATTAAATCATTCTTAACAGTTTTATAAAGCACAGAACAAACAAACATGACAGAACTTGATTCAAAGTATTTCCCTGAAAGCCATTTGAGATAAAAAAATAAAGGCCTGTAAAAATAAAAGCTCGGATCTGGTTTCAGCCTATGTCTATAAATCCAGTACGCCAACGACAAAGGAGTTATTTAGATTTTTTTACCACTAATGATTAGTGTTATACAGTATTTCTATTCTCTCACCAGATCCCTCCCAAATCAAGAGAGACATTTTAAGGCAGCTACTTTAATATTCTGAGGGCAAAAGTTTTTGTATAAATCCACATTCACTTGAATTTTTACAACATTTTTTCTTTTTACAAGCATTCTGGTAAACACAAGTGTTTGTGGAATGCAGCTGAGTGGCTTAATGAATAGCAATAAAGCCAGTCTTCATTTTTTATTCAAAGGAATATTCTTCTTATATTCTTGTTAAAATATTCTTGAACATTGGTTACTGCATTTAACAACTTTTGGGGATGACTGGATTAGAAATAGTTAGAACTTGTATATTTTTCAAGAATATAAAAAAATTGCTTTTCAAACAGCTATGTGAAAGATCAAAAATTTCAACATTTCAGATGCTTATTGGCAAAATAGCACCAAAAACACTGGGTAAAATCTGAGGCTGCGGATCGGTTTATATCCAACTGCTGTAGTTACACCTCCTCGTACAAACAAAAGAGAAAATTATCCCCTACCCCACATGGCTGGTTTAAAGTTCCAAACTCCATATTGCAGTGCTGTCATGAGTGACCTCCGTAGGACAAGGGAGCAGGCACATCACTGGATAGCGTGCGCCAGTGTAGAAGGACCTGGCACCTCTTGCTGGGGTAGCTGTGGTCGGTGATGTTAAACGTGCTCTGTGTGTAAATGAACCATGTCAGCAAAGGCAACCAGAGGAGCACTTGCATCTGCAGTGTCTCCTAATTAGCAGGCTCTTTTTGTACTGTAATGCCTGTCTGATGTTTGTGTAGGAGGAAGAGCTGTATGGCGAAAGGGCACCTCCACCACACGTGATACATTTTAAAGGGAACATTTGTGGTCTTCATATTCAGCCATAGGCCTGCCTGAAGGAGCTCCGTCTAGTCTCTTCTGGGAGAAGAGACTGTCCACAGGCACCTGGGGGCAGCTGAAGCTGTTGCTTTGTCTGCTTAGAAAGGTAAGGAAGAGAAAACAAACTCTGCAGGAGCGAGCTGAGGATATACCCTTATTGATCTATCCTATAAATACCTTGGACAGTAATACAGGAGGGGCTCTGCCATGAGCCTGCATGGGTCAGGTCTTACTGCAAGCAGTGGCTGCTTTGTGTGATCCTTTCCAAATAACACAGCAAAGATTCTCTGTGGACTGGGATAGTTTGTGAATGGGAAAGGTCTTGTTTAGCCATCTCCATGGGAATTACCCCCTCCCTGCCCTCTTCCCACATACAGAGATGTGTGACCAGTGTCCCAGCCTTTGGTCTGTTCCAGCCTGGTGTCATTCACGTTTTGGACTGAGGCTCCGGGGAGCTACCCTGAGCTCCAAAGTGGCCCCAAAGATGCCATGAAGGTCAATGTACAGATTTGGCAGTAAACAGCCATTCCTGAATCCCCAAGGGAGTTGCATCTCCTGCTTACTGGAGCTTGCACAGCCTTTAAGCTGGGGTTGCTGAGCTCCCTGAGAAAGAATTATTTTATAGAAGAAATAATTTTAAATGAAAAGTATGAAATAGTCACACACAAATACAATGTTGAGTTCTAAGAATGAGTGTTCACACCAGAAACCAGTCTCTGTGGGACTTTCATCCATCCAGAAAACAGAAATAGCTTTTGTATAAAATTAAAATGAACAAAACCAACTTGACTTTTAAACACCGAGCAGTCACAATAAGCTGCTTGTCCATAGCCTGATGTATTTACTAAAAGCACATTCAAGAGAAACAGGAGCTACTCAGAAGCAATTTACAAACAGGAAAATAGAGGAAATTGGCTGGGTAATTTATTCTCCAGGAAGTATTTGCATGGTTGTATAAATAAGGCACCCAGCAGAAAGACACTGTCATGTCGTACCTGTTAGTGACTTAAATATCAGTGTCCTTCTGCGTATTTGTTGTGTTAGTGCCAGGTGCTTGCTAATGCAACTTAAAAATTGCAGTTTTAAGTGCCAAGTGAAGATTTAATTTTAGGATTTGTTTTTCCTCATGAAAGAAGACTGAAAACCCATTAAAACCCAAACAATTACTATTTTGCTTCCTGGTGACTGAAACTTCATACACACACAAACACCCATGTAGAGCTGAGCTGCTTACAGTAGCATGTGGGATGTTGAGACACTGAGACCAGATACAAAGTTTTCATCTTTGTGTAAGTGTCCAAACCTTATCCCTCTTCATATTCTTGTTTCTCCCTGTCATTCACTGCGAACCTCACTGAGAACCTGCTTGCCCAGGGCTGTTTTGTTCTTTGCCCTCTTCTTCTGCCAAGCTCTTCTTCTTACCACTGTCCCATGCCGTTTAAATGGGAATTAGTCACAAGGAAACATCTCTCTTTCCCATCCAGCAGCAACCTGCACTGAACTGTGCCTGCAACACTTTACTTGAAGACGTGAAGTAGGAGCTAAAGCAGAACTGAAAAGTTGTGTGGCAAAGCTAGATCATCCTCTGGATCTCCCACCTTTCAGGTATACTCTTTTTCTACATCTTTATCACTCATAACAGGAATAGAGACAACTGTGATCTGGGTAGTCATGTCCCTGTTTAGAGCCAGGTCTCTGGGTTTCTCTCTCTCAAGGACAAACATGGGCACAAAGGAGTTGAACTGCAATAATGTCTAGTGAGTGGAAACCCTAGCCGGATTTGATGCTTTGACTTTATGCTTTTAATAGCAATGTATTTATCAGTAACCGATGACACTGTCCCAGCAGCCTGAGAAGCAGAGACTTGCTCCAGCTGAAGGAGCAGGGGAAAAGGAGGGAACAGAAACAGGCTCACCCAGTAAGACACTTTCTGCTCCAACTACTCAACCGCACACTTGTTACATGTTAGCCTTGAAACATGACTTAGAAGTAGTTGTTCAGCACTGCAGAAGAATGGCTGTGTACCCCACCATTAATGATTAGCTTCATTTTGCATGGATTAGTTGACTTCCTGCAATTACTTCTGCTTCTCCCCACCAGGCGACCATGGTGTTCTGCTTTCCAAAGGCAGCGAGTCGGCAGCTTGCTGACCCCGAATGCCTGTGAGCTACAAGGTGCTCATTCCATTTTCTGCACCAGTCGCTAGGCTGAGGCATCCAAATTCCAGCAGACGCAGGATGGTTTATGGTTTGCTGTCTGCACCAGATGCTTAGCAGGGACAAAGCAAAGGGACAGTGTGGCAGAGAGAAATGCATTCGCCTTGCCAAACTGACAGTCACCCATAAAGGAGTCTGTGTGGTTGTGGTCAGAAAAGTGACCCCGTTAAGAAAAACAACTTGGTGTTTTGTATTTATTCCCCTTCCATACTCTCCACCTCCGGAGTACTCCATCTGACCAAGCAAAGCGCTTTGCTAAATGCCAATTCATCCCTGCATCTGGAAAATTAAATAAAGCACTCCTTGCTTTGCACTTCATTGATAACAGCGAAGCATCTGCAGCTGGAGCTCCTCTGGTGCTTTTGTTGGTACGTGAGGCAGTGCCGAACACAGTGAGCTGTGCTGCAGCCATCCTGCCTCTGCTGGCTTGACTCCTGTTAGTGCTTTTTATTTCCATTTAAGCAGAGTGCTGTGACTCAGAAGGCAGGCAGCAAAAATGTGAAAGCAGCAAGGTACCCTGTCCATAGCCATGGCCGTACTTTGCTTTTCTGCTCAGTGTGCTGCCACTTTGCAACATAATCTCCAACTGTCAGGACTCACTATTGTAGAGCAAGCATTTTGCACTCGGACACAGCTGAAACTGCAGTCTGACATTGCAAAATAAGGAACATGAGCACTCTGGAATAAAGGTTTAGACTTAGCAAGGCCCACCGGTCCCAGCTCTGGCATGGTCAGCAGTGCCAGTTCACACCTCAGAGCTGCTAGGCAAGGGACAGAAATACCCAAGGAGCACAGACGGGCTTGCTACTTCCACAGAAAATCCCACAACAGGACACTATACCCAAAGCCAATGCCTGGAAAGAGGATGCTAGATGAGGAAAGGAAAGATGCCTGCAGGAATACTGGGAACCTGCCGAAGGGAGGCTACCAGGGGATGACCTGTTCATGGAAGAAAATCAAGAAGGTGAATAACTGCGCAGGGAGGAGCCATGACAGAAAGCTGTGATCCTCTCAAGGGTGGAGAATTGGGCTTTTGACTCTGGACCTGGTCCCATGGAGAGGGGTGCGGGAGATCATTCATGTGTCTGTTTCTTCAGGGGAGGAGTTTTCTGTGACATTTTCCTACAGCATATTAACTTCTGTTTGAAATTACACGCTGAGCATGGGGTTCCAGATGCTCTTGCTTATGCACCTCATCAGATGCAGCAGGTCTTTGGTAACATAGCCTTCTGTTTCCAGCTCCCACCATTTATGGAGTAAGGTGAAGGCATCCCATACACCACGTGCTGAAGAATACAGCCATCATAGACGTGCTGGGCAAGGGACTTTGGAAGCAGAGCAGTGCTACTCCTTATGGTCTTTGCAGTCCTAAGGAGAGCTCCTGAAGAGCCGTGGCAGTTGCCTGCTGGAGCAGGAGGCTCCAAAGAGACTATATATTTGCAGTGAAGTTGCTTGTGCTGGCATGGCTTGCTTGATGCTCCCCACTGCTGTTGATGTTATCAGTTCTGTGTCCTTTTCTGCACTGTCTGTACTGAAGTCTGTCCTGGCAAGAACTGGGGAAGTCCACAGGGGCTGCAAATTCCAGAGAACAGAAACAAAAGCCACACTGAAACATATCCTGCCTCCTCTAGGCTCTTCAGGCCACCTCCAGAAAGGCCTCAGTAGGTGCTTGCCTACCTCTGACATCCCAGACACCTGGAGTGGGCTGATCCAGATGCACCGGTTTTCCATTATTAACTGGCCTTCACTGACTGCTGCTGTGAATGCACAGATACCTTTGCAAGTTGAACACAGTCAAATGAGATGGTAAACCTGGATTTTTTGATGGCTCTGTCTGCCAGGCTGAAAGGAAGAAGGCTCGAAAAGATATGTGCAAAGGGAAGAGGACTGCACGCTTACTTCTTTAGGGCATATCTACAAACGTAACCTCACAGAACCCCAACACTGCACTGACCAAACCTTGAACAGACGCAAAACACACCAAAGCATGAGACTGTGAAGAAAATGCAGTTTTGGCTCTCCAAAGCAGTATAGCTGTGTATAAGCACTGAACCTGAAATAACAGACTCTGTCCTTCAGCTTTGGCACAGTGCTGAGGTCCCAGCAATTTGGAGTATCATGGTCCATCGCCTGGCAAAAAGACAAGTGCTAAGATCCATAGGCCCAGAATCAAGAGCTTCACTTGATGACTTAACTGATTTTGGAGCTGAGCTCCTGGGGGCTGCCTCCGCAGCCAGTGTGGACAGGCAGCTGCACAAGGACATTCAGTCCTGAGGTGTGCAGGACCTCCTGCTGCTCTGCTCTTGGCAGACACAGCCCAAGGACCTCGGCTCCTAACTCAGATCCACCAGCAAAACAGGCAGTAGTGAAAGTGCAGGTGAGTTTTAGGAGTGATTAGAGCTCACGAGTGAAAATGACTGCTGTGAAGTGGGGGTGCTCAAAAACTTTCTTAATGCAGGTCCTGTTGTCGTAGCTCTGCAAGTAAGTTACCTTCTGCTGGCACCAGGGAAAAATCCTTCTGCCCTTAAAATAAGTGGCTACAGAAGAAAAGGACTATTAATGAAAACTCCATGATAATAGTGAAAACTCCAGCATAAGTGATCATGAAAACTTACTGAGTTAGCAAAAAATGCACTTTGCTGGAGGCTGTGCTATTCTTGACCCTGGAGACCCATCACTTGTGCTTGTCTCCACTGGTACCTCCTGTCCTGGCCCCTTTGGCACGGACACAGGTCAGAGAAGCTGAGTGGAGCCTTTTCCCTGCCTCAGTCTTGTGCTAGCGTTGCCCAACCCCAACTCCAGAATTTGCCAATGTCCAGCCAGCCAGCGACACCCCAAAGTACCCCAAAGAGAAAAGTATGCTGCTCCTCTGCTTCCTGCCTGCTCTCCATCAGCAAATGGTCTCAAGATTTATGGGGTGACAATGGAAAAAAATGTTGCTGTAAATAACTCTGAAGCTCAACATACCTTTGAGTGTGCAGTATTTCCTACATATGTTACTCAATTTTATATTTTATATATATACTATATATATATATGTATAACTGTACTATTACATCTGCATTTAGGCATGTGCATGGAGGAAATGGATTTCAAAGGCTCATAAGAATATACACCAAATATGAAATCTCTCAAAAAAAATCTTCTTGCAAAAAATAGTTACATACTTACATTAGCGGGAAAGAGGCTCACTACAATACAATTTATCTGACTTTATTTGAAAATTCAAAATATTGAGCATGCTGAGACAATAGAAGTCCATTTATAGAATTAAAATGTAAGAAAAGCACACACTGAATGCTTGAAGACATTGGATGAATTTGAGAAAATGAAATCCTATTAACAGAAATATTGTGTTCACTAGAGATAATAATTATGAAATTACTGAGCTCTCATGATTACAATTATTTTAAAAATATGTAATACACATAGCAAATAGAAATCCAGCTTTAATTCAGTTATACTGGATGTATGATTCAGAAAAGATACCAGATCATTACATATGTTACTATAGCTAGTCTTAAAAAAGCATGGTAATTATGGAACTATAGGTATATAGAACTTAATCCATCCTCAACACTGCACAGCTTCACAGCACTGTTTTTCATTTGAGGCCATTCATCTGGTTGTAATGCAGTTCAAAATCTGAGTCTTTTCATTATGAACCACTGCCTATTTCTGACAATCCCATAAACATCAAATCCTACTTAAAGCAGCCCTTCAACTTATTGGCTCCCCTGTGTACCTTCACAGCCATACTTGTGAAAAATTGCACAGAGAAAAAGCTACACACAATGTAATGCATTTCAAATATCTATTTCCATCTTTCCTTCTTATTTTTAATTGCTATGGTATCAGAACAAGGGGATGTGATAGGTATAAAATAGCTTCAGTTTAAAAACCAGTTACTGTCTGTTTAAGAACACAACTCATTTGTAGTACAGTTAGTCTCATTTAAGACACTAAGCTCCCTAAATTGAAAGAAATATGCAATACCATGTAGACACATGCATATATGAAATAATATCCATGCCTATCTTAATTCCCTGGTTTCTGTGACTTCATGCATGCCAATGGCGATCAAGGCTGCATTACACCATTATCGAGGAAACGATGCATCTCTGTGGGCAGAATTGCCAAGACCCTGTTGTGCTGCGACAACAGCTGGCAGCAACATTATGCCTAATCTCACACCAGAGATGATTGCCATGGCTGCTCACAGGCAGCAGGGCTGCGTACCAGTGCTCCGCAGCCAGGCGCAGCCAGTACCTCCCCGCAAGCCAGGCAGCTCCGTCCCTCGCAGCACCATCACCGACGGGCTCACAAAGAAAGGGTCCCTCTCGATGAGGCTGGTGAGTGCAGGCGAAAGAGGTGTGTGATGGATTAGCCCCGACTGTAGCAATCAGACCACCTTCTCTGCACGTGCACCCCTCTGTGCCATATACATTGCCTCAGCCCTGACTTCAGCAAAAGTAACATGGGCATGCTAATGTACCCCAGAGTCTGGAGGAAAAGAGAGATGCAGGATGCAGATATTAAACACCTACTTTCCTCTTTGCAGAAGGGTAAAGAACAGAGCGGAGTGACAGCTCTTAGAAAAGCGGGTCTCCTTGCTGGACTCATTACCAGGACAGGTGTCAGATACTACAGTGCAAGAGACCCTTGGAGAGGAAGAGCTGGCAGAGAGCAACATAAAGGACCAGCCATTCACTTCAGGACTTACCAGGCAAAATTTAGTCTGAAAAAGTGAAGCACGAGGGGAGCTTGCTAAGATGCATAAAAAGTTGATTTGAAGAGTGAAGGAATTAACTGGGAGTGGAAAGGAAGCAATGTGACTGAGTTACCACAGAAGTGACTTAGGAAAATCTGCTTTGCAGTAAGCCAGTTGTGAAATCTCCATCCCTGACCCTCCTTACATAGGGTCTAGAGAAGCACTTACTCAAAATAATATAGATAAAGGTGGTTCTGCTTTGGGAATAAATCAACTATATTACCACCCAGGGTCCTTCCCAGGCCTATGCTCTTCTGCCCATTTAATATTTTAATTACCTGGGAGTTTTGCTCTAACACTTACTTGCTAAGTAAGGCTGAACATTGTGCAGCTGAACGCTGGGAGAAGGGGGCTGTTCTAAGTAGCCGGGGCTGGCGAGGTCCTTGAAGCTTCATGGCTAGTGTGGAAGTGAGTCTTAATGGCTGTTCATTAAAAAAAATTGGTGACAAAATGCTCTTAGTTACCTTTTTCATAACTAACAAGCTTGCTTTTGTTTTATACTCCAGAGCCTGATATTTCAGCTAAAAAATATATTTCCGCAGCATGGAGCTATCACTGTTTCTTCTCTTCTTTTTAACTGGGCATCATTGAGAAAGCAGAGTGTTCTCCATTCATCCACTTCTGCAGCTGTTAACAAGCATCAAAAATAATTAAGCTATTTTACCCAGCAGCAAATCATTAAATATTCTTTGAAAAACATGCTTAATTGAAAGGAACATCTTCTTTCCCCCCCCTATCTATTATGCCAAAGCCTCATTTTCTCTGCTTCATGCTCTAACATCCTTGCACCTCTGTAGGTATGTTTTGCTGGCTGTCTCAGCTTTGGAAGGCTTGGGTCTTCCGAGCAGCATCATAAGGAAAAAAATGGGCTCAGTAGAAAATATGTATAAAATACGCTTTTAATTCTGGTATGCCTGGAAAACTAAGAGCATAACATAAGTGGATTAGGTGACTCAAGCTGCTTGCAGGGATGTTCTACCCCAAGGGTTATAGATGAATTCCTGAAAAAAATCTGCAATATATCAGGCTCTTGCTTGACAACAGCATGGTTGAGGATTGGGGAGAGTCTCTCATCTTCTCTCTCTGACAGCTCATTCCTCCCCCCTATTCTCTGCACATGCTCTGCTATTCTGCTTTTGCTAATAGTGGTCAGAAATGAAGTGAGCCTTATAAAATATATATTGCAGTTGCCACTCAAAATAGACATCAGGAAAATGAAGTAAACAGCACAGTAATAATTGTTTTTATCTAGTCAAGAGAGAAGTTCTATATACCTTAATAGCAATCACTACCCAGGAATGGTCACAGCGGTGGGTTTAGGCTTACAAGTCACTCTCTTTTCCTTGTTATTTATTAGAATGGGGAGAGCAACAGGCATGCATGACACAGACCGATGAGCACAAAGCCAACCTTATGATCGAAGAGCCTCAAGCAAAAATAAAATCTTATCTCCAACCGCAGAAGGAAGAAATCCCACTGCAGCAATAAATCCAAAGGAACAGGACCAGGCTCTTAGTTACGTCCTTTGATTCAGCTGTAGGATGGGAGCAAGTAGCCTGTGCAGAGGCAGAAGACCAAAAGATGAATCAGCTGGGGCTTTTTGTTTTTGTCTAATATAGGCACAGCCTCTTCTTCTACAACTACCCTCCTGCCCAGGTGATCCCAGTTCTGTCCTGAAGGGTCTTTGAAGTCTTGTTTGCTTGCAGTGCATGACCTGAAACCATTGCTCCCTTGCTCACAGCATTATCATTATGATTTGCTATTTGTGCTCCTCTGTGGACCCTGCAATTACAGTTGACTGTCCTAAGTTTCCCTAAAACAGTGATGTTTTGTGTTGTTGTTTCTAAAATAATAGTTTCCAGAGGCCATTCCCCTCCACACAATAAGCATTTGAAGGCAGCATTGTGTTGGGAGGCAACCTAATTCCCCTGTGGCTCTTTCCAAGCCCCGGCACTGCTGTGTTACTGAGGATGCTTTCTCCCTCCTCCCAATCTTGAAATGCCAAATATATCCTGACTACAGATGTTCCAGATGATATAATGACATCGGATTGTAATTCAGATGATAATTTTACTGCCAAGTAAAATCTTAGCAGTGACTACAAACCTAGCAATGTTCTCCAGTGAGAAAACAATATTTACAGTAGGATTTCAGCCACAGCAGCTCCATGGTGCATTCAAGCATCTGTTTACAAAAAGCTCAAAGAGGCTGAATTGGCTACTGCAAGGAGTGACCAATATACCACCTTTCTATGACATAACCTCCATACATATTACCACCAAATATTACCTCCACTTAAATATTAGGATAAATTTTACAGACATAAACACAGAAATAGCTGCTTATATAACTTTGAAGCTGTGGCACAAACTTCCATGGTAGAAAGAAACACCGAGGGGAAATCCATTGTTGGGCGACCGTCTTTGACGTAGTTGGGGTTGTGCTCTGCATTGTGTTGAGCAACCAAGACCAAAGCTGAGATGGAGGATTTAGCACCGTCCTAACTTTTAACTTCCTGACACATGCTGATATGTATCACAGCCTTCATGTTTTTTAAACAGAGCAATTCCTGTATGTTTAATATGGAAGCTGCTATTTGCTGTGGAGTTTCCAAAATTTATATGCGTGCAGGATATTTAAAAATATTTTCATATCAGCCTATCAAGGCAGGTTTTTCTCCTGTCAAGCGGGTTTATGTAATAAAAACAAAGATTTCAACAAATGCCTCCCTTGTAACTTTGCCTGTATACAGAGCTGGAGGTTTGTATAAAGCAGGTGTCAGTTATATGAGTATTTCCCTGCCCTGCCAAACATCTACTCCACTCTCTAAATTACTAGCTCCATATGCAAACATAGCGGGTTTGCAGAAAAATACGCTGCAACTGACAACATTCAGACTTAATCTACCAAAAAATAAGGTTGCAAAACTACAGGGTAATATATCCCTTTAATATTATCTGCTTCAGGGCTACTAAACATATTGTAACCACCTTCTCCAGCAGGATAGGTGGACCCTACTAAGAGGAAGGGATGCCTTATGGCAGGATGGGTTTTACAGTGATTTTATTTTGTTTTTTCATGGGGCACATGCAAGGCAGAAGCCACAAGGAAGAAAACATTCAGAGCTCCCCACAGTACAGCGCAACACTGGCCCCAGCACTTGCCTTGACCTGGCACAGAGCCAACACTGCCTGGTGACACCCCTTCCCTGCATGGATGGTGAAGGCAATGTTGGGTCTCTTTCCCAGTCGCAGAAGGAGGCATCGGGTGCCCTCGTTCCTCCCTGCTGCTCCCAAGCTTCAGGCCCTCTCCTCCCACACCCCAGGGGTCCTTCAGCCACTTTTGGGATGTTTCTAGATCTTTGACATTTTGCTGCCATTCTGTGCTCCCCTTAGTGCTTACTAATGCAATAGTCAGCGAAGTTCCCGATTCCTCCCTGCTGGCATTTTAGCCTTTTTTGTCTTCTACAGCTGCTTTCCCTAGCAGATGTTCTTCAGCTGCAGTCCGAGATAATCCCCTCCTTGCCGTGGGGGTTTATAAAGCCCATGGCCACCTCTGTGCTGCCCCTGCTCTGGAGGTCTCTTCTCCCGCAGCCGCCTGGGTACTCACCCTGCTTTCCTCCAGGGACGCAGCCAAGAGCCCATTGCCCCACCACAATGGTACAAAGGGTCTTGACACGAAAGAGAAGCAGACTCACCTTTTCCTAACTACAACCAGCTTGTCTGCATGCATAGAGGAACAAAAAAAGTGGTAACAATATTATTTAATAACTCAATAACTACTCAGGATGGACAAAAACACAAGGCACGGCAAGGAAAAGATTATGAGCATGGGCAGCTTTAGAAAAATATGCTCACATGAAATTTTCTTCCTTACTGCAGGAAGTCAGAAAAAACCCATGCTTTCTGAAGAAACTGTAGTGATTCCCTTCAGGAAGCTCTATTTTGGGATAACATAAACTATGTGCTGGTTGGATTAATATTTAACATGGCTGAAAAATAGTATCACCCTACTACAAGTTCCTCCCCAAAATGGGCACAAGCCAAATTCCATTCTAAAGTAATACCTTTAGAAATATAAGCACCTTGTAGGAGGAAGATACTATCATAAGTCAAATAAATGTTTAAATATTATGCTTATAATTAAGAAAATAAAATTAAGAGGTTAATGACAGAAGAAAAAATACAGATATCTGCATCTTGATATTCTGTTGAATCACCTTTATTTATATGGTTGATAAATAATCTGTTGATTCAGAATTGTGAAAAATGGGGATTCTTTTCCAGATCTGGAATTTGCTTAGGAAAAGACTTGCAATAATTCATGCCAAACTACACAGACACACACGTATATTTTAAAAGCACTTTATTAGGATAGAATCGAGCTCTTCCTTTACCAGTGTTTTGAGTCTTTCTAGGAAGGATGAAATATTTTTCAACTTTCTTTATTAAACATATCTGTTTTTTCTAGATATCACAAGTCCTCTCTTACTACCTGTGACAGTGAAATACCATCCCTTTGGAGCCTGGTTCAAAGAGGTCCTACACCTTCCTTTTCTATTAGTTGTGAATGTTTTCTGTGGCTAAGATTCATGACTGTACAGATGGTCTATTCATCATGTTAGGCTCAATTACCTCTCAAAATATACGGGGGGAAGCATGTTTCCATTGAAGTCAGTGTTAAAATTCCTATGACTGCAATGGGGCTATGATTTCACTCACAGGGTTTAAATGGCACACTGACCTTTGGGAGGTCCTCTGGATGGGAGTGAAATTCATACAGTGTGTGTATTGCTATGTGTCGTGGTTTAACCCCAGCCAGCAACTAAACACCACGCAGCCGCTCACTCACTCCCCCCCCCCCCAGTGGGATGGGGGAGAAAATCGGGAAAAGAAGCAAAACCCATGGGTTGAGATAAGAACGGTTTAATAGAACAGAAAAGAAGAAACTAATAATGATAATGATAACACTAATAAAATGACAACAGCAATAATGAAAGGATTGGAATGTACAAATGATGCGCAGTGCAATTGCTCACCACCCGCCGACCGACACCCAGCCAGTCCCCCGAGCGGCGAATCCCTGCCCCCCACTTCCCCGTTTCTGTACTGGATGGGACGTCACATGGTATGGAATACCCCGTTGGCCAGTTTGGGTCAGGTGCCCTGGCTGTGTCCTGTGCCAACTTCTTGTGCCCCTCCAGCTTTCTTGCTGGCTGGGCATGAGAAGCTGAAAAATCCTTGACTTTAGTCTAAACACTGCTGAGCAACAACTGAAGACATCAGTGTTATCAACATTCTTCGCATACTGAACTCAAAACATAGCACTGTACCAGCTACTAGGAAGACAGTTAACTCTATCCCAGCTGAAACCAGGACACTATGTTTGATAAATGTTTCTAGAATATACTGTTTCTGTAGCATATATTATTCCAAAAAGTAGTCATGCCATTTGCCAAAGCTGAATTTGTTCAATATTTTTTATAATTAATAGCATTATGGAGACTCTTAATTTAATTATTCAACAGTGTATTCTCTCTTTTGATGGATGTCATTGGTCATTAACTTTCTTGCTTCTTTTTCAATTAGCCTAGATGATAGAATTTTGCCCTTACTGATTAACCCTTAACATGCACCCAGCAAAGAGGGTGCAGCCATAATCTGACACATGGTATGAGACAAGGATATACATGTTGCACTCTGTCAGCAGTGCTAATGCTCACACACAATTTACAATGACTTATTGACCTAGAAATTTCTTTGTCAGCTTCTTAATGTTCCTTCTCTAAAAATGGGTTTAAAATCATATCTAAAATTCTAATATTCTGTCTTTGTGTCATTCTATCCCAAATTCAAACCACGTAACAAAACGCAAATTCTCTTATTTATTAAATATAGTTTTTGCAGAACTTCAAAACAGTGTGGTACACTCCAGTCCTGTCTTAGAACATGTTCAGGATTTCAAAGCAAACACTTCTCAAAGCAGAAAAACTGAAAGATCACTCTATATGTTTTGTTAAAGAAAATTACTCTTTCAAACACTCTGGCATTTCTCCTGTGTATAGACTCAAGGACTAGGGTCCTGTGTGGTAAGTAAGTGCACAAAGAATGTCCTGATTTTTAAATTGCACTTATAAACCAAAACTATTAATGACAGGTCAAGGCCTTCAAAGGACAGAGCAATTTACTGCTTATATAATAAGAATACATGTGGCAAAAAGGTGTGGCAAGCTTTGGGTAGCAAAATTGTTTGCAGATGGCAAAGCCGTAAGTGAGTATACAAATCATGACAATGAAAACTGTATCGGGAAAATTAATTTCAAAGGCAAAGTGCAGGAAAGAAGTATAAAAGACTATGTAAAAAGACTACCAAAATGTTGGCCTGAATTTTTTTCCAGGAATAGTGAAAGATGCCTGAACACCATCTTACCTGACAGATGTTTCCTCATGCTCACTGCCAAGAAAACACCTGTGAGAGCCACAGAAGAAATCCTATTGCTGCACTTTTCACTGACTCCTCCCACTCTGAATCTGCATGTTTGGTGGCTAGCATCCCAAGCGTGTGTCTCAGGGGGACACATTTTGTGTCCCGTGATGAGGGCTGAGCTGACACGTGCGGGTGCGGTGGTGGCTGGGTGGGTGCTGCAGCACTGGCACGTGGGGGCTGCCTTTCTGCGGGCAGCCTCGGGCCGGTAAGGAAGGGGGAACACATGGTACCCACTGTGATCAGGCCAGCTCAGATGTCTTCACAAAGACATCTTCTCTTTCCCAGCAGTCATGTTGTGCTGTCCCATCACCTTATCCTGAGATCAGATGGGGCAAAGGTTGATACTATCTTATGTAGTCGGTCATGTCTAAAAACTGAAAGATGTTCTCTAAGTCTTCATTTTCTTTACAGAAAACCTTTCCCTGGTTCACCTTCCCTTCAAGAAGCTCCTCCCCGAGCAGCCCAACATGGCTTTCACGGCATCCCCCAGGAGATAAACCATGCAGCACAGCTCAAGAAAAGATTGACACAAACTACTGAAAGCAAATTCAGCCTCCCTTTTTCAATCAGATAAGGTACCTATTTGTAGCGTCAGCTGGGCCAGACCTCAAAAATCACATAACAGAGAAAATAACACTGTAATCTTGGAGGACAAATGCTGGGAAACTGGCTGCCCTTTGTCTGTCCTTGTGCTGTCCTTCATCCTAGAAGAGGTGACATGAGACCTACATGTTGAAAGCAAAGCTGTGGCACAGTGATTTCCAGGTGGTGTATAAAGCTTGAGAGCTTTGAACTGTGCCCTTCCAAATTCCCACATAGAAGAGAGGAAGCATGACCTGGATGTCCCAAAGCCTCAGAGATCCTCCACCTGGATGACCTCTGGGAGCATACAAAACTGACTGGCATTTAGAGAAACCCAGAGGTTTCTCTAAAATGTGCCAAATCTCAGCATTAACTCAAGGAATATGCAGATATTAAGATGATTTAAGGGAAAGATGTTTTCTGCCTCCCATCAGATATTCTGGACTTGCAGCTGAGGCTCTTGCCTGCAGAATTCCAAATCAGGGCAGTCAGCCCCTGTTCAGTGGTTTATACCACTAAGGCAGCATACATGCGATTAATAAAACCACCTTATTTACCTTTCATTGGAGCTACTGAGCTGCTGTAAAGCACCTCTTTTACCAGACACAGCAATCATCCTAGATTTCTGATCTCTCTTCTCCAGTTTATGGGAAAACGGGGATTATGGGCAACTTTCTATCTTACAGAGAACTAAATCCTGGAGAAAAATCTGTATGGTTGCTGCAAGTGTGGAAAGAAAACAAAGACTTAGCTTTCTTCCAAACTTTAACCCAGCTCTCCCCTTTGGAGTCCTCACTTCTTGTTCCATCCGGAAGCAATGTGAGGGCTACGTACTTAGGTCGTAAGGATCTTCTTTCTCATAGGGCACAACTTCTGGTACCACTCAGAAAGGAAACGTAATCACTGTCTTTAGGAAGTCTAATTAAATATACTTCGTAACTACTACAGCATGACAAGAAGCATCATAAAAACATATGAATAGAAAAAAAAAAAGACAGGCTCGTTTAAGAGAGCTTGATGCTAAGGTATGAAACTACTTGTTTAATAGTCTTGCTAGTATTTATTCCTTTCTTTTCTGTCTTAAAAACATTTACCATTTATTTTCTGATGTCACTGCCTTTTAGCAGTCCAAATTTTTCCTGTTTGCTTTTCTTCTGTTTATAAGCAGTTCCAATAAGAATAAATGTATTCATATAGTCATATGATGCATCCAAAAAAATTGTGTTCCTTTGGTTCACTGCTCACTCTGTGAAAAAACTTGCCTCCCCTTCTACCTGGAACTGGCCAGGCTGTAATTGAAACTCACTAGAACCTTTATTTATTTTATACGTTTGTTGGTGGTGAAGCTAAGTAAACATTATATCCCCATTGGTAAATGTTATATCCCCATTGATGAGCAAAACTTGAAAGGGTAGAATGTCTAGTTTGGATAAACACTCAAGTGTTTAGCATTTGCCCAATATTAAACTCCCAGAAAACAAAAAAATGAAGAGATATGTCTAAAGGGTGATACCTTCTGTCCTTCCCCTGCTAGTCATGGGCTTCACCAGCAACACTACCATAGAGCACATGCTCCTCTCCCTCTGGCCTTTTTAACCTCTGCTAAGGGGAGGGCTTTGCAGGGTGGGGGGATCTGTTTAGGACTCAGGGCTGGACTTAGACATGCTTGTCAGCAGCTCAGAGACAACACAGCCTTATGTGCCCTCTGCTGCCTTGCCTTGCCTAGCCTTGCCAAGGTTTGCAAGGAAGGAGCAGGGAGCTTGGCAGAGGACAGGTCTAGGGACCTTTCATGCTGCTAATGGGTAGACTGCAGAGGAGAAACCCTTGGAAGCTCCTATTTGTCCCGATTTCACGTTTTTTTCTCTTAAATCATTCTCTCTGTCTTACAGCTCTCCAGGTAAAAGTCTGTTTACTCTTCTGGTTCTGCACCATGGGACCCTGACACGTGTGATGCCTTTTCTCCTGCCTCCATGCAGGGAGTCAGCTGTGTGAATGGGTCCTGCTCAGAAAATACCTGAGAAAGAAGATGTGCTTTGAGCTAGATCAGCTCTGGCTGTGCAGAGCCAAGGGCAGGCAGAGTGGAGGAGGTGGAAACAACTGGCTTGCTGTAGAGGACCAGACAACATCACTCACTTCTTTGGATGGCAGCTTCCATTAAAACAATGGAGAAACTGCAGCCACATTTTGATCAGACTCTGTGTGTAGTGTAAGGGTTGTGTCTACATCTGAAATCATGCATATGACCCCTTCTGTGTTGCATATTCAAAGAAAAAAATACCTGATCACTTGCTACTTCTCTTCCACAACGGCTGTTTTTATAGATGCTGTTTCTTTTTATAGCTGAATCATTCTTTTTCAAACTTGGCTTCCTTGCACACATGAAATGTTTTTGATCAGATTATATTTACGGTGAAGGCAAATGCTAATTTAATATCTGTCACAAGGTCTTGCAAGTTTTCCCATGAGGTCCCATGATAGTGTATCAGCATGTAATTAACTAAGAGGGCCAAGTCGGTCTCTGGTCTAAGTCCTGGGAAGGCAGTGATATTACATCAAGGAAGGGTTTTATCCTACTGCAGTCAACTCTAGCTTGCCTGACATCTTGTTATTTTAAATTTCTTTGGCTTTCTTTTTTTCTCTTTTTCCCACCAGTTCTCATTCATTTGTACTTCAATTCCACTTTTCATTTTTCTTTTTCCCATTTCAATCAACCATGTGAAAGTGTGTCACTTGTCACAGATTCCTTTGATATGCAGGTTGGTTTCACTTTGTTTTGTTCAATGTACTGGTTATCAGCTTATCTGCCAAACAGACTGATGCCTACTGCTCTCTGATTTGAACAGCAAGAGGCTTGCAATAGTGTAACACATGGTGTCATGATAATGCCTAGAGCTTTAGCTGGGATTCATTACTTGTCATATGTTTCCTTGAACTTTTCCACACATGCCATATATTCATTCACAAAGAGAACTTTCTATTTTCAGCCATTCTCTGTTATGGCTGCTCACCCCATTAAGCTGCACCCCTGCTTTGCTGAGCCCATCATATGTGTTCAGGTGCTGCATGTCATCTCTGGCATCTTCTCCATCAATGTCCCTGGCTGTTATGACGACCACTGCTGGCAGCTGGACACAGACACCTATAGCAATGCAATGCTGCTGGCCTCTGCAGCTTGAAATGATCCTTTTGTCTGCAGGGAGGGTACATCTGTGGGGCCCACTACAGCACCGTGCAGAGACATCTGCACCTCTGCCCAGGTTGATGAGCTCTGCAGAGAGGTGGGATGCTGGAGCCAAGGCAAAGGTGCTGCAAAAATGGCAGCATTCCTTCAAGAGCCTCTGCAAGATGGCTCAAGGCATGTTCAGGTTTCTCTGTATGCTGATGCATGATGCTGCATGGACTGGCGTAAAGTGCTGGAGTGATTCCTTCTTCTGCTGGAGTACACTGGTATGTCATGAGTAGGTATCTGCCCATGTTGGAGCTCTAAGGACAGCCACAGGAAGAGGGCATTCAGCTGGTGTGTAGCGTGGCCACAGATTTCTAGGGTGACTATAGCTACAGTACAAGAGCTGGGGGAAGAGGGGTTTCTATTTTTTTTCTCCATTGAAAATTGTCAACCAGAAGTGATTGGGAGAGTGAGTATGGTCTTGCAAATCAAGATTCCAGATCTGCTGAAAAAAGATAGCATCTCTGTGGTCAAACCACAGTTTTCTATGTAAAAATACATCAGTGGATGCTCAATCCTCTCACCAAGTCATTTAGCCTGTCCCATACTTCAGTCCCCTCTCAGGAAAATGGAGAGACTTCTCTAACTCACAGGAAGGAGCTGTAGCCACATCCTCCAAACACATTTCACACCCCCAAGCCCACGGGAGCCCTCTTGGCTCTTCTCCCCACTGCACCCATCTCCACGCTGGCAGTCCCCAGAGCCCCTCCTGCCCTATCCTCTCTCCCTCTGCCCCCAAAGCCATCACGTTCCCCTCCAGCTCTCTACCTTACTGACCCCCCTCCTTTCCCAATTCACTTCCCTGCCTCCACAAAGCCAAATTTTGCTCATCCCACCCTTAGTAAACTCGGTTGCTTCACACAATCGCATCTTTGTCCAGTGCGGGTGTTTTCCTTTTATACTAGATTTGCTCTAATACAAACTTCACTACAACATGTCCAGTTGCTGACTGCCAAAATCAGTTCCTATAGCACAGACCTTTCCAACCAGCAGTCTGGCTGTCCTCCAGGCTGTCTGCAGGAGAGATATTTGAGGGAGAAGGTGAGGGAAGGAAGGCCTGGCACAGGATCTAGGTTTTTCTCCTTTAAATAAAGCTGCAGAGAGCAGCAGTAATGTCTGTTGTTCGGGATCCCCACAGACATTGTTAATGGGAAGAGAACTGGAAGCATCTGTTGAAAAGTTTGAGAGGACTGTTAGAGAAATTAAGAGCAAGTCAGTGATTTGCATGGTATATTTATTTTCTAAAATGGAAATTAAGGTTCTAATTGAGCATTTTATGTAATTAAAATCTTTTACGTGGAAAAATGAAGTCTTTGCTACAGAGGTAATAGGAAGTACAAAAATACTTTGGACGTGCTAAAGATAGTGCGGATAATTAAATGTTCTCCATGCTTCGGTTCTCTCTCCAACCAGATCAGGTAATTAATGTTTGCTTGTGCCAGATGCTGGATTAATCCCAGATCCTGCTGTGCACAATATGATTCTCCTACAAATTCCCATTTGTGATGAGGTGAGCTGAGATAACCTCACCGCTGTTATGAGTCTCTGTACTTTTTATTCAGTAAGATGTATCCCTGGGAGAAGTTGAGAGTCCCACTGTGCTGGGTGCTGCACAAACGAAAAGCAGGTACCTGCTTGAGAGCATTCCTCAGCAGAGCACTTCATAGCCTTTTAGGTATTTGGGGAGTGGGGATGAGAAGAGGGATGTACAGAGCCCAAACGCTTATCCTAGTGTCGGTAACTGTGCCTAGTGTGAAACAAGCAAGTCTTCCAGACAATATGGGGAGCAGGTAAAGATGCCTTTGCAGTGGGATGTTTTTCCTGGTGCTGGCCAGTGAGAAAACACTGTGAGATGAAAAAGAACAGGAGAACCTCAGGAGGAGTTTCCAGATACTTTTTCCGTTTTGTGCAGCAATTTAGGTTTGCTTTAGATTCAAACATGAGCATGTCTACTTTGTCTTAACTGCAGATTTGCATTTCCAGCATGATCCCAAAATAACTGTTTACTGGAAGCTCCTGGTTTCCCAGCTCTGTGGGGGTTCTCTGGAGGCAGAAGGGACTTGCACCTGTGTGAGAAACAAAAACCTTACCTGTTCACGACAGCATTTTATTCTGGAATGTAAAAATTTCTCTCTTTTCTTCCCCCTATGTTTCTTGAGCTCATAGCAAATCAGCTACTATCAGCCAAGCAAAAAAGTGAAAAAATCTCTTTGAGATTGAGAGGGTTCAGCACCCTCACCTTTAGGATATACAGTTTCAGTTATTTTTGTTCCTTGTGTGCTTAAGCATCCCTGTGTAATTTCCATTTCGTTACACTATGCCTTTCTTTATTTCTCATATACAAATGCGCATGACCATTGCAAAGGCAATGGGACAAACAAGGCAGTCCTTACTCAGCCAGAATCTCCATTGATTTCAATAAGCAATTCGATTAAGTGGAGACTACAGGGTTTGAGTTGGCCAATTTCACCCAGATAAGGGGAAAACATGCCTGAAATTGATTGATATAGAAGCAGCAAGCACATGTCCATTGGACACTCACAGCCTGTAGGCATCATGCATGCTGTATCAACACTAATATAAATTCGATAAAAGTACATGGTCCAGAAGCAGATTTGTCTTTGATAGATCTTTAAAAGCTGCACAAGGAAGTTCTGCCTCTGAGAGCATCGCAATCTTTCTTGTCAGCGGGATGCAGGCTCAGCTAGGTAATCGATACCATGCTCTCGCCCAGCTCACTGCTGGGTTAGGATACCCCTAAATAAGCATCCCTTTCACGACAATTCTTCCCTTTTATCAGCACACAAACTTCACGCTGCTGCTGTCAATAGCACTATCACAAATTTGAATGATGTAGGGAAAGGCAAGGACCTATGAAGGTGAGACACCTCCTGAATTAGAGTTCAATCCCATTTTGTTGAGACATCGTGCCACCTAATCCTGTTCATAAATGTACCAAAATCTGTCTTATAATATACAGCATGGAACAGCTCTGTGCAGCTGCCTTCCTCTTTGAAAGCTCATTCAAAGGAGAAATCTCAATATGATGCTAACGCGTAATCTTCCTTTGAAGCCTATGGAGCCAACCACCTCCTTACAGTCAGCGCTTCCATGCTCTTGCTTACTTTAATATCTGCTGTCAACAGAGTACTGAAGCTTTGGTGATTGCTGATTTGCATTCCTCTTGCACAGGGTCTCTGTGGGACACACCTCACACAGCCTGTCTAACCTCCTGGCTGGAGACAAGCCCACGCCATGGGCTACTACGCCATATAGCTCAGGGGCATCTTTGCAGTAAACCTTCTCTCTCACCCTCGGACTCGTTGGCCAACGAGTGAGCAATGCAACTGCTCCCTTTAAAACAAGCCCACAGAGAAGCAGCAGAGCAAAATGGTCATCCCTGGCTCATGTTGTAAAGGCTTTACGGAAAGGGAGAGAAAGATTTCAATGAAAAATCCTCTCGGTTGGAAAAGGCAGTTCTTATCTGCACTCCAGCAATTTCTAGCAAAATTTACTGTTTCTTTTATGTAGCAAATCCTCTGTAAAAATTATTATATATACAAACATTGAAAATTTCCAGGTCCCAGAACACATAATAATATTTGTCACTTATAAAGCCCTTTTCATCTTCAAAGCACTCTGAAAGGACCAGCTAATGAATCCTCAAGTTATTCCTTTGAGGTTAGGTGATGTGCTCAAGGTCAAAGCTTGAATCAGTCTCAGAGTAAGGATTAGATATGAGCAGATTTTTGCCTCTGCGTTCCCTACTTAACCCATGACCTTCATAGGAGCAATCACTTGCTGTAGTTTAACAGAAATTCAGATATAGAAGCATAACAAATTCTTTAAGGGAAAAAAAAAAGCTGGATGTTTCAGAAGTCATTTCTCACCTTTCCTCCAAATTATAACTACCCTCTGTGCTTTAAAAATAGCAGTCCGCTGTGTTTTGCAGTTTGGCAAGAAAGCTTGCCCACCTGCTTTGCAAGAGGACTGACTGTCTTTGTTTCTCAACAGCCTCTGCCTTTTTCTTCAGTCAACCAACCCTAAGGCCTGCTTCGAGATGATGACCCACTCACCTTCCTAGCCAGATGCCAACCCTATTCCAACATTACTCCCTGCCCTGTTTTCCCCAGCATTAAGTGTGTTCACTTGCCCCCTGAACTAGATGTAAAGAAGAAAGTCTTATCGGAGAGATCCAAGCACGATATAATTATATCACTGAGCACGTTTTGTTTGGGTCATGCAGAGAGTTAATTCAGAAAAATCAGTTCAGTGTGTTTATCAGTACAAATTTAACAGGATACTTTCTTATCAGTACAAATGTTGTCAAGGTGGATTTTTTTTTTTTTTTAACATTAAAGCAAGGGGGGTGTAAATCAGTGTAAACCTTCGAGAGGTTTAACTCCCTTAACACCTGGGACTCATTGCAGAATAGCTCGAGTTGCACACTGATCTTTAAGCTTGTGGGCTTGTGGAGATTACGCAGTGCAATCTGAGTTACAGGAAGTCCTTAGGAAGCCCAGACCTGGCATGACTGGGGTGCTGCCTCCCTGGGGCTGCCCAGTGGGAGGGAGGGTATCCCTGGGACCCCCGGTCCTGCCCAGGCAGCCCTGCAGAGCTGCACACAGTCCCTCCTGCCTTTCTCCATCTGCCTCCAGCTCAGCTTCAGATGCACAGCACCCATAGGAAAATCTATCCCAACAGCTCAGCGGTGCATGACTCAGCCTAAATGAAAAACAAGATGGTTTTTCATCGTAGCTGGTTCGGAGTCACTCTGATAACATGTGATTGTAATTTAGGTGGGTGGGGAGCAGGGGGGGAGAGAAGAGGACATCTTGCAGACAGCTTGAAATGTCCTAAAACTTTCTGAAATTGAGCCTGCAGTATCTCTTTGGCTCTTGTAAATGTTAGTCAGAGCCCAGCATGTATTTATGATCTGAGGCTTAAATTGCCCAGTTAACTCATGTCTTCCAGATAGCAAACCACAGCTACCTCACAGTCTTCCCGTGGTGCTCTCCACTGGCAGCTTCAAGCTGCTCAACAGATAATGAAATGAGTATTTTTGAAAACTTGTAAGTCCAATAAAAGTCTTTTATCAGCCATGGTAGAAGTGTCCCAGAATAACAATAAAAATTTTGTAACTGTCACTGCTATTCAGTAACAATAAAAAGACTATGCAAAACAAAAGACAGCAACAGTCCTGGGAAAGAGCAACCAGGTACTGGGATTTTCCCTGTCTGCCCACCTAGTAGGATATACTCATGCAAATTCTCACTTTTTCTCTGATTCAATGAGTCTGAAATGCCATTCTGCATAATCAACCTCATTCAAGAAAGGGGATTCACCCTTTCCTAGCACATTGGACATTTAAATTTCAGTCCCACCCAGCAGAAAATCATTAGGGTCCTCCACATCCCATGATGTTATTATCAAAGCACTATATCAAAGACGGCACAGACTAGCACTAGCTGTCTCACAATTTTAGAATTAAGTGGCAGCTGCTACTGTATTTTGTGGGGGACCTGGTCCCCTGCCTTGCATTAGGCATGCTTCAAAAATGTTTTTTGCAGCAGGTCCCTGGAGGACACCAGCTCAAATCTGGACTGGGGTGGGAGGCAGCACCATGCTGCTGGGACCAACACAGCCCCAGAGGACATGGAGACCCTGTCCTAGGCCTCAGCATGCTTGGCACTATGTAACCCAGGTGCTTCCAGCATCTGCAGTAGTCAGTTGGGATTTTTTTGATGTATTTCTGAATTTAAGCAGTTAAAGTCCTCCTAAGTCCTTTTTTAGACACTAAGTCCTTTACTGGATCTAACCCAAAGCATATAAGCAGGAAAAATGTGAAGTTTCTGCTCTCTCCATAAAGATGTCTAGCTGTCTTTTAAATTCATTCCTGTTATTTGCTTCAATAGCTTCACCTAGCAATAATTTATTCCACATGCTTATTACTTTTTGATTGAAATAGCTGTGCCTGAATTCCCCTTTCGCTCTTAATTTCCTAGTTTTTAGACTGAGTCTCTTGTTTTTCCAGACTTCTCATCAGACTGAAGAGTTTATCTCATTCCAGTTGATCAAACCTTTTTACAACTTTAATATTTCTTCAGGTCTTCTTTTCTCTGATTTTTCTGACAAGAATAAATGCTTTCCTTTTGAACAAATGTAGATTAAGTCTGCTTATGCTTCCATCTCCAGAAAGGCAGAAAGCTATGTGAGAAAGTAACCATGTCAAAAGCCTGTATTTCAATCTTATGAGTACCCTATTTAGTAATAGCAACAGTGATTTAGGGGTGAGAAATCAAACATGCTATATGCCAATTCCCATCTTCCATTACTTTGACAACTCTAGACTTTCTGAGCTGGCAGAGCAAGGTGTAGCTTCTTTTGTGACTGAAAGTGTACAAGTAACTTCATGAATGACAGAGAGTGATTTGGGAGTAGTTTTTTACTCATTACATCTTTTTTTTCCCCATATTTATCTCACAGTGATGCAAAAAGATGCAGCATACAGCAAAAAATACAAGGTTGTACATGGATGTGTGTGCAGGAGTGTGCATTTCACTGATTTCAGAAAAGCCAGCTACAGTAACCATAGCTTTTAATAACTTAGTCATGAAGGTGTGTAATCAGCTCAGAACAACAGCTTATTGAATTTCTTTTGTTATATTAGTTTTTGCCTCTCACTGTGTTTTCCTTTTTCAGCAAGGTATGTATTGCAATCTCAGTGAAGGTTTTGGGCTAATGTCCCATGACACTTACAGGGCAGATCCCAAGTCTTGAAGTTATTGTTTTAGCATCCTTGTGGAGTGTGGCACATTGCCCCACATCAGTACATTTTCTGAAAGTTTTTTTTCTTGCAGCCAGAATGGTCCAAGGCATTGTTTGGGACCGGTACCTTCGTTTGGGGAACATGTGCCTTGGAAAGGAGAAGATTCCCCAGTGAACTGCAAAGCTGTGGATGGAGACGTGGCTCCTGCCTGGCACTCATTGAACGGCTGAGTCCTACCTAGCCCTTGGGCTGGGGAATGAGAAAACTGGTGGGGGGGCAGGGGTGGGGTGGAAAAACTGCGTTTCAAACTGGTTTTGTTTTTCTTCTTTGGTGACTCAAATCTCTGCTTGTAAGCCTGAACTGAACCTGCTCTGCACAGACTGAAATCTGTCCCCATCAAATTTGTGTTAGATAAGTATTGTGGGCCTCCTTTCCTCCTCCTATAGCCTGACCATGGTGTCCGGCACTCCCAGCAGGACTGTGGGGAGACACCTGGCAATGGTGTCAGCCATCACCACTGGTATCCAGGGGACAAACAAAAGGAGAGGCAAGATAAGGGAATTGTGGGTCTGTAAAGATTGCCCTGCTGCAGGCCAAAGGATAGTAAATCAGTAATTTTTGGTCTGTTGGACTGTCTCAGGAAGATATTGCACACACACCGCCTTCTCCAGATGTTCACAGGCAACCTAACAAATGACATAATTTCACATCTTCACGCGTCTACTTTTCCTTACAAAAAGTGACAGAGCTGATGGAAGGGGAAGTAAGCTGCCGAAGGAAAGGAGGTAGCCAAAATGGGTAATGAGGAGCAACAGGTGGAAACACGCACAACTGTCCTTGCCCATAGTGCCAGTCTTTGCAAAAGGAGAAGAAGAAGGTGGCCAGAGGGAAACACACCAGCAAGCCTGATCCTGTGGCTCCGAAAGTTTGCCCATGTTTTAGAGGGGGAGGCTGGAATTGTGGTTTTCAGTCATATTCCTGCTGCTAGCAGTGCCCCTACAACATATTATACTGTATTTTTCCCTATGGTGCCCAGAGCTAAAGGTATTAATATTGTCAACAGAGAAAAAATGAGCATGATTTTCAATAAATACCTTATTCATTGTTTTCCATTAGTATCACTACACATGGTAAGTCAGAGCAGTGTTTCTTTAAACATCCAACATCCCCTTCAGTGGTACAGGAAGACCAGTGAAAGGTTCAGAGTACTGAGCTGTTTTAATTAAATTTTCAGGGCTTGAGGATATAGATAAATTAAAAGGGGAGAAAGGATTTAAGCAGGGAGTGGTTTGGGATCCAAAACACTGTGTTTTTTGTCAGGGAATGACTCTCCAGAATATGATTCTGTTTATCTTGACTATTTATCAGTGTATCAGGGAGAGGAAAATAAGGTATTGTCACTGCCAGATATGGAAATGAGATCCTGGTGACTGAGTTTGCATCTCAACACATTGCTAGTTTGTCCTTCAAAAGGGGAGATGATACAACACAGAGAATTCAGTACATCCTGAGAGGACACTAACTTTGGAAACTGTTTTTGTAAGATGCTTTTCCAGGAGCACAGAAATACTTGAAAAATGTCAGATATATTGGAATATATATATATATATATATATATACACACACACATATATATACATAGGCTTAGCAGGAAAGAAAATATTTTCCTTCTTTCTTCTTAGCTTTTTCTAGTTCCTTCTTTATTTTTATAAAGAAGAAAAGACTCTTCTCCTGTTGAAAGAAATCCTGTAGCCTCCAGAAATACTTTCTTAACTGCTTTGCCGTCAGTAGATTAGAAAAAGAGTGCACCACCGCTGTACAACTGCATAGGGTTGTCCATTCCAGTTCAGATATGAATATCTGACTACAAAAAACCCAGAAGATCAAAAAGAGGAGTTTTTTGAAAGAAGAAAGTAAAGCAAGCATGGACTAATAAGCATTAAAAAGAAGACAGTTAAGACACAGTAAATAAAATAAAATGCCCAGAGACAAGTATTCCCTTTGAAAAGGAACATCAGAAGGAATGGAATTAGTGTTCAAAACATGGCTGACAATACCCCGGTGACAGCAGCGAGGTGGTGATGGAGAGTTGCCTGGTGCACCACTTACTGCTTAAAACAGAAGTTCGTTCCTGTGCAGAATGGGTGAGATGTAGGAGCAGATTTTTCTGTGCCTTAGTGGCAGTGGTTTTGTCTAGTATTTCCGTCTGTTTTGATTAGCACTCTGGGAAATATACATGCAAAACAGTGCTAATCACAAAAAGCAGTACTCTGAATACTTTGTGGGAAAACATCATGGGCTCAGTGCAAGATTTCGGCACTGGAAGAAAGGTTTCTAACACCTACCAAGGAATTAATACTAGCAGATGCAGAAAAAAACTTAAAGGAAAAGACTTTCTGTACCAAGATGCTTGGTACAGGGATGCTATATTTATATCAGAGATGCTTCATATATATCAGAGATGCCATATAAAAAAGTTAGTAGTGAATATACCAAAACTGGAATATCAGTTGAACTCACAGTGATTCTGATTTGGGGTTGAGTTAGTCTGGTGAAAGGTTTTTAAGCCAAGAAGTCTTGAGGAGGGAATAAAGCTGTTAATGCAGAACTATTTTGCCATGAAGTGTTTACTTTTGGAACTGCTATAATGTTTCACACAGCTGTTTTCCTAATGAAACTTTTCAGCTTGTATTATGAAATATGAATAGAAACTAACCTAAATTAAAGGATTAAGCAAAAATTATAAAATTTGGTAACATAAGCAGATATTTCAATTAGTTTCACCAGTCATCCCCCAAAACATGGGTTTGGTTCAACTCAAGTACAATATTTGTCCTGTTTTCTTTTTCTTATTTTGAGCATGAAACTAAAAAAAAAAAATTCATATAGCTTTAGCTGAATGTTCCTACTAGGTTTTTAAATATGTAACTTGAAGAAAAAGAGCCAGTGAATACAATCTCTAAGAACTGCATGCCTGTGAAGTTGCTAGTTCACTGTGAAGCTGGATCACTATCATAAAGCCATTCAGTAGTAGGGTCAGGCTGTCAACAGAGGGAAAAATGTGCCTCAAAGGCTACAAAAGACAAGGTAAAAATTAAATATAATAGACTAATAGAAGATGCAGGTGTAGATACATCTCTGTGAATTTACATGCAATGCTAGTAGGAGGCTTTGTCTTGATCCAAGACACTTTCAGATGTCTAGTACAAGAAAAAAGAACACGAGAGCAACAAGAGAAAAGATTAATCCTAAAACCAGAAATTAATTACCCAACTGAGGAAACTCATGTACTATTCTGACCTGCACAACCTTTACAAGAAGGCTCTCTGGGAAATGTACATTCCTGAAACCCAAAAAAGGCCCTGGTAGGAACCCAGACAAGAGCTGCAGACCACCCCACAGACAGCGACAAGCTCTCCTACTACACAGGCATGGGATGAGAAAGCAATTAACACTGGCACTCACCATATGCTAATGAATAGGGGACTGTAGATGGGAATAATACAGCCACATAATGTACTCAAAACCTGGCAAGGACAACAATTTATATGGCCAAGAGAGCGTCTGGTCAACCTCTGGGGACAGACATAGTCCCAGTGCCAGAGATGGATTGACGTGACCTGTCAAAATGGTCATGTGAAAATTGCCCCAAAGCTGTGGGCCTAAAATGCTCGGTGCTTCTGACAGGCACTCTGATTTTGCAAGTCTGCATTTCTGCAGGATGCTCTCAGGCTGTGAAGTACCAGCCGTGTCCTGAGCCGGCCAGGGGTTGCTCTCAGCAGCCTCCAGAGGGGAGCACGGGTGACCGTCCCAGCCCTCCACTGACCCCCCCTTCCAAGCTCTTCAGCTACCTGCCTGTTCAGAGGCAATGTGCTCCCTCTGAAGCGAAGTTCAGGGATGGAGAGGGCTTTGTACTGACAGTCTTGAGAGGATAGGATGGAAACAAGTCTGAGGAAAACCTGAGGTTTGTTATCCAGAACTAGACTGTCAGTGTTTCACACGGCCCAAGTCCTAACCTATCTATCCTATTTAAAAAAAAAAACACTCAAACCACTATAGTTAAAAAAAAAAAAATGATACTTCAAAAGACTGCTCAGCCAGCATCATTATACTGGACTTTTTTAAATAAACAAAGTAGAATTCTAGAGAAATTTAGAAATAGGGACCTCTCCCTTGTTAATAGAAACAATCAGTGTATCAGTAAGTCATCTTTAACAGATTAAACTGAAAGCGCAATGAAATGCTTGACATAACATTTTCCATTATGTACTAATTCTAAAGCCACATTATCCTTAAAAAGCAACAAATGGGCTGCAACAACAACAAGAACAGCCCAAGAAACAAACAAACAAACAAACTTACAAAGCCAGACTGGCCGAAGGCATATTTTCAAATAAGCACAAGAAATTTCAGACCGAGAGGCACTATATCATTGCTCGGTGACTTTAGCTTTTTGTTCTTCTTCAATAGTTTAACTAGCTGCAAACTCTACTCCAAAACCCAAGCTTCCACTAGAAAGCCATAGTTCAGTTTGTGAAACGAATGCAGACCCATGCAATGTGGACAACCTCTGCAAACAGTCAGCATCTGGAAGAAGCATCACCAATGCAAAACCAGCCCTGAAATTTCTACATGGCTGAGCAGAACTCTAGCACTACCAAAGTCACAGATTTTTGTATTTGGGCTTTTATTCATTTGTTTACACTTAGCTGTACTGAGTAAAACTATTTTTACTGTCACCATGTAAGGATTCACAGAGAAAAAAAAAATCAAGTCCGTTAATGTCTAAGAGTAGTTTACTCTTTTTATTTATATTTATATTTAGGATTTGACTGAAGAAGAAGTTCTACTCTCTAAAATTATTTGCTTGGCAAATCAAAACCATTCTTGGCTTTTGTGATGACGGCACTGAATTTCACTGAGATCGTTGCAGAGCTGCCCGCGTACATAATAGTCAAGATTAGGACCCTCCAGCACAGAGCAGGTACCCCAATGCTGCACAGAGCACATCATGTGCAACATGTCCTCTGCAGCCTTTTGCAACAACAGGCATTTCTAGCACTCATCAGCCCCATGCATTGTCCATACAGCTCTGAAGCACTCCTGGCGCTAGCTGTGACAACGTGCTCCCTTCCACCATGCCCTTGCTCCCGCTGCTGCCTGTCCCCTGGCTCCCATGATGCCCGTCACCAGGCCAGCCTCCTCCTCTGGGTTGTGGAGAGGACATCTGGTAGGCTGCTCTTCCCAGTTTGGAGGAGATTATGCTGCAGGATCTGTAGGACAAGAAATGCCTGAGGTCTTTGGCACTGAACCAGGACACAGCGTGGACAGGCTCCTCTTCTCTGAGAGCAGAGCTTGGGCCTAGCAGGCCAGCGGCCGAGCAACTGGCAAGTGACTGAGGGTGTCCACGTTCACTCACACTGGTTCAAGGTGTAACCTGCCATCCAGGGCCAGCATGCTGCCTTCTGGGCACCTCTACCCACCAAGAGGGATGTGTTCATGACCCTTTCAACTCAGCAGCCCCCAGCCATTTTAGACAAATGATTTGCTATGGGGCAGTAGACAATGATGCCACCTTGCAGGTCCCCTGCACAGCTGTCATACTAACCCCCTGAAGGGGTCAGAGGCAATTCCCTTGCTAGGAAGTGGTGACACTAACAGGATTCACATCCTCACATTGTGTCCACATGGCTTTTATGGCTATATCACCTCCGTCATCTTGCAGACCCCTGTTGATCTCCATAAAACATTCATGGATAGGATGACCAGCCTAGCGGTCACATACACTGCCCAGATCTTCTGTAACTCCTTGTTCTTCTTCCAGAGCTTCCACAAAATCCTAATCCCAGCATGGTGCTACACATGCCCTGTTACTCTAGGTCATGTGGCTAGACTCCTAACATCTGCTTCAGCTTTGCCATGACTGTCTACAGGAGCGAGGCAGTATGAGCATGCAGACAGGTGACTACATAAGGGGAGACTCTAAAAGACAGACTAAAAGCCAGCAGCTCCACCATGGCCCATCATGGTCTGCAGTGCCATGCACTTGACTTGCAGTGCCTGGCACAACTCTAGCAAGACCATGCCTGCCATGTCATGTGTGCCCAGAGTTGCACTGCTCCAACCAGCTATGGGAGGGGAGGGCCCAGCGGTGGGCTCCCTTCACCCTTGTTTTGTTGTTTATGAGGTCTCTCTTGTCCACATCACCCTACATCCTCTGCTTGCCAGCCTGGTCCACCCCCTCAGTTGGCTGTGGGTCATCATCTCCCTCCACATTGCTCCTAGTTTAAAGCACTCCTCACTGGGTTGGCCAGCCTGTTGACTGATTCTCAAAGTCTCTGATTCTCAAAGAGCTTGTAGAAAACAAATCCATGTAGTCAACACCGGCTGTGCAACCAGTTGTTGACCCACAGGATCTGTCTGCTCCTCCTCAACACAGCTCCCAGCTCCTCTGTTACCAGGGACTGAGCTACTCTGTAGCTGCAGACCTGCAGGTGGAGCAGAAGCATCCTCCTGGTGCCGGGAGTCAGAGCACTCTCTTTCAGAGAATCTTGGGTAATGAAAAGCTTACACCATTTGTGACGGGGAACTCAGGTTTGGATTCCCCCAGGGAGGGCCCAGTCCCTCTCAAGTGGATCCGTAAAAAACATGGTGCTGAGTCAATAGAAACCACGATGCTGCAGTAAGATCAAATGGGCGTAGGCAGCACTGCAAGGAGACATCTATTCCACTCTGCATCCTCTCCTGAGGGTGGGTACCCCAGGCCTTTCTTCAAAAAAGTGAGCAGGTTGCTTTCAAAACAGCTCTGGGGAAGAGGGAGCTGGGTGGTTGGGAAGCCAGGACTTGCCTCCAGCCTTCTGTGGGATATTTTATTTTGTTTGGATGAACACAGCTTCAGAAATTCCTGCAGATTTGTTTTATGTTATGGACTTCCTGCATTGCCCAGGCCATACAATTTCTTTCACTTAATTCATAATAACGCAAATGAACGCAATAACCTGACGTATAACTCACTGTGTCTGTAGAGCAGCTAATGTCCAATCCTTCATGGGGATTCAAGAAACAACTATAGTAAAAGTTGTAACTGCTGCTGGCACCATTAGTAATACACAGATAAAGCAGAGAACACCCTGTGGCAGGGCAAGCAAACACTCCTGGTTTGCTGACGTGGGCATGCTCAATATGGTTTGCTTGATCTAACTCTGACTCCCCCAAAATATCATGCTCTTAGCCTCAGGCTTTAGGTTTCTTCTCCACGCACAGAACTAAGCACTTGCCTTCAGCCTAACCTATATAAGGTAATAAGGTAATAAGGGCATAGGGCTAAATAAGGGATAAATGAGGGCATAGCAGAAATGCAGGTGGGTGTGTGTGCAAGGGGGCTGCCTCAGCAGCCGGCACGACAGTCTGAGTGGGAAGGGGAACTCCTCGGAGACAGAAGAATTGGTTTGGTCTTCCTCAGATAGAAGGCAAAATCACACTTGGCTTTTCCTGGCTCTGGAGCCATCTGTCCCTCCCATGCTCTGTCTAAGGGACAGAGGCACAAAACATGGGTGTCTTCACTCCACACCCCTACGTCTGTGGTGCAGGAAGCTTTCAGAGACAGTCCTTAGGTTCTTCTGCCCAAAATCTTTTAAGGATTTTGCCAAAACATCCTACTTAACCGTAAATGGAAGGAGAATGTTCTTAGGGTAAATAAAATAAATGCTAGGAAATATTCAGGCATCACTATGAGGCATGCAGAAAATGAAATGGCATGTCTTGACATAATAAAGGGTTTCTTAGACATACAAAACTACAGTAAAGCATCTGTAGCATCACCTACCTCCACTGCTAATTAGCCCTATTTTATACATAGGCAACAGACCCAAATCTGCCCAAATAGGCGTATTTTGATCTAGAAATCTGGGTTTGCTCCATTACTACGTTTTCTATTTATGCGATGAGAAATCCAAATTAATGTGTACCAGAGAAAGGAAGTCTGGCAAACAAGAGAGGAAAAAAGTAAGTGAAAAAATGTTTTCTCCTCTCTGATGTGTGATGAACCTATTGCAGAAGCACAGGCTGCTGCATTGGGTTTGGATGGAGGATGACTGGTGCCTTTGCTTGCCTGCTCTGAGCTGCAATCAATGGTTATCTCATCTGGGAAAAACAGGATCATTCAGAGCTATTAAAGAGTTACTGGAGTCTGGAAGGAGAGACGCTCTCTGAGCGTGGGGACTGTAGCAGCTTGTTGCCCTCCATCGATAGCTCTACACTAGGACTGGTGCCCATATGAAAAGTAGGAGCTTTTCTCCTCTCTTGGAGAATGCTTAAAATAATTGCTCACAGTCATTTCCTTGTCTGAGGGCTTTGTTGCTTTGGCTTGGTTTTGGGGTTTTTTTGTTTTTTTTTTAATGAGGGGATCCCTGTCCAAAAAAAAAAGTCCAAAGATACAATTTCACTCTATTTTGGGTTCCTTCTTGCCTCCCCTGTCCTGGTTTTACCTTGCTGAAATGGTGCCTTGCCCTCAGTGGAAGCAGCACATGGTTTTGGCTCAGAGAGTGGGTGGGAGCAGCCCCCTCCATAGCTGCTGCTGATTCACCCTCCTGAATCATCTACCAGGGGTGCTGCTCCTCTGGCAGCGAGACTGATGCAATGAGTGCGGCTGCCTCTGTTTCAGTCTCCTTCCACTCTGTGCTTCTGGGGCCGGCACACCCTGAGTGACACAGGCTGCGCGGGGGCCTGGGAAACTGCAGCGGTTCTCAGCAGCGTGGCTCCAGAAGGGCAGTCGCATCGCACTACCACCAACATCCTCCCACCAGCTTGCCTGCAAATTCAAATAGCTGGGATGTTACCAAACACATCCAAGAAAGCCAGACAGTGAGGAGTCAAGCCTCCCACCCTGTGCTGCCTTTATGTAGCTTGAGGTCAATTATTATAAACTATCAATTTTTCAGGAATGCCATTAATTTAACTGCTGTGTAAACTGAGTTTCTGTTTCTCAGCAATTATAATGCACAAGATCTCAAGCAGTAGTAATTCCTGAGTTTTTGCCTCCTTTTTCTTTTTTTTTCCTTTCTTTCCAGAGTTAACAGTTTCCAGCTGTGTATTCTTTGGATGTGTTTCCACACCAGCTTTTTCCATAATATAGAGAGGGCCCATTTCCAAATCCCAGATGTGCTATTTATTTACTCTGAAGCATCTGGGCCCCGACATGGTCTTGTCACTGCAACGTGGCAAACTTGTGAAAAATCAGAGTGGCAGCCAGTTAACAAGCTCTACTACACTGGCAAGCAGTGAGAACAGTTCAAAGGAGAGAGGAAGAGGGTGGTGGTGGAGTGGAAATGAAAAAGGAGCAAATTTCATGTTTGGCTACACTGTGTTTTCTAAGGTTACAAATGGCTAGTGGCATTCAAATTGGAAACTGGGGATTTTGTTCTTTTGTGAACAGAGCCATAAAGACACTGAAGCCCGACAGAAGCCGACCAGGGTGGTTGTGAGATGTTAAACACCCTCTCCCTAGGTGGATTCTCTGAAGAGCTTCAAGCTCAGGAATGGTGCTGCAGGTCTTACACAAGCTCATGCATCCTCCTAAAGACCCTTGAAATGACCACAGAGCCTAGAATAAACTGAGAAAGGTATTCTAAATTTGCCTCCGAATTTCCCTGCTCAGGAAGGGGCCAGCAGCAGGATTTTTTATGCTTGAGAAAAATATCCCTGTTGCTGTCATGATGTAACAACAAACCTCTGGTTTTGTTTTAAAATGTGGAGTATGAGGGGAAAAGCAAGCATGCTCTGAAATGAAAACTGTAAGACTGCAGTGCAATAGAAAAACAGCAAGCTAAACTGCAGCACCTTGGTTATGACTGGGGTCTTTGGCTTACATTTAACATTGCCTTCGAGCCAAGAATCTGAAATTGCTTTAGGGTTACTGAGCTTTCAGTCTTTATGTGGCCCAGGAGATACTGTTGTTGAAGCAGGTGTCAGCATTTGTTTTAAGAAATAGAGTCAGAACTGCATGTGAAAGGCTGAAGAGTCCAAAGGCTGTTAAAGGCAGCAAGAGAGAAACATAGTCGTCTGTGAAAGCAGTATGTTACCTAGTTTGAGTTTAATCATGCAAATTTTTGATGACCCAGAAACAGAAAGGTTTCTCTACCACTGTATCTTGGTTGTCCTGTATTCTGCCTATTATTTACATTTTAGAGCTAGTAGGATATATATTTTCCCCCTTTAAAACTAAGGTAGGACACCAGGTAGGAAAGACAAAAAAAAATTAAAAATTTAAGGAGTCTTGCATGGAAACAGAAGGGATGAATGCAGGAAAAAGGGTTGGCAGCACTGTTTTCTCTAAGCTAATGTATTCCTTGCTTTGTGTTAGAAGAAAGCAATATGTGACCCATGTAACATGGCAAGAAGAAATACCTCCCAGATCTGTCCCTCTCTCCATGTCCATCCCACTTTCTCAAGACCATGTGAGTGAAGGAAGGGTATATATATATCCTTCCTCCAACACAGAAATCAATCTTCCTCAGGTCATTCCCTTTCCTGTGTCCTGTTTACCATTCATTTAGGCAACAAAAAATTCCCAGGAACTGAAGTAGTTATGCCAAGAGCTGCTGAAAGATGGTTAAAAACTTCATAGGAAATGTTTTTAGCATATTATTCAGTGAGATTTTTCATCTTCAGATCTTCTTTTCACAAAACTCTTGGGTAGCAATTTTGGTACTAAAACATATCTAAAAGTTATTGTCACTGAAAAGGTACATATAGAAGAGAAGGTGTAAGGCAGAGAAAGAAGACAAAGGCCTGAGCCACTACTGGTCGTACATGACCAAATGCAACACTAAGACACAGGCAATTTTGTCTGATCCCCCACATGGTTTTTTTATTTTAAAAAATCATACAGCAGCAGCAAGAATCTTTTGAAAAGTGCCTAACTCATGAGACATAGAGAAGCAAATCCAGATGCTTCTGCTTAGCAGACCGAGAGGCTAGGCAGAGCAGTTCCCATTGCCCCTGGAGCTTGCTCCGTATCAGACAAGTGTTGTCCTCTCTAGTGAGCTGGGAGCCAGGGTGCTCTGATTGTCCGGTGGCAAGGTGCAAAGAGTGGGAATGGTAGAGATAAGAGGGGTAACCATCCCTCTTACATCTTTTCAAGGAAAAAAAGGCATTTTCCTAGCCATGAGAAGCAGAGGACATGGAGGAGTGTGTATTCCCAGCCTCAAGTTCAGGCTGATCTTTTCCAAGTGTTGCACTTTTCTCACCATTATAAATACAAAGTAGAAGGCTTGCAACCAATGTAATTGAAGCACTCAAACATGAGTGTCTGGCTTTTCATCATTTCCTATGAGAAGGTGCCATTTTCAGGCAGCCAGCGGCTCATACAGTGCTGTGGCACCAACTGGAAGAGGCCCATGTACCACCTCCCGGAGGTCTCCGCTGCACCCATAATTCAAATGTGATGTCATTACTTCCAAGCTGGTGCATCGTGGTGCCACCCCAGGCAGTGGCAATGACTACCAGTGCTCCTAACAACACCTCCCTGAACTGTTTACATAGCAGCGAGATTAAAGCTCCCCATCACTTCAGTTCACTACGACTATCATTTCCTGAGACCATAAAATTACTGCAAAAATTAAACATGATCTTTTCCTGTTGTCAGAAAGCTTTAGGATGCTTTGCAGAACAGCTTATCAAACCATCTACTCAGTTCCCAAGGGAAATGCAAGTATCACTTATGGAGTTGCTATACATGGCTTTTTACTGTTAATGGACATCAGCTATATGGGTGTCCTTTCATTCTGACATATTGCTGCATACAGTGGTATAGCACATCACATTGTAAGTAGCAAAATACTATTATTGGTCTTTTAAGTCTTGAGAACTGAGCAATGCTCAGTGAAACTAGCAGGTCAGACACCCTCTTGTTTTGGCCATTGAAAGGCAATCCTCCAGCTATGGCCAGAGAATTGCCAAGTAGGTTTCATTTAAAAGAAAAAAAATTCTCAAGAGACAAGAGTCAAGCTGAAGGTTTTGTAACCTAAACGATTAAGCACAACTGCTGCTTTTCACAACGATGTCAGTTATTACTGATGGCAGATTGACCAAATATTTTATGCTGTGTATGGTATCTATTGTGGACTGAGTCCATTGTCTTTGTGATACATCTGATACACCAAAAATTTTGAAGCCTGCTTTCAAAACCCAGGGAACAAGGGATTTGACACAAAAGAGAAGTACAGTGTTTCTGGGGCAGCGGGTTCTCTGCAGGTATCCTGCACCATCTCTGGGTTTATCACTTTGCATGCTCTTTAGAAAATCACCCTGGCCATTGCTGCTCCCTTTTGGAAAGTGAAATGATAGATCATTACCAAACAACCGAATACACAGCAAATGTTACTCTGATTTAGAACTACACATAAATGCTCTGCAGATTAGTACTCCTGCCATCATTCAAGGTCATCGCTCTGCTGTAGCCAAAAGGGTAATGTCTCATTACATCAAACCATGAGTGCTTTGGCCCCGGGCCGGATTCAGCTCAGTGATGTAATGCTGCAGGCATAAGCTATCATAAGATCCCCAACGGCAGAAAAATCTGCCTGCAGATGGGTTGGGTTTGAGCTGTTGCTGTGGTGGGTTGAAGGTGTTCATAATTCCTGCTCTTCCAGGAACATATCCCTGAATGCTCCTTGCTCACGGGGGAGCCTGTGTAATTGCCATCCTTGGAGGACAACCCCTTCCAATGCCAGCAGGGACAGGGGAGAGGCTTTAAAAGCTCCACCAGAGATCCTGCCAGGACCAGGCTTCAAGGCAAAGCCACTACTTTTTCAGAGACCCTCTGGGATGTCAGGACTGCCTGCTCTCTTGGGGAGAAATGACCCAGGGAGCTGCCAGCAGAGATGTGCATTTCCAGCAGGGGAGGATGATCCAGAGACTGCTCACAGGGTCCCTTTCAGCTTGTTTGGTGTCTGAATACAAACCTATCTCAGGAAACCTGCCATTTCCTCTTGGGCAAGCAGAAGAGCAGTGCCTCTGCTGTGGTAGACTCTTAATTTCCCTATCCTGCAAATGTCCCATGCTCAGAAGCACCCCTTCCCTTTCCTGAAGGCATGTTTTATTGTGCTGTTGGATTTTTTCTTTCTTAATTATGCATGTTGGCCATATAACTACATCTTCTCTCCTCCTTCCAGAAAGGAACTGCAGTCTTACAGGCCACATGAACTTTTCCATAAATCGGTGGCCTTGTTATTTAAAAAAATGATTAGGTAATTCTCATTCTAGAATTTTAGGATACAGTAATCTTAGATAAACTCATTAATTTTGATAAATTAGGGTATTTTTCCTGAGCCAGAGTAGCTGCCACAATATACGTCATCTTCCTCTAAGGTCTTTTTCTTTATTAATTTTTCCAGAGTCTGTACACATTAGAACCCAGCCGGCTTGTTTTGCACATAGCATCGGGAGCCACATTCACCCCTGGAGTAATTCCACTTAAGCAGAGGGAATTACAGGAGGCTGAAACTGGTTCCAGCATGTTAGACGGTTAAAACATTCCTGGTGTTGATAGATTGGCATTTCTAGATCCCTGTGTATCTGCATGGAAATGATAGTCCCAGGAGTGTGGCTGGTCTCCATGCCTTTGGGGTTTTTTTCCTGATGCTCTGAGCTCATTAGTGGAAAAGGGAATTGAGGAAAAGTTTGTCAATCCCTTGACAAAAAAACCCAGAGCAATACACCAGTCTAATTTACACTAATAAAAGTCTTGGTCTCCACAACCACTGATTATAGCTTCAGCTGGAGTGGAAAGAGAACAGTGGGTACTAAGAATCTCTACTGTAAATGAAGCGAAGTCATAGGACTTGGTTATATTAATCAAAGGCGCACAGGGTGACCTAAGGCACACAGAATTCATACTAAAGGTCTGTTGGTTTTGCTACAACCAGGACATTCAGGGAAAGAATTCTTAGAGCTGAAACATAGTCACATACTTTTTGCATGAAAAATAATCAAAATTCTGATTTCTTAAGTTGTTAGAAGCACTTTCAACAGTTATCAGCTCCGTCCTGACATTGATTACTTAAAATTGATCCCATTTGGTGATCTCAACTCTAAATAATGATGTTACTATGCCAGCCCTGCCTCTGTTATGTGAGCAGGATATTTGTTTCCTGAATAAGAAATAAAGTACTGGATTCACAAGCAAGAGAGAAGTGGTTTTAATATATTTGTAATTCAGGCAAAACCAATTCCTCTTTCACAGGTAAAGGAACTTATATCACGTCTGTTGAAGATGAGAGTTTAATGTAAGTTGTAAGTTACATCTGACAATTTCTCAGAAGAAAAACCAAAGCTATTTGGAAAACTGAGGTTCTCTCAGTGGAAATGTAAAGTGAAAAATGTCAAATGAAGCATCTCTTTTTTCTTCAGGAGATTAAGAATGAATTCAAATGCGGGAAAAAATATTTCAAGTGTAAGGGCTTCTTTTCTTTTTTTCTCCTGAGCTGGAAATGCTCAATGCTGTAAATGTTTAAAATTAAGCTATTGTTTTCAAAATTTTCCATAGATAATCTAAACATTTTAACCTGAATTAACATCTTCCAGTGGACAAAAAAAAAAAAAAAGGTGGGTTATTTTAATTAGGAAAGATTTCACTACAAGAAATTTCAGCCAGCTCTAGGTGGAAGCCATAGTAGCTGCAAAGAAGGAACACCTAGACTAATTCATAAAACCAGAGGAGAATTTGGGCTGGGCTTGCACAGAGCAGTCCCCTGTAGCTGTCCATACTCTAACTCTCAGCACGTTCCCCAGCACCAGTTTTGGCCATGCTAACCAATGGGCACTTTCCTGGCCCCTGCCCAGTCATGACTCAGGGGATAGTGCATGCCAAGGACCACTGCCAAAATATCCCTGTCATGGGGTAGAGGAGGTAGAGCTCACTCATGCTAACGAGCAGTGCCCTACTCCCTGGCTGCAGGGCTACCGATTGGATCCAGACATTCTGTTTAGAAGGAGCAATGTAGCCTATGAGCCTGAGGACTGCAGTAGAAAAGATGCTATGAGACATGATGGGATGCTGAAATTATACAAAACTGACCTGTAGGTTTCCTGAGTAACACCGTTCAAATGAGCTGACTTTTATCAAAATGCCCCCTTAAGCCTCTAGCACATTTGCTTTCCTACAAGGATAGTTTTTCCTGCTGATCCTCTGGAGCATGAGCAAGTAAATGTGACCCAGGCAGTGCACCTGCCTTGCTGGATGTGGGATGCTGGGCTGGTCTATGGCAGTGTGTGTACTGCCTGGGCCCAGCATGCAGCTCTGGAACACTCCTAGGACCTGTCTGTCCAGTGCAGCTGGGGCTAGGAACACAGAATATATGGTGGAGGCTGGGGACACTGATGGCTGCCCTGTCCACACAGTAATGACAGCAAAAATGAAAGCTTCCTAAACAAACAACACTGGGCCATAAGCCTTGGATATTAGCAAATACACTCCAAACAGAGCATAGATGTATCCTCCCTCCCTTTGTCCCTCCTAAGGCGGCAGCTGTGTCCCTTAGTTGGGTGGGATTTTGCCTTATTGCAGTGCTGGAGTCATTAAAGCAGCTGCTGACCTGTGGGGAGAGCTGGGACAAGGCTGGGAGAGGGGCAAGAGAGAGGTCAAAGGAGTATGCAGCTGCTGGGGAAGCAGAGGGTGGTGTATGTAATGGAGGAGACACACGCAGCAAAAGTTAGTCCTACATACAATTGCAAAGCCATTTTGCTCCTGTTGCTAAGGAAGGGGTTAGAGCAATGGGTACAGCATGAGGAGACGATCCCTCCCAGGGCTGTCCCTGTGCTCCTTTATACATAGACCTTTAGCCCACCCCATTACGGCCCACAACAGCAGGTAAAAACCATGTGCTCCACAGCCATCTGAGCTTCTGCCTCAAACTCCAGAGCAACAGCCAACCATTTTGGGGTGGGTGAGCAGGCCATGTTGCATGGGTGTTTGCATATCATTGGCAACTATGCACATCATCAAGGAGTTTGCCACAGCTGCTGTATGAGAAGTGACATGATGCTTTTCAGCTCTGATGGATAGTGCTCTACCATATTAGTGGGTTGTTTCCAGAGATGTTGTGAACCTTAGCCTGAAACAGAAGGAGGCTATTTGTGGGGATGAGCTCCAGAACAAAAAGCCAGAAGTGGGTTCGATATCATAGCAATATCAAGACACACTTGTACTTTCAAAGAACATAAAAGGAATTTTAAGCCATATTCTATCCTAAGGAGAGGTCTCAGCATATTGCTGCTCTTTGCCATGTTACATTTTCCGCATTAAACTATGAGCATGCACAGGAAAAACTGCCTTTTTGTAAGAAGAGATAATAACGCTTAGTAGTTTAGAAAGTCAAATACTGCTTTGGATTAAATCTCAAGGAGGTGCCAGGGAAGCTCTGCTGAAAGCATATTTGCCTGACCTGGGAGGCAAATCACATGAGGTGCTGGACATAAGTATGTCACAGCCATATTCTGAACTTTTGCTGTGGGCTACCTTTTTAAAAAGGGTTCAGTATCTCATTCCTTAAGGAATTAAAACCAAGAGAACCAAAGGAAATCCAGATTTAGAAATAACAATGACAGGGAAAACAGGCACTGTTGACACGGAGCAGAGCATTTGAAGAGCACATAATTCAACATGAGCAAAGCTAGCAAGGTGTCGTGTGGCGTTACAAAGTCCATCGGTGGCTGTGCTGTACGTGTGAGCACCCAGGTCTCCCAAACTGCTGCTGCTCTGCTGTTCACAGAGGCGGGCAGGACAACACTCCTAACAAACTTGATGGCTGAATTTTAAATTAACTTTGTGGGGCTCGTAGGACCTGGCCAGACCTGGTTAGTGAAGCTTAGATTATAATAAGCAGCACCCAACCTAGGAAGCCTGAAATGACGGATAACCACTCAAAAGAGGAAGACAACAACTCATTTTCAGGAATTGTCCAGACTCATTCCACTTCTGGGTTAATTCCCAGGCGAATCCAGGAGACATCTGAAGTTATCTGCCAAAAGCAGCCCTTATAGACATTATCTCCCAAAGAACACCCTTGGGAAGAGACAGATACAGTGCACTGTGTCCCGTGACCACACGGAGAAAGCCAAGCACACTGATAAGAAACTGGAGCATATGCCTTGTTTTTGTTCATGCTCCTCACTCCCTATCAGAAGTTTTGAATTATTACAACTACACTAATCAAGTCAATGTTGAACTGCCCCACGGTTAAGACCTTACTTAATAATGAACAAATGAATAGATTTAGGATGCTGTAACAGTTAAATGGCCACTCAGTGAAATAATATGGGGTTTAACCTATTATTGCTAGATGCCCAAACAGCTCAGGACTGATGTTCAGTCCTACCTGCAAGTGAGCGAAGTAGGAGCACATATTCAAAGTGTAAATACATATATATTATGCTGAAGACTGGTTGTGGTTTCGAACAACAGGAATAATGCCAATTAAGCTCCAGCTGAGATCAAATTACTAGCATCAGGCATTCCTGCATCTTGAGAGAGAATAGCAGAGAGGGCAGTTTCTGTTTCTTCAGAGCCTGGCTCAGTGGGAAGAATATGGCTTATTTTGTGACCTAGTCTCCCTAGCTCACATGAAACTTCCTCTCCAGCTGCTACAAGGTTCTCACTTAGATTTCATTAACTGTAGAGAATAGTGCAGAAAGAGAAGCATGGGTTATAAAAAAAAAAAAAAAAAAAATCAATCCATCAGTCAGGAGAAGCAGGAGAAGAGAAAGAGCTGTGTGTATGTGCATGTATGTGATTTCCTAGACGTAATCATATTTGCTAAAACAAAAGAAAACCACACTCACCTTTTCAGAAGAGTGGTCTGCTAGACACGTATCACCTAGCAACTGGCCAGTGATTTCTCCTCATGCCTTGAAACCCATCACTATCCTCCCACTGACTTTTCAGCTTTATCAACATTTTTGCCTGTCACTAGCCAGAATTCATCCATGGCTGCTGAACCGTGGAGTTATATCAAGAATTGATTCCCCCTCCAATCTGGGTCCTGTAAATTACCTATTAACCCTCCTTTCCCCTTCCTCAAATTAAATAGCAAAGAAAGTGGCTTTCTGTTTAAATTTTCATATTGTTATGTATTGACTTAACACAGATAAGGCTCTCAGGCAAGTTTGGGGAAATCAGCTGAGCAAAAATTGTTTTGCTGGGAGAAGGTAAGTGGGGAAAGATTAAAGCTGCAAAGCTTTAACAGTGTTACTGGTTATTGCCCATATTACTGCAGAGTAAAAACCTAACCAAGTAGCAGAGGGCAACGTGTCAGCAGGTATCTAACCACCTAGAAGGCATCATCCTTTTAAGACCCAAGGAGGAGGGTGAAGGTTGCCATGCAGCTATTGAGTAATCCCACCAGCTTGACTGACACTGAAGCAAAAAGCCAGGTAAAGCAGAGCTGATGCATCATCCCATTGTTGTTCTGCAAGCATGGTGTAAAGCTGTCACATCCCATGTAGGAGGCAAGTGTCTACTTCTACCACTGCTAGATAACAACCACCTTTCTACCCACAGAGCCAGGCTGCCAGACCCTCAGCCAGTCCTTGCAGGCAGCTCTGGTGAGGCAGGCAGGACTGGAGTGGCTGCTTGGCATGGCAGGTGGAGTCAGCATTTAACAGTCCATCCACGTTGCTATTTAGGACTGACAAAATGCCTTAGAGTGGTCAGACCCAGCAAGGGAGTGCCCTCTCCTGTGTGGTAACTCCAGGATGACGTCTCAAAGGCAGCACTGCCCCAAGATCCCTTCCTGGTGCAAGAGGAGAGGACCTCTCTGTGGGCTTCATATCACCTTGCAAGCTTCACTCTGCTCATGGGCAGGGGAAAGGAAGGAGAGGACCAAGTAGGCTGCACACCAACCTGAGAAAGTGCAAGTTTGCTCCTGGAATCCACCACTGTCTCCCCAAGTACTCACCGACCTGTTACGGGTAGGGGTGTGCCCCACCATTACAGATAGCAACTGGAAGCCACTGATAGGTCTCACCCTGGGAATTCAGCTTGGCTGACAGACTCCAGAGTGAACAGCTGCCAAAGGACAACCAGTAGACTGCAAATGATGGGCTATTTAATCACTGTGAATACATTTGACCAAGCCCTATCTATATTGCTGTTCCTACTTCAATCTTAACATTACCTGGCAGAGTCAGAAAGCTACTTGTGTCAACCGGCTCAGAGATGGAGTCGGATTTATAACCACAGGAGTCCTGGATCCCTGTCAGCTTTACCCATGCCATTAGATTAAGTTGTTTCTCATAACTAGAACAGACAAAAATCATGTCTATTGAGTCCCTCTCCAGTCTCAGAACCCTCAGATTCGGCTCTTAATTGAAAGAAACATCACTTTTCTAAAATCTTGTTACAGCTTTCTGTATGAGTTACCATGGTGCTCACATCCGTATGGGGGAGCACGTTATTCCTCCTCCTGCTCAGCCACTGCATCCAGCCACTTTGTAAGTTACTTTTCAACCTGGGCCGAATTTGCCGATTCCTTTTAGCAGACACCAACACAACCTCTTCAGCTGAGACGGATAATACAAGATTTCCATTTCCTGGCACACGCAGCTAGCCTTTAATCACTGATCTGGGACACGAACACTCAGGCTGACACATGCGATTTGCAGTTCCTGGAAGTGCCACGTAGGTTTTTGTAGCAGAGAGGTGGAATTGGGCACAAGGATGATTCCAGCATGGGCACTGCTCCTTTGCAGGGGAGTACCTGCTGTCACCAAACATCACTGAGCAGTCTAGACGTGCCCTTTCAAACAGTTCTCTCTCAGGAAAGCATCAATAAAGAAAACACGTGCAATTGTTTTTAATAAGGAAAGACCATAAACAAAGGCTTTTCTTTGCTGTGAATGATACACTTTGATTTTCACTATTTAGAGAAATATGTCACCATCTATCTATATTGCTGCTGGTGTTCTGTTGTTTCATCACCAGAAATAAATAAGTAGCTAGCTCAAGAGAAAGGTTGAGGTTTTAATTATGCAGTATACTACATATGAAAGTATACCAGAAATAGCTTGCAAAAATACAGAATTTGTTAATACACATCAGGAAAATTAACAAAAGATTAGTTCTTCAGTAAGTATCATCATTTGGTAAGCATAGATGTATCAGGCTATATTTCTGCCACATACTCCTCCTAAGTGAAATTGATTTACATCACCAGATAAATCTGAACTCCATAAAGTAGCTATTTTTAACTTCTGAAATAAATTTTATTCCCTTTTAGAATTTTGTTAGTTCTCTACATTCTATTACAGATATTTGCTTTGCTGGAAATAGCGTTTGGTGGTAAGACTTATTACTAGGATTCTGTTTGCAAATAAATCCCAGTATTACTGAAGCTGTGGAGGAAGGAAGGTATTTGGAACATTTGAGAAATAAATAGGATATTTGGATCATTGAGAGGTGAGGACTTCTATCAGCTCTTTCCTTCAGTTAAGTATATGATCAGGTAGTATGATGCTGAGGGATAGGGCTGCTCTTTGTGTAGTCAGAAGGTAGAGTACCAAGTTTACTTTATAAATAAAAAGACCACAGTATGCTTGCTTGGTCATTCATCAGCCGTGTGCCATTAGAATATTTACAGTCACAAGCCTGCTCACTTTAAATTAGATGTGAGTCCATCCTAGAAATCCTTTTGCTAGAAATTCCAGTTTGAATTTTGGAATGAATAGCACCCCCACAATTTCCAGGGTTTGTGTCCGTTGATCAAGATGTTAGTCTAGCAACTTGTCCAAGATTAATGTTAGCAGACTGAGAATTCACAAGAGCATCCCTTCATGTGCCTCAAAAATTCTGAACACCATCTTTTCAACCACACCCAAAAGCCAAGCATCACTGAAGGGCTTCATAGTGAAGAGAAGTGCAAGTGATAAAGCACAAAGTTGTTTTTCTTGCTTGGAGGCATTTCAGTCTATAGAAGATGTATAGAACTAATACAGACAGATGTTAGCTGTCCTAGCAAGACCTATGAGAAGGACTTACAAGAAGCTTAAGCCTGAAGTAAAGATGTCAGAGCTGCTCAGATCATGTTTGGGGTCAGGGCCTGCTTCATTCTTAAGAGGTCACATTCGATACAGACAGAAACTCAAAAGCTTTTGCTACCTGCCCAGTAAACTCAGCTGCAATGATGTATATTTAATATCACCAGAAAGTCTCTATATTTATTGCATGGGAGACCCCAAAGGTAATCTGAACTTTGTACCAAAACCCTTTTGTAAAGTGTTTCTGATTAAACAGTCATTTACACGTTGAGATGACAGAAATCTTGACCAAGTACAGTTGATCAAATTTTGGTGCAGAAACAAGGCACAGGATTTTAAAGTACATCAGATTATTTTTTAGGACAGTTAGAGATACTGGCTTCCAAGCAGCGAGCATATTAAATGTGGTTTTACTGCTGCCAGTGGAATAAAAAGAAAGCAGCAATATTTTAAAGACAAGTGCTATGCTTTAAACTATTTTTTGTTATTTTCCTTTTACTATTATACCTTGGTTTTATTACAAGTCTAGCACTGTCTGATACCAGGACACTACATGTTCTCCTTGGACAGCCACTTTCAGCCTTTACAAAACTTTACAAAAGTATTCAAATAAGAGTCAACAAATCTTTTATAACATAGGATCTTTTCCTTAAAAAGTAAAGCAATGCTTCATCTGTACACACTTTCACTTCAGATTAACAGCTCCTGTGGACCACATTATTTACTTAAATCCCAGACTAGGACTAGGTACAAATCTCAAATGGTTTAACAGCACTGTGGACATAGCTCTTCACTAAAACATATTTTATTTGCTTTAGTTCATTTGAATTAGAGAACAAGTACTTTCTTCTAAACGCAAGGAAGGACATTTTCAATTTTAGTATCTATTTGTAAAAGCAGTAACATCTATCACTGCACAGAAATAAGTCAGGATGTTTACAGTGGAGTGGCTGCTGTGCATTTCTCCTGGTTTTTCCACCCTCAAGGCTCAAGCCTAGAGTGAATTCCTTCCTTCTTGTCTGTGAAATATGATGGTCTTCACCTACTGTGCTCCTGGTACTACTGGAATTACATCAGACCCCCCAATGCAATTAGCCCACGGGAGCCAAAATAAAAAAAGACAAACAAAATTAGTTTTCTCTCCCCTGCCTTCTTGGGATCAAAACCAGGATTTAATGAATTACAATTTTAAAATTAAATTTAATGAATTACCTGTTCTTGTAAAATGTGGTTTGCATACAGAAGTAGACCTCAGTCTTCACTGACCCTTCTCCCTTCTGAAAAATGACAGAGCAGAAGTTGTTTCCCATCCACCTAAGGCTCATGGAAAAGGGAGTACTTATTCAAGCTTTTATTCCAGCATGAGTTCTCATGCTGTAAAATTTAGTTTTGTTCCAAAATTCACTATCCTCTTATTTTTCATTCAAGTAATAAGATGGAGACCTTGATACCAAATAGTGTTGAGCTGACTTCTGCAAGTGTTTCTAAAAAAACCCTGAACAGTAGAGCTGAAGCTTTCTAGAGATCAGATGATTTTTCCCTATCACCACTGACTGCAACAAAATGCAGAACTTGGCCAAGACAGTATACATGTAATGCTGTTTCTATTAACCACAACCCAAGGTCTTTGCAGAAAGGACTGTGCTCTTGTTTGTTTTACTTTCTGATTCTGGGCTCCCTGAAGAATCAGATATTATAGCTTAAAAGCTGTTAAAATAGATCTTGGTTTCAGAGCTTAAAAGCTGATAATATATAACTCAGGATCTGAAAACACACTTATTAGCAGAAAGGAGGGATCTCTAAAGATGACAGATGAATGATGAAAGGTATTTTACTTATATGGGTCAGATCCATTCACAGTCTCTCAAACTGCAATGTCCTCACCTCTGTGGGTTGGTGAGGGCTCTGCTTCTTTACCCCCTCAGAGTAAGACTAATACTTTCTTAAGACTGTTACAGAGCATTAAAAAGATGACTTCACAGAAGCCTGTGATACCAACACCCAGCAAAACAGTCACAACACATGTTAACACACAACTATCTATTGCCCTACACAACGTTGTTGATGAGCGAACTCCTTCCAGCTTGTCATATTGCAATAACAGGATTTGAAGTTCAGGCAGAGATACATTTTTCACTTTAGCAGTAAGTTTGCGTAACACGTCTCATGGAAAGAGAGACTACTTTAAGGGTAGAACCCAAACAAAAGAAAAAAAAACCACAAAGACTAGACAGCAGGGAGAGGTCTTCCCTCTCAGGCTGGGAGGGGTTGTTGCATGTGCACAAAGCAGCCCTTGGAGTTATTCCTCAGCAGATCATTTGGTAAACCCTTCCACTTCTATTGCAATGCTCAAGGGCCCAAATCCAAAGTGGTTCTGGGCTTTCTTAGTGGCTGGGTACTTGTGCCAACTAGGAAATCATTTTGCACGATGCCATGCAAAAGAGTGACCTTACGTCTACCATCGCAGGTCCACACTGCAAAATGAACGTTGGCAGAGGAGGTGTCCCGGGGATCCTGAATTGTCCCCTCCAGAATGAGTGTACCACAGGAACATACACCCTGGGTGCAGGGGGGGGTTACTTCCCAGGGTGGGGTACTCACCCACATCTGGGGTGGCAGGGGTGTGCGACAGGGCAGGATTGCACAGAGCTGGGGCACCCACACCTCCCACAGCAGGGGTGTGCGGGCAGGGGGGCCTGCACGCCCAAACGAGGAAGGTTGTGTGAGAACCCTACAGCCTGGGAGGAGGATGTGTGTGTGCACACAAATCTGTGTGCGTGTGGCACATGTTGGGATCAGTTACAGTAGGTGATTTACAAATCTGTAGTTGCATGTTACCACTTGTGACTGGTATTGAGGTTATGTGTTGCATGGCTGATATCGATCCTGAATGTATTTTTCAATGATTGGCAGTTCATTACATAATGTTAATGAATCAATACACCACTTCAACCTTGATTTGGCTTAAACTGTGTGAACTGATGGGGATTTGCTACAGTGTTTAGTCAGTGAGCGGAACAATGAGCTGAATTTCTTCAAATCCTCCTCAATTTGTCTGGGGAACCCAGCTGATGAACACTAAGAAATAAGAGTTTCTAATGCACCCATGGGACCATGAGGAAGAGCAGCACCTTTCTCCTCCTGTCTTAATCTTCCCTACACACACCATTGCAGCACACCCCTGAAGGCAGCATTGCAGGGTTTCATTACATGAATATGGTTGATCCTCTGCATGGCCAGAACGTGGGTACTTCAGTCTGGGAGCAGTCGGCCAATTATCGTGACAGCAGTTAACCCAAACATTGTTCTGCGAAAGTCACTGATGATGATGTCTGGGCTACCTTCCTTAGTCTTCCTCCATTTTGTGTCATTTTCCACTTCTTTCCCCTCCAGTGAAGCAGGGTAGAGTGCAATAGTCAGCATGCTGTTGCAGAGCTGCGTGTATGCCACGCAGCGCTCTGTGCACCAGCAGAAGTGCTGCTCATGGAGCTACGGCCATTTGTTTGCAACAGTGGGTTTGAATACCATCTCTATTAAGCTGTGCCAGCGGGGGGGATATAGAGGAAGTTCTCATTGCAGTATCAGCATCCGACACTGATTGTAAGTTACCTGCAGTCATTCTGCCCAGAAAAAGGGACATTTTTATCGTATGCATATTTATGCTCAGCAGTAACCATCTTACAGAGAAACGGGAAGCAGTTTAACTTTGATGGCTGATTTTAACTTTTCCCACTCTACCCCATGAAAATAGAGTTGGCAGCGTACATTCTCAGAGAGCACATTAGCACTGAATTCATTCAAACCTCCCCGTGTGGGCAGGAAAAGGACTGGAGCTATTCTTACATTATTCATGGCAAGCTTTGGCAACTTGCTTGGTGTCAGCATTCACAGCTTCTGCTCTGTAGTGTCTCCATTGTCCCACACGTCTCCCATGTTCAGGCTCAGCATTTCCAACAGTAATAAATACGTTACAGGCTTCCGGTGCCATTATGCAAAGGCAGGGAGGAAAGTACTAAGGCAGCCTGTATGCCAAAAGGATAAGGAAGGCATCTCCTCCGTCTCTTTCTTTTGCTGGTGATCCTGCACCTCTTTTTCCAAAACACAGCTCATCCTTTTGGCAGGATCGGACATATTCAAACTCTTTCTCCACTTCTTTCACTTTCTTTTGTGCCATTAAGCAGTTGCCCTTGAAATTCTCTTGGCTGGGCAAGATCACGCAAGGAAAAGACTTGGGGTGGGGTAATGAATGGCAACAAACAGACCTGGCAGCAGTAAACAAAGGTGTGTGAATGCCCATTTCAAAACTTCCATAGTATTCTCATTTTGTCAACTCATCATTATCTCAGATCATCCTCCATTCACCCCCCATCACGTATAATTCATAGTTATTACTCCTTCTGTTGACATATGTGTGATAACTTAAAACTCCTCAGCTATGGAGGCATAATAATATATCAATCCACCACCAGTAACCAGCTGAAGCTGGAAGTTATTAAAAAATAAAGACAGACATTTATTTAAGAATGCCCTGCCTGTGCTGACATATGGCATTTCTGGTACCAGCTGGAGTCCTTTGAGAATAAGGTGCAGACTGACTTTTGCTGAAAGAGCATGTTTGTAGGCGGTCTGTTTTGGTTTGGTTTTGGGTGAGATGTTGCCCCTTTCTAGGAGCATAGGTGTTTCCTTTGCTGCCTCCCACTTCCCCCCTGCTGGCTTTAATGCTGCGTCCGTCTTCAGGGGAGCTTTGTGAGGGCAAACTTCTCACTTTTCCTTTAATATCTCCTAGTCTTGAGTGATGGAGAAATATCCACACAAAATTATATTGTTAACATTTCCAAAAGCCACAAAGTGGCTGTAAAGGACAGGTCCCCAGCATGGTGTTGGACTCCAGCATAATTTTTTAGATGATTTTGAAAATGTTTCCTTTTATATCACACAGCTTTCCTCCAAAGCACGTGATTGAACTGAACTTCAATGGCTTTGTCTGGGTCCCTGCTCACAAGTTTTCCTTGTACTGCGCTTGAGATGAGATAAAACTGCTGAGGCTCCTTTAAAGTTGCAAAATGTGCTGTCTGAGATTGTTGCCCTGGGGTTTGGTGTGGAAGAAAGACAAATGGAAAATACAATTTTCCTTAAATCCCTGCTGTCCTTTGTTTGAGCATTTGACTCTAATCCTCCTTAGTTGTAAGAAGTTTATTATTTGTTTAATGTTCCTTTTGCGCCTCGGAAAATAACAGAATTAAGAGAAACAGGATGATTAATGGTTGCTCATGGAAATAATAACGTAAACTGACAGCTCCTTCCCATCAGCATAGCGCTCAGGCTAGCCACACAGGGAGGCCATGGGGACAGGGACGCTGTAAAGCCGTGATGCAGGGAGCCCATGCCCAGCCTCGCACCAAGGCCTGTAGCTGCAGCACTGGGGACAACTGCAGCTTTCCGAGACCTGCGCTCCAGCTCAGACCTAATTCAGACTCAAGCCTCATTGTCAGGGCCAGGAGACCTGCAGGAGACCACCATTGCTTATTCTTGGGAGGACCAAGGGCACAAGGCCAGTAGTTCCCAAACAGAGGGCTCCAGGACCATCGTCTGTGGAGATAATTTTATTTCACTTACTGCTGACTCTCCTCCAGTTTGTTCAATGGGTGTCTGAGATCTTCATTGCAATGAAGCTAGTGGCCTGTGAAGGCAACAGAAAACACATATTGCTGTCTTCTCTATGGCCACCAATCTACCAGCAAGTGGAATCCAATTTTATATTTAGTGAGTGTCCCAGAGGGAAAAGCAAGACCTAATAGACTTATTTCATTCCTAACTGCTTTAATGCTGTTCTCCTTCTCAATATCCACTTGGAGAGCAAATTCAATTAAAATGTCCTTGCCAATTTACAAAATGATTAACATGTTAATGATTTTGCAGTTTTACGGAAGGGCAACAAGGAGAGAGGAAATAGCTTAGCAAATCCATCCATACTATGGTCATGAAGAGTTACAGAGGGCTGTGGGCACCAGGTTGCTATGAGAAATCCCAGCCCAGGTCAGAGCTGCCTCCAGCTCTCCCCTTGCCTGGGGCAGAATGGTCTCTTTCACCACCAAAACCAAACGCAAGCAGTGCTGGGATAGTAGGAAGGTCACAAGGCAGATGTAGATGAGGACAGACAAACACGGGGTAATTCTTATCAGCAGATGGATAGGAAGGGCAAGTACAGTTATGCTACACCCACAGCAGCTCAGTGAACATCTGTCCCTCACACTGTGAAGGATGAAGATTTATTGCACTGAATCCAGCAGTGCTGCACTTGTTTGAAACCCATGGTAGTGAGAACTGGGCTGGGCTGCAATTTCTGCAAGCGTTTCAGTGACGCCTTACTGGCACAGCAGGACTTCAGCCCATTGCTGCGGGTGATAGTCCAGTGTGGGCAAACAGTGGGAGACTCTTGTTTCAGATTACACTGACCTCAGCAAACTATTAAAAACAAGCAAAAAAAATAAAAAAGCTCAAAGCCAAAGTCTGGTTACTGCACAGCTCCACGAAGTGCTCTGGTCATGCTTGGCAGCTCCTTAGAGGTGGCACACTGTGAACCTGCAGTGTAAGCAGGCGGCAGGTTTCATCTACCCCTGCATGGTGGCTTTGCTCCTGGCACCCAGGGCAGCAAAGGGCCAAAAGTCATCTCAAGCACACCTCCATGAGCTGCTATAAAAAAATGACAACATGAAGAGCAAAGGCATTAAGATCCCTGCAGTGGCTAAGCGCTAAGGATGTGCCTGCACAATGTTGTTGATGATCGTGGCAGCAGGACACATGTTCTCGAGCCTGTTTTTTGGAAGAGCTGTAGGGGGAAGCTCTGAGGGCCTTGGCTGAGCTCAGCTGCTTGGGATTTCATTGTGTCTTGGCTCTCCCTAGATTTGTACAAGAGCACATTTGTACAAGCCTTGGCACTTCACACCAGGGATTACTTGTGAAAACAGTGGTCAGTTTGGAGAGCACCAAATGTATATTAAACTGATAATTTCCCCTTGCTTAGGATTTTCTATGAAAAAGTCCCACATATTTTAGTTGCACAGGTTGCATAAATTAATGGCAGCTGATGGATTAACCCAAAGGCCAGATTCAGCAAACTAAGCAAGACTGTAACACTAAACCATAACTACCCTTTTAGGAGACATTATAATCCAGCAGGTTTAAAAAAAAAAGCAAGCACCCCCCCTCCCCATACCATTTGTAAGCTTTGTAAAATTGCCTAATTAGAGTATATTTTACAAGGACTTTTGGCAGCAGCATCGACTTGCTAGCCAGATTAATGTGACAGAGCGTGACAATGGCTTCTCTCTGAAGTTTGCCAGACCCCACAGCTAGATCAGGGCTTCACAGTTTATCTTGGGCAGATGCAGCTTCAGCACCAGCAAAACAGTTCAAAGAAGTGGGAGGTGACTCGAAGCCATGGATGTCTGAGGATATTAATGGCAATGCTTGGCTGCTCTAGCTCCTTCCCTCTGTGTCTCCAAAAGCTCTGCTCGACATGGCTACATTTTTCCTGAAAGGCCTGACAAGCTTCAAATGGACCTCTTTCTTTTGGTGGGAGAAATTACTCGGGACATAAAGATGACTTTTTTTAACCTGTCCGCCCGCCAGGATGTTGTTAGAGACCACAGCTGAGGCTGCCACCAATTACGCTGTAAGCACACATGGAGAGAGGCAGCCCTTACCCCAATGGATGCATTCATTCTGCTGGTCCACAGACTTGTTTCTTTTAGAGAGAAACTGCATTTTAAGCACAAAAGACTCAAAGCTTAGAGATGCCTGGAGAATTTGGGGCAGGAGGCCTGGATTTGGATTATGCCTTTGCAGAGAGCAAAGCGCTCACCTCTAGGGAAGATGGATAGCCCTGGCATACCAGGCCTGCCCTGGCTGTCCCAGATAAGTTCTCTGTCCTTCAGAAACCTCCTTTGACTCTGGGTTTCTCCTCAAAAGGGCACAGGCAGGAAGGGACAGCTGAAAAGACTGCCTCAATATCATTAAAAGGATGATAACAGAGGTAGAGCTTCTCCCCACCAGCAGAACATCCTTCTTCCTCTTTCTGCACTGAAGGTCCTTTTTAGTTACTGTCGTGGTTTCAGCCCAGCCGGTAACAAAGGACCACGCAGCCGCTCGCTCACTCCTCCCACCCCCCTCCGGTGGGATAGGGAGGAGACAGAGGAGAGAAAAGAAAAAAAAACTGGAACCTCGAGGGTTGAGATAAGGGCAGTTTACTGGGACAACACAAAAAAAAAGGTTACAACAACAACGGTACTAATGAAAGAATATACAAAAAGAGTGATGCACAGTGCAACGGCTCACTACCCGGAACCCGACGCTCCGCCACTTCCCCCACCGAAAATCGAGAGAGCTCCCCCCTGCCGCTCCCCATTTATATACTGAGCATGGTATGGAATAGCTCCTTGGCTAGTTCAGGTCGGCTGCCCCGGCTATGGCCCCCCCCCCCCCACCTCCCAGGTTCCTGTAAAAATTAACTCTATCCCAGCTGAACCCAGGACAGTTACATAGTCCTTTAGCTATCAATATTTATGAACAAGAAATAGTAATGCATGCCCGCCTCTGGGATTAATTCTGAACCATGCATCTGCAGAGTTTGGAGTAAACTAGGAAAATAACTGTTGAACGAGTTGGGATTTCCCCTGCATCCTTCCTTCAAGCTGGAAGAGCTATGCTGTAGGATTTTGAAGAAGCCCCAGTCACACCAGAGAAGCAATGGTAGCCTGGCCATGTTCTCCAGGTGTTTGCTGAAATGGCCAGAAAGGAACTGTCCTCTCCTGGTGTGCTCTGAGGGGCCGGTCTGCCTCAGGGACCAGGTCCCTCTGGTGCTGTTCGAATGAGCTGCAGTACATAGGTACAAGATTTACTGGGCCAAGGCTCAGGGTTGGCTTAACCATGGAACAGTAAAACAACACACAGAGCTGCATTTTAAGACTGACTGTTTTTTCTGGCTTAAATTACAAACAAAAAAGTAGATGTTACGTTGTCTGGGAAGATGCTCATTCTTCAAATGCCAGTGAGCTGACTACTTCTAGACAGATTTTCTGAGCTTTCTGAATGAGTAATGAAAACAGAAAGAGAGAGAAAAGGTTCACTTTAAAAGACTTTTCCGCCAGTAAAATGCATGTGACGAATGCAAGTAAAACACAACTGAAGGGGAAATTTTTCCCTATGAAAAATTTTATATCAAAAGCAAATATAGGTCATTCCAACTGAAAGAGGAGAACGAATGTGTTAGTCACAGAAGTCCTTTCTGAAATAATAGGCTTTATTGCTTTCTGGTTTATTCCAGGTAAAACCTTGAATCTGGAGTGAGCATTGACCTGGGCTCGGGCAGCCACGTTAACCAATGCCCGTTCAGCTTAAAAAATAGAATGTCACATCAGATTTGCCCTCCTGTCCCAGCATAACCTGCTCTTTCCCTGGAAGCCCGTGCTGGCTGACAGACTTCAGGATTACTGGCATAACTCACTCGGCCACAGTTTCTTGCAGGCAGCCCGTTCAGTGGCACACAAGGGTCTGGCATTTGTGTCAAAAGAGATAAAAGCTAGTTTGAACAATGTGAAATTACAGGTGCTGCTTGGTCCTGCAATTCATAAACTGAGCTGAACGGTTTTACTGCCTTCTGCTGTGAACAGAGAGAAAAAGGGGACAAGAGGTAATTGTGGTGTCATCTACTGCAGCAATGTTACACAGAACTTTACCCTAATTTAAATCACACTGATGTGAGGGACAGTGCTGTCTTTGATTTACTGAAGTGGGTTAACATGGAAAGCCTCTCAGAGCTTCCTATAACACTCTGCTTCATGTGGATGCCCTCCTTGGGACAGCACGGAGGACCCTTCCCTTTCCCATGATGTACCATTCAGTACAAAACCACTCCAAACAAACCCAGCAAATCTCCCCTCCCAAAACAAATGCCTCTACCCTCACCAAATGATATTTCAAAAGGGCAAGGTCTTTAAACAACAAGGACGGACATCCTTCCCTTCCACCTCCTTCAGCACACAGCATGGGCCAAGGCACAATGTGCGAAGGGAGCTGCTGCCCCCCTGCTGCATTTGCTGCAGAAGCCGGGGAGCGCGGAGTTTCAGTGCTGTGCGGTACAGCCAGTCAAGGCCACACGCTGAACTCTGCAGATAAAAATAAATATTGAACAGCTGCTCTTTCAGGCAGCATTATTCATCCTGCCCAGCAAAGGAGGCAGGGACCAAAAGGAGAGGTAGTCCGTGGTTGTGGCAGTAATGCACCGAGGATGCTGCAGGTGTGGAAGGGGAGGAGCTGCAGGTCCCGGTACCATGTTCTAGCTTTTCCTCACTTCAGGTGCCTGTCTCATGCCCTTAAAGTGCCTCAAATGTGAAATGTGGTTGGTTCTGGGGAAAAAAAGTTATCTCTGGCATGTCTTTCTCACTGCTAAAATAGAGCATAGCACTGCTAAAAGCCCTGATTTCATCACTCTGCCATTTCACATCAGCATGCCACATTTTTCTTTCTGAGCTGTGTGACTCTACTGTGTCTTCCCAGAGCTTGTACTGATTTTCAGATCTTATCGTATTGCACAGACCTCTGACTTAATCCTGTCCTTACCTGCTTGATACTAGCAGCCCTAAAAGAGTTGCCAGGGCTTTTAAGTGCCTCATTCTTTCATGCGCAAGTGTTGCACTGAACTGTTCAAGCCATCCCTTTACAAACTGCCCCTGTGGACCTGGGTACGCCGGCACCTCTCGGGCAAGCTGAAGCAAAGAGCAAAACAAATCAGGGATGGGGAAACCATCAATCTACCTTTTCCCCCTCCCGCTTGCCCTTCTGCCAATATCAGAAGGGAAATGGGCCAAAGCTTGATGCTTTTTAATGTGAGTGAAGCACTTTGATATCGCCGGAGAGGGAGCTGATCAGACAAGCTCCGCTATTCTTAATTCTGGCAAACAACGGAGCAGTATGTTATCGACCCTTGCCTCAGGCCAGGCCAGCTTAGATCAAGCAGGAAACCAAATGTTGATGTTTCAGAGATTTCTTAGCTCTGAGGTACTCTAACACACTGAAATATTTGTGCCATAGAAATGAGATTCAATGCACTCGCTATTTTCTCACACTGTTTGAACACCCACGAGGGGTTCCCATGAATGCCTGCCTGAAAGCAGGCAGGGGGTTGCTGATGCCATAATTATCTTGAAATGGTTGCGTTGCTTTTTTATTGGATTAGCATTAAAAGCCCAAATACGAGCTTTCTGTGGGATGCTTCAGTGTAATTAGATGTTGGAAGACATGTAAATGTATATATGCCAGAGCAGAAGCTAACTCAATCCGTCGCTTATGAGCAGGCAACAGTGTCACTTTGTCATCTCTGGATTGCGTAGGGTCACCGTGTGAGCCCTAAGCTGGAGTTTGGGGTTGCAGTGAGCACGGGTCTATTTAAGGTCACTTAGGACAGGAGCTGAACAAAGGATTAATATGAATCTGACAAAAATCATGTTTGAAAATATATTTATTCTGTCAGTTTTCATGAGTGGTAGCTATTGCTCCATTCAAGCTGAATGATAGCGTTCAGCGTGCACACTTACTCATCCTGACAGCTAACAAGATAAACATGTCAGCATGTGATTTGCCAAATATTTTCCTGTGGAATTCAGGCAGGAGTTGCCAACGGAGCTGGCTTTCGAGCGGAGGGACCGAGGCATTTGAGTATACACACACGCACCATGCACAGCAAGCAAATCCCACACCCAACCAGCGAGGGACCTTTTCCATCACACTGGCCAAAACTTAGGTTCAGTGGTGCTCTTCAGCTCTGCCCACCATGACGGTCTCTCCTGACTCTTTAGTAAATCTCAAAAATCCTGGTTTTGCAGCACAGGATAATTGCAAGGGGAAGAGCTGATATTCATGCAAGTTCGGTAGATGCAAGGAGCTGGGCAATGTTCATCAGGCCTTGGCAGCAGTGGATGCAAAGGGCAGTACTGGCAGGCCCCAAATTGGCTTTACCTTTCATTGTGGGGTAATTCTTCCCAGAGACTGAGCTCATGACCTTTATCATAGTGAGTTTTATTTACAGATTGGGAAATGGCAGGGTGTCCTTTAAGATGAAAGGAATCAAAACACAAGGGAAAAAGAAAGATTTTGCAGAGCAAAAGATCTGACTGGAGAACTGTTTAGAGAAGTCTGTATAAACAGACCTGTTAGGCTGATATCTCACATTTTAGCCACAGCTTTTTGGAGCCTTTAACTAGATAATGAAGGGATTTTTAGGTTTTGGACTCCCTGGTGCATCTGTCCTATTAATAACACCGCATCTATTTCCTCGTGTGTTTGCAGCTGACTCCAGTGTAATTTTTACCTGCCTTCCCTGTTTTATGTTCCCTCTCTGTCCTCTTACCCGTTACCAGCAGGTAACAGCCACTGCTTTAACGTCTTTTGTCTTGAAGATGCTCAGAAGCATTTTGCAGCCTCCTGGCCTCATCCAGGTGTCTATTCCCATCTATGAAAGAGGATTAATTGCTACGTTGCTAATAATGGCCCATGTGATGGATAGGGATCATGTCACACCACAGAAATGAATCCAGACTCAGCAAGAGGCAGGTGACTGTCACAGACACTGAGCAGAGATGTCCCCTGCTAGCCCCAGCCCCACTGCATGGTGCATGGCATGGAGCGGAGCGGAGAGCAGCCCAGGCCAGGCAGCTGGCCAGGACCTTAATAGCCCTGCTTGTTGCCAGAAACCCCCTTGGGAGTCCAAAGTGGGACCCTGGACTCCGGGCTGGGCACCACCATGCTGCAGGTCCCGGCGAAACCCAGAGGGAAGAAGGGCCCACTGCCTTCCCCACCAGTTTAGGGGATGCTCAGGAGAGCAGGGTCCCCTCCCCTCCATTCCCCAGGACACACATCAGCAGGAAGTTTGTGGCAAAGGCCGAAGTGCCTCCAGAAAAGCACAAATAAAGGTCTGATGTGAGGAGATTGCCTACTGCATCAGGCTGTGCTGGGGACAGGGGATCTCCTCTGTCAAGCTGCCTCCTAAGGACAGCACTGGGATGATGGGCAAACTACTGGCTTTCCCCTTCATGGCTTGCCCTCACAGCAACTGCCTATGTTTTAAGCTGAATTCACTGCACCAATAATTTTACTGAAAGAAATCTTTAAATAGCAACAAACAACAACATATCATACCAAAGAAGAACTAGGAGGATAAATTATGATTTACTTCATGCTCAGCTCTTCTCAAAGGTGCAAATCACTCATAAACGCTGCTGGTGGTTAACGATCAACCCACCTTTCAGGCAGCCCGATGTAGCCACCATTAGTATTGTTCACAGAGCAGTGAAGGTTCCTGGCATCCTACAAACACGAAATAAAAATAGTTTGCAATTCTACAACTGGCAAATACTTGAGCCTGATAACGCTGCTGTGAGCTGTCCCCAGCTGAGGGAGGAGAGGATCGAGGTTAACCGCCTGCCCATGGCCACACAGGAGAGGATAGAGCAGATGTGAGCAGGGCTCTGCTGGCCACCTGGCTGAGCTCCCCACCTTCATCTCCCTCCACCTCCAGTGGCTCATCCATATCCCACTATCCATCTGTCAAGAAAATGTGAGATATCTGGGTACTAAAGCAGTCAGTGAAATAAAAATGTAATCTGTCCATAAGGATCTCCTTGTTCCCAATAGGTTTTGGCTTAGCTTGCTTCTGAAATACTTCATCAGCATTTTAGTGGAAGATGCCTTTCAAAGGAGCTCACCTTCTGCAGCACCTGTAACAATCCTAAAAAGGCACAAGGCTCTCATTCCTCACTTGCACGGCTTCTTTCCAACCCATGATGTATCCCACCCATCACTTCAAGTGTTCACCACCCTACCCCAAAGCCACATCCCACACCCTGACCCAGCTTTGCTGTGGCTGTGCTGTAAGGGTGCCCTCACAGTGCCCCGGAGGCCAAACTCAACACATTGTCTTCACCACACTCTCGAGCGTGTCATGACAGATTCTGCCCTTTGGCCTCCCCTTTGCCTAATGCCTGCAAGAAAAATGCCCCCTCCACCACCTTACAGGAGGCCCAGGTGATGCTTGCTCCACAGAAGCGATGTGTGAGCTACCTCAGTGGAGTTATGTCTGCAAACCAGAAAAAGCTGGAACTGGCCAGCTCTGCAAGACTGCCCATCATCTCTTATTTTTGATCTTGGTTAACCAGAAGACAGCATGCAGAATTACTCCAACAGCAGCAAGGTTTGCATATGGACCATCCTTCTGGCTGTACTGGTGTCTCTGACTCCTATTGATACACCCTGGCCTCCCCTCCCCATTCCTTTGACCAACTCAAATGCTGATAAACTGCAGTGGTGTGTAGGTATATGATCCCATATAACAAACAAAAAGTGCTGCCTTATCTCAAAACCAGGCACTGGTTAGCCTGGTCTTCAGTACATGTTAGAAATTCAGTTCAGAACAGGTGGTCTCATCTCAAAATGCCACATTTGCTCCTCTCTGGTGGACAGAATGGCCTTTGTGGGTGGCAGTAGTTTTTGGACAGTTGGCATGCCCTTGCTCTACAGGTCTCCTTTTCCAGCCCTCCTGTGACTGACCACTGGTGAAGCCATCACGCTGAGGAGAGGGAAGCTTCTTCCATCTCCTCATGGCCTGCTGCTGGCTGGAGAGTGGTGAGGGCTAAAGCCTTGAGCATTGCCTTTGGTCAGTCAGTGGAAACTGAAGGTCTTAGGGATGACTGAGCCCCTCGGGCCCTGCCTTAGACCGGCCATAAGATAAACCTCAGCGGAAAATTGTCACAAGATCCCAGGAACCCAAGCAATGAAACACTTTGGGGTATAGGCAGAGGCAAGGGACTTCCCTACAAGCCCTAAGGTGTGCTTTGGATGTGCTTTTATTCGGGGTATTATTTCTATCGATTGGGAATTCCTTTATTTGGAAACCAACCTGGAAGACCCAAAAGGACTGTGGGAGACCATGGTGGTCCTGAGGACCTTGGGACCTTCTGGTGGCCATTACCTCTCACGTTTGGCTGGCTGCTGCTCTCCCAGGGCTGATGTGAGTGCCTTTCCTTTACACAGGAGGAGTGCTGGGGCATTTTGTACAGTGCAGACAATTGGGCAAACCTGCAGGAACATGAGCGTAAGTGTAGACAGCGACAAGGAGAGTCGTGAAGAAGCTGTTGGCTGAGACAGGACTAACAACTGCCTTTAAGGTCCAGCTAGAGGTGTGTGTTGCTGAGGTCCTGCTTCCACTCCCTGTGCCAAGAGAGACCTGGGAAGGGGAGCGCTGAGGAGAAGGGCTTTGCAGGGAGGCTGGGGGCTTGATGGTACCCAGAAGGGGCAGTGTGGACACTGCACGCCCTCATTTGGTTATGGTCTAGCTCAGTCCTCTAGGCACGATCCCTGCTCATAAATTTCTTCCTCAGCTTCCTCTAGTAGCTGGATACAAGATGTCCGCTTCTCGGAGCAGCTGCGGCTGAAGGCTTTGCCTCTGCTGCTGGCAGTGGTGGTAAGACTAGCCCTTCGGGGGCAGAGAGGTTGTGCCCAGGGCCTCTGCAGAGGATGGGAAGGCAGCTTGTGTCCCTTCCCTGTCTCTCCCGTATGATAAAACAACACTCTGGCTTTTCACTTGATCCACTGGTATTTCTGAAGGAATTTACACAGCCTTGACTGTGGGTTTTTTCCCCAAGTTAAACTGAAAAGGGCTAAAAACCAAGGCTACGCTTATACCAGAAATTAATAAGCTGCAATGGAGATCTATGGAAATACACTGTGCTGTGTGCAAAGGGCACAGATTCTTGTAAAAAAAAAAAAAAAAATTCTTGAATTGGTTTGTGCCAGCGTGGTTTTGGTCCGACCTGAGGGTGCAGGTGTTTTAGTCCCAGGACAGTGCAGGAGGGTGCAGGGCTCTCCTCCAGTCCTTGCACAGAAAGGGAGTCCCAGGGACAGAGGAGGAGAGGCTGTGCAGAGGGTTTTGAAAGTGTTTTGGGGTGTTTTTCATCCGGTCATGATAGACGATCAATTGGATACCGAGCAAAGTTAGCAGGAATAGCTTGGAGCTTGTGGCTGCTCAGGCGCTGGAGAACCAGCCATCAGCTCCCATTGCACTGTCCTCAGAACCACTCCACGGCTGAGCGAGGCAGACAGTAACATACCTTGTAATTATAGGCTGCAAACTAGCAGTGCAAGATGACAATCAGGGAAAAGTATGGCCTATCAGAAGCAACTCAAATCACAGCTGTAAATATGATTGAAATGTAGTTTAAAATTCAGAGATTTGCTGTAACTCTAAATGCACTGGTAATGTGCTGTATTATATTTGTAATTTTACCGTAATGTAATTTAATGCTAGGCTATTTTTCAAAATTTCAAGACACTGTCAAAAGGGTGAGTTGAATAAAGGAAAAAACCAATATAGTGGAACATTTCAAAGAAATGTAACATCTAAAAAGAAAACACCACACACCAATATATATAAAAAAAAAGATTGAAAACAAATTTGTGAGTTATCTATCTCCTGAATGCATTAGAATAGATAACATCAGAGGAGTTTTACCTTTCAACTTTCTCTTCTACATCCTCATTGTTTGAAAAGTTAGTGAGAGGGGAATAAAAGTGAGCAGAATCTCACAGCCCAAAGATTAACTCTGTCACATTTAATGACAGGAGAAAGGTGGGGGAAAAAAGGAAAGAATAAAAACCATTTAAGCCTCAAATTTGGAAATACCTAAATGTCTGCTTTGGGGGATTTCCCTTCCCTCCCAAACTTTAGAAGGAAATTAATTATTTTCATAAATGTCACTCCTTCTTTGGGGAAGAAAAGAAAATGATTCGTACAGAAAATTTCCACTGGTTCCAGTTGTAACATCTTTGCTATTAGAAGTGGTATGTAAGCAAAATGCATTCTTACATCCATTTATGGATATTTATGTCATACAGAGTATGCAACCTTGAACTTAGCCATTCACATACAAGAATATGAGCTGATACCAGATTAATTTATTTTACACCATCTTGTAGGGATATTTCACTAACAGGCCATTTTTAAAAAAAGAGTATCTTGACAAATAAAACCAGAACCAGTTATGGAGATCCCGCTGAAATTACAAACTGAAAAGGATTCATATGGGTGGAAAGTAACACAGCCCAGGAAGAGGAGATGATGAACCTCTACAATGCATGAAAATGGAGCTATTTTGCAAGAAAGTCATTCCACAGCAATTTCTCTTTATAGGCATGTACTGTGCAAGTCAGGAAGCACACAGTGTGAAGCTTGCACTGCAATTTTTTTCCACTCATCATTCCCAAAACAGTGTTCAAATCGATGGCATTTTAGATTTCTAATCAGTATTCCTTGTGTGTTAGTTAAAAAAAAAAAAAAACAACAAAACAGTTAGTGGATGTTTAACTATATGTTTAATTACAGAGTTTAAGTTCTAAAACCCAAGGCCTGATGCTAAGGTTGGGCTAAGGTCCCACTGAAGTTAAAGAAATGTTTGTCTAAGTAAAAAACCCAGGGCTAGCTCTGGAGGCCAGGTGCTTAGCTTATATCACATCTGCTTACTTACAGGTATGGCCAATAATATAGGCAATTCCTGTTTGGACAGGGGGTTGCCTAATACAGCAAGCACACAAAGCACAGGTCCAGGATGATCATTTGAGTTTAAAGGGTGTTTTCTTGCTTTCGCAACTTTAATACTGCTAGTGCTGGATTTTCTGCATGGCATTTATACACACATACATACACAGACTTACTGTACCAGAGAACTCAAAGCTTTACTGGTGACTCACAGGTATCTACATGAATTACAGCTTATTACTATAATTAGGACCTGTAGATCTACTCTTTGAGTGCAGATGTGGGAAGCAGATGAAAGTTTATTGTTTCAAATTACTTTAGTTTTCAATGCATTTTAGTGGGAGTGGTATGAAAAGACAAGACTGGGGTAATTCTGCCAAGATTTTTAATACCCTCCCTAATGCAATTAATGTGTTAGAGCTGTGAAAAATAAACAAACAAACAAACAATGTTGTCAGAAGTTGGACAGGGTGAGTGGGGAGAGGAAGCTTTACCAGGTCAGTTGCTTGGCATTCCTGACTACAAAATAAACCATAGCCAGTCAACCAAAAATATTCACTCTGTACACTAGATTCCAGCTAATTTTTAACGTTCGGCATTATTAACACACTCCGGGTCCAGTTACTTAATCATAATTAATACTGCTTGCTCCTTCTTTAAAGAATTTATCATTCATTTGGCAGTTAGTGCCTAGATTTGGGTGCGCATGTAAAACATCACCTGTTTTATACATCTCCCATAAGATCTGCTTATATTTCCAACTGCTACACAGGTCAAGAAAAGTTTTGCTGTACGTTCAGTTACTTCTCAAATAAATTAAAACATCAGAATTGTTTTTAAATGTGTAGGCAATCCAAAAACTGAGACAAATCTTTGATTTTGAGACAACCTGAATTGTAGGAGATTCCATTAAGGAAAACTTCTGTGCTTGAGAATCATTATTAATTGCTGACAGTGCAATAATTCTTAGATGACGCAGTGAGATTTAGGCCTCTCTCAGTGAAAGGCAACAAAGCTGCATGGAGGGGTCTGGTCTGTTCCTTCTCTGAAGTGCTGCAAAAGAAACTGAAAGAAGTCAAAATCCTGCAATTTTCCCAGCATCTTTTAGGAGCGAGTACAATAAGAATGAAAAGTTGTGGAGTTACTTTTATTAAACACAGCAATCAGCTCTCATTGCAGCCTGGTTTTCTTTTTGCTGGCAGTGACCAACTGTCCTTCAAGCTGATGGTTTTATGTCCCTTAATGACTCTGATATGAGAAAAAGCCAAACACAGAAGGTGGAAAGAAAATTCTCTCCTTTGTATCTGTATGTGAAAAACCACCAAAACATGGTGCTGGTCCAACTGAACACAGGGATGCTGCTGAAGGCTCTGCCATGCTCTGTGGCTCTTTCCTGCTCACATGAGGAGCAACAAAGACAGAAAGGCTCCTAAAGCACAGCTCTATTTACACGAAACCAGGAGTCTGTGGCTTGGAGGAACTAAATGAACTAGACAAATGAACTCAGTTCTGTCTCCCTGTTTAGACTCCTTGTCCAATGCTTGTCCCTACCAGTTGCTTCTTCCAAGAACTTCTCTGTTTTCTACGCTGCCTTTTACACATGGAAAAAAGTTTACTAGGTCAATTGAAACAGCTGCTACAGACCTTTAACTACTTCTTTCCTATACATTAAAAAAAGGGTAACCCTATTTTGATGTGCTAACAAAAAACTGGGTTTTGAATGCATTTAAATTAAAGCAAGTTCTGCAATTAGTAATTTCTAGAATTGTGTGATCTGATTTTTGTTAGACTTCACATCCCCTCTATATATGTACCAGTAAGGCAGGAATGTGCCTCCAGATATCTCCTTTGCACATCTAATGACTTTTATCACAGGATCAAAACCATGGTAATCTTTGTAATATTCATTTGCAAGCAGAATCTGTGTTTTCCATTTAGTATGTCTGATATAACAAACCCACATTTTACAACATTATCTTACAAATACAGAATAATTTTATAGTTTGCTATATACTTCATTAACACTGAAGTAACAGAGCTAAACAGGTTTCCCTCTATGTGGCTCTCACTAACTGCGTCTTCTCCCAGGCCGGTATGACTGTGAAATGCTTTCACATCCAGGTCTTTTTATTCTGGTGGCAGATAAGCTTTATTTGCTTTAATATCACGAGAGTTGTTCCTGAAGACCACGTGAACCTGTTTTTCTATTAAAAAAGTGAAATAGTAAACAAAGATTAACCTGAAGTAACCATTTCAACTTGCTTCCATTTCTCTGCATACAAAACTGCACAGGGCAGAGTCCCCTACCAATGCTGGAGAAGAAACAATGCCAAGGAATAGTTTTCAGATTATGAACGGGTAGATCGGGGCGGTCTCTCACGAGTGCACTTTACACAAACACTTTACCAGCTGATCTGTCACAGTGGTGACACAGGTTATCTCAGGACTAGGGGAAGGACCAACTGCTGTCCCTAAACCCTCGTGCGGAGCCAAAGCAGCAGCAGCAGCAGCAGCAGCTTGCTTGCTAGAAAACAAGTCCCTTGGCCAGAAGCCCGTAAACTCATATTCAGCAGCCCTTGTGCGTTACAGGGGTCGGCCCTCGGTGGCAAACAGCATTTGCACACTCTCTGTGGGCTCTTCGGAGGGGTTCCACTTCCAGCAGTGCCCAGGCACCGCAAGTAAGAGAGTGCAAATGCCAAGGCCCTGCTTCACCACAGCTGTACCATCGAACAAGTCACTTGGATGCTGTTGATGTCCGGAATTCCCAGACAACACACTTGGAAATGATCCCCTCTTGCCAACTGCTACTTTGTTTGTTGGGATGGAGGTTAGATGAATTGGGTGGAGAAATAATGTTGGAATCAACATCTCTTGTTTCAGAAACGACCCAGGCCACAGGCGCCCACACCAGCGGTCTTTTCTCAGTGCTGCCAGGGACAGTTTTGGATTGCTTTTTGCCCATAGTACAGTTGTTTCAACCTTATCAAAGAGTGTTTGCAGATCAAACACAAGCACTCCCACCCACAGACGGGCAGCCAGTGCCACACACCATGAGCACACCAGCAGTGGGCAACCTTAGGGCTTATCAGCAACAGAAAGTTGCACCATTTAACTTTGCTTTGCAAGTAAGTGCAAAAACCTGGGTAAACACTGATTTCAGTTATGAGTGGCTGCTTTCAGTGGTGTAAGCTGATACGACTCACTTAGGTTTTGATTTCAGAGATGTTAGTATGATTTTGCACCACGTTCTATAAGTCAGTGTAACTCTGAGTGTTACACCACATCAGTGCAAGATCTTGTGTGAAGATCTAATAGGGTGTGTATTTGAATTCGGGAATGAGTGGAGCTAGCCTACCTGTGTGCATCCAAGATCTATGTCTGGTTTTATTACATTGTCAGCTTTACGCACTCCATAAAATACATTATAGGGTCTTCTCAATAAAACCTGAAATCATATTGAATGTAACTGGCTTTGTGCCTTAACATATATTTCATTACCAGGTTTCCTAAGCTTCCTATGCCTTTACATGAAACTAGGTCTATATATAGCAACAGCCTACATTCACCGAGGAACTTAGTTTTTCCACCATATCTTCTCTATGAAGCCAAGAGAAACAGCACGCTCGTCTATAGGGAAATCTCAAGGGACAGGCTCTTCTCTGTTTTGTTTTTTTTTATTTTTCATGTTTAATTTTTTTTTTCCTAAGACACAGTCAGGATTAAAGGGATGTTTGCAGGGTGTCACCACTCAAGCCCAAAGGAATCAACATGGAGGAGAAAAAATTGTAGAAAAACTCTGTAACAGGAACCTTCAAGAGCTTTGCCAGTTGCTAGTGAAACCGTGCTATGTTGCACCAGAAAAAAACACCACAAAGCTGCATAAATACGTTATGGTTAATATCAAGTGTTCAGAAGACTTTACTGGAAGATGGGGATGGAGAGGAGTCTCTTGATATAAACAACTTGAACCACACAGACTGCCTGTATTTGAAAGTAAATAGATAGCTGTTTGAACGAGGAAAGAAAAATATTTTAAAGTCTTAAAATACAGTTGGGCTTTTGTTGTTGTTGTGTTAAATGCTTGTTTGGTTTGAGGTCTTGTTGGGCTTTGGTAGCCAGGTCTAGGAAATGGGGAGGGGTTGGAAATAAAAGACTTTTAACAATACAATGAAAAACAATCTGTAGCATTCACAGGAGGGCTTGTCTTTGTGCCAGGCACAGTCCTTTCATTTCACGTATTACAAAGGAAAGACAGTAGTGGTTTTTTCTCAAGACCAAATCAAACGGTCTGTCCCTCTGCAGCCAGTCAGGGAGAGAATGCAACTTTTTGTGAAACAGTGCCAAGGATACAGTTACTTTGAGGGAATGATTTTCAATTTCTTGTGAAAGCTCTTGTTTTGCAGAAATTAGTGTGTTGTAACACATTGGTTTGCTTCACAGAAGTTTTGATCATCTTTTTCCCTAGACACAAAGTGCCCGGGACATGAATGCTTGAATTCTTGCAGGCATACAAGCTTACATTATATTACTCCTGATTTAATGACTTTACATTGGCTTCCAGGAAAGTCATGTATTGATTCTGAAGTTCTCTTTATTAACTGCCATTAAGAGACTTTCAGAGGACTTGCCACATCATAGCGCTCTGATCTTCTTTCTATTTATTAGCGACACCATTATTTAAAATGCAGATTGGCTGGCTATTTAATTTGACCTGAATTTATGGATCCTCACAACATTAAGGGGAAATTTGTTATAAGATATATCTTCAGACAAATTCAGTAGTGAGAAAACATACACCTTCCTTTTATCTCACAGAACCACACCTTCCTCCTGCCAGGAAATGTCTCGCTTCATCTGCACAGTATCTTTTGCTTCAATCATGTACAAAAATGTGCAATCATTTTTGCTAGATTAAAATGTAAAAACAATCTTTGGTGGACTTTTATTCCTGTTGTTTACATTAACGCATTAGATGATAGCAACCTATAGTATTAAATAGCAACCTCACTAAAACCCTTTGTGGTGAAGGGAGGCAAGTCTGGACATTTCAGCACATCCTTTATAAAAAAAGGTGAGGCAAAAATGCCCTTTGGATTTTGTAAACCTTCTCTGGATGTGATGTTGAGATATTGAATTTGTAGTGACATGGTGAAGGCAAATAGCACAGCAATCGGATGACCGACAAGCCCTGCCTACGCTTTCCATGCAGCAGTTTTCTTTTCACCTGTTATTCCCAGGCTGCTGCTGCAGTTCCACAAAGGCACCAACCTCAAAAGGCTGGAGAAGCAGCGAAACAGTTGGGTTTTGATTTCTTTCTTTCTTCAGTTAAGAATCACTGCATGTAATATAAATCAACATCAACACCTGCAGTCACATGAACATAATTTTCTCCTAGAAGACAAATTAAAGGGCAGGGGGTTTGTGCCTGAAAATTGTGCAAGCACGTTGAACACCAGCATTATCCCACTGGTAAGTTACAAGCTCCAAAGAAGTTTGTAGGGAAGATTCACTGCAAAGAAAACTTGCTCAGGGGAAATCGTGGGAAGTCCATCAATTTCAAACTTTAAAGTAAACCTTGACAAAAGACTCAGCATTGACTGCATGAAACAATCCTCGGCAAAAGGAAAAAGAAAGATGAAAAGCCCTGCTGCAGCAGTGTTACACACTGCAGTTTCCAACCACAGCTTCATACAACAATTCTTTTGGCATCAGGGACTGCTGTTCCAAATTTCCCTTGAACCAAAATTCTAATATAAGTAAGTAAGTGCATTGAGATCAGCCAATTTTCACCTGCTTGGGTGACGAAGGATAATGAACCCATAAGTTATACATTTCTTCCACCCAGCTGGCTCAGGTTTGCTTAAAGCTGCTTTAAACTTCCAAGACAAGAAAGTTTTTCATTCCTCAAATAGCAGCATCTCAGACTTATTGTATGTAATTGGTGGTTCTACTTTTTTAACCACTACTGTTTGATTACGTTAGTGCCTGCAAGAAGAATAAGTCCTCCCTGCGCTGCTTGCTTTTGGCTTTGTAAATTGTGAAGATGCATATCACTAGTGACAGAAATTGAAACTGACTTTTAAAAAAAGTAGCTGGAAAAAATATTTGAGGGCAATGAGTATTTTAAAGACAGTTTTAGTTTCTCCTTAAAGTACAAAGAAGAATGTTTTTATAAACTAAGTTCTGTTGTGATTTCCTTTAGCAAAGAGATGCAGTTAATACCATGTACCAAATCTAGAGCTGGGGTCAGCAGGTGAAAAAGCAAGTAATTGATGTATTAGGGAGTTTGAAGACTTAGTTATCAGTAAACTGTCTTCTTAAGCCACTGGCATTACTTCAAATTTTGTCTTTAATTTATAGCCTGAGGAGTCTTCAGTGTCCTTAATTGTATCTACTAAGAAAATTGAGAGGATACTAGATGAGTTTGTAATAAAACCAAACATAGAGGGAAATCCTCTGACATTTCACTAACTTGTAAGTGCTTTATGAGGGATGACTCCTAATTATTTGTACTAAAGGCTCAGTAAGCACCAGGAACAGAAGCAGAATATGTGAGATTCACATAGATTTCTGTTCGGGATAGTGAAGAAGGGCAGGACCTAGTTCTGTTTGCTGAATTTTCTCTGAATTGACTCCAGTAGGGCTTATTTCCTGAGCCATAAGAAAATTACTTTGGATTAAGAATAAATTAGACACTTTAATAAACTTACTCTGCAGTTTCATTATCCTAACTCTTATTCTTGGAAAAAAAAAAACCCCAACACTTCGAATTTGGAATATATTCCCTTTCCAGGCTCATGGTATTACTATGCACGATGGTTTTTGTACTTTGCCCTCGATGTTATTTTCTAGAAGTCTCTGTGCAGAACTTTGAAGAGAAGCATTTACAATTTCACATGCAGAGGGTCCAATTTTTTAACCATCAGAAAGTACTCTACATCTCCAAGATTTCATCTGTTTTGAGGTCAAAAACCCACCAAATTCTGATGTCTTTTCCATTCCAAACTGTGCATCAGCCACAGTGAAGATGGACTGCAATGGTATTCAGATTTCAGCCAAGCTGGAATATTATTTAGCTGCAAGGTTAATTCACCTATGGAGCGTAAACTAGAAGATGCCCAAACCTCAGTTGTTTTCAGGTTATGACTGAAGATAAAAGATACCTCATTAGAACAAACAGTGTCCCACACCTCTGGCCATATCCACACTAGCAAATAGACCTTTTTTTTTTCATTTTTAACAAATTAAATCTTCACAGAAGGCATACCTTTAGGGTGTGCCAAGACCACCCAGCAAGATGGTTACCGAGGCAGAATTAGAACTTGGGAGTTCCTGGTTTATTGTCTTAAGTTAAAACCACTAGACTGAGCTTATTCTAAGGTGAAAAAAAGTGGCCAAAAAGTAAACTTTTACAGCATGGTAGTAAATTTAGAGCTTGTTAGAATGTTGGAGATTAATGGCAACAGGAGGATTTTTGTAAAAATCAGGATAACTTTGGGGAAAAGAAAGAGTCTAATGTAACTGCTTGCTCTGCTACAGTGCAGAACACCCGACGCCATCTGCCCACATTTGCAAATGTTTTTAAAGAAATTCCTACTGACTTGACCAATGCTTATCTGAAGCTGCAATCTTTGTTTCTTCATATTTTAAGCCAGTGTAAATCAAAGGAACTCTGGGAGATCCTCCTACAGTTATTTTAAACTGGGCTGATCATTTTTTTCCATAGAGAAATCTAAAAGTGATAAGTTAAAAAAACAGGTATTACTTTCACTTTGTTAGTTTACAACAATGAAGTAACATAGGTCTTTAGCTGGTCAGCAAACTGTTTCTGCAAATACTGCAAAACTCTTATACTTCTGTTTTAAAGGATCGCCCATTACTGTGTGAATAAACACTGTGCAATAAACAACATATTGCTACATTTGCAACTTCTCTGAAGTTTGCCAAATCCTGATGTCTCATATAATCTTACACCTCAAACCGGTTTAGAAGTATTGTAGCAGCAGCTCTGAGACTAACTGCTGCACAAACACAGAGCAGTAATGTTTTCCCCATTCATCACTTCACAGATGAGGGAAGGAGGGATAAAATTTTCGTTGACACCTAATAGAGCACACACAGCAAATGTTTACTCAGTTCTTCTGCTTTGAAGATACTGTCAAGTGCTCCGCTGACAGCCATTACTGTTCCTGCTTGTTTAGACACAGCTCTGAAATGCAGAGATATGGAACATGAAAAGTATCAGACTTCAGTGATTTCACAGTGTGATGACAATGTTATATATTACAAATCCATTGCAAATCCAAGTCTAAAAGACATAAAAGTACTGCAGTTTGAGCTATAATTCAGGCTATTTGGGAGGAAAATAGAGTCTGTGACCCTGATCTCTTCCTGAACTTCTAGCATTTGGAGTGCAAAAAAAAGTATTCACCTCTACATGGTCACCAAGCATGAAAACTCTCCTGTCATTCTCGTTCTATGGGAGTATGGATGCAAAGGACCTCTGCACCCAGTGGGTGAGCAGAAAGATTCTCCATGGCAATCCAACATTAGTTGTATAGAAAGAGGTCAGCACCTGGACTCTGGTCAGTGATCCTCAGTTCTCTTTTCTCTAGATGAAGCCTGGAGTGATCACCCTTTCAATGGGACCACAGGGCAACCACTCGGGCTGAGGTGTGTGGCTGAGCTACCCATGGCTCATTTATTATTTGTTTGTCACACGAAGACATGGTGTCAAGAACAGCTGTGTCACACACTTCTTGCAGAACATTCCCAACAAATGCTTCTGGTCTTCACCCCATAAATTCAAGCTTACATAGTCCTGGGAATATAGAACACCCAGCATGTTATCAAATGCATAGGGGATGGAGAACCCCCTAACCAGAGAGCCTCCTGCGGAGCAGCCTCTGCTGATACCAGCAAGCACTGTTGGGATTTTGCTCAACAGAGAAGGATATGTACATTTTCTCTAACTTCTCCTTTGAGTTCAAGTGAACACACGATGTCAAACACCTGAAATGAGATTTTGCTCAATCGAAAGTAGAAGTCTACACTTCTACAATGTCTGCTTCCTTCTAACAACTTGGAAATTAATCCTCTCTTCATGTTTAAAAATTTGTTCCTGTTGATAAATGGATTAATTTTTTGTAACTTACGTTGTTGTTTAATACATGTGATACTTATACAGAGTTTACTGAATTATTTCATTTATTATCTTCTCATACCTACAGAGACACTACTGTTGATGAGAGGAATGAAAAGAGGTTTCAACAACTGCACATGCCAAAACCTAAGTTCAGCTATTTAACAAGCTAAAGGTATTTCTGCATTAAAAAAAAAAAAAAACAAACCAACAAAAACCCACAATTTCATCATTTTATGAAGATCTAACATGACCAAATTTTTAAGTAAATTCTTCTACTGCTCATACTTATCCTTCCAATAAGCTCACCATATAGCCAGAAGGGACTCCTGCTTGGAGAGACAGCAATACTAAAGCTAGGCTGAGTTCCCAATAGAGCTGTATCCTGCTTACCATTGCAAAAAAGGCATATAGGAATTCACACTAGTGTATATTTTCTTCTCGATGTTTCATGTTACAGGTTCAGGCTACATTATAAAGGCTTAAAATAACTACTACGCAGAATTCAGCATTGGGAATCACTGCTGAAGAGAAGCATGCATTTTCTTGTAGATATTTATAGCTTTCTCTGCTTCTATGATGAGCAATTTGGAGGGGTAAAGCTGTCAACATTTTATTTCCATTCAGAAACTATGCAGTGATTTATGCCTGTTAAACTGTCCATGGTTAAATGACTCATGACTCACTTTCTAGTAATTCCTTTTATTAAACTCATCTTACTGATGAGCTAAAGCTTGATAATAGCCACAGAAAGAACAGCACAGCAATTTTATTTTAAAACGTGGATATTTTGTTATCTGCTTTTGAACAATCATTAGCCTCTACATTGTGTATCATATTAAAAGCTGTGATACCTTTCTGTCCTAGTGATAGAAATTTAAAGTAAAATAAAAAATGATGACTTGAAGTGAAAAAGAACTGGGAAAGTTGCTTTTAAGTACAGGCAATGATATGAATTCTCTGCAGCTGTATCACTGACATAATATCCCTGGAAAAAGCAAAAGGTATAGATAATTTAGGATAAGTAACATACTGAATAATCACATTCACAAAGGTGAAGTCAAAATATTCCAGAGATTATAACACGAGTCACAAAGAACCTCAGGGAAATCAGAGTTTCAAAGACATTCCCAAAGATTCGGTCCACGCACAGGACATCAGTTTTATCAAGATGCATGCAGCACTATTATCTTAATTCCTACTAAGGCTAAAGAATATAGTTGCCACTCTGTAAATCCAGATTTTTTTTTGGCAACTTCTGCTTATAAAGTACATGCTTTGATAAAAAGCAGAAATGAAGTTATCTCCAAGGTAAGAAGGCTCTTCTCTGTTACATATAGAGAGGGAAATGTGTGCAGGCATGCATTAATTTGTTTTAAGGTTAATATAAATGGCACAAGCTTACTTGTTTTCCTTCCAGAAATCACTAACTTGGTTAGCTGAGAGAAAACACAGAAATTATTTTCTCATTTCTCTCCCTTAAATTTGCAGTCCAGTGTGTTGCATATGATCAGTCAAAAATGTCACTTTTGTACAAAATTTTACACTTCAGCTTCAAAATTATCTCAGTGGTATACAAAGAAAGTAGCAACTCATTTATGGGCAGCACAGCTTGGCTGAGTGTCCTGGTTTCAGCTGGGATAGAGTTAACTGTCTTCCTAGTAGCTGGTACAGTGCTATGTTTTGAGTTCAGAGCGAAGAATGTTGATAACACTGATGTTTTCAGTTGTTGCTCAGTAGTGTTTAGACTAATGTCAAGGATTTTTCAGCTTCTCATGCCCAGCCAGTGAGAAAGCTGGAGGGGCACAAGAAGTTGGCACAGGACACAGCCAGGGCACCTGACCCAAACTGGCCAACGGTGTATTCCATACCATGTGACGTCCCATCCAGTACAGAAACGGGGAAGTGGGGGGCAGGGATTCGCCGCTCGGGGGACTGGCTGGGTGTCGGTCGGCGGGTGGTGAGCAATTGCACTGCGTATCATTTGTACATTCCAATCCTTTCATTATTGCTGTTGTCATTTTATTAGTGTTATCATTATCATTATTAGTTTCTTCTTTTCTGTTCTATTAAACCGTTCTTATCTCAACCCACGGGTTTTGCTTCTTCTCCCGATTTTCTCCCCCATCCCACTGGGTGGGGGGGAGTGAGTGAGCGGCTGTGTGGTGTTTAGTTGCTGGCTGGGGTTAAACCACGACACTGAGGTAGGAACTTCTGTATCCTAAACTTCACTTCAGGACCGACTGGCTGCATGGCTTTTGGAAAACCATTTGACATATTCTCTTTCCCCATACTGCCCCACTGTATGGCCACTGATTTTGTGAAAGAGACTTAGCATATGTGTGATGGTCAAAAGCTGTGAAATGATATATATAGATGGCACTGTGTGCGACTATTTTGCATACATAATTGTCCCACATAATTCCTGGATGCAAAGTACTGTACCATAGTTTAAAATGGATATGCCTAATGTCCAAATTCTATCTTGAAATGGCAGTATCTGGTGGAGGACTATATCTTTTTGTTTGTCATGACAAATAGTAAATGCAAGTAGTAATGCAAATGCGAATAATGCAAGTAATGTAAATGCAAACAGTAATTACTAAAAGACACATTTTACCGATGAATTCTCATGCAGCTAAAAGGTGTTAACTTCTTATTCCTCTCCTCCAATCAAACATCACCTCTGCTATGAACTTACATTTTACATGCATCATGTATTTTAACACAGTGTTGCTAAATCAGGCTACACCAAACACCACTACCAACATTTAACAGTGAAACTGAGGTAGGTTTAGGTAGTGTTCCCCAACTTAACCAGCAAAGCAGAGTAAAACATTGGTACTTGAAGCCACAGTTCCTGCCTCAGTGTTACCTTGCCCTGATTTTTGTGGTCCCTCCTCCAGCGCTTCCCTCTTTGGTTTCCATAAACCTGATTTTCACGTAGTTATGTAGAAAATCATGACTGGTGATGAAAACTCATTACATATTGATCACAAAGCTCTGTCTGGCAGTAACATAGGCCAGTGATAAAGGCAAGTGGTGGCCTGGATGGAGCTCTCACCCATGTGCTACGTGTTGCTCTTCAGAATCATCTCAATCACGTCTTGCAGTTCCTGAGCCCCAAGGCACAAAATACACAGATTTTTTCAGTTGGTTAGTCATTCCTATTATCCATATCACAGTACAGATGATGAGAAAGACGGAGTGAAAGACCAAAAAACCCCAAGAAAATAGAAACTTTACATAAACTAAAGGAGGTTGATCTGTCCTGAAGTGAAATCAAACTGCAAGCTAAACACAGAGCTGGATATAAAGTTGTCATCGAGGTCCCTCCTCCAAGGGCAAAGAGGATTACTAAGAAGAGAAGCGCCTAAAAGCCTTAATCAGGTGCTAGCACAATGTATTTATTAAACAATTGTAACTACAAATCACAGCTCCATAGCTGGCCAAACTTTTGTGCAAAAGGGCTGGAGCTTCCAGAAGTATTGACCATGAAAGAGTATGGTGTGCGTGTGGACAGTGCTTACGTGCATTTGCTGTAGACAGAAGATTACAAAAGGTCTAAGTTAAAACATTTCCATAAGTGTGGTGCAAAGATAAAATGGACTGTGCACAAAATAATATTCCTTTCTATTATATGTGATCAGGCTTTCTTATCATTTAGCAGAAAGGAAAAAAAAAAAGCAGCAGCTTCTCTTCCAGAAAGTCTTGAATTTTCCCATTGAAGAGCTGCGATGCATGCATCATTAATTTCTGTGCAGAAAACATTGTTCACTTCAACCAGCAATTAGTGGTAACATTTCTATCCTGTGCAGTGATGAGATTTTTATGCTAATCATTACACAGCAGTAAATTAATCATTTGGGCACATTTAGATGGTGTGTATATTTCATGAGACAGATATAGATATCAAGATCAGTTTGATATTTACTCATGGTAAATGGAAGTGTCTCAAATCGTTATGGGGGAAGCATACTAACTAAATATACAGCCAGAGATGTTTGCAGTGTAGCAGTGGCAGAAGCACTGCTTCATCTCTTGTTCCAGGAAATAGCTCTCTTTCTTTGTTTTTAGTTATTTTAAGGGAGGTAAAAATCTTGTGGGATCACATAGAACTGAATCATTCAAAGAGTCAGTGAAACTCCAATAATATCTCGACACATGAAGGACAAAAGCACCAACTCGGTTTCCTATCCTGCAATTCTTCTTTTATTACTGGCAAAATTACCTATGTTACATTATGCAGTATTGAAAAGAGACTTTTCCTCAGCATTTGTGCTATAGTCTAGTCGGGTAAATGAATTATGTATTGGCCTCGTCCTTCTGTAACTATGTCTGAAAGCTTTGAATTGTAGCAGAAAGGAAGGCTACCCAGGGGCCTTCCTTCTCAGCAGATGCAAGAGATATGTAATACCTTGAGGAAAATGTTTATTTGAAATTTAAATTTTTGACATATATTTAAATACTACTGCTGTTTTTTCAACTCTTAGCTCACAGATCTTTGCAGGCAAAAAACAACCTAGTCCAAAGCTGATAGTGTTTTATTTTATCAGAGGGAAATGTACACATGGCCCCTTTATCTTAGAATGTCACCAAAATACTTATGAAAAACACAGATTTATGGCAGCTGACCCTGACAATAATAGTAATACAAATAATATCCTTAGCTATTACTTTCTCAACTGAAGTTGAGAAAAATCTCAAAAATCAAAGGTGGCATGCCAGTGGAAAGCAAAGTTATGTTGGCTTACCTGGATCACTTCAGAAGAGCTCTTGAACTGAAAATCGATCAGCCGATATAAGTTTAATTGCCACCAATTGAAACAGAATAATTGCTACACTGAGCAGGATAAAGATGAGCTATTGCACAGAAGGTACAAAATCCCACTGGGAAAGGAAAGAAATTTATTAGTATCTCTTCGTTTATGGAAATTTTTGAGAGAGGTACATCTGAACAGGCAGGTTATCAGGACAGCACCGTGAACAGCTGAACTTTTAGGTCTGAGAACCATTACAGATCAGATAAAAAAGAACTAGTGATTCAAAAAGACAATGTCTTAATGAAATCTGTTTTTACATGTAAAAAAATCTTTGTTTTTCAATTTGAGAAGGAAAACATTTTTAATGTCACTATTTTTTTACAAATAAGATGGCAATTTTGATTTTTGAACTTTTTTTTCAAAATCCACTCTGCAAAGCTTCTCTCTAGAACTATGTATCTGAAGTTGACGTGAAGGTTAAATTTTCTTCAGGGGCATCACAGTCTTAATTTTTATGGCCTATCTTATGTAGCCTAGGAGCCAACAAGCACATCTTGGGATGCGCCGTGGCGCAATGTGCATCCCGCAGCGTTCTTCTCCTCTGCAGAGAGTATTCTTGACTCCAGAGATTCTCCATTTGACTTGAGGCAATGGAGAAAAACACAAATAAACCCTGTTTCCAAGTAAGCACAGGTTAAGTTTTGTAACAATAAATGTAACTTCATGGAAAACCCTTCTGAATCTCTGACGTACAAAGTGGCACACCTTGAGGGAAAAAGATGTGGAACGCAGTTCAGGAAACAGTCAGTAATATTCTGTGAAGGTCAAAAGGCTGGATTTAGAGACAGCTGAGGATCTGTCAGTGGTGAGCACCACCAGCTATGCTGTTGTCAAGCAAATCAGAAAAAAGAAGCATAGGCATCATGCCTTGAAAGCAGAGGAAATTTTTGATAACTTTATTTCAATACTGTTTCTTTAAAAAGAAAGAGCAGAGTATCTCCAGGCAGCTTTTATGTTCCTGAAATGATTTGGAGGGAAAATTGAAATATTTAATAAATTTGATGTAAACCCGCTATTATCATGGTAAACAGATATCATGGTTATTAATACTATAAAAATGAATGGCTCATCACTCAGCTATTGCTCAGCTACAGAGCTGATTAACAGCACCAGGGACTGCCTGCCACGTGGTTCAATACTCCGTGTTGTTTGTTACATTAGTTGTCTGGTGTTGATTATATTGCAGCAGTTATTCACATCAGTAAGTTTGCTTGTTGTAAAATTTAAAAGCACAAACAAGGATCATGTCACAAAGAAATAAGCAGAAATCATATGCCTTAAAATATTCCCCAACACCAGTTACATCTTCTCTACAGATACCCCTGAAACTCATCTGAATATTCATAATCTTTGAGCAGGAAAAAAACCCCAAACCAAAACCCAATAAAGTATACAAGAATTAAATTCCCAGATAAATTCCTTCATCAAAGTGCATATGTCCCAGCATCCTCTCGCCTGGCTTCCAGCAGGGGAGAGGATCACCGCAAGAGAGGGGCAGCTGGGAATGGCTTCAGGAGACTGAATTAAAATCTGCTTTTACACTTCGTTTGGATATCAGCTGGCAGGTAGTGAAGGTCACAAATTACAGCTGTGATGCTGTTTCTGAAACATCATGGCATTTCAGAGAAAAACTGCCATATGAAATTCTCTGCATGTCACTACAGCAAGTATTCCATCAGAAAGAAAAGGACACACACGGCTTTCCACAGGGAGGTGCCCAAAGAAACACAGAAGATCTGGGAGTCCTGTGGTTGGCTTTCTATCTTCTATGTCCTGGTTTATCTGAGTCTTGCATGAAACAACCTTTAGTAAGATTTAACAGCAGGAGCTGAATGAACTTTTAAAAGCCCTATTATTTTAGCATTTTGACCATTATTTGACCATTTTACCATACATTACCATTAAAACAGCCAAGATTAATTTGTCCTATAACCTTAAACTACACTATTATCTTAGAGTTAAAAAAAGGGGCTGTTTTATTAAGAGTACATCACTCTAATGCATAGAGCAAAAGACCAAAACCAAACCCATAAATATGAACACTAACTCAATACATTAATTATTCTGATGCAACAAATTTATTTGGTATATTTTTCCTGCTGCATAGGATCACTTTGCGTACAAATGGTTATTATATCATAATCAAAGAGGTATCATACGTTCATCAGAAATTTTAAAAGTACTTAAAAGAAGAAATTTTAAGTGAAAAGCACAAAAGGAAGACATCAAAACAGCAAAAAGAAACAGGAATGTGTAAAAGAGCATGTGCTTTGACGAAAACAGACATAATAAGGCACAAAATTAGGGTGAAAACCAGAATTTCCCACAGCTGTAGACCACATGCATTAGTGGACTCACAATCTTTACTGAAGAACAGAAATCCTCTTTCTTGGTGTTTTATTACCTTGGCAACATCTCCTCCATGTCAGCAATCACATAGGAGACAACAGTCCAAACAGCAGCACAGAGATTCATCTGGTTTGGATCCTGAACTGTCATCGTGTCCCCTTGAGAATGATGAAACCAGAAGTATTTACTGAGGTCATCACGCAAGCTGGCACCTACAGAGAAAAATGGGCAATATTCCATTATAGGAATACAAATATTTAAAGAGGAATATAAACTTGAATCCATTCCTGGGCTGTTTATGACTAAATCCACATGCAACTCTATAAAGTTCCATATAATAACTGCACAGAGCCATGGCATGTGCAGTTTGTAGGTTTTAGGTTAGTTGACTTGAGTGAGCGTGAGGCAGCAAAAATTCACACCGGGGAAAAGCCAACCTTCCCCTGGGAGACTCGTTTCCTCAGCAACAGTATACATCCATTTTCCTCGAAGACTACCAGAGTCCAAGTAGGAAAATCCCTACAGGAACCTCACACGCGGCGGCGCTTCCTCCATTCTTCATCCCGCTGCTCCGATGATGAGTTACGACTGAGTGATGGATCCTCTCCTTGTGTTGGGGAACGCTTTGGAATTTGCTTTTGCTTTTGAGACTTTGTTCATCGCAAGGATATGCTGCTTCAGAGCAGTTTTCCATATAACCTGGGGTAACCTAGATAGCCCAGGACTACATTACCCTCTCAGTCAGGAGTCCTCATCAGCTGGGGCAGAAGCAAGTTGGGTGAAACCACAGTTCTTCCCATTCAGGAACAACTGACTTCCTCTGAGGGCACATGGGCAGGGAAAGGACTACTCTTCCCCAGGCCAGGTGGGCTCAGGGAGCACAAATAATGCCAGGGAGGCATCACGCAAGGCCCCAAGGCAGACCAAAGCCAAGAGGAGCAGGAGAAGCTGCCACCACACCGGGTGCTGCAGCAGAGATGCTGGCGGTGGATTTTCACCCTGGCCATTCTCTGCCTGGTCCAGTCCCCACTGACCCTGTCTGACCCCTTGTCCCCTTGCAATTTATTCTCTCCCACTTACTTACCTCTGCCTCCTGTTCTCTGGTTTTATGCTTTGTTTTAATCTCAACAACCCTTCCACCATTAACAGAATTCCACGCCAAATTTTGAAAGTAAGTAAATGTGATATTTACCCCCACCACACTGATTCACTGCTTGCAATTCCTTTGCGTTGATTCCCTTGGCCTGCCCGCTCATCAGGCTAGGAGGTGCACAGCTCCCAGGGTAGGACCCACCTAGCACGACAGGACCTCCTCCTGGCTTGGTCATCAAACCCAGAGAACAAGCACTGATGTGAATTCACAAGTAAGAGCTATGGGCCCCCGGCAGAAACACAGACTGAGGCTACTCCTACCATGCCAAGTAAGACAGGAAAAAACCCAGGATTGTTTGATTATAAAGATGAAGTAAATAAATTATTCATATATTTATTTACACGCAGTGGAAATCAGTATCAGATGATGAGGGCTTTGATAAACTCATGTGTGCTCATAAGACTTACTGTTATGATTTTTCCTGGTTTCCCTGAGATGCTTGAAGCCTTTGAAGAGAATGAAAGCAAAATTTCTCACAGCATAACTGTACATTCCTATAATACATATCTTTTGATCACTTGTATAGTCATTCAGGACAGAGTCCGGCTCTCACTGTGGTTAACAGGCATGCTTCTATTGCTGTAATGGGGACTGACTTGGACTGCTTGTTTTAGAGAGAAGGAATTGTTTTAGAGAGAAGGAATAGAAAGATAATGCATTTTATAATTCCATCCAAGGTGAAGATCCCTTCATAAGAGAGATGATATGCAGAAAGACCCAATGCTGTAGCATACGGTTATACGGTATTGGGATTGATTTTAAGAGGCTCTTCTTGCTCTTAAGAGACTTGTTTGCTACTGACTTGAAGCAATGCAATCCCACAGAAGTCACTGGGTAGGTTACAGGTGCTGAATCATGTTCCACTGATTTTAGCATTGAATTTATGCCAAGTCATATTCACTTTTAAAATTTGATTCTGAATTCTTTTAAATATATACAACCATAAAAGGGTTGAACAATGATAAATTCATTAACTGATGGACTTCTGCACTACACACACATTACAAGTTAAGCCACTCAGGCAAACCCATTACAATTTTTGAACACTTTTGTAAGGCTCAAGACAAAAATTTAATGCCTGGAATTTGTCATAGACATCTCACTAATCACAGTAACTATGGATTTACAGAGTAGCATTTCATCTCTGTGAATGGAACAAGGATAAACACCCATTGCTTTGTAATGTTTAACTCCCTGAAATGCTGAAACAGATTTGTTTCTCTAAATTGATTTTAAAAATCGGAAAATGATCTGACTTTTGCATCAAGAAATTACTGTGCAAGAAACATCAGAGTGTGCGAGTAGAGAGAATATGGAAGGGTTCCTAAACTGGCTGTGCTGTTTCTTTCATCTCTTGGGCTAGAATTGAAGTCAGTGACCTGCAAACATCTTGTGAGACTAAGGAAAAGACCCTAAGAAAGCAGTTTTATCCTACATAATTAGAAACAAAAGTGAAAATCCATGTTCTTGGCTTTGAGCAGAAGAACAGTTTACAGCCGAGGGCCTCACGCAAGCCTCTAGACATGAAACACCCTGGGGCACAGATATGACTGCAAGCAATTTTCATGTCTTCTGCTCCAAACTTGAGACTCCTCCATGTTGATGTTAGCTGCCCGGAGATATTTATGGCTTCCAGAGGTCACTGGGCTACGGTAAGACACTGAATAGTGTCTTACTCCCTTTTGCCAGTAAATGCATCCAGGACTGAGATCAACCCCTGCAGATGACCATGAAGAGGGAAGTTCCGTGGGGCTCTGCAGACTGCAGTCATGTTGGGTTACCTAAATAAAGTCCATGGGATCCTACAGCCCCTTTTCTAAAAAACTAACAGAAGAAGCAATGCTGTGAGCACAAGCGCCATCCTACAGAAGGCAGGGGCAGGGACAGAAGAATTCTGCATAACGCTTCAAACAGTGAGGTTTCAAAGCACATCAGCTGGCTGACTGTACTGTACCCTTGATAGCCACTGAATTATTAACCCTTCTCAAACAAAACCTGCCTGAAAGCCAAGCATGCCACTTCCAGAAGCTTGGAAGAAACTGGAACAATTCACCTAGATACAAGTTTAAAAACTCCAGTTGCTAACCATTTTGTTCTTTCACCTACCATGGATCTAACGGGGTTTTTTGTTGTTATTATGTAACATTTCCCTCAGGAACAACAGCCAGTAACAAATGGAAGTTTATTTTTGCCAGCTACATAAGCTTGCAGTCAAGTAAAGCAGATGAATAGCCAAGTCTCATAGACCTATAAATTATTCACCCATCTCCATGCTAGCCACCTAGAAAGGGGATAGTATACAGCCTTACAAGAGTCTGAAAGGTCTAATTAAGTACTTAAAAATCCTCAGATGGGAGGTATTATGTAGGTAAGTATCTCATATTTAATTCTGATTTCCAGGTGGAACCAATACTCAAACAGAAAAACAAGCGATGGGCTGGGTGCTCCACTGTCACATTTTATGCACTTTGCTGCTTTCCTGTGTTTGCAGAGCAAGAACACCCATAAAGAAAAGAGGGATGTTTGCCAAACAACCCTCTTTAATTGTCCTTTTTCAGTCTGTTCACATTTACAGTGATGCGAATCACATGAGGAACACTGCTGGGCAATAAGGAAATCAGTGAGAAACTGCTTCTAGCTGGATATAGTAGGTGTTGTGGCATGAAAACAGGGTATGTTAAAAACCACTGCCAAAAATGCTGTACTTACTATTTGAATGCATCAAAAATACTGGAAATAAAAAACTGAAAATAATTAATAATTTACATCTTAGGTAAGATAATATATAGATAATTCATAGTTCCATTTAAAAACCCTCTTTAGTACAGCGGTGCAGTTCAGTTACCTAATGGCAGCTACCTAATGCCACTGGTGATCCCCCAGGTGCCTGGTAGGACCTGTTGACATGGGTCTGATGGAGGGACCAGAGAAGATATATCTCATGTTCGGCCCAGCTGCTGGGGCCAAGCAGTCCACTATTCAGTAGCACAACATGTGTATTTTGGGAACTTAAAGCAGGGTTCTCCTTTTCGCAGCGAGGCACCACCTTACTTGCCCTTTGTCGGAAATAGTGGCATAAGTAGGGTCAGAGGGAAACGCTCAGTAATGCCTCTAACTTCTCAGGCTGGGCTTTCTGGTTTCTTTGTTGTGGAGGTTGCGGGTTTTTATTTTGTTTTGTTTTTCTGCTTTCGACTCCTGCGCTCATTTCCTTATACTTGACCGATTAGTGAGTCTGCATCCTCAGCAGGCTGCAGATGAAACCGATTTTGTCCTTAGGTTGTAAAGCAGGGCAGTGCTTGCCAAACAGATCAACTTACTCCATAAATGTAATAGTTTTAAAAACATGCGCAACCAGCAAATGCTCTTGTGTGATCAAATGCCTGTTGAAAACCCAAATTGCACTGGGGGGTTTGGGGTGATACTGGTGTCATCTGAGCTGACAAAATCATTAATCACAGGGGTACCCTTAGCACAGCAGGCAGGTGTCCTGTGATCAAATCCAGCTCCTAGGAAACATATTGATCCTAGGTACTGGAGGTCTGCTACACACAGTTCAACCAGTCTCTCAGATATTATTTACCCCTTCTCCGTTCCCCAAGTGCTGCACCTTCTTTTAAGACTTGCCATCTTCCAAGCTTTGCCACCAAGTGCAAGTGTTTGTTCATGTGCCGATTCACTGTCATGCAGCTGTGAGAAAAATAAGGGAACGGTATAAAACTGCACCAAAGCAGTCCACTGCTTTTTGTTTTATTAATGTGAATTCCCAGAAGCAACAACCAAACCTAACGACTGTTGTTTGTCAACCTTCTGCTGCTACCGTTGCCAACCCTGCCATCCTCTCCATTTGCCCTGTTTGTGACTTGCCCAAACATGCCGTCAGGACCTTGTCTCCTAGCCCCAGATGGTGGCTACCTCATGAAGCAGGAGTAAGATACACCACCTCCTGTGCCACTGCACCAGGGCCACCATCTCCAGAAATGGCATCTCTCCATCTACCCATCTGGAGCTCCTTACTGGAGTCCAGCACAGGGCCACTAAGACAATTAATGGACTGGGGCATCTTTCATATGAAGAAAGGCTGAGAGAGCTGGGGCTGTTCAGCCTGGAGAAGAGATCTGTATAAATACCAGATGGGAGGGAACAAAGAAGAGAGAGCCAGGCTCCTGTCAGTCCCACTGACAGGACAAGAGACAATCACCACAAATCAAACCACATGAAATCCCATCTGAATGCCAGAAAACACTTTTTTACTGAGAGGGTGGTCAAACATGGGGACAGGTTGCCCAGATTGGCTGTGGAGTCTCCATCCTTGGAGATATTCAAAACCTGAGTGGACATGGTCCTGGGCAACCTGCTGCAGCTGACCCTGCTTGAGCAGGGGGGCTGGACTAGATGAGCTCAAGAGGTGCCTGCCAACCTCAACCATTCTGTGGGATTCTCTAACCCATGGTGCCATTTCCTTGGCTCATTCAGACATCTCTTATAACTGACACACCATAAACAAATTCTTCAATTCAAGCTCATTCATGTCTTCATTTCATGAGTCTCTGCATAACCAGCTATATTTCATACGTGGTCTGACGCACTACACAAGGCAAGTAAAAGCAGCTGCTTTGGTAATGGATACTGACAATGTATTTTCAGTAATCAGCTGTGTTAAGAGTATCTTGATGAAAATCCACACGCACACATTGAGGAATTCTGAAAAACTGCTCATCCCTTCTAGCTTCTGACCTCAGCATGAAATGCACAATGTGAACGTTAATTAGCTGATGACCAGAATATTTACCTGCCTTACAACATGTCCACATTAAACACCGACTCTTCACACATTAATAAACTGTCTGCCACATTTTTTTCTTGCCAACTTAAGAAGATGTGATGCTGCTACTGAGGTAGAAGGATAAATGAACCACAAAACGAATGATGAGCGTGTCAATGATGACCACTGCTTCTTGTCAGTCACTGTCAGGCACTACTGCCTTCATATGCACTGCTGTGGTAAGTCACCATTAGAATTAAACTCTATTGCCAGATATTTAAGCATTAAAATTATTGTCATTGGTGCAAACAATGACTGGGAAATTAGTTATTGATTATCAGAATGATTACAAAGGCAGTTTCCATAAAACACAGATGTCTTCAAGGGGGAAAGCATATAGTAACTACAGAGTATTTTTCCAGTGTAAAACATTCTGCATTACATTCTGTCCTATATTTTGTTTCTTTTCTTTTTTATAACCCAAATAGCATTTAATTGCCAAAGGAAGCCAAATGTGAGTCTGGAAGTCAGTACACATTTCCCGTACAGCCCTATCAATGGCTTCCCAGTTGTATTTGCTTTCAAGTAAACTTCACAACACAACCATTTCATGAAACTTTCAAATATGATAGGAAATTCCCCAGTGTTTGTATAACCTCTCTTGGGTGTGCTGGGTCTTCAATATTACAGTTAGATCTTTGGGATACTGACCTCTATGTGTACATTGCCATATATAGTGAAGTTAATATGCTAATGAATTACAACAATGTATAACTTTTTTAGGTTTCATTTTACAGTAGTCCCTAGAGGAGCTGCAGAATTGCCACTCCATTTTACACAGTATATATACGTCTCCAAATAAAAGAGACTCCAGCTCAGAAGAACATACACTCTAAACAGACAAGAGGGACTGCAGGATGAGAGGCATGCAGAGATGAGATGGCACATTCATTTTCTCACAGCAGCTGAGAAAGAAATAGATGCCAGACATCTGAGCCTAGGCCAGTGCCCTGTTGAGCAAGCTGTACTACCTCCTAACAGCAAAGCTGCAAATGCCTTAACAACGGATGTTTTCTCAATGTTTCCAAAGTTTGTGAAGCTAAAAGAAAGGCTTTGCAAGATAACACGTATGTATCTCTTGCATCTTCCAAGTACCTATGTGTTCAAGCTTCATCTCCCTGTGAAGACAAATCTCCATACTATCAAAGGTACTGCTTGTAGTAAGATGTCAACACAAAGATCTGATCTGAAACCTTATTTTTATTTCTGCAGTGATTTTCCTGGCTACAAAAGACAGATTCCTTTTTTCCCCCATCTATTAAAGATTGCTTTTGTTTCCTGCTTTTTCCTTAAGAAACAAGAAAAATTCCTTTACTTCATTATCAAGTTTATTCCAATCTTGGACCTTTTTAATGCCAATGACACTATGCAGGAATATACTAAAAAACTACAATGCCTTGGAAATAAAGCAAGACCTGATGAAATATATGTCCTTTTCCTTCACGTCAAGTGCTTAGAATTAGCAAAAAAAGAGGCAAAGGGATACACCACAATCTTCTATGCAGTTAAAAACTGCTATGTACCAGGAAAGCATAAATACTGAAGATAAGAGCATTCTCCTCACACCAGAGTGCTAACTCAGCTTTGTGCTCCTACACACCCTATGAAATGGGGGTGTGGAGGTATACATATGTCCATACAGTAACAGAATCAATAGCCTCTCACTTCTCATAGCTGGAGCACTGCTGCCCCAGACATTTTGAAAGGTCAAAACTGCAGGGCAGAGGTGGGGAGACACATGATTTTTCCTTCAAAGGATGTGTGTCAAAGAGCTACCAAAGAAAAAACAGATAAAAGATATGAACAGGAACATAATTTCTTATTTTTTATTTTCATTTTGTGTCCTTCTAAAACCCAGCAAAGTCACAAATCTTAAGTGGTCAGGGAGTAAGCCTGTTGCAATGGTAGTTCTGTTTGGGATGGGTTGGCTGGAAGCCTCCCCCCGTGCCACAGCATCCCCATTGCTGCAAGCCCTGTGGAGCGCTTGGCTGCTTGTGCTAGGTGTTGCACAGATGTTTTGTGAGCTGCTGTCGCTTAATCACAGTCTTTGGAACTATTACTGTAATGAAAACCCAATTATTGCAGACATGTATTGCATGTATTTTGGTGCACATATTAACCTCTTCTTTCGTGGGATAACTTTTGTTGATGGCTGGCTTTAATGCCAATTATTTCATTATCCATTTTTCAAGTAAGCAGAAGCAATAGAGAATGCTAATGCTGTTTAGTGGGGCGCTGACAGCATTAGTTCTCCTGTCATTTAGTCTCAAATGATGAAATTACAGACTAAGTTGCTTGAGTTTCATGGCTACAGACACTGAAATAGTTTCCAGTACAGAGCTTATAAATAACATCAGAAGTCCTGCTGTTTCACCTCCTGAGTCATTCTCTCAAAAGTCTTTAAAATTCATGATTCAAACAACAAGGCACAGGGAAAGCTTTCAGTCGGTTATTTCAGTGGCTAATTAAATGAGACTACAGTGTAAGGGAGACAATATGAAGTGTGCATTATTTCCTGTTTTGCTTAATGCATTTGAGAATTAATCCTCTGGATACACTAAACAGACTAAATTACAGCTCAGGATTATCACAGTTACTTTTGCAACGCATTAACCTTTCACTCATTGCAGCAGAGGACCAGTGACAGCTGAGGATTTAATCTAAACTTGCATGAAATCCTGTGAAATGAGGTCTCAGGGAAGGAAGCAGTTCTACTCCATAGAGCACAGGTTGACTAGACTAAAATAGTATCCTAAACAGCGCTTGACTGGAAAAAAACACAAACAGATGAAGCTTCAACAGTAAAAGGCACTCACTGGAAGCTCTTCCTCCACTCATCCACCCTCTGTCTTAAATCAGCAAGGCTTTTTTAAAAGAAGAAAATAAAAGGGTGAGTCTTCCTAGCTGGCACTGCCCAAACATGACCCCACACTTGCAGGCTGGCTACCTGGGATGGAGAAATGCTCTACAGGCTTACTAATCCCATTTTTGAACCTATTTACACCTCTGCCCGCCACAGCTCCGTGGCAATGCAGGGTGTGCCTGAGCATTTCATGTGGGCATGCTACGATTCTCGCTTCATGAGCTGCAGTAGTAGCACCCTGCCTCTCTTCGTTCACTATCTTCATACCATTGATGGCTTAATACGCTTCTATCACACCCTAACTCAGCAGCTTTTTCCCAAGCTGAAGAGTCCTCCTCATACAGAAACTATTTAACACCTCTGAGATTGCAGGCTGCTGGTGACTCTTCTTCTCCCTTTTCTAATGGTGTTTCACCATTCCTGAGATGAGAAGCCTAATACTGCCTGCAAACACCAGTGTGTGAATGGACTCATGACTGCAGCATACAGCAACACGTTACCTATGAAAACTTTCTGTTTCTTCTCTCTTCCTTCCCCAGCTGCACAAAACACTCTGCTTTTTACCATCCCTGGGCACTGAGTTGACAATTTCAGACAATTATCCACAGTGATTCCCAGATCTTTCTTCTTGAATGGATCCTGTTGTCGTGTATGCATAGCACATAAACTGCATTACTCTGCATTTATTGACACAAAAATGTCACTGGCTGTTGTATTGCTTAGGCGTTTTCTACTATAAGATTACTGTCACATTTTCACAGCATCAGTTCTGATATGAAAAATTTGAAGTAGTCATCAGCAAACTTTGCCAACTTGCTAGTCTTGCTATTCACTCCATTTGCAGCTAGCATGGAGTTTTGTGAACATCCAAAGTGCCAAAAAAAGGGGGCTGGGCAGCCTAATAAAGCCCTTCTCCATTATGAAGAGGACAATTTATTTCTACCTTCTTTTAATCAGGTATTACTCTGCAAGAGGAAAATACCTCTTATCTCACGGTAGCTTATTTCTTTAAAGGTCTTTGATCCAGGAGCTTTTGAAGACTCAACTGTACTTTGCTGACCAGGTCCAGCTACAAAAATGGTTATAAACTTCTCTGAAAAAGCCCTGCTAGATTGGTATGAGGCATGACTTCTTTCTTCAAAAGCTACACAGACTCTTCCATTACTTTCGTATTTTCTGTCTTTGAAGCCGTTCTCTTGGCTCTGTGGCCACCCTGGTTCAGTGATTCACAGATCCCTCTTTAGGGGATTCCCTACTTAGGGCATTTCAATTTAGAAGGGTTATATACCTGTAGTAGATGTCTGTATATGTATGTGTATATTATGTATATTTTAATATATTTTATTTCATTTGTGCTTTCTTTAAAATGAGGTATATGGCTACTTATATTATGTAGAGACTACTTAACAAAGTTGATAGTTTTAAAATTGGTTGTTGGAGTTATAAATCCTTTATATTTTGCATTCTCTTTTAAACACCGTGTGAGAGGGATGAAAGTCATTGCAAAATCAGCAATTTCTCTAATTTAGAATTCTTTTTCATGTTTTTGTTTATGCCTCAGCTCAGCAAAGCAGTTAAAGTTTGAGCATGTGATTTATTTTAATGCCATTAAGCTTTAAATGTCACACACGAGGGTCAAGTGAAGACTGGGACCCATGTAAACCATCTTTCCTAATCAAATGTATTTCTGTTTGTCTCTGTACTCTCTGTATAACTGCACCATGTAGCTGATGTTATAAACCTGCTTAGAAACCCGGCATATTGAAGTGCTTTCTTCACCATCCTCCATTAGCCAAAGAGCTTCCCTCTAAAGCCCAGGGGTAGACCATTGCTCCACCCTGTGCCAACAGCTTCCAAACCACCCCAGAAATTCAGTGGAAACAGGCACCCCCTGGATGGTTTGAAGTTCGGATGTGGGGAGCGGGAACCATGAAAGTGACCCACTTATTGGGGGTTTGAGCAGCATTTCTGTTTGCAGTAACTGTTTGCATTCATTTACATTTTCAATACATTCAAGAAGCTTCCTTGTATTTTACAATCAAAGGAGCTATTTCCTAAGCCAAACTCGCAATCCAATTTAATGCAAGCCTTTAGGTCTGCTTTCCCAGAGGACGCTGGAGATTGAAAGGAAACATGCAAGATTCCACTGAAGTTCCCTGCAAGCTCTAACCTCCCCTCCTAGATATGATCACAACTGGATGTTTAATCACAAAGTACCTGTAGGGTCCTCCCCAGCGAGTAGCCAACTCCTAGAAACGCCAACATTCATGGGACCCAACTAAGCAGAGCTCTCTTCTGCCCAGATGGTGAACAAAGCCTGTTAATGACCACTCTGGTGCTTAACTAGTTATGAAAAAAACAAATGGTCACCCTACTTTAAGTAAAACACAACCTAAGCACACTACGACTCTGTTACATTTTATATCACACAAACAGCAACTGCATTTATACAACCACACCAACAGGACAAGCAAGGGTTTTTACTGTCTCTTTTCTGTCATACCCCATTGAGACTATAAAACTCTTCAAGGTCATGTTGGATTTTAGATGTAGGACCATTAGACAAGGCTGGAAGAATACTATGGCTACGACAATAAAGTATCCTTCAAAATATCTGTGGTTACTTTGATTAATGCATACTTGAGTTTTAAACCAATATAAGATTTCCTAATAAAAGTTAGATGCTCCAGGTGTTGGTGATTAAACACCTCTTTCATTTGATCTACAGACTAGTATATATTTAGCTAGTTCATTATGAATAGAAAAACAGAGACGTACTTGAAACAAAGTTCAGATCTGATCTTATTGCAAAGTTCAGGGCTGTTCAGATCTGGGAGTTTTGAGTCATTTCTGAAACAAAGCTGTAGTAATCCTCCCCATTCTGGTCTACAGATCACGTTGTCCCACAGGTTGTGAACACAAAGCAGCAGGAAGGGAAATAAGCAATTCTAACGATTCAATGTTCTTAAGCAATAAATTGCATATTTTTGTCAGCAAAGCTGCAAAGAAACAAGATACTTTAACAAAAAAAAAAAAAAGAATTAAGGTACAGCGAGGACACCTGCTGCAACACTGTTGTCCGCAATCTCAAAATCTTCCTCTGTTTTAATGTTTCATGAAATTACATGGGGCCCCATTTGGAAAAGAAAAGGGGAAATTAAAGGATTTCTGTCCTTTGAGGGAGGGAAGGACAGAAATTCCTCACACCTGCTCTGACTCTGCAGTGTATCACTAACTGTATGTAGACCCTGGCTAATCCACAGAACAGAACTAATCCTAGAAGAAGAGTAAATAAAGCAATGTCCCTAACTAGCATGATTCTTCCAACCTGTAAATTTGAGTTGCTGTGATAGCTATTTTACCACAGTGCATACACAGTGACTTGTCAAAATGCAAATATATTAAGAGTGAAACAGAAGTCATACAAGCTTAGAAAGAACACTAAGAGAAGCTGACAATTACTTTTAAGTTGAAAGGTTAACCTGCTTGCTTTCAGCGACAGAGCCTCAGTCCTACCAGTAAGTGCAAATAGCATTTGCCTTAAAGATAGGCTTACTGCATTCTCTGTATTACCATGCACAGAACATGCTGTTTTCTTACAAATTTGAGAGTTTTTTGTTTTCATTCAAATTAAATCTATATGGGCGAAGGCCCCATTTAAAACATGGAAAACAAAGACTGGTTGGGTGAAACTTTACAGAAGCAGAACAAGGCACCAGCATGTCCAGCTGCCCTGAATGCCAAGCTGTGAGTGTAGCTTTGAAAATCCTCCTCCAGATGCCATCTGACTATCTCCATCGCAATCATATTTCTGCACAAATCAAGGAACAATACATATTTTTCACCATTTGGGAATAAAAATGTCCAACGCCTCATTTTAAATTATATGCTCATGTTTCTCAGTGCAGCTTTTACAGAAATTTCATGAGCAGCTACAAATGGCACAACGTTCTACGTATGATGCAACAAACGTGGATAATTTGATAACAGTGACCAGACTCTACGCAATACAAAGTAAACAAACCTCTATTAGTTGAAACACTCCCTACTAAGGGTTGTCAGGCATTGGGACAGGCTGCCCAGGGAAGGGGTTGAGTCACCGTCCCTGGAGGTATTCAAAAAGCGTGTCAACAAGGCACTTCAGGACATGGTTTTAGTAGGCATTGTTGATGGTTGGACTTGATGATCTTAAAGGTATTTTCCAGTCTAAATGATTCTATGATTCTACCATCCTTCTGATATATTGTGCCCATGCTAAAACTTAGAGCAGTGTTTACAGCTGTATAAATTGAAGCCATTTTGATTTGGATTTAGTCAAAGAAATCAAGTGCAAGCACTCTCTTGTAAAGCTGTTTATGGTGCTACATTCAAACACCACCTATAGACTAATGCAAAGGGGAAAAAGAGCCAGTGATGATGACTGTTAGCAGCCTAGAGCAAGATTATTACCAAATGATTATAATTATTTTAATATAGAGAAGATAGAATTTAATACATTCCTTCAAAAAAATTCTTAATCTCTGCATTGCTATGCTTACCTTTCATAGGAGAAAGATATGCTCCCCAAATGCAAGTTTTCATAATCAGAATCCCATTCGACAGGCACTCAGGGCATTAAACCCAGATTAGATGGATTAGATATCCATCCTCATCAACCTGCCTTCCTTTTAATTACTGCACTAATACACACTTCTCAAATCAATTAAAATGTTTCCTATACTATGTTCATCATTAAGAGAAGTCTGAGAATATAGATAAACCTTACAGTCTATCAAAAAGTTCAAAGTACTCAGGTTTCATTGGAAAAGAGTAGATATGACCATTGGTTCCTTTCAAATACAAAAATTGAAGACTTTTTTTACACAGCAAACATATACATATACATACACATACACATACACCAACCCACACATAATTTAAAACATTTCAGGAGCCAAATGTGCACTTGCTAAATAGAATGGCATGGTATAAACTCAAAGGACTGCAATGACTACTCAGTCAAACTGGAATTACAGGTGTTACCTAAAAATAACATCTGAATGAAAAATTTTTACACTCTGGCCAATATTTATTTCACTTTTACATCCTCACTTTAAAACTCACAGGCATTTGATAGTAACAAAAGAAAAAGAGGATGATTTTTGTCTCTTTAAGATCCATTGTTGCAAAATAGTGTTGCATGATTATTGATTGAATAGTTTCCACTTCCCACTCCTACAAAGACTGACACAGAAGAAGAAAAACCGGCAGGTCTCATTAGTCCTGGGTAGCCCAACCGTAGCCTTAGCTAGTATCAGATTCCTCAGAAGAGGTGCAAAAAAAAGTACCACCTTTTCAGAAATGCAGCCATTGAAATCAGAATGCATTGAGTGAAGAAGGGAAAACTTTCCCCCATCACGTATTCTTTTCAGGGTCAAAAAATAGACAAGTGAGACTTTAAATAAGTAACTCATTCCAGGTAAGTACAGTCAAATCGTTCCCCGGCTGACAGACTGCCATCACATCCCACTGCTGCCAGCAGGGTCCACAGCTGTGACTCCAAAGGTGGCTCTGGGTTTGGAAAAACATGGTATAGCAGAGAAGGCAATAATAATTACTTCAATAATTAGATTCTGTCTTGTGCTGCGTATTGAGAGGTCAAGGCTTGTCTGGAATTAGATGAGGCACCCAGAGTGCCTTTACAGCTATCTATTTCAGTGAATGGAGCAGCCAAATATCCTCTTCTTGAAACAGTGGAAGAGCAATCACACTTTTTCCTGTCTCAATGAATTTAAAATATACTGCAAACCAAAAAGAAAGAGAACGACCAGAGAAAAGCAGCAAAAGGCATGGAATAACACTACCCACGACGGGGGCATTTATTCAATATTGCCTGATTAATTTGCCACAGAAAGGATGCTCTCCACCTAAAAGAGGGAGGCAGCTGGTTTTGCCCAGGTAAGCCATAAGGAGGGCTGAGACAGGGGCCCAAACCACGACTCACACAGGTCAGGGAGATGAAGCCAAAACATGGCTGGCTGGGGAGGACCGACTGAGCTGGCTCGGCAGGCAGGAGCTCTCATGCCCGTTAAATTATTACAGGAGTGTTTCTTAGCACTCTTAGCTCAGGCCCAGGGACCACCCGCAGTCCCTTCCCTCTTGCTCTCTAATTAGAAACCTGAAGTCATTACTTGGGCCAAGGGATAGTGAAATGAAATTGTCACTAGGTTGAGTATACCGAGTGAAAAAGTTTTTAAAGATAACAAGATAATGTTCTCAAAAACATTGCACCATGTATCAAAATCATTTTACCATTAATAGATTTCCTGGCAGCTACTTGTCTGACCAAAAGAGAGGAGCTGCATGGAAAAGAAGAAAGCAAGCAGATGACATTTTTAACTGTGTGATGATCCCTTCTTTTCCCCAAGCATCCTGAAACAAAAGACATAAATGCAGAGTGCTTAGAGCTTCAACAGCATCCAATGCACGTGCTTTTAATCATGACTGCACATGAACATCTGCCCCAAAATCTAGCCAGCAGGTTTTGGTGGACAAGAAAAGTACCCATAGTACTTACGAACTAAAGGAAGAGGCAGGCAGTCTAATTAAATTTCCTCAATGCTTCCCATTTAGCACATCTTAGGGATTTAAAATTAAAGAAGTGTATAAATTGGGATGTTTTCAAGATTAAGATATCTAAAACTCGTCGATTAGCTGCACAATGAAATCTGTTTCTTAGCTAGAACTTAGAAGGGCTAAAATTGTTCAGGCCAAGAAAACAAGCTGCTGCAGCAGAGTGTTGAAGCCCTGACACGTTCAGCCTGTGGTTCTCACACTTCAGCACAGCGAGAGAGGGAGAGCTGCCCTGTCAGACCCGATCTCCATGCTGCTGGCGGTTACAAGCTCGAGAGTAATGGTGGCTGGAGACCTAATAACAATTTTCAAGGCTGGCAGTGGCAGGACCTAATAACAATTTTCAAGGCTGGCAGTGGCAGTTCTATGCAAACAGCTTAGGAACCTCCCTCGCCCTTTTGCATGGGGAAAAAAACACCCCAAGAATTAACCTAGGCTTTGCCAAAACTAGGGATTTTAGCTATTAGTGGCCATCTTTTTCTGCAGCTTTCTGTGTACAGGCTGTGAACAGAGACAACAAAATGAGAATGCACTATGGCTTGCCCAAAACCAGTATAGACTGTGTAGAGGCAAACTGCAGCCTACAAGACTGCTGCCTGTTTCTCCAGGGGTTACTATTAATGCAAAGGCCCAGGTCAGTCTGCGAGATGCACTGGTTAAAGCCTGAGTGCAAGAAAAACAACAACTGCCCAGCTTTCAGCAGTGTTTTTCTAAAGACGTCTTTTGGTGATATTTGTAGCATGTACACGGGGCCTTAATTCTGCTCTGAAATACAAATGAAAAGATACTTTATAACTTTTCTTTTTTATTTCAAACTCATTCAGCTTATTTCGGGGTCTCTGTAATTTGGAAGCAAAGGGCTGCTGCTGCAACATCTCATCTGCTTGCAGATTCAGTTATCATTTTTAAAGCACAGAACAGAAGTAATACACAAGGTGTCAATAACAATTGTTGGTACCATTAATATTTCCTGATTATGTCTGGCCTAAATCTGGAAACCAACTAAAAGATTATTTCATTTGAAAGTAGCTAGCCTAGAAAGCTGAAAGCCTAAGACTCTACACAGCTCTACCCCAGCCACTTCACCTTCCCTCTCCCCTTTCCCTTCCCATCTGCGTTACACTGCCTTTCAGCTCAGGCCAAGTGCTGCAGTGGGAAGCTGCAGGCACCGGGCTGCAGGACGAGGGCCTTGGCTTTAAATTATACAGAGACAAAGGCTCAAAGGAAAGACTGCATCATAATTTACATCTAACACTTTAAATAACACACAGAACATTCCTGCATCTAAAAGGCCACTGACTGTAAAGAGTACCTGGATTATTTAACACTATTTATACTATATGCAGACTAGCACTACTTAGAACATAAAACCAGATGAACTGGGAAAAACCCCAAAAGTTCAGCCAGCCTGCTACCCGCTCTCTGGTAGCAGCCAACATTGTGAGAAAGAATGGGAGAAACAGGGTCTCTTCCTTCAGTATACCTGTCCAGCCATCAGCAGATTAAGGATTTTCTGAATAGGAACTTGCACTCATATCACTGTGTTGGACAGCCTTTGCTGGACCTTTCTCCCATGCAGTAGTCCATCCTTTTCAAATTTACGTTTGATTCTGGTCTCCAAAACATCTTATGGTACTGATTTCCTCCATTCAATTATCCATTTTCCAGAGAAGTGTGACTTTTTGTCTTAAGTCTGTTCTCTGGTTAGTGTTGATGCTCTGATCCTCTGGTTAGATTATAAAAGGTGAATTGTTATTCTCTATAATATAATAGAGCACTATCTATAATGTAATATTACAGAGGATAACTATTCATCTTTTCTGTGCTGTTCATATATGTCTCTCATGTACTTTTCATTTTTCTTTCCAGAGATGATGATAGTTTTGTTGGTGGCTTCCACCTTAAGTCATGACAGGACAATCTGATAAAACCTGGAACTAGCCTCCTTTGTGTCTGCATCAAATTCCAGAGAGTACCTTATACAGTATAAAGACTGGTTTACTTTGATTAAACTAATAATTTGTAACCCATATTACCTTGCTGCAGTAATACATGATGCAAAGAACTGCAGTTTCATGGAATCCTTAAGACAGGCAGACAAGGAAAGGCAGAGCTGGGAAAAACTGGGTTTTTCATTTTGTAGCAAATGACACAATTCTGCTTTTCTCTTTTCCCAACTCAAATGAAAATAAAAGGCACCCCAAACTTTTCTCACAAAGTGAAATAAAACGGTAAACCCAAAGAGCCCAGTCATGCACATTTTCTTGACTTACTACATATGTGACACAAAAACCTTAAAATACTAGTTTCTACCATTGTTCTAAATTTTAACTAAATGTTTATTCTTAGTGGAACTCACCATTCTGTTATTTTCCATTCTAATCTCATCAAAATAGATCTTGTTTATACAGATCAACATTTTCTTTCCTTAAGACTTAAAGAGCTAATCTACCTACAGAAACTAGTTCTGCAATGCATTCTAACTCTGAAGAAACCCCAAAACATACACCTAGGATCAATGTTTTTAATGTCAGACACAAAAGCACTGTGATCTCCAGATGCTACCAGAACATAGTATGGTCCAGCACCTCAGTCTATGTCCTCATGATGGCTCCCTTTGAACTAACTTTCTGATCCTATAAACAATGTATAAAAGTTCAAAGTTATGTTAATCACTAAGGACACCAGAAGAGACAAAGAAAATGTTGTATATTATAAGGTTGATCCAAACTGGATGGTCAGTGTACTCAGGGAGTAAAACATGGAAGGAGATATAGAGTGGGGCACCACAGGGGTCTGAGGCTATTTGGTATTTTCATTATAGACAAAAACAATGGAGCAGAGTCTTCCTACACTAAGAGATGACACTAACCAGGGACGTATAGCAGGGACACTGAGAGCATGATGAGAATTTGTTACGTGATCTTCACTAATGAGACACTTGAAAAAAAAATCCAGGATGAAGATCAGAAGGGGCAAGTATAAACTACTCTACCAAGAAAGGAAAAAATCAACTTCACATAAAAACCTGCTGCAAGATGAAAGAAATAACCATGTCTCTGGGTTCATAATGGAAAGAAAAGAGAGCTAATGCACTTAAATTGCAGCAGGCAAGACTTAAGCTAGATACTAGAAAAACCTCCCTAAGCACTTAGAATAGAACTGGGACATACCAGCTGGTCTATAATGTTTCCATTATAGTAAGTCTTCAAGAACAGCATAAACAAACGTGAAAGAAATGACACAGGCATTCGCGAGACCATGTTGGAACGGAGGATGTTTAGAGGCTCTCTAGAGACCTTCTTGCCAGCTCTGTGGTTCTTTGAAATCTCATCTGTTTGTATGCATTTCTGAATTAGCTCCTTAACAGACTACAGATCTTCTTTCTCTGGCACTTGACTTGACCCATGGCTATGGCCAAGTTTGGCCTGCAAGGCAGAGGGAAATTCAGGATCACTACTCCAAGTGAACTTTGCATGCAGCATTAAACTAGACATCAAACTTCTGGAGTAACCTTGTTGCATTTTACAAACAGTCTAGAAATAAGAACTTTACATCAGAAAAATGTCCCACTCCTAAGTGTTTCACATGAACTGCAATGCACGTGTGTGTGTAAAACTGTTCTAAAAGTCTTTCCTCTAGAATTTTATGGAGTACAAGTCATAAAAATTTTTGAAAATCACTTCTGTGACTTCACTGGTGCTCAGAGATGAGCAACTGAGCACTGATGTTTCTCAGCCTGCTCCCAGCACCTTCCACTGTGCTTTGGTTGTTGTTGCTGTGGGTTTGGATTTGGGGGGGGGGGGGGGGGGGAAGCAGGCAGGCAATCCAGACAACTCTTGTTTAGGTAAAACCACTTTACTTTAGGATTCTTCACAATAACCTCTGTCCTCAGATAATTTTAGTTTTTCTGTATCGTATCTCTGATTTACTTTTGTAAGTTACTTCCAGTAGCTTCCAGCTGGTGACGTGTTTGTATGTTACACATCCCCAAGGGAATTTGGGATAGCTGTAAAATGCCAATTCTCTAAACCCTCATGTCTCGGCTTGTAAGGATGGAGAATCTACCCTTTGAGAAACCAAGCTGCTCAACTTCTTTCCCCTCCACAATGCCACATTAACGGTTTTCAACTGCTTCCAATTTTAAAACCCATAAACATTTTCTAGCACATGGATGATCCCAACCGACAACAGATGGATAATCAAGACCACTGACAACAAACTTGCTCTCTTCTTAGTAGCAGATGAAGTTGTACATTTTTAGGAGTAATCCACAATCCCTCAGGAGTCTGGAGACCAGACTCTGAAAATCCCTGCTTTCAGCTATTTCTTTACTTTAGCTTTTTTTAAAAACAGCAGCAACAACTGCAAAAATTCTGCTGTCCCAGAAGGTCATTGCTCAGGTTTAATATAGTTAATAGAACTGAACTGTTTTAAAATCCAGTTTAGCCAGCTAAGCAACAGGAAAAGTGCCCATTTTCTTTGGTGGATTTCCAAGCCTTAAATGGTGATTGAGACAGCACTCCGTCACGGGCCCTGCAAACAGTCGAGAGCTGTGGACAGACTGGCCTTGATGGGTAATAATTCTTAATAAGGTTTTCTGGCTCTTTGGATGGAGAATTTGAATAAACTGCTGCTCATGTTGAGGTGCATGCTTTGTTCTTGCAGACAGATTTGTTTACGTGTCCCCAGAATACATTTGTAGGAAGTTCTTTCCACATACGCTGCTATTTAATTTACACGCATCCACAACATTTGATCAGGTAAAGCTGCTCTTGTGCTAAATAAATGCAAGGTCTGATGATTCCAGCAGAAGATGGACCAGCTTAATTAGGAAGGTATTGAAGACTCTTTCCTCTTTATTGTACCTTACAGACAAAAATAGCCCCTCAGCACACCTCTGGTAACTGTTATCATTAGGGAACCTGAGGAAGTATATATTGTTCAGTGATGATGGCAGCTGATGTCAGAGCCAGAACAGTAACCTCGTACCTTCTCTCTTGCATTCCTACACAGCCCACGATCCTTTCTTGAAGATTTGCCACTACAAAATACAAATGTATATTCAGTTTCTTTCACACTTAAGTGTTTTTCTGTGGTCTATTCCATGACTGAATTGACAGGAATTGTTCCATGAAAACACATAGAATGTCACTGGAAAGAGAGATATCCAGGAAAAAAAATGGTGCTCAATAAATTCTGCTCTTCTGAAATTCAGCAGCACTGTAGACCAAATCTGTCAAATCAGTTTTGAAGACAAACAGTTAGAAAGTTCCCATTCTGAAGTTCATAAATGTTAACAATGTCCTGGAGGGACTGCCACTGAAATAATTTTGAACTTGCTCCTTTAAGGAAGATGTCTCTATAAATGATTCCTGAGCTTTGTATTTGTTCAGCTAGGTCTACTATCAAAAGCATTCTTCAGAAGCCTCAGACATTTACACCTAAAATGTCACCTGCAAATGAAAGCGTGATGTGTTTGCTGCTTAAGGAAGGGACAAGTTTTCCGAGTAATATCTGAAGCTCTGTCACTGAAAAGCTTTCTGATCCTGGATCAAAAACATACTTGGTTCAAACCTCCAATGTGCCCTGCACAGCCAGTCAAGATGTTTTTACAGCCTCCTTTCCACATAAAACTTTTAGATTGCTTGGGAAAAAAATGCTGTGGAAGTGCTATATTATTTGCTATATTGGCTATAATGAGTAACAGAAGAATAATAAGAAAGTAATCGCTGTGGTTTAAACTTTAAAGTAACTCTCAGGTCTCTGCCTGGCAGCAGAGTTGGGGAGAAGGGGGAACAGGTACTACTTATGGTACAGGAAGATGAAATTAGGCATTGTTTAAGTAAATGGGGCAAATACAAATAAATGGTACTGGATGGGCTGCATGAGGGAGCCGGCCAATGCCACTGAGAGGGTGCTTTCTATCATCTCGGAAAAGTGGCAATCAGGGGAAGTCCCCAATGACTGAAAAAAGGCAAATGTTCTGTCCATTTAAAAAAACAAAAAGCAGCAGGATCCAGAGACCTATAAGCCAGACAAACTAACCTCAGTTCCCAGGAACTTTATGGATTGGAGTGGTAGAATAAAGGTGGGTGGAAAACTCACCAGACCACTGGGCTCAAAGGGTAGCCATCAAGAGTTTGAGGTCTAACTGGTGGCTGGTTATGAGTGGTATCACCCTCAGGGGTCAATCCCAGGCCAGTAGCCTTTGCATCTTCAGAAACCACCCAGATGACAGGGATGGCCCACATCATTAAATTTGTGGAAGGAGCAGTTGTGTATGCTGGAAGGCAGAGCTGCTGTTCAGAGAGCTCAAAATCCAGGAGTGGCCCGACAAGGACCTCAGAAAATTCAGCAAAGACAAAACCAAAGTCCTGTACTGGAACAGGACAACCCACTGGAACAGGACAACCCACTGGAACAGTACAGGCTGGAGGTGCGCTAGCAGGGTAGCAGCTCTGCAGAACAGGACCTGCAGGACCTGCTGCACAAGAGGCACCAGTGAAACCTCGTGGCAATGAAGGGAATAGATGGGCTACATCAGCAATAGAGTAGCCAACAGGTCCAAGGAAGTGTTTTTTTCTAAATATTGTATCTTCTTTTGGGACTTCAATACAAGAATGGTGTGAACCATGTGGACAGAGAGGACTCAAACTTACATAATTACCCTGGCTGGATGATCGGCTTGTTCTCATCATTCTTTATCATTCCAATAGCAATTACATCAGCTGTGTTTTGTTGTAATTTTAAACTTGATTCCAAACCACCAGTGGAAACTCTGAATAGTTGAGGATGTACCAAGCCCTGAAGAATCCTATTAGAAACACTCATCATATGACTTCATATAGGAAACTACTTGGAGAGCTGCAAGCCAGATCTTAATCCTTTTAACCTGTGACCCTCCCATCAAGAGCAGCTTATGCATGGTCTTCTTGGAATGCTACTGAAAGGTTTATTTTTTATTCAGTTTTCAATACTGATGCCATTACAGTTTGTTTTCCAGGAATGAAATCCATGAATCCACAGACATTTCTGCTGTTGTTTCTAACAGCTATTCTGGATCATTACACATTTGGTGAGAAATCTCCCAACATTTCCAATGTGTCTTATTTTTCATACAGTCAAATTCTAAAAAGGTAAAAAAAAAAAAAAAAGAGAGAATCACATTTAACTTTCACACTTTTCCATTGGCAAACACTTTCCACCTCCATCTTCCTTACAGAACACAAATTACACACACACACACACGCCTTTTTTTTCTATTTACTTCATTATTTGCATGAGCTTCAGTGAAGTAGGGGACAGTTCTAGGAATAACACTTAACTAACTTGTACTTCCAAACTGCATATTTAGCATGTTAACACTGAGGTCTCTGTGTTAATGTAGGACACTTGTTATTTTAGGATCAACAAATGGCAAATGCTTCCATATGAAAAGAATATTCCCACCCACAGAAACAGAATTCAGCTTTCCTACGCAGCAAACAATAGAGAATTAATATGCCTCTCAGAGGCACAGCCAGAATAAAACCAACCACACCCCAAATCCAAATGAGATTCTCAGTTAGATATTTTCAGTGTTTCTTTTCTGAGACAGAGCGTATTCTCCTACTAACAAGGTGAGTGGCAGGAGCAAATTTATTGATGGTTTTTGAAATATTTAAAAATTTTGTGTGCTTACAGAAGGAAACTATTTATAACAGGGTCTTTTACACCAATCCACCTCATGTAATTTTTTGAAGAGTAAGCATCTAAAAGTAAGGAAAAAATTCAACCTTACTGATACTCACGGAAGGAACAGTGACAAAATAAGAGAAAGAAGGCCACTAGCCAAAAAGTGCAAGAACCATTAGAATTTATGATTTTATTTGAAACACCTTAATTTAAGTTTTCATTACTAGATTAACAAGCTTGTTTAATATTTGTACAGTGTTGAATGCAGTGGAACATTTTTACTTCTTCTAGGATTCTAAAAGCCAATCAGAATGTCAGTGTTTTAAACTAATTTATTGTAATATTCATATAAGATTATTTTAAAGCTGTCTTGCCTCAGTTTTTTGAAAGATAAATGTAAATGCTATGTAATATCAGCTGCTTAACCCATGTGCTGTAATTCTTAGCTTGTGATCACCAAGAAAACTTTGTCAAATAAACTGCATCACAGATACTGAAGAAAAGAGAATAACTAGAAATAAAATAAGAAATTCAAGCTGTTCAGCACTGTATGATAGAGTTTTGCAGATATTTTTGGTTTCACGGTTCAAATTTCCTCTGGGATTGGCAAGTTAACAATAGTTCTATTTTTTTAATTGTAATCAGGATTACCTAAACATTGTACAAATCAAACAAAAGCTTTTGACATTCAAAAAGCTAGTCTGTTTGAAATGGGTGAGGCTTAAATGGGGAAGGAGGCATTTAATTATAGAAAATGCTTGTAAGATTTACTGGCAGATTCACAGATTTTTTAAGGCCAGCAAGACCCATTACCATATAATCACACCTTCCAAATAACACATGGCAAAGAACCTCACCTTGCATCTGCTGCATCAAGCCCATTCCTCCTGATTGAATTACCCTTTACTTTTTGAAGGACAGCCAAGTCTTGTTTTACACATTCAAAACGATGGAGAATTCACCAAGTCTGCAAGGTGCTTCTGTAGCTCTCTAACCTTATTGGAAGAAGGTGTTTGCTTTCTTCCACTTTGAATTTGTTTAGACTCAGATAGACCGAATTGCTAACAGACTATTTTTTAAAACAAGGGAGAAAGGCACTGTAATTAGACAAATCGCTTCCCAGCCTAATATGTATGCTGTAGTTGAGTCATCACTTAATATAGTTTTGCATAAATGGAGAGAGATTTAAGGTCTCCTGTTTCTCACTGTAAGGTAGGATTTCTAGACTTTCAAGTCTTCCTGCAGTTCTTTTGTGATCTTGCTCTTACTAAAATGTCACTAATATTGAGTGAAGTAAAACCACTTAGTACTACCTGCTAGCAATTGCAGCATTCACCCTTGATTGTGTCAACCTTTCTCTTCTTAGTATTTCTATCAGTCTCTAATAAAATACTCTTAAAACATATTACTGAAGAGTGGGACTTCATAGTTAAGGTAGACTTCAGCAAGTTCATTCAGAAGTAGTCTTCATTTTTGTCAAAATAAGTGTGAATGAGCAGTTTTCAAGTATTTGCTACAATCATGAATTATTTTGCCCCAAAGATGACACATTATTTTTGACTTGACATGACCACCCTGTGCCCTCACATTAGAAATGTACATGCTCTAATAAGAAATATATTAAAGAAGCCCTCTTAAAACTACCAGTAAAATCTGCATTCAGGCACTGTGCCTAATCACCCAACTCCATCCTTCTCTCCAACAGTACTATCCCAGCTGAGTATTTGCATGGTCTGTGTCTAATCTACGTGAAACAAAAAACCTTGCAATTCTGATGCTTCCTGTTAATTATTAGAAGTAGCCCAATACTCCAATATGCCAAAACAAGACTCTAGCCCAAGCAGAACAAAGGTGGAAAGAATTCTATATAAAGTATGGTCAAGCTTGTCTGGTAGTCAAATAGCACATCTAATAAGAAAACATACCATAATTTACAGACTAGTCCTTTCATTAAATGATTAGTCTCAAAGACCTTATTAACTTTATTAAAAGCAGAAAAAGGCCATATGAAAGGCTAATATAACTGAGATATGTTAAACTACAAGCCTTTTAAGGTATCCACCTTCATAAAAAGTTGCAGCATATTAAATTTGTTTAATTACTCTAGAGTAATTTCTAATTTCAAATGCCTATTTTATGGAACAATGACAAATTAGAGCATAGATAAATTATTTTACAGATTAATACACAGAGTTCTTTCTGCGATCAAGATTTTAAATGGTTCTAATAGCTGTAGCACTTATAGTAGGTTCTTTAAGTGCCAAGCAATTATAATTGTTCTCTTAGCATACTGGTTTAATTTAATACCTCCCAAGTTGCAGAAAATTTGACTTCTGCAAGAACACACTCATTCACCATATTTCCTTTTGGAATGATAAAGTAAGATATTTAAAAGGAGAGGAATGACCTGGAAAAAGCAATACAATATTGCTAATTATCACACAACAGTGCTGGTATATCTCAGACTTACTGAGATCAAGACTCAGACAAGACATAGGTGTACACCATAAGCCCCTTACCACTCATTTCCACAAAAAAATAAATCAGGCCCATAGTGGCTGGTGTTGGCGGTGTGCTTCAACACTTGTCCAGAGCAGTGGGAACTCAGCAAGTACAAAAATGTAGCATCTGTGGAGTAACTAAAATTATCTAAGTACTTATAATACTATGCATAAATCTGGTTCTGCGGGTAGTGTTCAGGAGTTTTGTCCAACTTTTTGCTCCATGAGTGAGCAGGAGACATTTCATTTGTGTTAGTCACTTGGTCAGATAACTGGAGCTCTCCACATGATAAACATCTCAGATTATGAATCACTTAAACGCTACGTATTAAAGTGAGGAAGTTAAGTTTAATGTCTATTTTTAAGGAAACGTTTTTCTCTTCCCCTCATCCTGTAGGAAGGTCTTTGTCAAGTGCAACATCCCTCACCTGTGCACAATAAAGCCAAAGGCTTTTCAGCATTGGCCTATGAAGTCCTAGAGTATGTAAATCTGATTTTTCCTCTTTTTCTTTGCAGTTTTTATTCTTTTGGTGTATTGGTTTTGTGTGGCAAGGTTTTGGTAGCGGGGGGGGTTCTTCTGTAAGAAGCTGCTGGAAGCTTCCCCTGTGTTCGAGAGAGCCCATACCAGCCGGCTCTAAGACGGACCCGCCGCCGGCCAAGGCCGAGCCAATCAGTGATAGTGGTAACGCCTCTGTGATAACATTTTTAAGAAGGAAAAAAAGTTGGGACGGCGGTATTCGGCAGCCAGAGAGAGGAGTGAGAACATGTAAGAGAAACAACCCTGCGGACACCAAGGTCAGTGAAGAAGGAGGGGGAGGAGATGCTCCAGGCGCCGGAGCAGAGATTCCCCTGCAGCCCGTGGTGAAGACCATGGTGAGGCAGGCTGTCCCCCTGCAGTCCATGGAGGTCCACGGTGGAGCAGATATCCACCTGCAGCCCGTGGAGGACCCCACGCCGGAGCAGGTGGGTTCCCGAAGGAGGCTGTGACCCCGTGGGAACCCTGCGCTGGAGCAGGCTCCTGGCAGGACCTGCGGATCTGTGGAGAGAGGAGCCCACGGAGCAGGTTTTCTGGCAGGACTTGTGACCCCGTGGGGGGCCCACGCTGGAGCAGTCTGTGCCTGAAGGACTGCACACTGTGGAAAGGACCCATGCTGGAGAAGTTCGTGGAGGACTGTCTCCCGTGAGAGGTACCCCACGCTGGAGCAGGGGAAGAGTGTGATGAGTCCTCCCCCTGAGGAGGATGAAGCGGCAGAAAATAACGTGTGATGAACTGACCGTAAACCCCATCCCCGTCCCCCTGTGCCGCTGGGGGGTTGGTAGAGAATCCGGGAGTGAAGCTGTGCCCGGGAAGAAGGGAGGGGTGGAGGGAAGGTGTTTTGAGATTTGGTTTTATTTCTCATTACCCTACTCCGGTTGATTTGTAATAAATCGAGTTAATTTTTCCCCAAACTAAGTCTGTTTTGCCCGTGACGGTAATTGGTGAGTGATCTCTCCTGTCCTTATCTCGACCCACAAGCTCTTTGTTATATTTTCTCTCCCCTGTCCAGCTGAGAAGGAGGGGGAGTGATAGAACGGTTCTGGTGGGCACCTGGCGTCCAGCCAGGGTTAACCCATCACATTTGGCAATAAAAAGAAGCTTAGAAAGTGGATCCAAAGAGTCTGCCCAAGTCTGCAGGCAGTATAAAACAGGTACACTAAGGGGCAGTGCTTCATGCGTCACAGTGGAGTATCACTTCCAAACAGTGATGTAGGTGAGAGTGAACACAGGTTACCCGCTTACAATTTGGGAAATAGAGAGTTTATCCAATTCTTCATGCCCAGCTGGCAACCTCAAGTCAGGGAGTTTTCCCATTACACCACTTTCTCAAACATGCCCCTGGCTGACATGGAGCAGAGGAGCAGGCTTGGCTTAAGCACGCCGGCAGGCTTACACTGGAGTTTGGTGCTACAAGGGATGGTGGGGACTGGGGGATGACGGGGCAGCATGCTCTAGAAAACGGGTGGAACTGAAGGATTTAACCTCTTAGATAATAAGAAAGGAAATTGTGCATGTCAAAGTCTGTTGTCTAAAGCCACAATACATCTTATTTTAGATGAAGCTAATAAAGAAGTACTATGAAGATATAAAAATGAGAGAAATGATATATGATACTACTTGTTTGCCACCTCCAAGAAAATGACTAATAGGTTGGGTTAGCAATGAATTTTTGATTTGAGAAGAAACATTAAAGTTAGATGAACTACTGGTTTATTAGTTTCTGGAAGAATAATTCCTCCTCTTGTGTAATGTAATGAAAAAGCGAGACACTGTCACTGTGGAGACAGAGAGACACAAACAACCATCAAGGTTCAGAGTGACATTGTAAAAAGGAGTTTTACCTTTAGGTCACTGGTTGAATTTTAAATAGAAGAGTTGCCACATGTCTTTGGGGAGTTGCTTGATGTCCTGGGTCAGCTCGATCTCAAATACAGCTCAGTTCCTAACAGACAAGTGTTCCCATCATAAGCACTGCAGCGACAGATAACCTCTCTGATGGGCCCGGCAGCAAGGAGCATCCTTGAACCAGCTCTCCTGGCAACACTGTGTCACAACAGCCTTCCCTCTGCAAAAATAGGAGAGCACCTGTTTTCCTCTCCCCTAACACCTAAAGCTGAACTAATGTTCACTGGATACCATAATACAAACATAATCACGTCATTCCCCCTTCTCAGTTTCTGAAAGTTTGCAGGGAAGGCTGATGCAGCCCCGGTCCCATTACCTTAGGAACTGGTCTAAATCATGTTCGAAGCATCCTTGTGATCATCAGATACCTTGCTTTTTCAACAAAAATACCTGAGCGCTGGTCTAGCAGGGCTTGCTTAATGTTTTTTTAACCCTTTCAGACACTGAAGAAGCCTGTTGTGAAAAAGCGTGCAAAGAAACCAAACAAATAAATGCAACCAACCCATCTCCCCACCTATATTTGCAAATTCTGGCCAAACTTGATTAGGACTTAGTGTTGGAAAGGAGCACCTTTACATGCCACAATTTAGATGTATCCCTAACTAAAAATAAATACGTAACTGAATCCTTAAAAAGAAAGCTGAGGAAGATAATTGCATAATTAATAAAGGAGCAGTCTTAGGACCAATGGTCACCTCATACTGTAAAACCACACTGTAAAATAGGGCACCACAAAAACCCCATTTCATTTGATTTATCCTTCATGAAAAAGCAAAACAAATGTTATACAAATATTTTCAGTAGCTGGAAACTGGCTATCACTAGAAAAACACAGCTACAGACATTCCTCATTGCTGGGCTGAACTGTTCTCAAAATAATCCTAATGTAAAGGCCACTGACAGAAATATTTCTAATATTCTGCAGTCACAAAGCATTAAACTGCTGTGTTTGGTGCAGATCACCTTGCTTGTGCTTTAGAAGTATTAGTTAAGCTTCAGCCTATGGTTTGAAGAGAACTCTGAACTCTCCTGGCCTCTCTCATCCTAAAATTTCAGAATAGCCACTGCTGTTTTCTTGCAAATACATTTAAGTAACATTACAAATAACATTTCACTGCATGCCCATTAAAAATAAACATGCTGGAAATAGCAGAGAGTAAGGAGCCAGAGTCACTTCGCCTGTCTCAGAAGCAGCTATGAACAGCTCTGAAAAACACACGTACTGTTGCCCTCTGTGGATCTTTCAGACCAAAAGGAGCAGGAGGAGCAGAATTTTAATAGCATCTAAAAAGGTAAATCCCAGAATCTATTTAACACCGAAAAGGAGAAAAAGTCTAGAGAAATTATGTCAGAAACCATGCTTACTGTTCAAGAAGTACACTATATTTTCTCTCACTGTTGCCGAAACAAAGCCACCAAGTGTATTTGCAAGAAAATATTTAAATAAAATTGATGAAGTATCAACACTTGACTGCTTGTTTAAATTGGACAAAATTATAAAAGCTGTTACAGTGTGTTCAATTTGTTCCAATGTTATTATATACCATAAGGGCTCATTCGAGCAGTGAGAATACTGCAGACAAGGCGTGAAGATTACAAGATGTCTTAGACTTCTTCTTGGTACAGTATGAAATACAATCTAAAGCAGCCAAAATTCTTTTAGTGGAGCTAATTCCTTCCCACTGGGGCTTGATGGGGGAAAAAAAGAATCACTGTTCCTTTATGCTGCAAGAACACTTTGTTATTTGCTTAATGGGAAGTTAAATGAATCAAAGCTTTAGACAGCAAAAAAACCCACCATCAATTAATGTGCCAAATTTTTAATGGGAAAGAAAATCAGATTTATTTAAAAACTGAGGTCTCAGTTCTGGTGTATTTATGTTTTCCCAAGGTTGAGCTTATAGTTTATGATATTTTTCATAGTTTATGCTTTCTGAGGAATACAGATGACTGTGGGAGAGGGCTCCCGTTTCTGCCCTGCTCAGTGTACTTTACACATGTAGCCCAGGTGACCAATCAAGAGGACCGTGGCAATTGTAGCTGTTTATGCTCCAGGTGCACCTCAGCTGATGAAAAGTCGTGTAGAAAAGCTCAATGCACACTGCCATCACAAGCACCATTCACATTATCAACTGAAAACCAGGCATTTGAATGTTAATTTTTTCTCTCTTCTTCCATAATCTGTTGCACTCAGATGGGAAGCACAATGCAAGTCCCTGAGGACCATCTGTAATGCTCCCAACACCTTAACTAGGAAAAAATTCTGAAACACTTGCATTTTCTAAACACAGGCTGAGTGGTGAGTTCTCATACTCCAGCTACAACACAGACATGTTGGTCTGAAATTCTGGACCAGACATCTTTGCACGGGTGCTTGCAGGCTGTGGAGGACAATGCATGGCTACAGCCTCTCAGCAGTGCTTACGGTCTCTCAACTCAGTACGTGGTCCTAACACTCAGGTAAGATGCACCCGCAGAGACTAGGAACGCGAGTGCACACCAATGTCACAGCTGTATGATGTTGCTCCGAACAGCTTGCACCTCACCTGGAAAGCAGCACACCAGCTGAAGATGAATCCCTAGCTGTTTAACAATATCCATTCATCCATACTTCTTGCCCAGCATAGGTATTTTGCTTTGAAAATGAGACATCCATACATTTATTGAAGCAGTCAACTTTAAGGTATCTTTGTACATCCCAGGTGAGTGACAAGTAAAGTGTTCTGACCATAAATAAGAAGCATATATTCCATGACCCACTGCATCTTCCACAAGACCAGGTAAAAAACAAGGCAGTTAATAAAATATTAAGAGATTCTAAGCATATGGTATCTACTAGTAAAACTAGCATGAGAAATGCACCAGCCTACTTCAGTCATAAAACACCGGAGAAAAAGAACCTTAAAATTTTAAAACCAATCATAATTTTTTAAATATCAGTGTTATGAAACTTTTCTTTCTACTATTATTCAAGTGTGGAAACTACCATGGAAATTCACTAAGACTTCACCCAGGCTGGCCTCTAATTGGGACTCTTGTGCCCTGTAAGTCCCCATGCTAGTGTGGGGTCTCCTGCATGAGGGAGCTGCCGGCGGTGGATCTCTCTCACAGCTTGCAAGCCTCTTTGCCAACAAGCTGCTCCTCACTGGGACCCAGATATAATACTCCAAAGTAACCCCTAAACCACTTCAGACTTAGAAGAATTTTACCCCTTTAGCACACCTTAATGCCCCATAACCTTTTAAATGTCACATCTCAAAAATATTGTTTCTTCAGCATATAAAACATGGAGAAAAAGCCCTGTATGTCAAAGTAAAAATAATAATAATAGAAAAATTATTTGTTCTGCATTGGAGAATTCCCCTCTGCCTTAGTTTACTATTCATAAACCACCAGTCTGGGATTAATTATTAAAATCCTTAAAGCCGAAAAGAAGATTTTAGGCATGTTATGCTACGTATAATCTATACCATTATTAAACTGTAGCTCAAATGCACTTTATGTCCTATTTCTCTTGGTCACCTTTTAACATTTCCACATTTTATCTACAGTAAATTTTACTCCTTGAGAGAAAGCATTTCTCACTATTTTCAAAACACCAGACCACCCATCTGACGTGCCACTGCACGGGAGGAGTGGTGTCACCTGTAAAGCATGCTCACCGGGCACCCCGTCTCTCATCCAGTAATCGATGTCTGTTCCATCTGCGTTGTCATAAACATCCGTAACATTGATGGGCTGCAGCAGAGTCATGATCTCTTTCACGATGTCCCGAGCTTTAGCATTGCCAGTAAAACCCAGTCCAGATGGCTGGAAGGTGCCCTCATCAGACTCCATGACGATATCGAAGTTGGAGATATTTTCCTAAACATGTAAGGAAAGAAGATACTGGTTTATGATTGCTATTTTAACTGGCACCAGATACTGGATTCTAGATGTCAGTGTGAGCATACCGTAACAAATTTGTTCAAGCAGAGAAATGCTTCCTGTGATCATGTGTATATAAGCATAAATGTAGGGACCTAATCTTTCTGTATGAAAACGCTGAAACAGTTCAAGTTCAGTTCTGAGGCATCAATATCCTGTAGGAGCCACAACATGACTGGCTTGCTGTCCCCAAATATTTGCTTTAAGAATTCTGAAGTGCCACCTAGAAAGGTAAGCCATTACCACCATACTTCAGTTCTCACTTGCAGCTCTCACCTTCTTCTCAGACCTGAAACTCAGAAATTCTGTTGCAGCAGGGAGGGTATGCAGTCTGGTTGGCTTTAAAAGTAGATGCATTCAAAGCTTGCTTAGACTGTGAAGGACATCCCATTTAAAAAAAACCCAGCTGCTGCTTCTTCAGAAACACAATATTTTCAATATACCATGTAGTCAATTCTGACTTTGGTTGGAGTACGGAAATGCCAAGGTTCCTCCTGACCTGAAGGAATAATGCCTGTTTTAAGGGAAGTTTGTGCTTGCAAGGTAAGTCCTTACAGGAAACGTGAAATTTTAAGATTTTGTGTGCAAATGGTATAATAACATTTGCTTTTTGTGTGCACTTGGAAGTTTCTTTTTAGCTAGAAGAACAAAAATTAGCATCCAGAGCCATTTATTTGCTTCCTATACACTCAGAATGCTCAGTCACAAAGGTTTAATTGGAATAAAATACTTAGGGACTTTACATGAAGGAAGGTCTCAATCTTTTTGTGAGGCATGTAACTTTTTTTGCAAAATAAAACAGTTTATGGCCAGGTCAGGCAGAAAAAAGCTATACTTCAGACTGTCTTGAATGTGACTAAGAGAACTTACTGCAGGTTTTACTCCTATGCCCAGGTCTCATTCCAGAATTTTATGGCTGTCATGGGTTATTACAAGAAAATCGTTATAAGAGAGATGTGATAGCAGTGAGTAACAGATCCATGTCATTAACAGCTTACATACGCCTACAATTCAGTAAAGTATTCTTTCACATTTTTCTGGATATAAAACCAAATATGAACTACAGGTGGCTGTGAATGTGATATTCACATAAGTTTTCAGAAATTCTTTATAGAATTTGCCAAGAACCGCATTTTACCTTCTACTTTCCCAAAACTTTTCTCTTTTGAGTGAAACAAGTTCTGACATAGAAAATGTATTCATTTCTAACTGAGAAATATATCCAGTGGTTAAAAAAATTAATAAAAAATCTTTGCATATGATGAAGTAACTGTAAATGTTATAGTACCTTAAAATAACCGATCTACCTATCCACCCATGCAACTACTGGAAATCAAGGTGGAAATACCCAACATTGTCACCAAATTGGCAATCACTATTTTTATACAAGGAAAAAAATCTTCAGTTTACAAAAGATTAAATGTAAAGAAGTAGGATACATGTGGTGTCTAGGCCTATCAAATGCAGTATTACAGGTCATGAGCCTCAACATGAGATCGTGATTCACAGACCCTCTGAACACAGTGGGAGAGAAGCAGGCCAAGAAAAGCACACTGCATGGTAAAAGGGACCAATGATGCTCCAAAGTCACAGGTACAACAGAAAGAATGTCTCCAAATGTAAATCTTCTTTATATCACAAGTCCAAGGAGCAAGACTTAAGGAAGACAATACACATTTCAGTGTGCTGGTTAATTTCCAACAAAAGCTAACTTATAGTGAGCTCTGTATAAATACCATGATAGAAATCATTCAGAACGGACTCTTTGGCTGAGTCTTCAAAGCAGGACTTCTGCTCATTTTTAGAGAAGCTGCAATAAGTAGGAGCAATAAGGTAAGTGGAAGGGACTATTCAGGACAGCAAGGTGAGGAGAAGAGCGAGCATGGGAACAGTGCAGACACTGAGAAGAAATCTCACCTACCACTCCAAAGAACAGAATTCCTAAGTTCCAAAACTTCATAAACCACTAGTATAGCAGCATTACTGCAGTCTTCAGTTGTGTTTTTTCATATAAAAGTTTGCATGTGTTTTTAATATGAAACTGAGAAAACAAACCACCCACAATACATTACACCATATCCTTGCTCTATAAGAAAGCTGTTCAGTTCTTAGAACGTGCTGGCGTGGCATGAAAACAGGACACCCTGGGGAGAGAAACTAGACTCATTGGAGGACAAAAAAGAAACAGGTCACAACTACTTGAAGTACTATGTGTCCCTGAGAAAGTTTTTTCCTATTTTGTCCACTAGCAGATAGGCTTAATTACAAAACTATTCACTGTGGAGTTCAAAAGTTGCAATCTTAAAAAAAAGGGGGTTAGTTTGGTTTCACCATACCCACTTTTTTACACATATTTTGGTGTTTCTACTTATACAGAAAGAAATATGTGCTGGGAAAAACGCTATAGGGAAGATGCTCCATTGTCCTTTGCCCTCTATGGTGCAGGGATAACTGCCACTTAGCAAAGCAGGGTGAGACTGTACATTGCTCCCTTGACTAATTTAAGGGAACAGCACAAGAAAGCGGTAAGATTTTATAAAATAACTGCAGGCTCAGCTGTTTCCTTCATTTTTGCTCATAGGGAAGGTATCATTTAAATAAGCATTTTAAACTCAGTACGCAATTTTTTCAGAAAGTAATCCCATTTGCTGCATCTTGATACTGTGCCACTTCTCTTAGCACATACCAGAAAATTAAATTTTCTTGGGTGTAACCTGCTGCCTAATTCTCTGAACATCAAAATAGACTTTTATCCTTTATCTTCCTATGACTTGGTCACAGAAGAGGTCACCTCTCTTTAACTCATCATGCTTAGCTCTTCGACTGATTTTTAAATGAAACATAGGCATGATCCTTGCCAATACTTCTCCTATTTTTAATTTCTTTATTTTAATTCATTTTATTTCTGTTTTCTCTATAAACAATCTATTTTTATCCCTGTTAAGCAGAACTTTAAAAAAAGTGCTTCTCATCTCTAAGGCAAACACTTGAAAACATGTAATTACAGTCAAATCTTTTCAATTAAGAAAACAAACCCTTGTCATATGCATGACTGGTACTTCTATTGGTAAGAAACATGTCCCATCTAGCATAGACACTGGCAATCCCAAGCAGGTATACCTTACAGGTAGCTACTTATTCAGTCAAAATCCCAATTCTTAATTTTCACCAAATGTTAAACTAGACTCCAGCATCTCATGACTAATCTACCAAGTCACTGATGGCAATTCCTCTTACCCAGCTAAAGCAGTGAGATACCTGAAAGGATAAGGGAGGGAACAGCTGTCCTAAAAGCCTTTAGTAATTTGGGGCTATTTAAAATACAGTGTTATTACTTGTCCAATAGCTCACTTACTTACTGATTTGCTTTTTCATTCCACTGAGAAAAATCACCACCTTACAGGGAAAATACTGAAGTCTGTAATGGCAAAGCACTGTCTTTGACTAATGGTTAATTTGTTCTAGTAATAAGGGACATCAGTTAATCCGACAGTGCATTTTCAGCTTTCTGTTATTGATTTACACTTAACTTTAGGAAACAGCAACATTCGTATTCTTGTATTCCAGTATTTGACTCAGAGCAGTTGGGATCCAAGTATAGCATGGCGACAACTGTGTTGCAGAACTTACAGTGAAATGACGGTCATCCCACTTGAAGTACTAAAAGTGTGTTTAAATCAAAGCCCAGCTTTGTTAGGCTGGCAACTAAGACTACAGATACCACAAGAGAAAACACCGGAAACACCTAAGTGCATGTGACAGCTGGAAAAGAAAAAAACAAAATAAATAATACCCTCTAAGTATTTAATAATATATAAACATGGTGTAGTATAATTTTGAGTTGCTGTTTAGGATCAAGATTATTTAATGAAGCAAACCAGCATAAATGGAAACCAGAGAAAAAACACCAGAACAGCTGTTAGGAAGCAGAGATGTGCCAGCATCAAGGCATAATAACCCAGCCACAAGTGTGATCATACCACTCACACTCTTTTTGAATGAAGACAGGGAAAATCAGCAACACTGTGAGTTATAAATTTTTGTAAATTACCCCATCATTATATGGGAGAAAGCTGCTGTAAAGCTGAAGATTGGCACAATTTTTGAGAGATGACAAGGTATGAATGAGGCTCATACTTTTGTTAAAAGATGAAATAATTTTCTGCCACATTTTGTGGGAAAGCAATCTGTAAAAAACTCCACAGATTTTATGGCTTGTTCTCTATCAGAGTTACGGAGTTCTGACCTCCAAGAAGCCAAGGACAAAAGTCCTAGTAACTTCAACAGCCCTGGAGCAGGATTTGGTCATGTACCTATTAGCATTTCACTTAGTAAAAACATACTACTAGCATGTCTTGCCTTGTACAATACCACTACTGTTTCCTCTGCAACCACTTGCCAGCACTCACAGAGATGACCATTCAGTATTGTAAGTTCTCTGGGATGATAGACAAGAAAAAGCAGACAGCTCTGAAGACAGCAGCAGGCTAAGTAAGGTATGCATCAGATTACCTGAAGCCTTGTCTTGGGAGGTTTTTCCTTTGACAAAGAGGCATATAAAAAAGAAGCACTCTTCCTGGAAAATGTTCCATAACTTAAGCCCTTTTACTGCTCAAATACAAGGGTATGAAAACACTGTCTATGATTCTGAATGACTGTCCCACCACTGTCATTTTTTGGAAAGGTTTTAGGTTTTCATTTGAAAATAGGCAACACTGCCAAAATTAAAAATTGTGGTTTCATGTCTTTCAACCAAAGATGATTTTTACTCTTTCAGTAAGCAAATGAGTACTTTTGTATCTTTCAATAAAAGATAGATGAAAATAAATTGGCAACACCTTAGAAATTATCACAGCACACACATTGTTAATATTTGCTGCTTTTATGCAGAATGCTTTTAGGTTCTCATCTGGGTAAGAGGTGAAATGTTAAGATTAAAAGAAGTCAATGAGGAGAAAGTTCATCATGGTGAGGCAACAAGAGGCAACAATTTTCTGTGACTTGCACAGCTGCGGGGAGTTGGGATAGAAGGAGCCCAGCTTTCTTACAGCAGAACATCCCAAAACACCAAGGACCTGTGGCTGAGTGAATCTGCCTGGAGTATGAAAGCAGAGCAGCTATCCTCAGAAGATGTCTCCACCACTGCACGTTTCAGACAGCAGCTCTGCTACTCACATGAGGGAAAGGGAGGAAAGATGCAAAGACAAAAGTTCTCCTAACACTAGACATGCATGAAATTTGCCCCCATGGAACGAAGACTAGGCGGCCAGGAGACACACTGTCATGACTGATTCTGGGTCTTCTCTGCTTCAGACAGGGTAAGGAATCAACCCGTTCTTCTGTTTTAGCAAAATCTGGCTTTCTCTGCAGCTTTCGCTAGGAATGTGACACCTCAATATTAAGAATTATGCGTTCTTACTGACCGAGAACCATATAATTGTATAATTGTATAATTGTACTAATTATGCTAGCTTTACTGTGCTTGATACAATCGAGGGTGCTACTGCTTGTTAACTGTGATTCTGGAGAATACATTGCAATTATTTTCTTTTTGTAGTTTTCGAACTGAACATTTCTCTCTTTATGCATTTCTTTCATTTCTCAATGAAAGGGATCAACAGGACAGCAGTGGTCAAAACAACCAGCAGAAATCTTACAGAACTTTTGATTACAGGGAATATTTCCTGAGAACAGTCAACAGGCAAATGGTCAACATATTTCACCGGGATAAAAGAACCCACATTAAAGTCCTTGATACGTTTGGTTCAAATCAGACACAAATCCATGTCTCACATTTCACCAGAGTACTTGGTACCTTGGGAAACAAACAGGAATTTGAAATACACAAGTTTTCTCAAAACTCTGGTTTTGAGGAGCCAATATTTTCTGGGGAAGAATCATTTCACCTGAAAGCAACAGGAAATTTTTTGGATATTTGCTTCTTAGGGAAAGTAACTCATTAGCAAATCACAGTAGAAACCTCATATGAGCATCAACAAAGAGTACTTAAGTCAGCAACAACAAGATACCAGCATTTCAGAAAGTCCTGTTTCCATGCAGACCCAGTTTGGGCAAAATATCAAATCTTCTTGGTAATAAACACAAAAAGGAAACCATAGTAAACACTGGTGATTGATATTTTTCATGAAGTTAAACCTTTACTAAAAAGTTAAAACAGTGTATGGTGTTTGCACCAGAAATTTAGGTAAGTACTGTAAACATCATTAAGATAGGAATAAAAGCATGCAGAAATATTTTAAGAATGCTTTCTCTAACGCGGTTTGAATTAAATTCATAACACATTAATGCCTCCAATGATCACAACAGAGTTACTAAAGTAAATTTGAATGTGGCCTAGGATCTCTTAGTCTTCTAATTACAAAATGTATTTGCTTTCCCAGGAGATTGTATGCAATACTTCTATTCCAAAATAAATATTACCAGCCATTCATAGTCCCTTAATACAGCTGGGTAAATAACTGTAACCTTGTCTTCATGGTACACAGATCTTTCACAGAAACTAGTCTGAAGCAACAAAAAGGAGGCCAGACACTTCATTACATATGCTTCTTTCTCCTCTCATGAAGATAGTCTAACAGTAAACATACAAAAAAATTAAAAACCCTACTGGAGGGCACTCAGGTACCGTTGTTAAAGGTTGTAGGAGAATCTGCACTGAATAGCTGCAACATGAGGTCCTCCAGAATTACTAAACCATGTTCCTCCTGCTTCTTCCATTCAACTTGGAAAGGAAAGCAGCAGTTGCAAAGTTTCACATTTTTGAAGTTATTTAGTGTATTGTCTGTATCTAAGAACCCTACTCAGCAACTGGGCCACACAACACCAAGCACTGGGCAAAGACTTCAGATGTAGTGTCAAACCCCAAGATCTGGAGCCTGATTTACATTTAGATCCTTTAATTTCATTACCCTTGTCGTGGTTTAACCCCAGCCAGCAACTAAGCACCACACAGCCACTCACTCACTCCCCCCGCCCCCAGTGGGATGGGGGAGAAAATCAGGAAAAGAAGTAAAACTCGTGGGTTGAGATAAGAATGGTTTAATAGAACAGAAAAGAAGAAACTAATAATGATGATGATAACACTAATAAAATGACAACAGTAATAATAATAGGATTGGAATGTACAAATGATGCGCAGTGCAATTGCTCACCACCTGCCGGTCGACACCCAGTTAGTCCCCGAGCAGCGATCCCCCTGCCCCCACTGCCCCAGTTTCTATATTAGATGGGACGTCACATAGTATGGAATACCCCGTTGGCCAGTTTGTGTCAGCTGCCCTGGCTCTGTCCTGTGCCAACTTCTTGTGCCCCTCCAGCTTTCTCGCTGGCTGGGCATGAGAAGCTGAAAAATCCTTGACTTTAGTCTAAACACTACTTAGCAACAACTGAAAACATCAGTGTGTTATCAACATTCTTCACATACTGAACTCAAAACATAGCACTGTACCAGCTACTAGGAAGACAGTTAACTCTATCCCAGCTGAAACCAGGACACCCTTCATCAAGATAAGGAGTCTTTACTGTAAAGGAAAATCAAGACTTTTTCCAGTCTGGGATTAAATCTAATTATTGGCTAACAGTTAAAAGCAGTGAGCACTTCAGCAGGTATGTCCTTTGGGAACAAAGGTGCAGGTGATTCCCCTGGGAAGCATCTCCCCCATGGTCAAAACTGAGCAGGTGCTCTGCAATGTACTGGTGGGTGGCAGGTACCCCTGCACTAATGGGGGCACTGAAACTGCTGGACGATACTCGGCTTTCAACTCTTGGAAGTGTCTTAGAAAAATCATACAAAGGAAACAAAGGATGAGGACCATGAGATGCTCTCCAGAAAAATATTTGATAAAATGAAAGCACAGTTGCATGGGTAATCTGTGTGTCTGAGTTATTGTGACTGCAGTTGGGCAAATATGCTATTCCTAAACATCTATTTACTGGATGCTATCAGAAACAGGAGACAGCCCTAGACCGAGCTTTTGGTCAACCCAATATGGCAGCTCTTACATTCTCATAAAGCTCTGAACAACCAATATACCCTATCACTGGTTTTAATAATCAGAAACTATAAAACTGGGCTCTACAGAAATACTTGAGTGATACAAATAATGCTATTATGCAGGGATATGAGTTCATTATTGGCACCATAGTAAAGCCACTATGCTGCTGCTATCTCAGTTATTTCTGCAGTAACTTAGCCACTTTCTAGCAGTGGCAACCTATAATGACGGATGAGGAAGAAAGACATGAAATTAAATTGAAAGAAATAATAAATAAGCTACAAAAGTAAGAGTATTTGTACTTGTCCAGTACTATATTGTCTTCATTTCTTCTCCCTTGCCACATTTCCACTGACATGAGGAGGTAATTTACCACGTCAAGGAAATCCATGTCTGCCTGTGCTGAATTACTGCATTCATATTTCTACTTGTTTGTAGCGAACTAAAGTCATAATAAGCCCAGCTATGTAGATGAGTCATACAGGCCATCTTTCATTTAACAAGGCATCTTTAAATACCACTCTTAGTTAACTTGTACTCATTACCATCAGCAAGCAATGTTTGTGCCATACTATCCTAATTGCCAGAAATTTGTGCAAGTAAATCATTAAAAGGTTAAGTTATTTTTCATACTAAATATAATGTAAAGTATTAATCTGCTGTAAAGTATTAATCTGCTTTATTTTGTTATTATGAGTAATGCGATGTCCTATAGTCATATTAATTTATAATTATGCCAGATCACATGGCAGGGGGGAAACAAGAACAACAAACAACAGACGGATGTCATTTCTGCTTAAATTCTCCATGTAAATTACAAACTCTTTTTAAGTTAGACTGGGCTTTCTTGACAGAGCACAACATCCAGATGGAATCGCATCAGCAGAGCAAAAATTGAGACACATCTTTGTCTCAATTTTTTTAAAAGCAAAGTAACCAAATGTCTTTCAAACAACACCCAGCCTGCTTTATATTTCCCTGTTTGATCCTTAAGCCTGCTTTTTGATATTACTTCTGAATATAAATCCCAGAGACAACAGTGAAATGCAGACATTTTGGCAAAAGATGAGACGTGCATGAGACAATTTCATGTGTTGCTGACAACGTCACCATAGGATGGAGCCTATTGTCCAACACGGAAATCTAAAGAGGTTATGATACATTTCTCATGAGTGGTGTGCACTAGGCACAGAGCATCCCTCCAGCTCTTCCAAAATGCACTTCTGTACATGAGAAGCCTCTCTTTCCTGTGCTATGTATTCCAGAACATTTCATTCTAGTTTAATCCTGCTGAACACCAGAGTACCAGTGGTAAATCCAGAGGCCTTAATACATACTAAACCACAACCTGTCACCTCCCTGAAGCTGAGAAAGCAAGCTCTTAGGTACCTCTTCGAAATGAGAAAGCTGAGCTATCGCTATAATTTGGAGATATAAGGAGGAACTACATTATATATAGGTAGTTACATACACTTCTTCGTAATGTTAAACAAGTTAGTGGGAAATAATTCACTGTTCATCAATTAGTCAGAAAACCATAACCACAGTAATGCTATCTCTGACAACCCTACTGCAGATGCAGTTTGATTTAGTTTTGTTCATCACAATGAATTTGATTCAAAGTGAAATTTCCATTTATTTGTTCTGATAGGTTGCTTACCATTAAAAACATACTTTTAGGAATTGCTTGTAAGCATGCTTTCATACTATTGTACAGCAGGTGACTTCCTAAACACATTTGCATTCATCTTGTCTCTGCCTTGGATATATTAACCACTGCTGAGAGCAATACTACTAAATTAGGGAAAAGAATAAAAGATAACTACTTTAGCTTAGTTATACAGGCACAGCATAATTTTTCTGGGAAAAACCCCACACACATATTCCAAAGACTTATCTCCAAAATAGTTTTATGCAACTGCCCTTTATGTCATGATGTACTTTGAAAAGGCAGTTGTTGGCAGGAGAGACAGATGTGACAATACACAGTATTTTTATCCTGATAACCAGTCATAGACTTTGTGTGTTCCTTGCCTCATCAGAAATCAACCATTTAAAATGTTCCAGATCCCATAAAACTAATGATTGGCAAAGAGTATTTTAGATTACACACTATTAAGATAAGATAGCAAAGATTTTTCTTTGTATTATTTTATGTTTTACATTGTAAAATATTATGGGAAAATGCAACCAAGCAGAAATATATAAGGCAAACAAAATTTATTTATATTGCCAACACATGTAGACCTTTAGTCATTCATTCTCAGAAAGTTAGCTATGTTTGAAAGCTATGGCAGATATCACCATGAAATATCTGTTTCAGAACAGTTTTGTGACAGAGTACCTTAGGTCAAGCGGAACATGTATATGTGCGGTGGCATCACTTTCTGTTAAATGTAAAATGAAGTTCATATTTATGATTAAAACCAGAAAATATACTTTCAGGCAGAACTGGAATCACCACTTTCGGTTAGATATTAAGCTGAACATTTTGACAAAAATAATATGCAAGTCACAAGACTAGGGAGAAAAGTGCTGTCAGGCAAATCATTTGAAGACATCATTTACCTTGTGCAACTGATAGTATTGCTTGGCACCTATTCCTCCTTGCTCTTCTGCTGTCCATAGCACCAAGCGCAGAGTCCTTTTTGGGCGAAGTCCTAAAACATAATTTTAAATATTGTTTTTAGTACTAAATAGCCATATATTTGAGCATTTTTTGCATTGGTCTCCACTCTCCAATGCACAAAAAGCTTGGGTTTCCATTCAGTCATCTCCACCTTCACCAAACGCAACCTATTTCAAGTGTGGGTTTTGTTGTCAAGAATACTTTTTGCTTGTTTGTGGGGAAGGACTGGGGTGCAGGGAAAGAGCCCATGTGAGGAAGGAGTGGGCCATTGTGGTGCTGCTACCAGTTGCAGTAGCACAAAAGAAGTACATTTTGGGGACGTACTGTAGGTGTCTGAAAACCATAACATAAAATAACTACCTTGATAGTTTTCTGAGACATATGCTGCTGTCATTGTGGTGACCTGCAGTAAGTAATGTGTGTCCACTTTCAGCAGATCCAAATCAAATTTTCATGAGAATTACTATTGCTTTGCCATGGTTAATTTATTACAATTAATTGAAAATGAGCTGCTGGATTTTTATCAGAAAAGTTTATGCATTTCAAGAACTGAAGGGCTCTGCAATATTATTTCGCTTTTTATCAGAGAAATTAAAAGCAACAATCTGTACTTTGGAATCTGAAATACAATTGGCTGCTGGATGCATGCACAGCTTTTTAAAACAAGGCACACACAGGCCATTTTCTGTTTTGCTGTGGTAGCTCAGTAAAAAAGGTAAGTTCTCAGATAAATTTTGAAACCATTTCTGCCATGGCAGAGCTGAACAGATAGAAGTTGTTGCCCTTTATTTATTTGATTGATTCTATTCATAAACGAATACATTTGAGACATCAAACCTGAGAGCATGGAAGAGCAAACAGATCAAGAAGAAACAGTGTTCTCTGTGCAGTGTAATGCTAATTATGTTCAAGCAAAAATAAAGCCCCCCAAATTATAAAAAAAAATAAAAAAAGAAAAGAAAAACCAATGAGAAGACTATCTCAAGTGATAAAGCATAAGTTACCACACACACTTCTGTGCTGAGGAGAAGTAATATCAGTATCAGTGTCAAAACTTACTTCATTTCCTAGGTGAAATGGATGAAGTTTACAAATAGACCTGAGCTTCATTATTTTTTTTCTTGACACAATGAAAATCAACTGAAGATTTCTTTCTTGAAACTATGTGCTAGCAATCCTCATAATTGAAGGCAGAGTATACAAGGTATACTCAAAATCTGAAGAAAACACCTTGGATTTTCCAATATTTCATAATGAAGGAAGTGCAAACAAGTTGTTTAAAGGTGTATTTTCTAAATGTTGATCTGCTGACTGTAAACAGAAAGGTTGTCAAACCTCATTATTTTAAAGACAAGCAGCAGGATTCCCTGCTCTTCTCCTAAATCATGACAGTACAGGATTAGCCTCCTTCACTTTTCAAGTCAGCCAGATGGCCAATGAGGTAAAATTAAGATAATAAAATAGTGATCGGGTTGAAGTTAGAAAGATTTTAGACCCAAAATATCCACAAATATATTAGCGGCTTGGTTAGAAGAGGTAGCTCTAAAGAAGAAAAAGGTGCTGGGTATAAAGAATAGAGCGGCCGGTCCTGTGGCACGGTTCCAATGGCACTGTAGTTTAAGTGGAAAACAAGAGGTGTGTTTGTTGTATCACAAAATACAAAGCACTGAAGCCCAGTCTCCAGCCCACCACACGAAGGCTGTGAAAGCAGCTTTGGTAGGAGATGCTTGAGACAGGGGAGCAGCATCTCCTGCCTCCTCCCAGGCAAAACCAAAGATGCTTTAGTCTGCCACTGCTGCCCTAAGGGGGACTCGGGTCAGTGATCAGGGACATTGTGCTGGGCTCAGATGGGCTGTAAGCCCAGCCAGTCTCTCCTGCTCTGCAGAAGCTTGAGAAAGTCTCAGCTCACTTGTGGGGAAGAAGTTTGAGATTCTTATGGCCCCCTCCTAGCCCATCATTGCCTCTGTCCATTAAAGTTGGGGAAATAAAAAAGCCCTGCTGAGCTTTGTCTTTCCAGTCCTGGAGGTGGTGTATCAGCTCTTCCAATCTCACAGATTTCTGTCAGCAGATTCACTTGTGTTCTACTGAAATTAAATGGGCAAGTTAAAAAAAAATAAATATATATATAAGCTATGGAGGCAGTTATTTTAAATACAAAACAAAGTCTACAGAGGAAAATTTAATTTCCTCATTATCTTAATCTGAAAGCGATAAGTATTTATCTACCTGTTATTAAAAACACAGCTATTCTGAGCAAAGAACATCAGACAAATCCAATATTCACAAGTAAAATTGCTAAGAATATTCTCAATGCACGTTTTTATTAAAAAATATGAAGTACTGTACTTAAGTTACAATATTTTTTTTTAATGTATTTTAACTATTTTGGCTTGCTTCTTAAAAACTACTGGTTCCTAAGCAAGGTATCATCTCCACAAAATCAAAAGTCTTGCAGATCACAGCCCAAATATGTATTGAAAAGGCATGATAAAATAGCACTTGGACTAGAAAAATATGTGCTGTGATTGGTGTACCATGTAGAGGGGTAGGTAGCAAATTATAAAATGAAGGAAAACTGTTTCTCAGATAAAATAGTGCCTCTTTCCTTTTTACCTATATAAATGACATATTACGTAGTCTAAAAAAAAGAGGATATCAGCAGGAAAAAAAATTGTCAAGTTACCCAGACCATTTAAATAGATCATTTTGGCAAAGTGCAGCAGGTTATAACAGCATTCACTGATGCATCAGTGCAGGGATCCTACCGTGTCCTCCCTGGGTCACTGGGATCTGAGATTATGTAACTCAAATGAAAGTTGCACAGCTCAGCACCTGTTCAAAAAACCACTGAATTCCCAGTTTCCATCCTACTGCTGCATCTTCATAAAGAGAATAGTAGGGTTTTACAGGAGGACAACATTGAAAAGGTGATAGCTGGTACTCAAATAAATTGTTCTTTCTATGCTCACGTAACTAAAACCAAAACCAAAACAACTATAGATCCTCCTCCAGCTACAGATTAATTTACAAATCTCCAATGTTTTAGAAACATGAAGTAGCTTTTTTTTTCCCCCTCTACCTTACCCTTAACTGGGAAACATAATCATAGTTTACCACAAAGGTGCATTTTACTGATCAACCTCTACATCCTTATGGTTTACCCCAAGCATAAAAAATACTATAGGGCACCTGGGCTCCTAAGTTAAAGAATGAAATAAAAACATTGATATGGTCAATCTATGACTAAGAAAACGTGTGTAGTAAGTACAGCAGGACACTTGCTGTATTATAGGCCCTCTGTGCTGGAGTGGCTGCTAGCTCTTTTGTTGTCCTTGGGTACCACAAACACTGTAGTCACACTAAGATGCAGCTCATATTGACTCTATTTTCTTTTAAACCATCACAGAGTGCTCACACTTGCAGATGTCAGCAGCAAGCCTAGATTAGCCAAAATACTAAATGCTTGAGAAAAAAAGATTTGTAACGAAGTGGTATTAACTAATCAGTTTTACTTCAACCTCAACTACAACTAAGTATTTTGCCAAAAGCTTTTCTTTCATAACTTATTTAAAAGATAATTGTCAGCAAATAACATGGAGGTGTTACACACACATGCACATATATATTTATATATACACATTTTACATTCTTTGTAAATCTAAAATGGATATTTTCTAGACATGACAGCGTTTACTAAATCCACACATGTTCTTACACATGTGGATGATGTCCTTGTGACAGATACTTACCAGGATGCTATACAAGACCTGAATTTTATGTCCTACATATCTTGCTCATGCTTGATAGAATTGAGATATTCCCACACAGCGAAACTGAAATGTACAGTTTGGTACAAGCACAGACAAATTAAGCTCATCTGTCACATGTAATGTAAAAAAATAAACTTGCTTCACCCTCAAGATGATAGTACATAAGCCAGGAGGGAGAATTTGAATTGTGTCTTTTTTTTAATCAAAAAAGAGATCGGTAGTGTAAATACTACATTTCCTTCAGTAAATATTTTTCCCACTTTATAAACATAAATCCTTACTGATGGGGAGGATTAAGTACAAAGATATAGGATTTTCTAAAAAACCAGTGTATAGATGGCTAATCAGACTTCTTCAAGAGAAGTCATCATGTTGTTATAAGACTGATTAGCTCTTGAAAATATGAAAAGCATTCCACCTTTGTGAAAAAGGATATTTTCCCCTGCAAGCCAAGGCACTGGAATTACCCACAAGCAAATCAAATAGCTGTTCAGTTTACATGAGGCCTATAAGCAAACTGCAAACGGATGTGAGTAGATTAACAGGTAAAGTATTTTAACTTGCATTTATAGTATTCAGTGGTAAAATACTATCTTCTTGGTTTTAATTTCTAAAGTCTATTTCTATTTTTTCAGTCTGAAAGCTGTATTTATTTCCCACCCCTCCTGATTATTAAGAACATTCGTAAGAAGTTGCATTAGCTGAAGAGATGAGAAGCTCCTTAGCAGTACAAAGATGGGGCTGAAGATCATCTGTATCTAATAAAAAGGAAAATAACTGTAGCCCCCCACCATGTGCTTTTACACTGTGAAAACCATGAGGTTTCTTAGAGCTTTGTCAGCTTCACCCTCCCAAGCCCTGCATAAATGGCCCAGCAAAGCCTTGAACTGAGCATCAAAGTAGAACAAATTGCACTACCGGATCCCTTACTCTCTAATACTGCCTAAGCCACTTATGTATTTGCTTTAGGAGCTACTAGGGAGAGGTATATACAGATGCATCATCCTCAAGTCTTGTCCACTGCTGCATTTAACATCACGAGTGACACATTTTTCTGCATTATTACCCTGTGGCCTGGAATTTCTTTAAAAGGGTATTTATACAAAAAGTAGTAAGATACATGATGATGCTGCTGACAATCATTAAATTCCTAATGCACTCCCTACCTTTTTCTGGTTTGCAGTTGCTTAGACATAGGGGATTTACTGTGTGACATTAGTTGGGACATTTCTATCATGCAAGCACTTCTCATAAAATGCCTGGAATTTCTAAAACGTCTGCCACAGCATAAAATAAAAATAAAACCAGTACTCCACATTTTGCTAAAGAAGACAAGAATTCATCATCAAACACAGCGGTACAATCTGCTTCCATTTCAAGTATCAGCATAGTTTTCTGTAAACAAGAATGAAATGTTATATTTAATAAGATCTCTGTTAAGTCCTTGATGTAATATCAATGATGTGGAACACTTCTCTTCCTTCGGCTATGTTACAATAGCAATATTCTACTTGTGTAATGTGCTTCGTACCAGCTGAAATTACTCAAGCAAGACAATGACTTTACTAAGCTCAAACTCTGTGCTTTTAACAACAGCAGATTATTGTCCATGTCCCATGCACTGCTTTTTGGAGCTGAAAGTTTTAGCTGGACACTTAATTTTCTCCCAGGCATGCTACAAAACATTGAGACTCTCACTTGATACTTTGTGCCACAAATTTATCTTAGAAATTATTCCCTGAATAATTCATAGAGGGCCCTGATACACACCTAATACACCAGTCACCCATGGCTTGTTCACGTGATGGCATTCTGGTTTAAAAGGACTCCTTTGATGATGAGCTGCAGGTTTAGAGTTTGAAGTTGGAACACACACAGCACTGACAAACACATGACTACTACCCTTTTTAATGAAGCACTTACACTTTTCTTGATTACTAGCTTGTCCTCATCCTTCTTAATTTATTGCAGTATCAACTGAGTTTGTCTGAAAACAGTGTCTTAGGAAACTGTGTCTCAGTCTTTAAGTTTCCGCCATGCTATGTCTCCTGTTTTCCCCATCCTCTCTCCTGCCATGTCTTCTTTGTTGCACAGTTTTCATGGAAATTCCCCAAGTCTCTTGTGACTTTACTAGCAGCCTTCTGCAAGAAAAAAAGAACAAACGCAATTTCTGGTGCATATTTTAGGGTCAAATTAGCTGTATCGATAGTCATTCTTAATTGCTCTGTTTTGCATACAACACACTAGCAGTCCCTTTATGCAACATTAAAATCCTCTCCAAACTAGCAATGCTCTGTTAAGTTTTTTTAAATCTGGTCAAATATTCAGAGGGTTTTTTTCATTTTCTTTTAGATTTGATGTGCTAAAGTGGAAACAGTTTCGCTCCTTAACAGATTGGGAAACAGGAGATTTTCTGAAATTTCCAGAATCTCAGCAAATGCTCTATTTGCTGGTTTAATTAAACTGCTGGGCTTCACAGCAAGTTACATATTTTAGGTCTCATTGCATTCTCATTAAACTGCCTATTTTTTATATCACTGATATTTTTAGTTATAATATTCCCTATTCTGGTCTAGACCTCAAGTGAACTATCAAATAAGGTCACTTTCATCAAGCCACAATAACTTTTTAAGTCCTTTTTCTTTTTGTCTAATAGACTGTACACAGTTTTGGTGTCGCAGCCTTCTTCTACATAGTATTTCCAGAGTAAAAGCCCACACTTAGTCTGCAGTTTTGGCCTCTCCTAGAAGTCCCAGTAAGCTAAGGTCCCAATAAAGTGAGGATGCATAAATTCCTAACATTTGCTACCCAATTATATTGCTTTTCTGACAGGGTTTTGATAGCTTTTGAAATAGAAAACAGGAAGATTTCAATACTCCCAAGTATTTTAGAGACTATTACTTAATTTATGTTTTCTGTGGCATGGGCAAGCACCGTTTAGAGAAAAAAGCTCTTACCCCTAGCATGCCGTTTCTCTGGCTAATTTCAAAGAATATACATATAGCAATAAACTGCAATGTATAGGGTGACAGTAACAATGCAATTAATTGAGGATGTCCAGACTTTTTCCTCTGAAGACCAAGAATAAGTCTCCATTCTAAACCAGCGGGATTTTGGCATTCATTCTGTTATTAGAAATACAATCCTCTATGATTCAGACAACCAATCTCACTATTTGTGCAGAAAAGTGTCTGTCTAGTTAGACATTTATTTAAGAAGAAATGTTTTTTATTTGAGTGAAAAATAATAATTTAACAGAGAAAATCTAGGGCTATTAAAGTTATAAGCTTCAAAAAGTAAGGCAAAACACACCTCAAAAAAACCCTTTTAGTATTACTTAAGCCCTGACTATGATATACTGCTAATTCCCTAGTGAAGCTCAATTTATACACAGGAAACAGCTTTTTGCTTGGGAAACTGCCTTTGTTTTTTTCTTAAAATAGTCTAATGCAATGCAATCATCTGCTTGATTTTTCTCTGTTGATAGGGGTTCTGCTTGCAGCACTGAGGACGAAGTGCTTGCACAGGATAGCGCTGGGAAGTGAGTAAAACTCTGAGTCTTGAAGGTCTGCAGTAAAGGGAAATGAGGTCTCCTGGAGAGGAGGCATGGCATCACAGGAAGAAGACAACAAACGGGCAGGTCAGGGGCTGGAGAGTGGGAAATGAAAGCGGAGGCAGGAGCCAAGCTGGGCACTGCAGCTTAATCTCGCCTGAGGCTGGCAGCATGCTCAGAGTCACGTTTTGGGGGGTAAGAGGACACGACTCTGCCACAGCCGCAAGCGGGAGGTGAGCTGGGCGAGGGAAGGACTGGGGAAGGACTGGGGCTCGCAGAGCTCCGCTGGCGGGACAGCAGCATCGATGGCAGTGCAGCGAGACACTGAGGTTAATCCAAACAATTTTTTTTTTCTTGTTTTTACAGAGGCTGAGGAGTTTACGACAGAATAGGAAGGGCAGATTTACAGAAGAGGGGAGGTGGGAAACGTGAGAGACCTGAGGTAGGCTTATTTTAAGAAAGCGATGGAATATCCAAGAGGAAATGTCAAGGAAAGAGCTGGGTATACAAGACTGGAGGGGAAAGCTGTGAATGATTTGCAAATCTAGTAACAAAAATAATATGGATTAAGCCTTTTGAGTGGGGAGATGGGTGAGAAGAGGGAAGCCGAGCCCAAAGCCTGGTGTGATGCGCTGCAACTGAGCCGGGCTGCAACTGAGCCAGGCAGCAACGCTGCCAGAGCGAGGGTTTCTCTGGGGGCCACCTCCTTGCCACCCGGCAGCACGGCTCAGGCAGAGCTCAGACGAGAAGTGCTGACAAATGTGCTCTTCTGCACGTGGGGTTTTAAACAAAGAACCGGTTAGTGTAGTGTCATAAAGTCAATACAAGTCATGTCTACAAAAAAAAGAAAAGGAAACCCACTACTTGCCTGTGTAAGACAGCAAAGCACCAAGTCAGTAGAGGATTCCTCCACCCCCTGCCCTGCTCTGATACTGTTGCCATGTTCTCCAAGTCCCACAAAAGGAAGAGGACGCTGTCCACCTTTAAAACGCACCTTATTCCTCTTTAGGAGCGCCTTCTTCCTTAAAGGTATTTGGAGGTCTCATCAAATTGTGAAGCAGAAAAGGCAATGCAGGGCTCCGCTCCTGCACTCTCTGAATTATAAGCATCAACCATGGTTTGATCTTACTGAATGGTGGCTCTGCCTTCTGTCTCTGCTGCCCTGCTCTTTGGATCAGAAAAACCCCAAATCTGTTAGACTGTCCTCAGAGGTGATGAGTCAGAAAATACATCAGCCACACTTGTCTCTCCATATTGAAAATATATACCTTAAAAAAACCTGACAGTAAGGACAAGATGCCGCTGACTTCATCTGGGAAGGATTTCAGCATTTCACCACGTCAGCCACATTACAGATTTGAAAAAAAATCACAATAGCCTCTGTCACCAGGTTTTTAAGATTTTTATAGATAAACAAAGCACACATTTTATCTTGAATTTCCTGGGTAAATTAAAGCTTGCAAAGAAGCAGCAGTCCACAGAACATAGGGCAACATTGTTATGGAGGGCTGTATGCCTAAATTTACCACCACATTAACAACTTTGTATGTCTACAGTCACCCCTCTGCTATGCCAATCCACTACGGAAATTGAAGATTTAAGTATTTGCCAAATATGTATTCAACCAAATGTTGAAATGAAGGAATAAATGCATCTGCATATGCAGGTATTTCATGCCAAGTAGATTTAATAGATTTGCAAAAGGTGAAGGTCAGAATAAAATATGCAACTTTGGGGAAGTAGAAAGAATGTAAGAACAAGGAGTTAATATGAGGCATATTTAATTTAAAAAAAAAACCCACCACCCTACAGTAAAAGCAGTCATTTAATCATGTTTCAGAACATATCTACTAGATGGCAAACAACTACACCACCACAGCTATAGGAAATTCAGAAAAATGTTTAACAAAATTTTTGGCAAGTAGGTTAAAATTGCAGTTATATGACTTCAATTAAACTAGCAGAAAAGGAATTACTTCAGTGATCATTTTTTTAATAGAACATATCTTTAGTCCTCATATATTAGCCAGTGAATTTGGACCTGAGAAATGTAACTTCATACAAAGACTACAGTGAACTGCATAAAAATCTGTCTTACGGTTTTCCAGTCACATTAGTCACGGGTATAATTTAGATGAGAGTTACAACTTCAACCTTAAATAAGTTTTAAGGGGAAAAAACTGTCTAATCAACTCCTTATGAGTTACATAAAATGTAATTCAGGTAGTACCTTAAAAATTCTTACGTGCATTGTTTTAAAAACATCTCTGTAGTTTTCTATGCCTTTCTCCTATGACAGAGAAATTTGGTTGTGCCAGATCCATGTTTACATCTATAGGAAAGTTGACTCATGAAACTCCATTTCCCCGTAACGCTGGCAAAGAGAGGAAGAGGGGAAACTACGCATAGCACCTACCACCATACGTTTCTCCCTTCCTCATGTGCGTATAGATCATCGTCTAGGAATGTAGGAAAGCCGTGTAAAAGGTGTGATGGCTGGCATTAGACTTTGTCAACAATCATCCTTCCTTCATCAGGCTGCTCTAGCAGCAATAGCATCAGGCATCCTGCCCTGGGTGCGGAAGAGGAAAATGTGCCCCGTTCATCTACTTGACTCCTGTTATTCACTGGCTCTGGCAGCTCCCCATAGCAAATATTTTTTTACATGGAAGAATCAGGATTCCCAGAAGCACTTGGAGGCACAGTCCAAGCAGGAGACTTCCTGGTCTAATGTGGCACGCAGACATGACTGAACATGAGCTCAGTGCATGAGACAACAGCAAAAGCGGGGAAACATTTACTCTGTACCACAATCCATCACTATAGTGGTCTTTGGAGTGCAGCCTTTCCTGAAGTCTATACTGACTCCTTCAACACAGGCAGGAGTTCAGATAGCAGTAACTGGCAATGCCTTACACTGCTGCAGTTCAAGCAATTGAAGGGAAAGAGGATAAGTTTGCAATTTGGCAAATTCACAGGACAGCCATTGGGCTTCTTCTGAAGATGCACCCCGTAAACACACAGACTGGGCAGTCGCTGGCGGACATGTGTGCAGCTCTGGGCTTGGCAGGGCACCAAGAGCTGACAAGTGATGGAGCAAGTGAGACCCAAACACAGCCAGGGAAAGGTATAAAACATATTTCTGAACAAGGAGAGAGAGCTTGTGGGTAAATGTTACTGAAAGTAACTTGGGATGTGAACAAAGGACCTGTTGACTATTTGATTCCTCCTGTGCTAGCAGAGATGAGACTGAAAATAAACTAGACTGTAGTGTCAAGCAGCAGACCCCATCAGCTTCCCTTCTCAACAGGAAAAAAAAAATTGGCTCCAGCTGTTTTAATTAAAAAGAGACACAACAGTTATCATGTCTGAAGTTTTTCAGAAGAAAGCAGTGAAATTCATCCATCAAAATCAACTGCATCTCTAACTCCAGTGGGCTCTCTACTGCAGTTAGGAGGCTTAAAATATTAAGCTGGGAAAGCTGACACTGCCATACGACCACCTTCTAAAGACCTTTTACTATTATTGTCATTATTCAGTTCCCTCAAGCTCCCTTCAGGGGTAAAAGTCCCATATTTTCTAGCGCTGGAGCATGAGCTGGCTTTGGCCAGGCGCTCCCCGGGGTGGGAGCAGGGCAGAGAGCCTGTGGCCTCAGCTGGGAAATGTCCCTCAGCCAAGTGATGCAGGAACACAGCTGGATTAGGAGCAAACAGACAGCACTAGCTAAAGCTCAGAAATCATCAGATACATACTACCTGCTTCTTGCTCAAATACATCATACAGAAATATTAGTCCTGAGCAAGACCAGCACGGTGGCAGCCGCGGGCTTGAAGTGGTGGGAGATGAACACAAATACCTCCTTCACAGAAACTGGCAACCAACATCCAGAGCAGGGTCAAGTCCCACAGGCTATCTGTCCAACCTGTATAGCCAACCCAAGGCAAAATATGGCACCAAAATAAATTTGGTGTAATTTTATGGTGATTTTTTATGAGTAGCTGCTTAACTAGTCTTTCACCTCACCTGGAAAGGCAGCTTCTTTTGTAAACCTCATGTGACACAGGGACAAGAGAAATTGTGTTTCAAATGACACCAGAGCATTAACCAGACTAACATGAAACTGCTGAGGCAGATGGTATTGGCCACTCCAGAGATGCTCTTTTTTGCACACAAACTACCAAACATAAAATTTGAGAATTATAAATGCAAACTGAAAACAAGTTGGGTTTGAGGTTTCTAGACTGTAATTAGCAACACAGCTGTTCTGCAAACATAGAAAACCCCCATTTGCTTGAGTGCTGTCTCTCCTACAGCTTCCAAATGCCCTCACACCACATCACAGCTCATGCAACACCGCTTGGATTCCCTTGGCTTAAAGATGGGAACCCCTCAGCCCTTCCTCCCTAAAACACCCCCAGTGCCTTCCCATCATCTCTAAATTACCCCAAGCAACATTCTCACTGCTGCCTTAGCAATACTTGCTACCTATCACACTGGGTTTGCAGACAGATTAAAAATAAAGAGGCTCTGGTGCTTACACCAAAGCTACACGTGTGCTGATTAACCAGGCATTTGTCATCACAGGGAAAGGATAAAAGCGGAGTTTCTTCCTGCCTCTCCCTTAGTTGGCACATAATGCACTCGCCCATCTCTCCTCAATCACCCATGTGCAAAGAACATATCAGAACTTCACATTCTAAATATTCCTATGCCTCTATCAAATTTAATTAAAATTGATCAAAAGGTTAAAAACTGCAGCGGGCTGGGGAGGGCAGCAGCTGCCAGACACAGCTGCAAGCAAACTGCACATTGCACAGGCTTACTGCCTTGGACACCCTGCATGCAGTTATGAAGGGTAATTTCTTAAGCATCAGAAATCCTCAGCTAATCACAACAGCCCCAGCTCCACTGAAGGAAAGGGAGTTTACCAGTTCAGACCAGCTCACAAACTGCCTCAGTGCCTCTGAAGACGTCTTTATTCCCAGAAAAAGGAATAAAGAGCAATAACTGGCTGAAACTTTCATCTTTCTTCACATAAACAACTTCTGTGGAAACACTTCCAGTTCTTCGTTTTTTAAGCACATAAGCCACGAAGCAGCTCACCACAAATCTTGCTGATCAGCGGCGTATATAGGCTTCAAGAGTTCCAGGAAAAAAAATACTGTTTTTCTTTCCTTTGTGCTTCGTTAAACTTCAGTGTTCACCAGGAGAAAAGACCCCTTTGGATAACATTAGTCAATATGGCCACTAGTTGGTGAATTTTTCTGAGATTAGCTACCGGCAAAGCAAGCAGCTGTGAGAGCATAGTTGATACGGAGAACTTGATACGGGTGCACTAAGGAAAACATTTCTGTTTACTCCAGTCAGGAGATGTCTACAACCAGTGCTGGTACCAACAGGTGCACAAGTTGGTGCTGACATTTAACTGTATGTTGCTGAAAGGGGTGTTTTGAGAGTGAAGCTGCAGCCGCACAGAAGAGACAGGGTTCAATTTTCTGCACAGGGTGGCTGTGGAAAAGCCACTTGGAGCAAGATTCACCTTGCTGAAATGTAACCATCTAAATGTTGGCATTTGCTCTGAATTTGCTGCCTGTGCTTCCTCCCTGGAGGAGAAGGAGAGGGAATGGCACCTCCAGCAGGTGCCCCCTTCCTGTCATCCCAGTGTGGAAGATGGGCAGAGAGACATTACAGCTATTAGAAGCAAAGTATTCAGACAAACTTGAAACTTTCCACTTTTTAGCAATTCTACTTTCCAGGTCTAACTGAATTGTTATAGCTCTAAACAGTATTCAAAACCTACAGTAGTTCACAATCTGGCCCTATGTTTTTAAGGTACTACTCTTTTGAAATGTATACATGGGATTTTACATGAAATAAATCTTTTTATTCCACCCTCTGGTAATATAATACAAAATTAGTTCAGTTCAATCTGGTCTTCATGTAGTTCCCGTTTTCTCAAAAAGAAATAGCATTCATGTGAAGTCAAAAAGTGAAATGGAAAAAAAAAATCCTACCAAAAGTTTGACGTTTTGAAGACTGTGTAAAACTACTTCAGATTGTGCTACTGTTACGTGTCCTTGTAGGGAACATGTAACTATTATAGTGTCTGAAAATCTACAAAAGCACCAGAAAGAGAAAAAGATATCAGTATGGTACAGAAACTGCCAGCTCGATTAAAAAAATAAAAGCTAACACTGAAGATTCAGGAAATATAAAGGCTAACGCATTAAGTAACTGATTTACTTAGAAATAAAAGCAAAAACTGTTAAAAAATTTTACTTGAGGCAAGAAAACAAACTGCACTGCTTAAAATAAATTATGACCATCTTAAACTATAATTTTAATGATTTTTCAATGAATTTCATGTATTTGGTCCTAAGCCAATAGCTATTAAATGGTTTGGGAAGGAGGTTATGTTGAAAGTATGGAATGGTGTTTAAAGTATAATCATTCTTTAAGTACTACATGGAATTATCAAAATCCTAATTAACAGGCATAACTTGTGTCCACCAGCCACATCCAAGGGTCACAGTGATATAATGATGAAGTGCTATTAGATCATCACTGAAAAAACCTGCTTAAATAGCATGGTAATATCTTGCTTTCATTGAACCAATGGACCATGGCAGAAGTAGTGGCAGTATTTCTCACTAAACGATACAAACTTCATATGCTAGAATTCATATTTCAGAATGCTCGCTTCAGCTTTAAGATCATATCACCATAGCTGTAAGATCACTTATGCTCTCGTAAACACAGACACAGTTTTTATGGCTACACAAAGCACCATGGCTTTAAGACTCCCAGTACACAGTAAAAAAATTCTACACGTGCTTATGGACAAGCCAGTTGAGTTGGCTTATCCCCAGGTCAAACATATTTGGTGGACTAGTCTGACACTGAATTTATGAGGGTCCAAAAGAATATTAAACCAAGTCTCCACAGTTCAAAATATAATGCTCACTCAAAACACAATCTATGGAATTGATTTTTAATAAAACTCATTAATTCATTTTTCACACAATCTGCACATCTGTTATTTTGCTGTCCTTTTGGCAGATTTTATGTGCATCTTAAGATATAAAATCTGCATTAACCAATCTGCTATGTAAGACAGTTTGTGAAAGGCCCTATCCCCCATGGTTATCTACAGGTTTGATGTGATGACCCAGAAGTCTTCTCCCAGCCTTACGTTCCTGCAAGAACAGTGGTATAACAAGGAAAGCTGAACACAACAGCTGGCCAGAACAGAGAGCATCAGCAAAGGCTTCGGCATTTCCCAGCTGAGAAAACAGCATTTCACCACAGGTCGTACAGCAAACACACAGGCTACTACCAGAGGAAATCAAATATTTGAACAAGCAGAGAGTGATGCATTTCAGTCATGCGTGAAGGGAAACCCAGTGAATAAGAATTATACAATGCCACCATGAACTTGCCCTTAAGAGAGACACAAAACAGTTTATTCTGAATGGAATAGAGTCAGCAAACACAGAAGCATAATTTTTTTTTTTCCTGAAGGTGGAGGGAGCATAGACAATTTTCCAAGAATCATAAAAGAAAGACTAAAAAACACTAAAAGAAGAAGTAGGCCTGTTCTTCTACAGAAGAATCCTCTTTAGTTTACTTTTAAAAGACAAAAAAAAATTAAAACAGATGCACTTTGTTTTCCATCACAGACTGATATTCCAATCATTCCGAGGCTGGGAAAATGAAAGATAAGAGGTTCAAATAAAGCAAAATAAAGGAATAGGAATTCACAGGGATGTCTGATGTTCACCACTGCAGTATGAGAGTGGCTAGTCACATAACAGAGCTTGTCTACAAAGAGCTTTTCAAGAAACACTGAGATCGTTCATGTGCACAAACCTTTCTGATCGGAAGCAGGGAAAGCTAGTTTATTATTTAAACTCTGCCAGAGCTATGAGGAGGAGCAGCAGCTGATTTTAGTTTTTAATGAATGCATGGTGCATTCCTCTTGACCACAGGATACAGTTCTGGAAAAAGGGAATAATGAGGAAAAATAATTCCATCTGATGAAGGGGGAAAAGCATCCTTGGATGTCAACTTGACAATCTAAGAAGTCTGTTTTGAACTAGCTTAGAGGGGTATAGCGACAAAAGCCTGTATGGAAGTAAAACCAGCAAAAAACTACAGATCAAGTAGTAAGACTGGAATTTGCAGTTTGGAGACCAGAAATCAGACTAGGCCACAGAAGACTGGGGACAGCAGGACACCAGACCAAACTTTGAGAGGCCGGGTGTCTGGAGAACACAGGTGGATGACTGTGCAACCATAGCTCCCTCTTGCACGTACACTGGCCCTATCTCATCTTACCTTGTGGACCGTCTCTCCCACCAAACACACCCTATGTAGGCATATGTAGACCATGCCCTTCTACAATAACATGCTGTGTGCAGCCCACTTCTACCCACAAGTCAGGTGAAGCCCATGAGTAGAAGAAATTGGCCTTTCAGATCCCACATGGGGGGCTATGCAAACCAGAAGGCAGTAGGCTGCGCAAGTCCATACTGGCATTTTATCCATAGCACTACTGGAACAGACAAATCCAGGCTAGAAGCTGCCTTTTCCTCTTTCTCTCCCTCTTTATCTACATTTAGCAATGACAGCATGGAGGTTTAGTTCTACGAATACTTCTGCTGAGCAGAAATTCTGGAGGAGGGAGACCAGCAAGTCCAGGGCTGACAGCCTGTGTGCTAGAATATCAACTCCAGAAGTGTCCAGCAGATCTACAGACCAAATTCCAGACCCCAATCACCTTGTCACCCTGCTGATTACCAAGAATGATTCAAAGTGATCCCTGGAAACAACGTTGCTCTGCATCCCACAAACCTATTGTAGCAGGATACTACAGTGTGCAAGGCCTCAGTGTCAAATGTTGCTTGATGAGACCTATGAGCCCACAACATTTGACAGGTCACCACGGTTAAGCCAAATTTGACAGAAGTGTATCCTTGTAGTGATGAGACTCAAGTATGTACTTCCTCTGACCAGGACTACCTTTGCCAAGGAAATCAGCTGTCACAGTCCAAAGCAGGGCTCAAGCACACAGCAACATAAAAGCAGCATAATCAGGAAATCAGCCCTCAAGTGCAAAGCTGAGAACGCACCAGTTTGATGGTATAGATGTATCTATCAATATTTGGTGGAACAAGTCCAGGCAGGATATAAATTTATTTAGGAAGAACACTCAATGAAAAAACAAAACCACTGAAATATATACATGGGAAATATGAGCTTCTGTGAAGTTCAAAATCATTTTTGCTGAATATCTTTACATGTAGATGAAAGAAGAAAGACCAGAGGCACGATCATTGCCTGGATCCAGTCCTAGTTACATGGTCTTGAGAGAGACTTAGGTGAAATTGTCTTGAGAAGTTGTCAAGAGCGAGGTAAGGGGTTGGGAATTGAATTAACTGAGTAGCTGCTGTAAAAGCAACACATAGGACAGCGAAAGATTTAGGAATGTGTTGAATGACAATTGTATTGGGTTTGTGTGGCAAGGTTTTGGTAGTGGAGGTGGTTACAGGGGTGGCTTCTGTGAGAAGCTGCTGGAAGCTTCCCCCATGTCCGACAGAGCCAAAACCAGCCGGCTCCAAGACAGACCTGCCGCCGGCCAAGGCAATCAGCGATAGTGGTAGCGCCTCTGTGATAACATATTTCAGAAGGAAAAAAAGTTGTGGGGCACACAGAAACGGCAACTGGAGAGAGGAGTGAGAACATGTAAAAGAAACAGACCTGCAGACACCAAGGTCAGTGAAGAAGGAGGGGGAGGAGATGCTCCAGGCGCCGGAGCAGAGATTCCCCTGCAGCCTCTGGTGAAGACCATGGTGAGGCAGGCTGTTCCCTGCAGCCCATGGAGGTCCACGGTGGAGCAGATATCCACCTGCAGCCCGTGGAGGACCCCACGCCAGAGCAGGTGGGTGCCTGAAGGAGGCTGTGACCCCGCGGGAAGCCCGCGCTGGAGCAGGCTCCTGGCAGGACCTGTGGATCTGTGGAGAGAGGAGCCCACGGAGCAGGTTTTCTGGCAGGACTTGTGACCCCGTGGGGGACCCATGCTGAAGCAGTCTGTGCCTGAAGGACTGCACATCGTGGAAGGGACCCATGCTGGAGAAGTTCGTGAAGAACTGCAGCCCGTGGGAAGGACCCATGTTGGAGAAGTTCATGGAGGACTGTCTCCCGTGAGAGGTACCCCACACTGGAGCAGGGGAAGAGTGTGATGAGTCCTGCCCCTGACTCATCGGGCAGAGATAACGTGTGATGAACTGACTGTAAACCCCATTCCCCATCCCCCTGCACCTCTGTGGGGGGTAGGTAGAGAATCCGGGAGTGAAGTTGTGCCCGGGAAGAAGGGAGGGGTGGAGGGAAGGTGTTTTGAGATTTGGTTTTATTTCTCATTACCCTACTCTGGTTGATTGGTAATAAATTGAGTTAATTTTCCCCAAGCTGAGTCTGTTTTGCCCGTGACGGTAATTGGTGATGATCTCTCCTGTCCTTATGTCGACCCACAAGCCCTTTGTTATATTTTCTCGCCCCTGCCCAGCTGAGGTGGGGGGAGTGATAAGACGGCTTTGGTGGGCACCTGGCATCCAGCCAGGGTCAACCCACCACACAATGTTTGCTTAAAAGGCAGAGAACAATATCAGAAGGCTATCTGTGGCTTCATGAAGCTTCATCTTCATTAACAGGGAGGAACTAATGAAGACAAAATGAAAAGGAGTGGCTTTCTTCTAAGGTACCTAGATATCGTATCTTCCATTGAACTTTCATTCTATGATGATGGTGACCATGCAAGCTCAAAGCACTTTCTAGATCATTGACTGATGGTGTTGCTTTTGGATGATCCCTGTGATGAAGGAAGGAGTTTAACAGACAAACTTGCAAAATATTTATACTAAGTATGAAAATGTGTGCTCAGAGGAATGGATAAAATAGAAAATCCAGTTTAGACAGCATACAAAATGTCCTGGAAATGTAATGCATTAAAAATACTTTAAAATTAAATATTTACCCAGATCCTTAATGAGTGATAATGCTTCCCATGATATAAATGCTCCACCACCATCATCCATAGCTCCCTGCCCAACGTCCCAGCTGTCCAGATGTCCACTGACCAATACAATCTGGAAAAGCAATTATGAGAAAACATACCTACATAAAAACACTGAATCAGAAAAGTCAGTTCAGCATTAAAGCATTTTAATGATTTTGTCATAAATTCGGCATTTTAGTTTAGAATTGGAGGAAGAAAACATTTCAAATAAAATTAAAACGTTGTTCTCTAGTCACTGAATATAAATCTGGGATGACCAAATGCATCCTACTGCTTCAAACCACTGCCTAAATCAAACTAGATACGCTGTAATAAATGTTTAAATGAAAGGCTTTGTCTTGTACATTAACAAAGAGCATACTTTCCAGAGATACAGGACTACTACATTGCAGAATGGTGAAAATTGCTTTCATATTCCAGCTGTTTAAGATCTTAGGCATGAAATTTGATTAACCCTATTTTGGGGTGCATAAGGAAGAAATATGAACTTAGACTGAAGTGTTCCCAGACAGAGGTTGTTGTTTTATTATATATCTATGGTACTTGTCACAGAGGACCTCTAATATATTATTGGATCCCATATGTGCTACAACAATGACGAAGTATTTTATAGCTCCATTAGTCATAAGGATATTTTAAATTAAAAACAACATGGCAGCAAGTCCCAGATGGGTCTTCTGCAAAGAAAGTTTTGTGGCTACAGTAGAGTATAGTAGTATACCTATCTCCAGAAACACCCACTTTCAGATCCGAACTCTTCAAATGTCAACAAGCAGCATCAGACCAATACCAGAAGTGAGACAGTTCCCTAACTGGACCTGAAGCTGAAGGGCTGATGGATCTATGATTGCAATGGAGAGGTCAAGGAGGGACAAGAACTCTGAACTGAGCAGGCAGTGTGGTTAAATGATGCAATAGGACAAAAACAAGAGCAGGGAGCCGCTGGAGTGCCCAAGGAATCTTTGAAAAACTAGTACCAGTAAAAAGCACCCTTGGGATAAGGTGCAAGTGGAAGCATCCAACCTATACAGCTCAGCACTGAGGAAAAACTGAAGGAGACCCTGGAGCATCTGCCTGTGTCCTGCCCAGAACTGGCCATACATGAAGGGATGCTTCCCACTCTCTGGTCGGCTGATGTCAAACAGGTCTCAGAGTTGTGGGATCTAGAAAAAAGGGGAAAAATACTCATTCCTCCTGCCACCTTCTTCTCCCTAAGGGATGAGGATCTCCTGGTATATCATCTCAGCTTTCATTCATCACAGGACAACTACTCTAGCACGGAAAATGAGAACATAATGAGGTTTTCCTATTATCACACCTGGAGGGTGACAGCCTGTGCTGTCAAGTGCGCAGCTAACGTTGCAAGGAACTAACTTGGGGCTCAAGCACAAAGATCTCTATTTTCCCCTTCGCATGAAAGAAATCTTAGTACATTTTCACTGGTTATTAAAAATAACGGACAAACAGATCACAGCAAGACAAAAAGCATTAAGTGCTCATCAACCAACCATGTTTTTTATCCAAACAAATACAAACTCAGGTAACAACTAAAAGGCTGCTTTGTATTAAACACAGGCCATGATGAATTAGCAGTCATATCCATTGTATTGCCATATGCCCAAGCAGAATGCACCAAACCCCTTTAAATTTAAAAAATACACTATGAAATGTTTATAAATGTGTGTATTACAAAAACCAGAAGTGTCATGCCTTAGAAGCTGGAAAAGCTTGTGATCAAACTCCAAAGAGCAGCTTAATCTTTCCTTCTCAGATGTTTCAACTCTCTTTTCTGCTTATGCACCCTTAACTCAACATGTGCTTACTTTCCAGCACAGACTGATTTTCTTGGTAGTAGACAGACATGCTGCAGCCCTTATTCCAAAACCTCCCCTCCTTCAAAAGAGCTTAAATTTGGATGGCAGGCCCCTCTGTAAAAGCCTCAGATTTACTCAGGAGGTATTCCTGCAATTTAATGTCATGATACTCCCAGGCCCGGCATGAAAGACTGCAAACAGCACGTTTTCCAGGGATGCTGCCCTGCAGTAGAAGTACTTAATCTGCAGCAGCCCTCTGCTACAACAGCAACATAGCTTGAAACCGGATAATCTAAGAAAAGTTATGCCAGCTTTGGAGGTAGAAACCTTTCTGAAAGGAGAGCAGACAGCAAGTGCTCACTGCAGTACTCCTTGCTTGTTTTGTTTTCTTCTAAGGGAGGACTAAGCGCGCGCGCACAGACACGCACGCGCACACACACACACGCTTGCAGGTGGTGAGGGCAATGCATGAATGAACTCTGCTTTGAGAGCCTGGGATGCTCATGCAGCCCCACTGCAACCTGTCTATTGAGGACAGAGCTCAAACACCACTACACTTTGCAGTCGACTGATGCAGTCTCATTACTGTCCACTCAATAAGGAATTTGCAAATAATAATTTAAAAAGAACAGAAAAGGCTCTGAGTGAAAGCACAACTGTCTGTGGTATAAAGGACGTCTATTCCACAAATTCAAAATTACCATGTAGTTTATTTGTTCTTAAAGCAAAAATTGGTTTTAAGAAGATAACTATTCACTTTCCTGGGAAACAGAGTTTCAAGCTGAAGCAAATTATTTAGAACAAGTTTGTAAACACACTGAGAGAGAACCAAGTTTACAATAGAAGTGATGCCTTGTCTTTAGCAGTGAAAGAACACCTCACTAATGCTGTTCCCTGGCAGCAATCTCAACATGAGTGTCTGAGAGGGAATTACTCCTCATTTGTGTGAAACAACACATGTTGCAACAGCAGGAAATTCTGAACCAGAAGACAGTGGTGTAATCCCATTTGGGGTTCCAGATGCCAATCATAAAGCATCTTTACCAAGTCCAGAACATTACACCAAAACAGATCAAGGTTCAAGTGGATTGAGAAAGTCAGATAATTTTATGGATGAACTTTTACTTAAATTTACTTAAGCTGATGCCAAGAGCAATTACATAAATACAACCAATGTACTTCTATGTGAAAGTTTTTTCAGAACAGTTGTTTTTTTAAACTGTCATGCTTTTGCAGCAGCTGCTAAAATGAATGTTTCAGTGATTCTGCTGATAGCTAGCCACAGACATTCTTAAAATAAGACACAGTCATAAAATAACAAAAAACCTATGTTTATCTTGGTCTTTAAGTAGATATAATGTGTCTGGGCAATGAATGGAAATATTTCTGAAATTCACTCTAAACCACTATATTATTTAAAATAATATTATAAAATAATAGTATTATAGTTCTTTGTACAGGTGGGTTAATAACAAAGGCAGTTAACACTATCAAGGACATACGATTATTGCATTTTCCACATTGCTTTCAAATCTGTTACGTGGTTCTCAGCTCCAAACCTACACATAGACTAGTCACTTACATTTGCACAAACTTCCCTATAGAAATGTCAGCACATGCCAGCAGAATGTAAGCATTGCAAAGCAGTGTAAGTATATGTAAGTATAAGTATTTGTTTTAAATATACAGAGAAACCACAAGCAATGGTATAGGCCAGTACAAATACAGCAATACACATTTGCCAAATTGACCAAAAATAAATTTAGGATAAGACAGCTTGCATGCAACACGACAACTTAAGATTTGGCTTTTCTGCAGTGACACAGCTAAGAAATGCTACTCTAGACACAGTCCTGAGACAATATAACAGAAGTGAAACTGCAGGAAACATTTCAAATAGAAGATGAGTTCTTCTATTTCCTTCTGCACCAGCATTATGACCTCTATTGGATGCCTTTAAGTCCTGTCCAGCATTTCAATCAAGCATATTGAAATATTTTGAAATTTATATTATATTTTATATATTTATATAAATATATATTTTATATTTTAAACCCAAGAAGATTAGGAAGAGGAACCACATGTTCACATACATTTGCATACATCATGGAGTTATCCTTTTCTAAGCAGGATGGGTTTTGCCACTAAAAAATAACCTCCCATTCCATACATAGTCACACATGCCTATTGCATTTGTCACGCAGTAACCTCATAAAATGTAGGCGAACTACCTTCTGCTTGGTTAGAGAGAATTTAAAGAAAAGTCTATTCTACTTCTAGTTAGTCTCCACAACCTTACTTCCTCCTGTAGAGGTACAAGGCAAAGGCTTCTTTCTATGCAACATTAGAGATCATAAATAATAAACATTAGGAAAGAGCTGTAAGTAACATTTTCAATCACAGAATTTAAGCTAGAATAACATTTGTATCAAGTTGTGAAAACCAGCATGCAAAGTTATTTCATGTCACTAAGGTAGACAGTAATTGAAGAGCACTGAAGTCGTCATTCATCTTTGCCCTTCATAGATGAAGACGACTTTATGGATGGAGGTTAGGATCCACAAAGTAGGACCTTTATTGATGGAATCTGGCTATCAACACATTCTCTTAGAAAAGCTTAGTAATATTTTTCATTATCCAAACCACTGAAAGGTATTTTTCCTTATGTCTTCCTCCAGCAGAAAGGGAAGATAAGGAGCACCTTAACTTGCATGGAGAGGACAGAAAACTTAAACAAGGATCACAGACACAGAGAATGGGATGACCAAAAACTAAACAGGTTATTAGAACCAGATCAAGCATCTTTAGCCAAGACACAAACTCCAAGTGTCTGTATGCCAAAACTTCAAGCTAAAACAGTGAAGTGCTCTAAACTGTAACTTGAATTCTTTTCAACTGCTTGTCCACATTTTCAGCCAAATACTGCCACAAGTTAGTAGTTTGCTCAGGCAGCACAGGTCTACAGTGTTCCAACCCGGTTCCCAATTACCTGGAAACTCACGAAAAGCATTCCTATTTAAATTTTTGTGGTTCTTTTTTCTCCCGTTTGCTTCTAAATAGGTCCATCTTAAGCTCTAGGTACCACAATAAGGTCTTAGATTATTTGACTGGGTATTTTTTCTGCATGAATCCCTTCCCAGTGCATGGGATATTTGTACAGTACTTAACTTACACACATGAACACCACATACGGTTGATTTGTGTTTGGACCAAAATTAGAGGAAAAGAAGTCAGATAAGAATCAGGATCCCCAATTCAATCCAATTAAAAAATTGCCTATAAATTCTCTCCTTCCTCAGATACTCATTACTCTTTTTACTCACGCATACACTCTCTCACTTCACCATTTCCTATTTTCCCCAGTCCCAAACAAAATTTCTAATACTAACTAAAGCATGACTGAAAAACTTTTAATCCCAGCTTCTCAGACAGAGGAACCCAGCACCAAATTCAGGCCTGTCCTCCTAAGCATAGGGAGTACATTTTGAGTAATCTTTCCATTTGGATAGCATGACAACTATGAACTGCCAGGTGGCTTCAGATTATAAGGATCTAAAGATTTTCTTCATTTCACTGTGTTAACAGCATGAGAATAAGGGAAAAGGGAAAGGCAGCATATCATGTACCTAACTAGTGCGCTAATAAAACAGCCGTCAGGACTAAATTTAAGCCCATCGTTCTTAATCTGCCTTCAAAACTATGATTAAATAAAGTCTTCATATACACAGATTTGCAAATTAGGAGTAGTAAATCTGGCGCAGCAATTTTAGGACGTATTAGCATTATCCGCAGTAGTGCTTGCAAATATGTTCTGGAAAATGGCAACACCAAGCAATATGCTTTTCTACTGCTTACCCACAAAGCAAAGCTGGCACTAGTGTCCACAGCAACCTTCCTCTTTTAAAGTAATTCTTAGTTTGCAGACTGTATTCTCTTTCCCCTTTTTTAGGAAAAAGTTTTGTCATCTTAATGGCATGAAATGTTGGTGTGTAATTAGGTTTTTTGCCCTGACCCATTCTCTTCCCTATTTCACCTCAAACCTTTCTCTCTTCAACTCACACTGCAAAACCAATAACAAATTAAGAGTTATCAACTCTTCCTACTTGATACTTCGTGTCCAGAACCACATTCCTGTATAGAAACCAACATTACTTAAGTTTTAAAATATTTACAATAGTTATTTATTTGTATCATGCAGTAAGATTCTGTAAATAAGTCCCTTGGCTTTTCCATCAAAGGCCTTCTGAACTCTAATCAGAACTTGTAATCCTATGTGCTGTAGCAGCCCACAGACTGCAGCAAATGCATCAGACATCATCTTCCTTTCTGGAATCCAGCCCAGCTATTCCAACCACAGGATAGAGACTTGAAGGAAACTTCTTAAGCACTGCATAATAAAGATAACCATTTAAATAGTTCTTGCAGAGACACTGCATTTTGTATCTATACTACCATTATTTCAAGCTCAGCATCTCAGCATTTGGGGAAGACAAAACTGACAAAATGTTGAGTGTCCATCAGCAACATAGCACTATATGGCATGGGATTAGAATTGGACTTACATGCAAGGTTAGATATATATATATATAATATTTCTTTACTGTGAGGGTGGTGAGGCACTGGAACAGGTTGCCCAGAGAGGTTGTGGCTGGCCCATCCCTGGAAGTGTTCAAGGCCAGGTTGGATGGGGCTTTGAGCAACCTGGTCTAGTGGAAGGTGTTCCTGCCCATGGCAGGGGGGTTGGAACTAGGTCATCTTTAAGGTCCCTTCCAACCCAAACCATTCTATGACTCTATGATTCTATGATATATATATTTGAATATAAACTCTCCCGTATTTAAAAATGTGCGGTTCATTACTACCAGAAAAAAATACTTTGTCCAGTTATGTTTAATCACAGGTCTACGTTATTGTGTGTAATTCCATCAACTTCAACAGCAAAATTCAAGCGCGGAGCTGTATCAGAGATAATCAGTTTTAAAAAATGCTTACTTTGTAAAAACTCTTCAGAAAGTCTTCCCTGACCATTTCCCAAGTAGTTGTTTTGGGCTACAAATATGTGAAAAAAGATTTGTGAAGTTTCTGCACCTGCCTTTAAGAAAACACTAACTGCCTCCAGTTAAACTGCAATTGGATTAAATCATGCCCTAAATGTAAATCAGGAACATTACCACATTTAGTGAATTTTATTTGGTATATATAAGAATATTTCTTCAAATTCGTTTTTAGCTTTGGTGTCCAAATAATATGACTTCACTGTACAGCTCCTTTTATTAGATTTCACGCACATTAGGAATGGTTCTTAAATAATCAGTCTAGCTGTCTCAACTAATTTACAGTCCTAAAGAGACAGTGAAGTTCAGAAAGAAAAAAATGATTAAAACAAAAACTGTCTTTTCTACTTACTATGCAGTGTAGTAAGTCTTAACTTCCAGGCTTCCGATTAAATGATAGATCTGCACATGAAACAGAAGTGACTCACTTAGTCACACAAGAATCCAACCCTATCACTGCTAAAAAGCTGATTAACCTTCAAAGAGTCTCTGTGTCACAAAATACAGTAAACTCTTTAAAGCTGAATCTCTACTTTGTAAAAGTGATTGAAAATAAAGTGTTCTTGAAAACTATTGCAACCAAACCTCCCTGTTTGAAGTGAATCTCAAAACCACTGAGTAGTTAAATAGCATGGGCTGATATCATTTATGGCATATAGGACAGTGAAGGAGAAAATTAGTCTGAAAATAAATTATTACTGATAAGGGATTTGTACTAAAGGTAACGAGACATAGAAACTGTATAACCATTCAAAGATAACCAAGTATTGAAATTACTACCATTTCATATTAAATGTTGGATTTTAAGACTTATCATTTCCATATTTAAGTTCCCTAGAATCTGTTATTTCCTACTTCCTGAGCTGTAATATTTCAGAAGTAATACCACTCTTTGTAATACTGTATTTCAAAAATAAGGATTTTAATTTATATATTTCAGCCCACCTCTAGAGGTTTTAAGAGGAAAAATCATAACAATAACTAACTCTAAACAAAACTAGGTATCACTGAAATATCACTTACCCTTGCACAAAGACGATGTTGTAGCTGCTATTTCTCTAGTTCAAAGATTAGCAAAGAATCTCTGCAGTACCCCTGTATGAAAGCTGAAATGGCATCTGACCTGATGTGCAGAGAGAAACAATCCTTTTTCTACACTTACCAAAGGAAGACTTCCCTTACACATGTAGTAGGTGATTTGTGTATGAAGAATGGGATTATTTTATAATCTAGAGTCTTTGTATTTATATATTTTTCACTTCAGGGATATATATGACTCCACATTACTACAGATCTAGCAACATTCCCAAATGTTTTATCTTCAAAATTTCTTTTATCAGATATCAAAATTAATCTCAGCTAAAATAATCACTAATGCCTAGTGCTACTTCTTTCATTGAAGCATTTACAAAAACTGTCCTACTCGTACACTGTGATAATATGCACTACTGGCGAACACCCCTTTCCAAAACTGTAAAAATTTAGATTTTTCTCCAAAAAATTACAAAACTATTGTTTCATCTCAAGAACACTAGAGGACCCCTTAAGTCAGACCCATGCCCCGCTAGCACTGCCTTAGAGCATTCTGATGACCTAATATGTCCTGAAAGCCATCTTGAGTAGCCAACTCTGAACTATCCTCCAGAAAATAGACTTCATCTTACAAATACTCCAAGAAGATTGCTGATGGAAGCAAGTCAAAACAACCCTTAGGTGGCTGTAATAACAGCAGAGAACTACAAGAGAGGAGGCTTCAAAACATAACACTTACATTCCAGTGCCAGACACCGAGCATCAGAGAATACTTGAGGTTGGAAGGGACCTCTGGGTGCTCATCAACTTCCACACCCTGCTCACAGCAGGGTCAACTTAGATCTGATCACTTAGCATTTTGCCCAGCTGAGTTCTGAAAATTTCCAAAGATGGAGATGCCACAACCTCTCTGGACAAAGTGTTTCAATGTTTGCTCTTCGGAAAATATTTTTCCTGATACCTATTATAACGCAAGCTTTTTTAAAATGTGCCCTACTGGGCCCTCACTGCAGCATTCAAAAGCCAAACTGGATTTTGAATACTGTCAGCTCACAAGCCTGCCTTGTAGTTTTACAAGTCCAGAAACTTTTACTTAATTCATCACCACCAGCTGAACACAATGGAAATGAAATTCTTGCCTTTTACCACACCATTATCCCTCACCATTATACATACTAAAAGGAGTGCTGATCACCTAATCAGTTCTCCTGAAACTGTCTCATCATCCCACTTCTATAGTCACAATGATCTACCAGAATTGGTGATGCCTCTTGTCCTCGCTACTCTATAGTGGGAGGTCACAGCCTTTCTGCTGTGATGGCAAAAACTTCCTCCTCTCATGGTCACAGATTCACAGGCCTGTGTTCACAGCTGCAACTCCAGCCTATGATGGAGGCTTTTCTGATGCTGCCCTCTTACTCCACAAATCCCATGCGTAGGCCAGGTTCTTGCCATTTCTTCCTCTGCCACTTAAAGGATTTCATTGTATAGTATGCTAAAACACTAAATTAGTCTTTCATTTGATTACTGTAACCCTTTTTTATTTCGATGAGTTATCCTACATTCCTGGCACCTGCACAAGTTTTCTCAGAATTTTGCTAAGGTTATCCTTTTATTTGTCACAGGTTTTTTTAAGATTCTTACTATTCCTTACTAATTTTTTTAATGTGTACGTAACATTTTTAGTTCTTTTTCCCATACACACGTTGTTTCTCTCTTAAACTGCACAATAAACTCAATGCAGTGCTAACTTCACGCATTTCCAGAAGTGCAGCAACCCACTGTGGGGGTAGGAAGTTAGTACAAAGTGATAACTGAAACACCAGCACATGCAGCATGGGGAATGGGCAGGAAGAATGGAGGTCTGTGTGCAGATGCAGGGCTGCCATCTCCTAGGGGTCCCAGAGGCATGGTGGGATGGCTCGCATGACCAGAGGGCTGCAAATAATGGGTGCAGGCTCTTTAGGAAGGACAGGCTGGTAGGGTGATGAGAGGGAGTTGCCCTTTGTGTGAGAGCAGTGGGATCTCCTGGAGCTTTGCCTGGGGCTGGATGATGAGCCAGCTGGGAACCTGTGGGTCAGGATTAGCAGGCAGACAGATGTGGGTGACACTGCAGTGCGTCTGCTACAGATAGCCTGAAGAGGAAGACATAGATGAGACCTTCTTCAGACATATGCAAGAAGCCCCACATTTGCAGGCCCTGGTTCTCATGGTGCTCTTTAACCAACCCAACATCTGCTGAAGGGAAAACACAGCAGGGCACAAGCAATCCAGGAGGTCTCTAGAGTGCACAGATGACAACTTCCTCACAGAGGTGATCGAAGAACCCATGAGGGAGATGCTCTGCTGGACCTCATACTTACAAACAAGGAAGAACTGATTGGGGATGTGAAGGTCTGCAGTGAACATAAGATGGCGGAGTTCAGGATCCTGAGAGGAAGGAGCAAGGCAAATGGCAGGATTTCAGCCCTGGACTTCAGAAAAGTAGAGTTTAGCCTGTTCAAGGACCTGCTTGTAAGAATCCTATGGGATGCAGAGCTGGAGAGAAAAAGGGTCCAGGAGAGCTGGCTGATTTTCAAGGATCATGCTGGGGCTGACCAGCTGGAAAGCAGTTTGGCAGAGAAGTAGCTTGGGGTCCTGGTGGACAACTAGTTGATCATGAGCCAGCAATGTGCCTGTGCCATAAACAAGGCCAACAGCATCTGGGCTGCATCAGGCAGTGTTGCCAGCAGGTCAAGGGAGGTGATCCTTCCCCTCTACTCAGCACTGCAGAGACACATCTGGGTGCTGTGTCCAGCTCTGAGCTCCCCAGAACAAGACATGAATATACTGGAATAAGTCCAACCAAGGGCCACAGAGATGTTGAAGGGACTGGAGCGTCTGACAGAGCTGGGACTGGAGGAGAGAAGGCTTGGGGGATCTCATCGATGTGTATAAATACTTGATGGGGGATGTAAAGAAGATGGAGCCAGGCTCTTCTCAGTAGTGCCCACTGACAGAACAAGAGGCAACAGGCACAAACTGAAATAGAAGAAATCCAATTTAAAAATAAGAAAAAACCTTTTTTACTACAAGGGTTGTAGAACATTGGAACTGCTACCCAGAGAGGCTGTGGGGTCTCCATCCCTGGAGATATTCAAAATCCAAGCCCTACACAACCTGCTCTAGTTGACCTGGCTTTGAGCACAGGGTCAGACTACATGATCTCCAGAGGTCTCTTGTTGTAATTATGACACTGATTCCAGAATGAATAATACGCATTTTCTTCTGGCTCTATAAATAATCCACATTTATTTTGGCTCTGAAAATTTCATTTAAGAGACACAAAAGCAGAACACAACTTGGAAATCAGTTCTACCAAACGCAAGTATGTCCTTCAAGATCCAGACAGCTAAAGTACAAGTGCGATCTTCAATATAGTATTTTACTGGCACAAGATAAAAGACCTCTCTTCTACTTAGGGCAGTCAAAATCATAGTGAAAATTAAAGTTGGTATGAAATCCATTTTATGGAATCATTTGCAATTTTTGTCTAATAGTTTTATGAACTGCTGCAAGAACCCACAGAAACAGGACATTACTTGGCTTGCAACATGAAGAAAAGTCTATGTTACACTGACCCTAAAAGAATTGCTTTACATACTGTATGAGACATCTTCAAAGTCTCAACATCACTTTCAGATTACAAGTCTTCTTTTCACCAATTACAGTCTCTTTGGTTTCTTTTAGTTTCTGATAATTAAAACAGCACTTATATTGGGGCTTAAATGTGGACATAGAAAATCATTAATTTCTCATTTCGAAATTCAAATTAGTTAATTATATTATATTGATCTCTTCATCAGTAAAATGGGACTAAACAACTGTTTATTATGTAGGGATACAGTGAAGATTAACAGTTATTCCTATATTTATGACAGCATTCATGGAAAATACTAAGAACTGGAGACTCAAAGCCCCTGACTTATGTTGAAATTACTGGAGCTGTATCTGCTTACACAAACAAAAAGTCAGTCCACAATTTCTAGTACCTGTCCACAGCCCCACAGAAGCCAAAGATTCCTATTCACAGACACACAGCTAAGTACTTGCACGTAACACTGACAGATTTCCCTACTCAATTCCCTTTAGTGTATCTCAAAACCCCAGAGTTTTGATACAAAGTGATAGCTCACCCTTCATGTTTATCTGTCCTTAATTTCTTTGTTTACATACTATTGTGAAACTTAAAGTGTGTTTGACACAAGTTTTCACCAAAAGAGGGCTGATTTTTCATACTCAAACAATTTCTGTAAAAGACCAGATGAGACAACTGTTGTCAGGATGATTCCCAGGGTGGAATTTCTGCTCAAAGTCAAAGATTTGGTTTATTGGAACCAGTAACGCAAGGGCTCTGGAATGCATTTGGAGTGCAGGGGACTGGAAAACCTGGTGCAAAGTACAGCTGTGGCAAAGCAAGGAAAAAACAGTGGCAGCACACACTTCAAGACGTTTGGCATACCACAAGGCGGGAAAGTAGTTCAAGCACATGAGTCATCTGGGCACTGTATGGCTACTGCCTGTTGCCATCTTTTAATACATGCACATGTGTGTCCAAAGAAGGACAATGAAGCTGCTGAAGGGTCTAGAGCATAAGTCTTATGAGGAGCAGCTGAGGGAACTGGGGTTGTTTAGTCTGGAGAAAAGGAGGCTGAGGGGAGACCTTATCGCTCTCTACAACTACCTGAAAGGAGGTTGTAGCCAGGTGGGTGTCGGTCTCTTCTCCCAAGTAACAAGTGATAGGATGAGAGGAAATGGCCTCAAGTTACGCCAGGGGAGGTTTAGATTGGATATTAGGAAAAATTTCTTTACTGAAAGGCTTGTCAGGCATTGGAACAGGCTGCCCAGGGAAGTGGTTGAGTCACCATCCCTGGAGGTATTCAAAAAACACGTAGACAAGGCACTTTAGGACATGGTTTAGTGGTGGACTTGGCTGTGTTAGGTTAATGGTTGTACTTGATGATCTTAAAGGCCTTTTCCAACCTAAATGATTCTATGATTCCATGATTCTGTGATTCTATGCCAGGCACAAACCAGTGCTTCCCTTGCACAGACCAGAGAGCAGATGGATAACTCATAGCTCTGGACAAACCCTGGAGAAAGGTGAAAAACAAGTCAACTGCAGTAAGGGAAAGGGAGGAGATACACAAGTCCCTTGTCCTGCCTCTTTCCAAAATCATGGTGTGACTACCACAGGTGGGGTACCAGAAATGGAAGTTATCTCATTTGGAACTGGTCCAGCTTGTGTGAAACATTTGAATATTTATTGGAAGGGACAAGCAAAGTGATTACAGCACTCATCCCAAAAGTGGTAGAGGTGTCCTCATGGCCACACTCTGGAATCAAGCCGAGTCATGCTTTTGTACATGGGTCTCCATCTCCCCTCTATCAAGCACCTATGGAATGGCTGCAGGTTGGTATCATCTCTGACATATTCACGGGCACAAATTTCTTCACATCCTCCATAGCATGGGAAACTTTTTGAGCTTGTGAAAATGTTCACAGCAGAATTTTTTTTCCCCATGTCCAGCTACAGAGAGGAAAGCAGAAAGAAAAAAACCAGAAATGCCAGCTAGGTACAGATTATACAGATGGGTTTGTGTGATGTGGGTTTCTGTCTACTTGGACTTAACATCAAATTTATGTCCCTAGGCCACTCAAAATCTGTCAGTGCTAATACTCCCTGTCACTTCACCTCAGATCTGAATCCCTGACCTTCATCTGAAAGCCTGTGTCTCATTGCTAATGCCATCTACCTCTAGTTTCTCTGCAAGTTGAAATAACTTCTTTAGTTAACTTTCCCAGCACCTCCCAATTTCACACATGACAGAGGAAAGTATGCTCACAGAAATTCTGACATCTATATAGTACTGGCTAACCAGCTGGCAAGCACCACTGACTGCTATTAGACATCAAACACCTCCAAAATATGCATTAAAAAGACCCTATATTCATTCAGCTTCCACAACCCTTACACTGGACGCAATAAAGGTTGTTGGATTTTTTAATGAAACCTTGTGTCATACTAAAATTATTACTGCTGTTCTATTTGTACTTCACTTCATATCTGTTTGTGTTGAAATGAATTTAATTTCTCCTTCAGGCATTGTTCTCAGAGGCTCCTGTTCTAATTTTATTAGGATTTGTGCCTTTAACTTTCAAAATTAAACACAATGGTTATCACAGTAGTACACAAAACTGATTATATGTCCTGGATTAATAAGCTTGAAAGGCATGTTTAGTTAAGATTATATCAGGGCTGTACCTGCTTAAATATTTTAGTGGTTGAGTGTTAAAAGAAACTTATTCTAGCCTTTAAACAAACTTCTAACAAGATTGCACACAGAGAATTAGGGGCATGGGGAACAAGATTCTCCCAATGCATCCACTCCAGTCCTTGTTATCAGACCTAACTGCATGAAAAATCTGGTTCATATGTTTCTCATTTGAGTGCATTCAGCAATTTTATTCCCACGTTAGTGGATTTAATAACACAACAATTTCAGAATAACTGATAGGAATCTGTAGTTCTCTCTAAACTCTTCTCCTCCCACTGATGTCTTATAAAATTTACTACTGACTTTCCAAGCCATTCTTGGATTCCTGTTGAAAGAAGAAAAGATGCTCAAAGGTTGGCCAGCATTTCTTCTGTCCACCACATTCTTCTCAAGAGACTGAAGCCTTTATGCAGACAGTTCCCTTTTTGTCCATATATTGCAGGGACAGACCAAAAGGAATAGGAGCCACCGTTTGGTTCAAAGGTGGTAACATTGAAGGACAGCTTAATTATGGCTTTGAAAAATGTTGATTGCAAAATAAGGTCAGGACAGGCAGGAAACTTGAATATTTATTAGACTGGTCTTCCTGAACAGTAAGCAAAAGTATTCACCTGGATTTTGCATCTTAGAAATGAAACAAAATGCAAATTAACTTGTTCTATTACTAAGAGCAAAAAAGGCAAAACTACTCTGCTAGTGCACTGCTACTCCTGCCATACTGAAACCCCTCAGCTTGGCAGGATAACTTACTTGAACAACATGTGTCAGACACCCTCTTGGAAAAAGCTGCTCCAAAGAACAGGTCCTCTGCAATGCATATATCCCTAAACCAAGTAAGCTGCATATTCATTTTCTGAAACCACCTACATTCACATAACCCAGAATGTAGTTGCAGATCTCACTCTAGTAACTAACATTTACTCTTCCCGGCTGCAGGACATTCAATACTAACACTGCTACCATAATTACACCATTATAATTGTAACTGAGCCATATATACGACCAAAAGACAGAACTGAAATATTTCTAGGATTTTGCCTACAAACTTTGCAATCTAATAAGCAACCTTACAGTTACTTTCTATTCCACAATCAATTCAGAGTTATTCTGCATTCTCCAGTAAACATGCCTTTCCAAAAAAAGCTAGCTAATGTTTTACTTCTTTAAAAAGACATGAGGAAAGAAGTTAGTAGAAACAGTAAAGAAGTCAAATGAGGTAAAGAGAAAGCTGCAGATAAAAAGTTTCTGCAATTCTGTAGGAAGGGTTGACTCCAATTCAAGTATGTCACCAGAATTGCCCATGACTTGTTGCCAGTATCATCAAATCAGCATAGGTTTAAGGGGAAGAAATTTATATAAACTGCTGCCTGGGAAAAGATATTAGCTGGTAGTGTTGTAACGTGTCATTTGCTCTGAGCATGTCACCAGTGAAAGCACAATTGAGTACCAGAAGTTCAGAAAACACAAACACATACAAAAAAGTGTGCTAGATTGCCTCAATAGTGAGCTTTTTCTATTGGGCTACAGCAGGTTCTTGTACTAAGGACACAACCTCTCCAAATTACCCCAAGGGAACACCGAAGAACAAAACCAGGACTGAAAATCAGGCTGTAAATGTATTACAGAAAGCTTTTAAGTGGTTATGAGAGACCTGAGTTCCTCTGGGAAGAAGGACAAAGCACAATAAAAGCTCAAGGTACATTGAGCAGGAACTGCACTGGCAAAGGATGGGTGTTAAACAGGGGGTTTCTGTAATAACAAAAGTTGTGCTAGAGATGCCAATGATTTTCCGTCACACGGCTGTCTTGGCATCCCCACATACCACCTTCACCATAATTGCCATAACAGCATCTGGAGACCTTCCTTTGCTTGCTCTCCAGACCATCTTGATCAGCAGTCACACCCGTAAGTCCACACTGGTTTTCATGAGTAAGAAAAGCTTAAGTATCAGGTTGTAACTAAAATCTCCCTCCCATCCTCCCCACTCCCATTTTATAAACTTCAGGGTGGAATCTTGACCCCAGCACACCTGACAGGGTTTCCCTCACAGGTATGAGGGGTCAGCCACCTTCAGTGGGTCACTGTGGCTACCAGGCAAATGAAAAGAGAGAGCACTTCTCTCCTCGAGATATTCCTCTCCTCTCCCAGTGCCTAATTCAGGCTGAATCAGAGCAACTTTATCTGAAAGACAGGAAAATGAATCCTCATAGTAAGGTCGGAGAGGAGAGGGCAACCTCCATTCAGCAATCAGAGATGGTGAAAATGAGACATGCGGTCATTTTATCACATTCCTGGAAAGCTACTTTATCATCCAATTTCAGTCTTTTCTCCTGCCTCTCCAATATTCAACTCCAATTTCCTCTCAATTAATTCAGCCCTGAAAGCCTATTTATTGACAGCTTGACCACCATGCAGGACACAGAAAAGAAAACCAGAAAATATTTCATAAAGCAGCATTCATCTTCAGAATTTCATAATGGGCCATACATCTTCAGATATGAAGTGCGTATGCATTCTAACCAGAACACGTAACATTTCATGTACCCTTAAATGTCCCACAAGTTATTAAATTTTTAGTTTTCAGAATCTAATCTCAGATCATCAAAGACTTAAATCAACAACAGTTTATATATAAAATGAGATGCACATGTTTTTCAATATGAGAAAGTGCATGCACATACAAAATACAATAGAGTGTTACAAGATTAAAGTTCATTCAGCATGACATTTGTAGCAAATTCCTTTTCCGAAGTAACATTGCGGAACCCAGAATTATACCAAAACCAGAGAAGTACATTTTCTTATACTTGAGGGGAAATACTGATGGTGAGATTATCTAGGCCAGTAATAACAATATGTTAAAGTAAAACAAAGAATCTGCCCTCAGTGCTTCTGCATTTTGTTTTTGCAAAGTGTTTGCCTTCCCCCTAAATCCAGGACCTTATATGCAATTTTTCATAAACCCACAATTTACTAGGTATTAAATCATATTTCTTGACTCTAGACTACTATTATATATTTTTAAAGGCATTTTCTTCATGCCAATCAGCCGTAGCAAGAAAACTACTTTTCTAAGGCTCTCAATAGAAGGGAAATTACTAAGTATATCACTATCACATTAGGAATGTTTAAAGGTGACCATATGACCAGTGGTTGAAATTCCAGTGAACATATACCTGGGTTTTGTTTAGATATAGGAGACAGAAGACCTTTTGAACACAAATGTTTTTAATCCAGACAACACATGATGTCAGAGACATTCAAAGAAATTAATATGTGAGCTAAAAATATGTTACTCCCAATTCTCCCTTCCTCATGATCTGCAGGGTCTGGACTGTATTCTGAGTTTGTTTTGTTTAAAATTTTTTTCTCTAATTGAACCTACAACCAAGGACTATTGTATTTCACGGAGTTTCTCAGAATCCATCACAACATCTGAATAACTTCTATGGTGTTTAGTGATGTGTCCAGCATCCCTGTATATTCCCTCCCTCTTCTTATCACAGTGAGAAATCACTTGTTGATTAAATAGCACTGTTTGTATATGTTACACTGATTTCAGGCAGTGTAAAAGATGTGTGCTTTACATCTGCAGAGGACAATGATTGGATTTGGTGCAGTATGGAGTTTGACTGATTCCCAAGAAAGCTGTTCTCTGCATATACAGACAATATGTTCATTTCTCTCAAAATGAAGATGTCTACCATGACAGACTACAAGTTTTGCCAGAGAAGCATGAGTCTCTACATAGAATGACTCCAAGCAATATTCTGTGGGCAGCACATTAGTAAACAAGGATGGGGTTTTTTTCTGCAAGGGTCACATTTTACTGATTAGATTGCATTTTTTTTTATTGTTTGTATATATTTACTGAAAAAAATTACAGTTTTCAGTGTCAAGGGTTTTGGCAGTGCATCCTTTATGAATGAAAGTACTAGTTAGGTTTATTAGTTGGAACATGTTAACCACAGGCACAAAGAAGCCATTGTGCATGCCTGGTGGTTTGGTCTGAAGTTTCTCCTCTCCCAGTGCTTTCTGGAAAGATGCTTCTCATCATACACTATTTGGAGCAACTGAGCACTAGCCACATACCTAAATTGTGTAATAGATGGCATGTTAAATATACCTCCTACACCAAAAGAAGAAAATGTAAATTTTGAGATATTTTAAAAAATAAACAAATAAAAGCACAAAGGAAGCAGGGGACAGTGCTAACAGATTACAAAATTAAAATGTGAGTAAAAGATTTACAATAACGTAAAGCATTTTTCTCTGAACTAGCATGGCTGAGGGTGGGAGCCCCTTAATTTTTATGAAGGGGGATGCATGATGCATACGACAACTAGTGAACAATGCATTCAGGACATCAATGCAAGTAATAACATTCATATCAACAGAGTGGGAAAGCAGAGAGGACACAGCTTTTTTCTCATGGCTTTTATAGAAGGGAAGCTCTGACCCTGTGTAAAAGCCTTTGAAGCTGGATATAAGCCTTCTCTACAGCAGCCAAGAAACAATTTGTTGGATCTTGTCTAAACACTTACAGCTAACACAGTTTAAATATAGTTTTGATTAGTCTGGCTGCATACATCTGAACCAAGCAATGTTTACAGTATTTGTTATTTCTTTTGGTTTATATAACATGCTCCATGCGTTAACTTTCCATGTAAATAGCCAGCAATTAGGACCAATGTGAAGCAAGTGTCCCCAAATTTCCAGTATCCTCATGATGTAACACTTCTTAGACAGCAGATAGTCAATCCATCTCTCTTTTCCATGAGACACTTAGATGTAAATACAGCTAGATCCCACTTTATCCCCAAGTTGGACAAACTGTCTTTAAAAGAATTTTGTTGTAGCTTTCACGCAACTCAGCAAACTGCGTCCAGTTTGGACATGTCACTGTTAACATCGCCCTAAAATGCAGAATAACTTGCCCTGAGAGTTGGATTTCACTACACCACGAAGCATCTGAAGGAGCCCTAAGAACAGTTCACCAAAATGTATATTGGGAGAAGATGGATTATTTCAGAAGGTGGAAGACATCATCTCCAGAAAGCTGCTGAAAAGAGTCCAGGCTAGTTTCAATTTCCATCAAAACAGAAGAGATCGAAGGATTGGATGAGCAAGAGGAAAACATACTAACTACACATTATGAATACCAAAGCAGCATCAAAGGTGTACAACGCTGTAAGTGCAAGGCCAGCAGAAGTTCAGCCAGTCCCAGAAGTGTCTTGTAAAGACAACTGCAATGGAGTCTTCTCCCAACAGCTGTGTAATTTCTGTTACTGCTACCTTTGCCTCATTCACTATCTACTGCATGGATGGGGAATTATCCGATGAAAATCATCACTCTTTTGCAGGCTGCACATGCAGATATTTTAGAAACTCCTTTGTTTCTCCTTTGTGCTTTTCTCCCAGACTTTCCAGGTAATGGAAACAATCCCACATTAAATAAATGAAAACCTCCCTCACTAGTTCTGACATGCTTCTGTCATGTTCACTGACTGGGAGATAAACCAAAACCTTTGGGGGTAAGGAAAAAAGAAAACTCAGCTTTGAGCACAAGCAACAGTTCCCAACTGCAAGCCTGAAGATTTGGATATGACAGCCCACAATCCTGTAGCACTTTCTCCTCTTTGGACTGGGCATATCCCAAGGCCTCTCCGCCAAGAAGACAGCTGAGCAAAGTGTATTTATTCATACATTGGAATTTATTTTGCTTTTTAAGTAGAAGTTTGTTTAATAAGATAGTGGAACTAACAAAAACAGACTAAAAACTAGAGGCAGAAGAGATGCAATGTGACAGCAAACTCTCCTCCTTGTCAGTATTTTGCAGCATTTGAAACATTTAGAACATGAACGGAGGAAACTCAGGGAGCTAAGTGATCGGCCATTCTGTAGACAGCTAAAGACCTCTCTCAGGAAGCTTTTCACGATATTCCATCTAAATAGTTCCTGCTTAGTTTATCTCAAGCAATTATTCACACTATGCGCGGACATTTTGTCCTCCTCCCCCACCAACCCACTCACTTCAGAAATACATAATTATTCTACAGTCATTCTCATCTGTCATTCCCCATCCTGTGCCTACATTTTGTGTTCTTTGCACTGAATTCCTTTAAAGTAATCAATATTATTCCTTTGCAGGACTGAAAATTGAAAGCAAAAGATGGACTTCCAGATGAAGTCCCATCTAAGATACCTAAAGTGCAACAAATCCTTGCAATTGAATTATGTGGTGGTGTGGCAGCTCCAGGAAATTCTATTTCAGAAAACCTCTGTATTACCTGGGATAAAAGTGAATAAAAGGAATTACCTGTTCTTGAAAGTATTAGTCATAGAAAGGGCTGAAAAAATACTACATATAGAGAATTTAAATCTACATGCAACCATCAAGAACAGAATATCTGAAGAGGAGAGTTTGTAAAAGCACAAGAAGGCAAACTGGCAGACACCTCTAGGACCTACATGAGCCTGCAAGAAATGCTGGCTATGAGAACAGACTTTGGTTTCAGAAGAGCTGAGTAGTTAGAGACTCTCAAATTTATTATCTGCCATTTCTCATTTCTCTCTCTCTGTCAGGATTTAAAAAACTTGGGTCTCCTCTCTCTCACTACCTTCTGAAGTCGTTCTTGTTTTAATTCCCTGTGCACATACTGTGATTCACACCTCTCTCCATCCTTTTTCATTACCTCCCCTTTGTAACCTCCTTTTCTCTGACATTCCTAATTCCTCAGTTAAACATGACAGAGTAAAAGGATTTCTCTTTCTACTGCCCAACCATGTCACTCCCCATGCCTCAAAATCCTCTTAGTGAGTTTAATCCCTGAGCTTCCCCCACTTCTGTCAAACAGCTTTCTGTACTTGCTCTTAACTTCTGGAACTTTTATTTCAAAATCTGTACTTCCAAACTTTCTACAAAGCAGTATTTTAATTGCTCCCTATGTGTCATCCACTTAACTCTTCTCTCATCCCCAGTTTCAACTGTAAAATCTTTGGGAGGCTACCTACCTTGTTATTCTGTTTAAGTGTCCTGAAAACCTGGGATACTATGGACACAACTACAGATATCTGAATATAGCAAAATTGGGAGGGCCATCATATTATTTGTTCTAGATGAGAACACCGCTCAGTCTCCTTTTCTTATTACTGGACCATAAGTTTAGCAAGTACCAAATATTTCCACAGAGGGTAACCGCACGTGGATAACTGTCTCTGGGTTGCAAGATTTGGATAACTGACCCCAGATTTTTCAGTGCCTGCGAAATTCCACCCTTCTACCAGCACAGGTGGTACCTCTTCAGCAACATGGACTAAAGCCAAAACAATAAACCTATTATTTCATTCATTCCTCTAGAACATCTACTCAGCTTCAGACTGTCAGTCCTTATTGCAAGATGCTCAGTGACCTGAACCTAAAAACCAGCAAGGATGACACAAAGCCGGCAGGCACTGCTGTGACACAGCTGCAACTGGTGTAGCACAGGACACAACAGAACAGTCGAGGTCACAGATGTCGTCACCACCAACATTCAGTGTGATGGAACATTTACATGGTACTGGTTAAAATACAACTAACTTCTATCCCCTTTAATAAGACTGAAGGTTGCCCAAGTTAACAGGACCACTTTCAGAAAAAATACTTTCAGCGAGTGCAAAGCCGTTTTCATCCCCACATTTGATTTTAAAGTAGCAATGGATACAAAGCTTTTTATTATTAACTACTGTAACTAACACACTATAAACATTTATCATAACAAATAGTCAAATAATGCAGCTCTAAACATCATCTACTAGCACTGTCCAAAACATTTTCTGTTCTGATAAAAATTTGCATAAGCTAAAAAATATTCATTGCCAATTGAATTTCCAAAAGACACAATTTTGAATGAATGAACATGGTAATTTCACCTAGATACAGTTACATCTTTTGCCTAGATTCAGAGGTGGCATCCATCACATCTTTAAAGTTGCAAATTTTTCCCATCCCCTCCTTCAGCCCTGCTGTTGCATAAATATCAAATTTTCAAATGTCTTCTCAAGAACATTTTATCCCATCTAATAAAGCTATTTTAAGTGTTTAAACCTGTTTTGAATCCTACAGGACTCATGGTATTAATATTTTCCAGCTATAAACACTACAATTTAAGTCAATAGTGTCAAAATGCTATTCATTAATACTGATTACATAGGTTTCCTTACAGGTCCACTGCATGTGCAACTGATCTGGTATTAATGATAAAATGACAAAGACACCTACCTGTTTTATCTCCTGAAATCTCTTTACCAAAGGTTATACAGTGGCAGTTCCTCATAAATTTCACTTGCCATTATATAGCCTATTTAACTAGTTCAACTAAACCTTTCTTAAGTTCATAATCAAAGAATTAATTACTTTTGTAGCTGAGCAATGAGAATTCTGAGCTAATAACATTGACTATTTAAGCATAATTTTTAACATACTTTAACAATGTTGAAAGCAACAGTTCATTCCTATTCTCTTTCCTTAAGTCTCCAAAGTAGTTTACAAGCACAACCTGCTGGAAATAGTACTGGGATGAGAAGTAGTTTCCTCAGTGGTTATTTGTAAGGATATTTGCTAATAACTCTGCAGTCTGAAGTTATATTCCATCACAGTTGCTTTCAAATGTTTGGAAAACTGAAAAACAAAAGAAGGTATGTTTTTTTTTTCCCTAAAATAATTCTGCTTTGCCCACTTCATATCATGGCATCTGCATTTCTGTCACTTTGTTTTTAATTCTTTATAAACAATTTATAGAAGCAGAGCAGTTCCCATGAACAAATTTTTAGATATAGGTACAATCTTTTGCCCCCTGCTTAAGCATTATATTGTACAAACCACAATCCTCTCACCCAATTTTTAAAGCGTGATTGTTGTCCATTATAAGACATAATAGAAAGAAGCCAGTACGGTTCTGATGATAAAGTTCTTACTCGGAGGGCACAGTGAAAGCTAAGCCAGATTCTTCTGCCTGTTTCTTGCTTATAAAAATATCACACTTAATTAAGGGGCTTTTTTAAATTTTGTGACTGAGCATAATATTGTTAAAAACAAATCAGGCACGAGTCAAAACAAATAATCCCTTTGATTTACTCCTCTGACGACTCTAACCGGTTGAGTGTAATTCATTCTTGAAAGAATTTCACTCCCCAAATCCCACACTGTGAGCAGCTTTCAGCCCCGTGAACAAAGTGAAGTGGTCTCTGGTTTTCATGGGGAGGCTCAGTGATGTGGAGAACTTTGGCAGGGCTACAAAGGCTCAGCAGAATGGAGGCAGTCTAAACAGATACGGCTGTTTGGTTTCTCTGCCGGAACTGCTGAACACAGAAGTAAACTGTATGCACCCTGTTTGCTCGCTCAAAGTATCACAAAAAGCACAGCTCATGATTAAGTCTGCTTTCTACCGGCAAAAACATGCTCAAAAAAACCCTAAACAACAAGCATATACATAAAAAACGCTCCGTGTGACAAACATTAAGTATTCTGTACATACAAAGGAACTTCAGCTGAGATTGCTAAAAGCTTAGAGGAAATGTGATCAACACAAAGGACATGAACCAAGTCAGGAAATTGAGTCTCAGAATGCCTCTGGTTGCTCTGCCTGGAAAACAGGCAGAAAAGCCATTCTGGATTAGGCACTTCGTAGGAACCTTGAAACACTTGACCTATATCCTTGTCTGAGAAACTTTACACTTTATTTTAGGGAGGAAAAATAGATAAGGATCAAAAGACTCTTCAAAACCAGTCTGATGCTTCAGGTATAAGACAGTACATGTCTGTCATGGAGTCACCTAACTGCTGCTTCCTGAGCATTTACCTCAGTTCTCCCAACCTGATGGAGACACTGCCAGTGCCATGGACTTCTATGAACTAAAACTGGAGCAGACTGAATATGACTATATTGGTGCAACTGGGTCCTGATGCATCTCCACTTGGCCTCATTTCCCGCACTGGTCAGCTTCACAGAGTGCAGCTTCAGCTTCACTGAGTTGATCCTGCCGACTTGCTGTCACAGCATGGCAGGGTGGGCAAGAGCATACTAAGGCAATTCCAGTACTAAAACCGCACAGAAAGAGAAAGAAGGGGATGCATTTCTCCAGCACAATCGCTTGTAGCATCTTAATAAATCTCTCCCTCCTAAGCCACAGTAAAGCGATTTATTCCATAAAAAGGGTACATTAGCTTGTCAAGTACAGAAAGCACTGTTCAAAATATTTAATTTCGCTGTAAAAACCTTTTATTGTTGTTGCATGATTTTTTTAGTAATTCAGTTACAGCAAAAGTGATTCGTTCCAAGTTACTAAACCAGTAATTTATTAATCATTCTGTCTAGCCCAGTAACTGCTGCACAAAATGCACTAAATGAAAGTCACAAACTCTTTTTCCCTTGAGCAATTTTCCCTGGATACACAGCAATCCATTTACAGCATGCAGAAATTAGCCAGTGAAAGGATTATAACAATTTCTTTTATCTTCAGAAGAGTTATAGTTCCTGAGCGCAGTATCACTGGGAACCTTTTTCACATACACTTTCGGACAAGACAGTAAATCAAAAGTACCACATCTACTTTCAGCTGCAGTATTTTTCATTCTTATAAGACACAGCAAAAAGTCAAAAACAGTGTCACAGGTTTCAAAAGACGTCTCTATACAGTTAAACATTGAGAGTATGTTTAGTTAATATAGAATAATGCGGAAAAGACACTGCGTGGGTTCCCAGTGGTGGAGGTAAGGGAGAAAAATATATGCCCCCAAAATCAGCAAGTGAATCTGTTGAATTTAGTCATTGCACCTTGTCCTCCACACAGCCTCTTAAATAAATAGCTGTATAAGCCTTAATCAAAATGGAGTTTGCAGATATAATTTTGGTTATTAGACATAATTTAAATAAAAATCTCTATAAGAAAATCAGCCAGATTAGAATTTCAAGGAAAAGTGAATTGCACTTAAGTTATTGTTTTATAAATACTTGCTCTGGTCCATTCCCAGCTCTGACAACATTCACTGAATATCTTCCTGATTAGATCGCCAAGAACAATGTAACTCTATAGCCAAGCATGTCAGATATATATTATTTGTGCGCCATCACACCCAGAAACAAAGCATCTTACACAGCAAAAATTTCTCCCAAAGTTTTTCAACTCTTCTTGGAATAAGCAGGTTTAAATGAACAAAAATATTCCTATTTCAGTGTATAACATGCATTTCCAGCCAAAGATTCTTCTCAAAAGTATGCAAAAGCCAGGCTGTGCAACACAAAACTTTCAGCAACCAAAAAGAGGATTCAGCACATACCGCATTTTTTTTTTTAATAAAAATAAATTTAGAATACATTTTCCTTGGTACTTAAGATCCCCCTCATCGTTGTATTAACATATTCCCATGAATGTAAAAATAGAAGTCTCTTCTTTCTAGCCCTCTTCCTGAGACTGTAAGTAAAGAAACAACCTTATTCACTCAGACATGCTTGGTTGGGACAAGGAGGATGCAAGCATAAGGGAAAGTTAAAATTCTAATAAATGGATATGAAGTCTGGTTTTTTTCCTTGGGAGAATCCACTTCATCATCTATATTCATTTCCCCTGGCAGTTGTCTCCTACCTGTCCACTGGCAGACAAACTGTAGAGATTTTGAAGAGTACATTTAAAAATGGACAGCAGAGTCGTGTAGAGCATTAAAATTGAGATACTAACATCAGATCTTGCTTCTGCATTCAGCAGAAAACTACTGAAGTCAGCAGAACACTGGGATGGGAGCTCAGCACACAGGCTGCTGTTATTTGATATTTGCTGAGTCTTTGAAAAGCTGCTTAATTTCCAGCAAAATAATGAAAGAAAAAAAAAAAGATACAGATCATCATGAGTCATGGATCTGGCCTACTGCATCTTTTGGCAAACTAAGCTTAAGCCAGTGTTTACTAGCATCACGAATATTTGGGCATCTGAAAGGACTACAAAATCCAAGAGAAACCCCAGGCAAAGGAATGACTTCATCCAAAAGCAGAATTTGCACACTTGGACAGGGGACTTGGGTTCCTTTTACTTGATGGCTCCCACATGTGAACCCTCACAGGGATGGCTGCTCGGGGCTGTATACCACCATGGACATACATTTCTCTACAGGAGGAAATATAAAGGCCAGACTACTCCCCAATGATAATTTTATTTCCAAGTACTTGATCTGTCCAGATGCTACTGGCAGGAAGAAGACAATGTCTCCTCAAATGGTTCTGCAGCCCAGATACAAATTGAGAAAGCTTCAGCCAGATGCCATTTTCCTGCTTCTTATCCTGAGTTCACCTACCGGCCTATCTACTGGGGGGAGGCCCTAAATTTTTGCTACAGATTTTCATGGGAATGGTGCCCCTTAATCAGGTAGAACCCCCTACTCCCAAAGCCTGATATTTCCCTGCCATTTAAGACATAAAGTAACGGACTAAAATCTAATACTAGATCCACCCTTAGCTGTTTTTTAAAAAACTAAATAGATAAAAAGTTCTTTATTTGTACCTGTAGTATCAGAGTAGCCCTGGCTATGTATTAATCTCTGTAACGAGTACATGTTAAACACCCACTGGCAGTGTATCATTCTGCAGGATGAGTATCTCTCATATACTGTTTGTCCTTTAACCTATTCCAAGGGGAGCAAAACATATATTGGAATGTCTTCTAAAAAGTTTTGTTTATTTTTGCTGGAGGAACAGTGTTTGCAGATGTACATGGTGCTGTATGTCTATGGCAGAGAAAGTGAGGTCAAAGGAAGCTGCCTTTGTCTCGAACAGAAGGTCAGTAAAAACCCTTATTTCCTGAGGAATTTAATTCTACAGGCTTGGACCAACTTTGAGAAGTAACACCTACAACAGCTTTGTCAGAATGTGGCCCCTCATACAAGAGGAGCATACCTACTGAGTTTACAGTTTTCATCCTGTGTTTTTAGATAGCATAGGCCCATAAAATTGAAGAGCAGTAGAGAAGGATCAATATCTTGAATACGACTAATTTATCAGTATAGGGTACATATCTTCAGTAGAAGACAGAAGTACCAGGTTTGCGGATTCTTCAGAAAGTCTTTTTGTCCCATCAGAACTCTCCTCTGTCAAGTTCACCTTCACCTAACTGTTCTTCATTCACGAACTGATCTCACCTAAGCACAAGATCAATACAATCTTGGTCCTATTACTATAGAAATACGTGGTAAGGAAGAAAGAATATGTAGGCTTGTCTTATCCACATGTTACTGGTGCTTGAGTCCATGTCGTCTTAACAGTTCACTCCACAACTCTCTGAGATTGTTGAAAAGCAGGAAGAGAGAACTGAACAATAGGAGTTTCATCACCACTCATAGGGACTGCTTCAGGAAGGACTTGAAGCATTTTAGCAGAGACCTCAGGAAGCCATGAATGTTGTCTCTCTTTTAACCATTAACATTGCAACACAGGTGGCTCATCTTCCAGCCTGGACACCGAACATGCCAATTCTAGAAGGTTAAATTCTGTCAGATGAGCTTGGAATAGTCTTTGAGTAGTCGCTCTGTGGTTTTGCTTGGGAATGAGAGGTTCAGGACAGAACAGCAGCTGGCACATTCAGTTTCTTTGGAGTTGCTTTAACACATAAATACCTGAAGGAGAAACTACTCTCTGAATATTTCTCGCTCCCATTTCCTTTCAACACATAAATCAGAAATGAGGTAACAATACTGGGTAGGAGAGGCAACCCTCTGTAGGTCACCTTGAGCTCAGAGAGCAGTTACTACAAATTTGTAACTGAAATAAATGTGCCTTATATGCCTAGCACTGCTTGGGTTACATCAAGTGGTCAACTGAAGAGGAAAAATCTCTTTAGAAACAATCGGTGGCAACCCCCAACCTCCAAGTGCCTTCATTTTTCCCCAGGACTTGCCCTTGCAGAGTCAGCACTCCCCAGCCCAAACCAGCAATGCTGGGGAAGGCGCATTCACCACGTCTGCAGGCACTCAGCAGGGGAATGGCAGAGCAGATGCACAGTTAAAGTGTCACAAAATTAAATAAGGTTGACAGCAATGGGTACTTCAATATAGCTCTTCATTCAAAAACATGCTCCTGGCCCACAAAATGACAGCCCGTTCATGGCTGAGCCAAAGAGCCACAGAGGACACGGGCTTGAGACCTGCACAGCACTTCCTTCCTCTTCCCAAAACTGCAGCCTGACTACCAGCTGACTCATTTTGTCGACCACCAAAACCGTTTCCATCATTTGGTACTCTGCAGGCCACAGTGCAAGAATCTGGCTATAGCACACAGCTAAACAATTCTTCCTGCACTTAATTTCAAACAAATGGGAGAAGGAGAAAAGACTATCCACACGATTTCAAAAAGGGACTGCAGTAAGCCAGATGGTGGGGATTACATCTGGGTAAAGGCTGCTGATTTATGACAATAGGATGTGAGGGGAAGGGAGCTAGAAATCTGGCATCCCCACCAATGCAAATTTAGCACTGCAGTGCATTACCTGTTGTGTGGGTAGTGTTCCAGTGGTGAAGGTTGTACCTCCAGGTCCCAGACTGAAACAGAGAGTCACATCATGATATCTTGAATTCACATTTCCTTTGGTTTTGTAAATTTGTGGTAGGTGGGTTACCTACAGAGTGTTTTCATTCATCACAATTAAATATTTTTGTGCCATTTATTATGCTTGTGAAAAAGTGACGCAGAATTATTTCATTCCTTTGCTCACAGTTTGAGTCAATTTTGCTATCTATGCTACCATTTTTCCTTCATTTTTATTATTTTCAAGAAACATTAAAAAAAATAGTGTAAAAAACTCTGAAAAAAAGGCTAGTTACTTTCAGATCCCTTTTCCAAGGTTCAAAGAAGATTGTGATAAACATTCTAGATTTATCACTTGTTAAAATATTGATCTTATGTATTGATACACACATCCAACCAATTCCAATTTCACCTGCAGAACAAAATTGTTAAAGATGCATGTTTGTTAAACCTGTCCCAGAAAATCATTTTATTTTCTTCTAGAGGCAAAGGTTTGGTTAAATCTGAGACACTGCAGACAAAATGAAGAGAGCTCTGAAAAAACATGGAAGCTCTTCACAGGACTGCCTAGAAAACCTTAGATAAACTAAGGTTTCTTAATTACTAATTCAGTAGGTCAGCTTTAGAGCAATTGCACAGCATTATGCTAATTGTTTCAGATAAATAATTTCTGTGGATTATCATCTGATAGAGTTCATAATTGCAGCTGGTTCACCAAGGAAGAGAGGGAAAAAGATGTCTCTTATTCTACACTTCAAGAGATGGATGTTTTGAGTTACACGATGGGAAAGACACCACATTACCTACTGTCATTACACTCATATCCCAGGTCAGTGTTGCATCCATACAGCAAGATGCTGTATTTATTCAACACAGTGTGGATAATCCCTTCATCTCTGGTTCTGCTTGGTTCAACATCCCAGATTTAAATTGGTATTAGCAATTACGATTCACATTACAATTAAATATGTGGTTTCAGATAAGGGAAAAAAAAAAGATCAGTTCTCTGCTTCAAAGATTCAACAAGAGATTTTAAAGCGCTCAAAGCAGCAAAATGAAATTATTGAAAATATGCTAGTATCTTTTTACACCACCCTGAGAAGAAACCCTTATCTATTCCTAAAAGATATACATTTAAATGAAAATGCAATTATAGACAAAGAAGATTCTTTCAAACCACTAAAACTGTATTTACAGCAATTTAAACAGTTTCAGTGCCACTACATTTAAACAGCTAAAATTACTGCAAGCTAGCTGCTCCTTCTTCAATTTCGTAGTAGCTTTCAAAGGTCACCTTAATTAAATACATTAAGTGATTCTCTGTTAAGCAGGGAAAGGTTTGGTTGGAATTTTTTGTTGTTTTTCCTTTAAATATACACAGCCTTTCCCAATTAGGGAAAAGTTGACTATTAGAAAACAAAAATGAAATTTCTTTGTGCTTTCAACACAAACTTGGATTCCTTTATCCTTTAACAAAATTGAATTTAGCAGCAAGTGATTTAATTTGACAGACATGCAAATTATGTATTTTCCCATCTATACATTATTGGGTAGATCTTAAATAGCTAACATTCATGCTTTGTGATATTGCAGAATCCTATGCTGAAAGGTCACTAAAAGAGCTTTAAATGTGCTACATAGATAATTAGAAAAACAAAGTAATTTCTTTAGTGCAGAGGCTTTTGAAACAAACTGCAGCAATTACAGCATGCCGAATGATCAGATGCTCTCTCAGGAGCCTGAGCTTTTTGCACTCATGAAAGATTGTCTAGATGCCTTCATTCATCTCTGTACAAACACGTTCTTCAAGTGTGACCCTTCAACCCCCAAACTTGTGGATCTATCTAAAACATACTTGTTCACAGAGCAGGACAGCTCTTCCACGGAAAAGTTGGATGTCATCTCATTACTTTTATGCCACAATTTGTACCATGCCTGGTAAGTCCTAAGTACCTTACAACTGTTCTCAGTGAATACAGCAAGGACCCTGTATAAGCCACCCTGCCAGGGCACATTGTACATTCAATTTCTGCTTCCTAAAGAAAAGCAGATCACATTTCATCCTGAGTATTGATGGTTCCTATGAATTTGCCAAGATTATTCTGAATTGTGGTTCTCTCCTCCAGAGTATTTAGTACTTTATCTTTGTGACCCTGCCAACACTTGCAATCACATTCTTCATTCCCTTACCCTGGTCCAGTCACCAGCAGATTCAGAAGGTCACACTGAAGTGCGACTGTGAACATTCCCTGAGTTCTTTATAATTCACAGAAAAACCTGTCACAGATAAATGAAAATGCAAGTAATTTGAGTGTTAGCCATTGCTGACTTTGTGCAACGAATAATCTCAAGCACTCTGAAAGACTTGCTGAGTATTTTGCAGAGGCAGCAAGGGCTGTTACATTGATCTCTAGCAGGAAATTGTGTGTGTAACAAAGTCCACAGATAAAAGAATGTAAAGTTTATATATTTTCATATAATCTAGAATATCCTTACGAATTTTGTTGAAATTTAACCAACCTATCAAAGCCAGCTTATTTATAGTTCTTTATACTTAGCTATACCTCTTTCCTGAAACTCAGCATTTAAATTTGTCTAGGCAATTTTAAATTAAACTACCAAATTAATCAATGAAAAAGTAAATGCACCATACTTAGCGGGTAAGGGTGCAATCCAATTATTTTGTTGAACTTATTTGAAGGTTGGAAACTCTAATGAATGAGAAAAAAATCATCAGACTTGGGCTTGCTATAAATAGGCTTATTAACTATAGCCTATTTACATACATAGCTGCAGTCTTCCAGAAAGACTTGCAGAACAACTTGCAGGACATGTTAAGAGACAGCCAAATAAAGTATCATCTGAACATTAATTCCAGCTAAGTGAACAGATCCCTGGAGCACTTTAGCATATAAACGGAGGTCAGTGGACTTCAAGTAGAAGTGGAGAACATAAATCCAAGACTTGAGGTTTACAATGCCAAGAAACAAAATCACACAAGCAGAACAGACCACGAGCTGTAGTACCTGCTTGTAAGATAAGACAGAGAGGAACATACTTGTCAACAGTTCAAGATCTTGTTTTTCCTTTCCTTCACAAAGAATAATGTGACCTCAAGTCCTCTTCCTGCTTATTTGAAAGGGGGAAGAAGAGGACAGAGGACATCACGTTTTACAGCTCAGTAATCACTCTCCTGGCAAGAAGCTGGATGACAGAGATTTCCCATTTGGAATGGTAGAATATGGTCTACTCTGCTGAGCAGCACGCCACAGAAGATGGTGTCCTAAAACTATCATATATATATATATAGCTTACAGCAACAAATTCCATTACAGTGAAGGAATATTATTTCATTAAATACCTTCTCCCACAAGCAGCACATTAAACTTGGCACACAGAGAGGATTAGAAAAATCTTTGTCCAGTTGACATCACCGAAAGTAGAAACTAAGCACAATGATCATTAGACCAGGCACACAATTAAAAAATAAAGCTCAGAATTTTAAGTGATACAGAAGTACTGAGACAGCATTAATATCCTTCCCCGCTGAGTTGAAATATTTAAAATACAAGGAAAATCCTATTTCTATTTGCTTATATGCACTCTAGGAAAAAAACACTGATTTGGTGCAATTGCTAAGGCAGTATGGTTTACAGACTATTTCATCTTACATCATGATATTATTCCATTCTCCACCCTCTATATGATAATTTATGTATGATTAGATGAAATGGGACATAGGGGTTTTTTTCTGAGTAATTTATACCAGGACATTGTACACTGTTCTTGAGACTAATATTTCACAATGATGGTTGTAAATTCAAACACTGTGATAGAAATCAGATGTCAAGGGACTATGTAACTACCAGAAGAATACGCATTTTAGTTTCTTTTTGTTCAAATTTGTAAACCAGTCTATGGAATAAATGGCAGAATAAAAACTAGTGGGAAAAACAGACGCAGACTGTGAGGAACATACTTTTCGGCATGTATAAAGAAGCAAACCTACAGAACCTGTAGTACAAAATACATTTTCTGTTAAAGACCCTGTAACATGTCCTTTTTTTTCTTTACAACTTCAGTAAAGAAGAAATGGGATCTCAGTCCTAAACACATAAACCAGTTTACTTTTCTGACAAGTACTATTGAAAAGAGTCAGCCATGTAAATCAGGAATTTGTCCAAACTTTCCATTTACCTGCTACAATTAATTAGAATTATATATGTGCACAATGAAACTGTAGATAACTTACGTATTACATCATGATATATCATTGGTATAAGTACTGATAATACTTGAGAAACTCTATGAACAAAATTTATTCTTTGATTTAATTAAGATTTATGCCTGCCAGCCTCAAAAGATCTTTAACATTTTATTAATAATAATTTTGGACAAATTTTACTGGTATAAAGTGCTTTACAGTGTATTTTGCTTTGCCAAACCACAATAAATACTTTTGCATCATTGTGACTACATTTACAATAAAACTACAGTGGCAAAGTGCAAGGCCTTAAAGGTCTCAGAAGCCTAGAGGAATCCTTCTAGGCCAATGAAACTGTATAAAAAACTATATAACAATGGTATAAAAACCAAAAGAACGAATTATATCAACATTTTGAAGAACATACTAATGAAGCAAACCAAGGTCTTGAGACTAATTTTCTTAAAGAACATGCCAACTGTGGTCAGTTTATTGTTTTCACCATCTCTCCGCACTCCTTGTTCTCACAAAGCAGCAATGTGATGCGTGAAACCCTAACGAGTCTACTCACAATTCTGCAGCTGGTTCAGTGTTTCTCAAGAATACTGTCTCTCTGCCCACCAAAACTATGAACTCTGCTAGATACTCTGCTAAATCATTGAGTAACCACCTCTCTCAGCTGCTGCAACCACACGTTTCTTAGAATAACACCTGTACTGTCAGCATCTCAGTGTGATTGAGCAGACCAAGTTCTTTCCCCCTTTCACTTCAGCCCCAACCTGACCATTTTAGACCTCACTGCTTTTAGCATTTCCCCTCCACTCCATTAACAATGTTAACTCCGTCCACCATCTAAAATCTCATTGTCAGATCTTCCTCCACATTGGTCCTGTGTGTGGGAACCTCTGAATCTGTGTTGAACAGTGCTCTACATCCAACCCACACGCTCTTAGACATGCAGTTTCCCATTAGACTTGCATGGAAAAGATGTATTGTTTTAGCACTCTACTCATCTTCTGGACCGCAGACTCACTAGGACAAGAACTATCTTGGTAGTCCTCCTTCTGTTGTACAAGGTCAAACATACAGTCTGCACTTAAATACTATAGTCTGCACTTAACGAATACAAACATACTGCTGCAGATATTTGACTACTTCTGTAGTGAATAGTTGTTTTAAAACTAATCCTTGATGCTCGACACTAGCATTTCTGGCACCTACTTGTTCATAATGAAAAGTACGATATAGTTTCTTTCCTCCTTCCTCCTCAATATTGTGGCTTCTTACTTCATGCCTCAGGCAAGTATCACACCTGCCAAACCCAGGACTACCCTTTAGAAACCCTTGCATTTCAGAATGCAAGAAGGATGCAGTGTAGTTTTAGAAGATAACTTTGTCAATGTGGAGAAAAAAAGCTTTCACAACCATTCTGTAAACCCTATGTGTATTTGTAAATTATTACTGAAATAAAATCCCACAGTAATTCTTTAAACTGCTGTGTGGGAGTAGAGACAAAAGAATGGGTGGGAAGAAAAGTGTATCTGCTTATACTCACATCATCAAAAGGACTACAAAACTGTATGCTCAGATAAATTTGCTGGCCAATAGAACAAGCACCCTAAATGTTAGTTTTTAATTTCTAGTCCCACAATTTATTTGGTTGCAGTTTAGGAAGTAGGGGATTTAAAACCCAACCATACGCTCTGAAGAGTAGCACACAGAGCAAAGGTCTAGCAAGTAGCTTTGGGCAGGTACCAGCCCCAAAAGAAAGGGGCTGGGGTAGGCAGCCAGCTGTCATATATACGGTGATATCTACACCCAAGCTCAGGTGGAAGGCAGAAAGCACACTGTCTGAGCTTACCTCAAGAGAATCTAAACAGAACATGTATAGCAGGATGACAGCAGCACTCAATTCCTCCAAACTCTACTTGACTCCAGTGAGGAAGGCCACCTCATCCCTTGTCACTGTCACCCTGGTGCTGCAGTAATCTAGGATATCATAGAATCATCATAGAATCATAGAATGGTTTGGGTTGGAAGGGACCTTAAAGATCATCTAGTTCCAACAGCCCTGCCATGGGCAGGGACACCTTCCACTAGACCAGGTTGCTCAAACCCCATCCAACCTGGCGCTGAACACTTCCAGGGACGGGGCATCCACAACTTCTCTGGGCAACCTGTTCCAGTGTCTCACCACCCTCACAGTGAAGCACTTCTTCCTTACATCTAATCTCAATCCACCCTCTTTCAGTTTAAAGCCGTTACCTCTTGTCCTACCACTACATGCCCTTGTAAAAAGTCCCTCTCCAGCTTTCTTGTAGGCTCCCTTTAGGCACAGGAAGGCTGCTATAAGGTCTCCCTGGAGCCTTCTCTTCTCCAGTTGTGTGTCAGCAAGTTGAGTTAGCACACTCTGGTCCATCTGGAGACCAGGTGTCAATGGCAACTAAAGCTGATACATTTTTCCTTCATATTGCCATAGCTCGTATGCAGTGATGGTTACTGTGCCTCAGCTGGCAAGAGGAGGACCCTTTCAAAGAGTTGCTGGCTTGCCTGCACCCAGTGGAACACATCTCTTGGTTCTGCTCTGGCATCCCCAAGCTGAGACACACAGCAACTTCAGGTGTCTCCAAGATCAGCAGAGACTGCTACTACCACGGCCCTCTCCCCCCCACTCTCAGCTGCCCATTTATAGATGCGGTCTAGTCATTTTGAAAAGAACTGAACATTACAAAGGTCACATTAGACTGGTGAATCTGACCTGATGCCTTCCAGCAAAATTATATCAGGAAAATAATTTTTAAAAAGATCTAAGTTGTTTTGAATCTTTCTTCCACATATACACATTCACTTGTTCCATCAATATTTCAGACACACACTCTAAGTAGTACAATGCTTTTTAACTGTTGCCCCTTAACAACATGAACCACATATGTACAAATTACTTTTAAGATATATTTGTTGCATACCCAGATATTGAGGTTTCCAAAAAACATGCCTACTTTAGGGCACATCAGTCATTCAGAGCCAGAAGGCAAACTCTTGCCAAGTTCTCCCTAGCAGAATTAGATGCTTTCAGCTTTTGGGTTTTAGATGGGCAATTCAAGTTTTAGAAGATTTGCCAAGCTCTACACCACAAAACTTAGCATGCACTTTAGTCTTAAAATTTGCTAGGCCTTCTGGTAGTAAAAAAAACCCAACACATTCTTAAAATGGTGAAGTTACAAAGAAAAATTTTCCTCCATATCAGTTTCATATTAATTTGACTATTTTCATCATGACAAGACCTCTGTTTAAGAACAAATGACGGCAATATTGCCACTCCCACAAGGCACACTATCAAAAACAACCACCCTAATTCATAGTACGAAGTCCTGTTACTAATAAAACAAACACAAACACAGAGGGTACTACTTCTTTCAGCAAATATTGATACAAAAACTTCAAAGAAAATACAACATTTCCTAACAATGCCAGTGTTCCTTCTTCAGCCTTTCTCTTGTTTCTTTTTCACCATTTCTCTTTCGTCATCTTCTTTCCCATCAGTTCACTATCACGAAGTAATGGGCTGGCACTCTCAAAACCCAATCTCCATAATCATCTCTTAAATTCTAGCAGCAACAGGCATCAGCTTACAGTCACAGGAGAGAGGCTCACAGAAGTGCACTTACAAACCCTTCAACATTTTGGAATGAATAGCAAAACAATCCACATGGAGAAAATGTGATAATGGAGCTATAATGTGATGGCACCAGGCTCTTAAAACATTTCTACTCAAAGCTCTATTGTATGCATGATTTAGTTTGAGCATAGGGATATCTGGAAGCCACATCAAAGGGCTAATGGATAGACATTTTGTTAACATATGTAGAACTGATGCCAGGCCATAAAACAACATTGTACTGAGTATTACACATCTTCAGAGAAGTCTTTTTTTTTTTTTTTTTACTGGGGTTGGGGGTTTTTTTGGTCTACAAATTATTTCTTCCCTTATGTGCATGAATGCCTAACAGGCTCAGAAGCCTGGACAATTTTCATGTTCTCTTGTTCCCTGGAGCTTTGCCCAGTATCACAAATTCCGAGAGAGGGCTGATTTTTGAAACAGGGAAAGGAAGAAGAATGAAAAAGTAAATAAGCTGCCATTTCCTTTGTAGAACAGGTTCTGTTACATCAATCACAGATTGGTAGAGAACTTCACAATCTATTACCTTAGCATCTCTGTTTCTCAGGTCATTCCTGGGACTGCTACTTTCAAAGTGCTGTCCAAACTTGGCTCAGAGCTACAGTACATTCTTCAATGGTCTTTTATGCCTGTGGTGTTCAAAATAGAGTCACTTTTCAAATGGTACATTTTGTAGATATGGCACTCCATAAAAACAGGAGGCAAAAAAGCTGTGTAGAGTGAATTCCTGGAACAGCTCTTCAGGATTCAAAAAAAGCCACTTATGAGCTCCTCTGTTTCTGCTCTACAATATTTATGCTAGATCACACAATAATGAGCAACGATTAAATTTATGTACTTTGTAGGGCACTTAGGAAACAGTTTTCCCATCACTTAGTAACTGTAAGATAAGTAAAACAGCGCTGCACACCAAGAAATATGCAGTACAGAAAGACGCTGAAAGTCAGGATTATAGAAGAGTTATATCTTTATCCACTTTGATACCTTTTCAGTTAATCAAGTATTTTGTGGTTCCATGTTTGGCACATTAGGTACATTGAAGCCAGACTAACAAGAAACAGCTGCTATTTATAGCATTTCCCCAGAGATGGGGATGGTTGCTTCTGCACTTTAAGACCAATCATGTTACATCTGTATTAAAATGAGAAGACAAACATGTTTTACTGACAGCTCTGCCTGAATTTCAAATGAAAACCACATTAGTTAACTTGTGAATTTCTCAGTCAGTCAGTCTCCAGTGTCAACTTACATAGTTTAAATAAAACATCTCACCAATACACAATACAGTACAAAAGGATGCTAACAGCATGGTCCCAGGTTCAACAGTGTGCTTCAAAAACTCCTTCTCCAAGATGAAAGTCAGGAATGGACTGCAAATGTCTCTAACCTGCAATAGCCTGGACCTCAGCAGGTTCTGCTACCATACCTTTCTCATTTCACAAACTCTTTGGCTCAACTGTCAGCAGTCATAAAGGCTTAAATATGTTAAGTGCCACAACCCACAGGTTTTCCACTCTCGCTGCTGTCCTAAGCACTGTGAGAATGGGATCCCAAGCTCAGAAAGGCTTCCAGGGCATCAAGTCATAGCACGTTTGGTCCCACTGCTTCCAATCTGTTTGTATGAAGAAAAGCTTGATCTTGAACTCATTATCTTATAGGCACAGGCTCACCTCCTTTGGGCACCTACAGGTATTCAGGCCTCAGCAGGCACTAAACAAGGACCCCAGGACTGACGGTGACGATGGTGGATGTCTCTGCTCAGAACATGAACAGTCATGCCCACTCTGACAGTAGCAAGGGTCCTGTGTTGGGAAAGCAGGCCTTCCCTAACTTAGAAGGGATAATACAAAGATAAACAGACCAGAGACACTCGTGAGACACTGAACTTTACTGACAGCATGACAAAATCCATTTCCTTTTTCTGTTCAGGTGCTTTCCACACCACCTGAAAACTTGGTAGTGCAAAGTTGCAACTTAAAGCAGGTTTCAAAGAACATTTTCCTTCGCTGGAGCAATTGATGCTAAGGCATTTGCTTACTGCTACTGGCTGGCCAAACAGAAAGGGTAAATCAGAACAGAAACCTGAAGTATCAGTGGGTGAATTTTTCAAAAGTACCTGCGTGCCTTGGGTGCAGAGCTGCCTCAAAAAGCAACAGGACATCTGCACCCATGTCACATCATCGCTTCTGAAGATGAATGCATCCCTGAGAGCTTGATGCTTCACAAAGCAGTAATTACATTTCTTTTACTGCTTTAAGTTATTCAGGAATGTAAATGTGTTGGTTAAGCATAGGTGCCTAAACAAAGATTTGCAAGTTAGACAATTCCGAGTATTAATTTTTATGATATCAAACATTTCTTGCAACAGCAAAACAAAGCATGTATTTCAACATTTTAAGAACACTAAGTTTAAAATACAGCAAACTTTTAGAAAAATATGTCAGAAATATTTCAACTAGGATTTTTTTCTGTTTTCCTTAACATTTTTCTAGTTTTACTTTTTCCCCCCTTCATTGCTATATGCAAGAATCCACACAAAACACTTGGAAAAATGACTTAAAAAGGAGGAACTGAACTGGACACTCTACAAGAGTGGTCAAACAAAGAAAAAAAAAACAGGTTAAGAAAAAACAATAAATTGTTTTCTCCTTTAAAGTATTTTAATAATAATATTCAACATTGCTTGTAACATAAAATTTTCAGACAAATATTATTTCAGTTCTTGGTGATTATATTTAATAAACATGCTAAAATCTCATAGGAGGAATTAATGAATTATTTATAAATCAAGCAGTACATTAAATTCTGGTCAATATATAGATGAACACAAACATGCCTAACATGCAATTACATCTAGAACTGTATCACATCTCACCAGACTTCTTCGGTATCCTACAATGACCCTCATTTTCAATTAAATTCCAGTTTTTTAAGCTATAATTTGCTCCAATACCTGTGACCAGTTATGTTTCACAGGCTTCAGCCTAATTTCAAACTGTTTTGCTTTAGACCTTTCTAAAAGCGATACCACCCGCTGCTGATTTCTCACCCAGAGTTCAGAGATTTGCTTTTGTTTCAATTCAAAACTTAAATTGAAATTTTGGCCCGTGGAAATGGCACCTTTCTATTCCCCTGGATTTGCACTGCATTTTGAAACACTTTGGTATAAAAGGCATTGTAAGAGTTTGGGTCTGCAATGTATTTTATTGCCTAAATAGCTAGATGGTTCCCATTTTTACCGGAGTAACACAGTGGAATGAGAGTGGTGAAGCACCCATTAAGGCTCCAAGAGGAACTGAGTACTAAAAAACCTAAACATTCACTTGTTTTATTTTTCTGTTTCTTGGTTACATTTTCAAAGTGTGTCCACTACCACTCCCATTAACATCAGCAGGGGGCTTGTAAATAAGTCTTTACCCAGTGTTTCAAAAAACTGAGCTTCTCAGTGGAAGAAGTGAAGAGATCCCAATCCATTTCATTACTTAAAGAAACAGCAGGACAGCAAAGAGAAAATCAAGTACAGGCTAGCACCTTAACACATCTTTGAAGGTTACATTTGGACACTTCATAACCTAAACTGAAACATCGAATTTTGAATACACCAAACATAATTCAGGAAAGATAGCCTATTAGTTGGTCAGAAGCATGGCTAAAAATTCAGATGACATAAAATTAAATTAACTGTACCCTAATTTAGAAGTTGGGGCATTGTCTTTTACTTGGTAAATACATATTTCTTGAAGTTAGACTCATAGGTGATGGTATGTAATCCAACCAGCCATAAGGGTAGTTACTTTTTCCCTGCCCAATGATCAAGCTTCTGAAACAGTACATTCATGCTAACACTGAGGATCTCTAGACATCGCAAGCCAGAGCTACAGAACTACCATCTCAGAAAACATAAAATCTTTTAAGAGCTATGCCTGGTTTAAAGGACAGAGATAGTCATTCTTGTTTTCCATTGAGGTTAGAAAACTACAATGTTTAAAAAAGAATCATGGCTCAGTAGATGTACTCTAGCAGCAATTTCTAGTGCTGCTGTAACTGAGCTTGCATCAGCATTTTCACAATAAACCTTACTGCCAGAAAAATCATACCATTTTGTAAGCTGACATGGAAGACCTCATACCAGGCACAAATCCTTCAGCACCACAAATTTAGTTTGCATGATTTTTGGCTAAGAAGTTGGAAGAAAAGAGAAAGCAAGAAGAAAAGTCTTAAAATGGAAACCAACAATTTAGGATTAACTAGGGTTCAAACAGAATTTGCAATACTTTTTAGCGCAGATGGTTTATTCCTCCAAACTAACACACATAAAACTCCTGCTAAATGCAGCAATGATTTGTATAAGAAACACCATCTTCAAAAAAGTTAAACTGACATCCTGCATTTACTTTTCATTTGAGGAAAAACTCAGGCAAACAATTTTATTTCTGGACAGCAGAACCTAGCTTATTTGCCTGATCAAGAAACCACTTGAAGATTATTAACAGAACAATAAGCAAACCCCAAGCACAAATCATTATGGCAACCTTAACTTACTACTTGTTATTTAAAACAATAACTGTATTCATTACAGTGCTAGGATCTCCCTTCTGCTTACATACATGCTTCTTTGTAAGCCTATGCAGAGAAACAAAAAGGAGGAGGTTAAATTCTGTACAGTTTAGTTGAACTTCCTGTTCTTAGAACACAGTAATTCTTACAGTTTTCTAAAATATATCCTAGTACGTTAGAACTGAGCCTGGTGGTTTCAAACCTGCTACCTGAAAAAGACTGCAAAGCCGATATGTCTGAAACGTAGAAGAACAGGTGAATGAGTTACTTGCTTGAGGGATTTCTTAGGAAGGGCTGTTCTTTGGGCTTGTTTTTTCATATTTTTAAAGAACAAAATAAGATATTAAGTTTCTTTTTGTATATTCTCACTCACCTGCTCTGGGTACTTGCTTCCAACTATCTCTGCCACAGTGTTAAAGGAAGGAGAGTCTGGATAGGTTTTAGCCCCCATCTTCAGGTGCACAACAATCTTAGCGCCCCGGAAAGACATTCGTGACATCATTTCAGCATCTTCCACAGAGATGCAAGCAGTGGGAATCTGGGGCACATCAGGCTGGTAATCCTGCCACCCAGTATGTGGGCTGTGAAAAGAAAAATAACAACACAGTGTTAATGACTTAGCTCTGTAAATTATTATCATTATTATAGAATTATTAAAAAGACCACTTTCACTACCATCCCCAGCAGACTCTCAAAAAGGATATATTTACTGTTTTTAAATAAACCTTTCGATAAAATACATCAAGTGTTTTTATACTAATCAGAATATCTGACTGTTAGCATTCTGTATGTCTAAAAGCTATTCTGTGTCAGCTCTATTTAGGTCATTACCAAGCTTTGACATTACAGTAGTAAACGCTCTGATACCACACTTCCTTCAGTGCTTTATCAGGAAGAAAAGCAATGAAAAGCTGGTAAGTGAACAGTTTGTAAGAAGTGCATTTTTTTCCCTGTGACAAGTAATGAAATTAAATTCACTACTTCAACTATTTCAACATCAGACTGGAGATCTATTTTGAAGAGCACTAATATGAGAGACTTCAGGAAAAATAAGACAATGAGACCATAAAAAAAAAAAGCACATTTATTTGTTCTCAGTACACTCAAGGTTTCAACCACTACCTGTAGATGAAAGAGAATTAAAAAGAAAAACAAATAGCCCACAACAATTAACTTTACACAAATTACACAAAGAAGAAGAAAAATATGTACCACTAGATGTAAGGCTTCAGTGTCTGCCATTTAGGAATAGCTATGCCTTGTGGAAATAAAAAAAGGGGAAAAAAATAAACCCCTAAGAATAATCACAAAGTTCCTCTGACATTCACAGTGCGATATGGAGTGACTTCTTTCCTCTCAGAAAGCTGCAGATGGTTTCATGACTATTTAAAGCAATTATTTCCCTTCCAGAGGCTCCTTCTACCACTGCTGTATGCAGAGCTAACTGAAGTGAGCGATTCCACATCCGACATCACAGGATCGCTAAAAGGTAATGGACAAGTTCCTTAGCAAGTTCCTTCAATGTTTTTTCACATTTGGCCATTATTTACATATTTCTCATTTTGTGGTGCTTCTGTTGAGATCTTTGGATCTGACTTGCAGAAGTCCTGAGCATTACAGCTGCAGCTGAAGTCAACGCTTTTGAAGTGAAGTTGTATATAAAGCCAGATACAGCAGAAAAAAACATGTGTGGGAAAAAAGAGAAATCAGGATCTAGATGTATGCCCAAATTCGCAAATACGCCCGATATTAAATCATTCATTGCCTTCATTTCCCACTTGCAAAATGGGAATAAAAATACTTTTTGTTTCAAGCAGACAGACTCAATGAACACTTGAGAACCATTCTGATACCACAATAATGATCAGAAATCGATGGGTATACAATTACATGTCCTAAATCCTAAAATAAGCTTAGAACTGCACGTTGAAATATTAGGGTAAATCTGAATAAGCAGCTCTCCAGTACTGGCCATCCTCTGCAGTAAATCTGTAAGCTGAAATAATACATCTGCAACACTTTATTTCAGGTCTACTTTGTAATTCTCATGTTTCAGTCACTACTCCAGAGGTGTTTTCAAAATAAATAAAATATTCAGCCATCTAGAGGCTTCTTCAATATTCTTATGAATATGTTATTTGTCTCTTTGTCTCAGTTACTAAATTCTGACTTCATCAGCGAAATGCCAGTGAATTATGTTTCCGAAGGAAATATCTAAAGCTAAATTATATCTTTACCTACATGTCACCCTATGAAGAACGGCTAGAGTTGGAAGCTTTCAAACCAGATTACAGACATTCTTCACATCAGCTGTTACAAATTTTAATACTATTTATCCATATATTAGTAACAGAATTGCAGAATGGTTGAGTTTGGCAGGGACCTCTGGATGTCATCTGGTCCAACTCCCCTGCTGAAGCAGAGTCACCCAGAGTTGGTTGCCCAGATCCATGTCCAATACATGAAAATCTTCACCTATGAGCCTGCTTACAGTAGCAGACTGTTTATACATTTAAACAAAAATTTTAAAAAATTTGAGGGATTTTTAAGGCTTCTAAACTGGAAAAAACCCACTTAATTCCTGGAGGAGATGTGGTGAGGAGAAAAGGAGAAATCTACTTTGTAAGGATATAGATTAGGTAAAATGTGAGAGATTATTCAGTTCTAATTGTTTAGACGAATAAATCCTTCTCAACAATAACAAGTCATACTGTAATCAATAACTTACCTTGCAGAGTAGATATGTATAAACATTTATTTGAAAAGAAAATACTAAAAATCAGTCACAGAGGTCTTACAGGAGCTGCTTCAGAGTGTAGGCAGTTCTGTTTATTAGGTGGCAACAGCTTAGGAAGCTACTGCTCCCAGTTGTTTACAGCTGAACCTCATATGAAAGCCAGTGCCCCTTCTCCTCATCAGCTTTGCAGGTCGGGTAACCAGTAGCTCACCCTTGAAATAACGGAGTTACCTGGGTACTCAGAATCTCTTGTGCCACATAATCCTCCCTTAGTGGGATAAACTCATATAGACTTGTAAATTCAGATCTTTTTTCTTTTTTTCCCTTTGCCCTTGTTAAAAAAAAAGGCCCCCCTCAACCCCACTTTAAACTACAACAATTTGCTGCACATGTTTAATATTTCTTTGAGTGTTTGGAGATATACCCAGCATGTTAACCAGGAGACTTTCCAAAAAACATAAAATAAAGAACACACTGGAAAAAAAGAGAGATGACAATTTCATGTATTAATGTTCAAAAAAACCCCTACATTCAACAACTGAGCAGAAACAAACAGTTTCTGCTCATTTTAAATGAAGCCATTCACCTGTGTCTTCTGGCAAGATTATGTCTTATTACTAACATGCCGTGTACACTGAACTGTAGTAATTCAAGTTTTATCACCACCTGTATTGATTTCACTCTCCTTGTTATTTCCCGAGATGCTCAACAAAAGAAACCCCTAAAACTGTATTGTTTCTCCAATATAAGCAGCAATTACATTTCTTTCAGATGCTCAATCCCGATGCCCCACCACAACTGTGAATAAAGCTTCTGACAACCCACTGAGATGCACAAGTGCTTACACGCCCCAAATGAACTTGCAGGTACAAAATTTACCCCAGCTACTCCAAAAAATAAACCTTAAAGTCACTTGGTAGTCTTGCATTTTTATGCTCAAACTACTATTTTTCCAAGATTATAAAGGCAAACCCAACAACCCAAATTAAGATGTTTTGGCACAGGCAGGCAGAGCCAGCAACTGTTCAGAAGATACCAGGACCTGAAGGGAATGGATGACTGTCCAAATGATTGCTACAAAAAGGGAAATGGACCCTAAGCATTACCAGTACAAAGGCACAAGGCAAATATCACAGTACTGTATATTCTTAATGTTACAAGATGAACTCGGATAGAAAACATTTGCGGCAGACAGTAAGCATCCTGGGATATACCTGATTAAAGTTTACATGCATGCAAAATACGCCCTGTGTTAAGTATATCTACATAATAAATTGTTTAAAGTGTCAAAGAGTACATCAAAAAAATTCTAAGTAAATTTATCCCCTTTTATGCAGAGATAACCAAAAACTGGAAAGGCTGCTGACCATATGGCAAGACCTGAGCAAGAATTAACTAAACAAAATAAAAAAGTTATTAGCAGACTTTGTGTGTCAACAGATGAAGATGGAGAGAAGCAGTCCTGAGTTTGCCTCAGAACAGGGTGAAAAGGATGCAGTTCAGGAGAAAGAATTTTGGTACTGGTGGGCAAGGAAGACTTTTTTTCACTGAGTCTGAACAAACATGACTTTGTGGCTATTCTTTCTAAAGAAAAAGGCTTTTACTAAAAAAAAAAAAAAAGTCTGACTTGCATTTACCATTCCCTGTCCCTTGAAAAAGAAAAGAAAGAAAAGGATCACATAAAACCAGCTAGGGAGATCACAAAGCAACCCTGACTCAGAATCAGCATTCACCTTTGCAATGTTGGTACCTACAGGCAAGCAAGGTGCACCTCTGGTGTTTCCTACTAACACCTGGGAGTGATGTCTGCTTTTGCTGCTTCAAACCCACACTCTCTCTGAAAATGTTGTCATCCCACAAAGCCTGAATTCATTTTGCAAAACTTTAATGGCAATTAGGCCATTTAACATCCAACATACTCATAGTCCAATACCATAGTTTGGTGTTTAGTAGAGGAGAGGGGGGTGGGCAGTTCTTTTTTTTTTTTTTTAATTTATTTAAGAAAAGCACCTGTTCTTCTGATTTTAGATCTACTGGATCACCTCATCTCCATATTTAAACTACTTAAAAAATTGAACACATCTAGATAGATTAATCCTTTATAAACCTATTAATGTTAATAAAAACTCATCATCATTTGGTCTTGACATTCCTGTTCCAACAGCTGACAAGATTCAGATAAATAAAGTGGTTGGGTTGTGCTTTTGATAAACTCCTAGATTTCACATCTTGGAAAGTATTTAAGAGAAATATCACAGTATGAATAACAAAGCACAGGAAAGGCTCCAAAAAATAATGCATTTTCTCTGTTAGAAGTGCACATCAAATGACTAGTAAGAAACAGATTACATCTTACAAAAAAGCATAAAGGAAGAGTAAAAAAGTCAAGAGGCAGCTAGTTAGTTTCTCTTCTGAGTAAAATAAATGTGGAGAAACTAACTGGTGTGGATGAAAAGATGTGCTGCTGGTGTCAGGTCAGTTCTAACTCTTGTTACTGTGGTAGCTTAACCTCACTGTCTTCATGCCTGGACTACCAACTCTTATCTCTGAGATAAGCTAAAATGCCCAAGGGCAAATGAACTGTGTAAGAACCAGTGCTTCAAGCTAAACTGGATGCTCTGATGGAAAACACATCTCAAGTTGAAACCTCAGGCAAAGATAGCAAGTCTGCTAAAGGGAGAAGTAAGCATGACATTTCAAGAACTCTAACATGACTAAAAGAAAAAAAAAACAAAACCAAAACTTGATTATACGAAAGCTTACAAAGACCTGTTTCAGCCATAATGTGTATACACTCCCCCCCAATGTACAATTCTTCACACCAACCTCATAAAGCAATCTAGGGTTGGGAAATACAAAATGAATGTTGTCTAAGTAGCTTTAGTTTACTCACTCATACAAACACATTGTGAGACTCTAATTACATACATGACCACCTATTTTCTACAGGACCCATGCCATATTCACTGTACCAACCACATATAAACTAAACATTCATATCAGGTCAGCTAGTTTGTTATTATTGACTTAAATCATGAAATACATTCCTGAATGGAACCATGACTATATTAATCAATAGCTATACCCATAGCAAGATCGCAGCCTTAACTCTCGGTAATAGGCTCACATCCTCCTCCTACTTTGGCTCTGTTTTTTCACTTGTATATTCTACATATCACAGAAAACACCCTCACGTACAAAGCTTTACACTTTAAAGGAGTGATAGAACACTGTAGCAAAACAGAAGGGAAACTGTACATCTTGATCTCACGCTTAGCTACAGAGAATAGCTACTTATGAGTGCCTCACTCCTGTATCTTTCTCTTCATTGAGAGCAGTATGGCAAAGGCTGAACTCCATTCAAGTGAATCCCCTTTTCCAGCACCATGAAGTCCTTACAAAACAAAACTTGTCCTTGTGTGCACTCAGGCTGTGTACATTCCTTCAAGATTCTCACCATTATCTGGATAGAAAGTCCAAACTGTAACAGAATTAGTCAAAATGTCAAAAGTATCGTTAATCTTCTCAGAAGAATTAGGTCTTTAAAAATAAAATCAAGATTATTCCCCATTTACAGCCACTTGGCAAAATATAAAAGAAATAGATGCAGCCTAATTTTGTGTTTCTGTCATCATTTGTCCCAAGATTCTCTTGCTTCATTTGCTTATTATATTGGCTTTGTAGGATTTGATTTGTTGGTTTACAGTAAGTTGAAATAATAGCAAGACTGCTAACTTTGAAACAAAATATGAATATGCACAGAAAATTTTAAGAAACGAAGGAGCAAAAATACAATGTAGTACAAATATGAAATTAAATAATATAGCAGTCTGTTGCAGATAGACTATTTGGAGTCTAGCTATACAGTCTCTTCCAGATTACTTTGTACCAACCTTTAATTGATGTAGCATCTGCACAAGTGTAATGAAGTGTAAGAGAGACTCCAGAAACTATTGGCCTTACGAAGGAAAACTCCCTTTGAAAAAGAGTACAGCATTACTCTGTTACCACATGGACTCCATTTAAATTAACATTTAGAAAACTGCATCTAATCAGTGCTAGGCACTCATTAAAATTAGGCTTTACCAAACAAGCATAATAGCTTTGACATAATTACATATGTGCCAGGCTACAGAATGCAACTAACACCAATATGTTTCTATTTCATTATAATATTCAGTACCACATGCACCAAGGGAATTCTATGATAACCACAGAAGATTTTAAAAAATAGTGTGGATTAGATATGGTTTGTCAAACAAGGAGCAGAAAACAACTGTGAATGGTAAAATGATCAAATGAAGCAAGTCCAATGAATTCCACCCCGGGACTATCCAACTGCTGGGAAAGTTGAAAAGTCTGGACAATGCTTTCCAAATGTCTGTAAGAAATGGAGGCTTGCATCAGCTGCTTTTCAACTGAAAAAGAAACTTTCTACATCTTACAGAGATGAGGATGACTCTCCAGCAGCTGACAATACCTTGAGGGAACCATTTAAGTCATACACCTGTTTGGCCTCCTTCGGCTCAACATGAACAACCAAGCTCCCTCCTCCTGTGTTTACATCGCCGCGCTGTGAGAACGCAGCTGCCTGTTGCACGCTACCATAGGTATGTTAGCAGAGGGCTCCTGGAGGGAACGCCAATGACAATTCTAATTGCCAGCAGCTGCAAGGCTTCTGGCTTCATGCAGTTTCTTTTTATTTTTTGTTGAACTCCTGGCTTCTCAGCCTTGAGCTGAAGCCATATTTATGTCTTCAGTGACTCCCCTATCACCAGAGACTAGTGAGCACACAGGACAAATTAAAAAAAAACCTCACTGGAAACAGATGTTATATTTTATACCTACAGGAAGGATATAAATAAATCCAAACAAAAAAATGAAAACCAAAACAACAACAACAACAAATTTTCTTTATTTGGAAAGCAGAGAATCAGACAAAGAGGCATCACAGGGCTAGCAATGCATAACCAAACTAACAGCTAGCTGTCTAGAATACTGATCTGGCCTTCATACCTCCTCCATTCAATGACGTTTGTTATTATTGATAATGAATTCTTACATTAAAATTATCAGGCATAAATAGGTGTGAAGAGGCATCAGAGCTTTCAGGGTAGGATCAATCACCATATCAGTGCTTCCAAGACTCTGCTTCACTGCAGACAGTAAGTAGCAGGGAAGGTCAAGCTCTTCCATACTCAGGTATATACATTAAGTCACACCAGAAACTTGAGCCTCCTCTGGCATTGAATACAATATATTACGGGACAGTATGGTGAGGTTCCTCCTCCTTTCGAAAAATGGTCATGGTAAAGGGCAATACACAGCAGACACTTTCAGTGAACTGAAGGAAAAGGGTAGAGATGGAGGATGCTGGTCTCACGCACCATAAAACTTCTTCCTTTTAATCAGCTAAGCACAGAGGTAAATAGAGGGGAGCAAGATCTGAAAGGAGGCAGGGGAAAGTTTCAAACTCACAGAAGAGGGCGTGGATGGCACTTTTCTTCTTCCCTCCCTTCTCCACACTACACACCATTCAGAGCAGTACCCTCTTCGGACACTGTCCTCCATAAAAAAACTGAAATACAAACCTAACTTAAACGTATTTAGGAATAGCTTTTCCCTACAATAGGTTGGGGCAATGGGGCAATGCAAACAAAGCCTCATGGAGTTAGTTACATTTTTAAAGTGTAAAAAGTAACACTTAAGGGTTAACAGGAATGCAAGGGCAGTCTAGAAAAAACCCACAAGTTAGGAATGGGAATGAGAGGGGAAGCACCAACAGCAACTATGTAAACGAATAAAAGGGGAGAGCTTTTAAAACTAAAAAAATAGAGAGTAGAATAACTTAGGTATTATTGCCATAGATAGCATGGAAGTAAATCCCAGAAGTGAAATAGAAGAGAGGAAATGGAGAAATCTAGACATCTTTTCTGCTGTTTGTGAGTATAACCCTGTTTCCACTGAAAATCAGTGGCAAACCTTCCATTAACTTCAATAGAAGGTGGGGAGCAGGGGGAAAGGGTTTAAAAACTGACTGCATATGAGAAGAAAGAGCAAAGGGCCTCACTGAATTCTGTCTCAAGCAGTGAGCAAACCAAAAGCCACTGCAAGACACTTGTCTGCGTGAGACCCTGTATTTTCCGAAGAAAACTGAAACTCTGAAACATCTTCACTACATAAATGCTTCTTTTACTCCCACAGATCTAATTTCTATGGAATATTAAACTCCTTTTTGATGTTCTATTAAACAATCCAACACTTTTGCTGTTCAAGTAAAAAAAAAGTAACTTCAGGTCAAGACAATAAAAACTATGTTAGTAAAAATAATACAGAGGGGGTACCACTTATTTTCCCCCCTCAAGTGAGAGTGCCACATGAAAGGAACTATTTTAACATCACATGTTCATTATATTTGCCTATCTATTTCACATATTATACGACACTCACACAATGTAAAATGCAATGTAAATGCTTAAGTGATAAGGACACTTTATCTAATAGTGTATTACACTGATTTGATAAACTCATTCTCCAATAAAATGGTATGTCTTTATTTTCAAAACTCAGGCAACTCTTGCCTGTTGCTCCAAAGTTACAGATATACCCTGAAACTTGAAATCCACTGTAAACAGAAAAGTTCCTTTTAGCAACAGTATATATTTTTAAAGCTTATTATAACATTATAACAAATCCTGTGAACTAGGACTAAATATCGAGCAGCACAGCAAAATGTCATGCCAAGCGTGAGCATTCTTTCCCCAGCTGTATTTGTTGACTGTGGCAGATTCTTCCAAAAGCTTCATAATCTACATCAGATGAAATACAAAATGTCCCAATAGGTACATGTTTCCTCTGAAACGTGCTCCTTTCCTGGCAATTAGTGTTGCGTCTGGGAAATGAAGAGTGCCAGGCTGAAAAAAAAAATTTTTCCAATGCAAACCATGGTTGGGAGAATGACTGAATCAGTTCTGGAGATCTTCCTGTGCTGCTGGTTTCTTTGGGAGCACGCAGGAAGAACACCCGCTACACAGCAGCTACCATGAGGAAAAGAATGTAGGGGTTTCCCAAGAAATAGTTAAGTCTTAAGAATTCAAGTAATTTTCCTTCCTCAAAAGGAAAAGAGAAAATGCTGCCAAATGGCAATGCTTTCTCACTGTTTTATTTTAGATATCAAGTTTGTTGTGCTCTTCATTACATACTATATACTCATACTATTTTGCTTATTGTTTGAAGGTTTGTGCTTCTCCTATTTAATCCTGGAGATACGCTGATTCTTTCATCATCTGCCGAAGGGGAGAGAAAAGATTATTCTCAATCCCACTCTTACATTTTATGGATTCCTTTAATATCTAATAAAGAGTGCCTAGGAGAGTCTCTGCTGGAAGAGAGACTGTCTGAAACAATACAATTTTCTTTCCTTTTCATTAGCTGATCCATGTTGCTGAGGAAAATGTTGTTGGAAAACAGGTAGCAGGCTGGAGGCTTTTGTTGGAATGTACAATAATGATCACGACTTTTATAGTCTGTACATAAATTTAAATACACAAATGCTTTTGGACCTTAACCAAGAGAAACAGGCACACAGCCAGTCAGATCAGATGAACTGTGGTGGTGGTGAAGGTGCACTGGGTTTAGGGACATGACGAGATTCCAGACTACGTGAAAACTGACAGCCATGGGAATGCCACAGCTCTCCGAGATCACCTCTGGTAGCTCCGGGAGAAGAGGGCTGTCAGGGGGGACCATGGGCTTCCCCGCTTCCTCCTCACCCATCTGTCCTGGGTGTCACTCTTCTGCTCAGATGGACTCCATGAGGAAGGGCATGCAGTGAGTCACCTGCATTCATAGATTTGTGCACACACCACAGCCTTAGAGCTCAAGATATGAAAACACTGAAGCCCACCTAGTGCCACACTGCAAGACAGTAACAGAATAAAAAGTGGGAATTTTCTTCCCAGTGTTCAAACGCTAAGTAGGAATGATTTTTCCCCCTGAAGAACACTATGCAGGAAAATTATCTTACTGATTGTTAATGATTAATGTTAACACTGAGACCACATATGTAACTTCATCAATAATATAAATAGAAAATCTTTTAAAAAACTGTATCTACTTAGAAAGAAGTGTATCATATAATTTTAGAAGTAGAACTGTGTTTTACAAGCTCATATGCACAGGCTGAATTGACTTGCAGCTGTCAAGCAAAAATTTGTTTCTGTAAAATACTCTGTACCTCACTTCTGTGTAAGCTTAGTGGAGTTACTTAAATTATGCACTGGAAATGGTACTTGTTTCAAATCTAGCTTGTCTATAAACAGATACTGAATTCTACAGAACAACTCTGAATGTGTGCAGTTCATAACTATTTATTGCATAGTTTACAGCAGTTGTTCTGTAAGTGCAGCCCAAAGATCACTTGCAGCTTGCAAAGCCTTTGTACACCCAGCCCTCAAAGAAGGCTTTCAATAGTTTCATCTACATGAAGATAAAGGTTCACTGACCTGCACATGAATCTTGTGATGTAGCCCATATGCTGATTAATACCAGTATTAACAAAAATCTGGGTTTAACAGGACAGTGCTTAATCCACGACTTAACCACTGAACTGTTCACCTGCAATGAACAGTTGATGGTTGACATGACCCATGGTACACTGCAAATCACACAGTTATCACTTCTTGCTGCCAGAGCTATGAAACTATTGAGTGGCCTGGCTGCAAAAATGCTGATAAAAAATATTCTTCCTTGGAAATTCGTGATTTGTCAAACATTTGGGGGAGACAGACCCATCTTGGAGCACCCTTCTAAAACCCTGACAGCCAGGCTGTCCACCTTATGAGCTCTGCTCCCTGTTAACCCTGTACTGTCCTTCTGAAAAACTCAGGTGGGGGTGAAAAAAGTAGTGTATTTGTGGTTAGAATTTCTCAGCCACAAACATACTTGGACTAAAAACCCCTTCAAGCCTCGCAGATACTTTCTCTAATACCCAACAGTTACCCAAGCATACCAAACTGACCTGAGCACTTTGAAATTTCATTACATTTTCTTTAATCGGCTTTAATTGACTTAAGAGTAACAACATCCTCTTTCTATACATCTTCTGTTTATACAGATACACAGCCAAGCGCATCGCATGATGAGCTGACACTGATCTAAGCATTTTAAATTGTTCTTTTTTAAAATTTTGTATTAAAAGTATGACCAATTACACTAGTTGTTTCAATTTAGACACCTTATGGAGGAGACCGTCAGAGGAATGAACAGCATTCTCCTTTCCTTTCTCAGGAAACTTCTACAGACAAGCATTACCTGGAAGTTTGATGCTTTACAATAGTGTTCTCCAATTCCTTGTCATCTTTTCACACTTGCCATCTTTTCACTAACTCTTAAGTCATTCCACTAAGTAACATTGAAATATCCAAGAAATAAAAGGTACTGCTCTATATGGGAAAGGGTTAAAGGAATCCATCACTGATTGTCACTGAGAAGTACCATACAAAGATTTACATGACTGAAACCTAATTTTAGGCACTGAAAAACAGTTACGCTTCTAAAATCATAAATTGCAGCTGCACTTATTATTCCAAGTAGCTCTTCTAAGGTTTTCTCATGGGTATGCCTCTCCACATCACATTTCTGGCAAGACTGAAATGTTAGAATTCTCTCAGACACTGCAGCACACCATTTGTGTTTTCCTAGATTGTCAGCTTTATAAACTAAGTAAAGGAAGAGGGGAAAAAACCCACAGTTACAGCCTTGGATGCTCTCTCATCCGGACAGTGTTGAATCCCTGTTCCACCTCTTTGGGCTTCAGCACAAACAGATCCCTCTAATGCCCTTTCTGGAGATACAGAGTGTGTACTCAAGCTGTCTGGTCCCTGCACACTCTTTCTGGCTCTCCCATGTCCCTCCAGCAGCAACCGCAGCCTTCTCAGAGCCTGAAACTGGGAGCCCTGAAAGTTGTTTCCTTCTTTGGAGACTGCAAGGAGAGAAACTTAGAGGGAGACACAGACCCCAGTCTACTCCCTGAAAAGGTGCAAGCACTACAAAGATTATAGAACAGCTAAAACCTCCCTCACGTCCCACCTGTAAGCTCGTTCTTTCCAAACCTCAGACTTTTGGCAAAATCACATTTGAATCCCAGGACCTGATTTCTAAAGTTCATGTTGTTCTTGATTATAAAGAGCTGTTACTAGGAAAAAGCCTTGTACTTTTATGAAATTCCAGCTCCTTCATGCTCTTTCCAGTGGCTTCAACACTCTCATGGTGAGTTGTTACTGAATTGAACTCAAAATCCAAATCCTTTGAGCTACAGTGAACCAACTGCTTTTAAATATTTACATTTGAAAATACGATACGCCAAGGAAATGACCTGTATTCTCTGTCATTCACCTCCTGCCAGAGCCTTCCTACAGATGTCTGTTAGGTCAACCTGAAATCTCAATCTAGCAGAAGTTCACAATCAAACACACTACATTTTATTTTATCATAAAATCCCATGGTTATATAATGGATTACTTATCAGCAGTAGTTACCCACTCTTATGTAATAACACAACCATTACTTGGTTTTGGCATAGGCAAATTATTGCAGAATCTACTATTGGCTAACTAATCACAGTTCAGAAGAGCTGACTTTTAATGCTGTCTTCTTTACAGTAAACAATGTGCAAATGTTACACTAAGTTAACATTCTGTCCTGGTTTTGGCTGGGATAGAGTTAATTCTCTTCCTAGTAACTGGTACAGTGTGTTTTGGATTTAGTGTGTGAATAATGTTGATAATACTGATGTTTTAGTTGTTGCTAAGTAGTGCTTATCCCAAGTTAAGTATTTTTTAGTTTCCCAAGCTCTGCCAGCAAGCAGGTGTACAAGAAGCTGGCAGGGAGCAGGGCCAGGACAGCTGACCCAAACTAGCCAAAGGGATATTCCATACCATAGAACGTCATGCTCAGCATATAAACTGGGAGGAGTTGGCCAGGAGGGGCAGATCGCTGCTCAGGCATCAGTCAGCAGGTGGTGAGCCACTGCATTGTGCATCACTTGTCTTTTCTTGGGTCTAATTTCTCTCTTTTTGTTATATTCCTTTTAATTACAATGATTATTATTGCTATTATATTTGTGTTATTATTATTATTATTGTTATTATTATTATTATTGTTATTATTATTATTATTATTATTATTGGGTTGGGGGGGGGGTTAGTTATTAAACTGTTCTTATCTCAACCCACAAGTTTTACTTTTTTTCCTGATTCTGCTCCCCATCCCACTGGGAGAGGGGAGGAGTGAGCGAGTGGCTGTGTGGTGCTTAGTTGCTGGCTGGGGTTAAACCACGACACATTACCACTGCTTGCAAATAGGGAAAGAGAGAAATTACCGTGAGCTACTCAAGATCCCACGGGGACACAAGGCAGAGTGATGAATGGAACTTCAGAATCCCTGGTTTTAGTTAATTCACATGATTATTCTCCCTCATCTGACAAATGTATCTAATGATACAATAGTTTCAATATCTCTTGTTGAGGTATATTTTGTGTGCTTCACAGTCACCAGCAAACTAATGTGATGAAATCCAAATAGAAATAAGTAAATCAGAAACTATGTTGTTCCCTTCTGTTTCTTATTCTTAAAATAAATGTTCTTCTTTTGTGATCACAGTAGATTAAAAATCCAGGAATTGCAGTCAAAACTCAACCCTGCTTAATAATAATGAACAGAAACATATCAAAGACAACCTCCTTTGTTTCACAGAGTATTTGCAATATTCGTATTAGACAGCCAATGCAGAAGTACTGCAGACAGTGACTAGGAAAGCAAGGTAACGGTGACACAGTTTAGCAGAAGTCACAGACCCTAGTCACCTACCCAGCTAATGACATATGGGAACAATCTATAAATACAAAACCAAAGGTCAGATTTAAAAAGGAAAGTTGGAAGAGAACAAAGTTATGGCTTTAGATTTGCACCATCCTCCCAAATATAGAAACAAAATGAAAGTATAAGGTGCCTGAAGGAGAGGACAACAGGCAAGTAATCAAAGCTGGCATCACTGGCAGAGCAGAAACAGGAGTTGGCACCTCTCATTTAATAAACCAGATGGAGAAGGATTTTCACCATTTAGCCCTACCCTGCAGGCAAGACCAAAGGATTAGTATTTGATGCAACAAGATGGACACGATAAGAGAGAGGCTCAGGTGACTGATTGGATTTGAAGGGGAAAACAAAGCTGGAGAAAAGGATTAAAGTAATTGAAATAGTTACACTTACAAGGCACAAGACATTACTTCTACAGGGAAGAGCCCATTATTACTGTTGGCCGTCAATATCAGGCTACATTTAGAAAACAATTCTAAACAACAACTGTGGAATAAGTGGCTCTGCCTTCCTAAAAACACAAGTCAAAATTGTCAAGTCAAAACCCCCCATAAATAAAGGGTTTCATCATACAAACAGGACTAGCTCATCATAGTTAGATGCCTGACATAGATCATAGCAGACCTAACGCAGCAGGGTGAGGCCATCCTATGTGAAGACAACATTTAATGAAATAACACAGAAATACCTTACCATATGGACAAGCCACAAGCAAGACTGTGGGAAATGGAAGAACCAGCAAAAACAAGAGGCACCCTACCCCCTGAAAAACAATGCAAACATTCTTGTAAAGAGAAATCATAGTATGTTGGAGCAAGCCATACACGTTTGCTCACATGTTTAAGCAAACAAGGCAAAAAAAAATGAGGAATTAGCATTTCCAAATCCTCTGCATGCCTGGGGCATAAACCAGAGATTGTGAATATTAACAGTTGACTAGTACATTAAGTATATTTTAAAAATGGCATCTATATGTGTCAGCCTGTTTGTTCTACATGACATCAGTAAAAGGTTACATATCAAAATAAAACATTTTGTTGTATGCATGAGACAGATTCTGAAGCACACAAATCCAGCCAGAGTCCCTACATAAACATGTGTTCACTATAGGAAATCAGCAGTAAACCTTGAAAAGAATACTTCAGATGTTTTACAGCAGATACAATATTTTTCATAAATAAAACTTTAATATATACATGCTAAAACTGTTCTGTAATATGTCGATCATTTTTAGTAACATCATCAGGTTAAGAACAATACCAGAGAGATTCTGAAAAAGTATCTCAAGTAGTACAGGAAGTAGAAACAATACTCAGTGGAAAGTACAAACTGGAAAACCAATTATAAGACACGAAAATAATAAAATTGCATAAGCAGGTGAATCTATACAGTAGACCTCTGTACAAGCTGTTTCAGCACTGCTTGGACCAAAATCAAAAAGTGAGTTGCTGTGTAACTTGAAATTAATGGAGTTAATCCTAGCATACATCAATAAACAGAGCCTTTACTCTCTTTTTTTTTCTTTTCCTTTTTTTTTTTTAATGAAAAAGGAGAGTATTAGGCTAGGATACCCCAAACACCAATTCTGTACCATTCTGGCACAACTAATCTAGTACTGTTTAATCTCTTCCAGTTGTCCAGACCCATGTGCTCACGTGCTCTGGAGATGAACACTCCAGATAAAGTCCTCAGTGCTGTACTTACACAGAAAAAACACACAGAGTTACAGAGAAATGAAATGACAGTCCACATACTTCTCAGATCTTATCAGCAGCTGAAAATAAATACACCCCTTGTGAAAATAATTCATTGGCATTGTATTCTTCAGATCCCTCTCTGTAATGTTTATCTGCATTTTTGTTGTCAGGTTTTCCTACAATCCTCGACATTTATGGTCGCCACATACTAGTGAGACACTTGTCAGTGTAATCAAGAAAACTGATTATTGCGAGAACATTAAAACAGAATCTGCAATTGATGGATCAAGACATTACAATCATGTCAGATGGTTCTGAACTTGCTAACAGGGCTTTTGTAGGCACAGCAACTCATACAGACTCAGAAGGGACTGGCAGCACTGAAGAAAGCCGGAGCTGATTAGGGAGAAACAGGAAATCACAGAAAACTGCTAAAGTTCCCAGTGCTCAACCCACAGCAAGCACAGCTGTAACTCCTTAAAGATCAGTACAAGAAACCCAAGACTTGGCAGTTTTATATGCTCAACATCTTTATATACATGAGCCAGTAATGCAAAGGCAGAACAAAATGGTTCCTTTAAATTTTTCTAACTCCAGAATATGACCAAATCTCATCAGCGGGTGCTCATGGTACCCAAATAAGACCAGAGTTAACACATGTTATTCATGATACGGGTGGCCATCTAGCCACCAAGAAAATTTATGAGTCAGTAATGTTAGGAGAGTGGGTGGGCCAGAAGAGAAGAAAAAAACACCTTGAATACTACATTGGTAAAGGTTTGCCTTGGGAAGCTATTGGTGAGGAAGCGAGGATTTCAAAAGGACCATTATCCTTACAGCATCTTTCCGGATAACAGAGTCTACTGACAAAGATTTTACTAGCCCTTTACCTGCCTCTACCAAAGTTACAGGACACTGCTTATATTACTAGACACTAAACGGATGAAACTCTTTCCAATTACATATTCCTGAACAGGAGTAGCCAAAACTAGGAGGTAGAGAAAGCCCTTGTTAGTCTCATCAGCATTTTACTGACTTTGTAAGAAAACAAATCTGCCAGACGTATGAAATTACCCAGAGGTTTCAGATGTCATATCAAGCCCTGTCTACTGGAAAAAACAGAGTTATACAGTTCAAAGCAAAAAGAGGCAAAAAGTTTGGCAAAAGCCAGAGAGATTGGGACTTAAGAAACATCATCTAGAGATTTCTCACTCTTATGAAGTTACCTGAAATTTGACTCCTTAATCACTGCTCAAATAGCAAGAATCCACTGTGCGATATGATGATCTCCTAAAGCACAGGCTCCATTTCTTCTAAGGACATCCAAGTTCTCTTGCTGACAGGATTTGCCCAAAAGTGAGCACAAAGACTGCACTGCAGAATGCAGTCTGGCATGTTGGCCTTCAGGGAACATAGGAAGCAAAGTAAAAATTAATGAATTGTCAGTCAACAACATATACAGACATCCTGGAGGAAAAGCCCCTAAGTGCAGGGCAAGAAAATAAATCCCACAGCACACCAACAATTCATATCTCTAAGGGCAGCAAGACAACATGCACGGTGCTATGAAACATAACTAGAATCTCCCACAAGCTCACCAGAGACTTATAAAACATGGTCTGCTCTTATTTCCTCTTGTTACACCACAAACAAGGGTTTTATCTTTGTTTCCTGGTCCCTTAGTAGAACAGAACACAATATTGCTGTACCCTATTGCCACAGGATATTGCCTTAGGACGGTATCTCATTGAGATGTTTCCTACGAACAATTCCTGCCACTATAATAATCCCATAAGTGAAGAGTGTTCAGAAATAATCAGTGGTACTTCCCAATTTCTTCAGTCATCTACAGCATTACTGTTACATCTCTACAGTTATCATCCAGCTTCCTGCTGCCCTTATGCCTCGTGCATTCCCCAAGCCTGCGCAAAGCAGACAGAAGGTGCTGCCTACTCAGAAGGAGACTATTTTTATAACAATTCTGCAGTCTCAAAAGCAAGCACGCACAATATCAAGCCGAGGAGAATCAGATTCATCAGTTTTCCAATTCCCTCAGAGATCAATTCTAAACTGCCTTGACCACAACTGCATTCTCCTCCCCACTAAAACACAATAACTCTTCAACACACACATTCACCACTTCACCCTGTGCACATAAAACTCACATGCTAGGGAAGAAAAAAAACACTTAAAAATCACAAGGCAATAATAAGAACAGTTACTCTTGTCACTGGAAGATGGCAATGAGCAAAGGAAGTTTCGTGAGTAAATAAACGAAGGCATCAGATCCACACGTAACACAGGCAAACTCTTTATTTTCAGTACTTCCAACAAGAACTAGCTCCCTGGAAGCAGAAGTGGTGGCACTGCTGAATAGCATGCACCAGAACCAAAGAACGTAGCATTACAAGCAATCAAGGAGAATTCCAGATTCCAGCTTAGCACTGTCACATGAAATGGAAAAAAGAGGTAAAAATAGTAGATTTTTTTGCTCAAGGAATACAGAAATAGTTTACTTTTACACTCAGATAAATGTCTTGTGCCCCAGACATCCTTTGAAAAACATTATTTCTGGAAACTTAACCCAGTAACTTTCTGCCTTCTAAAACAGATCTTTCTCAGTGTTTTTTCTTGACAAAAAGGCAATCTGGTTTATCCATTTCTATGAAAAAGTTTTCAATAATAATAATGTTTGATTTTACGTACATATCAGCATCAAGGAGACCTACTTGGTTGACATGCAGTGAATATCCCTAAGTTTGTCTTCCCTGACTTACAGAAAACCTCGTTCGTCTCTGTCCCTGCACTCCCTCTTGGAATTGCCATTTGATAATCAAGAGCCACAACCTGCACTGATTAAGTGAATCTCGTATCACAGAGGGCACATCTCTGGCCACAACAATAGAAATTACACCATAAAAAGTTTAAATTACTATATAGATGATGTGACTTTCTTAAAGGTCTCACATGGTATGTCCATATTAGCCTTTTAGTTTGAATAAAGAATGAGCTTTTGAAGTGAACCTCCCAAAATTCTTGGCTGTCCGATCACCGAGCAGTCTCTGAGCACCAGTGTTAGATTCCTTTCAGATGAAACTAAACCAGAAGATGCACTCAATAAGTGCACCTAGCACAGCCCAACCACTAACACATGCTCAGTCTCAGCTGTTGCACCTAAATCTTTAATTGCAGCTTTACTTTTTAAAAAAAGTGATTTTTACTTAATTATATCATCAGACAGAAAAACTCCATTGCAACACAAGGATTTTTGTTTTGAAACATGTAAAAATTATTTGCAGTTAGAAGAGGAAAAAGTTTGGACAACCAGTAAAATATTTTTCCTAATCCCAACAGAACAAGACACAAGATTATTTCATTAACCAAAAACCAAAGAAGCGGGTTTACAAATGGACTAAAATACATCCCACCCCTGCAGACTTGAGAGCCCAAGGCTAGCTTAATTAGAAGCAAGAAAAAATTGAGAGGACTGAACAGAACTGCAGGAAATTAACTCACATACCACATGCGCTAACAGGCCAAAAGCCAGAGTAACCACAAATTCCTGAACTGACACAGGACTTGGAGAGGGGGACCAAAATTCAAATATACCCAAGGCACTGGCAGCTCACGCACACTAAGCCTGTACACGTGGCCAGAGATGTTACCTGTCGGCTTCTCTCCAGCTACGCATCCTGCGAGCATCAGCCAGGCTGGCCCCTGAACATGGCCAGATATGCCACTGAGGCTGCATGGCTTCAGCAGCCTAGAAGATCACTTAGTCACCAGCGTGCTATAGGCAGATCAGAAAAAGGTGTGTATGAGTGTTGAGCGAAAAGAGCGAAGTGAAGCAAAAACCTACAAAAACTAATTATACAAAAACTCCTACTTCATTTCATACATATAAACCAATTCCATTCCTTTCCTTTCAACAGGTGCCAGTGGCAGTGAACAATCTTAGTTAAACTCAAATGCCTGAGGAAAGATTTTTTTTTAGTTGAGCAGCAATCTGGATGACCAGTCCCATGCTACAACAGACAGTGTGAGTGAAGAAAAAGTGACGACAAACCTAACTCCTGTTTTGTGCTACCATAGGCTTGCTTGTTCACAGCAATCATTTTGTTTATTAAATAACAAAAATGAAAGAAGACAATAAAAATGAAGCGTTTAGCTGAAGAGCTCCTGAAATTATTTTAAGATGTAGGTTAAGTTTTAGAAATTTACACACAGGTCAAGATTTTTTGGCTGAAAATAATAGCTGGTGGTCCAGGCCATTTAATGGGCAACAGGGGCAGCTTTCTAGGGCAAAGTGACCTGTCTCACCTGCTTGACTCCCAGCCTATGATACATGGAAGGGAATATAGGTCTGCTTAGCTAGACCGCATGCTCACAGAGCAATAGAGGTGCTTAGGGACCTGACTTATAGCTCCTGAGCAGGCTGGGCTCAGGCCATGGCAAGTGCCATATTAACAGAGAACTGCCCTCACGCTCACACACAAGTCTTAGCCAGCGCTTACCAGCTGAAATACAATCCCACATGGACATGGCACTGCTCCCCCTCTACGGACAGCAGAATGGGTCATAGGAAGAAAGGCTCCTAAGATGATAGCAAAAAATTAGATATACTGGCATTCGTTGTGGAAGGAGGGGCAGAACAGGAGGAAAAGGAGCTTTCAAGGCTCATGACACAACCAGATGATACAGCCTTTCCAAGATAAAACATCAGTTTTAAAGACCACCAATGCATCTCTTTGCTACAAAAGACAAATAAAAGCTAAAGAAATCCTACCAATACTACTGTACCACCTCAGACTTCAGAAAACTTGCCAGAAGGAGCAGAAGTTGAGTGTCTCTGCCACCACTGATGTGAATAAGCCCTTACTTTCCTTAGACATGGAATTTTAGGGAAAGGAGGAAGCTCTCCTTAGCAAGCAAGTCTCACATATGGAACCAAAGGCAGCAGGCCAAGCATTAGGAAGAGGTGATGTCATAAGGAATCACTGAGCTAACACCCAAAAGCTGAAAAATGACACTAACTCACATGCATTGCCAGCGAGATGGAGAAGGGAATAAATTGTTTACAAAGCAGTGAAGAATAAAAGGGAAAACAGGAGAGGAAAAGAAAATGCACTTTGAGAGTACAATGTATTTACAAAAAGGTATACATGACTATACATGGTAGAAGAAAATAAACCAAGTGAGGTGACAAAAAGGGGAAATTAAGATAAAGGAAAAGCAACAGTTTTCAAATTCACATATATTACATGAAATTATATTCCAGCCCTGGCATGCCCGCACTTAATTGTGTCATATGCATCCACTCGGGCTATCCATGCAACCTCTGCCATAAACCTTGAGTTGCACCATGCCACTCATAAATTCTGCTTTCATCGAGAAACAGCTTTTGATTAGAGTTACTAGAGCTTCGCAAGCAGACATTGTGTCTTGGCCACCTGTAGCCTGGAGAAGGGGAGAGAAAGTGAAGGAAATTACTTACTTCAGATAAGTATAAGATGCTGAATTCAGCCAAAAAAGAGAACTTGTCCAAGTATGTGTCCTTGTTAACAGTCTTCAGACTGGGTCAAAGTACTCCTTGGTCTACGTTGGCCTTGTAACATGTTCCCTGTTGGATTTCTTATATACTGGAGAGATTGTTCTGTGGCATTTAAAAAAATAATAATTGGGCTCTTGGCATTTATCTCTGAGAATTCTGGGGAACTTTCTTTTTGAGTTCTTGAAAAACACTCAAATTTGCTTCTTTCTAGAGCCCTTAAAGGGGTTATTATTACAAGACACAGTGTTACGACTTTATCTAGATAATCTGTGGTTCTTGAGCAACAGAAGGATTTACTTATAGTTTTAGATTCATAAGAGTATTCACCACAGGATAAATACTGGACCATTTCAATAGCTAAAGGATACCTTTTATCTATAAAATGTTGTGAAAATGAACAACGAGGAAGCAAAAACCCATACTTATGGCTAGCTTATTACAACCACATTTTTAACCATGCCTTGTAAATTGAGTATTCTTACTGTAAAACATTCACTATAAACTGGGAAATACTCATCAGTTTATTGTATACAACAGTAAATGTATGTATTACTTTAACTTGTACAAGACAGTTAATCGCAGCACAGCCAAGCTATTAAAGCAAAAAAAGGCAACACCTGGATTTCTCCACAAAGCCGAATACTATGGATTCTGTTGACTGATTACAGTAACATGTGTTATTTGAGAAGGTTCATTAAAAATAGTTCTGTTACTCTTAACTCCTAATATCCATGCTTAAATGTTTTCACCACCAAATTGCCAGTGCTTCAGGAAATTGTTACTGGGAAAAACGCTGTCATAAACACAGCATTTGGGGGGAGGGCAGGGAAAATTACCTACCTGTTACAGTGACTTTCTCCTAAGTAACAAAACCCACTCTTATATGATACCTATAAAGTAGCAAGAGAATTATTTGACTCTAACACAACATGGTGACAATGCCACGAGACACAACTGCCACGCAACATGGTAATATCAACCACCTAACTACTGTCATCTCTTCATAGGCCAAGGGAGATGCTGTTGCTCATTTTATTTCCTATTCACTTACCATTTCTGTCCTAAATAAATAAATTCACTCCTTGAAACTCAACAACAAATCCTTCCAGTCCTTCACTGTCACTGGTGAGTTGGCATGACCCCCAATATAAACACAGCAATGAGTTTTCCTGAATATATTCAGGTTCATTCCTTCTTGCCCTTATTCAGAGTTGGGATGCCTGAGTCCCCAAGTGGTTTCATTCACTCCATAGCTATATCACCACACTGTAAAGAAAAATAAGCTGCCCACATAATCCCTGCTCAAAGGTTCCCTTCAAACTTTGCTCTTGCCAATGTGGCAGTCGCTTGCCATCTCTGGAACAAGGAACAGCCACTAAGCTGTCAGCAAGAGAACACTGATTTAATTCATGTTGTGATTTTACCAATTCTATCTTGTCAGTAAGCTTTAATAATCAGCCCAAATAAGCCTAAAATGTTAATCTACTAGAAAGTACCTAGTATTAACCTATCAATATTATTCGCATTGCAAGGTCACCTAGAAATCACACCAAAAAGTGGCTTCTATTGTTCCAGCCAGCTTAATTCATTGCAAATAGAACAATCACATAAGCAACTCCCTGTCCAAAAGGGGTTGAAATCTTAAAAAAAATACCCAAACAAACCACACCAAAGCTGATATAATTTAGGGAAAATTGTGAAGTTCCACCCTTCATTTTCCTGAGGAAAGTGGGATAGTGCAGTATCAGAAGGAGGATACTTTCTTCTAAGATGTTTCCAGGATGTTTTGGAGAACTGCCACAATCCCATTAGCAGTTATTCATATTATAGGTGCACATGTAAACACACAGGCCCAAGAAGAAAAGGTTCTGGTCAACAAAGCAGCGGTATACAAATTGCAAGAATGCAAGACTTTCTTTCACAACACTTAGAAGTCTTTTATCGGCTTTTTACCTTCCATCTCTCACCCTTCTAACACGCTACTCCCTGCAGCAATGCAGTATTTCCCATCAGTCAATCAAAAAGGCAAGCGACTTGAACAAACAGTGCCCCAGACACTGATTGACAAGAAGCACCACATCCAGCACAGCGTCCATCCAGCACAGCGTCCATCCAGCACAGCACATCAGTAAGGAGACACACAGCTGGTGATTAAGAGAAAACATAGGAAAAGGCATGGAGATAAGAAAATCCATCCTGCCTACAGCAATACCTATTTTCTGTTAGAAACAAGACAAACAGATCTAGGCATCACGGAGTGGCAGAAGTGACGGACTGGACCTGAATACTTCCCTTATTATAGGAAAAAATAGATTAACCAATCCCTCCCACACCCAAAAAACCCCTAAGTGAAGGTAAATGAAGAAAGGACAGAAAGTACATTTAATGAAAAAATGCTTCCTGGCAGCATCTAAATTTGAAATTGCTTTTGGGAATGACACCTCAGCTCCCAGCCTCAATTAAGGATTCAATACTTCTAAACAAACATGCATTTAGCATCTGTTTCTCTTCTCTTTTCATTCAATTCTGAAATAGCTGTAATGCCAGTACCCAGACCTAATAAACAGGCTTTACTACCTTCAGTCTCCACCTCTGTTCCTCATCTCTAAATTTTCCGTTACATGTTAAAATGCACTTCCATAAATAGTCTGGCAAACAGAAGATACAAAGAGTCGCTTTCAAATGGATACCTCTCCAGGGCACCAGAACTAAGGACAGGATAGATCATCTCCTGGTTTTCAGATAGTCAACAGATTATAGATTGCAATATTCTTTGATGATATCAAATAACACTATTTTGAAACCATGTAATTTTTCATAAAACTGTTTTTGAAACATATTCTACTATCTGTTCATTATTATGAACTTTACTAGAAAATTGAAAGTGTTAGAAAATATATCGTAAACATCCCATTTGTTGGGGATCAAGAAATACACTAGTATAGTTTGGATAGTATCTAAGTACTTTATTTTTGAGAAAGCATTTTAAATAAGTAATGTTGGCTTCTTTACGGGAACATAGAGCATATAAAAACGCTATCAAGCAACTACACTGGCAGCAGAGCTGTCCTCTGCACATGATCCAATACAGTCAGTTGGCATTACTGCATTTGTCAGACATTCTGAAGCATCACAAATGGCGACACTTGCACACTTCTCATACTGCTGAGATGTGACCACTTATGTTCTGTCCGAAATGGTGGAATCAAGCATGCTTCCAAGTGCTTGTCCCAGCCACTTCCCAGTCCCAGCCTCAAGCAAGACCCAAAGCCATACCACCCCTTCCCACCTTCAGCCTAGACTTGTGTAGAAAGAAAACCTAGGAGCAGAGATCAAAAAGAAACCACAGTGTCATCTAAACAGAACACAATTCCAGTTTATGATGTGGCACACATTCAGGGTCAGGTTAGCCACTGCCAATGACTCCTCAGTAGGTAAAGAGTTACTGGGCAGCTAGGGGAAGGAGTAAATGGCCTGTACTGTTCTAAAAATGTAGTTGCCAAAAAAAGAACAACATTACAAAATACAGCACCTCTTGTATAAACTGCGTGTCTCTCTTCCATGCTGTCTTAAGTGGTTTTATTAACACAGCTCTACAGTTTAAGCAGTCAAGCTTTGTGTCTGGCATCACTTAAGCCCCTGCCACTCCTGCTCAGGCTGCAGCTCAGGTTCAGGAGGCTGGGCAGGGAGATGGGTCTGTCCCGTCTGCGATCCTCAGTCCAGCTCTGCTGTCTGAGCCCGCGTGACCAGAACTCTCATCGCAACCAGCAGGCTACTACACAAGGCTCACTGCAGGCATTAAGTTCACCAATAATTGTGTAAAATTTTAAAAATACTATGTTAAAAGACAGCGTGTATCTGTCACCCTTTTACTTTATGGCTGGACTCTTCTCCATTTCCTCTCGATGCCTCAACCAGTCTTTTTCACAATAGATGAGCATTTTAAGTGTAAGCTTTCAGAGTTGGAAAAAATCACCAGATAAAATAACGAATTCTGTTACCAACCAGAATAAAACTAAAAAAGCTCATTTCAGTAATGTAACACTATATATGATAAATAAGTAATGTACTAAGACATCTAAAAATACTTTAAAAAAATCATTATTTCAACTTACCTTACTTAAAAGCAGCATGAGAATTACAAACCTTACTGCTGAAGTGTTCTAAATAATTCTGTTCAAAGCAGACTACTCCTTCATCTAGTACAAGTCAGCCTCATGCTAGGAAAATGACCACTACAATAAAAACTGTACACTTACATTCTAGTCAAATATACAGAATGACCAGTTCATATCATCACTGACAGTCTGGTACATGTTGTCACCAAAGGCATTTGATTTTGGTTGATCTCAGAATATTTATATTTATGGCAGCCTTGAGAATGCAGGAACTTCTTTTAAAAAAGTATCATACAAAATTTGGATCAGTAACAAAAAATGAAAACATTTTAAAAGAATGACAAAGCACAGGGGAAAAGAACTATTGTGCAGCCAATAGTTTCAAAACCGAACACCTACTCGTAACTGGCAAGGTTTAGGTCATGGAGAACAAAAACGCCTGCCCAGAAATGACATGTGAACTAAAGACTGAAATGTGAGTCACGGGGAGAAAAGAGAAAAATGCTTACCTGTGAATAGAAAAAGAAGCAATGGATCTAATGAGGGATGCCACTGCTCCAACTTTAGCAGCTTCCACTGCTCCCTGTGATCTGTATCGCACAGTTTCACCATAACTGATGAAAGGTTCATTGTAGACAACAATCTTCCCCTTGGCCTCCTGAGCTCTTTTGTGCAGTTCATCAAAAGAGGCTACCACTATGACTTCCGACGTAATTCCTGAAAGAAAGTATTACAGTGGCTTTAACATTGCTTTCCTGTAACTTCCCTACAACCAGTTTTAACAGACAGAAAAGCATGGACTGTGCAGAACACAAGAAATCAGATTTAACTTCTTACTGGAAAAGGAAGACTACGTGAAATGCTTCATCAGGGATTGGTAGTAAATAGCTGTAATAGCACCTTGAACCAAGTACACACAGTTCTGTAAACCATGCTATCAGATTGGTATTAAAACATAACTTGAAGGACAAGAAGGATACATGAGGGGAATTCTGTTCTCTGCATGTGCTTTAATGCCTCACTGCAATCATCTATAGTACAAAAACATTTGCAAAAGCTGCCTATGGGATTAATAAAACAAGATAGTAATTCTTTCATGGAATTGTTTTGATATGTTGCTAAACAACTTAGCTTAACATAAGACAACTAGAAGCACATATTTTTACACTGAAACACTTATAAAATTATTTAATCCATAAATGAAATTAAATTAAAGCTCTGCAGTTTCAACAAATTTTGCAGTATGTTTATAAAAAAAAAAAAATCTTCCTATTTAATTCAGGAGAATACCACAGTTCTACTGGATCTCCTTCTGGGAGCTTTTCCAGGAGCCTATCTTTCCCAGTTATTACACAGAGAACATAGGCAGGTATTTCTGCAGAACTATTCACACATGGTAAGTTAGAACCCACACAGCTCTTTGTTTTTAATAGTTGGAATCATTTTAAATTACTATATTATCTTGCTTGAAAAAACAAAGGATTTTATAGATAAGTAGTTTTTCCCAAAGCCAGAGAATCCTTCTAACTTTTTAGAACATTAACTGAGGAACTATATTTCACAGCATTTAAGAAGTAATTCATTACAATGACCACTATGCTTAAAATCCAATTTTGTTGATTGGTTACAGAGATAAGTAGAAACTGCTTAACAACATGGGCTGGTACTTTCCTTCTAAATATAGAAGTAATGGATGCTTGAAATTTTAGTGTTGTACATTTCACCTAAAAGCCACAGAATATGTCAGTGAAAACTAAAACTAATAACAAATGTCTAGCAAGGATTTGTTGAAGAAGTCAAACTATCATGTTTTTAAGAAGAAAATGTTTCTCCTTGAAAGTCCTCTTTCTTCTTTTTCTTTTTTTTTTTTTTTTTTTTTTGTAGTGTAAGAATTATTTGGAGAAGATTTCAAAGGCTTGTAGTTGAGACTGTAACACATGAGAAGAACTGATAGAAGAATAGGAAGATCATCTCTTCCAGCACCAGTGCATCCAGGCTCATGGCTTCTTTAAGATCAAACTATAGTACACTTCAAAACCTTAAAGTAACTATATCACACAAAAAAGTTTGGTTTCTTAAGAGTGCACCACTAAGAGGGCAAAAGACATCTACTGCTACAGCAAAAGCCCATGAGTTTTAGCTACAGAACTAACCTAGTGTGAGAGGTGTAAAAATTTTAAATAACTATTCAGATTCTTAGCTTTACAGAAGGAGGCAGAGAGCCAAACCAGAGAATCACCTTCAAATTTTACTAGTTGTTGTTGGCAGGTAGGTGAGCGTGTTAACTGACTCCAGCTGCTTCTAATGAACTGCAGGTTCAGCTGCCTACCTAAGGAGCATCCCAGTGACAGGATCATTCCAGGTATGGAACCGTGCCACTGGAAGTAAAGCCAGGTATCTGCAAAATTTCGTTTTCCACAAGAAAAGTCTTGGTCTCAGTAGGTTGATACTGCAATCTGTATTTCCTATTAGCTCTCCCCAATGCTCCACTTGGATCATGCAGCAGGCACTGGAAGGGCACATGTTGTATTACTGACTGCTTGTCAAGGGAAGCAAGGACTGTAACTCTTCTTGGCATTACTGCATTAATGAACAAACACCAACCCTGGATGGTTTTTAAAGAACACTACAGGCAGCTAGTAACCATCTATAATCCCTAAGAAATATCATGGAGAAGTACATTTATGGCCCTCCCTAGATGACAGGCATCAGTGGTTTGTACAGTGAGCTTTGTGGGAATTAAAGCTAAGGGAAAGAACACATAGCTGCAAACTCCAGCCCAGTATCTCTACTTTTGAATGTTCCCCAAAAAACTAAATAAAGCCATCCTTTGACAAAACAAAACAAAGGTTCTTTCTGCAAGTTTAACTTAATGGCAGCACAGTATACTAAAAGCATCAATTGCAGAGCATTCTGTAACAAAGTAAAACTTCACTCCTGTGTAACTTCTGACTAAGTCAACAACTCATTTGCATTTTAATCCCATTTTATACCATTTCAGTCTCATCTATTGAAGTGACAAGAGCAATGTTTATCTTAAATACAGATGTGGACACACATACACAAACCACCCTAAGACCTCCTGTGCAAGGGGAGAAATGAAACAAAAAACCCAACAGTTTATCAGTTTAAAGGGAATGAGTTACTCCTTTTAAAAATGGGAAATGCCTCAACTTACTTAGCCTTTAAGCAAATTAACAAAACTCTACCCCTAGCATCTCCTACCAATTCAGTGCCTTATGGCTCTGCATCCCATGTCAAAAGCTGTTCTATCTCTTTATGGCTCTGCATCCCATGTCAAAAGCTGTCCTATCTCTTTCTTACTCCTTTCATTATCCGATCCAGAGCTTGGCTGTGTGTTATTGAATAGAAGTCTTCAGAAAACCCATGTAAAGAAGGAGCCAGATTGCCTGCTTACTTAAGCAAGATATAAAGAATATAACCCACACAGTCCAAAAGATGAATACAGAGCATTTGGGGAATTAGCTAAGTAAAGAGCATGAAGTGTAGAAGACAGAATTATGAACATGATGAACTTGGCTGACTGTATGAAGCTGAAGATTATTTATTTGTTCTTACCATGTGAAACACTACACATATCGTTGGGTTGGGCCAGTGAGCAAAAGAATCTATGTAGTACTATGGATCTCTCATTTCTCATATTAAACAGTAAATTGTACCCTGTCATTTCTGAGAATTAAGGTACAGGAAGGGTGTTAATAGTGGGAACAAGCAGGCAACTTTCAGTTACCTACAAAATTATGGATTACAAAGTCGTCTGTACACAGAAATGTACATTTCTATCTAAACACTTGGATATGCCACAATGATTGATGATCACACTGCCAGCTGAAATAAATGGCATGGTATGCAGTAGCAAAGTCTAAAATCCGTCACAGGCAGGAAGAAGGCAAGACTGATTACAGTTACCCTTTATTAGCTACAGATAGTCCATATATATATATATGTCCAATCATATATATAGAGAGAGACATATAGACATATAGACATTGGTATATATAAAAGCACCTGTAAATCAGCTGTCTGCAACATTGCCATACATCAGAAGTCTGATTCTTGGCATGAAGAATTCTGTCTGGAGAGCCACCTCCTAGCACCTTGCTTACCTGCCAGCAATCATACCAGAAGTAGATTAGTTCAAAGGGAACTCCTCACAAGATTACTTATTCTCCCCAAGATTAAATGCAGTGAATATTTAAGCCATTTTAGTATCTGGAGCTATCCATCTGTTTGTGTTAGTAACAGGTTTCAAGAAGAGTAAGGAAAAAAAAGGAAAATCCACCCTATTATCAGATTTTAAAAACTGAAGAATCTCTACTAAAACATCGAGGAAACTTCATACAGAATATTGTTGCTGTTCTTGGCCACACCAGGGCAAGACATGGCAAGACTTTACCATATCAAGTATCAGGAATTCCTGAGATTTAGGAACCCAGTCTCCGTTGTTTTTTATTACTATCCTAGAAACACTCAACTCATAAACACACAGAAATTCAACCTAGTTAGTTACAATCAATTGCTGTATTAAAAGGAGGATTTAGCAAAGCCAGAAAGAAATATTATTTGCATACTGTTTAATCTTACTGGATACTAATTTCCTCATTCCTCAGTTACAGCCTTACTCTCTTCCTTTTTTCCCCCCAGTCTCATTTTTGTCATCCTGTTAACAGCAACGGTCCCCTCGAGATCTAGTTACAAAGCCAAATGCAGCCATCATTAACTTGACAATAAATTTTTTCAGTAACAGCAAGTGAACAACTCACCCCTATGTACCTTCCAAACTTCATTTACTTCACACTGTGTTAACATAAGAATTATGATTTCTCTTACAAATCACACTATGGAACAGCAATGCTGCTAATCCACATGCACTGAAGCTGCCACTGTCAAATAAATAATCTGATGGGCAAGGCAATTTTTGCTTAAAAAAATTAAAATACGGTATTTTTAGATCTAGACACAACAAAGCTGGAAAATACATCAACTAAGTCTCCGCTAAACTTCCCTGTGTGTTATATATTTAAAATTTTTGCATCCTAAGCATAGAATACTGCCTGAAATATCAACACAAAAAGTCAACAACACATCTAATTGTTCTGGTACTGGTGGAGATTTTGAAAGTGGGGAAGAATGTATCTGAAACACATCCTGGCCTCTGCAGTCATGAGAGCAAGAGGGAGACAGAGTTCTACCTCCTCATTCATCAGAACCAGGCATTAGGACACCAGGACAAGGAAATCAAGACACTTCTTCATGGTAGGAAGAAGACAGAGTAGGAGCAGCAACACACCACAAGAGCAGTGCATAAAGCCTACCTGATCATCGCAGCCCTACCTTGCAGACCAGAGACATCAGATCACCCTTGTTTCATGTCTGCTAGATGGCTGCCACTTCTCAGATTTCTCCATTTCCACCTCAGCTCTCCCACAAAGCTAATTTAGCCTGGAGGCTGCTGCACCAAGGTATACTGTATTCCATGCCGACCCTAAGCACATGCGGGTGGTAGACCCAAGCTTTTCTGACCTTAGCCTGGCTAATTCAGTTGTCCTTCAGACTTGACCATCTCCCCAGGATAAAAGTACCATGCCCCTGCTTCTTTCAGAAATGGCCCACATGCACTGTCTTGTGCCTACTTGCAAGGTAGCTTCTTTCACAGAGTTACAGAAAACCTAGAAATTTTTTTGCATGGGTCACAGGAAAGAGCTGCACATACGAAGTTACAATGCAGCAGCTGGGATGTGCAATGCTCCTGTAAAAACAGCAGTCTTGGACCCTGGATGCCACATCATCCTGCACAGAACCGGACCACATGCCAGGATCAATACTCCTGGATGAGGATGTAAGAAGATGAAGCATACAACAGTGAAAAATTAGATATATATGCCTGGAGATAGGGAAGAAAGGTAGTTGTTGGGACAGGTCAAAGAAAAGAAGGTTTTGGGGAGTAGAGGGAAAAGGCAAATATATTCTTGAAAGCTAAGTAACATTAGGGACGTGGCGTTATATCCTATTTAGGTTCAGCATCCTCTAAAATCAGGCCAGAAAACATTTTTCCCCTCAACCTCTATCTTGCCTTTTTTAAAAATTTGTCGCTTTTCAGCTCTCTCCAGGAATTAGTTCAGCTTTCCCCCAATGCCCCACATAATTCAACAAGATTTTCAGAAAAACAAACCCAAATTCTGGGTCCATAATGAACTCATCAAATTAAGGCTTGGTGTCAGGCTGAAGCAAATGAAAGATTCCTATCATCACTTATTTTTTTCTCCCTCAAAAATTATTAACATGTACTGAAAATTTAAAATACTTTAACACCTGGAAACACATTTGCTCTATCAACACGTATCAATATGTATTGATATAAGAATTATAATATGAAGAAAAGATTGACTATTTCAGGGGAACTGTGAAACGAAGAAGGAGGCTTTTATCAGGAAGAAAGATTTTGTAAAATCTGAATACGCTTCTGGAAAATGTGACCTCACCTACTCTGTGGAACAGTAAAGAGAATTACTTCATGAAACTAGAATTACATAGGAGAGTTATCCAAAAGGATATGAGGCTATTCAGCTCTGATGCATAGCACAGAGACTAAACCTATTACTCCATTCTTTAAGAAGAACACAGAGAAAAAACACCACTATATAATAGTCACATTTTTTACAAATATGACTTACAATTTCCAGCAAGTACTGGATCTCATTAGAACAGTTTGGTTTCAATAACATGTAGCTTACTGTGTAGCAGTAAATCCTAGCAGCAAGAGGGTTGGACCCAACCTCCAGCACAAAGCCTTGGATGCCGAAAGAGCAGGGCAACGGTCCTGGTTCTCCCAGGAGCAGCCCTGCACAGGGCACAGGCTTGCTATGCAGTGTCTGGGAAGAATCAGGCATCCAAGAATGGGATCCAGAAAAGCCAGTTTTGGAGCACACAGGTGCCCAAGGCAGGAAGTACAGAGGGCAACTATTCCCTCCTTAGCAAGTCAAGATGCCAGTCACTGCAGGCCATCCCCTGGGAGGGAAGGTGACAGTGCCACTCAGCTGTGCATACACTCCTCACGCATGCAGAAAACCATGTTCAAATCCTGCCTCCGTTAGTGTGAGGCAGGAGCTTCAGCCTGGGTTTACCACCCTTGAGGTAACCACCCTCAAACTCAGCAACACTGAAAAGGGCCAAGGCCTGATATTCAATTTTTTTGCTGTTGCCAATCCGTATAGTTCACTTGAACATTCATTAAAGCAGCAATCGGAACCCGTGTCCCTCCCACACAGCATGTCCACATCAAAGCCACACAGCTACTCCTACTCTCTAAATCTTTGAAAGGCAACTGCACTAACTTTTGGCCCAAACGCTGCGCCACTGAACACCACAGCATCTGAGGTCCTTCATGGACATCATCTTTTACATTCCAAGAAAAACAGTAGCATAATTATCATACCGCAAGCAGCGCTGCTCTAAGTATGTCCTGGTTTCAGCTGGGATAGAGTTAACTGTCTTCCTAGTAGCTGGTACAGTGCTATGTTTTGAGTTCAGTATGTGAAGAATGTTGATAACACTGATGTTTTCAGTTGTTGCTCAGTAGTGTTTAGACTAATGTCAAGGATTTTTCAGCTTCTCATGCCCAGCCAGTGAGAAAGCTGGAGGGGCACAAGAAGTTGGCACAGGACACAGCCAGGGCACCTGACCCAAACTGGCCAACGGTGTATTCCATACCATGTGACGTCCCTTCCAGTATAGGAACGGGGAAGTGGGAGGCAGGGATTCGCCGCTCGGGGACTGGCTGGGTGTCAGTCGGCGGGTGGTGAGCAATTGCACTGCGCATCATTTGTACATTCCAATCCTTTCATTATTGCTGTTGTCATTTTATGAGTGCTATCATTATCATTATTAGTTTCTTCTTTTCTGTTCTATTAAACCGTTCTTATCTCAACCCACGGGTTTTGCTTCTTTTCCCGATTTTCTCCCCCATCCCACTGGGTGGGGGGGAGTGAGTGAGCGGCTGCGTAGTGTTTAGTTGCTGGCTGGGGTTAAACCACGACAAAGTAATAATAAACAATCGAGGCACCCAATACTGAGGCTCATGGCCTCAAAATATGAATCAATAGCTCCTCACGCATAGAAAAAGAGGGATCCAGTGAAGACAGAAGGAGGGCTTTGCTGTGCACTGTGCTCTCATGCCTATGAATCTCTCCAACCCCTGTTCTCAGCACTGAACCCCTCATCAAAGGGGGTACCCAAGCCCCTCCAGAAGGATCTCCTCTCCCAGTAGGTCAGTGGTCATCCGAGATGCTGGCAACTCAAGGGTAAATCCTCTGATACACATTAAAATTAACTTTTTTGTTGGCCTTTTGTTAATCTAGCTGAATTCCCTAATCCACCACTGAGAAACAAAAAAGGAGGGTCAACACTGGGGAAAAATACATCAGCCAGGACTGGGGCCAGACCACTTCTTTCAGCAGCATCCCTGGCTTAAAAAGACTATGAGCCTACAGCAACAGCACACGCCTTCAACAGCTTCGAGACACATATAATCCTCATTTTATAAATAACAGGCTGGAACTATTTTCATATTATCTAAGTGGCAAAACTCCCACCACCTTCTATAAGAGCAAGACTGGACCAAATGTTGTTGATAGTTAAACAAAAAAACCCACGACTCGAACACAAAAACTAGGAAAAAGTCTGCCAATACATCATCTTCAGATTTATGTTATTTCAGTTTCACTGCAACAAACAGTACATAGAAACTAGAGACTGTTCCTTTTTTGAGGCGACATTTCGGGCAGGCTGCATTCTGGGGTTGGTTCTACTTGTCAGTATTCCTTTAAAATGAAAGGGCAGGGTCACCCATCAGGAAAAGAAAAAAAGTGCATTTTAAAACACATGCAGAAAATATGAATTCTTTGATACTTTATGGTCAAACATCTGCTAAACTACTACTTTCCTTTAATTATGGGATTCTCAAAGCAACAATTACATCTATTTTCCTCAGAATTTGGGGGATATAATCAGTACTACCAGAAATCAACACAGTCTCTCTACATATATCTCTATGTTTTGCCAATGTTGAAACACTGGAAATGAGACACGGACATTGACTAAATATGGTAAACCTCCAGTTTGCCAGCTCCCTAAACTGAGGGCTTTCTAACATTCAATCCTGTTCGTTACCTAGGAATCCATTTCTTCGAGGTGATGACCATTTTCAATCTCTGCTGACTTCTGGAAATCCAGGTCATTCTGCATTTCATGTTTCTCCTCTCTCTGTTGCTAAGACAGGCATGAAAGTTACTCCCTCCTTGTAAGGAGATCAAAGGAAGTGAAAACTTTCTTTTTGACCCAACATCTTCAAATCTTGGGATACACTGAAAGGGAAAATGTTTTTTTTCCTCTTAAAAAAAAAAAAAATCTAACCTTTTCTGTGCTGCCCCTTTTTGCTGTGTAAATCAGACTGAATTTGGAAACTTGACATCCTGGCATGTTGCCCAGTCCTAAAGAAGAAAATAGGGAAATGCGGATTTTATCCATAAGATCACAAGGTACCAAAAAGCGTCCTGCACATGATCAGAACTGTTTCAACCTCGAGTGAGCCAACCATCAATATGCCAAACTCATATCTGAGCCAAAGTAGGCAAATCCAATAAACAGGCAAAGTTCTATCCACATCCCCTAAGGTTTTCAACCCCATAGGCATGGGTTAGATAGAAGACCTGGAGGAAGAGACACTCCTTGTATCCTGTAGTCAATGCTGGCTCAGGCTCCATGGCTAAAATACTGCTACCATTTAGGGCTTCCTGTTCCTGCCCCAAAGGATCGCGGATTTTTTTTCACACTTACATGGCGTGTGCCAAAATGGAAAGTGAGCAGCCTCAGCGTGTGCTCTGGTCATTGGGTCACTCTTAGGAAACACTGGTTTGAATTTCCATGGACAGACGGGAAAATAAACCCTGAATTTCCAACGTGCAAAGCCAGGTTTCTATCCACTGTTAGGCTATTGCCATGTTAATAAAGAGCCCTTCAGAGCACTAGCTTGGGGAGCTGAGCTCCAGGAGGAGCTCTGAGGGCAACAGGGGCCACCATGTCCAGCATGAAGCACTAAGCACATCCAGAGAGAAGCAACGTTTTAAGTTTCTGCCAATACTTCCTATTTTCTTAGCTCATCAGGTCCGAAGCCTACAGGCACTTAATGGGAAGAGAGGAATACAGGACATAACTGAGAGGATGAGAAAGAAAGAAATGCTGTCCTGTACCTCCTGCTGGGATGAGGGAGTTACCCCCTCTATCTTAACCCCATCCCCAGACCTTAAAAGACAATAAGTTGAGCAAGGGCTGTCCTCTGGCTCTAAGTAGGCACCAGTAGTGTCAAGGAAGGGATCTGTCAGGGCTCTACAGACAGTGGTTTGTAAACCGAGGGGTCCGAAACATATCCTGATAGGAATGATTTAAATTGCACTGATTTAAAATGCACAATAACTATCAAGCTAACATCAAACACCTTCAGGGGTCACCTGCACATCCACTTTAGAGGCAGCTCTGAAGGGTGTCTCTGCCCCTGGGCAGAACCCAGGCGCCAATGGCCAGAACATGGAGCCGACGTCTGAACGCCAGTCCTCAGCCTTTAACGTGTTCCTCTGGCAAAGCACGGCACAGCAGCGGTAGTTCTCCCTGGTTTGATCCCATGCAGCAACAGCAGCACAATACCAGGAGAATCAGCATCAAGCATCTCATATTGATGAAATATTGAATTGCATTATTTTGATTACAGGATGACTCACACACTTCCACAGCTTCTTGGCTAAAACAAGACAAATCAGAACTGCTGGCATTCCCTCACTGAGGGAAATTGTTCAAATACTTCTGATGTGATTCAGTTGCCTATCCTTTTTTTTTCAGGAATAGGGCACGGTGACAATTGCTGGTTAGAGCAGAGGGAGTGGATCTGAGAATGAATTCCTCGGAAGTGATGAGGTGGTGATTTTAATAGTTTAACCACACTATTCTTTTTTCCATGCTTGGGATGAGTGTGAGTTTTAGGACAGGCGCTTTTCTGAGCAGCACACCTTGCAATTCTCTTGCCTGGAGAGGCTGATGATGCATGGCTCTCACCAGGCATTTCCGTCAGCCAGGCGGCCAGTCCAGCGATCGGAAGAACGACAGCCAAGAGCTCATCAGGGACCAGCTACCCCACATAACCTCCTCAAGCATGAAAACCTGTCACAGCTTGCACAGAGTAAGATGAGACCAGCAGAAATTTTAACAGCCAAAAACAGTAGGACAGATTTTAAGTCAGAAGGTAAGTAATTTAATCAAAATTATTCCACCAAGTGTGAGAAACTGCCCACTCTCCTGTGAGAGATCTCAATGCCATGCAGTCTTCTAGCACCAACACATACACCTCTTCAGAAACATGGCAGACGTCAGAGGAAAGTAAAAAGGTGAGGAAGAATAACGTGGGGGTTTTGAACATTACTCCGTATAAACCAGCACTGGATAATACAATGTTATCTTCCAAGATATCACCAGCCACAGCTACCAGCCAGACCATTCAGTTGTCAGTATAATGAGATCAGATGAAAAAGTAGGACATGATTAGCCTCTGTGAGCAATTTTAAAGATGTAAATTCAGTATCTCTCTAAATGAAAAAAGGCAAACCTAGGAGTAAGACCAGCCAAGTGCAAATAACTACACAGCTAAGAAAGAGAAGCGGGATGTGATCACTTCTCAGGATGTGAAGATGTTTGCCAAGATTAAATTCCAGGTTCTCTTTGCAGGTTCAGTAACACTTGCTCAATGCCAAAAACACCATTTTAATTTTAGCTTCCTTTTTTAGGAATCTTGGAATAGGGCTGGAAAGGATAGAAAATAAGTTGTAGGTTTAACCTTTGCTGTAAATATTCTCTTACCAAAGCACTAAGCCTTAGACATATCATGGGATAAACAGATATTATTAAAGGTTTTAGTTGTTTTGCATTTTAGGCATGTGTTTACCTCGATATGACAGAAATACCTCAGACAAAATTTACAGTAGCAGTTTCCCAAACCAAGTAAGATTTATTCCAAACGTATCTTAAATTACCCACTTTCACTTTGTTGTGTTTTGAAGGGCTATATAATTTTTCTAAACAAAACAGCTTTTATACATTATTTTTCAAACAGAAAGCTCACTATTACAAAAATTTACAACTCAAAAAAAAAATTATAAGTATCATGTTACCTTTTATTTCCTAAACTAAAGTTATTTTCTCATAAAGGAATAAGACTGCTTTTGAAGTGGTCTAGGAATAAGTCTATTGTTATTTATGCAGAGCAGTCACATTAGAAGGTTGTCATCTGGCCTTTAAATAGCACTCCTGCCCTATATCAATATGTACAAAAGGAGTATCTTATAAATCATTTCATTTGCAAGTGAGCTAATATTTGGGGCTCAAAATATCTGAATTTTGTTGAGCCAAGCTAATGATCATTCTTGTTCCCGAAGTAACATATCACACATGATCCACTAAAAGGCAACGCATAGTTCAGTAAGAGGTAAGTGCCAAAGACTTTTCCAAGGTGAGCATGAGACAGGGGGAGGAAAGGACACACAGATACCAATTGCCACACTTAGCGAGGGGCTGGCACTTTCCAAGCTCAGCACGAGATTCTCCTCCTCTTCCTGCTGTCTTGTTTTTTGCCAGAGTGAAGTGCTGAGCTTGGCAGGATAGGGCACAGCAAGAAGAGCAGAAATCATGTGTCAACTCAACAGTCCATAGAGAACTTCTCTGGCCAAAATTAAAAAGAGGGGCTGGAAAGCCCCAGATCACAAGAACAAGTTTTCCACCAACCTCAATGCAGAATCTTTGCAAACAAGGTTCAGCAGTGTTAAACAACAGGGTATAGATTTAATGGAGAAAAAACTTTAATTTTACAAGCCGGTTCAACCAAACTGAGTTAAACCAAACTGCATCATTTACAACCATGTCACACAGAAAAGTAGCATCTCGTCTTGCAGAACTATTATAGCAGGCAGAAGACTTCAGTTCGACCATTGAGAGAGGAAGTTGTTAGGCGTATAATACAGTTTGGTGTTGAAAAGCAAGTGATACTCAATTCCAAAAGGAAGAGTTACCTTCTGGAGGAGTTGCAACACTGCTCCCAAGTCCCAAAATAGCAATGCTGTGATTCCTTGGTTCCAGCATCATTGCAAACTCTTCTCCTCTTTCCCAGTGTGGTACTTTCACAGGCTCCAGATGCACATTTTCCAGCCCGTCTTCCTGCAGGGCACTGAACATATACTTGATGGCTGCATCTAGATTTTTTGAACCGCTGAGTCTAGGTCCTATGGTATCGGCAAAAACTGCTAATCTTTCATAGGATCTGTTCTGAGCTTTTCCATGAACAGCAAGGTCAATAATAGCTTTAGCAATATCAGTATAGCCAGCTATCTCATTTTTAATGTCTTCAAATGTTTTCGGGTAGCTATCATCTCTTCTCAAAGACTTCCCAGCATACTGTGGTAATAAATTCATGAAAAGTATTAAGAATACATACTTCATTTTTTCTTTTTCTTTTCCACAGATGGCCTGTTGGAGAGACAAAAAGAAAAAAAGAAAGAATATTAAAAAAAATCATACAGCTATCAGCAATACTTTTTGTTATTTGGATTGGCAGACCAAAATAAAAAGTAAACAGTTTATCATGAAAATGCTTTGATCAGAACTGGCAAGAAAGTAAACTCCACTTGGAGACACAATTATTGAAAGCAAATGAAAAAGATACTTAGACCACTGGACATAATCTTTGTTGTGGTCTTCAGAAACATCCTTGGAATGCTGCATCTCTTTAAATAATCACATCCTTCACTGAATCAAAACCCAGGGCTGCTCCCATCCAGGAGGAGCTTTACCTCTCCTTTCTGTTAGGAGCAGAATTTGCCAGAAGTGCCAAATCACACGTCTTCACACAAAATACCTGGATGAAAACATTTCTTAAACCATTCATGAATAAATGTGCTTTTTAATCTCTAACTTCATAATCAGGAAGGCACTTTCTATTGCACAAGAAAGATGTCAGAGCAATTTAGACCCAATGCCCCCAGGAAGAAAGTATGAATTTCTTCATTGCATAAATCTGTGACTACCAGAGAAACGCAATTTCTCATTAACTGGTGTATCTTTTAAGGTCTGACTTCAGCAGCACTATAGAGAGATGCAGTGCCAGGGGTGCTGATCCTGTGTTGAATATCAAGAGTTATCTTTGTTAACGTTTAATAGTTTATCCAACTTAGCATTAAAAGTTCTCATTTTTAAGATCTTACAAATTTTCAATCCCATAAAAGCAACAGTTTGTCCGTACTATTAACTGAACTGACAAAAAAACCTCTGGAATCAGTTGAAGTAGTTGCAAAGCTCTTATAACATAGGAAGTATGATTATCTAAACCCAAAATATAAAGGTCTTCATTGATACACACTAAAGGAAATGTAATTGTTTCATTTTCCTTTGAATTTGAATCAGGCTGCAATTTGAATGATAAAAATTGGCAATAAGAAATAAGGCCTTTAAATCAGCTCTATAGCTGCAGTTATTATGAGACTTAAAAAAATAGTAATTAGTCACAGCCAAGTGAAGGGGCAATTACTACTAGGCCAAAAAGATTTTGATTCAGCACTTTTTGCCATGGACTTTCATGGGAATATCAGTATTTTTGAAAAAAAAAGTAATTTGCCTTAAAAAACAGTAACACTAAAGGCAAATGTGAGCCTCTACTCTACAAAATAACAATTGTTCTACAAATAGCAAAGGACTAATTAGTTGGCTAATAGGGATAAAATATGGGTAAATCAGAACTGCATGGCAGTTTTATTACTAAAAGCTTTTGCTGTTAAGATTTCCATGTTACCCTTCTTCCCTGTTTGTATTTATTCAGTATTTCTGGAGAGTTACACTGTTCATTTTATAATCACTGACCTGAGGAATCAAGACAATATACTTATCTTGTATTTTTGGTTCATGATGTTATATGCATAAAGAGAGCCAGTACAAAGGTAGGGGGGAGGGTATATGTGTGTGTGTATATACACGTGTATTTGTATACATTATATCCACACATGATATTCACACGCAAAATACAAAAAAATCCTCCTTTATTTTCAGACAATTGCATACTACAGCACCTTTAATTGAGCATTAATTCTCAGTCATTTTATGGAGTAGGCAAATTTCACAATAACCAAATAGCTTTTTAAATCATAATGCCAGAAGGGACCAGAGTATCTACCTCATCTGACTGCCACAGAACACTGATTGCAGGATATTCCTGAATTAACTCCCACCACCAGATGCCACACAGCAAACCAGCAGTTGAGCCAATTCCTGAGAGAGTAAAGGTGAGGCTACACCAGTTTTGTGCCTCTGGGAGCACATGCCACAGTTGTATTTGAAGCTTCTGCAAGCTCCATTCTGAATGATCTAAGATAAGAAACCACCTTTCCACTTATGTTTGTTACAATGAAGCACAAATAGATGAACTCATTTTGTCAAGATGTTCATTCTGGACCATTTTCCAGCATTTGCTAAAAATAAATAAATAAAAATAAGCCTCTGGAACTCATCTTGACCAGCCCCCCTGCTCAAGCAGGGCCATCTAGAGCAGGCTGTCCAGACCATGTCCACATGGCTTTTGAATGTCTCCAAGGAGGGAGACTCCACAAGCCCTCTGGGCAACCTGTGCCAGTGCTCAGTCATCACCACTGTAAAAAATGTTTCCTGATGTTCAGACGGAACCTCCTGTGTTTCAGTTTGTGCCCATTGCCTCTGATCCTGTCACTGGGCATCACCGTAAAGAGCCTGGTTCCATCCTCTTTGCACCCTCCCATCCGGTATTTATACCCACTGATGAGATCCCTCTGAGCCTTCTCTGCTCTGGGCTCAACAGTCCCAGCTCCCTCACCCACTCCTCATATGGAAGATGCTCCAATCCCTTAACCATCTCTAACCATCTCTCTCTTATACTGGGGAGCCCAGAACTGGACACAACACTCCACGTGTGGCCTCACCACAGCTGAGCAGAGAGGAAGGATCACCTCCCTCAAACTGCTTGCAACATTCCTCCTAATGCAGTCCACCAGGCTGTAGGCCTTTGCTACAAAAGTACACTGCCAGCTCGTTCAACTTTGTACCCACTGGGACCCCCAGATCCTTTTCTGCAAAGCTGCTTTCCAGCTGGGCAGCCCCCAGCATGTCTTGCTGCATGGGGTTGTTCCTCATCAGGTGCAGGACTTTTCACGTCCCCTTGTTGAACTTTATGAGGCTCCTGTCAGCTCATTTTTCCAGCCTGTTGACATCCCTCTGAATGTCAGCACAACCATCTGCTATACCAGCCACTCCTCCTAACTTTGTATTGTCTACAAACTTGCTGGGGGTGCCCTCTGTCCAAGCATCCAGATCATTAAAGAAGACATTGAAGAGTACTGGACCAAATATTGGCTTCTGGGGGACACCTCTAGTTACTGGCCGCCAACCAGACTTTGTGCCAATAATCACAACCCTCTCAGCTCGGTTGTTGAGCTGGTTTTCAATCCACTTCACTGTCTGCTCATCCAGCCCATATTTCAGCACCTTCTCCAAGATCTTATGGGAGACAGTGTCAAAGGCCTTACTAATGTCAAGGTAGACAATATCCACTGCTCTCCCCTCAATTACTAAGCCAGGCATTTCATCATAGAAGGTTATCACGTTGGTCAAGCATGACCTCCCCCTTGGTAGACCCATGCTGACTACTCCCAGTCACCGTCTTGCCCTTCATGTGCCTGGAAATTATTTCCAGGATGAGTTGTTCTGTATCTTCATGATTGAGGTGAGGCTGCCCAGCCTGTAGTTCTCTGGGTCCTCCTTCCTGTGCTTTTTGAAGATAGGCATGATGTTTTCTCTCTTCCGGTCCTCAGGTACCTCTGCTGATTGCCGTGATCTTCCAAAGACTATCGAGAATGGTCTTGCAATGACATCAGCCAGCTCCCCCAGCACTCATGGGTGCATTCCACCAAGGCCCATGGACCTATGGATGTCTAGTTTTCTAAGTATTCCCTGACCTGACCCTCTTCACCAAGGGTAACACTTCCTTGTTCCAAACTTTCCCCCTGGTCTCCAGGACCTGGGATTTCTGAACACTGGTCATACGAATAAAAACTGAGGTGAAGAAGGTATTCAGTTCCCCAACTTTTTCCACATCTTGTGTCATCATCAGCTCCCCTGCCCCATTCAGCAGCAGGCCCACATTTCCCCTAGTCTCTCATTTGCTGCTTATGTCCTTACGGAAGGTCATCTTGTTGCCCTTCACATTCCTTGTCAGATTCAGCTCCAGGTGGGCTCTGGCTTTCCTAAACCCATCCCTGCCTGCTCACACAGCATCTCTGTATTCCTCTGCGGTCACCTGTCCCTGCTTCCACCTTCTGTACACTTCCTTTTTATGTCTGCATTCTGCCAGGAGCTCCTCATTCATCCATGCAGGCCTCCTGGCATCTTTGCTTGTCCTCCTGCTTGTTGAGATGGACTGTTCTTGAGCTTGGAGTAGGTGATGCTTGAATATTAACAAGATTTCTTGGGATCCTCTTCCCTCTTTCAGGGCCTTATCCCACAGGACTTTTATCAAGCAGATCTTTGAAGAGGTCAAAGTCTTCTTTCCTGAAGTGCAGCGCTGTGGTCTTGCTTTTTGCCCTGCTCTTAGGATCCTGAACTCCATTATGTCATGGTCACTGCAGCCAAGGCTGCTTTTGACCTTCATACCACAACCAGCCCTCCCTTGCTTGTATGAGGTCCAGCAGAGTACCTTTCCTTGCTCGCTTCTCTATTACCTGTGTCAGGAACCTCCTGGATTGCTTGTAACCTGCTGTGCTGACCCTCCAGAAGATAATGGGATGGTTAAAGACCACCACGAGCATCTGGGCCTGTGAATGAGAAGCTACTTTCAGCTGTCAAGGCCTCATCTACTTGGTTTTGCTGATCAGGTAGCCTACAGCAGACAGCTACTACAACGTCACCCATATTGGTCTGCTCTTTAATCCTTATGCATAAGCTCTCAGTTGGCTCATCATCCATCCCCAGGCAGAACTCCAAGCACTCTGGCTGTCCTCTCACATAAAGGGCAACTCCACCTCCTTTTCTTCCCAGCCTGTCCTTCCTAAAGAGCATATACCCACCCATTGCAGCATTCCAGTCATGTGAGCTATCCCTCCACGTCTCCATGGTCCCAACCAGATCACAGCCCTGCAACTGCACACAAATCTCTAACTCCTCGTACTTATTCCCGATATTGTGTATATTAGTGTACAGGCACTTAGAAGCATGGATTCATCAATGGAAACAGAAGAGACAACCCACAACATTTTTGTAAGAGCTGTCTGATCAGCTACCAAGAAGGGAGGATGACGTACCAGGCATGCATTCATAAGATGCCATCTGAAACACCGGCTGTGCAATGCAGAATTAAGACACAGAAAGAGTGAAAGGATTAAACCACATTTCTAGGATCCATTAACCACTAAAAGACAAAAAAAACAACCCCCCAAAAAACCACACACACAAACTTTTTGGAGTCACCAAGCCTAGCTCATATGATAACCAGCACAAATTGCCAGCTTTGCATAGGTCTTTATGGGTCTTTTCATAAACAGCAAGTTAAACAATAGCTTTAGCAATATAAGAATATTAAGCTATTCTCCTTAACTCTTCAAATGTCCCCTAAACTTGAGATCAAGGCAGTAATAAATTCTTCACAGTGAAGTGTCATTTTCCCAAAAGAACAACAAAAATAATCTGTGATTTCATCTATGAATGATAAATCTATCACACAGATTTCCTCCCTCTCTGCAAGACAGCCAGGGCAAAGGTCTTACACAACCAGGAGCAGAAGACTCGGGTTATCTCAGGACACCGACAGAGAAATGCAAAATGTCTTTTATAGTCTCAGTTACTGTTTATTTGTGGTTATACTACACAGAGGGTATTGGTGTATTTTTATTGCTACGCTCTGTACTTTCCGCATGTTCCTTCCCTTTGGACCAGTTAATTACATGCTTATAGACATCCTCTGCTAGAGACATCAGTAATTTTCTCAGGATGACCATACACATTCCCTGATTTTTGCCAAGCTCATCATCCACAAAGAAGCAAGCAAGATAATCTGATTTCTGCCATAAGACAAATTCTTGCTGAGTGGAGGAAGACAACAACTTTGTAGAGTTAGTTTCAAAAACTTAAAGTTTCGGGGTTTGTTTGTTTAAGGGTTTGTAAAATCTACCAGACAAAGCTGATACATTTAGTTGTTAAACAGAAAACACAGGGGGATTATTTAATCAGCATTGGCCATAGCCCCCAGCTACCAACTTCGTGCATTTTTTCAATGGAGAAATGAAACCACAGTTATCACGTTTCCCTTAACTAAGAAATGCTGCCTTTGCTCTTCCTGGCCACATTCAAAACCAGCAGCATCCTCACTCCAAAGGCTGCCCCAGAGGAGCTGCATTTAAAAGCCACACTTTTTCCAGGAATTTCCCACTGAACACTGAGAACAGGGATGTTTCCACAGCTTTGGTGGATGTAACATACTCCTGCCACATACAATGTTTCACTACCTGTCACTGCATTGTAAAAGGAGCGTAACTGAATTCAAACCCTGAGCAAAGACACAAGAATGGGAATGTAATTTATTGTACTTTCCTTTAACAGTCCAGCATAATCTGTCCAAAAGATAGCAGCGTTCAGAAATAATTCCGTGCTAGGTAAAATAACATAATACTCACTTGGACTGCAGTACAGGAATCACTCCACTGCTAATTCAGGGAAAGAACAGCACATCTGTTGTCCCAGTCTCTGCAACATGAAGTTTATCACCCAGTGAATCACCTGGGAAAAGAGACTACTGATTTTTGCACATCTCACTACTTAGATTCAGCAAATGAACATCACGGTGCCAGCTGAATTAAAAAAGAAAGACAGTCACAATTATTCAATGCATTTATTTATTCACTGAATTTCTTCAGTAGAAGTTTAGACCAAAACGAGATGAGAAGAAAACACACTTTCAGGAAGTACAGTCTTTTCTCCCAGTCCTATTAATGCATCTCATTCCACGGCTCTTTAATACAAAATAACAATTTTCTAAACCAGGGATAAGAATCTGGGATTGCCCTTGCCCTTCCAGGAAGCAAGGATGTTCATTAGAGGGTTACAATCCCTCTACTTTATTTCTCTGACCCTGTAAATCTTCCATGCGTGGAAAGGACACAGAATGGTCCTGTGCCAGCCTTACCTGCAGCCTCATGCTTAGGGTATTCTCCTAAAAAGTGAAGCTCTCAATACGATATAAAACCGACAACCCCTACCTTTCACTTCTTGAAAGGACTTCTAATCACTGACATAACAAGCAAAAAAGTGGGAGCCACCATTGCTCCTCTTCCCATTTTGAGCAGAACTGAAAGCCATTCACGTATTAGACACTGCATGTTTATGTCAGATGAATTTGGTCTCTTCAGAAACTTCAGCAGGGCTCAGGGCTTAATCATCTCCAGCTTAAAGGGTTATGCAGGCTCTCAACTTCCCAGGATGAAAGACTACCTTAAGGACCATGGAAACTCTGTGGTCCAAAATGAGTACAAAGCTAAAAGGCAGTAATGTAGAACAGTTCCAGTTCTTTTAGCTTCAGGTGAAGTGGATAGGGGGCATCCAGCCATGGCAGTACCTGGATCCATATACAGAAGGAAGGATGTGGTCTGAACATAGTCCATAGAAGAAAGAGATTTCTTCTTGCAAAATCCTAGCAGACCATCAAAGGGAAAATCTTGAGCAAGGAAGACACACGCCCAGTGGAGGAAGACCAGGTTAGCCAGCACTTAAACAAACTAGACATATGTAAATCCATGGGGCCTGATGGGTTGCACCCACAAATGCTGAGAGAGCTGGCTGATGTCATTGTGAGACCACTCTCAATTACCTTTGAAAGGTCATGTCAGTCCTATCTTCAAGAATTGCAAGAAGTAAGAGTGGGGAACTACAGGCTAGTCAGCCTCACCTCAATCCCTGGCAAGGTAACAGGAGAAAATCCTCCTGGAAATTATTTCCAAACATATGAAGGACAAGACAGTGACTCAGAATAGTTAGCATGTATTTACCAAGGGGAAATCATGCTTGATCAACCTGATAGCCTTCTACGACAAATTACTGGCTTGGTAGTTGAGGGGAGAGCAGTGGATGTTGTTTGCCTTGACATTAGTAAGACATTTGACACTGTCTCCCATAAGGTCTTAGGGAAGCTGATGAAGTATGGGCTGGATGAGCAGACAGTGAGGTGGACTGAAAACCAGCTGAACAACCAAGCTCAGAGGGTTTTCATTATTCATACAGCATCTAGCTGGTGGCCAGTTAACTAGTGGTATCTCCTAGAAGTCAATACTTGGTCCAGTACTCTTCAACATCTCCATTAATGATCTGGATGCTTGAACAGAGTGCAGCCTCAACAGACTTGCAGATGATAGGAAGTTAGGAGGAGTGGCTAATGTACACAATGGTTGTCCTGCCACTCAGAGTGAATGGAGAAATAGGCAGGCAGGAACCTTATGAAGTTCAACATGAGGAAATGAAAAAGTCCTGTATTTGGGGAGGACTAACCCCCATGCACCAAGACAGGCTGGGGCCATCCATCTGGAAAGCAGCTTGGCAGAGAAAGGCTGTGGAGTCCTGGTGGACAAGCTGAGCATGAGTCAGCAATGCAACCTCATGGCAAAGACCAACAGCCTGGTGGGCTGCACATTAGGAGTGTTGCCAGCAGCGGGAAAGAGGTGATCTTTCCCCTCTACTCAGTCCTGGTGAGGCCACACCTAGAGTATTCGTCCATTTCTGGGCTCCCCAGTACAAGAGAGACATGAACATACTGGAGAGACTCCAACAAAGGGCCGTGAAGATGATTAAGGGACTGGAGTATCTATCCTATGAGGGGAGGCTGAGAGAGCTGGGACTGTTCAAAGCCAGCAGAAGACAAGACCCAGGAGGGGTTTCATCAATGGGTATAAATACCTGATGGGAGGGAATGAAGAAGACAGAGCCAGGCTCTTTTCAGTGGTGCCCACCAACAGAACTAGAGGCAATGGGCACAAACTGAAACATATGAAATTCCATCTGAACACAAGATTGCACTTTTTTACTGTGAGGTGGTCAAACACTGTAACAGCTTGCCCAGAGAGGTTGTGAAGTGTCTATATGGGGAGATATTCCAAACCTGACTGGGCATGGGCCTGGGCAACCTGCTGCAGCTGACCCTGCTTAAACAGGAGGTTTGGGCTAGATGAGCTCAAAAGATGCCCTCCAACCTAAATCTGTGATTCAGAATATGAAAGGAAGCCATAAACACAAGCTGAAAGGATTTAAAAAATCAAGGGAGAAAGGTGCTAGGTATGCAGAAGAAAAAGAGATATTAAAGGCAAGAAATAAGTCTTTTTCAGCTCCAGTGAGTATGAAAGAGAATGAAATGTACAGCACAATGCTACATTGGTAGTGCAGACAGTCCCATAAGAAGATATGTTTAATAGTAGCTAAGTAGCTACTTTAAGGATGCTTCCACTTATTGTCTGATCCATTTGTCTGTTGCTAACTACTGTCTTTGACGCTAAAGGGCAAGATCATTGGGATCTTCATCTTTTATGGTGCCCTTATATAAAAGAGCTTCAGCACACCCAATCTGTAACCAGGTTAACTGGTGTTACCACCATTAAAATTATTACAATACAAATTACTTAAATGTAACAGATGGAAAAGAATGAGAGAAAGAGGATAAAAAAACCCTCTCAGATGAGAACACTCTCTACAGCAAACAGATAACTGAAAGAGGAGCAGAGGGAACAGAAATAGGATAAACAAAGCCAGAGCAATGCTTCTTCTCCAGTGTGGCAAAGTTTTCCCAAAATCCCAGTTGAAAATACAGACAAAAGGATACAGAGAGTTCACAAGAGTCATGGTTATGGGAAATGAGGAAAGAAAACAATAAATTGAGGATATTAACCACTTAATTGCTAGAGATCTACTAAATCTGCAGAGTATCTATCAGTTTTCTAACCATGTACCATTTGATTTTCCTCCAAGGAATGTAGGAAACCTTGAAATCACACAGTGGTTTTGATAACATGAGAATGGACTGAAATGCCCCAGGGTAACAAACTCACATACTGCCGAGTGATGTCTGATACATTTAATAGCATCTGAAAGAAAGTTTGTTGTGACAGCTGTGGAGTAGGATGGCTGGAAGGCTAGGTGGACTTGCAAAATGAGGAGGAAATTTCTGCCTAAAAATAAGTCATAGAGTTCTTCCACCACTTAGAAAGATAAGACGGGAGAAGCTTTATGATCGTGAAGAGTGAAGTAAAAAAGCAGACATTCCTCAAAGACTGCTTTTCCAGAATTGTCAAGATTCCTCATCTTGGAGAACGTTTAATCAGCTGGAAAATCTTGGCTTTGGGAACACTCACAGTCAAAGTTACATTTATATTACAAAGTCCTTAAAATGAGCCTTTTTACATCCAAAGCTAAGGAAAGGAAAGGTACAACACAATATGGATACAAGACTTTGAATACACTACAAAATCTTCAGTCTAAAACTCCAAAGGAAACACCAAATCATGAGTAGTTTTACCTTTATCCACTTCAGAAGAACTACCTTGATTTGCTACAAATCAAGATATGTCCTGAAATCCTTGAAAAGATAAGTGCAACCTAGTAGTGTATGACCATATACGCCCAGGTAGTGATACTGACTTATGTGGACAGAATAGGAAGTGAAATGTTTAAAGAAGGGTAAGGATTAAAACAGAGAAACTACAAACGTGCCAAGAGACACTGCAGTCATAGCTCCCCATTTGGCAAAAGAAAAAGTTCATACCCCATTTATACTGTGTATGGTGGAAGTACTACAGCTTAACATAGGAAGGAAGCAGTAAAGGGAACGATACTTAACTCCTTCACCTGCAAGCCTCAGAATAGTAACAGGCTACCTTGATATAATCTTATTCACTAGCTGCTGCTAAAACGGATGGCAGTAATCCTGAAGAATCACACCGTAATCCATGTGCAGAGTACTGTATCAGCAAAGCTACAGAAATGATCAGTCTGCTACCTCCCTAAGAAGCAGTGACAAACAAGACAAAAATTCAGTTAAAAAAAAAAAAAAAAAAGACAATATAACCACCAAACAATGCTTAGGCCACATAGCAGCTGATATTATTCTTAACGAGCATTCAAAATGCAAACAGTTCTCAAAAGGGAGCACATTATTTGTTCAGAGGCAAAAGACAGGAATTCAGTGGGATTTTTAGATGAGAACAACTGAATAGAACAGAAATACTTAATGAAAGGAAGGCAGTTAGGAAACAATGACACCGAAATACACAATGTTTTTCATATTACAATGAATGCCAAAGTACACAGCTTATGTCAGCTGATGGCATTGAAAGACAACTGTGGAGGAGGGTGGGAAAGATGATTTTGGACAATTAAATCAAACATAACAAAACAGAGCTGCAATTATATTACCTGGTATTTTGATGCTCAACTTTGGTGACAATTCCTTAAAGTCCGCAACTATTGCTTAGTGTAAAAAACAAGACAGGTTGCCTTCAGACATAGAAAGACTGGCTTATGAAAAAAGTATTCACAGACACCCATTCTGAGACAAAACATTAGTGGCCTCTTACTAATTTAGGAAACCTTTCTTTATTGTAAAGGCCCTTGGGATAGACACATATCTTGTATCTTTTCACAAAATTCATATATAATTGAGACACAGAACTGTGTATTTTTCTTTCAGCCTTTCCTACAGGAGAAAAGCACTGCCTTTTTATTGAGGCAATATAACCACAGAAATCTTCTCTTACAACCTCTTCTGTATTTTCTGTATTTTCTTATCTGAGGACATGAATTAGGCTATGGAAAAGAATGAAGTACCCAAGAGAGAGAAACAAGACACCACCAACTAAGGGGCAGCAAAGACAAGAATTGCCAGCGAGGCCCCATACTTAAACATCTGTCAAAATGCTAAGCTAAGTTTCTTCTTTAAAACACATTCAACAAGACATCTTATATCCTGTATTTAGTTAAATTATTCCCACAACTCTGATGCTAAATATTTTCTTTCCAAGTTTTTATTGAAAGACTAGCAGGCTGCATCCAGCCAAAGGATGAAACCTATCTTCCTACCAGGAGAAAGCCTAAAACAGAAGGTATGAGCTATGATCAAATGATCAATCCATATCTCTAGAAAGCAAAACTGCTAAAGTTGATGGACAGACATTGTAATAGGAGCAAACCAAGTTCCATTAACGACAGTCAGTGCAGGGCTGTTACTGTCACAAGTTGGTCTGCCACCCCTATGAAAGCCAAAAGGAATCAAATTGCTCTCTGGCACTTGCAGGCACTTCTGGTGCTCCTCCAAGCAGCATTGCAGCAGAAGGCTGTTCAGTCCTACAGAACACGTATGTTTTATGTTGCTCCAGATTTTGGCCAGAAAATACAAATACTTTGAGTATCTCCTTCCAGCGATTAAATCTCAGTTTTAAAGGTGACTATACACTACTAAGGGTCAGGATATTTGCCAAAATGAACCACCAAAATAAGCAACCTTAGTTACTAATTATGTAATGGAGCACAACAGGCCAAGTTTCCTGATGAAGCGACCTGTCTGGCCTTAACAAAAAGTACGCCAGATGATAATCTCACGTACATACATTATATATCACTCTAGAATTAAAAACTCTTAAGTTAAATTCTTAGCGATTCCATACATGACAAGAATAATATTCCTCTATGACCACACACCTACAAAGCATTTTTTGCTTTGTATATGGAACAAAATTTTTCATTTTAAGTCAACAAGTTCAGAGAAAAGTTAGGCACATTATTAAACACTTTAAAGAGCAAAAAAAGGCAAGACCAACATTTTCAAAAGTATCCAACCATTTTAGCTATTTTACTCCATACACCTACAATCTCATTTTACAGACTCTAAGTAGCACCACAATCCCAAATTAAGTCAATAATTATTCAACATTGCCGAATATGATGAGATATTTAAGAATATTAATAAATAAAATTTCCAGATTAAAATAACTGTAACTCTTCTGAACATCTTTATTTGTTAGTTTTTTCATACAGTCTTTCTCTACAGTCACAAGAAAAGGTATGTTCCTCCTCCTGCTATAGTAACAACATTCAAGTGGTTTTTTGAAGCTGAGAAATCTGGTGAACATATTGCTAGATTTGTTAAGAAAACTGACATTCTAGTCTTTTGCCTCCTTACTCTAGGATATGCCCACCGTGCCTTCCCTTTCCAAAGCAACAAAAGATGAATTTGTAAATACAACTATATGAAAAAGGCACACCATGAAGATTTCTCATTACAATTGACAGAAAAATGATCTTTATGATGCACACATTTCTTTACTTATATTAAGGGTGGGAAAGGATATTAATTTCAATGAGATATGTTATGAAGTATGTCATTTACGATTTCATCATGTTCACTAGGGCATAATACTGGTACTCAAATATCATGCTGTATTCCCACATATCAACATCAGAAACAAATTGCTACAGTTCAGTGGCAATGTGCAATTGGGGCCACCATCCCACCACAGACTGCACTGCAACATACAAAGAAAAGCAAGCTTAAAAAGTTTAAATGTAAAGAAACAAGGCAAAGAACAGACTGTAAACAAGATGAATACGCTTTACTTAAAGAGCTTGATGGAAAACTGGTTTTCAGCCAATTTTGAGAAATAAATTAGAAAAACCAGACCTCTTTCTGATGTTGAGGAAAGCTCCAATAACATTTCTTCATCAAAGCTACTCTCCATTGCAGCACACATTTGATCATGGAGTACTACAGCTACCGTGCATAACGCGGTTCTGATTCTGCATTTAACTTCTAATTACTTTTTACTTCCATTTTAGAGACAAAAAATTATCAAACAATTTTGCTACTGGAGAACAAAAAAAGTCAGTTATGGCAGCCGACATCTATCTGTATTAATTTTTTTTTATTTCAAGTGGCATTCAACAGTCCCAGTCAAGATCAGGGTCCACAGTGCTACCCACTGCACAGATACAGAGACAAACATGCCTTTAGGGCCTTACAACTACAGACATACAAAATGGACAAACAAGTGGAAGAGGAGGGACCCAGAAGTGACACCTCCAAGTGATTCAGTTGCACATGAAAGACATTTCAATTAGCATGACCACTCAGCCCCTTTCTCCTGACACTACCAAGACAAGCTGCTCAAAAGCTCATTGCAGTCAAATGGTCATATTACAAAAAGTCAACAGGAAATCAAAGTGGAAAAAACAAAACAAAACAAAAACAACAAAAAAAACCACCCAAAGAACATACCAAAGAGTAAACACACCAATTATATAGAGAGAGCAGTGACAAATGCTGACACCAGTGAGTCTGGGTAAGACAATTCCTATTTTTCTGAGCCATGCAATTCTACTTCCAAAAGTGAATTTTTAAAGATGTGTTTAAGTTGTGTTGGTATTTTTTTAATAGAGCATAGCAAAATAGCTATAAATGTAAACAATTACTGTATCTGGTATACTAGTAATAAATATCTGAAAATGTCTGTTCTCTATTGTTGTTCACACACTAACTCAGCTGGCATGTTTCTCTCCAGAATTCTCATGCAGTGACTCAGAAGATCCATAGATCCATCATGCAGGTAACCTGTGAAATAGCTTACACTGAGCTGCTATAGGTTAGCAAATCTTAGGTAAGTATTGACAATTTTCTGTGTAGACAAAATTTGAACATCGGCAAATACGGACAGGGAAGCCCAGATGTATAAAATTTTCACGTGAAAGTACCTCAATGCAAAATTTAAAGTTCATTTTGAATATTTAGTTCTCAAACATGCATCTTGCTACTGCCAGCTACAGGTCCTTTGGTTTTTTAACATGAAAGAGAGGAATACACTGCTCAGAACCAAAGAATAACTGACACCTGAATGAACACTAATTTCTTAATGTCTTTTGATGAATTACCATTCTAAGCAGACGGCTGAAACAGAAGAAACTTCTCTCTGAAGCAGCCAAAAAGTGACAACATAAACCTGAGCGGATGTTCAAAGTGGAATCAAGAGTCTAAAACACCTTTCAGAGGACTGTGTTGACTTCTCAGTACACAGAATTAACACCAGGAAAAGTAGCTGTATTAGCAATTTATATGTTCAAATCCCATCCACGTGCTCAAATTAAAATATTTAATTGAGTGCAGTAGCATTGGACTAACAGCATTATAAACTACGTTTTCTATTTAGTAAGATGCTTACACAGTGAATTATCTATAAAGCTAAACATAGAATATGCCTACAGTATAGTTTTCAGGTTCGGGAGTATTAGCCGTTGGCCTTGATCAGCATTTTTCAAGAGACCTGAAGCCAACAGTTTCCAGAAAGTTTCCAGTTGTTTGGGGTTTTTTTTAAGTTTTTCATCAGGGAAAGTCTTTAGAAAAATATCAAAATAGAATAGAATAGATTTTAGATGTTGTTGTTAATACAGATAACTGTCCAAGCAAAAATAAATGCCTTATTCTTGCACAGCTGTACCTGCAGAGATACCATAGAACAAACATGCACAAATACCAACCGCAGCTTCAGAATAAATAAAAGAAGTACCACTGCCAAAACATATTCAGGAGCTACACTGGAGATAGCTTTCCAAAATGGCAAAAAAATATTTGTGAGAAGGAAGGTAGTTTAATGAACTATGAAACTCCCTTTTCTCAACACAATTATTGTTTGAATCTCATGGTATTAGAAAAACAAATAGAGATCTATCATTTAAAGTCCTCACGGGTTCTTTGTTCTAGCTGCCAAACTATCTGTGGTACCATTTGGTTGATCCAGGTGCTTAGCAGGGTCTTGAATGTGACAATACAAAAGCCAATACTGTACTTCAGTGTCATGTTAAGGGAAGATATTGACTTTGGCAAACCTAAGTTGACTAGGTATACATATATGTCATTTTCCGGCACACATTTTACTGCATCTGCAACACTGTCAAAGACAGAATGTGATCAACCCTCTCTCTGCAAATATTATGTTAAGATATCTCCCTGTCTCTGCATTGACATGATTCTGACACTGCACCTGACCAATAATACACAGAGATTAAATTATGCTAAGAAAGTACAGGAGGAAACAAAACAGCCAGAAGTTTCCTCCTAGGTCTTAAGTACTTCTGCACAGTTCAGATTGTATAAGGCAAAGCTGACATGCAGGTGTCAGCTCCCAAACTCCAGAGAAGTTTTTATACTGGCCATCTTTGAGAAAACCAGCTCACCACCACTGCCAAGAATGCAACAGGCCCAGGTGAGTGACTGCACCTGAGCTTGGGAAGCACACAGCTAAGCACAGCCCAGAGAGCCCACAGCTCCATTTCGAGACCCCAGTTGCTCATGCTATCCTTCTGCTATTGCAGGTGACAGCCAGAAGCTCCTTCTGGGTCTGCTGGAGGAGTTACGCCTGGTACACAATAAAAAGTGAACCTATTTAGACACTCTTTAAATTGCTATTTAGATACAGTGTTACCAAACTGGGCAGGGACCCTGGGTATTAGGACACCTCTGGCTTTTATCCTACCTGCTAAGCAGCCCTCTGCAAGCACAGCTTTAGGAACGCCGCTTTTAAGCGTTTCTAGTCACAAGACCAATCATTAAGGAGACAAAAGCTTGCAGGAACAACCCACTTAGAGCACTTTATTTTGATTTAGGTATAAAGGGTGATTTTTCAAACCCTCACATTTGCCTTGTCATAACTGCATATTATTCATAGGGCTTTATCCACAGCATGAGTAGAGAGACTATTTAACATTTGTGGCTCTGGTGTTACTAGTATGAGGAAAAAATGGAGCCTCTGCCTCCTTCAGAGAATCCAGATGTTGCAAATGTCAGTCTTTTCATGAATTAAATGCAATTCCAAATTAAAATGAAACTGGTATTAGAGGATTGCTTATACTTGGTTTCGATGTTATCACATATATCAGCTTGCTAGCAGGGGCACTTGATGAGGTAGAGTTCACATAAAGTTACAACTGCTCCTTCACTCAGAAGCAGCCAAAAAGTCATCTCTGACTTGTCAATGAAGTGCTGATCCTTACAGGATGATGGTCTCGCCACATGTGCCCACATTTCCATGATTTCCATATTAGGGTCACTCCTTAGAAAGCTCTTCTTTGAAACCATTTCGAAGCCAGGCTGGGGTATAAACAGTGCTTTGGGCAATGAATTACATATCAAACCTGCTCCCCAGTGATGACGACTTCCCAGTTATCCATTGAAACAAATCTGAAGGCAACACTAATCCTACATCCCTTATTCCATGTTTACCAACAAGCCCTACTTGTTGAGTACAAAGTACTTAGATATAAACACCTGAAGAGCAGGCAAGGTCAGCAAGAAGCCTACATTTCTTAAGTTTACTATCCCATTTAAGTCCTAGATTAAGGCTTTTTCTACAGCAAAGTTACCTTTTGCTTTCAGAAGAGCAGCTGAGCTTGCACAGACCACCACCCACAGTTGCAGTGATGCTTGCAGCTAACAGCCCAGCTGTTACTTCACCACAGCTGAAAATGTTTTCCAGGAAAAAAGCTAGTATTAGCTGACTTTCATCCTTCCTATACCACTCGTCTGTAGGGAGAGGAGATGTTAGACAGCATGTTTCATTTTGATAATTTTGGGAGGTTGCATTAGACAGATGCCTACTCTAATTATTATTTATCCAGTATGCATCTGGTTTTTTATATACAGTTCACATACTGATAAGTTCCCAATACTTATTTTTATATAACATTCTTCAAAGGAACCTTCCCATGCTCCCATTCCTGTCTGCAAACTGTTCAACCAGGCTGTGTGTTCTGGATTTTCAGAAAACAGTCTTCATAGAATCATAGAACAGTTTGGGTTGGAACAGACCTTTAAAGGTCATCTAGTCCAACCCCCCTGCAATGAGCAGGGACATCTTCAACCAGATCAGGTTGCTTAGAGCCCCATCCAACCTGACGTTGAATGTTTCCAGGGATGGGGCCTCTACGACCTCTCCAGGCAACCTGTTCCAATGTTTCACCACCCTCATCATAAAAAATTTCTTCCTTATATCTAGTCTAAATCTACCCTCTTTTAGTTTAAACCCATTATACCTTGTCCTGTTGCAACAGGGCCTGCTGAAAAGTCTCTCTCCATCTTTCTTGTAGGCCCCCCTTTAAGTACTGAAAGGCTGCAATAAGCTCTCCCCGGAGCCTTCTCTTCTCCAGGCTGAACAACCTGAACCCTCCTGTGTGAATAAATTTAATTCTAATACCAACGCACTGAGAACAGAAGCAACAGAGAAGTGCCATATCTTCCAGCATTACAACAATAAGGAAAAGCCAAAGGAGATAAAGCAGCATGTGAAAGGATAGAAAAAAATTAGAAAATTTGACTACTACTCCCCCAAAATATAACTGCTCTGACTTTGGTAAACCCTTGAGACCTGTAAATGCACGACAGTGGGACTCACAAGAGTGTGGTGTGTAACGCAATGATGAGATAACCGAGAGGGCTGCACCATAATCACAACAAAATGGCACTGGTTTAAAAAACAAACAAACAAACAAAAACAAGCATATAAACATCAGATATGCTTTATAGACACATATGTGGTTTTTAACTGCTGGGTTCATCTCCTGACTTAAAGTGAGGGTCAGCAAAACAGGATTCACTTTGTATGGGTTTTTTTAATGCTTCTACTTTAAATAAAACTTGCCATATGACCTGGATCGAAGAAACATAGGATATATCACTATTCATAATGACAGCTCTTCAAATAAAGCTTAAACCACGCATTGGCTTCTTCCAGCCCAAAAGCTTAAACCATAAAGCAATTTTCATAAATTTGTTTCACAAATAACATCAGAAGGGAGAGTATGATGTGCGGAAAAAAAAATATCATTTCTAGCCATGCCAAAATACAACAGAAAGCATAAAGTCTTGTTCGCTTACAAACACAAAATAACTCATGTTGTTGTGTCAAAAGGATTATTTTTACTCAAAACCAATATTCTGGGCCAAAAAATCAGACCTACTTTGAGCAATGAGAGGACTGCTAACAGAAACACCACTTAGCACTGGGAAATACCTTTTCCTCTAGGGAAAAAGATTTGTGAATGAGTTTTCAGCTCACCTACTCCCAGATATAAACACAGAAAAATAATCATACTATTCTGACACCCTCTTTTTCCAATGAAACAAAAAATTCATTGTCCCAGTCAAAATTTAGATGTGAGGCTAAAGACAGTGTTGTCACCTGCTACGAGCACAGAAAACTTTTAAGAGATGTTTTGACATTCAGCATAAGCTGTTGTCTCCAAGTTTCTTCCAGTTTGACCACCTTCTCCTCTCTCAACACCACATTTGCCAGAACACTCCAAAACTGGACAACTACCAAAAAGCCCCATATGATCCACTCGTATTGGATATGCTGTGTTTGGCTATGCCATGTCTTTTCAATAATCACGACTATAGTCTACACCAGATAGCACTGCAAAGCAAGATGTATCTGCTGACTTGGGCAGCATCACTTGCTGGAATCAAGCACATCTGTCCACATTCAGTTACTCGGAGATATTCGAACTCACTACCACCCTTTCTGCAAGTTTTCTCTTCAGCTGTAAGAGGTAAGTCCAAAATGAAGCATGAATCACAGACCTTAGCTGCAGTAGTACTGTATATTAAAATCAGTGTAGGTGTACTTTACCAGCCTATGGACTGGGCAACAGAAGATTTTGATCAGTTGTGGCTTAAGTCCATCTAGGTCCCAGCTACAGTGGCTCTGCCCTCCAAACTGTCATTCACTTGCACCAGAACCTCATCCATATGGTCAGGCAGCAAGTTGGTTCTGGGAACCAATCCATTGAAAAACATTTATTCTTTGTTTGCAGATATTAATCACGAGCATTAGTACCAGTAGGTTACTGCCAAAAGAAAATGGGGATATACTACTTGAAGGAAGATTGGACTGTGGCAGTCCCTGCAGCCTGAAGAGCAGACAGCTCTGTTCTTTCCACCACCTCTGCTACCTGCGTGTGAATCGCTGACCAAGGGACAGGTGGGTGGCTGGGATGGAAGCCTCTGCAGCAGCTGCAGGTAAATTAGACAAGGGCAGTAACTCAGAGCTTGCACAGAATTTTCCAAGCCTATTCCTGAGACTTTTTTGCTTCTGAAAACCCCTCTAGAGATTACTTACTCAACAACTATTTCAAGACAATCAAACTGAAGAAGTAATTAAAATCAAGCTGACTTTGTTTTCCTTCTAGGGTATCTCACAGTGCATCACCGAGGTAGAAATTGTCTGCTCTGTGTATTTTTCGGCAGCACTGCATACATTACCTGAGATTAGTAATGTACTTTTCTGCCTTATCTAGTTGTCATAAGAGAAAATATTAATAGTCCACTGCAGTATATGATCAATCTTAAAGAAATTAGTAACTTCCAATTCTTTCTGCTTCCAAAGCAATAAAGAATTTCATTAAACTAAAACTCCAAGAAGTGTTTAGACAGTCTGCCACGGAAGAGCACTCGTGTTTTGTATGGGAGAACATGACCGGAGAGAGCACTAGAAGGTGAGCCCTGTGATTCAGAACAGTAAAAATCAACAAGATCAGAAATGCTAATCTCAAAACCTGTGGAGAGTAGAAGGGAAACCATTACAGATAAATCAAATTTATGCTTCTGTCTTCAAAAGTTACAGATAAAAAAGTGGATGCTTTCCCAACAGAGTCTATTGGCTCAGATCTCATTTTAAGGCCTCAAAAAAGCACATTTCTTCCTCAAATGTCTATTGGCACATGCATAATATTACATAAGCCCCTTTTGCAGGGCTACTTGAAACACAAAATTACTTTTGACTCACTCATCTTATGTAAATTCACGGTCAAGTGCCTCTGAAAAAAACTAACACAAAAATTAAAGGCACAGGATATCAATATACATGTAGCAGATGAAAGCTAGAAAAATTGTGGGAGGGTGGAAGAGTGATCTCATTCCCTTTCATACAGAGACTTCTAGCAGGAAATTTACTTAAATGTAGTGATAGTACAAGATCAGACACCATAACCAGCAACTGGAGAAAAAGCAAGCAAAAAACCCCCCAACACACATATACTTAAAACCAGAACTGTTTTCTCACATCAGTACTAAAACAGGCTTCACAAGGGTGACAACAATTCTCAGTTGCACAAGATGCTGCATCTGTGGGGTCACAAAACAGGCTTGGTCAAATCCTGAGCTGGTGGAAACCGTCACTGTTGTACTGAATGCAGGATGGTCACTCAGGCAAGTTTAAAGTAAATCTTAGTTGTTTATATATCCTATGATGTAAGAAATGTCTATGAGAGGTGACCTGAGATTAACCTCCTCTCACTATAACACAAAAAACATTGATTTAACTTTATCTTAGAGAATTGAGATAAACTTGACTGGAATTCTTCTTTTCTAAAACAGCATTAGTCTCTTTTAAAGTCAGGTTTTAAGATAATAGGTTTTTTACCACACCTCTGATTGCAATGGGTAGTAGAGAGAAACATTTTGCCGAAATACATAACTTCTTAGAGATGCATTTTAATCCGTATGTCTGTTCATTAGATACTTCTATCAACTCCCTCTTGGCAGCAACAGCACCAAAGGGATTTTCATGTTTTTCTCTCACCCACTGTGGAGAAAATTCATCAAACAGGTCTATGTTAATTAGATTTAAAAGACTCTGAGAAAATATTACTATTATTAATACCAGGACAGAAAAAAGAATCCAAATGAGCTGGGTGTCTGAATGCCCTCCATTTAAAAAAAAACCAACCAAACAAATAAACAAAAAACCCATAAATATATAAATAAATATCCCACTACCACCACCATTGGTCCATTCTCTCTGTTTCAAAACCAGAAATCAAGGCTCCTGTAAGATCACGGCACCCAAATTACCATTTCTTAAAACTACAGGCTAACAATGTTAACATTTTCTCAAGCTGACATACAATTTTTTCTCCTATTGTAAAATCGAAACAAAAAAAGAGCAGAGCATTCTCCACAGATTCTGTCAGAAATACTGACTTAATCAAGTAATTGGCATTTACAAGATCAGAAAATCAGAGCTAAAAATTCACTATTGGCATCACAGTGAAAATGTGACTGGGGGCCAACTGAAGAAAGAACTTACATTTATTTCACTACTTTGAGATTATTGCAGACATCTGGTAACAAAAACGTGAAAGATTACTGCAATGCAGTTTCTGACAGATAATATTTCCTGTCGAGACAGAAGAGAAAGAACTGTAGAGCTTCAAGATTGTAATCGTTTTGCACATTTCTACACACAAAGTATTTTTTTTAAGCAAAATATTTCACCCCTGCAGCTGCTATCTCTTAGATGTACTGCCATCCTTCATCTTCATCCACACACAACTGGAAAGGAACGAAGAAATGACAGGACAAAGTTTTCAATCTTAAAACAAGAAAGTTTTATACACTATAGCAGGAATAGATAAAAGAATCCCATGTGCATTATGAGTTCGTGCAATTATATCAACAATAAGAGACTGTGTAAGTTGCTTCCTTTCCTGATTTGGCATTAAAGACATGCAGGCATTTGCAAAACCATGTTATAAAACAAATAAGAATTTATATGAGCTTTTACTGACAGATGTCTCCTAACAGGGGTCAATGCCAGGTTGTTCTTCACCAGCCCAGATTTGCAATCTGTTCTTATCTGATTTACTATCTCATTGTTCTGCTGTTCAAAAGAATTATATATATTTAAAACACCAAGAAACAAGATTGGTTAAGACAAAGGCTTTGTATGACTCTCTAAAGCTGCAGTGGCTCTGATCCAAGTTTATCCGCACAGACTTCATCTGAAAGATTGAAGTTTGGGTAAAGTAAAACTGATTGCAAGCACAATTGATAGATGCTATTCAAGATAGAGTGGATAAGTCTAAAGAAATGAGTCAAAATTTACAGGGAAACAAGGGACGTAAGAACTCTCAGGGATATGGCAGGCTTTGCAGGGCTTCTTTGGGGAAAGAAGTGTTTGAGGTTTTATTTAAAGTAATAATCTAACAGAGGGAGCACCAGACAAGACTGGAAGGTGATTTTAAGAAGTGATTGTAGGTAAGCGTGAGAAAGACTTTTAGTAACAGCTTTCATCCTCACAGAAAAATAACCAGAGCAAAATCAAGGCCAACTTTTGTCACCCTAGCTTAAATCTTATGAATTTCTCAAGCTAAAATAGAGAGATACATTCTAGATAGACGTAGATGTGAGCAATTCTTCCATTCCCACACAGGGAATCTGTTCTACAGTCATACCAAGTCTTGCTTTATAAGAAGAAACACCCACACGCTTCCCCTTCATCAACGGATTACAACACTCTTACAGTCTTTTGATACAAAAGGGCGAGCAGATGTGGAACTATCTCTAGAAACAGTAAAAATTAATCTAATTTTGAACAGAGTGAAAACCAGACAGGCAAAATTTTGAAAACTAAGGCTTACAAAACAAGAAATCAGGATTTCAGGTGTTGCATGTGTATGGCCCTCTCTGAGCAGGTGCTTTGGATGCTCATGCAGCACTTAGGAAAGTCACGTCCCAAAAATTCTGCAGTTTGAAGGAAGAAACAAGTAATCAGCAAGGAAACAGAAATCTGGTGCTTGTATTTTGAATTTTCTCTTCAGTAGTTCTGAGCAGACTTGTAACCTGTCAGACATAACCACTAGATTCAAAAGGCTCCTCTGTTATCTAATGCTTCCTTAGTAAAATCTGATTCAGCTTGCAAAACTTACATTTTTTTCATTTTTTTATATGTCACTTTTCTCTCCCTCATATATATTTTAGTACTTCTATAAAATATGTATATGCATATACACATATATAAAAAATGTATATACGTATATAAAAATGCCTCTCATACTTTTCCCTTTTGCATGAACTTGAAAAAGGTAGTCTTTGAAGAATAAAGTCCTGTCAAAACAAATCTAATGGGTACTAGTTACTAGGATTTCCTACTCAGAAGCACTAAACCACTTTACATGCTGGGACCTCTTCACTATGAAGTCTGCCATAAAACGTAATTAAATATCTAATGCACCCATCTGGTATTTATGGGGTTTACCCATTTGCAGCGGCTTAGCTTTCAGTCAGTGACTGCTGTCAACTCTGCTGGTTTCAAGATCACGGCAGAGCACCGTGCCTCGCCTAACGCCAGCCACGCGTCCCCCAAGCACGTGCCCGACGGCCAGCTCCAACTGCGGGCCAATATTTGCTTAATTATTAAACCATTTCTAAATTAATTGTTTAATTATTAAATAAATAATTAAAAATTAAGAGGAACCAGAGGGTAAACAGGCATTTCTTGTCACGGGATGGAGCGCGCATGTTGCTGAAGGGCGACCAAGCCGGTGTTTTTCCCCCTCCAGAGAAGGGCAGGAGGACAGGCCCGAGGTGGGCCCGACACCCCGCTGCCAGGCCGGGGGACTCCAGCCCACCGACCCAGGGCAGCGCCCGAGGCTGAAGGCCCCGTTTCGGGGGGGGGGACCCCAGCGCATGCTGGCAGCGCTTTAAAGCAAGGCCTCGGCAAGAGGAGGAGACGGGGCTGAGCCCCGCCGAGGCGCCGGTGATGGCGGCCTGCGTGCCCCTCCTCGACCCCAACCAGGCGGCCGAGCCGGAGCCGGAGCCGGAGCCGCAGCCGGGTCCCCCGCGAGGAGCGCGGCCCGGGGAGAGCGCTGCAGCCGGGCGAGGGGCGCCGCCAGCCCTGCGCCCGCGGCGGGCAGAGCAGCCCAGGCGAGCGCTTGCCGCGCGGGGGCCCCCCGCCCCCTGTGAGGAGGAGGAGGAAGACGAGGAGGCGGAAAAGGAGGAGGAGGAGGACGAGGGGAGCAGAGCAAACACGCACCTTCCCCGTGCAGATCGGGCGGCAGCCGCGGCGCCAGCACCGCCTCCGCCCGGCCGGCCGGCTGGGGACCGGGGGGAGGAGGAGGAGCCGCCGCGAGGGTTGGAAAGGGCGGGCCTCCGCCCGGGCCCGGCTGGTGCCGGTTGCGCCGAGGCCGCCTGAAGCCGCGTGGAAGCCGCCTCGGGGCCGGCGCTGCGTTGCGTTGCGGGCGAGGCCGGGCGTCCCCCGCTTGCCGGCGTGTCGGGCCGTGGCGCCTCGTCGGCCCCTCTGAGGCGAGGCGAGGCGGGCCCGGCCCGGGCCCTCCCGCCCGATCCCGGCCTCTCGGTGAGGCCTACAAAGTCCCACCCGTGCACCGCCACCACCAGCCGCCCTTCCCAGGGAGAAGCCCCCTCGGTGCGAGGGGGCTGCCTGCTCCACGGGGTGGCGGTTTTGTAGGGCGGGTGCGTTAGTGGGGCGAGGACGTACAGCCAACAGGCGAAGCGTGAGGAGGCTTTCCCGCTGCCTGCGTGGTGGCAGCGGCCTTCTGCCTGGGTACTTCAGAACGTGGCAGGACGTGTCGTTCCTTGGGAGCCGTCGCTGCCTTCACGCTGCTGGCAACCGAGGTAGGGCCACCGCTTCTTGCGTGGAGGCCTCCTGCACAGCACTGCACTCAATTTAAATAAAGTGTTTAAAAAAACACTTAGGTAAATGAGTGCAAATTCTTCTGTAAATAAGGTCTTAAAATGCAAACGTGGGTCTTAATCTGCAAACACTTGAATTGAAGCTCTCGACTGTTTCTACTTAAGTCAATGGGACTACCCAGGTGCTTATAGGGAAGTGTTTTTAGGATCAAAGCCCTTGGTGCATTTCCAAAAAGCTGCTATAGCAGGAAGACGGTGAATAATTTCCCTCTAATATTCAACACAGTATTCCAATATTCATGAACTTTCTACCTACGTGAAAAGACTGTAATACTAATGAGCTTCATGGGCATGTACCTTGGGGAGGGATTCGAAACACACTTTATTATAAGATAATGGCTGTCCCTGCCAACCTGACTCCTCCACCCGTTTATTTGAGGTGACTCATTTGTATTTTTCACTTGCATTTTTCAGTGCACAGTCTGGATGGTACATTTTTGCAGCTGGGGCTGTGTCTTTTGCTATACAAATCATGGAGCGTGGCAGTGGGATGCAACAATACCTTTCTCAAACTGCTGCAGTCCTTGAGTCCTGTTCCTTGAGGGTAACAAAATAACTGTTTCAATAAAAATGTTGCACAAGGAAATGGCTGTTAGAGATCTGCCTGTGCATGCTGTATATTCTTCACATACTGTGCCATGTAAGCTGTAAGTGTCCATCTGGGACTGTATCTCTGGAAAGAGATTATACACAGTGATTAAATAGTTATAAATGTGTCGCTGTAAGTCAAGCAAGAAAATATTCCATCCTGAAAGTTTGGTGGCTGCTGCACCCACAACATCTTGAACTTAACTGCCAATGTATGGCTTTCCTTTTTGCTTCCAGTGAGAGAGAGAACACAGAACAGGTCTGCATGAACAAGCTCATGTAAAACTGTACTTGCAGTATTTGAATTTAGGATTTTGGTTCATTCCTGGAAGTGATTCCTTCTCTCTTCATTTGCTCCCTTTACAATTAAATCACTTTTCAAAACTTGTTTCCCATTAATTTTTCCTGAATTAGCTTCCTTTGTTAATCCTCCACAGCCAAGGAGTCGGAAGGACGAGTGATAATAAACCATCTTTTTTCACCGTCATCAAATAGTCAGAAGGATGGAGAAATCTTGGCATGGCTGTCATTAATCCCAGGTTAGAGGGAAAAGAGGACGCTGCTCATGTCCTTGCCTTGAGAAGCCATAAGTAAGAGCAAGTGGAGACGTAACAACAAAACTTAGAGCTCCACCCCCCAAGCCTCTTTAGCCAGCAACATGCACATATCTGTTTATGGGTTTGAAACACATCAATACCAACTTAGCCTCAGGAAAGGTATTTCCATCACACCCATCTCTTACATTATTTTCTCATACTTTGCATTATTCACTAAATGCATAGTTTTGTTTTCCTTTAGTTTGCAGCTTCAGGACTTTCAGATTGCTATTCTTCCCTCCTCAGGATTGTAATTGTAAATCAGGGAGAGGCTGGAGCTGAGGAGACCTGTGCTCAGTTTCCCAGACTTTATAAGCTACTATGCTGGGCAAAATCCTAGCCCCCCCCTGCATCCAGAAATCACCCATGTGATCCATCTTGCATACTTCTGAACTCATTAAGACTATTCAGGTGCTTGAAGGTCCCCAAATGGATGTATCTTTACAAGATTTCTGTGATTACACTGGTAGGAGTAATTAATACTTAATTATTGTTCTTAATTAACAAGAACTTAATACTCAAGAAAGGGATTGGATATATATGAATGTCAAAAATAATCAGAATTATCTGATTGTAACTTGGTGCTTCAGGGAATAAGCCGGTATCTAACTGCTGGAAAGGGGAATGAAATCTAATGTGAGGACAGATGACACTTCTTACTGCTGGATCTTTTTCACCTTCTATTATACAGTATGTGAAGCAACTGGTGGAGTGTGCTGTTAGGCACAGGATACTGCCTGAACGGATCCTGAATCTCTTCTGATAGGACAGTCACTTGATACCATGCTTCTCCCTGCACAGAATGGGGATAATGGATGATGCTATTTCACTGTGCTTTGTTTTTCTAGTCCGTTTAGGCTGCATGGCTTCTGGAGCAAGGACTGCTTCGGTGGAGCTCCGAACTTTATTGAAGTCTCTAAAATTTGATAAAATAACAAGAAGAAATCACAAGCATATACACATACTAATTATTATGCAAAGTGGTGAGGGAGAGGGAAGAAAGTACAAGATTCCTTTGAAAAGCTGCCAGCACAGGTCCAAACACAAAAGGTGTTTGAAGTAGGAGCACACTGTACCAGCCTGCAGGAATTACCAATATACCAGCTACCCTTGTTTAGAAACATAATCTCAATTTTCATTTTATGACACTTATTTACTTTACCAAAGCATTTTCTGTGTTTTGACTCAGTCTCCCAAAAGTCTCCTCTAGGTCCACATTGTATTCCAGTACCACTAGAAGGTGTTTTCTTCATTTAAAAATTTTTCTTTGTTGCTTTGCACTGTAGGCAGGTAAATATGGACTGCTAATCAATGCAAACTTCAGCTTTTATTTCCTCTTCTTTTTCAGTTACAGGAGCTGAAAAGAAATATTCCTAAGTTTCCAAGAAGCACTGTTTTTCAGGTCTTCCTAGGAAGAAGTGTTCAAGCTTCACCCTGACTTGTATGTCTTTCCACTTATGCAGCCTGGCAGCAAATAAATATACCCTAATAGTGGATAGAATGGGGAAAAAGGTAGGGATATTGTGAAAGAAAAACAGCAAGCACCTCATGGCATGTATTCTTCCACACAATTCTGCTAGCTTTTCTGCTGCTGTGTCAGAGACTTGTTTTTTTCAGGTATCAAGAGCAGCATCAGCTGAGAGCAGAACGTCTGCCTGCAGTGGGCTGGTAGGGTGTGCTTGCTTGGGACACATCTTAGCTCGGGCCTGTCCAGTGCTACACAGGTTTACAGTCAGAAGTCGGCATTGGTTGCCCTGAGTTTCTATGCATTCTCATACTAAGTTGATGTAAGCCAACAAAATTCAGCCTCTCCTGACAAGGTGAAATCTCCTCTCTGAACAACACAAGCCAACATATAGCCACTAGCAAAATGCCACTGCATACATGCTCCAAGAACACAGCGAAGTTGGCAGCTGCAAGCCCTGGGTCCTTACTCAGTGTGCAGCAGCCCTTCTGCTGTTACAGCCTCTTGCAGCGAGGGCATGCAGCGCCTCAAAAAAGCAGTGATAAACACACATGCTCCAGAGACATAAAAATGTCAGCAACTCGTGACCCCACTGAAGTTCTGGCAGCAAAACTTGCCAATAAGACATAGCTTGGCAGAGTAATTTCTCCTGCAGGTTACTACAGCTTTACTTACAGGGGCAATGGGTTTGCCATGCCACAGAAAGGGTTTTGTTAAGCATTGGTGGAAAGTGTTCCCACTTGAATCTCCTTATAAACTGTGTGACTTATGCTGCCATGTGTAGAGAGCAGAGCATGGGCACCTGATGTAAAACCAGAGGTGCAAGGAGGCCTCTCTCTGCATTCCTGTGGATCTCCAGTCTTTGGGTAGCAAATGGTCCAGCAATATACGTGAGTCTTCTTCCACTCCTGTGTTTACAAACCAAAGGCATTTGGATGCCTAACATCAATTATCATATATTTGCATTAAAAATACATTAAATACTGCTCTAAATAACTTTTCTTATGATGAAGGAATTAAATTATAGTTTCCTTCAGCAACTCTCTCCACTACAGCTAGGTACCTTTATTCGTCTCAATATTTTTGTGAGGATAAAATCCAGGTTCAACTTATTCAACACATATTTTTCCCAAACAAGTTTAAATCCATAGATACTTTTAAAAACGCAGATAAAATACATCTTTTATTTCTGGATATATGGACTTAGAGTAAAGGGAATCCTCTACCCTGCTGTGCACCAAAGCAGCCCTTTTTTCATAACACACCTACTGTAACGGTGAGTTCCAAGTTCAAAGGCCCCTCACTACAGGAAAGACATTGAGGTGCTGGAGTGTGTCCAGAGAAGGGCAATGAAGCTGGTGAGGGGCCTGGAGCACAAGTCTTATGAGGAGCAGCTGAGGGAACTGGGATTGTTTAGTCTGGAGAAAAGGAGGCTGAGGGGAGACCTTATTGCTCTCTACAACTACCTGAAAGGGGGTTGTAGCCAGGTGAGTACTGGTCTCTTCTATCAAGTAACTAGTGATAGGATGAGAGGAAATGGCCTCAAGTTGTGCCAGGGGAGGATTAGATTGGATATTAGGAAAAATTTCTTTGCTGAAAGGCTTGTCAGGCATTGGAAGAGACTGCCCAGAGAAGTGGTGGTGTTACCATCCCTGGAGGTATTCAAAAAACGCATAGACAAGGCACTTCAGGACATGGTTTAGTGGGCATGGTGGTGTTGTGTTGACGGTTGGACTCCATGATCTTAAAGGTCTTTTCCAACCTAAATGATTCTATGATGCTAAAGGACATCCAGTGCAACCCCACTGCCCTGCATGAAAACACACTTACTCCCTGGGCACAGCTTGGGCTGGGCTGAACTGTGTTGAAAACGTTACAGACTGTCTTTGTACAGGATGAGCCAAGAAAACATCCATCTAACAGAGGCAGATGGGAGGCTGAGCAGGAGTGTGACTTCTCTGGATAATGATGCTTCAGCCAGCCATTGTACTGTATTGGAAAGGGGAGTGTTCTTGGAGTGTCGGATACTAGACAGATGGACAGAAACTGAGTGCCAAAATAGCTTGTTACCAGCTGAACAGGCCCAAAAGTGAGAGGTGTTTTATTTAGTGGTAGGTTTTGAATGCAAACAGACACAACTCCCCACTCTGTGTAGATGCACGCTCTGAGACCCAGCTTCACCAATATCTCATTCTAGGTTTAACTACAAGACTCTGAACAGGCTGCTGAAGTCAAGCAGAGATAATACAGCATTAATCATTTAAACTTCAAAAAAATGTGATTCTGCAAGAGAGTCAATGCGTTACTGTTAAAACTAACTAAAGTTTTGGAGTCCTTTTCTGATCCTCTACGGTATATATTTAGAAGATGGCATGATTCTTACTCAAATTTGCAAATTCTGTCTGATCACAGTTTGAAAGCTTTGATACACATGCTGGAAAGTGAAAAGCTGATATACTAAGAGCTTGTGTAAAAGAATACATTGCTTATTTAAGGACAGGTACAGTATTTCTTAGAGTCTAGAAGAGCCAGAGCTGAACAAGTCTACAGAGTTTCAGAATCTGCATTAAAAGTCCCATCAGGAAAGGCTGAAGTAAAATTCCACTTAGCTTTTAGTCTTTGAATGTGTGTTATAAAAAGCACAGACTGGCAGAGAAAAATTGATGATTTCTACTGCCAGAGCTGTTACAAAAATCAAACCATGAATTGGGAGAAAAGTCACATGGCTGACCACCTATAACCAGTTTTTGAGATGACAAAAGAAAACTTTAGACTCTTTGACAGCTCTTCTGTAGGTATAAAATTCTCTTTTTTTTTTTTCATTTTCAGGCTTTTTTTTTAAAAAAACACTTAGAAGCTGAAAAAGCAGGAAAGCTTGTACTCTTCCAACCTATGGGAGAAAAGAAGAAAGATTGAGACCTACTGGTTTTAAAGTCTTAACAGACATTGTGATTGGAATTACTCAATTCAATTCAGTAACTAGCAAAAATGCTTTTGCCTAGTAAATAAGTTACTTCCAATAATTACATAGGCTTTGAAGTCAAAATGTTTTTGCTAATCTTTGTTCTGATGTGCTTAGTATATTTTACTTTATAAGAAGTGGTAATTTTATGCATTCTTAATGAAGTCTCAATTTCCATTGAAAAGCAAGTTGAAACAAATAAAAGCTATAAACTGAATCAGCTGGTAAATAAATATTTATTTACCATTTTTAACATAACAGAATGGAAAAACTAGAATATAAAAATGGAAGTTAAGCTTTGTAATAGCATAAATATGTAAATAGTGTGTGCTCCTGCAGAGCAAAAAGAAGTACAAAATTTACTGTAAAGATTAAATTAAATTACAAGTTAACAAGTTGCCTTGTTTACCAGCCAATGAAAACCAATTTTCTTTAGGAAAATACCTGGGCACATGCAAAACAAGGTAAAAGCTGATGATTTAAAGAAAGGTTTCTTGCTGCTGCTTTGATTGTAGTCAATGATATAAGCTGTCTGTGATTCTCAGGGAAGGTTTTCCTATGGGATAGAGCTCAGATAATGAAGATTTACTAGAACCGTTCCTGAAGCCTTGCCTCACCTGCATGAAGGTGGCACCTCCGCTAGCCTGGCAGCGAGGCACCAGGTCAAGGCAAGGTCCTTCATTCAAGCTTTTTGGTCTCAGCAGGAGTTAAGCTGTGCCCTCAGCCATCTGAGAATTGGCCCCAGAAGCTGTTCCTTCCCAAGAAGAGGTTTTTCCCCAAGTCAGCATTAACTCAGCTGGCACTGTGAGCTGGTCCAGAAGGAAGCACATGCTCCGCTTCTCTTCCTTTCACAAGAGACTCTTCTGTTAGCTCTGCGGTAACCAAAATTATAGGGATGAATGATGAAAACTGAACTTTGGGCTGTTTTACATTCTTTCAGTACTGTTTAGTGTGATGGTTGTTGACTTCTCCCTTGCCACTATATTTAGAAAGGGGAGTAGGAAGGAGATGAGTGCTAGTATTATAGGTTATGACACAAAAACATAAAAAAGTAAGACTGTTCCCATTTCTCTTTGGTATCCTCTGGGGAGCTGCAGTGTTTAGAGAAAGCTCCTGTTCCACTGCAGGAGCTCAGGAAAATGGGCACCAAACTTTGTTTAGACTCTAGGACTACATATGGCCATACAAGGTGGGTGGGTAACTAGGACACAGAACTTCTTCCTCCACTGAGCTTAGCTTCCCACCACTAGATAAGCTTCAAGTAGCTTGTCTGGTGGAATTACTGTTCCTTAGACGTCAGCGCTTGGATTAAAAATAGAAAAAACTCAGAAGCTTCCTCTGCATTCAACAAATCAACAAAAGATCCATGGGAAAAAAATTGCATAATGCCCCAGAAGAAATCCAAATGAATTTAAGTCACCCCCTACAGAGAACTTGGGCTCTGTTTATTTTCAACAAACTCTTACAGGTTTTGCAATATTTTTCTGGAAGTTTTTCACAAGCATTCCTACTTCTTCTGACTCTGGGCTGGGGCTGAACTGCCAGGCTGGAGAAATTCTTTGGACCTGACCTTCAGCCATGAGAGACAGCGGCCCTCAGGCCCAGCCCAACTACAGCACAGTTTTTAAGCTGCAACAGGAATTAAAAAACTCAAGAGCTCTGCAGGCTATGCCATAAACACATTTAATATCGAAGGAGTTAGGGGGAGTGAAAGCTTGACATCTCCCAAGCATGGAAAAGAAACGGAAAGTTGCTTCAATACGCAACAGCACATCTCAACTGCAAAGCCCCGGTTGCATGTCTCATCCGTTTCTTCCCAACTCCCATGGACAAAAGACAAGCCAGACCCTTCCAAGTGCAATGCAGCACCCCAATCGTTGCCTCCTGCCACCCTCCCAGTACCTCCTGTGGGCAGCAGAAGTTGTGCGGGGTCAATGCTGCAGGTCCTCCACCTGTTTTGCTGTAGTAGTTCCTCTGCAAATCAGGGGGGTGAGCAGCCAGCAGAAGCTGCGACTGGCAACATCTGCAACAGGTAGCACAGACCTCTGATGTGCTGGGAAGCTGTGTGCAACCAAGAGCGTCTCTCAGCGTATGACACCAACACCTGCCCACTCTCCTGCCTACAGATTCTGTCTGTTAAGAGCAAATTCAGTGTGACAGCAACAACTCAAGAAAACAAAGTGCCTTTTAAGTTCCAGTGGAAAATGTGGGCTGTCAGGACAGTTTCTCTTCCTGCCTTCTTTCCACTCACCCCAAATTAATGTCTGTAGTTCTGCATAGGGCCCTACCCCTCCTCCCCCATCCCTGCTAGAAACTAAGCTCAGATACTGCAAACACACGGGGGGGTTTTCAGATTTCCACCCACGCGAGGAGCTACTCTGCACATCCGATGCACATGTGAAATTGGTTCACGGGTCAGGGCAGGAGCCCACGTTTCCATTTCTAGCTCTACTGAGCTTAAGATTTATCATTTGTTTGTTTTCAAAGCAAAAAAACATATAACTTACTTTACTTCACAGAGGAAGAAATCTTGGCAAAGCATCTTTTCCACTGGCAGGGTTGGGTTACAGCTCCCCCACTCCCACCCACACAGCTGAACCCAGCACCTGGTCAGCCCAAGACTCAGGAGGAAATGAAATGCACATGTCAGCCTCCCCCCTCTCCCGCTCCAGTTCCTTAGCAAAACCGTTCTTCTGCTCCAGCCACGAACCATCCCAGGACCAGAAGGTGTGCCAAGGAGGGGGATACTTGCTATATCTTTTCTCGGACAAACTGTACAGCAAAGTCATGCTTCCCAAACCTGAAGAAAGTTTTGGAAAGGCAATGCTCTAGAAGTTCACAGCACAGAGTTTTCACACCAAGGTTCAGAGCTCTGTGACACACAGGCAAGAGCTTAAATGTAACAAAAATAATATTAAAGCTCATTAAAAATAGACAACATATTGCAAATTCCTTAAAGGCAATGATGCCAGTCTGATTAAGCAAGCACTAAGTAACAAATATAACTGATTGCAAGTTTTAAAAAAATTGCTATATTATTTCAATATGTAAGAATAATAGTTTCCTGAGAGATCTTTTTCCCCTCAGATTCCTTTTCCCTTCTCCTTGTTTGCTTTTTTGAGCAAGGAATATAATACTCGGCACACTACCATCCTCTCCTTCACACCAATAGTTTTTGTTTAATGTTTATCTGGATACTTCTTTCTTACAAAAGTTTCCTGTATTCCGTATGTTGCTTAAAAATAGTATCTATCATTTAAGATTGCCCTCCACCATCATTTCAATACACAGCTCCAAAGGAAAAAAAAAGCAATAACTAGCCAAAGTTACAAATACGCTATTCTCTTGTTAGGAGATACAAGAGGACAATTTTGGTTTTAATTTATCCTATTTCAATGAAGTGCAAAGCCCAAAGTGAAGAAAAAGCTAGCTATGTGGCCTGTAAACATGAGCTACAATTCACTCGTAAAGCTGGCAAGCAAAGGAACCAGGAACTCAACTTCTGAAGTTATTTTTCCATGAATAAAGCAGAGGTGAGAGACATCTTATAACAAAAGCTTTATGTTACTTGCATTGGGCTTCATTTGCAAAGAATCTAAGAGGAAGTAACCATTTATAACCCAGGGTAAATCAAAGCAAAATGGCATTTTGATAAACACTAGAGCCTATCAATCACAAGGAGACACCGTATCAGGTTGCTGAGGAATTTCAGAGCTGCTACAGCAGCTCCAGCAGAGAAGAGCCAAGAGTCTCCAGGAAAAGCCATCCCAGGGGTACAGATGCCGCTGCTAGCTGTGGGCAGGCGGTGCAGCATCCACAGCCTGGCACCAGGACTCCCAGCTGCCCAGCAACATCCATGAGTAGCCAGAGTATTGCTAGAAACATATCCAGGAAGGGGAGAACAAAAGGGAAGCAAAACCAAAGACCAACTCGTGCTAGGAAGCCTCAGTGTGAGAGATGCACATTCAGCTGCCGATTTCTTCTGAACAGTGTTGCTGGAAGCCGGGTGTCTGCATCAGCCTGGTTTTTGAACTGATGAAAACTGAACCGATGTTTATAATTGAGATGATAGCTCTGTTTGTTTGAATTTTTCCCTAATAGTACGGTTTGGCACTGAAAACAGCAAGGCAAAGAGATCGCGAGACGATAAATGCTACTATCGTGCCTACTGCATGTTAAAGTTTCGGGTTTTTGTTAGGGAGGGTGGGAGGACTGCGATACTTTAAGTCCGTGTACATAGCTGAAACATTAAACCTCTTTTGCATTAAACCTCTTCTGCATGTAACAGAGCGGATAATGGATGTGTAGGGGAAAAAAAGGCGAGTGGTGAAATAGAGCTGAAACTTTACTATTGCTTCTGCTTGTAAGCAGATGCGGGAGGAACCAGACAAGCATAATATTTGGTAGCCTGCATAATTACAACAGATGTCTGCATTGGATAAAGTGTCCTCTACATAAGGTATATAGGCAGAGTCTAACATATATAACCAAAAAGAAAATAGCTTCTCAATATCAATTTGCTTATGAAGAAGGAGGAGACAATTCATCTGGTGTTTCATATTTATAGCTATACTTACAGCAATATTCATTGCACCCTTAAAGAAAATTCAGATCTACTACCTTAAACAAAGTAGGCTTCAAAAAACTGGATGTCAGACTATACAAATAAAGTATTAGTTTAGGCATGGTAGACTTTATTTTGGCACTTGAACAAATGCTTTATTTTACAGCAGTGGCACAGCATTTGCCAGAAATTTTCTTTTCTTGGCACAGTTATTTCAAGCAGTTATTTTACTAATTGAATTTCACTAAATATTGCACAATAAGATATACCTGTTAAATTCTTACCCTGTTTTTACTTGTTGAACTTGTATGGCTTTGAAAAACTTGCCAGTAAGTATAAGTAATTTAAAAAGCAATATATTAAATATTTTAGCACAGGATAGCATTCGTTTGTTCCTAAATGATCACTGAACTTGGGACAGCAACAAATACAAGTTAGGCAACTCTTATCTGAAGAGCTACCAGATCTTATTTACAATACATTGCCATTTCTGAGAAGCAGTTCAGCTTGACGTCCTGGACACCTATATTTTGGAAATCTCGAAAATAAAAAATGAGGAGGTTAACAGAGCAGAAGACGAAGCCATTTGTCTGTTACAAAGCATAATATAAGGAGGCAGACTATCATCTTCTCCACGTGTCCCTCTATCCAACACCTATCTGAGGTCTAAGCAACAGAGCCTTTTCTCTTCTACTGAGAATATTTCTTTCTTCTCTTATGAAGATACTCCACTTGTGTCAACTCTTCTGCTGGAGTCCGAGCAGAATAAACCAAGCTTTTCCAAAAGGCCAGGCAAAAAACAAACCTGAACAACAAATCAAAAACTGATATACACAATAAATGAACCCGGGCACTTCTTTGAATTTTACAGTATGGAAAACAACATTTGCAGGAAGAACAGGTCTGTGTCAATACTGCCATTAAATATAATGCAAAGGTTGAATGACTCATAACTCATACACCAGATGCAAGACATAAACATTCCCGCTTTTCTCTGTCACTTGTGCAATACATCTGGTCTGAGGATCAGCCTGATCAACAGCCTTTTTTTTTTTGGTCTGGGTTTTTAAGATCTACTAGATGTAGTCTGTGACATTAAAACATAAGCAAGCAGACATAAAATGAAAAGCGTACAAAAGTATATCACAATGGAATTCTCAGTATTAGGCCACATGATTTATTCAGTAGTGTTTATGTTCCCAAATTACAATTATGTCTATCCATGTAAGACTACAAAAGTTACCATTAGAATTGTCTGTGCTTATAAAATACCAACATTTTCTTTTACTGTTATATACTCATTAACACCAGTCTGCGACGAGTTACATATAATCATAGGCACTTCAAAGGCTTTAAAAGACTTTTACAACTTAAACGCATTTTTAAAGAACAAAAATTTAAACCCCTACTTGTACCTTCAAATTGCAAATAATTAACAAATACAGTGGCCATAGAAATCTGCAGCAACTTCTCAAAATACTGTTAGAGTCTTTGGGTTTGCTTAGATTTGTCAGTAGCTTACTCCAAATCTTCCTTACAGGAGATTTGTTTAGTAAGAACACGACTATACAGTTTGTAGTAATAATCCAATTTTACACATTAATTTGCTGTTACAAATCTCACTGAAGCTACAGGTACGCTGAGAAACAATGCAAAGTGTAAAATTGATATTCTGACACTTAAATTTATACAAAGTGGAGGTTAAAGTTTACATAGTTGAAAAATTACATTTACACTAAAAGTTACTGTTATCTGAATTATCTGAAGACAAATTGCACCATGACAACTACAAAAAGGCATTTTTTTGGAAACAGATAAATTAATGAAATAAAATCTAACTTGTAAGATCAATCTGAGACATGCCAACAAAAATTAAACAACTTTCATTGAACCATAGGATAAAACAATAATTTTCATTATTTTATATTTATGCATAAAGTTTTAAAAATGATTCAGTGAACATCAATGTTTTTATAAAATAATGCTTTGCCACTGTTATTCACAGAACACTGCAAATGTTAAGTTTTAATTTTACATTTTTAAAGGAATACATGAAAAGTTTTAAATACAATGGGATTTTATCATAAAGGTGCCATAATGGCTCTTTAATGAAAAAAAAAAAAAATCTTCATTATTCTATGCAAAAGCTTTATTTAAAAAAGTTCAGTGATCTCATAAATAGAGACACTAAATAGGAATTTTATGCATAAAACTCCTTAGTAGGTGCCTTTTGATAGGCAGCACAGGATGGTTTACGTTCACCAAGGTCGTAACTGCCTTCATCCTTCTTTCTCATGCGATATACCAGCAGCAGGATAAGGAAGATTGCGAAAAGAAAACCGATAACTCCACCAGCAATAACAGCTGTAATCAAAGAAACAAAGATTCACAATATGCCATAAAAAAAAGTTTAACACCATGTTTCTTTTTCATCTCACACAATGAGTTTGCCATTATTTTCAAATTGCAGAAAAGGCCTCCCATTATGCAACTGTCTTGATTATTAGTATCCTGAAATATATTCTCAGAAAGCCTGTCTGTGTTTATGAAGGCAATCATTTAAAAGGACATTCCACCTACAAGTCAACATCCAACAACCCACAGTACTAAAAAGGTTATCAAAAATTTTCCAAAACCTCAATTAAGAAAGCCGCCAATACTGCCAGAGCATAAAGTTGTCTTAATTCATAATAATAACATTTCTTTCAAACTCATTTTTCAACAGTTAACATTTTCAGCCTTAAAAGAACTATTTTGTTACACTAGCCAAGAAATGGGATTTCCCTTTTCTCCATCAGTTTTCACTCTGACTCTAGACTGAAATTAATTTCCTGTTGATGAGTAATAGGAGAGAACATTTCATGTACCTGTAGGAACAGAGGCATTGCATTCATCATGCACTAGCGAGTGTGTAGAAAGTATCAACTCTAACTAGACTTCAAGAGCAAACCTACATGCTTCCATTGACGTGGGTATTAAGGCTATTTCACATTTGGATGCTCATAGGAAGATGTGGTCCAAACCTGTGTGACTTTCATGAGTCCCAACACCCCCTCTGAGGACATGGGGGAAAAGTATACCTGTAAACACTGTTCTTATGCCAAAAAAACCTCCCATGTAGTGAAAGCATTGGTGGCCAGCCTGTGCCTCCCTGGGTTATGCATGGAAATAGACCCTCTGTATCCTAAGGACCATGCTCCTCCATCCCTCTCCATCCACCCACCCCTGCCATGAGCTCCTCCCAGGCAGTGTCCATCTGCACCAGATGCACCAGATAGCAATGTGCTCTTGGTAGTGTGGGTGAGAAATACATTTATACACTGCAAGCATCAATCCAAATTGCAACTCCCTTTCCGAGCTGTGGAAGCTCTAGATATTAAGCAGGCAGTATTTAACTTGTGGGCGTCAAATCAATTAGCAACAGACTTCGCTATTAATTAACTCCAGAAGATGCCCGTCTCATTCTCATCAAATCAACCACTGGCTACCCGCTATGAAAGTGTTTAAGAATCTACCAAGAAAACACTAATGTTGAGTTTGCATTTTGATACGGATTCCTTCTGTTTTCTGTGGCATTTCGGGTGAGATAGACCTTGGCAAATGCCGCCTCACCTGCCAGAACTTCTGTTCTCTGGAAGAGGTTTTCTGAATGCTTCTCAGTGAACACGTCAGTGTCATCCCCTGGCTCATCACTCTTTTTCTTGGCATCTGTCTCAGGCCTTTCCTCTTTATCGATTTCTTCAGGTGACTGTGGCACAAAAAGGAAAACAGAGCATCGTTTACAGACAGGGCGCACCACAAGTCAGCACAGTCACTGCCCGTCATGGGCAGCCACAAAGCTGTGGCTCTACACACGTACTCCACAATACTGACAAACACAACACACAGGAAGTTTTTTGATCACAGAAAGCTGTGCCAGACATTGTAACTGGATCTATTTGTCATCATGATGTCAGAATGAAAAACACTATCCACAAGTTTAAAACCCCCAAAAGTATATTTAGCAAACAGCTGCTAAATATTGCCAGTGTTTATCAGAATAACAGCCTCTGAATGAAATAACAATTCTGAAATTAACACATCAGGTATGTTATATTCAGAATGCCTTTGAGGGTAACTTAGACAACATTACCTATGGTAGTAGAAGGGAATACTGAAATAGTAAACGGAACCTGGCAAGTGTTCAAACTACAGCCGACCACACAACATTCTCCTTTGAGAAGGGACGTTTCACGTAGAATTTTTTAATAACTCCTTGAGAGATGCAAAAAAGGTACAGCTCAGACCCAAAGGTGTCATGAGAAACTCTTGCATATCATGAGATATTCTTTTTTGCATCTCTTCTTTCATGTGAAATCCAGACATCCCTACAAAGACTTTCTAGTAGGAATGAAACCGAGCAGCTCTGTATTCATTTAAAAGGCTGCAGTAGCATTAAGTAAAGTTTGTGGGGGCTTTTTAATCCATATAAATCAAACAAAGTTAACATCAAGCTATCAATGGGGTACAGTGGAACCATTTTAAATGGTGTTGCTCTCCAGCCACGCACCTTTGTTTGTGCAGGCACCTTGGTCTGCATTTTCACCGTGGTAGTCTCAGCCCTAGATGCATCACTAGTTGTCGGTAACTTTGGAAGTGTTCTGGATGTTGTTATCACTGAACTATCCTCATCTTCTTCAGCACCTGGAGGCAAAAAAGGTGACATTTCACTGACCTGTGAAATTCTTCCAGACCAATTACCTTTTTTATTATGACACTAAGGTAGGGGTGCTTGCACAGCCCACCCTAGGCAAATGGCCTAGATGACAATGCCTGCTAAGATAAAGATGCGAGTGCAAACAGAGTGCCCCAAACTGTCAGGCAGATATTTGCCCCAAGTGATCCCATGAAAGAGGAAGGGAGGCCACCAGCTGGATTAAGCAGTAACCAGGAAATTACCATGATATTTTTGAAACAGAAGGAACCAGCCTGAAAAGAAGTTTGAAAAAAGCATAAACACTTGTAACGGGGGAGAGACCCTGGAGCTAAAGCAGCCGCTGTCAGGGCTGGTGTGACTATCTGACATAGCCCCGCGGCAGCGGGGGCTCTGCCAGGGCTTGGCAGTGCCACCCCCCAACCTCGTGGCTGCTGCCAGCAGCCACCTCTAGCTCTCCACAGGGGAACCCCCGGGACCTGCACCCTGGGGGCACAGGGTCACCTCCTGGGGGTGGCAGGAGGTGGTGGGGCCCCAGTATCACATGGGGCTGGTGGCACCCACATCCCCCACAGCGGAGGACTGTGGGCAGGGGGTCCTGCACACCCAGAGGAGGGGAGCTTGCACACCCCACGCCTGCGAGAGGGATGTGTGTGTGCACACAAGTCTTTGTGAGCCTGTGGCACATGTTGGGATCAGTTACAGAAGGGGGGTTGGAAACTTGTAGTTGCATATGACCATTTTGTAAGTGGCTGGCATTGTGGTTATCTGTTGTATTGCTGATATTGAGCCCCAAACTATAGTTCAATGATCACCAGATAATTACATGTCATAAACAAATCAATCAAAGAACTTCTTTAATCCTCACTTGACTTAAACTACATGAACTGAACAGTTTTTCCCTATAACACACTGCTTCAACAACAAAATCTCTCCTATACAGCAAATCTGTTAAATCCTCAAACATAAAAAACCGAGTAGTTTCTACCCACAGGAAGACTGCTATTATTTTATGTTTCAGTCACTAGGAATTCACATGTTTTTAAACTCCACATAATTCAGAAGCCTTCTTCTTTTGAAATAAAGAGTAAGAGGATAGAAAACTCCCTAAAGATGACCTTAAATTTAATTTCCTCCACATTCAAAGCCCTGCTGGAGTATGAAGGCTCCTTTAGAATAAGATAATGGACATGTCTAATAAATATCCTTTAGTGATACTGGAAGGAAGAAGACACAGACAAGAGACTAAATTATTGCAAGACCTGAAAGAGAAAAAGAATCAACCTCTTCTTGGACCACTCCTTACGAATCTCAATGTGTTCCGCTCATTACAGACACCGGTTACCCAAGTAACCATTGGGCAATAAATCCAGCAAATGTGCATAAGAGTAATTCCTAACAAATAAAAATATATCCTCTAACTGCAGAATGGTATGACTCACTCATTCCAAACTGACCTTTTATCTTATTTTTGTAGTGAAAGAAAACAGGCTGAAAATACGAGCGCAATAGCAAAGTTTTGAACTCACAGTCAAGAATTATATACATTTGGCATTGAAAGGAAGGGCGTTAACAAGACAATAACTAAAACAACTTCTGTACTGTAGAAAAGAATATTTGGAATCATTAAAAAAAGTACTACATTAAAGCTACCGGCACACAATAATACTGGAAAAACCTTCAGAGATACCAAAATTACAGTGCAACCTCCAGAATAAAGACCTCACAACAAGAATTAGGTATTTTCCTGAAAGCTACTCAAAGATCAAAAAACCAACATCGTTCTTCAAAACAGAGGTGAGGAAAAGCATCCAACAGGAAAAATTTTCTGGCTTTGCCTCAAGAGTTTTCTTTGAGAAATAAGGGCCCAAAGGATAGCTCGGCCTGCTTTACCTTCCAAAGTTCCTCCAAATTACACAAGACTTTCACAGTCAAGGAAATTAAAATTGATGATCAGATTAGAGATCTGATGAAACACACTTTGAGAGTACAGAACTTTATTTTCTTCTTTTTATGAAATGATAAGTCCCATTTAATCACAACTGCTCCTCCAAATCCTTAAATGCCACTTTCGCTTTAGGCCATGGTTGTGTCTGCCAGATAAAATGGTGAACATGAAAGGTCTGAACCTCTCTCGCTATGGAGGATGCAGATCTCCAGTCTCTCGACAACTGGGTGACTAATCTAGCTCCTGGACTAGTTGCTAGATTTGCACCAGAGGTACCCAACTCCTCTTCCACACGGCCTCAGGTAAGTCCTGACAATCCCCAAAACACCTGGGCACCTATCATTTAGGCCTGACTCAGGTACTGGCTCAGACACTTCCCTATGGTTCCTGCTTTCTAATTAGCTTTATCTAGACAGGTCTCTGCTTGGCTCGGAGTAGGTCTAAACAAGGGGAAGGCATTTCCTTTGCTAAACAGAGTAGTATTCTCAGAATAACCCATAAATAGGACTGAAGGATCAAAAAAACCTCCCTAATGCTCTCCAGAACATAGCATTAGCATTTTATATAGTATCATGTTCCCTAAAAGGTAAAAAAAAGAGAACCACTCTCCTCCCTGAATCTAAATAGGACAGGAAAGAAGAAACCTACAGAGTGTCATGAGCGTAATTTCCAGCTAGGTTCTTAAGAGGAATACTGTGAAATGGTTGGAGTATGAGAGCTTACTTCTTCCTTTTGAAAATATCACTGTCTCTTTAGAAGGTTTCTGGAATTGGCCAGTTTGGGTGATGGTGCTGGGTATTAACTGCCTTGAGTCACTCTACAAGTAGATATTGCCCTCTTAGTGAGGCCACCACAAGAACCCTGCAGTAATTAAACCCATAGCCATCTCTGTGATATAGAATTGAGAGCTCTCAACCACCACACACTGTTTTTTATCCACTGCAACTTCTTCAGGTTGCCCAACTGCTATCTTCATAGTGGTCAAAATAGCTCCAGATTGTGCTGTAGTATTGGAAATATCTAGTATAGCCCTCAGTGATGTGTCTATTAGCTGCTCCTTGGATGATGGGAATGCAAATGCTCCTTCACACTTTTGATGCTTGACGAAAGTTGTCAGGAAATCAAGACTGTGCCAGCTTAAATTATTGTACACTACAAAAAAGCCCACAGTAGTTAGCACTCTTACTTGCAAAGTAGTGAGTGATTAACTCTTCCTACCAAACAAATCCAATCATTTCATCCTATCTTTTGGCATCATGTTTGTTTGCTGTTGCACATCACACTCGGGGAGTACTACCACCACAAGCAAACTTGTCATAAGGTGGGCGCACACATACCCACCATCTCTTTCACATCTTCCATCTCTATCATCAATGCAACACATATCAGAATGACACATTTTTAGCTAGCTTATCTCACCCCCACTCACATGAAAAGTCCCCAACGCAACCTTTAATCAACATAGTGTTAGGCAACCAGAGATGACACTGTAAACATAAGACTAGTGCCCTATCAGGGCAGCTGAACTAAATGTGGACAGTGCAAGGATGTCATGTCTCTGATAATTCTCACCTGAGGAGGGAAAAAACCCCAACTAAACTTGAAGAAAGAATAAAAGGAAGAGTCCTAACTGCACTGAAGTATTAGATTCTGTCCAGCACAACAAAAACACACTCTTATACAGTATCAGAGTAGGTTTTTACATTAAAGGGCCTGGAGAACCAGGCAGTCAATGTCATGAAGCATGCTTGGGGCTGGTGTAGCAGATGGACAGAAGAAGCTCTTGCTCCAAGCCAATCTGAAAGGCACTTTCAAGTGGAACTTTAGGAAATGGGAAATGAATACTTGCTGTGTTGCCTGCACCACGGGAGGGGAAGCACACCAGGAGGGGGAGTGTCACCCATCTGGAGTGCCTGCTGGGCACACTGCCACCAGGGCCAGGAGCATCCAGTGTCAGCCATGGCCCTGTGCTGCCTCCTGATCAGCACCTGGGACAGCGCCCATGCCCCCCCCCCCTCCCCCGCCCCCCAGGACCATGGCCCCCCCAGCCATGCCACTGCCTGTCACCCAGCCCCATGCCACACTGCCACTGGACTCTGAAACTGCCTTCCGGCCTTGGAGCATAACTTTGGCTTCCCGTTAGGTCAAGAGCCAAAGCAGATCTGCTCTTGTGTTTCTTGGAGGAGTTCCAACCCCACCACCGTACTTTCCTCCAGAAAGAGTCCCCAGTCACAATATCTGTCTAGGCCTAGTTCATCCCGAGCTAAACTTCTCAACTTGAGCTGCTATTGACTGAGAAGTATTAGGCTGGGGAATAGAAGAAGGGGAAGGAAAAATCTGCATGAGATTCTGATATATATATTGCAGAGACTTGCCTGCCAGAAGTAAGTTAAGAGAAGACAAAAGAACCAGACAGATAGTTTTCCAAAGAACTTGTAGATAAATCTAATAGAGATGGTACCTTTCCTTAACATAAGGGTAGTCACGCTGCTTAGCAGCTACTTCCAGGTACCTGCAAGACCAAGGCTCAGTTAAGATCTTTTATGCCAGAGGAAAAAGCAACAGTAGTTATAAAAGCATTTCAAGTTTTATATAGGCAGGAAAACTATTTTCACTCTTTTATTATTATGCTATATACGAACACTTACACTAAAAAGAGTGATGACAGACTGAGGCATCTCCTCAGAGATGGAGACTGCAAGAAGGAAATCATGGACTAACAAATTCACTACAGACTTTCTGCTTTTGATACAGGACAATCAGGAAGCAGGCACGGTTCCTTTGGAAACTTGGCCAATGGATTCAGACTGAACACTTGGGCAAATGCTCAACAGTAGCTGAATGTACATGAAGAATAAAGAGGCTATGAAAGGAAAGAAAAGAAAAAATCAGAACACCATCACCTTTTTTCCTCCTTACAAAAAGCCCTCAGCAAATGTCTAGTTTGAAATGTGTCATGCTTACAGTGACATTTGTCCATGTTAATGCTGCTTGTAGACCTGCAAGGGCATTAATGGTGGTGCTGACAATTCCTGTTTATCTCCAAAGGCCTGGTGGCAGCTAACAATTTTCATACCAAGGAAAGGAGTCAGCATGTTGTCATCTTGGATCTGTTTGCTTGGAGTGGAATTACACAGCAAGAAAACCACTCTTGTGTGGGAAGGCTCTTCCTGCTAGGATCACTACATCACTGAAGAGAGACACATTCAACATAATATGAGGAAAACTGATCATTGGTACATCTGCAGGACACTTTCTACTTCATAAAATAGGGATAGCAGTAAGTATAGAATGAGCAGGGCAGAGAGGATGCTAATTTGCTTCCCTTTTGAGTTTTTTTCTTACGTGAAAAAAACTAGGCTCAGAGATTGCTCGGAAGATGATTTGAACTGAAGAGTTCTTCCTTTGTTCAAAAGATTTAGATTTTGGTACTGTCACATGAGCCCTTTGGAGGGGCATTCAACTAGTCCCAGTCTACAGTGAGACTTTTCCTGCTTTCTTGCAGGAAAGAGATTGTCAGAGGTAGCATGAGTGTGTGTTACGCACTCCATCTTCCACCCATGGCTCAAGGCTGAGCACAGGAAAAGAGAGAAGAGAAAGCCAAGGTGTTACTTTTGGTGAAGTCTGGATGTAGTTTCTGTCCTTCTGGTTCCACTTTTATCACTGAGATGGTTTAATAAAATCTGAAGCCAGTTCTTGTATAGTCCTTTCCACTTCAAAAGCAGGGTTGCATTTTGAATCATCCATATTAGAAACAGCCAAACTCCACAGAGGGAGGAAATAAAACCAAAACAGACCATTCTCCGTACTGCTATTTATTGTCAGCCTATCTCCTTTCTTGAAGCTTACAAAGTCACCTGAAGACATGACAGAATGAGATGCTAACTGAAAGGGCAATTTTCTCAGGGGTGAGAAATTTCCTTAGACGGTCCTGGTAACTGGATGAAATCACTAAGTAGTTAGGTTGAGTGGTTGTTTGTTGGTTTTTTTTTTTCCAAATGAAGTTAAATTTCCCCTCGAAGCCTACAGCAAGGAGGCCTGATTAAGTCATTGATCACAATGGAACGTCAAATTCCCCCTATGGAGGACTTCCAAAACACAGGGTATTACCCAGGTGCCAGTGACTGATGGGCCTGAATTTGCCTGGCAGCACAATCAGATCTCTGCAGACTTCATTTTAACATATCTTTGAAACTCCAAAAGAAAGGAAAAACAAAAATCCATCCAAAAAATCTCAACTGTGGCTCACAACAGTAACAAAGACAAGGTGCTACAAGAAGGGCTTACCCTTCAAAAATTTACAAGTATATATAAATATCAAAGACAGATTACAAAAAGCGCAATAACAAAAAAATAAGTAACACACTTGGAAAATAAATGGGATTTCCACAACAGCTCAGCAAATGCTCACAACAATAAGGAAATTTCTCTTCCAGAACTACCATAAAATCCTGCACTTAACTTTTAATGGCTGGAGCCTCCCAGCTAGCCTAGAAGACACTCCACAAAGAGGCTTTCTAAAAGAAATTATTAATGAGGTTTCACTGACAGTTTTTTGAAAAATGATGAGCTAGCTACATGCCTCTAATGGTGTTTAAGTCTGAGAAATCAGTATGTTATGTTTATGAATTTCTTTATTCACTATATGGATGTAGTTACCTCAGAGAAAATTGTCATGCTTTTGGCAGTATCTAGACTTCCAAATTTAAAAGAACAACAACAAAAAAGAAGTGGACACCATGTTTATGTCAACCTGAATGCATATAAGAGAAAACAAGTTTGCTGCCGCTATGTTTTCTTACAGACTACTAAATTAGCTTTATGCTATGGGAGAACTAAGCCTCCTCTAATCCTTATTTCTAAACTCCAGAGAGATCTACACAGAAACCAGAGGGACAGCAGAGAGAAAATAGTGCAGTGAAATGATGCAACTAAGGAGTAAGAGAAAAGAGCAGAAAGTTGATATTTAAAACTCAGTCCATAGGGATGCTCAGTGCTCTGTAAATAGAGAGCCAAGCACTCATGGTACGCACTGAAAGTATCATCTCCAACTTATACAGGAAAACTGCACAGCTTTTCCTCAAATAATTGCATTACTTCTTACACTTTTTAAAATAAAATTGTGACATGTTGTCTCACCTGAACCTGACCCAGATGAATAATCATCATCATCAATTGGATAGACGCCTGATGCTTCTTCAACAGAGCTGTTGTCAAGGTATAAATCTTTATCAGAGGTCAAATCTGCTCTCTGGAAAACAGATAAGAGGGAATGGTTAAAAAGATAACAGTTCTCCAGCGTAATAATCTCTCAGTCTTCTCTCCTATTTCCAAAGTTGATGATGGCACACTGAACAGTTTATACTTCCAGTTTATGCAAGGCATTTGTCTAAGATGTTAAAGAAATTTGTAAAAATTACAGCATAAAAAAAAATCCAAGGCTGCACAATGAAAACTAAGAAACCACCCAATCTTTAGGAAGCAAGCCCCCTTCAAATCACTCTTCATCTCATTAAATGCATGAATGAATAAATGGGATTTGCAATATACTCTGCAGAGCTTCTGTAACAAGAAAGAAGCAAATCCCGGGATTGAAGCCCTCTGTCAGGATCTCAAATACACATATCTATAGGCTGTCATGTGAGGTCTGTCATTTGATCTCAAATGGGAAGCAACAAGAGCACGCATCAAAAACCATCTCAGAGGTATATCGAGCCAAACCTCACGAAACTCTTTACAAGTTAGAATGAACAACTGGGACTACAGAATACAAATGTTTCCAAGACAGTGCTGTTGATTAAGGATTATGACATTTCCTGCCAGATCAGACAGCATATCTCCAAAATTCTGGTCAGGCAAGATGCTCCAATTCCTAAATGAACATTATTCTCATCCTAAATCCAAAACATAGCACTATACGAGCTACTAAGAAGAAAATGAACTTTATTCCAGCCAAAACCAGGACTTCCTTATGGGAGCCATGTACTGATGACTGAGAAGGTACCTGCTGCTATTACTACTATTACTTTTACCAGCATTTCTGTGAATGCCCATTTGCCACGACTTGTTGAAAAAGTATGGCAGTTGCAAATGGAGTTTTAAGTCAAAAAGCCAAATATCAAAACGCTATACCAAAATATATCTGTTCTGTATCTCATATAAGCACCCAAACCTGCTGCTCTGTGTCCTAAGGGTTTCCATCTTACTTTTTACTGCATGGCATTGATTGCCCATCTTATGCTACCCAACATTCACTGTAGCTTTCCTAAAGCGGTACCAAACTGTGAAAGGGGTAACTCCTGTATGGAAAGACCCACATCTGACTTTCTGAGGCAAATTTTTTCCCAGAGGTCTAAAAAATATTGTTGAAGACATTTGTGCCTTTTTTTTTAGGAGGTTTTTGTCAACAGATTCCTGTTCTAAGCTTCTTCATGGCAGAAAACCACTCTTCAGTTTGATCTACAATAAAAAATGATTCTTCATGGAAAGCAGAAAGGCCATCCTGAGTATTTCAGGGTAAAAAACCCTTTGTACTGGGGGTACCTAACACTTCTCTGAACAGCTCTGAACTAAAACAGTGTTACGGTGTTTTTCTTCTAGAGAGGAAAAGACAAACAACACAATACCTGGTCAAAGTCTACTCTTACTATGGCAGCTTTTACCTGTGGGATATGTGGGGGAAAAAAAGCCCTGTTTTTAAGACAGGTTTACAAAAAGCCTGCTCTCTGCTGCTGCTGCTAGTTCACACGGTCTGCCTGGAACTGGCTGCAGTCCAAAGCAGAAATTCAAGATGATGTCTGGTCACCATCAAATGACTTAATTCCTTTAAAAGATGTCTCCAAAGGAAGGCCTGAAGTAACTCGGTAGGTGTATAGATGGTATTGTAATTAAGACGCAGCTGAGACTGTTTCCATATAGGAAAACAACTCCCTGTCACAGGACAAATACCTTACTGTTGATCAGGCTGTCACAATGGACCAAACCCCTTCACGCCATTTTACTTTCAGCCACAATTGTGGTACAAAACAGCCCACCCCTCAATATCAGGCAGGAAAAAACAAAACATACTTAAAAGGAAATGCAGGTGGCTGACCATGAGTATAGAAAAGGCATACAATACTCAAAGGATATCAGAGGCAGTAAATGTTACCCAATGCCAAGCTGGGAAAAAATTTGAAGACCTACCTGGAGAAATTTCCTAACAATGGAAATTGCCAATAGCATGTGGCAACAGCTGAGAAACAGCCTGAGTTTGCAAATGTTAGTGAATGAAAACTAGTCTGCATGAGAACAGAAGTATCACACGTCCATGCCCAGAATTTTTAGTGTTGAATAAACATACGAACTTACGAATCAATTTATTCCCTAGGCCATTTCCCACATCTGTCTATATCAGAAGCAAACTTAGCAGAATTCAAAAAACAAACAAAAATCCAAAATATCCCCCTGCTCCAAAACAAACAACCCTGTTTTCTTGCTCTTTCGAGCCTCACAGGACTCGGAGAAGACACAAATGATCCCTGACAGTTCTTCTAAAGATTCAGTTTTTGTAAGACAGCTGAGCAGCTAACCCAACCCAGCCCAAGCTGCAAGCGCCTAGTCAGCCAGGCTCCCTACCATCATATTCACTCCCTTTCTTTCGATGAATTATGGCTTTTCAGCTGCCAAAAGCTCTCATTTCTAGCTATGCTGAGATGTTCTCAAGATTTAAACCAGCTGAAAACAAAGGAACAGAAGTGGAAGAAAAGCCTGCGTAGTTTTCAGCAGCAATTTGAGCATCCATTGTATTTTATTCTGGGGATGCAAAGGATACAATGTGAAAAATTATTTAATATCTAGTATTGTGGATGGCACAACTCCATCAGAATGAGAAAACTATTCCCCACAGTCTTACAGATCCAGTACAATATTTACTGTAGGGAGAAATATATGGTACAGTGAACTCCAAATGCATTCAGATCAGACATCAAGCTCCACCTGAGTAAGATGCTCTGCAGCTTCTCTGGCCACGGCCCCTTGCTTCAGCCTGTTTCCAGTACGAATGATCCTCGTCTAGTAGAACTCAGGCAGGACAGGAGCACCCTCTCAAACCAGAGGCACGAAGAAGCATACTCAAGCTTAAAAATCCCCAAGCATTTGCATAGATAAATGCATTGCACTGTCCCTAAAGAGACTCTTTTGCAAGCTGGCTAATACACTTGGGGTAGGGGCACCCCCTGTACACTCACAGCTTGCATCTCTTTTCCCAGTTGCTCAGAAACATGTAGCTGCCTTAGGCCACTTGGAATGAAAACTGCCTTAAGGTTAAAAATAAAAAGAAAAGCCCAACAGTCAAGCAGAAATGCACAGCCATAAAAAATAATTCTGTGAAGATTAAGCTTAGAAAAATGAGAGACGGTTAATGGAAATAAAAGAATGCTTCATGGTGCTTAAGTAAGTATCAAGCACTGAAGCCAAGCTTTGCAATTTTATGCTAAGTAAAAATAAATTTGATTTGATATTTGCTCTAGAAACGTTTTCTCGCTTGTCAGCTGGGAATCCATGGGGGCCCGTGGACTACTTCCAGGGTGTTCACAAAAGACAAGTTGGAAAAACAAGTCTGTTGTCAGTAGGCTTGGACAGAGAAAGGTCTGTACTAGCACTTCAATATGCTTAGGAGGAAAAATAAAAAAGTTTGCAAATTCCAACTCCACAGATCTATTTTTAGTTATTATGAAGGCCAAATATTTAAGGGACTATTTCCTATGGCTAACAATTGAAATGAGGGCCCTCATGTCACTTTTATGTAACAGCCTTATTTTCAGATCTATTAAAACGGCAGGAACACCAGGCAAGGATGTCTCTGTTATCAGGCCTTTAATCTGGCCCTGAAGCCACAAAAACTGCTCGTTACCTCTTGACAGAGATTGCATTCTCATCCATCATTGTTATCCCACTTACGTTTTTATTCCAAGAATATAATGCTGCAAAATCCTGTGACCTAAATACTTCACATGCTACATGCCAATGATCACTGATTCCTGTCTGGTTATTGACTACACTGGCATAAATCTAAATCTCATGGATGTAGTGTAGATTAGCACCCATTAAGTACTAGATAAAAGATACTCCCATACCAGTAATATGTTGAATTTGAAATCTCAATGTCTTTATTTTACTAAAACTTACATTTTAAATTATTTTTTAATTCAATTAATTTAGATCATCCGGGACATACTTAAAAAAAAAACCTCATTCTGACACTAAATGAGAGAGAAAAAAAAAGCAAAAAAGCTTTTTCTGACTCATCATCTCATGAAAGGCATAAATCATTCATCAAAATTACAATGGCAAAAAATTGAAAACAATCTTCAGACAATAGGAAGGTTGGGAAAGGATGGCGCACTTCATTTAAAAAAAAAAAAAAAGTACAAAGTGCCCGGTCATAGCCATTCCCTTTTCCAGTGCTGCTGTTACAGTCAGTCTTCCCATTACGTGGGGATGATTTAGAAGTAAGACATTAAAGACTTTTGTGCCATGTGGATGAAGCCAAGAAAGCTGGTGTGAGGAGCAGTGGAGAAGTAATGTCTACCATGGCTGTCGTGGCTGTTTGAAACTCAGAAGAGCAATGAGTAACTGACATATGGAAGGAAACATTTTATTACTTACAGATGCACTCAAATTTCTGTTCTCTGCCTTTTTGGGTATATGTATGGGACAGAGAATTTGAGGTTTGCAGCTGGGTTATTAATGGTACATTGCCTCCCTTTTTCCCCAGATGGAAGTCTTTTAGATGTAACCCGTTTAGTATGCACAGAACCAGAGACTAATATTTTAAAAGTGATGTTAGATCACAAATATCTAAGCCAGAAGGTTCTGAAAATTTGCAAGCATTACAGCTGTTGATTAGGCAGTGATCCGATATGTAAGAAGGAGAAAGAAAACAGATTTTCCTCTCCTATTAACAGACAGTGCTGTGCTATACATGCTTGTATAAAAGCATGCTCAGCTGGTCAGTCTGAGTTCACTGAAGTGATGCATTCTTCATATACACTACATTTTTGGAAAGCTAACTACCTGAATGCATTCACCTAAAGCCCGAGGGCCATTGCAGACTCCCATTGAAGGCTGGAGAGAAGGCAGTTGTATGATGGAGAAGCTGTATTTCCCTCTAGGCTTCCTGCAAAAGGAACTACAATCTGCCACCCAACAGGAGTTAGTCCTAACAGACTTCAGCATTGCCAGCCTCGAAGCTGGCAGGTATCTTCCTATCATTGTTCACCATTTCTTTGCTTTACCTCATCACACCAGGAAAACTATTCCGCTGGTGAGACTCTCCCATTAAGAGTTCGTTAACCTTGTCCAGGAATAAGAGTCATGATTTTAAACAAAAAAATTCTACAGCGCCAAACTTGAAAATCAGATTTACACCCCAAAGCACTAGGTTTTTGCAGAGAAACGTGCTAACCAAAAGAGCATTCACCTTCCATTTCTCATCGTATTACTGGTACTCAGAGATGAGCCTCTGCCGGCTCTGACAGCACTCATCAGCCTCCTTCAGCTGGCACGTCCCTATGCTGCCCACGTGTACCCTGCTACAACCACATAATTTTGAAGGAGGATTTTACTTTACAAAGCATGTTTGCCACTAGTTGTCTTAGTACAGATGCCTGCCTTTCCTTTCACTGATATGCCCTACAGCTGGGCACAGAAGAAAAGGAGAGAAGTAGTCCCCATTATTTCCTTTCAAGATGGTGGTGGCCATTTTTAAGGACTAGCAGGCCAAAGTCTTCCCAGCAAACCCCACCTCAGTGCACTGTGCCAACTGTGGTGGGGCCTTCAGCAGAAGTGGTGGTGGGAGGCACGGTGGTGGGCAGTTGTGGGATTTTTTGAGAAATAAGATGCTAATAATTAGTGATGTAATTTAACTATAACCATCTAAGCACTCCCCATTTTCTTCCTTGGAGAAACCGTACTGCCTGCACAATGGTGGTGTCAGTGGAGTGGGTACTGGCTGCAGGAAAGCTGCACTACACCATGGTCTGGGTAACTGTGATCACAGCAAAAATATTATTTCCATAACAACAGGCCCCAGATTGAATTTTCCAAGTTTGAGAGCAAGGGTTTCATATAGAAGCCAACATCTGCATTGCTCATTTCCCTCGAATCATTTTGACATGGTTACCATCTCCCAGTTTTACCTCGGAACAGCTTAAAACCCTCCAAGCACTCTCCAACACTGCTGCCTTTCCGTGCCAGTCCTCCTGCTCATCCACGTGCCCAATGCAAAAACCAGCCTCACGATGGGAACTGCCTGGACTAAATTTGCAAAAGCCACCGCCTCCCCCACCGCTGGCTTTGGCCAATTAAATAACAAGCTTTGATCGCGGTGACTCATTCCAGAGAGCTCGTTTCCAAAGGTATTTTTAAAATCTTAGAGGACGTTTGCTGCCCTTCTTCAGATAAGGGTGGAAGAGTAAATCAGCTTTGTACGGGTGTCCCTACTAGTGCTGTTGTAAATCGGGTGTTTGCCCGTGGGGACGGCGCCGGTGCCAGCAGCAGCGCAGCAGGCTGAGATCCTGTCTGGTGCAGTGCAGAGCCACTACCGCGGCTGGAGCACATGCCAGAAAGATTATTCACGCTCCTTGTACCTCATGCAGAAGAACTTCCTGATGCTGCACAAAACTATAGCTTTAGGCCTCCAATCCCTCACGACAGATAAAGAAAGGGTTTGACCGCTCGTGGCTGCCGAGGAAAGGCGGAGAGCCCAAAATAAACACAAGTACTGCAAACTGCTTCTACTACCGCTAGCATTCAACAATAGAGGAGTCTACCAAAAGAGCTGATTTACAGAGATTGCCTCATGTCAGAGCCAAGAGTCAAAATATGCTGGCTTTTAAGATGCGCACAGTCTGTTACGCCAGACTAATTACCAAAACAGAGGCGTATTTGACAGGGACGGCATTAATAAAACAGCTCTTGCTGGTGTCAGGCATTTCAGCAGTCAATGTCATGGCTTGCACTAAAGAAAATACATGGCATCCATGGTGCTCACAGGGAAATGCTCCAAGGCAAAGAGCCCCCTGGGGTAAGGAGACACCAATAAGCCACCACCACGTCAGCTACTGTTCATTTACGGCCACGCACCAAAGAAATTACAGTGCTGCAGTTGATAGATTTAAGTTCGCACTCTTCACAAAGTCATAGAAACTCATGTGCCTGTTTTCTAACAGTCATCTGTGCCTTTAGAAATATTCCCTAATGTGTAATTACATGCCGTATGGTACATTATGTGATAACACAACTTAAAACGATAACAGGAGAACTTGTTCAAGCTTAATTGAAAATGTTTTTCTTCCCATTATAAAGGCTCACAGATCCGTGTAGTGGGTCTTTGGCCTGCTTACAGCTTTGGAGCTGAGGCTTGTCCTGCCTTGTGGAGAAAGATAAACGTCCTCTAAAGTTCTGGCCTATTTGAGGTAAATTCCAATGGAAAAAGCTTCTATCTTTCCACTTCTTTTCAGTCTGTGAAAATTTCCACTTGTGCATCATTTATCTATTAGATGCACGCAGAGACCAAACTTTAGTCTATTAATCTAATCCCTTGTCCAGAAACTTTGTTGCCCAGGGTGGGACAGAGGTTGCTGTATGAAGATGCAGGAGGGAGGCGAGCAAGCAAGGCAGCAAGATCAGCCAGAGCTTTCTATCCTTACACACAAGTATCAACAGCACTATATGTGATGAAGGACAGACCAAACAACTTGTTCAATGCTCTCCAGCTACAACAGATATTTAGTAAATGAACAAAAAGAGATCCTCATCAATTACCCAACAGCCCTCCTAGGCCTCCTAGGCTCAAGCCCATGTGAAGTAGTATTAAAGGACTGCTAGCTGAGCGAGACCATAGTTGGGTCTGCCCCTACAAAAGATGCCTTTATCATCTACCCTGCAGAAGATGCCTACATCTTCATTCAGTTATGCAGAATTTTCTGAAAAAACAAACCTTTACCTCTGTGGATCTCTGCCACCACTATACCCCAGTGAAGAGCAGTTCTTCACCTGGGCAGAGTCTCCTCAGGAGAAGTCCCACAGCCTCATCTCACAACTCAGCAAATAAAACCTACCTGGATCATAGGATATGCAACTACAGCATTTTATTTTCTTTCTCCAGCAATAAAAGTTTCCTGCAGTTCTACAGCAGTTTGTGCTGAAAGCCCACTCTCGAGAGAGGACCAGACCTGTTGGTCCTTCCCCAGACGTACAGCTGAGGACCTGCGTGGTCAGATCACCTCCACACAGGCTACCGGTTAGGACCAGGAGATCTTCCTAATTCAGTGACCACATAAACTTACTCCAACTTAAAAATGGTTACTTAGGAATGACAGAGGGGCAGGGCAAATCTGATATGCCAACCCAAGGAAACAGTACTGCTGTGCTGTTTACATGGACCCCCTGATTTGACACTGTATCACATTCCCTCACTCGGCACCAACAGGTCTTTCTCTCCTTGTACGTGAAACCCAGAACTGAATGCTGCAGTTTAGTTGTCTCTTTTACCTTGAAAACCTCAAGACTGCTTAACAGTCAAGGTACAGTACACAGCAATTCTCATTTCCCACGTAAAAGCAGAAGTTTAATACCAAAGCTTCTCTGGGAATCCCAAAATTAAAAGATTCAAAGCCCTTTCAGCTTTCATGCCAAGCCATCAATTGATGCAAAGAACAGTTTATTCTTCAACTCTGCCTTTGACGTAGGCACGATACAACAGGGAAACTATTTTAGAATGGCTACAGCTGAATCAGCTTCCGAAGCGCTACTCCAGATTGAAATATTAAAGGGCAATGTGCAGGCAAAACAGCATCAGAAGCCAGCAGCCAGCAATGTGCATCACGGACTGATTTATCTCAATTAGCATAGCAATTTTCTGCACGTTTTCCAAAAAGCAGCCATTGGTTTCACCAAAAGTAGGATCAAAACCACCATGCAAATCGTTGTCACAGCTCAAAATGCTAATCAGTTTTTTAAGGACACATCAGGCCATGTGCAGACAGGTTAAATTTAAGGCATAGCCGTGACCAAGAAGTTAAATGTGCTCCTTTGACAATGCTGAATGAAGAGGTTAGCCTGTCTTTGAATCGCCAGTCACAAATCTGACAGTAATGAAGAAGCAGGCAACTTTTGGTATAGAGGTCATAACTACATGTACCTGCCCCAGTCAGTGCTTTTAAATCTAACGCGCACTGGCTCTTCTATGCACACCTTCCCTCTCCTTTCATGCTTTACTGATCCTTTTTCCTAATCAATCAGAAGAACTAACACTTATATTTTCCTCCCTCCTCTTGAGAATGTGGATGAATGATTAAAGCTGCCACGGTAACCTCTTTGGCATGCATGCCAATAACTCCCCACCTAATAGCCTTTCCTCTGCCTCGCTGCCCTGGCCCACTGGTGATTACTGCAATCCCTTGAAGTGGTCAAATTGCAGGGCAGCCCCCATGGAAACCTATTTGGAGCTGTTCGAGCTCATACCAAAGAATGATGTTTTTAATACAGATTGTTCTTTTTAAAGCCCTACAAAAGCAGCTGTAATCAATCGTAGTGGGAGCACTGCAAACCTCCACCAGTTTCAAAAGCCCCATATTGATTCCTTTCCAGTCCGTGGATTTCAACAAAATAACCCCATGTGAGGAACCCAGAATCAACTAATGTGAAATCATTTAAATTAAGATATTTTTGCCATTAGTAGCAAGAATTGGCAGTAAACTGTCTCAGTCAATTACATTCCTTTCGCATAAGCAGGGAAATTACATATAAAACAAGTGTATTATTAAAGTTACATTTAGCACCAATTAAATATTACTAGCAAAGTTTATGTTTGGCAACTGAAGTTTGTCAAAGATGAGGACGAATCAGACTTTACAGCTCAAGGAGTGAGCATTTCCAATCCTCGAATGCGTAAGCTGTTATTCGATAGCGACTTATTGAACAACAAGGTCTGTGAATCTCTCAGTGGACACTTCTGCTTGCCACCTGTAGTCAGAAGACTCATTTATTCAGGTAACTACTTTCAGGTAACTACTTCCAACTTGTTGTGTGGTGGCTGGAAACACAGAGCTAGGGGATCAGTTTGTCCTCTGGCAGGAAAAGCACTAGTAAATCCAAAACTTGGTTAAATTAGGGCAAAAGCCATAATCTCTGAGGCCAAAAGGATAAATGGTACCACTGCTACTCTTTCCACCGGTGTAGTCTTCTCAGACAGAGACAGCAAACACAGAAAGCACTGAGAGACCAGGTACATCCTTGTGAGATACCTCTTCGTATCCCAGATCCCCAAACAGTAAGACAACAAAGATGACTTTATTGCTGTTGCCAGGTGCCAACTCCCACTCATCTCACTGGTCTACAAGATTAAGTTGTTGGATTCGGCACTCTGATCTCGTCTTACTTAACTGAATTTTTGCTACAAAGGCTTGGTGTTCATATCCTCTTTGATGCATACAAAGATAAGAAAGGAGTTTACTTCAGATGGGATAAAACATCACTCTAATAACTTCTACTATAAAAGCAGTTGAGTGAAATCAGAGATACAACGGCTTGTACAGGCTACGTGGCTTCAGGAGCAGTCTTCTGTCTGGTATGCTGCCCTTCAGGCACGACTCCCCTCCTTCCACCAGGGAGAAGGAACTGGTGCATCACCGATGCAAGCCCACCTGACTCCCCAGCCAAAGACAACAGACAGGTTGGGCTGGGGCGGGGGGGGGGGCATGGCACCCTGCCTGCAGCGCCAGCCAACTTCCTAGCCGGGTGGGGCTGAGGCAAGAAGGAAGGGTTTTCCCTCCTGCCCTCCCTCCATCTTTGACTCTCCTGGCGGCTCCCTGGGGCTTGCAGCGCAGCATCATACTGGGCAAGGGAACCAAGGGGACGATTTCTTCTGAAGGCAAATACAGCCCAGGGCTGCATTTGGAAACTAGATGGATATACTGAGCAGAACCACTAAAAGAGAATTTGAACTATATTGTTAGGAATTTCTCCCCACACGGTTTTGCAGCTGCCTGACCTCACCCATATCAACTGCACAGCAAGAGAAAACGAGGCAGAGCCTCGGTGAGGCAGTCTGCTGTGAGCCTCCATACCTGCTCTAGGAGACTTCCGCACACCATAATTATTAACATGCATTCATATTCCTGAGAAGAACCATCTGACATATGTCTGCTCTTAAAAATACCCACAAAAGTACATAGAAAGCATCAAGCTGAAACCGCATAATATAAGGTACACTAAACTAAAAGAGTTACTCCACGAGCAGCGGAAAGGCTGACACCTGATTTTGTACAGAGGTTCCCCTCCTCACCAGAACCCCAGCTCCTGCCCCTTTCCCCTGTGCTACTCCCTCCTTATGAGCTGTGCATGTGGATGTGGCAGAACATGGATCAAACAACTCTGAAGAGGAACATATAGGAATTTCTCAAAATAAAAGTTTCAACTGGAATTACATAAGGGACCATCTTCAAACAGCACATTACAATTTTTTGGTTTAAAGCATGGTCAAAAAGCTGCTGCTTTAACTGAAGGATTAGTGAACTGGTAACATAATCTCTCCCAGTTATCACGATTGGCTACCTTTAATGAAAACTGGCTAAAATAAGCTTCACATTGATTACCTTCAGCTGACGTTTTAAAAATAATGCTACATAAAACTAGAATCAAAATAATTACATTCATAATGAAGGTAGGGATAAATTACACTCTATTTGATAACTTCCCTTGATTTGAAGGATAGCAAGCCAGGTAAGTTGTTTTACAGCATTTTTAACAGTCATAGATCTGACTGAAGAGTAAAATACAACAAAGACTCCTAATGGTATTAAATATCTGTTAACAAAGAACAACCCTTTCTTTCTAGCATTCATACTTTAAATCAGAGTTCTGCTGAAGGGAACAAAGATTTCAGAATTTCTATAGACAAAATCCACATCTTCATAAAACTGTCCCAGCACCATCAATACAAGGTTAGCAGCCCTCTACAATCTTTACTGCCTTATCAACAGTCTTTTGACAAGCTTTTAAAAATCCATATGCCTACAAAACCTCCTGGAGCTGTTACACATTGAGGATTTCACAGCATTATTGACCTGGGCAGCCTCTTTATCCTCAGTAAGTTATTTTAAGCAACTTTCTGCCAGCAAGCAAGTCTCTTTGTTAGGCTTTGTCTGTATTATTGCTAAAGCACTGCTTACAATACAGCACAAAACGGGGCAGTACTAAGCAGAAACGAGAAAGGGGTCTGTCAAGTTCCCTTTTCATTTCTTTTTTTCTCCACTTTCCTGATATGCTTCTAATATCCTGTAGATCACTGCCCTGCTGCCAGGAATCTGGCTACGCACCTAAGCCACCTCCTGAGAGGGGGCAATGTGAATGCACAGCAGACAAAATAGACCAAATCCACATATTTTCCGGACCATGCTATTTAACTTGCACACTTTCTTTTGCCTTGTTGGCACTTACATCTCTCTCTCTCTAATAGAGAAACAGAAGCTAGCAAGTGTATTTACCTACTGAGTAAGAAAACACATTACCTGGCTTAGGAGGTGAGGAAGGGAAAAAGAAAAAGAAAGGTAAATTTCTCATACTTCAAACTCAAAACCCAAACACTCTGCTTTATTCTTAAATCCCGTATCAGATAAAGGTCTTCAGCTTGAGGACCATATTTCTGTGGCATGGTAGGAAAAGCAAACCTCAACTCAACACATATCAGCACACATCAAAAAGCAATCTCATGGTCTTCTGCAGGCTCATGCCTGGAGGTATCAATCGAGAAGGCCAGCGCTAGCGCAGCAGTCTTCCTTGGATTGTACCTTATGAATAGCCACAGTCGAGCAGCCAGATCCATGCTGCTTCTACTTTCTTACTTATCAAAAATATTTACAAGGTGATCCATTTTGGGGAAGCAATTCTTGCACGTCCTTTTACTTTGAAGTTTCATATTCTGAAAGGTTGTGTGGCCAGTGACCCATACTACTCCTTGGTGTCATCAGAATGACTAAGACCTACCCTGTTTTAATCCAAGGGCACACTATAAAATGCACTCAACTGACTCCCCACACAGGCACAGAGAGATTTAGATTTGATAGCAACTTCTGTATCACACTTGATAACTAGACTCTCAGCTGAGGGCCAAGACATACAGAGGAAGCTGCCCTGTGAGAAGGGTAAAAGAAAGAGATTTAAACTGATACAAATTGAGTCCACAAAATCTCTGCTAGTGATATTTTATTTCTGGATGTTGGATCAACTTTCCTATTTCCTTGTAAAACCTGTACCTTGCAGAGTGAATAGAAAGAACAGGTGTTTTCTAAAGTCATCAGTTCAGTAAAGTTTGCAAATACCACAAACCCACCTTCTAAGCAATGTCTTACAGAAGCAACTAATTCAGCACTGGCATGCTACTTAACATGGTTAAGTGTTGGCAAAAATAGTGGACACAATAGATAAGTAACCTGTCAACCCTGAGTTATTCTAGATAAAGCACAAATATATTCCAATTATCTGCACCTTATTTCTGACAGTTCTGCTTCAAAAATACAGCACATAATCTGCTCCATACAGCCGTCAATCAAATGGACAAATTTTCTTAAAGTTTCATTGCAGATATGTCCAAAGCAATTGCACTTTACAAGGCTTTCCCCAGATTAATAACAAAAGTTTAATTCAAACCACAGGTTTTTCTCTGGAAGCAATAAAAAAGGTTGCTACACTGATGGCATTAGAAAGCTGCTTAGTTCCCGTTTCTGTTTGCTTCAGTAAAAGGGTCACTTGGCACTCAGAAATGGAACAAGCAAAAAGGGGTTTCATCAGCCTAAGTGTTACAAATGTTGGCTGCTTAATAGACCTGACCTTGCACAAACCTGCTCACCTCCCTGGGTCCTGGGAGCTTAAAAAAAAAATCCGAGGACAAAGAGGGGAGGTGTAAAGACTCGGCTTAGGGAGACCATACGGCAAGACCTTCAGATCTGCCACAGCAAGACAACACAGAATAGTTTTGCAACATTACTAGTACACTTGCGTATGTATATCTAAGAAAACAGAGCGGTCAAGGACTGTTTCAAATGAGAGCAATGCAACGTGAAGCGACATTTTAACATATGCATCTATACAGGTAGATAGAAGAATGCACCTGTAATGTGGCTTTACTAGAAAGCGCAGAGGAGTTTTCTATCGTGTAATAATATTGTATTTAAGTTCTCAAATCAGACATTTTGATCAAGAATAAACCTCTCCTCACAGGGCAGGGCATGACATGTGTAAATCAGGTTTTCTTACAAACACACATGAGCAAATTAGATCAAGAACTTGTCGATAAATACCATTCTGCAAATAATACAAATGGAGGCAGCTTTTTATGGCATGTTGGGGAAGACAACTATAAGGAGACAATTGCAACATGGTACATCACAGCAAGCAGTATTTGTTTACTCGCTTTGACCAGACAGAAGAGATCAGAAAGATACTTTCATATGCCACTTTCAGGGACAATAATTGAATGAAGGCAGACAATGACCAGGAAGCATTTGAGAACTGAGAAGGTGAAGATCATTCCTGCTGAAAACTCAATTCATGTCTGTAGCTGATGCCTCTTCTTAAAATTCACTCAGAAGTTCATTCGACTTCATAATGACACGATAAACAAAGACCATTAGGCAGAAGAACACGACAGCTACTGTCATTTTGATAAAGCAGAGTCATCAGCTCATTTCATTTCTTTTAAAAAATGAGTCCATACTGGACACATCCCATGAAAACTAATGATACTCATCTGGTGAAACACGTAGCTGCACTTCACTTGTAGAAAAATTGGCTTACCAAGATAAACTGGCACCCCAAGAGTTTGCTGTGCTGAAACTGCTCGCTTAACAGCTGACAGAAACCGAAGGCCCCGGTCCAGCTCCTGGCAGGGGCTGTCCTTCCTCCATTAATTACGTGTGCACACACATAGGCCCGTGCTGCAGTCCCCCAGGGAAGCCTCTGATGGGCTGGGAGAGCAGATTACTACTGGCTTACGGCTCAGATACAGCACGTTATGCAACCGAAAGGCTTAACAAGCCTCCATTTCATTCTTTTAAAATTAGTTTGAAGGGGGGAAAAATGAACGGTTATGAAGAGCAACACCAAAAAAGTGACATAAACCCCCCAAAACACAGCGCAAAGCTGTGGGATAACGCCTCAGTTTTCAATTACCGGGGTGAGGGCAGAGTCAGGAGGCTCTGCCGACAGCCCCACCTGCCACAAAGCCTGCCGGAAAGCCAGGACTCACTCTTTATTTTCTGCTCAAACACTATGTCCTCCATGAGCCTGTTTACAATTTTGAAAAGAAAGACCAGGACACGCTCTGCAAGTCTAATGTTATTGAAATCTGCTTTGGAGGTCACTCCATCTTCTACAGCAGGCCATGGAGCAGGAGGGAGAGGGAAGGGTCTGTCCCACCTGCCCCACGGCCCAGGGCACCGGCAGCCATCAGGGCCCGGGGACGCTGCCGCTCCTCACACAGACCGGCTCGGCGGCCGACGGCTTCGGGCAGGCAGCAAACGGTGCCAGGAGCCAAAGGCGACCCTGCAGGCGAGTCGCGGCCTGCCTTTACAGACAATGCAGCGTTTTCTTCATTACTTTCCCAGTAGGGCCGGTTTGAAGTGGCACACCATTTGCATTCAGAGTGAAAAACCTCATTTTGTCATCGGAAAGCTGAGGAGAAGTTTCCAGTGAGCTGTCCCCGGGCACGCACCCGCTGGACGTTAACTCCTCCCAGCCTGCTTTGTACCAGCTCTGCAGCAAGTCCAGCTAGCACTGACCAGCCAACGGGGCCTGCTTTTTCGAAACCCCATTTTGTGAGGACGAAAGGGGGTTGTGCTGTTCCCCTCTCTGTGCTCATTACAGCCACAATTCAGAGGTAACACAAAATGGAAAGCGCTTGGGTTTGTAACAACTGCAGTCCATCAGCATTTGCTGAAGCAAAGTATAAAAGTGGCACTTTTAAAGATTTGACCACAAAACCTCACTGAGGGACAGGCTGCAATAATACTGCTTTTTTTGTCTTTTTTTTTTTAAACCAATACATGAGATTCAAATAAAGGGATAGTTTGGGATACCTCACACCACCCCTCCACCTTATACTACCTTAGGAAATCAACTTAATATCCTATTATTGATTTATAACCAGTATCCTATATATCCTAAGATATATCTTATCTTATTATCAATTTATAATCAGCCCTATCATTTGAAAGTTAAAGCTCACGTTCACCAAAGGAGTCACTAAGAGGAGCAAGCTTCTCCCTCACTTCCAAGCCTACTCCGCTGGATCGTGCAGCTGAAGGTTTCTGTTTTGCCGGAGAAGGCTGTCATTCATGACATTATGCAGCACTGAAGGAGCCAAACAGATTAAATGGACATCTGCCTTTCTAGTCTGCTATAAAAGTGGTTTAATACCAAGCAGTGTTTAAACAGTAAACCTGTCTGCAATTGCTGCTCTATAATCTGTGAGTAATCAATCAATCTCAACACTGAGCTTCCATTACTGCTTCTCCGCAAGCAGCTGGAAAAATTTCCAGGGCACATACTCCTTGTTTACACCCCAATGCTAAAGAGGAATTAAACACAGATTCAGTTTGTATTCACAGTGATCCTGGCACACGTCAAGTCTCAGGCTTGTATTTTCAAGCAAAGCACAGAAGATACCGTGAAACCTCCAGATATGGCAGCTATTTGCCATGTTACTTCCCCTCTGAATGCATTATTGCAGTAAATACCCTGAGGGCTTGCCAAAGCAAAGCAGAGTATCCCACCAGAGGCCTCATCCTCCCACTCTTTGAAACCTCAGCACCTCAGAAGAAAGCACAGGACGCAGCTGTGGTCCCGTGCTGCCCATGGAGCTTGGCTGCTTTGGCTTGAAGCCATCCCAAGCAACAGCATCAAACTCGACATCTTTTTCAGACTTGTTGCTTGATGTTGTAATGACTGTGGGATTACGACCGTTGTGTTGGGGATTCAAAGGCTTACTTCTTTTAACAACGTAATCTGTGTTGACACGTTTTGGTTAAGATGTAAGTATCCCTCGCTCTCAGAGCTACACAGACCCTGCCAGCAAAAGCTATGCATGCCAGCAGCTGATGTCCCTACTCAAGAAAACTAAAGGTGTTTCCATTTAAGCAGGGGAAGACCAAGAAGGAGACGTGGGCACTCTAGCCCAGGCATGGGATTCAGGTTGGAGCGAGGTCAGAGCTAAAGACAGGTAGCTCTCCCTTGCAACAGGGTCACACCCGGATTACCCCACTTCCCCAGTGGGACATCAACAGGCCCAGGCCATCTCTCTTACATAAGAGATGGCTTCCAGAGTGGATTAATGATGAACCTTTTCATGTTCCTTTATTCTGCCATGCATAGGTTGTTGCACAGTGCTCTCTAACAGTCTAGAAAAGAGGAGGCTGAGGGGAGACCTTATCGCTCTCTACAACTACCTGAAAGGGGGTTGTAGTGAGGTGGGTGTTGGTCTCTTCTGTCAGGTGTCTGGAGATAGGACAAGAGGAAATGGCCTCAAGTTGAGGCAAGGGAGCTTTAGGTTAGATATTAGGAAAATTTTTTTTACTGAGAGGGTTGTCAGGCATTGGAACAGGCTGCCCAGGGAAGTGGTTGAGTCACCATCCCTGGAGGTATTCAAAAAGCGAGTGGACAGGGTACTCCAGGGCATGGTTTAGGGGGCATGGTTAATGGTTGGACTTGATGATCTTGAAGGTCTTTTCCAACCGAAATGATTCTATGATTCTATGATTCTAACATGGTATATAAAGCATATGACTAACATCCATCACCTGCTTGCCCCTTCATCCCCTCCCAAAAGCCAGGATTTCACGTGGGAGAGCCCCTTGCTTTACCTGGAACGGGCGGACAGGTTGTCCCACAAATGCACAAGTTACATCATTCAATTTAGATGTGGCAAAAGTGAAATCAGTTCTCCATAACAGGGATATCAGTCACTGATTTCACACCTCTCAGCTGACAACTAGTTTAAAGGCAGCTCCTGCCCCATGTATTTATTCATCAATACATTCTGAGCTTCCAGCAAGGGCCCAGCATGGCAGCTGGTCAGGACAAGGAGCCCAGCAGAAGGGCACTGCTCCTCGCAGCGCCGGTGCTCAGCTCTGCTGCTGACTGCAACCACCCAACCTCGATGGTGCCTCCTGCATGGGCTGGGGGTTTCAGCTGGCCTGGTGAAAAGTGCCACGGCCTAAAACGTAACATCAGCCTCAGATGAAACGTAAAGTATTTTTCAAATGTTATCTGCACCTACTCCTACTCTCTGTGTCCCTCTCTGCTTGGCACAGGGAGGCAAAGGATCAAAGTGAGTCCCCAAAGAGTCATATGCACATTCCTTTCCCTCTCAATATCTCTGTACAATTAGCATAATCACTACAAATAGACTTCACTTGTAATTTTGAACCCACTGGCCTCATGCTGGATTATCCAATTCAGGGCTTTAATACAGCAGCACTCTCAGATGAGACTAAGAAGATGGAGAGACAGAAAGTCACTGTGTATTTCAAGCACCTAACTTTACTTCAATTCAGAGTAGCTAAATTTAGGACCAAAAGGTCCTTCTACAGATCAATGGAGAGGGGTATACTCCTCCAGAGGGCTGTTCACAGTCCTGATTTTATGTCTGAATTCAGACTCCTCAGTTAACAGTTAACAGCTGAACAGTCCTTCCAACACATGTTAAGCAAGGGGGTCAATCTCTAACTGAAATGGCACCTATAATGTCAGGTTCCAGTAGGTCTGAATGAGTTTTGGAATAAAACAGTAGAAAGGCACATTGCAAAGCCAGCAGATCTTCTGCATTTTCCAAGGGAACAATTACTGTGACAACAGCACATTTACGAGACTCGGAAAGAAACCTCAGTATCTCAGTGCTGCCATAAGATGCACTGAAAAAAAACCCAAACCCCACGACTTCAGGCTGCAGACCCGTATTTTTGCAGCTGACGGTTCCAATAAGAGACCTCTGTTTATTTGTAATGACACCATATAACCCAACCAAGCAGGTGACTCGTCCCTGGACTGGGACAGCCGGGACTCATTTCTCTGGATGCTTTACAAAGGAGGAAAAAAAAAATCAAACGCAGCATAATTCCTGATTGCAGAGTTCTTTCAGCAAGAAGCAGCTGTATTTCTCTGGCCATGTCCAACAGCAGCTATTTCAGCTCTGAAGTATATAAGCACCCAGACATCACCGCCATGCAACTAAATGTGCGGACCTGGCTGTATAGAAAACCACTTCTGCTGTCTAATTAGCACAGTACTATGTGCCAAAAAAATTCTTCCAGGTAAACTTTTTTCCTCTTATGCTGCTTATAGTCGCTTGATGACTGCTATGAAAGTTAGATTGTTCCACACTTGGAGCACTGCAACTCTCTTCCAGTTGTTAATTCTACCCTGGACAGTCATTAAATGAATGGTAACATATATCATCAGATCCTTTCTCAATACCATCCAGGGTGTAGAGGAGAATGCATGCTGAACATAATGCTTTAGAAATAAGATTTTCCACGTGCCTCTTTGAGAAATGGAAACCAAAGGAGTAGCTGCATTACGATACAGTAATCAAAATCCACAAGATATACAACTATTCAAACTGGTGCTATCTCGGAACGACGTAATGGTTTGTAAAACCTGCAGACTGTGTATTTTACTTTATTTTCTCATGCACAATGAGAATGAAGTGTAATCTATTAAGGCTTAAAATGAAACATCCCATATCTATCATGCAATGAGACAGAAACCAGTCAAACCAGTTCAAAATTCACAGTTCTTTTCTATGTAAAAGAGCATTGTATACCTACCAATTACAGAATAGCAGAAAAATTGACCTAAGGCCAACATGTAAATGTGAGATGTGCTTATGTTAAAAAGTGCTTGAAATTGCTGGTAATTATACACCTATTCTACCTACAAACAAAAAGGACCTATTCCCTCAGCATAAGACAGCACTCCAGTTCCTATTCCTGTGTCACCTTCTTCTCTTTCGAGCCAGGCTATTGATAAATGCCCACACAGTATGAAAACCCCCTAAGGATACCTGCATATAATGGACTTACAGACAATGGTGTCCTGGTCAGCAAGATGAAATTACCTTACAGTGGCTTAGAAAACCTTCCGAGAGGGACATATTGTCCTAATGTAATAGGAGGCTGTGGGAACAAACAAGCTGAGAACAAAACAAGACAATTATACAAAAGCAACTTCACAGCTAACATCTGAGAGGCAATTACAGGATATCGGTGTGCTTCCTGGCCCCAAGCTGAAGTACGATCACTGTTCGTCAGCAATAGGGGAAAAGGAAAAGAGAAAAAGCACAAACAAGCATGGAAAATTTAAAACCCATTCCTGGAGAGGCCCAGCTACCCAGAGGGCCAGGCTTAAAGCAAGGGATTCAGCTCCAAAGACACCTACTTTTAGGCAGGCGTTTGCCTTGAGCTCAGTGTCCAAAATCCTATTTTAATCAGTGGAAATCTAGTCAATGCAGCCAGGGGAGCCCTGTTGAGCTTCCTAAACACAGGGATGTAGCACTGCTTGGGATGCCTCAGGCACCCTGCCTTGTCCCCAGCTCCTGCTCCAGATGGACGTGTGCCTCCTGCAGGCCCCGTTGCACCTTCCAGGACTGTGCGAACCTCCCAGTGCTGGAAGGTATCTCAAATGGCACAAAAAGGTAAGATTTTTTTCTTCTCTGTCCCATGCTGGGAGGGCAGGAGCTGCAGGCAGAAGGAGGCTGTCTGCGAATCAGGGACTGGTCTGTGGCATACAAGACAAAGGACCCTGAATGAAGGTTGTGCAGGTGTCTGAAACTTCTGAAACGCTCAGCTTTGTAACCTCAGCACACACTCCCTATACACAGGTATTGAATATAACATGAACGAAGCCTGGCTTATCACCCTTCAGTGACAGGAACTCCTGCACAGCAGGGCAAGCTTTGGAGACAGCTCCAGGGTGTCACCCAACAGGTCTTCTAGAGTCCACTTACCCCACCTAGAAACTCCTAGGATGACAAGGTCCACGCTAAACCTCCAGATGCTTCTCACAACGTCAGATGTCAACACAGACTTCCGTATCCCATGTGTGCAAGACAATTACACCGGATACAAGAACTACAGTCAATAATTTTTTCTCTCAGGTTGCCTTTTTTAAAAATGCCAAGCACAGAAAAAGAAAGTTTCTAAACCTTCAAAGCTAATTTAAATAACCTGTTCCTTGTAGAAGTGAGAAGAACACTAGCATCTTTGTAACACAAATCTATTAGACAATTTTTCTAATAAATAGAAAAGCAAAAACCCCAATCTTTGCCTTCCTCACCACAACTTAAGAGTTGCTTAAACTGGTTCCCCTTGCTGCTGTGGGAAAGACCCTGAGAACCAGCAATAGCTCCTGCACCAGTGAAGGGGCACATCTAAGCTGTGCAGCACCCTGTTGAGCTCTCCTACAGATTACTAAGTTCCATGCATCCCCTGCCACCTCTGACACATCCATGTTGGAGGCTGTGGGAGAGCAGGCTGCTGCAGCAGCCACAGCTTCTTGTGGAAGGGACAATCCTCATCCCCTTTTGCCATGGTGAAATGCTGACAAGGGCATGGTGAAATGCTGACAAGGGCATGGTGAAAAAGAGGGCACCCTTCTCACCAGGCTTGTGCTGTCCTGGCTCTGCAGTGAGAGATCAGCATTTTCATCAGCCCTGGGCTCCACAGCTACACGGAAAACCATTTTCAGTCTTATGCCTGTAGACACAGGCATGGGATTAGAAGATGTCACTTAGTCGTACCTACAGCATAAGAGCTGGAGAAAATATTCTGATTTGGAGCAAGCTTTACTATCATTTCAGTGTACATAGCCCTGACGTGATTTGCACAGATTTACATGTAGCTTTTCAGCAGTTCTCAGCCACATGGTCCCTTTGCAAAACGAAGGCAAGTCTTCAGAGGACATTATAAAGGACTTGCAGGCTGAAATCCTGAACTGGATCTTATATTAGATGGGCAGTTGAAGACAGCAGAGTGAAGCATTACCACCTGCCTGTGTTAAAACACCTGTTGATCTTTTACTTCCAGAGTTTCTCATTGTACATATCACCAGCCATATTTATACAGAGATTAGCAGAAAATCTTGCTTAACATCTCATTCTTTCTGCAAGGCCAGACAGGAAGGATTTGCCTTCCTGGCAAATCCAGGTCCAGGCAGGATTTGCCAAGGCTGATGCATTATTACTGATGTTTCCCTCTTGGCTGGATTAAGCCAGAAATTGGCCAGGCAGAGGAGTTGATAGTAGCTCTCCCCTCCTTGTCATTGATGAAAGCTCCAAATAAAGCTTCCAAAATAGATGCTACTATGACATGTTTAGGGTGTAGGCACACCCCAAAACCTCATAAACCAACAAGAGGGCTTTTGTTCTCTCGACTAAAGGCCAAGCATTTCAGAGCACTCCACTAAAAGCTAACCAGAAAGACTACCTATTTCCTTCCTTCCCAGGCTCTCAAAAACAGTAGCAATGGTATTTGTCTTCAACCATAAATCAGACTGCCTACTAAGACACTGCAGCACAGTATGTAGAATGTAATTTGTACGGCCAGTCAAAAAAAAAAAAAAATGCACGACTGTACTCCATACTGCACTCACTTCTATTAAAAATAGGCATTTTGCTTTACTGCAATAATTCTAAAGGGGATAAAAGGACAATTTTAGAAAAAAAAAAAACCTCTATACATAACACATACACACAAAAAAAAACCCCCTCCCAAAATCCAGCCACCACCAAGGAAGGACAAGTCCCAGATTTTAATTCCTTTATATGCCTGAGGTCTGTGATTAAGTTAAACATAGGAGCAATTAACTTCTGTGCAAGTAACACGTAAGCTTTACTGCATATACAACTAGAAAGCCTTGACAGCTTCCTACAGAACAGGCATTCCCACAGGGGCTTTTAATTTCTTTTAAATACAAGTACCTCTTGTGAGGAACAGAAAACAATACACAAACTCCTCACAACAGCTTGAGGATAACAACACGGGCTGTGGGGGACAGAGGGAGTTTTTTTAATCTTTATCTGGTTTAGAAAACCTGCATATACTTCTGAATTTCCTTGATTTTCACATGAAGCATAGTTGCTGCAATAACAACAGTCACAGATAACTAGAACTCATCAGCAAGCTGCATACTCTATGTATGTTCTATCCTTTCAAGGCAGAAAATATATTCCCAGTTTAAACTTGCTCAATGAGCTCTATTATCTGGGCCTAAAATTTTTTCTGTGTGAAGCGAGACAACATCTCAATGTTTCTCCTGCTTTCAAACACACAGGCAAGATTTATCTGTGTCTTGCTGATACTGCCTTGAACCAGTAGCACTGAATCAAATGTCTTTTACTTTAGGAAGGAATGAGCATTATTTTCAAAATTGATACAGCATAAGTACTATGCATAAATTTAGACTTACTTATTTGGGGGTAACTTTGCCCAATAGCAAAATCCTAAGGCTGCTTCTGACAACAGGAAAAAAAAACCCTTTATTTTGTTGGAACTGCTAACAGAGATGGAACTGCTCTTCAGCATCTGTAATGAAACCCACCTTGTGTGGGTTGAACACACAGCACAGGTAATATTACTGCCCTTGGAAGAAGCAGCCTTCAATTATGGGAACCTGTTTCTAGTCATTACTGATGAGAGAGGAAAAAGAAAAGTTTAGCTAAATTCAGGCTTTAGCATATTCCTCTAAGGTTATAGGTTGCTGAAATGCTGAAGCCAAACCAGAGAGGATTTTTTTCCCCCTCAGAAATAATTAAATCACATTAGAAAAATTAAAAAGAAATTAGAGCAGAGGTAGCCTACGAACCTATCATTTATATTGGACACTAACTGAAAAAGATAGAAAACCAAATAAGTTTAGGAAAACATTAACCTTAATTACACTGTGAAAATCCATGGCCATTAAACAATCATCCACATCTGATACTTACCTTATTATGTGCCTTAAGTAAAACTGAGTACCTAGCTCAAGGGAATCCCTGCTTAAAAATTAAACATAAGTAAACTGAAGCACAATAAGCCTCCATGATTTAAAGGCAATACTCTTAAGTACAGTCATGAAACAAAAGTCGTACTACCGCATCTCATTTGAGATTGTGTTTAGAAAGATACACCATTAGAGGACTGAATCTATTAGCAGAGAATGCAGCAATTCCTGCCAAGCTGTTTGATAGAAACCAGGCACTGATATAACCTAATCTGTACAACTTCCCATTAGCAATACCACTTCCTAAAAGGAAGGTATTAAGGTTGAAGGGCTCTCACAGCAACTACCACAGTTGACTATATAGAGCAAAGCAAATCTAGCAGAATTACTTTTCTAAAAGGTAAAATGGTCATCCTGAGATGTCTTTCCAAATCAGAATTATTTAACGCTTCTTACTAGAGATGGACTTGTAGCATACTATAGAATTTGCAACTAATTTAGTTATTTACTTTTTACATGTGCTCAAATGGGACTTGTTATCCAGTCCCCCTCCTTCTACCTTAGCTCTTGGCCATGCTGAAGGCAACACTGCTGTCACTTCTGGTTTAGATAAAGAGACCTCAGTGCTCACTCAGTGCTGTGGCAAGAAATACTCTGACACAGCGTGGATCTGTATTTTTATCTCTCCACAATCTCATTGAAGACTACAGCTTGCTTTTACACAGCTGAAGTATCAAGTTTTAGCAAGGAGGCCGTAACACTGAGCTCTTAGTACTCACCTCTCTTGAAACCCAGCTTACCAAGAAAAAAATGCTCCCCTCTTATTAGCCTTTTTTTATGAAATAGCTATTCATAGATTCCTGAAATACCTGCAATTCTTTTCTTTCACTGCAAAGTCTTATAAAGCTTAATGAATTGCAGAAACATTATACACTAACGAAGGCAAGATGCTTCAAGAAACAGGAGGAATGCTCATTCAGTATCATACAAGACTGAAAAAAAATGACATAGGAAGTTAATGACATAAAAAAAAAGTATCTTTTATAAAAACTTCCCACAGAATATGTGTAAACGATATAAAACCAGAAAAAATAACTTTATAATGCACACACTTTCTAAAACTGAGCAGTTTAAGGTGATTTATGGGAAGAGAGTAAAAACTATGGGTCTATGGTAAATTACTGTTGTTCCCATATAAACACATCATAAACTATGAATTCTACTTTCCTTGTCAAGTTCTTCAAAAGGCCAGTGAAGCAGGGTGAGGTGACGTGCTAGCAGAAATCCCACACTGCAGATTACACTGTGCTTTCAATCTCACACAACACCTTTTTTGAGGTGAACTCCCTTGGCACATCCAAGAAGAGAGAGGTCCAAAGCTGAAGCTTCACTTGGAAAAGGGGAGGGGAAAAAATTCCTCTGCATATTTTGCTTTTATCAACATTACACAAGCAGGTGTCACACACCTTGAGGGACAAATACAGGTCATATCGACTGCTGGCACCAGCCAAGTCACTGCACCAATACGATTTGGAAACCTGCTCCCCCAAGAGTCACGCACGAAGCACGGCTGCTGGAATTTCAGTCAAGTAAAACAGCTGCCAAAAATAAAACCCACGTTGCCATGTAGCCCACACCAGTTTGTTCTACTTTCCAAGACACCACCCTCCCTCTTCTGCTGGCGAGGCAGCCTCAGGAGGAGACCAGCCCCCCATCACCAAGAACAGACCTGCCCACAGGAGAAGGAGGTACCACAGCGAGCACCTCACACACCCAGGCCACGGTTTGCCATGCCATATGTGAGCATCCAGGTGCAGGTCGTTGCCTGACGGCTACTCCTCAAACAGGAGGAAGGCCTCACTAACAAAGAGCAAAGGAGGTCTCATCACCTGAGCTCTGAGGCTGAAGTGGTATGAGAAAAATGGAGAGAGAAAGAAAGGAAGGAAAGGATATACTAGGGCAGGTGTAATAAAGGTATAATTTCCTGGTATAGCTTCTCCTTAATAAAGTACCTCAAATTTTACAGTAGCAAAAGCCACCTAGTAGCAAAGATGAGTGACATAAAGACCGAGCAACTGCAGAAACAAAATATGATGAATAAAACTGTGATTGCAGAAAGGCAGCTTTTCATCGCTAATACACCCCAAGCGGATAAATTATGGTGAAAGTCCTATTGCATAGAAATTCAGCCACCTGGGAATTCAAACAGTTAGCTGCCAGATTTATTTTTAATCACATTCATCTGCCAGGCCTAACGGCACAGCAGGAAGGATTTGGGTTTGCCAAATCCTCTGGAGCGAAGCAGAACTGACTGTGGGCTTCGGAGGTACAACCTTACTGCACTCACCACAGGGTACGTGCCTACAAATCCTGCCAGCTCCCCAGTCCAGGGGCAGAGCAACTAGCTTCGGAGGAACACAGGAGTAAGTACAGTTTCAAGTGAAGTACTCCACCCCAATAAACTAGACCTCATCTGTGCCTGATCTATATGGGACACACCACCAAAGCTTCTCTGGCAGGAGACAAAGAACAGAATCAGAACTATAAATGACTTCCAGGGATTGTGAGTATGTAAGAACAGAATTAAGGCTTCAGTCCATGTGTCACATGTGGCATCAACTTTGGAGGACTCAACTCTGCAACATCGCTGAGGTTCATATGCACAACCTCTGCACTGCTAGACCCATACCTACACCTTGTACAAGTTGGCCAACTCAACGCTAGACCAAAGGCTACAGCTGCACATTCCCAGGTGCTACAGTGTGATTCCCGCCCTTGCAAACATGCACTGCTTATGCCATGCGGAGTATCCTCAAGCAGGAGCAAGGCAGTGGCCATCCAACAGCCTGGGCTTCAGCCAGGCCTGGGCTGCAGCTCCAGAGACAGGCAAGATGCCATGGGTTCATGCCTACACTGCTTAGCAGTTTGAGTTTGGGACGGGGGTGAGGATTTGGGAGAAGAGCAGGTAACTGACAGTTATCAAGTAAGAAAACAAGAGTGCTTCACAAACAAGACTGCAAGACCTTGGGATGGAAAATATTACTTAACCAAAACGGGGACATGGCACACGTATTGTGCTTCAGTCACACTTAGGAACAACAGGTAACAGAATTACCAGGCAATGACAACCACTGGTTTCCTTCACGTGAGGCACAGAAGAAACATCCTTTCTTCCGGTTAGCATGGTGGAAACTTGTCAAGACTCACAGACTTCTTTCAGTTCCCTCTCTGAAGGGCTGACCAAAATAAGTGAGCCACTTGTACAGGACTCTCTTCTGAAGTTACTCATCTTTTCCACTGAGACAATTCCATGCTTGTCCGCAGTGATTTGCATTCCCCCTCTCAGCTGCATTCCTAACTTTAATTGCCAAACACAGCATATAAACTGCCTTCGGTATATATAATTTGATTCATTTTTTATTTTTTAAAAGAAGCAACAGTTCCTAGGACAAATTTGCAAGGCAGCCAGCTGCCTCTTCTCTGCATTTGTCAGCTCCTCATGCTCAGCCCAGGCTACACAGGCTGCTCCTCCCAGTGCAACACTTGGTGGGTTTTGCTTCCTTCACAGACTTTTTCCTGAGATATGGTACTGAATAAAGCAACCTGTGCAGTGTTAGTCTAAGGGTTCATGCCATTCGGTGCTTATACTGAATTTTGTACCACTCTCTTCTCCCTCCAGAGCACTAAAATTGACTACATTATTTTGTAAGTTCATAAATAAATAAACAAATCTCCAGCAGACAAAAGCATGCTTTGGCCTGTCTTGGATCAATCCAAAACAGTGAAACCACTTTATGGAGCATTTTAACAGAGTCAACAAACCCTCCAAGGAACACACTGGGTCAGTTTTGGCCCAGTGCCCTGCTACTACTTTTGGATTAGAGCTTGCCCACAACACAAACTCTATCACAGTTGCACAAAGTTTTATTTAAAGGTCGACAATCACCAGAAGCTGAAGAGAGCAAAGTGAGGCGATGGATCAGCCACTGTTTAGTGTTATACAACCAAAACACATCTAAGTAAAGTAGAGACTGGGGTTGTCCTAAATTCCAGCAAAATAAAGACCATCATCCAGTAGAGCAAAGCACATGCACTAACAGATGTGGACTCCTGCAACAAGGAATCGCTGCCAGCTCGACCTCTCTCCCTTGATGACTGAAATCCCCAAGCCTTCTGATTTAGCTTGGCTTCAGCTACTGAGGCCACGTGGCCAAGCCATGGCCCCTGGCCCATAGGCAGACCCCAGGCAGTACTCGTCCCACATGGCCATCACACGCCAACGGCAGGGCAGCCAGACCCTTCATCGTGGGAGGAGGAAAGGGTCAGTGAGGCAACCGAGCCAGGACCACGGGGCAGCGTGGGGCTCCCAGCCGTGTGCCCAGCCCACCTGCTCCTCAGCAAGGACACAGCTGGCAGCACAGCTGGGGTGCCTCCAAGCCATGCCAGCCCCCCTCCACCTCTGCAGAGGTGCCACGGGGAGCTGGCGGTGGGGCTCAGGCAGGAGGGCTGCCCACCCCACTGCTGGCACTAGGGACGTACTTGGGAAATTAAGATGGCCACACTTCTCTGAATGGCCTTCTCCCACTGGTTCAAGCATCCACTTAATTTGGGGATTAATTTCCTTAAGCCATAACCATGAAACAGTCAACACTTCTCTGCATCCATCAGAGTCACTGATGGATACCTAGTGTAACCGAAGCACTTTCCCTTCCTAAATAAACAAAGTTCTGCCAAATCTACACCCTATGTGGACACAGAGATACAGCAACAAAACATCTTAGAAGAGGGGTGAAGAGAGCTGCAAGCAAGTAAGGAACTACTTTTTTTAAATTTTTTTTTAAGAATCATTTTGGTGAAGCCTATTAAAAAAGATCTCTTTTGAAAGGCATCATAATGAATGAAAAGTTTTGCATGCTTGTAACTCTGCACCCGTACAGGACAGACTTCAAAGCATTTCCTCTCTTTGCTGAGAAGCCACCTAAACTTCTACCTTTCTCTGACATGCCATATTTACTTTCATTGCTCAATGTTTATTCCTCCATAAATCAAAGCAGTAGAGAAACAGATATGTATGTATCTATTATCAAAACAAGTAACAGGTCAGCTATCTTTGTCATGCTTTCACTCTGTAAAAAACCCAACACCTTTCTGTATTCCCTTTCTACCTGAGATTGTTCCATCCTTCAGTGTCTCCAAAGCTACAGCTTTTTTTTTTGTATGCTGGAGTAAGATCTCAAACCACTGCGACACAAACTTCACTCAAGTTGATGGCATTTGCTCAGAACCAAGAGTAAAAGCAAGAGTATCTCAAATTGCTTAGTGGAAATTAAGAAATGCTCAGAAAATTTTGCTCAGAAGTAGATGAGGAAAAGGATGCTATTAATGAGCTACTTTATGCTGTGCTTCTCAAATATTCAACAGTGAACACCATCTTGATCTCAACTCTGTTTTTGGTGGCAGTAACTAGTAACACTGATGTGATGGAGGGGAAGAAACAAATACTGGTTTGTGGGAAAGAGGGAAGGAAGAAAAATACAACACACAGCATTTATACAGCTTACAAAACTGTTTTTTCCTATACAAATGCAGAACATAATCATGTTCCATAGAGCAATATATTTTCATCCAAAGGATACCAGCAAAGTTGAGCTCTGTTAATTTCTACAACTCTTTGCTTTACATTCAACCAAGACAATATCAGGTTAAGTTTCCCCATAACTTAAGTGGCTGCAAGGTCAGCCTTTACTTCACCAAAAACAGAGGGGTCCCTGCATGCCCCAGCAAGGCTGCCCACGTCATTCTTAGGGCACCCTTCCCACCGGGCACAGGACGGAAGAGCCTGAGCCGGGAACAGGCACGCGAGCGCAGGCACCGCAGCCCCGGCACTGCTGTTCACCCGCGGCACACTCAAAGGAGCCATCACCATTTACTGTGTTGCATGAATGCCTGCTAGCTACGGGATGAATTATGCATTTGGGATAGCACCGGTTTCTATTTTCGCAGCACTGAGATGGCCATGTGCAGCTGGAGGACTGAACTCCATTTTCTTCAGAGCAAGTTTGCTGCCTGAGGGCGGGAAAGCGGCTCATGCTATAAGACAAGAATCTTTTCACTTTGTTACCAGAGTTTCTAATTTAATGTAACTGGGGTAATGGGTAGCCAATTTTAAGCGGTGTTTTGGTTTAAATATTAACTCTGGTGGTACATAAAGCTTCATTCAAAGGGTAAGTCCAGCTGCACAGAGACAGTTTACAAAACAAGTGTTTGCAGTGGAGAACTGCGTTGTAATTACACCCTTGAAAGTTACTTTTAATCCTCAAAGTTTTATATGCTATGGTCTCTTTAAAAAAAAAAAATAAAACCTCATGCAGGACACACTGACTGAAAAGGAAATTAATACAGTATCTAGTGTTCCTTATACAAGATTGCTAGGAAGTGTTGACTTTTTTAAATGGTAAAAGCATTTAACTAAATCTGGCTCCATAATCCATGCAGATCATGCTGATGTATGGAAATCCCTGAACTGCTTGGCAATAGAAACTTTACATTTGAAAAAGTAAAGTCTCTAACTTGTTTTGATTCCCCAAGGCAATCCTGCAGCAAACCGCCACTTAATGCATCAGCAAAATACCACTTACCAATCATTTATTTTTAAAAGAGCCAGCAGCATATCCCAAGCTGCTGTTTGAGGCTAGCCTGGTAGGCCATAGCTAATCATGGTAAAATCAGTTAGACTTTGGGGTGGATCTTTTTTTTTGGTGAGTTTTTACATAGTCTGTTGTTTTTTAACAAACCAATACAATTCTGGCCAATTCTTTTTAGCTGCCCCCTGTCCTGCCTTTTTTCTCCCTTGTAACATATGATCCTTTCATATATAAATGGCGTTTTGCCCTTGCCACCAAACAGCCATAATGCATACAGATGAATTATTGTTTTCCCGTTCTGTAGAAAATCTTGCCCCCTCCAACCCAAACTCTAAATGCATTAGCATGACCCACAGTATCCTGGAAAATGGCATCCGTAGGACACCCAGACTTGTCATCCCTGATACTAAAGCTGAACCAGCAATCCCAAATAGTCTAATGCTTTATTTCACTACTGCCTTCCCACTTGCCTTTCCGCAAAGACTGTCTAGTCCTAAAAAAACACCTGTCAATTCTGGATGCTTAAGCTTCACAGATGAGTATATTGACAGTTAAAAGCCTATTTTAAAAAGAAGAATGTGTTCAGAAGCTCAGCTGTGTGACATGCATAATATCCACCTAAATTCCCAAGGAGAAATCACAGCATCGCATGAGTAGATGATCCATTTCAATCCTCCCTGCGAAGCAAATGGATTCACATCTCTAAGAGGATTTGTCCTGGAGAACTGGCCCCTTTCTGAGTGCTGGGAAGTGCAAGATACCCACATCTCCATCCAGACTGGGTGACAGGCACTGAAAAGGGACATTCCAACCGTGGCCAAAAAGCAGCAGGTGGGAAACATCGCTTAATGTAGAACTGTGCAGAGAGGACAAGAGAGAGATGACTTCCCAGCTGAAGCTGCCTCCTGGAGAACCTCATTTATCAGCATGAATGACTGATATTTAGCACCTAATAAATATTTATTAGGTAAAAGCTAAATAAGTTTTAATAGCTTACATAAAACATTAGCTAATTTTCATCATGTAAGTAAGAACGCTATAACCATATGCACTGCAACGCATAACCTTTAACTGGGTTAATTCATATGCTGAAAGCCCTGAATCATAGAGATTTCCAAAGATGAACTGATAAAATACAGGTACTTTACTTCATACATGAGCGGAACAAAGCAGTAACTGATTTGCTGGTGTTGCAGTAGGAGCTAGATATTTCTTACATTACGCTGAATTATTGACATAACAGCCATATCGGTTTGTGTATTTTCACATCAGTTCAGATGTGAAATACCACAAGGGGTATTTGGGTTTTTTCCACCCAAATAGTCAGCTCCAACCTGCCACTCTGCCCCGCTTCTCGTAGTGGAAGCGGTCCTCTGCTTTCACAAGAGCAGCTATAGTAGCAGACACACCGCCACTTCCCCGGATCTTCTTTTTGGAGTCCCTCAAATAAATCACCTTCGCCCTCACCTCTCACAACACTACTTGCAAAACTTGCTTCCTTGACAAAGCACCGGTTTGAAGGAGGTGAGCAGCTCAGGGACTGGTGAGACGAGGCAACCCCTTCACCTCCTGGCACCTCTGCTGGCAGTGACGGTGCTGGGTACCCACTCACGCTCCATCAGTGCTTCGCTTGACTCTTGGGCAGAGTACAGCGAGGAACTGATTGTAGTCACATCCTCCATATAACGAAAGAAACCCAAAACCCAACAAAAACAAAAGTAGAAGGAAACAAAAGTTACAGCAAGTGGGTTTTCTTGAGGGTTTTTCCTCCTTTTCAGGGAAGGCTGCCTCTCTCCCATCTGTTGCTGCAGCCACTTCCAAAGCACGCATAATTTTGTGGAATGGTGTTAGTTGGTTGTGAGCAGTCACAGCATGATTTTCAGCATGTAAAGTCACACTGTGGCTCTTCTCTCCTCTTTCCCTGTCTCTCTCCGTCTGACTTTCTCGATGCCCTCTGTACCCACAGGAGATCAGCAGCAGCAGCAGCAGCGCAGCATTCCTCCATCCCCTCTACCAAATTTTCAGCAAAGGAAAGTTTGACATTTTTCATTAGTTGAGGGCAGACCCCTCCACATCGGAAATACAAACACCCAAATAAGGTCTGTTAGCAACAGTTTCAGCTGAGAGGTAGAAAATGAACAGAAGTTGGTACTCAGCTACCTCTTCCTCCACAGAAAGTGCTGAGACACCACTACTGGAGTTCTGGGCTACTTCATCCCTAACTTGTGCTAATTATACTATAAATCCAGTGCATTTACTGTGCAGCAATCCAGACCATTATCACAGAATTAAAAAGTAATTTTAAATTCCTGAAATATAAAAAAGAAAATACTTGGATTTGACATCTGTGGTGTTTCCAAGACTGCCTGGAATTACAAACACATTAAGGAGGGTATGATGGGACAGATCCATAGATGTTTTCAAAATAAGGTTCCTTACCAAAATACATATTTACTTGTTTGACCATGATGCTGCCAGAAGAGACACACTGTCCTTTCGGAGATTGTCATCCATTTCACAACTTTCCTGAAAATACACTTTCTTATGCTTTTATGAACACCTTAGCATACAAACACCAGCATCAAAAATACAAGAAAACAAACTACGAGTCACAAACCGCCAGTTTCTTAATCATGAGCTGCTTCTCCCAGCATTATTAAAAATAAATCCTGCTCTGCTTGGCATGCCAGCGTATTATTTTAAATAAGTAGGAGGGCTGAAAGAAAGTCGCCCTTCATCTCCCAAACCCCAAGAGAAAATGAAGGAGTTATTTCCAGAGCATGTACTCAGTGCGCATCCAGTGAAGCCTATTCATTTTGGTCAGGCTTCACAAGTCCTGCACCACACCTAATGAACACACTGCCTTCTTCTGATGCCTCTTATGCTGCCAGCAGTAGAGGATTAAAAATAATTATGGAAAAAGAAAACAAAACAGCTCTAAAAAATCCTTATTGGAACAAGTCTCCCTTTAATTTCCTTGGTGCTTGTTCCTTCACCCTTGGAAGAAGCTGTCACCTCATGCAAGAGGTCAGCCTTACAGTTTCAGCCTCTACTTGCATTGTAAGGAAAAAAAACCTCAAGAATTTTGAAAACAGAGGTGCAAGGGATCTCTGCTGCATGACTGGGGACCTGGCACAGCCATCCATCCTCCTGCAAGGGTTCAGGTTAACTAGTCCCCCTGGGAAAGCCTGGATGCAACTGTGACTATCGTGGCTTAGTCTTCTGCTCATGGGAGATTTGTTACTGGGGCACCTCATGCTCCAGACCTTCTAACGAGTAAAAATCATGAGGTACAAAAGCTGTTTCTCAGGTATTCGTCCTTCCTCACTATTGAGCAGTTTCTCTGCTTCAAAATGCGCGTCTTCCAACATGGTCTCTGCACAGCACAGGCTTCGCCCCAGCTAGGTGCGTCTGAGAAAAGACAAAAGGATAAACTAGGTGCTTTGAAATAACCAAGCAACTGCAAGCCAGGAAATACAGAGTTTGTGCTCTACCAATACCTTAACTTTCACCCCATTTCTTTGCCCTGACAGGAGTATCAGCACTGCTCCACACGTACTCTCAACTCTGGAAACATTTCACGTCATTGACCACAAACGAAGTGATAGAGATGTGCTTTTCCATAAGCTGGAGAAGGCTCTTTGGCTGGGGAAAGGGGAGGTTTCCAGTTGCGCTGGCAGCCCGGTGGAACAGGAGGGCTGCATGGAGGGAGTTCATGGTGGGGAAGGAGCCCCTGGCAAATCCTGCAGCTGGAGACTGCCCACCTTCCCTCCTGCTGCAGCTCCACCTGCCTCAGGCTTTTACAGCCATCTCTTAAAATGCACTCAGTGAAACTCCTGGTGCCTTTTATCAGACCTGTGTGAGTCAAGGTTAATCCAGATGATTTTCTGAGTCCTTTCACTCCGTGTTCTTGCCTTTCCTAACCAGAAAGGGGATGTGGCAGTCGGCACGTAACCGCTAAAGCTACACTTTCCGTACAGTGAGGCTCAGCAATTAGAAGATTACTCTTGCCTTTCGCCCCTGCAATTTTTAAGTCTGTCTTTACAGATTCAGGCTCCCCAGTTCAACCTCCCTTTTTCTGATGCTGTCTGTTGCAGCAGACCCTTCCGCAGGGGCCTGGGAAAAGGTTCCTCTGCCTTGAAGGAAACCAGGGCTTTCAGTCCTCTGACTGCTCTGGGAGCAAGCCTCTGGCAATCCAAAAACTAAGCCCAAGACTAGTTTTCTCTAAGCCTGTTAAGGCTTTGTACCAGAGGACCATTCCTAAAACTTCATTCATAGTCCCACAATGAAGTCCAGGACTAGTAATTTCTCGTGGTCTCCATTTATCTTATTCTTTCACATAAACCTCTTCCCCCACACATGCTTGCCCTTCATCACTGGAAACAAACTGCACCCAAAACCCAGCAAGGTATTTTTGTGTTTTTCTGTGGCTAAGACACCCACAGGAGTTTTTGTTTAAAATAAAATAAAATAAAATAAAATCAACTGGTATTATTAGAAGGGAGGTATAGAGCTCAGAGAGGACTTTCATAGCCTGCTCCTCAAACACGCTTCTCCCAAGCAGCACATCAAGGCTGTATCAAGTAGCACCTCCCATTTTTCACTCCTGAGTATCTCAAAGTATGTCAGCTTAAGTAGCCAAAGAAAGAAATGGTTACTTAAGGGCAAGTGTAAATACCTTGGTAGGAGTGGGAGGGAGACAGGTTTCTGTTAACAGGTTGCTCACCATGCAGAGTATGGAGAAGTGAGCATCCAGACAGCAGCTGCTGAGCCACAGATAATCCCCCCAGGCGCACTGGAGCCCACTTTTCCTCTTTCCCCCCCGTGCCACACTCAGCACCTACAGCGGGTGCACAAGCACCCCAGGGAGAAACCGCCTTCCTCCCTGCACTGCTTGCCTTGAAAGAGTTCATTAGCGCATGCGTACGCTTGCACTCTTGGGGTAGCAATACTCAACATTTTCCCCTCCGGTATCCATGGAAAGAGATTAGCACTCCAATATTTCATTAGCCAACAGTGCTAAGTATTCCACCAACTTGTGGAAAGAGTAAAAGCACTGAGGTTAATGTATTTGGTGAGGCTCTGTCGAGCAGTTTGGGATATTTTGTTTCAGTATAGCATAAGGAAAGCAGCTGTCACCTTGATTATAGTGCCCTCAGTAACCTGATACTTCTCCAACTAGTCCTAACTTCAGCAGGCTCCCCCTCCATTTGAGCAAGCACAGTTACTGATCACTTAAACAGTCAAATGGTGATTTGCACAAAAATAAGTTTTGAAGTGATGCTGTAGGTCAGAGGAGGAGCACTGGCTTCATCAGCACCTCACACCCACCATTCCCATCCCTCCCCAGTCTGAGACGAGAATACAAAGGCTTGCAAGAAAACCTGAAGAGCAGGGAAAAATGCCAAGCTGCAAAGTTTGGCTCCACACACTTTCCAAAAAGCAAAGGGGATGAGGGATGCAGTGCTCAAATCATCCACATCTGCTTAAACACTTGGTTCATGTGCTCCAGTGCTGTCAAACAGACACACCTGACAAGTCAAAGATGGAGCTAGTATCCCTGATACAGTGACTCTTTTCCACCCCAGACCAGTCACTGCCAGGTTTTTCCTTGAATTACGGTCTGGCCAAGACATGTCAGCAGTCCAGCATCCCCTCCCCGCCAAGAGCTCTGCCGGTACTTCAGTCACTCCACCGCCTCCTCCCCGCTCCCTCTTTTTCACTGCTGCAAGCTGAGTGAGCAGAAGGATTCCTGAGGGCAGGCAAAGGACCAGAGCAGGCCCAGTTCTTCATCAACCTTTTCTTCTGCTCTTGGATCTTGTACTTGCAACATGAGACTGAAGAGTGGTGCCAGTGCTAAATAAGCTACCTGCCTTGCCTGACAGCACAAAAGCAGCAGGGAGGGGGAAAAAAAAAAATCAGTCTAATGAGGTTGGAAGCACAAGAGATGGCAGAGAAAAAGAGCATAAAGAGCTTAAGATACAAATTACAATTAAGTGCACTATAGTTACCATGTACTGCGCAGTATTGCTCAGAAATACCGTTAGCACAAGTCAAAAAACCCACACTGAACAAAAAGCGACATTTCTGGTAGGAAACTGGTAGTCTTACACCACCGCTGCGGTGATAATGGCATGAGAAAACAGACAAGTGACAGGTTAGACAGAATTTAAAAGCTCTCAGTTCAGGTTGCTTTGTTTGTTTTTGTCTTCTGATAAAAACAGCCTACACCTACACAGACAATAACACAGAGCACTACCCATCTCTGTAGTACGGTCTATCGTACCACCGTTGAAAAACAGACTTCTTTTTTCCCTATTTTCTTTTGAAGACAAAAGTCCATTAAGACGTAATGTCATTACATCTGCTTTGATTTATCCAAAGGAAAGTCAAAGCACTTACGCTATAAGCTTTAACTGATAAATTTGCATAGCTCTGTGGACAATGTTTTATAAATTAATGATTTATTTCCCTGGAAAAGAAAGAAAACTTTTATTTATAAGCTGCTTCACGTTTTAGAGCTGTTCACTGAAATAGGAGTTAAGCGTAACATGAAGTCTTTACTCGTACACACAGAGCCAGCACTGCACTTCGGGCTTTGCAATTAGTCACAAAAAGACCTAGCAAATAAAAAAAAGTCTTAAGGAAAGCTAATTGACAACTGCAAAGTGCAGGAGAAGGGCCCGCCTCTGCGTAATTGAAGGTCTTTTCTGTTAAGCTGCATGCTATATTTACCACCTGGCTTGTAATGGCTGCTTTTATTCAAATGCTCTGCAGTAAAATATATGCACGTGTAGGGGATGAAGACTTTATCATTGAAACCTTCTGCAACAAATTAGGGGAATGAGGAAGGCTCGCACACTTCCGCAGCAAAATTAGGTCAGGATGCCTTTGAACAGTTCCATCTGAAGGCTGTGCCAGACTTCAGATCAAATACTTTTTAGTGCATTAGACCCAACAGCTTAAGAGATGAACTTCTACACTGCTGATAATTATTACTGGTACTCTGCATTGCTGCCTCCCTCTCCACCTGTGGATAATTATAAATAGCCTACATTTTCCAGTCCCTGACACATGCCACTCGGTTAATAGCACTTCTAAAACCCATCCTTTATAACCATGGGTCACACATTTCAAATATGACGACCACATAACTCCACACAGATTGGGAAATTAAGACTTGCCCCACAGATACTCTTAAGTAAACGCTCCCTGAATATACATGTACAGCTAGACGACATTAGCATCACGGTAATTAATGATGTGAAGTTGTAAAGTGCCAAGTTGGCAATTCAAATGCAAACCTGTCTTTGCCCTGTGGTGCCCATGTACAGCTCTGAACTGTGCGGCCAGGGAGCATCATTGCCACTGGCTCCGTCATCTCCTGCCCTGCTGCAGAACGGTCAGCCCTGGGGCTGATGCTCTCCTCCACACCAGCTGCTGCTCTTAATGGGCTTCAGGGCTATCCCCAAATAAAGCATACTCCAGTAGCCAAGCTGGGAGGGCAGAGGCCAAAGAACTGTCCCCAGATATATAAAGCAGTTAATTATACACCTCTTCCCCGCTCAGCTTTACTGCTCACACCCCAAGGAATGGGCAATAGAACCCAGGAGCCTCCACGTCCAGTCATGTTTGTGTAAAATTTCATTATTAATTTAATCTGTAAATAAACTACAACAATGCCCAAACCCCCAAACTACTTCAATGAGTAAGAGGGGGTTATATAGCCAAAACAGTAACGCTGGGGTCAAATACACCTTTTGTGGAGCTTAACAGCTTAACAAGACTGGTGGTAAGAAAATCGAGGCATTCAAAATTTAAGTCGGTAAAAACTCAGACTTTTCCTTTTTTTTTTTTTTAAGCTCTTAAAAATCACAGCTGAGTTCATTCTAGCAAGCTTGGCTGTTGGGAGGGTTGTTAAGATACACAGAAACATCCACCTCCAGTTTCCTACCGCTCCTTGTTTTGCTCTCCTGTTAGGTGACACTACTAATTGTACAGCTGCTACAGCTAGCTGCCAGAGTCTGCTCTAAGGAGGTTTTCCAATTAGGTTAGCTGAATTAAATAACGAGAGAGAGAAAGAGATTAGCTTTTTCTGTGCATCTCTAGGAAGCCACAGAGAAATCCCCAAAAATACTCTTGCTAATCCTCCCTTAGGACCCCTTCATCTCTGATCACAAATACAGAAATGCCGTGCGAGCTACTCTACTACATGGGAACTGTGCCAGCTCTGACTGTCTGTACAGCCACAATCTTCATGACAAGGGAGCCTACCTACTTTTTTTGAGACTGACAGCGTCTGCCAGAAGAAGTTTTCTCCTCAGTCCTCCTCAGGTTCCTCAAGACAAATACATTTACATATTTAAACCAGTGGAGATAAGATCCTCAGATGTTATGTGAAACAGCAAGAAGTAGCATGGTGAAGAAGTATCACAGAGCCTCCTACCTGTATATTTTTCTGTCATAACCCAAAGCTGTCTAATTCTTCCAGTGCAGATAGAGAAGATCAGAAAAATAAAAAATAAAATGATTGGCACATGACCTCAGTAGCATTACTAAATATTCACAAGCCCAGAAGACTTTTTTAACCCACAGACAAGATTAATGGTTCTCAAAAAAAGTATCAGGAAACCTTCATCACTATTATCTGGCTTTTGGTATATGACAAGTGATGCCACCAGGCAGAAAACCAATTACAGGTGTCCACCAGAAGAGACCTACATCAAGACGCCAAGTCACCAGCTCTTGGTTAAGTGGGAGAGATACGGTCAAGAAAGCAGCATTAGTGAAAGCACAAAACCCCAAACCAGCCAAGGGTAGAATAAGCTTTTCAGGTTGTGAATCACAGTAAGAACAGGAACAAAAGGAACGAAAGGTCATTTCCCCTTTCTAATGCCCTACAGTTACAAAACAGACAAGAAGTGGCATTTTGAACACAGCAATACTATTAAGAGTACTGTCTCAAACCATTTTAGACCAAATGCTCTTGCGTTATCAGGAGCTCAGAAGTTCCCTCCATCCAGCGAGCCCCAGCACGGTGGCACGGGCACACCTCTGCCTCCCCACCCCAGCAGAAACACTATTTATTACTAAGCCTGGGCCTCGCCAAAGGCAAAGAGATGCCCCCTTGCAGAACATAGTCCTGCTCTTCAACAGGGCATGGCTGCTTGGGCTAAACGCCACCAGAGAGAAAAGCATTTCCAATAGGCAGCACGACTGGAGACAGCCAGTCATACACAACTTTTAACGCCCTGTCTCCTCCAGCACCTGTGCGCTTTAAGGAGTTAAGTCTGTTTTTAACAGGTGGCCATAGTACCTACTTTCCTCGTCCTCAAACCCTACACAGTCAGGCCATTAAGCGGCAATGAGGTATCCAAACATTATTCAATAGGTTGGAGATAAGGCTGTTAAATGGTATCGGTATATCTTTTTATAGTCAAGTTTTCAGAGTTGCCACTTCTTCAATGCCCTCATGTCATCCCTCCCCTCTGCATGCCACCAGATGCTCTATGCTGCTCCGCAGGAAGGACCACAGCTCCTACCAGAAGGGCACAAACCATCTCGTAGTTTGCCACAGGGCTTCCTCACCTACCTCATGCTCACTGCCAAACTCTCTGGAAACTTCTGGAGACCTCTGCCACGTTTTCACGCAGCAGACAGACATGTCCACCAAAGCGTTTTGGTCAAAAGGGAGGAAAAGGAAAATTCAATTGGCTCAAGCTGCAACATGGACAGACAATTTCAGCTGAGCCCAGAGTCCATTTGGGTCACAACAGCTCTGGCCAGGTCAGGTACAGACCTATGCTAACCACTATTCCCAGTTTTTCTCTCCAGAACAAAATTTTTCCAACTCATTCACATTTTGCAGCGACGACCATGCCTGTCCCCTTACCACGACTTTCAGGGCAGAGGGAAAGCTGTGCTGGAGAATCAAACCACAAGCACCTGTGGGAGCTCCGGCGGATCAAATCATACTTATGGAGGAAAACAGTTATGAAATTTTTGTATTAAATCACAAGTGAAGAAACAAGAAGAAAACCGTTTGTAAAGACCACCTTCTGTTTAAGGCTTTTTTTCCTGGTAAGGTCAGAGAAGCTGCTCCTCCCACCCTCATTCAGGCCAAGAGAATTATTAAGACAATTTTGAGAGCAATTTTGTTCTGTTTATTTAACCGGGAGTCCTTCTTATGTTCTGCGGGGCATTTCTTCTCCTGACACTTGAAAGACATACTGCCTTTCGTAAAAGATACACACACAAAAGTACATAAAATAAAAATATATGTAAAATAGAGATCTGTGTAGAATAAAGATCTATATAAAATACACATATACACGCAAAGTTTCAAAGACCTTCCAAGCTAGAACTGCAACAGCTGCAGAGAGCTCAGCACTGTATGCTCTGTGGAAGACAGTTTGTATGGGCACTTAATTTCAAACGTACTCCAAAAAGTTTCGTTTCATACCATTTTAGATGTTACATTCAAAAAAATCAGCCTTCACAGATGAGAAATAATCAAAGAGCACATGACTGGAAAATTATAAGCAACTCCACCAAAGACAAGAATTTAGAAGATATACATGGCACTTTAGTGACTTTTCCTATCTACCTCCAGGACTAGTCATCTTTCTTGTTCTACCATGGAGAAAGAGATTTGTGAGTTCCACATGCTACAGATGCTTAAGTCACTAACGATCGTAAAGCATTAATCTTCTAACATTGTATGCTGCCACAGCAGTTCTTGAGAACTTTTCACCTTCTTACAATGAGACACAAGCCAGTTACTAACGTAACCAAAAGTCACACACCCTGTTTGTGGATGCTCCTTCTCCTTGCTGCACAAGCACTTACATTTACTGTGCCTGCACTGCCACCAGTGGCAAGTACCGAGTGCCCCTGAGCTCCCGACTGGAAGGAGATGCAATCCCACAGCCAGGACAGGACCTGGATGTTCTGCAACCCCCCTTCCACAGAAAACTCAGAACCTGGTTTCTCAGCAATGTTATTCTATGCACATCCTTGCTGCAGGAATTATAGACTGTTATTATTTACAGGGCTAAGCCATACCTATTTTCATTTATGCAATGTCACAAATTTATATTCAACGGAAGCTCAATTTTCAGATGTCCCAATGATGGTGCGTTTCCATTACTCTGAACCAGCTTCACCTTTCTGCTTTGCTTTCCTTGCAGGTTTTCATTTTAAATAACAAGAACACCATCAATGTCATGTCTCCGCGCCTGCATATTTGAACGCAGAACTGCACAACACTTGAAAGGGATTCAAAGGGAAAGGCTTTGTGGAGGCTTTCACCTGGTAATCAGTTTAAGTGACACAGTGATTCTGGGATCTCCACAACCAAGCAAGCATGGATAAACAATGCAGCAAAGGAGGAATCTGCCTCCTGGACACCTCTCCTCTCCACAGCCTGCAAGATACGCCATGTATTCAAACGCATTATTAGCCTTCCTCTGCAGACCCCCATCCAAAAAGCAAACAAGACTCAGCTCTTAAAGCCAAAAGAGATCAAGCGAACGGGGCTTGGCTGGTCACAGCTGCACCCTCCAGCTGCTGTGTCCAGCCAGCTGTTCCTACAGATACTGCAGAGTCACCACAGCTGGAATTAATGCAGCTCAGCCCAGAGAAAGAGGAAAGCTTTCTTCTACTTGTATAACTAATGGAGGGACAGAAGCAGACATACCAGAGATGATCCTGGGGAAGGTAGGAGAGATGGAAGACCTAGTTAGGTTATTCATTCATGTGGCAGCACGTACATTACATTTTTTTCTTCTCTCTCGAAACATCCTTAGCCTTGAGGCCACGCCGGCCATGCACCCAACTGCTCCCTGGGAAGTACTTCACTTCCTAGGCTGTATTACTTTAGCAGCACTGTTTCCTACAGCTCTGCGAGACCATTACAGTCACACTTCTGAAATACACTTCAAAAAATAAGGATGGGCCACTTCACACTGATCTGAAAGGTGACAAGTGACCTCCATTAGTGTGGAAGCACCTCTAGAGAAAATTACGCTTTATTATGGTTAATCAAGCAGGAACAAAACATGTCTGACAACATAATATTTAAATACAGACAATACATTCTGGTTGTTAATCTCAATGCTGTTTTCTGAACATTTCAATTCAGTTACTGAGTATACCACAGGCTGTTCGACCTTCTGCAAGTCCCTTTGTCTCCTTACCATTAATAAGAGTACAAAGTATGTATTTATCTTCATGCTCACAACTCAAACACAGCCGAACAGGTTTTTATTTGAACTTTCCTAAATCAATTCACCTTTGGAACAAAAAATTTAGCTTAGAGGGGAGATTTCTGAAGAAGTTGTTTATATATAAACTAAAAATAGTGATTTCAGATTCAGTGTCCAGCTCAGGCTTTAGCTGAGCACAGCTTACGTGACACACTAATAGCCGATCTACAGACAAGGCCAAGTTCTGCAGATTCATCACCGCCCTATTAGTCATTATTTCACTTTAAATGAACCCCCTACTTGAGGCATCAAGAAAAATCATTTGTTCAGCGCAAAAGTACTTGTTGCAAACGGTTGTTAAATGCTGTGTTTTCTCCTACTGCAGTTTTCCAATACTTTTGAGGATTACATGTATTTTGTATTTCTGCCCAAATATCTAGTATGCTTTGAAAGCATCCCTCAGGGCTGAGCTAATCAAGAAAACTACATACGTACAGAGAACTGTCATTATTACAGGGTCAAACACTAATGCAGTCTTTACTCGAGAGATTGCAAATTATACTTCAATGTGAGCAAGAGAAATCTTGTTCCCAAATCACTGAATAGTGCCATGTAACCTATGAATAAATTACTAGTCCTGAAAAGATTATAGATAGCAGTTTATTATCATCTTGTAAGCATGAACTGAAGATAACCAAACAACAAGCCATTCACAGAACAGCCTACAGTAATTCTCTCATGCTTGCTACAACACGGAGAGCAAAGCAACTTGAATGCGGACCAAAAGGCTTGCTCATGACTTGTGCGTCCTCTCTCAAATGCGGCAGCACAGAGGGCATCTTTATGACTTACGTTCAAGTAGGCTCTTACATGGGGCCTCAAATAAGCTTGCCAGTCTCAAACACAACATTTCTGTTAAAAATCATAGTCAGTCAAATCTATTCAGAAGACAAAAGAGCACTTTTCCGTAACTAGACAAGAGCCCTTTGTTCAGTCGTTGAGCCTTACTAAAGCCTGTAATTCTTTGCCATAAGGAAAATGTTTAAACTGGTCAATGGCAAAAGTCAATCTGGTGAGATAACGTAATTAATAAATGCCATCCATATGCCTCTCCTTGATGTTTTATAAAGACAATTGGCCATGAAGAACAGGGCAAATGGAGAGCTCTGCAAACAACTGGCTGCTCTGCAGGGAGCTCAGCTGCTGCAGGCAGGGACGAGCTCTTCTCCAGGCTCAGGACTCCCTGCCAAAACGCCACGTTCCCCACCGAGGATGGCAGGTAGCTCTCCACCATCCTCCCTGGAGACATTAGATCATGGCTGTGTGTTTGACGTGGGGCTTTTCATAACTCGCACCTCTGCTAGCCAAGGAATTAGGCCTTGATCTGGTCATCCTGAGATTGCATTTAAGATTAGGACCACAGAGTTTAGATCCATCAAAACTTCAAACAAACCCAAGGCTTATGGCTCATTCTCTAAAGTCCACCATCTTTATCCCATTAGCTGCAGCAATTGCTTCAAACCTACCACAGAGGTATCATCTGCCCAAGAACCACAATCCCCGTACCCGACTTCAAACCCCAAGATATTTGTCCCGACTTGTTCCTGAAGACAAGGCTCTCATCTACTTCTTCGATAAGGATCTAGAAAAAAATGCAGAGAAAACATCTCTGCACTTTAGGCCTGAGTATTAATTCAGTTCCAGTGCAGACCTCAGGGCTAAGATATTAAAAAGAGAAACTGCTTCAGTGTTTGATCTCGGGTCAAGAATCATCCGTTCTTTAATTTTTGAAAGATAAGCTAACCTGGGAGGGAAACCTGTTCCCAGAAAATGGCTCCCAAGAACATCCAGGTAAGGGGCAGCTTCACTGCAGCACCAGAATCATAATACCCAAGACCAGTGGCAAAACCCAGAGCTCCCCCGAATTTCCAGTGCACGGCAGTGCAGGCAGCTGTTGGATGGGAGCACCCAGATGTTCAGCCAGAGCAAGGGAAGCAGCCATGGCAGATGCTGCTGGCTGATTCCAGGGGCTGCCAAGCCACAAAAAGCAATGGACGAACATTTATTAATTCTACAGTGAGAAGAAAAAGCTCACGTGAGTTGGGGAAGAGTGGAAATAAATCAAGACTAAAAAAGCTTCCTACCTTTCTTTGGAACTTACTTGGCAATGCAGATTTAACATGCTTAGGAGAGACACGCACAGCATATAAATCTGAAACGCCACCTATCTCTTCAGCCCTTCTTCCCTCTTCGCCTCTAATTACTACCTCCAAAGCCTAGCTGCCTTTTTCAAAATAAAACAACATTCCTCCTCTCCAACACACTATCAATTTTCCAAATTCCAAAAGCAAAGTAACCATTAGAAACAAATGCAGGAAAATTACAGCATCATTATTCTAAAATACTAAATACTTCTGAAAAAATATACCAAATATTACCCTTGGATCATCCTTCAATAACTACATTTATGCCAACAAATCAGTGCTTAGATGTGTACAGAAGAAACAGAAAGACCACCCAGTTGATGTTGATGCCCCAGTCCTCTATTTTACTGAAAGCCTAAAAACCAACGCCACGCACAGGCATTGCTGATGTGAAGCAAAGTCTCCAGATTCCAGAAACCTCACAAGGAGAGCTGCGATTAACCTTCTGTTAGGAGAGCAGCACTATAACGCTACGGTACACAGCACAACCTGCTAGCCAGCAAAGTTTCCCAACAGGCGCTTGGGCTTGCAGAGAGGATTAGACCATCACACAAGCTCTGGAAAACCAGTCGTCCCACCGCCACGAACCAGGATGAAACGGAAAGGTTTATCAGCCTCTTCCGAATGGGAGCGGACAAGTACAGCTGGATACTTGGCGCTGCTCTCTAGTGCTATTAAAATCAGCAAGAGCCGACTCCCGCTATCATCAGGACCGGACCCAACCTTTTAAAAGGCACATCAGGCCTTTCACTTACAGAGTTTGCCTTTTCTTTCCAGGGGTTTCATGTCGCTCTCTTTCCCTCTCCTGAAAGCAAACCAGGAACCTTTCAAGGTAGCTAAAAAGCACACTTTTTGCCATTCAGCCAAGCCTGGGTGAATCCTCCATGCCCGCCGGGGTTACCGGACCCCGCTCTAATCTGACGTCTCACCGGGCGCTGCACTGATGGCAGCAAACCACCCCACAAGCCCTGGCTGTGATCCACCAGCTTTGATGTGGGCAACGCTTGCCACCACGCGCAGGTTGGCATGAACAGGTTGGGCTCCCCCTCACCCCCCCTGCATCCCACCCGTGTCCCCAAAGGGCTGCTCCCCCAGGGGAGCTGGCACGGCAGAGCAGAGCCCATCTGCGGCGCGACAGCCCGTGTCAGGGCACACAAAAGCGTGCAGCCAGCACGGACAAACTGCTCCCAGGTTCAGTGGCAGGTCTCATTTCCAGTACATTTTTAACATGGCTCTGACATCTACTTGGCCCACACCAATAAAGAGGTTTGTTGGTTATATGATGCAAACATGGGGAACTCATTGCTTTAGGAAACAGAATCTCCTGCTGTCTTCCCCTCCCACTGCCCAGAAAACTCCTGGATAATTTACTTCATCAGAAACGAGATTTTTACCTTACAGCTTTGCCTAAATAATAAACAGCAGAATCAAACAAAGGGGAAGAAATTCAGAGCTAAACCCACTTGACAGTGCTCTGGAGAGCTAGCAGGGTTTTTTTAAGCATCCATATAAAATTCCTCTTACGACCAGGACAGCCTTCTGCAGAGACAACAGATTTGGTATCTATTTTTTCCCAGAGATGAGTCTACAAAATCCTACCTTAAGGGACCATGTAGCTGCTGCCAGACATAGTGAAAGAAAAAAAAAAGAGGAGGGAAAAAAAATAGAAAAGAAAAAAAACACCCTCCCTTTACTTTTCCAATCTCTCCACAACTTTCTGGCAGCAGCGAGGGTGCTGCACCAGAGCCAGGCAGGCTCCCCCCGCCTCACTCTCCCTCCTGCCCCCTGAACAGCGCTGCCCCGGTACACCCCGACAACCCGCCTCACGCTGCCGCAGCGTGCTCATCCTAAGGCAAAAACCCATAAAACTTAATACTTTACTAATTACTGTGGCAGTTTAATAGTTACTACACCATCAGAGAACTTCGTAATAACAGCATTTCTATAAAATTAAAGTGTATTGTACCTCATTAGCCAAGGCTGTTTCTGCAGTGCAGTTACGCTTAGCGGAAACAGGAGTCGGTGTTCTTCGCTACCCTTTTTTAATTAGTCCTTAAGAAAAGTGTTTTGCAATTGTATCCTTAGAAATCCCTAATGATGAGCCAGATTTCAGGAAGGCTGTGACTGGGCTAATTTATACAATAGCTAGACAACTTCAAAAGTTAACCCAAGCTAGTGACATATTTAGTTCAGTGGAGCGGCTCATTTTAATTGGATTAAATTGTCATGTTTTTTTAATTTCATACTGAAACCTCAATTTATTATTTCCTGGTATTTGCCCAAACACTGCAACAGTGTCACCCGCATGCTTCCCTCAAGACAATCTCAGATCCACCGACGGAAAAGACTAAAACCCTCTCGCCGGCCTTCATGGGCTCCCTGACACGAAAGGGTGGGAGCGCTTCGCCGGAGAGTGGCTTTTCCAGAGGTACAAATCCCGGCAACCGAGTTAATTGCATTAAGCAGAGGTCCCCGGTCAGCAAATACACTTGTGGCTCGGAAAAAGTGTAAACAGCGGCATTATCCCGAGCATCTCGCAGCAAGCCCGTCGGGGAAGGGCTGGCGGGGGCCAGCGGCAGGCTCGGGCTCTGCGGAGCCGGCACCGGCGCCTCCGGGGCTGGGACCAGCGGCTGGCCGGGAGGCGCGCAGCGCTGCGCGCCCGCGCAAGGAGAGGCGCAGCAGCGCGGCGTACCCGAAGGTTCTGGGGAGTCCTGAGCCGCGCAGCCGACGGCAGTTACTGCTTTTTTTTTTTTCCTCTTTTTAGCAACCGGCCGGGAAGGGGTGACTTTGCAAGGAGACGCTCCCGCCTCGCCGCCCGCGGGGCCGGGGGGCCTCGGGCGGCCGCTCGGACGCGGTGCGGCCCGGCGGCTCCCGGTGCTGGGCCGGGACGGCTACAAAGCCCCGCGGGACGCAGCGCCCCGAGGGCTCCCGGACCCAACCCCGCGCCGCCGCGCAGCCCCCCCCTCCTCCGGGACGGCAGGGAAAGAGGCACCGGGGGGGGCTCCGGGGCCGGCAGGCGGCTGGGTCGTCGCGGCAAACTTGGGATGAGGCTCGCTGGAGGGCGGCAGGGTGCTTCGGTTTTTTGGGGCGGTCTCTTTTTTTTTTTTTTTTGGAGGGGGGGTGTTTTCTGTTTGCAGAGCGCTCAGCTATCAACAGATGCCCCCGCAAACCGGTCCGCCGTCCCGGCGGGCGGCGATGCCGCGGGGCGGGGCCGGGGCTGCGCGCCCCGCGCCCGGCAGACGGAGCCGAGGCGGCCGCCCCCGTCCCGTCCCGTCCCGTCCCGTCCCGCCGCGCTCCGCGGGGCTGCCGTCCCCCCGTCCCCCGCGTCCCCGCTCCCCTCCGCCCACCCCGGCACTCACCGGCTGCCCGGAGGCGCAGGCCACGAAGCTGACGGTGAGCGCTAGCCACACGCCCCGCATTATTCCCGCGGAGCCGGCGCGGCGGCCGCCTGGGGCCGGGCACAAAGGAGAAACCGGGGCGGGGGGGGGCGGCGGCGGCGGCGCTCGGCAGCGCCCGGGGGGGCGCGGGGCAGGGCCGCGGGCGCCCTCCGCACCGCCGCGCTCCTTCCGCTCCTCTCCGCGCTCCGCTCCGCTCCGCCGCTGCCCGGCGGGCCCGATGCTGCGCGGCGCTGGGGCGCCCGGGCTGCAGGCTGCGCGCTGCCGGCTCCGCCGCCCTCCCTCCGCCCCGAGTGCGCGGCGGCGGCGGCGCGGCTCCCAGTTAAACCCCGCAGAAATTCCTGCAGGATTACAACACAGATTGGCAGCTCCCCCAGCCAGTGGAAGGAGGCGGCGCGCCGCCGCCGCCGGCTCTCGCCCCTCGCAAATTCAAGCAATTTTCCCCCCCACTCCCCCCCCCCCGCCTCCTCCTCCGCCTCCTCCTCCTCCTCCTCCTCCGCCCCGGTCTCCCCTCTCTCGTCCTCCCCCCCAGTGGAAAACATGAGCAGCGCCGCGGGTCGACGGAGCGAGGGCTGGCCCGGTATAAAAGCGGGGACGTGGAAAGGCTCCCTCTTTTCAAGGGAAATCTGGCCGCTGCCGCGTGTTTTTAGCGCTCTACCTCCGGATTTCGCATCGCTGCTCCGCGCCACCCTCCCGAGTTAGCCTGGGAGGCAGCGTCAAGTGTCGGAAAAAACGGGACGGAGGGGTTAAAAATCACGGGGAGGGGGGGATGCCCCAAAATGCCAGCCCGTTTTGGATCCCCACTTGGCTTTCTGCCCCAAGATTTCATTTTTTTGGACTTTTCTCCCTCAACAGGAAGACTAGAAACTTTTAGAGGTGAGGGGGTGGCGAGTAAGAGGCAGCTGCGATTTGCACCTAGTTGAATGGATCCAGGAGCTATGTCTTCAAAATAAATATTGCAGGAATTGACAGCACCAGGAATGTGTGCTCCAGAAGCCAAAACAAGAAGTCTTGCTATGACTAGTCCATGGTATTTCTCAGCTGGGGAAAATGGTGGTATTGCAGAGCTTAGGAGCCTCAGCCCGATCCGCCTATGCCAGCATGTTTCCACCACTGAACTTGTCCATGTATTACATCAGTCATTGGACATGGGAAAGGAGCAATAACCAAGAAAGCAAAACATATCAGTCTCTCTTACAAATTACCACTTGTGGTTTAATTCAGAAGGCTGCAGGCAGCGTTTTATAGCCCAAGTCAAATGGTCACAAGGACCGTAATGGTCTCTTTTGCTTTAGCAAAACCTATCCCTCTTTAGAGGACCCTGGCCCTGGAGGGGGCAAGAAGATTCAGGTTCTTCCACACCCCTCGCCTTGCTTGCCCTGTGCTCTGTGAGTGCTTCGGCTGACGGGTGGTGTTGAGATCACAATCGTCTTCGGTTCCCACTCTGGTTGCTTTCCTATCAAAACAGGAATGCCATGTAGGAAAATAAAGTGAATTTGGCACAAGCAATCTCTCACCCCACTCATCACTTTCCCAGCCCCTCCCAGGCAAACACACATCCCTGGAGATCCCTGTGCAGTGTGGGTGCAGCAGCTGGCTCTGTGCTGGGAAGCGGCAGGACCCTTGTCCCCAGTGGGGTAGGTGGCCATGCCTGGAGTGCTGTCGCCGCGTGCCACCCAGTCCCAGGAACGTGACACCTCTCAACAGTTAACATGCTTGCTATTTCTAGATCTACCTTTTGGACGTGCTGTGTCATTGATTTTTAGGCTGCATTCCCCACTGAAATCTTATCAGATTTTCAGTGGTCTGCTCCTCGTGCGTGTCACACACAGATTGTATAATATATTCCTTATATTAAACAGATTGTTCAATATAATCCTTCTCCTTCAAAGTATGTTGCAAATATTTAGGACACGATTCTGTGTATCCCCTTCCTAGGGGTGGGACTGCAATCCAACTAAGCAACAATTTCAGCGCTGTTTGATGTGGGTGAGTGAAGTGCAGTGAAGCAAAGGGAGGAAAACTCCGGTTCGGCCAAATCTGTAGGACCTCACATAGGCATGGGGTCTTAAAGGCACCCCCGTCTGCAGGGATGGGAGAGATAAAGAGGTTGCAACTTGCCCCAAGTCAAAGCGGAAACCAGAAATAGCATTCCTTATGCTGGCAGGATCCTTAACAGCAGGAAAACAGAACGCCACATTAGAAACAAATAACATAAAAGAATGAATGTGAAGACAGAGAAGCTGAGTACAGGAAGCATCCTAAGGGTTTTCAGACACCAAGGGGCAGGTGATTTACTACAGTAGGGTATTTTTTTAGCATTCAGACCTTTCAGGCACGTCTTTAACAAATAAACCCAGCTCACATTTTCTTTCATGTTACAATCCATGATTATCAGGGATTTACGTACTTGGTAGAATCTATCAAAGACCAAAATATCATCTGCAACCAGCAAAGGGAAGGCCTTCCTCAGGCAAAGACAATAGCAGCTAATGGGCTCCTCATGGACCATGAGTATCCATATGGGCAGCGCCCATGAAAGACTCGGGCCTAAGACCTGCAAAACCGCCAAATGCCTACGCTCATCCTTAAATCTGTGCAGGGGCAATCTCTGATGGCAAGCATGAAGCTAAGCATGCGCACTAACACTAGAAGGAGCAGAACTGAAGACCAGAAGCCAGACAGATGATTTGGAAAGATAGAAATGAGCATGAGGAGGAAAGACAAGAAAAGAAATAACCCTTGTAGGTCACAGAAATAAAAAAAGATTGTCTTGGGATCCATTCGCTGCCTCCCCACACTCCTGAGCCCTCCAGCTAGGAGCACCATACTGCGGTAGGAGCATTTCCATGCCTGGTCCCATGGAGAACTGCTGTGCTTACCTTGGCTCATAGCCAAGTGCTCCAGCACCGGCTCCTCTTGTCACCCTGATTTTATAGGGACAGAAGCAAGTGGAAAGCCCAGCATGAAGCTGAAACCAAGTGTTTTTAACCCAAAGGAATTATGTAATAAGAACTGCAATGAGAGGGTAATGGAAGCCAGGCGATGAGACAGAGCTGCCAAGAGAAAGCTGCAGGCCTGGGCATTTCTGATGCAGACTGTCAGGCAGCGATCACCGCGCTGCCTTTGTGCCACCCCGACCCCCCCCAGGCCTCCAATGGGCACTGGCCACCCGATCACAACCCCATGATCGAGTCAAACCAGGCTGGACTGGGATTAAGGGACAAACTTCACCGAAGGCCTTTTTTTTTTTACAAAATGTGTCATATGCTGGAAGGATGCGAGAGGACCTCATGTGTAGCATGTGCAATGTAGGTATCAACTACAGAAAAGCCCCAGCTATAACCCAAATGTCCACCAAATTTGAAAATTCAGCTCTGGGTCTCCCCTAGGGGGAAATAAACCTTCTGGATTTGTAGCCTGTGTTCCCAGCTCTGGCTCATTTGCACTGTGCAGTCAAACCACTGAGTGACTTCACACAAACGCAAATATTTCCAAAGCTAGGAGTACTTCAGAGCAGAGATGGGGCTTTGCAGGACGCTTTTAGTGGGATGTGCCGTGGAGTTACTGGTGTTTTAGGGAAGAGTCATGGTTAGAAAGAGATGGGAGCTGTGCAAAAAGCAAGTTTGGAAATCTTGGGAAAAAGATTTCCAGCCTATGGCTGCCAAGGCACCGTTAAGGATAAGTGTGCTTAACAAGTTCCCAAGTGCTTCCCAAGCATTTGTTTCTGCCTAGCCAAGTCCTCCAGGTGACTTCCACAACCAGCAGGGCTAAGGAAAGAGATCTACGTGGGGAGGAGAGCTCCTAATAATGCCATTTCTCCATTAAGATTTGGCCGATAATACAAGGCGTGATTGAGAACACTTGGCCCAAAGCACCAGCGAACACAGCAAAACCCTGAGCCTCACGCTGCAGTCAAGTGGGTGATGAGGTGGCGTTGGCTGGAGCTGATGTTTGTTGTATAAATGATCAGTAGCTGTATTTGTGCCCAGGATGGAATAGCCTTGGCATCACATTCAAAGGTCATAAGAGGTGGCAAATTTTCCCAAATAACTTATTCAAAGAGGAGCAGAACCTGTGAAAAGGAAGAAAGCAGATGACATTAAATCTGTTTGAACCCATGCCGGCAATGATCTGAAATAAACTTGCTAAAATATGTTGGTAGGACACTTCAGAGTGAGATTTATTACTCCCAAATTTTGTGCTTCTAATTTAAGAACAACAGAACTACCCATCTCTTCTTCTATAAAAATGTCTCACTAAATATTTGCAAGTGCAGTCGTGTTCATTTCTGTATTATAGTCTGAATTCAGGGATGTGGTAGATGGGACTGATGCTCATGGGACCATTGAACCACAGGAGATGTGGCAGCAAATTTTGGTAACATGTCACTGAATGGTTCTTTTCTGCATCAGTTCTTAACAGTGCAATTACATGAACATGCATCCTTCTTCCACAGGCTCTTGTTCCAAGGATACCTCTTCTAAGCATCCCCAAAATACCCTGAGACATCTTTGTTTCTCTTTGATTCAAAGGCTTCTGCTATGCAGCTTCTGAATCATAGACTTACGCAGGTTATTTATTTTTTATTCCATCTATCTGTTTATTTTGGTTAGATATGAAATACAAAATATATCTGCACAGAACTGGGTGCTCCCTGATAGCTGAAACAGCAGCATGGCAGGAGCTAAGGGCACCATTGAGCAACCAGCGCTTGTTGTGTCTTCTGTGGCACCACCGGGGCCATACAGCTGGACTGTTTGTGGTTTATAAGGTGGTTTATAATGCCGGGCTTTATATGCATGCAACAGGACGTCTGAGCTTGGCCCACAACTTAGCTGGGCAACAGCTAACAACAGAAAACTTTCAGCAAACAAAATATTTTTGTTCATTTTCTGTGGAAAAGAGTAGTGGGAGGGAGGCAGGTGAAGGATGGTGAAGACCCCATGTTCCTCCCCTGCATAAGGAGCGGTCTGGAAGAAAATAAAACGGAAGAGAAGGGCTGGCATTATGGGCAAAGCACAACAGCAACCTCCTAAGAGATGGTGGGCAGGGTGGAGCAGGCCAGGTGAAGCCTGGAAATGAAGCTGGTTTGTGTTTGTCATTGTGGAACAAAAGGAGTACTGAGGCAAAAGGACACAGAGATAAACCTAGGCTGGGGGCTTCACTCCAGCAATGGCTGCAGAGGGGGATGCTGTAGGCAAGGAGGGATCTGGAGTTATCTGCTGCTCGGTGGGAACGGCATTAGCTGGCTTTCCAGAAGAGTTACGTTCAGAATGTCGTGACCCCTGCCTGGAGGGGGACATCTCAACCAGTCACTCATCCAGATTCAAACGTGGCCTTAACACCTGGCATTAAAGCCCGGCTTTGGCAGCACTCCTAGAGCAGGTCACATTCTCTGCTATTCAGCAAGTCGCTGAAGCTTTTAAATGTAAAATACATGCCTTGCTGATATGAGGGTCTCTTTTCTGGGAGAGATGCCTACCAAGCACCATAAGCAAAGCGAATGACACAATACTGACAGCTAGGACCACCAAAAAATTATGAAGCTTGGCCAAAGAAACATTATATTCCCAGCTTTGGCTCTGGATGTTAACTGCCATAAGAAATTCAGTGTCACTTCGTGCTGGCCTCCTGAACAGGGTAAAATTTACCACTCTGCCATTCTAGCCAAGGCTATTACACTTTCTTTTTTTTTTTATTAGGAGAAAATGTACCTTTAAAATAGAAAAGATAATTCTTTATCGCTGAAAGTTTCATTTAGAGCCATGGTTCAATATTTGCCTGAGACATTTGCGTACCTGCAAGTGTCTCATACGTGATGATCCCTGCAAATGAAATGCATTGTTGATTTAGTTTATTATCCCAAAAGATGATATCATGGTTAAGGTTTGTATGCAGTACATCAGGAGAAAAATACGGAAAGGTTGAATTGAGATAGATTTTTATTCTGCCAGGTATACTGCTGAAGTTAATGAAAGTCAGTTAGTTAGACACACATTTGGCTGCTGTTGCTAACTGAATAATACAAGTAATAACAGAGGCATCTATTCAATTCCTGATGAACATGAGTAATTTCCATTATCTTAAAACGTGTAGGAGTTATGAATTATAGGTGCAGAGATTGCCCAACACTTTTTCATTATTATATCTTGTTGTCAGTTGCTTATACATTTGCCAAAGTTTAATGCATCAAGCTGAAATTTCCTATGCTGGGTATCAGCCTCTGGCTGACTTTATTTGTTTCTTTTTACTTTTGTTTAGCAAGTTTTATCTAGAATGGTGCATCTGTATCCAAGAGCAAGGTTAGGAGAAAGTATGTTATTTTGTCTATGGCAAGCCAAGTTCCTTCAAACATTTCTCTGAGAAGACATTTTACCTCCATGCATGGAAGCAAAGAGCAAAAATTTGGCAAAAGGAGTCAACCAAACACCAAAAATTTGCTTTTCAACACATTTGGGGAATTTTTCCCAAATTTGGACCATGTCTAAGCATTACTGTCTTTGCAGTTTGTGCATGCTTGGTAGAGACTTGTTAAATTCTGACATCTAAAAATCCCATCTAGGTCGGGCATGTTCCAGCTCAGAGCCACAGAAATCTCTCTGCGGTTGGTCTCCAAATAAAAGGACTGTCTGTAGATTTCCTCTCAGCACTTGCGAGACAAGGTCTGCTGTGTGTGCCTGCGCAGCGAGGGGGAAGAGAAGGGAATTTGATTTGCTCATGAAGAAATAAAAAGAGGGGCAGTGGTTGTAAGAGTTGGAGAGAGAGGAGGAAGAGGGGGGATATGGAGAGGCAGCCGCACGGTGGGAGAAGGACAAGAGCGAGGGCGGAGGAAGGCATTGGCACAGAGGGGTGAGTGCCAGGGCATTAGATCCACGGTAGGCGATACCTGCAGGGGCAGCGAGGGAGGAAAGCGGGGCAATGCAGTGCCTAGGGTGGCCAGGAGAAGAAGGGGAGGGAGGCGGTCCTGCCAAAGACGAGATGATAACTGCCCATCATTGGGCAACTGCGTTCTCCTCCAGACCTCGAAATTACCACCACCAGACGTAAGGCTCCACGTTCCTCTGCTGTCAGCAAATAGCAACGGGAAGATGTCTGTCTGCCCCAACACTCTGCATTGGCTGATCAGCATAAATAATAGGCTGTGTAGTGAGAGATAATGTCAGTAAGATCCGTGCAGCGTTTTGTTGCAGAAGTTGAAAGCTACGGAGACAATGACAAAGACGACTGTAATTAAAGATGGTATCATAAGGCATTAGCTGCAAGGACAACCTTAATTCTGATGTTTCTCAACTCCAAGCACTTTGCTTTATAGCTTAAATGTTTTTATAGCAAAGGTTCTCTTAATGTTACTGTTAAAATATAATGCACAACATGTTACACTTGTGTTAACTAATTTCTGTTGTCTGGCGCTGGAAATCTGTACCCATATAAGTAATGCTTGCACACATGAAAAAATCACTGGAATTAATTGCACCACTTACCACCTCCTAACTTATAGGAGTAAACAGATACTGCAGGACTTGCCCATATAATACACTGAGCATGCTAAAGTTAGTCCAGATTTGTGTATAATTGATGAAAGCATTTTAAAACAGTATCTGCTACCTCTTGCCAGCTCATACTTTATTGTTCAGATATAAATAAATAAATATATTTAAAATAAACATATATTCTGACAACAAGTGAGCATCTGTCTATGTCAAGCCTTATCACAGCTATTTGGGTTTTTCGCATTTCTGTTTCTCTCTCTGTTGGTGTTGTTTTTACCTTCTGAGGATGGAACTGGATCCGGAGCCAAAAGAATAAAATAAAGATGTGTCCAGGTCGTACATGTTTCAGGATATTTATTCCAACCTCAGGATATACATCCTGTGAGCATCAAAACAAATTAGTCTGCAGTACAAGGAGAGTCTATGGTCTGACTGTTTCTATGAGAAAATGCAGCTGGACTTTTAATGCTAGAGAAAAAGCTTCGTTTTTGTGTTACAAACTCATCAGGTATGTAGAAGAAGCTGCTTATTAGGGGTGAAGTGAAATAATGACCAGTGTCCCTCAGTGGTTGTGGAGCAGTCCCTGAGGGAAGGCTGACACCCAGATGAGGACAAGAGCCACCACCTACTGCCATGAGACAATGCAGTGTGGGGCTTCCCCTGGCTGGAGCATCCCTCATGTGGGGTTTCTGAAATCAAAGGGTAGCACACATATTCTCAATAATGACCAGCTTTCTAATGATAGTAAAATGGGAATTATGCAGGGCTGCGAGCAAAGGACAAATTCTGAATGAGAGAAGATGAGTTCAAAGAATGTGATTAAATAGTGGTAAGCTTAAGGTCTTAATTCTCCTCACCCACTATGCAAAGCAGGAGTAACTCATTTGTAGTCAGTGAAGCTACAGAGATGTAAAATGGCATCGGAGGAGAATCAGACCATTGTTCTCTGCAAAACTCACTGATAAGACATTAATTACTAAAGAGAAAATGCCATCAAAAGGATTTTAAATGCTTTGCAGAACTCAGGAGACAAACTCATTAAATGCTGTGTCGTACAGGGAATTAGTTCCAAATTTGTGAATGCAGAGAAGGCGAATGCTGCACTACAGATAAATGGATGATCGTTTTGAAAGCCTTCTTTGGAAGGCCTACTTTCTTTCGGAGGGGGAGCCAACCCCACACATTACATCCAGACACGTGAAACAATTCCAGATAAAATAAATCACCCTGAACCTTGGTCCATCTCACACACTGAATCCCAGCCAACTGCAGTTGTTTAAGGTTTGTAAAAGTTCACTGGATGCTGTTTCCTGCCCAGCCTGTCTCCCCTTCCTCCCCTCCACTCCCAGCTCTCGTCCTAGGTCAAGCCAGACTTGGAAGCAGAAAAGCTAAACACCAGTCAGACAGCATCATGTGCGGTCTTTCTAACTGAGCACCCAGTTGAAGTGCTAGTAATCTCAGTGGGCAAAATCACAGCTCCAGGGATATGATAAAATCTATGGTAAAATTCTCATTTGACCTCTCCAAGGGCAAGATTTTACCGTCATCCTCAGGATAATCCCCAGACAGTTTTGCACATCCCAGTTGCTGAGATAGAGTGACCAAGTATTTGAAGCTTCTGATGTCTTTTTGAACAAAAGCCCCAAGCAGTTAACCCTCCATTAAATCCACCACGGAGGAGATGAAGCTTATTAATATACAAGAAAGAACAGCAAAGGAGTTATTGGTGAGAAGTGAAAGCACGGCCATGTCACAGGGGACAGTGCTGCATGCCCCAGCCACCACACATGCCATGTCCTGCTGGGGGACCCTGGCTGCTGAGGCTCCCGGTCCAGCACTATGGACATCTTGAAGGCGCATTTTTGCCCCAGGCATCACCCCAGTAGTGATGACCAGGGTGAGTAATTGCCCCAACTGCCTTTTGCTTTGGGCATGGGCAAAAGCCCTGCGGCAAGATGCTGGGAGTCAGCCTGCTCGAGGCTGAGGTCCACATCTGGCTGTGTGATGGCACGAGGGAAGCACAAAAAGAAGATATGCCTGTCACATGGGCCAGGGGCAAGATGGGGATGCCAGGACAATATGTCCCTAACACATGACCTGTGTGCAACACTGTCCTGTGATCTGATGGGGTGACTGCGTTCCTGTCACAGGGTCTGTGTGAAGGAGTCCTTTTGAATGTCCCCTACATCCCAGCTCCCTCTTGTCACTGTTGTTCAAACCCAGCCACTCGAAGAAGGAGAAGGTTCAGACTACGTCACTGGCGTCGTCGCGTACTGATCACACTTTGGCACTGGTGGCAGGAGCTCAAAAGAATTATTCACAGTCCCTTGAGCTGCCAAAGAAGCCATCCACTGCAGAGCAGCAGGAGTGGTTCCCTGGCTCATGGGGGGACGCGGCTGCTGGGACAGCAATGGCCTTGGCTGCAGGATGCATCCGCCAGGACAGCAGTGTCCTCGGCTGCAGGACTTGCCTTGTCATCCCCATGCAGCCTTAGGCACCTGCAGTTCAGATTCCCCGAGTGACAAGAATAACAGGTACCTAGCCGTGGTCAAAGTGGTTGTGATAACACAGCCTCACTCCTCAAAACAGGGACAACTTGTGCATCGGCTAGGGACTGCCCCCGTTATGTCTCTCAGTGGACGGTACTGCAGCCTCACAGATGTAATTCCCAGCTTGAGTGGCACAGCGAGGCTGTCACCTTTCCCTTGCACATTGGGCTGGATGCTCTTCTGCTACCAGATAGTTCAGAATTCTCCTGCCCCATGTAGTCTTAGCATTTCCATGATTTGGCTGCACTTGGCTGGAGTGTTGTGGCTGTCAATCCTGTGGTATAATTCTGGGCAATAATGCAGATGGTACACCTGCAGATTTTTTGGATCTTTCCTCCTCCAGTCAAGGAGATCAAGTCTGATCAAGTGAGTGTGACCACAGAGGTGTGTGGGCAGAGTCACCAGAGGTGCAAAGCCTTAGGCATAAAAGGGAGAATGACCTGGAGGGTGTCCAGCTGCACAGTTTGAGGAGGGCAGAGGTTTTGGTTGTCCTGTTGCAATGGTAGCGGTAGCTGTGAGCACCCCTGTGCCAGACTGTGTTGCTCACCGGGGTGGCACGTGCCCAGGCTGGCTGGCTGCAGGGGGTTGAGACCATGGGTGGCAGGGAAGTGTATGCCATTGGCTAGAGAGACACACAGCATGAGGTCCTTCAATGTAAGTAGCCACTGGCTACCTGGGGCACATCTGACCTGCCCTGTGCTCTGTGCGAGCCCCCAGAGGCAGAAAGAATACGTACATGGTCATGGATCAGGGAAGAACTCAGAGAAGGTGTGAGCCAGAGGAACCTCCCAATGGTTCTAGGCAGGACCAGAAGTCAAGATGTATATCAAAGGTCAGGAAAAGGCTTAGAAGCAACCACAATGGTTTAATTTAATAGGTGGATTAATTGCAAGCACTGCCTGGAGCAGCCAATCATTGTGCTAACCCTCAGCTCCACGGCTAGCCAGGAGAGTGTCCTTGTACAGCAACACATCACAGACAGGGAGAGCCCTAGCAGAAAGACCGTCTTTTTTTGTGAGTGACATATTTTCAATCCAAATCTACATGGGACCTCTTTTAGTAATAAATTTATACTAAATCAGGGAAAATCTTAGAGATCTCCTTTTACTGTGTTTGCAAAGGCATCTTTTCAAAATGGGCCAAAAAATGGATTAATAGTATGAAATAAAAAAGAATTAAAACAGCCAACATCAAAGTCATGGCTGCACTGCTGCACTGTCCCATCACTGGGCATCAGCTTGCTGGAACTGTGTCCGTTCCAGTGTTTTGTTAAAATACTGCATTGGGAACAGTAATTAAACAGATTCTGATGATGGTTTTTAACACATGCCAGCTGGCTCCCAGCCAGTGTCAAAGCAGAAACATTGTGCAAACTCATGGTCAATGATGACTTTGATCTTTGAAGGGCTTTGTAGTGGCGGAAGGAAATGGGAGGATAGGAGGGAGGGAGAAGGCTGCAAGCAGTGGGGAGAAAAAAGGGTAACATGCACTAGAGTGGGAATTATCTCCTGCACCTTGACAAAGGCGGTGGGTCCTTTCTTCCTTCCCCTCTTTCTTTATGTGGGGCAGTATGCACAGTCATAAACATTATCATAAAGGCCCAGTTTTGTTAATGGCAACCCATATGACTAACAGAAGTCCCTTGAATATTCCCAGGTGTGTGCCATTGGGATTGCTCTGTGAGTGACTTCCTCCGCACGCTGGCTTGCAGTAGCTGGCCCTGCCAGCGCATTAATGTGCAATGGACACTGGACAGTGTTGGAGACCTTCAGGACAGAACCTGGGACAAAGGTGAAGAAGAGGTCTTCTGTGGCCAAGAAAATCATAAACACATGTGCTATTCAAATTATCTGCTTAGACATTGCCTGAAATGCTACAATAGCTCTTTAGGCACAAGGAAAATTGTTGCTTCTGTCCCACAAGGTTCTCTGTTTAGATGTCACATGAACAAGGATCACGGATAAATGGACAACTGCAACTGGCAAGAACAAGCAGAGAAGGATGTCTTTGCAGTTCTGAACAGTTAGTTTAAATTCGGTATGACTTTCCCATGTTAACAGTTAGCAATGGGCACGAAGAAGGAGAATCACATTGTTCTTTTTAAGCCTTAGAGATATGCAGATGGTTTAGGTAGACGATGTTGCTGATTTTCAGGCGTAATGCTAGCTGTGCCTTGGTCAGCAATGAGCTGGTGTTCCCAAGCTGTGCTGGAGGGGTCTGAATATTGGCGTGCTCTCTCTCAAGTGAACCTCACTTCAGAGATCGCAGCTGCTTTTACTCTAATATTCTTATGAAATTCTTCACAGAAGTAGGATTGGCTTGACAGTACAAGCTGCAATGCTTCTGTAGTAGCACAGGAAAGCTGGAAAACCTTGCAAATATCTTCACATTGAAAAAAAAAAAACTTTATTTCCCTTTCAAATTCTTCACTAATGTTAGATCATGACACTTATGATTTTTCCCTCTTTCTTCTTTTCTGTAATGAAGGACATTTTAAATTCATTAACTTCCAACTCTGGAAGGACACACTTAGCAGCCTTGGGGTTTTGGTGTGACTCTTAAGAATTTCAAAGAATAAAGTCCTTAATGAGTTCTCCTGTGCTTTTGCATGCACAAAAGATGCTGTCAGTGAGAATAACCTTTATTTTAGTTCAAGGGCTCCAGCAGACAGCTGGGTGAAGTAACTAACCTCGTATCAGCTGAGCTCCCAGAGATGTCAATAGTCATCTATGCGCACTCCTCACCCGCTCTAATCGCAAGGTAAGGCAATTCAGCATGAACTCTGATGGGAGAGTTTTTTAAGCTAAAGCATTTCCTCCACAACTGAACGACAGTAGTTCAGTTTTGTATCTGAGCCACAAGAAAACAGTAAGCTGGAAAAGATAAGCGTGTTGTTTATAGGATAGTGTCTGGCCCCACTGCGAGGAGACCTTGAACTGGAATGTAAGTACAAGCAATCTGTGAATCATTCTTGCATTTTATACCAGTCAGGTCCTCTGTGTGGACATATTTAATTGATTTACAACTGACTAATAGCAAAGAAATTGATGTAAATCAGTTCTAAAGCAATTTAAGTGTGCATGATGTAGCTCATCCTTTTAATTAAAATCCTATTAATTAATGCAGGTTTTGTGTTTATACAAAACATACTGCAAAGTTCTTCACATAGTACACCTTGAGCTCTAACAGGAAAAATGGCCATGGCATTGAATCCCCCAGCAATACAGAGAAGTACAAATGCCATGCCCAGAAAAAAGATCCTGGCAATTATGTCCACCATGGACTTAAGGTAAGACAATTTCCCACGTGCTTCTCCAACGTGCCTCACATAATTTGAGCATTCTTGCTTGCTGAGTTTGTTTGGATGCTGAGGTAGGCTTGCAGAGGTGTGCTAAAGGAGGGCAGCAGGAACTCAGAGGCTCTCCCTCAACATAATGGAGACCCTCCTGCACATACCCACTTGGTCTCCCTGTTGGCTTGCAGGAAAGAGACCCGAAATCACAGCAGGCCTAACTAGAATGCACAGTCCCTTGCTCATTATTTTAGTGCTATGACAAAATCCTTGTTCAAAAAACTGGGAATGCAGAACAGCTCTTGCTGCTGCAGCAGGAAGGACCGAAGCCGGTTGGCAGATGCTGCTGGAGGAGCAGCCTCTTCCCACAGGGCTCCTGGCTCCCCCCGCTCCCAGGTCAGCAGCCACGGGTGCTCCCGGGCCCCCGACAGAGGACAACACCCCTGAATTGTCCCCACCCCACGAGGAGCCAGGAGCCAGGCCTGCAGCCCAACCAAAGGAGCAACTTTGCTTCAGAGGGTGCATTGGTGCCTCTGTCCCGGCACTGTCTGCTCCCAGGACGCTGCTCCCAGTACTGCGGGGAGCCGCTGGCGCTGCAAGGCTGCGCTGCAGCTGAAATATTTGCCACCTGCATTTTTAATTGGATTTTTCCCAGATGGATAGACACATGTACACACACAGAGATGATAATGCTAAATAACCACCTTACAGGTCATTGATTAACCTCACCTTTCACAGACACATGTAGAACTTACAGTTTTTACAGTAACAACAGGAGCCGATAATAAATGCTATGTCCTATGATGGGCACCTGCTCTAACTGCAGTAACATGGCTGCCATCATCGGTACTTACAGCAGATTCTCTTTTGGGAATAACCCTCCACCTGAAAATAAAGGTATTGCATCCGACTCCTAGAGACACCAATGGCAGCTTCATTGGCTTGGGACTGCAAGCAGCTCAGTCACAGCATGGAAAGGCATTTGTAGGCATTTATCCATCCAGAGCTCTTTTTCTACAGCAAGGTGTGTTTTTGCTAAGTGAAGATAGTAAGGCAGGAGATCTTGGTTGGAATCAAGGACTTGTTTTCTGTAAGCGCAAAAGGGAAACAAGGTCAAGATAACTGATCTTCTACAGCCACGTCCAGTCAAGTCACTCTCACGCCAGCCAGCCCTGGGGGATGGATGGAGGGACGGTCTCGTACCTGTGTAGGAGTGCAGGCACAGTTGCGCTGCTCACAGGCAGCCGAGGCGAAGCGTCACCCTGGGAGAGTGTGCACGGCACAGGCAGGGGAGTGACAGGCACACAAATAATCTTGTCACAAGACCTCAGCACCAGACTGGGAGCTCTGACCTCATGCCTCTGCTCTGCCAGGAGCACCTAGTATGAGGCTGAGCCTTTGGGTGGCTCAGCTGCAGGTGGAGAGAAGAGGGGTGGGAGCACTTCTCCATCGCACTGGAAGAAATTGGGACAGCTCACTGAAGACTGGGAGGCTGTCACATAGCAGGAGCAATTCTGACACAATGAATATAGTCGTGCTTTGCAGGAGGGCCCAATAAGTAGGGCACTTGAAAATGTCCTGTATAGCTAGGGACTCACATCTGTATCCCAGTGGAGAGCTAGACAAATCCTGATAAGTTAAGTATTATTTTCCAAAATACTTGATGAAACTAGACTCACCATTTTCCTTGGAAAACCAGATTAGTGCTACCCTTATTCTTCTGGAGTGTTGCTCTGTCCATGTGAAAGGTGAAAGGGAGTTCCTAGGAGATACTTAGTCACAGCTTAAACAGATATTGCTTTTTCAGTTGAGTTTGATGGCGCGCAGAAAGTTACTCCTCCCTTAATGAGCCCCTGGGGATCCAGTTGTGTATTTTTTCAAGATCTGTGATTCACATATGTATCTATCTGGCATCCTTCCAAATCTTTTCAAAGATAAAATGTGAGATGAACATCTGGTTCACACTATTACAATCTTTATTAAACACTAATGTCTTCTCCAGAAAAGCACCATCTGCTACAGCTCCAGCCCTTGTTTTCTAACATGGATTTTTCTTCAGAAGTACACAATGAAATAAATCTTCACCAGTTATAGTGCCCAGAATTTCCTGAGATGAAAAAGCACAGTGACAGTAGTAGGCTCCAAGAGTTGATTTGCTTCAAAAATCCTATGTTATTATTTAACTTGGTAAGAAACCATATTATCAAGGATACTAGCTCCACTTCTTCACATTACGAAGAGTTCACTTAAGCATTTTGATAAACCCATTGCTGAAGGATTTGACACTTTTTTAGCAGCTTAGAGCACTGTGTCTTTGCGCCTTGATGGTCAAGGTGTGGATTTTGCAAAACCTCCCTTGCTTCTCACAAAAGTTTTGGAAAAGAGAGACAGCTTGTTATAGATATGTAGAAAGTTAATTCTCATGCCAGTTCAGTCCCTATCTTTATGACATGTAGAAAATTAATTTTCATGCCAGTTCAGTCCCTGTCTTTATGAACCCTATTCTTAAGCCCAGTAGTACCCAAAAGCCAGGAGAGAAAATACCTGAGTCATCATCTGCTCGCCTCTTTCAGAGGCAACAGGATTCCCTGCGTTTCCCGTGGTGGGGGGAACAGTCCTGAGTCACTCATGTCTTTTACATGACACTTGGAGATTCACCTCACTCTGCTTGGGAGCTTGAGTGTCTAAAAGGATTATAGTCTCCTGGGCTCTTAGGCCCTTATTCTTGCCCGTTACTAAAGCAAATCTAAATAAATGCTATTAAGAGGCTGAATTCAATTTGCTGTCTCTTGGTGTTCCAGTATCACATCAATAAGAAGCTGTGTGCACATCACACTGTGCCTGAGGAGCACCATGTAACAGATGCCTTCAAGGGGCTTTGTAAAGTGCCGAGTCCTTAATGTCGTGGTGTTGGGCAGTGGCAGTGCATGACTCCAACCCCTGCAGTCAGTCCTGCCTGGAGAAGACAAGGCTGAATGAGCACATTTAGCCTGATTTTAAACCTCCTCATGTACCGGCAGCTGAAGAGCTTTGCACAGAATGAGCTGCTGCCAGGATCAATGTTGGTTTTAGGCTACAGGAAAGGAGGGAGACCAAGATAGACTTGGTCCCTCCACCTGTAGCTGGCTGAGGATCTGACTTGACGTGTAATGGCCAGGCAAGCCCCTGCAGGGAGTCCTTCTCCACTACAGGCTACTATGGGTCCTTTCTGTCTAAAGAGACTGCCAAACCCTGAATTTGTATCTGCTGAATGGTTGGTGTCAATGGCAGGAGAGGGGACAGATGAACTCCACGAACACCACACGATGATGCTTTCCTCCACATCAACGTCTGAGAGCAGCTCCCCGCACCCCCAGCTCTCTGTGATGGCAACATGCAGCTACACTCGTGTTTTTGTAAATTCTTGCTGTATTTTGCTGCCTCTGTAACTGTGCTTTTGATGCCCAGGCACTGCATGGTCCATGGTGCAGCACAATACGAGAACAACCACGGAGACTGGGCCTCCTGCCCATCACTGCCAGCCTGCTCTTCTGGGGTGTCCTCCCTGCCTGCATACCTCTCACAAGAGTTTGCTGGAGTTTATGGTCACAGCAGCAACAAAAGGGAATAAAGAAAAGTAACCCCACCACGATACAACTCCATGGTGAAACTGTTAAAGGGTATTCTACATACTACAAAAATCACGTATTTCTATTCTGGACTCGCTCTTTGAAGAGCATTAGAAAGATGTACTGAGTAGTGACAATATAACAGATAAGGAGTATGCCTTTTTAATGAAAATCTGAAACTGATCCTAAATGTGCTGCTGACAAGAGCACTTAAAGAAAAACCCTTCAGAGGTATAAATGATATAGGAATTTTCATCAGAGTTATGACCTAGTGGGTGGAAGTTCACATCTATATCAGCTTCACAATAAGTTTCCCAAAAGTGAAGGATAAATAGGTAGAAACTGAGATTAGAGAGAGTGGGCGAGCATCATTTGGAGCCAGAAAAGCCTGCTCACACCATGACGGACATGGGGAAGGTACGAGTGATGGCACGCTGACTTAAGGGAAAATGGAGGTTTTCCTCCAGAGGTACCTGAAATCTGTACACCTGGGGTTTCCCCTCCCATGGAAAAGGGCACCAGCAAGGAGGATTCAAAGGAGACCCAGGCAGCCCATGACCACAGCCATCCCAGGGAATAATGACCTTTTCTTAGTGATTTCTGGATTTCGGTGGTATTCCAGCTCAGATAGTCCTCGCTTGCCCTCTAGTACCAAAACCAGACCCTGAGTATCTTCAAGAGAGCAACTGAAACCACCACACCTCTCCTCTTGGGCATTCCCCTGCCCTTGGTGCTGCCCCTCCAGACACCACACAAGTGCAGAGCAATCCCAGAAGCTCTGTTAATTATCCCAGCTGGAAATGGGACCAAAACCACGTGAGCACAGTGCAGGGGTATCTTCTCCAGCTGTGCCTATTGCATAAAAATCCTCCTGTTGCTCCTCTAGCAATACAACCCTGCCAGACAGCTGGGGTCTCAGTATACCTGCTACTAAAACTGAAACATGGGCAAGTGGGAAAATTTGCTTCAAGATCACAGGCTATTCTGTGCTTGAGGGTGGCACTTGCAGAGCAGCCCAGGGCTGGCAGGCTGCTGCTCTGACCATCACTTAGCTGGGTCCTTTGGAGGGAGGGATTTCAGAGGTGGAGGTCACCTCTGTGTTGCCCTCCAGGTCAGAGATCAATCCCATGGCATTCCTTAAAAAAAGAAGAGTGAATGTGTAACCCCAGCGATGTCGCCAAAATTGCTTCTGACCATTAAACAAGCTGAAATAGGCATCCAGAGCCACCGGAGCTGCTGTGCCTGAGAATTGCCTACATAACGTGGTTGTATGGTTGCTACCAGCTGATGAATTTCCACTGCAATTTTACAACCCGAAGTGGGAAAAATGCAATAAAAAGCCAAATTCCTCAGGACTTATTTCACAGCAATTTTTATTTTAGACAGCTCCTGCATGCAGGCAGGACAGGTACACAAGATGAACTCAAGGCACAGGACATGCAGTCACAAAAAAAAGACTTTGAATGAGAAGTGTTTGTCCAGAACTGGTACCTGTTGCCAAGCACATGCACAGGCTGATGAAACCCAAAGTGACAAACTCTCAACGTGTGCACTGAGTCGGTTGTGTGAGCCACTTCCATGCACTGAGCCAGGAGATTACGGGAACTTGCTGCACTGGATAATTCCAGCGGGGTATGAGGAGTTTCATCCCATTGCCTGAAGGTGGTTTGATGACTCCACACAGTGTGTTGCAATCCTCAATCAAAGCATTTCAATCAAAACTGTACTATGCTCGGTACGCCGCATGGGAACATCAATTTACAGCAGAACGTCTTGTAGCGTTTAATGCCCAAGTAGCTCTTCCCTACAACCTACTTTCATTTTACTGAATAAAGACCCAATTTCCTGAATTTTTAAACAGTCTTGCTAACATAATCAAATTACCGTGATTACTCGGCAATGATTTCAAAAAGTCCTAAAAGCACTGTTCCGACTTTGCAGTGAATTCCTATTACATGTAGAAGATTTTGTAAACACTTTAAAAAAATTGCTTTTAATTCAATCAGAAGAGTAAACATTCTTTGGTTTTAGCTATTCAACGTATTTGAGCCACAAGCATTTTTCCAAGTGAGTGGCTATGGGGGTTTGTAATGCAACACAAAGCAAACACTGAGAATATAAAATCACACTTGTTCAAACAGGATTAGAGAGTTTATTCTAGCAGAGTTTCCAAGGATTTCAAAGAGAAAATAGCAATTTTTTTATTTTTTTTTTTTTGTTAGGGATGTGGAAAATATGTGATGCCTGATCAGTGATTGTACTTGGTAGGATCCCAGTGGTACCGTGCAGCCCACACTCCCGCTGAGTAGCAGGGCAGGGATGCCATTCATTTTTCACAGTCTCTCAGCCCTCTGTGGCTCGCTCCGGTTCTGCCTTTGCTCAGCAATCACTTTCACTGTATTTTGTTAACACGAACTGGAAGCCAGGAAAGAACTAAAGCCTATTTCTGGCATGCATACAGCAATTGATGAAAAATATAACTACTCTATCCTTCTTCATGTATGCTTTTTGCAGGCTGTGTATAAGACATGATGATAAGAAAGGGAGCAGTTTCCTTGCCCTGGGGTTTGGGTTAGAGCCACATGGAAGACACAGTGCCTCAGCCCTTGCTTGGGTGATAGCTCTCACTCGCATGCCCGTGCCGCTGAACCTCTCCCTGCATCCCTCCTCCCTCACCATTCCTCCCTGTGCCCCCTGCAAACGTCTCTGGTATCTTTCGCCAGCATTTCCCAGCAAAACTTCCTGCCCAGTGCTGGAAACATCCAAAAGCGCAGGACGAGCATCGTCCCTCCTCTGCTTTCAGCTGTGTTGAAGCATGTGGTGGCTGGCCATCCTCTCTCCCACAGCCCTGCTCCCCAAGGAAGGGGCTCATCAGGGAGGTATCAGAGCTTCACAGGAGATATAACCGCAAAAAGCTTGCCCCATTCAGAATATTAGGCAACCCAGAAAGGTCACTGCAGACTCCCCTAGAAGTATTTCCTAGGTACCACGCTCTGATTTTTCCATGATAATACAGTACTTGTTGCTGGAGGCTGTGGATACTTCATCCTGGATGGTGGTTAGCAGGTCAGTTTATGAGCCCCTACCTATTTCTTCAAATGTGTTTTCTATTCGTAAGTGGTCACTGAATTGCTTGGACAGATGATTTGCAGATTACGGGTTGTGCATAACCATTTTTGTTTTAGCCACTCCCTATTCAGGACTTGTTTTGTGCAATTGGCAATTTAAGTGACACGGTGTCATTTCTGATCCTGGATTAGATGGCTGAAGTATTTTAAAGAGAAGAGGCAAGAATGGCATACAGAAAACAATGCCGTCCTGCTGCAAAGACACATTTCTTCTACAGTTCATCAAACTTTCACGGGATTTTTGTAGGCATCGACAGTGGTCTAAATACTGTCAAAACGTCACTGAGATAATTCCATCTTTTGTAGCAAACTGAACCCAGGGTATTAAAAAATACATTAAAAATGTAGATTTCTTTTACCAACTAGCCTTGTGTGTGCATATTTGTGTAGGGACATGTGCGGGTGCACAAATAGAAAAAGAAAATATTAACCTTGTGCAAATACTGTATGCATGAACAGTTTCCAGGCTTCTACTGTGAAAATGCATTATTTTGCAACCCATTTGCAAAGTTTGAAGAAATGTTTAGTGTCATCCATTGTGGTACAGAATCTCTGAATGCTGCCTTGATTTAGTGTTCTGTTAGCAGCCCAAAATCCGCAGCAGAAAAAATCAGAGAGCTGAATTTTTGTCATTGATTTCCTTAAAGTCGGTGTTCAAAATCAAGTAACGTTTAGACACTGCAATGGTACCTAATTATTTCTGCTGTAATTCAGGATGTTGGGGTGCTGTAGAGAGCCTGGATAAAAAAAAGTGAAAAATTATGTTGTCATTTAAAGTTATTACCATCAACAGAAGCCTTGATATAACATAAAAACAGCTATCCACATGGATATCTCAAAAAAAGGGTGATGGTGATACCAGGCATTTTGGGCAGGGCAGCACTGTGTCCCCTCACTGCTCCACAGCTCTTCCCACCAAGGGCTGGGCAGCTCCCGTGTCCAGCAGGATTTCGAGGCTGTGAAAAAGCAAAGCTTGGCAGCAAGTCCTCCCCACAAGTCCTCCCCGCATCAGTGAGTTTCAGGGCTAACAAAAAGTGAGAGTTTGGATGTGTTTTCTTTTGAAGGTTCTCTTTCACCTCGTTGATGATCTAATGATCACATTCATTTGACCAAACTAGGAAGGAAGTGTTTAAAATAGGGAAAGTGAATGCCTCCACTGGAAAATTTAGATTCTGAAGAGTTATCAAATATTTTTGTCACATGGGTGGGAGGATTTCCCCATACAGCTTGCAAGATGGTATTGCAGAAAGACTACATATAAGGGTAATATTAAGCAACAGTCATATTTTTAGCAACCTTTTAAGCAATTGAGCAGCTGGAATTAAGGAGAGAGAATCACTCCCACGTGATTCACGCTGTAGGATCTGCTTTGTAGGCCAGAGTTTGGGATGCTCTCTGCTACCAGTAGCTATTTCTGCAACAGGCTCCAGTGTGACACGGTGAATCATTCGGCACCAGTGTGTAGTGCTTTCTTATCAGCGCATATTGTTGTCACAACTTCCTTAGAAACCCAACCACAATGGCAAAGCAGTAGGATCTTCAGACAGGAGACTGTGTCTCAACCTAGAAAATATCCCTGTCCATAAATCTCATGGTGAGGAATTCCTTAACGACAGCTATTTCTCAGCGGGCTACGTGGCATTCCCATGGCGCTGGGGGTACACAAGAAAGGCTATGGTCCCAACAACGATGGAGTGAGTTAAATGGTGTCAGTTCTCCCACTGGAAGTCTTCTTGTTGTTTTTCAATCCCTCTTGCTTGGCTATTTTTATTTAAGTAAGTGCAATCTAAATTAACAAACAAATTACTGAGCATTATGGAAACAGATTTCAAAACTTTATAACTAGCTGATATAGTCAGTCATTTACAAAATAATGAAGCAATGAGATTCTCGCTGCATTTGTTGAGAAATGGAGGGCTAGGACATTCATGGAATTTATTTTTTTCTCACCAAAACCATGAGTACTCGATGCCAGTTGCTCGCAGCGCTGCCCCACAGACTCTGTCCTCGCCATGTGAGGCTGCAAGCAAGAGCTGCAAATGGGGCCGTGAGCCAAATTCAGCTCTTCTCCCATAGACCCATCCCCTGGCCACATCCAGGTCCTGCCTCTGCTCCTTCCTGCACATCTCCCTTGCCAAGCCTCCAGCCAGAAACCCTCATGTAGCAGTGGGGCTCTTGACACGACTCTGGGTGCCATGGTGGAGAGCACCGGGTGGTGGGCAGGGGGAAACACTCTTTGCTGGCCACGTGCTTTGCCCATGCAGCAGGATAAAGCCTGTGCGTGCTCCCCGTCATGGCAGAGCAGCTACCATACAGTAAATTGATGTGCTGACAGGTAAGGAGGATGGGAGGAGAAGGATCTGTTGGGCTTCAGCTGGTGCTTTGGCTGCCCATGCATAAGGTCCAGCCTGCTACCATGACATGGTGAATTACCACCTCAGGTCCTTTTTTCAATGTGCAAATATGACACCCCTTGCACTCAGGTATTGCTCATGGTTTGGGTTTTTTTTGAGATGAAAGCCCTGGTAGGGTAGGGATTGTACCATATCGAGAGCACATAAAATAAATTAAACCCTCCTCTTCCGCAGCTGGATGCTACAGTGTACGTGGTACCCACCGCTGGGGCCTCCAGCCAAGCCTGGCAATTCACTGACACAATAGATCAGTTGTGGACACTGGCAGCTAGTTAGGCACAGTGTGAAAGCTTCTAATTCCTGCCTTTTATCATTTTTTCTCATCACCTTGACATCATTGAGGCAGCATTTTATTGGTAAGCTTTGGAAGCCAGTAAATAACACCATGTAGAAAAGTGGTACGACTTAAGCGCTGATAATGCGAGTGGGCTGAGATTTCAAATACTTCTGCAGACAGTAGATAGAGACAGGAGATGGGCACTGGGGTGTTTGGAGGGGTTTTTTTGGTTGGTTTTTTTTGTTGTTGTTTAAACTGCTGCAGGTTGTGTAGTTCATTTGCGATTAAAATACCAGAGACCACGCGGCCCCAGGAATACAGTCATTTGCGACTGCAGCAGTGAAAGACAAGAATGTTGAAATTTCAGTGAATGTTATTCACAGCCTCTTATTTATCAAAAGAACCATGCTATTTGAAGGTAACTAATGGATAAAATATGAATAAAGATTAAACTACAAAGGCTAAAAAGGATTATTTAGAGCACTTCCATTATGCAGAGTCCTGACATTAATATTTAGACACTCATGAACACTTACATAACCGCAGCTTATTTTTAATGGTCTTCTATCTTGCTTTGTTAACAGGCTGACAAAATGTAATTTAGGACTATAAGCTGTGAGCCCCACATGGAGAAGAAAAGCCTATAATTCACATCATGCTCTGGCTTTTAAGACTTAGGAGACGATGGCAATTGTATGGCAGAATGCAGCTTGCAGGGCAATATCCATTTACATGCCATTCAAGACCCTCAGGCTACATGAAGCACTGCAGAGTGCATCATAAAAAAAAAAAAAAAGAAAGAAAAGAAGCCGGTTTAGTTACAATTGAACTGACATGATGGCAAATTAATTCATAAGGTAAGGAGAAGAAAAGAAGCCGTGGTTTCATCGGTGTAGCTGCATACCCACTGACTCGGGCATGTCTCTGACTTCACTTTGCATTGTTGATTCATCACTCCAGATCTTCTGTCCTTCCCTTGGTATAAAACTGCAAGAAAGGGGCAAAGCATCAGATTGGCGTTTCCCAGGCAAATAGAAAGTCAAACGGAGCCAACGTTAAAAAATAAATGGGTTTGTGTATACTGAGAAATCAAGGTTATTTGTTAACGTTTGTTTTCTCCTCATCCAGCCTGAAGTTAATAATTATTAAGTCTGTTTTGAGAAAGGCAGGGCTAGGGCTTGACCCGTGTTAAGTGCAGATGTCACCAGTAATTAGCCAGGACTGTACCTGACATGCTCCCTGGGGACTTGGTGTGGGTGACAAGCTGCAGAGGTGCTGCTGCAGTGTCTGAGTGGCTGATCCACCTCTAATTTGCATTGCTGCAGCTATTTTCCACCTGGAGGCACCAGTTAATGTTGTTAACAGTTCCCTAAGGGAGACCCTCAACACCCAGTGTGTGCTCAGGCTCTGAAGTGTGAAGGCGAAGTGCTGCTCCTGCTGCCCACTCTTGGGTACAAGGAGCTGGGCACCTGGGGCTGAGGACAAGGAGTCCAGGTCACTGCTCCAAAGAGAGAAGCCCTGACCCCCCTGGGGTGAGGGCTGATGATGCTGCTGGTCTGGGGGCACATCCAGAGGGTGGCTGGAAGGATGTACCACCTCCCTCTCGGTTAGTTCCCTTGGGAGCCAGTGGCCTCTGAGGAGTTGAGTGGGGGTCCCGTCTCTTTGCTTGCGACAGTTTGTCCTGTTTGTCTCCAATTTCATGGCCACATGCTTTGGCTTGAATTTATATGCATAAAAATACGTTTTTGTATTCCTAGTCTAGCAAAGGTTGGGTCTCTTCAGGGATTATAAGGAAGAGAGAGTGAATATAAAAGTAAGATGAAGACAGAAGAGATGACTGCACTTTATGCACAGTCAACATATCTGCCATCAGAGTCAGGCTCTATCGCTGCACCATGTTTCCAACCTCCTTCTCAACTAAACTGCCAGTGGAGACTCATGGTGGCATGTAGGTCTGGTTCTTGGATACTGTCTCTGGGGGAGACCTCAGGCATTGCTCCTCTCATCCTCCTCCTGGAGCTCCTCAGGGAACAGAGCAAGGCTCTGGTTCAGTACCAACCCCTCCTTAGCCAAGCTCTGGAGCCTGGGCTGCTGGGTACAGACCACCAGCAGCAGCCAGCACCTTCTACTACTCATCCCATTTCACAGGTGTTCTCAGATGGGCAGTTTGCTTTATGTTGGCTTTGCAATAACTGCTTTAGTCAACATCTTCACCCACTGTGGCTAGTTCCAAGGAGTTCACAGGCACCATTACAAGTCCTCTGTGTGATCTCTCAGGCCTGCCTACCACCTAGCACCTCCCAGCCAGGCATAGGTGTCCTGTATCCTTCCTTTGCTGGAGCCTTTCTTAGGAAAACAGCCCTCTAGAAGGTGTTTTGTGGTCCCACAGCTTTGCCAAATCAATAACTGAGAAGGTATAGCCCATCTCCATAGGTAGAAGAGTCCTGCTAACAGTAGTAGCATGCTAAAGATAGAGGGTAGTGGCCTCAGTGTCCGGGTGAATTGTGGTGGGAGTCGGGAAAATCTTGGTGGATTAGTCTGGGATAGCGATGGCTACCCACACTGTCTGCTGAGGCTGCTGGAGAATACCCTTCCCCTGAAGATATACTTGAGATTTTCCTAGGATTACATCACTTGGGTCATCCTAAACCTTGCCTAAGGGTTATTCAGGCAGTCAGCCCAATGGTTTGCTCTTAAGAGACAATGTGAGTTGCCAGGCTGCCTCCCCCAGCTCCTGCTGCCAGCAGGTAACATGGGCATCTCCTGAAGGACTGACCCTCCTCCTGATCCATCACTGCTACAGAGAAGACCGTGGGCTGATGGCTCTTTGGTGGTGTTAATGCAATAGTGTGGTGGTGTAGCTACATGGGTCTCAACATGTCACTGCGTTAGTGTATAAAAATGGCTGTGAGAAAAAAACACTTCAGCTCTGACAATTATAATTTCTTCCTTCAGTCCTTGCTATAAAGATAAAACATACCTCTCCTGGCTTTTTCTGATCTTCATCTTTACTGAGAGGACCTGTGTCTTGAAGACATTTGTAATAGGGAGCTGGAAACCCCAGGTTTAACCTGTCAGGCAAAGGAAATCATTCAATGCAGAATTGACTTAACAGGGGACAGGCATTGCCCCAGTCCTGCAGCCAGAGTAGGCACCCCCATGGCTCTGTCGGAAAAGAGGCATCAGGCAGAAAAGTCTGGGGAGCCTGAACCGGGTTTGTGCACAGAAATGGCACCAAATGGTACATGCTGGGAAAAGCGACATTGCCCTACACGGAGCTGTAGGAAACAGAAGGGACACCACAGGTTCTCCACAGATCTAAGGGCATTGTGAAGATCATAACATGAGCCTGGAGGGTGCCTGTTGTGTGTCCGCTCAGAGGGCTGCTGGCTTGAAGCAACAGAGAGTGATGCAAGATGGGATGAACAAACCATCAGCTAGAAAGAAGATTGACATCTCCTGCACTGAAGATGGAGAAAGTGCTTGGGGGACCTTGCTCAGACTGTATGAGGATGCCACCTTGGGTGGGCAAAGTGTCAACTTCTCCAGAGCCTGAGACGGGGAGCAAATGCTGCTGAGACAGCAACTCTGCCTGAGAAGGCTTCAGAGGCAGCTGTGGCCACTGGTGTCCTTGTGCCTGGGAGCATGATGCCATGGGACGTTACAGAACTGAGCTTGATGAACTCCCTCCCCAATGACACCAGGGAAACCTCGCAGATCCAAGCCATGACAGAGGACTGTGGAAGACAGCAACACCGCCACAGGACTGGGGCAGCTGCTGCCTGCCCTTGGACCAGGAGCCCGAATCACACCAGAAATGCCAATGTTGGTGAGGAAGAGGCAAGAAATTCCTGAGTCTGCACTGACATCTTGGGCAAATATGGCAAATTGTAAGTTTTTTTCATATGTGCTAGGACTTCTGTTGTGCTAACAGCAATGTTAGTGGCCTTTTGCTTAGGCTGGGAAGGGCAAGGAAGAGGCTGGTGACAGCCGTATGAGTCACGCCAGAGCTAGTTGCTGTCTTGTGTAGCAGCTCGTGTTAGCCCTTGTTAAGTAGTTACAACTCAGGCTCAGAAGCAGATCTTTGCCAATTCTGTTGGTAAAAGAGGTTTCTAAGCAACACTTCTACAACCTGCCTGTATTTTTATATATGTCAGTACATAAATGTATCACTCCAACTCAGGACAAACTATGCAAAAGTCACAGGTAGAGTGCCTGTTAGCCCCAGTGCTTCAACAGAGTTGGAAAAGGGATGTGACAAGAGATGCTGGGGACTCCACTCATTTTGCATGGGCTCTTAGGAAGCTGTTTGTAGGTGCTGTTTGTGAAGACAAGCTTGCTCATTAAAAGATTGATGCTGCTGTTAATGGGTAAAACTAAAATTTCTTTCCAATCTACTGATGTCCCAAGAAGCAACACAGGTTAGATGATGTAGGGAGTTCATACTTAGAATCATAGAATCATTTTGGTTGGAAAAGACCTTCAAGATCATCGAGTCCAACCATTAACCATGCCCCCTAAACCATGCCCTGGAGTACCCTGTCCACTCACTTTTTGAATACCTCCAGGGATGGTGAATCAACCACTTCCCTGGGCAGCCCATTCCAATGTTTGACAACCCTCTCAGTAAAAAAATTTTTCCTAATATCTAACCTAAATCTCCCTTGCCTCAACTTGAGGCCATTTCCTCTTGTCCTATCTCCAGACACCTGACAGAAGAGACCAACACCCACCTCACTACAACCCCCTTTCAGGTAGTTGTAGAGAGCGATAAGGTCTCCCCTCAGCCTCCTCTTTTCTAGACTGAACAACCCCAGATCCCTCAGCCGCTCCTCATAAGACTTGTGCTCAAGGCCCCTCACCAACTTGGTTGCCCTTCTCTGGACATGCTCCAGCAGCTCAATGTCTTTCCTGTAGTGAGGGGCCCAACTTCTAACATGGCAACATCCTGTTCTTGCCTGATAAATTCAACTGAGGAACTGTCTAAGTTACAGTGTACAAAATGATACATATTCCTGTTACTGAACATTTGTGTTGCTTGGGTAGTATTAAACAGGAGAATTGTTTAGGCTTTGTAAAGAAACAGTTATGAAGAACATAAAAAAACATGCTGAAGCTCTTTTCCTGTGGTTTTCAGGGGCTCTTGAAACCCATAGTAAATAATAGTATTGATTAATAATATTTAACAATTACCACATGGTAAATAATAGCAATGAGTTAGGTATGCCGTTCAATAATATTCTTCTGCTGCTTTGAATTCTTGTAACATAGCGTGCTCCCAGAGCTTTGAAGGAACATCATTTTAAAGAAATGCCTCCTAGTGCCATGGATGGAGGCTTTGCTGTGTGGGCTTGTGCCAAAGCCAGCAGATGCCAATGGAAACAACCCCATATGCCAGCTAATGGACTTTGGAACTGCCAAGGCATGGCTGGAACAGGCACCTTTGGCCAGAGCAAAGACTAATTCTGTCCTGGTAGCAGGTACTGGACAGTGTCATTCACTTAATTTCACTTTTTGTCTCCATATTGTTGATGCAAGGTAGTCCATTAAATATCAGATGACAAATCAATGATTTGTAAATGCTGTGTGCTGCAGAGAGACTTCTGCTCATTTCCTGTGTGAAACTGTTTATTTATTTCCTACAAAACCTGTAGACTGGAAATTCAGGCTTTTAAATTGAACATAATTCTTCCAACACAGCAGGATAGCCATCATATTCCACACAAAACCATCTGTAGTAATAAAAATACAACATAAAACCCAGACCTCACAATGAAAAAGTCCTCTTCTTTTCATTTTTTAAACCTCCTTCTTCTCAGTAGTGATACTCTTCATTTCCCTCTTTCTAACTGGTACTGCGAGCCCAGATGGGTCTGCCACACTGGTTTAATTTTCTTCTTAGAAAAAAAAAAAAGAAAAAAACCTCACTGCTGGAGATATGTTGTTATCAACCTGCCAAAGAAGGACTTTTCCATGGTACAATGGCTGCTGCTTTCTTCTGTCAATCTGAATTTTTAACCTCTCTCTTTATGATGGACTGGGCACTAAAGGAAGGGGATTATTTTGGGGTGCTGCAGAGTAAAAGTTTTCAAGGATATTTGGTTTTGAATATTTCTTTCCTTGATGACTCCTGGGCTCCCAGGCCACAGGGCAGCATGAGGAGCAAGGAAGCCCCCACATGACTCTTGTCCCCACTGTGGACTGCAGAGCAGCCCAAGCGACCACTCAAAGCTGAGAGCCCGCACTGTCCACAGGCAGTCCAAATGCCTGAAACCTCCCTCATCCCAAGGTCCTGAACCCAGCTGGGGCATCCTCCAGCACAGACTCGAAGCTTCACTGGGTGTTGATGGGAAGTGAGTCTTCTTTGGGGAATAAAAACCCTGGGTTTGGGTCCATGAATATCCTCTGAGTCCAGTTCTTTAGGCTTTTGGTAAGCAATTTTGCTTGGATGTCATCAGGGATTTGTCTTGATGCTCTCTGGGTCGTTTCCTTGGCTTTACCTGCCGGCATCAGGACTGTGGCTAGAGGCAAACTGATTCTCTGATGTCCTGCAAAGGAATTAAAAAAATCATTTCAAATACAGTTGAGAAAGGTTTTTCAGGCTCCTGTGAACAGCCACCTTTCAATGCTAGATGATTCTGGCTCCAGATCTTTTTCTTGAAAATACCTTGAAAATAAACATGCAGAATCCCATAAAAACAGTTAACTTTAGTAAGACTGAATGCATAGCTGCTGTTCATAATAAATGATCAATCTAATGAAGGAAATTTTAGCATTAGGTCTTTTTTAATTTCCAAAATAGAAAATTAGATCAAAGAAGAGAATGGAATGACTTTTCTAACACAGCAATTACAGGAACAGATTTCCCCCTCCTTTGCACAGACATGGAGTCCCCCAAGGTGAGTGCGGTATCAAGAAGAGGAGAGCCTAACTTTCAGATTTGGATGCAACCAAACCCAAGACTGCTGCAGTCAGTAGGACATAGTCATTCATTTCAGGATGTGTAGGCTCTGACTTTTAGATGCACGTTTTCCTTTAAAGTAATTGCATGCCAGTTAATTGTTTGTGTGAGTATGTGGACCAGATGTACAGATTTGTGGACCCCAGAGAATTTCAGTGCTTTCAAAGGATGTGATGTAAAATTCTGTACACTAAATTTATTTCTTCCCATGCAACTGTGTACAATCAGTTCTAATAGGAACTAGACACTTCCTGCACGTCTGTTTTTTAATGGAATCTGCTAAGTTTTATAAGGGCCATATTTAGCTGTACATCCTCTCAACTGTTAACTGTATTATCCTTTTAAGGAAGTCATTAACTGTTCACTAAACACTCTTCTCTTACTGGTTTTACAATGCATGCACATTGAAATGTCGTTCTCTGTGGGCTAAATAGCTCTTCATAGTAAAATAATCAGTGCATATGTATGTGACTAGAATAAATGAGGAGACCCTCTAAAATGTATGGCACAATTAGCAAATACTTTCTTCTTGTCTGCCCTCCAACAGCTTGTAACACAAACTTCATATATTTAAACAATTTCCTTTTTTTTACAGCTGATCCCGGGACTATTGCTCATGCTGCCCAGAAATGATATTTTCAGTTACATTTTTGTTTCAGCTTGAAGGAGAGAAATGATTTTCACATCCTGACTGGTTCAGCATTTGCAGCTGAAGCTGTTTTCTTCCTTGCGTCATTCTGGACTAGCTCCTACATTTCATCTCACACTGTTCTGTTATGCTATCCATGTACAAAGTGGAACCATCAACTTTCAGCCTAAAAGGTCTATTTTAAGATGAAGGGGAAATAAAAAGAAGAAGATGGTAAGTGAAGTCTCCATGAAGAAGTTCACTGCACTTCCTTTATATGAAAACAAAGTGGAGGCTGCCCCTGGCAAATACAAGGTTTGTTTTAATGTAAATGTACAGTAAAGACCTTAATCCTTGAACCTGCCACAGTCCTGCTCTATGAAGTCTGCATAGCGTTTACATGGGAGTTATAAATCAGAAAGAGATAGCACTGAAATAAATCATCTCTACTTCCTATGGGATAATGGTATTGTACTCTGCCAAGCTGCACGTTAGTTTTTTGCTGTACCTCTAATGCACTTGAAAAATCAACTGTCAAGAAATTAGAACCTGCATTCCTTTCTTCACTTACCTGCATCTGCTTCCTTTGCAAAAGCAAAAAAAAAACCTCCAGCAATTTTTACATTCCAATGTATATGTTTTCTTCCAGTGGTTTGTGGTTTTCTCCCCCTAACTGAGACTCGTGGAAGTATGCAAGCAGGTGCACAAACAATTTCGGGCATCCCCACATCAGGAAAACCTCCCTTTCCGACTCTCTGGGACTCTGCAGCCCCGGGAGGTGGGTCAGTGGTAATGGGAACTGCATCACATAACCCACCTACTCTGCCATCTACTTCTGCGGGCTTCTCCTCCCATGGCAGTGGTAGACTGGAGACAAAAATAAATGGCAGAAAAATAATTATTCTACCTTATATTTTTGAGAATCTTGATGTTTGGGCTCTTTTCTCCTTTCTGATTCTGTCGTGGGGAAGGCAAGAATGGATGGGGTCACAACCCCAGTGCAGTAGCAAAATGCCGAGGTATGGACACAGAAACAAATAAGACCAGCTATCCCAGCTGGCTGGCGACATGTCTTTGAAGACAAAGAAACAATGAGGTGGCTGGGGAGGATGAAACCTTGACAATGTGTGTGCTCAGAAGAGGCTAGTAACAAGCTTTGGGAAGGTATTCATTCACATGTGTCTACATATGGCGGAGGAAAAGAAGAGAAACGTGAGCAACCACACCATCAGAGACCAGCCCAGCAGGACCACATTTCCCAGCCAGTTCCCCAGCCCAGGCATGCGGATACTTGCAGTCAGCGCCAGGGTTTCTCAGCTCATCCTGGGATGCTGGTGGCATCGTGACCTCAGCCTGACTTGTGATCGCTTTGCTGTGCTCTGCCCAGTGAAGGGGATGGGGCAGTGGGAAGGAGGTGGTAGGTCTTGCAAAAGGACACCTCGTGCACTCTCAGGCTCTGTGAAGCCATGGGGCCACACCACATCCTTCTTTCCAAAACTGCAAATCCCAGGAGACTGATAACTGAGAAAATCCAGAGTAAAACATGGAGAAACTTCTTAGAGAGTTTTCCCTTCATCTGCATTTTTAGGAGGCATGACCAAGCTCTCAAGGTTGTTAGCCTAACATTTGGCATCCATTTAAAAAATATTTATTTTCAACATCTGCATAAACAGGATCTTTTTTTTTCCTCCCTTCTGAAAGAAAAAAAATATTGGCTGATATGTTTCTAGGAAGCTAACAGAAGGTGAGAGTGCATACAAAGCTGTATGTGTCCGCTCCCCATACAGCTCTGCCACGCTCAGGTGTTTGTAGGACTTGGTCCTTTATGAATGAAAACAAGAAATTCATTGAAGTCAACATGCCTCAAAACAAAGGTTCCTGGAGGAATAATTAAGAACAATGAAAAGAAAATATTTCAATTTTTACAGAAAGTAATGGAAAAAACCCAACTTTTCCAAAAAATCCCCAACCTGCTTTTCTAGAAATAGTCAGAGCTTAATTTTTCAAAAAATTTCCTACATTTTGGTTTGTTAGTTGGGGACTACATCCCCCGATGGAGCAAGGAAAATGTCAGGATGGCAATGTGTGCAGCAGACACAGAATCACACAGAAGGGCTATCATCTGCATATTAGGCTTTCAGGGGGATCCCAGAGGCCTCGTTCACAGCTTGGACTCCACTGAACAAGGCCCTGCGTAAACTCCCTGAGACATGCACAACCAATTTACTTTCAAGAGCAGAAGTATACAATGAGTCATTATTATTATACGATAGGAAATGGACGCAGAGGGTACGGTTTTGATTAAGGAGCAGTTTACCTCTATTACATGCAGGAATAAATGACGATGCAGAGAGTGGGCCAATGGGGAAAACAGTCTTTCTGATGAAGGACTCCAGTCTAAAAGCCAAAGTCTGGTGTTTGGGGTAAAGGCAGATCCCTGCAGCGCGGAGCTGGTGGAGGAACTGCTGCGCACTGACTCCTGGCAGATGCAGAGAATCAGACTGCCTTGCCAGGGCTCCTTGACCAAAGGCTGCTGACAAAACTCCTCACCAGAGCCCTGGGGAAACTGCAGGCTTGGTTACAAGAGAGGAAACAAAACATAACTTTTTGCAATGGGGGAAGGTCACCAGAGATTTTTGCAATTTGTGCTGGGACCTGCTGTTCAATAGACTTGTAAATGACCTAGACAAAGAGGTGGGCAGCAAGGTGAGAACATTTTCTGATGACAGCAAGTATTCAGGATAGCAAGGCACCCTGCGTTCCCCAGGGCGGAGTTATAAAGTTCAACCTGATGCATAAAACACATGAGAGAAACTCCTGAGCATGTATCTCCTAGTGGCAATGGTGGTAGCTCTAGACTGCCAATGGCACGTCGTATGTATTACTACACTGTAAATAGATTTATTTCAGTTTATCTTTTAATTAAATTCATGTCTGTAAGCTGCAAAAACCAAACACTTCCCGGGGACTCAGAAGAGCTGTGCCGGATGGAATGACGTTCTTCGGCTTTGAATCAGATCTCGCAGCTAGTGAGAAAGTATGATTAAGAAAGACTAAAACATCTGGAAAACAGCTGATGATGATGTCCCCCCAGGGGACATAATCAAAATATCCTGAAAGAATATTTTTGTTGCAGAAGCAAGGCCAATATTGCACACAGAGAAGTACTTTTTCTTGGGAAAATAAAAAAGTGTCCTTGTCCAAAAGGCTTTTTTTCCTCTCCCCATTAAAATTTAAAAAAAAAGGAAACAGTAATTCCTCCTTTTTCGGACAATGAAAATAAATGCTTACTAATATCTCCATATTTAGACAGGCCAGCATACTTGGGGGATATAGTCACTCATTTGGTATCAAGGGCTTCTTTGTTTGCAGAAGCAAAAATAGCATTTGAACAACCTCCGTGGACACTTCTGCCTTCAAGCATAACGTGGCTTTAATACAAAATTGCAAGTGATTCAAACCCCTTTGAAATCAATGTCAAGATCCAGCTCTTTAAAAAGTTGTTGGAGAGGCTGACTCCGGAGGCGTTTGCAGGGTGTTTAGGTGAATATCAGCCAAGTCCCATCGGGTTCATCCCCAGAGCTGTGGTTCTGGGCTGTGCAGCAGCTTAAGCGATGGCCAGCAGCCTTCCGGCAGGACAGCCCTCATTAGCCTCGCTTCTTAATTGGACAGAGAGATAGCTGCACATCAAAGCTCCTTTCCACGAAGGAATAGTGACCTGCCACTGTTGTCTGTTATGCCTGAACTCATTTCCTCCCCGGCAGAGCCACAGACTTGCTCTCATTTGGCAACACAGGGCTCGGCTCTGCCCTCCATGGCTATGTGCTGCATGGGACGGCACAAAGCTGGGTGCGTCGGTCTCCAGCACAGCTCAGCCCAGGACGATGAGCAGAAGCGGTGGATGCTTGAAGGCGACCTGGGGCAGTCTCTCAGCTGGCCCTCTGTCATCCTGACAGAGCCATGCCCTTTCCCACCCACTCTGTGCCTTGTCATTTCCCTGCAGGGTGTAGACATCCCCTCCAAGATGCTCAGTCAATCCACCTTTTGCATGATTTAGCCACCCATGTTATCATCAAATACCGTGATGTATCAGGAGAGAAGCAATACTCGGAGAGCTCAGTCTGCTCAAGTTTTCCTTGAAGACCTGCTCTGTGAAAGTGAAGATTTGACAGTGATGAGTTGTAGTAAATCCTTCACATCAGGAACAGCACCGGAGAGCTTGAGAATTAAGAGAATGAAAGCCTTATATTTAAAAAGGGAGCAGAGAGGAAAACAATCTAGGTAATCCCCAGATTATTTCCCTAACCCCCATAAAGTCCAGTTCTGGAAGGCTCTGCACAATTTAAAATACATTTTGTGAGGAAAGGTATTTGCAATCGTGGAGGTAACTGGAAAATGGGATAAAATGTTAGATATAGAGGTTTTTCTTTAATAAGGAGCTAATCGTATGGATGATGGAAATTTTACGGATCACAGATCTCATCTGTCTGGACTTCAGTGAACCAACTGATGGGAGGACACAAGGGGAATTATTTGTTGAAATGGGGAAGAGGAGAAAGAAAAGGAAATAGGTAATAGTAAAGTATGAATGGTGAATTGAGAGATTAGAATTCTCAATCTCAATGAGAAAGAAAAGGAAATAGATAATAGTAAAGTATGAATGGTGAATTGAGAGTTTAGACCGAGAACTGATTTTTTTTTTTTTTAACATCTTCACAAATGGTCCTGACACAAAACACAGCAGTAGCTTAAAAAGTCTGATTGTGACATAGAGCTCTAGAATATTGCCAGGTTGGAATGGGATATTGGATGGGGAGAACAAGGTGACTCTTCTGAAGGCACAGGTAACAGATGGAACTTAAAGAAGTGGAATGAAAAGTGGGAATTCAGGATTTCAGGGATAAAAAATGAGGACTCCTGCAATAAACCAGGATTTTAAAGGAATAGAGCAAGGGAAAGATGTAGGTGCCTCAGTTATTGGCAGGCTATAAATCACCAATGCAATGTGACAGTGCAGTAAGTAGTGAGACATTTCCAGTAGAAATGGGAATTGTCTATATTATTTTTCAAGCCGCTGGTAAGATGTAACCCAGAAGTATGTGTTCAATTCTGGTGACCAGCAGCCAGAAAGGATGAACTAATCCTGGAAAAAGTGCAAGGAAGGAGCAGCAGGCCACGTCTAACTTGTCCAGACCAGGAGGACTCCAGTTCCTGGGCCTCAGTGCATGTGCCAGGCGCATCCCGACCCGCAGCAAGGCAGGAGCTGGCAGCACGCACCCCTCCTGTCCCTGCAGAGGAATGAAACCCCGGAGCACGGTCGGGGGAGATGCAGCACAGCTGGGAAGCTCCTTGACCTGGGTAATGAGGGGAACGACACCTGAAGAGCTTCCTGAAGAGCATTCCCACCCTTCTGGCTTTCTGGCTGCCCCAGTCTCCTTTTACTAGACAGGACTGCATGGGGCTGGCTCCTCCAGCCTACCAAAGCAAGGCCTGGGCAACTGCTGTCGTTAAGTCCTTTTCTAGCCATCCAAGGACATGGATGCTGTGAGTCAGCTTCCTAGTCAGGGCAGCAGGGGCAAAAGAAGCTGATGAGTTTTAAGATGGAGCTTGATCCATTTAGTAAAGGACTTTATTGAGTTATTGGACCACTTGTCAGTGACTTGGGAGCCCCAGGTTCCTAGGAAGATATAGGCTCTTTGTTTTTCCACCCATATAGTACCAGCTGTGCTCCCAGAGGACTGCTGGCAGCATCAAACAGCCGATTCCTGGAGTATTGTGCAGAGCTACAGAAATGCTGGCCAGTACTGTTTTCAGATACTAACCTTTGATGATGGCATTTAGTCGACCATTGCCCACACTATGGCAGCAAAAGGTTCCTTCTTATTCCTGAACATGAGTATTGCCTAGTTCTCTTCTATTTCTAGGGTATTTTTCTCCACTTTTTTGCATTTCCAAGGAGGAAACCAATGAATCAAATGGCTTCAAAACAACTTTTTTTCAGCATATTTTTCCAAGATGTCTTGTGGGCAGCAGTTGCTATTACCAGCCTCTTGTGTCTGCCTCCCTGGGATTCGTTTTTCCCCTCATGGCAGTACTAATTTAATACACTCCTGCCATTACCTGTAGTGTTTCCAAGGTGAGTCAAGTCATTTTGGTGGGATTGCAGAAGCAGGCATGCTCAGCTGCAGCAATTTCTGGCACATGACAAGTACCACATTCTGACTTGCCAGCAGCAATTAGCTCCGTAAGGTGAGTTAGCCTCCATAACAAGGTAAGGGAAGTAAGAAAATGGCAAGGAAATGGGAGAGTTGCAATCCAAAATTTCGGGTAGTCAGAGCTAGCTGAGATCCCACGCTGGGAAGGTTGGGTGAGATATCTATTACTAAGGCTGCATGACTCAATGCTTTAGTCCTTCTTCACATCCTTGTGCAGCTGTGCTGGAGTCAGGGACAGTCGACGTGGCTCCAGCTACTTGGAGTTTCAGGATTTTTGCCTGAGTTTCAGTTACCAGAATGTAATGGGAAATGTGATCACAAGAGTCCAGACTTGGTAGCTTTCCTACTTAGTTAATAAGCCCGTTTATTTAGACTTAGCAATTTCCTGTGGTCTACAGTGTATTTCCAGAGAGGAAACTCAAGTTCTGCTGTACAACTGCTGTCTATAAGTACCACCAAAGAAAGACAATATACAAGCCACTTTCATTTATGTCACAGTTCGGAAGTAATCACCCTCCTTTGTAGTCATGTGCCTTTTACTCAGAGTTCTCTGTGTACTTCCCCTTAACACAAAGTCACTTTCTGTTGCTAAAATTAATGCTTCCTAGATACTGATCTCATGCCAAAAGGGCTGGTAACACCACTGACTCAGCACCACCCGCATACATCGCTCTCCCCAGCCAACACCTTGCCAGAAGGAGTCAAACCTGCCCTTGGGTGCAACCTGGCCTGGCACAGAGTCCATTACCCAGCACCCTACACATGGCTCTTAATGACCTGCTTTGCCCTCCCTTTCCTTAGTGCTGCGCTCGCACTGTCTTATTCCACATAGAGGTACCCCAAAGAAGAATTGACTCAGCCTGTCCAGCCAAGCTGCGTGTAGGACTGATGGCCTCTTGATTTCCAACCATGAGTTAAATTCCCATGCGGCACTACAGTGACGTTTATTAAAAACAATAACACACTCTCAAAACTGTGTAGCATCCTGTTGCTGTCCAAAAACAATCCACTTATGAAGAAGAGCATCATCACTCAACACTACGAAAATAAATAGAACAGGAAGATTAAGTAGGGTATGTTACAACTGGTTGCCAGCTCCAGGCAGCTCATGCTATGCCATCAGATCCTCTCAGAGTTCATCCCTATAACAGCAATTAAATCAGTTGTCAGTAATCTGGCTAAAGATGGCCCGTGGGGCCAAGTTAAAACAGAGGAAAGAAAATGACAGCAATAAAGGAAAGTGAATCCAAGATAATATGCATAACAGCAAACAGTAAGAAACCTGGCTCCTCTTTTCAACACCATTAACAGTTATTAAATTTCTATGCCATCATTACAGGTGTATGTGCAGGATACATCAAAGAATTGTAATCCAAGTTCTTGCAGAAAGTTCCAGCTGTTAATACAGGGACTGGTGAGAGTAACCCAAAATGCTGTGCTGTCTTCCCGCGCTGCTGGCCCCAGATGAGCCTACGCCCTCCAAAGTACCGGTGGTTTGGCGTGGGGCAAGTCTGGGAAGGGATCTGGAAAACATGTTCACAAAGATGTTATTTAAGGGACAGAAATTCTAACCAGCAAATTTGTGGTAGGATTTTATCGTAACATGTGTATTTATTGTTTACCCAGAAAATTGACTAATTAACAGTTCTTCTTATAGCCACAGCAACTGAAAGTATTTGTACTGCCCAGGATATGCACAGTGACTCTGAAGCCAAGCTACAGTTTGCACTTCTAGCCAAGGCTCTTCACCGAGTCCTTTGCCAATGGGTTTTTTTGAGTGAAACTACCTCCCCATCCTTCCTTTGGAAAGACTATCTCATAGGCCCTCAAAATCCCATATCCTCTCCTCTTTTCCTTCTTGTTTCTACACCGTCTCTGCACATGCTGCCACCAAGACTGGTGATCCCTTGCCTGTGGCAGCCAGTACTGACAGGGGACTGATGGGAATGAGTGGAGCAGTCCCCAGCTGATGGGGAAAATATTGCCCAGGTCCAAGCACCTGAGGCCAGCCCCAGCCTTACCCATGCCGTTATAAACAAACAAGATGCCTCGTTCAGCTTTGTTAGCAGTGGAGTAGGAGTGATTTAGCCACCTAGAAACTTCAGCGGGCTGGTGGGGATGGTGCCCAGCCCAGCAGGTCCTGCCTCTGTCCATCTCAGTAGTCGCAGACAGTGTGTGCTCGCTGGCGGCTGCTGGCGTGGCTCAGAGCTCGGGATAAGCAAGCACACCGGTGGCCTAGAAACTGGAGAAATATTGACAGATGGATGGACTTTAATTTGTGCAGGCAAACTCTTATGTTGCTGTATTGAGGGTGATTGCGTATTGTTCCCGCTTTTCCAGTTAGTCTGAGGTCACTTCATTGGAAAGCGCTTGTTTTCTCACGTGTGGTTTTTTTGAGTTTTCTTTGAAGCATGGACCGGGGGTGACTTTTAACTGGCTTTTAAGGGTTTCCCAAGGGGAGTTCCATGGGCGGAGAGTCCAAAGGCTGTTGAACTGCGCTGTACGGATGCTGTTTTATACACATGTGGTGTTAGCAATGCTATCCCACCACACGCAACAGAGCAGGCTGTCTTTCATCTGCCTTTCCAAGCCATCACAGCATTCTATTTCTGCTTTTAGCCAAGGAAAAGACTGGAATAGTTTTTCCCAGGAGCAGCCGGTGGGCCTGGAAGCTGGGCTATGGATCTAAACCTAAAGCTTCATTTGGTGCAGAAGTCCAACCAAAAGGAAAGTGGCATTAGAAGAAATTTGTCCTGCTACTATCGTTGCTGTCTCCTTTTCCTCCCAGGTTAAGGATTTGTATTTAAGTTAACTCTACATTTCTAACTGGCTTTTTGATTTAACAGTGTTGGCAGGGGAGGGAAAAGCTGTCATAAATTGTTTCCCCATCCTTTTTTTTTTTTTAATCAAACAAACTCTGGAGGAAACTGTTTTACAAACAAAAAATAATCTCCAATGAAACTTGGAGACCCATCTAGTCCCAGTTTCGCACTGATTTCTGGAGCAGTCACTCACACACATAAAAATATAGGTGTAAAATGCTACAGAGAATCTGGTTCTGGAAAACTTCAACTAATGTATGTCATGAAAAGTATGTTTATATTAGGAATGCTAGAGAGAGAGAGAGAGATTTTTATATATATATATATATGTGTATATATATATATATATATAAAAAAGATATTCAGGCCAGTATTAATGCCCAGAATGTTAAAAGTGTCTCACTGCGTCCATTTTATGCAACAGAAAAACTGACCAGTGATTGTTACCAGCTTCCTCACGCTTAGGTCTGAAATCACCTCCTCTCTGTTTGCAGATGCCTTGGGAGACATCACTTGAGAAGAGAAGGCATGAAGCAAAACCTGGCTTGTAAGACATTAGCACGTATTCACTCCAGAAGAGAAACTACAATGACAATTAGATTTGGCCATTGACAATGGAGCAGCTAATCACCGAAGCTAAAATAAGATTACCCGAAATAAAAGTCTGTTGCCTGGCTGCAGCCGAGTTTCAGATGTTCTTATTGTAAGTGTACCGAGAGGAATTGCAATCCCGTTATCCAAACAAGGACCAAAAGCCCAAATCAAATGCCAGGCAGATTAAACCGTGACTTCCCGCGTCCCCTCCACTACGCGTGTCCGTCTCGCCGCTGAGCCGGGAGCCGGGCGCTGCCCCTCCTTGGACACCTCCTGCTGGGTGCTGCCATCAAGTCTCCATCAGCAGCATCTAAGTCAGTTCACAGCACCCAGCTTTCAGCTCCAGTCTGAAAGGCAATGTAGATGTAAACTGAAAAGTCTCGGTATCTTGTCTCGTCGGTCTCTGGAGCTTTTCCACTCTCTGCGTTCACACATTGGTTGCAGGATCGCACTTAAATTTGACAACAAATTTTATCCTCTGCTGGACACCCAAGCCACGGTCAGAGGTGGTGCAATACCATGTTGTCAAACATTTGGGCTCCTTGGTATTTTTGCAAATTTACTAATATTCAGCTGAAGTTTGCAGAAGGGTTTAACTGAAAGGTCAATGAAAGAATATCTGCATATTGTACATCTAATAATCAGGAGAGCTGTAATTTGTTTAAATTTAGGAAAAAGCCAAAGTAAATTCTTTAAAGAAATTGCTCATATATTTGAGGCTAGCAGTGGGGTAATAAAAATAGAAATTATGTACATAGGACCTATTGTGGTATAGAAACTTAACCTCAACATATTGATTGAGGCAGTTCTTGTCCCTGAATTAATATACGCCTACGAGTGAGTATTTGTTTTAGGAAAGTTAAATAGAAAGGCCATGAATAAATATAAAGGCTGAGATGAAATAGCCATCTGGACTACATTAGACCAAAATACGTAATTGAAGCAAAGAGAGCGTACATCCTTTGATCCAGTCACGCGCAACTGAAATGAAAGTAAATGGGCAATTCCTCTTATCTTATCATTGGAGAAGAGTTTGCAGAACATGTGAGCAAGAAGGACCGCTGGAGGGCTGCAGCTGGGACTGCCTCTGTGGCACAGGGACCCGAAGTGTGCCAGCCGCAGGTGTCCTTGTGTCGACTGCTGTGTCAGGGCCAGGACTTCAGTGTAAGCCCTAGCTGGGCTTATGTTTAAACTGCTACAACCTCGCATCCAGCCTCCGCATCCCTGCCTTTTCCACGGGATTAGCAGCAGAGCCATATGGCAGGGCAAGCTTGAGCTCGGCTCTTTGTGCAGCTGGAAAAGACAGAGTGGCTTCGCAGTGCCCTGCTCTGCCACGGCAGGGACACCCGTGCAGCAAGCCAGGGCGGGCAGCCGACCAGGAAAACACTGGTCCTTTTTAATCCAGATTGATCTTGCAAGCAATGGCACAGAGAGGGGACACGCATTGTCGTCCCTCTGCTTTGAAGTGTCCGCTATTTGATTAAAGGTGAGGGTGTGGGGATGGGATTACCAGAAACTGCTAACGGGAGTGAAGGCCTGTACTTCAAGAACTTGAATTCTGCCTCAGCCTTTGAACCCAGGGCTGCCTTGGGGCTGGCACTTGTGTTTGGGGTGCGGAGCTGTACTTAACTCTAAGGTGAAGGAGCAGGCAGAATGGAGGTCTTCCCAATAGCTTTTGTAACCTACTGTTGAAATCCCAGCCAGCTCTTAAATGAGCTAAAAACTAATCAGAAACTGCCTTCAGCAAGCTCTGCTTTCCTGAGCACTGCCGCCTCCTCACCCAGGCAATACACTGCCCGTCATCAAATCAAAGCCTGGAGCAAGTGGCTCTGCCTCCTGGCCCCTTGGTCTCTTGGTCAAAGATGTCAGTCAGCCATGACTGTCAGCCAGGTCTGCAAACAGCCCTGGTCCTAGGTCAATAGTGTTGTGCTGGCAGAAAGCTAGTGGGTAAACCAAGAAGCATCAGAAACTTTTCCCTGGTGTAGCTGATTCGGCTCATGTTCCTGTTACTAGCCTAGTAGACCACCAAGCTTTTCCTATAGAGCTGTACCAATATCAGAAGAGCTTCCCTGGATGAATAAAGGTACCCCTGGAGAGACAATCTCAGATTAGACTTCTTCCCCAGCTTTTCAGCTGAGCTCTTCATGCCTGTGGTGCTTTTGAAAATGGTGCCCTAGACCTAACATACATCCTAAAGATGCTCTGCTGCAACTAAGCCTCAAGGGTTGACCTGCTGGAGTCTTAAAATGCTGATACAACACCCCCCACCAACACCCCAACATCCCTTGATCATCTCATCAAACTAGTAGGTGTGATTCTGCCAGCATGGTAAGATCCCCATGCTAAGCGACAATGACATTTGGAGGCACATGTGTGCTGCTAAATGAGTACCAAGGGGTCTCGCAATCAGGGCATAGCATGGGGCCAGGAGACAGAGGCACCTGCTCGAGGCCTGAGCAGGAATAAGTTGCCAGTTGATTTGGTGATGGCCAGCACATTGCCTGAGCAAGGAGACAGTGGTGCTCAGGCAAGCAGAGATAGCTGAAGGCAGTTTCTGATTAGTTTTTTGCTCGCTCAGGAGCTGGCTGGGATTTCAACAGCTGGTTCAACCACAGTGGCCCAAGCTGTCTCCTAGCAGACCCCTGTCTGGAGCGGAGGAAGAAGAAATTCTGTTGAATCCAAGGAAATCGTTTTTCAAGATCCCGTTGTCAACTGCCAGCTTCTTGAATAGCTTTTCCATTTCTCCCGTGCTCCTCAGTTCTGCGCCTGTGGTTTAGTCCTGTGTTTAACGTGACGGGTTTGGGAACAGGCAGAATGTAAAGTCAGCTCTTCTGTGCTGAGGGTAACAAGCTGGATAATAACCTTGAAACAGCTCTGTGGCCAACAGCATAATATTATCTAATAATTTTTCTTCATTATTTTCCCAGCTCACAGAGCAAAGGAAATGATTTGCAAATGTTCATATATACCTGTATACACACACACACACATATATATGCATTTTCTGACATTGCAACATAAATTATTCATGTTGAGAGTTTTTCTGTTATTTCCCAAGCTCAAGCAGAAATTTCTTAGAACAGTTTGTCTGACTGACGTTATGTAGGTCATTTCATAGTTTTTACAGGATAGAGATGGTAATTCCAGAAAAAGAGGGTGCCAGCGCCTGTCCATTTTGGGAGAGAGTGGGAAGCATTTAAAAATTAAATTTTCAAATCCTTGAAAAATTCTTCACGGAGTAGCTTCCAGACAGAGGCAGTGGCAAACCTGACTAACTGAGTGATGTGTCTGATACACCTCCCTTAAGGCTACCAAAATTTGTATGATGAGTCCTGTGACATGCTGGTCATGATGGATGCTCTTTGGTAACAACCATCAGTCGAGGGAAGCTAGGTGCTTCCTTCTGGTTAGGAAAGTCTGTATGCCAGGCCTTTACATCCAGAGCAAAGACACGGCAATACAGGGAGGGCAGCTGAAAAAATACACTACGCCTTTGAATAACAGCTCTGAGTCCTGACAGCTCCCTTATTTAAATACAGTCTCCAAGCTGGAAAAGGACTTCAAACAACTCTTCTGTCATGGGCTGTATCCACCACTGTCCTGTCCATCCTCTCACTGGATGATGTCTTCCCTTTGCACTCAACAATTTGGAAGAACATTTTTTTTTCCATTTACATTTCACCATGTTAAATGAGTAAAACTTACACAAGAGTTCAAAGGAAAAGAGGATACCCCGCATCCCGGGCAATCACTCTTTCCCACACAGACTGGCCACCCTCCTGCACTGTCCATCTGCCAAGCAAAATTCAACGTCTTGGAGACAAATGGCAAGGGGAAAGATTTTGCATGAGAAACGGTGAATTTTCAGAGCAAATACCACATTCATATTTGTCAGGAACAAAAAGTACAATTTACAGCCACGTGTGGCTGAATACAAATTAGTTTGCACAGCTGAGTTAACCTTTATCCCTGCTGAGGAGGAGGAGATTTAACTCAAATGGGAAACCCCAGGTCAGATTTCTCCAGCTGTAGCCCCATGCACCCCCGTACTGGCCCTTTTGGTCACACCACTGCAACCTGCCACCAGCCACCTCCGTAACAGAGAGGTTTATAAGCAAAAACGCCGTACTTCAGGACCAGGGGAAAGAAATACAGTTGAGGACTTTTTCCACCACATTGTTCTCCAGACCTGAATCCAAGCCCGCCTGCATTTGCAAACCTACCAGGAAAGCCCTCTGTGCTCTTATTTATCCAGACTTCATCCTGGCTCTGTGAAATCCAAAAATATTGTCTGAAAATTAGGTCAGGGTGACCCATCTGAAACAGGAAGGGTGAAGTCAGAGGGTGAGGCAGATCTTTACAATGATAAACAAACACAATTGCTACCTTTTGTCCCATTTCCGAGTCAGTCTCTCAAGGTCTGTTGTTCTCCTCTGGAGATGTGGTCTATCCCGACTTTAGGGGACACAGGCGATTCTGATGGAGGTGACGTCCTCTTTGGCTGCTCTTAACTGAACTTATCCAGCAACTCACAGCATCACTGCCCACCCCTGGAGGCAGCTGGCTCTGTGCTTGGTGGACACAAGACCCTGTTTCTTTCCTGCAGCCTCTGGCAGGCTTGGAGAATAACTGAAGCCTGGTTTGGGACTCCCTGGTAGGGCTTCCCATCACTGATGTGGTGCTGTGTGTGTTGGGCTGGGGAGAGCCTGTCTGCCTACAACAGTGGCTGAACATGCCGCTCGCTGCCTCCGTCCCCTTGTGAGGGAGCCCAGGGGTCTCTCTGATGAGGCCCATGCTCCGCAACTTCCTTCACCATGTGGTGAGGACCAGCTGGAGATACTCAGGGCACACTGTGAGAGCTGATTAGCTCATGTGGACTCACTAGCGGTCAAACACAGGCTGCCAGAGGAAAGATTAGGGGATAGAAAAGAGGGGCAGTGACATATGTCTGGGATTTGTCCTCTTTCCACCCCTGTGCATCTTGCCTGAATTGAGTTTCAAGGCTCCGTACGTGTGCCTGGCTGCCAGCTGAGAGCAGGAGCAGCAGCTGGGCTGTGACATCCCGCCGTGCCGTGCCGGTGGTGTGCAAGCTCCATGGCAGCGCGGGAAGAGCAGGACCCGTGCTTTCCTGGTACGGCTGGCTCCTGAGCTCCTGGCTCAGGAAGGCAGTGGCAGCTTTGCAAGGAAAAGGCATTTATGTGGCTGTAGGCTGGGGCAGCTGATACAGTCATTCCTGTTGAGCTGGTAGGTTTGATGTTGCTGGAGATACTGAGCTGTGATATTGGTTGAGCGTCACGGGGGCCAGGTGCCAGCCTTGCTTTAAGCAACTCGCCCCCAGTGAGAAATTGGGGTTTAAAAGAGTTGGGTACCCAGACTGTCTGCAGTATAAGGCAATGTTGTAGTTCATTGTTTGAATCCAACCTAGTAAATCACGGACATAAATAGGTAACCTGAGTAACTTGGCCTTAGATTCACTTAAATGGGTGGATGGATCCATCTCTGGTAAAACTCTGCCAGCTTTGGTGATCTTATCCTAGATCTGCAGCCGCCCGCATCTCATTCCAGCTCAGTGACAGCAGGAAAGGCTGAAGCAGGCCGTGATGGAAGAGCTTCTCAGGATCTTCTGTCTGTCCAAGGCCCCTTGAACATCAACGGGTTGCTGAAAGTACATACAGTTCCTCGAGGGAAGGGAGAGCCCTGGGCTCGGCGGGGGAGCTGGCAGGCGGGTGTTTAGTCCTCAGTCCCTAAGCAAGAGAGTAAACACGGTAAGGCAAAGAAAAGTTTTCCACAGGAAAAAAAAAGGGGGAAAAAAGTCAACTTGCACACATGATTTTTTTATTGAGATGCACTTGTCAGGAGCCATGAAACCAACACTTCACTAAAAAAGCAGAAGCCGTGAAGGGCTCATTTGCTGACAGGCTCAGTCTCCTGTGGCTGATGAACTCAAGACCTACAGGGAAGTACAATCATTTATACTGTGCAAAAAACCACTGGGCTTTATCATAGCCTGCCACGGGAATACAGACGCTTACAGATCCGGGGGTGTAGCTCCGATCAGCGGGCAAGACTAGAAAGGCAGGAAAACTTTCCCGGGAGAACTGAAAGCAAAACAGCCCCCAACCTTCAAAAGCGGCTTAGCAAGAAAAACAGATCCCACAAGCTGATTTCTGTAGGCACTGCTTATCATTTCAAGTGCTGGAGGCTTCACACTTTAAAGGCTCACTTCCTCTACAGTGCTTACACAACATCAGTATAATAATATTTCCCCCTCCTCCCTGGTGTCAGTCATTATCCTCCAGCCTCCCATATGTCTTTTCCAGATCATAAATGCTAACCGTTCCTGGGCTTTTCTGCAGAGTCACCCATTCACATGTAACATCTGAACAATAAATAACTGCAAATCATTCCCAAGGTTTGTTTTCCCGGTGCTGTCAGATTTTTTTAAGACACTTTATAAAAACCAAGTGAAATGAATGGTCCTGACCCATGGGCAGCGATGCCTATAGCTCATGCCGAGGGAGCTGTTAACTGCAGCCTGTATCTGCCATTCTCCTCTCCCCTTCTGTCTGCTCGGGTCTCTGTCTGTCTGTCCTGCCACAGTTTGTCGACCTGCACCCTCTGGCTTTCGGGCAGCCAGCAGGCTGGCAGAGGTGGCATGTGAAACCAGGCAAACACCCTGCTCTTCACCCCTTCACACGCATCCCCATGCATGCGTGCAAACAAAATGGGACCAAACATGAATAGTTAAGTGAACCCTCATAATTTAAGGCTGGTTTTTATCTGGTGGTGCAGGTAGTAGCCCTGATATGTTTTCAAAACACCCACGAGGTCTGGGCATGCACAGCTCTGCATCTCTCTAAGTCATCCTTCCATTAAAGAAAGTTGAAAACTCACAACTTTGTATGTTATGTGCAGAGACAAGCAGAGCAGACTGCTCTCAGAAGAAAAACAACACAAGAAAAATAGTAATGTTCGGAGTGATTTTAATCAATCTATTAAGAACTATGGTTCTGACAAAAGATAAATTACCAGCATCTGCAGATGGCATAACAAAGAGGACCTGAAATGCCCTATATTAGCATGTATGTTGGCTCAGTAAATTATCTTTTTTCTGTTTTTCTGACTTTGGTCCCTGCCTATCCACTGCATTACCTTATGCAACAACAAAATGTTTTCTAAATAAAGCTCCAAGCCCAAGGACCCCACACCAGGTAAATTAACTGAAGTAAACAAGCAAGCAGCTAACTGGAGCTAATTATATATCTGCCAGCAGCCTTGCTTTTAAGCATCTTACAGGTGAACATTTTAATTACTTAATGTGCTCTATTGTTCTCGAATTAGATATGAGAAAAATAACATTGATCCAATCCTATTTTTATTTTTATGCACTGGAGTTGGAAGGCAAGTGGCTTTGTAAAGGGATTACGCATACGTTAATCCTCCTTAGCTATGATAAAGTTCTCTGTTTCCTTGTGAGATTGTTTAACCCTCTTCTAACAGCTGCAGCTAGCTCCTAAAGAAAGAAGCTGGGGAAGAGGAATTACAGTTTGGGAGAGTTGAGAGAAGAAAGAAAGGAAGGTTTGTCTCTTATCTTTTCCCATGCTGAATATCGCTTATCATACTAGTAGGAAAACAGGCTCAAATGTAGCAGGTCCTGTAAGAAAGCAGGTGAACAACATGGTCATTCCAGCATGGATCCCTTCATTTCCTTTTTGACGCTGTAACGGGCTCAGAATATCAGCGGCATCCTAAAAGCACACCATCGGGAAGAGCGGTGACAAGTAAATTCCATCCCATCAGATGGGAATTATCCATCGCCTGAGTACAGTATTTCTGCATTTGGAAAACAGCGTCACACTGTGAGGACCAACAGGGAAAAGAGATGGATGGCTCAAATCAATGGAGCAACATGGGACAAGGGCCTGAACTCATCCCTTCTAATTTAGGCGCTTCCAGGAGGTGCTGCAATGAGAAGGCTGGTGTAGGTACAGGCCTGCTGCTGGCAGTGGAGGCTCCTTCAGAGGTCACCTGCAACTCCGGAGGGTGATAAACCATCTACAACCTCCCTTGCTCTTTGAAGGTTCCTACTGAATATTATTGACTGGCAAGGAAGCCTACAGGGACTCTGCACCTAATTTAGGCTCTTCCGTCAATTGTCTCAAGTAGAGCCAAATCCAGGCATCCTGTCCTGCTGCTGGAAGGGGAGAGGCTGGCCGCTGCACAAGGGACAGTGATATGGCTGCTGAGGGAGAGGAGTTAAAAATAATTGTGAGTGGAGCAGAAGAGAGGCTGAACCACGCTGAACCTCTGTCACCCGCTGAAAGCTGAAGCCTTGTGGGATCACATTAGATGGAAGGACAGAGATGAGCCAGGAACCCAGCTCAGAAACAAAAGGTGTATTTTGGTTCCTTTTTCTTTTCACTTTAAAATGGTTGGCATCCTCCTATCAAGTTTAAAAAGTAATTAGTCCTTGATGAAAGATCTCTGACCTGTCAAGGCAGAAGAGCATGGCTGAGGAAAGCAAACACCAGGGCCTGGACAGATTCAAGAGCAGTATTTAAATAGCAGAAATTGAAACTTTTTAGCCTGGTACAAAGTCACTGGGGTCATCATCTCCTTTACTCTTGCTATAACAAAACAGGGAAAACAGCATGATGCAAAGGAGATCAGCTCAGCCAATAATTTTGATAAATGCGAAACCAAAACCACGAGGGCCTTAAGGGCTTGGTATTAGTGGCAGAACTGTGCCAAATCACCCACTTCTACAGTTTCCTCATGCAGGTGCAAGAATACAATGCATGCCTGGGCACACAAACCCACAGCAAACAGGTTTCTCTGCAACAAAGTGGAGTTGTTCATCAAAAAAAAAAAAAGAAAAAGAAAATTTAAATGTATGTGGTGGCCAGACTCCTACCTTATCCCAGCTTTGGGCTCTGCGGACATCAAGGTCTTCAGAGAGGCAACTGATGTTTCAGTGCTTGGTGCTCCAAGTGATTTATAGCAGTGTATATTCAAGTCAGCAGTTGCTTGGAAATACTGTGGTTATTTGGCATGGAGTCATGGCCCGTGCCAGTTCTAACAGCCAGTGGCACAGGAGGGGTATTCACAGCCATCTCCATAATAAAGCCAGTAAGAGCTAAATTTGAAAGATTCGCTGTTGAGAGAGACACAGGAGGACTGTGGTATCAGCTAATCACAGCAGCTTCTCTCAGAAAGGTCCTCTGGAAACTTGCATGACCAAATGATGGTCATTGTGGAGGCCTGCAGTAAGGACAATCTTGCAGTAAACTGAGAGAAAAAACTGATTCAGGCTCATGAGAAATGGACACACCCAAGAGAAGCAAAAAGTCTGAAATAACCTCACACCCCAACACAGATGTGGAGCATCTCAACAGAGAGTGTGGCTCTGCAGGGAGAATGGGTACAGCACCTCCATGTGCCCAAAAAAGCAGCAAGGAGCCCATGAGATCAAAACACTCTTTGCCATGTTATTCATTTTAGAAGAGTCCCAGCTGCTATTTTTTCACATACGTGGGGGAACAGTCTTCCAAAGGACTAAGATTTCCCTTTGAAATCAGTTCTGAGTCAAACACAGGACGAGAACCCCACTCCCAACCCCTGGCTGCTCTCTCTTCGGCAACCGTGGTTCAACCAGGATCACTAGACTTGGTGAACTGTGAAGAAAGCAAAATGGCCTGCCTGTTTCATCCCTTGGGAAGTCAAACATATTGGACTACAAGCACTAACAAGAAAAGCAGAGAGCCGCTAGGTTGGTTCAGAGCCTCGGTGCCTCAGCATACCTTGGAGATGCAAAGATCTTCTATTTTGCCCTACACGTCTTGACCTACCGTTAGTAATTTTAAATCAACAGCTGAGGTATTGGTCATGAAAGCTCATTGGAAAAGGTAGGTAAATTGAAGTAAGCCAGCAAAATAAAATGAAGACCAGAATATGTGAATGGAGGGAGGGTGTCACCTCACTCCTCTTCCCTGTTTGTATAACACAGTATGTTTTCATTTTTAGGGATTAAGAGATGCAGATAACATTCTTGGATTTACTACAGAAGCCCTTTTTTAGCAAGTCCCATTATAATTTTCTGGTAACAGCATAGCAATCAAAAGTCTGGTATCTTACTGTTCTCTTTGTCTTCAGCTTGCTGAGGAAGTGTAGACAAGTCACCCTTTGTCCCCATTTCTAACCTTTAACATGAACTTACTGGCCACCCCCCATCAAAGTTTGCAATGTCCTATGCATTGTTTCAAAGAAATTCCTTCAACAGGGAAGCAGTACAAGAAGAAAACTCTGCAGCATGAAAGATCATTACTGGTAATCATGTTACCATACCTGCAAGAAGCACCAGGACTGAATGAACAGCGTGTGCTGCCGAAACCTGAAGTCAACAAGTGGAACACTTCACCCTGAGATATTTTGGGATGTTTAGAGAACATGTCACCAGGAAGTTGCAATTCAGCTCTATCTGGTTTCTCCGCCCCAATCTCCATCCTGTTATTCTAAATGCATTTTAAATGTGGGCAAATGGAATGCACAGATCCAGATTTGGGATCCAAATATGGCAAAGTCAGCAAATGGGCAGAAATAACAATATTTTAAAAGTTGTAAGCATCATTATGCGTCACCTATTGCTCTTACAGCACATACATAGGGGAAAAAACCCAAACCTAAATGTCTCAGCTAATGTAATAAAAGGTCTTGGTTTTCTTCCAGATTATTTATTTGATTAATGGAAATAGGTTTCCTTTAGTGGTATTTTTCACTGGGTTTTTTTGTTTGTTTGTTTGTTTTCTCTCCAGGAGTAGTTTTATGAGAGCAAGTACTGAAGTCAGGCTACAACAAAACCAATACAGGTTTCTACTGGTGGTGACCCTGTACAGAACTGGATTGAGAAGAACAAGGACACCGTGTTTCCTCCTGCAAGGAATGAGGGCTGCAATTTCTTCTCTTAGCTGGTGACATACAAGTTAAATGATCTGGAGGTTTTTTTCCTAAACCAATAGGAACACCTCAGTGTTAAGAGATAGAAGTCATAGTAATTGGTACAGGTCAGGTGCCCTGTTGAGGTTTGTGACTAACAGGATTTTCCAAATCTTAAAAAAAAATGCTCAGTGGCTCTTATTGGAAAAACAGGAATTCTTTGCAGGTGGTATGAAGTTCTAAACACTTACTGAAACATACTGAACCATCCTAAACCCTGCGCCACATAAAGACATGAAGGAATAATAATCCGCACACAGTGGCTTCCCTTTCCAGACAGGACGGCAGCGATGAGGCACAGGCTCATCTGAGCAAGCAGGTAAACTCACAGCTTTATTGCTACAGCCAGAAAGCCAGGCGAGCGTGCAGCACTGGAGACTATGGCCTGCTCCAGCTGAGTTCCTGGGAGCAAAAACCAAACAACCTTTTCGAACAGCGGTCACCCTGTCCCACCCTGATGCCCTACACAAAGGGCAGTGGGAACAGGAGGAAAGCCAGAAGAACCCTGCCCAGAGCTTCATTCCAAAGATCCTCTGGAGAGAGTAGTGCTCCCTTCAAACAGGGAAGGTACTTAGACAACAAATTGGTAGTCTGTGCATTTGGTAGAAACCAAAATAGAAGTCTTCTGCTCTTGCTCTCCACAGACTAGAGCTATCATTTAAGATTTTAATTAAAAGCCTCCTCAAAGCTACTAATTTGATTTTACTTTGCTTTGGTTGTTCTGCAGCAAGTTTGACAACACGGGCACTTTGCAGGCCTGTGTGTACAGCACATGTAATTAAAGTCAACGGGAGTTATGAAGTCTTTAAAATCGAGCCAGGGTGGCTGAAGCCAGTAGCCCAAAATTAGAAGCAACATTTGAAAATCCAGGTCACGTTCTCTGTATGTTTGTGTTATAGCATCACCTAGGGGCTGCAACTGAGATTAATGCCTATTGTCCTGTACATTATAACGGTACATGCAGACTTGGATGCTTCCAAATGTCCAGGCGCACAGCAGTCATTGTCACAGAGACTACACTCAACCAGGCCCTGAGCATCTTGATGAGAAAGTTCATCTGGTAGATTTATATGTATATATACATACACACAAGTATTTTATGCATTTTTTAAGCAAGAACCACCACAATACTGAACTGGAGGGGAGAGCAGTTGTAGAATGTACTTTGGATCATGGCCATAGGAATGCTACTGCTGTAAATTCCCCTACTCTAAAAACCATTAAATAAGCCATCCAGTTATTTCATGATCATCTGCAAACTGAGATCCATGAAAACTATGGAAATTAAACCCATGTGTATGTTTAGTATAGTCTGGCACTTACATTGTTGCTGATCATAGGAATGCGATGTTTACAGTTTACATTCTTTCCCAGACTTTCCTTTTTTTCCTGAATTGAAGTTAAAACCCACTTGGTCTTACCATAGTATAATTTAGACTGGTGAGGGCAGCAGGACTGCTCCTTTGCAAAGCACACCTGCAGCTACAGCACTGATAGATGAGTGAGCAGGCATACAGGTAACAGACCATGCAGCTTGTCAGGCATAACCTAGCAGTCTGGTTGTCCTTGTGCTTTCAGCCCAGTGTATGGAGAGCGCGTGGCTTTCTAGTCCCACTTTCTTTGAATAACAATGTATGTTCTCAATTCCTGACCAGCCACGCAAAAAGCAAAAGCAAAGTGAATAATGTGGGGTGTCTGTCCAAAACACATTTCCACCAATTGTGAAACTGCACCTTTAACGAACTACCTTAATTTGTTAAAGTCGGGCCAGTCCCTGCCAGGGCTCTAGAGAACAAAACTATGTGGTGGCAAGAGGTAGATAAGATGGCAAAGCAGACCTGGAGAAGAGGGAGACAGAATATCGCAGGAGGTATTTTGAGCATATGAGGATTAAGATCAGCTCAGAAACCTCTGGTTAAACCCCAGCCCATGACTGTGTAGTCCTTAGTGCTCCAGCGTGGTCAGATGGAGAAATACCAGTGGGAAAACAGTGTCGTGGGACAGTAGTGCCTAGGCCTGTGGGCATGTTATCAGGATGTAGTTGAATGTGAGCACTCGGACACCTGAAAAGCAGCACACTGCGCTCCCCTCTTTTCCAAGGCAAAAAGTAAGCCGAAGCAGCAGTTCCTCAAGCACACGATACAGGGGAGAACTGGTTTAGTGCTTCCAGGGTAAATTTCCACACCAGTGACAAAAAGTGAATGAACTGCAGCTATCCAAGTAGGCATGAACACCAATACCTATTTCAATCAGTGTCGTGCCAGCTTTTGGCTCTAGCTTCCAGTCTATGCCAAATGACGTTATCAAAATAGCATGTAAGTTCTGCCACAGGACAACAGAGCAGAAACATAGCTGTCCAGATCACTTGACCCTACCCTGACACTGCTGATTACAGTTCTACCCACAACAGCAACTACCAAGACAAAATAAAAAGCAATCCTTCAAAAGCAGCAGAGCCCCATGCTTACAAAGGAGCACATTTTTCAAGTGTTGCTTCTTAAAGGAAGTTTATTCCAATGCTTCAGGTTTTTTTCCGGTATTTTTAATGCTTTAATTGATCAGAAAGAAGACATAAAAAAGCCTTCTCCAATGTAGTAAGCAGTGTGCTGTGAGAGAGGTGTCTCTTATAAATTGTTTAATCGGGTATCTTCCCAAGCCTTCAGAAGAGATTTTATACTAAACACTTGCCCCTCAGCTGTTCTTCCCAGAGGATGAACACGCTTAAGTCCTGGCTATTCCAAATTTTACTACAACCTCAGAATTTATGGGCTCTCTACAAATCAGTATTCCAAAAGGTAAGTCACACTGAAGAATAGCTCTTCCCAGCAAGGCAGAAAGTCCCGGTATACAATGTCTGTAGAGAGAAGGAACTGAGGAAGAAAGGGAAAGCCGGGCTTCTTTACACACTAGACATCAGGCTAGTGCCAACAGCAGAGGAGCAATCAACAGCTCACAATAGGTTTTTAGCATAAAAACAACTGGAAATTGCTGTTGTGGAAACTATGGCAGCAGTGGATGCCAAAGCAAAGCGTTTCTGATGCTCAATGACACCTTTATACTGGCAGAGGTTTACTTGCCAATAGCCTGTCTTGCCATTCTTCTACAGGAAGTCTCATTCCTTCTTTGAAGGTCTGTCATGAGGCCATCTTGCAACTCAGCTCTCCCATCCAATAGGAAAACAAGTCCAGAAAGAATAATTAAGACAAGACTTACCCTGTATACTAGAGAAACTTCAGAAGACATAATGTAACTGTTCATATTATCAGATCTGCTGCTCCGAAATAATAAATTACAGCAAAACCTTAGTGTGCACTGTAGGCTGCTCAGGGACCGCTGCACTTGTCAGCATGCAATTACATAGAATAAAATGTAATAGCTTCTAAAGGCAGTATGTAATCATTTCGTATGCCTTGCAGGTACAAACACACATAACTGGTGACATGGGTTTATTTACTGAGTTATTGCAAAATACAATACTTTGCAATCAATACAGAGCAACTCTATTCAAAAACTATTAAATACAAGGTTACATCTGTGTCCTCTTGTGATAAAGTAAAAAATATTAAAGTTTTAACAGCTGGAACATCAAATAATGATCTTCACAGAAGAGTAACAAAAGCACTGGTTGAAATCACACTCCAAATATTTAATTAGACATGGTGTATGATCTATGCAGCAACTTTAACGCTGGAATCCAGTACTCAAGGCTAGCTCTGGTTCAATGTATACCTGCATTTTAGAACTTTCCATTTTTATTTAATCCAGTACTTCGAGTTCTTGCCACTACCCTCTGCTTACACTTGCTTACACCATGCTGTCCCGAATTAGCCTCCCTTCAATGACTGACATCCCTGATGGACAGCCTCTGGAGGGCCAGTTCGGATCTCTCCTAGCAGCAGGGGAGATCACTAGAGGACAGAGAAAGGAAAGAACATCAGAAGCAGGAAAGTAGTAATGAGAGGCTGTGACAGAACAAGTAGTTAAAAAACAGGACAGTGCATTCCATGACTGTTACAAAATACTGTTCAAGCAGCAGAACTCATACATGGATGCTTGTTGCTAAACAGCTCAGTGATTTGTTATTGTAGGTGTTACACACATACAGAATTCAGCAGTAATGCAATAAATGACAAAATTGAGATCACTAATTTTACAGCAGTGATCAAAAGCACCTTTCCAATGCTTGCCAGTGCAAAGCTCACGACCAAAACGATGGGCTGAAAATACAGTTGTCAGTCAATGGAGGACTTGTGAGAATACATTGCCAGAACTGCTGACAGAGGACACAAAGTGCCATTTTCCAAGCAGCACTTGAATAGTTTACTTAAGTTTCCCCTCTCCCTAGCCATCCATCTTTTAAAGTAGTAAAAAACAAAACAAAACAAAAAACCATACCACAAAAAAACCCAAACAAAAAAAACCAAACAAAACCCCACCAAAACAAAGCAAACCAACCAAACACAAAAAATTAAAGTAAAAAGACTTCATGGGAAATATTTTTAAAGGTGTTGTCAGACAACATTTCTTCAAGGCCAAGCTGCTGTAATAGTGTACAGAAGTCAGCTTCCAACAAGATGATACTTCATATTTGCCTTTCCAATATTTTTAGGGTGCAGTTCAGCAGTGTGAGCACCAGGTCTGCATTTACAAAAGTGTCTTTGTCCCCACAGGCAAGTAGATATTGTACTTCAGCATCTGCTTACACATGTAAGCTTTGTATACATAGCTGTTGTGTGTACACCTTGCAAGTACAAAACAGGCTCTTGCCTTTGAAAACCACAGTACTTAATATATCTAAACCATTAGACTTCCAATCTCTTCCTTTGGTATTGAATTGATAGAAAATTTACAATGCCATTCTTCAGTCTTACACAGACTGAGTTATTAACCAAGAAAATAAAAAAGTAACAAGTCTCAGTATCCAAAGAAATCCACAAATACATTCATCAATACGTAGTACATTACGAATAAGGAGGCAATACATGGAATTGCAATACTACGAATGAAAACCAAGCAGCTGTAGGAAAGCCTGAAAGCCTTCCTAATATTTTTGCTCATGTAACACTTAATGTCACTGTAGCAATGATGATATAGCAGCTTCTACTATGTTACTTCCCAAGTTGTACACTTTGATTGAAAAGGGGGGTGGGAAATGAAGGGCCTCTGAGGAGTTCAGCAGCAATACTTAAGTGCATTGAAAACATTGATAATCTGTGGCACATAGGAATTAATGGCTTACGCAGGATACTTTTTTCTATTTACAGTATCATACACTTGTATAAAGTCTCTGCTGCATTTTTTTTTTAGTACTTAGCCTGTGACAAATCACAGTAACATTATTCAAAGAAAAAGGAAATCCCATTTTCTTATGAAGACTAAGTGACTAATGGGTATTACTTATCCCTGCTTAATCTATCTAACCCTCTGAACCCCATGAATCCCAAAAATCTAATTGGCACAAAAACATTTTGATAACTTAATACAGGAACTGATTGCTCTTGATTGTTTACCTCTTAACTTAATCATTACGTTCACTGCTGGAGAATTATCCACTTTACTAGATGTCAGAATTAATACATTTTAAAAACAAATAAACAAATCCTACCAGAAACCACACACACAAAAAAAAAAACAAACCTGCAAGAAAGAGTGACTTCACTCCTGGGTATCTGACTGCATGACAGGAAATACCAAAGCAATGGGGTATATCACAGTAATATCATGCTGCCTCTCAGACACCAAAGACTACAGCAAGCCTTCACAAATAATTATGTTTATGGAAGTAGTAAGCAACTCAGCTTCAGCAAAAGCCTGCCTTATCACCAGGCTTAGTAGGGCATCAGAGCCTTCAAAGCAGTTTCCGGTATCAGTCTGAAGAGACTGGGATTTCTGGTTCCAGCTGAGGCAGAGGCAAATTAGAGGAGAGTGGGAAGGAACATTGTACACAATGAGACACAGCTGAAAACATGACGTATTTGCACTTGAAGATGCAAAACACACTGCAGTAAAGGAGGAAAAACAACTAAATGACATGACATGTCTCTAAGGGCAGGAGGTATGGCCCTCTACTTTGCAACAGGTTTTTAAATAAGTATTTAAAAAACTTAAAAGAAATCAAGTGCATAACAATCAAGCTGAAGGACAATGCAGAACAAAAGAACCATGTTTGAAGGTCAATTTCAAATCCTTTACAAGAAATCTGGATTCATTTCTTCACTGGTAAAACCCTGTCACCAGGTCTAAAGAGCCTTTACATAAAAGGAAGCAGCTGGATACAAGTATGGAAATTTTAAATATTTACTAACTGTTGTATAGAAAAGTTTAGTTGTGAGACTGAGAAAGAAGGACAGAGTTGCTTTTAGTCAAAGGATTGCATACCCTTCTAGAAAACAACAAAAACACAGTAAAACAAAAAAATCCAACCAACTATGCCAACTGATTATCAGTTTACTAACCTTTGCGTTCAAGTCCTCAACTAAGATATTAAAAATGTACTTGCAACACCTGAACACAAAACAGGGTGTATCTGCTATGACAAAATTACTTTTCTTTCCAGCATACTCTTCATTAGCTTTTGGTGCCACATGCTGAAGAAACTAGATTTAAATCAGTGAATGGCAAGTGTCAGCAGGCAATGATTTGCACTACACTGGTGGCTCCATCTTGATCATCCTTTTCTTCAACACGTCCTTTTTTTAACTTTTAAATTTAAAAATCAATCTTCCATTTGGAAATTCAGAGCCAGGTCTGATTTTCTTTGTCACCTCTGGTCACACTGTAGGATATCTTCAGAGACCGTTCTTATTTCTTGCCGATTCCATTCGTTACTTTTGATTTGGAGTGCCGATTCCTCCTTCTAGATGAATGGCTTTCACTATTGACTGAATGTTTCGGTGGACTATTGTCAGCACCTGCTGAGAAATAAATATTTTTTGACATTGTCAAGCTCTTGTCTAAAAGACAGTAAGGCTTTCTAGAGCTACAGTGTTTACAGTTTGGATTACTTCAGGTTAATATAAACTGGCTGATACTTCTACTCCATCTAGTGGCCTATTTTTTTTTTTAAAAAGCAATTCTTAAGACTTCTGTAAAATTCCTCCTCCTCCAAAAAAATTCAGAAGTTTGCTATAGCAGAATATAGTGGTGAAACATCCTCCATTTTAAATGACACCAATAATTAAATCTCCACATTTTTATTACTGGCAGGTACTACCATCAGAAATTAAGAACTATGGAAGTGAGGTCACAGATCCTTGTAAGAGTATATTTCTTGTTTTTAGTCTTTTACATGACAGACCATGTTTGACTCTTGAGAAAGCAGAGGGAGACAATGGGGGCTGAAACAACGATTCAAGAGCAAAACATGAGAAAGACTGAAGTTTGTAATTAATGAATTAACAAAGTCAGAGAAATATTTGCTTGGCCAGATTTCTCCAGCATATATAAATGGGAAAAACATTTTGAGTGCAAGCAATTTTTCTCAAGAAAATATAAAAATCTACAAATTTACTAAACTGAGAATAAATTAATATCAGCACCCAGAAAAATCATGTTTGAAATATAAAGCAGCTCTGCTGTAGGTGCTTTTCAAGCATATGATAAATAACAAATATTTTTAATGGTACAAACACCTGGAGCAAAAACTCTGACAGAGATAACTTCCAGGTATGAATCTTGACATTTGTTCAATAAGCAAGACCACACTAAAGAGTTAATGGAGGAGGCAGGTAACTTAACTAACCTCTAGTGTAGGGAAAAAGAGAAGGAGGCTGCCTTTGCTTAGGACAGAGAAAGCTGTTTATGACCATCAACACTGCATTGACTAGGCAAGTGTCAGTAAGAACACAAGCTCCAGGGCACATTCTTGACTGTTTCTTAACAAGCAAGAATAAAAGCACATTTCACATTCACATGTTTCAAATCAAACATGCAATATTCAGAGAGAAAATCTGTCCACAACAGTTATGCAATGCATAATGCCCTAAACGTACACAAATGGCCTGGAATAACAGCAGAAAAATTCAGTTGCTTTATTAAAAAATAAATACATTCCCAAGAGTTAGAAGAAAAAAGGCAGTAAAGCAAAATAGCTTTGCAGATGATTTATCTGTATAGTTCCTGTGGGAACATTTAAGTCCAGTTGTCTCCAAGGTAAGTTTCTCCGGTCTCGTTTCCCAGTGCTGAGCCTTAATGCTAATACTTCAAGAATATAGTTGCAAAAGTGCCAATACCTCTGCTGAACTTAGAATGAAGCCAGGAAGCATCGGGACTGTATGGGCTGTCTTCACTTTCTGATAAGGTCTGTAAAAGCAAGAAGGACACATGTCATTGGGATGGTGGTGGTTCTTTTGATCAGCACTTCAACTGTTTGCAATTAGACTTGTAAATTTAAACTGTGGCAGAAGTCCTCATAAAACATTCAGCCAGTACTTAAGACTCTCCCCTTCTTAGTTAGAAGGTACAACATAGATGATACAATAAGAACTCACCACTTGCCACGTGGTCTGTTGTGTAACCAAGTATTCTTAATATTCCCCTAGCATTCCACCTGTACAATGGGAACATTAGCTAACCATTCATCCCTGAATACTTTGCTAAAATTACAGCCTCATTTTGAGTAACTAAGAGGACAGCATTCTTTAGAAACCACAGTGTAATTTGGGATCTGTCCAAGGCTCGTTGAATCTAGAGTTCTTTCTATTGATTTCAGTTAGACTCTGGACCATCCCCCCTCATCCCCATTTATACTAGCTCTGGTAAAGAATTCTAATATCTAGGAGTTTTGCAGTTTTAACTCTGGTATAAAACAAAACCAGGCTTCTTAATGAAGTACCTTTTCTCGGTGGCCATAGTATTCTGCATACCAAACCATACCATATAAACACAGGAAAGTTGTAAAGGCCTAAACAAGGAAGGAGAAGAAAAAGAAAAAGTAATCTGTAAAACTTTTTCCAAATTCCTTACTGGTTCAAAGTCTCAGAGTCGCTGGAGATTCCGCATTCAGAGACTTTCATGCTCTGCTTCTCTCTGCATCTTTTTTCAGGATGAGTAAGACCCATGCTTCAATTTTAAGGTACACACACATTCTGCCACCATGGGGTATGCAGACCAATTCTTAATGGGAGCATGAGAATACATAGAGATCACCCACATACATGTCAGATACACTGTCAGTATGATTTTTGTCCTCACCCTGTACAGTCATCATACAAAGGCAGCTGGTAGGCACTTGTAGGTATATTATCAGGAACAACCAGTCTGGGAGAAAAACAAATTCTCCTTCTCCCTGCCCCATGCTTCAGTCTCGGTTACATGTTTGGTTTTGTGGTGCTCTGATCTGGGAAGCAATTAAATACTTTTCTCCTCTGAAGTTTCAGGAATAAAATCATCATGCTAAATAAGAGAACAATAAATTCTGACTGCCTATCACCTGTTCAAACTGTGTTCCCAACTAGAAGGGAGAAGTATTTATCTGTCAGCCCATTATAAATGCCTTATTTTTCACTGACCATTAAAAATGTGTTTGGCATTGGAGTTACAAGTCTGGCAAGACAAACATCCATTTACTGTTATAAAACAGGCATTTCATGCTGTATTTTCAGGAATCACACTGAAGTACAGGAAGTTGCAGGCTGAGTGAGAATGATTTGCCTGATAAAGCAGGGTTGTTTACATAGTTATAAGACTTCAGTGTGAAACAACATGCATTACTTATTAATGCTATTCATTAACTCCTGTTCCTTTTCAGTGGGCACTATAGCAAGCACCACTAAAGTTAGCCTCAATCAAACTGACATTTTCTCTCAAAGATAAAGCGCCCTATAACTAGTGTTTGTTTCATTGTTAAGCACTGGTAAAGTGGCTATATTCTGCTCTGTCAAGAAATGAGGAAAAAAGTTATTCTAGTCCCTTCAAAGTGTGTTCTAAATGATCTAGCATTTGCTTTTCCTAGAATGTGCACAAAGCTCCTTACCACCATTCCCCCACAATGATCCCCTGCTGCCAATGTTCCAGAGAGGAAGCTATTTAGATGCTTTCAATGGTTTTGCCATGCTTTATGTTTCACATGAGAAATCTCACTTACCACACAGAGAAGCCAAAACACAACATACAGTATTTGTGTTTTGGAAAAAAGATCCTGTCCAAACTTTATGCACACAATAGCTTCAAGGAAAGCAATAACCCTGTGGGTAAATGAAAAGGGGGGGGGGGGGGGGGGGGGAGTGGTTACAAACACTAAAGATTTAACTCACATGTTCACAACCCAGACCCCAGACTGTCAGCTCTAAACAAGCATTACTCTCTAGTGAGCACACACCTCCCCAACACCACCATTAACTGAAATTCTTTGGGAAATTTATTTTTCTTTCTATACTTTTCTTCAGCATAAACGGCACAAAAAGTGAACAACCAGCAGTTCACAATACCGCAAGCCTCTGCTTGTCCAGGGAACAAGCAGGAGTGTGTGCCAATGGCAGAGAATTTTGGTTTATACCTACCATTGTGCTTCAGCCCTCACCAGATATAAATTTCTTTTCCATGCCGAACAACCAACAGACTCCCTGTTGGGTGAACTAGAACTGTGCTTTGGGTATTTCTCTACTGGATGTAAATTTACTACAATTCTAAATAGGTTACTTTGCTTGCTTCGGATGGATTTTAATGAGAAAATTAACATGAAACAGCATTTCAAATTCTGAGGATCCATGCATTTGCCCTGGTTTATGTGTAAACTCAGGTCCACACTACAGTATCAGAGGATTTCAGGAGAAATGTGAGAGGAAAAATTGCAGTATTTACTTTCTTCTCTGGCATTATAACAATCAAAACAAGTATCATTTCCAGCTCTCTCCCCGTTACCAGATGTTTACATCTTTTCAGGCATAAAGCTGGCAAACAGGACCCAGCTCCCACCGTGAAAGAGGGAGGAAGATGTCTGCATGACTTAACCGCTGGTATTGCAGAGATGGTCCTGGTGCAAATAATAAATTACAGCTTTCTCTGTACCGTCTAATGTGACTTGCAGCATAAGTGGGGTCAAAACTTAGAATTGTGAAAGTAACACCTAATTGACCAATACTGCAAATTAACAAGGTGCATATTAGTAAAAACTTGAGAGCAGTGTTACTCTGTTGGGTCACCAACTATTTATCTTTCTTAGTTTTATATGATTCTCACTAATCCAGCTGCAGATTAAAAAATAGCTAAACTGAACTACAGCAGTGAGAACAGAAAGACCACCATCAGGAAACAAACATATGAGGGTATGATACACTCGAAGGTATAAACAAAACAATAGGCTATTTTCAACAAGGACTCAAAAAAATGATACAGCTGTTTGTGCTAGATATATACATTCTTTCCATTATTTTTGTCAAGAATACTTGGGTTAAGCACATTGTAAAATAGAACAGCTATTACAGTTAAAGAAGTGGTAAATCAAAAGATAGAAGAATGCTAACAGTGAAAGGTGTTAGTGTCCTACTGAAGGGTGATGAGAATACTCAATAGAACTAAAGACTCCATAAGTTTTTGTTCAATCAAAATGGTCTTGTAACATCTTAACAGATATTCCTTTTTGAAAGGCTTCACCTTAATGAAAATGGTGTAATTTCCAGCAGAGCTGTTGCACAGGCCTTGTTCATGCCTTACATCACTTCCTGTCCATCTATTGAAAGTTATGCTACAGTATATGTCAAGTCACAGAGAACACAGTTTCATACTAACGCAAGGCACTAATTTTAATTATTCCCATGGTTAGGCTGTTACAAATTCAATTTGTGCCTTTAGAAGTGTGCCTTGATCACCATAGATATGAATATTCTATACATTTGCTTTTAATTGCTTCAGAAATTATATTCTGGATAGTTAAATTACTGGAAGAGTGCTGCTTTTCTAACAAACAACAGGAAGTCCTAGTGGTGCTCTGTTTTTCTAGCAGATTATAGAACTAAGCAGTATGAAGGAAAATACTTACTCCATGCACGTTTCCCATAATTAGATCGCACTGTAGATGAATATTCTATCGCAGTTCTTGCTATGCGATCGTAAAGAGATATTTGGGCATCTATTTATTGACATATATGTGTTGACATGTTGACACATTAATGTGTTCAGTGAGAGCTTTGAACCAAGGATGATGGTTTCTGTAATCCTTAACAATTTTTCAGAGCCAAGGCAAACATTCAGCATCATATTTCCCTTTGGTTTGCAAAAGAATATATTCTTTCTCTTGGATGAAAGAGAAGTTCATCTTTCTTTCTTCATAATGCAGAACTTGAAAATTCTTACCCCCAGATTCTAAAATTGAGTCTAATAAGAGTCTAAAATTACCATCTATAGTTGAGAAAATTTCCTTTTTCATATAAACATATAAATTCCTAAATCATTTAAATACAGATTTCAGTAACATGTCTGAATTCAAATGTGTATCTCCAAAATATTAATATAGTTGATCTGTAACTACGAAGATGTTTATGCACAAACAGAGCAAGGTTATTTGATTCTAATTGTAAATTAAGTAGTCACATTAACTGTGTGATTAATTAGTTATCTTCAGTACTAAAGCACCATCCATACCAAACCCAGAAAGACAAGTTACTCTGCCATGATCATTTAAAAAAATCCTTTTTAAGGACTGTGTACGTTACAGACTCTCTTTAGGAATCATAATGCATGTTTCAAGGAGGGGGATCCTCCCTAAGTAAGGAGGTTTAGGCTTACAGAAAATATTATCAACTTGTACTCAGCCCCACTAAAACTAAACAAGAACAGAGTTACTACCTTTTGTGTGTCCATTGGATGTTACAGTCATGAGTTGAAGACAGTAATAGATCCATCCAGGAAGGTGATAAGTCAGTGAAAGAGGTGAACATTTAAGCCCAGCCAAACCCAAGGAGACATGTGTCATGTTCTCCAGGGTACATTTAAAACAAGAGTAGAAATCCCTTCAATTACATTACAGCATGCTCTGCTCTCATCTCAATTAAATGTTGAGGAAGAGGCATTCCTTATGGTGGTGTAGTGCCCTTGGAAACACATGTTCCAGCCCAGCACTGTTCCTAAAACTCTGTAACATCCCTAAGACTAATAGCAAAGGTGAGGTAAGTTTGCCAGAGCACTGTCTCTAAATTAGATCTGTGTATTTATGGCTCATTGAAATGCTATTCCAATTTAAAACAGTAATAGGTTCTTCTATTAAACACAAAAACGGTTCAGACAATTCTAGAAATAAGACATACATTAATCTTGACAAAGAGAATGAAACGGCTGTTTTAATTTAAAATCATTGCTATCAGAAATTAGCTTCTTGAATAGTTTCTTAAAATACATATTACATGTTTTTTCTTTAAGACATTATTTAGGATCTTTTATGTTTTCCCATTTGTAAGTTCCAAGTCATAAATCAAAAGGGACACTACTACGCTGCCTAATTACACAAAGCTTTTACAATGCTACAATAGCATATGCTTCAGGTTTGCAGAACAGTACATTTTAGTCAAGCCATCTAGAAAAGGAAGTTCTCACCAGAAGCAAACATGCAAACTCTTCATTTAAACGTCTCCTCCATGAGACATGTTGAAAGAGATTGTAGCCAAGGTAACCATTGTTCACAGTGTTATTCCTTTCCCTCTTTGAGAACAGAATAGAAATCGTTGATAAACATGGTTTGTTTCACTGTCTTCTGTTGTGATTCCACTAACAGCAGCAATGCCCACCTTGATGGCCAGGTAAACATTGCTCCTATGACAGTCAAGCGGTAGAGGCTAAAGTTGTATCCTTCTCACCTGACTGAGAATATGGGCAGCAAGGCCAATGCTACTTTGAAGAAGCCTAGCTTTATCCAGCAGTTTCTAGTTCTTCCTTCTGTTCTTCTCCTTACTCATTCCATCACTTCCCATGTTCTACCTCCAAATCCAGAATTTGCCTTTCCTCTGAACTTGTGAAAAAAAAAAACCTCTCCATACTGTTCTTTATACTAAAACCAACACAAAACAAGGACTAGCTTCATGCAAAGCCTGTTCCTGTGCTGGACTCATACTTAACACTTGGACAAGTGCTTCAAGAATGCAGCAAGAACACTTACCCGAACACCCAGCACTGAGTTCCCACCCTCTTGCACTGTGTATCCGTGAGGTACGCATAGTATTGTCTGAGAAGTGAAACAAGAAAACTCTTCAGTGAAGTTGAAATTCCCCAGAGTATTTACTTTTAGAAAACAAGTTTATGTTACAAATACATCTATAACAAAAATGAAGTGCTGATGGTTAAAATCACATGCATTCACACTGGATGTCTACCAGATGGCTTCAATTCTAGTAGGACAGATTATCACATAGATCGAATAGCTTCAAAAAACACAGAAAAACCTGAGAGCAAGGACTGGGAAAGTACCCAAACCAGTAGGCTAACAAAGCTACATATTTGCTTCCTGCCTCTCTACTGAATCTCCAATTCTTTTAGGCAAAGTGCAACAGCTTTGAAAGAATTAGAGAATCCCCCACTTTTTCCACAGTTTGTCTTCAATTTATTAATAATTGCATTTTCTTGAGAGATGTGGGTTTGAATCTTGAAAGAAACTGAACATGGCTATTCCATATCCTAGGAGAGTGTTCTAACCAGTGGCATGTTTTCCCCTCAAGAACAGAGTAGAATTTCTCACTATTTTGAAAACAGTGTGGAGATCTTTCTGCTTTGTTCTTTATGCTCCTAAATTTTAAGAGTTTAGAGAGGGGAATTCCAAAGAAGTGGAATCAAAGTTCCTTTTCTCAGTCTCTGATTTCCACTTACAGATGGGGAAGACAAGTCTTATTAATCCAACAATACAAGGACTGGTTAAGAATAAAGACTTCTACAGGTTGGCAAGTGCCATAAAAATACTTAAAAGCTCACCTACACAGGAGCTTATAAGGATGTTTAAGGTGATTTAATTAACAGTGTGAAATCACTGCACATAACTTGAGACACTAACAGCTGTATTTTAGGAATAAACCAACACATGGCTGCCATTTAACTGTCCAAGGTAACGTCACTTTACTCATGAATCGGAAATTCCCTGCCTCTAACTTCAGAACTGTGTGCATTCTGTGTACCTCCATCTATTGTCAAAGGAAAAAAAAAAAAAAAACCTAAGGGGACTCTGCTAACAACATGAAATAGTGTGCATGACTAAAAGCAGGTTAATGTTTCTACACAGCTGTTAACACTGCACATGTACTGTTCTGTTACTCTGAATATGGTAATGCTCTATCTTTTCTTATAACATGCTAATATTTTCTGTAGACACACAGAATAAGGAGCTCAGAAGAAACAACAGCTCTATTTTTCCTCATCTACACTTTTGTGAGCAGCTGACTCATCAACTTGGATACTTTCACATGCAGTCCTCAAGGATAACATATGCAGCTAACTCACAAAACAGGAAGATGCTATACAAACAGAAGACGGAACAGACTGGTTCTGCATCCCTATGGAAACACAGATGTTTATATACAACTTACCTTATTAGTTTACTTGTCAGAAAATACACTTTATTGAAAAGTGATTACTGTTTTGTTTTTCATGGTGGCAAAAGCATAAATTTCTTGAAAGGTGTTGTACTTACTCACAAACTCTATGCAGTTCTTGGGTGCCTAGAAGTCAAGCTACTTTAAACCAAAGAAAAAACACCATGGCAACAAAATTACCTTACAGTGGGTGCTGTAATGATTCCTATGAAGAGAATTCTCCCCCAGCTTAAAGGGTGGCTTGCTTGGAACACAAAGATATGTTTCAAAAAGAATGTGTTCAACTCAGTCAGCTAGGAAAAAAAAAAGTTAGTTAATAGCATTCAACTTGCATAACTTTTAATGAGTTACTACAGAAAATGTGCAAAGATTAATGTGGAAACTGCAACACTGAAGGAAAACTATCTATGCTCTACCACAGCCCTGCTGGTTAGATTGAGGATTTAAAGAGTCTGAGATTCCTGCTCTAGGACAGGCAAGGAATATACTAGTAAAACAAAGAATTGTCCTCTAGACACCTCTATGAAAGTATTTGCTCTCTTTCAGGAACCCATTAAGGGACCAGACAGTAATTCACACTGCAGAGGTCTTCTAATAACTTTCATATCCTAAATCAGGTAAGAATGACTGAGGCAAATTTGGTAGAGATGAAGAAAAAAAGTGTACCTCAAATGCTTCTGGTTCTCCTTTTAAAAGCTAAATCCAGCAAATAAAAAAAAAAAAAAAAAAAAAAAGGAGGGGGGGGGCGGGGGGGAGTTTTAGTGAAGTCTGCTAGCATTTGCATGACGAAGTACCAAAGCAGTTGGGATGTGTTATGGAGTCTTGCTGGATCAAGGCCAGAATTCTGAGTATTAGTGATCCATCCAATAGTCAATGGGAAAGAAAAAAATCCCAAAACCAAAAATACCCCACACAAATAACCCAAAACAAACAAAAACCCACTCCAAAACCCCACTGTCTAACAGTTTTTAAAACTGTATCAATTGCAAAGAGCAATATGATGGCCAGTACAGCAATCTGTAACATTTGGGTTTTTTGGCAGATTCTGTAATTACACTCTTGAACTATAACGTAACTCCTGTGAACAATGCCCTGACCAATTCTGTATTATCAATTCATTTAACTGTGTATTTCAATGATGGACATACATTGCGTTAGAATATGTTCTAGCCAAACACAGCCAATAAGTAACTGAGCTGACAGCAGCTTTGATTTCACAGAATTTATTTCTTACCTGCCAAATGATCATGAAAAGGTAGATTCCGGCCACTCTTTGAAACGAAGACTTAGGGTCAAACCAGCGGACATAGGTCCAGCTGGCTGGGGTGAACTGTAATACAGCTCTTTTGATTTTCCCTGTGGTTGTGTGAATGTCCCTAGAAAAAGAGAATGGCGGAAGTAAATACAAGGAATATGCAAGAAAAAAAAAGCAATAGCCATGTTACTGATGTTTCAGAACAATCACACTTTTTCACTGGACAGCAGAGATCTTCACAGACACAACTGTGTACCAGGCAAGGGTGAATTAAGAAATATAATCTATTAAGCATTTCAGTCAGGGTGCATTCTGCTATGGAAGTCCGCCCTCCCCTACCCTCAGTCAGTAACTAACTACAAAACATACCTATCATTCTCTCCGTGAAGGAAAGAAACAAGGATTGCGATCCTGCAACCCCCTTGGAAAATCTAGAGGATATTTCTTCCTAGTCTATGCTGCCACTGCTCTTATCCCAAAGACTCCGTGTTCTAGAGCTCACTGACATCAATCCTTCAAGAATCTGTCAGATTCATCATTCGTTAATTGTATAAGGGGCTGGCTCCAAAGGCTTCAAAATACTGCACTTCCAGCACACACAACCCCTGCTGTTCTGATATTAGATGCATGCAAATCTTCTAGAGAAATGCAATAGCACTGTTAAAAGCTAGAAGGCTATTAAATTCCCTTTTGAAAGAGGATGCGAATAGAGGTTCATCTGACAGATGTCTTACTGGTTCTTGCTTTTGATAACATTAATTCAGATGAGCAACAGCATCCAAAGGACAGGGAATCTAAGAAAAACTCAGAGTTTCCTTTTCTGAAGGAAGACTAGCAAGGCTAGAAGTCAGTTTTCACCCTGTTATTTCCCTAGCCCTTCTGGACAAAAAAGGAGATTCAGATTTGACATTTCTGATACTTGTGTTCTTTTAGGCTAGTGGGATCTTAGGTTAGGGGGAACCTTCTAATCTTTAAGATCTGCATTTATTCAATGAAGAAAGAAAAAGAAAACAAGAGGGCACAAGCAAAGGCTTCTCATTCTATGCAGCTCATCTTCGCAGTATAGGTCCAAAAAAAAAAAAAATCTACTCGTGCATTTAAAAGAACGTGAGGAAAAAATCATTCCACAAAGACAGTGAAGACTAGTCCCGCCATAGGTATTCTGCTGTTTTAACTTTCAGTGAACTCTCTAAAAACATAGGGGCCATCAACTCTATGATGCTCATTATTCCTCCTGAACTGAAATGCAGGAAAATTGAATTTGGACTAAAGGCTGGATGGTTCTCAGAGCAATTAACAAATTTGTGAGTAAGAAAAGAAAGCAGTACAGAAGTTCATGTAGGGTACAAATTTGGAAGTCAAGATTTGAGCTCCTTTTCCATCTCTCAAGGCAGTATCCTTTGGCAATTCATTGTACTTGATCGTTTCATCTATACCATTGGTAACATGCAGATAACCATGCTTGCCACCAACTGGCAGGGAAGAAGGCAGGAGAGGTGCAAAAAACTATGAAAGGAACCATACCTGGACAGCTAGGAACTGACATTTACTAGGCCACAAGCTGTTGCCCTTTTACACAACATATGCTACTTTATTTTGCAATTACTCCATTTATTTTAGAGGGTCAGAAATGGGCTAAGGCAATTCACAGCACAGGTACAATCAGCCTGATTCCTCTTCTGCAATTACAACTAGTGCTGACAGATTGCCACACTAATGCCTCATCAAGGTGAGCCCGAATCTAGTTAAAAAACATTGTATAATGAGAAAACAATTACAATTTTTGGTCACTGCCTTCCTCAAAGTTTTATTTGTACAAAATAAACTAAGAATGCAAATAGCTTTACTGCTTTATACTTTCATTTCACATCAATGCTTGTAACTTAGATTGCAAAGGAAAATTATATATACATAATCATATTTACAAATATATGCTGTACAGTAGCATTATTATGAGAAGGATTTTTAACATTTAAAATAAATTTACAGCATTGTTAGCACATGCAGACTGCATGCTATTTCTATATTACACGTGTTTTACGTATGCAGAGGTCTATTTCCCAAGGAAATGAATTTAATATTATAACATCAAGCATAATGTTTATCAAGCTTTAATTTAGACCTACTTGAAGCTTGCCCAGTGATAGGTCCTCATCTCCAAGAAACGACAAACTACCATGCCCAACCAGATGCCACCCCCGTTACAAAGCAGGATGTCCAAAATGACTTGATCCCACCAGCATTCAGCAAAATTAGGCAGAAGGTGCATGAAGAAGAGCTACAGAATACAGCAAAAAGATTCTGGGTGAGGAACAGCACAGAATTAATCTAAATTCACTTTTTAAGTACACATTCAAAAAATCAGCTTTTCAGTATGTCATACTTCCAAGGACATGAGCCACAACCACTGAAATTTGATGGGCATCCTTCCATTAACTTCAGAAGGCCTTGGATAGAACGACACAAGACATCAGAGGTTTCCTTCTTGCCATTCCCTGTTGGGGCTATGCTGTATATAAGGATATCATGCAGTCCTTGGCCTCTCAAAGATGATACACAGAACATTCATAGAAAGGCATGAAACAAGAAAAACTACTGCATTTCTTGGAGGAAAGAAAGTGTTTTGTGCTTTAAAAAAAATAAATTGAAGAGAATCTTTGTTTTGTTTTTGCTAAATAGTTTTAAGAAGTATGTTTTCTAAACCAGCAACAAGATGCAGTACGTAGAATGGATGCATTTGTAACATCTGTCAGTACTAAAGCATGCTGGAGTTCAGGACTTAAGACTTGTTCTGTTTCAAAACTTTCTTTCATTTACTGTTTTTAAGAAATTTAATGACTGTAAAAAGAGTAAGAGTTCACCAATATTTCAGACACTAGAAGCTTTGCTGCTATACTTGATCCAGAATGGTTCAAGAAGTTAAGAGGATATTCCAACTCGCCCTTCCTGCTTGGTCTCTGCTAAGCACTAATGATGAAGGTACTTTTATGATGAAGATACTGGAAAATAGGCCAGAAAGAAACCAACATCAGACTGAAAAGCTGACACCATCTGGATATACAAAAACATATTCAGTCCCTTAAAGATTTCCCCTGGAAAGTACACAAATCATTTACCTCCGAAGCAAGCTGTTCCTTTCTGAATACTGAAATTAACTATGAGACATTAGCAAGGCAATTAAATTTATTTACAGATACATTTGGTGACTCTACACTTTTGATAGAGTGAAGGAAAACAACTGGCCAGAGTTAAGGCAAGATATAAACATAATTTACTGAGAGCTAGAAATGGATTCAGCGCCTCTCATTCTCCTTTAAGAGAAAATAATTGTATTCTCTATTCTACAAGAAAAAAATCCCAGCAACCCAAAAAATAGACTGAAAAAGTTAGCTGTGGACTGGAAATCAAGACAGCTATGTGTTAAGCAGTCCCTTTGGAATACTCAAGGAGATGCTCAACAGAACACATAGCAAACTAAAGAATATTCTTACCTCTACAAAACCAGTACAATTTTTGTCAGTTAATGTACATACACTGTGTCTGTGGAAGATTAATGGTTTGATTTTGTAATTAAGTATCTTTTGTTAACAGATGTATAAATAAAATATTGAAAAAAAAAAATCAGATGTGGGAAAAGGAACAAGAAGAATGTTCTCTGTATACAGCAAGAATGAATACCGGTCCATTTATAATAAGTTACAGTGATACTGATAATGACAGTTCCTTTGAAAACTCTTGCAAAAGTATATCAAAGCAACTAGTTTTTCTTTGACAAGGCTATGGGAATTTCAACCTGTAGAAAAGAAAATTTGAATTTCTCTTCAGGACCCAAGCTATACAATGTTGCTCATTATCCTGCTACAGTTTCCTTTTCACATTTTAAATTATTTTAACCTGAAAAGGGCACTGGGCTATGAATCTCAATCTGCAGTAATCCAGCCGAAGACACCAGAAGTTACAGATAAGAAGGCAGCAAAAACCAGAGCACAGGTGTTAGCCAGACCATCTCTAAGGTGCTAGCTGTCTTCTCAGAATGAGAGAATGAGGTCTGCTTGCATCCCAACTTTAATCCAATAGTAAGGAGCATAAGCCAAGTGTCCCATTTCAAAACGGGGAACCAGCTGAAATCCATTAGTGCTAATAGAAGATGCACAGCTAAATCCCTGTGTAACTGCCCCAATAACTTCTATAGGTTTCTAATGACTCTCCTAAATTAACTAATTCATTAAAAATCCATTTGAGTGGTGATAACCTCTCTATATATTGAACCTTACCCAACACATTGTCTGTTCCAATAATCTGCCTTTCAACAACAGGGAATACTAGACACCCTATGCGGTGTCAAATTGACGATGATGGCTGTGTAATGATCAACTGAACAATAAGAGTGCATGTGAAACAAATCCAAATTTATTCTTTTCTGGAGAAAAAACCTGAAAACAATAACTAGCAAAGTTGCTTTTTGTGGATGGGTACTTGTGAAATCCCAATCCTAAGCAATTTCAAACAGCATATCCTTCAATGCCACAGAACAAAAACATGTTTTGTAAAGGAACTCATGGCACCAGTATTTTCAAACCCAGAAGTTTAATTTTAGACAACTAAATCCTTATCTATGTTTCTGAATTATAAATGCCTTGTCAGATGAGCCAAGCATTCTCAAGACAGCAAGCTCTAGAGAAAACTATGATTTTAAAGACTAAATTCAGGTGTTTACATCTACACTATTTGAAGTGTGACAGGTTAGACTATACTGTCCCAAAAGCTGATAAAAATTGGATTTTTTTTTTTCCTCTAAATTGTCCAAAGAATACAATGAAATTAAACTCATTTTTATAGAAACGCATCCTTGGATTTTAGGTGACACATATTCCACTAATCAAGCTCTAGATTACATGCAAATGAAAATATTTAGAGTAGCAATTAATCAGCTTGAATTCTTAAAACAGATCTAACAATAAGAACCAGCAGTCCAAGCAACAGTCAATTGACTGAATCAAGTCAAGTATCTGTATTTTTTTTTAATCCAAAATACGATTTGAAAGTGCCAACAATCAAATGACTTAAGCATGTGCTTGGGAGAACTGTGGTAAAACTAGGTAACAAAAATAAGTCAGTGGTCCTCCAAACCATGGTGCAGGTCTAATAAAAATCACATTTTAATGTCACTGAACATGAATAAATTAGGCTTGCGGGGTACAATTTAACAGAAAAAGGTCTATGCACTCAGGCATCATGACAGAAAACAACACACCAAATGGTGTCTTGCCATCACATATAGACTTCTTCTCATGGCTCCTCACACCTTCCTCAGGGATCCCTCAACTCCATTTCACTGTACAGTATGCACAACTATACACAATGTGTAATACTGTTGTATTTGGGTTGAGGGGATCATGACAGTAGATCACAGATATTGCAAGGTGAAAAAGGAGAACAATTGCTCTGAATCACAGAATATTAGTCAACATCTGAAGTAGCATGAGTGTTGACTCCCAGAACAGCAGAAAAACAAATTATGGATGGCACCAATAGGCTGGCCTAGACTTCCCTCCTGCTCAAGTAGTAGGAAGTCACTTACCTAAATCCCAGTTTGCTGTTGTCCACTAATGCAAATGCATCAATTGCTCAGCATCTGAGTTATAAGGCTTAAAATGTAAATCTATACTGAGAACTAGTGAGTCATCATTCACATAACATTCACACTACCCCCCCTCCAGCCCCTCAAGAACAATTCAAGTCTCATACATTTGCTTATAATTAAGATAAATGGGTGGCCTACTTCAGTGAGCTCCCAGGTGATGCTAATAGTCCAGCACAGCCCATAGCTCCGGATCAGCAAAGCCTTCATAGCCCAGCCCCAGAAATGCCCAAAAGCAAATATATCAAAGTGGCTAAGGATTCTCTCCCACGTGATAACATGACAGTTCACAGCATACTCCTGTTAATGAAAAAAAACCCAAACAAACAAAAACAATGAAAAATCTCAATCAACAGGCAACTTCAGAAACACTAGAATGAAGAAACTTCTTTCTATCCAGTGCAATAAGCCTGAAATTATAAGGATATTAAAATAAGCATTATTTCGCTTTCTTGTCCTCCTCAACTCTGCAGGAAAACATTCAGTATTAAGACTCAGTGTCATCAAAGTACAGCTCTAATTTAAAGGGAGATAGAATAGACCTTGGTGTCTGAAAGAGCACGTACTTCTTATGTGACAGAGGAACAGCAAGAGCAATAAAATCAATAATAATAAAACCAGCAAACAATACTCCAGAAAACAGTTATTTGCTTTTCTTTGGGGTCTTGATTTGAAATAACCACCTTTCCCCATTTTCATGCTGTCTAGTGTTCAGATGTGCTCATCAGTGGCTAATCCTCACCAGTTTGTGATGTTATGTTACTCATCTCAATGTTCATTTGAGTATCTTTTGTGTCTTATTTTCCTCACAAAAGCAATTTCCCAGACCACATTCATATTGAGAAAGTTCAGTCACAGGGCTGAATTTAAAAAAAATCAAAGGGAAATTGCAACTGTTTTGTCACAGATGAGTGGCAGATTCCTTACAAACATTAATTAATATTCTAGTCATCAATAACAAAGGAAATGTGTTCTCTCATCATGTTGTACAGCAAGTGCTAGAAATCACTGCCTAACCAAAAAAAAAAAAAAAAAATCTGTATGCCATCAGGAGGCTGCATCTGTGGGGTTCTGTCTTGTCACTGGGCACAAACTGAACTATTCCCAACTGGAAACACACATTTAAAAAAATCTCTGCTCTCCAACCCTCCTAAAATATACATTGCCACCTGCAGGTGACAACACAGCACTGCTCAGTGCTGTTGAATTAAGAATGGATTCTCTTTCAGGCCAGAACTATTGCTAATCCTGCACAAATGAACCATGATCAAGTTGAAAAGGGGATGGCAGAGAAAGATTTAAATCCTGGTCTCCATAAAGAGAAGACTATACAATTTCACACAAATACTTCTATCAGCAGGCAGTTAAGTCCCACTATGAAACTGTAAGTAACCCTTACTGCTGGTGCTCCCTGAAGTGAAAACATGGTATTCCTTCTAGCACAAGCCAGTGCTGCTGGTCATTCAGACAAAGGTGCACCACCTGTCCTAAGGATGGCAAAGCTGCAGGTTTAGTGCACGTACCCAAAGAGATCTGAAACTGGTTCATTTGCCAGCATGAGAAGCATGGAATGCACAATGGAAGCTACAGGCTCCTAGCTACACCATGATATCTGAAACTCTATGATGAGTGAACACAATGAGGTTACTCCAAAAGTAAGCTTTTTTTCAGGGCTCTTGCTTTTTTGCTGTTATTTTTACTGTGGCTTCCCCCCCCCCATATCATCTTTCCAGCTGCAGCTCTGCCAGTCATACAGTGAAATGTGTTGAACTTTCTTTTATACTCAAGCAACTTAGTCACCCCTGTGCAAGAGACCAAGCTGCAGCCTTCATTACAGTTGCACTTTCAAAATTTACTCCAACTTTAAGTGACAGTATCAAGACTGCAAAGTAGTATAGACTAGGTTTCCACTGACTGCTATAGTCAGGGAATCTGCTGCACTGTGGTTCTGTGCCAGTAGTAATACTAGTCCTCCCCTGACTTGAATCTATTTATTTCTAACTTAAATGACAGCAGAGCCAGGTGAATCTGACTTACCAACAGACCCCTCGTCTCAGCTCCCTTTTGTTGCTCAGCAACATCACTAACCCCCATGCTCATGCTCCATTTAGCAACGTGTCCTCCCACCACCCTAACAGCAGGCTGCCCATGCCTCGCCACCACCACACATCTCCTGCAGAACAGAAAGTCACAGCCCTGCTCTAGACACTGGAGTTGCACAACACGTACTGCTGATCAGCTGAGGTGCAACACCTGAAGCATCCAGAGCTTTCCAGGTAAGGAGCCTGTATGCAGCCCTCACTATCAATCAACTAATGTAAGCCTACTGTACTGTAAAGTTTTCCATTCCCTCTTACATGCTACAGGGCAGGAGTTTGCAGCCACTGCTGATTAGGTGTGGTGCAGTACTTTGCATGTGCAATAATTGCTATGACCAAAGACAGTCAGTGTACTTCCTTACTCTTGAGGCATGAGTCCAGTAACAGCACCCACTATACAGCAGGTGACCATGGTGCACAGATGCGCAAACCCAAGAGCAAGGAAGCACACTGGTCAGGTGGTGGGCAATAATTTGATGCAACAATGAAGAGGACAAGACTGGCAACTCTTGCCTCCCCACGCAGTAACCCTCTTCTGCTTGGTGCCCAACTACTCATACCCACAATTCACAACAATTGATTTCAATGTAAAGAATCAGCAGTTGACACAAAAGGCTCATTGACTCTGTCAAGTATAGGCACAAACTTGCACTGCTCATGCCAGCAAATTCAGGTTTATCCCTTCCCACCCATGTAAAACATATCTAAAGTAGTCAAAATGTCCAGTAAAGTGCCATGGATACATACCATAATATCTGCTTCCCTGGTGGCATATCGAAGATTAGGATCCAGCCAGTACATCACTGCTTTTACCTGCTCAAAATTAAGGAAGAGCACGAACACCAGGAACAGAAAATAGAGCACACTGAGACCTGCAAAAAGACTCAGCTTTAGAATCATGTTCACTCACAAAACTCCTTGAGACACAGAGAGTCCAAAAAGCTACTTCCAAACTGTTACTCTATACATGCCCCGTTTGCACAAATTGAGTTTTCTACATACAGTGGCTACATGCAAAAAAGCTTAACAGACCCAAGTCAGATGGTAATCTCTGAGCACTCAGGCCTTCATATCCCCTCCTGTTTCAAGTGATATAATATAGGCTTGACTGCATGAACCCAATCAAAACAAAATCAGTCTAATCAGTTTAGACACAAGTAGTACAAGGCTGTGATCAGGAAGCTCTTTAGTAAGAGATACATTAGGACCCCAGGACTGGATTAGCTCTGTCCCTTTGCTTTAAGTATTCTTGGTCTCAATAATGCAGGTCCCTAAGCCTTTATGCAGATTTCAACACAAAGAACAATTTAATAAACCCACCTGGCAATTCTGAACTATGCTGGCAATAAAAAGTAGTTATAAATATAAACTAATGTATGTTTGAGTTACTTTTGTGAGCTGGAAAATTTTCTGCTTGAAGCTTTTAAAGATAAAAATGATTATGATTTGTTGTCACACCATTATAAATTATGAAACACTACTGCATTTGGGACTACTGCCTCTCTCCTCCCAACATCTGAATATGGATCTTCATAAAAAAGAAAAACTTGTAAGAAGTTAAGAGTCCTAGGAGTAGATCTGCGGGTAGACGAAGCTGCTGCTGGGAGCATATCTTTACATTATTCACAAGTTCACAGATATCTAAGACCACATTTGGAAGAGGCATATAAACACTAACACCATTTCCATAGTCTAGCACTCAAACTTACTTGTATCCTGCAGCAATGTCATGGAAGGCAGAAAGATTAATGTGAATAAACTTAGTATCTACCATACAAAGTAAACTATAGAAATTCTAAAAAGGTATTTTAAACTATAACCAGAACTCACATGTTATTAATCCCCCATGTATGCTAGAGAACAACTGCCATTCAAGTACACACATGAACAGAAAGTATATATACTCTCCTCTGTAGTACATCCTAAAAACACATCAAGTAAACAGATGCCACACTACTACAAGAAGTACAGGTTGCAGGCGAGGGTACATCCTGAAATGCTGAGGACACACTACTCCTGCCTTTCATCTACTGAACAGGTCTGAGAAACTCAAGCGTGGCTAAACAAACCATGCCAGAAGCAGCAGAATTACACGGGGAAAAATGTTGCTCTTGATTTTCCATGCAGCCTTTTCCTGGAAGTACAAGGGGTCAAGCCCTGACAGTATCAACATTGCGAATGACCTTTTACTTCACATTTGCTGAAACCTGAAATGAGCTGTAGGACCTGTGTTTCCCAAACTTCACAAGAAGCAGGATTCTTTAACGAGTACTATCTAATCAGCAGTATCCTCTCAATGTCAACAGATGAGTAATCAGCTACTTTGGGAGGCTACTTATTTTTAGCTATATAAGGTGGCGGGAGAGAGAAACATTCAGTCCCCTCAAAAAGAAACAGATCAGCTTTTAAATCAAATATGCCTAATTCTCTGCAAATGTGCTTAAAGTCTAGGATAGGCTCCGTGAACTCTGAATTATTACAAAATAAAATTCCTTCTGGTTTTGCCATGTAATTCAGATGTTTAAGGAGCAGGATTTCACTCAGTTCTGTAGTTAATAGAATTATTTTCCAAACTACGAATGTGACTAATATTTACAGGTATTTTTGCTAAAATTGTAAGTTAAGAACATGAATATATACATGTTAAGAATATTAATAAACGTATGTTAAGCTATAGAATGATATAATTTAATAAACATATAAAGTAATAGCACATTTTGCCAATAATGAAAAGAAGCACCCTACTAGAACGGATTTTGGTAGAAGTCAGACAGTATATGCAGCAGCTATAAAAAACCCAAACTTTTGGGGTGGGAAGAGATGGCAGTAGGAAGGGTGTGGGGGAAGGAGATTAGGAAGCACAAACACAAAACAGGTTAAAACAGTATCAGGATGAATGATCCCTTTCTGGTGATTTAATTTACACCATCCTGACACAGAGTAACTACAATGACATTCCCAAACATAACAAAGAACAGATTACATAAGCAACTGCTCAGAAGTGGGAGGGAAGTGACATTCACGCAAGTTTGATGCACAATTATGTTTCAGGACAATTCCATTCATCTGAAAGTTAAAATGGCCAGTCCTGCAGAAGCACTGAAAAAGTCAGAAACACAACTTAAACTTACCAAAAACCATTCTCCATATTGCAGGGTGGGGACGCGTAAAGGGTCCTGTGGACAGTAAACAAAAAGTTTATTAGAAGACAGTCAATAAGAACCACATAACCTATTTTTGAGTATATCGCATATGAGGATTTGGCATGAGCACAGAACACTTCTCCATCAAATATAGCCAAAAGTTGGGGCTCTATGTAAAAAAAAAAATTAAAATAAATGGTAACAGCAGATTTCAGAGAGGAAAAGGAGACTGCCAATTAGTAGGGTGCAGACAAAATTTTTCATTATTTTTATGGAGTTGTTTCCAGAACATTAGTATGCTGTTTAGTCAGCAGACACCATATCTCAGGTGTCACCTGAGGATCTCTTGATCTGGTTTCTAGACCACAGCTCACACATGGCTTGCTCCCAATGAAGTCATCAAATACAAATTTCTGTGTGTTAGCAAAGAAACATGGTGCTTAGCCTTCAGACTCCGATGAAATGTTAGCAAACAGGCCTCCTAAAACTTCCAAACTGAGTATCGTATATCTGGCAAGAAGTAAGATACCTATGCTCTTTACCAGTGTCAATATTATTTACTTTAGAGCCAGTGACTAAACTGACTTTATTAGATTAAAAACCTCTCAGTTAATGTGAAGAGCAGAGAAGGTAAGTCTGGTGAAACTGGAAAACCTCTAAACACAAATCATACATTTAGGTAGCAAGAAGTAGCTGAACAAATATTTTCAGCACACACTGCAGACTGCTCTTTCACCACTGTACACATAGAGCTCATTTTCCTCTGGCATTCAGTTTTTCAGGGAGAACTTTGTGAAAACTATGGATTAATGATTTTTAAAATGTCAAAAAAACACATCCCAACTCTGAAATACAAAGCTGCCCTGAGCACAATCACTGTTTCTTCCTGAACACTGCCAATCCTGAGACAGTTTAGACTTGAAGAATTATGCTTTTGCTGGCAGCTGTAAGTAAAAATTAAAAAGAAATAAATAATAAATAAACCCAAACACAACAGGAAGACAGCATTTCCTCCACAGAATTAAGTGTCATGCAAGGGTTTTCACATTTTTGCACTTTCTGCTCCTCACACAATTACCAAAACTTTTGTCCAACTTAACCTTCTACTGAGCAACTGTGTTTTTACATTGTAATGTGACTTAGACCATTTCTAACTATCACTAGCTTCCAGTAAGGTGATTTACGTAAGGTGTTATATCTCTGAGAATTTGTAGAATGACACTTCTCTTAAAACACACAGAGGCAGACTCCTTTTAAACATTATTTAAAAATCTGGCAGCATCATTACTTAGCAATCTGAGCTGCAACTGTGCACCTGCAAATAGAGACACTGATTTTGAGAACCTGACTTCCTTGTTAGATACAGACAAGCTATAAATAACTTGCATTTTACCGTTATCTCCTCTCAGTGTGATTGCAACCCATTTTTAGACTGCTCCTTAACATAAAGGAATGACAAAAGAGAAAAGAAAAAAAAAATTTAAAAAATGGTACTTTAATAAAAATCAAAATATAGTGGCAATGAAGTGAAAGTCACATGTTACAAAGTGAAGTATAAAAGTATAAACCTTACTCACCATTAGGAAAAGCTAGAACACTGATGATTAGAAAGAAGAAAATCACAGAGAGGATACCCCTCCAAATATTATCCTCTGGGACAGAATCATCCCTGAAGAGACAGACAACATCAAAGCGTTAACGTACATTATAAGGATAAAGTCAAAAGCCTCTGAAGATATCATATTATTTAAATAAAGACTACATGGAAATTAAGTATAAAATAAGCATGCTGGTTATATAACAAGTCAAGATAGTAACTGCACTGAAAGATTTTCACTCTGCACTTCTGGGGATCCCTTTCTCACAAGAGAGTTAAACATATAATCAATACATGCGAGCCATAAGCATTGTTAGAAGTCAATGCAGAAGCAATGACTAAGTTTAACACAAGGTAAAAATATGTTCCTGCTTTAATGTTCACAGAAACATCATCAAAAGTACTTTTACACAGCAGAGACCTAGACCAAAAGACTCTAGAGGCCTAGATGCAATTCCTTGGTTTCCCTCTGCTGTTTCGGTGCTGGTCGCAATCCCCTTCACTTCCCTTGGCCTGTTCCCAATGCCAAATGCCTGAGGTGAGTGCAGAGAGGGTGGAAATAATGACTACAATCAGCCTTTGGAAATCATGATTACACAGCTTAGAATCCACGTATAACAGAGAGATGGCAAAACTTAAAAAAATCAAGGAAAAATATCAACTTGCTTTTAGATCTATTAAGCCAAAGCTCTGAATAAAATACCAGGTATTATTTATGCTACTGTCATATTATGTCCAGAAGACACACCTAAGAATTCAGTTTGGAATGCCAAGGCAAACTTGACTGAGCTCTTCTTTCTTTTCGGGTAGGTAGAATATAGTGTACAGCAGCAAGATTAACAAAAAAAAAAAAAGCCCACCCAAGTCTTCTAACCAGCAGTCAGCTTCTAGGGTACTTCAGTAATACAAATGGAAACAAACTTCAGACCATCATAATATGCACAGCTAGTATTTCATAATGTATCACCTACTACAATTCAAATTAAAGTTTTACTATCTGGGTAATTTTCATGTACTTAGGATCAGTTTATCTATTTAAATATATTCCTTTATTTATTCCTAACCCATGATATCAAAAAATTCCCAGCAAACTTTAGAGGGATAAAGGTCTTCCTGGCAGAGTGTCTGTCACATTTCTGGATGGTTCAGTAAAGAATCTGTGGCAGCATAAATGCGCTCCACATTAGCTATTTGCTGCAGTTATAAAATATTTCTCACTTTGCCACATTATTTCCCTTTCCCTCAAAATTGAACCTTAACAGCTCCACAGCAGACTTTCATCATTGTGAGGCATTTAAGCACTGTGTTAGTTTAACTGTATGGTAGGAAAAAGTACATTAAACATCAATGGTTTCTATGCAGGCCTCAGGGACTCCCCACAGCATTTATTTTTTTTAAAGCAGCTCAGTCCAGAATTACCAGTTTTTTTCCAGCAGGCATGCTGCACAGACGACACTTTATACCAGCTATGAACCCCAAGTTCCAGAGCTTAACTCTGGCTCCCCTGACAATCTCAAGAGCCTCATGCCATCCAGTGCACTTCCCAGCCAGAGCCTCAGGCTCTGATGGTTCAGACAGCAAAGCCATATTCCTGTTTTAACATATGCAAATAACACACACACATGCTGTCACGGGTGCCACCAAGTGGGGAAATTTCTTCTTTTTTTGAAGAGAGAACAGATTACTAGAATGACAACACTGTACAATTCAGCCAAAAAAGAAGTGAAAGACACTGTGATCACATCATTTAATTGTCGCACCAACTGTGCTGAAGGGTCCTCACCTTTGCATATCAGGATTCTGAGTACTACTCAGCTTCAGGAAAGCTGTCCTACTCACATTGACACCACTTCCCCCCAAAATCAACAAAGATGTTGTATGCGGTGTTAAACTGCATTTCATTCCAAGTGAGTGGTAGAGGCATTTCATTTTGACTTGCAGATACCTATCCCTTTTGAAAGGTATCCAATCTTCTTGCCAGAAGCAGGTAAAAACAGGTGGGAGCAAGAGACTTACTACTGTGCACTAGTTAGGATAAGAATTATAGTGTTTGCCTGGAAAAACTATTTTGGGGAACACCAAAAGAGGCAGGGAAGCAAAACAACTGTTGGAGGAAAGACACAATCACAACAAGCTGCAATCAGGAAAACATGCTAAATCATCTCCTCACTAAGCCTTAGGAACTTTGATGCTAACTTTGAAATATAAGCATTCATGCAGCAAAAATAAGATTTCTAATGCTCGCGTGGGAGGACAGATGAAAATTCTCTCAATTTAAACTCACTTTACCAGCACATTTTTCAATTCTGTGGCTTGTTGGAGAAGAAATAATAAAAAAAACCCAAGGCATATAACAACCACATAACCTTTTTCTCTCTCCTGCTCTTCTCCTTGCTCTAAAGCACTATCTTACTAGTTTACATTTTTGTAATGTGCCACTGTAAGTTACTATATCATGAATAAAAAAAAAAAAAACCAAGGATACTCAACTGGGGAAAAAATAGTTAGGACACTAAATTTAGAGCATGTTTGGGGAAAAAAAATCTTCCATAAACTCCCCAAATCAAACCTAAATGCACAATAATCCAGTTTAATCAACTCCATTAATCAAGGGATGTGAAAGACAACACCGTCATAGGTCTTAGTCTTGCTTCCATAAAGCCCTGAAACTTCACACCAGAAGCTACTAATCTGTCACCTTCCTCAGTCCTATTGTTGTGCCCCCAAAATATCCCCTCCAGCACCCACCTGCCCTCCTGCTGGTTGGCTCTGGTCTCAGAGAAGGCCACATCCCTCTCTCCAGGGAGGAAGAGGACAGGGAAAGCTAGAGCCACTCCATGCCTCCACTCCAGGGAGCAGCCTGGAAGCGGAGGAGCCAGTGTCTGGCTCCTTCAGCAGGAAATAACCAAGGCAGCTGCAGCCATTGTCAGAAGCACTATAAGGATGTGTTTCAAAAAACAGAACACCCTCTACTCCCCACTTTAACATGGAAAAGTTAAACACACTCACGTTTCTTTTTCTGGATTATTAGTATTATTATTGCTACCTGAAGATTACTGCTATTTGAAGTTCAGCTTCACCCTTATCTGTCAGCTTAAAGACAGTATCAGCTGCTTTCAGTGATCGCAAGGGAGAACCCATGTTATGGCTTGGTACATCCAAGGGAAAAGCATTTTCTAGGTTTATCTGAACCCCCACATATTTCTGACATAAAACAATTATAGAAGAGACAAGAAAGACTTTAAGGGAAGCAGAATTTCCTCTGCCTATGCTGAAGTTCCTGAAAAAATAAATTTTACTTAACAACATCAGTATGAATGTATCATAGAAAATCCCCTGCTTAATAAATTGACCAGGAGAGCTACGGAAGAATTGACAGCACAGGGGAAGCAAAGAATCACTTGTCACAGCTTACTGGGAAGTCTACAGTGCTTTGTGCCCAGGAGGTAGAAACACAAACACAGTCACTGGAGACTCAATGCAGTAAGCTAATGGGAATAGAAAGACCAGACCTGGGAGCACATACTGTAACCATATGGGGCACTATCTCCTCTACCCCAGTTTTGCAGAGTACTTATGGTTTGGGTAGTGTCTCAAATAAGGCAACAGAGGCAGCACTCTGGTATCACCCGGGACATTTAGGAAACTCCTGCGATAGTTGGAAATAGCAGGAGGGGTGGGGGAGAAAAAAAATCAGAGTAGTTTCCACAACCTGAAGAGGAGAAACAGAGAAGAGTTAAAGAGGAGTCAGTGGATATTTAAACACAGGAAGTAAGGCAGAGCAGAGACAGACGGGGAAGAAAATGAAACTGAAGAAGTTGGAGTTCGAAAGCTAGCAAGACAAATGGAAAGAAAAGCTAGCAATCCTCTTGGAAAAATGCAAACAAACATCCCAGAAGTGAAGCAATATTCTTTGGGCCCAGAAGACTCCATAGTTCTGAAATTGCTGTTTGGCTCATCCTCTGCTTGAAAGCATTAATGGCAAAATTCCTTTCCTCCCCCAAAGGTGAGTGATCAATTCCATTAATCCTTCAGAACAATGTCTGGATGAGAATCTCTTAGTAACTCACAAGTTTGCCTAAATTAGCCCTATAGTGAAAAAAGCAATCTGGTCGGGGGGGGGGGGGGGGGGAACAGGACAAGACAAGAACTTGTAGCAAAGGTCTGTAATTGAACATTGTATCAAAGCACAGAAACATGTCTCCAATTTAAGAGTTAAGAAGGGATCCCTGGGATATTCTACCTCAGCTTAGATCTTGCTACCTAAGTAGAACAAGGGATCTGTTCACCAAAAATATCTTCCTTGAGGCCATACACAAGTTGAAACAAGAAAAGGCACACCTCAAACCATTTGCAGCTACACTATTTTATGTTTCCTTATGCTCCTTTCTCAGCTCAACCTAGGCTTGACCATTATTTTCATAGCTGATAAAAACTATACATTGGGATTCATAGAATAAGATAGAAGATTACACACTGAATTGTATATCAAGCCTAGGGACAAACGATGATGATGTTGTGTCAAATGCAGAGTTTAATCAATAAGGCCATTGAAATATGTGATTGCATACATACAATGCCACAAAAGTATAGGTGAGCCCAAAAAATGATGCACAACTCAGCCAAAACCTCTCAGGACTCACTTTTTGCCCAGAGACCACGATTTAGCCTAAAGGAGGATTATATTATCATCTTCATAGTCCTATTCAGTAGGAGGCAACAAAAAGTATGCACAACTTAGAAAACTACTGCAAGATACCCTTCAGACTGCACTGCTATACCCTTTATTTACAAATAAGGCTCCTGAAAATAATTGCGTCCATTCTTAGCTGTATTTCCATGAATGACTGCAGTGGCAAAGCCCGCAGAGCTGTTCCTGTGGTGGGGAAAGGATGTGGCTAAGCATATCAGTACCAGGGCCTAAGCCAACATGTGACTGTATAAAGTGTGTTGTATAAAAACAATGACACAAAACAGTCACTCCCATCCATTGAAGGCTTGGTAAATTATCTGCTTGTGTGATGTCATTGCTGGGCTTCTTGATATCTAATAAAAGCCATTTTCGGCAACTGCTTGAAACACACATTTTGGTAGACTTTAACAGACATCCTCAAAACGATCAACAAGTTCCCAGGAAACGTAGCAGAGGAGGATAACCGCTCTCCAAACGGAGGGCCTCCCGAGCAGGGTGCTCTCCAGCCAGCTAGCGATGCAACACCCCTGCCTGCAGAGCATACAGCAAGTCACGGCCCGACACCAGGTCTCCCGCTAACCCGCCCCCAGGAGGAACCGCCGCCCGCCGGAGCCGCGCTGCCCGTCCTCGCCCCCGGGGCACGGGCACCGGCCCCGGCCCCGGTCCCCTCCCCCTCCCCCGGCCCGGGAACCCCCTCCGGCCCGGGGCCGGGTACGCGCGGCCGCGGCGCTGCCGGCACCCAGGGAGCAGGGCGGGGTGGGGGACCCCCGCGGCGGCGCCGGGGGCCGCGCACCTGGTGAAGGCGAAGGCCATGAGGCTGAGGATGGTGAAGCTGAGGAGGGTGATGGTGTGCGGCCGGTAGAAGAACTCCAGCGTGATGTCCTCCACCTGCTGCTCGTTGATCATGCGGAAGTGCAGGCGGTAGTTCACGTCGTCCTTGCTCAGAGTCCGGCTCCCCACGCACGACGCCATCTCGCCCCCTTCCCCTCGCCTCAGCGCAGCTCGGGTTCTCCTTGGGGCGGCGCGGCACGGCCCGAACCAGCCCGGCCGCCCGCGCCGCCTCCCGCTGAGGCGACGCCGCTGAGAAGAGAAGCGCCGCGCCCGCCTTGCCGAGGGGCGGAGCTCGCCCCGCCGCGCCCACGCGAGTGAGGGAGGAAGGAAGGAAGGAAGGAAGGAAGGGACGGAGCGGGAGGGGAGGCGGAGCTACACCGCCCCCTTCGAGCAAGCGGTGGGAAGGACCCTTTTCTGCCTGACCCGTCCGCCCCCCCCCCCCCCCGGCTGCCGAATGGTCTCACCCGAGTTGGGGCGGGCATGCACATGGGCTGGGCCGCGCGCGGGAGCGGCGCGAGGGGCAGGTGAGGTGTTGGCGGGTCCCAAGGGCCGGGCCGGGCCTGCGCTGCGCTGCGCGGGGTGTTGGGGCGGCCGCGCTCGCCCTCGCCCTCCCGCCGGCCGGGCTCGCTGCGTGTGGAGCGGCACGCTCTCACGCAGGCTGTAGGCAGAGGCTGCCGGCCTGGGGAGGCCTGCAAGGGGTGGCGAGCGCGGCGGGGCCCGGCCCGGCTCCCCGCCCCCCCCCCCCCCCCCAGCCCTGCGGCGGGGTGTGAGGTGACGGCTCTGCGCGGAGGGCCCCTTCCCTCGGGGAGGGTTTAGGTCCCGGCTGGGCCTCCCCCGTGCTCCCAAAGGCACGGCTGTCGTACAGGGCAGCGAGCTGTGGCGTTCAGAGCCGGCTCCTCTCCTCAGTTATGCCTCCTCCGTTTGTCACGCGTTTAAAGCCTCAAAGCAGCTACTTAATGCTTTGTAGGGAGTAATTTCTGCATTGATGCTCAGGGAATTAAGGCTTATGCTCCCAGCCCTGCGGGCCAGGTGAGGCAGCGCCCGAGTTACTCCTCAGCCCTTTCTCTCCCAGCAGGATGCTGCGCTGAGCTGGAAGATGGCTTCGTGGGCTCGGCTGGTCTCCCGCTGGCGTTGCCTGCTGCGAACGACCCGTGCTGCTGAAGGTCCTCGCGGTGTGAGCAGCCACAGCAGCTCGGCACAAGGATGTCGGGGGTTCGCCCCTCTGGCTCTGCTGCTCTCTAGAAATGACGTTCTTCCGTGGAGATTGCAGGCATACAGGCATGCATGTGTAGAGGGCTGTTCTCCACCTGGCAGTGCCAAGGATGGATCCTTTTCTTCTCCTGAAAGTAACTTGCCTTCACCAGTAAAACAGGAACAAGCAAAAGCAGAAACATTACCTTATCTGAATGCAAAAATACCATATGCAGGTAAGAGGCCTTAGGGATATCATTTCTCTCAAATCTCCAGATCATGCTTTCAGCATTACCCTTGGTTCTCCTTTTTTGGCCTGTTTATCTAAAATACTTATCTGAAGTTCCTGACTTTCACTTGGTTTTAGCCCCATAGTTAATGTGGAATTCCTGCAGTCACTCTAGCGTACAAAGAATACCTTTAAGCCGAGATAAAGGTAAAATACTTTGGGTAGAAATGTCAGTCTGGAGCTGCTGTTTGAAGGGCTTTTCTTTTCATAAGTCTACCTGCAGCAGCTGAGCATTTGCCTTTCCCTCATAGTTGTGCTGGTACAAAATAAAGGGGTTTGTTTGTTGGTTTTGGTTGTTTGGGGTTTTTTTTTTTGATTAAGGGTGGGGGAGGCCACCCCTGAAGCAGCTCGCACAACACAGCCGTTTGAACGATCATGGATGAACAACAGGAGGCAGCAGAGTGTGAAGCCTGCTTAAGCACTGCCCTGATGAGAAACGCTTGTCCAACTGCCTCCTGAGGAAAGGACATAGATACAAGGTCGCCTTGGTGTTACTGCCCTGAGGAAATTGCCTCACTTTTCTCTACTTTTATATCTAAGTGAGGTTAAAAAAAATACCACCCTCTGAAAATAATTCTAGTATGCTGAGGAAACTTTCTCTGGATTACTAAGCAGTCTTGTATGTTCAGATTCTGCTTTGAGCCCAGCCAATTTGGATCCTACAGAGCTTATTTTTGGGGTGGCTCAGAGCTGCAACTGAGATCTGTGTGTTTGTGCAGCTGGTTCTGGAAACAGTGCTGCACCAGAACTGACAGGTCAGCCAGCTTGTATGTGTCTGCACCTGCGGTGCAGTTTATCTATGTGCCAGATTTTTATCTGCCAGCAGACTTACTGTTGTGTATGTGTGTGTGGAGCATTTTGCCCAGTTGGCAGTGTATATAATGGAATAAACATAATTGCTAACTTTTTTTTTTTTTTGTAACTTGAGGTGTGTTTCCTCATAGGAGGTCTAAAGAGCTTGAAGTGGCAAAAAGAAGGCATCTATGCTTCCAGAATGGAACTCAGTGTATATTGGTTCAGTCCTCAACAAGTTGAAAGAAAATACTTTATATCCATATAGATTCCTAGACAGTTCTTATTACTGTTTAAGGTGTAAATGTTGCTAGAAACGTTTTACTGTGCTTTTGTTTCTGAGGCTTTGAGAAAAAGAAGTGGCAAGACCTTTAACAGCTATTGAGCTAGTCTATGCAACTCTTCCTGGAACATTAGAATCATCCTACTTACTTTGGAACCTGTCTTGGAAGTTCTGGTGTGGCTTTGTTTTCTTGATGTGGAAAAGTGTTACTCTAGTCTCTAGGAAGTCATTGTGAAAAGGTACAGGGTACAGAAAATCCTCATCCTGAAGAGTTTATAATTAGGGCTGTTGATCGGTAATCAGTCTGATAATTGAGGTGGATGCTAGCAGGCAGCCTGCAAACAGTAATCTTGATATAGCCACTGTGAGCTCCTGTCAATGCAAAAATAGATCAGTGTAGAGAAATATTTTTTTAAAAAGACACTGAGCTCTGTGACTTGGAGCACTTAAGGAGAAACAAGCATAATGATGTTCACTTGGAAACCTGAGTAGGAAATGGACCTTGATTTCTTTAGCTGTTAGAGGTGGTGACAGTCAGCAGCCATTCTGTAATAGATAAGACTTGATAGCTTTGTTGCAGTTGGCTGTGAAATACCTTGAAAGTTAAAACAACTGCAGTTCAGGCATCAGATTCAGAAGAGGCACAAAGTAGTGGGCTTGTCAGGTTATGAAAAATAATCTTTGCAGTAGCCTTTGATCTGGATATGATGAAGCAGGAATGCATTTGTGAAGACATGAAAGAAGATTCTTTTTCAAGAAGGTGATGTGATCTGTTGTCTGCAGTGATCAAGGCAGCAGACTGAAGGCAGGCTCTCTGGGTACTATGCTCAGATTTGGCCACATGAGCAAGAGTTGATGGGCAGTGACAAGGAGTTGGAACAGAGACAAAAACTGGGAGCAGAGTCTATGTTCTCATATGCTTTCAAATAATAATGGATTGCCTGTTCATCTCATGCACAGTGTTCTTGCATTTTGAAATGGATTTTTAGAGAGCTGTATAGTGTTTGGTGGGAGCAGCTTTGTCTTTCACAAAATGCATTTGGGTCTCCTGTATTTGTTTCTTAGACTGGGATGACATCCCACCTTCATCTGCTTTGGAGGAGATTTCTGAGGAAGAAGCCGTACAGATCATTGCAGAACCGCTTCTTCCTCTTCAGTCTTCCACGCTCCGAGATTATGTTGATCACTCAGAAACCCTGGCGAAACTTGTCCACCTAGGTACGTGTGGTTTGGGTTTTTTTGTTTTGTTTTGTTTGTTTGTTTTAATGTGGTTTGCCTATGTCTGGAGCTTTGGAGATTCTATAATTTGCGTTTTGATCTTACTGGTTGCCTTGTAAACTTGAAAATAGGAACAGTAACCAACGGCTAAAAGCAGCAGAATGTTATCCAGAAAAAGGGAGGGGACTGCATGACTCACTAGCAATGCCATATTACTTGAAGACAAAGCTGGCTAGTTTTAGTCCCTTAGTGCTGTGGATGCTAAAAGGAGGCATCTCCCACAGCTTCCAGAGGTGGGGAGCACTTCATGTAACTTGATTGGTCTTTTTTTGGGATGGTTAAGGATGCCTTAATTTGCTGCACGAGAAATTGCAGCTCTCCATCCTTGGAAGGAAGGACGGAGAGCAGTTGCTCTGCAGAACCTTAGAAGTAGGGCACAGTAAACTGGAGAGGCAAGAAGGAAGGGGTGGAAGAAAACCTTACTTCTCACCAAAAAGCGCTTGGACTGTATAGGGATAGCTGAGTTCAAGGTTGCTGGCCACCTCCTTGTTTCCCAAAAATGCAAGGAACACTAGAACAAGGTTGGAGAAGTAAATACTTGAGAGGGGAAGATCTGGCCCCATGTAGTAAAAAATTGCTATGTGTGAGCCAGTATCCAAAGGCACTTCACTGCAAAATTGTCCCCTTCCTTTCTGTAATGGAGTTGGGAGTTCCTTGCACATGTACTTCCGTGCAACAAGAGTAGGTCTCTACATGTGGCGTGTGCTAGTGTACTTGATTCCTCACATGCAGGATTCAGTGCAAATGTCTTCCTTCAAAAAATAAACTCAGCGAAAGCGTCTAAAATGACTGCTTGTTTTATCTGGAATCTTTCCACAACATACAAGGTGTTGTGACCTTGCTGTGTAGAGCAATTAAAGTATGCTAAATCAGTGAAAAAAAGGAGTAGTCCTATAAATTTCAACATGTCGTCATGAAACATTTATAGGAAGTAGGGTCTGTGTTTAATTAAAGCAAATTCTAATTTTGTTTTTTGTAGGAGTTGACTTATCCCAAGTGGAGAAACGTCAAAAGGCAGGTCAGCTCTTACTGACCTTGGACTTTGAAAAAGATATAAGAAAAATACTTCTGTTTCTTAAGGATGTGGGTGTAGAAGACAATCAGCTGGGACCATTCCTGACCAAAAATCCATACATCCTTGCTGAAGATCTGGAAGCTTTAGAAACCAGGTAAGCCTTTTAAATAGCAGCAGGGTGTCAAGCCCCTTGGCTTGACGATCTAGTTTCCCAGTTGGCTTAACCTTGACTGAACCTGTGTTGCTGCTGCTTCCTTTCTCACTTGATCCCTGGCTTGGTGTTCCTGTGCCTTCCCATCAGTGAGCATTAACATGTGGTGGTATCATAAGTCGAGTCAACACCCTGATCCACCTGAAAACTGACCATTAACAAATTTTACTACTCATCCCTGTCTCTCTGCCACAGAGGAAGCAGCTTGCCCTCCTAGGCCAATTGCTTTACCTGCGTCAGCTTAGATTCCAAAATGTTAGTCCCTGAGGCTTTACCTAAATTTGTAAAACAATATTAACCTCTTCAGTCATGCTTTGAAACCACTCTTCTAGATGATATGTCTACTCATACCTTGTGAATTCTGCAGAAAAAGAAGGAGACCAGATCTCTTCTGTGTTTACATCTAATAGCAGCAGAAGGTTCTGGTGATTCCACCCCCACACACACCCCCCGCCCCGTTGTCCCGCTCAAACTGAGCACAAGACTACAATGAACTTTTTGTGTGTGTTCACACTTGTACGGCCCTACACTGTTCCTCAGTCCATAAAATGGACTTTTATTCTTAAAATTACTTGACAGGCTTACATTAATGCAACAGTTCTTTTACAGAACAACTCGTGTGTGCGTGCGCACTTTGTAATGAACTCAAAACATCTTGGTATTTAAAAATTCCAGAAAAGAGTCTGTCTGCTTGGCCTTTGCACGTAGTAGCTGTCCAAGACAGAAATCTGAAGATACGGCTTTTTGGAAACAGGCACATTAGTAGACTCATGTCTAACATAGACCTGACTTTTCTTCTTTCTCCTCTGTTCTTCCATCTTCCTCTTCAGTAAGTGGCCTTTCAGAACCAGTATCCAAAAAGAACCTGTGGCATTTTTCAGCAGTAGTTTTGACTCTGGATGTCAGAGTTGTTTATGCTCTTCTGAAGAGAGTATTTTTTGCTATGATAAACATTCTAACTCTCCTGTGAAGTCAGATTTGCTTTTCAGTGACTGTCCTGTGGCACTGCCTGGTTAGTGAAGTAGGGACTGAACAAGTCAATCCAATTTCTTCTTTTCTGCAGCTTGATTTTTCAGTGAGTTTATCTGGCACTGCTGAATGCTTTCCTGCAAGCTTTAAAGTAAGTGTGCTGCAGAGGGTGTATGGCAGGCTGTGAAGTGAATGTGTCTCAGATAGCTGTCTTTTGAAAGCTGAGTATCACCTTTGCATAAACACTTCGGTGCAGATGGACATGGTATTGGTTACATCACTCTGGAATGTTTTATTGCTATGGATTCCACGTTGCCAGGAAACAAAACACAAATTTCAATAGATTTGGCATTTGACTTCAGATAAACACTGTAAAAGTCAAAACATTCCATAATTCATAACAATTCTGACAGTTGCAAATCAGTGTCTGTACTGCAGCTGCTCCAGATGCTTTGTTTTATGGTATTGTTAATGATGACTTAAAACTGTTAACATGCTACATAGAACTGCTGACCGCTGTAGTAGAATGAGAGCTAACCTTGGTGCCACCACTCAGAAATTTATCTCAAACTTTGGTCAGGTTGGATGATTTTGCTTCTTTAATATACCAGTTTCTGGAGTCAAGTTATTACCATCTTGCCATCCATCTTTTAAGCTTCTTGCCTTTCCAGGATGCGAAGAAATGCTTCAGGTGTGAATCTTAATGACTTTTTAACAGAAAACAAGTGGAGGGGAGTCAGGACAACCAAAAGGTTTTATTTTTAATTTGCTCATTTAGCTATGTTTCTAGGATGCTTGGCAGTTGTGCCCTTGAAAAATTGAATGGAAGAAGTATAGTGTAGCCAAGATGCAGCATTCAAAACATAATGGGATAATTTTTGAAGGGCCAATTGTTTATTGTTGTGTTCTGCATTTCTCTTCCTCCTAACCTCTCCTTGTCTCTAAGCCTCCTGCAGCTAGTTCCATCAGCGTTGTCTGGAGCTTGGGCTGCTACCTTCTGTGTTGGGGTGCCTGCTCAGTTAGGAATTGGTCCTCTAGAGCTTGTTCTTGGATCTTCTGTCTAGACGTTTTTGGCTTGTGATGACTTAATTTTTGAAGGTTTGTGGAAAGAGAGGGAGGTTTTAGTGAGTGAAAGGTATTTTTATTTTTTTCTCTCCACAAGACATGATTTAACACACAGGCCATCTTTTTCTGAATATGTGCCTCTGCAGAATATTCTGCAATCTATTTAGTATCTTAATTACTGCCAGATAAAGTCAGTTCTTGTATGCTCTAAGTTCATCTGACAGTAAATACTTCTGTATATGCTCATCTATAACCAAAGGAAACCTCTTCAAATTGTAGTTTAGTTTTTTTGTAAATGGTGGCACGTGGGTTAATCATGTCTCTCTTTATTTTGTGTGCTGTATTGCCCCCCACCCCATTCCCTTTTCTGGGAGCTGTGGCAATAATCTACTGCAAGTAGTACTTGAAATAGGATTTAACTTTCACTGAATTCAACAAAGTTTGGAAAAAGTTTTGAGTTGGAAAGAAAGCAAGCAAGCTCTGTTAAACATAAAAACTTTAGTCAGCTCCTTCTCCTTTCTGACAACCAGATGTTTTGTAACTAAATCCTTGGACCAGTGACTAAAAGTAGAGACCTATTGTAACAAAAGTAACTTCAGCTGATTTAGAAATGTCTTTTTGGACAATGTCTCTACAGATAGCATTGTTGTATGATATTTCTATTCCAATGCTATTGGCAAAACAGGGATGTATGAGGTATAGCACTCTGTTCTTTCAGCAGTAGAAATGGAATTCATTAAAATAGCAAAAGGCTGTATATATCTTCTTGTCCATACCCTATGATGATCTATTAATGTGTTTGCAATCTAGGAGACAGGCTGGTAGTTAAACATAGGTTAACATAGTTATCTGCTTAAGTACAGCTGGAAGGAATTAAAATCTGTCTTCAGTATTGACATTCTGCTCTGAGGTTTATTTTACTTCTAATTAATTGGAAGGGATGGTATTTTGCTTTTACGATAACTGCAGATTTCCCCCTAATTATTTTTGGCAGGGTTGCATGTTAATGCTAGAACATCTGTCCGTTTATAAGATATCACTGAGGAATTTAAGCAAGTACTGAATAAATGGAGGCAATAAAATTTTCATCACTGGATTTTATTTTGTTTTTGTTCTCTTTCTAGAGTGGCTTACCTAAAATCAAAAAAATTTGGTAAGGCAGAAATTGCTCAGATGGTCTCAAGAGCTCCATATTTGCTGTTGTTTTCAGTGGAAAGACTGGATAACAGACTGGGTTTCTTCAAAAATGAACTTGGTCTCAGTGTAAAAAAGGTAAAGACTGTACACTGAAGTCTTTAGGTACTTTGCTAGTGACAGCTGTAAGGCCTTGGAACATGAATACTTCAAGTGTTTGGAGGTTATCCACAAACATTAGTGACATTACCGATGGTAATACACAGAGGGTTACAGGAGGATAACGTGATTTTAACTGTCTATAGAAGTAATATGGACACCTAATGTTCAAAGGTCCTGAAGTACAGTTCTTGAAGATGATCTGCTGCAGGTTATTGTCAAACAAGCATGTGTATGTCCAGTTTTATTATCTGAAATGGGTCAGAGGACTGAATCCATTGCTGAAACAGGAAGCAGCTTTTTTAACTTCTAGAAAATTAATTGGCTCTCTTCACCTCGTCAAGATACTGTAACATACTTAACTCATCGGTGAAAAATAGTCTTAATCTGCGAATATCATATCAAACTAAATGCCAAATCATATGTTTAGCTCACCGAGAGTAACCCCTGGGTTCACTCATGAGTGCTTACCGCGTTACGTGCTTAGCAGGTATTTAGCACCATGCTTCGGGATCTTCAGAGGTAGTAGCTGGACTTCCTTGGAATAAGTGGGCAGTGTTAGTTGTTTCCTGCAGTAGCTGGGGATTACAATAAATGTCAAGTTCCAAGTGGAATCTGGTGTTCTTGTATTGGCTTCTATTAGCTGAACAGTCAGAGCTGTCACAGTGCCTGTTGCTGGCCTTTCCACGCTTGAGGTAAGAGATCTCTCTGGAAAAGGGTTTAGTCACTGCCTTGTACTCACAGTGGATTACAAGTAATCACGTCTTAGGGGATGTGGAGTAATTTCTTGTATTGCCATCATACTAGGGTCTAACCAGATCCTGAGGTAGACAAATTCCACTGCAGCTGAAAAATCCTTTCATAGCTTCTATCAGGTAGTGTTTTGTTTATTGTTTTTAAAAAGGTGGGAAGAAACAACATGAGCACTGAGAGAGATTGGGCACTTGACCATGCTTTCTGCTTTTGGGTTATGCTTTTACTCCCTTTTCCTGTCTGTTTTACAACAGCTATGTTATTTTTTGTTTTCCAGAGGAACAATTTGAGTAACTTTTTGCATCTTAATATACTGCTGCTTCATGCAAACTCATATTTGGGGTAGAGATAAAATGCAATGCAAGTAAAAGAGCATCCCTCTTCCAACTGAAAAAAAAAGTTTATATGAGATCTCTTTCTTTCACAGATGGATTCACAAACAAGCTTTCAGTAATAATCTTTCCTTTGTGTGTTTTGCCTAATTGTAGACAAAGGATCTGGTAATTCGTCTTCCAAGGCTACTGACTGGCAAATTGGAGCCTGTAAAAGAAAATCTTCAGGTGAGCTTATTAGTAGATATTAAAAGCATATTGTGTATCCACATAGTTTAAGAGTTGTCAGAAGATAAGATTCCTGGAGGAGAGTCCTGCACAGAAACAATTTAATGAAATAATTTTAGTGGAGATATAAAATAGCTGAGGATTTTGTTAAACAATTTCTTTTCCTCTATAGCTTGCAAGCTTACAGCATACGTGGAGCAGTTTCTTATTCTGTCTTCTACTCTGATGTAGGTTAGAAACTTCATCTGGGTCCCTTCCTGCCAAAAGTTGCTATCTGTTGACATAAATTGTTACCCATTTCTTTACAACGAGTGAAAAATAGGGCCTGCTCCCTCTTTTTTTTTGATTTTTCCTTAATTATTATGTTTTTTTGCTAACTTGGATTGCTCATGAGGATTTAGGAGCAAGAAATGTGCAGTTGATTATTTTCCTCTTGGCAGGTAGCTAGTCTGCCAAAATGTGCATTTGACACCTATTGTCTGATAACAGATGGTCGTTATTAACAACTGTTGGGTAAATAACTTCAAACCCACAGGGACTCCTTTCCCTTTTGAAAATGTAACTATGTATTGGTTTAATTATTGCGCTGTAAAGCCATCTAGGCCAAACAGCATGATGTAGTGTAACAACTTGAGAAATCCCATTATCCTATAACGCATAACTATGAATTAAAATATATAATTTTCAGACAGACTCACTGCTCTGAAACTATTAAACACTGGGAATCTTGCAGTCTGAAATGTGTGTGTGGTAAGGGAGGAGACTGGAAAGTAACAGACTGTTCCAATTAATAGTGCTTTCTTTTTAATGAACATTGTTTCCACAGGCTAGGGATTCAGTATATTATAATGAATGTATTTTTAAGATCCTCAGTTCTATGTGACTATCTTGTCTATCTACTGAAAAGTGTATAGTGTAGCATCCTTATTTTTAACATGTTCTAGAGGGAGAGGAAGGATTTTTAGGTCCTCACTATTGGAATCTACTAATACTTAGAAGCTCCAGGCTTTCAGGAGGTTGGATGTCTCAGATTCAGAATCTGGGTTCAGACCTGTATGTCCTAAGCTGGTGGTGGGCAGGCACTACTCAGGAAGTGAAACCATGTACCAGCAGTTCAGAAGCAATCTGAGTGGGCTGTTATTCAGAAACAACTGCAGCAGCTGATACTGGTTGTCAAAAAGACACCAGTCATGGACTAAATGAGCTGAAGGATGGCTTATTCCATCCTCTGAAGGTGGAATCAAGCACCTTCATCAAGCACAATTACAGGTTCATTGACAGGGTAAAACTGGAAAGCTTGCATTACCACTGCCTGTTGTGGGAATCATACAGAGTATGTTGACTATTGCTGGGGCTTACACAGTAAGGATATTAGCATAAGTGGTTTAGAGAGTTACTGAATGTTAAATGTTTGCTGTCAAACTGAGTGCAGTCAAAGCAACTTACACTTGAGCTCACTGTTCATGTCAAGAGAGAGCTGTTCCATTTCACAGACTAGAAAAGAACAGCTCAAGATTCTTGCACAATTACCTCTACAGCAGGGCAATCTATACATCTCCACGGATTCAACGTCAGGTCTTACTCTCGGTTGTGTATCTTAATGCAGTAAGTTACCCCTGCCAACTCAGATCCGTGGAAGACTGCAAACACATCTCTTCATACTTGAATGCTGTCTTGCAAATACTTATAAAGCAGATAAGGAAGAACCAGGAGTTGAAAGACCTGATTATAGTCACCTCTAGAAACAATTCCCTGTAAGGGTCTGGAAGTCCTAAGGTAGTTTCAAAACCCAGATTCTAAGCCCTTCCCTTTGTATTTGCCAGGCAGTTTTGTGAAAGAGCTGCAGTCTTGGCACATCAAACTGGAAAAACAAAAAGCACCACCTTTTGCCAACTGAAGACGTACCTGAGTTGGATTTGAAAGTCTGGTTATGTTGACTGGCAAGCACACCCACTTCATGACTGAAAACAAGCTGCTTGTAAATGTCACTGGAGGATAGAAGAAATGGCTGAGTTACCAGACACTCTTGTATGCCGAATTCCTTTCTCAACAACTCAATGAACTGCTTGCCATTCTCCACTTTGGGAGGAGTGCTCATGTTTTTATTGAAAAAATGTGTTTTGTTTTCCTTTTCGGAAACCATAATTGAAGTCAAGGCAGTCTCTGAAAAAAGACATCTTTCTTTAGACATTAACCAACTGTAAAATAAATTGAATACACCGCATATTGTACACATCTCTTTCAGGTTCAACAGACTTCAATTGAAGACTACAGGACTAAAATTATACTCCCTAATATAAAAATATAACTTGGATACATTAGCAGAAGAAATAACACATTAACAAAAGTAGTCACTAGCTATTTGATTGCTGTGTTTTACAGAGCTCAACAGCTCCACAACTAGAAAGTCATTCTCTTTTGACAGCTTGGTATTGCAACTGATGAAAGACTCTTAGGGGAGAATTTTTATGCTTGTAACTGCCATGTATACTGAGACACAGCTTTCTTGTTCATATCTCAGACAAGCTGAAAAATACATAGCATTCACAGAAGTCATCTTTACTTCAGGGATACTCTATGAACAAATTACACTTTAATACCGAATGATAAATAATTTGCACTGTCTGACTTGAGAAGAACTGGAGTGGCAGATATTATTGTGGGTTGCATTCTTGTTGCTGTGTGACAAAAGGTAGAAGAATTTTGCATTATTTTATGTCAGTGGCATGTTAAAATAAGCTAAGTTTGCTATAGCTGACTTTTGAAGATAAAATTGTGCTCTTTTTCAGGTCTGTCAGATTGAACTTGGTTTTCAACGTAATGAAATTCAAGAGATTGTGTTTAAAATCCCCAAGATTTTAACTGCAAGTAAAAAGAGACTCAAACAGACATTTGACTACTTGCACAACATAATGGGCATTCCCCACCACATGCTTACTCGCTTTCCTCAGGTGAGCTGTTAATCTGGGAATAAAGCGTAGGTGCTCTTTGCACAGCTGCTTCTCTAGTTTGGTGCTGAAGGTGAAGCCTCACCATATGCAGGACACATGTGAATTCTTCAACTTGTCTGTGGCTTTTACTCTAATTGGGGTAACTTTTATTAGCAATTCACCAACCATTGAGAATTCCAGTGTGGAAGTGCCTTTCTCCTCCCTCTGGCACATGTGACACCACCACCCCCAGTCTTGTGAATTTTTAAGTTTTAAACAGAAGTAGTCATGCTCATCTCTTCTGGATCCATGCAAGAGACATTACTCCCGGCTTAGGGATTCCTTGTCCTGAAATCTTACCTCGTGAGACACAAGGGAAGATGGATCATGCAGAAGATCTGTTCATTAGGTAGCATATATATATAAAAAAGCATTTCTTTCAGATTTGTCTAGTTAAAGAATAAATTTTATGGATTTGAGGATCTGAAAATATAGTTTAAAGGTAAGAGAAGTTCTGCCCATTAGGCAATCGGATTCTCATTGATCTTCCTATTGCTGCAGCAATAGCTAAAAAAATCACAGTGAAAATAGATTAGTTTCTTGATGATTATTTTTGGTTTTTTCTATCTCCTCATTAATGTTATTTCCTCACAAATTAAAAGTTGAAAGCATTAGTCACTTCATCCAATGCTGACATGCAGCCACACTAGCTTCTTAAAAGGTAAAAAAGAAAGCACGAATTACAGCTTCTCAACTGCAATAATTTTCTTCCTAAAGCAAGTGTAGTAGGGCATCTAACTGTCTAACCTAACTGGCTAAAAAGCCAAAATTATATGGGCAAATAAAACTACTCCCCAGGATTTTGATTACTTATCTTGTTATTTAATATAGCTTTATTTAACAAGGATGCTTGCTATAACTCCAATCCATGTGTCACTTTTGCCCTCCTTGACCTGTAAGTGACCACAAGTCTTGCTCACTTCCTTCTCAGTTGTCTTATTGTTGGCTTCATGGTGGTTCACCTCATTATGTCCCTTCCCTTTGTTTGGAAGGGTAAGTGGAGAGTTTCTTCTATTCTTTGTTCTTGGCGCAGTCACCCTCTCTTTTCCCTGTTCTTCCCTTCTATCCTCAAAAACTGTGAGTTCCAGGATGTGGCTAATACAACTCCATCTGTATGTATTCTGGCCATTAACAAATCACAAATATCACAAATGCATACTTGTCTCTATCTGTTCTTGCTTCTATCCTGAATGACAGTAATGCTGAAAATAAGAGGTATACAGGATTTTTTTGTCAAATCCTCTCTGATATTACAGGTGCTGTTGTAACCGTCCTTTGTCAGCTAGCTCCGTAACTGGTGGTTAAGGTTTTTTCCCGTTTTCTGACTCCCTCTTAAAATTCAAGGAAGGCAGAGGAGGAACAGTAGTTTTGCTTTCTGTCCTAGTTCAGATTAGTTTCCATCCTCATGAAATCCTTCCTTCAGTAGTGCAGTCTCTCCTTTTTAGTAAAAACTCTGCTCGCTTTCATTGTTCTAGCACTCATGTTTTCACCATCATCTTCTCTAAAGCAGCATCTCTCTTCAGTTGTACTGCTCAGAAATGCAGAGTTAGATCTCTGCTTTTAAGACTTAACTGTGTGTGCATCTCTTATCTTCCCCACTTCTCCCTCTTTTTAGATGTTCCACTGATTTACTTCATGTTTCTCTTACCATTCTTCTCGCCTTTGACTGTCTAGAACTCTTTTTGTGACAAGTGTCTTCAAAGGTAGGCATGGCTCTACAGCAGAAGACAAGTGGTTGTTTTAAACCACTGCACTGTGCCTTTTGGCTGTGTTATGACTGGAGGCGCAGCCACTCACCTTTTCTGTTGCCACTGTGCAATTCACTCGTTTGTATTGCACCACGTGGTCACTTGGTCATTTCTTCCATATAACAATGCTCATCTGAATCTAGCTGTATAAATAAATGCTTCTGACAGTATAGGGAAAATGCTTAGGTATTCTTGCTCCCTGTTCCTGAATGTCTCCTCTCCGCTTTCTTGGCTGTGATTACACAAAAGTAATATAGTTATACAAACAAAAAACTAACATGCTTGAGAGTTGTATCACTCCCTGATTTCCCTTGTGTGTGTACGTCGGCTTATTGTATTGAAGCATTTATTTAGAATTTAGATAATTTGTATATAAAGATAACCTACCTGGTGTTTGACATAAATGAGAAGAAAAGATACAAATTATTTGTTTTCTTCCTAGATCTTCAGTTAGCATCAAAAAAATGCTCTTGTTATAGATTCATCAGAGTCTGAAATTTAGACAACCTAAAAGATTCTTCCCTTTCTTAGGTTTTCAACTCAAAGCTATTACGAATCAAAGAGAGACATATGTTTCTTACGTTCTTGGGAAGAGCCCAGTATGACCCAGCGCAACCCAGCTACATCTCTCTGGACCAGCTAGTATCCTTGCCCGATGAGGTGTTTTGTACAGAGATTGCCAAAGCTTCTATACAGGACTTTGAAAAATTCTTAAAAACACTTTAATTAGTAACACATGTAAAAAGGAATAAAGTTATGAAATAAACATATTTTATAAAACTATTCCCCTTTATGGTCTCTTAACTTCTTAATTACTGGTTTAAGAAGTTGTTGCTTATGAAACATTTGTAGGATTTAAAGGCTCACAGTAATAGTCTTTATGGTGACTTAAAAATATATTTCAGAAGGATTGAGTGAATATATGTTTATTGCTACTGATGCAATCCATGTAATTAATTGCTAACTTAATTCAGAGTGAATGATGCAGCACACTAACAGAAAAGTAAATTTAAGTGGATTCTTCTTTTTTTTTTTCTTTCAATAATTTCAGAGTTTTGGGAGATGGAAAAACTGGCTAGTGACTTATTCCCTGTCTTGCCCTCTGTCTTCTCCCCTCACCCTCCCTCCCAAAAGTTAGAATAACAAGGTAATGCAGTAGTGAAGAAGTGATGTGTTTACCTGCTTTTATCTTAAGAGCTAATAGTGTTCTTCTTTTCCTTGTATGATAGAAAGAAGTACACCGTTACATATGTGAAGCTCCTCATACAAAAAGGCATTTTTCAACAGGTTACAAAGGTGTTTCTTTGTGAAGCTCCCTGCTGAAGTTAATATCCTAAAAGCTGTGCAGTGAAACTTGGTTTGAAATATCAAAGAAAATCAGCAGACTGAATCTAGGCAAATTACAGAAAGAAAATAAAACAATACCCATCCCTGAAATCTAGAAGGAGCTTATTTTAAGTCACTTTTCTCTTCCCCTTGTTGAGGGGGGAAGTAGTTTTTCCCCACACCAATGAGATTTGTATGGCTTTAGCATACAAGTAACCACACAAAAAGAGGCTGTAGTATATACTTAGTTGACGAGTTATCTTGCTCGGTTATAACAACTGATAGGAATTGCGGGAGTATTAAAAGTACTTAATCCTATCAGTAAACAAATTGCATTAATACAGAATTATCAAATGCTTCACGGTGTATTTGGGCAAAGAGAAGAAATTGACTAAACCCAAATGCAAACTGTCTGATAGTTTATTGTTTAGAAGTTTCCATTCTTTCTGTTAAAACAGTTCAGAAAACTGAAATCCAGATGTTTTTATTTGGATTTAAGCTTATTTAATGAAAAAGCCTCAATGTTTTAAAAGCTCAGTGTTGGAGCTTAAAATACCAATTTGTATGCAGATAGCAGAATAAAATTCAAAAGGTTAAATTCCCGTCATAGGTGGGAAACAAAGTAAGGTTAAAGAGACGTATAAAGAATGAGAATAGTAGTGATCTCTGGATTACAACTTGGGTCTTTTATCCAAAATAAAAATTTGGAATTTGAATTATAACACTCAAGAAAAGGAGTGTTGTCAACAAGCAGGGTGCAAAATGATTTACTGGGGCATATTTGCTTGAAACACAGTAAAAAGCCACATTCATTGTCTGCAATATATATCTGAGATGCTCTCCTTTGTCTTTTGTTCTCATGTTTCCCACTCCATTGGCCTGGGAAGATCACTTGAAATCTTCTATTAAGTAGAATTCTTGGTGGAGATGCATAAAAAATTTCATCTAAAGTGGTGGCTAAACACTTTCCCCGTTCCCTCCTTTTAAATAAAAATATCTAATTCAGTATGCTTACTTAGATTTTGACTGTATTAAAATGCTAATAACAAATATAATCTTCAAACCAGCTAGTAAAAATTAATGTTTGTAGTAAAAATTGTTAATAGAAAGTTTGTGGGTTCATAATGCCAAAGACTGCTTTTGCAGATTTACTCCGCTGTCCTTATCATGATCTATATTACCGTGTGATAAACCATTCTAATATAAATTATTATAGAATGTGTATATTTTGAATGTTTCAAACTCAGCTTTTAATTCCTTTAGTATTTTTAAATGTAAAAATGATTGCTGCCAGAGCTAAACCAGTTTCTTTGAAATGCTAAATGCATGAGCTTATGCCAAAATAGCTTCCCAGAAATACCATGAAGAAAGGAAGCAAAAGATTTTATGGGAGTGCTAAAAGGAAAGAGGAGAGAGGATAGAACTTTTTGAGGATTGTGCCAAATGCTTTTTGGCTTTAAGATGGAAAAAAATCTTGAAAAGAAATGTTTGGCCTAGAATTACCAAACTTATTGTAGTCTGCTGTTCTTGATAAAGGCTAGCAGCCTTTGATTGAGCATGTTGGTTAATCGAGGCTTGCTGGGTACAATATGGCAAAGACCCTTTGCGGTCTGTTGACACGCTGTGTGAGCTGTGCTGTTTGCTTGCCTATCGCATTCAGCTGGATGCTTTTCTGACTGAAACTGCCTACTGTAGCAATATTTCCAGAATAATTCCACATATTTATTTTATTTCTTTAAAAATGCAGTGGTCCGTTTCTGAAGGCGTTGCTGGGGAGAGGCAGTGATCCGTGCCTCAGAGAACAGAGCCACTCCCCTGGCAGCTGCGATATCTGAGCAGAGAAAGGCTTCTGCTTCTTTCTGTGACTGATGCCGTGCTTTGCTTACTGCGTTTACAAACATAAACTTACTTTTAGCTAATACTCCTTTACCCCTCAGTTAGCAGTTGTTGGTCTAAAGAGTTCACAGCACCCAGTTACACCAGTTCGGCTGCTTTGATTGGCAACTGGATTACCTTGCACTGAAGCCAGTGCTTGTTTACATCACCCCTCCAGGCTCTGAGCTGCAGCCGTGGCCATGCGGGTGAGAACACGGGCAGCGCTACCAGAGGCGACGGCTCGGACTATGGTTGCAAAATATTTTGGGGTTTGAGTCGCGGCCGGTTTGCAGAGGCACTGCGGTGCACGCGCGCTGGGAGGAGACCGCATTACGTTCCTCGTTCTGAGCAAGCGTTGATTAATCTTGGCTTAATTACCGATTCTCCAACACCGTGAGCGTTATTTAAACCCATCGTTAGAGTCACGGGCTTGACCATGCCCGCCTCGGCCTCCTCTTTGTCGCTGGCGGGCAGGTGCCTCAGAGCAGCCCGGCGCCCCGCGGCGGTTACGGCAGAGCTCCCGCGCCAGAAGGCGGCCTAGCGGGACACCGAAGCACGGACAGGCCGTCACGGCGGAGGCCGATGGGGCAGTCTCCGTCCTTGGGGACAGATGATCGGCCCCCACCGGGATAAAGCCGCGAGCGGGCGGCGGTCGGGCGCTACCGGCACCGGGCCGGGCCGTGCCGCCTCTTGCCCCCGCCCCGCCGGGGCGCATGCGCCAGGGCTGAGGCGGCATTGGCGGGCCCGCCCCCGCCCCCCGGGGACGGGCGGGTTACCCAGAAGGCAGCGCGCCGCTCCGAGGTCAAGATGGCGGCGAGGGCGTCCGGTGAGGTGGTGGTGGGTGGCCGGGGGTGGTCGTGCGGGGCCGCGCCCGTCGCGCTTGGGGCGCTGGGCTCGCCCTGTCCCGCGCCGGGAGGCGAGGCGAGCCGTGACGGGGAGATGGGGAGCCGGTGAGCCGGTGTGAGCCCTGTGCCCTTGACGGGGGCAGCGCCCGCAGCTCGTGTACCGCTGGTACGGCCCTGGCGGGCGGGTCTCCTCGCTGTCCCTCCCGAGCGGCGGCCCCTCGGTCTGGGCCTCAGCGGAGGGAGCCTGGCTCCGATGCTAAGGTTTTCTGGGAGCAGTGGGGCAGAGGGTGCTCGGGCGCAGCAGAGGAGCCCTTGGGCTGCTCCGGAGGGAACTTGGGGATCGCTGTCGTGCCCGGATACTGACTCCAGGCTTAGCTGGTTTGACGTTACTCGTTCTCAAGTCCTAAAGTCCGAAGGAATAAGGCCTGATGAGGTAGTGTGCTAATGGTATACTGGTATCGGACGTAGTGCTGGGTTTATGGGGTGACTTAGTAAGACAACTGATTTAAAGTCATGAAGGATAGCTTGCCCTGGCTGCCTTGCCCCTATCGTGCTGTTTCTGGGTTTCTAGACCCCTTGTTGAATTGCTTCAATGGTATTTGTATTGCATTGTGCTTGATTACATGTAAAAACACCTTTGCTATCCAAAATCACATTTAGGGAAAGATGAACATTCTACAAGTGATGTGTTTTATTTTTTCTTTTTAAAATCAATGAATTTTTTTTGAGGTTTCCGTGTTGACTTTCCAGTTGACTTTGGCAGCTCTTTGAAAAAAGGAATCTCTGGAATAGTATTTAAGTAACTGGAGAGGAGAGCAGAAGGTTAACAACAAAATAATATGCTGGCCTTGAAATCGCATTAACCCATAGTGAGAGCTGTGGAGCTTAGATAAATGGTTTGAAAAGCACAATGGGTTTGCTTTGTGTAGAATATTATGGTTTTAGTTCAAGTAAGAGTTATGGAGCCTTAAAAGTGTTGCTGCTGTCTTTGACAATGAACTGTTAGCATTGTTCCAAGCCTTAAAGCAGCCTAATATTCAAATTTAGTGAAACAGAGGTCAAATTATTGTACATAACAAGCAGTCATTCTACCTGTTCGGTGTCAGTTAATGGATACTGAAAAGCAGAGAGGACAAGTCACATATATTCAAGTTCAAACTTGATGTAGTGTTGCATTACTGCACGTGAAGGAGGCCAGAAAATATTTGTGTACTGTCATAGTAGTGTGTAAATGTTGAATTTTATCTTGCTCTGCAATTGATAATGGTCACATTCAGTTGCAGGAGGAGGTCGCCTGTTAGACAGGATTCGCAAGTGGTATTATAATGCAGCTGGATTCAACAAACTCGGTAAGTGTTTCGCTGAGTTTTAAAAACTTTGCAAATGTAATAGTCCTCAAGCTAGTTATGGTTCATAGCGGATGTATGTATGTGCAGTTTGGCCTAAGTCTTTCTGATCAAAATTAGCTACTGCTTCTGTGGGGAAAAAGTTAGCAGTGGCCTCAGTCATCATGATTGCTACCTAGTAATGAATTGGTGACTTTTCTGTTATTTCTGTGTTTGCTCTTGTTTTCAGTGAAATAAGTTATGACGGCTAAGGTTGAGCTGGAGCAACTGAAAAAACTTTCACAAAGCAGTCTTGAAAGCTTGATTATTTATCTTTTCCCACCAAGTCACTTTTGGTGGCCAGTGTCTTCTAACCCAAAGGCTGCCCTTGAAGCTGGAGAGGTTCCCACTGATAGCAGTCAGTCTGTCTGTGATGTTTATGCAAGGTATCCAAAGTGCAAAAAAGGATGTAGTTCTGCCCTTCGTATCACCGTAACTTCACTTGGTGTGTCTCAGGCGTGCACAGTGGTGAAGTAGGTGTAAAAATAGTGTTTCCTTAGGTAGAGGAGGTTGCCTTGATGGTATTGTCTTCAATTTGTTCAGAGTTGTTACCAAATTTGTTTTAACTATTTAGATGGCAGAACTGTTCTTGAATGACAAGGGAATCTGAATATTCAGAGGCTGACCACAATATGAGCAAATCATTTAAAGGAAGTTAACATACCTGCCCTGGGTAAGTTAGAAAAAATTGCAAGACAATTGTAGAGGAATAAGCATAGGTCTTTCCTGTAAGGGTGCAGTGCTTAGCCATTCTTTTTATATCTGTCTGCTGAAATTCTTGAAGGCGTTAATACTTTTTGCCGCTTTTCTGGGAACGTGACTTAAAACTAAGGAGAAACACTGAATTTAATCTAGTGATTAAACTAGCAGCCGTGCTCCCTGTGCCTTTGAAATAAATTACAAAACTGAATTCAAGAATATGTGCACTCTTCACTGGGTGAAAAACTGGCTGGATGGCTGAGCCCAGAGGGCAGTGGTGAATGGGGTGAAATCCAGTTGGCGGCGGGTCACAAGTGATGTTCCCCAGGGCTCAGTGTTGGGGCCAGTTCTGTTTAATATCTTTATTGATGATTTGGATGAGGGGATTGAGTGCACCCTCAGCAAGTTTGCAGACGACACCAAGTTGGGAGGCAGGGTCGATCTGCTTGAGGGTGGGGAGGCTCTACAAAGAGATCTGGACAGGCTGGATCGATGGGCTGAGGCCAATCGTATGAAGTTCAACAAGGCCAAATGCCGGGTCCTGCACTTCGGTCATGGCAACCCCATGCAGCGCTACAGGCTTGGGGAAGAGTGGCTGGAAAGCTGCCCGGCAGAGAAAGACCTGGGTGTGCTGGTTGACAGCCAGCTGAATATGAGCCAGCAGTGTGCCCAGGTGGCCAAGAAGGCCAACGGCATCCTGGCCTGTATCAGAAACAGTGTGGCCAGCAGGAGCAGGGAGGTGATTGTTCCCCTGTACTCGGTACCGGTGAGGCCGCACCTTGAGTATTGTGTTCAGTTTTGGGCCCCTCACTACAGGAAAGACATTGAGTTGCTGGAGCGTCTTCAGAGGAGGGCAACCAAGTTGGTGAGGGGCCTGGAGCACAAGTCTTATGAGGAGCGGCTGAGGGAGCTGGGGCTGTTCAGTCTAGAAAAGAGGAGGCTGAGGGGAGACCTTATCGCTCTCTACAACTACCTGAAAGGGGGTTGTAGTGAGGTGGGTGTTGGTCTCTTCTGTCAGGTGGCTGGAGATAGGACAAGAGGAAATGGCCTCAAGTTGAGGCAAGGGAGATTTAGGTTAGATATTAGGAAAAAATTTTTTACTGAGAGGGTTGTCAAACATTGGAATGAGCTGCCCAGGGAAGTGGTTGAGTCACCATCCCTGGAGATATTCAAAAAGCGAGTGGACAGGGTACTTCAGAACATGGTTTAGGGGGCATGGTTAATGGTTGGACTCGATGATCTTGAAGGTCTTTTCCAACCGAAATGATTCTATGATTCTATGTGGCTCAAAAGAAATTTCTGTTTTTTTGGGAGACTACTGCCAGCTCAGTCACATGAGATCAAAACCTTTAACTACAAGTCAGTTGGTATCCTCTTGTAATCTTCATTAATCTGGGAATGTTACAGAAGTAACATTTTGTCCTATGTTGTTAATACTGTACCTTAAAGCGGGGTTGGTTGAGTTTCAGGAATCTTTTGTCCCACAAATAGTGTACGGGTATTCTTGTCTATGAGAAGACTAGGTACTTCTCCCTGATTTAACTTATGATTTGGGGCAATGTGGGAGGGAAGCAACTCGCACACAAACATCTAGCTTCAGGTTTCCATGGCTTAATATAGTCAATGGAGATCTATCTAGTCATTATGTATAGTGGAGTTTAGAGGATAATTCTTCAGTACTGAAGTAGTCACATCTGTGGTTGACTGACTCTAATGGATGCAGAGCTCTTAAACCTTTTAACTAGACAATCATCTTAAATACAGATAGAAAACTAGGTGAGTGTAAGTCCACCCCTCAGATCCAGAATAGTTATTGTTCCGTATATATATATATATATATATGCTTACGAAACACATTGAATTAAATACCCATTTTCCGTATTCCTCCTTAAGAAAAGGAGTAAAAACAAGTAAATAGAATATGTGAAAGCCAGTGTTTAGAGTTTGTTCTCTGTGTAAAATTAGTGGTTCTCTTCTGGATTGGTTTGGGTTTTCTTCATAATTTTGCATTGGAAGCATTTTGCCCATGTTATGTAGAAACACCTGTGTCAATCCTAAATCTTACTTAACTTTCAGTGATATTGTAAAATCTTCTTGGTACAGGATTAATGCGAGATGATACGTTATATGAAGATGATGATGTAAAAGAAGCACTGAAGAGACTTCCAGAACATCTTTACAATGAAAGAATATTTCGCATAAAGCGAGCACTTGACTTAAGCCTGAAACATCAGATCCTTCCAAAAGACCAGTGGGTGAAGTACGAAGAGGTATGTACAGAGTGTTTCCAAGGTGGAGTTCTTAAATGGCACTGTATGACTGGTCTTTGGGATTTTCAGTCTCTGAAGAGATACATACTTACATGTTCTTTAAAATGAGTAACTGAGTGTGTATCTCGTAGGATACCTGTGGACAACATGGCTTTTGATTGCTGTTTAAAAATCTCTATTTTTCAGTGGAAATTACAAAATTTTTCTCAAGGTGATAAAAGCTTAAACCGCAGCTCAGAGCCATAGCATGTTGTTTGTATTCAGATAAAATATTTCTTCTAAGCTATCAGATAAAGAAATACACTGTAACTAGCTTGGAAATTCTTATAAAAGGTCTCTTTCTTTTCTGATTAATTTCTTTAATTTTGTAGAAAATCTTGAGCCAAAGCTCTTATTCATGAAGATGCCAAGGAAGAACAATTTAAAGGGAAATCTTGCATTAAAATAAGTGTCATCTTGTAACTTGAAAAGCAAACTACAACCTCCTTTTCAGATGTAACTAAATTTTTTTTTTTTTTTGTAGCGGATTGATTCACAGACTTTGCATTACTGTCCATCTCGGCTTCTGCCAAATTACCAGGCAGAGAGGAATCTTATCACTAAACTTTTGACTATAGGATAGTATAAGGGTATTATGTTTCTCTATATAGGCAGAGGCTGTTTCTTGTGGTCGTATTGGTCATATTTAGGTAATCGCTGCACTGAATAATTGGTTGCATGGTTCCTTAAGCAGCAGTTTGGTTTGTAAGTGTTAAACACAGTCAAGGTGTTCCATCGAATCCAAGTTTACAGTGCTGTTTAGAAGTTAAGCTCAAAATGAGATTCTCCAGAGTATTACAGTTGGACTTTGAACTAATTAAAGTGGATCTTGTACATTTGGGTATCTGCCAAAAGAACATTTTTTCTAAAGGTATAGCTGGAAGTATCACTTTGCTTGTTAATGTTGGCGAGGCATTAGGAATTAGTGGTTGCTGCAGTAAAGAACTTGTCATTGCAGACTTGGCAGATACAAAGTTTACCTTTTTAGAGTAAGTCGTGTTTGGTTTTGTTTTGTTTGTTTTTTTTTTCTTGTTAGGTTGGGTTTTAGTCAAATCTGAGGCGAAATGAGAGACAAGTAATCTGTAGGAATGGCTTGAGATGTTTCTGGTCCTCCCTATAAGTTTAAATATATTCTCTTCTTTTTCAGGATAAGCATTATCTTGAACCGTACTTAAAAGAAGTAATCCGTGAAAGACTTGAAAGAGAAGCATGGAACAAGAAATAACTATTGAACTACTTCATGCAAATAGCCACATATTTCTGATTTTTTTAAACATTTGGTTACAGAAGTCTACAGGGAGGCAAATGTGAGGCTGAGGAATACTGTTTCAGTTTGTTCATTGAATCTGTTCATCCAACTAAAATAAACATGTCAAAGTATAAAATCTACTTGGAAGAGTTCTTTGTAAATGTTAACAAGCTAATGTTCAGATCTTTCCTATGAGCATATACATTACATATTAGCTTGGTGGTATGCAGTCTTCATTCCAGCTTTTTGATTCTTACTCTTTTCAGAGTACAGCTGTTTTCTGCAGTTGTTAGGGTTAGGTAAGAAACACGCAAGGCTGTTGGTGCTAGTTGCCCTGTTAAATTAAAATGGGGTTGCTTATTTCCTTCATCACTTCTCCCTGGAAACAACAATACTGGGCCAGTGGTTGATGTTACAATGACATCATGAGACAGCAGAATGTAATATTCTGTGCATCTAAGCACATACGTATTACAGTAATGAAAATACAGATGTTTTCTTAATCACAAAATCAGGAGATGTTTCACTAGCTTTTTATACCATATACATTGTTAATCCTTAAAAGACTATTTTCATATAAACCATAATGACTGTCTCACTTCAGCTTCTTGAGACTTTTTATCCTTTTAAAGGGTAAGAGTGGCATGCTGATGTACTTTGAACAGCATAATTAACTTCCCATATATTTTTTCATGGCCTAAAGCATGCTGCTGTTAACAGTGATTGGTATCAAGTATTTTAAACTATCAGGCTTAATGACATGAGATATACACATGGAACTCGGACTCTGCTTAAAAACAGAAGTCAGTCAGTTGTATCTGGAAAATACCCCTTGCTGGTTGAAGACCTTGAATTTAGTCTTCCATAGTTTAACGGTAGTGTTAATTTGAGACAGATTTTGGTATTACATGTGAAATTCAAAGCCTATGATATAGACCTCTGTGTGAAGTACACAATCTTGTGTGATAGTCCCAACGTTTGTTTTTTTCTTTTTATGCATGCTTCTCTGCCAAATGCAAGAATCCATTGACTAAAAGCTAGAGCAGTTTAGAAGAAAAACGGAATTACATAAATATGGAGCAAACCATGTCTGTAGCTTTGAATTGGTATGACCAGATAAATACAATACTGGATAAGAAGTTAGAATTGAAAACATCTTTTAGCTTTGCTCATCACACTGTTGTTAACTTTCATCTGCTTGTTTCAGTTGCTTACATCTGTGGGATGGATACAGTGATCCCTGGGTGAAATATTTTATTTCAACACTTCACAGCCTGATGCGGTAAAACAAAATGCTGCAAAAATATCTGCATCACTGATATTCCTTAAAAGTCTGTGGGGAGATTATACTAAGAATTTGAGGTTTCTTTCATCTCCTATAGTAAAATCTTGTGATTGAAGCATACATAATTTCATGTATTTTTCAGAACTTTCTAATTTTCTTCCAAGAGACAAATAGGGCCTGATGTTTCACGCTTCTATTTATGGAATTATTAGAATACTTAATTTTTTTAATGGAATTAGAACTATTTCATTATCTGTTAGAATAATATTAGAAGACTTTATCTAATGGAAGTAGCACTTCAAAGGCATAGCTGATCAAACTTCTACAAAAGCTAGGATTTTGTAGAAAGACAGCATCTGCTTACTTGAGCATAGGTTTGGATTAAGATTAATGTGGTTCAAAAGTCTCTCAGAAATTACTTGGTTTAGAGAAGAGGGTTTTGTTGGTGTCAGGCACTTAAAAATAGGCTGACCTTTGAGGTGAGTGCAAAGCAGCCATGCTCCAATTGGCCTAACACACCTGAAATCACTGGCCTCCTCACACTCAAATTTAACATTTTAAGAGTCATAGGTGAGTAGTAGAAGTTAATAGAAGAGTCTTTCCAAGTGACCTTTATAGCAGTTCAAGGGGAGGAGAGAAAATGAAGCCATGTTAAGGGCTTGCCTACTCACTGAGGCTGAGGTTGGTTGACAGGTTTCATTTAGACATGTTTTCAGATGCTTCTGACTTGGATTGATAATTTTTAACTTTAAGTTCCTGTAATATGCAGTAGTCTCCTGTTGAAGTATTTTGAAAAAGTCCAGTGAATACAGTTTAGTTGTATCTTAGAATGATACTAGTAAGGAAAATGTATTTGTTGGTTTTTGCAGAGATGGGTGTGTGTTCCTTGAGATGTTTAGGAGAATCTAAAAATAGTGAGAAACAGAGAGGAAGGAGGTGGGTGTAAGAGGGATATCTGTTGCCTGGGAACCAGGAGCTGTAGCAGCTTTGTGTTAGAGACCATAAACTCTTACCTAGAATCTGTGATGTGAGGCTTGGATGGTTGTGCTCCTGGCTAATATATGAGTAACTTGGAAGACATTTTGTATTTCACCCTCTGGTGTTCCCCTCTGTGCACACTGAGGTACTAGCATTACTCTGTAGCTAGAAGAAACAGGAGTTTTCTTGTATGAAAGATCTGAATCCTGCTGGTGACAAGTTGGAGGGTCAGTGTGATTCCCATTTTTTAATCCTTGTGTTTATCCTTAAAAATGGATGGGAAGGAATGGACTTGCAAAAATTAGGGATTTTGAGATTTGTAATTTCTTTGTAAAGCTTCCATCCCACTTGTGCAGCTCTCTGGGATCCTGCCATATTCCTTGTGCAGGCTGTGTGCTCCTCTGTGAATGATCCAGGACTGTGTAGCCATGAGGTTGCTCTCTGCGAAAGGATCATTTTAAGGAAAAGCTTGATAATAGTAGGTCAAATAAATAGGTCAAATTGCCGGAGGTGAAAAGATATTCTGATGATGAAGGAAAGAGCACTCTGGTTTGGAGAACTGGGTTTTCTTTCTGCTGCTGTCATGAGGTTCTTCTGTAACACTGAGCAAGACACTTGGTTCAGAGAAACTCACTAAGTATTTTGCTAAATGCTTACTATATACTGCTTGGGGCTATGTCTGCAGAAGTGCAGACTAATCACATCTATGTCTAGGTTCAGTAGATCTGTCCTGAAAATATTAGGTGAAAGCGTCAGTATTCATCCATACACACAACGGATACTACAGGTGGTGATACCAGGAGCAAATCTCACAGGGATTTTCACAGATTTGAAAAAGACCACACAGTCTTTATTCCTCTGACAGTAAATGCAGAAATGCTTACAAAGAAGCTGATACATTTGTGGCCTATATGGAGTGCAGAAAGCAAGGTTGAGCTGTGCACTGAAGAGGATTGAAAAGAATTCCTGAATGAGAGAGTGGTTCCTACTGGCAAAAATACGAACCTGCAATTTAAAGTCATATCATAATGCACAAGGCAACGGTGCATCTTGCATTTCTTAACTTGACTTTGAAACCTTCATCCTCATTAATGTAGATTTTTTTATATAAATTCTATACAGATTCCATAAATTACTGAGGTCTTTTTGTAGTATGAGTTCACAACATCTTTGGCACATCGAAATTATGCATGTCAAATTAAGAGAGAGTCTGAGTTGGTATTGCTAATCCTGCAGTTTGATGACAGTTTTAGCTTGAATTAATTTTCATCACTTTTAAGCGAACCTGTGCTTTACTTGAAGTTCTTTTATTAAATACATAATGGAATATAAGAATATGTTTTGATTGCTGAAGATCATGTTTGTTATGGCAGACCGATTTCTTTAAATTTTGAATCGGTCAACCCAGAAACAATGGATTTTTTGCAGCACTGTAACAAGAAACACATGCTTGTTTTACATCCAACTTTCATCCAAAGGAGAGCTACAGCAGATATAAATCTTGTAAGAATTTTGATGAAACATCATGCTTGTCATTGTAATGGAACTGTTTTAGCATTAATATGGTAAACATGCTCCTACTTGAAGCATTTTCTCTAGATAGCAAAGGTCAAAGATTACCTTCAGGATTTCCCCACAGTGCTGCTGCACCCTTGTGGTTGGTCTTCATGGACTGGAACTTTGGCTGGGGTAAGGGCTGCCCTTGCAGTGCAGAACGGGCAGAGGCAACCTAAGCCACCGCTGCTCCAGGGTGAGACGAGGGCTGGAACTTGGTGTCCCACCTGGTATGCAGCTGACCTGAATGCCTTGAGTGACTTCACTTCTTTTAGCCTTTTCTAGTTGGTCTAAGGCCCAAAGGGCTAAGATCTTGAAAAATCTGTAGGCGGCTGTCTCCACTGTAAACAGTTTGGGTTAGCAGCTAAGTACCCTTGAAGAACTGGGCCTCATCCCAAAACCGTTTCCTCAAACCCCTCTGCAGGCTATGCGGAGCTGCAAGCTTCCTTTGGTGCAGTTTTGTAAATCCTTCAGTGTCAAACGGTTCCTGGCTTGCCTAGGACCTCAGTTCTGGTGGTTCTGGGACTAGGTGACAGGCTCATGTGGCGCCCCAGGGTGCCAGAAATCACGTGCACTTCTGCTTCCCTGGCAAGGAAATCACGTGCACTTCTGCTTCCCTGGCAAGGTGGGTGTTCTTATGGCCTGTCTGGAGATGGAGCCCTCAATGCCTTTTGCTCACTGGTGATTTAATGCTAGCTTATGCCGGCAGGCTGTGGACTCAATTCCTTTTTCTTCACAAAAAGGTGTGGATTCACAGTTCCCTTCTCTGCAAATGCTTTAGTTCTCTAACATCTTTTCTGGAGTGCAAGTGGGGCTGTTAGTCCCTTTGGCTGACTCTGTTCTTCTTTGAAAGGTGTAATTGACTGCACCAGGAGCGACTGACTTGAGTAGATTGGTTAGAGCTGTTTTCTAGGCTGGTTTACAAGTGGCTTCAAAATAAGGGCAATGCCTGACTCCACTTGCCTGCAATCACTGCTCACCAACTGATTGTCTTCACTCATGGCTTCTGCCCTGCTCAGCTCTCTCCTGCAGTACCCAAACCCTGAGCCAGCCCTGGCACCTGGACCAAGGAGATAAGCCAAGGCCTTGAGAGAGGCACACAGGGTGGGAGAGGGATTGGAGTAGACCCAAGGTCAGGAAACCATGTGCAGAGATTTGGAAGAAGTGCAGGGAAAATAAGTTGACCTCAATCCCCTTTACTTCCTTTGAGGGTATGTGGAGAGGGTGAGGTGAGGTGAGGTTGGGGCATTTATGTGCAGACCAAAGATGGCTACTGGAAAGGGGGAGAAATAAAAACATGTGGTTGAACAAGTTCTGGGAAATGGGACCACTGAGTAGGACAGTGAGGAAAGGGGGGGGGGGGGGATTGACAAAGGCCAGGGTGCTTTGCAGGCCACTGCAGAGGGTGATGCCTCCGTGTCCTAACTTTGGGAACCCCAAGTTCATGGCACTAACTGAGGCTTAAGTTTTCCCTAAAGAATATTTAAGCATCATCCACTGAACAGGATCATGAGTGGAGCCCAAGCAGCCCTTGTCCTGCATCCAGAGTGCCTGGATGCCACAAGTGCCCGTCTCCTTTGGCCCAACCTCATCTGTTTCTTTGTGTGAAAATCAGAACCGCTTCAAGAGGATGCCCTGACAGCTACAGGGCAGGTCTGGGTTTGGGGTGCTTGCATCTCTGCAGCGAAAGAGGAGCACTGGATCTTTCTCTTGCAAACCCTAAGCAAGTGCTGGAATTGCTGTTGCTGTTTTATGAGAGTGTGCTGCTTCAGTTCCTGCGCTGGGAAGGGATCTGGGGCTTGAAACCCGATCAGAAAGAGGTACCTCAGCACAGCTGGGCTGTGTTCTCCTCAGCGGTTCCTAAAGCGGTTCCCTGCTGGCCTGTGCGGATCTGGTTCTTTGTGTCTAAATCTTCTGGGTTGTATGGGGAGGCTGGATAGCGAGACATGGAGTTAAATGCTGCTGCGCTCAGTATTACAACACCTAAGCCCTTTTATGAAGCCTCATACTCCCGCTGCGGCCCAGCAGATTGAAATGATTGTTTATAAGCAGCAAAGTTCAGAGTCCAAAGCTCAGATCTCTTCAAGGCACTTCAGAGGGTTTTTTTGTCTGCAAGTTGTGTTCCCTGGTGGAGTATTAGCTTAAAAAGATACTGTTATGAAATAGTCATAAAAACAGCTAGATATGTTTGGTTTACTTCAATTAACTAAAAATTCTCCAAATCCTAAATGTTTCTCAGCTGCAGTCTCTCACCCTGAAGACGACGGAAGAAAACTCCTTTAATTTTCCATCAGTGTATAAGCAGGCCTCCAGCGATGCTCGGAGCCCAGCCTGCCTGCTGGAGCTCACAAGACTGTCACGGCAGTGTGGAGGTGGCTCTGATAAAAAGCAAAATGTATTCTGCTGCCAGGTGAGGTTTGGCTCAGCTCTGCTCTGCATGTTGCAAAAGCCGAGGTACCAGAGGAGGGGTGAGATCAGCATTTCAGAGCTTTATGGAGGCAGTCATCCCTACCTAGGAGCACTTAGGCTGTAGCACGGGGACCTGGGTCTGCACTAGCAGCAGCCAGAGATGCTTTCTTTTTCTTAAAAAAACCCAAAAAACTAACAAACAAAAAAACAAAACCCAGAATAAAAGAAATTCCAGGGAAAAAGTAACAAAGCATATTTCCTTTCAGAAGTACAGCTGTCTTGTGGAGAGGCTGCTATTCCCATTATAAGACTGGTGATGTAATTATGACAGATTAGATGTTTAGATCTGTAGTTTAATGTTTGCACATGGTAGCCCAAGTTCACCTGTCTTACCCCAAAGAGCATTGTTACCCACCCCATCTGTTGCCCAGGTCTTGAGGACAACTTCTGCTGGGAGCAGCATCTTCTGCTGGACAACTTGTAGGTTTGCAGCTGTTCCCCAGAGCTGGTTCTTGGTGCAGAGCTTGGGGTACAGAGTGTCTGGCTTTGCACAGCCTTGTTCTTATCTGATCGCAGGTTCTTGCTGTTTCTCATGGAAAAGGAGGGGTGTAGCCACCTCCACCCCTGGAGCTTTGGGGGATCTCTTTCATGAATTTTTATACTTAGCTTTTCATATGTATATCGAGCCCAGTGGTGTGGTTGGATGCCTCCAAAACAGCCATTAAAGCCTTGATACTTTATAGTGATTCAACAACCTGCTTCAAAAAGAACATGAGGAGGTATGCTTTGAAAGCGGACTTCTCCTCCAGTTGCTTCCACCCAGCACTTTAAAAAACACGTAAGGCACAATAAAGCGCTTGTTGACATAAGTGAGCTTCAAAAAAACCATTGGATTATTTTGAAGGAGTATAAACACACGTGGGGAGAGTTATCATCCTTCACCCAGCAAAACAATTACATCAGTGCAGCTTGGACTGGGATCTGCCTTAAGATTTCCCAGATGTTGCAAACGGCAGTTGCCGATTGGTTGCTCTGGGTAATTATAAACTGTCAAATGGAGGAGGGGAGGTTGGTTCTCAAAGAAAAAAACATAAAAGACTTTTGGGGAATTGAGCAGAAGATCCACTGTTCATAGCTGACACCCAGAGCCATGACAACCTCTGCTTATGCCTGGCTTTGCCAGGCCAGTGTCATGGACGTGTCTCAGAGCCTACCTGATGCCTGAGCTCTGGCGTGCTGCATGGAGGGGATGAGCCCCCAGCAAGGAGCTTGCTGCGGGGTGATCCTAGGGCTGCTCAGACATCATGTTGGCAGCATCTTCCAGCCTGGGGTGAGGGACCTGCCGCCCACCTCGCTAGCGGAAGCCCGTCTGGTCCTGAGGCAGGAGATGCCAGCCCTGACACTCAAACAGGAAGGGGCACCTGGGGAAAAGCTGCAGCCTTGCTGGCCCTGGGGGGAGACAACTTACCTGGCCCCAGGGCTGGTCCCCTGCTCGGACGTGGGCTCTGCAGCTGGAGGAAGGAGCCTCAGACGAGGTGTTGGTGCTGTGCTGCAGCACGATGAGTGTTCAGGACTTTGGGGGCTGCAAGAAGATGGGGAGCGGGTCCCTGATGCTGTAGCTGGGCAGCTCAAATGCTTAACCAGAGTCCGTCCCCAGCTCAAAAATGTGGGTTTGTGCAGTTTCTCTGAAGCATTTTCTCTTCAGAGCACAGGAGGAGCTGTGGGTGTGGGGCACAGGAAACCTGGTGAGCTTGTGTCAGGAATGAGCCCCAGCTCCTCTCCTCCCTGGGGGTGGGTGCACTCAGGCCACCAGTGACCCCCCGCTCAGCCCTTTGAAGGACACTGGAAGGCACCAGTGCCCTGAAGAGCCTTCGGGACTCAGCAGCCCAAGCCGTTGCGAGGTGCTTCAGCCTCAGTAACAGGAGGGATTTTGGAAAGCTCTTGTGCTGGTGTTTCCTTGGGGTAATGTGGGTTGGTGAGCTGGCTCTCCGACACCTCCTCCAACAGCCCCAGCCCATGGTGCTGCTGGGATCCAGCCACGCCACCCTCACCGTGCTGTTTGCCCCCTCCCCGGGTGGCGAGGCAGCTGGGCTGGCTCCCCACAGCCCAGAGCGCGTGGCAGAGCTACCAGCTCGCATCCGCCGTCTGGCAGCAGTACGCCAGGCTGTGAATGGCGGCGGGTGACAATTAGAAGCAGGGCTGTGCCACCACAGTGACATGGCCTCTGGCAGAGGGCGAGGGGACAGGTGGGCAGCGACCCCTCCGTGTGCCCTGCCCAAGGCACTGAGTGGCAGTCCCAGCAGCTAACGCTCAGCAGAGCGAACACGGGCACCTGGCCCGCGGCTCTGGCTTCTGTTCCCGGCACATCGCTGCTTTACTGGCGCGAGCCCTGCGGGGTTGCTGACCCCCGGCGCAGAGCAGCAGCAGAGCAGGGTGCCAATCGGCAGTGTGCGCTTCCCCGTTGCCCCCCGTGGGAGCTGCCCAGTGCCGGAGACGGATGCGGCTTCATCGGCACACGGGGATAACGAGCTCAGCTACAGGTCGGCTACACAAGAATGAACCCCTGGCAATGCCAGTCCCCCTTGTCAAGGGGCTGTTTCGTCCTGGACACGATGGCAGCAGCAGGGAGAAAAGCGTTGGCCATGCCCAGCATCGCCCATCAAGGCCAACTCACCCCGACGCCAGGTGGGGCTGTGCTGTAACAGTACGAGCAGTGCCGGAGCGTCCTGGCATTGTCGTCTTCTCTTTTTTAATTTCATTTTTCAGGATGACAACACTTTAGAGGTTTATGACCAACAGGAGAATTTACTACTAAGTCATATACTGATGTAATGAAATCTAATATATGCTGTGTAATGAGTTATGAGATGTTATTTAGTTTCAGGGTTTTATTACTTCAATCAGTTATGACCATATTTCCTTTTATATGATTGCTCACTCTTTAAACATACCAGATGACTGTATAAAGAACACCTAATAAAGTCTGGAGATGTTAAAATATAAATGTTTTAATTTTTGCCATAAATTTGTTTTACTTCTACCAATGGTGGCTTTTGCGCTGGAAGTGGTGCAGTCCTTGTTAGCGGTGCAGACCTTGGTAGTGTTGTCTCGGATCCTTTGTGGGACAGAGCTGAGCGACCTTGCTTCTTTATATAGCATAGTTAGTCACCAGTGCTCACCATTGGTGATTATACACAGAAACCGAAAGGTTTTTAGACTAAAACAAAAGACAGAAAACATTGATGTGTGATATAAGTCATTGTCTTAATTATCGTCTCCTATTTACCAGCGTAACTGCAATATACTCGTCTGGGTTTCTACTAGTCTTCAAGAGGGGAGAATCAGGCTTATGGTCTTCAGCACCAAAACCAAATAGATGAATTTTCTGCCCGTGTGCCTTTTGGCAATCCTCCTAATTTTTCCACATTTATGCATTGTATTTTAAAGTTAGTTGGGATAACGTCATAGCAGTGGAATTATATAGCTGTGAAATAAGATCAGAATCAAGTCTTTAATAAATCAATGTTTAAGCGAGTGAAGGACTTCAACTGCTGAACAATTGCAGGAACCAAGCAGTGTAGAGTCCCGGTCATGATATGTTCATAGTGAGTGTTGAGTTCTCAAAAATTATTGTAGAACACATTTTATAATGGTTAAGAACTCCGCAGTAAGAACTTGTTCCGCGTTAATACAGATTGTGGCTATTGTAAGGCTTTAGCACGCTGCTGCTATCTCGCAAGCCACGCTGCAGGCACGCGGAGGTCTCCAGCGCTGCTGGCTGGGGTCCTGCATGGTGTCACCCGCCTGGAGATGACATCTATGTATAATACATCTAATTACAGCTTTCTAGTTTCCTCCCCACCTCTGCAACTTGCGTGATTTTCTTAGCCTGATTGAAGTCCCCACTGCCTCCGTAGCAGGGACTAGCTCTCTCCTGCGTCAGGCTGGGTGTTTCTGCCCAGGTACCACCGCAGAGCTACTGCCATGGAGTGGTGGAGCAGGGAACAGTCCCCTCTGCCTGCAGACTGTTGTTACAAGGGCTCAAAAGCAGCAGTCAACAAACTGTTTCATCTGAGACCTTGCAACAATCTTTGCAGCAGAGTATGTGTTTCTGCTGTGCTGGTACAAGGCGTGGGGCTGTGGTGCCCGGGCTGCTCAGGAATGCAAGGGAAACCAGCCTGTGCTGCGCCAGGCTGGGAGGCTGAGCTGCTGCTTTCATGGCAGAGGGGTGAGCTGGGAGGAAAGCAGCCTGATAAACCTGAGCGTGCTGTAGATGTTTGTCTGGCCAGCTTCAAGGGAGGGAAAACTGCTGTTTGGTTACAATTTAATTTAGAATTTGCAGCAACCAGAAATATTTTCAGCGTATTTAATCTGCTGTGACTGTGGCTACTGCCTGTATTGCAGCCCAAGGATGACTTCGTTTGGAGTGATGATCCCTGCTGCTCTACTGCCTGCAGCAGAAAGATGCCAGAGGCCCAGTTTGGCAGAAGTCCCCTCCCCATCTCCATCCCCATCCCAGCCTCCGAGCCCTGTCCCTGACCAGCCTGTGCCTTGTTTTAGCTGTGGCTAATATTGCTGCCCTCTGTAAACCCCTACTTCTAGTTCTGCAAGGCAGGGCGTCATCTCAGGATAGTCCCTCTGGGCAGTTGTTTATCAATTCAATATTTTTTTTTAATTGTACGTACATTAAGATGCTGTACTTCTCCTAGTATTTATTCAATTATTGATAGAGATACTAACAGAAGGGAAAAACTTCTAAATAACCCATCTTGCTTCTCCAGTCTATTAATATCTCTATCACTAATTAGATAAATTTTAGGAGAAGAATTACAGCAAGTAATGAAATAAAGACTTTACTATTCACAGATCCAGGATAATAACTCAGCCAAAGAGAATCATACATCAAATAAATGGCCAAGCATACTTAAAATGTGTCTTTGTACAGTAACAAGGCACAATTTAATCCCATTAAGAAAATGTTGGCAGTGGCTCAGTGTTTGGGAACATGCCACTGAACTGTCCTGCTGTAACCTTGGATGTAGGAAAAGTTGAGACAAAGCAGCGTACTGGGTTTGACACATCTTTGCCCTTTAGGTCCTTAATTAATGATGCAATGAATTACTAAAACATTTAATATTCTTTAGCTGCAGAAACTGTCTTACATGCAGAAGCTAAGTGATAACATGCTTGCTGAATGCGCCCTATCTGCTGCTTTGTATGCAAAGTTTATTTGCATCTCCATAAAACACAGATTTCTGAACTATCTCAAAAGAGCAAGTCCACGTATTATTTTAATTTGCAAGAAATAAAATCTTTGTTTCATCTATCTTACTTAAAGGATAAAAAGACAGGTAGGTTATTTTCTCACTAACCAAAAATTTAAGAAAAACATCAGGGTTTTTCTCCCAGGTTTTATTTTTCACCTGGGTTACTCTGCTTTTACTTTGTCCCCAGTATTTTCAGTAGAGATCTGAAGTACTTTTCTTTTCTCCAGGTACTTTGTGGCACTCAGCTGCCAAAACAATTGACTTCTTTTAGTTCTAATTAAGAAGGATTTCATATGTACCATAGAAAAGATAGTATGGCTAGATGTATTTCTCATGGCCGCATATTATATCCTTGGAGTTCTAGCTATAGATCTTGGAAAAAATACCATGTGGATAGTTTAAAGCATTTGATTTTCAAGATGAAATCACAGGTCATTCAGTATAACCTAAGACCGGCTGTGCGCTGGAGGGTCAGCGTGATGAGCGGTCCGCTGATACAGAGTGCTCCTCACTTCTCTGCAGCTCAGCAGGGCATCGGTGCTGCTCCTCCCTGCACACACAGCTTTCTTCCCATCAGTTGGTGTGGCACTTCCCTGGTTTCTGTAAGCATGGAAGAAGAACGGGTGCTTTGAGTGTTATTGAAATATGCAAACATTATGAGTCAGAGGTATCAATATTCAGTGCTGTCCACTGATTCTCTGCAAAGGTCTTGCCCTTAAAATATCAGCTGTGTGGTTTTCCTCTGCTGTTACTTACAATATCATGTTGTTGTGCGGAATGAACTACTTGACAGAGCTTTGTGTCTCTTTGTACTGTAACAGCTTCTAGAAAAATTCAAACTGACAGTTCCTATAGTAAGGCATGAGGAAATATATTTGAATAGTGCATGTGTTTTATAGTGTGAGGTCAGAGAGTACACATACACCACAGGCTACAATGGGGAATAAGAGGGTAACTATAGATATACACACAACACACAAATGTGAATTATTATTTTTTAGCTCTTGATCCATCCTCTGGCATTTGCTGCCAAACCAAAGAAAAAAAAAAATGCTGTCCCCTTTCTGTGTGATTGCAGAAGGAGTCTTTGCTCCACAGAATGAGGTTTAGAAACCACAGAAAGCAAACAGCATGGCCCATAGCGATGGGATAGCCCCATTTTTCTTGCATGAATCATGGTGCTAAGGAGCTGGCATGGATGCTCAAAGGGGCTGTGCTCCCGTGCCAGCGGCCCCACTGTCACGGCCGGGATGGGGTGACTGTGCTGCTTCCAGCAGCTTTTGTTCGAGGAGCAGGGCAGCTCGGTGGGTCGATGTACCCTAGGTGGGCTCAGCACCAGCGCTGGCTCCTAAGTGGCTTGCTGTCGGTGACAATCTCGCATCGATGTTTAAAGGGCAGCTTGCTGACAGCAGAAGCAATATGACAAAAATTAGGTAGGCAAGAGGGATTAAAACATGTACAGTTGGCAGAATTTGTTAGGCTCAATTACATAAGTCAGGAACAGTGAAGTGTTTGAAGACCTGGAAATAATTCCAATTTGTCATATCAGGAGTCTCCTTCCCAGAAGCAGGCTGTGGAAGCAGAGTCAAGTCCGCCATATGGAGAGCAGATGTCTCAAGGGAGCTGGAAAAGAAGATACTTTGCTAGTACTAAAAATATTCAGTACGAGGAGGTGATAACAAGTGCTTCTAAAGAAGAAGCAATTATTTATCATTGAGTAGACAATTTTTACTGTTTCCTAGAACACAAACCTATATGCTCAAATAATCCTGGACTGTCGCAGTGAAGAGGCACTGATTCACAGCTTGGGGCAGAAGCTATAATAGTAAGTAGATTGCACATCTTGTTTAACCATCTGCTTTTTAAAGCACATTTTATCACAGGCTGTATCACACTGCAAAAAGGTAGGGAAATGGGAAGACAATGAGTTACTGGTACACAATTGGTTTGATGTACAAAGCAGTATGGTTGCCTTTGTCGTTTGCAGCTTTGATGTTTTACTTTTTAGCACTTTAGTTAGGAACTGTGTCATGGAGATTGACTCAATTTATAACCTCAGTACTGTGGTGTTAGACGGTTCCCGTGAGAGCCGCCTCCAAGTACCAAACCTGCTTAAACATCAGAAATGAGGCTTGAGAGAAGAACTTCATCTCTGCCTTCTGGTGCCTTAGGAGATGTGTTAAGGAAGAATCCCACTGAGCGAGGAAGCTCAAAGACAGTTTGAGTTGAAGTGGAGCTCTGCAACGTCTTGCTCTATAAGCAAAGACATGCAGCTCTGGCTAATGCCTGTGTAAGTACCAACCACCATGTGCTTACATTACTCATGTCCCAGGTAGATGTTTGGGTTTTCCTCCTGCCAGAGCTGCTCTGCTTCCCGAGCAGCAGACCAAGAGTTATTGACACAGCTCTCTCAGCTCCTGCAAAACTCCAGCAAATTACTGCAGGGAAAGATAAAGCAGTCCCAGTGAGGTAGGGCCATTTGGCTTATTCCCTGGTGCTGAGGTGAGAGGAGCTGTAATTGACTGTCTCCGACAGATGTTCATCTAATCTGTTCTTAAAAACCTCTAATGACTGCAGTCCCCCACCCTGCTCCTGAGCTCATCTTTGATTATAGTTGGGAAGTTTGGCCTAATATCTAATCTAAATCTCCCTTGCTTCCAGTTAAACCTATTACTCCTTGTCCCACTCTCAGTGGACATCAAGGCAACAGATTTTCATCCCTTTTACAGTAATCTTTGAAGCTGTTACCTGCTCCCTCCAGACCCATCCATCTTCTCTTCACTAGACCAAACAACCCCAAGCTCTTTCAACCTCTTCTCACAGGTCAGGTTTTATAAACCTCTTAATACCCCTGTTGGTCTCTCAGGGCTTTCTATTTCATTTACATCTTTCTTAAAAGATGGTGCCCAGTGCTGGACACAACACTTGAGCTGAGAAGTTCCCAGCACCATGAAGTTACCACCCAGCCCTTGGCTTTCCCATCACTGTGGGTACACTTATGGGTGTCACTGTGGTCACTCAGTCTGTGCTTACTCCCAGGTCTCTTCTGCCAGCTGGTCAATCACCCTCTGTTTCAATACAAGTCCTTTTGACCTCCTTGCACTTTGCATGTGTCTCTCCTTGGTTCCATTTGTTGATTCTGGAAAACCTCTCCAATTTTTCATAGCTGTTTTGAATTTTAATCCTGGGCCCCAATATGCTCACAATCCTCCTGGCTTAGTGTGATGGGCCAATTTTATAAGCATACTTTATTCCATTATCCGAGCTGCTAATGAAAATATCAAACAGAAACAGGCCCCGGACAGACCCTGGGTGACCCCATTAAAAATGAATTTTCAGTTTGATGGTGAACCGTGATAAGTTCAGCATGTTTTTCAACCACTTGTGCACCCACTGACTAATGATTTCATCTGGCCTGTATTTCCTTAGCTGGCTTTATAAGAATGTCATGGGGGACACATTCAAATGCCCCACTCTAGTCAATGTATGTATAGCTGCTCCCTGCCTGTCGCCAAGAGAGAGGAAACATCTTTGTTCTTCCAAATCAGATTTGCCTTGGCCACGCCATGCCAGGCTGTGAGGAGGAGGACTCCTGCCCAACCAGTTGCAAAGCATCAATTGGGGTCAGAGAAGTTTTTGGCAATTGCTATTTTAAAACTAAAAAAATGCATTGTTAAATACAGCGTTTCTAACTGCTGATAAATGCTGGAGTCTGCAATGATCATGAGTCTGTAATGCTATTACCAAGCACCCAAGGAAACAGCGAAGAAGGGAAGGAGGGGATCAAGGCAGCATCCCACTCAGGCAGCAGCCTGTCCTGAGGGTCCTTCCCTCGTCCTGCATCTGCACCCGTGTTCATCCATAGCTCCCTCCAAACCAAAACCCAACACCTCCGGTGGCCAGCGCCAAGAGCAGCAGCACCCACAGCCCCGGAAAGGCCGAGGCATGTCATACTGTTGCCATTTCAAGGTAAAAATCATTCTCTTTGATTCAAGACAGGATTAACATTTCCATGCAGCCCTCACAGGGAGTTCAGAAAATGGAGAGACATTGTTTTACCCAGACCAAGAAAGGCGACCGCCACAGGGAAGGAAAGCTTGGGGAAACCTCCTTCGGTGGAGGATCCACCAGAGGGGGGAGAAACATCCTCCTGGGAGAGCACAGGAGAAGGCTGACTGTGCTCCTCAGGCACAAGCTTGAAGAAGATGCTCCAGGAGTGACAGGACTTTGTTATTCATCATAAGGGAAAAGACAAATAATTTTTAATACGCATTTTGGTTGTCTGGGGCCGGGTGTGCACTGGGTGCCACAGTGGCCTCTGCAGCCACGGGATCCGGGGCAGAGCCTTTTGTGCTGGTAGCTCTGGGCTATGTATATTGCACCTTTACATTCAATTTGATACTGCCTTTAGCCTGCTGGCCCTCTGCCAGCGCAGCTGCAGAAAGGTTGGGGAAATTTGCCATAATATGCTTGGGAATTCTTGTGGAAAGCAAGTTTCACCTACTGCAGTGGAGGTAGATAGGTTTAAGGGGCTTGGGTTTCTTTTTGTCCTGAAATGCTCATCCTCACTTAAAATCAGAAGTAAGGTGGAATTTAATGTTAAAATATTCCAGCCTGAACATACAGGACTGCTGGAAATCAGCGTTTAAGGCTGTTTAGAAAATGCACTGAACTCATGCCCCAGATTAAAACCTGCAGAAGCAAAGCATGACTTTAACCAAGATCCAGTCGACATTGCTAACACCAGTGAAGACGACCCTCTCAATTCTCCACCAGATTTTGGTGGACACCTTCAAAAAGCACAGAGATGGGTGGCCTAGTCACTGCTCAGCCAGTGGCACAACCTCAGCCCACTGCAGGGCTGCCGGCAGCCATGCCCACGTGCTGCCTGGCCGGCAGCCAGCCTTCCCCTGCCTTCAAGGAGTGAAATCCCAGCACAAAAATCTCTGCTGGCACCAAGCGCCCGGACTGCGACACCCTTCAACTGCAAGAGGGTTTTATCAAGCCTAGAGGAAGACGATTGCAAGGGTGCGAACGATTAAAGATACAGACGCATTGGACTTTTATCTGTTTCCTATCAGGAAAAGCATAAGAGATGTTTTAGGTTTTCAAGAATACCCTAATTCAGCATTTTGCTGCAGCAGGGTGGTCACTGGGCTTTGGACCGCAGCCCAGCCAAACAGAATGGAGCTTTTCATCAGTTAAAATCCAAGAAGGGAATAATGATCTCAGAGTTTTGTATTTATCATTGGATTTGGCCCACTGACCTGCCTAAGGAAAGGCAGTGGCTTGAAACAGTTTTCACAAAGCCAAGACCTAAATGGCTGCAGTAAAAATTAATTTTATCCTGATCACTCCTTTTTTTTTTTCCCAGATACACATATTTCTGTCACGTTTGGATAAATCCTGCCCCTCCAGTTCCCTCAGAAAGGTCAATGCAGCTCTCCATGCTCAGAAAGTCTACGCTGGCCCGAAGATGTCACTGTTTTGCCAATGACTCGCACAGCCCCAAACGGGGCTACGTGGAGTTATGTATGATTCAGCAGCAACAAGTGTGAAAAGGCTGAGACTGCTGGCGCTCGCCCTTCATCAACCTTTTCATATTCCTGGCACTCACTGTGAGCATTGCTGGCTGCAGATATTTAAAGAGCAAAAAGAGCGAGTACCGCAGTTAGCTTTTTTTTTTCCATTTAGCATTTTTCCTTCTTTTTTGTTCATTTAAGCAGATATTTATGCTTTTATGGACATGAAGAGCTTCCCCTGGCCCTCTTAGCAGTAGCATGGGCCATCTTGTTCTCCCAGCAAGCACCGTGCAGTGATGAGCAATACTCCTTGTCCTGGCAGCCTTTCTCCTCAGGGCAGGCACTTTTCCCCCTTACCCAACAAAACATGGGGTTTGGGTGGTGAAAGCACAGGGGTTTTCCCTCATGTGATGGGAGCATGTTCAGCATGGTGGGGCACAAGCACTGGCTGAAGTGATGGGGCATCTTACACGTTCCCCCTTACAAGCTGCCCTATGCCAAAAGGTCTCTGCATTTGTGTCAAAAGGCTGGACATACTGCTCTGTGAAAACCTAAAGACCTTCACAGAAAAAAAAAAAAGCCTAAAGTAAAAAAGCCTCTGAGAAAAGACTATGGGATTTCCACACTTCCCAATACACCTATGGAAAATGAAGACAAAATCCCTTGCATGCTACACCTACAAAAGCATGCTACAAAGTCCCTTTATGCCTGCTACATCTTGAAGGCTGATGTTTCTTCCTTCTAATATAACTCTTCTGGTATGAAATAGGGGCAAGGTCTAGGCCACCTGAAACTTAACTAAATTGGGACTTCAGACTCGAAAATCCACCTAGATCCTAGGCTATGATTTAGTCTCCAGGGTCGTCTCCTCCCGGGAGGTACCTACATTCACTGGGCACTTCCCAGGTCACTGGCACCTAACTTCTGCCATCAATGCATCCCTCAGGCATGATGGTAATTGCTAACTGATGTTAAATTAATTTGGTGGAGGGTGGAGGTTTTGAGGAGGAGTGTTCAGAGAGCTGAAACCACCACAACAGGCAGCATTACTTTACATCTGCATTCGCTGCTTTGGCAGAGCTGCCAATGATCAAATGGATGGAGCCTGATTTACCAGCCAAAGATGGTCTCTCCAGGTTCACTGTGAGCAGCACTGCTTGCTGCTAAATCCAGAGCTGAATTCACTTTCAGATGAAAGCAAATTCACCTATGGTTCTGACAGCAAAAGAAATCACATGCCTAAAGACAAATGAGATGTATATTTGATTTTATTCTTCTTTCCCACAACATACATGATTGCTGGAAATTCTTTCTTTCCTGTGCACAATCTTTTTTTTTCTGTTTATTTGTCCTGATTCGGAGCTAACAGCTGGTTTTACCTATGAGAACCAGCTCACAGACGCACTTCAGGATATAAAGCACATTTATGATAAGACACCTGATAAATCCCTTCACGTTCCATATCTTTCCTGTAAAGCTGGGGGGGGGGGGGAGCAAAGAAGGAGAAAAGACCTGCTTTAGGATGATGTCATAGCTGTTGGGCACATCTGCCCCAAATTAAATTACCATCTAAAGGGCTTATTTCCCAAACATATTTCTTTTCGGCTTGGAAGGAGACATAAAGCAGTGTATCCCTTCAGTTTGCATTTGGGGAGTCTCTGAAAATTTGGGATCACCCTTCACAGTATGCCAGCAAGATTTACTAGTGCTGAGTCTCTCAGGTGATGATGCTGTACAAGTTGCATGAAAAATGAATCTTTCTTGGTTCCTCGATTAAGCTGTGACTCATAATAAATCTTCCGGAGACATCAAGCCTGTCTTGCTAAAAGCATGAGGGACCTTTGCAAAGCCCTGTAAGAAGGTGTGAGAAAGGGATCTCACCTGTAAGAAGAATGCTTGCAAAAGTGAACGTGTTTGAATTTTAAAATATCCACTCTCCATCTTTCACAGCAAACTCTGCATGCATGCCAGAATTTGAAGACAAAAATGCAAAAGGTGTAGAAATACACAACAGTGTTTAAACACACCAAGGATAAAACACTTGCAAATAGGCTGCTTTGTCTACTGCAATACCAAAAAAAACAACCAGGAAAAAGAAGGCAGAAGAGAAAATGCAGGAAAACGAGGTTTTTTTAATACCTTCTATGTGATCTTTCCCTATGAAGGCACTCAGACTATATGGCTTCCAGATGATAAAGAAGAGGAAGATGCTGCACCAGACAAAACCCCCATCCTCTTGCTACCTACCAGTGCGAACTGTAGGTGCCCCCAATGTGCTCAACGTGGCAAAACCCCATGTGACAAAGGAGCCATCTCTTTTGGCTTTGGCATCTGTTTCTGAGCAGACCCTATGGGCCCAGTGGCCATGACAAAGCTGTGCAGGTGTGTGGCATGTGCTGCATTGGAGGAAAAGACCCCGCTACTGCCTGGACAGCCCAGATGCTGAACACAATCACCCTGGCATCGTTTTACAGGAGCTCCACTAAAATCCATGAACCTGTCATTTGTCCATGGTAGTTACTTAGAAATAGAGTAAAAACGCCCCAAAAAACCTCTTTCAAAGCACCTGACAAATAGCATCCAAATGCAGCAAAGCCTTTCAGCCCATCTTGAAACCATGGCCCTGGTTTTGCACTGATGTAAACCAGCACAGTTGGTGGATTTATGCTGATTTACACCAGCTGAGGAACTGTTCCTGTATTTTCACCTGGTTCATGAAGATTTATACACTAATTCCCTGCAAAGCATTATAATTAAAAAAGAAAGAATCGCCTAGCTGGGTCCGCAAGTCCTATTTCATAAGTAAGTTATCTCAGCCTTGCTGGGTCAGATCTTACTGAGAGGACGATACATCCAGGGCTGTCATGTAAATCATTTCCTTTTGAATACTTACGTCTAATCAACTTCAGACCTTGTTTTGGACGCATTGTACGTTTCATAAGCTGAAGAACTCTCTCTGATGAAATCCTTGCCTCCTGACCCCAAAATACATCTGAACAAAATTGTCCCATCAGGAGTTCAGATAATTGCTTGGCCTTTCCTGTCAGTCATAAACCAGACCAATCCAACTTTTTTGGACACTTCCCCACACTTTAATGTGCTTTTCAAATATATTCTGAACAGCATAAGAGAATAGGAATGGTTGCTTTTATAAATGTGTGGTACTTTATATGTTTAAGCAAAGAAATCAGAGACTCTCTTTGCTGGTGCCATATGTATTATTGTGTGATAAAAATTTACCAGCATGTAGCTCTGCAATTATTGTTCTTACAGCTCCATTAGTCTTAAATCTTATTTATGTACCGCGGGCTTTTTTGTTTCACTGGAACTCCCAGGCTCTCCCTTTTCTTGCGCCAAAGCTTACAAAGCACCGCATAGTCCAGGCACAATTTGAAGACTCGATCTTTCACATGCCCAGAGCGAGTATGTTTAACAGCGATGCCTTTCTCCCACCCACAAATGCCTTTGGGGTCCACAGCCACGCAGCAATTTGGATCTAATGGAGGTGGCCAGTGGCTGACACAGCAGGACACGGGCACCGAGCGAGGTTCGCGCCCGCCGTCTGGCCACAGCAGCATCTGCCACGCGGGGATGCAGCTTACAACAGGGAGAAGCAGAAGTCCTTGTCAGGGGCCGAGCTGGGATGCTGCCCAAGTGCTGCAGGGGACAGCAGGGCGAGACATCCACAAGGAAGGCACAGCGGGGACTTAGCAAAAGCCAGTGGAAATTTTTCTATTGACTGCTGAGGGGGGCCATGATTTTCTGCCCCCAGCCCTCCTTGACAGTCTGCTGGGGTGCGCAGGAGAGCTTGGGGAGGTGAGGAAGATTTGCTGGAGGGAGCCGGACACATTTCTGCCCGTGAATGGCAAGCCACTCTGTGCACTTGGACGGTGCTAAACCCCGAACAATGAGAAGTATTACAAATATTCAGACATCACAGACAGGGGGTTACAAAGATCACAGTCTCAAGTTGAAAGCCTGGGAATTCCTCAAGGAGAAGGTGTGGTCTGGGGCAGTGCATGTGAGCAGAGAGCTTTCCAAGTGCCTCTGCAGCTCTCAACATCTGATGAGAAGATTAAGTTCATAGGCAAAACACATTGTGAAAATGGAAAGCAGGCTGCTACATTTGTCAATAAGTTGAAAGGACAAAATGTACATGGATGTTAGAAAAGAAAAATCGTTAAAAGGCCATTCTACATCAAGAAGAAATCTTTCCAAGGAGTGGAAAACAGGGACCTGCAGGGCTCGGGTGCCACAGAGGAACCTCACTTCTGCACCCAAGTCCTGGCTGCGCGAGCGGAGGTGCAGAGTCATACATGTCACCTCACAGACCATTAGGATGCTAAGCCTGTATAACTCATGGTTTCTGCAGACAGACAGCTCTGTTAGCCATCACTATGCCTGTTTGAGGTGTCAGCCTCTTGGCAGTTTGCTGGAAGTCATCGCTACCTAGCAGGGGTGACAAAACTACCGTGACTCCATCTGCCACAATTTAGAGTTTAGCACTTTACACCACCAGCAGAGAGTAATCTGGAAACACAAGTGGTGTTTCTGGCACTGGTGATTGACACACAGGTCAGGGTTTTGTCTCCAGCACAGCCTCATGAGAATATGTGCTCATGGGTTTCAGGTCTGTACGCATTACAGAACTGCTCCTGAAGCTTATGCTGGCTTTATCATTTTGCAGCGTACCTTTGTGAGCCTGTAATCTCAGGCAAAGTTCTCACAGGGTGTATAAACTGTCCTTTGAGGACATGCAAAAAAGCATGAATCCTCAGAAAGTTTGCATTCTCTGCAAGAGCACCTGCAGCAAAGAGCACAGGAGTCCCTTGGGCAGCTGTTGTACCCATCAGGCTGACAATGGCCATGGACCAGCATACACCGAGCTGCTTTTCCCCAAACTTTTCACTACTTCAGGACTTATGCTAAGTGTAGGAAAATAACTTTCAATTTTTCACAGCCCTCAATCTCTCCTCTTCATTACTGTGAAAGAATCATTCCCCTGCGCTGTGAATGGCTTGTGTGATTTCCAGGTTGGGTGCCTGCTGTTTCAACCTTTACCTTCTTGTTTCCTCACCTCGGATGCTCCCTGTAGCTGCTTCGTGTCTCTGCTGTCATCCCTGTTTGACCCTTGCAGTGCGCAAGGCGAGCACCATATGGAAAAAAAAAATCTGTCTGCGGGCTGCATCTTCGGGCACAGAAATGAGCATACAGGACAAATGGACACAGAAATGAGGTCAGAGGTTTTCGTGAAGTCGGGGCACCGCACCGGTACAGCCCCACCCCGGGAAATACGGACAAAATTAAGCGAACCCTCCTCGAAAAGACCTGCGTGACGGTCACGGGGGCATTCAGGAGACGCTCGGAATAACGCGGGCGTGCGCGCGTGTGCCTGTATGCCAGAAGCGGACTCGCAACAAGGAACACACACACCGCAGGGCGGGGGGGTCCTCCGGGGCCCGTGCGTCCCCCCGCCCCGGCACCGGGACCGGGAGCCGGCGGCAGCGGCGCCCCGGCGCGGCTGGCTCTGGCCGCCAGGTGGCGCCGTCGCCCCGGGCCCGGCCCGGCCGCCCTCCCCCCCGCCGCGGCCAGCCCCGGGCGCGGGGCAGGAGGGACGCTGCCCCGGAGCGGGCGGCGGCGGGGGAAGAAAGCGCCGGCCCTGGCCTCCTCTGGCCGCTTTCCCGGCCGGGGTCGGAGCACACCGGGCTCTCCTGTAAGCGGGAGGTGAGAGGAAGAGGTCAGGAAACAGGAGAGGAGAGCCCTTACACCGTGCCCCCCCCACCCCGGCTGCGCACCCCTCGGTGCACGGGGGGCGGGTCTTGGCCTTAAGGGAAAAAATCTGCTCGGAGCCTATGGGCCAGTTCCCACATAGCGCGGTCAGTGTCCACCCCACTGATGTCTGGGACTCTCTGGTGATTTACATCAGGTGCGAGCGTGATCCTCATTCTCAATCGAGCATATCCCCCTGGAGGGTTTATTCGCAGGCTGCCCAGGTTTTTCACTTGGGTTCTGTTAGTTCGTTTTGGGTGATGCATGGCAAGGGTCAGTGATTTTCCCGAGGACCCTCTGAGGTAGCAGTTTCTCTTGGAATAGGAGACAAAGCCTTCTCGCTGCCCAGTGCCTCCTACTAGCCTCTAAAATACATCGTGTAGTTCAAACACTGTGATCCGGTCCTCCTATGAACTCGTCTTCTATAGGCAAGCACATTTCTTGGCTCTTCCCTCCGATCATTTTATTCTCTGCTGGTGGCTCTGAGCTCCCATCTCTGCCCAAGACATTTGCAGCAGCTTCACAGTATCATTTAGCTCACTTTAGTTCACAGATACTTGGTATTGAAACAAGCACACAATTCAGGAGTCCGTCACAGTCCAGACACATTCCCCCAAATTCAGAGATCAGATCCCCATTCCAGCTCTCAGCAGTCACCGAGTCCAGCCAGCATTTCGTCGCCCCCCAGTTGATTTCTTCACAGCTCACTGCCATGGGCACTGCCAGGTCTCCCCGTGGTGTGCTCCGCTCCCTTCCCAAGCACCTGGGCAAAGAGCAGCCCATGACATGTTCCAGTCACCATCTGCTGATGTTTATTTTGGCCTGTCTACAGGTGTTTCCAAATGACTTTTGTGGGAGAAACACGGAAAAAAAGGTTTAGGGCAACCCATTGAAGGAATTGAAGGTGAAAACTCCCCAGGCTGACATCTGCTCTTTTTGCAGCCTCAGTGCTCCATCCTGCCTTGCTCTGAGCCCCAGCATGAGCACGCAGCATAGAGTCCCTCGGGAGAGGCAAGGGCCATCAGCAGTTCTCTAAACTGCGGCTTAGGAGTTTATCCAGAACCCAACCTCTGCTCTGGAAAATCTGTGACTTCAGAGACAAGTGGGGTTTGGAGGGGCTGAAAATGCAGCGAGAGCAGCAGATTTTCTTCAGCTGTGTGGATGCTGTTGTAGGCTTCATGAGGCATTGGTAAATGAAAAATGAAGTTATTTTAATAAACAAACATTCACATGTAACCATTGGAAGGTGAAGTCAGAAGTTTGGAGTTGGTTTGCGTTTTAACAGACACAGAAATAACAACAAACTGAGGAAACATGCTTGTTTGTAAGGCTGCCTGAGCAAAGCCATACAAGTCAGACTGAGTGCCATCAAACTTACTTGTGCTGAAAAATATCCCATTGCTCCCTGAATGAATAAGGCAGTCCTCGATGGAGCTATCAAGGAACATGATTCCAGTAAGTTATATACAATTCTGGACTTGTTTTCTAAACATATGCATTAATTCTTTTTTGGTAAGAAGCCCATTACATTATTTTTGGCCAAGGCTCTCCTTTTCTATAGCTCTGATAAAGCTCAGTCTGTGAAATATTCCTTCAGCCACCTCAAAGCAAATGCTGACATCACCAAGAAGGAAGCAGTGCTAGAGCAGGAGAAATGTATATAAGGGAAAGCTGGGGCTGTGATTACATGTGATGAAATGGAAGATGCCCAGCCAAACAGTAAAGTGTTTCTATTGAATTACCCTGGAACTTAGTCCTTTTGCTGAAGAACTACTGTGGGGTTTCAGGCACAATGAGTCTTGATGATTTTTGAGGCAAAATTTGATGTTAATTAATTACTCTTAAGTTCTGAAAATTTTATACATGCTGGGGAAATCTCCCTATAAAGTGCATTTATCTGGTTTCCATTCCTTGTCGTGCTGCTGTTGGGGATATTGAACACCTCCTGCTGTGGAATCCCTGCCCCAGGAAAGGGACAGCGTCAGCTGAGCACAGGCAGTGCTGAGATTTATAGAGAAGTAAAGACAACTTCTGATATTAAGCAAAGAAAGCTGAGCTGGATAAAGAGCTTGCTCGAGTAAAATGAAGCTTTTCTTTCTTTTTTTTTTTCTTCCTCTCTTTCTTTCTTAAGCTTAACAAAAAAAAAGAAAAATGGAAAATCCCCATTGATTGCATCCAGCTGTTAAAATTTTATGATACCGAGATCCCCAGTTGTCATGACCACTTCATGTAGTTTAATATGTAGTCGTATTCTTTTCAGTTTCATTTTCTTCCCCAACTTTAGTTAATAAAACACCTTTCAGACAGCCTGTTCTCAGCAGTTATAGAGTGCCTGGTCTTCTTTTATAAAGAGGAGAAATGCATGCAACTTTAAGAACTAATTTGTATACACACACCCGGGCTGTTACCTGTGGGATACCTTGGCATGTGAGGAAGTTAAACTGCAACCATAACGTCCCATTAACGTCAGTGAGAGCAACATTTGCGCGTTTCCCCATGCGAAGGAGATGCGGGCTGAACGGAAGCAGCTCTTTTCTGATCACCGTAGACCAGCTCTGCCATAAAAAGGTCGATCCTCTGCCCCAGCCAAGACTCCCCTTGCCTGCGATGGCTTTGGGCTCAGGCCCAAAATGAATAAATCTCTCCAGACTTTGGAAATTCAGCAGCAAACCAGCACCTCCCGAAGTATTGCACATTTATTCTGTTTCATCCGCAGCGAGCACAGAGGGTTGTTATCTACACTCTTTACACAGTTTCAGCTTGGCTTTCCTAAAGGACTTTTTTTGCTGCTCAGTTGGCATAGATAAAATACCCAGGATAAAGGCAATGCCCACATTTTCTGCTTTTAAATGCTCTAATATTTTTAGTCTGCCATCACTCCTGATTCCCTCCTGCCTTGCTGGCATTTGCCCATGCCAGCAGCCGTGCACATGTGGTGGCAGGAGGGACAGGAGCATCATTCCCTGTGCCAGGGCAGCGTTGGCATTGGTGGGGAGGAGCAATGCTCCAACACCCACTTCTGCTTTAGAGCTCTTTGTTCACTATGGCACGCTGGCATTGCTCTGGCTTGCTACCACTGCTCCTGTGTATAGAAAAAAATCCCACCCTACATTAAGAAAGAATAAGTGTGCACATCCATAGCTCAAGGATTGGACCAGCTGATTTAATTAATCCCAGAACTAGCGTTTCAAATAAGGGAATCCAGAATTATGATTAAGCTGCAAAGGAATCAAAATGTGCTACGGGTGAGAGGTTTTTGCTGTGCTCTGGCTGGTGAATGCTTCTTTTTCAGCCTCGGCATTCTTTTGTATTGGTCTTTTGCCTTTGTGGTGTTGAAAATCATTTGGGGAATCTGTTTAATGATGCTGTTTTATGTAAAAGGTAACCACATTACTGCACTAAATATAAAGCAGTCAGAGGAACTGAAAATAAACCAGTTTGGTTTCCTAAGAGGTAGCACTGATAAACATTTTGGTCAGCCAATGCATTTTGTGGACAATGTTTAAGGAAACATTAGCTGCTAACATGCTTAGCTTGAGGAAGCTTTATCCTCCCTGTGCCAGTATTTATAGTCGTAGTTTAATAGGAAGCCTCTAATGATAACATCTTACTGCTTGTTTAATCATCTTTTACTCAGCAAAAAACTGAGTTAATTTGGGACCGAGAAAGGGTGTGGACACCAGGGCTGGCTCCCGTGCCAGGGAAGCGCTGTATGCCCTAGCACTGCTCACTTAGAGAAATACTTTGTTTCCCCGGGGAAAGTCAGCAGTTCGCCCTTGCTGTGCCTGTCTCTCACTCTGTACCACGGATAGGAAAAGTGGCTTTTTAAAATTACAGAGTCTTTAAAATGCAAAAATGGAAATGCAAAGGGAAAGGAACACTTGCAGCATGTGGGGATGTTTTCTGAGATGGAGTTGAATTTATGCTGAGGGTGCCCCTCTATTTAATAGGGAAGACCCAGCCGACAGCCAACTTTTTGATATAAAACCACTGACAGCCTGCCTTTTCCTCTCCTTCCTTGATACCCGCCTCTTCCCCTCTATGCATTTCACTCCCTCCGCAGTAAACCCAACAAAAAACAGAATAGGGGAAAAAAGTGGAATTAACATGACAGCGGTCACCATCACATGGTTCAGTCTGTGCCTCCCCTTCCCCTGCCACTGTCTTCAGGCATAACCTCCACAGATGAGGGAATATGCCCAGCCTGGGGACTGCTGCAGCACGGCTCCTTCCGACACCAAAGCATTGACAAGGGTCAACATGAATTTTGTATTTCCCAGGAGCTGGTTTCCTTTGCCAGAGGTTGCTCAGTTGGCACCCCCTGGTTTGGGTCTGCATGCGGCGAGACTCCTACGCTGCTCCTAAAGGGGTTTCTTTAGGAAAACGGCTGCAGGTCCTTGCCCAGCAGAGCTAGCACTGGTGGAGTGCTTTGACCTGAATAAACACAAGGAAAAATTAAATTTTCCCTACCAAGAAAAAAATTAAATAGCAGTGGTATGGTGGGAAGCAGCCCCTGTCCTGAAGAGTTTGCAGCTGAAACAAGGAATGAGACAGAAACAGCAGCAAGGAGAGATGGAGTGAAACTCCTGAGGTAGTGTGAGTATGAATAAGATTGGTACCTACATCTTCAGGGTCTCAGGTAAACTGCTCACCTGCATCCCGACACTGGTAACAGGACAGTAACTGACATGCCTTAAAGTCATTTCAGGGCCTGCGAGAAAACCTGGCTGCAGTGCTCAAAGTGCCCATGCAGTGCTGAAGCGATGAGAGGGAAGCGAGGGAAATGAGAGGAGTGAGAAAGGAATTGTAAAATAAAAGGATGCAAATAAATTCCTTTGTGCTGTTAGCCCAAACTGTGATGATGCAGCACTTTGTACAGACTCCTTCATCTTTTCTAAAAAGGAATTTGCTGTATGTCTCTATCCCTCTCCAGGCAGAAGGTGTGGTTGTGATCATTTGTGACAGTGGGCATCGTTTCACAGCACCAGCCTGAGTGAAGCCAAAGCTGAGGTACTCACCCCCCCAAAAACCCCAAACCTACAGTTAAATCTAGCTTACCAAAACTGTAAGTATCCTTATGTAGAAAATGTTAAAGTGCAAGAAATATCTGCAAATTATTCCACAAGTTTTCTAAGATCAGAAGTTTCTATGCATATATGAGCTCCTGCACTCACTGCACTGAAGCAAAGAGCAGCCCTAGACATATGGCCACTAAGTATTAAAGACAACAAATAGTATAATTCAGCCCACAAATGGAGGGCTGGATCCTGCTGGGGCTGAGGTCCTTTTGTGTCCTACAAAATTAGGAATTGTGGATACTCTGCACCGAAGAAGAAATGCCGAGTATCCTCCGGGGCTGGGTTCACAGCCTAGTGGAAAGTCAGACTAAAAAGAAAACAATAAATTAAAGTGCCACCAAACTCCTCAGAAGAGAGAAAACTGCATCGAAGCAACAGCCCTTCGCTTTTAGCCCCCCAAGAGCTGAAATGAGCAGGCGCTGAGGTGGTAAGTGGTTCCCATCCTGCCATCGGCAGCAGGATATACATTATTATTTAGAAAAGACAGAAATTGTCTGAGTTAGCAATGTAGCTGAACAAATTAGAAATGATAGTATAACTGGAGGTTCGGTTTATATAGCTGGAGCTCCGAGACAGAAATACAGATTATGACAGGTTAATGGGAACTGTGACATTCCCTATACATGTAAATAAACACTGAATTTGAGAACCTCTGTTTTCCCCAAGCACTAGTAAATAAAAGTATAACAGAGACCTCATGTAAAGTAACCATATGCTTATAATTATACAAACATTGTAGATCCCCTGTGTGAGATTTCACATCTTTATTGCTTCTATTTTAATGTTTACAAAGTTAGCAGTAATTTTTCAAAACCAAATCTATCCTAAACAGGAAAGACAATTTCCTACATCATTTTAATTTTCTACACCACAGTGAACAAAAGCAAACCGCTCTTGCAAACCTCTCCCCTTTCTCCTGCTCTATATGTTGCAGTTTGTTTCCCCGATGTCAGGATGTGTTTTGATGCACCAAGAATGCAGGAGTGGCTTCACTCTTCATGCCCATATATTAAGTTTTTAACTGTGAGTGAGAGACAATATGGTTCTAATCTAAGACAGTGACAAAAATGCAGAGAGCTTGCAGAGAAGCAACATTGCCACTGGTTCGTGGCAAAATAAAACACTGTAAAAAGCAACAGTGGTGTGTAGGGTTAGCCCTGCTACTTCTCCCGACTTTTCTTGTGAAAAGACTAACTGCCAAAAGCAGGAGCAAAAGAAAGAGAAATGGGAAAGCCCGTCCCCACGCTGTGGGGCTGCACAAGCTGCCGCCGAGCCGGGGCGCAGGGGACTCGCCTGGAAGAGCCCGGCGGGCCGTGGGGCGCTGGGAGAGGCATGGATGCCTTGCGGGATGCTTGGAAAGCGAAAGAGGACCACAATGCAGGAGCTGGTTCAGACTCTCCTAAGGCAACCCTACTTATTTGGGTACTCTCCTTCTCCTGTTAGTTCACATACCGTAGTTTTGACAGTTAAAATTCTTGTTCTGCTTAGAGTTTCGACATTTATGTTAACAGTTTGGAGAGCAGGCAGGCTGAAACAAACATGCTGAGAAAAAAGTGATGGTTTTCCGTATTAAGCAAAAAATATGTATATTTGGCTAATGTGATGGTCCGGGATGCAGGCAGCAGAGAAGGGAGCTTGGTGCTCCCTCCCCGAGGATGCTCTCAGCCGAGAGCAGGGCAGCCCGGCTGGGAGGGAGGCAGGGAGAGGAGCTGGCATGTTACCCACGAGGGAAAGTCCATCACGGGAAGGGGAAGCAAGTTCTGGGTCAAAATCTACCTTCTGAAAACCAATATTCCTACTACTATGCAGCACTGAAACCCAACCTTTTCAGGAGCACTACAGCAAGGAAGCAGAGGTGCTAAAAATGTTGAAGCTAGAAGTGATGGGAGTTCACTGCCTCAGATCTGGGGCCCTTGAAAGACAAGTCCTATTTTCAAAGCCGAGGCTGGTGTTTTGCTGAAAACCAGCACATAGGGACTACACGGGCATTTCAGAAAACGTTGTGCTAACTGCTCTGCCAGTAGGAATCCATACCCCCTGATTATGTGGTGTGACCACGGCCTTTTTGGAGCTTTTTGTGGTAAAGGGGGAAGAAGCCCATACTTTGAGCGAATACATTTTCTAGTCATTCTAATAGAGAATGATTTTGGTTCACAGAAATAAAACCCCTACAATGGATCGTTCATAGTAAAATAAGCCACAACCTAGCTGTAAAAAAATAAAAGTTCTTAAGAGGGACTGTCTACAAGCTGATCAGCTCGGCACTAATGCCACTTATGCACCACAGTAAGTCTTCCGAAAGGCCACAAACCAGAGGTGAAATGAGTGATGCTTAGGCCTTGGCTTGACCTTGTGCAGGGATGAATTTTAACCTCTGACACTACTCCTTAACATTGCTGCTCATTTGATGGTTATAACAAGAGAAATTTCCATTAAAATTCCAGGGAAAAAAAATTACATTTGATTTTGGCTGTCTCCTGGCTTTTAAATTTGCATCTGATAATTTTTCTTTTCTCCAGAATGGCAAATTCACAGAAAGGAAAAAATTTGAAAGATGTGAAAACTGTGTGTGTTAGCGCAAGGAAATTAATTAAACTGGTTTTAAAACTGCAGTTTTGCGGTCTCCAAATTGCTTTAGTTTGGAGAAACATATTTGAAATTAAAAAAATTGTTACAGAGTATTTATAATGCAATTATAACCTGAAATCTGGCCAACTTTTATTGTTGAGAAAACCGGAAAGGAAATAATTTTTAAAAATGCTATTCTTCTTTTTCTGGTGGCTGCTATTATTTTACTCTTTTTATTGTTGCTGCCATTATTACGCCCTTTGTCGAGCTCCGAAGCTGGGATCCCACGTGTTTCACAGGCGCTGATTCATTCTCGTGCTGTCCCGCGAGGTGCCTGCCCCTGCCTGTGGTTCCCAGGTCCAGTTCCACACGGTTTTCTCAATGCCAAACAAAACCAAAACTTCTTAAGACAGTTTGATATATTCAAGTCCCTCGCAGTGATCTGACTGTGTAGCTGCATAATGCACCACGACTGCTACATCTTCTCAGTTCCCTGTGCTCTGTTGTTCCCTTAAGTGACTGTCCTGGTAATTAGCTGTATTGAACAATGGCATTGTCTTCCGAAATGGCAAGGGGACACCCTGAGCAACTGGGCCTAACGCTGTGAGAAACAGGCAGGAGAGCAGCACTGCCTACATTATAGCTGTTACTACCACCTGTGTATGCTATCGTGTGGTAAGCATCTCTGTCTTGGGGTGATAACAACAGGGCGTGCGCCTCCCCCAGCCTCCGCACTGCCTGAAAGGTCACTGGAGCCGGGAGAAAGACCCCCGTTGGCTGCAGAGGGCTTCGAGTCAGGCCCCCAGTAAAGAAGCGAGGGTGGAAAGCAGCCATCCGAGTGAATTTTAGAGAATGCGTTAAAATGTGCAAAAGCAGCAGGTAGAAATTAAATCGGGCTGATGGAAGTTGCTCTTGAGACCACTCGACCCTTGCAGCTTTGCTTTAGTACGAAACCACCTTCCCTTGGGAGAGGAGGAGGCCAAGGGAGGAAAAAGCCGAGAACAAAGAGGGAAGAGGAGAGACAGACCGAGAGACAAAGGCAGGAAGGGAACAGACACTCCGGGAGCAGCGAGGGGACCCTGGAAACCAGCAGGGTGGGAGTGGGAAAGGGCAGTCGTGCAGCAGCAGTGCTGGGGACCGCAAGGAGGGGATGTGGGAAGTGGAAACAATATCAGAAAAGGAAAATAGGACAATGAAATGCAGCAGGAGAGAAAAGAAAGAGCCTGGGGGACTAGGGTTGGGCAGAAGTTGGCAGAGAAGAAACTGGAGCTGGGCAGCTGATTGGAGATAGCAGGCAGAAGTGTGGAATAAGTGAAGGGGGCACAAAAGGGGCAGAAGGAAACAAAAAAAGCAATGATAAGGCTCCGGAAGGAACTGGGTCATGGCAAGAAAAAATAGCCAAGATGCTAAGTACAGAGCAGAAAGGATGGGAGCGGCAAAGGGTAGCAGAAGTAACAAAAGTGAGGCATCAGAAAAGTGAAGCCGAAGGGACGGGAGGTGGGGGAAAGGTCCCAGAGCAGAAAGCAGCTGATGAAAAGGGAGGGGAATGGTCAGGAGGGCAGCTGTGAAGCCAGGGGATAGGCAGGAGGAGTGAAAGCACAATAAATAAAAGGGACTGAAAAAATGGGATGGGGAGATGTGGGAATTGGTTTTGCAGAACACTTGCCTCATTTCTGCACTGTCACCAATACTTTTTTGTAGCCCTGTTCCTTCACAGTTCATCTGCCAGCACCTCGCAGTACTTCTATCCTACTAAAAAGAAGCCAAGGCAATGACAGGCCCCGTTCTCTAATCCAAGCTATACGATGTGTCCCACATCCACATGGTCACATCCAAATGGCCATCTAGGGACAGCCCCTGGCACAAGCCATAACTTGTAACAGGCCTGGGCACTGGCTGGGAAAGTGCCTGCTGGCATGGGCCAAAACCACACCAGGGAGCTCGCTGAGCCTTGTATGAAGGGTTGCAGGGCAGCTCATGAGCCCCTGCCTTGGAGTTATCTTCTTCCCTAGTGCAGATCCAGCTGGGATCACTTGGAAACTGAGTCCCTCACTTGCTTTGAATGTCCTCCTCACTATCCTCATCTCCCCTAGCATCTCTCCCCAAGAGCTGCGGAGCACGGTGGGACTGAGCTCCCTACAGGCAAACTGGGACCTACCAGGCTAGATGCCTGCTCCGTATGCCCTGACTGGGTCTGCCTCATCCCACTGATGCGTGTGTTGCCCTGGGATCGGTGCCAAAACCCCAGGCATGACTTGCCTTCTCTTGGTGGAAAATGAGAAGGAGGAAGAAAAAGAGAAGAAAGTCCAGGCTACGACTGCATGGCCCATGAAGAACAGCTGCTGATGGAGGAGCGTGGTCAGAGATGTCAGATTCAACGCGGGGTGAAAGCCAGATTCCCTTTATTTGCTATGGACTGAACTTTCACTGCTAAACACGCACAACCCTCAGGCTGCAGCATCGTTTGGTGGAATGAGAGGAAAATCCACCAGTGGCAGAGATGGGGCAGATAGGAGAGGTAGGAACAAGTGGAGAATGGGAGATCAGGAGAGGAGAGGAGGGCAGGTCAGCATAGCGTAAAGGAAAGCAACATGGGGAAGCGGAGGAGGGTGTCTTGCGGCTGCCAGCAGCAGCAGCAGTGCCATGGTTCAGGCAGGAGGATGAGATGGAGGTCAGGAAGAAGCAAGGATGGAACAGGACAGGTAGGGTAGCGCAAGCTTGTTACCATGCTTTGTCTATGGCTGTGAACCCTAGGTGGGTGGTGGGATGAAACCATCTGGAGACCTGACACAAGCCTTATACTGGAGGATGCACCACTGAAAAACTGGATGAGAAGGGGTGGGTGAATCGTCCTGCTTCTGCTCCACTGCTGTCTTCTGCATGACCAGCACAAGGAGGATCTGTGCCCTGCTTTGAGAAGGCTATCCTGCCTGCCCCAGGCTGCCCTGCGCTGCATTTTCCCAAGCCCCAGCCTGGCACCGTGCTCCTCTCAGGCTGGTCCCCTCTTGGTGGCTGTGTGGATTTTGAGAGAAGGAGAACTGTCTCTGGGTCTTCACGCCTGCGCTTTCCCTTCCCTCTCTGACGGGTGGCAGGGCCTGCCTCGAGGCTGCCCACTAGGTGGGCCCTGGCTCATCCCAAGGTGAGACTCCCACTTTCCACCAAATTCTCCTTCCTGAGAGACCCCTGCTTTGTGCCAAGCTCTTGGGCACATAGCCGTGGGAATACGGAGAGCCTGGAGCGAGATCATTAGCGTCGCACAAGTCTGCCCACACCCGAACCTCCAGCACCCAAGACCCGAAACTGCAGCACCCAAGAGGCACCTGAACACACCACAGCGTTGGTCGGTTGATGAGAAGCGGTACCCGAAGGGTGGCAGGGAGATGCACAGCATCTCTCCCTGGCCCTCGCGTCCGCTTCCCGCGTGGAGTCCACAGCGAGGAGGGAGCAAAGGGACCCCCAAGCACCCGACTGCGGGGTGTCCCGCCCCGCCGCGGACCGCCCCGCGGGGGCGGGCTGGGTGCCCCCACGGGGCGGTCCGCGGCGGGGCGGTACCCACGGGGCGGGGCGGGCTGCTCCGGGCCGAGCCCGCCCGGGTGCAGTCCCCGCTCCGCGCCACGCCGCCGCGCAGTCCCCGCGCCGCTCCGTGGGCCGCCGGAGCCGCACGTCGGGCCGCCCTCCTCTTCCTCCCCTCCGCCGCCGCCTCTCGCTATGAATGCACGCCGGGCCCTGCTCTCCGCCGCCTTGCTCGCCAGCCTCCTCTGGGATTTACCTTGCTGCCTCCCGGCTTCCCTCCCCGCCTCCTCAGAGCTCGCCGCCTCCTCCAGGGGCGGACGGGGCCGCAGGGTGCCGCGGTCCCCTCGGGAGAACCGCCCACGGCAAGGGGGACACTCCGTGGGCCGGGCGCTGCCACGGGCGGAACCCCACGAGTACATGCTGTCTCTGTTCAGGACGTACTCCATCGCGGAGAAACTGGGCATCAACGCCAGCTTTTTTCAGTCGTCCAAATCCGCCAACACCATCACTAGTTTTGTAGACAGGGGACGAGGTAAGTTCTGGCCCCCCCACGCCCCTCACCGCCCCCCCGGGGCTGCGGGCCCCCCTTCCAACGGCGGTCCCCGGTGAGAGGCCGCCGTCCCGCGGAGCCTGGCGCTGGGGAGGTGGGGAGCGCGCTGCATCGGTCACCGGCGTTTCCCCGGCGTTGCAGAAAAGTGGATCTTGCGGTAAATTGTGAATCGCGTTGTTTTATTTTAAAGCAAACTGCCCCGCGGCCCTAAACCCGGACCGCCGCTGCCGTAAATGCTGCGTGCGAGAAACACGCGTGTTCGTCCCCGAATCGTCACGGGGTGGTGGGAAACACGCCCGAGCTTTGCAGGCGCACTTTGGGTGTAAAGGCAACCTTGGGAAAAAAAAAAATCGCTCTTCTGGTTTCTTTCCGTCTGCCGGAGAAAGGATTGCTCTTATCGCTGCGGCTGGAAGGCAAATAGAAAGTTCAAACTGACCGAGGGCAAACATTTGCTGCCTAAAGCTGCTCTCGCCTAGGGTCGCTTTATCGGGGTTACCTGCAAGAGCACCAGCCCCGCTTTGAAAGCGCCGGGGCTGGGTCGCAGCCGGCTCCGCTTTGCGGGGAGGCACCCCGAAGCCCAGGTAACTCCCGGCCCCGGGGCTCGGCGAGGGGTGACCCGGACTCGCCGTCCGCTTCGGGGCCGCGTCCTACGTCCTTTAAGCCTGAAGTGCGCGGGGCTGGTCCTCACCCATCCCCGGGCCGGGAGCGGCGCCGGGGGCCGCTCCCCCGGGCCCGCGGCTGCTCCGTGGCGGGGAGCGCGGAGGAGGGGAGAGGACGGGGCGGGCGGCGGAGCCGGGTGCTAGCCGGGCCCCAGGCCTTGCCCCCGCTCTCTCCGCGCAGCACCAGTTCCGCGGGGCTGCCGGGACCCCTCCGCGACCTGCAGCCCCGGCCAGGGCCCCGCTTTGCTTTCTCGCGTTGTTTAATCGCTCGCACCCGGGCAGCGGGAGGAGGTTTCTCGGCGACCTAGAGGGAAATTTCCCTTCCCTCAAGACGCTCCCGCCCCCCTCCTTTTTTTTTTCCCCCCATTACCCCGGTTTGTGAGCCATTAAGAACAGACTAATTAACAGGTTCTTAATGAAGGTAGTGCATTCTTTCCTTCTCCCCCCGCCACCTCCCCGATTTGAAGACCCTCCCTTCCGTCCGCCCCCCCCAGTCCCACCCCCGCGGGACCCTGCCCGTGTACCTGCCGGCGGCTGGCAGCGGCGTCCGGCAGCTGCCGGGAGCTGGGGAAGCACGCCGACCTCCCCGCTTCCCCGCCGTTTTAGGGCAAAACGCAGCGCCGGGAAAACAGCACGGCTGCCTGGAGCTACAGGAGCCGCTCGCTTCCCAAACCAAACCGAACCCAGACCAACCCCCCCCGCCGTCTCCCGGGGCCGGCAGCCTCTCCTCCCCGCCCCGGTCCCCACGGCTCAGCCCCTTGCCCCATCGCCACCCCCGGCTCGGGGGGGGTCCTCCCCCGCGGAGGGAGCTCGGCGGGGCTCTTTCCCTTCCGCCCCAGTGCCCGCTGCGCCCCGCTGGGGTCGGGAGGGTGCGTGGAAGCGCCCACAGTGGGTGCCCCCCGCGGTCGGGAGCGCCCAGCCGTTTCCGAGGGGAAAGGGGACACGGGGTTTTGCTTTCCGCCTTCGCCTTATGGGGATTGTTTTCTTCGTCGCTGTTAAAGGGGAGGGAAGGGGGAAGAGGACTCGCTTTCTAGAAATACGGTTTCGAAAGCTCAGCCCTCGGAAACGAGCTGGCTCGGTTTCCCCGCCGGAGAGGAAACGGGGTGCTAATTCTGCGAGCCGCGGGGAAATAGAGCCGCGCTCAAGATCATCTTATTCTTGATAACCAGAAGAAAGACAGTTAATTTAACAAATTTAGCTCATCTCGCTGCATGGGAGATTCTACTCCGGGGGAAGTGATTTGCTAACAGAAGTCCTGGTTTGATTAAGGAAAAGCCTCACTTTTCCCCATTGATTTTGATTTGATGTGTCACAGGCTGTGACCTTCTGCTGGACCTTCTGAGGGTTGCTTAGCATCAAGCCACTGATTGGAGTATTTCAACTCAGTGATCTAATTGAGTGTTCATGTCATAACATATCAAATATTGTCTAGTCTCCCATAATGAAGCGGACCAGCCAATGGCACATCACCAAAAAACTTCAAGAGAGCTTCCGTTCCTCTGAAGTGGTAGCTATTTTACTGCCCACCTCCCCGTGGGCTCCTAGCCCAGTTAATTGGCGAGCTGGAGTTGTGCTGATGATGAACAGTCTTTACTCAGGGAAAGCGGGGAAGGGGGTGTGTGTGTGGAAGTTTCTGTCAATTCATTTGCAGACAATATAGCTGCCCAAATTGACCCAATTAGATGGGCTGCTCTTTACCTAAGCGGCAGCTCCGGGGGAGACGGCGGTGGCCGTCCCTCCTCCTGCCCGCACGGCATCCTTCAGGACAGGATTTCGGGGGGGGACGGGACACAGCAGCCCAGAGAGGAGCGCGAAGCAGCTTCTAGTCCTGCCGAGAAATACCCTTCCCGCACGGCGTGGGCTGCTCTGCCTGCGTGTCCGTGAGAGCGTCCGGCGGGAAAGGCAGGTCGGCTGCCGGCTCCTGCCTGCAGCAGCCCCCGGCGGCAGCAGCCCCGAAGCCAGCCCGTCCCACCGCCCTCCGCAGCTGAGAGGGGCAGAGCCCTTCTGTGCCGACACCGACAACCGCTCCCCTTCCCCTCTTCTTTCTTCCCTTCCCGCTTGAAGCTAATAAGATCGCTTTCAGGCTAGCTCGAGACGGAGGAAAGCCACACTATTGCGTTATATATATATATAATTTCCCCCCCCCCCATCAGTAGAAAAAGAGCGCAGAAAAGGGGGAAAGGGTTTGCGATTCCCCCTTCTCCACCCCCTCCCGCCCCCCACTCGCTCCCCCTTGTTACGGTCGCAAGATCAGACAGGACCTAGCTGAATGTAGGAAAATTACTGTTGGCACATGAAGTAACTCATTAAAACGCAGATGGTGCTCTCGCTGGCCTCAGGACCCCCAGCATTGGAGCTCCACAGTAAGGCAGGACAATTAGGAGCTGCAAGGACTCCACTAGGCAGGGGGGAAAAAAAAAAAAAAAAAAAAAAGAGAGAGCGGGAGAGAAGGGAGCTATAAACAAGCAAATCCACAGCTAGCCAGAAGCGCGGCACGGCTCGGAACAAACCGAAAACAAAAAAGAAATAGCCGGGGTGCGAGGGAGCGCGATTTTCAAAGGGATCTCCGGTGGGAAGGGAATGCCACAAGGGCCGGCTGCCGTGGGTTCTCCTCCCCTTTCCCTTTTGTGTCCGCAGAGCCGCCCGCAGCCGCGGTACCGCGGCCGGGCTCCCGCATACGAAATGTTGAGCTCCGCGCCTAAGGGACGGGGAAATCGAAATGGGTCGAGATCGCCTCCTTTTTCCCTTCCCGTTTTCTTTGTGCAGTTTCGTGTTCCAGTTGAGAGGCAGCTGATTCAGATGGGCAGGGGTCCGACCATCGTTATTTTGCTCTTGCCATTAGGGTCGGGAGGGGGGTGAGGAGAGGGGGCAGGACGAAAGGGGGATCCCGTGTGCAGAAACTGGAAACGGCCCGGCTGTGCATGTGGCAGAAGAAAAGAGCGTAAATCCCACTCGAAGTTCATCTAGTGCAACATGTTTATGCAAAACAGCGGGTTTCTGGGTGGACCGAGAGCTGCAATATAGTGTAATCTGTGCAGCGCCTTTGCCCAGGCAGTGTTGTCGTTGGCAGGAGGAAAATGAAATATAAGCAGGGAAGTATTTTAATGGGGAAGGAGGGAATTCACAACTGTTAATTATTTGGTGACCTTGTATTCGATTTGTTTGAGCCCCTTATAAAAACACTAATGCAGACCAGACGGCCGGAGCGCGGCAGCGAGCAGCCGCTTCTCATCCCCGCCGTGCGCCCGGGGAAGGAGCGAGCGGCCCGGCTCGGCCCGGCCCGGCCCGGCCCGGCCCGGCCCAGCGGCGGGCCCTCCGCTCCCTCGGAGCCGGCAGCGCGGGGGCGGGCGGGGTGCGGGCTGCGGCTCCGCGCTGCCTGCGCCTGGGGAATATTTAGGGGTTTGGTGGGTCCCGTCCCCCCGCCGCACTGCGGGGGCTGCGGGAGGGAGCGGAGAGGAGCGGAGCGCGGGGCCTGGCCGCGGGCGGAGCGGCCAGCGGCACGTCCCCTCCTCGGAAGCCGCGGCCGCACCGCTCGCCTCTCCCCGTTGACAATCGGGGGTTTCGGAGGGGGTTTCTTTTCTATTTATACAGTTTGTTTGCGTGTTTTCTTTTGCGAAGGCGCGGGGATTTGCGCACAGCAGCGCGGCGGGACGGGGAGGGCGGTCTGCGGAAAGCAAAGCCCGCAAGCGCTGCGAGACGCAGCCCCCGCGGCCGCTCGGCGGCACAGGTAGCCCGGCGGCGAGGTGCGCGGCCGCGGAGCCGCTCTGCTAACGGGAAGGAGTAATTAAAGCCTAGCAAGCCATTCCGGTGGCTCCTTTCGGACCCGATTCTGATTTTTTAGTTTTAATTTTGCAATCCAGAAGCCCTCCCGCGGGGCTTGCTAAGAGGCCGCGTTTAAATTTTTTTTTTTTTTTTTTTTGAGGACGGTAGGACCGAGCTCTCCGCTTCGGAGCTGCTTAGTTTCCGCCGCCCGCGGGGCGATGCCGTGCTGCAGCCTGGGCTGGCCCCAACCGGGAACCGTGCGGCCCGCGGGGAGAAAACCCGGCGCAGCCCGGAGCCAGCCCGGCGCTGGGCACGGCAGCGGGGCGCCTCGCCCTCATTTTCCTCCTCGCTCCGTAGTCCTATAGAAAAAAAGCAGCCGATCGGAGAAATGCTCCTTTCCTGCGATTTCGGGGCAGGCTGGAACTGAGGTTGGGCGTCCTTCCGTGCCTGAAGTCTGGTTTATGAGCGAAAGGGGACGTTTCAGTCCGTGCTAGTTGTGGCCAGATCTGTATGTTGTGTTGCTGTGTCCCGGCGCTGCCACATATATCGCTCAGAAATATCCTCCAAAGCGTCCACTCGCTCCATTTCTTAGCTCCAAGCGCTGGGAATAGGCAGTCCGATTTTCTCAACACGGATACTTCGGGAAGAATGATTTCTCCTCGATAGAAGTATTTCGGGTAGCGAAACCGCCGCAAACGGGGAAGGGGAAGGGCGCTCGGTTAACATCTGTTACAGCAGGTAGAAACCCCCCAAGGAAGCCCCTCTCTGCCCCGGCGCATCTCTTGGGGCGATGACGACAGACGAAGGGCCCGGAGCCCGGCGGGATGCCCCGCGGGTGTCGCGGCGGTCCCTCTGCGCCCGAGGGCCGGGCGTCGCTCGTGGCAACCGGGGAGGCGGCGGTGGCAGCGGCGAGCCGGGGAGCGGGGCGAGGGCAGGCAGCCTTCCCGGCGCAGGTACGGTAAAGAGGTGATCAAAGGTATATCGCAGCCAGGTGCCTCCCCGCTCCGGGGTAAAAAAAAAAAAAAAAAAAAAAAAGAAGAAAAAAAAAAAGAAACCAAAATGGAAACAGCCCTCCATCAGCTCGCTGGGGTTTTGGCAGGATTGGGAACTCGTCCGAGGAAGGTGTGGTCTTTCCCGGTTACTCGATAGCGAAACGAACGAAACATTTAAATCTAATCACCCGGTGTAATAAAAAACCACGGCGAGGCAGGCGCTGGGAGACGCGGAATTGAAACCCGGAGAAATACCACACATGGAGAGTCAGCCCCTTGTTTCCACAGCTCGGGTAATGCTCCGAAAGAAATACCTGTCAGCCTTGCGACTCTGCAGACAACGTGTGGGCAGCCCTTCGCAATTACGGGGGATATACGTTTTAATTTCCAGATTATTGTTGAGCGAGCGCCTGCAAAGGGTCTTTAAACTGCAAATGTGCTTTTGGTTTGCGAGTTTAAATATGGCTTGAAAGAGAATTTGGGAATGGGAAAATTCTTCTTGAATGTGGTTTGGGTATAATTTGCAGTGATGTAAAGTTAAGATCTGAGCCCTGATGAATTGGCTGGGAGCCCAGTACCTGATCTGCCATGAAAAGGGAAACTTTGTGTAGCCTTCGTTAACCCCCGGCTCGCCTCAAAGCCCAGGCTGCCGGCGAGAAAGCGAGCCCGGGAAGCGGGAGAGGCTTCACACAGGGAGTTTAAGGAAACGTCCCAACCCGGTCATTCATTTAACCTCGGAGATGATAAAACCGCCGCCGCCGCAAAGCGAGCCCCCCCGGCCCGGCCCGGCCAGGCCCGGCCCGTGGGAGGGAGCAGGGGGCACGCCGGCTGCCCGGGCGCTTTGGGAAGGGCAGAGCGGAGCAGGGCTGCTGCCGTCCCCCACCGCTGGCACACGCTTAAATTCCAGCTAGACTACCCCCTTCTTCTCCCCCTCCTCCCCGCTCCCAATATTTTATCTTCGCCCGAAAAAATAAACAACGGAGAGTCGAAATAAAACTAATACTTACCGCGTAACTAACAGTCATCTAAATTAACGTTACAAATACAAACACACCTCTCCGGTGCATTTTCTGCAATGTGGCTTTCCCCAGCGCGGTTGGATGTGAGATGACTTTGCTGCTCTTCCCAAATATTTCGGTAACGGGAATAACGGTAATGACAGCCTCAACTGGCCTGAGAAAAAGGCAAGATCTCGACCTGGCTGTTAGAAACCCCGGATTTCACCCCAGCCGCTGCTCGGGTTTAAAGGAAAAACTGAAGGGGACAAGCCCCGATCCGTGTCTGCTCCTCACACGGAGGGAGAGGGACAGCCAGGGTGTCCCCACGCCGTCGCCGCTGCCACTCTTTGTGTGCTGGGAAGGCGGCAGCTTCGCTGGAACAAAGGGTCCCCAAACCAGACCCGTCTCTCCCCGGTTTGTGGAGGCTCCGGAGGTACCGCTTTCCCTCCCCGCCCTCCGCTCCTTTTCCCACCCTCTCGACTGCGCTGGAAGCGAGCCAATACTGGTTTAGGATTATGTATTCATCTGGAATTATTAGGTTACAAGAGTGAATAAACAGCGTTTATCTGATCGGATTCAAAGCTGCTTATTTGAAACAACCGGCAGCCCTGCCCCTTTCGGGGAGCGGAGCGGGAGCCGGCAGCTGCAGGAACCAGTGGGAGTTTTCCAGCGCAGGGTCGGTACTGCCTAAACACGGCTCGGAGACCCGCTTGCCCGGGGACACATTTCTCTGCCACTCGGCCGTGTCCCCAGGGTGCCATGCCACCGAGCCAGCCGGAGCGGCCGTGCAACGCGTTCAACCTCCGCCAAGCCGGACCTTCAAAGGAAGCTGCTGGGGAGCGCGTTGTAGGCGCACCCCCTGAGCAAGCCTCTGACACCCACCCGCAGGACCGGAGCTGGCTTCCCCCCGCCCCGCCACATGACAGGGGTCTGCAGCCCCTTTATAAACCGCTTTCAGCGGGGGGGGGCGCGGGGAATTCATCCTCTCCCCGCTTCCCTTCCGTCTAACCCGCACGCCTGGATGTCACTCCCGAAGGGGCCTTTTCCCCGCGCCGCAGCCACCTGCCTGCGTGGGGGTTCCCGGGGGAGGGGGAGCGCGCTGTCACCTCTGTGTCCCCCCCATCCCCCGGGAAAGGGCTGCCCTCTCTTTCCCCTAAAGCCCGGGCGGTCGGGCAGTGCTACCCTGCTCCTGCACCCCGGTAGGGCTGCGGGAGACCCCAGGGCGGGGGCACTGGCCCGGAGTAGGACGGGGAGGGAGGGTGTGTCTGCTCCGGAGGGACAGCGGGCTGGAGGCAGCGCTCCCCCCACCTCCACCCTTTCGCGACAGGGAGTACCAAACAGGGCAAGCATCCCCCTTTGAAACCAAGCCTGACGTCACCCCCCCAAGCAGAGGAATGGGTTAAAAGCGGAGCTGTGCCCAGGCCCGGCTCTGCCCACACCCTAAAGCCCCGAGGTAGGGGCAGGGGAAGGCGTTGATCCGGTTTTCTCGACGGTCGCTGGAACCGTTGGAGGAAGGTGGGAGGCAGCACGGCGGGGCCAGGAGACCCGTCTGCGCCGTGCCGGATCCCCGGGCATCTGACAGATGCTTGGGCGCAGGGAAAGCCAAAGGCGAGGAGGAGGAGAAGGAGGAAGGGGACCCGCGCGTTCTTGCCCAAGGGATGCACATCCCCTTCTGTCTGGAGCCCCCAGTCCTGTCCGGGACTCCCTTGAAGAAGGGGACAATGGCCCTTGAACTCTCCTGAGCTGCCAGACCCTCCTCCCGCCACCTCAGCCCCCGGCCACAAGCGTGTGAAGGACGGAAAAACACCGCCAAACCCACAAGGGACCCACGGGCCAAACCCTGCTCCGTCCTTGCAGCGGTGCCGAGACCGTCCAGCGCCCGTAGGCAGCTCCCGCTGGATTTCACTTTTCTTTCCAGCAGATCGAGAGCAGCTGTTGTCGTCACCTGGGGCTGTGACGACATTTTTGGGGCTGTGTATGTGTTTTTTGCAGACTCCCCCGCCACCCTCACGAGAGGGATGCGCTCGGCCGGCGGGCAGGCTCCGCCGTGGGCTGGAGTGGACTCCCAGTCCACACTCCATCTCCCTGTTGGCGTCTGGGGGAACACGCAGCAGCGCAAGGCGACTTTCGAGTATGCTAATCTGCACTGATTAACTGCATGGTAATCCGCACTGATTTTTACTTTGCCGTGGCGCTTCTGAAGGTCTTGGTTGGCATAAATCATCCCCTTGTCCCTCCTGCCCCCCAAGGAGGTTGCCCCGGAGCTGTCAGGTAGAGCCGAGGTCGTGAAATGCACTGACTAGGAATTGCAATGACCTTTGATATCAATAAATAACAGGGGGCTGTGCGTTTCTTTAGTCTCCGTTTCTACCTCTGGAGCAGGCTGAGTTTGGAAAAGCGGCAAGGGGCTGCTGAACAGAGGCTCCAGTGACACTTTTACTATTGAAATCTACACAAGCTTTACTAGCTTCTGGGGAAACCCAGGGGCTTTGGGAATTTTTGTATTTGCTGGGTTGTAAACATTTTATTGGAAAGCAGCTCGGGGGAATCTGGTTTGCTTTCTGCGCTGCACTTTGTACACCAAAGTGTCAAAAAAGAAGTCCAGGTTTTTCTCTTGAAGGAGAATATGTATGTATATATATATGTGTGCGTAACGTATATGAACACACAAACACTGCCAGTCCCACATTGCTGGCGGGGCTGACGGGCAGAGGATGTGCGTGGAGCAGGGGCTGCCTCTGGTGCGGGAGAGCGGTCTCCTCCTGTCTGGTGAGGGTCCTTCTATACCTCCTCTTCTTCCACCTCCTCTTCTTTTTTCTCTTCGCTTCGCTTCTCTCTTCTCCTCTTTCTCTTTGCTTTTTTCTTCCTCCTTCTCCTTCTCCTCTTCCTCCTCCTCCTTCCCCCCGCCCTCCCCCGGGCCCGGCTCGGGCCCGGCTGCCGGCGGAGCCCCTGGTTCCGGTCCGGGGGCGGGCCCGGCCGGGGGACGGGGGCGAGGCGGGCAGGCGCGGCCCTGGCCGGGCAGCCGGCGGCCCTGCCCGCCCTTCGCCGCCTCGGAGACCTCTCGGCAGATGCCCCCGAGCGCAACTGACTGTAATTATTTTTTATCTCGCAGACGATCTCTCGCCCGCTCCCTTGAGGCGGCAGCAGTATGTGTTTGATGTGTCGACCCTCTCCGAGACGGAGGAGCTGGTGGGGGCCGAGCTGCGGCTCTTCCGCCGGGCCCCCCGCGGCCGCCCGCCGCCCGCCGCCCCGCTGCACATGCAGCTCTTCCCCTGCCTCTCGCCGCGGCCGCTGGACGCCCGGGCCCTGGACCTGCGGGCGGCCCCGGCCGCCGGCTGGGAGGTCTTCGACGTGCGGCAGGGCCTGCGGGAGCAGCGGCCCTGGAAGCGGCTGTGCCTGGAGCTGCGGGCCTCGGCGGGCCGCGGGCCGCCGCGCTGGCTGGACCTGCGGGGCCTGGGCTTCGGGCGCCGGACGCGGCCGCCGCAGGAGCGGGCGCTGCTGGTGGTCTTCACCCGCGCGCGGCGGCGGAGCCTCCTCGGGGAGCTGCGCGCCGAGCTGGGCGCGCCGCCGCCGCCGCCCGCCGGCCGCCGGCCGCCGCCTCGGCGCCAGCGGCGCACCGCCTTCGCCAGCCGGCACGGCAAGCGGCACGGCAAGAAGTCCCGCCTGCGCTGCAGCAAGAAGCCGCTGCACGTCAACTTCAAGGAGCTGGGCTGGGACGACTGGATTATCGCCCCGCTGGAGTACGAGGCCCACCACTGCGAGGGGGTCTGCGACTTCCCGCTGCGCTCCCACCTGGAGCCCACGAACCACGCCATCATCCAGACCCTCATGAACTCCATGGACCCCGGCTCCACGCCGCCCAGCTGCTGCGTCCCCACCAAACTGACTCCCATCAGTATCCTCTACATCGACGCGGGCAACAACGTGGTGTACAAGCAGTACGAGGACATGGTGGTGGAGTCCTGCGGCTGCAGGTAGCGGGCGGGACGCCCCTCGGCGCCAGCCGGGGCTGCGTCCGGCGGAGATGCGGCGGCGAGCGGCGAGCGGCGGCGGCCCGCGCCCGCCCGCAGCGCGGCTGGGGCGACGGGCAGCGGCGGGCGGGCGGCGCGGGGCGGCGGCTGCCGGCGGCGGCGGCGGCGGCTCGGGCAGCGCCTGCGCGCCGCTGCCGCGCGGGGACGGCGGGAGCGGGCGGGGCGGGCGGCCAGGCCCCCGCCGCGTCCCTGCCCCGCTTCCCTTCCCGCCCCCCGGGGTTTATCTGGCGATCTGTCCTGCCCCCCCGCCAGAGGTGAAGGCAATTCACCAAGTACAAAAAGAGCCGGGGGAGGGAGGGGGAGCAGAGTGACCCTCTCTCTGAAGTTGCTCTCCAGAGGGCTGTTTCGCTTCTGCCCTCTCTCTTTCACATTCCTGCAAGTTTACCAGCCAGAAGTAGCCTACGCCCTCCCCCCCCCAAAGGAAAAAAAGAAAGAGAAAAGGACATTAAAAAAAAAAAAATTGCTCGAGATTGTAATTACCAGTTAGGTTTTATTTTAAGACAGCAACGAAAAACTGTGAAAAGCGAAGTGTTACAGAAAGCACAACCTGGGTGGATGGGAAAGGAAACTCCTTCGGATTTCACGAACGGTGCAAGGATGCCATTGCCAGATCTGTAGGTAGCTCTAGCTCGGCAGCCCTCGCAACCTGCAGCAGTATTATACGCAAATGTTGTGCTGGAAAAGGCGTTTTGTGTAAGATTTCTGTTTCTTTCCCGCCTTTGGTCTCAGCTGCGGCTTCACCTGGGGAAAGTGCACTTCGAAGCATGCCTAGCCCTTTCTTAATGTAACTATTATGTTCGTAGTTTCAGGCTTTTCCCCACTGATTTCTAGAATTGTTGGCTTATCTGGTTTCGCGGAGCTACAGACTGGTGGAAAAAAAATAAAAAAAAAAAAAAAAAGAGAAGAGAATAATAATATAAAATGCTAATAAAAAGACTCGACCAGGAGCAATAATTTAAAATGCACATTTTGCTTTGGATGCACTGTTGTTCATATAAAAGTTGTAAATATTTGTTTATTTAAACAGACTGAAAAGTGCAAAATGGAGATGAACAACATGCATTTCTTTTTTTAATGTACAAAACATTATATGCACTCGAAATGTTATAATTTCTAATATTTTTAAAAGTTTATATTTGAGTTGTACAGAATTAAGCATTAATCAAATATTTCATCCTTACTTAACATTATCGTTTCCTTAAGATATTATTACAAGATTTAAATTCTGTGCTAATAATGGAGAAAAGAACTTTTTTTTTTTTTACTGTCTACCTCACTATAATGCAAGTATTTACAACTCTAAAGTTATCTGAGGTAAATTAATATTCAGAACATTTTTACAATACACCTTTACTGGACAATACTACAACTATTACTGTATTATTAAACTTTTTTTTCCAAAAAGTCAGCTTGCTTTTATATGTTCTATTATTGGTTAAGTAATTCTGAGTTCTCAAGTAAACATTGGCTGCAGTTCTAAAATGCTGCAGAGCTGAGTTGGAGCAAGTGCCACTTCAAGACGTACCTACAACCATTCCTCCTATCTGAAGACTTTTTGTACTCTCACAAGATCTTTAGTTTTGTCCTTGGTATATGCCAGTGGCATAAAGCTGCCTTATGTTTTTATGCATTTTACGCGATGATTACTGTAAGTGGGAGAATGCCTTTAAGGGGAAAAATTCAGGCAAACCTTTGTAAATCTCATCTGTACTGGGCACATTTATATACACTGTATGATGATGATGAGCGAAAGACAATGAATGTTTTATAAATGATATTTATTTTGATGCAATGGGTAATATATTTATTAAATATTTCCTGGCTATCTCTTAGGTAATGAAGAACTATTCAATGAGTAGCTGTTTCAGTAAGAGAAGGATTCCCCTCCTTCTCCCACCCGGAGAAGGTGGTGCAGGCAGCGTGGGGGCTGTGAGCCCCACTCGGAAAAAAAAAAAAAAAAGCCTCATCTTACATGCAGAAGGGCTGAAAGAGCTGCTCACCTTGTGGAATGTGTTTGAAAACAAGGTTCTTTTCATGGAAAGTGGAATTTTTTTACCATATCACGAGATCTGATCACACATGTTTTTCTCTGGCCAACTTTCACACCCTCGGACTGGTGCTTGAACAAAGGATTGCAGAATTGGGCCCCGAGTGTTTGAATAGCAGCAGCTGAGAGACCTGTAGAAGAGTCCAGCCTTAGAGTTGGTACAACTGCCGGAGGAATATTTCTTTTTACTACTTGATAGTGTTTCAAGTTCATGACTAATTGTAGATTCAGAAATCGCAGCTTTAAAAAGAGCGTTAGTTTTAAAGCCGGGTTCACTGTTTGCAGCTCTGACTGGTCTGGATTTCGCTTGCTGCTCCCGACCACACCGGTTCAGTCTTCTGCTGTGGATCAAGCTCCCGCTCTGTTTAGGAAGGAAAGCAATGGGCAAACTGCAGGCTGCAATATACTCTCTGAGGAAAAATAATCGAGATATGTAAGACGCTGTCAACTGGAAATGAACATGATGTAAAAATCGGAAATTTTACAAAATCCACAGATAGCGAAAGCTGAATGAATCATCTCTTTATTTTGCTGTCTGTTGAGCAAATGATTTATCCCGTGTAGAGACAATGCTTTGGCTAAAACCATACACGGAGATTTTCAATGCAATTTCCTTTCCCTGTAAAAACCAGTATGGCTTCTGTTGCACGCTTGGTAGCAAGATGTACTGTCACTGAGCTGTCCTTTCTGCTCTGCCTCAGACATGGCTTTGGGGAGCTTCATCAGACAAAGTTCAGCTGTGGGAGGCCTAAGAAATCTCTCCTCAAAGGAAGTCCTCAAAGAGGCAACAGAGAAGATTTTGCTGTCTTGGATGTACAGTGTAGAGCAGTTTGTACCTTCTCCTACGTTAGCTGAATTTTTGGTGACATCTCTAATGGTTTGGAAAAAGGTTTGAAAGCCCTTTGTCCCAAAGGTCTGGTCTGTGCTTGTTAACCTCCAAGGGAAGTGAGACGACCTGGGGCAAAAATAGTGAGAATCTGCTGTAGCAGTCAAACCTTTTGGGTTTTACTTACTGAAAGAGAGGAAACACTGGCCTTTCTGAGCACGCGCTCTGGATGCTATAGCTAATATAACATTATCTGAGCCCATTTTGGCAAGTCTGCTATTCCTAAAGATGGGATCTCTGCTCATTTCCTTTTTTAGGGCTGCAATATTCTTTTGCACAAAACTGAGAAGGAGCAGTATGGTGCTGAGAAGAAGTGAAAAGATACAGCAAAGCTGATCGGTGGTCTTTCCTTCCTTGCATCTCCCTTCCTCTCTCCCACCCTCCCCACAAGAGCTAATCGGTAAACTGAACAAAAAATACCAGTAATTATTTTTTCAGCTTTTACCACAAATACTGCAAGCCTTTGTTACAGAGAAATCCAAATATGGAAATTCAGCAGATGCACAGCTCAGATCTCTTTGTCCTGCCAAAGTAATATGAATTTTCTTTTCCATTTCTCAACTCCCCATGCTCAAAATCATATTTAAAAGGGGGAAGTGATTTCTTTTATTATGTTGCTGGCCAGAAGAGGGAGCAGAATCTATGAAGTAGTGGGAATAGACACCAGCGGACAGAAGACAGCTGAAGTCGGTCTGGCTGGTGGTGTGATACGTATCAGTAGATGTTACGCGATTCATCCATCGCATTGGCTGTCTTGCTCAAACACAGGAAGACCACTGGCTCATTTTTCAAGTATAGATATGCATCAGAACAGTTAAATTCTGAGGACGTGAATGAAAAAAATAGCGCGGGGCTTAAGCCCTTGCTTTGTGAGTACTGCTCCTTTTTGGACCACAGACTCCCTCTTACATTGATTTATGGGAGGGGTGTATTTTTGAAAATGTTTTTTTTGTGGGCAAATGCTGGACCCCCCCCATGAAGAATAGGTCCATTCTTCCTCTGTGTTATCTCCACGTAGATGAGAGGTTGGTCTGTTTACTGAAATGTATAAAATAAGCATGTTTATTTTAAACACCTCAATGTTTAACCTCAAATGTTAGCTGAGGGACAGAGTTGATCACATTGTATGAAACATCTTCCTTCATAACCTCTTAATCTTTGCTTCAGAAGCACATCTGAATTGTAGAGGAAGTCGAGTGACTGAACTTCACCCTTGTCAGTCATTCAGAGGCTGGGCAGCAGGACAGCAGATTTCAATAGCATGTAATTTGTTCTCTCACATAGCAGCTAGACCCCCTAGAGTGGGGTCCTCTTGTCAGCGTTCAGCTATATTATGCGATTAGATTTCCAAATATTTGTTCTTATTTCTTTGCAGTGTCAGACCCGTTGTAAACTGAGGATGTTCCAGCTGTTCATGATTGTGAGGGAGGAGAGTCAACATACTATCCCTGCTACGCTCATCATCTGCCTATTCCTTGATGACTGCAGCCTTGAAAAGTACCACTGTCTTAGTTAATATACATTACTATTTAGCGTGTTGTACTGCTGGGAATTAGAAAGGGTTCTCCCAAGCTTTTAACTGGAGCTAATTTTGCACGACATCAGCCTGACGCAGAGTATGGGACCCTATATTTGCCCATGTGCTAGCACTTTGACAAAACTAGCGTTGGTTTAAACTATGAATGCCATCAACCCTCTCTCTGGAACTGAGAAGTCTGAAATTGGACTGGGGACTTTTATCCCATAAGACCACTTTCCTACTAACAACTTTCTGCACCATTTTTTAGGAAGACCCTTAGGAGAATTTCCATCCTATGGAGCATTGTTTAATCAGTGAAAAAACATTGCTTTTCAGAACGTGAGAGTTTTATTACTAGAGAAGAATGAGTGAGAAGACTCCTAGCTCACCAGTTTTCAGCGGGGTGGGCAGGGAAGACCTCAGGTGAATCAGAAAACTGGAGGTCTGGTTGACAACTCATATCTACAGTGGAAGTGGGAAATTGCAGGAGGGCCATAGAAGAACAAAAGGGATAACGTAAGGGCAAACTGCCAAACATCTGAGATGTCTTTTCACTAATGCTAAGAGTATGGAGAATAAACAGGAAGAACTAGAAGTCTTGGGACACAACAAAGGCTACAGTTTAATCAGCATCACACAGGCTCAGTGGAATAAGTTGCAGCGCTTCAATACTAGCAGAGAGAGTATAATTTGTGTAGGAAGGACAGGCAGGAAAAAAGGGAATAGTATTATCTGGTATATTAGGAATGTGTAGAAGGCCAGAAAGAGGGGAGAGACAAAGCTGTTGGAGATAAAATAGAGAGGAACTGTAAAGCACTACTAAAGATTACTCAATGAGGAGGAGGAGGTCGATGTCACACTTTTTGAGCAACTACTGGGAGTGTCCTGAGGATATGAGGTAGTGGTAATCGAGGACTTTATCTAACCAGATACCTGCTGTAAGAAAAAAAAAAAAACCAAACCCAACAGCACAGCACAGACAGTTCCTCAAATTTTTGGAATGTGTGGGGACAACTTTTTGTTTCAAAGAGTGGAGGCTGTTACAGGAGACATGGCCAGATAAACTATGATAGGTATGACTAATAAAGAGAAACTTGCTAGAAGGCAATTGGAGCTTATGTGTCTGTGGAAAAGGAGGCTTGAGAGGAGGGGAGCAAGACCAAATGACTCCTGTAAGGCAAATTTCCTCATGTTGGTGAATCGATAGGGAAGGTTCCGCAGGGAGGAGCCGAAAGGAGAAGGGAGCTTAAGGAAACAGGCAGTTTGGAAGAAGTCCTTATTTAAAGGTCCCGTAGGAAGCTATCCTGCTGGCAAGGAGGACAGCATTGGAAGAAATCGGGGGGGCTGTGTCAGGAGCCGCTTGGTTATCTGACAACAAAAACCCATCATACAAGAAGTGAGCAAAGGCATTGTACTAGGAAAAGTAAAAGAGAAGGGCTGAAGTATAAAGAATACAAAAGGGACCAGAAAAAGAAATGAGAAGAAAAGAAGGAAAAGGATTATCACTTCTCAGGGATGGTGAACAAAGGACAAAGGGCAGAGCGGGCTCAAGTGTGAAACACTTTCTTTGCAAGTAGGGGACACCTGATACGAGGCCGAACACACTTAGAGCTAGCAAGGGAATTGAAATGCAGGCCACAGGCCACAGAAAAGAAGTGAAGGAACATTTGAATAAAGTGCATGTACTCAGAGCAGGAAGTCCTGGGACGTTTGCTCTGGTATGATTAAAGAACTAACTGTAGTCATGTCTGAAATACTATCGAGTGTATTTAAGAATACACAGAAGAATTAAGAGGTCCCAGGAATTACAGATCAGCCAACCTGTCTCAGATATCTCAAATACTTTGAGAAATACTGCAAAAAAATCATGTGCTTCATATAATAGCACCTGCACAATGATAATACGATAAAAACATCCAACGTGAATTTATCCAAAACAAATCATATCCAACTAGTCTAATATTCTTCTTCGATAAGAGTGAAATGTAACTCAAGCACTTAAGAAAGTGGGTTTCCAAGTTGTCTTGCTACATTAAAGGGCCAGTTTGACATAAGTACAGTGAAATGTAATAGCAACAAGTGCAAAATATTACACTTAAGGAAGTGTAATCATCACCTGATGCATGAATTATGCATCAAGCATAAGATGCAAATCTGGCTAGATAATGGTTCTGCAAGAAAGGATCTGGGCTTTGTAGTGGAATGAGTTCTGAATATGAGGTAATAAATGATGCTGTTGCCCAGGATATTCCAGAATATAATAACTGGGATATTAGATGTCAGAAATACTCCATAGTGCTTTGGACTGATGAGGGCTCAGGTAAAGTTCTGTGTCTGGTTTTAGGGATCATGCTCTTGCAGATCATTTTCTGATGCCTCCTGGACCATTGGTGGTCTGCTGACCACAGACTGACTAACAGGGCCTGGGATCTAAATATATTTGGGCACGACAGATACGTATGTAAGACTGGGCAGCTCGTGGCCCACAGACCAGGCTCTCTTTGCCTTCTTTCTCTCTATGCTCTGAGAAATATTTTCAAATATGTCTACCAGGATGGGACTTGGTCAGTCCCTCACCTTCAGAAGGGGAAGGAGTAGAGCTCCCAGGGGCTCAGTGCATGGACCACTCTCTGCAGTGCCACACCACCTGAGGTCTTTTCATCATAAACTGCCTGAGACCGAGGAGAATTGGATGCCATGGTACTCCTAAAAACTGTTATGCACTCATCTGCAATTAACTCCCTTGAGAAATACAGGCCTGAATTTTGTTCATAAATGGAAAAAGGGGGATTTCTTGTGATGCGTGTTGTGGCACCTAAACTGGACAGTACTCCTGCTGGGATGTCATTAGTACTGAGCAGAGTGGAATAAATGTCTCCCATAACTTTATATAAGGCATTCTGTTTAATACAGCCAGCTGAATGCTTCAGAATGAGAGAGACCCTTTGTTCGCTCCCACTCCGGTGGAGTCCTGTGCTGGATGAGAGGCTCTTGTTGCCATCATAAACCAGACAATGGCTCGTGGCATGACAACAATGTGCTGTTTTGATGGGCTTCTGTGAATTCACCAGGCACGATCTGCTGTTGGTGCCGATGCTGGCCAAAAAAGTCCCAAGCCTCAATCTGCCTAAAACCAGTTATCTCCACTTCGCAGCAGATACTCTGCACCCAGCACTGCTGTGTCCTGCAGCTGACTCCCAAATACTTTTCAGAGACTGGGTTTTGTGCCCTCAAAAGTTTTAATCTGGCATTGCTGTTCTGTTTGTCATTTACTATTCATATTGGTTCAGACGAGGATCTCTGGAGAGGGGTTTTGGACCTTACTGTGATCAGCCAGATAAAAGCAATGGAAAGCTCTGGCCTGTCTCGAACCAGAAACCCTGCAGACCTGAGGGGAAGTGGTTCTTGGATGTGTCTGCAGGCTCTCGGCACAGCCGTGAACTGAATTCAGCGTGCATGCTAATCAACCCCTTCACGTACGTCTTTACTAGTGAAGAAGATCAGCATCCAGTATGCCACAGGCTCCCGAATGTTAGTTGCTTTGTTCTGTTATTTTAGAGTGAAATAAATGACTGCCATCATCCAGAACTGGAATTCTGTAAAACATACTCCTGTCCCTTTTTGTCAATACCCTATGAGCAGACTCTTTTCATTAACAGGGCTGAAGTTGTACTGACCTTTCTCTAGCATTCAGTTGCTCTTTCTTTTTGTTTTTTTAGACTAGAGTCTAAAAACCTTTTTAACCTGGGATGTACCTCTGCCAAAGGCTGGTCTGCTGGGAGGCAATGCAAATTCATCACTGACGAAACAGGTAGCAGAGCCATCAAATGTAAAGCAGCTACAGCAAGACTGGCTGAAAGGTTTTGAGAGAGAAAGAGGAAATAAAGAAGTGTTCCTCATTTAAGGAGTATTCCTGACTTCACTAAGGGGGAATGGGCCTCCTTAGGAGAGGATGAATGCCTGAGGGGGTGAGGCAGATGGGATCACCCTAGGGCCATTAGAAGTGTGGCAAACAATTTGAAAGCATTCACATTTTCTTGAAAAACAACAAAAACTGCTCTGTGTTGCCCGATTGACTTGTCATAGCAGTTAGTCTGTGTGAGGAGAAGTTGTCTTCAACATACATGAAAAATTTTCTGAATTTTTCTATACTTCTGAGTGCTATAGCATTAGAAATTGCTGAGACATCTACTCTCTAGCTGCCTTTTAAGTATTGCACTGTCAGAGGTGTGAAAGGGCTAGACCATCTTAGAGAAAGCCTGAATGATGTACTCCTACATATCACGATTTGTACAGCTTGGCAGTCCTAGCATGTCTGCTAATATTTCTTGCTCCAGGTTCTGCTCTGTCCACTCTCAGCAACCACCAGGCTCCTTGGTGGGAAGGCGGAATTTGTTTCAGATGGCATAGCCCAGTGGTAATGCCTTCTCCTCCCTACACCTCTGGTTCTGGTCTTTTCTGCTTGTGGCACAAGTTTCACCAGAAACTCCAGGGCATTTAGACTCATAGCCTAGCAAGAGGGTTTTGTTTTGTGCGAGGAAGTATATGCATTCAAATTCAAAGCAGATTGTTTTATGCAGTGTCAAATTCTGTGCAGACGGAACATGATATGATATGTTGAAGTGGGATATATAGCATATGGCCATAATTCAGAGAAACACATTTCTCCAGCTGGATACCTGCTATTGAGTTGGAAAACACGTGTCCTGCATTCTGGTAGGCTTCTACCAGAACAGTGAGAGGACATAAAAGACAGGTCATTCCTGGTATTGAGTATCAGCTAATGCTTACATCTATCTCACTGGTTTCATAGTGCTGTTCAAAATTAAGCCTCCTGTTGTCACGACAGGCAAAGTACAACTGAAAAAGAGCTATTGCTGAGCTCTGCACCCCCAAGTACACGTTGAGAAGCCAACGCATGCAAACAGGCCGGACCACTCTGCACGGCTGTGACTTTGGGCTGGCATGGCCATGCCTTCTCCTTTCCTGTCCCTGGGGGAAATGAAGCCCCTCAGGGCGCAGCACTTCTTCCAGGCACCGGCCTGACTCATGGGCTCCGGGGATCCCTTGGGGTCCAGCACCCACCCTCAGCCCACATCTTGCTCAGCCTCGCTGGGACACTGCAGTGAGCAGCCAGATGGGAGCGATGGGTGTCTTTGGGTGGAGGGGCTGCAGTTCTGCCTGGCTCCCGTATGGCCTCACAAGGTGCGGGCATCATTTCGCAGCATCCCTAAGCTGATGGGGACCGAGCTGTGTGCAGCAGACCTATTCCTCAAGGAAAACAGGCCCATGGAGACGTGAGCTGTAAGTCACTTAAGCTGTATTAATCATCAACTTATGCCTCCTGCCAGGCAGAGGTAGGCTGTGCGTGCAGTTTCTTCTGTGGTTCAACTGCTAAATACCTCGTGGTCAGACTCATGAGTAATTACCTGCCTCGGCCTACTTTTAAATAATGAAGCAAGTATAAACCACTGCCCTGGAGTGATCCATCCTTTTCAACACTGCTGTTCCCTGCCTGCTGATCACCCGCTCTGCTCCCTTGCACCCGTCAAGGCTCTGACATCGCTCCACTCCATCCCAGCCAAGTACAGCTAGTAAATAACCATCCCTCTCCTTTGCTCAGGCTAACAACGCTCCCCTCTCACACCCTTCCCTCTGCTTTTTCTTTTGCAGCCTCTGTTCCTTTTGTGCTTAGTTTTAATTTCAAGACCTTGTGCAGCCACTTACCCGTCTGGATGTTGTGGTTTCTCAGAGCACAGTCCCTCAGCCCCCTTGGAGGCGATGGCATCTGCTCGTTCCTCCTGCCTCTCCGTCTCCCAGTTGTGGCTTTTTCCATGCTAGTCACCCCTTCCTCCTCCCAGATCCCAAATCTCTTGTCACTCTCATAGCTACAAAAATTGCATTTTCTACATGAGCACTGTACCCTTGAAAATCCTGCTAGTTCAAGCCGCGCCCCCCAGACTAACCTGGCAAAATGCTGATAGCAAAGGTGGAGGCTGTCTCTGGTGTGCAAAAAACCTGTTTTCCCCAGTGCCTTTTTTTGCTTTCTCAGTTTTGCATAAAAATGGCTACAATTTTTATGATGCTTTTCCCTCCTTCTGGAAAAGACAGATTTCTGAGAAGAATAAATGGGATTTTTATGTTGGAAAAACATCACTGAAAAATTTTCACTGTTGGTATTAAAGAAGCTTTTGCCAGGATGGATGTAAAATACCACTTTCTGTGACTTTTCATGTCTGCCTTCTCCATTTTTTCAATACCAAGTGCCAAGCAAAATAAGAAAAGACAAAGCCCTAAAGACTTGAAGTGATTTTTTATAAACAAAGTGAGCATTTTCATTTCATTAAAAACTCAGCCACTTAGCAACCCTCCTCACCCCAGTGTGGTTTTGGTTTTTTGGTTTTTTTTTCAAAATCAGTGACTGTTCCCCTCTGCGGCAGGAGCTGCTGGGGCAGCGGGGATGCTCTGTGACCCAGCCATCTCAGCACCGCAGTAACCAGGTGCAGGTGAATGTGCTGGTACCTGGTGCACCGTGGGGCTCCCCGGGAAGTGACAGTGGCCCTGGGTGCAGGGACTGCACCTTCCCACGCTGAGCACACCTTCCTGGCATGGCTGAGCAATAAACCCAAGCTCCATCCTCGGCCACGCTGGCTTTTTCTGAACACACTGATGGCTCCTACTTGACCGAACCTGACACAACTTGCACGGTGCGACCCATCCCTTGTTTTTACAGATTCAAAGAGATTCCTTCTAGAAGGCTGTGGGAAGCAGAGAAATATGTATGTGACCTGAGGGCAGGCATAGGTGGCTCCTGTGGCAGAGACCTCTGGAGCAGCTCGGTATTTCCCTCTTGCAGATAGCTTGTGATGTATCTTGATGCAGCAAATACTATAATTATACTGAATATTTCTAAAAGGTTTTTCACGCTGCAATAAGGACTGAAAACAGCAAAACAAAGACAGTCATTGTCCTGCATGGAGAATGTGGAAATTGCAACACGTTTTCTGTCATCGCATGTTGCAGTTTGCAACAGATTCAATGCAGTTATATTCCTGTCCCCTTTGTGCACAAGTATGGCAAAGTTTGGGTTCCACAGGCAACAAAAGCATTAGATTTTAAAATGTTAATTTTATTAACAATATCAAATGTAAAATCTAAAAAGATATAAAAAAGAGCAGATAGAAAGCAAATTGCAGAGTTCTCATGCTTTGGATTTACTGTTATTTGTCTGGGATGAGGGAGGATATCATGTCACTTATGCGAGCAGCAGTGGCTCAGCGGCACAGCCCCAGTTCTGGATATTTGTGATCAAATGAAAATGCAAAAGCAGTGATGGTGCTCAGAGGTGTGTGAGGGACAGAGCTGCTCATAAATGCCAAGTGAACAGAAAAGGCACAGCATTTGTCATTAAGCGTAATGAACACTCTGCTTTAGGTTTTGGCTCAGACGTGCCCCTGGGCCATGCCCATGGGGTCTCCGCGGGGGGGCCCTGGGGTAGCTGCTGGAGGTGGTCATGGCTCTCCAGTGTGTGCAGTCACTGCGAGAGGCTCTTGCTCCGGGGGAGGGAGTTCAAAGAGCTCATTGCCATGTCCCTTTCCTGGCCCTCCCCAGTCCCCTGACCCTACAGAGGATCTCTCTGCTGCCCACTCAGGGTGGGGAGAACTGGAAGGAGGCAAGCGTGTCACTTCTCTGAGATGGTGGATGCTCCATGTGAAGATGATGGCTCATGTGCTGGAGCAATGAAGCGGGTCTGAGCTCTGCAAACAGCATCTGCTTGAAAGTGAGGAAAGCAGCTGAGGAAGAGCAATCCTGGTTGGAAAGCGTGGTGTATGCATCTACCCTCGCATGGCAGTGAAGTGACCCTGGGAATAAAATGGCTGCTGGAAGCTGTCCAAAGGCTACTACACAGCAAAGGGTTAACTCTGAGTGCTTGCAGCTATGCACAACCCTGAGCAACTGAGGCCAGGCACAAAAGCAATTTTAGGGTCTTCCAATTCTGAGTCCCCAGCTTGAAATACACTTTAAAAAATGGTTTTTAGCAGCTCTGATGCTCAGAACATGTTGTGTGTCAAACTCCCTTAAAATCAAGAGTCCCAAAAATCAACCAGCGTTGGATTTGTTCCTCTGGGTTAATGAATTTAAGAGATCTTAAACAATTTTAACCTTTTAGCATCAAGAATGAAACCTTTCACCTGGAGGAGGGTTCCCAGGAGGTGAAACACATGGTTGTGGTGAGGGCCAGCAGACAAGTCTTGTCTGAAGGTCTGTGCGAGGCTCAATCAGTGGCAAGTCTTCCTGTGGCCCACTGCGGGGGGGCAGTCATGTCACCTGCACCAGATGGGGAATTAAGTGTGGTGCACAGAGAAAACATGCTCTTACTGACCCAGTGAGGAAACACAAGCTTTGATTTCTGTAATCCTTAGGGTGGAATAGTGCTCAGTGGTGTGACAGGGACCAGAGCTGTTTTCATAGGGAGAGGTCTATCTGGAATTAGGGCATGTAGATTCTGTATAAAAGCCCTGGTCAATACCTTAGGATGACCAAGCTGGATATCTATTCCTAACAAAAATGGGCTCTGACTAAGCTCTTGGAGAAAAATAGTATTGCTCTTTAATGGTAGACAAAGTACATGAATGTCGAGAGTTGACATGCAAGCCAAACTTTGGACAGCTCTGTCTCTCCTGAGCCATGTGTTTGTGATAAGTAAATAATGGCTCACAGTAACTCTGCAGACCTAAATATTTGGCTGCCTGTGTATTTCACAGAAAGTTCCCCTGATTTTGAAAGGTCACACAAATGTAACAGCCTGGCCCAGATGTGAAAACCAAAGAGACTCCCTCAAGTGCTGCGGAGCAGCAAGCCACCAGTCACCTTTGGATGCCACAGCCATTGCTCATCTATTTGTTAGATGGGCTGTACGCAGGAATTATCTCTATGGAGTTAGGAAGTCGAAGCCAATACATGCTTCTGTACCATTTGTAAGCTGTTGGGGGAAAAAACCCCAGAATCTTTTTCTTTTTCATCTACAACCCTTTCCTCACTGAAGGAGGTATCCAGAAGGAATCTGAGCCAAAGGGCCTGATAGAGGTGGTGTTTTTCATGCAATGCACCTGACAATTTCACAAAAGGGCATCAAAGCCAATTTAACCAGTCCCAGAGGAATGGGCTGGGGTGCGGGGTGCCCTCCTGGGCACAGCAGGTGACAGAGGTGCCCTCACAGGGTGGCCATGGTCGGCCGCAGCTCATGGTGTGCTGGAGCACTCATGGCTCCTCTCTGATTTCCAGGTATGAGACCGCCAATGTTGCAAAGGCTACTCGACACTTGTGTCTACTTACGCAAAGCACCTTGCTATTTGGCTTGCCTGACGAGTGGAAAGTGCTTGTGGTGCCAGGGGATCCTTTTGTGTTGCTAGAACAAGCTGTATAACAGCCCCTTCCACTCCTGTGCGCTCGTGGAAAGGGCAGTGGCAACACATCTCCTACCAACACCTTACAGAGCCCATTGAGTTCGTTGAACAAGTGACATCAGCCTTCAGGTGTCTTGAGGTGACACAGAGAGTGGTGGTGTCCTGCAGAAGCCCCAGAAAGAGGGGGACTGCTGGGTCTTGGCTTTCCCATCATAGCGTCAGGCAGTCCCATGCGGGCAGCGCTCTGTGGGGTAGCAGCACCTCTTCACCGCTGAGCTTCAAGAGAGATGGCCCCTGGGCAGGGCTGCCCAGACCCCCTTCTACCTGCAGGGCTGGCTCTTAGATCCCACACCCTGGGGTATAGAATGATAAAGATCTTCTTCCAGGGATGATATCTATGCAAGACCACACAGATTATGCTTCTGCTTTCCTAAAACAGTGAGAGGTGAAAACTATCCCCATAGTTCCTTACAGAGGTAGTTGTCCGAGTGGGTGAGTCACTGACAATTTGGATGCAATTCTGGCGTGATCATCTTGTATTTACCCTGGCACGTGAAGTCGGACAAAATGTCAAAGTGCAAAAACAAGGCAAAGATAGGGAGCTACTGAATCTTTAGTTTAATATAACAGTTTGAGAGGAGAAACTGGGAGATCTCATGCATGGTCTCTGTTGGCCTGAGTCCACAGCTGCTTGATTTACTGCAGCTGAGGATCTGGCTCGAAACCGTTTCTTCCTGCATATATGTAGCTGTAGTCAAGCCAACTGGTACATCTCTGTGCAGATGAGCGTCCTGTGTAAAAGCCAACAGAGAGCAAATGGTGGAGTAAAATTTCAAGTACTGAATGTCAGCATTCAGCTAACCCCTGCCTCTAGCCCAGAGTGCACCAAAGTGATCTGCACCTTGTAGTTCTGGATGGTCCCATCTCAGTGGCTACAGGACTTGATCTAGACTCTGCGCTGCTCCCCCTCTGAACCTTTTTCCTCCTGTCCCCTTGCAAATAGCCCCCCAAGTCCCCCAAGCCACTGCCTCTCAATCTCTGCTCAAGCAACAGCTCCTCCCCTTGCCCCTGGCAGCAGCAAGCTGCCTTTGGGGATGGCAGGCTGCATTCCCCCCCTAGCAGAGTAGCTCCTTCTGCTTTCTTGTGTCTTGAGTACACTCCTCAGACAGGCTCTTGTGCTGGCTTTGGGTACTGGATGGAAGTGTGCTGCAGGTGGCTTTCATACACAGCCTGCTGGTGAGACCACATCCACCTGCTTCAACCTCAGACCAATTTCTGTGCAGTCTCTAATTTCAGGTTTGCATGGGAAGACCAAGACCCTATCTGGTGTAAAAAGATTATTTAGAAGACTTTTATTCTACAGAGAATGGGAACCAGAGACATGAGAAAGTTTGTCAAGGCTGCAGGAGTAGTTTCAGATCTGGGCTGAGAATCTAAGAGTTTGGGGCTCTGAACTCACCGAAGAGGTCCCTTCTCTGGGGCGGACCTGGATGGAAGAGGCTGCATGCATTTGGGGCACCAGCTGTCAAACGGACACTTGACTCCCAGGCTGCAGGGCAAGAGAAACTCTGCTCCGCGGGGTCTCCGGAGGCAGAGCTGCGCAGGGTATGAAGCACCTGGTGGGACTCCTGGAGCTGGGTCTCCCTGGGCCAGCACTAGGACTGCACCTGGTATTGCCACCACAGACTTCAGTTTCTGTGAGAAATCCCATCCTCTTTCAGCTTACACTGGCTGTCACAATACACTTTGGGTTCTTTTATCGCTATGCAATGCTGTAGCTGGTAGAATACATATATATTTGACTTCCCTGCAATGACTTTGGCTCTGCATGAGTTAGAAGAGCCACAGGTTTTCTTACAAGTGTCTTGCCACTGATAGTCTTGAAGTTTCTTGCCATATTTTTTTCTCTTTAGCTGCCCACCATTTATATCTCCCCTTACTTTTATTGATATCTATCATGCATTCCACCTGCTGTAGACCATAATCCTTCCAATGGCATAACCTGTAGAAAGTAGCCATCTAACCATGCTTTCTCTTTTCCTCCTGAATTCCAAGAGATGGATTCCTTCTGTGTCTCAGCTATGTGGGAATAAGTTGCCTCCTTGTGAACTGTGGGAATTTAAATGTCCATATTTCCAATTTTCAGGTCTCTTTCACCGGAAAACCTCAAATTAGAGCACAGTGATGCCACAGTGCTTTGCCTTTGGCATGGACATTCTTTGGGGTCCAGAATGCACAGCTGGCTTAAAGAACAGTAATTTCTGCCCCCAAATGGAGATCTCGCACATTAGCACTGGGAGGACCTTGATATGGGCTATCCGGTATTGGATATTTCATGTGCTGGGGGAAGGGAATGTTAACTTGTATATTTTTTTCATCATGTTTCCCATGTGCAAGCACACTGCAGTGATCCCCAAATAAAAAAAAAAAAAAAAGGAAAAAAAGAAAAAACAGCTTAACAGGCTTTTAGCAAACTTTCTACTTTCATTCATTCTGAATTCTGCTTGTATAGCCGGAAAAGGGTACAAAATTTGGTGAGCTGATTTCTGAGTATCATCCTGCATGACAGAGCCTTCTGCCTGCACAGACCGCTGCCTTCCTTTCCTTTCCGTATAGTCAGCGTGTTGATCCCAGGAAAGCATTGAGCTTCATTCATCATGCATTGTAAGACACTATAAAATACATCTCACCAGCTCCTCCTGGTACCAAATAGTTTTTTTATCAGTGAAACAAAGTTTTCTTGCTCACCTCCTGGCTATCCCTCCTTGGGATAGAATCGCACTGGAGTTTTACCTAGTCACAGAAGTTGAATGCTTCCTGCTTTTAATGTTTATTTAGTAAAACATTTTACATTCCTGGAGAGACACCAGTCTGTCATTAAGTGCTTCTTGGCTTGATGCCAGCAGCTAATAGTTTTATTGGTCCTCACAGCACAGTTATGCAATTTGGGTAACTGCGCTGAGCTGTGCCTTCCTCTTCTTTAATTCTGACCCCAAAAAAGCGCACCCAAGGAGGGATGGCCAGCAGGGTCTGCAGAGGGGGAAGGGACAAGGGACTCTGCCCTACCAAGTTTGTGAGGGCTATAACACAGCTCCTGGCAGGCAGCTGGAGACCTCCACAGCCCCAGTTAGGGGCAGGGTGAGGTGGAGGCCATGCACATGTTAGCTGCGCAATGGTGAGCACTCCTGGCTTGCCCCGCGTCTTGCAGGGAGCCTTCTCCCCTTGCTGCCCATGGCCCTGCGGCACAGGGATGCTCTGACCCCCATGTCCCTGGCGCGACCCCCCCTGCCCCACTCCTGCCCTCCCTCTCCCCAGTGCACACACGCAGGCAGAGCTGACTGCCAGCCAGGGGCTGCAGGCAGAGCTCTGTAACTAACTGCAGAAGTGGGAGCTGGACTCACAGCACGCGTGTATGCTTAAATATCTGTCTTGTTCAATCTCATTTTCCATTGGTAATTAAGACCAAGCCACTTCTTTCTTAGACCCTCTTCCTCCATCAGTCTCTGTGACAAGAGGAAAGGTGGGAGCATCATTATTTTTAAGTGGGGGCTTGCATTTGTCTTTCAGCTGGAGAAGTCAGGCTGTTATATACGTACATATGCATTTCAAGGATATGACGTAGCTGGAGAAAAATGAGCGCTTTGGTGCTACAGGTCAAGTTTATTTAACACTACAATGTTTTAAAACAGAGTGATGCCATTTCAATTAAATGTCCCAGAATGTTTTGCAAGGTAACCGTTCAAGAAACTTTTCAGAACTCCTTTTGCAAATCAGGCACGTCTTGCATAAAACGCCCTGGCAATAAAATAGTATGTGTTAGAAAAATGAAGCTGGGGGCTTTACTAGAAATGAGGGAAGCAGTAATATTCTTTTCAGGACAGTCTGGTTTGTAACAACATGTTATTACATAACTCAGAGTTACAGCCTGCTCGATACTTCTTTTGCAACATTTGTGTTCTGCTTCTCTCTCGCAGCAGCCTTGTGATACGATTGAAAGGGACAATGAGAAGAGGGAAAAAGGCAAAGAACAAGTGAGCACTTGAATTTATATAGTGCATATTCGACCCTGCTTGCAATTCTTTTCCTGTCATCTGCAACATCTCTGTTCCTGCCCTCTCTTTGCGTTTCACACTGATCAAATTCAGCTCCACAGCTAGGATCAACTGAGACCCACAACTGGACTTTACAGCAGATAGTTGTAGGGACCAAAGAGACAAAGGACACTTAAAACTTTAATTCTGGCCAGTTCTCTTGGCATTGCAACCTCTGGATTTGTAAAACTGTGAGATTTCTTTTGATTATTGAAAGTTTTGCAAGGGATTTTTTTCCCCAGAACTGTTGCTTATTTGATCCTTTTCTGTGAAGAAATATTTGAAAAGGCTATGGCACAATGGTGTCTCATTCTGTTCCTAGGAAGAATGGAAATCAGAGGAAGGAAGTTTCCAAAGCAAGTGTCAGATTCTGATCTCTTTTACAGAAGGGTAAATCCAGAATAATTCAGTGCAGTTACTTTAGATTTATGCTAGCATAACTAAGATAAAAACTTGGCTCTGTGAATCTCTGTAGCTCCCCATTTACTCATCTAACAGCTGGCAGCTTGCTTCTTGCTATTCCTCTTGCTTTCTGGGCTGATTTGTCTTGCCTGGTGCTCAAGTCAGGGCCAAATGAGCTTGGGAGTTAGTTAAACGAGCAAATGTGTTTCGCACAACACATAACTATGAATGGCTCAAGATCCTTCACATGATCATACATATTTTAGATTTCCCAAAGGCCAGAAATTAATGGCTAGTAAATGGATAGAAATATTACTTCACACAGTATGTAGTCAACCTATGGAATTTGGTACTACAGGAGGTCACTGATTCACACAATGGGTCAGGATTTGAAAAATGGCTGGATAATTTTATGTCAATTAATTACACTTGGAGCTGGGCAAGCAAAGATCAAGGCAAGTAGACCTCTTGCACCAGCATACACATGAACTCCCCTGCGGGGACCAGGGAGGAATTTTCCCCTCGTGCATGGTTGTGTCCAATTGGCAAAGTCAGCTTTGCCTGCTTTCCTCTGCCACCCTACTGTGGGAGGCAGCAGAAGGGAGCAGGTGAAGCTGAGGTTTGCAGGGCTCCATCTGCTGCAAAAACCTCAGATCCCAACACCTCCTGACTTTGAAGGAATTTAGATCTAGATCTAGAGCCAAGCCAGACCTGCACTATCTCCACCTGCTTTTGGTGCTTGTTGAGCGTCATCTGTGTGCTGGGACTGGTATGCACACGCTCACTGACAGACACACATACAGAGAACAAAATATACATTCACATACATAAGCTGATGCACTCACTACTGTCTGTATTTACAAATTAAGTCAGACAACAAAATCACTTCCAAACCATTTTAGAAAATGCTCAGCCTTAAACCATGACTTTCTATTTAAGCATTTAGAATTGTGATCTAACCCCACCTTAGGAGTTTTCTAGTGAAGGCACCAACCAGCTCAGTGCAGTTTCCCAACTGCAGGTGTCTAGTGCCATTTCAGAGGTCCTGACACATGAGGACATCGCTGGTGGTTGATGGGGAGAGGGTTTGTGGGAGACTGTGCTCTCCAGCTGCTTGGGACCAGGTGAGACTGGCTGGAACATCTCAAATAGCCCTAAACACCAATGCTGAGGCAATTAAATCCTACTTACTGTGTCAAAAAGTAAACATACATCCTATTCAGTATATCTCCGAAAGGGGAGCTGAGGTGGTTTTCCAGGACTGCAGAGGGCTTCCTGGCACAGTGCTGATCATTGCCTAGGGCACAGCCAGGGTGGTTAGTGATAGATGTACTGTGGGGCCAGTCCCACAGTAGACCCAGTCTTGCAATATGGATAGTATTGTCTGCAGGCCTTAGGACTGGGTCTAGGTCTAACCAGGAGTGCAGGCATGCCCTCAGAAGTACAACTTTTTGCAAACCTGCCTTTCTAAAAAACCTGGCTAAATCCCACAGCAAAGAAGAAAGGTTGGGAAGGTTCCCACTAGCAGTGGTAGTAAAAGACATGAGCTCTGAGAAGGTGCTTCAGTGAAGGCAGCAGGTAGGTGTGATTTGGAATCCCTAGAGGCAGCATAATCCTGGATTCTTGTTTTGCAATGTTCATTTTCTGTGGAGGTCCTTAGAGAGGTGAACCCTGCAGTAAATAGGAGAAATCTTCTCACCATCTTCAGGAAAAGCCACAGGCAATTACATTTCATAGAAAAAAATTTTAGAATTGCACAGCAGAGGTGCACGACTTTGACAGCAGCAAATGGAGGGAGCCTGAGGACTGCACAGAATTGCATATCATTGGATTTTGGTCTGCGATACATACACAAAGTCATTATTTTTTATTACTGGCTGCTCTGACTGCATTAAACACCTGAACAATAAAGACATTGTGGTTTCCTGTCACAGCCGGGAAAGTGATGTCAATGGGAAATCTGTACCTAGCTCCTCTCAAACCAACAGCTTTGCCTTTGTGATGGCCAGAGGAATTTGAGTGGGTCTGCTGAGCAGTTGCAATGCTCTGATTTGGTCAGATTCAGACCAGAAAAAAACCTCTTCACACACAGAAGGACTTCCAAAGAGGTTTATGCAAATGGTGGCGCTCTCACTTGACTTAGGGGACCTGTGACTTGGCAGGTTTTTAGAGAAAATCCTCACTTTTCTGTCTGGAAGTTTGTTAGGAGAGCAGATCACCACATGGTAACTATCAGTTCTGAACAAGCTCTGCCCTTACCTTCTTTAAGTTCAGCTGAAAATGAGTCTGCAAACAACCTCAGCATTTCAAGTACTCCTTTGAACTGTTGATCAAAGAAATCATGACATTTCTGCTTTGCTCAGTACAGCTAGGGACAACTAAACACTCTGAGATGATCTTTTTGGCAAGTAGGAAAACTCTTCTTGCTGAAGTTGCCCATGATGAAGCTTGCAGCTGCGGTGAATAATCTCTGGATTCCCAATCCCTTGCAGATGCAGACACAGGCCTCCTCCCCTCTGTAAGCAACAACCTCTGTTTTTGTCTGCTCCTTTGTCAACTGTGAACAGAGACCTGCCAGCAGCTGCAATATACTCATAAAAGAAAAAGCAAAGGACTCCACTCACCTCTGTCCCCCAAGCAGCTGTTCACAAATGTCCTGCTCTTTACTATGTTCAATATATTGAAGTACCTGCAAGTTAACATTTTGTCAGATGCTGAGAATCCAGAGCGCCTTCAGCTGGTGGGGCTTGGAGGCCCATGGTGGCAGTAACATGGCCAATGAACCATCTCCTTGGCCTTGCAGAGGTTGGACTTTGGAGGGGTAGCTGCACTGGCAGGCAGATCCGCTTGGATCCTACGAGGTTCCCACACACGTTCAATTGATTTCAGACATCCAGAAACTCCCATTGCGTCTCTCCTGTGTTTATGATCTTTCCTCCCAGAGATGTACTAAAATGGAGGTGGAGGTGGTACCCATGAACAGAAAAGGCATGACTCCAATGAGTTCATCTAAACAACTAACCAGAATAAAGCATTTGCTGTGCAGCTGAACAAGGCTTTTAATGTGAAATGCTTCACAGAATCACAGATTCATCAAAAAATATCGTTGTGGGACATTGTGCTAAAACACAGCAGTACCTAAATGAAGCTGCTGAGTAAGTTTCTCACATCCAGAAGGAATTTCACCTTTCCTTGGAGAGAGCCTGGGATGTCAGAGACTGAGATTCAAGTCCCTCAGACAAACTAGAGAGTCCAGGTCACCCTGTGGGGCCACCAGATGTCTTGTGAGTCTGTTTTTGCATGAAAACTTTCATGGAGAAGGTTGTATTTTCATTTCATTCTACAGAGAAATGAAATATAATAACCTTCATGTTTCGCATGAAATAGAGTCCTGGTTTTCTGAACAGGCCTAGGTAGCAGTGAGTAATAAGACTGAACTTTAGGGATACTATATTCCCCTGCATATTTTGGACATTTTGCAATTTTTTAATTAATATTTTACAGATCTAGAAATATAAGGGAGTCTGATAACATTTTAATTTATAGTTTTTTGCTATCCAACCATAAAGAATACGTTATTTGTATATGTATATATGAGCGTGTATGTAAACATTTAAGTAAAAATTGATATATGTAAAAGTGGTCAACAATGAACATTTAAATGGCTGTGTATAACGTCAAGTTAACCTTGAGATAGAATTAGACATTACACAGTTCTTCTAGAGTAGGGGTAGGGCAACCTTTAACTTGATCAGTACTAGATAACCTTCCAGACACATGTTCTTCATAAACAAAACCATGAAAAAGTCATGAACTTTTGTGGCTGTATCTGGCCAAAGTCTTTGGTTTCCTTACTTATTTTAAAGCTAGTAGGCCAAATCTTCTTGCCTTGCCAAGTGGGCTTGATGATACAAGATGCTGATAACAGTGTAGATATGCACTGATTGCAGCATACAACCTCCAAGGTCTCATCTTTGCAGTGTGATGGGGCTGGGCAAGTAATGGTCCTCCATCATTCCCTTGCTGGTGCAGAAGTACTGCTAAAGCAAGGAGAGCAAGGGGAGCTGGCTGCTGGTGGAAAGCATGGCTAAAGGATCATGCTTTTGCCCAGCAGAGATGGATTCATAGGACTGGAAAGGCAGCCTAGAGCATCATTGTGGTACCAAGCTGTGCTCAGCTAAATCAGACAACTTGGATCTTCAACTGATTTAATTGTCCTAATAATTTCTGACCAAGAATATTTACAATAAGATTTTCTTTATTGAGCTGTTCTAACAGTTAGGATAATCATGATGTTGTGTATCAATGTCCCTGCAGAGCTACTGATAACCCCACGTTAGCCAGCCATTACGGTATGCGAGGGCTAAACCTTTGAGGGGGCTAGTTCATCATCAGAGTTACAGCCTCTCTGGGATCTGCTGTAAAGGGTTGTCATCCGCATCATCTTCCTCCTCTGCATTTGCCAGGAGCTGTGTCTGACCTCCAAGGACTTCAAAACGTGATTCATTGTGTGTTACAGAATGTCCGTTCCTCTGGGCAGTGATTAAATTGCCTTTGATGTGGGTCACCGTGGAAGGATGAAGGCTGCATGATGTCACCAGTTTCCCTCTGACGGACCCATGCAGCCCTGCCAATGTCAATATAGTGGTGCTGGCTGGCTGCGAGAAGCACTGTGCTGAGTCCTTCCAACCCCGCAGGAACCGCCAGGGTTTTATCAGCCTGCTTGGCCACTACAGGCAAACTTTCACAGGCCCCTGCAGAGAAGCAACACAGGCAACTGTCCATAAGTCAGTGTGAAGCTGAGCTATAGCTTCTATTTTAAAATAAATATTTCTACAGAGCTTTTTATTGTTCCTCCTGGTCTCTGCTCTGGGTGTGTACGTGTGTGCCTGTGTGGGTGGAAGAGGGGTGTTTAAGATCTGTATGCATCTGATACTGTTTTTCTGGTACTCTTGCAGCCATGTAAAACTCAATGCTTTGTTGCTGATGGCTCAGAAGAAAAGAAAAACTGGGTTCTAACTGGTCTGCAGTCAGCTTCTGGTTTCCCAGGACAGTAGCAGTCAACTTTTAATCTTTTGGGATAGTGGGAACAGGGCATAGGGTAAAGCAAAAATGCAGATATTGTAAAAACTATGTACATCTGGCTATGGGAATTTATTTATCTTTGAAAGACTTGCAAATGGGTTGCTGGGAAGCAGGGGGTCCCTAACTAACCCCAAAGCACTTCAAAGCAGCATATCTAAATCTAGGGGCAATGGATGCTGCTAGCTCTGATATGGGCTTTACAGATGCTGTGGGGCAGGTGTCTTTTATCTCCAGTGAAAGCTGGTGCCTTGACAGAGTCCAAAGCTGGTGCTGCTGCATCGACCTTTGCAGGTATTTATATATCAGGCCGAGGAGAAGGATGGGTTGAGCTCAGAAGCTAAAGCAAAAAGTGTAGTAGTCAGGAGGTGAGGGGTGAGGATGGCATGAGAAGATGTGCTCCTACCTTTTAGGGGTAGTGATGGGGACAAGTATAGGACATGGGTTTGGGGTCCCACCTTGATGGGAGGCAGTAGGAGGATGAGGAGGACAGTGCCTGATTTGAGACTCCAGAATTGTGTGCACATGGCCTTGGTGAAGAGCTGGTGCGGCTGCCCAAGGTAAACCCAAGCAAGCAAGTCAGGAGGAGAAGCAGCATTAGGTGACCCTTGAGGGTGGTGGGCACAGGGTGGCTGAGCAGAAGTGGCTTGTTGTGGAAGGTGCCCATGTTATCCCATCACATGACAGTCTGCCCCTAAGAAGTGAGCATCATCCTCATTGCTCTTCCCCCGGCCATGCCCCAGGACTGGCTGGACCCAGACTGTCCAAACACTGCCTGTGACTGCAAAGGCCTGCATACAAGATTTCCTTTAAAGCTGGCATGGAGACCACAAACGGTGATCAGTGAATTCATCCTTACACCTCCTCTCCTCTGTATCTCCATCCCTCATCCGTATTACTTCTGGCCACAGATTATTTCCATTTCAGGGACCCAAGAACTTCAGAAAGGAAGTGGGGGTGGAAGCTCTGCCAGGATGACTGAGAAAAGGCAGTAAGACCTCTGCTACCTTTGGGTAAGACTATCCTCCAGTTGTCCCTTTTTGATGTGGTAGGAAAGAGGATGTGTTGGGTACAGCTGTTTGATGGCAAAGGTACTGCTCACCCAGGGACACTTCCTAGGCTTATTCATAACACAAAACAACATGAATCATCCTATACATTACTTCGAAGAAATGGTGAAGCACATTGTAGGTATATAACAAGCAAACCAAAAAAATCCATTGATGAAACAGTGGGCAGCAGGCAGGGCTGGTGGGAGTGAAGCTGTGCAGGCAGAGAGGTTTCACTGGGGGCAGGTAACCAGTGGCCGGGTGTTACCTGTGGTAGAACCATGACGTGAAAAATTAAGCCAGATCACCAAAAAAGTAGGCAAAAAGGGCAGCGTTCAGCTAAAGACAGCCAGAGGGAAGCATTTGTAATGTGATCCTTTGAGAGACTGGAGTAGAGTACTGCCTGGGAATGGGGGATAGAAATAGCTAAGAAATCGTATCCTGCTACTTTCAGTCCAAACGTGTTTGTAGAACATGTTTTCTCTTTTTATTTTTGTAACTGAGCGGGATCACATCAGTGAAATCCCTGATTCTGCCATCTACTTTTCTTAACAGAAATGAGCAGGAGAACTCCCATTGCTGCCTGGGTTGGGAAGCATAACCCCGGAGTCGGGCAGAAAAGCAATCCTGGCAAAGGGGTTGTGAGCTGATGGTCTCACTGAACTGAGAAGAACCAAATGATGGAGATATCAAAATGGCTTGACTGGAGTTAGGAAAAGACCTGAAGAAATTATAGACAAGGTCTACAACAAAACCTGTGGACTTTGCAGTTGGAATTAAGAGTTGAAGCAGCTGGAAACATCAGAGAATGAATTAAAAGAGGGCATAAAATATGAGCTGGAGGCTTTGCAAAAAAATGAGAGCAGTGTCTGGAAGTTTCCCAGAAAGGCAAAGGGACAAGCCTTAGATAGGAAATTGCTGAAGACAGCATTTACAAAGCATTACCCCCCCCCCCCCCCCTTTGAGAAGCTGCCCTGGTGCATCATTTTAGTCTGCAAAGGCTTTGCTGAGGTTCTTGGTAACCTGGTTGTTATATTCCACAGGAGATTTTCCACTAAAAGAAAGGACCCCAAACAACTTGTAACTGAATGAAACTTGTAACTGGTTTGAAACTTGTCAGCAGAAACAGACTGAAGTGAGGACTCCAGAGGGTGTGTTATGGCTCTGAGAAGGACGCTGGAGGTCACAGTGGTCATATAGTACCTGGACTTTACTGTGATAAATAGGATGGGTTTTAGCATTTTCTTAACTTATTTATAACGTAGAGCCCTGAGGAGTTAGCTTGCCTTGCTCCAATGATATGAAAAAGAATATCTTTATGGAGGGAGACTCCACAATGCTTGCTGAAGCAAAAATCATCCTTAGATGTTTTTGCAGATTAGATCAAACTCAAATCTCCAAATTCATGGCTGAGAGTATGAACAAAAAGGGCAGTTTGAAGTGGCTTTCAAGTGACCAGCCAGAGTGATTCAGACCTACCGGTATATGAAAGACTTGAGCAGGCTCTAAAGAGCTGCTTTGCAATGGTTTGTCCCAGAAAGCTACAGTTTCCCAGTCACTATGATTTCTCGTGTCAGGAAGCCTGTGGTTAGGACAGCACTTGCCATAATCATCTGTAACCATATGTGCAGGTCAGAGGCTGTGTGGGAAAACAGTGGTGCTGCAGGGTTGTAGCTGTGCACAGCCCTGGGCACCGGGTCATCCCGGTGCCTGGTCTCCAGGCTCTAGTTGTGGGCACCAGGGGTGAGCAAGGAGTTGGTGTACACACAAATGCATAAAAAGGGAAGGATGCCTCCTCTCTTCCCATGACCTGCAGGACAGCAGGCACTCCTGCCCAGGGAGCAATGCGCTCTCAGGGCTGTTGCCTCACAGTACAGTAGAGGACACTTTCTGGCCACAGCAGGATGGTTTGGACTAGAGACGAAATGTTGCATTAGAGGTGGGAGGCACACAGCAGGAATACAGTGTCTGAGGATAGCTGGGAGGCACAGTCACAGAGTCACAGTATGACAAAATAACTGAGGCTGGCAGGCACCTCTGGAGATTGTCTGGTCCAACCTCTGCTCAAGCAAGGTCAGCTGCAGCAGGTTGCCCAGGCCTGTGCCCCATCAGGCTTTGAGTATCTCCAAGGATGGAGACTTCACAACCTCTCTGGCTGCCCTCCCTTGGGCAGCTTCTCTTCCCACCTGGCTGATGCAGGTGCTGATGGTGGGATGTGGAGGATGCTTCTGCCGTACTGGATGTGTATGTGGGATCTGAGTGGGAAGGGCTGGGGAGGGCTGAGGTTTTCATGCAGAAGTTGCTTATCTCCTTTTCCCCAAACGTTCCTGGGTTGTATTTGCATTGAATCACCTCCCTTCTGGTTTTGGACTAAAAAATAAAACAGTAAAAAAAAAAAAAAAGAATTCCTGATGGTGACAGCGCAGCCTTAGATGTTAAAATCAGCTCTCCTTTGTGGGTAGGAGCTCATTTATACACATGATTTATGCCTGCTGGAATGAGAGAGGGACAGACTTAACAAATGACAGGTTTTGAATGGCTGCAAGGTAATGTTATTAATGTCTGCTGACTTGGTGCCCTGCCCAACTTTGAACTTCTTTCAATTGCATGGGGCTGAACAAGAGCTGCGTGCATTTTGAAATATTTCCACATAAAATAAGCTGAGACAGATGGAGAAATGTGAGTTTCCTAATGGGGCTTAGTAAGAAGAGTGCAGAAGAAAAAAAAAACCCAACACAACAAGAATCTTCCTCGATTGAAACAAAAACAAGGAATCAGATGGAATAAATTCCAGTGCCAGCCACTGTTGTCTGAGGGGTTACACCACTGCCACCAATTAGAGGGCAGCCTTTTTTAAAAAGGCACTTCCAATATCTTTCACCTGCTTTGCAGGCCTGGCAGGTCAAGCAGCCCTGCATCTGTAACCCCAGCAACAACAGCCTCCTGGACCAGTGCCACCAAATCCCAGCCTTAATTTATTTAAATGCATACAAGATGATTCAGTAGGTGCTAATGCTGCTAATTCAGTAGGTGTTAATGCGTGAATAATTATAGACATATTTAAGCAGCTGGTGTTGTGCCTTCAAAAGTTTCTGTGCATGGAAATTAATAGCTCTGTGGTTGCATGTATGCTTTACATGTTATAAAATGAAGATGTTGGTAGCAGCTCCATGTTAAAGTTTGAGTCAAGATTTTCACTTGAAGTAGAACTAAAACTCTTTGTTTTACACTTGGATGTCTCCAGACGTGGCACAACAGATCCTCAGAAAATAATTGATTTTTTCTCTGCATTCTTTTAAAAAAACACTCTTTGTTTTCAGGCTGCATCTGTTAAGAATTCTTCTTGATCTCCCCTCATTTCTCAGGTTCCCCAACAGCACAAGCTCAGTTCTGACAAAATTCCTCCACATACGTGTACTGATAATATCTTAGGGCCAGGCCAACTGAAAACAACACACACAAACGAATATTCCCCTTATTTGCGATAGCTTTTGGAGCCATGTGAGGAATAGATGCTGGAGCTGCCCCTCGCTCAGCTAAAGTCTGGTTACATAGTTCCAGGTTAATGCTTTGCCTTGAGTGGATGACAGGGCACCTCAGACAAGCCCCCCCCCCCCCCCCCCCCCCCCCGGAAAATATACACACATGAAATGCAAACACCACAGAGTGACAGTGAAAACAGAGGCAATGGAAATGACAGTTCATTTTGTGCCCTAGTGACTGCAAATAATACTTTCTAATGCATTTTGCTGTCAGGACAAAAAGGTTTCTAGGCTTCTGCTCAGGGGTGCTCAGTACCTTGCAGGATCAACCCCCACAGAGACCTGGGCTGATGCAGGCGTTGGCAGCAAGGTTTTGACGTGTCAACTGTTTGGCTTTGGGACAGAAAACAGGGTCGAGCTGATGCTGTCTGGTAGATCTCCCTGGGTCATCCTGACAGCTGTAGAAAGCACTTTATTGCTTCTACCAGATAACGGGGGAGCCTGCTTTCTTTCTTCTCCCCTGCCCTCTTGGAAAGGAAGCGTCAACGCTGCTTCCCCTCTGGCTGCCTGGCCGGTGACAGTGCCCGGCACAGCCTTGCAGAGGAGGGGTCCTGCCAAGCAGAACTGCAGAGAGGGTTGCAGACCCAGGTATTTCCTAAGTAAACATACACCGTGAGAGCAGAGAGCTGCACTGACTGACACCGCTGTTATTCCAGCGTTTTTTGCCTAGAACAGGTGATGGGAGCTCTGGTCCATATTTGTTTGGATCACTACAGTGGCCACTCTCGAAAAGTGGCATGGCTTTGGATGGGAACCAGTCCACAGACATCTAGGATGTCACAAAGCTTAGCTTAATTAAATAAGCATTGCTCTAGCAGCTGTTTTAAATAGCTGTACATCAGCCTGACTTCCAGTGCCTCAGTTTTTAATAGATGAATATCATGTGAAGGTTTCACATTATCATTTGGATGAAATTCAGATATTTGAAGACGGAATGATATCCAGGACTTTTCTGTATTTCCAGGAATTTCATGTTAATGTTCTCTGTTCCTCTGCAAAAGGCATAAAGCTCTCTCCCTAGTATCAGACATACTGCACAAGAATGGCTCACAACTGTTAATTAAAAAAAGTCCAGGATGACAGGCAACAAGGTCTGCTCTCATGTGCTTTGTATGCAGGCAAGGAAGTCTTGGAGTTCATGAATGGTTCATTTATACTGCACTTTAACTTATCTGCTTCTTGAGTGCTCCCAGTCTTTTAAAAATGTTGGATAAATTTGCACTGGATACCCCTCACCTAAACTGATTATCAATATCAGATCCAAAAATAATTTAATTCCTCTAAACATTGCCTGTTGCTTCCTGTTCCACTGTACAATAGTTTATTGTCTGGCTCTGTTGTGCCACATTTTGTCCTGTCAGATGAAGCCACAGATGGGCTGAAAGGGGAGATGAAAGTGTTCTGCACTCCTTTACAAACCATAAGCCAAAACCCAGGGAATGCACTTTACATCAGATGCCCCCTAGCCATGTAGGTAATGACTGTTTTACCTTCATCTTTGTACAGATATCTGTGAGTTGTCTGGGATTCAGAAAGTATGTACAGGGCGAGGGGCGAGGGGGGCAGTGGGTGTTCGTTAGATAAAAGCTATGTTTTCCTGACTTGTCAAAACTGTGCAGTATAAAAGAACTCACTTAGGTTTATAAGAAAACCCCAAGAAGTTGCTTTTTTTGTTGTTATTAGTTACAGAAAAGGTGAGTGCTTAGTGTAACCCAGTATTTTTCACTAGATACTCCTGCAGGAGCAGACACATAAGGAAAAGTGACCCGTTTTGATCTTCTCAAGGACAAGCCTTTCTCCTCTGCTCCTTTGCTCCCCTCCTGGGTGTGTGTGTGTGTCTGGTATTCCTGCTCCTGGGAAAGGCACCTCTCGGCCTCACTGGTCTCCCAGAGGTGCTGCTGGGGGGGACGGGCTGGGCCCTGGGGACACCCAGTGCCAGGAGAGGTGGCTGTGCCCCTGCTGCAACTGCAGCTGGTGGGGAATCTCCACCAGCCATGCTGCCGCTGCCTCCTCGCTGGGGAAACCACACTTCCCCCTTCCCTGAGACAAACCTCCACTGTTGCAGAGGTAAAACTCAGGTGTGAAACGCAGGTGTAACTCATGTATAAAATCCCTTACTCAGTCACAGTTTCTCACTCAATCAAGTCTTCATTATTGCCCTGATTTGAATTTGGAATTTTGCCTTTCCATCATTTCCCTGCTTCCGTTTTCAAGTTCTTTTGAAAGACTAAAATTTTTTCTATGCTTAGATACATGAAAGAGAGAAAAAGGGAAGGGAAGGGAAGGGAAGGAAAAGGAAGAGAAGGGAACAGAACCCTCCCTCTGACACCCCCCCCTAACCAAAACAAAAAAAAACCAACAAAAGAAGAAAAGAGAGCAGAGCTACACACGGCCCTTGGCATATGCCAAAAATGCAGCCCCAGTGTACCAGCAGGAACACACCCATCAGCTCCCCTCCCAGAATAAAAGCTGAACAGCAGGAGGCAACCCCTTGCTCTGGTCCAGGCCACAGAGACGTCAGGCTGCCCTCAAAGCCCTGCCGACTGCATGCCACCACCCCAGCACACGCAGCATGTCCTCCCTGCCAAAATCCCAAGGAAGAGGTGGGCCTTGTTGCCCACCTTCAAGGCCTATGTATCTGCCTGTTTTGGCTCTAGAGGAGGTGTTCATTTACATAAGCTGAGAACCCCACCAGGAATGTCCTGCCAACAGCTCTTTCTTTTTGGTCCTGCTTAGACTCTGGCTGGACCGGTTGTGCTGGGAACAGCAGTACTGTATGCCATGGTAAGGAGAAGGTGCAGTTAGGCTGGAGCATCTTACCCACATCAGTCCTGCATGCAAGAAAAAATGAGCTGGAAGCTGCTTCCCATCATGAAACAAGCTTGTGCTTATCCATTTGTTTAAGAGCAAAATGTAAGGACAAGATGGGATTCAACTGCTGAGCCTCCATCTGGGCTTTTAGCTGAGCCACAGCTCTCCTGGCACACAGGTATGGGGGGGGAGACAATTCTTGGCTTTCAAAATTCTTGAAAAGGGTCAAAGGAATGTATGAAGGTGAATATGCTTCTGGAGTCGTGTGTCTCGTGTTGAACCACTTGTACACATTCATCAGTGATTCCACAATGGGGAGCATCTTGCTTGCACCAAAAAGCTGTCGTCTTGGTATCTACATCTTGCATTTCCTTCCAGCACTCCTCAAAATTGTTCTGCTGCTGTCCTGGAATCTTCTTCTACTTCTCATGCCTGGTTTCTGCTGTCCCTTTTAGATATTCCTTCTCTCAGACTTACAAAACTGACTAGAGAGCACACAGCCAAATATGGACTCTTCTGCACCCTTTCCTCCGAAACAGCCATGCCACCAAATATGCTTTAGCAAAAAAAACCTCCAAAAACCTGTATTTTCTCCAAGCCAGGATCACAGCAGCCCTGTGAGCCCCATGTTAAGGGCCCGCAGGAGGTGAAGCAGATAACAAACAAGGGGTGACAAAACGATGAGAGGACCTGGGACAGGGGTTTCACTGGCTCATGTTTAGCAGTTGAGTCTCTGCTGCCCAAGGGCAGGACAGAAAGGCAGGGGTTGGCTGTGAAGGAAAGGAGGCATCAGGGAGAAGGGAGGCTGGAGAGGAGGATAACGGTGTGCTGAGGACTGGGAACTTGTCAAAGTGAGCCCTGGTGGGCACAGGGATGGGCTCTAGCCTGGCTGGGGCACTGGAACCCACTGATGTCACCCCTCTGTCATCCCCCATCACTGCTGAAATGTCCTATTGTATTGAGCTTGTGTGGCAAGGTTTTAGTAGCAGGGGGTTACTTCTGTGAGAAGCTGCTAGAAGCTTCGTCTATGTCCGACAGAGCCAATACCAGCCAGCTCCAAGACAGACCTGCCACTGGCCAAGGCCAAGCCCATCAGTGACAGTGGTAGTGCCTCTGGGATAACAGATTTAAGAAGGGAAAAAAGTTGCTGGGGCACAGAAACTGCAGCCAGAGAGAGGAGTGAGAACATGTGAGAGAAACAACCCTGCAGACCCCCAGGTCAGTGAAGAATGAGGGGGAGGAGGTGCTCCAGGCGCCTGAGCAGAGAATCCCCTGCAGCCTCTGGTGAAGACCATGGTGAGGCAGGCTGTCCCCCTGCAGCCCATGGAGGTCCACGGTGGAGCAGACATCCACCTGCAGCCCATGGAGGACCCCACGCCGGAGCAGGTGGATGCCCGAAGGAGGCTGTGACCCTGTGGGAACCCCTTGCTGGAGCAGGCTCCTGGCAGGACCTGCGCATCTGTGGAGAGAAGAGCCCACGGAGCAGGTTTTCTGGCAGGACTTGTGACCCTGTGGGGGACCCACGCTGGAGCAGTCTGTGCCTGAAGGACTGCACACCGTGGAAGGGGCCCACACTGGAGCAGTTTGTGAAGAACTGCAGCCCGTGGGAAGGACCCATGTTGGATAAGTTCATGAAGGACTGTGTCCCGTGGGAGGGACCCCACGCTGGAGCAGGGGAAGAGTGTGAGGAGTCTTGCCCCTGAGGAGGAAGGAGCAGCAGAGATAATGTGTGATGAACTGACCACAACCCCTATTCCCCATCCCCCTGCGCTGCTGGGGCGGGTAGGTAGAGAATTCGGGAGTGAAGCTGTGCCTGGGAAGAAGGAAGGGGTGGGGGGAAGGTGTTTTAAGATTTTGGGTTTATTTCTCATTACCCTACTCTGGTTGACTGGTAATAAATTAATTTTCCCCGAGTCAAGTCTGTTTTGCCCATCACAGTAATCAGTGAGTGATCTCTCCCTGTCCTTATCTCAACTCTTGAGCCTTTCATTATATTTTCTCTCCCCTGTCCAGCTGAGGTGGGGGATTGATAGAACAGTTTTGGTGGGCACTTGGTGTCCAGCCAAGGTCAACCCACTACACCTATCAAAACTGACAGACCAAAATATAGCAGACAATATGCATTTAAGCTCCATTTATTAGACCCACTTTTCAGCAGAGGAACAAACACCCTTAGTCATTATATTGACAGACAAGATTTAATAAAGCATTCAGCTCTTGTTTGAATCATGTCATGAATTAGCCTCCATAGACCAATGCGTTAGCAACTCTGGTGCCGGTGACTGGGCAGCCCTAGCAGGCACATTTTGTGTCTTGATTTCCATAGCACCAACCCTATGGTAATGACACCATGCAGTGAAATTTGCCATCTGGGGTAGGGAGTCCATCTATTGCTACCAAAGGCACCCGTATGATCACTGACCTCTTCTAGTGAGGCCCTTGGACCTGAGCTTCAGCGTGGGCTGGAAAAGGTGGGACATCCCTCCCTCGTTGCCACAGTGGACTCAGGCAGTAAAAGTGGGATGGGCAGTTTGCTTACAGAGATCCCCCAGATGTGGGGAGAGGTAGGGGATGAGGCCAGAGGACCTTGCTTAGGGCTTCCTCCAGAGATGTCATTGCTCTGCAGCCGCCTTCAAACAGGGCATGGAAATGGTGAGGGACCTGAGGTTGAGGGACTAGGCTTGACTTGAGAAACCAAGGTGAGGCAGAGGCTTGGGAGAAGACAGCAGCACTGTTGTGGCTCCACGGAACTGCTCATGCACCAGTGGCCAGTACAGCGCTTGACTGTGTCAGGAGAGCTCCGTTGCCTCCCTAAGTCACTGCCTTGGGCTTGAAGTCCTGGTGCCAAGGAGCTCAGAGCATTGTTAATGCTGTGTAAGGACCTCTTGGCCTAAGTCCAAAACTGTGACCCCTCTGTTTGGCAGCTGCCTAACCCTGAGGCACCTGAAACTCTGCACCTACCTGTTGAGGCACCTCCATTTTGGCAGCCTACAACAGCTCAGCACCTGTCCTAAACTGGGTGTTGTTCCAGCTACGTGGCCCTGGGGGCATTAAGCCAGCTCTGCCTGCGCCTGATGTAGTGCTCTGCAGGAGCTTGGCCAGAGAAGGATTGCAGTGGTGCTCTGATGACCACTTAATTGTTGTATGTTAAATAGTCATTTCAGGAACTATACAAATAGACCTTGGAGCAAGAATGAGACCTCTGGAGTCCCCCTCTGGGTGAGTGATTGAGTTCAGAGGTTGAGAGTGCTCTCGCTTGTTCTCTCCCTGTGGTCCAAATGATCTTTAATGACTCCTTGCCAAGTGGAGCGGTGTTGGCAGGAGGGGCTGATGTTGCTTCTCTTTCCTCTCTGGAAACTGCTGGGGTTCAATCCTTGCAGGCAGAGAGCAGCTCCAAGCCAGCAGGCATTTGGGGGAAAGATCTTATCATTGATCTGTCTATTGACTACCATCACAAGAGCACTTTCTCAGGCTTTTTTCTGAGTGAAAAGCTGGCTTTTCCTTAGACTTTGAAACAAAGCACACACTTAGGAAGTACAGGGGGGCTAAATCATGCTTAAGATAATATTTCACAGCCAGGTTTTCCTTCTTGGCCCACTCAGAAGTCCTTGCTGCAGGAGAGGGTGCCGGTAAGGTGCAGCTAGGCACGATGCCTATGTGGGGAGAAGAATGGGGTTAAAGAGAGGGCTTTATATCCAGTTTTCCCCACTGGCCAACTGCAGTGGAAGGTGCTGATGGTTTGGAGTCTTTCCCTGAAGTGCCCTTCCTCCCCAACACGTTGCGGAGGACTGGGCTGGGCACCTGCTCCTGGTTCTGCATTCCATCTCAAGAAGACAAAACCTAAAAGTTAGGTGGACTGTGCTTGATATGTTGGCATCAAACAAGGGTTTTTATGGGTCTCAGCTCTTAGCCCTTAACCCTGTCACGTGTCCAAGTATTGTCAGTGAGATGGAGGTAAAAGCACCACCAAACTCAAGAAAGTACTTGGGCATAGGGGTATTAAAACACTTTGAGGCACATGATCTCACAGCAGTAGGATCCGTATAGAGAACTGCAGCATGGCTGAAGTCAAAATGAGTCTTTCTGTTGATTTTGCTGGGTCTTTCAATATGTTACACAAAATGGAGGTGTCAGATAATTGCCCTTATTAATCATTGCTGGAGTGCAATTTGCACAGGGTGTTTGACACTACTGGTGCTATGTACGATTCTGCATGGGTCATTTAAATGTTGCAAAGCAACATTCATTTTACAGGCAAAATACAATAAACAAGTGATCTCATTATAAAATATTATACAAGAAAATAAATGCATTTGAACACAACAGACTATAAAATGATTGCCTTACCTACTAATGAACAATGAATGTGAAGCTTGTTTCATGAGTTGTAAAAAGTAAGTTGAGAAAAACAGACACCCAGGGAATTTTTTCTGCAGTGGAGACTTGCTTCTACTATAGCCAGAAAGGATGTACACTTCATCTTGCATCTTAGATTACAGAGGCACTTACAGTCAATAATTATTTAATAAAATACACAATGAGGAGGCATTTGGGCACTCACTGATATGAAGTCCAGTGAAGCTCTTACTGCTTCAAAATTAAAGTTCACAAAATGAAAATCATCATAATTTAAAAATACCCTTTTCACATTAACCTGTGCGAATGCTACCCTTGTTCACAGCACAGTCAGAGGAGGGGGAAGTTGCCAGGCCTGGGGCAGGGTGAGGGGCCCAGCTGGCCTTGTGCTGACAATGACTGATACGGACCACCATGTGCTGGTGCTGGAGCTGTGCCTTGGCTGTGCTTAGTTGGCTAGAACTGATGTAGCCCACTTGTCCAGGGATGGTTCAGCACGGGACAAAATCAAAGCTGTGGGAAGAAGTCACAGATTTCCATCTGAGGATTTCTCCCAGCAAGAGGCCAGAGTAGCCCTGAATCGGTGGCACTGATCTGCACTGTGCGTACAGTGAGTTAGGTCTTCAGGGGATCAGTGCAACCCAAAACCACAGGCAACAAACTGGTCATGAAGAATGCCCCTGCTCTTTGACTGCATCCAGTATATATAATCAGATGGGAAACTCTGCAGCTTGGCATTAATTGCTGGCTGATTCCTGCAAATCCTTCTGCTCTGGGAATCAGACTCTAAGTAAATAAATGACAGAAACAGCAGAGAAGACAGATCTCAAAACATGCTTTGTTCATCTACATAGGAAACAGTACAATTTCAGTTGTGCCTGATGGTGTTTCAGAATAGCCTAGCAAGTACTCAGTAATGTATTTAGTCATAATGATGACTTTGTAATATTAGACATCCTTGTAAGATGAGTTTGCAAGGACGGTACAGAGCGAACACACTGCTGTGGGGGTGCCCATGAATTTGCTGCTACAGCACAGACCAACTGCACAGAGTGAGCTGGCCAAAGCTCACAAGGCTGCATAAAGTATGGAGCTGACCTGCCTTTGAACTGCTCAGGGAAAGGTGCATCTTGCTAGGGACTCCAGTAGCTCTGTGGCCACATGCTGGTTGTCTCAGGGCAAAAAGTCAGGAGGTGTTTGCAGGGCACGGTGGAAGGAGCACATGGGGCACCTGCGTCACTGACATGGCTGTGGTGTGATGTGCAGGCACGGGCAGAGAGCTGAGGAGGAACAGGTGTCGTGGGGAATGCCGTGAGCAAGCATCTCTCTGAGCTGGTGGAGAAGAGGAATCCATAGATATAATCTCTTCTTCTTCAGTTACAGTGAAATGTGTGGAGCAAGGGAGGTTTTCTGGGCTGACGTGTTTATGCTTTACCTCAGAGCTGACTCAAACTGACCAAGAGCCTGGGAATCCTCTCTGAAGTATGAAAAAGTGCTTTCTTATCACTGCTTGTTTTCTCATGCAACAAGGAAAAGAAAGGTGAGGCAGAGGAAACAGGACATGCTTTGGGCACCTGTGCTTCATGGTAATGCTGGGCTGTGTTTCTGCTTTCTTGGTGCTTGTTTCAAGCCTTTTATATGTGTCAGCCAAGAAGGGTGGTAACGTGGTTGGCTTCCCACAGAGCCTAATCTTGAGTGGGAGATTTTCTCTGGAAATATTGTGCTAGTGGCAGTGGAAGAAGCAGTGGAGCATGATCAGGGTGTGATCGTGGGTGCTGGTCTCTTCTGTCAGGTGGCTGGAGATAGGACAAGAGGAAATGGCCTCAAGTTGAGGCAAGGAAGATTTAGGTTAGATATTAGGAAAAATTTTTTTACTGAGAGGGTTGTCAAACATTGGAATAGGCTGCTCAGGGAAGTGGTTGAGTCATCATCCCTGGAGGTATTCAAAAAGCGAGTGGACGGGGTACTTCAGGACATGGTTTAGTGGGCATGGTTAATGGTTGGACTTGATGATCTTGAAGGTCTTTTCCAACCGAAATGATTCTATGATTCTATGGCTGAAAAGAGCATGGAGAACAGCAGTCCAGGCACTGGAGAGGAAGTTGTCCCCTGGGTAATATGGTGCCATGGAAATACAATCTGATAGCCAAAGTCACCAGATGGTGCTATTGTGCACACTATTTGTGTGCATGTGTGACCACTGCACAAGCTTTGAAGGGACGTTGTGGGCTTTCTCTGTGGGATGAGGGCGCTGGGGTAGTTTGCTCTCTCCCTTCATCCCTACCTGGTCCAGCACAGACCTTGAGGCCAAGCTCTCCTGGGACTGAGCACTGACTTGCCGGCCCCAATTCCCAAGATGGGGACCGCCTCAATGCCAATTCAGCCACCACTGTTTGAAGTCAAAGCATAAATAAAACAAGTTAAACACAGAAAAACCCTCACTCTTTCACTGATTTCTTCCCTACGGAGAATCCCAACATCTTCACACAAGAGGATGTAAAAAAAAAGCAGGAGGTTCCATAATGCCCAAGGAGGCAAGAAGAACATCTGCCCATCTCTGATCAACCGAAGCACTTTCTGAAGTATCCCACAGCAAAATTACCCCACAGCCGGGCACAAAATGCCTGGCTTTTAGCCTATGATCCTGCAGAACTGAAGGGCACTGCTCCATGCCCCAGGAGAGTGTTCCTTTCTGGCAAGGCTCTGCTTTCTCTTCTGAGTGAACGCTGTAGATCAACTCCTAACAGCAGGATCATGGCCTGCTGGGATGAGGCATGATGAGAAGAATATGGGCCAGGTACAGAGAGACCTGGCTCAGTCCCTGTCACCTCCACAATAATATGTGTAATATTACATACCTACACAATACTAGCTATTTAACAATTATACTTTATATGCATACAGGTGTACATTCATATAAATGCATATTTACACATAAATAACATATCAAATTATAATTATATATTATAATATATAATATGGTGTATAACTCTATATTAGTACCTAATACCTGTAAAACACTTACGAAACATTACCCCTGCGGGACCCTCTCCTTGGAGGGAGCACACTGCAAGTTCAGTCATGCTTGTTGACCTTGGGGGCAGCTGTGGGAACCACTTACTTTGTCTCTCCCTACCTGGAGTCTTGTTCTCCACCACCATCATAATAGTGCTCATAACCAAAGTGGGTGGCTGCACAAGAGGAGGACATGGGCCTGGCCCCAGATGTGCCTTTGCAGAGCTCTGTGCTCAAGCACTAATTAAATGCCATGGGACAAAACCCGAGCTGCAGGGGAAGGTGTCAGCTTGGCCAAGCCAAGACCTGACTTTTACATCTTGCAGAGGTAGGTGGTGTAGACGAGCTACAGAAGTTGGGAAGATCCATATCAGCTGGGCATGTATGAGTCATTGTGGGGACAGTTGTCCCACCACTCCTTGTGGAAAATGTGGGAACAATGTAGGGGAAAAAAGACTTGCATTGGTGCTCCAGACTTGGCTGCTGTGGGGTCTGTAGAGGGAAGGTCAGTCCAGCAAACACCACTGCCAGCGTCAGGGATCTGGGTAAGGCACAGGATTATGTGGTGTTCAAGCTCGTGCATTATAAGTATTTTGCTTTCTGCCCATTCTGCAAGTATCTTAGTGAACCTGTTTTCTCTATTGACTGTCCTCTAATTCTTTTTTAAAATACGTAAGCAGTAATCCCACTTGTTTCTAAACAGTATTCATACCAAAAGTGTGACCCTGAGATCCTGAGTGACAAGTGAAAGGTATTAATGGGCATTTTAAGAGTGCCATTGCAACAGATACATCTTTTCATGGGCCATTTGGAAGCTATTTCTGTGATTTCTTTTTTAAAGACTTGCTCTCTAAAACAAGTAGTAAATTAAGCAAAGCAACATGTAAAAGTAAAGGTGATATAATGTGCTAGCCTTTTTAAGAGCTTGCGGTTAAATAATGTTTTACAGTGTAATAACATTTCAAAGGATAATGATCTTTTGCGTGCGCCTGGTGCAGGGTTCAGCACCTTCCACTCACAGCCATGACAAGAGGGATGGAGGCTCCTTGGCCACCTTATGAGGTTGTTCAGTGGCCCTAAGGCTGTTTTAGCCTTAGCAGCAAGGGTGACGGGAGCAATTTCGGCCCACCAGATGCTGAAAGCTGAACTCCGTCTAGCAATGATGGGAGCAGAGCTCACAGCAGGATCACTCCCATACAAATGTGGGGAGACTCCTTGAAGTTAATGGGATTAGCCTGGTGGCCCAGTAAGTGTTGCGTATTGGGAGTATGGCTGGGAGGACCAAACTCACTCTGGCTTCATCTCCTCTAATTAAAGACCTGCTGCCGCACAAGTCGACTGGGCTGAGGAGCTAGCTGGCAGTGCTGCTCCAGCTCTGTTGCTGGAGCAGGGGTGGAACCTGCTGGTTTGTCTTTACCCCCAGACTGGACCTGCTCTGAGCAGGTGGTGATGGGGGGATTGTAAGGAGATGTCTGGTCCCCCTGGGCCCACACCACTGGTGTCCCCCAGCACTGCCCGGGGGCCACGGCAGGGCCCTGCTGTCTCCGCTGCTCAGAAGGTAGCACTTTCCCCAGCGGGCACCGCGAGCAGGGGAGTCCATCCCCAAACCCAGCACCTAAAGCCCTTTTGTCCCAAAGCATGCCCGCTGCTGGCTGAGCCCTCTTCCTCAGTGATTAAAACCAGGGGGGCCACCTTTTTGACTCAGAAATAGGGGGGACTAGCCCCCTCTGAGTGAGTGCCTTTTACCTTGCCCACACCGAACCAAGCCCTCTGCAGAGACTCCCTGGCAAAGCAATGCGAAAAGCCCATGGGGAGAAGCAGCACTGGCCTGCAAGGGCCCCCACGCAGGGATGGGGACGGGGCTGGGGCGCTCCCTGAGGGGGTACAGCTGCTGGAAGGGGATGAAGCAGCATCCGTATGCTTTTAGCAACAGACACAGGACTTGAATCAATAATACAAGAAAGCCTGTGGTCGGCGGCATTTCTGGCCACAGCAGATGGACCACCATTCAAGGAAGGGTTTGAGGCTTCCTCTGCCTGAGGGAATTTTAAACCACATTCCCACATTTCAGGCAAGTACCCTCATCTCTCTCTGGCCTGTAGGTCCCTGTAGAAACCGCAGCATTGCACAGCCAGGAATCACAGGGCTGGTAGGAAACTGAGCAAAAAGCGTGACTTTTGTAGGGTACTCAGCTGGGCGAGGGCTGCCCTGGTGTCTACACCCCAGAGCATCTCGGTCCGTGGAGATACTCATACCTCAGCTGGTTATGACCCTGCGCTACCTGATCTAACTTGACGTTGGATTTCACTTTGAAGTTTGCCCTGCTTTGAGCGGGGGTTGGACTAGATGACCTCCAGAGGTATCTTCAAAGCTAAATTATTCTGTGATTCTATGTTTCTATCACTGGTTTTTATCCAGGTACTGTTTCATGTAAAATCCCTCAGTGAAGTCCCCTGGCCATTAGGTACAGGCATGTTCCTTCTTGCCTGTTCTACCTCTGCCTCCATAAATCTAAGGAAGCTCAGCTGTGGAGGTTCAGAGTCCTCAGCAGGTTTTTAGCTAATGCATAAAGATTAAAAGCTACTACAGTCGCCAGTAAAGGCAAGACTCTAAATTAAGTAAAAGCTCCATTAATTTGATCAAAGAACTAAATTATACATTATAGCGATCTGTATAACATAGGGTTATTTAGTTCTGTATAAAATTTTGCACAGAAATCCACTTTTTTCTGTTACCTTTCAGCAAATAGAAATAACTCCAGCATATTAGAGATAATATAAAAGTGTATTTAATCACAACAGAAAAGACATTAATGTATTATTTGGGTATGAACACAGGCAGATAAATGTAACCATATAAAACCCCATTATATTAAATGAAGCCTGAAAAATAATTACATTTATTTTATCTTTTAGTGGCAAATAAGTAAATTAAAACTGTATTTGAATATTGATTTAAACGTGTTATTTTTTTATCCATTAGGTTTAGATATGGAGGGGTACAGTCAACACTCATTGTATAATCAAAGACACAAAAAATATACATTAACTCAGACACTGGAAAACATAAGTGCCTATTTTTGACATTTTTAGCTTGAAAAGGGCTATACTTTTAAAAAAAATATTTTCAGAAGTGTGTCCTGTTTTCAAGCTGTATTTATTTTCCATAAAGTAACAAGTTCCACAGCGTGGTGCGTTCTACAGCAGATGAAAATATTTAATATGTTAAATTTATGGCCGAGGGCAAAAAGCTGAACTGGGAAACCTATTTAAAGTGCAGTGGAAGTCTGTAAAGATAACGATGGGGAGTTGAAAGCAGTGAAGCCTCAGACAGTAATATCTCAATAACAAAGAGCTAATACTTTGCTACAGAGGCTTTCTCAGCAACAGTTGGTCCATTTTTGTCATTACGTCTAATCAAGTCCAGTCTTGCCTCAGCCTCCTCAGCCAGCAGACATCCAGCACTTAAATATAACCGTATGTGTCCAGCGCGATTACAAGCATCGTAACGCACTCCCGGCTCTGTCCTCCCACCTCCAGCTGGCCCCGGACCCCAGGGTGTCGCATTCCAGGTTTTATCCGCTGAACGTGCGCGCCGGTGGTGCGCGAGGCTGGAGGGCTCGGGGAAGGGGTGTGGGGTGGTTATCCCCCACGGGGAGCAGCGTGCCCTCTCCCAGCCCAGCCCCAGCCACCTACGATGGGAAGCATCACCAACCTTGCCAAAAAGTGCCTGGAGTCAATACGGGCTCGGGCTCCCAGTGCAACCAGGTTTCTTCAGATGTTCACAGACTTCTTCATGCTTGCATTTGCCCCGTGCTGCATGAGCCATGCGGCAGCTTTTGTGTGCACAAAAGGCTGCCCGGGAGGCTGGCCGTGGCTGCCCAGGCCTGACCCTGACCCTGCTGGCAGCCACGCGTGAGAAAAGCCCTTCCTGCCAGGCTGAGGACACCGTGTGCTTCCTCGTGCAAGGGGAGGCAGGAGGAAAGAGCCAGAGGAAGGAGCTGTCTGAAGCGCTTTCTGCAATTACACTGGAAAATTCATCAGCGTAAGTCAATGGCAGAAAATTAAGAAAACGCCGAGGAACAAACAGGACCCTCCATTAACACACAACAGGCTTCACGAGGTAAACAACCTTGTTCATAATTTGCTGAGGATTTAATATTGCCTACATGGCTTAACGCTCTTGATAGGATTCCTACTTTGAGCTGATAATTAGAATAAAGACATTAAATTACCCATACTGCTTATTAATTATGTCCAGGCACTGGAATCCCAGTTGTGGCTTTTGACACAGTTTTACACAAATTATAGTGAATAGCATCCATTACCCTGGAGGAAGCAGAGGGGGATGAGCCTTTTCACAGCTGGGGTGGGATGTAGGGTTGTATTTATCCCTCCTGAGTTTTGCCAAAGTCCCCATTCCTGTGACCTTTCCCAAAAAGCGCTGAACTGCCCTTAGGAGTGATGGGGCATCCAGCACAGGTGACAGGGGGAGGCATGACCTGGGACTAATAATCACCTCAAGGCCACTTCTCCAAGCCCATGTGATATTCCTCCGGCTGGGGTCAAGGGAGGCACTAAAGCTGTTGTGAAATAACCTCTCCATATAGCAAGCTGTATATTCAGTTAGGGAATGGCGGCTTTGAGAAGGTGATTCTGCTAAGAAGTTTTTAGGATTGTAGTTTCCCTTTTGGTACAATGACCTCTAGTAATATTGGGGAGAATAGAGATGGGCAGAGAGCTCTGCTGTCTCTGCCTTGCCTCCCATTTGTACCAAAAGCCTGGAGGACCAAGTGCACCTCTGCCATGGAGGCCAGAGGACTTGCGCTGGGGTGGTCTGGGCAAAGTGATACGTACGTACACTACGAACAAGTCAAGATGTGATTTTAGTGTGGAAGCAGGGGTGATGAGCAGTGCACCAGCAAAGAGGAAGGAAAGGTAATCCACCTCCCCTTTCTGCCGCTCCCTCCAGTGCTGTGTCAAAGACGGGCAGGCAGCGGGGATATGTTGGGAGGAAAGGGCAGTCGGTTGCTCCACACTCCTCCCCTAGAAAAGAAGCTGACTTGCTAATATTATCTGTATTTATTGTATTTATGTGGCACTGAGCTCATCTTTGAGACATCTGGGCCCAAGAACAGTAATTAAAATGAACAACTGTTGACAGCAGTTGTCACAAATTGAACAACTGGCATAAATCAAACTGCCTGGAGTCTCAGCCGTCTCTCCCAAGGAGGGGATAAATAGCATCTAGCCAATTTAAGAAATTGCTGTGGAGAGCAAATGCTTGTGGCACGGAGTCAAAAACATGCCAGTGCTGAGCTCTGTTTGGGTTCTGGAGGAGCAAATCCCCCAGCCCAGGTGCCCTCCTTGAAGGATGCCTGTCTGCACCCCACTCACCCCCATCGTTACCCTGCCTCTGATTCCAGCTATGGCACAAACAGAGCAAGCTTTCTGGCAATAGGGAAAGTTAAAAGCAGCAACAAGCTCTGTCTGATGGTGGAGTTTGCATTATGGGCGAATACACTGGCTTTGCTGCATACTGAAGTTTGAAGCTAGTTAAAGCACAAACCAAACCAAAATCCCACCCAAACACATTTGAAATCCATGACATTCAGACTTAGGATGTATTATAAGTACCCCAGGGCAGCCAAGCTCACTAAGTTAAAGATCTGTCTAATTCAATATCCCAAAGCAGTTGTTTAGGGAACAGCATAAATATGGGGAAGCAGACGTGGTGCCATCTTCCAAGCACTCCTCTAACCTCTGACCATTTGCAGCTCAGAGACATTTAAATGGCAAAGTTTACGAAAATAAAATCTATCTTAGGAAAACCCCATGCCAATCACATAATTATTATGGATTGAGTCCTTGGGAGATAAAAATCCATGTAGCATCTGCATTTGTTTCTTAGAAAGCTGATAGATTTCCTTTACTTAGATCAGGGTCCAATTTAACACTAAAGTCCACTTGTAATTAAACAGTTGCTTTTCTACTCCCTCCAAAAGGTTTTGAGGTTGGACCCAGGTGGGGGCCCTACCCATCACCTTCGCTTTGCTTCACACAACTGGAAACACAGGAGCTTTTCTAAAGGGGATAACCAGAATTTCCCTGGTGCTGAGGGTCTTCTGCAGCCTGCTGGGTCACCACAAAATCAGGGCTGAATAAAAGCCAGCAAAGACACAGAGACACCCTCAGTCTCCCCTGTGGAGCTGCCCTGCCCTGGGGCCCTACATGACCCCAGGCCAGCTGGACAGAGCGGGCTGCAACACGTCCTCAGGCCCAGCCATGAAGGTGGGACAGCAATGCAGAGTATTATTTCAGGAAGCTCCTTGGCTTGGCTGGCACTTACTCACAGGGTGCGTTCTCGAGTTTTGCATTCATGTGGCTGCAAATAGGTGCAGGAGTTCATGCCTCATCACATAGCTCCAGGAGCAGGATCGGAGGAGCTGGGAGCTGCGTGTGGGACACGTGACAACAACTAGGGCAAGAGGCATAGCAGCAGATCAGACTTTGCTGCCCAGGGCTGCGAGCTCTGTTCTCCTCCACAACACTTCTGATGCTTACAAGAAGTGCCATTGGTGCCTGCTCTGTGGCTGCCGTAGGTGCACTGCCACACGCCCAGGCCACCATGCACCCCCTTTCCATCCCCTGCCCCGGCACTGTCCCCAGCATTGCCCCCCAAGCTGTGTGTGGGGCAGCATAGAGCAGCCCTGTTTCTCTAAGCCCCGACAGTTGCTTGCACATGCGGTGGCCCATCTGCCCAGGTAGACAGCTCTAGGCTGGCTTGGACCTTCAGACCTATTTCTTTAAGGCCGACTCGGTTGTTTTATGTGGGTGCTAAAGGGGGTGAGGAGCCTCGCTTGACAGTATTTGTTCTCCTTTCTTTGCTCAGCAGTGCCCATCTTCACATCTGCAGACCTAAGATAGCTCTCTGCATCTGGTTTCAGAAAAACTCCAGTTTTCTGTTTTTTCTCAAAGTGGTATAAAGGAGCAAAGACTGTGCGCATTCGACCTTTCAAAAAATGTTTGCAGTTTTCTTCTTACCCTTATTTATTATGTGTTTGGCTCCAGTTGTGGGTTGGAGCACCGTTATACCAAGCACCATGCAAACACAGAACAGAAAGACTGCCAGTGACTAGAAGAGCTTGCCATCTAAATAGCATAAATCAGTGCTGTGATGGTACGTAGAAAAAAGAGCTAATTCATGCCAACATCCTCCCAGCTGGAAAAAGAGAAATGGATAAGCTCTGCTTATCTTCTCATAGCCTCAATCACTGCCTCACACACTGTGCTTCCAGCATCTGTGCTGTGCTGTTTCCAGTGGTGATCCCTTCAGGTCCATCTCAGTCATGTCCTTTGCTGGTGAATAAAATATTTAGTAGTGCCTATCTCCTCCAGACAGTCCCGCTTGAGCTACATACAATCGTAACAGTGCTTTTCTAGCACAGAGAAAACCTGTGCTCACTGGAGGGATGATTTGGGTTTGGCTCTTGGTCTTCAGGTTTTAGTCTTATTGATAGAATTCAGGTGGAAATAATAAACTTGCTTTATTTGGAATGTGAGAGAAGTGTCTTGAAAGGCAGTAATTGTGGCAGAGTTTTACTTTTGGTAAGCTAAAGTAAACAACAGGCTATCTAGATGGATATGACGTCCAAGTACTTTCCTAGCACAGGGGCTGAGATGCTGGCTCTGCTTGCTTTGTTTGCACTGGCCAGTATAAAACAATCTGCATACCATAATCTGAAAGGAAAGGTCAGCCCAAAGGTCACATGTTTTAAGGGTGCTACTTCAAAGACATTTATCTCCTTTACAACACCATTAAGTCCCTGGTAATGGTCTATTGTCTTTCATCATCTCAACCTCTTCACCTGCGTGTTTATGTTTGGCCAAGCCTCCTGATGCAGGGCACAGGGTAAGCAGGTGCTTGGTGGCTCCTGCTTGACGGAGCACACTCCATGTTATTTGAGAAAGTGGTAGGCTGTTACGAGACCATCAAACCATAACCACAGCCATCCTCTTCCCCCTTCCTGCAGAAACCAGTAGTTAAACCCTGCAGTTTTCAGCTGTTGTTTCTGATCCAGCCCCTCTTGCCTTTTTCAATTGCACTGTTCAGGCTGGGATCTCCACCAAGGTGGCTCCTCCACGATGACCGGCCCCTGCTGTTTCCCCATCACGCGTCTCTCACCCTGCTGCTGCTGGAAGCTGACTTTGCTTGGTCATACTCAGGGAGTGTAATGGCTCCTCTTCTCTTGATCGTCCTTTTTACGATGTAAGATGGAAGCTCACTCCATCACCACTATTAGCCTATAACCCCTGAGGCAAGATCTTGTCTCCTTGCTGCAGTAAATCGGATACTGTCCCACTGACTTCGGTGTGCATCACTACAGCAAAGTCCATCAGCTGAATATCCAAACCCAACTCTTTCCTAAAGACCTTGGTGATGCCTCTCAGAGTTGTTGTCACCCAAATAAATGCCCCCTTCCCATGGGCACCTCCTTGGGGTTGCAAGAATACCTGAGGCACAACGTCAGAGAGCACTGTGGTAAGTTCCTCTGGACTGAAAAATTCAAATACTTCTTTCTTCTGCTTTCTTTTTTGTTAAGGTGCACCATACTTAGATGCACATAGCCTGGCCATGCCCAAAGGGCAAGGTTTAATCTCTTTACACCCATAGCATCCTCTGGGAGCCCCATAATATTTGCAGCTTTGGTGAGAGGAGACTTTTCTCTCCACATTTGCCATTGCTGCACTGAGATGCTGTGACAGAGAAAAGAGGATCTTTTTCATTCTCAGCTCTTTTTGCCTTCTAATTGACAGCAACTCTCCCCTGGTCAAGAGAGGGGAGGTGGGTTAGGTGGGTGGCGTGAAGAGGTAGGGACCATGTGGGGCACACTGAGCGTGGGGTCGTGCTGCTGGATGAGGAGGATTGCTGAGTCCCCACGTGGGAGGGAGAAACTAGTGACCCAGGTCTTGGCCGAAGGCTGATAGATGCAGCACAAGAAGTCACTCAAGAGCACTTGCACAAGAATTACCAGATGCCTGCTTCATGCAGAGACTAGGGCCCTTCCTACATTCTCGAGGCATTATCAATTATTGTCAGTTATTATCAGTTATTGTTATTGTTATTATTTCTAAATATCATACAGTTGATCACAAATTTCTTCTTAAATCGTTCCTCGGTCTCTTTCTTTCAGGTGGTAGTGGGGGACATTTTACAGGTTTTTCTAGGAAGCGTTGGTGAGTGTGATTTCCACTTAGAGGTTTCCCATATAAGTTCATCTTCCACACACTTATAACTTAACTGAACCTAAACGTTTGGGCTGAAATTCTCATGCCACATTGTATTAGCTAGGAAAATATTCAGATTAAGTGATCTGGACTTTTTTATCAATAAGAAAGTAAGAAAGAAAAAGAGCAGCCTTTGCTCATGTTAAAACCAAGAGGAGCTTTATAACCCTCTCCTGGATGAATTCTAGCACCATTGTATTTGGCGCTCGTGTCTAAAATTACTTAAGGGTTCAGAAGTTGCCTTTTCCTGTTCTCATGAAAACATAGTCAAATTTGATGAAGCTGTGAGCTCCTGAAAAAGTTCTGTTTGCCACATCTCAGTAGGGTTTGCCTAAAGTTTGGCACCTCTTATCCCAAATATTCTGCCTGCTCTGAGCACAACTCAGCTCAAGCAGGGAGGGACTGAGTAGGGCTTTTCCTGAAACTTCTTCCTCAGGTCCTGGTGCTTGCTGTTAATCCAGTCACAGCATGGAAAACAGAGAGCTTCTCTCTCATGTTCCCAGTGCCTCCCAGGTAATGCCCCAGTGGGTGCAGGAGGGGCTGCAAAACAGGCAGCAAGGAACATAAAGGTGTTGAAGAGTGGGAAAGAGCAGCTGAACAGAATTCATTCCGGTGGGTGGTTGGGAAGCAAGGGCTGGAGCAGACCCAGACTCAAGAGACAGGAAGGATGATGATGGTGAAGTCTCTCCTACACACTAGAGCACCTAGTTTCTCTAGACCTTTGGCTTTTGCTTTTGCATGCTCTCCCACTGGCAAGTGAAACCTTTGGCAAAAGCTGATGAAAAGCCAGAACTCCCAGCCAGCAGGGAAGTCCAGTGATAGGATTTTTTTTTCTTTTTGTTCCAAACTGTAATGAATATCTGAAATACTGAAATTTATGTGCTGTGTGATTTTTTTTACAGTGGTGTCCTTTATTCTAGCATTTCTTAACCTTTAACTCATTGGCTTTGCAGCGTTATGTTCCTTTCATGTGTAATTAGTGCATAACTTTATACAATATATGAAACAATATGTCTTAAGAAGATGATGTGTGACAAACACACCTGTGCATGTGTCTATATCTCTGTATATTGCATAGCCATAGAATTTTAGTTTCCATCTATCCCACAGGTAAGGAAATATATTATTTTAATAGGGAGTCTGTTATTCCCTGGAAATGTGTAGGTCTAAACTGTTTGGGGTTTAATTACTATAAATGCTAGGTATTTATTTGTCTAAACTCTACACAAGTAGATCCATGTGTATATAGGAATATGTAGCTACTGGAAGTTTGAGAGGAATTTTATAATTCTGATATCTTTTTTGCTGGAATGATAATTTGACCAACCATATACTGTAGATTTATTTATTTACTAATTGCATTATCAGGCCCAGATTTCGGAATTGAGTTTTCCTGTGTGGACTCTTGTGGTCACATGCTCCTATTTGCAGGCTGAGGCTGTAAGTAACAGCCTGTTTTTAATCTTTTTAAGGCAGCTTGCTTTTTAACAAGAGCAGTGCAGATATGTTTGCAGTTGATAGTCGGGAACCATGCTCTTTCTCCTCCTTGCCCTGGTGGCTTCCCTGAAAAGCTGAGGGTGCCCTGGTTCTCAGCTGGCAGAAGGTGGAAAAATGCCAAGAAATTCAAAGGAGTCACACTGAGCTTCACCAGCCAGGAACTTGCCCCATAATTTTTATTTTAGGCAGAAGAGGGAGAGTAAACATTTCCATGGGCCTGGAAAGAAGAACTCCTTTCTACGTGCTTATTACATGCTCCAAGTAGACATTTTTAGAAATTAGTCAGTAGTCACTTCAAAAGTGAAAAACTAGCTGATTCTGCAGCTCTGTGCCAGCACACTCACCAAACTAGTATAGTTCATAACTCATTACACGAAGTGAGAATTCTGCACTAGCTCCACAAAAAGTGGGAAAAATTGTCTAATGGGATTTTTCCCAGAAATTACGAAGCTCCTTCTTGTTTTGCTTAATTTGGCTTCTCATCCAGCCCCGTCCCCCACCCCAATCTGTGCTTCTCCCATCCAGCTAACAAAGCTGATTATGAAGCCTGATGTTGTCAGTTTAGGGCAGGCATGTTGAGAGTCAAAATAATGTGTTGGGCTTGTTTTACAAAACCAAACCCCAAACTGACCCATTCTCAGATGCCCTGGCTTCAGGGAGTTGGGGTCAGCTGCCAGGTGCCTGCCACACAAATGCCCACTGTTGTGTTACTTGTGGGGGGACCCAGTACAAGCTCCGTGCCGGACCAGTTCTTCCCCTTCCATGTTTACCAACCCCTCCAATAATGTTACTCAGACTCTCTGAACTAATACTGAGCGATAAGAAAATGGGGAGTTGTCTGCTGTTGATATACTGACAATGCTTATTGCAATTACCCAAGTTGGAATAGCAATAATGCAGCGTTTCTGGAGTTGTTCCTCACAATGGGATTTGAAATAGCTTATTTCCAAATAATTTGAATTTACCTCTGACGTTGCTTTCTATCTTTGGTGGATTTTTTTCACTAACAAGACTACATCTACCAATAGACTTCTACCATGCCTTCCACTTGGTTTCCAGATTTCATACGATCAGCTACAGTGGAGGTAGACTATCTGTTTAAGAGAATACCCCTTTTTTTCCTTATGTCGTGTATACAGACAGTATTTTGCAGAGCTTCCTTTCTTTTCAAGGATGATCATATTTGGGAGTGCTGGACAGTGAGCTATCTATATGGATGTACAACACAAAATGTATAGTTTTCAAAAGGCTTTCCCTGCTTGCACCATAGGTCATTTCTAACTTGTCTAAATGACCATCTTGTTTGATTTCAGTGAGGTATCAAGAGGGCTGTGTTACTTATTAACAGACTGAAAATCAGGCCCAGGTTTCATGCCAAGCTTGTGATACAGGCTCAGATTTCCCTGGCGGAGAGTGGAAAGGAAGAAAGAGATGGAGGGTTTTTGCTTGACTGTATGCTGCAGTACAGATATCTCCTCCCTTCCCCGTCCACTGCCTTGGTTTCCCTCCGGCTGACACGAGAGGTACAGGGAGAACTCATCTCCACTGCTGCTCCATCTCTCACCTGAGTCCTGTACCCCATTTTTGGGAAGACTAATGTCCCCATCTGCCTTCCAGGGAGTTTGGGGCAGAGCTGCCCATGACCCTGTACAGTGGTGTGTGAGGTGTAGTTTTAAATACTCTGAGAGATTCAAATAAACTGCCAGAAACAGTGGTTAACTGATAACAGAAGTGTCTGAACATGAGGGTAGGTGAAAACATGCCTGCTTTTAGATAATTTCAATTCTTCTAATAAAAGATATTTTCCTTTCCCTACATGATTATACTTCAGATAAGGAATTTGTGCCCAAATCTGTGTCTATATGACATGCACAAATATACTATCCTGCTATGCCATGTAGTATCAGATACAAACCTCTTCCTAGCTGTACACTGAATTCATGTTTTGAGAAGTTGCTAAGCTTAGCCCTGGCATTTCAGAAGCCTTCATAGGCATAGATATTTAAGATGTCTTTTGTTCTGGTGGGACCCAGGGGGCTGGTGCTGGGCACCCTGGAGGTCCCCAAGCAGCATTTATTTCTATCCCAGGCCCCCAAGCATGGGCCACACTGGGAGCTCCAACAGTCCTCAGATGGAAAAGGGAAAGAGAGGGAGAGGGAAGATACAGGAAAATTACTAACAAGCTTGGGGTTTCATATTCTGTGTTTGGCTGGTATGTAGGACATAACATCAGGGAGAGAGCTGGAGATGTGTGTTGCCTGTAGTGGGGAAGGCAAAGGTGGAAAGAGAGGGGACAGTCCATGACATGGACTCATAATCATCTAGCTCTGTCTCCTGGAAATACAGTGGAAATATTTTATAGGAGACAAGGTAAGGATGAGCCATTTGGGTGTTTGGACACAGGACCTCTTTGAATGGAGCCAGCTTTGAGAAAAGTGTGATTTATTTGAAAGTAATGAGTGAAACCAAATGAGATGCCTTGACGCTTGCCAGTTCATAAGCAAGCAGAACCTATGGTTCCTGTTGGCCATCTCTCCCAGGACTAGTAATATGAGAATAGATGTTCATCCTTAGATTGAGAGACCTACATTCACAAAGAGCTTTAGACATCGGGGGAAATCAATGGGAATTAGATCCCCAGATGCCTCTGAGAATTTGGTATAATTAGTTCCAGGAAAACACTGCCAAGGCTGTTTTTCCCCGCTACATACGGCACTGAAATGCAAGCAGGGATATTCTAGAACAACTGCAGAAATCACACACTTTTGGGTTTGGGACAGTAAGCATTTCTTTCTAGTTTTGCTCAGGTCAGAAGAGATGAGAGTTGGGGCAGGAATCTACAGGGCGGAGTGATGGTAAACACTTTTCAACTTGCTGAAAACACTGGGAATGGAGCAAGTACAGACACAAGTCACAAATCAGCGGGTGACACAAGCCAAAAGTAGTTTTTAAAGGCCTGGTTCTTAATGAGGCCACAGATGTTACTTGAAATTTTGCTCCAGTGACTATCAAGACCGCACTAGCATTACACACAGATGTTACACCAAATGATCTCGGGAAGTGGGGGCGTGATGTCATTGGGGGGTTTCAAATCTGGAACACATAATCAACTTATCTTTGTTCTGAGAGCTCTCGTTATAGCCCCCCGGGCTCGTTCAGATGTCTATTTGCATAGGAAGTGCCCTGAGGAGAGATCCTGTTCCAGGACACAGATAGCTATGGTGACAGTCCAACATACCTGTTGTTTAAGTTTCTCCTTATGAGTGGCCATAACATACTTTGGAGAAGAATTATGGTTGGGTGGAAAGAGGATGAATGGTCTAACTCCCTGTCCAGTTCAGAAAATATATTTTTTCCAGAGGAAACCTTGAGAGCGTGTAGAGTCAAAGCTCTCCAGGGCAGGGTGATCATCTAGATATTTGCTGAGTAAATCACCTAGCAGAACTGTGTTGTATTCATAACAATGAATATTAGTAATGAGTAGTAGGATGATGTTTTAAAGGGCTTTTCCCCTAATTAATATGGTAACATTTTACCTTGGCAATGATTGTTTGTTTCTCTGTCCATACCCCTTTATTGCTGACTTGAACCTCATATTTTGTCTAGCCGAAAAACCTCCTTAAGTAAGTGCTTCTTAAAATAGAAATTGGCTCAGACACTCATCACATTTCTGCTTTTGCTAGATGAATTTGAAGGCAATAGAAAAATGACAGCCATTTCTATTATTGGGTGTTTCTTCTGAAAATAAAACTCATGCTCAATACCCTAATCCTAAAAATAAGTTGCTGTGCTGAAGCCAGCATGGCTACTGTCTCACTTGATTCCCACTGAGCACATATTTAAGTGCCTTTCTGAGTCAGCGCATTATAAAACAGACTTTGCAAGGAGCAGAGAAAATGATGATGGCTCTAACAACTCCTGTTCATCTTTTAAACAGAGCATGTGGGACCAGTGGTCCAATACCAGACATGTAAAAATCTCACATTTCATCTATAGGAATATTTTCCTACAGAGTTGAAGGATGAGTTAGGGCTTTATAAACATGAGTAGACTTCAATTCTTTTCTTTTCCTTGGGTGTAAAAGTAAAATAAAACAAAGTTGATCTGATCTCTTAGCAGCTTCAAGGGCAAGAAAGTTTATGAATGCCACAAACCCAATCTGGGCAGCGCATGAATGAAAGGGCTTGTTGTACGGTGTGGCAAAGCATTTTAGCTGATCTTTGTTGCTTCTTCCAAAAGTAGAGGTGTTATGTTGGGTCATCATGACTAGATTTGAAGGATGAAATACAGTTTACCTTTCCTTATCAGCAGAGACTCTTAACAGTACTGCTCAGGGAAGACCCTATGCAGATCAAGACCTGCAAAATGTGGCTCAGAGTACAAGGGAGCAGTGCTTTATCTCCACAGAGAGTGACTCTCCAGTCTGACTGCACTGAACACTGCTCTCCCAGGCAGTATTAACTTAAATCTCTGTGCCTTCGACCTCATAAAAACAGGGGCTTATAAACAGCTCGAGCTGTGCTGTTGCGGGGAAGAGGAGCTGCACAGAGGACTGCAGCCGGGCAGCCTCTGCTCCCTGGATTGCCGAGGGCTGCCCTGCCCCAGCGTCCCCAGCTACCTTCCACCCAGGCAGAGGCAAGATGTACCTCTCTGAGATCACCCTCACGCCCTGTCCTCACCTTCAGCCCTCTTCCATGGTAGTTGCCACTCCATGCACATCAAAGGCTCCTGAGACACAAAAAAAATTTGTCTGGCTCACCCTGGATCTAGCTCTCCTCCAAGGGATGCTTGTCACCGCCATAGGTAGAGGATTCCCATGTGGCATGGACATCTGGCAGGAAATCCTGTGGTGGTGGGGCAAGCAACAGGGACCACATCTGGCAAGCCTGGTGACCTGGTAAGATACAGTGCTGCCCTAGACCCTGGTGATGGGGGAGGCAGTGCCATGGCACACAGCAGCAGGGTCACCTGCCTTTCAGCAGTGGACCCACGGACCAGGTTCTCCTGCCTAATGGTCTCTTTGAGCAGATACGGGGCTAAGTGCCCAGGATGATGTGGTGCAACACATGGTGATGGCTTTTCCCCCTTTGCACTCATCCTTGCCAGTCCTCGGGGTAATCTGTCTAAAGATCAAGTGGCTTTTTGGCATTGGGGAGAGTCTGTGATGCTGCAGTGTTGGCACATGACCCCCCCGCCGTTGGCAGCTGGTCCTTGCAGGAGGCCCTGGCGGGCCTGATGATAGCAGCTCTGGGGTATTTTTTTCTTCTACCTTCTATCCCAATAGGATGGTATTGCTATGGCTGAGGAGAGCTGAGGAAGGAAACTGTGGTGCATACAGGCCAAATCAAAACTCACAGCCTCAGACTGGAATTTTCCTGAAACTGCTTTTGGGACAGGGTTTTCATAAGAATCACAGAGTTACTGCGTTGAACCCCTCTTCTCCCCATCACCCAGCAGCAATTGGTACCAAAGAGAACCTGAGAGGGCAACTCCCGTGGAATTACTCCTGGTTTATGCTGAAGTAAGACTGGGTGATTTCTCCGCACAAGAATTACCACTGCATTGCATGAGATCTGAGTGGCTTCTGCAGGGATAGTTGAATCCTAACATAGTTCAAAAGGCGTCCAAAGTTAGAAATGTTGAGAGCAAACATAATTTGGAAACTATTCCATGCTGGAATCCTCTGCAGATGATTGCAGTCAAGAAAATCACTATCAGAAGGTAGCTGCGTGGGCAAAAATAATGTAACAAATGGTCTGGGCACTGTGGTTTTGCTTTCTCAAGAAAATGTTCCCCCGCACTGCAAATACAAAGGGAAGGAGCAAGGGAAGTATCTGGCTATTTAAATGAAAAATGACTTTTCTCTGCAATCACCTTCTGTCAATAAAATGCTTATTTTCTGACATGTCAATTAGGTGATTCAAAAGCCAGATGACCACTGCCTTCCATTTAGTACCGCTCAGCTGGGTTAAATGTCTTAAGTGTTTACCCTTTATGACCAGTGGCATGTATCTGTTCTTAGTCAAACTGTGCTATGTGTGACATGTTTGCCTGTAGGTTTTTCTCTTGAGGTAAAGTTAACCATTATTATCAGATTCTAAGAAAAACGGTAGATTAGGACAGTGGTTTCACTGACAGAAATGGGTACAGCTTGTTTTACAGTAATGTGTACAAGAAATATGAAACAGATGAGAAGAATTCACATAGAATTAACCAGCCTGTAATTTAAAGTGCTGTCATTAAATAGGATCATGTATCCATGCTTGGTACTTCAAAAGAAACCTCTGCTGTGTAAGACCAGTTATTAGTGAGGAACATTTTGTCTGGTATCTCAAACCAATTTAAAAGATCTGATTACACACACACACAAGCATGTGGAAATGAAACTACTTTTTTAAGAAGCTTTGGGACTTGATTTTGTTCACACAAAACTCTTGAGGGTTTAAGGAGGAATTATGAATGAGGAAAAACCACATAAGCTCTGGCTCTTGGTGAAGTCCTAGGAGGAAGGATGGTGATAATATTGATAAAACCTTTTACTGAGGCTTGTTCTGAGCACATGACACTATCTGCTTGTGTAAAAGAACGGACCAGGCTGTGGAGTGAGAAGGATTCACATAATAACTTTAATTTGACTAATTTAAAATGGCTTAAATCTTTAGAAAGGCATCTACTGTCCTCCACCAGGGAATGCAGCCCAAGATTTTTGGTGGGAAAAGGTAAAATGCTTTCTTTCTGACTTCTGACCAGAACTGAAAGTGAAACACCCATTTGGAAGAAATAAATAAATAAGCTGAGACAATGGAAGTCACTTTCCCAGACAAAAAAATAATCACAGGGAGGTCTTTATGAGTACTAGCAGGTCAGCAGGACTCACTTCACAGGCCCAGACAAGCCATCAGGATACAACCACTTTGGTGAAACATTCCTCGAGATGGACCCTGCTGGGCAGCACCGTGCTCAGACCTGGGGTGGGGGCTTACACCCCCACCTCCCTTTGGTAAGCAACACAAATCCAGTGAGTAATTAGCAGTTTGATAGGAACAGTGCCCCTAAAAAGCAAGAAACGTTTAGTGCTTCCACCTTCAATCTTGCTGCCCACGGGGTAACTGTCCCTGCCACTGCCAGCATGCCCCAAAACCCAGAGGAAAACCTGAGAGGTGAGTGCCAGTGTCATGGTGCTTGAACGTACTGCTGATTTCTCAGGGTATCAGCTGGGGACACGGCCATGCTAATCTGGGCAGCTCTGCAATTCCTCCAGCATCCCAGGGAAACATGAGAGGGACCCATCATAGGACTACAGGGTAACTCAGGATGGAGGGGACCTCAGGAGGTCTCTAGACCAAATTTTCCCTCAAAGCAGGGTCAACACTGAGGTCAGAACAGGTTCCTCAGGGCTTTATCCAGTCTGAGGCAGTTGAAAGCCTCCAGGAATGGAAACTGCACAGTTCTCACTCTGATCTTCAGTTCTCACCCCAAGTCTAATAAGGCTATGCTGAATGGCACACAGGTGATTGTAGCAGTCCAGAAGGGACCTTCAGAGCTGTAGGGATGTGATAGGACTCTGTAGGTGCACCTGCACTCTGCTATGATGTCCCCAGTGATCTGGTCCTTTCATTACTCCAGGTGATCACCCACTGGGTCAAGCCATGGTTCATCTTTGCACTGTGTCCTATGTCCCTTTCTGCAGAAACGAAGGCAGCATGTGTGCCTGGGTCTCAGCTGGACACTTCCAGCCGTCGCCGTTCAGAAACTCTTTGAGGTTCCTCAGTTTCAAGGAAGCAGTCTGGGTCTTGACACACAGCTGGCTCTGAGTGGCTGGAGCACAAAGATTTGCAGGCAGCCTCTCCTTCCTTCAGACGCTGCTGTAGTCTAACCACAACATGTCATGGAATCACAAAATAGCTGATGTTGAAAGGAACCTCTGGAGATTATCTAGTCCAACTCTGTGCTCAAAGCAGGGGCAGATATAGCAGGTTACTTAGGGCTGTGTCCACCTTGATTTTGAGTATCTTCAGGGATAGAGACTCCATAAACTCTCTGGGCAACCTGTGCCAGTGTTCAACCACCCTTACAGTAAATAAGTTCTTGTCTTATGTTTAAATGGAATTTCCTGTATTTCAGTTTGTGCCCATTACATATTACCATATTACCATTATATCATATTACACACTGAAATTCAATGCACAACTATACCCTTGTGTATGTTGTCAGAATAACAACCTTTGTCTCTCTGATCAACTTATATTTTATACCACAACACAGCATTTAATATTACACAGTTTCAGAGGAAGAAAATATATTTATTCATGCAACAACTTGCCCAGTAGCTTAAACAAAGTGAAAAAAAAAAACAAAACTTGAAGTTTTTATATTAACTTATGATCCACAATACAGATTTCTATACAATTTTACTAATTTTATGCAGCAATATAAACTATGATTCTTAATCTAGTTTGTGAAATTGCCACACTATTTTATACTGTCATGAGGAATAATACAGTTGGATATGACTGCTGAAGTTTGCTTTTGGCATTCTCCTGAAATGAGGAGACTAAAAATACAAATGGTAATCAACAGCTTTTTTCTATCATCTTCTGCATTATCATATTCTGTGCTGTATTCTTAGGCTTTGTGTCTCAAAATATATATCAAGAAGCACTTATAGGGAAGATAGATACACACGGACTCTCCTACAATCAAAGTACTCCTTGTCAGAAATCAGTATCCCTTCAGTAGAGAAAGTCTAGCCACGATATAGGGCTTGTTCTAAATGATGCAATGCTCTGCCAGATGAGAAAACTTAAGCAATACAGAAAAGCTCTGTTGTGTCCTGGCACTTTGTTGAGATTCCCCTCAAGCCTTCTATTCCCAAGGGTAAAGTCCCAGGTCTCTCAGCCTCACGTTGTATGACAAATGGTTCGGTTCCTTAAACACCTTAGTGACCTCGCTCCCATATGTCCATGTCTCTCTTATACTGGGGAGCCCCAGACCTGGGCACGCCACCTAGATGTGTCTCACCAGCGCTGAGCAGAAGGGAAGGATTAACTTCCTCAGCCTGTTGGCAACATGCTTCCTAATGCCACCCAGGAGGCTGTTGTCCTTTTTTTGTCACAAAGGTGCATTGCTAGCTCATGGTCAACTTGGTGGCCGCCCAGACCCTCAGGGGCTTGTCTGCAAAGATATTTTCCAGTGGGTCAACCCCTAGTGTGTCCTGGTGCATGGGGGTTATTCCATCCTGGGTGCAGGACTTTGCATTTCTCCTTCTTGAACTCGATGAGATGCTTGTTGGCCCAATTCTCAAACCTATCCAGATGACTCTAGATGTCAGCACAACCCTCTGGTTTACCAGCCACTCCTCCCAGTTTTGTATCATCTGAAAATTTTCTGTAGGTGCGCTCTGCCCCATCACCCAGGTCATTAATGAAAATATTTAACAGTGTGGGACCCAGTATCCATCCCGAGGTACTCCACTAGTGACTGGCCTCCAACTGGACTTCATGCTGCTGACCACAACCCTTTGAGCTCAACAGTTCAGCCAGTTTTCAATCACCACCATTTATCTAGCTCGTACTTCATCTGTTTGTCTATAAGGATGTTACAGGAGACAGTGTTGACAAACAGCAACTGTTGCTCTCCTTTTATCCACTGAGCCAGTCATCTACTCATAAAAGGCTATTGGGTCAGTCAGGCAGGGTTTCCCCTTTGTAAATCTGTGTTGATGACTCCAGGTCACCTTCTTCCTTCATATGTTTGGACATGGTTTCCAGGATAAGTTGCTCCATCACCCTCCCAGTGACTGAGGTGAGGGTGACTGGCCTGTGATTCCCCAGATCCTCTTTCTTGCCCTTCTTCAATATAGGAGCGACATTTGGTCTCTTCCGCTCTGCAGGAACTTCCCCTGTATGCCGTGGCCTTTCAAAGGTAATTGAGAATGGCCTTGCAAAGACATCAGCCAGCTCTCTTACCAGACACAGATGCATCCCATCAGATCCCATAGCCCTGTGTATGTTCAGTTTCTTAAAGTGTTGCTTAACTTGATTGTCCTTCACAGAGGGCAAGTCTTCCTTGCTCCAGACTTTCCTAATGGTCTCAGGAACCTGGGATTCCTGAAGACTGGTCTTACCTGTAAAGACTAAGGTGAAGAAAGCATTGAGCACCCCAGCTTTCTCCACATTCATTGTCACAAGGTCCCCTACCCCATTCAGCACTGAGCCCACCTTTTCCCTAGTCTTCCTTTTGCTGTTGATATGCCTGTAGAAGCCCTTCTTGCTGCCCATTACATCCCTCACCAGATCCAACTGTTGATGGGCTTTGGCTTTCCTAATCCATTTAATGAAACATTTACCACCACAGTGGAAGAAATTTCCTCCTTCCTTTCACTGAGACCAAGCAGATTTATGGGTTTAAAAATGCTAATAAGGTTATGCCTGTAGTACTGTGTACTGTGTGAGAAACTCCCTAATCCCTCTAATGACAACACTATCATTAACTGTATTTTCCCATTATAATTTATTGTACCGACAAGTCTCTCAGAAATCTGATTTTCCATACCTTACACCTGAACTCAGTACCCTTTTGAATGCTGCAAGTGTGTTCTCTTGCTGCTGAGCTCTCTTTGAAGAGTTTACGTAGACTGGGAAAAATTCATGTGAGCCCATACCACTTTCAGACTGGCCATTAAAGTCTAAGGCTGTTTGAGGAGGGGACTGAAAAAATTTGAAACCCAGGGGACTGAGGCTGGGTTTTGCTACCCAGATTCTTAAATGAGACAGATCACTTCACTGCCTTGCTTTCACAGCCTTTCTGAATAAAGTATAAATCAAACCCGCATCCTTACATATTACAGAATATTTTAGCCCTGGCTTCAGTGGGAAAAGAACAGGGGGTCCCGTGTAACTACCTTATCCATATTAGCATTCAGAATAACACATGTCTGAATCTCATCTGAAGCATGCCTGAAAAGCTCCTAGAACTTCCCCCATGAAAACTCTGGTGTAGTTCTTCCAGTATGGGCTGGCTCAGAAATGAAGCAAACAGGGCTCTTCTTATAATTAAGATTACCAATATGGGAGAGTGATATGGCACTAATACTCTAAAATATTTTTGTCCCACAACAAATTAGTGCCAGACCATGGGCACTTCAGACCCTGGGCCTGCACAAGAGCCATCAAGAGTTATGGACAGAGAGTTCAGAGTAGAGTTTGGTTCATGTTAGGCCATGTGTAACACTCAGAGGGCAACTTTGGCCATGCTGTCTGCACAAAGTACAGAATTAGACGAGAGGGACCCTTGATATCAGTTATTGAGTGTTTCTTAGGTCCTTGGAGAGCTAAGGGAAAAGTGAGCTCCAGAAGCATTCATGGACTGGAGGTGACAATGAAGTTTTTGGGATCCCACCACTCTGGAATGGGAATGAATCTGGGACTGAATCTGTAGCTAAAACTACAGAAACAAGTAGCATGGCTTGGGGACCTGGTTCTGCTTCTGAGGTCAGCCCATGTGGGTGGCTTACATCTGTACAGATATATGCTTTTTCACTGAAACAGGGTAGCACAGGCCAAAACTGAACTAGGAAGAATGGTAACAACTGAAGACTGCAGATAACTAAACAGCATGGCTCATAGTCAAGTTTCTGGCTTCTTTTATTAATATAGTTTAAATTTTGGGATTGTTGTGGTTTAACCCTGGTAAGCAGCTAAGCACCACACAGCCGCTTGCTCACTCCCCCCCACAGTGGGATGGGGGGAAGAAGGGTAAAAGTGAGAAAACTCATGGGTTGAGATAAAGACAGTTTAATAATCAAAAAAAATGGAGGAAGAAAACCAACAGAGAGAGAGAGGGGAAAAAACCAAATGCCAAACCCGAGAAAAACAAGTGATGCAAAAGAAAGCAATTTCTCACCACCGACAGATGCCCAGCCAGTCCCCAAGCAACAGCAGCCCCTGCCAACCACCACCCTCCCAGTTTTATTGCTAAGCATGTGTCATATGGTATGGGATGTCCCTTTGGTCAGCTGGGGTCAGCTGTCCCAGCTGTGTCCCCTCCCAGCTTCTTGTGGACCCCCAGCCTACTCTCTGGCAGGGCAGTGTGAGAAACAAGAAACACCTTGATGCTGTGCAAGCACTTCTCAGCAATAACTAAAACATCCCTGTGTTATCACCACTGTTTTCATCACAAATCCAAAACAGCCCCATACAAGCTATTATGAAGAAAATTAATTCTATTGTAACCAAACCCAGTATGGGGATCCTGGCCTGTCCATCACTAGCATGGTCTTGTTCCTGTGAGAGAACCAAGGCACTCTGGACTAGTCAAGAGAGAAGAGTATATATGCTTACAGTCTTCAAATCATATTTTTTAACTTAACAAAGATGTGGGGGTTGCCAGTGAAAGGTTTTTCTTTGTGTCCAAAACTGTTCCATGTGTAAAAGGTTTTCCTGGACATAAACTGGTAGTGGGACTTTTCAGCTGCTGGCTTTGAAATGAGTCCTGAACCTGCAGACATTGCTCTTCAAGATATTCTCCCTGTCCACGTCTTGGAGAAATGCCTGAGTAAATGGGCTGAGCACAGGGGAACTTGGTGTCTTCCCCACCAGCTTCAGAGCTTTCTCTCAGTAGATACACAACCATAGCACAGCTTCAGTTCTTCCATTTGTATGGGGGCTTTTTGCCAGCAGATACGCATACGTGCACCCTGTACACCCAATTGCCCTTGGCCAGTCACCGTCCCTCAGTCCACACCTGAGTCGCTGCACAGGGCTCCATTGTTGGAAGAAGATGCGCACTCTTGCACCCCCAAAGGGATTTTAGCAGCTTACTCCCAGTTAAACCAGTGCTTTAAAGAGCAGAAAGATGGAAAGTGATTTATGAGGTTTTCTCTAGTTGTACCTCATTCCCTAAATCTCCTCCATGCTAGCCAGGAAGGCTCAGACCCTCAGGACCAAATGGATGCCATTTTCCCATTGTTTTCCTTCAAAGTCGGGCTGTGGAATATGGTGCCTCAGCAGAGGATAAACAGTGAAGCTGTCCCATTTGAAGAATTTATTTTTAAAAACCACTGTTGCCAATTAGTACCCAAAATGAGTATTAGGGAAGAATGAAAGGGTAGGTTTTCATGTTCATAGAAAGTTTAAAGCTAACAGCTAGGAAAATCAAATGAATATAGGCATCTGGAGGGAGGGGAAATTATGTTTCTATTGTGCAATGTTAATGCCTTAAAATGTTTAAAACAACAGGGCTGGGGACGTGAGACTTCATTTAATTAACATGCTCGGAAACCTTATTATCAAGTTGAATGTGAATTCTTCTTGATATTTTACTTGCTCCGTTGCCTGAGGCTGGCTACAGGAGGCCTTATCCCTATTTTCCTGTAAAAACTACTTCCACATTCCACATCCCAATTACTCTGAAGGGCATACCCAAGCTCCCAATAAAATCATGCTTGGAGTCTTTGCTGACTTCTAAGTGCTATTCTACATGTGTTTCTGATCACAAAATCAGATTTCTGAATGTCAAAATTATACTCTGAGTGGAGACTGAATAATAGTTTAAGCCTTTTTATTTGTGTACAAAGACGAAAATGAAAATATGAAGCACCTGAAAACTCTCTAAATTGCTTGCTTTATTTCCACTTGAAGTGGTGTACTGACACCTGTTGTATTGCAGTTCATTTACACTTCTTCATGTTGTGAACACTGAGGGGGCAAGGACTGCTCCGACTTGCCTAGCACAACAGCTCTGCCACATCGGCGGGGACGACCCGCTACTGCCTTCCTTCAAAAAAGTCATTAAACCAAGAATAATTCAGAATGGCAGGTTTTGGTTTCACTGGTACGGCATTTGCATGGTGGAGGTAGGCAACCCGTGCCTCTCCTGTTAGCACCCATGGCCCTTGAGGAGAGAGTATTGGCTGTGGAGGGCAGCCTGGCTGGGTTTTGGCAAGGGGACAAGAGGAGTGGGTAAGCTGGAAGCTTTTAGCCAGGTCTTCTGTTATTGGAAAGGCAGATAACAGTGAGAGGACAGGACAGGGACATGATGGCCCATTTCATGCCCTCCCTCGTGGAGGCCGATGGTGGCCCCAGCTGGTGCGGCTGTGCCAGGGCTGCAAACATGGTTCCCTGCCTGCACATGGGGATGCGATAGTTTGGTCTCCTCCGCACTTGCATGCGCTCAGCCACAGTGCAGGAGAGGCTGGGGAAGCAGCAGCACTTGCTTGCTGTATGGGCTTGCCTGGAGATTAGCCATGGACGCTGATGGGAGCAGGGGAGGAACCACAGCTCCTTCCCTCTGCTGCCACAGCCATCTACTGCTCCTTGCACAGGCTGTGTCTCCAGATGCAATATTGTCTATAAAATGGACATTGGCAGGATTTTCAGAAGCACCATTCAGTTTTGTTACACAAGGGGCTCACTCACCGATTCAATGTGTTTCCTCCTGTGTTTTCTGTTTAAATACCATCCTCCCCAGCCCATTTCATCAATGTTGATAATAGCCAACGATTTACTACATGATATTCCCCTCTCAAGCTACATTGCTTTTCTTCTGTCAGATGCTCATTGTAAATTCTCATAATGTAAAACAGCTCATTGGAGCGGGGCTCCGCATTTTCTCCTGTTTCTGGTAACTTGTGAGCAGTTGTCACTTCACATCCAGGAGAACTCCAGGGAAAGATGACAGATTCCACAGGCTGCGCATTTCAGAGCCAGAGGAAATGGATACTAAACACAATGTCATTTAGATTTAAAATAATAGCTCTTAAGTGTTCACTGTTGTTTGTAATAAATACAATATATATAAACTTTAGCTTGTGGCTGAAATCTAAACTATCCGTTTTAAATGAATGATAACATAAAACATGTCATAATTCCTGGTCCATTAGTATTGATGAGGCACAAATTAACATTCCACAACCTGGTTTGAGTGAACCATGTGTAGTTGTGGAAAGGTGAAAACGTGACCGCCAAATGTATGACTCCTTTAGCCCTTGGCCCACTGCAGTTTAATAACAGGACTTTCTTCTAGTCATCCCTTGCTTTAACGTTATCCTTGGGACTGATTATCTCTGGATCTGAAGATATTTTTGTTTCTTTATAATGCAAGGTGAATAACCTTGACTAGGCTTTGTGAGGCTCTTATCTACGGATCAGAATGACTAAAAGCCTCACTCCACTTCTGTGCTTCACTTCCCTTCCGGGTGGAGAAACTAAGCCCTCTTTATCCAGCCCTATACTGCACAGTCTGGCAGGAATCTGTTTGCTTGGGGCCTGCTGCCTTCATCAGTAAAAGCCAGTGGGTTTGCCTAAATCTGAAGCTCATCACAAGGTGATCTGTCCAAATGGCTCTGAGAAAAAAACATCAAAAGAAGCCGAATGCCATATCCAGAAGCAATTGACAGGTAGGGTCATCACATACAAGCTTTTGCCAAGGAAAAACTATTAAAGCGGTGAATGCTTGAATTGTGAAGAGATTTGTATCACCGGGGTCTGACATAATAACATCAGAATTCACTTACAGCATGACCATGCTCTAGAAAGTAATCTTCAATGCAATTTAATGTAGAAAAAAATGGGGAAAAAAGAAGAAAAAGGGGAAAAAGGAGGGGGAGAGAAGTGGCCAAAAGACCTCAGCTTTTGGTCTTCAAAGCCAGATGGAGTCTGCATCCACACTCATGTACATTTGAAAGCCTCTGATGCATTTGATTTTTGCAGTGACAGCCAGTCAGATGTCAGAGATGGGGATTTTTGATCTCCTTGTAATAAGCTTGTGGCTATTACATTAATTTCTCCTTACTACCTGACCTGGTTTTGCGTTCCTCATCACACTGTCTGCGGTAGCAACCACAGTGATTTAGACTGTTTTCAAATACAGCAGAGGGAAGTGAATCTAGAGTTTAGTGTACAGAAGGACATGAAGGCAAAGGTCAGATGGGGGAAACAACAAAGAAGCTTTTCTTCTTAAAACCGCCTTAATTTGATTAAATTTGGCAGTTATTTTTCTGGCAAATGCCACAGACAAACAAGCCAACTTTAAAAGACATATGATACACAAACTGTGAGAGTATATGTGTATATGTATATGTATATATATAAAATCACACACATATATATGCGTAATCACAGACATCTGCTTCCAGGTTTAAAGAAAACAGCATCCTTTTCTTTACACAATATGTAATTAAAGCAAGGAGCTTGTTTCCATAAGATGCTACAGTGGCCAGAAGTACCAATGGGTTCAACAATTGCTAGAAGAGTAAGAGGCAGAAAAGTTAATCAAGGATTTTTGACAGTAAAGGTACAATTTCCAGTTTAGGTGGTCTCTGAGCCACAGTCTGAGAGCAACTAAAAGGTTTTAACAGGGGAATTATGATTGTATCCTTTCTTGTTGCTATAGCCTTGCCCCGGCAATTGCCCACTTTGGGATGGGGACCAGTTATATTTCTCTGCTGGGGAAGCAAGGATGTGCCCATGACTTTATTGTCACTTGGCTTACCTGACAGCAGGATGCAATGAAGATCCAGATGCTGCATCAGTCAGGAAGCTATGTGAGGCTGTGTAAAGAAATGTGATACAGCTGTGCTGCCTTTTAAAATTCAGATCTGATGCCAAGGCTGCAATTACAGGACCTAGCTCAGCTGCCCCAGTGGCTCTCTGGGACAAGATAGATTACGCATGGCATTTTGCTCCCATCAGAGATCTTGTGCCATCAATGTTAACTAGTCTCTGTGCATGGACCAGCTGACTGAGGGAAGGACTTTACAGATTGAAAATGCTGTTGAAGATCTGCTGGACTCTGTGGTCTTGACTGTCTGTCTTCCAGAAAACTCAGCCTAGCTGTGTTGGAATCTTCACTCTAGCGAGGACTTCAAGATGTGGTTCAGCTGAAACAGCCACTTCAGGTTATTTTCACCCCTCTTCAAAACATGGGGGGAGGGCAAGGACTTGCCAACTCAAAGACGACCAAAACATATAAAGAAAACTGTATTTTCAAATGATTCAAAGGCAAACAAGAGAGAATAAAAAGGAGAAATGCAATAGTTAAAAATATCTTGAGAGTGTCCCTGCAAGAGCTAGTGGTTCTCACAGATACTAGGGCTCTGTGGGTTTGAACTAGAAATCAACATAAGATGAATATGAAATGGCAACTTACACTACAACTGGCTCGAATTAGGAAGAGATTCCCTGAAATCCTGTATATCTAAAATATTTTGGATATCTAGCTAGATAGCCATTCCCCAGGACCACTATTTTGCAGGTTTATGAGATACTGGGAATGTCTAAGGGAAAATATCAGCCCTTTGTGGGAAAAGACCAGCAGCTTTTAATTTCACTCACCGTCTGCAGCACATTCCATTCTGTCTTGTGAAACTGAAAACAAATTTGGCAGCAGGCAGTCATCTGATTTTCATGTAATTCAATAATTTATCATGAAAAATATTCATTTATAAACAATTACTTGTTTTGGAATGATAGCAGCTGTCATTTTGGAGTCTGTAGTTCCCCCCACTGGGATATTTTTCTGAGTTTATCCATCATTAAATCATGCAGTGTTCAATGTGTTTGGAATCTGGGCTGAATGCATTTTACAATGTGTTTATGTTTTGTTATGTGCATAATATCATTTTTGCTTTACAGACATGAAATCCAATATTGCCAGATGTAGAAATCTCTCTTTTCTGAGCAGCTCCCCTCGATACGACTCTTTGGCTTTCGGGAGGAATTCCCCGATACAAAATCAATATCCAAAATATCGCCATTTCTGTGTCGCAGTCATGACTGTGTAACTACCCAAGTCACATACATGATGAACAGGTCCAGCTAGAGTCCTCCCAGCCTTGACCAAAAGGCTCATGTAAGCATTGCCTTTTGGATTTAGCTGAAAGCACGCAAGCATTTTCTTTCATTGCTGTCATTCTATCACAGGGTGAAAACCAGACAAAACCAATCTAGCAGAGAAGACTTACATGAGCTATTGACCTTAGGCACTGATGAGCCTGCTGTTACCAGCATAACTAGGAGCATTTGTGTGCATAGGAACCAGAGAGTCAGGTGTTCTTGAGAGAAGGAAATCAACAGCATTGCCTTTACACTGGTGTCTTTTAAGAAATAACTCCACAATCTCACAGATATGCTGTGAGAATGTAATAAAAATCCATGAGCTTCTCAACAATAAGTGCATTGGTTGGCAAAGGATTAAACAGAAAATGGAGTTAGGCTATTGTGGGGCTTTATAAAATCTAAAGACACACAGAAAGAGCCCTCTTGAAGAGGTAATTTTCCTATCTCCTTGGTTATTTTACCTTAGAAAGGGCTGTGGGGTGTCAGCTGAGTCTGCTGTAGCAGATCTGGGGACACCTTGGCATGCTCAGGAGTTCTTCCAAAAATGTGCACTGCTTTCTGGAGTTTAAACACCAATATCAATTTTACAATTCATTCATTAGAAACTGGAATGAAAAACACTCTTTAAAAAACATTTAAAATATGAGTAGTTTGAATAACAAACTTTTCTGTTCTCAGTTGTTCAGGTTTGTTTCTTGTGGCTTCACGTGTGCTCACCTCTCTGAATGCTTTGTATTTCTCTGGGCTCACTGAGAAAATAAAGATTAGAAATAAAAGATTAGGAAAAAAGTAAAGATTAGAGGAGCTGTCCTTTGAAAAGATTGTTGAAAACTTCAGGTACAAGCTGTTGTTATGGAAATTTAGCAATTTTACTATTAAAACACAGATACTGTTGTGGAAGTGCATATGAAGCAGTGAAACAAAGACAAGAACAAGTTTTTAACATGTTGGGAAGATGGACAATAAAAAGGGTCTGTGCTATGGAGGCCCACCCCATTTCTGTTCAGCAGAACACTTAAGCATGCTTAACTTTAAGCATGTGCTTAAGTCCCATTGTATGAATTGGCCCAGAGCCAGACATGCACTCAAGCATCCCTCTGAACAGAGCAAACAAGCATATATTTAACCACTTTGCCAAACTGGGCTGATACAATTTATCAGATTCACTAATGCCCTGGAAAAAGGGGAAACGTGAAAGGGTATACTTGGCAACTGACAGTTGTTGTATATAGGTTGGCTAATATTTGGGGAGAACCCGCAATGCTCAGTCATTGGTCAATTCACTGGGAGATGAAACTCAAGGCAGACAGAGGCAGAACGACACACACTGGAGGCAAATACCTTAAACCTTTCAGACCTGTGACAAGGTCCTAAATCAAGTGCAATCACTCAAAAAAAAAATCCTAGCACAATTGTGGACAGTTCAGTGAACCTCTGTTTAGCAGGCATGTGGGGAGTCCAAACAAAACATTAGGATGCAGAAGGAAAGTAATAGTAAATAATGCTGAAGTATTAGAACATAACTGAACCAAGAGTGTAGGATTTCACATTCACTTCTGGTAACCCCTTCTTCTGCCAGGTGGCTGACGTAGTCAAAAGTAATAATGAAGACAGAAGGAATAGAGAGATTTTAAAGTTTTGTGGCTATCTGGTTATTAGAGAGAGAATAAAATGGGACCTGCTAGAGAGGTAGATGATGATGGGGAAAAAAAAAAAAGTCAGGTACCCCTATCTAACTTTTTTGTCACTGAGCAAAACAGAAAGGGGTTCTCTGGGAAACTTGCCAAAAGTTAAATCAATAGTTGTGCACTACCACATTATATTGAAAAGCAAGCCAGCTAAATCTTTGCTTTTTAATTCTGTGCATCCTTAACCTTTAGATCTCATTGCCACAAGGCCACAAAATTAGTGGGATTTGAAAAAAATGAAAGATTGCACATCGATACAGATACTTGGCATAACTCCAACTGCTTAATACTGGATTTACTCCTGTGCTAGAAACATCAAGCTTCATATTTCTGTGCATATCCCAGTTGCTGACTGAGAAGGAAAAAAGACTCTTTTCCTTGGAATAGAGTTGTTGTTAGGGTTTTTTTTTCCATGCTCACTAATTGCAGTCCTATGTATCTGTCTATGAGAATCTGCTAACCAGAGGCTGCATAACGACCTGCATAACAAAATGCTGGATTGTTCAAATCCAGCAATTACTGTGTGCCTTCCTTCCTCCATGGAGAAAACTTCCAAGTAAAAATACTAGGTGGGAAAAATAACCGTACTGGGTGACATCCTCTGAAGACAGCCATTTGTTGGCCTGTTTGTTTAACTGTTCCCTCCCTACATCAAAAAGCAGCCATGAGCCTTGGAAAAATGCCTAAACCCCAAAAGCACTGGAACAAAGAGACTGACCTTCCTCCACATTGCCCCTCTTGTGGTGACATGTTCAACAGCCCAGCTGAAGTGCCTCTACACCAGTGCACACAGCATGGGCAACAAACAGGAGGAGCTGGAAGCCACCACACTGCTAGAAAGCTACAACCTCGTTGCTGTTACTGAAACTTGGTGGGATGAATCCCCTGACTGGGGTCTGGCTATTGATGGCTACAGGCTGTTCAGAAGGGACAGACAAAGGAGGGGCAGAGGTGTCACCCTCTACATCAAGAAATGGATAGAGTCTGAAGAGCTGTCTCTGAAGAATAGCCACGAAGAAGTTGAAGGCTTATGGGTAAGAATTAGAGACCAAGACAACAAAGGGAACCTTGTGGTTGGTGTCTACTACAGGCCTCCTGATCAATAGGAGCCTATTGGCAAAGCCTTCTTACTCCAGCTACAGCAGGCATCACGGTCCCAGGCTCTCCTCCTGCTGGGGGACTTTGATCACCCCAACATCTGCTGGAAAAGTAGCATGGCAAGCTGTAGGCAATCCAGAAGACACCTGGAGTGCATTGAGGATAAATTCTTAAACCAGATAATAGACAGCCCTACCAGAGGGGATGCAATACCTGGACCTGTTGGTCATCAACGCAAGTGAGCTAATCGATGATGTCAAGATTGGAGGCAGACTGGGCTGCAGTGATCATGCACTGGTGCAGTTCACAGTCCTGAGTGATATGGATCAGGTGAAGAGTAAAGTCAGGTCCATGAATTTTAGGAAATCAAACTTCCAGCTGTTCAAGCAGTTAGTCAGCAGGACCCCCTGGGAAACTGCCCTCAGGGACAAAGGAGCAGAACAGAGCTGGCAGATCTTTAAGGACACTTTCCACCGAGCGCAAGAGCTCTCAATCCCCAGGTATAAAGAAATCAGGAAAGGAAGGCAGGAGACCAGCATGGATGAGTCAAGACCTGCTGGTCAAACTAAAGGGCAAGAAGGAAATGCACAGGCAGTGGAAGCAGGGACAGGTATCCCGGAGAGAGTATAGGGATGCTGCATGATTGTGTAGGGATGGGGTCAGGAAGGTCAAGGTGCAGCTGGAGCTAAACTTGGCAAGGGACGCAGAGATTAATAAGGTCTTCTGTATGTATGTCAGCCAGAAAAGGAAGGTCAAAGAAAGTGTACCCCCTGTGATGAACATGACTGGCAAACGTAACAGTCTTCACTGGCAATCTCTCTTCCCACACCTCTCGAGTGGATGGACCTCAAGGCAGGGACTTTGGGAGCAAAGTCCCTCCCACTGTAAGAGAAGATCAGGTTTGAGACCACCCAAGGAGCCTGAACATACCTAAGTGTGTGGGACCTGACGAGATGCATCCCAGAGTCCTGAGGCAATTGGCTCAGTTACCAAGCCACTCTCCATGATATTTGAAAAGAAATGGCCGTCAGGTGAAGTCCCTGGAGACTGGAAAAAGGAAAACATTGCACCCATTCTTAAAAAGGACCAAAAGGAGGACCCTGGGAACTACCAGTGTGTCAGCCTCACCTCCGTGCCTGGGAAGATCATGGAACAGATCCTCCTAAAAGCTATGCTAAGGCACATGGAGGCCAGGGAGGTCATACAAGACAGCCAGCATGGCTTCACCAAGGGGAAGTCTTGCCTGACCAACCTAGTGGCCTTCTGTGATGGAGTGACTACATCACTGAACAAGGGAAGAGCTACAGATGTCGTTTATCTGGACTTCTGTAAGGCCTTTGACACGGTCCCCCACAACATCTTTGCCTCTAAATTGGAGAAATATAGATTTCATGGATGGACTCTTCAGTGGATGAGGAATTGGTTGGATGGTTGCATCCAGAGGGCAGTGGTCAACGGCTCAATGTCCAAATGGAGATCAGTTACAAGTGGTGTCCCTCAGAGGTCCGTATTGGGACCAGTACTGTTTAATATCTTCATCAATGACATAGTGGGATTGAGTGCGCCCACATCAAGCTTGCAGAGGACACCAAGCTGAGTGGTGCAGTTGATACACTTGAGGGATGGGATGCCATCAAGAGGCACCTTGGCAGGCTTGAGAAGTAGGACCATGTGAATCTCATGAGGTTCAACAAGGCCAAGTGCAAGGTCCTGTACCTGGGCCAAGACAATCCCCAGTATCATAGAGATTGGGGGATGAATAGATTGAGAGCAGCCCTGCAGGGAAGGACTTGGGGGTGCTGGTGGATGAAAAACTAGACATGAGCTAGCAACATGCACTTGCAGCCCAGAAAGCCAACCATACCCTGGGCTGCATCAAAAGAAGCATGGCCAGCAGGTCAAGGGAGGTGATTCTGCTCCTCTACTCAGCTCTGGTGAGACCCCACCTGGAGTCCTGCATCCAGCTCTGGGGTCCTCAGCACAAGAAAGACATGGACCTGTTGGAGTGGGTCCAGAGGAGGGCCACAAAAATGATCAGAGGGATGGAACATCTCTCCTATGAGGAAAGGCTGAGTTGGGGTTGTTCAGCCTGGAGAAGAGAAGGCTCCAGGGAGACATTATTGCAGCCTTTCAATACTTAAAGGGGGTTTATAAGAAAGATGGGAAAAACCTTTTAGCAGGGCCTCATGTGATAGGACAGGGGGTAATGGTTTTAAATTAAAAGAGGGTAGATTCAGACTAGGTATAAAGAAGAAATTTTTTACGATGAGGGTGGTGAAAGACTGGAACAGGTTGCCCAGAGAGGTGGGAGATGCCCCATCTCTGGAAACATTCCAGGTGAGTTTGGATGGAGCTCTGAGCAACGTGATCTAGTTGAAGACATACCTGCTCATTGCAAGGGGGGGGTTGGACTAGATGACCTTTAAAGATCCCTCCCAACTCAAACTATTCTATGATTCTATGATTCTCTTCACCTCTCTTATGCTGGCTCAGAAAAGATGTCTCTGTCCTCAGACCTGCATGAAGCACAGGCAAAATTAGAGCTCTGCAAAAATAGCTGGTATTTGGGTCTGGGCTCTCTGCTGTCCTGGCTTTATTGAAGCAACAGTGGTGAAGAGGGGCACCCAGTAATACCTGACCTGCACAGAGTACCTTCTACCTCTGATGTGATTTCCAAACCCTACACCACTGATCTGCAGGGCAGGTCTGAAGGCTACACTTGCGTTAGAGTCGCTGCTGTACAAATGGATGAACAGCAAGGTTAAGTGGCGTGCCTGAGGCCTTGGTGGGGGGCACTGTCAGAGCCAGGGGTAGTACAGGGGAATCCCCACTCCAACAGCCAGAAGAAAACACCAGCACTACGAGACTGGCCAGGTTTTTCTTAAGACTTATAGGATATTCATAACTACCTTTTGACATTCAGTGTGCCTGCAAGTGTCAGCTTGGAAATTTATGAAAGAAAATAAAAGAAAAACAAGCTTCTGGAGGAATGTGATGCATTTGAAACCTGATAAGTGGCTGCTGGTGTTGCTAAGAATTACTGTTTTTAACAAAGGATTTCTGGCAACCCCTCTCCTCTCCATCACATGCAGCAATCCAACTGCAGAGCAGAGCTGCAGAGCCTGATTAATGCTGAGCTGGTTTCCTCTCGTATGCAACCATCCTGTGTTTTTCAGAAGATGTTTTAAATGGTTTGGTCAACCTGATTCAAATGTGTGTGTGGGAAAACCCTATGAAAAGTAATAATTTTAGGGTGATGCAGAATTATAAACTGGTCAATGCTGTCTTTATGCAAAATGTAGCCTTTCTTTACAGTGCTGGATCAAATGAAATTACTAAAGTTTTTCAGCCTGCAGTAGAGGACTTGCAAAGGCTACACAGCAAGATGCTGCTGGGTGGATTGGTAAAGGCTGAACATGTACATCACAGCCTCTTCAGTATACTAGGGAAAAGCAAGCTAACCCCTTATTCTGTTGCAGTAGTACAGCCTAGTCCCCGTTCCTGCTCTTACATCTACCCCCGTATAGCTGTGGTTTTGGTCATAATTTGCTCTCTCCTCAGAGTGGTGGGGAGAAGGGAGCACAGAGCTCTTCTTGCTGGGCTGCCAAAAGCAGGGATTTCTTTCTGGCCTGTGTCCTGCTTTTGGTGGAACAAACCTGAAGGACGTTTTCTAAAGTTTCTCCCTTTCATGTGTTTTCTCACTGGAGTTTATGTTGTCTGCTGCTGTAGAAACCACGTTGTAGAGACAAAAGTGGAGGATGACCCCACATATGCATATGGGAGAAGCAGAGCATCTTTCAGGCTAGAAGGAGCCCAAAAGATCTCTGAGCTTAGCAAGACATCTCCTTACTCTTTGCTGGCCTGGTTAGCTAAGTCTGGCTTATACTTTTAGAATTTCTTTTTTACATGGGACTGGCAACGTTCAAAATGTACTACAAACCTCTGATACTTACCTGTGCTTGCTTTTCTTCCTTACAACCCTTGTATGCCAGATTTAAGACTCCCGTGTCTCTCCCCATGCATTCCTGTCTCCCCTGAGAGCCATACCCTGCCTCTGCCCCCAGCTGCTGCAGCATGGTACAGCATAGAGCATCATCTGTCCTACAGCCCAGTGTCCACCCAGGCTCTCTCGTTCACCTTTAGTGGCTCCTCAGAGATGGCAATTTGTGTTCACGTGTGGTGGTTGGACATGCTGATTTCACCGGGGCTTGTTCCCCGCAGTGTGAATCTCTGACAAACGCTGTGTTCACTGCAATGAAAAGATACCAAATCTTTCAAAGTGAAAATAAATTAGCCTGCAACTGCTAGGCAAAACAGGCTTGATAAATGGAAGTTTTAGTCAGCGATGTTTAAAGTGAAATCTGTAAAGTGTGCATAATGATGGATGAGGCCAGAGTTTTTTATTAAATACAATAGCCTAAAGAAACGTAGGGCACTGTTATAAATGAAGTGAATGCTAGTTTAACTAAAACAACTCTTGTTTAGAGAAAAATGTTGGGATTTATTATCCTATTAGTTGCTTTTTTTCTCCCCTTTTTTTGTAAGGAGCGGCTCTCAGGGTGTCCCGGGCAGAAAGTCAAATTCTCCATTTACCCAAGATGTTTAAAAAACATCCTCTTGAAAGTCGAAACTACTGAGTTTTTGATGGGACAACATAAATATATTTGAACAGTTGTCAGTACAAACTAGGCATCTTGAAAGGTGTAGTACATCTCCACTGGACATAATATTATTAATGTCTTTGAAACAATTCAGCATTTATTTTTAAATAGCAAAGAGGTTTGATTTGCTTCCAAAAGGAGCTGTAATCCAAAAGTGTCTCCTATTATAATATTTTAAATGACTGGATGTACAGAAAGACAAACGCAGCATTTTTTGAGGCTCAGCTGACTGAAAATTAGTTTGGAAATGTCTGCTGGAAACCAGTTTGTGTTGTGTTGCTGTTCAGGCATCAGCTTCATTCCTCTACCTCATTCTTAGATTAAGGATATTGGGTTTTATTGGCCCCAAAGCCAAATACCAGTCCAGCATGGAGGATGGGTTACAATGTGTGCTGTGGGAGTGCAGGCTCTGATCTGCCCTCTTACCCTTACGTAAGGTACCTTAGGTACCCCTGAAATGTCCCAGGGACCCTGCTGAAGATTGCCTCTGACGCTCCGTGCCCTCCTGGACCTGCTCTCACCCTGAAAGGAATCAGTCGGGGAGGAGAAGGGGAGGACTAATGTCTGAAGCGTGGAAGTCTTCAGCTACCTCCCACTTTTCAGATGGTATTTTGGGAAACAGGATGGACTGGGGCAAGCTAACCTAGGTTGGATCATGGTCTCTGCTTTTCTCATTTATCTTCCCATCCTGTCTTCCCTCCCAGTCTGATATGAAGAACTGGTATTGAAATAATCTGCTTTGATGAATTTTCCCAGTATGACCCAAAACTTCAGAGTTCATTGCTACACAACACTGGATCCTGCTGCACATTTTGAACAGCTGAGTGTCAGCTGGTTAAAACAGTGTCAGATGGTTAAAAATGGTCTTGGGTTCTGTGTCAAACTATTGCCAGTCTGCCTTCACCATAGCAAGCGCTGTGAACTATTTCTTACTAATGCTATAGAAAAAGAAAGGAAAACAATTTAAAAATTCACATGCAAATGACTAAATAAGGCTTGCAATGGAAGAACTGTTCCTTGTCCTTTTAGCCCTAAAGTATGTCCGGGAAAACTCCTGGCTTGAGAGTAATTTAGATGGCTTTTGAAAGGACAATTCTGAGAGAAAAGAAAAGAAATGTTAGCTGTCAAGAGTGGAACCTAGTTTTTTGATTCACTCTTATTTCCTTGAAGACATAAAAAGTCCCCCAAAATCAACCAAAAGGAGAAGGAGAAGAGCAGCAAGATAAAAATTCAGTTTCTGCTTCTGGTGCTGCTTTTTCTTGCAGCCTTATGGCAGATGAAGTTCTCAGCATAGATGGTCTTATTGGTAAACCTGAGCCTGGGGAGAAGCTTACGTACCAAGAGTCGCTTGGGGGCTGCTGAAGCACGTGGGTGGCAATGGGTGAGGATCAGGCCAGTGAAAATCTCCGTGTTTCAGAGGACTGGGGAGCTGACAGGGCTCAGGGTCCTGCCTCTTGTGCACACTTGTGCTCCCAGAGGCAATGAGTGATCAACGGCGGGTGTCAGCTTTCAGCCATTAACACTATCTAATCAAACACCTTGTTGTTGCTTTAAATGTAAAGCTTCTCCTTAACAGTGATGCTTATCCGCAAAAACTGTATGTATCACACCTGACTTCTGTTCCCCAAGATAAATTAGGCCATGTCTAACTGGTGGACCAGGTAGATCCTGGCTCTGTCCCACCCCTGTATCAGTCCGAGACTGGATGTGCCTCAGCTTCAGGATGCAGAAACAAAATGGGGCAGTGGCACGACTAGCCAGGTGGCACATCTGGACCCTGCTGGGTCAGGAGGTGTGTTTGTCCCTCAGTCCCTCAGTTCAGACAGCCTTAGGAAACAGCTCCTTGCATTCCCTGCAAGGTCTCCATGGCCTGTGCAGCATCTCCTGATGCTTCACTGGGAGGCAACGATGCCTGTGCCAGGAGTACTGTTCATGTGGAGCTCACCAACTAGAAACTCTGGGCTGGATTAATGTCTGGGCTGGATTTTGCAGCAAAGCCCATTCACTTTTTAGCACTCTCCTTAAAAGGATAGACACAGAGAATGGGACTTAAGGCAGAACTCAAAGAGATGAATTGCATCCCCAAAAAAGACTTTAGTAGGCACCTCACACTGACTTCAGATGTCCAGCAAATGAGAAGAAGGGCAAGCCCAGGACTGTGCTGTTGTTGGAGATCACCACCTAAGACTGAAAGAGCCTTGACTTCTCATACCTGGCCTAAGAACTGTCCAAGCTTTTTGAATTGTAGCACTGGAGAAAATATAAAAATTTGTATGGCCATTAGCTGGAATTAAACAACCAGCCACCACAGTAAAAGTAATATTTTCCTGTGTCCACACTGGGTCACCTGCTTTTTCTTTATCCTCTTAGGATCTGGAGAGAGAGACCCCAAAATGTATTGCATTATTGATGATTCCTACTAGAGCCAGCCCTTGCTGCTGCTGATGGCTCTGCAGGGCTGCTGTGAGCTGGCCCAGCTCTGCACAGGCACCTGCAATTCCTGCTGAGTTTTCATTCCTGCCAGGCTCCAGCTGTCATAAGCAGCAATTCCCATAATCCAGCACATCAGGACTGTCAGCTCCAAGGTAAGCAGGTCAGAACGGAGCCTGGGTTTCTTGAACACTGCTGACATATGCCCATTTTGGAGCAATAATCCTCGGCTCGAGGCCCGTGACTCAAGCTGTGCCTCATCCATCTGGCACGTGTGCTGGCCACTTTGGGTGACTTGCTGCTCAAGGCTGGTGCTCACACTTGCAGGGCCTCTCAGGTGGCAGGATCCATCCTCATTTTCCTGCCAGGCAGGAGGGGAGATTGGCAGAAGAAACATCTTCTTCTACTCTGGTTTGACTGCCAAGGAGAGGTACAATCCTCGTGGCAGAAATTTTGCTGTTCTCCCCTCAGGGAATTAAGAGAGGAGGTGGATAAGCCAGCCTGAGAAGAGAAATATTTGTGCTGGACAGGAGATGCCACCAGAAATACAAGGCCAGAATTTACCACTTGCCTTGTGCACAAAGTCTAGCAGTTTTCCTCCTTTCACGTGGCATCTGCACAGTAAAAACAAAATGTAGTCCCTTTCACCCCATGCAGATTAATTGAAATTGCTAGTTAACAGCTTTTTCTTTTCATTGACATTGGTATTAAAGTGTGATCTGGTATGAAAGAATTAACCACATGTGTAAATATCTCAGCAGATCATACATCATTGAGGACACTGAGCACCCTACCTCCTGAGAAGTGTCATCAGTCTCATTTACAGGTAGGGACATTGAGGCAGGGCAGACTGCAGCCACTGTTTTCAGACTGGTATTCCCCCAAACTCAGGGTGTCATCTATTTATGGCCTGGCACAGGCAGGAGTTTACCAGCAGACACCAGGACCCCTTGGCACGGAGGCTCAGAGACACACTGATGGCTCAACTGGGCAGACTTGGCCAGTGCTAGAGAAGGTTGCTGCTTTTTCACCAGGGGTCCTCAGTCCTAGGACAGTCCACCTATCCTTTGCCCTGGAGCAGCTTCAAGGCAATCAACCAGCCAGATTTTATTCAGGTAAATGTTGGTTAATTAGCAAATTCTATCTCAAAATCAGTCAAACTCACAAACAATAAGTTTTCACAGCTTAAGCTGTTACATCAACAGGAGGATGCTGAAGAACCAGCTTTAGGAAGAGATGTGAGAATCCAGTTATGCTGGATCAGCATGCTCTGTCAGGGTTGCCTTCTTCTACTTAAGGCTAAATGAAAAGAATCCTTTTTCTTCCTTTGGAAATATGTATTCTCAAATAATTCCCAGTCCACCTATTAGGAGCTCAACCTATTAGCAGTCTACATGTTTCTACATGCTTCTGGCGAGCTTTAGACATCTCTGATCAAGACAAAGTCTTAGTGAAAATTTGCCAAAGCTGCGTGTCTGTAATCACATCACTGCATTTGGCAGCAGGATTGGTACATATAGCAAACTTCAAAGATTTGGCAAAGCAAGCTCACCTTCAAAGAGAACGTTCTGAGTTACTGGAAAATGAATTCTGTTTGACTGGTGCTAAGTGTTGAGCTTTTTTTTTCCTACAGCAATAAAACTGAACCCAGTTAGAAGTGAAGAAATGCATTTTCAAAGACAATTATGAACAAATGTTTATAGGATATCAAACTCTTATAGAGTAAGTTACCAGGTTAAAGCAACCCAAGGCAAAATGGCTATTAATTCAGCTAGACCAGAATTCATGCTGCCCTGAGACTGATTCTTCTATAAAATGAATCATGTACATCCATGTGGATAAAAGCTGTGTCTTTGCTGTATCTGTTAATGCAGGTAAAACAGTTTAGAAGAGCAGTATCAAAACTGGATTGTCAAGAATCTGAAAGTTAGGAAACAGTAGAATTAAAGTTGCTTCTGAAGTGTTAATCTGCCCTGCGCTCATACATATTGAGTACCCTTGGCTGCACTATTGCATACACCTTTTTCTAAGGAATCCTTTCTTGTGCCATGCAGCCATGATGCAGGTGGAGAGGCTGAAGCCGTTCCTCCTCACATGCAAGTTCTGCATTATGAGGTGGATGCAGGTACTCCTCCTCCTCCTTCTCCAGTCCCTGACCAACAGCTGGAGCCCAGCCCGTGCCCCAGCAACATGCCACAGTGGAGACTCTTGCCTGTGCCTGACACAGCCCCAGTGGGGATGCTCCAGCCCATGGGGCCGATGAAGAGGCTCGAGGGAGGACTGAGAGCCCTCTTCTTTCTGACAGCAAATCTGTGCCTGTTACTAACTTAAGCACTGAAGTTAATGCCCAAACCACATGTACAGTCAATGGATCCTTTACAGGATGATTCAGGACACTTTGTTCAGGGATGCCTCTCTCCACTCACTTTCAGGGATTCTAAACTACTGAATCATGATGGTTTTAGCAAAGGGCTAACTTGGGGAGTGCAGGACAGTTCAGCAGCCAGCAACCCAGACAGAGTTTATCCTCTGACAGGCATATCCCACTCTACATGGGATATACACACACCTACATGGAGCAAAGCAGGAGTATGGAGTCTCCTCTGCAGGAATTACAGCACCCACTGGACAGACATTTGGGAGCAGGGACTGCTGGTGTGCTTCAGTGGTCATGCAGGGTCAGCTTTTTCAAGCTCACAGCATCCACAAGTCCAAAGGGATCACAAGTTCTCCTTTACAGACACCTTTTGTAACTTTTCTGTTTCCTTCTTTGAAGCAGGCAAAGTCTCTGCTTGATTCAGGTGGTTTTTCCTTTCTCATTGGCTAGATTCCCTTCTTTCTTTCCAAGAAGGGTCTCTTTGCCTTTTCTTGTCTCCTTACGTCTTGAATAACTGCAGGGCAAAAAAACCTTAGTCATTATTTTGGAAGTGGGATGCAAATATGGGTTACTTACATGAACAGTTAATCATGTCAACTGCAAGATACTTGGTCTACAGTGCCATTGATCTTGCTTTATTTTAATGCTGTCACTGTTAGCCATCTATTCTAAGAAGGTAATCTAGGCATTTCCTACTTGCCCACAGTAATACCAGCTATTTAGTAGCTGGGAGATCTTTCCAAAACAGTGATTACACAATTCAAACACTAGCAACTTCTGAATCAAAACAAAGAATGATTGCAGGGTTCTTTTGCATGAAGTGAATATACATTGTATACTGTGGTTTAAAACATCTGTTGGCTGGGTTGTATACAGTAAAGATACACAGAACACATGGCACTGTCATTTGCATATAATATGTCACTGCTGTATTAAGAGTGGAGAAAGATCACAAAAACCTTGAAAAGCCAGCAGAATGTAAGATGACAGCTGTATAAGTCATGGAGAGCACTGTGGTAACACAGTAAACATTAACAAAACCCTGACAAACTTAGAAAGGGCACTTGCAGTAAGTTCTCAGCAAACTAGCAAAGAGCTGGTAGCTGTGCTCACACTGGGGAGTTGTTAAAATGTCCTTGAAGGGGGATAGATTGCCTTTGTATCTTCTTTTTCCACTATGGTGCATGAAGAAAGCTCAAACAGTAGTTTCAGGTCCCTTCCTGTTCCCCTCATCTTTACAAACATGTCTGGCCTTTAGTGAGAATAGGTCTTTTTTAACTATTGCCAGAGCCTTCTTGCTCATGGGAGCAATGGCCCAAATTTTCTTATGGCAGAGAGTCCCATGAGATCTAGCACATCCCTCAGAGGCCTTATGGTATGGTGAAACCCAGAAGTGATTCACAAGTGAGAGATGAGAACCAGTCTCCAACATTTGTGTTTCTGCATGAGGCTGGGCTCAGTGCACCTCCTCGTCTTGGGGAGCCCTTGCACAGTTGGCTGCAGCAGCTCCGGCTGACTCACCTCCTCCAGTAACCAGGGATCCGGATCCCGGCATCCTCGGCACCAGCACAGTCATGCGTCTGGCCAAGGGATATGTCCTCAGCTGGAAGGCTGCAGCTGAACCCAGGAGCTGCATACTCATGGGTAAACAGAGTTGCAGCTTTGCCAAGGCATATAACTCAAACAGTTATGAAACTGGCCTGATTGAAAAAAAAAAAAAAGAAGTTTGTTTTGCTTGGTTTTCTCGTGTGCAGGCTTCAGTGATTCACTTTTAAAATTATTTTTCTGTCTTTCTGATGTTACGCTTTTCCTCTAAGCAAGGACTGAGATTCTTATACCACCCCTGATTTCAGAGCTTAGGCATTTGTAGAAAATACCACCTCCTTTGAAGCCATAAGGGCTTTTGGTATTTCTGCACAGAGTATTGCATTTTCAGGAGCTGGGGTGAGAGTGCACAACTCCAAGCCTGGTCACCAAAAAGTGTTCATAAAGCTTTACCATACATGACGGTCCTCATCGAATTCCTGCTGTGGCTAGTTTCAGAAAGTCACATCTTCTTGAATTAGCTGTGCACATTACCTTAAAGGAGATTGTCCATCTGACCTCCGTTTGATAAAGGTGAGGGAGGGGGTATTTTTGGTTGCTTTCTGTCCCATTTGAGGTAGTTGGGGAATCCCTGAGAGCATCAGAGCTCTGCTCAGCTAGTTTTCTCCTCTCCCGCTTTCTCTGAGCACATGCCTGCCTGTGGCAACTTCAGCTTAATTGATACCAATGGGACTCCAGCTCCTGCTGACCACAACCACAACTCCAGCTCCAGAACTGGGGCCTGAAGTGGCTTGTGGTTGAGTCCATGAAGGCATCTTGATTAAACCACTTCAGATTCAGTACAAACCGTAATTTGACAAAGATTTGTGATTTTCTGAATTTGTTAGAAAAATCTAAGACCAACATTTGGCATTTGGGCTTATAAAACAATTGTCCATTAGAGTGACTAATCTCCCAGCAATGCCTGCAAGGAACTCATATGAGCATACACAGCCTATGGTGTTTATATGTTGAAACAGAATCCCTACCGCTGATAACGGGGTAAGCACAGTATGGTTTAGGCAGTTTATAACTTTAGGCAAAGTATTTAAAAAGGAAGGTTAAATCTGTTTAAACTTGTATCTGTAGAGATCAGGTGTGGTGGGACAGTTAATTGTCCACCAGATCACTTATGCACTAACATCTTCAATTCAAACACAGTAATTTTCAAGCATATCATTTGTCAAAACAAAAAAGCCTACCGCACTGTTAAGTCTAAGGATCAGTCTGTTAAGTCTAATACCTTAGCTGGTAGTGTTGATGAGTTTAGAGGATCACTTGTTTAAAGACTCTATCAATCTGTGGAGAAACTAATACTGCTGCTGACTTTTTTCTACAACAAGATGGTTCATACCCTTGATTCACAGCATGAAATGCAGCCCCTCTTACACCTCTAGGCTCTGTGTACAGCTGGCTGCCGCACAGTATGATCCAGGATCACTGCTTAGGGAACAGCTTTAAAATCTATTCACTCAGCAAATAACTGCCAGGAGTTGCCCAAGAGGAAACATGAAGGGTAGAGGCATGTTAGAAATCTGGCCCCGTTCATGTGCCTGTAAGGAGGAGTTAGCTGCCATCCTGGGTCTCCTGTGAGAAGGTGTTGCAACTTCTGTTTCGGAGCTGGCAGGGGTCCCTTTCTCCTGTCAATAAACAGGGAGGTGGGCCATGCCACACCACTACCGAGGCACACAGCCCTTGTTTTGTTTCACATAAATAGTCTTTGGCATGGTTTGTAACATGCTTTTCCCCCATTTTTGCAGAAAATGCCCTAAGCGGTAGAGCACTGCCACAGAGTCACGTTTCTTCTCTTGCTCCATTATGTCATTCACCAGTGGACCTGAGGACATGCTCCTGAAGCTCAGATGTACATGTACCTCTCCAGCTCCCACGCCTCTTGGATATGCCTTGATTTTACCCACCGTGGCTCTTCCACAGCCCAGGTGGTTTTCTGAGGGCTGGTGTCTCACAGAGTTGCTGCTCCTTTTCCTCTGCTTGAAGTGGGAGTCCTCCTTTCTGAGGATTTTGTCCCAGTCAATGAGCATTAGGAGATAGTCAAGTGGCTTGAACCATCCAAGGAACCTGGGGGTGCTATTTACATATGATCTGCTCAGATCTGGCAAACGGGGCAGTCCTGGGCACTCATAGGAATGGAAGTTTTGACAGCTAGAGAACCTGAGGTTTTCCAAGTAGGGCATGTATGAACATCAGGCATCTCCAGGGCTACGCAGCAGCTGAGCAATTTTGGCTCATCATCCTACTGAAATATAGAATCATAGATTCATAGAATCATAGAATGGTGGGCAGGGACATCTTTCACTAGATCAGGTTGCTCAAAGCCCCATCCAACCTGACTTTGAACTCTTCCAATGATGGGACATCCATAATATCTCTGGGCAACCTGTTCCAGTGTCTCACCAGCTTCATCATAAAAAAAGTCTTCCTTATATCCAATTTAAATCTACCCTCTTTTAATTTAAAACCATTGTCCCTTGTCCTGTCAATACAGATCTTGGTAAAAAGTCTTTCTCAGTCTTTCTTCTAAAGCCCCTTTATATATTGAAAGGCAGCAATAAGGTCTCCCCAGAGCCTTCTCTTTTCCAAGCCACACAACTCCAACTCTCTCAGCCTTTATTCATAGGAGAGCTGTTCCATCCCTCTGATCATTTTTGTGGCCCTCCTCTGGACCCACTCCAACAGGTCCCTGTCTTTCTTGTGCTGGGGACCCCAGAGCTGGATGCAGTACTCCAGGTGGGGTCTCACCAGAGCTGAGTAGAGGAGCAGAATCACCACCCTTGACCAGCTGGCCATGCTTCTTTTGATGCAGCCCAGGGTATGATTGGCTTTCTGGGCTGCGAGTGCACATTGCTGGCTCATGTCTAGTTTTTCATCCACCAGTACCCCCATGTCGTGGTTTAACCCCAGCCAGCAACTAAGCACCACGCAGCCGCTCACTCACTCCCCCCCCCACACGCAGTGGGATGGGGGAGAAAATCATGAAAAGAAGTAAAACCCGTGGGTTGAGGTAGGAATGGTTTAATAGAACAGAAAAGAAGAAACTAATAATGATAATGATAACACTAATAAAATGACAACAGTAATAATAAAAGGATTGGAATATACAAATGATGCATTGCTCACCACCCGCCGATCGATGCCCGTTTAATCCCTGAGTGGCGATCCCCCCCCCCCCCACTCCCCCTAGTTTATATACTAGATGTGACATCACATGGTATGGAATACCCCTCTGGCCAGTTTGGTTCAGCTGCCCTGGCTGTGTCCCCTCCCAACTTCTTGTGCCCCTCCAGCTTTCTCGCTGGCTGGGCATGAGAAGCTGAAAAATCCTTGACTTTAGACTAAACACTACTTAGCAACAACTGAAAACATCAGTGTTATCAACATTCTTCTCACACTGAACCCAAAACATAGCACTATACCAGCTACTAGGAAGACAACTAACTCTATCCCAGCTGAAACCAGGACACCCCAAGTCCTTCCCTGCAGGGCTGCTCTCAATCTATTCATCCCCCAATCTCTATGATACTGGGGATTGTCTTGGCCCAGGTACAGGACCTTGCACTTGGCCTTGTTGAACCTCATGAGATTCACATGGTCCTACTTCTCAAGCCTGCCAAGGTGCCTCTTGATGGCATCCCATCCCTCAAGTGTATCAACTGCACCACTCAGCTTGGTGTCCTCTGCAAGCTTGATGTGGGCGCACTCAATCCCACTGTCTATGTCATTGATGAAGATATTAAACAGTACTGGTCCCAATACGGACCTCTGAGGGACACCACTTGTAACCGATCTCCATTTGGACATTGAGCCCTTGACTGTAACTCTTTGGAAAAGGCCATCCAGCCAATTCCTTATGCGTGGTTGAGTCACAATCCCTTTAGGTATTTAAAAGACGTGTAGATGTGGCACTTAGGGACATGGTTTAGTGGTGGACTTGGCAGTGTTACATTTACGGTTGGACTCAATCATCTTAAAGGTCTTTTCCAACCTAAATGATTCTATGATTCTATGATCTCACATTCCATCCATCAAACCCATGTATTTCCAATTTAGAGGCAAATTTTCCTTTCTTACATGAGGCCACAAAATACTGGAAAAAATACCTTGTTGGGATACATGGAGCAATGGCAATCACTGCTACCCCCAAAATGTCTTAACTGAGTCTGTATTATATGTTCCATCCATTTTACAATTTTAGAAACTGACATATTTTCAAAATTTGAATCTATTTCTAGGGAAATTTATAGGCATGGTATCATGCCTGGTCCTCTTACCATTGTTGCCTTCCTTATAAAAAATTTTCAATAACTACAACTTTAATTCAAAGCATGAACTAATAGACTAAGGAAGAATATCTGAGTCCGGTCCTGTGTCTGTCTTTAGTCTGTTTCTCTTCTCTCTACACAGATTCCTTGGGGTTTGGCTCTGGCATAAAACATCAGTAACTGAAATTTACTTTGACTGATATGTTTCTTTTGGTCTATTTTTCTTTTACAAGAGAAAAAAATATTTTTCTGCTAAATATTTAGGATTTTGCCTTCTTTCCTCAAGAAACCTAAGCAACTAGAGGACCAGTCCCACAAGCTTTCTCAAGTGTCATCCTCACTTAGACACAGTTCCCTGGAGACAAGGGGGAACTTGCGTGAGAGATGACTGTAAACTGAACCTTGAGAATGGAAATGCAATTTTTAAACAAGCAAAACCAAAACATCAATGTGGTTGACATTGCTTCCCACTTTGGATTATGTATTGTATATAATCCAATTTAGACCAGTCAAGGAGGGCAAAAGACTTTTGTGAGCCAAAACCCAAGGAAGGAAAGAGCCTAAATCCTGTGAGATTTTGTTTGTATTTCAGAAACTAACCAGAGAGGAAATGCATTTATAAAAAACAAATTCCATTACTTGAGCTGACCTGCTATCCTTGCAGTCTCCTTACACCCAATCTGCATGTTCCCTCTGCCTTGCACGCTACTGTCTCTGAAGTTCCTGCTACTAATCACTACAATATGGAGTCTCTAACCTCAATGTTAACATTAAATGTAGTGGCTTTCAGCTGTAGCCCTCCTAGCATTAAGAAAATAAATCCCCCACTGAAAGCCATTTTCAGCCTCATGTCGGCAGGGACCACAGCGACCACCAGCAACTGTCTTGTACTGAATTTTGACCTGTTGCTTTCACCTTCCCCCCTCTGACATGTATTTTTACAGGGTTTGCAGCTATGGAGACACCAGAACAGCAAGTCAATCTCCCGCAGGTTGGCATCCAGACTTCTGCAGTGCCGAGCACCTCCTTCACGGTCAGAGTCGGTCCTAAGCATTGCCATGAGTCTGTGTGTGACTGGCTGTGAGACAGATACTATGAATGCATACAGCCATGGAAACTCAAGGGCAAGGAAGACCACGAGACCTATATAAGGTGGATTTTTCCATTTCAAAAGTGGTAAGACTCTAGTTTTCAGGCTGACTCTACTGAAAATGTCCCTGTGCAGTGCAACCTCTTCAATAGTGAGACAACTAGCTTTTAGAGACCTTCATCCCTTGTGATTACTTTCATCACATCCAATTTACCACTTTCCCTTCCCCATTGTCCTTCCGACACTGAAGATTTTCAGCTATACCATAAAAATCCCTGGGCAGTCCTGATGATGGATAGCTCAGTGCTAAAGTGGAGGCAGACAAGTGCCCCAGCTCTAGCTCCATCAGACGCCAAAGCCGTACATCATGACGTGACTGAAGACTGGAAGAGGTAACTTTTGTTGTATCTCTGTGCTGGTACCTGATCTCTTTGCCAGTTTAAAAGGGAAGGGGACACCTCAGCTCACCTGAATGCCAAGGGTTTGATCCCTGTCTTTGTCACAGTGGGCGTTAGCTGCGGCGCTGAACAGATACATGATACCACACTTTCACAGGCATAGCTTGCATTCTACCTGTCAAAAACCTCTTTACTTCAGCAGCAGTACAAGCTATCCTGCCACACAAGTAACATAAGAACAAGTCTGTGAAGCAGAGCCTTTCCCACTGGCACGGAGTGGGCTTTTCTTTCTCCATCCGCCCCCTCCCCTTTCCCTCAGCTGAGAGCAGAAGATAGCCCTTCCCCTTGCACAGGTTATCAGATAGGCCAGTTGTCTGAGCATGTTGCTTTACGTTCTTGGAGTACTTATTTAATATAATGAGATCTGAGAAGCAGGTTGCGTACCTGACGTAGCTATTTCTGATCTGGGGTATGTTTTAAGAACTATCACATACTCCTCCATAAGGACAATTTCAAACTGAAGACACAGAAAAAAAAATTAATTAGAGATTGAAATCCAGCTTGATATATTTCAAATGGAGACATGCATAGCAAGGAGCTGTTTCTGCACATTTACCTCCTTTTCCCATCAGTTCCTTCCACTTATCACTGCAACTGGACCCTTGGTCTCTCATCAGATGCTGGCAGCCAAGCCAGTGGGGCTGGAGCATCTCTGTGCCCATCTGGTACCACTCCTGGTCCAGGCACAAGCACAAGGAGTACACAGGATCTCTGCAGAAATGAACAATTTCCTAAAGAATATTGACTTCTTGATGCAGCTTTGGCTTGTCCCTAAAAGCTTTCCAGAGCTGACAGCTATGTGGGGCCCAGAGAGGATGACTAGGCAAAACTCACAAAGGACACACGGTGGCCCTAACATGTTTGAGTACTATTGTAAGTATTTTAAGTAATAATAGGGCTGGGTATAATACCTGTGGCTTAATCACAGGTACATGAAGCCCAGAGGGGAATACAGGTGTGTGCAGCCAGGAATGGAGAATAGGGCTCTTTTCTTTCCGGCTTAGAGCTGCAGGGTGGGACCTGAGAAGTGACAGGGTGCTGTGCAGGCCTGTGGTGGCACCAGAGAGGGATTTTGGGCACTGCACAGTGACCACGTCACTCAGTAGTGGAGGAATCGAGCGGAGCAAGGCTGATAGGGAGGAAGAGGAGAGAAACCAGCCCCCCTCAGCTCCCTGCTGGATCACACCTGTCCATGCATCTCTTTGGTCATGGACAGATGTCCTCTCAGTAGACAGCTGCTCACTGGAGGCTCTGCTGCTGCTCAGCTGTTCCTCACTGCTCTTGGGAAGAGGAACAGCTTGAGGGAGAACATTTATGCCCATACCTGGGAAAAGCAGGCAGGTTGCCTCTCACAGAGCTCGCTGGAGTATTGGTTTTGCCCCAGGTTTCAAACCAACCTGTCCACTGGCAGAGCTGTGGGGGGCAGCAGCCACCAGCTGGTGAGCAATGAGGGGCACCTTGGCAGGGCAACGTCTTCCCCCATGGCACCTGGAGCTGGAGGAAGCTATGTTTGGCCACAGCCTGTACCGACACAAGAAAACCAAAAGGGAGTCTGAGCTAGCTCAATACATATGTTGAAGAAAGCCAGACAGCATGCATTGAACTGACTTACTCTTCCCACAGATTTCCCCCGAATTTGGCCTCTGTTTATCCAGCTGTTCCTCTGACAGTGTGGAGAAGAGGGCTACAGAGGTAGGCAGACCTCAAAGAAGACCTTCTAGAGCCCACTCTGCAGGTGACTCTATCTTGCCCTCATGAAGGTCTGGATTTGATGGCCTAGTAGGTCTTCTCTATCCTGTGACACTGATCCTACATGGCCATGGTTGAAGTTCCCTCCTTTTCCCTGCCTGGAGTCTCCAACCGCTCTCCTGTTGTCGCCTAGGAGGCTGAGGGTTTCTGCCAAGGCAGCTGCTCCATATGAGATCTGACACCAAAGGAGGAGGGAATTTTATTCCCCCGAACAGAAAATCCTGTGTAAATTCAAGAGTGCCAGGAAGGAATATTCTTGGCTTGTCTTTCATCTGCGCTGTAAATGATGTATCTAGTGAGTGGTGAGTGGTGATAGAGAGTTGCATCCAAATTCTAATCAGCCAGAAGTATGGTCACAACTAATAAACTAATGAACCCCTGCAAAGTCCAGCCTCCCAGGAGGGGTCAAAGCCTATTTATACAGAGTGAGAAAAGACTTCTCTTTCACAGGCCCTGGAACAGCAAAAGCAGGTTATTTGCTGGCAATCACTTTCACTCTGTGGAGCGGGGGGAAGAACAATTGGCCCCTTCTTCCCTGTTACATGGCACTAGAATATTTGGGGTTAAAATGAAGCAATTTTTTGATGAAAAGTAGATTATGAAGGTACTCAGCTATTTGTGAATTTGGGTTGAATTTTGTGAGTGGTTCCTGTTGGATAAAAAAAAAGAGATGAGTGGGTCTGAGAATATCACAATGTTTTATTTGGTTGCGATATTTGTGAAATGAAACGTTTGGTTTCAGAACAATATTTCCTATTTGAAATGTCACCTTTAAAAAAAGTTTAAAAGGATTTAAAAAACAGGTTTTGCAATTTCAAAAAGAACTCAATCTTTCTCTTTGAAGTCAAGTGAAGTCAAGGGAAGCATTTAAAGTTAATCTCAGATGACTGCTTTTTCTTTTCAATTGGCTTTGCCAGCTGCTGTCCTCCTCCCTGCTGTGTGCTTCACTTTGGTTTGGCAGGGGCTGGCTGCATGATTTTTGGTCCTTTCCTCTTCTCCTTAATTGCCATTCTCTAGGCCAAATGGACATTATTCACCCAACCCAGTTTAGGTCCCTAGACCTAGAGAAGACTAGAAACGAATCAGAAAACATTTCTGGAAGAATATTATTTCAATTTCATTTTTATGTAGATGAAAATTACTGGAGCCCTTAGGTTTCATGATCTAGTAGAACACATTGAGGACATTGCAGTGTCCATAAGGTTACACAGTTTGCCTGTCTGATCCAAGAACAGGTAGATTTGGCTCAGGAAAAATCTTGGGTCACTGCAGATTCAGTATTACCGGTTGTCACTGTTCCAGGGGAAGTAACTTACTCCTAATACATTCCACTGTCTAAAAAGTTGGGGGGGTTTGACAGCCCTGTGAACACTTCTAGTCATATGTTGAAGAACCATGAGAACCCAATCGCCTCTACCTATCTGTGTTCAGATGACTTCTTAACAAGCAAAGCCTGCTTGTATCATCATTGGCATCAAAACCCCAAGTGCTTCTAAGCCTTTTGGGTGTATCATAGCACCATAGTCTGAAAGGGTTGCAGTTCAGACTTACTTCACTGGTCTTCTGGACTTGGGAGTCACCAAAAACTTAAGTTATTTCTTCACTGCTGTAACTCAGTTGCATCCTGCTAACAAAGAACACCAAGGCTTTGGATAACAAGGAACACACAGTTATGGCATTTGCTATGGTTGGCAAATGCTGTAACCATTTGATTCCAGCAAATGTGTGCCCAGCCTCACTCATAGAGCTCTCCTCTGCAGCCCAGCCTTGCTTTCGTTTGCTTATGTATAAACAACGTTTGATTTAAATCCTGCCTCACTGAAATCAGTGGCAAACCTCCTATTCTGTTCAGAAATTAAGATCTCACATGCATTCCAAGGAGAAAAACTCCTTCCTCTTTATAGTTTGTACTTCATGTTGCCTGCTATTGTTAAATGATATCCAATGATATTCACTGATAGAGTGAAAAATAAATAAGGATCAGGTAAATCATTGCATACGAGCTGTAGCTAGAAGATCAAATGTGACCATGGCATGATTAAACAAAGAACCTACATGGTTTGTAACTGCCAAGTGGAGATGTGATGAAACACACTCAACCATAGAAAAAAAGTGACATTTTTTTTTAAAAAGGGATGATAAGGAATTACTACCACTGACCTAGGCATGTGATGGTTTTCTCTAGTCTTAAGGTCTTTAAATAAAAGCATCTTAATAAGAGATACACCTTTGTGTATCCAGGGTTTTGCTGCTTTCTGAAATGATACTTTGAAATTCTCAGACATGCACACATAGATCCAACTAAATACTAAAGGTTCTTCTGCTTTTAAAATTTGCAGGTTTTCTTCTAAATAAAATCACTGCTGCATGTACAACTCTTGCTATAGTTCTGATCATTAGAAATTGCATAAATTATTTTCTTGATTGTCAACTTATGTACTGTATAAGAAAAATTTATAAACAGTTTTCAAATTTTTTGAGTTTACAGAGCTGGCATATTGGATATTTAATGAGCATTTTGTGAACACACAGTGCTACAGGGATGAGGAATAATGCTGCAGATGTAGTTGAAAAGATAACCCTAGTGACTTCGTACTATTTCTACATAAATCATCATCAATACTTGGGAGTCATATTCTGTACAGTAATGCCTTGTAAAAGTGTTTCTGAATCTTTATTTTGACCCTTTTTTGTCTATAAAATAAACATTTTTGCCAAGAGAGTATCCTTTTACATTTTGATATCTGACCTTTCACAAAGAAAAACTTAGTAATGTGCTGTTTATGCATTAGGAAATGTGATGCTTATCACACTTCCCTTGCTTTCCTATTTTGTTGGAACTCAGCAAATGGCTCCCTAATTATTTCTTTATGAGTTAAACCAGATCATTTTCTCGTGTAGGGATGGGTCAGTCTAAAAGCCCAAGCAAGTGAAATCTTGTTCCTTTTGGGGCAAAAATGGCTTTCACAAACAAAATATAAGAACAGTAGCATGTTGTCATTGTCAATATCAAAGTAACCATTTTCTCCAGGTGGAAATTGAACCTTAAATCAGTAGACATGAAAGCATTATGGAAACTGCTATTTTTCATGGAAAATCTCATACATGCAAAAGCCGAATTTTACACAGCTCAGCAAAATACCTTGTTGTCTTCTGTCCAGAAGAGGAACCACTAATAAAGAATCGGTAAAGTTATGAAGCCTGTGGCAAGTGATGGCAAACGAGTTGCTCTTACAGGGCTGAGATGGCAGGCAAGAGCAGAGAGGACAATTCAGAGGCACCGGCGTGAGAGTGAAATGGGCAGGCAGGAGGGCGACCTGGTGGGCTCCCGTCCCAGCTGAGTTCTCCAGCCAAATGTTTGTGATGTTTGGCTCCCCCTCTTGGCGGGTTATTAGTTGTGAGGGAATAGATTAGAGTTCCCTGTTTTTTTCCTTACTAAAAGCAGATTATTAGAATTTCCTTTCCCTACATAAATTATACACCTGGAAAAAGTTTCAGCTTAAACCAGAGCATTTTGTCCAGTGATTCAACATAAAGCTATTTCATCCTTCTTTAAACAAATGGACTCCACTTTTGTTTTGCTCTTGCTCTCTCTCTTGGAACTACCTTGCGCTAGTTTCTATGACCTGTTGTTTCACATTATGAATAAATTGGTTTTCTTCACTTTAGTTATCCCCTAATCCCTTTTAGGCATATGATAGTTTTGGAACTTTATACAGTGTCTCTGGTTAATGTACCTCTGAGAAGTTAGATAAGGCTGATCCTTATTTAGCCTGCATTCAGTAGAATTACATTGAGCTATTTTTGGCTGAGTGCCCTTTTAATTTTCCAAGCTCTCAAATGGAGTCATTTAAAGTATAAAAATGTATGAACATCTTTCCTCTGAACTAAATGGCACTCTTTTTCTTGGCTTAATTTCCTTTGGAAGTAAAAGCTATACTATGCTTCACTGGTACCAACAATCAGTAATGTAGTGTAGGTTGCCAGACGTAAAGATTAGATAAGTATTTGAATTTCAAGTAGTGTTTTCATGGAATTATCTATATGCAGCTCATATTCTATTTTGAGAACCCAGCTGGGCTAGCAACACTAATTATATTTTTCATCTAAAAAGAAATTATTTTCGCTAAAATGGAGGGACTTGAAATCTATTTGATGTGTATTTATACTTTTTAAATATCAGTGTAACAGTCAATATCGATGTTGGTCCTGAATGTATTCTAGAACCTGAGAACCCCTTGAAGATGCAACGTTTGCACTGGACAATTTGCTCTAAATGGCCCAGAATGAAAAAAGTGGCATTTAGTTTCTCCTAACTGAATTTTCCTTCAAGGTGAACCTATGATCTCAGTTATTCAATACTGGAATAATAGTGACTTTTGAATAATGATCAATTCTGCTCTAAGAGGTAACCATGTAAAACTGGACCAGGCTTCCTCATCAGAGCTATTCCTTGAATGCACTGACTCATTTCTGCAGACTGAGGACAAAAATAGCTTTTTACTCCTGTCATTGTGGGAGAGCCAGGGCAGCTTGGAGGGATGGGGCTGGAATAGATTTCTCTTCTGCATCATCTATTTTGAATGAAGTGAAAAATCTTCATTTTTTTTTAAATGCTTCCTGAAATTTACATGTTTCTCAAAAAATCTCTGTTGCAAGTAGTCAAACTTTTCCCCTGCCTTCCTTTTTAAAACCTTTGTTCACCAGCTGAATTTTGTCAGTCTCACTCTTCCACTAGGAGGAAGCTGCTTGTACAAGTCTATATTTATAATCCCAAGCCTATTAATATCTCACTTTTTCAACAAAACTAATAGTGGAATTCAGTTGCTGGCCAAGCCAGCTTAGACAACTTTTAAAGAAATATCAGTTTTGGCTCTCTCAGAGGGGAGACACAGAAAGATCCTTGGGTTCCAGAGCTGAAATACTCAGCAATCATAATTCATAAAGAAAGTCCTCAATTATTTATCTTGTTGTGTACTTATGTAATGGCTAGAGGAGTGCTTGCCCAGGATGGAAGGAAATGAAGAAGTCTGGTTGGTAGGGTTTGTTTTGCCACCCTGGGAGGTGCAGGAACATGTCAATGAGCAGGGCACTTTTTGCTACTGTATCTCATATACTTTTTAATCCTTCCAGCCAGATTTGCTTCTTGGTCCATGTGCATGGGAGGCATGAACCTGTTCTTCCCCTGGCCCCATGGGAGGATCAGGAGCAATGAGAGCATCAAACAATACCTGTGCCTTTTAGGCCTATTTTGGCTGGATGCATTTCATCTCATCAGGACCAGATGCACTAAGAATAAGGTATTCTTTTCTTGCCACTCTTCCCCTACACATTGCCTCCAACCCCTCTCCTCGGTGAATATTTGAAATTTCAGAATTATACAGAAAAACTGTGTAGCTGAGCATCTCCTGAATCTGGGACCACTCTGGGCTGGGGATGCCAGAGCAGACTTCACATGGGCTGCGATGAACAGCCACAGTGTTAATGCACCCAGCGAGTTTCATGGGGTCTTTTTGTGCCTCGACCTCAGAAGTTTCAGTGCTCTTCAGAGTGTGTGTTTGTGTAATCAGGAGTGTGTGAGGGTGGGATGTGAGACCGTGTCTCTTTATATACTACTTATTCGTTCTTACCCACTTCCTAAATCCTTCACCAAAGCCTCAAGGGATCGTTAGTTTGATATGAAGCTAATAACTTGTGTATCTTTCCAGTATTTAGGTAAGTGGAAAAGAGCCCATTTTCCTAATCTCATTGGCATCTAGATTGTATTTTATGGATTTTATCATATGGAACTAATATTTCAGTACATTTCAAAAAGACTTTGCTTAATGCAATCCAGCATTGCTGATTACACTGGCCAATTTTTACAACATTATGAAACAATTAAGATGATACATATGCAATATGAATATGGCATATGTAAAATATGACCTGAGCAATGTGATGGTGAACAGACCTATTTATGGGACACTCTTTGCTGGATACTTGACTGAACAAAGAGGGACAGGGACGAAAGAGCTGGAAAGGTGGTTCTCTGTAAGCCTGAGGCTCAGGCACATACAGCACATTCAAATGTGTGCAAGAGGCAGCAATGTGCAAAGGTACTTATCAGAGCTATCCCTTCTGCAAAGCCTTGCTGCAGTCCTACAGAAAACACACAGGAGTGCAGGAGTTGCGCCCTTCCAGCTCCATCTGTGTGCCTGAGGCCAATGCTAAAACCATAAATATTGCTAAGAAAATTTGGTGGGTATCACACTGTTGGACTTATGGAAGAACATGAGTTTGCCAGGCTGCAGCCATGGAGGCGTGAGAAGGGATCTGCCCTGGGAACATTTCTGGGGGTGGTGAAGAGCAAGGTGGCCTGCGAGAGGAGGGTGATGTCACCGGGAGTGAGACAGCCTCTCACCCAAAGCAGCCCATGCAGGGTCCTCCCAGCAGTATGCCAGGGGTAGGAGCGAGGAGGGAAACACAGATGCACACGCACACAGCCAGACCCTTTGTTTGCGCCCCAAACCCTTTCACGCAAACATGGGCGGAGCTTCCTAATAAAGTTGTGGAAAGGGTTTACGCCAGATGGTTTACTTACTAAGCAGCAAAGCAGTAGTTTGCCTGCATTTCATCTCCTGCTGGTTTTGCTGGGCACTTCTCCACACTCTAAAGGGAAGTGGCAGGGTAGGTTCCCTAGTTCTGCATACACAGCAAGTTAGCCCCGTATCAGACACTTTTGCAGGGCCAAAAGTGGAAAATACTGGGGTCAGAGAAAGAATAGACATAGACAGTGTGTCTGCTGGTAAATGATTTGAATAAAAGCTGACAAGGAATCTTGTGTGTGTGCTCTGTGCAACAGTTTTAGCATTGCAAGAACCTGTTGTCCCATGCATGGTGCCTGGCAGTTTAGCACTGATGGTCTCATGGCACTGACTGCCACTCCTCTCCTAAAGGCACTAACAGCGCATCTAAACTTAACTCTACTGCTCCTATTTCTGCAGCCTTGCGGAAATTTCATGCATCAAAGTCCTACTGCAGTCTCTCCCCCTCTTCACCTTTGTTGCCCTGGGATCTTGTGGGACTCCAAAAGCCTCTCACTTAATTTTCCTTTAAACAGATTACTTCTGCACATTCAGCTGTGGGAGGGGAATGGGATTCTGGCAACTTTAATGAAGTCCAAGGGTATTTAGGTTCAAGTGATGACAAATGAATGTAATTAATATATTAAAGTATGAGTCTGTAAGTACTCCCACCCTCAGAGTAGTTTTGCTTGTTTTTAAATACAGTTTCAAAACATAATTCATTATGTGATCTGAGGGGATGTCGAGCCAATTTCTACTTGGATCCATGTCCTAGAGGACTGTAAGGAACGTGTTATTCTGCCTAGCACCAGGGATAATGCGTGCTTCTCAAACCAAATTCATGTGAATTGCTTTCAAGTGACCGTACTCGAGCAAGCAGCTGGTTGGACTAAAAGCTCCAGAGAAGGCATCTCTGAAGTCCCAGGCACACATGCAGTCAGATCTGTCCCAGCTCTTTCTGGCAGTCACTGCTTTCACTCAGATGCAGCTTTTGATTTGAAAATACTTGCTTGCCGGCACCACCAGCCATGGCAAAAGACATAATTCCTGCCCTAGGTTAATAGCCCATATTTCAGAAAGACGATCCACACCATTGGCCTCCTCTACTTGAGTACCTGATCAAAAATGTCAAGGTATGACCACTTTCTAGTCCCAAACTCAGTCCCAGTGGCTGTATTCAAAACTTAGGCAGACTTTTCAAAGTGAATGAGGACTTGGATTTCACTTTAGATGTTTCCAGGATTTTTTTCTTTGATCTTCAGGATTGGTTCATCTTTGATCTTTATTGATCTTCATTGTTTGCTCCGTTGGTTGACACATTTGCCACCATAAGACACAATGTGTTTGGGTTGCACAAGATCTTTTAGTGATGGAGACATGACATACACACCTTTTACCTTTCTGGATTGGTCTTTTATTTCATGAATCTCAGGTTATTCAAAGCATGTTATTCAGAGGGTGAGTGAGAGCAGGAGTCTGAATTGCCCTCAATTGCCTCTATCTCCAGAGATAACTTACAGAGTCTATGCCAGCTGGCATTCCACGCTGATGCAGTAGCAGTAGTAGTAGTGTTCCGTCATCCACAGGATAGGAAAATTCTCCTGATGACCTGGAAAATTATGGCACAACAGAGCAATATTTGTTAATATATCTGTAGCCAGTACTATATTTCTACGTAGAGAGGCACTAAAGCATTAACCACTCAGTGAATGAGCCCAAAAGCAGGAAGGATGACTATTTAATGAAAAATCCCACTCTTTAAGAGCCTTAAGTTATTTTAAAACATATGCCATGCTGCATGTATATGTCATCTTGACTTATTCTTTTATTGGGAACTGTTCAACTGGATTGCATGTGCACACAAAATTTGAAAGTGCAAACTGAAATAGATGGAGAAAATAGTTTAATTAATGTTTCTTAAAGTATATAGCATACAAAGTACAAATAGTCAATAGTTGCACATGCAGTTCACATGGTCAACCTAGTTCAAAAATTGGAAGTCCTCCAAAATTTTCACACATTGTGCTATATGTTTTCTGCAAATACTGTTTATAGAACAAGTGCTTTATACCACACAAAGCTAACCTGCTTCAATTAAAAGTCTGAAAATGCCCCAAAACAAATAGCTACAGTGATTTCAGTAAGGAAATCAACATTACAAAAAACGTTCCCTGAACAGTAATGATTGTACTGTATCTCTCTGGTCAGTTGTAAAAATAATGATTTTGCATTTCCCAATGAAAATTAAAATATCAAGTTCTGAGGTGTGCACCTATGGTCTAGTACAATATTGACTTAGGCTTGTAACAAAAATGGAAATAATAAATGCATGCAATTTCTGAAAAATGTGACTTTGTACCATTTTAAATATTTCATCACGATTGTTTATCCAGAAACAAATATTGGAAGGCCTTTATTGTTGAGACAGCAGGTGTCTTCATAAACTCTTTGAATCAATTGCAATATACAGTCTGGGTACAGGACAGATTCTGTTTCTAATTACAAGAAAATTATCTATAACTTCAGTCTTGAAAGGGCTTAATAAGACCATGCCCTCCACCCCAGCCCTGTTGTGCCTGCTTGCTGCAATACGTGCTTCATGTGATACGAGTGGGCAGTGACCATGCAGCTGCACAGCCTCTCTGTCACCTCACACACGGATGTGGCTCTGCAGGTTACAACTACATTAAAATGATTGTACTGATGTTAGACTAGTATTTTCTGATTTGCAACAGCAATCTAATGTTGATATGTTTTCTCCAATATAAGACAACCAATGAGCGACCCAGGTATTTGCTATGTCTACTGCAGCAGAGTAGACATGGCAGCTGTCTATAGGACCGGTGACATGCCAAATCCTGTTTCTATATACTTATATCTTTCAAAATATTAACCTCTCAATTGACATTTACTATAATTTTTTCTTACCTTTTGGGGTTTGGATTTTTTACAGTTGCTGTTAAACCCAAGTTTTTGTTTTCCCAGCAGCTGGCTCAGGTACACTCCTCCATTTGCAGAAATATTGAAACTCCTGCCTGAAGTGAAAATGGCTAATACTTGAAATTTAGTGTAGCTCAGACAAAAACTAAAACAACAGAAAATGTAAAAGCCACGAACTTTTCTCTTAACAGCGCTAATGAGGCAGTTGCCAAGGTTCTTGGATAATTTAATAAAGGCCTGCTCACACGGAGGTGGATCCACAGCCTGGAAATCCCAGAGCCTTTCACTGACCTCTGCAGGGCTGGGATCAGCCTTTTAACAGCATTGCCATTTCTTCTCCTGCTCAGGCTTTTTTTCTAGGGCAATTTATCAAGGAAGGCTCATGCTTACATTGTGCCACATGGAAACTGTGGTTCATGCATTGACATGAATTTAGCTCTAGTAGAGAAGGAAAGTAAAACCTGCCTTCTCATCCTCCCAAAGCACGTTGTCCTCCAGGCAATGGGGCCAGCCGTTCTGCTTCATTGGATGATTCTAAAAGCTGCCATGTTGCTGATTTGGCAGTTTCTCCTACTTTCTCTGCTTCTCTTTGCTTTAGAGAAAGGCGGTGGACAGTTTGGTCTGTTGACTTGGGCTCATCCAAGGAGGAGGAGATGTCCCAAAATGCCCAGATTTTCTGGGTCAATACCTATCTGCAATCATATTCAAGCCCGCCACGACAAATTTCAGATTTGTATGATTTCATTACACTGTCCTTGAATGTTTCCTTATCACCCTTTTTGGATAGTAAACAGTTTCCTAAATGAACTCCAAGCCAGGGTACCAGCCTTCCACATTCATATGTATGCTGTTGGCTTCATGCAAACAGCACTTAACTCTGTGGTTTTGTGAAATGGACTCATTTATCACTGAATGTGATGGTGATGATACCACCACCCTTTACTTACATCGGATGCCTCACAGCTGTCTGATCAGATAGATTTCTTGTTCCTCTGGCAAGGCTTCATGAAAGGCACAATGCTAAAGATGAAAGGTCAGTTTTATATAATGGATGAAAACAATGAGTAGCAGATTAAGCTAGCTTTCTGGTAAATGGTGCCATTACTTTCCAGTAAATAATGTCATGAACTACTTGATGAATAACATAAGTTGTGAGATAAAGAAGATATTCATTAAAGGATGGAAAATTAGGCAGCTTTATAAATTCAAATATGCCTTTAGTTTTCTTTCCACTATGATCTAGTACTTGAAATATTTACCAACAGGTAATTTTAGCTAGCCTAACCAGTGAAATCTGCATACAAGTTTAAGCTAAATTCAGTCTGCAGCAATAGTACTGTTTAAGCAGCATTGTTTCTAGATTTACAGGAATGTGAGATGGTACAAGGGATGCATCCCCTTCCAAGCAACACACCCCAAAGACCTTGAGCATCCCCTCATGCTCCAGACCCTCCTGAGAGCCACCCTCACTACTTGCATCACAGCTGTTTTAAGCAATCATTTCAATTTCTGGTTGCAAGTCAAAGCATCTCCCCTGCTAGCAAATAAGTAGAGAAAGTTTCTTTGCAGAGGTAGGAGCTTTTCTGTGGTTTTGCTTCCAGGAGAAATTATAGCTGGCATGGCTGCTAGCCAGTACAACAACAAGACCAAGTCTCTTCTGCAGTGGAAAGGAATTACTAAAAAGAGGAAGGATTATTTCCAGCCTAAAATACTCAATTCTGTTGTCTTTACAGAAGTAGTGAAGCCAAAAATCAGTGGGGAATCTTGCATGAAGAACAGGAGGAAATATAATCTGGTCAAGTAAAAAAACATATTTAAAGTAACTGCCTTTCAAATAACTCCTCAGCAGAGCTCAAAAAATCCTAGAGAGCATTTGTGACCATTGCTAGTACTATGGACAGAAGAGAGAGGCTCTAGAAAGCACTCCTAGCAGGCATAGTGGAGGGTTAGAAAAGGAGCCTTTCAAACTGAAATTCGTAAACTGAGAAAGAAACTATAACAAGTAGTTGCCAGTGACCTTGAGGAGACTCAACTTAGTAACCCAGCAAGGTCCCTTCCAGTTCTGTCACTGTAATTAAAGCCACTTCGCTTAAGTGTGATTTAGCCTTTTTATTTCCTTGTGCTGAAGGGTTTCTGTTTGCACAGATATGCAGGTAATGGTTGCTGTGGATGTGCACATATGTTGCTTCCACATGCAGGTACTCGTAGAGAGGGCTCTGTATGCCAGGCTGTGTCCTCTCCCCTTTGTTTTGAAGTTTCAGTCACCTAGGCAAAGAGCAGAAATGGACAGATGCATGTTACTTAGGAAGATGGCAACTTACCCTGGAAAATAAACCAGCAAATAGTCAAATGGTCGCAGCTGCACCTCTGCCATGAGAGGTGGAGGCGGCAGCTTGGTGGCATCTGGCTTGCACAGTGTGGGTGTGTTATCTCTGGTATACCCATGAGCAAAGATTTTGGCAAAGCTGGTCACAGCTGTGCACATGCAGACCGAGACATAGTACCATGAAGACCTATGGCCACCTCTTGGCCACCCCACCCCTGCCCAAACTCCTCCGCACTCTCATGTTGGATCCCAGCCCCACAATAACATCTTCTTCTCAAGTGAACACCAGCCAGCAGTCAAAATCTGCTAATTAATAATCCCTGCCAGAACAAAGGCCTTTGTTCCCTGGGCAAATGGTGCTGGAGAGCCTGCTGAGACTCCCTCTCCTCCCCTATCAGACGGGGCTGCAAATCAGACGAAGACGTTAATCTGACAAACAAATATTTATACAATATCATTGACCATTGCAGCCCAAGGTTGCTGTGGAAAAAAACAACACAGTAAATTTTTATAAACATCTTTTGCTTGTGTCTCCTTTGGAAATTACAACACATTCGCTTTCTAAATTATTTTCAAGGAGGGCAAGGAATGAGCCACAAAAATACACATTTTGCAATTATAATTCATCTCCAATGTTGCCAGAGGAAGTAGATTTGCAGATATGTTTTCATCCAAACTGGCCTCCTTTAATATTTCCATTTTTTCCATCTTGCCCAAATAACCAAACACAGATCACACAAAGAAGGGAAGCTGCTATTATTCATTTCTTCTTTCTGGCTGCAGTAGGGACCTCTGTTTATTGTTTGTTTTGGAATATATAATAGCTTTTCTTCCTTACACATCTGTTTGCTGTCTTCTGCCTCCTCAGGACACATTACCCTCAGCTGATGCACAGAGGGTTTGACTGCTGGGACAGCACTCACCAGGAGATCTTTTTGAATCATCTGGAGATCTATACCTAGACCCCCTCTCCCGCTTTTCTTTCTGGTACCCATAGTGTGTGGGGGCAACATGGCTCAGTCCATCGCCCAAACACCATGCAGTGACCATAAGTGGGGCAGGACATTTTTCCAGCTCTTCAGCAAAGACCTTGTGTTGCCTACACCTGATTTTCTGTGCCTTCCACCCAAACAATTTACTTTCAGCAAATAATTTCATTCTCACTATCTGCATTCACTCTCATTTATCCTGCCCAGAGGTCCAACCTATGATAGCCCTTTGGGACAGCTGCTGTAAAACTTAAGAGCAGGACACTCTCTTTGTATTGAAGAGTGGATTAACCAGTGCAGGAGACAGTTGGTCTTCTTGCTCCATATAGGAAAATCAAGACTTTCAGGTTTGGTCTTTAGCTATCTCAAAGAGTAAAATCTGGTGTAAGTTAGACTTGGCTCATTTGATAGATGTCCCAAGGGTGACTGATCGCGCCTGTCTCAGACAGCTACGCAAGGATGGCACAAGTGCCTCCATGGAAGTTCCCCTCTCTTTTTAGTGTCCAGTTTAGACTACGTGGCTACATTCTAGATGGGTAAAAGGGGGTGAGATGACTCTTGCCCCTCATGCCTGGCCCACAGTTGGATGAGAGGTGTGCATGAAAGGTGGGCATGACACCAGGACAGCCCAGGTCTGGATCGGTGGCTCACAAGCCAGACCCCTGGTTTCCAATTCATCAGTCGTTCTGCAGAGAGGTGCACCCCCAAGCCCCCTGAGGAAAACAGGCAGTGACTGTCACCCTGCAAAAAGGAACTTGCAAAGTTGATAAATAGGTGAACTTGCAAAGTCAGGCTTACCCAAGTAAATCTGACTTTTGTTACTTATTCTATTCAGACATTTTAAAATACTAAATTCTCCTACTTGACTTTTTCTCTCAATTACCTGAAATCATTAAAACTATAAAAGAAAAGTCTCCACCAATCTGGAAACAATAAATCTCAATGCTGGAACACTAATCGGGTTTCCAAACACCCTCCTAAATAGCACTTAATTTGAATTATGGATACTAGCTGCAGCTGTGTTCAAATAAGAACGGCAAACGTGGTTCCATCGCATCAGGACATGACTGCAGCTTCACAGTTTTATCACTGAACCTAGGGGTCATTTCTAACTGCCATGTTAGAAGAAATCCACCCGTCAGCCCTGTTTGGTAATGCCATGAAGACATAGTCTGCAGCAGTGCTTGACGTGAAAATAAAGTGTGGTCTCCTGGTTGTGGCCATTGCAAAACGTTTCCCGTAACCGAGGCCTGATCTGCTCTGGTTTCCATTCACATTGCCCCTGAAATGCTGGAATTCCTAGCCAGCCAGCACAAGATTTACCCCAATACAGTCAAACTGCATGTGCTTGAGGGTGCAGCCAGTAAGTCTGTGAATTGTCAGCTGTGCAGTACGTCTGTAGTACCCCTGACCATGCAAAATGTGCCGCATACAGTAGAATGTAACATATTCTGAAGTTCACATCTATTCATATATGTATGCAATTCAAAATATGTCAATGGAAAACAGTCAAGACACATCTTTGATGTTAATTCTGTTCTTTTATGCATTCTAAACCCAGGTCTGAAATAACGTTTTAACTGGAGTTACTCTTGCTGCACCCCTGACGGTTTTTAAAAGCTGCTTTCTTGTTATGATCATTCAAAAAACCAAAGAGTATCTTTCTTAAACTAAAAAATAAATAAAAAATTAAACATTCTTAGCAACCTCTCCTTGATTTCTGGATCCTAAATATTGAAAAGCAGCAGTCCTTCCACAACTCTAGTGTTTCCACAGCTCTCCAAATATAAAAAAAAAACAAAATCCAGTTCATTTTTCTTTTCTGCTCTGGTGCTGCCCAGTCTGGCTCAGCCTGAGGAACCTCTAGCTCAGATTACAGTAAGCCCTCCTGCATATCACTGGATCATTTCTGAACTGTAAACAAGAATCCAAAAATACACTCATGGTGCAGCTGTGCTTGTGGCCAAACTTCAGTGTGCTATTACTTTAATTTGACTCCTATAAGCATGAACAGATTCACATCTTCAGGCAGGAAAGCACCCCATCGGTGGTTTCTTTGCTGTTGATTTGTATGCATGCCTCTGACTCTCACTGTGACTGCCACAGCCAAAAGGAGAACCAGATCTCCATTTCACTCAGCCTTGCATAAATAAAAATATCATTAAGCACTATTTAAAATATGTTACATTTAACAAATCGGCATGAAATCCCTCACAATTTATTGCACTTGGCAATATTAATAAATGTGGTCTATATTCTATACATCAAGAACATGTTTGTTGGAGGTGTGTGCACTTGAAATCACTTCTACCCAGAATTCTGCTCTTATTTCCATTAGGAAGTGTTTTCTCCTGTTTTATTGGATACATGTTTATGGAAGTGACTACAAGATATATTTTAGTCAAACAATATATTTTCTGTCCTCCCACCAGATGGGAAGTGCTTTTTCCTCATTGAAAGTGTCATCTTGTATTGATTATCAATCACAATAAATACATTAGAAGGGCTTGAATTAATTCCTTTACTTCAAAAAAAGAATTCAAAGAGAGAACAATGGGTATAATTAAATATTGCAAAATGCTTTGCCATTTTATTGTGAAAAGTCTTTGGGTTAAGTCAGTAATGTCATCCTCTTTAAACCTTACATGCAATAAATTGTTACTAATTTTTTCTTCTTCTAGTTTAAGAGGTACGTTTTAAAGAGGTGTCACAAACCACAGAGCTTTATACATTCCAGATGTGCTGGTAGGTGTAGAGAGGTGTGCCAGTCTATGACCCACTGATGTCCCAGATATGGCATTTTTGTGATACAGATCTACTCTACAAAAGGCTGTGGCAGCTACTGTTTTCTATCTCCGTGTAATGCTACAGCTGGTACATACAAATCAACAAAAGGAGGGAGCATGCAAGTCATGGATTTTTATCCAGGTATTTGGAGTCTATAGCCTTTCTACACCTCCTCTGAGCACCTCCTAAACCAGCCAGACACAATTTCCTTTTAACGGTGAATCCTCCAGCCTCCTAGACTCTCAGGTGGAGGTGTTGGACCAGACCACCCCTTGTTATCTCTGAGCCACCAAAAGCCCAAATCAGTCCTGGGGCAGACTGTGCCCTTCAGGGAAGAGATGAAAACAGACTTCACTAGGAAGGCAGCAGGATCTCCTGCGATACAGGAGCCTTTGGTTCAGACAGCAAAACTGAACCAGAGAAGAGTGGATCAGCTGAAATATATCCATTGGCTCCAGCCATCTTTGGAGAAGATATACCGACGCCCGTAAATCAGCATAAAACCAGTGAGGGGCTTGTGCAAAGCATACTGGTGGAAGAGCTGTGATTTAAATGCCATGTAAAACTCGGGGCTGATCCTCAGACTCCCTTACTGGAACAATCTGCAGCTCATTGGAAGTGCATTTCTCTCCTGTAACCCTGAGGCTCTGCCTCTTGTTGCTCTCATCCAGACCAGCCTGTTGACACTGCCTTTGTACATCCAGAGGCAAGTTTGAGTTATATGGCAAAATTTACGAAGCAAGATGATAGACTGTGTTACTGCATTTAAGTATTTTAAATATTTTCTCCTACCATGAAAGGGCATTTTATGTTCATTGTTGAAACTGTCATGACTCATTTTTCTAAATTTGTGGGTTTAAGAACTAAGCCAACTATTATGCTTGCTCCTGATGGGTATGCTAAACAGGTTTCACTACCTACCTTTTCCTTTCTGTTATGTATTAACATTCTTACCCCCCTTCTTCATCGATAACACTGCAAATGTGGTATGATGAATCTGTTGTCAGGAGGTTGTCATTTGTTTCAGTTTCGTATTTCTCAGATGAAAAAATGTTGGAGATCAGATTATGTACTCACAAACACATGCCCTTCTCCCTCTGTGCTTCTTTATAGCAAGGCTGATTTTGACCAGCTGACCTCAAGTCAGCAGAAACCTTGCATGTGTTCGTATTTAGATTTCAAAAGGTTTTTTTATTATTCTGCCCTTGCATTCTCTTCTGTAACTCATTTTCAAACAGTGAACAATACAAATAAAGCATTTCTAATTGACCTGATTTATTTTAATAATCATAGCTACAGAAAAAAATAAAGACCATTAATTATTCTAAAAATATACATATTTTTGTGATCCCTACTTTTCTTGAACTTGAAAAAGATGATCCTATATCACCTTTGGTACTGTATCACATCCCATATTTGCAGTAAGCATTGCCTGGTTTCAAAAAGGTCTTTTTAATCAATACTCTTTAACCTCAGGTACGTAGTCATCCTCTCAAGAGTCATGTTTTGTCTTTGCAAAAGCATCCTGAGCATCACCACTCACCTGTGTTTACTCACCTCACTGGTTGATTTCCCCCTGTACTCACACCACTTCATGTTTGCAGTAGTGGATGGGATTTGGATCCATGACTTATTTCACGTAAAAATATTGGCATAAATCATGCTGTCAGAATGGAAAGCAAGTAAAAAAATAGCCCTAGGAATTCACTGCCTTGTGAAAAAAGCTGGGGGAAAGGTAGATGGTTTTAATAGCTACTAACTTCTGAAGTGAAGAGGAGCTTGACTGAGGAAAATTTTGGGTCCAGGAAGTATGTTCACAGTGAAATATGTGGACATATGGAAGGACTGGACATTCTTCCCAGATAAACTTTCTTCCCAGATAAACTTTCTTCCCAGATAAACTTTCTTGATGTTGATGACCACGTTTTTAGCATTAAATGACTATTCCATCCAGATCTGGGACAAAATCCAGGAATTTTGTTGCACCAAGGTATGTATTTAAGTGGCATCTTGACCTGAGGCCAGAATTAAGGGGCTGCTGTGACGCAGCTGTGTGCAGTCGGAAGGAGGAAGAACGCCTCACCTCGGATGCTCACCCTCGGAAACATGCCATCACCCAGCTACAAACACTGCCAGGTCCTCTTCCCGGTGCTCCTCGCTGAAATGTACCGTGTGCTCTACTAGATAAGGGCAAGAATTTCAGGGATTTTTTTCAAATGATTGAAGAAGTTGCATCATCGCTAATACATCATCTTTAACACAGCACTCTCTGCCAAGGAAAATCCCACACAATCACATAAAGGCAACAAGCAAAGCAGCAGACATGAGCAAACCCAGAATTCCTGAATGCCTGCGTTAGACTGCTACTGTTGCCTGCAACACAGACTCTACATGAAAGGCCCCGTATGTTGATCCACACATTATTTAGACATCTAAGCTGCTTACCCACAAATCTTCAAGGCTAGGTGGGGCAGAACTCAGGCTGCTTGGCGAGAAGAGAAATAGCAGGCACCGAAGCCAGACCCCTAGCCCCTGCCACAGTGTGCTCAATTTATGGGTAGAAAGGGGACTTGGGAAAACTTTTGAAGGTTTATTTTCATATAGGTGGGAAGTGATACAGGTTTACTTTACAGAAGAGTATTCTAAGAAAGGCACTTTCAGAGATTGCATGTGGTGCTATACATTTAATAACCATTGTCATGGTCCATATCTGAATCCATCAAGGTCACTGAGGGTAAAAATGGTGCTGGTGACAGCATTTGGAGTGTTCATCCAACAAATGGGAGCCCAAGGTTTAATTCCCTCTGCAGTTGGAAGAAGCCGAAGTTCAGACCTCATTCTTCTTGCAGGGGAGGCTGTGTCATGGGATGGCAGGCGTGCACTGTCTCGCATGCCAGGGCCATGCTGCTGGTCAGGAGAGGACTTGTCCATCTGCTGCAGGGAGGGAGCAAGCAAGAGCAACTCCTTGGCCTCGTCTGCTGGGTGTTCAGCACTGGGGCTCTCTGCTTCCAGTCAAAATTCCACACTTGAGATGTTTGTGCAGAGCAATACTGAGAAATGGGTCTGGGAGAAGGGCTAGAGGGACCAAGATAGTCTGACCAGCACGAGTGCCCTATGCAATGCACAGTGAAGTGCTCTCTGCCCAATGTGACAGCTCCCACAGGAGACAGTTGGAAAGCCCCCACAAATGTGCGCACACAGAGGTCTCTGCTCTCCTGGGTAGACTCAGAAGCCTGGAAAGGCATTCCAGAGGGGATGTACTCCAGTCCAAAGCTCCACTGCAGGAAGAAATACATACCTTCCTCATCCTGATGGATGTTGGTTTGGCATATCCTTAAATTCCCCAGCAAGGCGCATTCTGTAGCTGTCCCAAGTAATCTGTTACAGGGCTTCACAGCCTTGCTGACAGAAACATTTGGTTTTTTCTAACCAAAACTCTTCTTGCGGCAATTTAAGTCCATTACTTCTTGTCCCAACCACAACAGACAGAAAGAAGAAATTATTCCCTTGTGGTCAACAGAAGCCTTTTTTCTCTTTGGTATTTGCTGTCATATTTTAGTCTCAAGTTTTCCTCCTTCAGGGTAAGTAACTCCAACTCATTGAGTCTTCCTTATCTGTCCTGTTTTCTAGACCTGATCATTCTCTGGATGAAGAGTTTCTGGTTGATTCACAGCTACGTCAAAGCATGGCACTGCAATGGGAGGCAGCAGTCCAGCAGAGGCTTTGCCGAAGCTGAGAGGAGCAGAAAGAGAACTTAGTTTGGTAGCAAGTCTGGTAAAGGCAGTCCAGTAATGGTGTTCACCATTCATACGTCTGGGTGCAGCACTGAAACGTCACAACAACTGAGTGCACACTCAGTGTGTGACCCACTAACAAGGAGCCTGTGATCCACTACAGCCAAAGGTCCTTTTCTGCAGAAAAGCTGTCAAGCCAGTTGATCCCCAGAGGCGTTTCAGCAGTTGGTTGGTCTTATCTCATGACAGCATCTTATAATGCTACCTTTTAAAATTGTCTTAAAATACTGTATGTTTGATAGTACCCTACTTTTTTCAGCCTAAATCTCCAATCCTTCTGGAATGCCAGTCCTGTCCTCCAACGTACATGAAGTCCCTCCAAGTTATATAACAGCTTATTTAAAAAGCATTTGAGGGCAGCCCAATCTTACTAGTGCATGCCAGTAGGGAGGAGACCACAGACCACACACTGCAGTTGTTCTGCCATGCTCACTCAGATCCAAGAGATGGAGGCTCTCCACCTCTCCAGTAGCACCTTTCTGGACCCACAGTGCTGGTATATCAGCCTCCTCCCAGAAACTGCAAATGAAACTCCAGTGCACAGGTTAACCGTGGTTCACTCACTTAAAGTAAGATCTTGTTTAAGAAAAAGTGTATGCTTTTGTCTTTTCATGTTTCCACTACAAACACTAGGTTGGGGGAATTCAAGTCAGGAAAAGAAGAATTAAAAATTTGCTCACTTTGTTCTCTGCGGCTAGTGTATCCAGTATGTCCAAAAACTATAGGAAAAAAAAAGGGTCTGAAGCAGAGTAGGAGCAGCTCTGCTTTGTGTGGTGGGCATGAGAAAGTAGGAGCTTCTCAAGAGAAAACACAAAATCCACACAGAATACACATTATCTCTGAAGTCAGAAAGCTCCAGACTATGCAGTAACATAACATATATTTAGCGATTTAATGAGAAAAATGTTAGCTAAAATCTTTCTGACATTTTCTTTTTGCCTCTTATTTGTCTTCTTAAATTATTTGATAAGACCAGTGAAGCTGTTTCCTAAGACTTATGCTATGTGATTGCAATTAATTAAGCTTGTTTAAGCTGTAAAGTATCTTTCCATATTCAGCTCTTAAGAAATTTGTGTCTAGCACTTAAAGCTTGCAAGCTAGATATACTTCAAATCAGGACTAGGGGGAATGCTGAAGGTTCACCAGGAGCACCCAGTGGAGGTTTTCTATTGTATGAATTATGCTGTTAGGCAACAAAATCTTCTGAATCTCAAATTTGGAATTTTTCTCACAACACAAGACAGAAGCAGTGTTTTGCCTCTCGTCATTACTATTTTGAAGATCAGAACTAACACAGGTGAGGGACCTGGTATGACTAGGAGCAGAATCATTCTCAGATTGTCTTTTTATTGACAACAGAGGGAAATTTTGTTTCATTTCCTAGTGAAAAAAAATCTAAATTGAAATTTTCATTTCTTTACTTTTGATTGATTGATGACTTTACATTTTGACTTTCTAATAACTTCGACAATGAAAGTTATTGTCCCACTCTTTCTATTCTGCTCCAGTTAATTAGGTAATTATTGCCCATTATTCCAGGACTTAAAACTAACCTTTCATAAGATTTCACTACGTCATTTCAGAACCTCACAATACCAAAATGTTTTTAACTTCTGCTCTGTGATGTATTGACATTCAAGTGCTTCTTCAAGAACTTACGGAAATTATTTCATAATTTTATTGACAAGTAGGTAGGGAGAAATGGGAAATGCCTAAACATTACAGTTAGTTAGAATACAGGCTAAAAGAACCCCTAAATCCCTAAATAAAATAAAGTACTTCATGACCAAGAAATGTATTTTTAGTATAACATCTTAGTTTGCATGCATAAATAAGTATTATAAATATACAGTTCTGATTCAAGCCCTACCACAGTACACCCAGGCATTCAGATGTTCACTTATATAATGAAAATTAGAAAAAATTAAGGTTTTTTTTCTTAACCTTTGTGGTTATGTGAGTCTGTGCAATCAGGTATTAGCAACCTCTTGGGCAGAGGTGATTCTGCTACTGCCTTTCTACTTAACTCACCAGAACTCACAGGTGTATATGGCATCTTCTAGGTCTTAACCTAACCTGGTGCACTGCTTCCTTCCAGACTGTTGCACAAGAGTTGTATTTTTGGGAAGACTTCTGTATGTTGCTTTCAGAGGGGTATACTCTGAGACTACTGATGTTCGTCTGCTTCATAAAACCCTTCAGTCTGAAGAGATTTAGTACATTTCAGTGCTTTAAGGTACATTAAGATTATTGAAAGGACAAAAGCGTCAAAGGCATATGACAGCAGCCCTAAAAAGTATCTCCCAGTCTGTTGCATTTTGCCTTGAATCTGTGAAGTTGCAGGTTTACAGCTAACATTGCTGAGACATGGTTCAGGATTTGGACCTGATTGTGGCTCTCCATGCTGCTGCAGACTTGACACATGTGTGTACAATCATATGCAACCCCCCTGATGTCTCCTATAGCAAATCCTGTAGCAGTATTTTTATAACCATACATAGCTACATACAATATCTGGAATCCAACCAGCAGCCAGATTTGAAGGATCATCCATAAAAGTTTCACATAGCTAAAGAGAGAAGTCAACCCACTCTTAATAAATTTAACATTTTCACAGATTCTCTGGTCAGCTTCACAGTCTAAGGTACTCTTTAAAGAGACATATACATTTATATGCATGTACACAGGTCACCTGGAAAACATCCAAAACCTTCCTTAAAGCAGTCAGACACAAATTTTTAGATGTATTAAGCAAGATCTGTGTGCCATAGTAATGATATTGCTCGCAGCACTGAAGATTTATTTGGTGTAGCGGTGGGCTCAGCAGAATTTCAGACCTGCAAATATGTCATAAGATAAGCATGTCAGAGGCTTTGGGTACGTCAGGTAATTTGACTTGTACACCTATCTTTGCTCTGGCATCTGCCCACTTGTGATATACACGAATGATATCGCTAAGGGAGTACTGAAGATCTGACTGTTACTGGTACCTGTTAAAGTGAGACATAAAATGGTAAATATTAAGTATGTATCTATCTGCTTGGTTTAGAGAAGTCAGGCAATGTATTTCTGGCAGAATGAAACACTAGCCGATGTGGTACATGACATTTGTATCTGATACATGATTAAATGCCAACATGTAAGTTGAAACACTACAGGTCTGTTTAACTGCATGGTTTCTAGCAAAAAGATGTTTAACAGTGGTAGGAGAAAATGCGTGCTAGGAATAATCTGAAAAAGAACATATCACATTTTGTGAGCAAGGGCTTACCTCAAAGAGTTGTCACAAGTAGCCTGTTGTGGGCCTCAGTGCAGAGGAAGAAAACAAGGAAACAGAAAACACGTAGTGACCTGAAATTAAGCATAATGTTGAAGGTTATCACTCATCTGGGCTGAACAATATGGCAAGAAGGCTTGCAAAGGGAGGAAATTTGAGGTTTTCTGGAACGCAAAGCTTCATATGGGCCCAAATGTTGCAATAAACTGCATTACTTTTTCAATAATTGCAGTGCTGAACTCCCAGGTCCCAGAGAAGGTGAGAAGTGGTTTGGCAGACTCTGAATATGAGAATTGACATAATGAAGAATTTTGGTTAGCTCTTTTACTAGCCATCCATATTTCTAAAGTCTTTCGGTTCAGTTTCTCATTGTTTCCTTGAACTGATTAGACAAGACAGTGTGCCTTAAGGGCACTATTAGGAGGGCATCAATAATATTATAATGCTATTAAAGTTTAATAATAATTCATATATGGTCATTCCCTAATAGGAAAATTAGGTGCATATTGATTGATGCTTTCAGTTTCTGATGCCTACTAGGTGGCCTAAAGATAAAACCAATCTCCAATATATTTTTCTTCATCAAACCCAGTTTCCTGGCTATTTCTCCAAATTCTGAAGTCACACCCCTTCCACCTTTCTTTAGCATTTGCCTTCTCTAAGCTACCAAGAAAATTATATTTAGTTATGCGAGAGGGCAATATGAAGCCTGGTTGAATACAGGACCAGGAGATGAGAACACCTAAACCAATTGCATCCTAGCTGAATTCTTCCCTACATAACTCCATGGAACAGAACCAGATGTTCAGAACCTGCATCATAACCTAACTCTAATTGCTGATCAAGTTTATTGACCAATGCCAGAAGAAAGCACCAACCGGCTGTCTAGGTAGAAGGAAGAAGAAAACTCTACTAACCTAGAAAACTTTAGCCCAAACAAGGATACTTACAGTGAGTCCATGTACTATGCAGGCATTCAGCTCCCTTGTCCTGGAGAAACTTTGGGTGTTCAAGTCCTTTTCTGTGTATACAACTCAATCATTTTGTGCCTGGATACACTGATATTTTTTTCCTGATGTGATTTGTTGAATGATACTGCTCCATGTTTGCAATGGCTTCAGTGACCACAGCCATATCTGCAAAAACATCTGAAGCCAAATGTTAACATGCTTTTACCACAAGTAGTAGTTAATTTTGATTTTCTATTCCTTTAAATTGTTTTAGCTGCTATTCACCTGTTTAAAGTCCTTTATTACTATTTACAGTGAAGATACAGTGCTTCATAGCCTAGATAAACAATCTTGGACCAGGAGAAGAAAATGCTAATAAAAACCAAGCAGTTCTGGCATAACCCAGAGTCTGAAGTTCCTTTGCATAAACTATTCCTTTAGTATTTATGGATAACAAATACATCCACTGAAATAAGGTTGTGAATGACTCATGTTCAGAAAAAGGCCAAAATTCATTGGACAATCCGTTCATAACAAATAATTTAACCAGCTCTAAAAATATTTGTGGGGTTTTTCCTTACAGGGGAAAAAAAGTCTCTCACCAAAATGGACTTGTTAAAAGGCAAAAAAAGTCCACGGACTGGCTCATAACCCTGCAATCCAGCCCAAATAAGGACAGTATGTGGTTGCACTATCCCAGGAGCAGAGCACTGACTGGACTGTGCCTGACAATCTGATACTTCCCCTCTGAAGCGTGGGAGAGAGAAACCACTCAGCTGGTGTATCGCAGCTCCCTGCCTGCCCCAGAGCTGGCTGGAGGAGCACGGGGGCGAAGCCAGCAGACTCTGCAGTCCCCTCGGCACTCTGACAAGCTCCAGCAACACAAGTCACTCGCCTGGGGAGCCAGGCAGCACCTCACACTTTTATCCTGCACAATACAAACATACAAGAAATCTCTGCGTGGTCCAAATTTGTAAAACTTATTTTTCAAATCTTGAGCAATAGGTGGGTTTTGAGCATTTGCATAGTTTAAAGAAATGAACCATGTGAATATCTCACACTTTTGCTTATAATTTGCAGGTTCTTGGTGCCCAGACCCACTGCTGAACTGTTCCCTTTGACAGTTCCTGCCTTGCCATGCCTCTAATGCTTTCCGACTCACTGAGATTGCAGCGATGTGTGGTACAGCACTAAATACATTCCTGAAATCCAAAGAAATTATGTCTACCCAACTAGGTTAATGTACCTCCAAAAATCCAAATACACTTATCAGACATGAGCTATTTTTTAAATCATTTCATGCTGAGTGACCTGTAATAAATCAGAGCTAAACACAGCCCTTATAGGTCAATGCATGTATTTCCTCTCCTTAATGTGCTCCAGTCTATAGGTAGGTAGGAAAATGCTGTTACTTTGCAGCCTCCTGCAAACTTCCCCTAAGTCCAACGAGAATTGGTGCTGTTCTGGCTGGGAGCCTGCATGCATAAACTCTTATGAGTAAGAGGTCATCTTACAAAAATGTTGCTCGCTTGTATGACAAGGGTTAGGTAGACTCAGCCTTACCCTGCTAGGACTGCCTGTGGCATACCTTCCCCATCCCAGAAACAGTGGGAATAAGATGCCACCGTTCAGACAGAAGCAACATGGGATAATGAGCTGGACGTATGGAAGGTGCAACCACCATTCTCCAGGTTATTTGTAGGAAAATGGCTTGAGAACAGAACTGAAGAACAAGGAAGTCAGTGTGTGATGCCTGATGAGGCTGAAGCTGTTCATGGTGAAAGGTCTGGTTTAAGGCTGAAGCTATTCATGGTGAAAGGTCTGGTTTAACTGTGGAAACAGCTGAGGGAGGCAGAAAACTGCAGCCCATAGTTCAAAGGAGAAGCCACATGCCAGAATCAACTCTTGAATCTAACTCCATAGACTGCTTAGGAGCGTGGAGGAAAATGAAGCTGGGAAATGGTTGGTGTGATTTAGTTTAGTTTTGCTTGTTTGTTGGGCTGCTGAAGGAGTGATTGGTCTGTGATTCTTTCAAAAACACTTCCAAAGCCTGTGTGTGTGTTTGCTGTGCATATCAGTATAGATTGATTCCCCAAAATAAAAAACTTGGTTGTATCAGGATAAAACATTTGGTTTTATCAGCTTATTTAAGAAATTGCATTCAGCTGGGCTAAAGATGGGCAGAGTGGCTGTATGTCTTGGCCGCAGTGCGTGCAGGCTCACGAAGTGTGATGTGAAGTCAATCTCAGTGTACATGAAGTCCAAGGTCCCGGCTCACTACAGGTGTCATACGGAGTTGGGCTCTCTGAGACCGTGACAGAGAGCCTGGGTTTGCTGCATTAAGTTTAGGTACAGATGGTGGAAAGTCTTCTGAACACTGGCACAGCAGTGATACACATGCAGTCGCTCCACTGGCATATGGGCTGTGCACAAATTCCCTTCTCTCAGAAGCCTCTGCAGCTGGGGTCAGGACCTAATCCATACCCACCACTTGCAATGCCACTGGTACCCAAAGTACTGTTATTACTCCTTATCTTCCTAGAAGAGCATACAATGATTTATTGCAAGATCATATTACTGCAATGTTTCCCTTGTCATATCAGGATCAAGAGATAAACAGCCTTAAGTTGGACAGGTTGCAAATGATTCAGGGTATGGCACTGGAAGAAGGAAACCAGAGGCTCACAGTTCGTCCCTAGCTCTGCCCTGAGCTCTGGGACCCCAGTGTGGCACATCCTGTTTGCCTTGGAGCAAACAGGATGCAAATTCCCAGTATATTACTTACAATGGAACTTGCTTAGTTAACTTAGATGTAAATGAAAAGCAACTGATCAGTGCTGAGAAGCAGCTGAATGCTTTCAACTGTACAGTCCAAATACAGCTTCAATCTTTCAGTTAGTCCATGAAGAAGGACTTCTTGCCCATACAGAGCATATTACAGGATTGGGGCCAAAACCAGCAAAATTCTTCTGAAGCACTGAAGACGTGAGTGATTTTTGTAATGTAATATTTATACCAGAGCAAGCCACCACATATCTTGTTTCTACCACATTCTGGAGAAAGTGTTTCACAAGATATTTACCATTTATACCAGGATAACTGTACCTCCAAACCAAGGAACTCAAACGGGCACATCCAGCTCTGGCTGATGAGCCAGCCCTCCAGCTACAACATCCTGTACCTGTTGCTGCTCTGTGTTCTGGACTAGTGTAATTTGGGGGAGGAGGATGAAAAGGGAAACTCCGTGTTTACAAAGGAAAGAAGGAAACCATCTGTGACAGGGCTTTTTTTGAGCATGGGCTGTTTGAGCACTGCTCAGAGGTTTGTAACGCCAGAAATGGTCCCAGCAGAAATGGATTAGTGGGCAGAGAACAAGTGAGGAGGTCAAAAGGTGAAAAATAAATGCAATTTATCACATGCCTGTGCTGTTTATCACCCGGTTAGAGAAATTAAGGAAATCAGATGGATATGATCACTTTGCATAGGATGACCCTACACACATACAATCTGATCTACCACTCCAGGTTAGCTTGTTAAACTTGTGTAAAGGGACGATGAACTAGACCCAGCTAGTTTGCATCATCTGGCAGGCTCCCGTTTGGGGAGTAAACATATGTCAATAGCTTTAACATGACCAATCTTTAAAGTAAAGGGCTGGAGAGGAGATTTCATACCCAGACTGGGAAATTTCCATGGCAGTTTTACAATTCAGAAAATATACTTATCACACAGGCACATATGCAGTAAGCACAAAAGATTAGCATTAGAACTGACAACTTGTAAGCCAAGTTTTAGCTTTATGTGATTCAAAACAGCTGAGTGATAAATTAAAATAAAAACAAATGCCAGCAGCTCCTTAGCGCTAGTGGGATTGGTGGGTGCTCCTGTCATGAGAGCTTGGTGAATACATATTGTTATAATTGGCTGGGTGGAGGTGGTAGAACAAATGTGACTCTTCCAAGGCAGTGTTGGCACTGACAATAATTGTTAACAGATTTAGTTTCCTATTCACCTCTTTTTTCCCCTATAGCTCCTTCTTAACTTATCAGCAGATTTTATTTTTGAGTTATTAGAAATCGCATCCTTCTTTTATTGATTCTTGTAAGTTGCCAGCCAGCTGCTAATTGCTTCCAGCTCTGGTGTTTCAAAATTACTGATTTCCTTTTAGATACTTTAATCATTCATATATCTTCCCCTCCATCCCTCCACCCCCTTTTGACTTTCTTTGGCTAGAGATTTCCTCAGAGGAGCTGTCAGCTTAGTTAACCCTAGTCGTTCTAGCCAAACACTGCTCTCATTCCTATGGCAAAGGGGTAGTCAAGAACCGTTGATAAATGGAAATCCTCATCTAACTCAACCCCCAGCACGAGCACTCTGAATCCAAATACTCTGAGTTTGAACACCTAGTTCATGTGCTGTCCAGGTGTACATATATATTTATACATACACATACATATATACAAACAGACATACATAGATTTATATATACACAAAGTGAGCGTGTGTGTTTATATGTAAACATACATAAACATAGATATACTGTATAAATATAGCATATAAATAAATGCATATGCATATAAATTAATGGAAGTGCTTGTATTTAAGCTCTGGCTTGCTACTACTCCCTTTTGCCTCTCTGCTGCACGGCTCCTGGAGCAGAACGAACGTCATTGCACTGAGGCCGCTGGAGTCACCCAAGAGTCACAGATTAGCAAGTCACCACGCGTCAGCTGAGCAGCAGGAGCTGCTGACAGACGCCTTGCTAACCCAGGGCAAAGGGAAGGAGAGGTGACTGCTTACAAGAGCTCTCTGAGTATGAGCAAAGATAACTTGAATTACTTCGCATTAGCCGGGCACTAGAAATGTGCAGACAGGCTACTACTGGGGCACTGCTGAGTTGAATAACTTGTCAGGAAGCAGTAACTGGTGCATGAACCACACTGACCAAGGCCCCTCTCCCACCTCTCTGCACAGCGGTGTCTGTGCATCCCTAAGGCACTCTCCCACCTCGGAGCATCACGACGGCTGCTCCTCACCCCTCTGGCACTGGCAGAGCAGCCTGCTGCTGAAGGAGAGCTCTCCCACTGCCCTCGTGACAGCGAAGGGGCCTCAGCATGGCTGTGCTTTGAAGCGAGAGGACTCCCAGGGCATGGGACCTGCAGGTTGTCTGCTCTGCAGTGCGGAGCAAAGCAGTAAAGCCCAGAGACTGATACCAACATGCCATTTTCCTTCATGAGGTCATGGGGCTGTTTCCTTTTCCATCCCCATCGATTTTCATTGCTGCTTCTTCCTCGCGAAGGCCTGAGGGGGGAAAAAGAGAAAACACCAGGGCAAGTTTTGCCCCCTTCAGAAATCCTTCTGCCCGCACTAGTCCAGAACAGGTCCCAAATACTGAACTTTCCTTCTTATGGATCACAGCTGGCCCCAGATTAAAACCCCCCCTGCCCCCTCCACACCTGCTCCCGGCTCCCTGTAGCCACACGTGCATGTGGAGGGGTGCAGGAGGTGAAGTCCCCCCACGATGCTGCCCTCGCGCAGGCACTGCCTGGTCCCCTGGGCTGGACAGCCCCATCACAGCCTCATCAGGTCTTTGTCCTGGGAAGCGCATCCTGACACCGCTGTTACTCCAGACACCCAGCCCTGTGCTTCCCATCTAACCCAGAGACATCCTGGCAGCATGGCCAGGCAGCTGCCAGCACTGCAAGCCCAGCCTGCTACAGACCTGGGCTTTCCAGGCCCTCAGTTTTGTCCAGCCTCTCAAGAGGCCAGCATTACTATCCCAAGTGCATGTCACTGAGGGGTCCAATCAACATATTCTTGAGAAAACAAATAGAAATTTTCCTGGGCACAATTTTTTTCTGTCAAAATGCAGTGCTCTGAGCTGCCAGCAGCACAGGGCTCTTTTAAAAATGCATAAACCATAAATGAATCAATATAGGACCTCGGGGCACTTGAGGACACTCCTTCTTTCCCTGTTACATGGTTGCTCCCTCTGCAGACCTTGCCTAAAGTACCCCATCGCTATGCTGAAAGCAGCTAAGGGCAGCTGTTATACATACAGTTTAATTTTAGGGATCAGTCCCAGGCATGCAAATCAGTTTTCGTTTGGGTTACATGCAAGGAGTAATTAAGTGCCTCTTTGCATAGTGAGAACCGAAGCAGTTGGAAGCTGCTGCCCAAAGCAAGATCCTGCCTGAGAAGACCAATAGTCCTCAAGGTGCACCCCTGAGTGCAGGCACAAAGGTGGAAGGATGGACTGGTTGCAGCTGTGTGCATTAGCAAAGCAAAGGCCTGAAGATGGACATGGCTTTGGGAGAAAACCACATTCCTTTCAGCCATGATATTCATTGGAAAAGCAAGCTTTTTGAGGGTAAAAATCAAAGCCTGGTCTGTCTTACTGTAATATTGCCTTGTTCTATTTAGAACAGTTCTCCAAAAATACACAATATAGGATGCTTTAATGAGCTGAGTTTAAGAAAAAGGAAGAAGAAAGGAACTTAAATACCCAGAATGGCCATGGTTTTTTTTTTTTCTATAGGCCACTTCCAGTCTTAGAGATTTTGTTTTGGTTGTTAAGTTAGGAAGCATGCGCAGGTGTCACAGAGTAGCAGTCAGCATCCTGGGATGATGTAGATAACAAGTATCTGTATGATGAAATGAGTTGGGTATTTTTTTCATTTTGAAGGACTGAATATTCCTTTTCATGCAAGGAATTCATGAGCATTTTGTGCACAGTTTAGAAGATTTGTTGCCAATGAGAAGCATATTTCCTTGGAAAAAATTCTGTTTAATATCCAACTTTCAGGATGTTGATAAACCCACCTTTATTTTGGTTGACAAAGCCTCATGTTTTCAACCTGTAATGATGAATGGCCTGTGAGGGTCAACATAATACTGCATCACAATTAGAAACCAACTCAGTGCATGCCATCAGGCTTTGAAAATCACCTTTCCACTGCATACGTGGCAGCAGTGGTTGTGACTCTGGTAGTAAGGGAGAGCTAGTGTGCCTCTGTGTGTTCTGAAGTTAAACCAAAAAATCTGTTCACTCCAGGCAAACCAAATCCTCTAACCAAGCCTGGATATGTGGTCCCTGTCCCAGCTGATAAGTTAGTATAGCTTTCCAGTTCAGCAAAAACTTCAGTTTCTTCAGAGCTCTGAAAGTCTACAGCAGAGTAAACACATAGCCAAGGAGGGGCAATTATATTTCCAAATCCACAGGCTCACCCTTAAAATTGCACCTGACCTTGAATTCTTGTCCTATTTCTATGGTAGAACCATGATTCTTGAGTGGTGTCTCAGCCAAAATAGAACTTTTGGACTTTTCTTTGCCTACAACTTTCTAGAAATTTTACTGTATCACTGACAAGTTGGCTCTTGACAGATAAAGTGGGATGCTACAACTGCAAAAAAAAAAAAAAAAAAAGGCTGAGTGTTGCAAAAGATTCTTCTTTTCAAATTGAGCAGGGGGAACAGTTACCCTGTCGAATCACAGGGGGCCTGTGGCTGGGTAATTTAAAAGATTTGCTGTCTGAGAAAGCACATTTAAAAATTCCTTTTCTTTCTTCAGCTATCAAGATACCACTGGGACTTCACCAGGTCTATAGATCTGCTGCATAATGTGTGAATGGCCATATCTCACCATGGAGTCAAGAGTTGAGCTGTTATGAGTACAACATAAATAAGACCAAAATCAGAGTTGACTTGCAAGGGGAGACATAATGGCTGTGGGTAAAAGCAGGAAGGTGGGGGGTGGAGAAATCAGATGGGTTAAATACAAAACAGAAAGATGTGTTGGCTAACAACAAACACTGATGTTATACCCATTTCAAGAGCTCCCATTTTTCACAGATTACTTAATGCTGAATAACTGACTATGCATTTTGCACTACTAGCCTTGGTCTTATTTCTCCCCATCCTGCCTTCTGCATGTTGTTGGTGCTATTTGCACAGTATTCTGAACCCATGTTATTAAATGGTGCCCTCTTCCAGCCAATAGTCCCTGGTTAGAGTCAAGCAATTAATATCTCCTCAGAAGCCAAAGATAAAATTCTTACCTCTTTTCAGTTGACTAGTCTAGATGTAGCCTAACTACATTACCTGACCATGTGAACAGTATTGTGAAACACCGGCAAACTGCTGCTATGCTTAGCATATATGCCTGTGAGAAATAACGGTGTGAAAAGATCTATGAATACCCAGTGGCGTGGAAGCGTGTAGTCAGTCTTAGCAGCTATCCAGTTAATATTAATTAATAGATAGCACCTAAAAAAACCACACATAAATGCAAGACGTCTTTTTACAACAGACTTGCTAGATTTCTGGCGCGTATGTGAAACTTTGTAAAGACTCTTGAAATCATCATAACTTTATCTAAATTTGGTTACACACCAACCAGGCATAGTGCCCTCCGGGCTGTCTGTGCTGGAGTGTCTCTTTTGAGGAGCAGAATATGACGCTGAGGAGTATTTCTCACAGGATTTCAAGAGATTCTCATGTAATTACAGAACAATTCAACAGGAAGGCATCTTGGTATGCCAAGGCCTTGCCCAACCTCCTGTGCAAAACAAGGTGTGGTGGTTTAACCCCAGCCGGCAACTAAGCCCCACACAGATGCTTGCTCAGTCCCCCCATGTTGGGATGGGGAAGAGAATCGGAAGAGTAAAAATGAGAAAACTCGTGGGTTGAGACAAAGACAGTTTAACAGGTAAAGCAAAAGCCGCGCATGCAAGCAAAGCAAAACAAGGAATTCATTCACCACTTCCCATGGGCAGGCAGGTGTTCAGCCATCTCCAGGAAAGCAGGGCTCCGTCACCCGTAATGGTTACTTGGGAAGACAAACGCCATCACTCTGAATGTGTCCCTCTTCCTTCTTCTTCCCCCAGCTATATATGCTGGGCATGACGCCATATGATAAGGAGTATCCCTGTGGTCAGCTGGGGTCAGCTGTCCCAGCTGTGTCCCCTCCCAACTCCTTGTGCCCCCCCAGCCTCCTCGCTGGTGGGGTGGGGTGAGGAGCAGAAAAGGCCTTGGCTCAGTGTAAGCACTGCTCAGCAGTAACGAAAACATCCCTGTGTTATCAACACTGTTTTCAGCACAAACACAAAACATAGCCCCATACTAGCTTCTATGAAAAAAATTAACTCTATCCCAGCCAAAATCAGCGCACAAGGTCAGCACCAAATTCAGACCAGGTTGCTCAGGTCTTCACTGCAGTCAGGTCTGAAAACCCTCCCAGGATGGAGACTGCACAGCCTCTCTGGCAGCCTGATGCACTGCTTGACCATTCTCATCTTGGAGGTTTTATTATGTACGTAAACGTCTCCCTACTTCAATTTATGACATTATTACATTCCCCAAAATCCAGTCCTCCTGGATTTTTGCACTTATCTAAAGTCAATAATTTCTGACAGGCTTGAAGAGAAAGGACTTTCAGACTTCTGGTAAATACAGTCAGCACAGGTGGAATCGCCAAGGTAAATGGAAGAACAGTAAGCGGTGGGATGAATGACATGAGCCAGTGGGGGCAGGTGAGGAAGAGCTGCATTTCTACTACAGTTATGCAATGTCAGTGTAAATGGAAAAAGCTCACAATATCTTAACCAAACAGCTAGAGGAAAATGTGAAATCAAGCTTGTTTTCCTCACGACATACCAGTGTGGTATGCAAATCATATTGCCAAAAGGTAGTCCACTGCTCATTTCTCGAGCATGTAGTAGATGTGAGAGGACCAGGGTTGTCCAGCAACTGTACCCACACTAACCCCCAAGGTAACTCAGTTCAAAACTCCTCTTCTGCTAGAAAAGCTGCCTTGCCAGATGGTTTGTGCTTCCTCCTCCTGTCTCAGACAGAGCTGGCTCCCAGCAGGCTGGGAAGGAGCCCAGGACCGACAGCGGGGAGATTCCCAGCCAGGGATATCTCCCTGGAAGCGGCTCTTTAAATAAACTTTATAGTCCATCCTACCTATAAAATTATTGTTCATAATTTTGATACTCTGTCAGATCAGCATAATAGACTGGCACAGCTTGTCAAATAAAATGGCAAACAGAAAGCTAGTGTCCAATTCCATCCTTCAATTTGAAATGCAAAGTGCGATACTTTACAGGAATCCAGAGGGCTAATGTAACAAGGAATGTATCCTCCCCTGCAGCGAAGGATTCATTTCAAAACATACTGATACTTTGGCGCAGAGCAGTGACTTCATCAGCATAGACAAAAATAAGACAAAATATTATTTAGAAGATATTACCTCTGGGCCAGATCATCATATGTCACAAATTTGGATTAATTTAAACAGAGCTACATTAGTTTTTACCAGTTCCAAATCCACCTATTTCCCATAGTCTGGAGCATTATAAAATATTTCCAAATTTTATATTTCCTAATATTTTCCAAATGTTGTTAGAATTTTAGGGAAGGGGGATTATATTTTCCTTTTTCCTTTTTCCTGCCTTTTACCATTAAACAATCTTTCATAACATTTTCTTCTTGATTTGACAGAGAAACTCTTTAATAAAAACAAAAAAAGCTGATCTGCTAGTTCTTGCTACCAACGTTGTAAAATGTCAGTCAGGTGGGGAATCATTAAAGAATTGGACATTAACAATCTGTAGTCTTAGAAAACCACATACAAAATAAATGACAGGAAGGAAACTTTCTTCCCAGTACTTTGGAAAGTATCTACCATTCAAGGCAAAGTTCAAAGTAAAAGCAAGGAAAAGTGACTTATTAAATTCCATAGTCTTGATTAATTTTTTTCATTCTCATAGTGACAACTTTCTTTAAATGCCCACTTAGCATGAAGTTAAATTATCTACTTGAGATTGGGAAAAATAATATTCACATACTAAAATTTCATATTATTTCTGCAGTAGTACTATGTTCTTTTTACTCAAAGTTTCACTGTAAGGAATGAACCAGAGGTTCATAAGCCACATCTGTACCATCTGTCACAGCTGGGCCAAAGCCTGCACTGCAGGCAAAGGTGTTCTCACTTGGGCACTGCTCAACACAACTTCTTGCTTGGACCTCAGCTTCCTCCTGGGGGAATTATTTCACCACAGAGAGAAGTCAGCGACTAATTAGTGTTCACACATCATAGGCAAGGGGGGCACCAGGATGTGTGAAATGTGGGGAGATTCATCTCAGCACTGCAGCGAAACCCAGAGTTGGGGTGTCTCCTGACTATCACACTCTGAAACCCTCTTTCCTTTTTCTGTTGTTGCTAGTTATGCAAATATCTGTGCCTGCACAATATGCAGAGAGAATATGAACAAGTTGAAAACATGAAGATAACTGTGTTTCTGAATTCTGAGAAGCTGTGCGTACCCAAAAATAGCCAGTAAATGGATTATTTTAAAAAAATCTTACCCTTTTGACCCAGTTTTCTTCTGAACAGGCTACTTCCAAAACATTCATTAATAATCTGAGAAATTACTTTACTGAATGTCTTGGAAAATTCAGCTGTAAAATGTCTCTGCCTTTCCATAGTTACTGTGGCAACTATCTTTGAAAAATAATCAGTCACTCAACTAAGTATGACCCATACTTCATAAAACCATATTGGCCATCTCTAATAAAGTTACACTTTTTATTTTGTTCCCTTACTGAATCTTTTTAAAGTGTGTACAGTAGTATCCTGACCACCCATGCAGAATACGCTGGCTTATTGCTGCCTCTTCCTAATCACACATACTGTACCCACGTTTCCTAGTCCCTGCAGCTGTGAATACCTACCTACATTTATCACTAATTTTTATTCTTGCTTCCTTCAAAACTCAAGGGTGAGGGCTAGCGAAAGCCCACTCCTTTAAACTCTGCCTAGCTCAAGGGCTTCTAATCTTTCACAAGCCCCTGGGAAGGTATTTGTTGAGGGTGGAATTCCTCTTCTGCTGCACTTGAGGACCTTTTGCCTGGGCTGTGCAGCTCTGCTCATCTTGGCACTGTAAAGTCTAGAGGGAAGAGAATAGCTTGCGCCAAACAACTTCTTAGGTGAAATTTGCTTCTAATGCTCTTTTGAAGATTTTCTGTGCTTAGAATTTCCTACATGCTATTCTGTAATCAAAATGATTTGCTAATGAAGACCTGTGAGTATCTCTTGGCACCCCACCTGCCCATGGGTGGTTTTACTGGGGCAGCAAGAAGCAAAATTCAGAACTGTAATGGGGTGAATTAAGTTGGAATGAATGCAAAGATGGTCTGATCTGGATGGAGGTAGCTCTCAGAGTAAGGTCCATTGAAGCATTGCTCTTTCTCACATTGGGTATTGAACTAAGCTCCCAAAGTTAGAAACCCTGGTGGTGCGTAACCTGTGGCCACAGGACACTTCCCAGTATGCAGAAGAGAGACAAGTGTGTTCCAGCCAGTCCCTGGTCTGGGCAACTGAAGGACCAGACCCACTGTGAGTCAGGAAACCTTTCTGCTGTGCAGTTACGTAGAGCCCCCCCTGCCTTCATGTATGTAAGAAAGAGCCAGGTGCTCAGAGCTATTAAGATTTTAGGTAAACTGCTTTCTGGAATAACCCATCTCCATCTCTTCATCGGGAACTGAGGTCAACTAGTGAAGCTGAACTCTTAACTGAGAGACTTCAGGCTAGGTGCCTAAATTTAAGTGGAATGTATCCAGGCCCTAACACATACGCTAATTCTTCTGGGCAGCTGCAGACACAGCAACATTCATTATTTCCATGAAAGCACTTGCTAGTCAATCTTTTCCATGTAATATCTGCTGGCAGTACAGACAGAAGTGTATGCTTATAAAACAAGACAGCAGAAATTTCAGAAAAAGATTTGAATAATATGTTTTGCAGTACTTGCTCAGGCTTGTTAAACCCAATTCAAAACATACAAAAAAAGTTGCTCTTTTTTGTGAGGTCTTTATCTCTGTTTCTTAAGGGGAATTATCTTAAAGGATAAGTTAATTTCTTTTACATGCTACTAACCATGAATACATCTAAAAACCCCATTACCACTTGCATAGTTCTGTTGGTATAAACTCTTCTAACCCTAACTTAGCCCTACAGCTCTGTGGCTGGACTTATCCTGACTTGGCCCTCCAGCCATTTCTAGCCTTCATCTCTCCAAAAAGATGACAATATTGGCATTCTGTACTGGGGCTTAAAGATTTTTTTCCTGTTCAGCTAGTGATCAGCTACTCTACTCATGCCACATAATCCATATGTATTTAGATCTAGTTGGGACTGATAACCTCATAGCTACTTAAATTCAGTGGAGGTAACTCCACTGCAGCCACAGAGTTGTTCATGCCAGTGTCTATGAGGTATTGAGAACAGTAAAAAATTTTGCTACCAGCAAAAGCTGCAACTGACCACAACTGCACACAAATATGCAGCAGCTTGACTTCTTGCATATGTACAGAAATCACTGTAATTGCATGAGCATACATAACTCCCTTTAGCGTATCCTGCTAAGAAGAGCTGACTTCAGGATTCTTTTGTTTTGAACTTTGAAAACCTTTCGCAGTGTTACTCCTACCTCCTCATCCAAATGTTTAAGTCCCTCTACGTTTAAATATCAAATCTTATTTCTCATTCTCAAGTAGTAAATCTCATCTCTTTCTAAATCCCTCTTGAAATATTAGTGTTATTGTGCATGTTCTGTCATAAGTATTACTTTGTGGATTACATTGCCAAAATACATTTGTGATCTGTCTGAGCTTAGCCATTTTAAATCCAGCCATTAATACACATCTGCTCACAGCTGAGCAAAATTCTCTATTGGAACCATAAAAGATAAACTTCATAACTAGTTATTGTGATAGGCGTTTTCTGTGTGTGCTTTGTGTTTTATTTACTCCTAGGCACAGGGTCCTCTGGATCTGTGTCCCTGGCTGGGATGAGGCACTTGCTCTTGGCTTCTTTGGAGCCCCATGAAGCAGTTTTGGTGGGGCAGGTTTTCACCCCATGGTGGCAGTTTTGAAAACTATCTAGTATCTGAGAGGATCACAGCTGATGTGCTTGGCAGAGACATGGCCTGAATTGGTGCATATGTCCTGCCACAAAGCTGTTCAGTCTGGCCAAATTCACTCTTGGGCTTGCAGAGGGGAGGCAATGGCACTATCAGCAGTGCCATCAGAAGGTTTCTTCTGCCAGTCTCCTTGCTCTGCCAGCCCAGGAAGACTGGGTTGAACCCTTCCACAGATGTCTGGGAAACCCAACCAAGCCATTGCTGTCAAGGGCATGACGAATAAGTAAGTTATCTTGTGCCAGTTGACTAGTAGTAACAGTCTGTGTAGATATTTCTACCTTGCTGCACCTCAAAGGTAATGTGACTGAGTTTATCCCTCTCTAAAATACCCTTCAACAAAAAAGGTACAAAGTTATTTCACATTTGCTGTGGAGAAAGAGGCAATGTCACGTGAGACATTGGTTTCTGTATATCACAAGCCTTTAAACTTTGCTACCACACCTGTTCCAGCAACCTTTGCATGGTTAAAAACACATTTCAGAAGTACATCTGATTTGCTTGAAAGGCACCAGGAGAAGAAACACCCATTTACATTGTCTGTTTGCCAGAGCAGCCAGTCATTCCTCCAGCTAAATATCTGTATCTTTACTTCTAATTTTAGTCTGTCTGCAGTTCTCAGACCTTGGCTCTAATGTCTTTCAGTTCTGAAGAGAGGACTCCCAGCCCAGTGGACTCCAAGGCCACTGACTCTAGCCTGCTGTCATGCTGGGCAATGTAGTCCCTTTCCTACACTAACAGACTGGACAACCCATTCCTGCAGGTCTCTCACTGGGAGGAATCCTTCCCCAGGCCTTCAGCAATTTCCCTGATTTTCTACCCTTGCCAGGTTTTAATAACTTCTTTAAAAAGCCTTCAGTAAAGCTGGGGGGAATATTCTAGCACAGGTCTCACCAAGGACCCTCCCTCCTCCATGTGAAGGTAAAGGTGGCTGTTTATGGCTTGTGATATTTCAGACTGAATATAGAAGCATGCTAACAAGAGGGGCTAATCCACAGCCCTGGCAGGTTAAGAGCTTCCTTTGTGCAATGAACTAAAGCACTTGGCCGTATCCAGATCATTCCCGCCGCCATCACTGCCTTCTCCTGTCCTCTCTCCTGTCCAATCCCATCTACATCACACACCTCTAGCCTCGCCAGATGGCTGCAGCCCAACTCTGACGTAGTCCGGCAGTTTCACTCCTCCCTCTTATACCTTCTCATTAATAGACAAATAAGGAAACCCAAGTCTGAAGCAGGATGCTGCATTGCTGGTGGTGTTTTCAAACACTTTGCTGTGCCTGGTCCAAACTGCTGAGTGCTGCTTAGAGTGCACTGGAGGGAATGCAGCCCTTTTTTTGGATCATCTGTGGGCAGGTTACAACTTCCCAGACTTTATTTGCTGTTCTAAATCAAGATGAGCACTGCTGCTTCCAAGGGGTGTAAACAGCAGCGAGATGTGCTCTATTTCCCTTGCTTGTGTGCTGAGGGATCCCACCAGGCAATGGGGGACAGGGGAAGGGGAAGGGGAAGGGGAAGGGGAAGGGGAAGGGGAAGGGGAAGGGGAAGGGGAAGGGGAAGGGGAAGGGGAAGGGGAAGGGGAAGGGGAAGGGGAAGGGAAGGGAAGGGAAGGGAAGGGAAGGGAAGGGAAGGGAAGGGAAGGGAAGGGAAGGGAAGGGAAGGGAAGGGAAGGGAAGGGAAGGGAAGGGAAGGGGGATCCATCATGAAGAGAAAATGGGGAATGTCTGCCCTGCATGGGGATGCTTGGGGAGCCCAACTGAGCTTCTGCACTGCCTGGAATTTATTTATTTGTTCTACTTCAGTGTTGCTTCTGGAGACTGCTTAAACCAGAAAATATTGTGCTTGCAGCAAGCGACTACAAGGAGCCTGAGCAAGATGGAATCAGGGTTCTTCTTCCACCTCAGATGGGTGTTGGTGGAAAGGCTGTACTACCTCCTTTGGCACCTGTCCCCAGTCCTCTTCTGCACACCTTTCTGAGTGAATTCAGCAGTCTGCTTGTGGATATCATGTTTTAGTCCAAAACCTGTGGCTCAGGCAGTAGGCACAGACTTCTTGTTAATAGCAGTGGCAAGTGGTCCCAGGCCTATGTCCTAGGAGGACAACATGGATCCAGGAGGAGTGCTGTGCCCTTCTTTCCACACAGGAACAGTGCACTCAGGACACTGCTAATTTTCAAAAGGCCATATATATGCAGCAACTGCTGCCCAGGTGACTGAGGTGTTGGAGAAGTAAAGTCCAAGGCTGAATGAAGGCTGACGTGCATCCAGACTTAAAGAAGAAAATATCTTTTTATGAGTGGGAGAAGGCAAACTTTCCAGGAGATGAGGTATTCTGGGACATCCTTTGTAGGGAGGCCAGAAGGCTGACTGTGTCTGTGGGAAATGCCATTTTTTGAAAAATGAGGCACTGTTTGGTGGCACTTCTCGTGGAGATATCAGTAAGATGTCTGTCCCCAGGGGGTGTGCATCAGCCCCACCTTGACAGGGACCAGGACCTGCCATTGTTTCTGCACCTGCAGTAGCACCCAACAGACCCTTCCCAGCCCTTCCTGCAGGTGCCAGATCTCCAGCACCAAGAAGAAACGAGGGCTTTTCTCAGTACCATGCCACAGGTCCCCACATGGCTGGCTCCCATCAAGCCTTCCCCCCACTGGATATGGAGAAGAGCTATCATCCCAAGGAGACTCACTCCCAAACCTTGTTCCATACTTTCTCCACAAAATTTGTGCAGGGGCAGGGAATCAGTGGCAAACTAGCCCCCATAGACACCATTTCCACATGGTGTCTCCACCATGGTCAGTGTCTGTCTGATATAATCATTCCTTGACTTCTATCAGCTGTAGGGCAAAACTACCTGTCCGCTCTTCTACAGACGACAGTAATGAGTCCTTTCTAACAACTGCATGTAGCATGCACTTCCCCTCACCATACTTCTCCAAGCTGTGGGTCCACCTGGTGCCCTTAGTGGCTAAGACAGAAAACAGCCTGGTTTTGTCCCTTCTGTTTTGCTAGTAATATTATCCCCCAAGGTTCTATACCTATAAGGGCTGCTACGTGCATTTGGCTTGTATCCGTGAACTACTTCCCAGGTCAGTAATAAAGACCAGTCTCTCTTGATCTTTGTTCTTGAAGAAAAATTCCTCAACTGATCCTGCCCCTGAAGCAGGATGGTCTGTGCAACACCATGCTGTAGCTAGCAGCTCCGAGCCCCAGATGCCAGCCCCAGCAAGATGTGCCAGCCTTGCCTGCATGCTCTCCTGCGCCTTGAGAGACATACACTGCCTTGCTTGAGAAGAGAAAACTGCCCCGCCGCTGCCACCCCGGGGGCAGCTGACACATTGCTGCAGGGGTATTACAGAACACACTGCTGCAGCATCTGCTAATGCTCTGCTTTCCACCCCAAACGGTACAGCGAGCTGTGTGATAAAAGGTGTTTATCACCTCTAGACCTGTACAGTCAATTTAGGATCCATCAACCCTGACTCACCCACCCTGGCTGCACCGCAGCCATCCTTGCCTGCAGGGACTCGCTATGTCGGCTGTGATGACAGCTGAAACTGGCCCCATCTTTTATGAAAACCTTCCTCCCCCTCCCAAAATGAAGTGGCACATGTCTCATAAACCTTCCTCTTTTGGCTCTGGTGGGAGATGTCTGTCAGGGCACAAAGACAAGAGGAACACATTCAGGCACAGATGTACACCAAAGCAGATACGACTGCAGGAAAAAGGAGAAAAAAATGTTGGCTAGGGAACAAGTATTTTTAATAGTGTTCCCTTTAACAGAGCCTAAAGAGAAGTAACACTTCATTTTACCTTTTCTATTAAAGAAAAGAGCTCACCAGTGTCAGTTGTGTGCAGGTGCTATGCACAGTGGGAAACAAACCAAACCAGCATGTGTGCTTTGAAATATTTCTTTTAAACAGACACTAAGTATTTTCAGCTTTTGGAGAATGTGGCTCGAAATAACAAGTAGATGAAATATCACCATGCTGTGCAAGGGAGGATGTGTGCAGTTATCTTCTGTGATTTCATACTAATATTTAGCTGTCATATAGCACTCTCTCTGCTGACCCCACTGTATAAACATTCAGTAATTAACCAGCACACTCCCTGCTATGCAACTGGTAGGTAATATTGCTCTTACTGTCCCCGGGCCATAGATAAGGAATTTAGACAGCAAGATGACAAAGCTTATCCAGACCAGCTCAGGAAACCTATGGCAAAGTGGAAAGCAGGATCAGTTCCTGCAAGATGTGTTCACTTTCCCCAGCTCTGCCTTTAATGTTACAGTCCAGAGACATGTAAGACTTCAGTGCAGCCCTGAGCAGAGCGGAGTCCACCTGCAAAAACTGCTAAAGCTGTTTCACACCACTGACAGTTTCTGGAGCAGACAAGGCTCAGAGGGGAGCCGCGGGAGTGCTGTAAATCAGGACCGAGGCGTATTGGCAGAGCTTTGTGGGAAAGCTTGCCTGGGGTCCTCCTGTTACTGCTTGTTTTTCTCAGCACTTTTGGTGCTTCTTGTTCTTTACAGCAAAGCACTGCCCCCAGTCACCCTATGCTCATCATTTATTAATTGTCCAGTTTAATTATCATGTGTGGTTCGGTTGTGGAGGGGGGGTGAAAACAAACAGAATATGAACATTGTGCTAATTTATTGCAGAGGGCAGCTGCAGATACACTGCTGCAGGAATGGCTTGTGAGCTTTCTAGGGTCTGTTGTGCCCCAGCAGGGACGTTGTCCCTCACCCACACTTCACGAAGGAGCTGCCCATCTCTCTCGTTTCATCCTGTATGCCTTTACTGCCATCAGAAGCAGCAAACGGAATAATGCAGAATGGTTCTAAACAAAAAAAAACCCGAAACCCAACAATATTACGCGTGTAAGGATTAACTTCTCATATTTTGCACTTGATTTTGCTTTAAGCTTTGAGTGATGAGGAAGCAGAGGTCATGGACCGCTGAGATTATTTTCACCACAGGAAATGATGTGAAGCAAAAGGCAATCTTCATGAGGAAATTAGTCAAATCTTGTTAAAACTTCAATTCACTGTAAGGACTGCATTTTTTTCTGCAGTGATGTCAGCAAACCTGGGAAGGTACTAAAAAGTACTGTCCCACTTTTCCCATTTTTGTCCTGAAGGAATCAATAGATGCAACTGCAGGGACAGTCAGTCAAAAAACAGGCTTAGGAAAAGCAACAGCATTTTGCTGGCACAATATTCAGAAAGTTTTGGGTTGGCTATTGAAAGAGACTGCTAGTTTCTACACTTTGTTGCATGGAAACTGTATATGGCCAATGTTTTTCATAGCCCAACGTGTTCTTATTCCCTTGCATAAAAGACATCCACTTAAACTGCAGCAACATTGCCACCACTTCTAAAGCAGGCAGTGCAGTGCAGTCCTGACTATCAGAGCCCACATCTATTACAAAAATCAAACTGCATGTTTTTCCAGGTGCTACCATCTTGGAAACAAGGCACACGGGGACCAAAAAATGTGTTTCAGGACTTAACATGAGCCCTACAATTAGAATTTTTTATTGAATCTAGTTATTGCAAACTGCTTTCAACTGAAGTGTACATTTGTTTAAACACCTTCAAACCCATATTTGCTCTGGCTGTTGAAGTAATGTATATTCTCAGAGTCAGTAGAAGAAAATAGTGTAGTTTAACTGGCAGTATAATTTCTTTAATCGAAATGCTTTATTTAAATCAGTACCATTTTGCAGAGATAAGCATTTGAAGAGATACTGCAAATGTTTTAAGCACGCAGGATAAAGTTTCTCTGTAGAAGCATGCTGTGTCGTATACAAGCAATGCAACACATACATGCCAGCTCAAGTGCATACGGATACATATGCATGGTGTGATTCAGAGTTCCTGTGTAACTCAGGCAAATTGCCACAGGCATGTTTTCCAGAGTTACCTAGCACTTGTATCTTCAGCTGACTTCAGATGGAGATAACTGAAAGCTAAAACATCTCTTCAGCTGGAATTTTAAAGGAGTCTGAAGAAACCACGCAGACCATATGCAAAACTCTCCTGGCTTCCTTGAAAATGAGCTTTTGGTTCCTAGTTTTCCCCTGCAAATGGGAGCAATGATATCTCTTTTTTCCTAATGTTTGCCTGTCTGTTTTACTTGTTCATATAATGCTTGACTCAGCTTGTCCAGGTGTTATTCTGGTTTGAATAGGGTAATATATACCAATCCAAACAGGACAATGCCAAGCTCCTAGCTGTTGTCTCATGGACCTCAGGGTTACAGAAGAACAGTCACCAACACTGCAGAACAACTCCTGAAACATCTCTCAGTGTCAGATCAGAGCCTCAGCATGTCACTGTGAGCTGGAAAAAGACTTTTGGCCTGTCCAAGGATGTTACTGAGACTCAGTCCAGCCCAAATATTCATGTGGGGACTCCTTTTCCATTAGATCATGACAGTTTAAACATTAAGTGCAGAAAGAGAATTAGGTATTAGGAAATTCTGAATGCTGTCTAGTTCTGGGTTTGACCAGAGCATACAACACATATATGCACACACATATATTACATTAGTAATTTTCTGTATTACAACACTTCTCAGATTAACACCAGGAAAATCCTTAAAATAGCCCAGATTGGGACTCCTTAAAATGACTGTGTTGGGTCAATTTTCTTGGATTTTTATCTTAATCACTCAGATTTCTCAACGGTCAAATCTTCACACATGAACTTCAATGTGTCCTTGACAGCGTCTACTTTTTTTTCATTCCTTGTCATTTCTACTTACAGACTGGTTTGGAAATGCACAATGATATTAATATTAGAGATAAACCTTAGCAACGCAATGTGCATTTGATCTAAACCCTGTAGCTCTAGGCTGGAATATGTGGAAAATTGCTAACTCAATACCTGTGTTGAAAGAACATGAAACTGTTGGTGTATTTACAGTTGTTCATACTGCACCTACCATATTAGCAGTATATGTTATAAATGTAATAATGACACATTAGGGAGTACAGCAAACAGTAGAAAGTCCATGTGAAAGGCAGTGTACAAAGGAAAGAAAAGATGACCTTTGCACACACCCCCCACACCAAGGCAGACTCCTAAAAAATGGCAGAAATGGGGAAACTGGGGAATGTGGGTTAGCAAAGAGAAGAGGCCACAGCCAAGGCTGCTGGGGCATGTTTTATTTCAGCATATCCTCAACACATCCCTCCATCCACCCTCATACTGACACCTGGCAGAGTACAAGGTAGATATTTCTGGTGTCTCCTTTCTCTTAGGTAGGATGGGTTAGATAAAAACTACCTTCCTCTGTGATACCTCCAAGGATGTCATCATTTTCACAATTTACCAAATGATAAAGCTGATGGCATCTCCTCAGGCATCATTCCAGGAGACCTCACCGCTAGGACATTTCTCTTTTTACTCCACCTGTCACTGATTTTCCAAAGGTTTCATTGTGATCCTAGGTAGCATCCGCTTGACTCTCTTGAGCAATGATAAAGGGCTCCATTCCTCCATGCGTTCAGCATGGGTCCAGGGCCAGTTCAAATATCGCTGCTAATCCTGTGGGTTTAGGAGATCCTAAGTAGCACTTGTGCAACATTTGCTATTTCCAACCCAGCCGCATGGGCTAGAGCACAAGCTTCATAGCGATTTTGGCAGGAAGAATAAAAAGACACAGATTTTTTCCGTGATGGTGTCAGTGTGTCTGTATTTGTTACTCTCCTCCTGTTACAGTAAGGAATTTCCCACCCTTTATTCAAGGTTCTTGGCCAACACTGACCAGATTGATCAATGAGTAGAAATCCCATTCCAGTGTAAGCCAGGTATAAACTCGTGTAATGTCGTAAGTCCCCGTCTCTATTCCAGCCCTTTAAGCTGAATACTTCTGCAATCACTTTCACCATAAAGAAACAAAGTGCGGGAGGTCAGGACAGGTGTGAGAGGAGAGAGAAACATCCTAAGCATTGAGATTGGCAGTCAGGGTGAAAAAGTGAGTGACTTTGTAGTAAGCCCTGCAGTTGCTTAAAGTGGCTTCACATATCCTTCTCTGCCTCTTCCCCCCTTCATCATGTAGTCTTTGCTTTGCTGAAACATATGTATTTAGTTCTCTGAATCTTTACAGTTTCTTTCTATATCCTCAACTATGTCTGCGGCTCATCAGTGAGGTAGGGACTTCACTCTCAAACCAAGGAGCCCAGAACTGTGCTGAGCATCTAATCCCAGAGGAAAGCCTCTTGCAGCACCTTGAGAGGGAAAATTACCTCCCTGAGAACTGGCAAGATGCCTCTGTGGACACAATTCACAAACACAACTGCAACTTTGCTGTGACTAGCTATTGCTAGGTTACATCTGATTTGTTACCTATTATCTTCCCCAAATCTTTATAAACTCAATAGCTTCCAAGTATTTCCCTCCTGCTGATTATGTGGTTAGGATGATTTTTCCTGAGATATATTAGTTTGTGTTGTTTTCTCAGTTGAATCTAATTGTGCTATTTCCTGCACATATTTCCAACCCTGAAAGTCCCTTTGGAGAAAGGATTTCTGTGTCCTCACCGGTGTACATGTGAGGAAGACTAAGAAATTGCCCAGGGCAGAAAAACAGGAAGGAGAAAAGTAATAAAGGTTCTCAGTTCCCAGGTTCCATTGATTTCATATGCACTGTGCAGCTTGCAGTGGGAAATCAGCACCACACAGGCATGTGAAACACAACTGATCCCTGAGACAGAGGGACAGGAGAGCTGGTAACGCAGTACCAACCTCCAGTAATTTAAGAATCATTTTGTTAACTACTTCAACATGCTGGGCTTTTATATAAAAAAAAAAAAAATCCTTTTTATAGTGTAAATAAAGTCATTAAATAAAATCAGGATCAGTTATAATCCCTGTAGACTTCCCTCCAACTCAGTATATTGCTGTTTACTGTTAGCATTTGTTTCCAATCTTTTATTCAGTCTTCACTCCACACAATAAAGTTCATGTCCAAGTATACACTCCAAAGTCTAATAACAAAGGATTTACAGAGTGCTCTAATCAGTGGAATATTACAGTGAAACCATCCAGATATCGCAGTGATCTGCTTTAAAATTTGTATCACATACACACACTTCTTTTTTTTGCACAATTCATAGGTCACTTTGGTTGCTCTGAAATTGTGTTGTTGGCAAAGTAGTGATTTGCTATTAAAAATAAAAAAATTACTCTGCTGCTATACCCAATAGTAGTGATTTGAAGGGTATTTTCTCTGGTAGTCAGGATCAGTGCATCTTGTAATCTCCAAGAGAAATCTTAATAAAAAGTACATAATTCCTGTAATTTATAAAATTTTAAAAAATTTAATGGCATGTATCTGAGACAGTGAAAAAGAATTGCCCAAGTGTTCCTCATCACACAAGGAGGTGTTTAGTGTGGGAGTTTTATTCAAGCAATGAATAATTATTCCCTTTTTAGTTTGCCAAAACACTTCAGAATACCATTGCTGAGAAACCCAGTTACCTTATGCAGTTAAGAAATTGTTTCGGGGAACCTTAAAACTAGTGTGCTTTAGGCCACAACTTTTGTTAAACATGCACAAAAATTTGGTCAATGATCACGATGTTCTCCTGGACTCCAGAGGCTTTGAGAAAAGCCTGGGTTAATTTCTAGGTCTGCACCAACATATGTATGACATTTCCAGCTTGGGTCAGCTTCAGTTTGGAAAATGAGTGGAGTTCAAGAGCTCTGAATAGGTTTCGTTCTGTGATTTTTGCAGTATTCAGAAGTTTACTGGGTCAAAACCCACACAGATCAAAACCAAAGAAATAGTTCCCATGAACTCCTGTGAAGACTGAATTTTTGGCAGCTCTGCTGAAACCTAAAACAAGCATGAGAGAGCTGCAATTGACAAAAATTATTCATCAACATTTTCACTATATATGGACCTGTTTTATTTATATGAATATTTTCTATGTGTTAGGATGTATGAGCTGTTTGCCTGTTATTCATCATCAAGGAATCTCTGGGCAAGCACCAGGATTTGAATGTCTGTCTTCTTGTGGCCCTGTTGCAGAGGTGATGAGTTCCTACTGATCTCACTGAACTGAGAGCTGTAAGCACTCCCCACCAACAACTGCGAGACCACTGGTCATGAAAAATGTGGAAATATTGGCTTGTTTACTGTTTGTGTCAAAACTGCCAAATTTGTAGTTCTTTTAGAATTTCTTGAAAGAGTTTAGGCTTGTCTGCTGAGCTGTGTAATCTGAATTACAAAACCCTGAGATGATCCTAACGTGTCCATGCCAGCCCAAATCAAACCGAATTAGGTTATACTAAGCCACCTGAATTTAGTTTGATTGTGAAATGGAGGAGAAATTCCCCAATAAAATAGCAATACAAGATGTTTTTCTTTAGAAAAATGGTTACAGAGGATCTTCATTCACAGCACAATGAGCAACAAGAAAGAAAGAGATTTAAAGTAATCTGGTAATCATAAATACATTTGCCCCATTACACTGATCCCTATTTCCACCATTCTGTCAAGATAGAAAAGTCTCACAATAGAAGCAAGCATGTGCCAAGGTGGCACGAAGGGGCTCAGCATGAGGGATGGGCAAGCCTTTATTCATCTCAGTCCTCTTCGCCGTGTCTGCCTCCGAGCTTCCCTTCAGCTCCTCGCATCTAAGTTTCTTCCCCCTCACCCAAAAATAGAAAAACATGCAGATGGTATCATAACTCTGTGCAAATGGTGCCTTTGCGAATATTTGGAATTCAGGAATGAGAAACAAAGCTGAATGTGTCCAGCTCCTAAAGTCCTCAAGAGGCACCTCTCTGACAGAGTTATAGTTGCCCCAAATGAACCTTCCAAAGGTTGTATTAATCAGAGGTTTCCATATTTTAACCAAGAGGGTAAAACTAAAGGAACAGCAAAATCTCTTCAGAGCATTTTGCATGTAAGTGATGATCCTGTTAGCAAGCTGGAGAACTGTTATCAGAGCTACCCCTGGAGCATTCCTGACCTGGAACGCAAACCAGGGTAATTGTTTGCAATAACAGTCAGGAGGAAAAAACAAGTCATTCCCGCAAGAGACCATCTATAGCCACAGGAAAACGATATAACATTGTGAGTAAATAACTAACTGGATGGGGTTGACAGTTTTGCTTTGTGTAACAGGAGGGGATGAACATTTAGATACGAATTGACAGCTGCTTCTGGGATGGAAGGGCTTTCATTCAGAGTGCTGAGTATGATGGATCAGTACCAGCCTGAGAATTGCAAATCCATGTTTCCATGCACAAAGAGTTGCTTCTGGGAGGTTTTTAAAAATTCAAGAGAGAAGGAAAAATGTTGTCGTGTGGGCTGCCCTTCTGCAATTTTCATGTGCACGGAAATTCTGAGAGTGTATGTCATCTGGCTTGTCGGTAAACTAAGCCTGGAGAAAGGAAAGAGACTGCTACCATGTGAGGTACAGAAAAGCCTCTTAACTGTAGAGTGTCAAAGCAATATTATCTTGGATGTTTCCCTCTCTGTTCCATGTTTAGGTTTCTTATTCAACCCACAGCCTGTTTGCCCAGTGTTGATCCAGTGCAACGCATAATGCAGAAAGTTTTGAAATGAGGAGCAATTAGGGTTGCTGTAACAGTAAGGCTCAAGTATTTAGAAAGCAGGACTTTTTTTAAGTCAGGGTATGCTGAAACCAGCCGTTTCTATTTTTCAGTTTTTATGTCTCAGAGCTGGCTGACCACACTACTGGCACATGGCATGGTAATAACAGCTACAGGGAGTGGTATTGCCATCTGGGTCCAATGCAGTTAGGCTGATTTCCCCCACCTGAGAATGTGATCCATAATCTTTCACAGGTGGATTTGGCCAGAACTAGGAAGTAGCAAGATGAGCACAAATAAAAAGCAATGGTAGCAAGGTTACCACAGTCTCTTCTGCATGTAATGAAAAATTGCTTTCAGACTTTTGCAGTTTCTTTTCATCTCCTTTTTTATTTTTTTCCCTTTTTTTTCCATTGTTACTATTTTTTACTCTGCTTGTCTTTGCTGATTGCGTACATTGCTCATTCCTGCTCGCATGGTATCAATGCAACTTTTTTGTGAATGTTAAGCCTCCTGGTGGACCTGGGTCCCTGCCGCAGAGCCTGGTCCTTGGGCCACTTTGTCCCTTATTCTGCTGAAGGAAAACCATTCCCTACAGTTATTTTCCCCACATATGAAGACCAGACGTGGTGCACCGCTGCCCCCAGACTATCATGCTTAGCTAGTTGAAAGTGGGGGAATTTTCCAGCGGTCCAGCCAAGTGAATGCTTATGAGGACATAGAGCATACACAGCGCCTGGATGTATGCACAGAGGAGATGATCTAAAAGTTTCCTGTTACTGTAGTAGAGCTACTAAATGTAAATTGACAGAATGTGAAGAATATTATCATGGAAACATCAGCAAGTAGAGTAGCCTGTGGGAAAACATCACAGGAAAAGGAAAAAAGAGTTCCCCTCCACATTTGGAAATTTGGATGAAGTGCTAAGCTGCAGGGGTTGGATCTTGAACTAAATGTCAGTGCTTCGGGGTCAGTGACCTTACCTCTACAGTACTTTATTGGTAGTGTGATAGATAATTTATAGCTTTAAAAAATGCTGGAAGGACATACTCTTTCACAGAACATATGGTTTGGATTTGTACTATGTCCATTATTCTTGTTTCTGACAATCTGTAATAAGTCTATATAAATTTGTTACTAAATTGCTATTCTCTAATAGATATACAATATTTCCATTATTTGATGATATTATTGTCACAGGGGTACATATGTCAAGTCCAAAAGCTCTTATGAAATGTATGAGTACGTGCCAGGATTTCACTTTGACATACAACCTTTAATTTTAAATATAATCATATAAGCAATAAAGCTTCAACATTTCAGCTTGAATTCCTTGTAATAATAGCCTTTTGTTTATTTCCTTCTTTTAAATAAAATTGACACTGACAGCATATTGGCAAGGTTAAAACAATCCTGTTATTACAAGCTTTTAATCACAATAAAAAGGAAATAATGTATTTTTAAAAAATAGTCCTTTGAAGCATTACTGCCTGATTACCTCATAATATCTTTATCTCTTAGCTATTCCCTGCCAAGCCTGTGCTTCATTCCTGTATCTGTGAAGAATGTAATTTTTTTTCCCCAAGTAGAAGCAGAATTTCTTTCAGTGGCTGCACAATTCTTTCCTATTTCTGATACTCTTGCAAGGATCTCCAACAGTGATTTATCACGGGACATGGGTTTTAATTATTACCATAATTTGCTTTGACATTAAAACAATTTGTAAGCTTGTGTTTGTTGTTTGGCCGAATGTGACTGTTTGCATAAGCAATAACTTGCCATTTCCTTCATGTTGGCAACACTGAGTTCCTGTGGCCTGGAGAAATTAGTGCCTCATCTGCTCCCATATAAGTCAATGGGGTTTTGCCATCAACTTGCATGGGAGAAGAAACAGGTTCCAGGTAAGAAATAGCTTAAAGGGCTGCTTTTGACACATTTTTCTTTACTGAAAGCTAATTCTTTCATGAGATTCAGGAAAAATCATACAAAAGCTTTTGGTTTTTTCATTATACTGTCCTAGCAGCAAAGGGTCACTGCTGAAATGTTCTGTCTGCTAGAAACTGCCAAGGTTTGTCATTAAGCACGATTACTTGGGAATGTTCCAAACACTAATACTTTTATATTCGAGATAATGATATTTTCAGTCAAGTGATATGCAATTTTTGCCAAACCCAAGCAATGCAAATACAACTTCTCTTTGGTCATATTGGCAGGACCTGTATCGCGTGGCAGGTGTCCTCCACAGCTTTGGTCCCCTGAGAGGTTGCTCTGGGGCCCTCCTGGAGCATTTTGAGGCTCCCTCTTGACTTTGAGCCTGGGTTTCCTCTGCAGAACTAGCCAGGATTGCCTGGAAATGGTGCACATCTGAGTCTCGTCCCAGCAGGAGAAACACTCCTGGATCCCACATCGCAGAGGAAGAATTTATCATTGCCTATTCCCATTATTCTGTCTCTCTGTTCATTTTATGACAAACCATAACAAAACAACTAGCAAATGTTCAGTCTTGCCATTGTTTGTAGTGTATCTTTCAAACATAATTTGTTATTTTCATTTTTCATAAATCGAGGTCTGTGACAGGGCTGTTCTCATATTTCCAAGCCAAGCATTAACTCTAACTTTACCTGTGCAACAAACACATTGAAAACATAATCACTCATCCTATTGCCATCAGAGATCAGCAATTCCCCATCAGCACAGAAGGAAAACAAGAATGGTCTGCTCCAATGTTTGACAGAACTGTATCTTCTATTAGTAATAAAAATACTTTGCACATATAAATTGCATTTCATACAAAGATCCCTGTGTGCATTACAAAGGTTGAATTATCATTATCCTTGTTTTACAAATGGCCTGCCAGTGTCACAATGAAAACCATTATATCATTGTTCCTTCAGCTAGATCTTTTTAATCACTAGTGGCCAGGGCTGAGCTCGAAATTCAACTCCCACGCAAGTATCAAACTAGCATTTAGCCCTCCTCGTTGTCCCCTGGTGACACTTTCATGGAAGTAATAGTGATGAGCTTGAACACGTTGCCGAGTGCTGCATATTTGTAAGAGAACAGCTCTAAGAGCATTGAACACTCCACACTGCCATCAATTTGAGCTGTTCCTGGGATAAAACAGGACTTATCTAGTAGGGTACCTCTCAGGAAGTTGTAAAACCAAACAGGGAAGAAGTACAGCTATCAAAATAGTTTGGCATCGAGAGGACAGGTGGGTCCATGGCATTTATGATTACAGGTCAGACAACCCCTCCTTTAGGAAATAAAGTGTTGGGGGAGAACCTGTAAGTCTTTTCCTTCTGCATGTGCATTGAAAGCTTTTGTGATCCTTGCGTGGTCACAAGACCAAGCAGTTGGTAAGAAACTCATCCTTCCAGCCAGGTCACAGGAGGCTAATCCATGGCAAGAGAGCAAAGCAGTGCAATTTGCAACCTGGAAGGCAGAGGATGAGTAGAAGAGGAGAGAAGGGTAAGTCCAGAGGAGAGCAGGATGTCCTTATTGCCTCCCCAGTCCTCCAGAAAGTGAGGGTGGGGTTAGCGCTGAAAAGGAAATAATGCCATGGCAGAGATGCTGGCTCAGCCCGCTCCTTCTCTCCAGGGTACACCTGCATGTGGACCCCCTTCTCCATGCCCATGGGGACAATCCAGCCCTATGTAACTCCCTGCTCCACACAGCCAACAGCAATATACCTTGGACTGTATTTTTCAGTGACTCTGACTTTACACTGGAGGGCAACTGAAATGTCTGACGTAGATCTTACCGGAATTTCGGACCAAAAGGAATTATTAGATTGGCAAGTCTGCCTTCTGCTTGTTCATAAGCTGTAGGGTGTCACAAATACTCTTCTATTCTTTAGGATCAAAGACTGATTAAACTAGGTAATTTCAGTCTTCAGGTAGCTTAACAGGCAAAGCTACAAGCAAAGAACAGGAGAGGATGAGATGCCCAGTATCTAGAAACCCAAGAGATGAGATAAGCCAAAAGAGCTCCAGCATGAGAAATTTGAGGCAACCTCTCACCCTCCCCAGAGCACCTCTGCCAAGCTGAGGAGTGGGAATCCCATCCTTACCCCAATTTGTGGATCAGTATTAATCCAATGAGCAAGAAGTTAGGGTTCAGGCTGAGAAACTTCAATACCACCTTAAAGCACGTGTGCCCTTTCTGCTTTCCCATTGCTGGCTGCAGTTGATCTCTCGTGCTTCAGGGGAAGGCAAAACATCTCCATGAGCTCTGAAGAGCATACATTTGCCAGTTAGACTCTGAGAGGAAAAATCTCCCTGTGTGCTTGCAGAGGTTGTGAGGTGTCTTACACTGAGCTAGAAGTGGTTTGAAAGAAATACAGGTAAGCCTGAGATATCCCACAGCCAATGCAAAGAGAGGGTGAATGTGGTTTCACACACCCATAGCTGAAAAAAGCCCCCGTGATTAGCCTGTCAGTCATAGGCTCACTAGTCTCCAAGAAGCTGTGACAAAACACATATTTTTCAAAGTCTATAGTCCTATGTTGATAGTGCAACATTAACTTTGCCTGGACTCCTTGTTGGCAATGATGGTGATTTCTTAATGTTACAGGGACAGTCACATCAAAAGATAATGGGCACAACAAAGATAATGGGTTGCCTATTATAAAAACAATTATTCTCTAACTTTGCGTCTTCCCACCTGGCTGCCTGTGCTTGCCTTGTCCCATGAAGCTCCTTGTGAAACAGAACAGGCCTCCTGCTCACTTCAGGAAAGACTTGGCAGTGCCAGTACCAGCTTTGTCAGAGCACACCAAAGCTCTGACAAAAAAAAAAAACCCCACCAACATGTGAATGTTTATGGTAATAGCAGTGGTATCGAGTACAAAAGAAAGTTGCAGAAAAGACAGAATTTTCTCTTCTGGACCTTGCTAAACTCTTTTGCCAACACCCTGGTTGGGCAAGTTGTCTGCTGTTTGTACATGCTGAGGTACTCCTTGGCACAGGTTATATGTTTTTTAACTTTTCCTAATGATTCTACAGGTCTCTGAATAGATGTGTTCTCAGTATTACCCGAGTTTTCCAGTTCACTAGGAATATAGAAGTAACCTCATAAAAAATGGGCAGACTCTTGCAGTACTGATAGAGACCATATTCCCCATCTTTCTTCCTCAAAATCCATAGGCATTTTTTCATATGCACTTAAATTACAGCACTAAAAATATCACTTGGATATCAATACATTTCATCAGCATGCCTGGTGGATGCCTCCTGACTGGGGCAGTGCATGTAATAGTTTCGTCTCCTATGGAATTTGTTCAGTTCAGCTGAGTTTGAGGACTCACACACACGATTTCTAATAGAAATATACAATATATGTTCCTAAAAATTTTAATCTCAAGAGGAGCAGCCAATAAGTAAACACTGGAAATAAAAAAATCCTGTATTTTGGAAATTCAACAGGATAAGAGGTATAAAGAACATGTATGAAAGTTGTCACCTTTGGCTGTAAAATATACATTGCAGTGTCTTGTGTGTGGTGATCATTTCAGGCTACATGGCTGTTAGTTAGTCTGCTTTTTCACAGCTGTATGAAACTGTCTAATAGGAGGTTTATCCCCTTATAAACCCTGACTCCAATAATTTTAAATCCTAACACTTTATTTATTGTAGCTCAACCTAGCAGTTCACTGCTTTTGCCTCAGAGGAGTCAGAGAACAGCCCTCAGGGAAGGGTGCAAAACCCAAAACTAAATTCCTGCATCTGTATGCAGCCCATGTCATTTTGTCAACGAGCTGCCTTTGCAGTGGTAACCACCATCATTCTGTGGGCACCTCCGTACAGACCACTGCCGTAGTGACACCACGCTGATCTGTGGTATGGTCAGTCCTCAAAAGACTGAACTGCATCCAGATGCTGTAAGCCATACCCAGCAGCCGGCAGGTGGGAAGCACAGAGTCTCTACAGATGAGTGGAATAAATGCTGTGAAGTGAAAAAGAAGAAACTCTTTCCTTAAACTTAGACAGCAAGTGCCTGCTCAGGCAGGGAGCAGAGCTAGGTCTTCCCTTGCTCTGCCTTCCCACAAGCATCTCCCTGCAAGTGTGTGTGCAATTGTCACTGTGCAGAACTGATGTGTGTCTGCTTGATTTGCTAAAGCTTTTCAGCCTATTCCTACTTTGAATTCACCTAGCATCAGCTTCCAGCCTTTATACTGCACTATGTCTTCATCTGCAAGACATTCTACTGCCAGCTTTACTGGCGTTCTCCTGGGAATTCTATATTTTCACCTCCTCTGGGTCCCCAGCAGCTGTTGGACAAGTGATAAAAGGGAAGTAAAATATTGGCCAACAATGTAAGTATATAAAAGAATAATCAAAACACCTTGGAAACCTGGGTGGAATTATTTCATACACATAGAAGATCTTATTTTGATATTTCTGTTTTAAACACATTTATTTTTTAAGCACACCTGTGATTTCCACATCTGGACTTTAGCAGGATGAGAGGTCTGAGTCCTTCTCTGCAAAATCAAGTGAAGTTGCAAAACAGATCCAGATACCAGTGGCTGCATGACTCAAGGACTGATTGCTAGGTGCATTGAATTTACATTGAAGTCCTTCCTTGAAGCCTGTTTCTGTCCAGAAATGAGCTAATGCTGTTATTGTCTGATGGCTCACAGGCATACTGTCTCTGGAGTGCAGGAAATAAACCCTGGTGATGTTTGTTCAGGTTTTGGAGAACTGCTCACAGTTGCTATCTGACACCTTTTCAATAACTTCATTGGAGAGAACTAGTATAGAATGAAAATGCTCTCATTCCTCCAGACCAGAGTTGATTATAGCACTAAGTCAGCACTAGGATAACTGTTCTGTGTTGCCTGGACAAAAAAAATGTAGCGTAATATTTGTTTTCTCTTCATAGACAAGTTTGCTTAATTACTGACTACAACTGTAGATGTGGAACACGTGGATCAACCAGGTTCAGACCAATAGACTATGGCAAAGACAGTAGTCTGATTTACCTGCTACCGCAAATCAAATAACAAAATGCATCTCCCTGGAAATCCTTGTTCAGGTTAGGGTTATTAAGGGAATATGAATGGATACAGTTTCCATGGGAAAAATGAAGGTCTGTCAAAACTGGATGATTTCAAGGAACTGTTTGACCTTTCTTAAAACCTTTGTTAGGAATTAGAGGAGGAAATTGTTCTAAGAATGCTGAAAGCGGCTGGTTTGATATTTTATGAGGGAATCCTTTCTGATTTTTCATTTTAAAATATTTTTTCAAATTAAAAATAAAGCAAAACTTTTAATTTTATTAAAAATAACGTTTCAATTTCCCAGAAATTTCCTCTCCTCATAGATTTTTTCCATTTCAAAATGAAACCAAATTTCAAAATCCTAAGAAACTGGGAAAGGAGTTTATACTCTCTTCATAATTCCATCACATGTCGTTAAATTGCTTTATTTTGGTTACATTCACTCCTTTCTGTCTGTGTATTGCAGAAAATGTAGTGCTCAAGTCTTAATAGAAAAATATTTTAGGAAACAAAAGTTCAAAGTCACATCACAAGTGTTTCTGGAGGGAACAACCCTGATGTGATGAATGACAAATAACAAACAAGGAATCTGATTTAACACTTGAATTCATGTTCAATCTACAGAGTAAAACAAACTATTTAAACAAATTAATGGGAAAAAATGAATTCACAAGAAGTACGAGGTAATGGAATTTCCCCTTCTGTGTTCTTTGAGTATGTTTTTCTTTGTGACTTATTTGCTTGGATCCATTCATGACATAATATTCCATACACAAATAAGTGGTGCGGTCTTTTTCTTACTTTTTCTAAGGCACTTAGTATATCTAACATTGCTTCATTGCAAAGATGCCAAGAATTTAACAGGATTAAAAGATGCAATCAGATAATTACACAGATATTAAGAATCTTTACAGTTGTGCTACATATATTTTTCTTAATCCTACCAGGTGTAGAAATCCTCGCATTTGAAACCAGAAAATTACTTGAGGGGGGAAGCTCATATTTCACTGAATATTTAATACCATAACTAGTGACTTTTCAGTTGTCTGAAACATCCGTGGTGGTAGACTGGTCTATGCAAAGACTTAATTGAGGAATGGGACTCAATGAGATGCCATATTTATTCACCAGTTTTCTTCATTCATGTAACATACTAAGCATCAGGTAACAGAGAAGAAATGCATCACGTTATTTTCCCCCAAAACAAATTTCTTTGAATTTAAGTAGTAGCAACTTGGTCTTAGCTTCTCACAGAAAGACCCAGACTGCCGAAGACACATGTGTAAGTTGGTACAACCTCTAGAAACCAAGCACCTATCCTGCCTCGATACCCCAGCCCCTTTCCAGCCCAGCCTAGGAGAGCAGAGGACTCGCACAGTTGGCAGAGGAAGCAGAAAGCTCTTCAAGAGCACCAAGAGCTGCAAAAAACATGGGGATGAGTCCAAGTTTCAGGATCCTGAGAAATGACTCCCTCTCTGAGAAAAGCCATGTGATGGCGGAGGTATTTGAATAACTGAGCACAGTCAGTCATACCTTCATGTCTCTGCAAATTACTGTTAGTACCTTGTAGTTTGTCACCTGTCAGTGCAATCCCATCACCCCACATACACCAGTGCTCTGACCCCCACAACTCACTCTTCTTCTGCTTGCACATTTTACCAAAATTCTCCCTCCTTTCAAAGAGATCCGGAGTGCCAGCAGGCACCTTGGCAGTATCAGATAACCCAAAGCCAGGAGTCACTCGGTGTCCAACAGCTGTGTCACGTGTGGATACTAATTACCTTGACGCTGCTTTGCTGCTTCAACCAAAGCAGGTCAACATGTCAGGATGAGAAGAAACAACCTCAAGTTGCACCACAGGAAGTTTAGATTGGATATTAGGAAAAATTTCTTCACTGAAAGGGTTGTCAAGCACTGGAACAGGCTGCCCAGGGAAGTGGTTGAGTCATCATCCCTGGAGGTATTTAAAAGACATGCAGACATGGCATTTAGGGACATGGTTTAGTGGTGGACTTGGCATTATTAGGTTTATGGTTGGACCATGTGTGGTGATCACAAGGGTCTTTTCCAACCTAAATGATTCTATGATTCTGTGATTCTAATTACCTTGAAGCTGCTTTGTTGCTTCAACCAAAGCAGGTCAGCATGCCAGTTCACTGTTTCGGGTGAAGCTGATAAATGCATAGCAGAAGCACTCTTCCAAATGCCTGCGGGAGATCCTGGTTAGACAGTGCCCAGCTAGAGTGACAATGGCCACAAAACGTTCCTACACAGCTCTACCTGGCCGGGCTTCGTATGCTGTCCTCAAACTCACCCTTTTCTTTCTGAGATGTTCCTATATCTATCTCTAAGGGAATCATTTGTGCAGGGGATTTCAAAACAGTGCAAACCATTCCAAGTTATACGTCTAAAACTTTGCACGTCATACCTGTGTTTTGAAAAATAGCCATTGATACTGCTCAGCTTGCTGTGTAGGTGCCGAGTTTCAGGTACCAAGGGTTCAGTTTGCAGACAAAGTGGTTTAACATATTTTCCACAGAGAGCATCCAGAATTGGAGGAGATCGATACAACTGATGCTGAGACCAAAGCTCTCCTAGACAACACTGGCCCATCAGCCTGCACAGGCACAGCTTCCCCAGCAAGCCTGAGTCCCAGCAGTGCGCGTGTGGCCTCTGCCAACAAAAGTGTGGTTTTGCTAAGCTGTGTGCTTCGATCTGCTGATCAACCAGGTGGGAGGAAAACCCAGCAGAGCCCAGAGGAAAGGGAGTAGGAATCGGCTGGGGCTGTTATGTCTTTGCTCGTGCAGTTGGATCACTCAGTGTTTGTCTGTGAAAGCCCTCAGCCGTGCTGATTCCTGCCCAGGGAGACGGCCGGCCGCTGCCTGTGCCTGCCTGCGCCTGCCTGCCTGTGCATGAAGGGGGACAGGATACGTTCTGTCTGCATAAGCAACGTCCCCTGCCCAGCTGTGGGTAGCTGTGTCCCTCCTTCTGTGGAGGCACACACAGTAGTCCCAATCAGGCCACAAGAGACGTAGCCACCCTGAGATACCCCAGGGCCTGACTCGGAGTCTGTGAAAGCCACAGGAGAAATCCTAGCAGGGTTTTCTGTCAGGCTCCGTCAGTCTCATCAAATGCATTCAGTTGTGGAGGTGTCCTGAAAACATCCAAATAAATATGCAGTGCCTTTCTGCTTCTCTACAGACTCAAAGCAGGAGCAACAGCTTTTGCACTTTCTCAATTGTTTTTTTTTTTTCCTTTCAGACTAAGGCTGGCTCGATACAGACAGAGGAGGGAGATGGAAAATGCGGCACTCAGGCCCCACTCCTGTTATTAAATAAACCAGACTGGTGAGGTTTCTGTGTTTGATGGGCAAGCACCTGTGTGATCTTCCCTCACATCCATGTGGCTGGTCCGTCTCACCCCCTGAGCAGAACGGCCATGCCCAGAGCACCACTCAGCAGCGGTCGCTGGTGTGTGTTAGCCTTGAACCATGCCCTGGCGATGCCCAGGACAGGACTGGACAGAACAGGTCAAAAGCCACTCCAGGGTGTGTGTAAAGAATTAAATTATTCATGCAGTTGTGAGTCTGTACCCTGGTCCTGCTTTATTTACTACAATAGATGTAGCTGCCCGTTCCTGCTGTTCTGTGCTGTGCTTAAGCTGCCCTCACACCCTGAAGTAGGTCATTAAAGCCATGGGGGTATCTCCACGGGTGCTGTGGCTCCAGTGCAGGATGCACAGGTGAGACCCAGAGACCTCCCCATGGGCAGGACACCCTTTTCCACCCCCAGCCGTCTCCGTGTCCCCCATGGCAGACGGTACAATCCAGCCCTCTCTGCCTGGCTCTCCACTGCATCCCATGCCCATCCATGCCATTCTCCTGCCAGGACTGCTAGTGGCATTATTTTACTTCTCTTAGCCTTTGTGGGCCTGTTGTGGAAAAAAAGTCAAGCTGAGACACCATCTGAAGGAATTTGGACTATTTTTGCCTTGTATTTGGGCACAGAGATTTTATTTGCCTGTAATAAGAAACATTACCTTCTCCTCCCCCCCAATAAAATGATTCCTCTAATATTTAAGTTTCAAGACCATACACTGTGTTTATAAGCCTCAGGCCCTGAGGTAAAATAAGATTGAGTTTCCCTCAGGTAAGTACTTCCAGACACTTTATCTGCTATATCATTACAACTATACTCTATTTGTTACTGTACTATGTAACACAATACTTGCATTATATTCCACATGAAAAGCTGTTTCTGCAGCATCTTGTCATCATTTCACGAACGCGGCTTTGAAGCCGTTTTGAATTCTGAATTCAGTGCATAACAGCGAAGGCTCAAGTGCACAACACCGTATTATTTACTCAGATGGGGTTAATTGCTGAATAAAAGAATGGTTCCTTTCAGTTTACCTTTTTACAATCTCACTCACACTGGATATGGAAGACAGGAAAGTCTGTGATAGATATCAAACTTTCTAATCAGAAATGAGCCCAGTCGTATTTGAAATCTTGAACTTAATCCAGAATCAGGAAATGCAGCCACTTGTGTTACTGTTGCTGAAAGAAGAAAATGACCTTTTTATTGTAGCTTACATTCACTATTGTACTTGTGAACCATGGGGAATGGAGCAGGAGAAATGCAAGGGCTTAAGGAGACCTTCTTTTAACAAGAAAACTGAAATTGGGTGCAATAAAAATATATAGCTGATTTAAAGGCTCTTTCTCCAGGGGAAATCTGTGACTTTTTGACACAGATTCACTCCAAACAAATTATTCCTGCTTCCTAGCTACTGTTAATATTTGCTGTCAGGCACCCATTGCCTTAAATTTTACCAGCTTTTGCCTCAGCAGAGATCCATTTGAATGTAGAAAAATTAATAATTTACACCTTTAACAGGAATATAAAAAAGTGAAATGATACTATAAATTTTTTAGTGGAGATTGACTTTCAGCAAACACTTTTGTTTCCCAGTGATGTTACAGGGTGAATGTCTGCAAGATTATTTCAATATAATGACTCTCTGCTGATGACTAATTTATAGCTGAACTGGAATCTTGGACCAACATCAGTAACAGAGTGCCATAACTCAACGATGCACTCTTGGACGGCACACAGTGGTAGGTAACGTTGGACCAGAAGAGATCAGAATCATAAAATTATACACAATTATTTTGTGACATGGAACCTGGATAGAATGTATATCTTACCTAAACCAAGTTTTTTTATATGAGTAGTTTATTGTGGTACCCTCTGATGCTATGAAGAATCAGATGCAAAGGGTGTTAATAGCACAGCTGGAGCTAGATTTGCCAAGCAGTCATAATACTGTGTGGACACTTAAATTAAGTGGACAGATTTTAAAATAGGTTGTTTTTTTTTTTAAGTTCTAGAAATACTGAGAGCCTTACACATTCCCTAGGGCTGATCTTTTTGGGGGAATCAGTTAACTTAATTATCTGGAGAAATCAGAGCCCAGCTATGAGTGAAAGTTTAAGTTGATGGGTCAGAGAGTGGAAAGTTGTGAGAGCTTTCTGTGCATTTTCACAAAGTCTTCAGTATCTTGTAGAAGAGAATCAGCCTTGTTTTCTGATCCCTAGATCTCATTTTTCACTCTCCCTGATTCTGAGGATAAGAATTTTTTTTTTCTTTTCACTGTTTAAGCTATAAAATTCTCCATAAGACATTTAAAATGAGATCAAAACAAAATTACACATCAACAAAAAAGAAAAACTCATAGGAAGTTCCTTAAGCTTGCATGTTATTGAATGAGACACTGGTATTGACTGAAGGGATAAACTCATACTTTTCTGGAATAAGGCCTTATAGATTTTTCTCATCAGGTCACCAGCTGTTATAGGTCACTGTGAAAATTTTATCATGAGCTTCAGCTGGAACAAATTCAGGCCTTACCTAGGTGGTTCACTGGCTGTGATGTGCAAGGATCATCCAAGGCCAGCACCAGCCGTGCTAGTAGCAAAGGATGGGAGAGATGGATAAATCCTACCAACAGCATCTGCCAGCAGTGCTGTGTGTGATTCCCCAGTGTCCCACCTCAGCAATGGTGGTTACACAGTGCTCCCCAAGTAATTAAACTGTGTTCCCATATACCATTAACAGGTGGAGTTGAAGCACTCTGAGTCCAGCAGTAATTCTCAGGGTAGGAAGCAGTTTTATAGTCCCACTTTGCTGCTGTGGAGGTTTTAATTTTTTTCTATTCCTTCACAAGAAGAGGGAAAATAAGACCTTTTGAACTGAAAAGGAAGAGCAATGGAAAACAACAAAATACCTACAACTGCAGCAGCCAGTCCTGTAGTTAAGTCATTGACTTGAAATCTGGGAGAATAACCTCCATGTCACTGCTCTAAACGATTTAGAATAAGAGGGCACAGAAAGGGACATAACTGGTCAGAAAGGCTGCTATAATAAGCATCCACCACACACAATTATTTCTGTAAACTCATTAATCTGTGTATGTCCCTAACCTGAGCACATAGCATTGATTGAAAAGCACATTTATGGAAATATAAAACTAGACCAGCCATCTGCCTCTGTTACTCTATTTGGATGTCTGTTCCAAAATACCCCTGTTACAGAGAAATTTCTTCTCACTTCCACCCAATATTTATATGTGTGCAGTGTATTCCCCCTTGCTCTTGCTTGAACAGTGTCCTCCAACACAGTGTTTCCCTCTGATGTTCCTGTGATGTACTTCTACAGATTGGTTATATCCCTTCTCAATCTTCATTCTGCTGAGCTAAGGAGGTTGAACTGCCCAAATCTCATCTCACACAACAAGCACTCTCTCCTCCAGCCATCCCAGCCCTTCTGGGTGGAGCGGACTCACACAAAGTCTTTGCAGGAAGCTTTGCCAGCAGCATTGACCCTTCCCTCCCACTACTGGAAATACCTGGCACCTCCTAAGGTTAAATAAACCTTTTTCATATGTATCACGCTGACGGCTCACAGATACCCTATAGCAGACCAGTACCCCCGATCTTCCTTCTCTCCTGTTGTTTCATAGCAATGAAGTCCTAACACACAAGAAAAATCTTGTACTTTGTACATAAAAGCATGGCTTTGCCACAAGAACTTTGTTATTTTAATCTCTTGCTGTTATTGCAGAGCTCCTCTGAGCTGATGATGCTTCCCAGTTTGATATCAACGGCAAGTGCCATTAATATACTTAATTCTCTGTGTGTTAAAGCAATTCACGAAAACATTTTGTAAGATCAGTTGAAAAGTATCCTTCATGTACTCTGTCAATAACCTCTTCCCAGCCAGCTTTAATACCACTGGCAACTACCTTCTCTGCTTAAAGAGTTTTTACAGTTTTAGCACAAAAATTGTACACAACATGTTTGTACAAAAAAGAATCTCCATCCTAGTGGTTTTGGAGCAGATAACAAGCATATTGCATTGATTTTCCTTGCTCTAGATATGCATTATGTCACAGAAGAAGGTATCGCTTAGGTCTGGTTTGATCCACTTTTGTTGTATCTATTTCGTACTTTATTCTACTTTTTGTTTACCCCCGCCTTTTCTTATTGTTCAAGTTTTTCTCTAAAGCCTTGCACACTGTTGAGACACACCTAAGAAACCTAGGTTTTCAGAATCTCTTTTCCCTCCTTTTTCAAACTTCTTTCACCTCCACGTGTTAGACCCTTGCTGCTGGACACCAGTCCCCCTAGAACTCCAGGATGAGGGTGTTCAACAACCTGGTTTAAATCAGGAAACTCCTAACCTCAGCCTCCATTTGAGCTTGGAGTGCTCAGGGATCATTTGTCCCTGCTTCACTGATGATGTTGAATTCACTGTCAATGTAACTCTTCAGCAAACAAGCAGGGAAGACTGGGCATTAGCTTGCTGGTGTGACGTTTGGAAACACGACATGCTGAATTTCTTTAGTCTATCTCCAGTTGTGCTTTAACAATGGCTTTGTGATGGCACAAGAAAGAGTTAACAGAACATAAAAACAAGTCCTGTTTCAAGTATTTTTATAACTTTCTTTATGCCACAGAGCTGTGGAGCAAAACAACATTTTAAGAGTTGCTCTTTTTTTCCATTAGGTTGTCTGCTTTTACAGGTGGTGAGTTGCTATGAGATCCGAAAATCTCCACACATGAAAATGCAGTGGCAATATGGTCTGGAACTGAAACACTCAACCTGCCTGACCCACTGCTTGTGGGTTTATAAAGAGTCACTTGCTAAACTAACAGTAATAGTCTGGTGTATGAACACTTAATAATATGAAAGCCAGAGATACAGTTTTCTCCCCAGTAGCTGGTTCACCTTGTCCTGGAGCAGTGTATATAAAGTCCCTTCCACATCTCTTGGGAGAAGAGTCTAGTGGTCACAGTATCTACCCATCAATCAAGTGCTGAATTTCACTTGTAATCTCTGTACTAGAAGACAGATCCAACCAATTATTTCCTACCACTTTCTTTGTTTTTAAGATTTGCGAGACATCTTTAAAAGTGAATTATTTGTGTACCACTATTCTTCCAGAAAGCTGGATCAAGATGAATAATTTGGAGTCAGGGTGAACAGAGCTGACATTTTTGGTGTTAGGTCTTCTCACAGCCAACTGACTCCACCAGATTGCTACCATGTTCATAGCATTACGGGATAATTCAGGTGTGAAGGGACCTCGTGGGGCTTTTAACCCAGCCTGTTGCTCCAAGCATGGTCAGCTCTCGGGTCAGCCCAGGTTGCTCAGGGTTTTAGTCAGTCAGGTCATGAAAACCTCCAAAGATGAAGATTATACAACCTCTCTGAGCAACTTGTTCCACTGCCCCATTGTCCTCATGGGAAAAAGTTTCTTCTTATACCCCATTGGAAACTCATTTATTTCAATTTCATTGAAACCAAGATTGTCTGTTGTCTCATCCCTGCCAGGGTTTCCCAAGCTCTTTCCCTTCAGAGCTCCTCCCATGGGATCCCATCTGTCCATTTCCTGAATGAACCAAAGCCTGGTTGCCTGCAGCCCAAGGTCTGTACCCAGCTATTCTGCCTCCTCACTCCCCTCAGGATCTTCAACTCCACTATTTCATGGGTACTAAAACAGCAGTTGCCACTGATTGTCACATTCCCAATCACTTCTTCCTTGTTTATAATAGCAGATCCAAACTTGCATCATCCCTGGCTGGCCCATCAAGTACCTCTGCCAAGCAGCTATCCCTGATCCTGCCAGAAACCTCTTTGACTGTTTGCATCCCATATCGTTGCTCTTCCAGAAAATGTCAGGAGGTTGAAATACCCCATAAAAAACAGGGTCTCTGATCCAAGGACTTTCTTGGGTTGTTTAAAGAAGGCTTCTGCCACTTCGTCATCCTGTTCAGGTGGTCTGTAACACAATCCTACCACAATGCCATCCTCACTGACACACAAACTCTCACCCAGCCCATCATCCATCAAGATGCTCCATACATTAAGACTGCTCCTTCACGTAGAGGACAAGCCACCCTCATCTTCCCTGTCTCTCCTGAAGAGCCTGTATCTATTGTAGCACTGCAGTCCTGCGAGCCTGTCCCACCACATCCGAGTTATTCCAATGATGCTGTAGCTTTGTAAATACATGCAGAGCTCTACTTCTTCCTGCTTGTTTCCCAGGCTCTGTGCTTTGGTGTACCTACACGAGGCAAGCTCCCCTTCACTCTCTTTTACCCTTCCTGAGGCCTTTCTTGTTCCAATTACCCTGCACTATTTTCTTTCCACCTACAACCACTGTTTCCTCACTTAAATGTGTGTTATAATCTCCTTCCCCCATGGTTCAAGTTTAAGTAACTTTCAATACTTGAAACACTGAATGTCTTTCAATACTCAATACTTTTCAATACTCAACACTTTTCAATTCTCAACACTTAACAACATTCAAAACTGCTTTTCATTCTTTCCACTGTGGGTGTTTTGTGGCTTTGAAACAAGGTAAATCTATTTTCAAAAAACTTTCCATGTTGTGTCACCATGACATGTTTCCTTAAAACACCATGAGATGTTTCCTTGAAAGGTGGACAATGTGGAATTTCTACTGTCCTCAATGACCAAAAGTAACTGCCTGCTCTAGCTGAAATCGGTGGGAATCACCACACAGCGAGATACTTCATAGTGAAGATTCCAAGGGCAGTGACAGTAGGAGATTCTGGTGCCCTTATGTATCATTTGTTGTTTTTATGCAAAGACACCCCTTTCTAGGGAGTGCACAGAACTAATTGTGCTACTGTCTTAAAGTGCCTGCTACACAGAATAAGGGCATGTGCCACCACAGAGGAACCACAAGGGAAAGGAAAGTGGACAAAGAAAGATAAATATAATCAACCCACATGATTTTGTGAAATATTAGTTCATTTCATTTTTTCTGATCTCAAAGAAGACGTGAATCTGTGAGGAGGAACCTGAATTAACTAGGGGGAAGAAGATAATATATGTCCTTCAAAGAACTAATAAAAATTGAGTCTGTTGCCTATTTTGGACCTACCAACATGTTATTTCTGGTATTAGAATGTAGAACCTGTGCATATTTGTAATATCGCTGAAGCTGACCACAACATGAAGCAGCCACTGGAGGATGTCCACAGATGACCAAGGGGATTTTGGTAGTAGAGTGACTGATTTATATTGCCAGACAACACAACATGGTTAGGCAGATGGAATAAGACTTTCAACATTATAAATATGTTTGAGGCATAAGTACAATTATTCCAAATCTCGAACCAGAAACTTTGGGTCAATTGGACCTGATTTCTTCTAATGGGTGGGATTGATCAGGTGTGACTTGTTCCTTTATCAGACTGCCCTATAAATTAGAAAAAAAGTTGATCTGTTTATTTGTCTTATTTTTCCTTATTGATGCTAAATCTTTCTGTATGAATAAACACTAAGAAGTCAAAGGCCACTGAAGACTCTACGCTCTTTCCGAGACAGAGTCCTCAGACAGCCAGAACTGCTTTTCATGCAATTTATTGGCAGCGAAAAGGAATGGAAGAGAGGTGAAGAGATGGCCCATAAAAAAGGTTGTTCTAGGTTGGTGTCTGATCTGGAATTTCACATCTGGAAAGGTGGAAAGTCAAAAGGCTCAGTTTTGCCCTTTAGGTGTGGAAAAGTGAGCATGTTTTATAAATAACATGTCCTTTCACTTGAACAAAAAATAATAGCATGCTGTACATGACATTCCTTCTCTGAATAGGTGAGAGTGAGATGGGGGCAGTAACATCTGAACTGAAGAGGGAGGTGAACTAAATTCTATCACTTCTTACCTATCACAAAAATTGCAACTAGAGAGGAACAAATCAATCTGGACATAATAACAGCCCTATTACAAAATGTAAGCATGTCCATACTAGTGAATTAAAGATGAAAAAAGGAACTTCTGTTCATTTCTTGTTTCTTTCCAATTTATTTGTAGGGTCTTAAGATTTTGGGTTAGTTTGGTTCAGATTTTTAAATAAATTCTTTTTAATTTTTTTTTTAACATTAGATGTTCACTTTCCAACCAGCCTAGAAGATGCAGTGACTGTGGGATTAGTTTGCAGAGTCATTGCAGAGTTTTTTGCAAGACAAAATTTTTAAGCTAATTAAAATGGGTTTTATAGTGTTTTAACTCCCATTTAGCTTCAATATTAACATCTTGAAGAGAAGAAGACTTCACTGAAAACCTAAATGCCAAACCATTTTAATTATTACAAGTCACAGTAAACACTCCTTGCACTTTCCAGTGGTTCTCCAAAGCGCCAGACAGTGCCAGAGTTTTAATCATTAGAAGAACATGTAGAAGAAGAAAACCCCTTAACATACAACTTGCAAGTTGTTTTGCTGCATGAATCCAAAAAAGGGTAAACATAATTTTAAAAAGGCACATAGCTTTAAAGAAAATAAGTTTCTAGCATGAAGTCCTCTGGAAAGTAATAGCGATGACACCAGGCAAGTTCTATGTGAATGACTCTTAACCTCTAGGGTAGAAATCCAGACCATTTCAGTGATTTATTGAATATGCCTACAAAATACATTTTCTTTTCAATTTTTTGTTACTTACCAGATGCAGAAATTTGACCTGACTCTTTTATGCTTTTCAAAGGTGGTTTTGTTTTGTGTAAATTGCTTTTCTATATCAAGAAAATACATTCTGTTCTTCCAGGATTTCTGGTCCTACTATCTAAGTCAGAAAAGCCCTGTTGGTGGCCATCAGACAGAGTCTGGCATACCAGGAAGCTCTGCCCAGCCTGCTGTCTTTTTTGCTGACCCTCTCTGGGGCTGGGAGTAACAGAGAGTAAAATCAGTGCACCATACAGATCCAAGAACAAAACAGCTCCTCACATACTCGCTACCACCTGGTATCTAAAGCACGGACTGCCATGAATGAAACCTGGCACCTAATGTCCCAGCCTTTGAAAGGTTGGACAACCTTGTGGCAAACCCATTAGATTTTGAAGGTCTCCCGTAGTGGCATATTTAATGAATGAAAATCTCAGATTTTCTTGAGTGTTCATCATTATTCTGTACTTTTTCCCTGCCTGAGAGAACAGCGTAAGTAGATTTCCCGATGGTGTTATTGACGTGACTATCATAAGAATTAACTGATTGCATCTGGGATGACAACAATTAGCAATATTAATTATGGGTTATTTTTAGCTGTACATATTGTGTAGATAAATGAAATGCCCAATAAGAGGAGACTTCCTGCATCTTTCATAGCTCACATGGGAGAAAGGAAGGCACATCTTGTCTACTCTGGTTGTGTCAGACAAGCTGAGCTCTGATCTTACGGATGATCACGCCTGGGAAAATGTGAGTGTTGATTTCTCATTGCACATGGCAGTTTGGCTACCTGCATGGATGTTTCAGCATCCATGGTGGTGCAGAACTAGAGAAATGACTCACCTGTGATTTCTGTGGCCTTTTTCCAGCAGATATTTACAGCATCTGATGCTGAGGCATATTTTAGCTATTCCTAATGGATATAAAAAGCCCAAGTTTGAGTCATTACATGTTCTTTTGGATGCACCAGCCTCAGATATGTCTTAGCCATTATGACAATTCAAAGTTTTGCAGGTTTTTAGAATCTACAATGTAAAGAAGAATTGTACATTGATTTACTTAAGGCTCTTGCCTCAATCCACATGGGTAAGTCTCTGCATGTTGTGAATGAGTATCAGAGTGTCTGTTCAATAGGGTGAAAAAACGTGTGCATCTCAGAAGTGAGGAAGAATGGAGAAACTTCCTTACAGTTAGGATTTTTAAAGGATATTCTTTTAGATCCATATGAAGAAACTTTCTAAAATCCCGCCACCAGCATATTTTCTGCCTTTTTATTTCTTACATGCAATACAGTGATGTAGGTGAGATAAGAAATATTCATGTTTTCTTCTTGATTCTGTCTATTGAAATGAGGTTTTGCTAAGGCAACAACATGAGTTTTAATGATCTGAGGTTAAAATGCAGCCTCTTAAACCCTTACGTGTGTCCCCTTCTCTGGAGAGCAGGAGCTAAGATATCTGCCAATGAGGAAGATGTGGAATTCATTAGGTTATGCTCAGAACTGGAAAAAAAAAAAAGTCCAAGACTAAGTTTGTTGCTTCCACAGTGACCGCTTCTCTCCTTCTCCAGGAGTGCAGAAGAGATTGCTGAGGACACCAGGACATCTTCCGACATGGCCTACGCAGCAAGGACACAGAGGTGCCTCGAGCACTGTGTGCTGCAGACCCAGAGAAGGTATTGCCATCTGTCTATCTATCTGACAGACAAACAGATTTCAGCTCAGAATGCTACTTCAGGCTGGGCTAGTTTGGTCTCCAAACTCCACTGCTTAGAAACCTCTGGTTTGATGGGGAACTTTGGCACAAAGTTGGGACTGCTCCTTTCCTATACTTATTGCCATGCAGGTCTGGGGCAGGCAGAGCACAAGGCGAGGAAGGATGATGGTGCTGAGCTGTGCAGGGGGTGTGCTGCCAAGCAGGGATCCTTACAATGTGAAGCTCTTCCTCAACAGCTTGCTGTGGCAGCTGTTATCAAGCATGACATACAAGAAGTCAGGAATCGCAGCTTTATTTCATGGAAGCTGGAGAGACACCATGGCACTGTGCTGCAAATGCGTCAGGCACGGACTGACCACCGGGGAAAGAGATGATAGCCAGAGGGGTGAGTCTTGCTCTGCTCAGAAAGTCAGCTCCAAGACCTGCCTGCCAGCAGAGCAAGTATGCTGAGCAGCCCAAGCACTGCACTGCAGATCATAGGTCTCACCTACCACGTAATTCTTGCACCTTAAAATTGAGGTTAAGGCTGTAGAAGGGCTGAAAGGAGCTCACTGTCAACTTCTGACCAGGGACCAGACTAAACTTTCCTGCCACCACTTTATGATCACAGCTCTACACTGCACACGCAGCAGGACCCAGAGCGGTCGTGGTCTCCTCCACGGAGCCGGCTTGGGTGGCGCTGAATTCCTCCACACAAGCCCCTCCACCTTGAACCACAGTCAGCTGCCGGCACCACACAGAAATCAGAGCCAGTTCGATATCTCTGCTCAGCAGCTTATTGCAGGAATCTGAATTCTGGTGCCATCCCGGGGTTCCTGTTCACACTGGGGCTGTCGTTGCCCCCAGTGAGGGGGAAGGAGCGGGCTCTGCAGCTAAGCCCGCAGCCTCCACACAGCATGGGCTTGCATTCTTCCAGCACAGCTGTATCATGTTGCGTGGTGCTTCGCATTGCTTGAGGACAGTGCCACTGGCAGGCCTGAGCGCTCCTATCTGCTTCATCAGAAAAACAACATTTAGGGCCAGCTTCCCTCCCAAACGCATAGTTCCTCCACCCGCACTAAGTTGCACAGGGGAAGCAGGGGTGTCTCGGGACAGGAACGCAGTCCCTGCAGTCAGCTCAACTGCTGAAGTAATGCTGTGAGATACAGCATAGCCTTGTCTGCAGGGGAACAAACCTGGAATTTGAATTAGCTTTAAACGGATTAGTTACACCCCATCAAACTCTTGTGGGCATGTTATTATTCAGAATTAAAATGACCTGATTTCAGCATAGCTTAATTCCACTTGTAATGGAGTTAAGCTAAATCTGAAGATGAATGCTTTATTACAACTGGTAAATCCGCTTTGCACCTCTGGTTAATTTGGATTAACTTTCTCGAGGGACCCTCCGTGCTCAAGCCCTGCTGGCGGCCAACTCAGTTATAACATCTGCCGCTGTCTCTCTTCTAAAAGTGCTAGGAGAAAAACATGTGCCGAGGTGGAGTGCTCCCCACTGCAGGCTGAAGGAGCAGGAGGGGGTCAGCCGCTGGAGACTACTCCTGACAAAAGTCAACACTCAAAACAGTTCTCTCCAGAGCTTTATCACCAGCTGCCTCCTTAGGCAGGTACCACAGCACCTCGGTGCCAGGGCAGCAACACAGGAGGAGACGCTGCCTCCCTGGGACAGGAGATCCTGTCACCGCCACTGCTGTGGAGAAACAAGAAGGTCCCCCCACCCCAAGGGGAGCAAAGCTGCCCTGGCAGCATCTGATTTTCTCAGCCGAGGGAGGAAGGGAAGGAGGTGCACCCATGGGTCCTCCTCTTTAGCCTTTTCAAGGTGGATGGCTTCAAGGTGCTCTCTGTGCTGGGCTTCCCCACTTACAGGGTTTCTTCTGCAGACTGCTACTTCCCAAATCCTTGCACAGGAGAGTCAGTATTTCCTAAAGATGGTGAGTCTGACAGTTGAGATGACAATGTAGTGTAGCCTGTGCTCAGCAGCTGCGGGGTCACTGCTAGCTCAGGAATAACATTGCAGGCTTCAATCCCAGAGATCTGCTCCAGCCACCGGGCTTTTCTGCCCCCCTGGTGTCCATGCATGGCTGTGCTCCCCAGAATGACCAGCAAGGCTCTGATTCCGCCTGAATCTGAACATTATTCACTTCATGAATATTTGTCTAAGTTGTCTGATTGTTAAGGCCAAATGAAGCCTTCACTTCCTCTACAAATATTTGTGCAATGACCTATAACTACCGGCCAACATGCCTGCCAGCACTCCATTAGATGACATCCCATTTTACAATTAACTATTATCATTTGATAACCTCTTGAGGTTAAGAATACAGATGTAAGATCTCCAAGATTCCTAATGGGAATACTTCATATCAGAAGTATGTTTCCCTTGAGGATGACATCACCACAGGGACACATATTTCAAATATTTTGGCCATCATATTTTGAAAGCTTCTTTAGAAATATGAAAATGCTTTTTGAGACCTGAAAGAACATTTCTGTCGGTCTCAAGTAAACATACTACCATTTAACTCTTTGGAAAGCCTTGCACAATAACAGCAAAAAGTGTCATGGGAAACAAAGCAAAGAATTGCAATGTAGCCAAAGAAAGAAGCATGTTTGGTATATAGTGTTGGTATTACCTGAAAACAGTTCTTTGCTGAATGCTCTGTTAGCATTTTTGTGATGAAGCAGTTCAAGTAGAGCCTAAGCCTGAATTTCAGATCAGGACCCTGATTATTTAGGGAGTTGGACTCTAGGTTCAAATCTAACAAATGGTCTCTGTGCACAGTATGGCATTAGCTGAACTAAAACCCTAAGCCTGAATCCCTCTCACCTCTTAAGCTCTGGTAAAAGTTGGAGGTAGATGTAGTCTTACCTTCAATTATAGACAGGACTTTCACCGGTGACTGGGTACTGAAGCTAAATCACTGGCTATTAACTTTCGTAGAAAAAGGCTATATATATATGTGTGTGTATGTATATATGTATATACATACATACAAACATACATGTGTATATGAGTATGTGTATATATATATTACCCGGATATGCAGCTATATGAATAATTTATTAGTGTTTATTTTCTTTTAATGCCTCCTCCACTTCCATTTCTGCCCTTTTCTTTGTGTCTCAGATTATACAGTTTAGGAAAACAGACTGAAATGAGCAGCATTTACTATACTTTGAACTGCTGAAGGTTCCTTTCACTACATAAATATAAATGCAGAGTAACTTCAGTGGAATTAAAGATGTTATCCTACTGAGGAAGCAGTACAATGCGTGGAGACAATGCAGTCTAAATAGTCACCTTTCTTATTTGAGGGAATAAGATTTCTTTAAATAATGTACTTAGGGAGAGAAAAAGGAAAATTCAGATTCCTGACCCTCCTTGTTGGCAGAAGAGGCAGGACCCAATTCAGTTTGGGCCTTCTTACAGTGACTGTTGCAAGGGCCAACAATGTTCCACCACCAAGGCCATGACCTATGGGGTTTTCACTGTAGGATGGCACTTATTAAATGCACTTTAATTACCTCAGGTTTTTCTCATAGCTGATGAACAGGACAATAACTGCTCTAAGGTATTTTCTTACTTTCTGTTTTCATGCTAGATTAATTAGCAATAAAAGCTCATTAAACATTAGGCCATCATTCAAAAAGTAGTAATGAACTAATTAGTATTATCTTTAATAGTTTCTTTAAAGATAATTAGTATTATATTTATAAAGCCTCATTTACTTATAACATTAATTTGATAATACAATATGCAAAATCATCTAAATGAGGTTTTAAATGTAGCCTAATGACAATATTCAAACTAAAAATAAATACTTAAATCTTCATTAAATAAGACTAGTTTAAGTGTCCAACCCCATTAAAGTTTTTTGAAGGCAGCATTCTAGAGTTGCTTCCATTCTCAAAGACTTCATAGAACTCCTAATAATTTAATAGACAATCCCTAAAGATTTGTTAAACAAGAATGGTGATAATAGCAAGTCATAATTTAAACAATTAATTATAACTGAAATCTTAGTGTAGAATTAACACGATGTACCTTAGTGTCATGGTTTGAAAGCCCATTGTATATTTGAAACTGTGGATAATTTATCTGAAGCTTTAAGGAAAACAAATTTAGTTCTGCTTTGAGTAAGCTGTATTAATACTTATGTATCTTGACATGTTTATTTATATTGCAAGACATTTTAATTAAATTAATTTTTAAAAGAATGGTACTTTAAGGTAAGCTGCAGTTCACTTCCACCAGTTCAGAGAGCCAACAGTTTGGGTGCTTTGATAATACAAGCAGTCAATGGCTCCTGTTGGCAAGGTCACCCACTCCTCTGTCCACATATGCCCAGAATCACAGACTTTGCACAACTGGCAGGCAGACTCTGAAAAAACAAACTGCATCGTGTTCACATGAAAACAAAATACCTGTTGTTTTAAAAAATTACAGTGAGAAAGTATTAGACTACCACTGAAAAATGGTCCATCCGTTTTCCAGCTTGGTAAATCTGGACATAGGCTTCAGCTTAGTCTTTTTAGAATGGGTACAAAAAACCAGATGTGCTTTCTGGACTGAAAAGCTGAGACAGAGAAAAATATACATCTATTATATGGGATTTATGTTTTATATTACAGTAGAACTGTCCCCCTGGCTGTCTGTCTTGTCCTGCAGAAGATCATTTTCTGTAGGGGTGACAGCTTGCAAGTCTGCTTTCAGTGAAACACCTCCCAAAATAAATTAAGCATATAGAGTGGGACAAACGTTCCCGCTGTTTTTCTTTCTCTCCCGCTCCAGTCTTGTTCTACTTAGGCTTTTATACCACACTTACCAATCACTTGAATTTTCCAGTACATCAGCCTGTTTGCAGAGTGGGACAAAGGAAAGTAGAAGACAACCTGATCCTGTTAGGTAATATAGCTCTTGCCTGTACCTTTTTACCATATTAAAAATGATCACACCACCACTGTTAGGATTTCATCAGATCTATTGCTCAGAAAAATACCAGCACTACCCATAAATTAAACACACAAGCAATGTGATGCAGAAATATTGTAACAGAAATTCTCCCTAATATACAGAGACTGGATTAGCATGGCTACCACAAATCAATCTTTTTAATATGAACACCAGTGTTAGAAAAGAAAGAGAAAAAGAGATTCAGGAAAATTGTGCTTTAAGTTGATATACACATGAAAGTGCATGAAATATGCATTTGCTGGTGTAACAGCCCATGAGAGATTGTCACCCCAAGAAGAAATGAAGAAATATTTGGAAAGCACAGTGAAGCTCACAGAGTGATACCAAATTAAATAGATTTCATTTTCAGTTTTTGACATCACTAGACAATAGACTTCACAAATCAGTAACACAGACTGATTCTAACATGACCTAAAACTACAGAAACATAGGAGAAGGAATAAAAAACCTTTCAAATTTAGTTAAAAAGTACAGATGTCTTCGTTTTTTCATTGGCAACTTCAACACTATTGCCTTTGGACATTTTATTTTTAAGAAACATCTGTCCAATTTGGATCTGTCATACTGCAACTGTGATTAGTTAGAGATGTTACAAAAAGCAAAATTACTTATGCAAGTCAAGTCTACAGAGTTAGTATATCATGAACACAAAGTAATAAACTTCCTGAGAACAACAATTTGAATTTCTCTGTTGTCTTTTACCCATGGACCCTAAACCACCTTAAAAGCATTATTTAATTACATATTGCACAACCTAGAGACAGAATGTATAACAAAAATTCAGTAAGTCTCCTCTGAGATGGAAAACAGCACAAATTCAGAAGTGCGATGCCACAGCTTAGGAGGATGTGAGGATAGAAGTCAGTGAAAATTCAAGAGCACATAAGTAGGGAGCCTGTAATTATTTATGTTGTGTTTGACTGAGGTATCACCTTTAACATCAAAGCTTTGGGGGTCCCTGCTCCATGATGCTTATGACTACTGATAGAATGCCATTTTTTACCCCAAATATGGAAGTGGCAACTGTTCTGTTTTAAATCTCATTTATGAGAACTTTGAGATAAATTTTAGAGCTGGACAAAAATTTTTAGACAAATAGTTTACTCGCCAAAAAATGCAGGACGACTGAAGCTATTTGGGAGTTTGGATTTAATTCAGCAAATTGTTTCAGCCAAACAATGCGGGGGAGGAAAGTGGAATTCTGAAAATGTGAAACATTTTGTTCCGACATTATAAAAATTACAAAATTTCTCCTTTATCTTCTTCTTTTTAGTTAAAGCAGTAGAAAAAGTGGGCAGTACAACCACAAAGGAAGAAAAGAGAGTGACACACCACAAGAAAAACCTGGAGTGTGTCACACTTGGAAGCTTTTCAGTCTGACCATTCCCAGTTTGTACAAGAAAGCCTCCAAACAAGAATGAGCTGTACCACAGAGGATAAGGATATGTGCACATTCCAGCTGAGAACATATTTCTCCTGTGAGTTAAAGCAAAGATGCACCAACTGAAAGCTGGAGAATGCTGTTATTAAAGTCTACTGGTTTGATATATTTGCTCATCTTACATAATGTATCTGATGAAAAGCAATTTAGATGGCTTCTCATCTGCCTTGACTGAACTATTTTTGCATGGGTCATCTTCTGCCTTTTAGTGGTTGCAAATATCGATCAGATAAAACCATCAGTACTCCTGAATTGACCACTCATCTTAGCCAAATGCTTCTCTTCAGCAGACTACAGTTGCCTGGAGCTGACAAGCACAGAATAAAGTTAAAGCTGCCTTACCTGTTCACAGGAGGACTGTCTCACAGTAGAAGAGACACCATCTGGTGACCAAGAAACCAACTTAAAGCAATTAATTTCCCACTTGTCGAAGGAGTGGGATACAGCTTCCCTGAACTCTGGAAAATCCCTTGAATATGGTAAACATTACTTAAAATGATGGCCCTATGGCACATGTTGGACTAGTATTCACTCAAACTTGTACAAAGGGCCACCAGCCAACCAGCTCAAGATCAAGGAATCCAAGAAGAATAAAGCAACCTTTGCATATTCTGTTGTCCTATGCTCCACTGCAAGATCTTCAGATGCAGCTAAAGGTCAAGACCAATGACTGTATCAGTTTCTGAACCCTAAAGACAGAGCAAAAATACAGACATAAAGAAATAAAAGAAAGATTAAAAAACTTGTATCTAAATCTTCATGATAGAAAACAGTTCTAACCACGGTTCTCATCTAAGAGCAGTTAGAAAAGACCAGTTCTCATGGCACTGCTGCATGCACTCAGAGCATGTCTGACTGACATGGCACTCTGATAGGACCAAACTGTTGTTCTAGCAGACTGGGCTGCTCAGGCTGCAGGTTTAGAACTGGTTATTTAAATGGGTTGGGAGGAACTGGAGTCCCTAAGACTCAAGCCCTAGTATGGAACTCCTGCTTGATAACAGGCAGGGGGAGAGTGCTTAGTCATAAGCGTGAGTGATGCTCAAATGCCTAACACATCATTCCTTCCACTGTAGAAAGCTGGCAGAGATGCAAAAGATTAGAGGACCTACAAAGATGCATAACTCAGGGACATGTGGGAGGCTCTGACCCATTTCTTGCTGGATGTGTGAGCCTGCTCTCAGGAGGGCATTGACCAATCATCTACAATACAAACAGTCAAGCCCCAGCCATTCACCTTGGGCTTCAGAGTGTCTGGAGTCTGACCCCAACCTGTTGTTGCTCAGGAAGTCTGGACAGATTGGGCAGCCTTCAACTAACTACAGCTTCCACTGCTGGCAGAAATCCCAGACTCAGCCGTACTGGGGCTCTGTGGCTTCGCTTGCCCTTTAATAGCTCATTAAGCTCTCTTGCAAGGGAAGAACCTGGCATCCAGAGCTGCAGCTACCAAACTCCATTTACTGTCATCTGCATATAATTTGCTGTATCGAGCTGAGGCACCACGTTGCTGTGAAGGGAGAAAAGTGATGTGAGGGAGTGAAAAACACTCTCTCATACAGGATCCAAATCTTGTTTCTGTATTTTCACAGGTTTGTTCACTTTTGCAGTGAGCAGAAAATGCGAACGGAGAAACCTTTGAGTAATGTGTATGGCAGAATCCCACCTGATGCACCAGGCCATTGATGTGAATTTGATTCAGGCTTGCGGTGACTATATATTGACTTGTGTCAGTAAGCAACTTGTCTCAGGTGTGTTTGTTTTGATGTTGATTTCTGATTAGGGGTCTTCTCAGGGCCTAGAAGTTGCTTTCTACCGTAAGTGTGTGGAGAAATGCAGTCCACTTCCATAGGGAAAACCTTCAGCTACCAAGATAATAGAGAACAGGAGACGAAATGACCAAGAACGCCACTCTGCTAACCAGCTAGAGCCAGAACATGATATGAAATAGATTAACTTGTTCTGGTCTTGCCTTTGGCAGTTTTCGATGTAAATGACCTCTTACCTACAGACTACGACTGCCCATTTTCTTGCCTGCTTCTGCAGAAGCTACCCAATCACCACTTGTTTCAGTGTGCTTTTATTTCCCTAGTTCCCATTTGTTAAAAAGAAAATTGTCGTGGTTTAACCCCAGCCAGCAACTAAACACCACGCAGCCGCTCACTGACTCCCCCCCACCCAGTGGGATGGGGGAGAAAATCGGGAAAAGAAGCAAAACCCGTGGGTTGAGATAAGAACGGTTTAATAGAACAGAAAAGAAGAAACTAATAATGATAATGATAACACTAATAAAATGACAACAGCAATAATGAAAGGATTGGAATGTACAAATGATGCGCAGTGCAATTGCTCACCACCCGCCGACCGACACCCAGCTAGTCCCTGAGCGGCGAATCCCTGCCCCCCACTTCCCCGTTCCTATACCGGATGGGATGTCACATGGTATGGAATACCCCGTTGGCCAGTTTGGGTCAGGTGCCCTGGCTGTGTCCTGTGCCAACTTCTTGTGCCCCTCCAGCTTTCTCACTGGCTGGGCATGAGAAGCTGAAATATCCTTGACATTAGTCTAAACACTACTGAGCAACAACTGAAGACATCAGTGTTATCAACATTCTTCGCATACTGAACTCAAAACATAGCACTGTACCAGCTACTAGGAAGACAGTTAACTCTATCCCAGCTGAAACCAGGACAAAAATCAACAAAATCTGTAGTAGAATCCGTGGCAGGGTGTAAAAGGATCCCCATCTACTCTCCCTTGTCCCACTTAGGTTTGCCAGCTGATCCACTCACAAGAGCACTGCCTCATCTGAATTATGCAGGTTAGAAAACACTACTCCTTAAAGGATTTTAGGTAGTCTGGCTGATTTGGACTGACACAGGTTAGAAAACACACCAAAGCAGCCCCACCAGCAAACCCAATGGGGCTGCAATATCTGTAGGAAGGGGCCAGTGAGAAGGCAGAGTTGGAAAGGAAAGAGAGTAGGAGGTGGCAGTCCCTTCTGCCCACCCAGCTGAGTTTCACTGGTGGAGTCCATCCTCAGGAACAGTAAAACATCTCAGACCAGGAAAGGTTTAGGGCTGCGAGTAGGAATAGTGCAATCTGAGCTTGGTGGCAGGGACAAAGCTCTGTAGGGAAGCAGCTCTGCACCCAAGTTTAAAAAGCCTACTTTTGGCAAATGTCACTGAACACAATATTAACAACTCATTTCTTCCTCACCTGTGAACAGCATTCCTCCACCTTAGCGAAGAAGGACACATCAGCCTATGATAGTTGTATACGCTGGTCTTCACAGCTTTCCTTGGAGCTTCACAGAGATGAATGAAACAAATATCAGTTGAGTAGTCCAAGTCGGGTACTCTGCGCAGCCGTTGTACAAAGGGAATTGAAGCATGGGAAGTTTAAATGACTTGCCACAGCCCACAAAACTGGGCAGAATGTGTACCTGATTTCCCTGTTGGTCTAAATGTCAGATTAATCCATCCTCTGACATTTAAAAGCAGCAGAGAAAGGTAAAACTGTTGGCCCTTTCTTTGTTTTCAGAGTAGGTCCTCCTTTTCTATATAACTAAAAGAGAGAAGAATATGGGGAGAAGGAATAAAAAAGAATCAGAAGTGAAAAAGCAATAGCTGAACTATGAATTTGACCATTTTTTTATTCAAAGTCAAAAAAGCAGGCCTGCTGTTTGCTAAGGGAAAGTGTATTTTTCCTTGATCTTTCGTGGAGATAGTAATTAGAGCAAGAAATAAAAGAGAGAATTCATTGTCTTTGCCATTTCCAGAGCCCTGTTCTAACTCAATCATTAAGTCACAGCAGTAGTGTAATCACATCTAAACATGATCAGTTATCTTTCCTCTTTCTCTCTTCACATATGTTTGATTTTATAAAGTGCTGAGGAAAAGGAAATTGAGATTACACTACTTACAGATGTCCCGAGAATGCTGGAAATTGTTGATGGAATAAACTACGCTGAGAGATCACCTTTCCTTCATTTCAAAGCATGTGTTTTCTAATTTGGCTGATGCTGAGAGATGTTTTCTTCATGGGACCTTCTGTCTCTTCCACTTTGGCAAGCAATGGAAGAAGATGATATAAGAGAAGCTGGTCCAAATTCAAGCACATACAACTTTGACTTTAATTCATGTTCGGAAGAAGTTGTTTCTACTATATAAATAAATCACACCCTTTACAAAATCTTTTCTATGGCTCTCTGACAGTAATACCCAATGAAGAATGATACCTTTATCATGCATAACCTGTGAAAACTGTCCCTTTGTCACGAGGAAGGATTAAGGCTATGCTATTTTCTTTCTTGGCACATTTCCTTAACTGAAGTATAATGGCTTCATTTCCTTTTCTTTTCAATGTGAATTTAGTGCTGATGAAAAGTACCAGCTTAGCAGCTCAGGAAACTGAAGCATGTTATTCATCCAGAGAGTGAGAATACCACAGGTAATTGTAGTGTAGAGTACCACCAAAGCCAATCAAATTTGATGTGGATGGGAAACCGTTTCAGGCAAATAACTTGCTCCTCCCCACAAGATATGTACAATTCTTAGTCTTCCCTACAGACTTTGTCAACATTGTGCCTACTAGTGTTCCTGAAAAATGGTTGCCTAAAAAATTAAGATCTTTTCCATCAAAACATTTAAGTCAAAATGTGAACAAAGCAAATGTGACCATAGCTATTTCACTGACAATTTCGATGGTGAAGCTTTCCACGTAGCTTTTTTTTAACGTCAAATATCCCCAAAAGAGGTTATTCTTAAGATGTTGTCCAGCCTTCTTTTTCAGACATTACTCTCATGCTGCCACAGTTATGCTCTGCAAAATGGCCATTCAAAGCTGGCTCAGGTACAGCTTATGAGCATCTAGTATGCTTCACACTTCTGATTTCAATGTAAGTGTGCCTCCGTGCTAGATAGTCAGACAGCAAAGTCACCATAGAGAATCTGTGTTCAGGCTCACCAACCTTGCTTCTGAATTGACAAAAAGAACATTTTCTTTCTGGTGGTGAATTTATTTCTAGGTTTGGGTGCCCCTTAAATCTGAACAACTGAAAAGATGCAGAACTTCCCAATGTGCTAACCTACATGTTTGGTAAGTCAATGAGACAGGTCCTGCAGTGACATTACATGCTGGAAAAGACCAGCCTTGGTACGTGCTAGCTACAATGCAAGTGTTTGAAACTGGATATGCCATTTCTCAAATTAAGTGCAAGCGCAGCCTTTGCAGGATGCTTCCTTCAAACGTTAACATCAGCAAACAGCTCTAACTTTTGCAGTAAAACTTTAATACCAAAGCCGTTGTTATTTCAAATTTATAAAGAGCAGTTTCTGTCATCCATGCTGTAAAGCCTCTGTCTGCCAAGAGGCACATAGACCCAAACTCTTCTCTCCATTCACGACAATGTTATTGCACAACTGTGAAGACAGAGCAAATATGACTCAGTGTATATGATAATAGTCATTAGGTGATTTAAATCAAAATATCCAAGGTGCCTCAAAGTTTAGTCACTGTTGGATAGGAACTGAGATGATATATTCTTGATGACATACGCTAAGTTTTTAGCTGTAAATGTGCTCTTCAACAGATCTCTCTTCTGAAGTAGTAAATAGCTGTCTTCAGGATATCAATAGCATATAAGTTGATAATTAAATTTATGATAATACCATCGATAATGAGAAAAGTATTGATAATTACGTTGTTGATAATGAGATGCATGTTAACATACATCCATTAGTATGGCACGCATAAATGCTTGATCTTTGACTAAGCTGTGGGCCCATGTGTAACCCATGCCCATCCTGGCTCAGATGGTGGGAGGACATCACACGTTGAACTTTCCTCTGCAGCTCTGGATCGGCTGGGGTCTTTGGTGCTTGTCAGCACAGGACCGGGGTCCCAAAAATACATCAGAAAGCTCCCCTGCTCCATATTTTAAACATAAACTTAGAATACTTTTAGGAGTATCTTAAGTTAATATCTTAGGCCAGCTAATAATATTCACTCACCAGTGGTCAGGAGCTACTGAGCCAGGAAGCAAAGAAAAGGGGAAGCCCAGCATTAACTAATTTAAGACTTCCTTAAATTCCTTAAACACAGCTTTGGATGGCCAGGTTCAGAGCCCATGTAAAAAGCTGGGGGATTTATACTGTGGGTGGTGGATGTGAGCCTGAGTGCGTCTCAGTGAACATAAATGAAAACTAATTCTGAGGGAAGCTAGGTCAGTGTAATGCATTCCTGGGATGAGGGGAGGCGGAAGAAGGTGTAAAATACACCAACTCAGACTCCCTCCAGAATTGGAGAACTCAGATTCACATCTGAATTTGGCTCCCATCGCCTGACTCGGAAAAGCGAACTCTTTCCAAGTCTGGAGACAACGGTACATTCTGTGCAAAACCCTTACAGGGATACAGTTAAGCTTGTCTAGCCCACAAATTAACTTAGCTTGACATATTTTAGGGTGTAGTCTGGAGGCACAGGCTGCGTTCAAAGAACTTCTGCACAGCAGAAATGAGGAAAATAGAACGTGCTACTCTGCAACCTGCCACCACATGCCAGGGATGGTGTGTGGGCAGCACACCTGCGTGGTGCCACAGGTATTTATGCTGGGGCTGCATGGACCTTCTCCTTTTTTAGATGGAAGAAAAGGAAAGATAATAGTCTGTTGTAGGGCAAATACATTGCAGAGAAGCCTCCAGGATCCTTACAGCAAGACGTACTGTGAAAAGTACATGACAATGTAGGGTCTGCTTGGCTTTTAGATGTGTTGTAGCTATATAAGCTGCAAGGAGAAAACATCTATGGGTCAGGATCTGTCAAGTGAAAGACAACGCAGAAGTATTAGTGCTGGCAGCTGGCATGGAATTTTAAACCCAGGCTCAGATTTAAGAGAAGATGTTTTGTAGCAAAGCCTACTGACTCCACAGAACGTTTAATAGTGTCCAGCCTCCATGAAGGACACCACCGCTTAGTGACTTAGACTGGGGACAAGCAGGGTGGCACACACAAGCCTTGGCTAAAGGAAACCTGCCACGTCTCTCTTGAGCTGCCCTGGAAAGCAGCGGAGACCTTCACGGACTGCCATCTCCTTCTCTTCCATAACCTCTGTGGAAAGCAGTAGCATAAAATTGTGTTTGGTGTAATTCACATGCAAATATAGAGTGGCGACTAACCCTCACTGCTTGGGGAGCATCACAAGCCACAGTTTGGTCAAAAGGGTGTTATCGTGGCTGTCCAGGACTAAATTCCAGGTATCTACATGTCTGAGGAATCTGGGGAAAACACTGTAATCTCTCTTCTACCACCAAAATTTGGCTTTATGATGGAAAAGTTACAAAAGTAAAAGAAGATAAAATTGGGGAATTGCAAATTTTAAAAAAATTGGCAAGAACTTTTGGTTACGCTAATGTAAACCCCCAGACCAAGGAAACTCAGGACTCATTTCATTTTAATTCCCTTCTATCCCCAATTCTGAGTGCAGAGTCAATGTCTGTAGTGCCATACCTTTCCCTCATCATCCCCTTCCTCTTTCTCCCACAGTGGAAAATGGGTAGAATCTGGAAGGGTATTTATTTCTCAAAGAATTACTGGGTTTTACTATAGCAGTAAACATTTTTATGTTGGGGGTTTGGGTGTTTTTAAAAACAATCTAATCTAGAACTGCCGGCACTGGGAATAAATTGCTCAAATTCTGGCTTATTTCTAGTCAGAACCATCAGATCTTTCTTTTAGCTGGATTACCAGATAAAAAATAATTATATTAGAAAAGGAGTGCCTCAGAAATTGGACACGTGAAACCAGAATGCTGTTCTCCCTCATATATTAGCACTGTCAAAGAAAGACCTGAGATCCTAGAAGTATTAGTCAGGCACGCAATGCTGCTTTGAACTCCATCATGTGCTTTATAAGAAGCAACCTCCAGGATCTCCCCAAATGAAAGCCACATATGACACAGCAGAAAGAATGACCGTCAGCAGCCACCTGCACATGGGGCACAAGGGTGGCTGGGCGCAGGAGCCCGGCAATCCATGCTGCTGATGCTGAAGAAGGGCAGGGAGAAAAGCAGAGCGATAACTGTGTTTTGGCCCAGCGAGGGAAGGCAAGGTGGAAACACAGAGAGGAGGAGAGCAGCGTCAGCAGCCTGAGGCTGCATGAAGTGTCTGTGAGAGAGAGCAGCAGCCCCAGCACAGCTGTGTCCCAGAGACCGAATTTGTAATGACTCGGCATAGCACATGCCAGAAAGCCTGCCTACCCCCGCAACCACAATCCACTCACAACTCAAGTTGTGAGTGGATGCTTTGGGCCAAATTAATCCCTGGTGGAAGCTCAGGAAAAGCCAGGGGAGCTAGAGGCACAAAAAAATGTGGCCCTTTATTAGCATCATAGCTTGGAAGCCAATTTTTGTACATCAAGAAGTGATAAGCAACCAAAATAATGTCAAAGAAGAAGAGGACTTCTCTTTCTAAGAACTTCTGACTCCAGTGTTACTCATCATTGTTTCCTGTTGTCCCGTCCGTTCACTCAAATGGTTGGTGCGAATCCAAAGCCTATTAATTATCCCTCACTAAAGAAACAGAATAAATACCTCTCTGAGAAAGGGCTCCGCAATTTGGTCAGCTTCATGGACGTGGGCCAAGAGATTAGCACTAGATCGTGCGAGCAAAGGATCAGCCTGCTGCAAGCCCATACTTTGTGCATGGAAAAGTTTTCCAGACGCAGGAGTTACACCTGAAAACTCTGCACTGTAACACGATAGAGCAGGTAACATCTGCCAGGTTTTGAGAGACGTTAAATACACAAACATATGTTTGGGCAACCTCATGCAGACTTTTGTAGCTCGTAAAGAAGACACCTAAGGGGGTACGCTTTCAAGAGCTGAGGTTGGTATTTTTTGTTGGGGTGATTAATATTGGTTGGAAAGTGAGTAGTAGTGGTGGTGAAAACTGGGAAAAATAAACTTCAATAAAAGTCTCTGCAAAAAGCAGACGTTCCCAGAAAATGTTTAGACCAAAGCCAATTTTCCTTCAAGAAAAAGCACTAAAAGAAAGCCATCAGCCCAAGCACTAAGTCATTTTTCTGCTTGGTGCCAGGCACTTTGAGGTGCAAATACAGAGGTTTCCAGCTAGAACCAGACTGCAGGTGCAGGTCTGATGGCAATTCAGCAAGAGTAATATGCAAAGCAAGTATCAGTGTGCAAACTGCAACCACGTAAAGACAATTGTTCATGCCCTTTTCAAATGTTATACACAACTCAGTTTAAACTATGTCATGCCTGACCACATAGAGTTAAACCAAAACAGGCTGTTAGGGGAAACAAAGAGGAAATGAAACAATGGCAAAGATAAGTTCAGGCTGAAAATACCAAGTGGTCTTTGAGGAAACAATAGGGATGCTATTAATTGTAAAATACCCTGTAGGCTCCAAACAGGTTGGCAGCATTCACTTTTCCAAGCCTGGGGCCAGAATCAAAAAGGACACTAAATCATCAAAGCAACTAGGGCCTAGAAAAGCAGAAGAGCTGAACGTGTTGCTGAGGGTTATGAAGAGAGTGTCAGTGAGTGCTGCCAGCTACACAAGACATCCAGACCTAGACCTGCAGACCATGCTGCAGCTCAGCAGTCTGCTCCTGAGCCCAGTGATGGAGGTAACGGGGCTGAAGAGGAGCTCATGCTTGCAGAGGAAGATTAAATTCCTGCCTCACATTACCCCAGATCAGGAAGAGCTGATGGTACTGATAGTTGCTCAGTATTAGACCTATTAACTGTGATTTACCAGGTAAAACCCAATATGGATTTCAATGGGAAAGCTTTGGTCTCCATGAAGAATGCATTTACCCAACCAGGCTGAAATTGCTCCAAATATTGCTCAGCACAAGATGATGTCTCCTTATGAATAACATGCACGGGAAACAGAAGCATGGCATAAGGAAAGGAGGAAGAGACAGGGCACATCATCGTCCTGTGTCAGAGCGTGGTTCTGGTGTGGCAGCCCTGGTGCTGACCCAGCCCAGCACGCCAGGCAGTGCCATTCAAGCCCTGTTACCATCAGGTCACTCCTGGGTGCTGCTCCCAGCCCCAGTGCTTGCAAAGCATCACCTTAAACACCTCTGCAGCGGGTGTCTGTCCCAGGTGACCTTGTGTTGTCCTCCAGGAACCTGCTTCTGGGACAGGACTCAGCTTCTGCAAAGTACACAGGCAGCCCTGAGTGGGGCCACGGTCCAGGAGCATCCCCACACTTGGCACAAGGTAGATCCTGCCCCTAATTTGGGACTGGTACAGTGATCTTGGGAAGAGCCTCACCCTCCCCACTGCTCAGAGAGTGCTGACAACTGACTTCACAACATTTTTAGATGTTGCAAAACCTAAGCTGGGGGCAAAGGGGGCTTCAGGGTCTTGTCTTAGGTAAGGATTCAGGTGCTTGTATGCGATGGGCTTGGTGTGTACTCCTTCATTGACTACAGTTCTTTCAGCCACTTGGGTGTAAGTGCAGAATATCATCATTTGGGGCTATAACAAATAATTACATAGCTAGATATAATAGCTACTATTAACTCTTAAATGATTACTGCTAGAAGTAGCCAATTTAAAATAACAACTATAACTCAGTTGTGTGTAGTTTTCCATTCTTATTTGGTGATTGCCAACAATATATATAAATATCTGTATAGAGGTATTTAGACAAGAAGAGTACAAAAGAGAAACAAAATGAAGGAAGTTAATGTTTAAATCAATGCCTATTCACATTCTAGTCAGTCTTGCATAAAGTATTCATGGTTACTTTTTAAAAAACTATAACAAATGTTTTAGATCAAACCTACTTGAAAACAAATTCTGTTCTAACATGAATTGTTTTGACTGCACTTCAGTTTTGAATACATTTTGAAATAAAAGAAAACTAAACAGCAAAATATAGCACTCAGAATGATTAACAGAACCCTTGACTTTTTTAGCTAAAACATTTTATCAAATCTAAATGCAATATGTTATGTTTTGGTGAAACTTTCATTGGCTTAAAAATAAGCCAAATTCTTGGTCTCACCAAGAGACTGAGTGACAAAATACTTAGGAAATCAAGGAAAACTTCTAGGACATAATGTCATAAAATAAGGATGAAAAAGCATCACAAGACAGTCCCTAAGAAAGTTCCCCTAGCTATAAATACGTACAAGGGCTAATGTAAGAGTTGAATATGCTCATCATCCCTAAGAAAGTTCCCCTAGCTATAAATATGTACACGAGCTAATGTAAGAGTTGAACATGCTCATTGCCCAGATTGTCTATGTCCTATATTGTCCCTGGTGCCACTATGCAGACCTGATGGTACCTACTGCCTAACTCTTTGATGACCCCCCCATGGGTTTCATCAGGGAGGCCTACTGGGAACAGCCAGCAGAGCCAGGAGCACCCAGCCCTCTCCGAGGTCACCGCACACCCCAAAGTCCCAGGCAGTGCTGAGGTCAGTGGTGGTCACCCCATGTGGCATCCCTCTGTGGGTCAGACAAGGCATTGCCATGGCAGGCACCTGCAGAAGCACTTCACCCACCTCCACCCTGCCCTCGCTCCAGCACTGCCAACCCAGTATCACTCCCAGCCAGGGAACAAAACTCTGCCCAGCATCTGCTCAGGGATGAGTCTGGGAGGCTGGTCAGTGCCAGCACCTGCTAGCCTGCAGCTGGTCTGCAAATGCTGGCCCGCCTCCTTTGGCAGCTACTGTGTAAGGTCCCTGCAGCAGCCTGTTTGATCTTGTTTCCTTCTTCCCCCTACCCCAAACCACCAGCACCCAGCCCAGCCTGTTTCACGTTACTGAACAGGCAACGGTGCAGACCCAGGCAACACACAGCCTCATGGGGCAAGCAAGAATGGACAGAAGTGGCCTTTTTTTGCATGCAAAATATCCCCTCTGTGCCACCAGCTTCTGCTCAGGACGCCTGTCCCCCTCCACAGGCCTTTGCGCTCTGCTCTGCGGTGCTGCAGGCCACCATGGTAAAGAGCAGAGTTGAGTGTTTACTCAGCAGAGCTGGCCAGCCCTCCGTGAGCGTGCAGCAGAAGCATGCTCAGGGCAATCTGGGCTGCCCTGGATTGCCTCCACCCTCAGGGAGGACAGGATGCCACTTCATGAACATCTTTCTTACTATCCTCTTTCTCCTCCTGCCACCACATACCCACTTCTTGCCCTTGCCACCTCCCTCTTTCTGTAAGGTCGCTAGATAGTGCCAGATCTGACTTCTGATTTAGTCCTTTCAAATTACATTTCTCTAAGTAGATTAAATCATTCCTACTAACTTGTCACTGTTTTGAGGGACAGCAAATTTACTAGCATGGACTCGGGTCATATCCATTCCAGCTGGCCTCGGTAGTAGAGAACATGCCATGGTATGTTTACTTTTCTAGTATAGATGTGGCCATGAGGACCAGGAAATATCACGCAGAATTAAATAAATACATAGAAGAGAATATTTTCCAATATCTACAAGGAAATTTTGGAGGGGATGACTGATGCCAAATATTCTTTTACACTTGATGTGTCAGCAGGGTTCTGGCAGGTGCCCTTAGTAAAAAACAAGCACATATTTGTGCACATTCAACACCCTCTTTGGGAGATGCTGTTTCCTCAAACTGCCATATGGGTTGTATTCAGTATCCAAGGTGTTTTACAGGAAAATAAAACAATTTTTTATCATATACAGAGTGCTTAAGCCTAAACAGATGAGGAAAAATAGTAAAATAGCATGACAAAAGGCTCCAAGCAGCTTTGGAAATAACTAGATCTGCTACAAAGAAGTTAAACAAACAGTAACACTAATCTAAAAGCTATATAATGAAAATAACACACCTGGAGGAGAAGTTTCGACAGTACAGCATACAGACAGATTTCAGTATATGTGTGTGGACTGTCACTAACATGCCTGCCCCGACTAACAGAGGATAGACAAGTTTCTCATAATGGTGAACTCTGGAAAGAAATGTATGGCTTAAAAACCTTATCAAGCAGCCTGGAAAACTGATATTGTTAAAGGGGACTCAGTTCTGAGACAGCCTCGCACCAAACGCCCAGCAGACTTACCAGTGCCTCTAAATGTGGTACTAGCACAGTGCCCTCACGACAGGTGGGTCCAAACTGGAAAGCAGTCAGCTCTGCCTAGTGACCACCACCAAAAACTGCCATCAGATGTCCGAGGGCCATCGTCCCTCCTCCAAAGCTCTGCTGTGTCAGATAGTTGCTTGAGGAAGTGCAGCACTAATATTTAAAGCCAAGCAAGAACAATATACTGCTGTTACAAATCATGCCCTGCCAAGCCCTTCACCAAGAACATAAAAAGCTTGGGTTCCTTCACCTTCCAAGCACAGTTTTGCAGTTGAACACAAACCCAACGAGCCTGGGAATAGTCTGGAGCATGTGACAAAAATGTGAAGATCCTCAGTCTGAAACAGCTTATGTATAATCCAACTGGATGAGTCAATGCCTTGTCTGGTTTCAGAGGGACCATGATGGTCAGAACTGCTGGGTGGGAGAAATACAGCAGAAGGCAGCCCTGGTTACTGGTTCACAGGGCTGAAAGGGCACGTCCTGGGCCCTGCTGTTGGTATCAGCATGATCTTGCTTCTCTGGCAGATAGCACTGATCACAGACAACAATCCTATCCTCGGATACCTGAAATTCAGGAGCAGGTGAGATCTTCTGAGAAAGAAGAACTGCAATTGAGGTACAGGGAACAGAGTCAGCAGTCTCACCTGAGAAAGTCTTTTAGGTGTAATAGCAAAATTGAATTCAGACAGCTGTGTCCCGTGACACAGCACAGTGCTCTCCATCCGAAAGCACAGTCACCAAGGTTAGCTACATTGTGCCACTGGGTAGGCTGCCTGACATTTTGTGTTATCTACATTTTTCTCATTGTTATTTTTACAGTAGCTGGAGAAAGCGAATGTCTACCTTTATCTACCTTTATTAATCTCTTGCAGAAGTCAACTGGAACCAATTTTCATCTTGGGCAGGAGCTCATGTCACACAGTGCTATCAGTTAGCACCAAGGTTCTTCATGAAGGGAGTGACCCGCTGGACTTCTCAGCCTGGAATGATTTCCAACCAAGACACTATATGTCTGGCAATGGACATCTGCACCCAGACATGCCTCAGACACCAACTAGCCCATGACTCCTCTCTGTATGTCACACAGGACAAGAGTCACTTGTCAAGCACAGTGGCATAACAAGTATAGAGGTTCTTACAGCAGAAAAAAGGTGAGGTTCATTTTGATAGAGAAAAGGCCAAAGCAAAAGGAGTTGACTGGTTAAAATGTGAGATAATCACAATGACCCACTGTTTAAATCAAGACTGACAATGCAGAGGGAGAAGAAATTAATCAAATAGTGACCCAACTATTCCATTTTAAAGTCAGACATTTCCTTTTATAAATAACTGGTATAAAACAATAGATGGTGGAGTGAAGGGACTGAAGAATATATTGTTTTCATCAAACAATGTTGTATTTGGGGATTAGAGGAACCAGTAATTGTGATATTTTAGCAAAGCCTGGTTTTGGCAGCTTTTTCAGCATCCACATGCTGAATGAAATGTCACTTCCAAATACCAAATTAACAGTAAATCTAGTCCTCTCTTTTCTCCTGAGCTTCATTCCATTGACTTTCAAATCACTGAGTGATTTAGAATAGCAGGGTGTTTCAGAAATGAAATATACTTGGTGGCATTTCAAGTCTAACATTTTGCTCAGTTATGCATTGTACAATTCAGCAGATTGTTTAAGAGAAAGCAGGTACAGGGGTCAACAAACCTGACTCAGCTATGAAGTTACTGGAAAAATCCAAGTTGGTAGATTTAAAAAAACTCTAAAATAAACCACATGATTGGGTTTCAAACTTTAAATTAATTTAACAAAGTGATCTGATAAAAAAACAGTATCAGAAGGAAAGGTAGCAGAGGAATCAAAATCCCTTGGTAGTAACTTCAGTACTTGTCTGATTGTGGGGATAAATCAGAGTGTCAATACTGTCAGTGAAATTCCTCCAATTTCCTATGGAAAGCATACTGCTTTAAAGAGACTCTAATCTAGAGATCCCTTGATCATTAAAACTCTCCATAATCAAAATAGGGTCAAAAGGCAAACAAATGAAATAAAATCCAGTGATTACAAAAATAAACAGCTGAGCAGTAGATGGTAATTTCATGAAGCATATGCAGTAGTTCATATCACAACAGTGGGAGGACTGGGAAAAAATACTGTATTTGAAAATAAAAGATATTTGTCTGAAAATGATCTCTTAATTTTTTGGCTACTCTTTCATCCACCACAATTGTGTGGTCTATTTTTCAGTGAAAGAAGAAGCCAACTGAACTTCCTTTGGCCAGAGTTATATTGTCTCGGGAGTGGAGTCAGGTTTCTCTTAAATAACTGAAGGCAAGATTGTTGTCTTATATTATGTGTGTTGTTACCAAAACTATTGTGGATGAAGACCATACCCAAACCATTGCAGACTATACCAAGTCCAGAGAAATATGTCGTTTCCTTCAGAAGAAGAAAAAAATGTTTTCCATTGTACAACTGAGAAAACATCTGTTGCTAATCCATAGAGTTTTAGAAGACTGACTAGTAGCTGTGTCCCTCTGGAGATGGATTGACTTAACAAGCAATAGATCAGTTTTAAGAAAAAAAAATCTTCACCGGTGCCTCAGTGCCCTGTCTGCACCCTGAACATAGGAAACCCAGGAGAGAGGGTGTACCAGACTCCAGAAGAAGATGACTCAAGATGAGCTGGAGGCATCCCTAATTGTCCAAGAACACAACCTTGAGTTTACCTGCAAGGCTTTGGGTTGCTTTCTTATTTTCTCATGCTATTTTAAACATTCCAAATGCAAAATGCACATACAAGCTGTTGGTAAGAAAATGAAATTCAAGGATGTCTGAGGAGTATCCATAGACCATGAGCACAGGGGAACACATGAAGTGTGTAGCCCTCAGATCTCAACCCTGTGATGACTGCCAGCTCTCTCCTCATTGCCTAAGAAGCTGTTGTCTTTGGCATTTGAGCACCACTTCAGAGATCCTGTGTGTTTTCAGCTCTGTGTCTGCCTCCAGGAGAGCACAGGATGAATTCTACAAGGGGAAGCAGGGGCAGGAGCAGTGTGTGTTGAGGCAGCCAGACCTCTGCACTCCTGGACCAGGAGTCTATTCACACAGTATTTTGTAGAGAGAAACAAAATGGTAGGTGATGCTTTTTGCTGTTATCTAATGGGTAGCTGGGAATGTATCTCTCCACGACATTTGATTTGAATCTTACACCAGATCATTACTAGGTTTTGCTATCTCCCCCATCCTGTTTTCCTTATCTCCACATCTACGTCTCTCTCTTTCACTGTCTTCCACAACAGCATTGCACTCTCCAGTATCAAAATACTTTAATTCCTGGAACTGTATTACTATCTGCATTTCTCTCATTTCTCTGGGGTTTTTTTCCCCTTTTCTCTTCCACCATTTTATTCCAGCAGTCCCATAGTGCAGCATGGGATGAGGCATCTCCCCTTCACATTACATCACAGCCTTGATACCACATTTGGCGTATATTCTCAGTCTCTCTGCCATATATGATACACAACAACAATCTTTATTTCAGGTTTTCAAGAGGAGGCATCAGTAAGCTCTGATGTTCCTTATACAAAGGTTAAATTGTCTTTCCTTCCCCCCTCCCATAAGACAGCACCACCCATGTTAACTTTTATAAGTAAATGCCTGGTTAAGAAGATAAGACAACAGTGCCTCAGCTCTTCATTGCCCTCCAGTGCAGTATTTCATACCCAGCTACCTGTAAAGAATGGTAGGGTGTCAGATTAAGTAAAGCTGTGTATGCTGGGATCTCAAGAACTGTGGTAGGTAAACTGAAGGCAAATCAGTTAGTCCTGAATGCTTGCTTTCACTCAGGACTTAAATGAAATAAGGTATCCTGTAGGTCTTTGAACAAGGAAGCTCAGAAACTACAGTAAATTAAATGAAACATCATAACTGCCATTTTAAGTTGTTCTCTATGAAGGTCAGTGCTCAAATCAAAAACATCCTAGAAGAGACGTGATAGGAGGTCACCATCCGTCTAAAGAGGTGGGGTGCCTTTTTTTCTCCTACAGAAAGCTGGTGCTCAAGAGATGTGGATTTTGGTCTTGAAAATGGAAAGGCTTTATTTTTTCCGCTTGAGTAATTTTTTTATCTGTGAAAAGTGAATGATAGCAGTTCTACATCTTGGGCACCCTGTAGAGTTTAGGCTGTGATGGAGAGATGGAGATTCAAGACCTTGGAAAGTCACTCTAAGGTGTAAAATACTTGTTTCAGTTTCAGGTTCACCCTGTCTCAGCACGTATGTTATGGGGGTGTTTGGAACTGGTGAGTGTTTCTGAGCAGGTGCAGATTTGAGATAGAAGGAGCTGACAAAAGGATGACAGGGCAATAAACAGTGAGGCTTGAGAGAAAGGTAAAGAGAGAATTTAATTAATGGCTTACATGACTTCAAGAGGAGTGGGAGAGCAGAAGCTAGGATAGAAAGGGAGTCTTGCTTCATTGTTGACTCTGAAGTCTCCCAAATTTTAATTCTAAAAGGAAAGTGTAAGAATTTACCTCTTTACATGCTACTTCCTCTTGGACCTCCATTAATTCTGTAATAATTTTCTGTGGTACCTCAGTCAACAGCACACCACTCTTTAACCTTGTAAATGCAGAAGAAGGGAAGCACAGTTGTTTTTTGGGCCACTATGTGTACTTGCTCTGAGTCTGTTGGTAGTGTCTACTCCTCTAGTAATTTTAGAAGTGTTGGCAAATACTATCTAAGACACTCCCCATTGTATTCTTATGAGATTTGCTGTCCTGTTGTCCAGAAAAAGAGCGAGGTCTTGACATTGTTGAGTGGAGCATCATATTGGCAGCACCAGTACAGAAAGACATCCCTGTTGTTTTATACACATGACTCCTAGCTAATGAAGGTAATTTCAACACATGCTTCCTCAAGCATTGCACCGTATGTTGAAGACAGTAGGCTGAAAAATGTGAATGGCAATATCTCACTTTCTTTAAGCTTGAATTTGGAAAGGTTTTTTTGCAAAATATATGAACATATTTTAAAATCAAAGTATCTGATTTCTCTTCTAATACCTGTGGCTTAAGGAAATTAATTTTGGATAGAATTCACTGTTTGCAAGGACAAGAAGGAGGTTTGTACACTATTTCAACTCCAGCTCTAGTCAGCCCTTCACACCTCCAGACTACTACCAAACAGAGCTGGAAAAACCCTTGTATGAAACTTGAATTACCCAAAACTTCTCATGCCAAGGCAGATGATTACTTACTTACACTTTCTTCAGAAAAACGGTACCATGTAGAAAGCTTAGTTTACTCCGTGGCCACAATAAAAATAAGAAAACTTGATGGGATAGTGATGTGCTGGAGTTTAGCTGAAATGCCAAGGGGCAGGATTATTACAGTTCCAAAACAGAAATAAAACATTGCTAGAAATTTCTTTCAGATTCCATCACAATAAAATAAAAATCTGGTTTTCAGTAAAAATCGCCCACTTCTATTGCTTTTTGTTTGTTATTTTTATTTATGTTTATTTATTATTGTTACTTCTTCTGATATTAATTTATTATTTTTAAGAATTAATACTAAGTATTATTAATAATAGATTTATTATTATTATCACTATTATTAAAAAAGGTTTAAGTGATATCAGTACTTTCCCTGTAATTTCATTATCTGGGAAAGGAAAACTCAGATAAATGCAAACACTTAAGTATGGCTTTATTTAAGCACGCAGATAGTTTCAGACAAGTCTGTTACGTAGGGTATTGCTAAGTCCTGCCTTATCTTTTATATCAAGTGTTGTTTAATGGTAACTTTAGGCTGACCATTTACTCAGAACAAGGAAAACGCTATTCCACGATCTTCTACAGAACACTATCTTCTACAAAAAGTTCTCTTTAGGTTTCATAGGAGCCTAGAGAAATTCAGTACAGAAGTTCTTAAAAATTCTTTTGCCTGAAATATTGTAAAAAAAACAATTATAGTGAATGCTTCAGAGGAGATGAACCTGCTCATTCCATCTGCTTTTGCACATTAACCCGGGAATGCACTTTGACCAATAGTCATCAGCATGCTACCTTACATGACTATTTCTTTCATTTGGCAATGGAAGTTTCACATAAAATTTTTGCTTGTGCCAGTGTGGTCCTGCTTTTTCATGGTTAAAACAGAGGGGTTTGTTCACCCTTACAGGAATGTAAAAACTGCATCCAAGAGGTGAACTTTTGCTGCTAGCAATATCAGTGGGAGTTTTGCTATCGACTTCCACAGAAACAGGATTCAGACTTAATGACTTTCCTGGGAAGTGCTGTGGTCTGGTGGATTACATATGAGCCTACTATATCGCCTGCTGTATAATCCAAGGCAACTTGTTTTTAAGTAGGGATGGTTATTCTGATTCTGTCTAAATTATCTTTAAAAGGATTTTTATGTCATGAAACACTTCAGTTCTCCATCAGTGAAACTAAAAAAAAAAAATAGCCATTTTAAACTGCTTCAGCACTTCCAGTGCATTCTGGTCTATTGAACTGACCAAACTGAATTTTTTTTTAAGTCAGCCCAGCTTTATTCTGCTTTCCCAGAAGCAGCACTTGCCATTATGAAAGTTTTTAACTCAGGTGGCCCATGCTCTCTTCCCTCCAAACTACAGGTCTCCCTTGGCCAGATGACATTCCCCGCAATGGGAAAGTTCCCCCTACAAGCAGGTCTTGTGGTGACCCATGGGAGCCAATGGACCCCAGAGCCAAGCACAATGGACCACGAGGAAACTTGGTCAGGTACCCATAAGCACAGTGGTGAACATCGGCCTGCAACACCCACGCTACAGCGGTCTCCACATCATCCAGAGATGTCCATGAATGTTAACTGAGATGGTTTGAGCACTTTAACAAAGCAGAATGTTTTCATTTGGGAACAGGAAAAGTGAAATGTGCTGACTGAAAACATCAAAAATGAAGCATTTTCTTGTTTCAAGCAATACATCTGTATATGCCATGAACTTTCAATGTCATGAAGGACTGTCCACGTGAATGGAGGATGCAGTTTCCAGCCCCACACCTTTGGTCCTGTCTTGGATGGTGTTTATAGGATGAATTGCCCTTCTGCCCAATATTGTGGTCCCTCAGAGGGCACCTCATCTCTCCCTGAGAGGAAGGCTCCAATTTTCCGGGCCTTAGACTAGATCCTGGATTGCAGTAACCTGTGCACTTGTCAGCCTCATCCTGCAAGTTCCTTTTAGGCTCAATAGTTACTTCTCTGGAAGCTTTTATGGGGTGGCCACAACACAGCTTAATCCTTTAGAAAAAAAAAAGATTAAAAGGGTTTGAAAACAGCAGGTTTAATACACCTATTTTACCTAGAAGTTTGTCACCCTTCATCAGAGAATTTCAGTGGTATTTCTTCATTAGTTTTCTCTGCAAGTCTGTTTCTTTTAATCCCATTCCTTGCCTCCTTCAGAAGTTGTTTAACTCAGCGTCCTGTAGTTTTGGTTCTCCTCTGCATCCTGCTTTGGACACATTGTCCCCAGGTCGGCAAAGTTTGGTCAGCTGCAGGGAGGTACGACATCAAAGCAGATGGCATTTGCAGCATGTTCTAAATGCAATTATATTCCTCCTTACCCATGGACAGTCAGCACCTCCTAGGACCAAACACATTTTCATACTGTAAATCCCTCATGGCATTTAAAGACACTTATAAACATATGGAATTCATAAATTACTCGAGAGCAGCCCAACATCCTTCAAGTTTTTTCCTGAAGCTAAATATTCTACAGAAATGCAAGTTATTATTATTATCATGTCATGTGGCCAATAGCAGCTGGGAGTCGTGAAGAGATCACTGCCACTTTCTCTTTGCATTGTACTAGCCTAAAGTGTGTTTAAAGTTTGCTGGACATCTACAATTTAAAATAACCCATTGTGTAACAACATTTTTCTGTGAGCAAAGAGATGGAATTCAAAACATATTGAGCAGAAGTACAAAAGCCCAGTGCTAACAATCTTAAAATTACTGAGCTAATTAAGTTAGGACAAGCAAATCACATTCTCTAGATTTCCATTAGATTTAAAATAAGGAGATTTCGAAGAAAATGGATTCAGCTGTTACTGACTTATATATGCATACAATTTTCCACTGGAATGTCTGGGGCAAATTGTACTGATACAAGCACAGGAACAGCTGGATGTATTTTGATGAAGCAATAAAAAAAAGAAGGCAGTTTCAGAGGGCAGTTTGATATAAAAAGGAATTTGTCTGAGATAGTTATGGTGCATTAGATTAATGCCTGACTGAAAGACAGTTGAAGCCAAAGACTCCCTCCCAGCTTTGATGGGCCTTGGATGAAACCATACAGGAGGTCATAATACAAACTGCACTCCATCCTTAGCTGTTGCAGGTGTTTCTGTTCCAGCTACAAATTGCTGACAAATAACAAATACTGAGGCACCTTAAGTATTTCTACCAGATGATGCTGGTCTGGTCATCGAACAAAGGCTCCATGCTTCTGATTAATGAGTATTCGGTGAGTTTTCAATACATTGTGATTACCCTGACCTGCAGCTTTCTGCAGCCACTGAATGTATGTTCTACTGGTGTACTTGGACCATTGGGCCAAAGGTCTCTCTCATGGTGAAATCTGTAATGTTAGAGGGGGTTTTTATCTGGGCTTTCTGCATAAGCCTGTACACTAACCCACTCTTTGTTGCACAGGTTAAGGGCCTGGAGAACAGTATGCTGAAAACATGTGAGAGGAGAGGTGAAGTAGGGCCAGCGGAGGCCGGTGGAGCAGAGTACACGTTTCTACAAGATGCAGAGCTCTTCCAGCTCTCTCCGTTCCAGAAGGTGGAGTGGTCCCAAGGTAGCATAACATTGGCTTTTCTCCTTTCCCTCTCTCAGCAGCCACTTCCTCCACAGAGCTTGTCCAGCCAGAGTAGAGAATAAGAACATTGTTTTGATTGAGGATAATCTTATCTTCTTTCTGGAATGTTGTTTCAGCTAGAGACTGACTTACAAATGGGAGTAGTTGAGGGAGTCCAGGGATTCCTATTTAGGTGAAAGATGAGATGTTGATCTATGCCAGCCAACTAGAAACACTGTGGAACAGAAGCTTTTTTTTTTTTTTTTTTTACTTCTTATCAACAAGCTCCTTTGAATAACAATTATAATAACTCACCCAACACTGTCTGGCAGCATGGAATTTCAACCCACCTTTACTTTGCAAGGCACTGATTAAATGCAATTAGACACAGCCTGCAAACAACCTTGGATTTTCATCATTAGCATCACTAGCAGTGCTGGCCACTCCAAAGTGGGCAAAGAGATCATGGCCCCAATGCCAGAAAAGTCAGCAGAGCTGGTCTGCTTCATGCAACACATGGTAGCACTCAGTTTCTGTCCGGGCATCATGTTTCCAGCAGCTCTCTCATTCCCTAAAAGGCTGATGCATATCCCAGATGACAGTATCTAAGCTGCGTGGATGAAGAACTTACTTGATCTATACGTGGTTCTGAACATACCATCAAGACCAATTATTATCAATACCATAATATTGCTGCCATTGTATCATGGTGGCCCTTTCCTCTTTATTCTGTGGGATTGCTCTCAAAAGGTACTAGCATAAGATAGATCAGCCAATTTGTAGACACTGTGGCTCCCTAGGACACCCCCAAAGTGTTCCAGTCACATCTAGACCAAAACTAAATTATTTTCTGTGGTCTCAGCATTATTCCTGAGTGATTGCTGCCACCGCAAAAGGTCCCTTTGTACATTCAGCCTGCCCCACTCATCTGCATCATGTAGAGCACCATCCCAGTGCCTGCCACAAGGAGCTTGACTGGACTCATGCCATCAGCATCTCTCAGGGTAAAGCAGGTAGGTATTAGTCAGGGGTGCTACTGATGCAGAGTCTGAATAGGGATTTCTGGCTTTCAACCTTTCTTATCAGTTCAAGTTTAGCCCAAAAGCTCACCAACCCTCTGGAGTCCTTGCAAAGCCCAATGTGTAGGGAAGAAAAGGTCCCTTCCTTGGCTTGTGTGTATACTTTGAGTGAATTTGGGAAGAAAAAGTATTCCCTGGGGCAACAAGTTCACAAGGCTTTTCATAAGATACCATATGCTTCATTCTTGACTGTTGTCCAATACAAAATTCCTTATGTCCCTCCACTCCCATATGCCATGGGCTTGAAGGGGAGAGGACAGATCCTGTGGGTCAATAACTGGTTGTACAGCTGGTGTTGACAAGAGGGATTTTTTTACAACCATGGGACAATCAAGGAACCCTAGAATCGCACATGGGATCCACCTGACAAAGCTTAATCAAAAAACAGGGCTGAAGGGAAGCCACCTCAAGCATATGCACATAAATAAGAAAGTGCCTTCAGGACAGCATATGGGGAAAGCTCTCACTTCTTTTCTGGGGAATCAGCATGACTGGCTGCCCCTCTGAAGCGCACTAATGCATTGCACTAGTGCAAGCAGCATAAGGAACAAACAGGAGGAATTAGAGGTCTGCGTGCAGTTGCAGGGCTACAATCTCGTTGGGATTACAGAGCCATGGTAGAATAGCTCCCACTACTGCTGCACTGCTGTGGATGGGTACAGGCTCTCTAGGAAGGGCAGGCTGGGAAGGCAAGGAGGGGAAGTTGCCCTTTGTGTGAGAACAGCGGGATATCCTGGAGCTCTGCCTGGGGCTCGACGATGAGCCAGCTGGGAGCTTTTGTGTCACGATTACAAGGCACACCAACACAGGCTACATTGTAGCGGGCGTATGCTACAGATTTCCTGATCAGGAAGAAGTAGATAAAGCCTTCTTCAGGTAACTGGAATAAACCTTGCATTTGCATGTCTTGGTCCTCATGGGGTACTTCAACCACTCCAATATCTGCTGCAGGGACAATACATCAAGGCACAAGCAATCCGGGTTTCTGGAGTACACAGATGACAACTTCCTGACACAGGTGATCAAGGAATCCAGGAGAGATGCTCTGCTGGACATAATACTTACAAGCAAGGCAGAACTGATCAGGGATGTGAAGGTCAGGCACAGCCTTGGAGCTCCATGAAATGGTGAAGTTCAGGACCCCAAGAGGAGAGAGCAAGGCAAACAGAAGGATCAAAGCCCTGGAGTTCAGCAGACTTAGACTCTTCAGGGATCTGCTTGGAAGAATCCCAAGGAAGACCGTCTTGGAGAGAAGAGGGGTCCAGGAGAGCTGTTCATTTTAGAATCATAGAATCATAGAATTGTTTAGGTTGGAAAAGACCTTTAAGATCATCGAGTCCAACCGTCAACCCAACACCACCATGCCCACTAAACCATGTCCTGAAGTGCCTTGTCTACGTGTTTTTTGAATACCTCCAGGGATGGTGACACCACCACTTCCCTGGGCAACCTGTTCTGATGCCTGACAAACCTTTCAGTAAAGAAATTTTTCCTAATATCCAATCTAATCCTCCCCTGGCAAAACTTGAGGCCATTTCCTCTCATCCTATCACTTGTTACTTGGGAGAGGAGACTGACACCCACCTCGCTACAACCCCCTTTCAGGTAGTTGTAGAGAGCTATAAGGTCTCCCCTCAGCCTCCTTTTCTCCAGACTAAACATCCCCAGTTCCCTCAGCCGCTCCTTATAAGACTTGTGCTCCAGGCCCCTCACCAGCTTCGTTGCCCTTCTCAGCAAGGATCTTTTAAAGGATCGCCTCCTCTGAGCTCCAGAATGGTCCATCCTGAGGCTCAGGAAATTAAGCAAAGGCAGCAGGAGGCCTTCATGGATGAGCAAGGAGCTCCTGACAAAACAGAAATATAAAAGGGAAGCAAAGGTGGAAGCAAAGACAAGTGACCCAAAGGGAATATAGATGCACTGTTCATGTGTGCAGAGAAGGGGTTAGTAAAGCCCAAGTCCATCTAGTCCACCTACAACAAGAAGGACTTCTACAGGTACATCAGCAGCAAAAGGAAGACTAGGGAAAATGTGGCCCTACTTCTGAGTGAGGCAGGGGATCTGGTGACAAAGGACATGCAAAAGACTGAGGTATTTCATGTCATCTTTGCCTCAGTCTTTACTGGTAAGACCAGCCTTCAGGAATCTGAGGCCCCTGAGACCCATGGGAAAGTCTGGAGTAGAGAAGAATTACCCTTGGTAGAGAAAGATCGTGTTAGGGAACATTTAAACAATTTGGATATACACATGTTCATGACACCTAGTGGGATGCATCCATGGGTGCTGAGGGAGTTGGCTGGTGTTACGGCAAGTCCACTCTCAATTATCTCTGAAAGATCATGGGGATCCGGGGAGGTTCCTGAGGACTAGAAGAGAGTAAATGTAACTCCTTTCTTCAGGAGGGCATCATCTTCAACCTCACCTTGGAACTACAGGCCGGTCAACCTTACTTCAATCCCTTAGCAGGTGGTAGAGCCGATAGTCCTAGAAACCATTTCTAAACATACAAAAGACAAGAAGGTGGTTGAGAGCCATCAACATGGATTTACGAAGAGGAAATCATGCCTGACCAACTTGACAGCCTTTTGTGACGGCATGACTGGCTCAGTGGATGACAGAAGAGCAATGGTTGTTGTCTTGATTTCAGCAAGGCTTTCAATGCTGTCTCCCATAACATCCTCATAGACAAACTGATTAAATAGAGGTTAGAAAAACGGCCAGTGAGGTGACTGAAAACTGGCTGAACTGCAGCCCCAAGGAGTTATGATCTGTGGCATGAAGTCCAGCTGGAGGCAAGTCACTAGTGGCACACCCCAGAGGCTGATACTGGATCCAGGTACATTTAACATCTTCATTAATGACCTGGGTGGTGGGGCAGAGTGAACTCTCAGCAAATTTGCAGAATATACAAAACTGGGAGGAGTGGCTGCTAAACCAGATGGGTTGCTGTTCAAGGGGACCTTGAAAGGCAGGATAAATGGGCCAACAGGCATCTCATCAAGTTCAAGGAAGGGAAGTGCAAAGTCCTGCACCTGGGAAGCGATAAACCCCATGCACCAGGACACACCGGGGGCTAATCCTCTGGAAAGTGGGTTTGCAGAAAAGGTCTTTGGGGCTGCTGGTGGACAAGCTGAACATGAGCCAGCAATGTGCCCTTGTGACAAAGAAGGTCAACAGCCTCGTGGGCTGCATTAGGAAGCACGTTTCCCACAGGTCAAGAGAGGTGATTCTTCCCCTCTGCTCAGTACTCGTGAGACATGTCTGGGTGCCGTACCCAGGTCTGGGCTCCCCAGTACGAGAGGGACACAGATATATGGGAGCAACTCCAGCAAAGGGCCACAAAGATGATTAAGGGACTGGAGCATCTGACATACAAGGAGAGGCTGAGAGAAATGGGACTGTTCAGCCTGGAGAAGAAAAGGCTCAGGGGGATCTTATCCATGTGTATGAACACCTGATGGGGTACGTAAACAAGATTGAATCGGATTTTTCTTAGTAGTTCCCCCTGACACAACAAGAGACAACAGGCACAAAATGAAATACAGGAAATTCTGTTTAAACTTCAGAAAAATTTACCATGAGTGTAGTTGAACACTGGCTCAGGTTGCCCTGGGAGGTTATGGAGTCTCCAGTCTTGGAGATATTCAAACCTGACTGGTCACCACCCTGAGCAACCTGCTGCAGCTGACCCTGCTTGGAGCACAGGGTTGGACCAGAGGTTGGTGGCTGCCAGTCTCAGCAATTTTGTCATACTGTGATTCATCACACAGCCGAACCAAGTGGTATCATGAAAGCCTTTTCTTCCTACACAGAAGTGTGCAGTCCAGGCTACAGCCTCATCTTTCAGGATCTTGCCCCTCATGGCTGAGACACTGGTAGAAAAGGGATTCAAATACAGAGGAATCTTTCTGCTCTCTTCATGCTTGTGGGCTTCATGTCAGCACCACTGAGGGCTATGGTCTGATTTGATACTAAAGGCCACTGTTTGATTTGTAATGGAGAGATGGCAGACAGCAGGAAGGGGAGGCATTGTCAGAGGTTCAATTTTTCTGTGAAATATGCCTACAAACCAGGGCTGAAAATCTGGGTAAGGTGGAGGCGGGGAGGAATCCACAGCTGGAAGGAGGAAGGGAGAAGGAGACGATGAGTTTTATTTTAAACATATGTACTAATCATGGCACAGAAGAGAAACAAGGGTGGGAAACTGCAGCTGGGAGGGGGAGGGCAGACAGAGGCGCTGACGATTATTGTAGATATATTTATTAAATCATTGCTCCAAGCAGGGAACCAGGGTGGGAATATGCAGCTGGAAGGTGGAGGGCAAGGGGAAAGCAGCAATTTTATATTCAATGTTTGCACTGAGCATGGCTCAGGATGGGGACCAGGGGTACAGCCTTGCAGCTGGAGGTGGGAGTGCCACAGGAGAACGCTGGTTCCTAGACCTGTCACATTAAAATATGCACATCTTGCCTCCAAGAAGCCCTGGTGCAAAGGCTTTGCAAAGCTTGCGGAACGGGAGAGCTTTTATTTTAAAGGAGTGAGAGGGAAGCTTGTTCACCTGCTGGGTTTTTGCTAATCTCTTGCAGCTCTATTACAAAATTACTCCATAAACTTTTACAGCTGGCCCCATGCCAGCAAAATGTCATTATTAATACTGTTATGGAAAGTGCCAACAGAAGTGAAATGCTCATGGGGAGACACTGCAAAAGACATACAAAACCCCAGACCTCCAGAGAATCAGAAGAAGGTAAGGGGGAAGCGGAGGGGGGAAAACTGCCATATGGACCTCGTATGAACTAATGGAGCTTATACCAGAACAGAGGTCAGTCATCAAGACTGGCCAGTGCCAGCAGGTTTCCAGCTTGGCAGATGTAAGTGCATCAGCTCTGGTCAACAGAAGTAACATGGGGATGTGTTCAAGGCAGGGAAAGGGATTATTGTGTGTTTTAGATGGTCCACAGTGATAAGAATGAAAATGCAACAAACAGGCCATGGAGGGGACATGATCCTGTCTAGTGATGAACGCTTTCGTCCTCCAAAGCAGTCACTGGGAGCAGCAGGTACTCAAAAACTTGTGGGGTCTGACTCTCAGCTGTGTCATCTTCTTCTGCCTTGGCCATAGTCTTACCCTATAGACCTGTGTCGTGAGGTCTTTCAATCTGTAGCACAATCTGCTGCAAAGGTAACTGTGAAGAACTGCTTTGACGTGGTTAGAAGGGGAATTCCTCCCACACCTGCGACAACATGGCTGAAAGTTTCAGAACTGCAAAGAAAAAAATTGATAAGGTCTTTTGTAAAAATTATATAGATGTATGTATAGATCCATACACAGGTTCTGGAGTTACAAACAATCATGACACCACAGAAGTGTGTGTTGTCATCCAGCTCTTGATTTTGTACTCGTAAGGGCCAACACAAAGTAAGAGGCTCTGCCGTCACATGTTATGTGGACATTGATTTTTTTTCTCAGGGAAGGCCACAAACTGGAGATTTAGAACTGGATGAGGAGAAATAATTGCCAAGCTTGGAATAATCTGACCTGAAGTTAGTCTGAGACTTGGAGCAGTTTATAGGTAATGGAAAAATCAGATCTCTAAAAGCTTGTACATCCATTCAGGCCCCCAGTTAACCTGGTTTCAATTCTTCCCTGGATAATCTGAGGGAAGCTGAACGTCAGTCAAAGAAGTGACATTAAAGCATATGTTTTTAGATCTTTTTAGTACTGAAAATTTGTCATGTTCTCATCCTCAGGTTGTTGGGATATTCTCTGGCTTAACCGCTTTCCTGAACAGGATTGCTTTATTGAATCAGGGCCACAGAAAACATCTGTCTCTGCAGCACAGGGGATGCTCTTCACAATGCTCATCATCAAGAAGTCCTTCATGAATAAAGCATTAAAGCAACATTATCTCAATCCCTTTTTTTTTTTTTCTATTAATTAGAGAAAAAGCATCATGAAATAAAACGGGGCCTGTATCATTATCTTGTAACTAATCATGACTGCTGTCTTTTGTCCCCTTTGGATGGCAGAACTGCTTAAAATAATAGAATTAGTCATTAGAAAAGAAAAAGTCATCTTGCCCTTTTCCTGCCAATGAAAGATTGTTTCCTGTACTTTCTAATGTCTCGTCTAGATTAACTTTAAAAGTCTCAGGGATTCAGCAATTCTGGTTTTCCTGGGAAAAAAAACTCCAAAGAGCTCAAAGTTAGAAAATATTTCTGAAGCTTAGTTTAAATTTCCTCCTTCCTAGCTCTATTTACATTTAGGCTTATTCCTGTACAGTGGCTTGAAGCAATGCTCTTATGACCTGATAATATATCAATTCACCCTTTTAATATCTGAAACTAAGACTTATAAATTAAAAAAAAATAAGAAAAAAATATGACTTTATGAAAACCTGTGAACTGCTGCTATTGGTGGTCTCTGGATGCTGACACTAAGAACACCACAACTTTGGGTTGATTCTGGTCTATTCTTGTCTTTCTAGCAATGATTATGTTGGAATGAGTGCACTTATATTAAAAAAATATTAATCTAGAAGTTAAATTAATATACACCATTTTTGTAGAAAAACAAACTCCATCATGAATGATTTTAATAAACGCTTTTCATACACTCAGAAATTGCTTATGTCGTGCTATGTTGTGTTATAAGCTTTTACTGGAATTTTATAACCCTTACAATTTGATTTCATAATAAATAATTCTAATAAAGTATGAATAACTTTTTATCTATGATTCCACCCATGATCCATTCTATAGATATGAAGACTGGAGAAACCCTCAACTACTTGCCTCAGATTAGGTAGTTATGACCACATTGTATACTCTCAGAACGACTAGGTCTCTCATACTGGTTTCCCGGATGAAGACAACATCCATGCGGCACAGGCAAATGGGCTGGATGTGGTTGTGGTGTTGATGTATGGAGCCTTCCCCCATGTGTGCTAAATCCATGCCTGGAGGAGAGTGAATCATGCAGCCTGTGCCTTGGCTTGACCCTGAACCAGCCAAAACTAATGAAAAAGTCTCCATGGACCTCTACAGCACAGGTCTCAGGTCTTCTAAATTTTACGTTTTAATTGTACACCCAGACTTCATTACACTACAGTTTATTTGTCTGCATATTTAGATGGACTTAAGATAAACCTGAGAAAAGGACCTGATTCAGATGTCCTATGGAGTATCATAAAGCCCAAGTAACAAGACTGACTAATTCTGACTTATTTGACACTTACCATGGTGGGAGATCAGAATTTAAGTTGCCAGTGGGCTCAGTCAGTGGGTCTAACCTAACACATGTGGTACCAGCCTGTTATTTCAATCTTTTGAGCGAATATTTTGTTAAAACTGTAACTATACTAAAATTCAAAGCCTATTTTTTCAGTGATGCAATGGTATAGGTAGCAATTCTTAATCTTATAATTTTTCTAAAATCATGTTTAAAAAAATCTAGCCCACAGCATTAAATGTTTTTTGTGTAGGGTTTGGTTGGTTGTTTTTTTTTTGGGGGGGTGGGGAGGTTAGATGCATCAGAAAAAGATTACTCTTACCTTTGTAAGACAACAGACAGAGTACATCTCCAATTTACACTATACGTATAATAGTCTAAGAATAACAACATCAGTGAAATCTCTCTTGATTTGCCAGGTGGAAGTAAAAGGAGAATCAGATCATTTTTTATTTCTTTTTTGCAGTTTTTCTATCCAGCCAGACAGGTGTGCTGGCCACATTATGTTACCATATGTCAGGAGAAATGGTTTTTAAAACAGTTAATACTATACTTGGGAAAATTCCATGTAGCATATGCCATTTAATATATACACATTTTGTCCATACAATTATACAATTGGGTAAAATATACAAAATCAAGTTGTATTTAAGATGATTTTTGGTTATAAGCCAATGCAAATATTATTCTCCCAAGATTCCAGGAAGAGATTAAGTGTAGAGCAGTGACTCGTGCAGTGTCTGCCAACTGCTGACTAATTGCATGCCCATCATTATTGCATCCACATATACAAAGCAGGTGAAAATTCAGAGGAGAACCACACTGCACAACATACTTCAAATAGCAACGGTCATTTTGAGGCAAATAATTATATATTTTTCAAGTGTTAATTTCACTCGGTTGTTTTAGGGTCCTTGGGGACTTAGAGCATCATAGCTCTGAAAACAAAGTACTGGACATGTGTCAAGTAGAAATGAAAAGGCAGAGACAAATATATGTACACAGACCGTACAACTTTTTCAAACTTCTTTTTCAACTAAGTATAAAATCAGGAGAAAACTACACTACACTACTCTTTATGTATCCTGTCTATCAGCAAATGTTTTATAAGACAGGACCCTGGGAATGTTGTATATTATCACTGGGGAAAATAATTAGAGCAACCACAATGTATATATAGACAGAGAGACATCTTGGAAAAACATTTCCTATAATTGCACTGTGACAAAATGTGCAGTTAAATATTATACACATGGTGAAAATTACACCACAATTAATGGCATGCCTCTAACATAATTCATTCTTAATGGTTTTTAGTAGTTTAGAAAAAGAGACCTATCACTGAAAGCTTCATGTTATAATATTGTTAGACAACAATTCTCAGCAAATTTCATAAGCCAGGCAGTGTTGGTGCTGGCAAAAAACTTCTGCCTACATTCAAGGTGTTTCATAGAGTTATGTTGAAGATACCTCTCCCTGACCCCAGTTTAAGTTGTGTGCTAAACCTGAGATATTAAGACAACAAATTAAGAACATTCTCCAGTTTAATTGACTCATTTTGCTGAAAAGTGTGTCTGTACTTAGGGAAATGGAGCTTAATTTCCCGTCTTTGTTATATTTGGTATCCTGTCGTGTGAAAGCTGTGTCATTCCGTGTTTCTTTAATACTAACAAGTGGATTATTTTGATAGTAGTTTGTGCTTTCAGAGCTATCTCTACAAAAAGAACATTTTCTATTGCTAAATGAAAGACAAGCTGTGTTATTTTCTAGTTCCTCCACATCTGGGAGACAGCCAGGGACAGTCAGACATAAGCAGTTTTCACCTAAGTGAATGCTAAACCAGTATCTCAACACTGTATGAATAGGTGCTGTTCAAAAGGACATATCCCTTGAACTTAAGTGAATATTAGTATATGAATATCCCAATAACTTATAATCTCCTCCACCACTTAAAGACCTACTGATATTCACAGCCATTAAATGCCTCTTCCATGTCCCGACCACACACAGCAAGGCTAATTACTCTCGGGGAACTTAAATTCCCACTTCAATTTCAACAGGACTGCACTTAATTTCTGTTCAAATCTCTTATACAGCAACAGTGTTTGCTGCGGAGGATATCAGAACACAGAGCTCTAAGGAACTTTCTGGGCCATTAAGTCAATTCCCCTGTTACCGCAAGCAAACACATTGTATAATTTCTTTCATACACTCTTCAAGCTCCGACATAAAAGTTGTTGGGTTTTAGCCTCTGTTACCCAACTGGAGAATATTCCAAAACGCACTTGCTCTAACAATGAGGAGCTGCCATTTCCAGTTTAAATTTGTTTCTTCTCAGTTTACACCCACTGTACATGTGAAAATATTTTAATTTAGCTTAAACGACTCTTTTCTCCCTGCTGCTTTCCCCTGTGCCCTCCCCCTTATCTTCGTTTTGCCGGACTGCAAGACAAGCTCTTTTATCATCCTCTTATGAGGACAAAGGTACTTCTTTTGAACCTGCTTTAGTCCTTGCCTGCATCTGCTAGGCTTTCAAATGGCCTTTCTTGAGCCAGTAGTTGAGAAGATGTCTAGCCGAAGCCTTGCATGGTGATGCTAGTATTTTTTGTCCCCACTGGCAATAATTTCACTGACAAATTCTGCGACTGCATTTGCCTTTTCATGGTTATATCACATTGATGGCTTTCAGTCAATCCTTGATCTACAAGTAAAAGAGGTTGTTTCTCAACTTTTTTATGAATGGATGAGCTCTGAGCTTCTAGCAGAATTATTTATGAATTTTATTATTATATTTTATGCCATTCTCATTTGGGCTTTTAGACTCTGCTCTCTCCAAAAGATGTTTATTGTCAATGCCTCCAAACCCTGCATATCAGTACATTTTGTCAGGACCCTATTCATATTTGTGTTAAGTCACAGAGAAGGTATTAAACAAAATCAGTATTGGTAACCAGTCTGGTTTGATCCCTTCCCTTTCCACAGACCCTGCTGCTGTCCACCTTCATGTCTCCTGTTACCTACTTTACAATTCTTCTCCTGACTCTTCTCATTATGACAAATAAAGGTTGCCCATTTGTTTCCAGAGCATGTTTTCCTGAAATCTTGATAGATGATATTTTCCACATTATTTTTGTCCAGAAAATCAGTAACTAAACAGAAATAAGTTTGGTATGTTCTACCTTTGCTAAACTATTATTTGTATTTTACTATTTTTAATTTATTTCCTAGTGCTCCTGCAGGATCTCTTTCAAAGCCTGCTGTAGGGCCTTTAATACAGTTTAGGTCAGACTTATATGTCCATGGCTGTCTAGATACCTTTTCCTACACTTAAATATAGACATTTTTCTTGCTGCTCTCCTGGCCAGCAGTGCCAATGCTAGCTCCACCCAAACATGCTATGAAGCTTGCAGTTCTCAACAGCACATCTTTCAGTCTCTTGGGATGGAGACAGGCAATATGTCCCACTCAAGATGAACTTTCAAGTTGAAATTTGCACTTGGATGCCATATTCCCACTGATCCCTTCCCATTTGTCCTCCTGGCCAATATTGTCATCCTTGCTGAACACTGGGGTGAAGGATTTATCACACTTTGTTTCCAGATTGACAATACCTTTCATCTCTATCCCATTCTCAATGCACAGAAGTCCCACTTCTCTTTAGCTGCAGTGGACAAACTGGGGTTTCTTCTGATATTCCTTGCTAGGCCAAACTCAGCCTGGCATCAGTCAGTTCTCACTTTATTCCCACTCTTTTTGACTTTTAGATCAAGGATTTCCTTGTAGAGCAGTCCTTTTTTCAGCTCCTGCAGGCTCCCTGCTTATTCCCAATATTCTTCCTAAGGTATTAATTCCCTTTGCCAGGTCTGAAACACGTTCTTCCATAGTTTTCCCCATTGTTTGTGATACTTTGATATATTCCTCAGCATCTTTGACCTGAAGCTATTCCAAACCTTCTACACTTTGAAGACCCTGAGCAACTCAGCCCCAGCTGTCTTTCCTAACCAGTCCTCTCAATTTATCAAAGTTTGCTCCACTGAAATCTGAAATCTTAATTAGAGAACTATTTTTTTGTTTATCCTTCCATTTAAATTGAGTGAGCTCAAGACCACTCATGTTAAACAACTGCCAAGTCCCATCCAAAAAATGACTGAACTTTATTAGTGGATGAAGTGATTGCTGCATGCAGTATATAGAGCCAAATCCTGACACCTTTCCTCTGTCCTCTTTATTCTGGCATAAGTTTGCTGAAACCAATGGGAGTTTTGTTTATATAAGAACTAAAGGATTGGGCCTACAGTTTGTAGTTCTCTTTGAAATCTCTTAATATGAAAGGCGCTACACAAATACGTTATTATTTTACTTGCTTTTTATAAAGTACAAAATATTATTGGCCATTGAAAGTTTATGGAAACTTGATGCAATTGCAGTTGGCATTGACCTTTTCCCCAGCATAGGAGTCCCTAGGATAACACAGATGTCATGTGCAATGAAATTAATGTTATGGGCACAGCTGTTTAGTAAAATAAAGTAAGATAAAAAGAAACAATTACCTAATTTGATATGGGATCTTTTTCAATTTTTTTCTTTACCTTATGCTACAGTTTGCAACTTATTGACTCATCCAGTGCCAGATAGATTTTTTCCGTTCTGTAAAACCAGTTTTCACTTACATATACTGCTGGGAAGCATTATTCGAAATGATGAAGTGTAGGAAGTAGAGCCGACAAGAACATTTTACATAGCTAGCATATACACCCTGACTTCTCTTTTGCAATTTACTTATAGTCTTAACTTGATTGTTCTCAGGCTAATATGCACAATTTGGAAAATTGAAATAGCCTTCTATAATGTTCAAACACAATCCCATAAACTGAATCAGTTGTTAAAGTAAGCTTTACCTCAAGACCCCACAATGAGGTATCTATTACCAGGAGCTCTAAGCAAATGTTCTTTTAATTAGCTACATTTATCTTTAATCCCTGTTTTGACAGAAACTCTAACATAAACATACATTACAAATACAGAAAATCCAGCCCAAAGTATGGTTAATTTTTATGCTTGACAGAGCCATTTGGAAAAAATAACTGTGACCTTTTTGGAGCCTGGAAAAAAAAATCTTAATGTGATGTCATTATAACACAGTTTCAGAAACTAAGAAACAGTGGCATCTGTAGCTAAAGTACAATAACAATTCTTAAACTATTCCTTAAAAGTGGCAATAAAACCCTAAAAAGACCTTTGGGCATTATGCTGAGGCAGCTGCAATATCACGTTAAATAATTTTTGTAAGGACAACAGTAATTACAAACTTGATTAAAGTTTACCTACATTTCATTCCTAGAGTGTCTGAAATGAGGACTGTGAAACCAGATGGTTACAGAGCACACGTGATGGATATATTCCATCAAGCATGTCCGTTGCCATGGAAACAACAGGAATAACATTATCTTTAGTGTCTATTTCTTCACAAAACTGTTCATTTAAGTGTTGCTGCCAATCTAAGCAAAATCCATACGAATACTTAAGTATCGGCTCAAAAAAACAGGTCTGCTTCTCCCCACCCTGCAGTAAGTGTGTTGGACGTTGTTGAGTGTTGCAGGAATCATAGCAGCGTGTGTCCTCTCCACGGTCCATGCCATATTCAGCTGCCTCTCTACAGCCTTTCTTTGTTCGGGTTTGGGGGTTTTTTTTTGGAGGCAATTTGATTTGGGTTACAATTTTGAGCTATCATATTCAGACAATTCAATTGTTATTTGAATGAAAAAACAAACCAGGCAATAAAAACTTCTTCCTTTCCCACTTTCTGTATCAATAAAAGGAAGCAGAGGCAGAGTAGAAGAGACAGAGTTTGAAAAGGACATGAGACAGTACAGACGTGTTTTATGGGAAGTCATAACCCTGCAAGCATGTGGATTAGAAAACAGTAAATCTGAAGTGGAATGAGCAAATATATACGCATAGATATGATAGACAGCATTGACACCGTACTAACCTGAGATGCTCTATCTTCATCCTCTCTGTTATGGATATTTCATTTTCAAGAAGGTAAATGCTCCATCCTGTCTCCTAACCTTTTCCTCTCATCCCATTCCACAAAAATAAACAGGAGACAGTGCTATATGTAACAAGCTATACCCAGCCCTCCAACAGCCACAAAATTGCATACTTTCTGGTTTGCACTCATCTCAGAAAAGTATGGGACACATCAATGATCTGAAATGACTTTATGAATCCAGTGATTGCAGAAGATAGTGGTAGTTCAAAAGAATCTCCGATATTTGATCTGCTCATTCAAATCTGTCCAATAAAAGCATTCATGAGGCAAAGGCTCAACTTTCTCCTAGCAAAGTACATGGCAAAAATCCTATCAGTACCACTGGAGAGTGGTTAATCTAATCCCCTCTCCCCCACAAAGTACACCTAGCAGGTCCATCCCATGGCACGTATATGCAGGTTAAAGCATTTCAGCCACAAGATTGTCTCACCATGTGTTCCCACAGCCAACAAGCTCAATGATGTGTTATGCCACACAGTCACTAGATCAAGATTCCTAGCCAAAACTTGTGAAAACATTCCTGGAACCATGTGAATCTGATCTGTGTCTTTGCTCCATGCAATATACACATTGATGAAAAAAAATGCCTCTAACAAAAAATTGGGGATTTGAAGATGTCATACCAAGTAAGACCTGCTGTTTAAGAATTTCACACCTCAGGAAGCCAGTGTGGAATATGCATCATGGTCCTTGTGGCTTGTAGAGGGAACACGAGGGAGGGCTGCAATGCAGAGACCCGTACCAACACAAGTTGGGAGTAAAACAGCCAGGACTGTGTGTGTTGCAGCTTGTATTGCCATAAGAGCATGCCCAAATCACCTGTGCCTTGTTGGCATCAGCATATCAGAAACACACTTTATACAGGCAATAGCTGGGGCTGCTCCCTCAAGTTCATCTGCTCACACAGGGGTTCCAAATCTGTGACAGGGGCACAACAGCCACAGACGGCTGAAATTTCTGCTGAGCTGCAGATATTCTCATCTGAGGGATATCACATTACTTGAGTGCTTTCCAATTTCATGTTCAAAGCTCTGCATACCTGTGCCCTGACCCCTACTTAAGTCTGGTGTCTTAGCATATTCCCTCTCCATCCTCCACTGAGGCCAGTGTTTTTAAACTAATTCCCTTGCACTCTGCACTTCACGGAGAGCATTTTATTGTTAGGAGTCAATATTTGGGCCCCCTGGTTTTACAACGAGGATGTGTTTCCTGGTATGAAAGTTGCCTGGTGTTATTAAAACAAAGTGCAGCACATTGTGCAAAATGCAGCATGTTGTTCTTGTCATTACTGCACAAATTAAAATATAACACATTTTCCCAGGCACTGTATGGTGACTAACCACCCTAGAGCTGGCCAGAGACTCCCACAACACACACCTTTGTTTTGCTGCTCCAGAAGAAGTTGTCAGAATGCCCATTTGTCTCAGCATTTGCAACTGGCATATGGGACAACCAAACCTATGCTTTTTGGTTTTTTTCCAGGACAGGATCTTCTTTGTTTCCCCTTCATTCCCTCTCACCCAGGAGTGGCAAAGGCAAGTGTCATGGGTTTCTGCATTGCAAAGGGTGCATCCCCATCAAGTAACCCTACAAAAGAATAACACATCCCCTCTGTATAACTGTCTGTAGGGGACATGCCCACAGCCCCTCATTTTACTTTAAAAAATTACCCATGAAGGTAATTCATTGTGTCATGTTACTATTATTTCTGTGTTGCTGAATAAGCAGGGTTGTTCACCTGCTCCCTCATACATAAAAATTGTCTTCCTATGCCTGGGTGAGAGAAACTCCAGAACAACTTTTGATATTACACATGCACTCCCTCAATGACTGGTTTTGTTTTCTGAAACATCTGTAACCTGGGGCCCGATCGCCCTATACAGGACAGGAACAACTACCACTGGATTTAAACCCAGTTCAGCCACTGCCTGACTTTACCTTTGACATCTCTGACTTGCCCCTCGCTGTCTTGCTTTTTCTTTGACATGAATTTGTCATCGGTTGGTGTTCTCACTCTTTAGCTGCCCCTGGAGTCTTCCTGAGCCTTGCAGAGGTGCACAGCCATTTCAGGCAAGCGGTACATGCACATCACGTATGGTTCTTTACCTCTTCCCCTCTTCATCTCCCCAGAAAGCAGAAACCCAGTGAATTTGCTTTGCAATGTACTTATGTAGTTTTTAATTTAGTATTTGCTGTGCTTTCTGCTCTTATTAGAAGAACAATTCAAAGAAACGAGCCTTTCCTTGGGCCAGAAAGTTGTGCTGCAAATGACTAGGGAAAATTTTGGTCCCAATAAATATGTCCTGCAGCTATTAAGGGTAAGTAAATAGACCAGACAGAAAAGGACTGGAAACAACAGAGTGGAGCAGCTGCATGCATTGCATTAAAACATGTTTATCATCTGGCCTACTTGGAGTTGTATTTTACATTGTGACTTTATTATATTTTGGCTTAATAAATGTGAATTGTCACATTCTTCCAAAGTTATAAGTAAGTCCAGATATTTCAGATATGCTTTCTTCAGACACATTTCTTCATGATCTTAGGTTGTGTTTTTTAACCTACTACATCAATGATTAATTTCAAAATATATAAACAAATTAGGCCTTGTCAGGTGCATTTATCATATCAGATTCCCTTTGCTGAGATGAGATGTACAGACTTCTAAACATGAAAATAAACTTCGTTCTCACCAGAGAATACTGAATGCCACAAAACATAACCACAAATGAAATGAGCAGAAGATAGATGTAGAAAGTTATGTTATTATAGAATTTGAGAAAAAATATCTAAAATTACTTCAAAATATACTGACATATACACAGTGAACAGAAAAACCCAGCATTTCCCAATGCCTTTGGGGTATGCCCTGTACTATTACAGGTGAGACTTTTCTTTCCTCTCCCAGGCAGCAGTATCTCATGCTACGGGATAGGAATGGACAGGATACATCCCCCCTCCCCATCCATCCCCCAGATTCAGAGGTTTTACCCTTTCACAGCACGTTCCAACTTTTGCATACCAAAGGGCTCCGTACTGTCATGAATCCATCTATGGATTGCTCATACAAATCTCGTAGGTCAGCAACAATGTGGGTTGTGTGCCTGCACGGGAAAGAGGAGGGGAGCTCACCCCCATGCTTCCTCTGCCCCAAAGGCCCCCTGCCCCTGGTCAGGCTGATCCTGCTCCCAAACATGACCTTTCCAAGAGAGGGAGCGTGCCAGGGAGATCCCAGAGCCTCTGTAACATGTCTTGGCAGCGAGGAGGGAAGGGAGGAAGGAGGGAAGGAAGGAAGGAAGCAAGGAAGGAGAAGGAATGCAAGGTGACCCTTCCCCAGCAACCACTGCAAAACTGTGCTGAATCCCTGTCATTTTTATCCATAGCATCCACATGGATTGTAAGTATTTAGAGGAGAAGGTCAGGCTCTAATGGCTGGCTGTGGGTGGGGAGACTAAGCACACCAGAACTCAGCTTTGCCTGGTTCTTTTTGTGATGCTATGATAAAAACAGTTAATGATAATATTATTTTTCTAAAGGCAAAATCCTGCTCAGCAGAGCAGAAATATTTATGAAACTCCTGGTATAATAGTTAACAGAAATTATTTTTAAAGTTAGACATAAATTTTTCTACAAGACCAAGTATATTTGAAATTACCTTGAAGCTGTTTAACATAATTAGCTTTCAGATATTATTTCTATGTGTTAAAAAATGTACTATGAAGAGGTAGAAACCTGAGAACACATTGAAGTGCAGAGTAGGCTTGAAGAATTAAATGAATGTAGTCAGATAGGATTATGTATTACCAAAAGGAAAGATTCCCAGATCTGGGAACCAGTTTACTGATTCTTGTCAACTGAAATGAGATCTATTTTCTTTTTTTTTCTTTTTTTTTTTTTTTTAACTCTGTAGGAAAGGAATTCTGATTCTGAACTATTTGTAGAAGAACGTAATACAGTAAAAGAAGATGAAGTGGGTGTCTCAAAATCTGTGTTATTTTATAAATAAAACCACTAGAATTCTCCAAGGAGAAAAAAATATTACAGAATCACCAAAATGCAGAATCACCCGTGTTAAGACATGAGAAAGCCCTTTCCAAAACCTGATCTGACTAGCCAGGTTGTTTGCCAAGGGTCAACTTACAACTGCCACACAAGGATCATTTTAATTACATTGTCCAGACCAGCCTCAAAAGTCCTACTTTCCCATTCGTTTATCTGAGAGAGTGTCAGATAAATTGGCTGATCACTGTTTTCCTCGGCCATTTCCAATGAACCCATGGGGAAGAAAGGGGAAAACTGTCAATGCCTCACTCCTGAAAAGAAAAAAAGACAGACATGAAGGCATGAAGTTAGCTGGATGCCCCTTGAAGAGTAGAAGACAGAAAAGGGGAGAAATGAGGCTGAGAATGATGTGCTGCTCCACGGTGGCAGAAGGAGAATGGGGAGGACAATGGGCACCTCCATCTTACTCCGGCCGGACCAGCTGCTCTTCTGCTTTCTCCTCCAGCTAGAGGAGGGATTGGGGGCTGGGAGAGGGCTGCTTTGAGAGCAGCTCTCAGGACTGATTGTGCTAGCATGATTACTGCTCTGCTCCTTCATTCCCTTGCTACTCCAAACTATATGCAGGGATGATTTTTCACATATTTTGTGCCTTGTGTTTTGAATTCATGAGAACAACTCAGATATCTGGTATGCAGCACATTTCTGTTACCCCTCGGTGAGGGTTTGCATGGGGCCACGTGGTGTTAGCCCTTCCCGGCTCTGGCCACGTTCTTGCCCAGCCTTTAGACATTGGAGCCCTGTGACTCTGCACTACAGAGCAAAATCCCACTTGGAAAAGAGACAGATGTTAACACTGATTTATTTTTGTAGAGGTAGGAGCACACGGTTGGCAACTGCAGGAGAACAAGAGGAGCTTTCTGGAGTGGCTCAAGTCTCCCATCCCAAGGGTTTTGCTTTCTTCAAGCCCGTCTGTTTAAAATGGTGATTGCAACTGGGGAAGGACCAATTGCCCAGGCCAAGCAATTTAGGGGGTTTTCCCCATATTTGTACTTGGGATGTCAAGCCAGGCCTCAGGCAAGGTCTCATAAATGCCCAGATGAGGTGCTTATGCTCCTCCTTGCTTGCCCTTGGCAGACAAGCCAAGCAGCATCTCTCTTCCCAGGGCCAAAGCACCAGCGTTTAGAGGTTACACAGCCCATGGGAATCTGCATCAGCCACAGCTTGAAAAGTCCCCGCTGTCCCCCCCTCAGACCGATTCAACAGCAGCTAACTTGCTGAGCTGACCTGGGCAGCACACCCAGCAAAGGCAATCCTTTTCTTCAAGCCTGTGTCTGTTCCACAGCACCAGCTCACAGCCCAGCGTTACATGTAGGGTGGGAAGCAGCCAGGGTTGCATACAGGGCTGAAACCTCAGGCTGCATCCTCAGAGGGCTGCTCCTACCCTCCTCTTGCAGAAGTGCTGGCCGAGCCATGGCCAGGACAGCTTGCTCGCGTGGGGGAAAGCCGACCTCTTCCCCCAGCCCTCGTTTGCAAGCTGGGTTGGGAAGCGGGTCAGGCTGGGTGGGAGGGCGGCCGGCTCCGGCAGCAGTGCACCTGGTGGGTGACGAGAGGGATGGGGGCACAGCAGGATCCTGCCCTGGCATGGCAGCATGGTCCTAACCACGACCTTGCTCCTTCCACCTGCCCGCGGGTCGGGGCTGAGTGTGCTGCACGCTTCTGTGCAGCATGCGGAGGCCGCCCAGCTCTGCTCAGGCAAATGAGAGGAAGCAGGTTTTCCAGCAGGGTGATCTAATTTACGCGCAGCTTATGCTGCATTATACAGGAATATGTTTGACTCTCTGATTTCCTGATTGTAAATTTTACCCCTGCTGACAGAAAGAGTAATTGCTGTGACCAGAATCAAACTGATTGCTTAAAATGTTGAAGCTGACTTTTTTGTTCCACTTCTTATATGATATATACATTCCTGAAGACTGAGGTTTAGAAGGATAGATATGGTATTGGTGTTTACCAGAAGTATCTTTGAAATGCTTTGTAGTGCCAAAGTATATAGAAGCCTCATTTACTGTGTTGGAAGAGTAAATGCAACAGGGGTGTTTCTGCAGAAATAAAATATATGTATGTTTTAATTTCCTATTCTCTTACCTAATCTTGTTATTAGTTTGAAACTGTCCAGGCATTCTGTAGGTGATAAAGAGAGAAGAAAAGTTATTTCTAGAAAGCTGAGCAGTTCTAATTTCTTCTGGTTTTAAACCAAACATGCCAGCTTAAGCAGAAAGGTGTAACCACACTCCACTTCAGGGACAGGATAGCAGTCTGGCCAACAAATGAAAATAAATGTCAAAGCAATTTCCATAAGGAGATGCAGCCCAAGGCCACCAATCCATTCACAGAGACACCCGCCACACAGGATCAGAAAGGATAGCAAGGAGGTCTGATGTTGTAAGGGGAAAAGCAGTCCCCAGAAGAAATCAGATGAGGGGCTGTTCCTCAGCTTGCACCGTGCCTTGCACGCCTCTCCTGCGAGTTTAATCACACCCTTCCAAATCTGCTTGCTCCCACACAAAGTCATATGGGAGTAGGAAAGCAGTCCCATGCTTTCAGCTGTTCCCTGTTGGTCCGGTGCTGGACTTGGGGCAGCCACCTGCATGGTTTACTCCCAGCCCTTCCCCATGCCTCCATCCAGTGATACTGCTATTAATGTATACTCTGGTGTAAATCAGCACTGCATACTCCACACATATTATTTGAATTTCCTTAAACTCACTGAAAGATGGAGCCTTTGGGGGTTAATCAACAGCTCAAGTGAAAAAGGGTTATTTTGATTAAGGTTTGGTAGGCTAAGTTCAGATGAATATTGCTGTAGATACAGAGAAATGGGATAATAATCCCCTGAGCATTCAAATACTTCATTTTCCTAGGTCCGCCCCTTGTCTAGCTGGCCATCCTTCCCCATCCCTTCCCACACTGCACGTGTTGCACAGATACATCACCACTATAGACGATAAGGGGGAAGACAGTCACGCAGCGCTTTCTCCTTCTAGCCTCTTTCCCAGAAACAGTGTCAGCTGAATAAACATTCCTCTCTGCTCAAGAAATGAGGAATGAACTCACGACAGGGTTGATAAGGGTGGAATCCTCTTCCCCAACCCAAACACGCCTGCAGGTGGGGGCAGACCCACACCCCTGCAGTCCTTCAGCCTTCTATCCCTCCTCATGCTCATCTATAGTCATACAGCAGGAAGAGCCACCAGCAAGCTGATTTCATATCCTCAGCCCTGTATCACCTGGCCCTGGCATCACTTAAAGTGCCTGGAGAGCAGCTCTGATGTATAGCAATAACCTAACCTTACTCAAGCACCTTTACTCCATAGTTATCCTATACAATATAGTTATTATTAAATCACTGTAATTTTTACAGTGTGTTGGATTTATGTCCTTAAGAACATTAGGAAGGAGTAGGAAGAAATTTAGGCCAGTACTAAGGACTTTTGAAAATCCTAAATTTTTTTCAAAGCAACCCCCCCAAAAATCTAAGTCTAATAATATTTGGGGAGTTTCTTATGGAAAAATGTGGAAGTTTCTGAATAATTTTATATTTAAAATGATCCTCTGAAATCTTCAAAAATAGCTCACTCTGTGGACTAAATCTAAATGGCATTACACAGCCTTGTAAAAACAGATAGAGCATCACTTCATGGGAATGTATAAACAGAGAACTAAATTCTCCCTTTCTGTAGGGAAAACTGGCAAAAGGGAAAGCCATTGTAAAATATCTGTGTGGCTGAGGAAACTGTGGCATTACCATGAGGACTGAGATTAATGGACAGGAGCAAGGGGACAGCATGGGTAAGCAGTGAGGTGCAGAGATAGGAGTTCTCTACACAGCCACAGCTGCTCCAGCCTGGGCAGTCCAGGGGGACAGAAGATTCAAAGAGCCTGGGTCTTGCTTAGGAAATATCCTTTGCATCATCCCCTGTATGAGACTAAGCACCAGCCTGCACGCATGTATCATAGACATACATACATGTCTCGATGCCATTCCCTCCTCCCTGTTTTCCAGCCCCTTGGAGCAGCCATCTGTGGCGACTGCTTGTTGAGTTGCAATTCTTACTTCCACAAATGCCATACCCTTCATATAGTCTTCATATAACTAATATTCTGCTGTATTACTCTGTGTTGCTCATGGTGTCAAAGCCTGTGAGAGAAGTGTGCAGAGCTGCTCCACCTGCAGAGGCTGGAAATGCTGGGGCAAAACACAGCTACCTTTATTCTGAAATGGGCATCTATCACGCATTTAAGCCACCTCTGTACTGTTCTCCATTTGGTTTCACAAGTACACCACTGAAGTCTAGTTCAATTGAGGTACTACACAGAACTGTTTTAACAGGCTTTAACTCTGAAGTCCCCAGGCCTAGTTTAGTAATCCTCCAGAGACTTATATTGGTGCCACTCAAGGGAACCTAGCCCATAAGAGAAAGGTATGTTAATCTTTTTATTGTTATATAGAGAAATTAAAATACATGGATTATTACACTTGCCTCATAACTGTGCATGGCTACATGCAAAAAATGACAATAAAAATGAAGTCATGCTTTTTATAATGTGACTACTAGAATAATTTTATGTGAGTAACTACTACTTGGGATATATTTAAAATACTAGGAAATTCTTAGATAGCTGTTTCAGCATACTGTATTAATCAACTCAGGCGTAATTGTATGATGGCCCAAAAGCCAAACTTTTCCTTAAGTTTCCTGACCTTGACCTGAAGAAAATGTTATAACAAAATTTCAGATTGGGTTTCTTCAAGGCAATAGTTCCTCTTACCTAAACATACCTTTGAAATGGAGAGAAAGAGCTTGCTGATAAATGTTTCAACACCATACTTTATTAAAACAAGTTATTTCTGTTGTTTACTATGTGGTTAGGCCATGATGAAAAGCAGATCTTCACCAATACATTTTTGTGCAAATTCCTTACCTTTCTGTTTACAAAAGAAAGTGAAGTACCTTTCAGTGGTATTTGTCACAGAGCACTAGCAGCCAACAATGCACACTGTCAACTGCTTAAGGTTTCACTTCCTAATTAACTTTCCTGGAAGCAAAAGAACTGTCTAAAAACACAAAGCTCTCACATTTACCCTCCTGCCATTCCATCCTATTCAACCCCGGCCCCACGGCTGCGGCCACTGAGAGCAACAAAGTCCTGAAGGAGGGTCCCCACAGCCCAAAACATCGAGGGCGTAACCTGAGCAGCCTGACTACATAGCAAATTAGTTATCTACTTTAGGGGGGGCTTTCTTAAAAGATTACGACTCAAATGCAATTCCACCACAAACTGCCAATGCTAATGCTTTTCTAAACCAACACATTTCTCTCTTCTTTTTTTTGCCTTATATAGATAACATCCCATTCAAGTTCCATGGTTCCTTTCTAGGCTTGTTGAGTGAATGCACTCTCCTCAGGTACAAATCATCTTTTGTTCTACCAAATAGCAAAAATACTAAACATAGCTGAAATTATTATAGAGGGTGTTAAGATCTACTTGAATGTGATTAACAGAAAAAACAGTATTCCATGGACCAGCTCACAAGTATTGTTACGCTTTTCAATTACAAAATAGTTTTAATTTGAATAGTTCAAAATGCAGATCAGTACAAAAGTAGGCACGAATCCTGCCTATTTCAAACATACTCCCCTATTTCCTCTCATCGTTAATCATGGATCCACTTTTAAGTATCAGGTATGTCTTTTAGAGCACGGTTGGTTTACCTGCAGCAAACTTCTCCAATAATTATCAAAGCATGAACCAGCTGAAAAGTGCTGAACACAGACATTGAGCAAAATATGATTTCACCAAGTTTCCACAAACAAGCATTGGCTAAATGTCCTCTGAACAATGTGCCCCATCTTCTGCTGTTTGCTGACCCTTGGGCTGGACCGGGCTTTTATTATCCTTACCATGATTTAAAAACAACTTCAGCATGAGTCTCAAAGGCACAGAAAACCAACATGTTTTGATTTTTCTACTATAAGTTTCTTTCTTGTCAGGATGATTGTAAAATATTAATTGCATTATACTTTGAATGTCTCCACATGATTGCAGACTGTGAAGCTCTTCTAAACACAGGCATGCAAGCTGATTGACCCAGCACACATTCTGGTAGCTAAATTGCAAAATGACAGATTCATCAACTGAATGAGCTGCTATCAGATAATATTAGCTGGCAGATGTCTCAAAAGAAATAGTCGACATCTGCAGAGCTCTGGCAATTAACTGTTTACATGTCCAACACCTGCCCTCGTGATAGTATTTATTTCACAAATCATTTTAATGGCCATTTTCTCCAGCACACAAAATACTTAGCCTCGAAGGTAAAAAGTTCAGCACCTCTCCTCTGCAGCGTACAAAGCAGAAAGAGAAGAAAGGGAGACAAAGCACTACAGAGCCGGGTGTTGAAAGATTTCCCTGCCTCCCGCTGCCACCCAGGTGAGTCGGGACCCGGCAAGCCGGGCCGATGGCCGCCCACCCAGCCCCAACGCTGCGGCCCTCGGCCGGCGGCCAGGACCCGCCACCAAGCCCCTCACCTGCAAAGGGGCTCCTGGGTGTTTACTAACAAAGAGTGGGGCTTTTTCGCACACAGGGGAGCGAAGGCCAGCAATGGCACGAGACTACACTGGGAGCCAGGCAGCCCTGACGACTCCGAGGGGTGAGCTGTGCCGGGGCGATGCCTGCTCGGCCGCTCGTAACACAGCCACTGCCTTTACAGTAGAAGAGGCAATGACACTAATAACCACTAATCCTCCCAAAGGCTTTCTGGTCCCTTGCCAGGTCAGCTTTAATCGACTGTGACTGTAAAAAAGTAAAACTTTTGAGGACTGGGTTACATTACACAGTGAACCTTACAAATGCATCAAATCCAGTCCCCTAAAACCAGGCAGAATAGCTGCTTAAGTAGCCATCTGCTCACATAGAGCTCTGAGGATCTGCTTAGGAAATGACATGACTAGCAAGTAATCGTGCAAGTAACAATCTGATTTCCAATATGTTTGTTTCACTAAACAGCCATGTTTCAAGTCAGTGAACCCACAGTACCATATTTCAACGGTAAGATAGAGACATTTAGATTCCCAGTGATGTCAAATATGAGGTTGAGTATTGTGCTCTAAGCCCCATTTCTCCTGCAGACTCGTGAACATATAAATGGCTGCAAGCCACTCAAAGCCAATGCATCGATGCCACTTAACAACAACTTCTGGGCTTAGGTACCTCAAATGTTTGGAAATGACCTTGTTTTCCTTGTCTGAATCAACAGTCCAGACACACAGTGAAGATTAATAACATGATTCCTTTCTATAATAAAACAATATTTATATAAGGAAATACAATAAATGTATTAACAGCGGGAAATCCCATTTTCACTAGGACAAGTCCAGATGTTGCTTCCTAACTGCAAACTATAAAATGCAAAGTGCAGTGGGTACCACTGAAATTGAACTATCTAAATGAAGCTGATGGAGGCACTTCCTATTCTGAGATTTCAGAAACAAGACATTTGTTAGGATAAACAGGAAAAACTACAGAAGTGAAAAGCTTACCAGGTAGCCCACTGAACAAACATTTTATACTTTCTGTACAGGAACTTCCTTCAGACCATTTTTAAACAAGGCACTTAAAAATTTCCATACCTGTAGGGTCATATTTTTGAGAGCACATGAGTTATCCAAGAACACAAGAAGTAAGGTATGCCTCCTGTCATGGTAAATAATCTGATAAACATGAGCCCCATCTCAGCCATTGTGCTTAATCTTCTTGGCAAATTCATGGGTTTTTTTCTTTTTTACCAGACTGATTCTCAAGGAGCTACTGCTCGCATTTGTTCCCATAGCAGTTGCATGCAGATGATGTCCACGCCATGTAACCGCTCTCCCTCATAGGCAGCAGGTAACACTTCACTGCAATGCCAGGATAGAGACACGTAACACCATGCTATGATTTCACAAGGAAAAAATTGGTGTAACAAAGCTGTGCCTGGCAAGCCAGCATATACAGATTATTACTGATTTGTAACAGCTCACCGGACATTACACTACATACAGAAAAAGATTGTCCTTGCTCATATGAGCTTATACTTTAAACAGGCATCCTGGCAGAGGAAGGCTGCTTTGTGTCCTAAAACACCTTGCTTTCCCTCCCTCACCTCTGCCTGCCACTCATGTTTTGCAGACCTGTAACTAAACCTGGTTGGTACAGATATCCCTTTGAAAAATTCCAGGTGTTCAGAAAAAAGATGCAAAGAGCATATTTTTATTGGCTGACACACAAAATGTTCAGATTAGGAAATACACCTCTATTTGTACAGAAGAGCTGCAGCCCTGGAGCCTCACGCCCATTTCCTACTCTGAAGATCAGGCTACACTGCTCTTGTGCATCTCCTCAAAGGCCCCTTCTTCCAGGCTGCAGCTAGACAAAGAAAGGGAATTTCCATTTTGTGGGACATTGAGTTCCAGCTGAAATATGAAATGCAAATTTGGAATTTCCGACATTTTTTCAGCAAGGGAAAAATTAAAACATTTCCATCTGAAATGAAACAGAGCAGCTGACTGCGCCAGTCCTGGACCATCTGAGGAGCACCACAGCCCCGGCATGCCTCAGGATGAGGGTCAAGCTGGGGACCTGAGTAGATCCCAGGTTACCAAAGGACAGGCACCCTTGGCAAGTGCCTCGGCAATCCCTGGCACTGCTACCCCATCCTGCCGAAGGCAGACAGGCAGGAACATCACGGTGCTCCCCCCAGCTGCATTCCGGCTGCTGCTGGGCGTTAGTGCTCTCTTGCTTTCTTCCCGTTACATATTGTGGCTTTTGAGATATTTTAGGTTTTCAGGCTAACATTCTTGTATTTCCTAGAGGGTGCTGGGGACACAGAGGGAGGGAGAGTATATCCAGATGCTCGTATGGGCTTTTCAAGATGAAGCCTTTAGAGCTTGGGTTTTGCACTGGGGGGAGGAAGGGAAACCAAACCCAAATATTCTGTTACTGTCGTAAACTCCTTGAATTCTCCCACTTTCAATACTTCTAAAATTAGGGCCATGCACCATTGCCTCACTATATCCTTTTCACTCTGCTCTTTATAGATATTCTATATGAGGCTAGTCTACAGTTTCTGTCATCATTAGAGGATTTCATGACAAATGGGCTATAAGCCTGAACCTTTAATCCTTCCTATTCATGCAAGCGTAGAGACCCCAGGGAGTACCCGCATTGTATTCTCGCAGACGAGACTCTCTCAATATGAATCCCTTTCCCTTGAAGACAGTCAACATCCACCTCACCAGTGGCAGCTTTCTGAAGGGAGGTCCCTATAACTCCTCCATGTGAATCTTCACACTAATGAAGTAGTTATGGATAACAAATGCTTCATTACGTGGCGCAAAATCCCTGGACACAAGGAAGTCAAATAGCAAAACTCCTGTTGCCATTAGGCCATGCTGAGCAGAACATATAGTCCAAACACTACACATGGAAACACTGTCAGTGCATCCCTGTTTAAAAATATGTTATCCATTGGGTTTATCATTCCTATTATTTCCTGGTCCATAACGTGATCCAAGAAATCCTAAATTTCATCTTTCCTAGAAAGCATTTTAATAAGCCTAATGCTCCTCCCATCATATTCCTTGAGAGAAAAAAGATTAGGCTGGATTCTCAGATAAAACACTCGTTTGCTTGAGAAAAATTAAAAATATCAACCATGAATTTCATAGGTAAAAAAAACTAAGAAGAAAACAGAGTTAAGATTATACTTAGAAAAAAAAAGTCAAATTCATTCAGGTAAGAAAGGCATGGTCAAGATCCTTAAGCAGTCTACATAATCAGGTGTAATAATGTGACAAAATAACTATGTGGTTATGATTGAGTGATTTTAATGGCCTGGTTCCAGATTAGATTAAAATTATTTTTAAAGGCATTTCATGCATTTTTCACCTCCTGATGCTTCTAAAGATAGTGTTCTGTGGATGCTTTAACTGTAAAAATTCTCATTTAAAACCTTTTTTGCTTAATTTCATTCTTACAAGCAGGTTTACTACTGCATTAAAGGCATGCAAAACTTCCAGACTTGACCAAAAAGTTGATGTAGCTTTGAATTAGATTGGTTGCACCTGAAGAGTGTAAAGTGGCTGGAGCTTGCTGGTAATTCCTACCTTTATTATTGTCTATGGAGTGTGTGATAGGCTGGAGAGCCCTAAATCTCAGTGTCTAAACTTTTGACTGTGCTCCTGCATCATTTCTCTGAGCACGGTGGGATCGTATGGGCCAAGCAAGAGAAACCTCTAGCAGTGTCCCTCCCAAAAGTACTATATACACATTATCTGCAGATGAAAGGCTGTGAATGGCAGAGTCACCTCTAAGACCCCAAGGATTTTGTAGCTTAAGTCATCATTACACGCACACTGCTCCACTGGTAACAGAATTAATGAGTCTGGTTTTCTACAGCCTTGTGTCCTTTGTCCCCTATTTACCCTTCCTCCCCACCAAAACAATCTCAGCCTCCCTCTCTGCTGGGGGGGACAGCCCAGAGAGCAAGAAACAGCAAGGGCTGACTATCTGGGCAGGCTGCACGTGCCGTTTGGGCAGCCCAGGTCTTCTAGGTTTTCCTGCAGCAGGAGCGTCAGTCTGAGCTGTTCATCTCAAATGAAATGCCTTCACAAAACTTGTAGGAAGCTGCTATTTCTCCCAAATCTGGTTAATTTGGCTAAAAATAAACTAAAGTAGTGAAGCATTCAACAGTCAGGAAACATCGAAATTAAGGTTGCCTGCATAACTAACATTTAACTGGCATTTTACTGTTTTTTATTAGATATGGGTATTTTTACCACAGGATCCCTATCCTGTTCAATTCATAGGGAAAACAAATTTTAGAATCCAAAGTACGAAAGGAAGACTGTTATCTGTAGGACTTCTCCTTCCTTCCTTGAAGACATTAAAAAATTAATGAGGCAGGAAACTACAGAAGGAGAACGGAGAAGTTCAAGGCAAGACATTTCACATGTGGTCACTAATTACAAAGACTTCATTTGCTGAATGCCTGGCAGAAGATCTTGGCACTTGACTCCTAAGCATTCCCAGACACAAGTCCCCAGGAGCTGAGTCCAAACTTTATGTACTCTGCAGACCCTCGCCTTCTCAGAGAGGGTGATCCATATAAATAAACACTTCTGGTCTCAGTTCCTAAATATTTTATCAGCCCACTTCTACAGCTGGGTTAATATCCCCTTCATATCACAAAATCCACTGCTTCAATGATGCAGTGATTAATATGAAGAAATACTTCTATATCACACCCATTACCATCCCTAGAAAACAAACCTACATTAACAAATCTGCCTGTCATCAGAGCGGGGGTTGAATGGGGCGCAGTAAATCAGGTATGGGACATGCTCACTGAGCACTGAAGGGATGCAGCAGTGTTAATAGCAGCTCAGTAATGAAGGGTTTACACTTACTGTATGCGCAGAAAGAAGCGTCGGCTCTGTGGAAAATGGATCATTTCAGCAAGTAATTTGGGCCCGTATGTGGAAGAAAAGGGGGCCAAATGAAGGCTATGTGACCTTAATATTTGCATTTAATACTGCCTATTCAGTGCTTCATTCTGCACTCTTGACGGTGTTGCTTGAAGAATGAATTGTTTCAAACCTATGAAACTAGAAGTGAAAAACCTCATGGAAAAAAAACCAGTCTCGGGATCTTTGCCTCTATTTTGTCTCTCATAGGAGGATTTTAGCTGGTGTAGACTTTTCTGTCCTTCAGCTCCAAGCTTATCTTGTCCTTCTCTGCTCCCTCAGACCTGTTCTGGCCTACTCCTGTCTCTCGTCCACCCTTGACTCTTCATCCCTTTTCCCAACAATCATCCCAAGCTCTCTCTTTTTGGTTTCTCCTGCCATCCCCAGTGCCCCATCCACGCTCTACCACCACTTCCCACTGTCCCTCTGCCCCAAGCTCTCTCTGCACTGCTCAGGGCTCCTCTCCCCTTGTCCTGACAACCTCGGGTCCTGCTGCCCAGCTCTTCATCCAGACTCCCTGTCCAACTTCTACCCGCCCCAGCCTCCGGTGTGCCCTGCCCTGGGCAGGGCAGCTGAAACTAGGCAAATCAAGGTACGTCCAGTCAAAAATTATTTTTTAGCTCCTTATGACAAAGAAGTCTCTGCTAAGCATATACAAACCTGGGGTCTTTTTCAAAACTTTGTAATATAACCAAATTTTATGTCATGAAGATAACCAGGAGTACAGTCATGAAACAAAGGCTGTATTTTCAGTCCTGATACCAAAGTCTGGTGGGACTCTGAATTAAGGTGTTTTTTTCCAAAATGTCAAAAATGTGAACAAGCAAACATTTTAATGAACTGATTTCTTAAAGCTGAAGAAGTTTGGTAAGAACTTTCCCAAAACAACCCTCCCCCTGCATTATGCAAGTAATCTTAATTTGTGGGGAAAACCCCCATGAAAACGTAGTCAAAGAAGTTTAGCAAAATTTTCTGAGAACAAAATTGAAAATATGTAGCATCAGCAAAACTGCTTGTCATAGCAGTTTAATACAACAGTGCATAAAAACTTAATCATAAATTATTTCTTCAAATGTATCCTGTGCAAAATATCATCTTGCACAGTGCATTACAGCTGAACTATAGAGGAATTGTCTTTTTTAAGCAAAAGCATTTAACAGACATAAATGCTAAACTTGTCCAAGGATCACATCTTTAACTATGAATCCAACTTACATCTAATTTTAGCTTAGAAACTGGTTGGAAGACTTACTTGAAAATGCCAGAAAACTTATCCAATGTGCAGTATTGTAAATTGCTAAGGACTGGTTGCACCTTTCATATAAACCCAGAGATTTAATCCCTTCAGAGCAAATCTTAGCCTTAAAAATGTTATCATGCTTAGGCCTTCCAGCACACTTTATCATTTACTATTATTTGTTGATTCTTACATATACAAACTCAGCTAGCAGAAAGGGATCCTCAGTACCATAAACTAGATGACTATAGAAAGAGGCAGACTGACTAATTCCCAAGGTTACCAGCTAATTGTATTTCTATTTGAAACCATTACACGTGGACATTTTTTTCATTTTGTACTGTTAATTAGTGCTTCCCTAATCAAATTCACTTGCTTTAAAGCTTCTTGATTATTAAATGGTGCTTGCTAGTTCAAACTAATCCCAAATAAGAAAAAAAAAATGTTTAGTTGTGCAGCAGAGATTAAAGGGCTTCAATATGCTCACTGTTAACAGGAAGTAAAGCAAATGCATTTCTTCTTCAAATCATTTTCACATAGTCTCATATATTTCATCAAAAATGGCCATTAGTGTTATTTCAAAGACATGCCTGTGGTTTCTGCTAACTACTTATTACACAACCATCATTTTATAATATAAACCAATGACTTGGTGATAAAGTACACCAGTTGGAAACATAAACAGATGCATTATGGATAACTTAAGTACTGCTTTCTCTTCTACAAATTCATTCTATGTCACTTAAAAGGAAAAATCAAAGGGACCTTATGTTTAATAATAGTTAGATATTCAGGATATGCCTAAACTTAGCAAATTAAAGCAGTTCCAATATTCTACATTGCAGAATACTGAATTCCAGGTTCAAAAATTAAATGAGATGGAAAATGCTTATGATCCCTTGATAAGCATAGCTAGGAATGAATTGGCATATGGAGGAGAAAGAAAAGCCAAAAACAGCACGAGTTGTGCTGTGCAGGGCTTTTGTAATGACTTTGTGGTCCTATTTCCCAGATTATGTTTCCAGTTTTTGAAAATCAGACAGGCAAAGAACTACATGAAAACAGTTTTGAAAAATCAAATTCTTCTGCAGAACTATCTACATGTTTTTATAACTATGCTGTGGTAATGCAGAGCCAATCCTAAAATGCATACACAAGCATGTAACCTCACCTGCAGGATAATGCCCTTGTCTCTAGCAGTGCCTTCAAGGAAAGTAACACTCCAGCTGCACAGCAGAGTTTGCCTGCTTGCTGCTATGGACAATCTCATATTCAGGTTACCTTAAAAAGAGTTCAGGCCTTTACTACTGCATACTTTAAAAGAAACCTCAAAAAATTTATCATCCTTCATCTTGTAGCAAGAGATGAGCTGACTGAACTGCTCTCAGAAGGAAATTTCAACACACCATCTCATTTTTTTAAAAGGAAAAACCCTAGAAACCAGCAGAATAATTTCAATTTCTCTGGGCAGTCTCCATTAGCTGTCTTACAAATTGTCCCTTTAAATGTAGCCCCAAGAACAGCACCCTTCTCATGAGTCATTTCCCAGTGGAGGAAAGGCTTCCTTTAGCAACACTTTCAACATGGTCTCCTACAGCATCCTTATGTCCAATGTGAGTCTTTACAGTCCTGATGGCTGCACTATGAGATGGAGGAAAAAAATGGCTGGACTGTTCATTTCAAAGGGCAGTGGTTACCAGGTAGTACCCTACGTAGCGACTGGTGAGAAGAGGAGTTCGTCAAGGGTCTATCCTGGGACATATCGGGAAGACTAGAGACAACAGGTATAAATTGGAAAGCGAGGGGTTCAACCTGGATATACAGAAAAAAATTCACCCTAGGATAATTTAGCATTGTAATAGGTTGTCCAGAGAGGCTGTACAGTCTCCATCCTTGGAGGTTTTCAAGCCCAACTGGATAAAGACCTGAGCAATATGGTCTGGCCCCACAGGGGACCCCACTTTGAGGAGGATGTTGGACTAGGGACCTCCTGACATCCCTCCCAACTTCAGTTATTTTACAGTTCTGCAAAGAACAGTGGTGTCAACCAGAGTGATAAAGTGATAAGCCTTTATTCCCCCTTCAACAAATAAGACCCAAAGTTTTGGTGCTGCACAACCACCTACGAGCTTGGGAGCTGTGACCAACTCACAAGTTGCCCAAACCCCATCAGAGGATCCTGGGAAAACCTGTTTTTCCAGAGACATCCGTAATTCCTGCAATCCTTTCCAAGTGCTTGCAACTACCTAGTAATACCATTTGTGTCCTAACTGATCTGGGTCCCTCTTCGGCCAGGCACTGAGAAAGCAAAACCTATTATGGCTGGCTAAGACCATGCAGTGCTGCATCAAGAGCTACAAAGCACCTCATGGATCTTGGCACCAGCCTTATACACAGGTTGGGGAAGTGAAATGGAAAAAAACAATCCCAGAAGTTATCCAGGCCTCAAGCAAACAAGAAATTAAATTAACCAGAAAAGTTCATAAGGATCACTGCTGGAGGAAGAGGGGAACTGCTAAAATAAGGACTCATACACCTTTGGTTGAACCAACAGTAAAATAAGTAATACTTTTTAGGCTTCTGAGATGTCCCAAACTTGTACAACAGTTAACACAAGCACAAGTGAACAAGAATCTTTCTGCTAATCCGATGTTCACAGTTTACTCAATTTCTACTTTTTATTTCTTTCCTTTAATCTATTAGGATTTTTATGTTATAAACGGTTTATATATTGTCTGTGTGTGATGCTCTGCACAATGATCTAGGGCCACTTTGTATCAACACAACTCCAAGACAGGACAAGTCCCAAATTTGTTTTGCATGGATTTCTGATATTTCTTTCAGCATTTTTTACAGAAACAAACAAAAAAAATACAGTATTTTAAAAAATGCAATCTTTATTTTTATCAAAAACTGTAAATTTTGCTATTGCTTTTTCTGTGTCAGGCTTTTTGGAAGATTTTTTCTTTCGAGAAAACTGAAAAATGTCATCATGTTTCATTCAGAATATTTCAAGTAGTAGATAAATAAACAATAATTGCAAAACTGGCACAGCCAATTGACTTTCAACCTCACATAACTCAGTCACTGTATTTCTTCTACCACATCCTGGTTGAAAGCACCAGAGGAAAAATGTCAAGAGTGAGGACTCTAGTTGTTGCCAGTGCTGCCCTGCCTCCCTTTCTCCAACACCTTAACCCAAAAGAGCAAGTTAAGATGCAGAGTGCTAATTAACCATAAAACAATCATGGGGCAGTTTCTTGCATCACATCTCCAGACCCATTGCTGTAAAGGAAACTATCTGACTCCACGTAGTGTGGCAAAGCAGTAAGGAAAGGAGGGATGCTCCAAGGCAATATTTGGTACCAAACACTGGAAGAATATGAGAGTATCTATCAGCATAATACACCTGGTTAATTTTTAAATCAAAGAAGGAAAAAAGGAAAAAATGGCTAAATTTAAGCTCTTTATATTAATAGCTTAATGAAGAGTGACAAGAGTCTATGTAATACGGTCATTTTATATTAAGAACAAACAGTGCCCTCTGTGGTTTAACAGAAAATGTGGTGTTGGTTTCTTCTGCATTGTATTTTTAAACACAGAAGCTAAGAGCACCCAAAATTGCCCTATTTAGTATAATCACTTAGCTCAATGAAAAGCCTCAGTCATTTTATCATGCTTGCCTCAGGAATGCAGATTACAAGTAGCAAACAGAAAGTAATCCACAAATAGCTTTAGAATCCTGTTTGAAAAATTGGCCTGTGAGCTATGTAGGTCTAAAAGCCAAGTGAGTACATTATGATCCAAAAAAGTGAACGATTTTTTTAAATGATTTATGTAAACTAGGAAAGAAAAACTCACTTTAAAACAAACTCGAGTGTGTGTTGTTGATACGATCACATTTTAGAATACACTAAGTGTTCCAAATGGCCCTCAGATCAATTTTGGGAAGTAAACAAAGCTCAGCTTTCAATGAGATTTAGGTTTTAAAACACAAGAAATTAGGTATAGTTTAATTCAAACATTCATTAAATCCAGACTGCTGTGAGTTATATTCCATGGTCTAAGGTGATGACTAACGCAGATAACAGTCATGCTTATGCAATCTGTTACAGATAATATGTTAAGTAAAATAGTTTGCACAAACTCTAAAATAAAGGATTTTTCCAGTTAACAAAAGGGCCAAAATTAAAACATAATTTAAAACATGCATTTTGTTCTATATTTGAAATCAGAGAGTGTGTCCACATTTTATACATACACATAGGCGCGCGTGCGTGCGCGCGCACACACACACACACACATTATTTTAATAGATGCCAGATGGGAAATGTACTTGACATCCAGTTTACTTTCGGTGATGCAAATGCAGCAGCCTCACCGTCGTGCCCACACGGTACAGAGCAGATTGTAGTGCCTGCTGCGGATCACAGCCCTGGTGGGGGCCAGTAGCACCGTGGCCCCAGAACCTGGGGTGACACACTTTGTCACAGAGGAGCAGTGCCAGCTGGGACACAACCTGGGGGCACCTGTGGACCTCAGGAGGAGGAAACAGCCAAAATCAGTTCCCGTCCCCTGTGAGCAGACACTTCTGCAGGTGGGAGAAGGACGCAGCCCAGGGAACTGCACTCAGAGGCAGATCTCAGCCTCCACTTTCTGAAGGGAGCCTTTGGGAAATTGAAGGCTTGCGGTACATTTCCCATCCTGCTTGCTTCTCCCGCACTCCAGCTGACCTTTGTCTCCCCTGTCTGTGGTTTGGACAACAGGAGTGAGGGACACCTCTGCAGACTGAAGGCAGGGGTGATGGTGAACAGCTGAGCCCCAAAGTGGGGTCCAAACCATGCAGGTGTCTCACGCTGTGTAAGGCACTATGATTTTTGCCACTATTAGCATCTGAAAAAGTCTTCCTTGATGGCAATTTATAGTAACTCTTGTTTACACTCCTACAAGCTCCGAGCTGTGCACCAAGACCACCTTGGACACTCTTTTCTGGCCAAGCTGAAAGATGCTGGCTGGCACCAAAAGACCTTATAGTCCAAGCACAGTGAGAGGATGTGGAGGAGGGGGCCCTTGGGTACGTGGCATCTCACCATGTCGAGCCCCCATCTGCTAGCAGAGTCTTTCCAAAAGTTTAGTATAGAACCATAGAATCATAGAATGGTTTGTGTTGGAAGGGACCTTAAATATCACCCAGTTCCATGGGCAGGGACACCTTCAACTAGACCAGATTGCTCAAAGCCCCATCCAACCTGGCCTTGAACACTTCCAGGGATGGGCCAGCCACAACTTCTCTGGGCAGCCTGTTCCACTGTCTCACCAGCCTCACAATAAAGAATTTCTTCCTAATGCCTTACCTAAATCTGCCCTCTTTCAGTTTAAAACCATTACCCCTCGTCCTATCAATACAGTCCTTGTTAAAGAGTCCCTCCCTGTCTTTTCTGTAGGCACCCTTTAAGTACTGGAAGGCTACTATAAGGTCTCCCCGGAGCCTTCTCTTCTCCAGGTTAAACAACCCCTACTCTCTATCTCTATCTTCATAGAGGAGGTGCTCCAGCCCCCTGATCATCTTCATGGCCCTCCTCTGGACCTGCTCGAGCAGGTCCCTGTCTTTCTTAAGTTGGGGCCCCCAGAAGTGAACACAGTACTCCAGGTGGGGTGCCATCAGAGCAGACTAGGGAGGGAGAATCACCTCCCTCGACCTGCTGGCCACACTGCTTTTGATGCAGCCCAGAATGTGACTGGCCTTCTGGGCTGTGAGCGCACATCGCTGGCTCATATTCAGGTTTTCATCCACTAATACCCCCAAGTCCTTCTCCACAGGGTTGCTCTCAACCCACTCATCGCCCAGCTTGTATTTGTGCTTGGGATTGCCCTGACCCATGTGCAAGACCTTTGTTATGGGTTTGTGTGGCAGGGTTTTTTGGTAGCAGGGGAGCGGCTTCAGGGGCATCTCCTGTGAGAAGCTGCTAGAAGCTCCCCCGGCTCCAAGTCGGACCCGCATCTGGCCCAGGCTGAGCCCATCAGCGAAGGTGGTAGCGCCTCTGGGAGAACAGATTTAAGAAGGGGAACCGGCAGCGAGTAGGGGATTGGAATGTGAGAGGAACCCCTCTGCAGACACCGAGGTCAGTGAGGAAGGAGGGGAGGAGGTGCGCCACAGGAGGGGATGCCCCTGCAGCCTGTGGTGAGACGGCAGGCTGTCCCCCCCAGCCTATGGAGGGGAGCGGGGGAGCAGAGGCCCCCGAAGATGGCCGGGACTCCATGGGAAAGCCCGTGCTGGAGCAGCCTGTGCCTGAAGATCGGCCCACGGAAAGGACCCACGCCAGGGAAGTTCGGGAAGAACTGCAGCCCGCAGAAAGGACTCACGTTGGAGAAGTTTGTGAAGGACTGTCTCCCGTAGGAGGGACCCCACGGTGGAGCAGGGGACGGCTGAGTCCTCCTCCTCCCCCTGAGGAGGAAGGAGCGGCAGAGACAAAGTGTGGCGAGCTGACCCCAACCCCCATTCCCCATCCCCCTGCACCGCCGGGGGGAGGAGGGAGAGAGAACTGGGAGTGGGGTTGAGGCGGGAAGGAGGGAGGGGTGGGGGGAAGGTGTTCTAAGGTTTGGGTTTACTTCCTATCCTTGTTTTGTTTTGATTTGTAGTAAATTAAATTGATTTTGTTTCTTCCCCAAGTTGAGCCTGTCTTTTGCCCATGACCATAAGTGGTGAGTGATCCCTCCCTGTCCTTATCTTGACCCACGAGCCTGCCTTTATATTTTCTCCTCATCCCACCATGAGTGAGCAGCTGCATGGCGCTTCGTTACCGGCTGGGCTTAAACCACAACAACCTTGCACTTGGCCTTTTTGAACTTCATGAGGTTCACACAGGCCCATCTCTCAAGCCTGTCAAGGTCCCTCTGGATGGCATCCCTTCCTTCCAGCGTGTTGACCGCACCACACAGCTTCGTGTCATCAGCAAACTTGCTGAGGGTGCACTCAATCCCACTGTCCATGTCGCCGACAAAGATGTTAAACTGCACTGGTCCCAACACTGACCCCTGAGAAACATCACTTGTCACTGGTCTCCATTTGGACATTGAGCCATTGACCGCAACTCTTTGAGTGAGATCATCCAGCCAATTCCTTATCCATCTATCCATTAAATCCATGTCTCTCCAATTTAGAGACAAGGATGCCACGCGGGACAGCGTCAAACACTTTGCACAAGTCCAGGTAGATTATGTCAGTTGCTCTCCCCTTATTCACCAACACTGTAACCCCATTGTAGAAGGCCACCAAATTTGTCAGGCACAATTTGCCCTTAGTGAAGCCATGTTGGCTGTCACCAATCACCTCCTTATTTTCCATGTGTCTGAGCATAGTTTGCAGGAGGATCTGCTCCATGATCTTGCCAGGCACAGAGGTGAGACTGACTGGCCTGTAGGTCTCCAGGTCTTCCCTTTTTCCCTTTTTAAAAATGGGGGTTATGTTTCCCCTTTTCCAGTCAGTGGGAACTTCTCCGGACTGCCATGACTTCTCAAATATGGTTAGTGGCTTAGCCACTTCACCCGCCAGTTCCCTCAGGACCTTCGGATGGACCTCATCAGGTCCCATGGACTTGTGCACCTTCAGGTTCCTTAGATGGTCTCAAACCTGATCTTCTCCTACAGTGAAGATCACTGTACATATGCAATGTCTAACCTACCTTTGGGGGAGATACAGGAAAAACCATAACTCTCCATAGCCCAGTGTCAGTGGTTAGTTATCTGAAGCATCAGTGTGTTGTCCTCACAGGCCCCAGGATGAGACCTGCTGAAGCAGCTAGAGAAATAGCAAAGCAGGTTTACAATACAATAAAGCTATTACCATACTTCATTCACGGTTGTTTGTAAAAGGCTCTGAAGATGTAAAGAGTAATATAAGCACTGAGTGATATTATTAGTGTTTCAAAAGCTATTTAGGTTTGATACATTTACAGCATGCAAAAAGCCATCTCCCAATACTCTGTCCTGTAGGTGGAAAGCCATCAGAGGGCAGAGAGTGAAAAATGAACTCACAAGTATATATCAAAACACTTAATTTAGAATACTCGTATTTGTAAAGTATTATAGTGTAAAGTATTAATAGAGTTAGCTGGATGTCTGAGATGGATATGGGAAGACAAAGAAATTAAATATTTATTTTACTACCCTGGGTATCACTTTTGTTATGATATCTGGGTGTAGAGTGCTTTTCTGGCTGGGCCCTTCTATAAACTCAGTGTTGCAGGGCACAGCACAGACCTGTGTAAATAATCTCCAAAGGCAGTTTCACTTTGCTGATTATTGTTGATATAGGTGCACGTATATGGAACCTCCTGCTGTATTGTCCAAGCACCTTTTTATCCCCTGGCATGAAACTTCGGCACCTCAATGTTGTGGCACCTGGGAGCATTTCCCAGTTCCTAAGAAGTAGTTGATTTGCCTGAAAAGCCCAGGGAAAACATTTCTAAGTTACTATTCTGGGCTTGTAGCTTTGTAACAAGGAGCTGGTTCTGCAGTCAGGTCTTTTCAGCGTTCCTTTCCCTTTCGCCAATAGGCAACTGATTTCAGTGGCAAGTTAATTCTGTAAATTAACATTTACAGAAAAGGGGCATTTTAATCATAAAAGAAAGTATTAGAAAAAGAGGTCAGGCAAGTGGACACTCCATCAAAACAAAAAAATCAAGAAGTATATAAAATACAATACATATATAAAAAACCCACTTTGAGCTGTTGTAACAGGGTCTCACGGGAGCAGTGGGCAAATCGCTTCCTGTCTCCACTTTCATCCACGGCTGCATTTCTTGGCAAGATCTCATCTCCTGGGGTGCCAGAATGACTCCCAGGATACACTGTCATATCCTTACTGTGAATAAGATCCACTGATAATATCTGTGAAAGATATATGGGAGGAAAACAACTCTTAATAGGAGAAAACCAAAAGATACTTAAATTATTGTTCCATGTTTGTGCGGTGACCAAAGTAAAAAACAGAAAAATCACAAAACAGCTAAGATACAGTAATACATAATCAACCTATTTAGAATGGCTTGGATAATAATTTGGGTACTATATAACAGAAGGAAGAAAGGAGACATAAGTAACAAATCTATTATTTATGGGATTAGATTATCATCTTGTTGAAGCCTCAGGCATCTTAGTGAAAAGCCATCCTGTAGGCTAACTGGCAGTAAAAGGCACCTTAATTCTTAAAGACAGCCTGAGGCTTCTATTTTTCTCATTAATATCTAAATATATGTCCCTACCAGCTTATTTCCAATTTTCTCATGAGCCGCTGCTGTGGTTTAACCCCAGCCAGCAGCTCAGCCCCACACAGCCGCTCGCTCAATTCCTCCTGCAGCAGCATGGTGTAGAGAATCAGAAAGGTAAAAATGAGAAAACTCATGGGCTGAGATAAAGACAGTTTAACAGGTAAAGCAAAAGCCATGCATGCAAGCAAAGCAAAACAAGGAATTCATTCACCACTTCCCATCAGCAGGCAGGTGTTCAGCCATCTCCAGGAAAGCAGGGCTCCATCATGTCTAACAGTTACTTGGGAAGACAAACACTATCACTCCAAACGTTCCCCCCTCCTTCTTCTTCCCCCAGCTTTATATGCTGGGCATGACGCCATATGGTCTGGAATGTCCCTGTGGTCAGTTGGGGTCAGCTGTCCCAGCTGTGTCCCCTCCCAACTCCTTGTGCCCCCCCCAGCCTCCTCACTGGTGGGGTGGGGTGAGAAGCAGAAAAGGCCTTGGCTCTGTGTAAGCACTGCTCAGCAGTAACGAAAACATCCCTGTGTTATCAACACTGTTTTCAGCACAAATCCAAACCATAGCCCCATACTAGTTACTGTGAAGAAAACTAACTCTATCCCAGCCAAAACCAGCACAGCCACATGTTCAAAGTGTTGCAGGTAGCATGGTTGGTTTCCCATGGACACCAAGACCTGCATCAGGGTAAACTGAAGCGCTCTTTGAAAGGCATTTAAAGAACAATGCAATCATCAGGCACAGTCAGCATCGGTTCACAAAGGGAAAGTCCCGTTTAACTAATTCGATATCTGTCTATGATAAGGTCACCCACCTCATGGATTAAGGGAAGGTGGTGGATGTAGTTGTTCTGGATTTTAGTAAGGCTTTTGATACTGTCCCTCATAGCATCCTTTTGGACAAGTTGTCCAGCTGTGGGATGAGCAGGTTCACTGTGCGCTGGGTGAAGAACTGGCTGATGGGCAGAGCTCAAAGGGTTGCAGTGAATGGGGCTACATCTGGCTGGTGACCTGTCACCAGTAGTGTTCCTCAGGGCTCAATTGCAGGGCCAGTTCAATATATTTATCCACGATCTGGATGTAGGAGTTGAATGCACCATTAGCAGGTTTGCTGATGATACCAAACTGGGAGGTGCTGCTGACTCTCTTGAGGGACAAGAGGCCTTGCAGAAGGATCTAGATAGATTGGAGCATTGGACAATGATTAATGGATTGAAATTTAACAAGTCGAAATGCCAGATTCTGCACCCAGGACAGAGTAACGCCAAGCACAAGTATAAACTGGGAGAGGAGTGGCGGGAGATCAGCCCTGCAGAGAGGGATCTGGGGGTGCTGGTCGATGGCAGGCTCAGTTTGAGTCAGCAGTGTGCCGTGGCAGCCAAGAGGGCAAACCGCATCCTGGGGTGCATCAAACGCAGCATAACCAGCCGGTCAAAAGAGGCAATTATCCCACTGGACACAGCGTTGGTGCGGCCTCACGTCGCGTAGTGTATGCACTTCTGGGCCCCACAATTTAAGAAGGATGTGAAGGTCCTTGAATGTGTCCAGAGGAGGAAAACAAAGCTGTGAAAGGGCTGGAAGGAATGTCCTATGAGGTGCAGCTAAGGACTTTGGGTTTGTCTAGTTTGGAGAAAAGGAGGCTGAGGGGTGACATCATTGCTCTCCACAGCTTCCTGAAGAGGGGAAGCAGAGGGAGGTGCTGATCTCTTCTCCCTGGTACCCACTGATAGGACATGTGGGAATGGTTCAAAGCTGTGCCAGGGGAGGTTCAGACTTGACATTAGGATGCATTTCTTTACCAGGAGGGTGGTCAAACACTGGAACAGGCTTCCTAGAGAGGTGGTTGATGCCCCAACCCTGTCAGTGTTTAAGAGGCATTTGGACAGTGCCCTTAATAACATGCCTGAACTTTTGGTCAGCCGTGAAGTGGTCAGGCAGTTGAACTAGATGATTGTTGTAGGTCCCTTCCAATTGGAACTAAACTATTCTATTCTATTCTATTTCCATTTCTATTAACCAGTTCTCTTCATATACAAGCATATGCCCATCTGCAGATGAGGAGATCCCCTTCATGTCACCAAAAAGAAAAAAAAAAGTAAAAAAATCAAATCACAGCACATAGAAAGGCCTATTAATTCACCTGCTATATCTTGCTGACAGCACAGTATGCTCCTACAACAGAGCTTCTTTAGCACTACCTGGTTGGCTGTCAAAGCAGTCTCAAGCAACAGTCTTCAACCAAGTGACTTCAACTGTTTCCCTAAAGATGCAACTCTGTAGCATAACTTATTTCATAGGTATCTGCATGATGCTTAGCTGAAAATCACTCTATTAACCTCTTGCTGTATGCTAGTGTAGATTACAAACTGCCATCCACCAGAAGTCCACTGAAGTGACATGAGGATTGCAAAAGACTTAAGTTTGGATGTCTCCTGCAGCAAAGGCAAAGGGATAAAGCAGCTCTTCAGAGCAGCATGCAGCTGCCCTAATCACAGGACCATCCTTTCTCTTCCTACAGTCAGCTGTAGCGTTTACTCCAGTTTACTAACTTCTGCAGACAGAGAAGCGGGTGCCTTACAGACAAGAGGCCCCTCCCTTGCAAAACCCCGATCCACCTCTTGGGCATGACTATACTGTGCCCTGCTCCATGGGAAATGACAAATGAATATAGGTCACCTCATTTCACATAGACTCAAGGAAGACAAATTATTCCCAGATTTCCAGCAATTGATTTTTCAGCTTTTGATGCAGTTCTTTCAATAAAAATTACGTGAGTGATTAGGATGGGGGAAAGGTTGACTGATTGTTTGCTAGCTTGGATTTTTGAGGGAGAAAAAGATAAGTAACATGGTATCAGTAGCCCTGATAGCTACTGTTTGTGGGAATGAAGGCTTCAGAGTCAGCGCTCTGCCTCATGACATGAGGGAAGAAGACACCAGAGCAAGAATGAGATGTACCTGTTCCACCGGGACATCCACTGGACTAGCACACTTTGCAGATTTTCTCTGGACAAGGGAGGACCAGCAAAATGTGGGAAGCATGGGCCCATTCAAAGCTTCACAGCATACTCTGGTGGTCACTGACACTCAGCATAACCTCAGTTGACCCAAAACCTTTCATACAGTCTCCAGTTCAGAACAGATATATTCTCTTTGCCTCTGCAGATTCCTTAGCTTTTCATCCCTTTCCCCAGATTCTTCCCTATCAGTCCCAGCTTCCCAGACAGCATTATATTTATCCAGTAGATTAACATATTTATTACACCAGTGCAGTTTATGTTCTTCTGCTTTGATCTTCTCTATAAAAATAATACATAAAATTTCCCTACAATAATTATTTGAATGAGACCACATCTTCTTTTAAAAATTCTGATCTTAAAGTGTTCATTGAAGGAAATGTGCCATGTACATGTAATATAGCTCAAATAGTTAACATCACTCCCTGAAAATATTTGAGCCCTATTTCTACTCCAAAACTGTCAAGCTGCAGCTCACAGTCCTTAGTTTGCATCACATTTGTTTCGTCCCATACCGTACCAGAGCTCTACCTCTTAGCATTGGTTAACTGGAGCCTTCATGCAACATAACCACCAATTCCAAGTAGCAAGAGTACCTTAAGGCTTTACCTTAAATTCCAACTTCTCTTTTTATTAAAATAATCGGATTTAATCCCACGAGTCTTTCACCCCAGGATCTAATCTTTCATGCCTTCTGATCTCCCTGTACCTATCTATGATACCCTCTTTGTACACTGAAGGATTTGATCAGCTTAATTTAGGAGATTACCTTGCCTGACAGCATCCTTTGAAGAGTTACTTCTGACAAGTCAGAGCTACCTATCTCATAAGCAATGCTCATTTTCCGTTTTCCCAGAAGTGTGACATCATTACCTTTACCAGTGTGCTTGATTCAGAAGACCCGTCTTTTTTAGTAGCCACCTGTCTTTGTTACTTACCCCTCCCCAGTCTCCACATCAGTTGCAAACATTCTTCTCTGCAATGATTTCCTTTCAGATCTTCAGTTAGAAAAAATGAAGAAGACACAACCCAGAACTACAAGATGCAACTAAAAATAGACATATTCAGCAGTCGTGATCCATTTATTATGGCATAATATGGCATATTATGGCATCTAATCCAGCTAGTACACTACAGGGAGTAAATTATTCTTGATTAAAATGTTACACAATAATAAATCAAACTTTTTACAAGACTTGCTTTTCAACCAGCTTGTAAGTATATAAAAAAACCCCAAACAAACCTGAAAAATTATGGGTTTGGGATTAATTATATTAACTTCCTCTATTCCTTATTAATTGAGACTTTCATCAACAATTCTGGTTTGGGTTTTTTTTTACATGATCAGTGTAAAAGTCAAAGGCTTAAAACTACCTGGGCTGCAACTTTACCCCTTTTAATGTGATATAACTTTAATTTTTGCTCTGTCCTCTAAAACTTTGCACTGTTCCAAGACTTACTGAAAAGTACCATTAATCATCCAAAGACCTCTCCAGCAAGCTCTTATAAAACTCTCAGATGCAAATTATCTAGGTGTCCTGATTTTAAAATGTCTAGCTTTAGTAGCTGCCATTTAACATCCTCTGAGAAACTGTTGGACTGGAAAGTGTTTCAGTATCAGGATCAGCATGTAATGTAACTAATTCACGTGGCTTTTCCCCAAATACATAACAGAAGTATTTGCTTAACACTTCTGTTATTGCTCCATTATAATTGACACTTCTTCCATTTCTCCTCTCAATGGCCAATATTCTTTTTGTTCCTAAGCTTCCAAACCTCTTTCCCACTGTCTTTGGCTCTTGTGGACATCAATTTGTTCCTGTGATTTTTTATTTCTATTACCAGGCTTTTGGACTTCTTATTTCTTATTTAAAATTAAGCCTGTTAGTAAACTACAGAATACGTGTTTTAGAGTTTAGTCTATCCCCACATCGCAATCTGGTTATAACCTACTTATGGTCTAATTATGGCATGTAGTTCTGTGATTATCCACTAAGATTAAATCTCATATACTATTCAACTCTGCTAAATTGTTTAAAATTCAGTATGACTTGAAAAGTCTACAGTATTTTCATCTTGACAGAGTGGGAGACCCAGCATGTCATTCAGACTGAAACTTCCAGCACCTTATGGGTTTCTTCCATTCCAGCACACAGTACAGGGAGGCATTAGAAAAACCCACTACTGTGATTTTGTGATTTCTGTTGAAAACTAATTAGAAGCATGTCCTGTTTCCTCATAGAAAAGCATTTGGTGTCATTTTCATGACCTCATGTGAACCACACCAGGAACACAGAACTGCAAGAGACATATCCAGACTCTTTCCTATGCTCAGCCACATCACATACCTTGCAGGCTCAGATTTTAGTTTTTGTTGCTCTAAGACATTTCCTTACAACACTCAAATGGTTTGAGTGGATTTTTTCTCTGTTATCTCCAGGCTCCAGCAGCCCGTTCTAAGAGATGAGCATCAGAGCTGGAATGCTGTATCCCCATCAAAGCCACTCTTCCACATAGGCATGTACAATGACAAGCAATACCACAAACTCTTTTCTCAAAGTTTCATCAGACACTAAGGATAAAACCACCGCCATCCATCCCTTCTCCTCTGTGCAGAAACACTGAGTCCAGCCCCAGGCAGCTGTGTCAGCCAGGAGCTCCCATCTGCTGGGACAATTTTCTATCCGATGTCAGTACCTGGATGAAGGACATTTCATGCTGTACAGCCACAGGCATGCATGCTCCAGGGAAACCCGCCAGCTGCTGGGACCAAAGCAGCCATTTGTGCCGTCATGCTCTGCTTTCCCCCTTGTCTTCTCCTGGCATCACGTTCTCCGACCACAACTCCCCCGAAACCAGAGTCCAAACTGTGCGGGGGGGGAGCAAGGGAGGAGAAGAGGAGAAGAGAGAGGATGTCCAGTGACTCAGAGAGAGATAACAGGCTGGTTTATGTAGCCTGCCATTCCCTTTCCCCTCTTGACTCTTCCTAAATAGGTTACGTTCAGGGACTTTTGCATTCCAGGCATGTGAGTCCTACAGGCAGCATCCAGTGATGGCAACACAGCCAGATTTATTACCAGGTTCAGAGCACTGGTGTATAGACAATTAAATACTCTTTTTCTTCACATCCCTTTGTGCCCCAGTTAATTTTAGCTCGATATCTCGATTGGATGGAAAACGAGCGCTCATTTGTTCCCACTTCTACATTGGTTATCAGGCAAATCTAGTCATCCTGTTCCTTACAAGGCTGGGAGGAGGCTCCTTCTCCTCGGGGCTGAAGCCAGCATCCACTCCCAGTGCCAGCCCCATCTCCAGCCAGCATCTCTCTTTGCCCCCAGCTCCCCAGCTGTGCCCAGACCTCTGCCCGTGCTCCATCCTGCCACGTGCCCTGCTCATGTACTGGCTGAGGATGGCAGTCCACAGGAAAAAAGGCTCGTTAAAATCACCCTATAATCTTTCTGTGCATGCATATAAAATAAAAGGGTTGTTGGGACCTTATGAAAAGAAGTCCACTTTATTTCTAACCTGCCTGTTCCCCCACCTCACACAGAAAGGACTGAGAGATGTTTGATGTGGCCCCAAAACCCCAAGCTGGTATGGCTCTGGCTTGGCTGTTTTGCTTGTGGGTCCAGCCATCGTTTGAATGACTCCTAAATTTTTTAAAACATAGCAAATGATGGGAAAACAGACATTTTCAGCTTGTCATGGGCAATTTAAGGGGACAAATTAAAGGCCATGTTCTATCTAGGTGACCCTTTTCCCATTGAATTTCTAAGGCTTGCTGACATGCTTCTCAAAACTGCACTGAGAAAAGAATAATAACCAACAGTGTCAGGAAATGTTAATAGTCAGGGTCCCATCCAGCTCTGCATGTTGCATATTTATACTGACACACAGCACACTGTTATTCTTCATCTGTACTTCTAGGCACAAACAAGAGGGGTTAATAAGAAATGCTCCTTCACTTAATCACAGTGCCTTAAGGGTTCCTGTCAGGAAACACAGCTACCAATACCATGAAGTCATTTTCAAGGGATAAATAAATAAATAAATAAATGCATAGCCTAGGGATGATTTTCACTTTGGCTCCAATTTTAATCAGGATAATAACACCCAAGAGCAGCATGGCAGTGCTTTTCCTTTCATTTTGTGCCACGTTCAAGTGATGTTGTTTCACAGCTTTAATAGTCCTGTCAGCATTCATCAGCAAATCAAGACAGCCTCCAGAATACTGCCATAAAAACACAGTGGATTTTTAATTAGAACAGGGCAGCCCTTAGCACACCAAATACATGTTAAATCGATATTTCTCACTACAAGCTCAGGATTACCCAGTTTCAGCTGCTTCCAAATGAAGCAAATCAAGCTTAATGTGGGCTCAGCTGAACAAATGTATTTTCTTAGGTTTACGGCAGCTTTTAACTTTTAATGCCATGTCTTTTTTTTTTCCTTTTTTTAAGATGATGTTATGGTAGGAAAATGTTACTCTTGCCTATGTGAGATTTACAGATGACCTTTTTACTGGACAAAAGTTCTGTGGGACATGGGACAGAATATAAATCCCAGACTCTGCTCCATCAAAAGCTGATAAATAAGTGAGGAAGATTAAGAGTGTAGTTTAATGAGCCAGTATGTTTTCCATTACAGATGTAATTATTTGCCAAAAATTGTCCTTTCCACATTCATTTTGTTTTGAAAAACAATGACTCCTTCATAAAACCGTCTAGTAGGTTTTCTGAATGCACTATTTTTTAGGAGATCAGTGGTTTGTGGTCTTGTTGATGTGGATCAGAAGAAGTCAAAGTCATTTGTTGCTTTTCCTGAAAACTTAAGTGCCACAAGCTGCTGGATCATTTCTTATTAGTATCTGGGAATTATTAAAGTGTACTCAGGATTCCCATCCAGTCCCGTTTTATGGTAACAAAAACCACAGGAAAAATGTGACTTGTTTTTTCTGTGCTAATTTCCCATAAATTATGTGGAGCATATTCCCCTGTCATTTTTCTACTTAGCAAGTTTGTACTCAGGTGCGACCTCAGGAAAAAAGAAACACTTTCAAAGATTAGCTCAAATTGGTGGAAGATGGGAAGTTATTTTGGTGATAGTAGCCACCTCCTCCTGATCTAAATGGCTACTGCAGCAGCCAGTTGGACTCCCTGAAATCGGACAACATGCACTTCACTTGTTCCTTGCCCTAAAGAGCAAGAGGAAGGACTGGTGGGGACTGCAGGCCATCCTCAGGGGAAAGTGACTTCAGGCACTTCTAACGCAGCAGTCTCGCCTCCCGTTCACAGGGGATCACCAGAAGCAGCATAAGGAAATTAGGAATCAGGCACATGACTCCCCTCCCCGTCTTAACAGATACTCACTAGAGAAGTTTTGCTGGTGGACACAGCCATATTTCCCATAATAATTCATGAGTGATATGTGTCAACGCACTTACGGAGATGCTTGTTGTTGGAATATATGCTTTAGCCTAGCAAGAGGCAGAAGCACAACAGCAGGAAGGAAAACCCATAGTTAGACACCTAGCTTGGCTGAGAATTGTATTCTGGTGTCCATCTAGGTGCCGCAACTTTTCCATCCATTTTGAGCTTGACCTGAGGGTCTACAGATCTCAAAAATATTATAAGGGAATTGAGACCCTTGGAAAGGGATTGACATTAGCCAATGCGCTGAGCAGGGATACCACTACACTGCCCAGTGGAAAACTGGTAGCAATGAAGAGGCTATGCTGCTCTTGATGCCTTGCTCCTGTGGTGGGCTGCAAGCGTGAGAGCTGCAGACATCAGGGGATGCACCATTACTTGCCTTACAGCAACCTCTTCACATCTCTGCACCCTGCCTTGCACCCTACCCCTGGAGGACAGCAGAGAGCTGTACCAAGGTCAGCCCAGCAAACCTCATGTGCTGCTGCACCAGAGCTTTATCCCCCTTCGTGTGAAGCTCCTCTCACAAGGAAAACCTGTTATTAAGAGCTCTCTGGTGCCAATCCTCCTAGAAGCAAATTGCTCTGTACATGTTTTGCCTTTGTCTCTCAGGAAACCTGCAAGACTTGCCAGCTGTTCAACCAGCTTACCCCATATGCAGAATGATGCACTCCGGCATGATGACAGGACAAAAATCTCCCTCCAAACTTATCTCACATGTCTTGTTGTTGGGTTTGGGTTTAGTTCTAAACACCTTTTTTTTTTTTTTTAAATAAGGTCAACCCAAAAGACCCAGAAAGAGAAATACCTTTAAGTCAATCATCAAAGCCAAATTAAACAAGCACAAACCTTCACTTAAATTTTAAATGGCAATGAAGCTTTGAAAAAGGGTCCTGTACCTGAAATGTCATGTGTAAATTATTACTTCACTTTCAAAATTTATCTTGGCTGAATTTCTGGAGTAAATCCATCAAATGCAATCTTCTGTGGGAAGCTTACTTCCGAGAAACAATTTCCTACATTGAGAAGCAGAGAACAAGTAGAATGACAAATGTATCCCTTTGCATATGACTGTTTTAGAGAAATACGCAGACATCATGATAATGCAAAACTCAGAAGGACTGAGACAATGTCTGCATTTTACCATTTAGCATCTGTTTCAGCTCCATGCTAAGGCTCAGACCTGAAAGGTGCTGAGTATCCCCAATTCAGCAAACACTGAAGGGCACAATTTACTTCAAGCCTACAAAGGGGCCTTCAAAATAAATGGGAAATCAAACAGACCAAAAGGAGTGGAGCAAAGAAAGCACACTCCATCATAATACAAGGGAACAAATTAATCACACATAAAGTGACCTCAGCTGTGCTGGGCTCCCTGTTAGAGAAGGTGAAAGTCCATCTCCATCCACATGAGTTTCCCCAGCCCCATTTAGCAAGTTGTTTCTTCACAAGTCCTTGCTTTTAGCTGTGCATGACTTCCCTCGGGGTGAGACGTCAGCCTTCTGGGAAGCATTGTGTCATTGAGCTGGGGTTTGATGGAAAACATGACAGCAGACAATGACAAAGTCATCCTCTTTCCAACAGCAGGTAACTTCAGCGGTTTCGAGGTGGCACTTGAGATGTTGGCTTTGACCTCTGGAACCTGTCTGACTCTATGCTCACAGAGGTGGAAATAATGCAAACTAGAGCTCCTGCAGAGAGACCTACTGGACTCGTATCCTGCTCAAAGCACCTTATATACATTATGAATGGGGGAAAAGAGCATTTCAGGTACAAAAAAAAACCATGGTGAAAATAAGGGGCTTGGTTCTGCTTGTGCTGGTGCCCCCCTTTAACACTTGATATCAGTAGTCGCATGTTCAGTGAAATCCTGAATTTGGTACATGAGGGAGACAGCAGCACTCAGCAACTAGAAATAATTTACATAAATAAGTGTGCAGGCAACACATGGCAAAGCACTCACAAAAGGCTGGTAGAGACGTATGACAAGCAGCCTCTTCCCTTCTATTTGGCACTTGGCAGACTAAGCCCCACCTAGTATGTGGCAGTCAGGTTCAATTACCTCAGCTAGCTGAAGGAACTTATGCCTCAATTTTCTTTCCCCTGGAAAACCCTCATGCCTCTTGCTGGGAGGATCAGCTGAGAGGCAAGAGATGTCACTTAAAGCTCCCAGCTCCCCCATGCCCCCATGCTCAAATCATGGTAATTTTAAGTTAAAATGGTCAGCACCTTCTTTTCTAACAGATTCGTAAAGATTTCCCAGTGGGAATGCCTCAGACCCTCTCACAAAGAGAAATAGTTAAGGAGAAACATGTGAGAAACAGTACTGGAAATCCATTAGTGAAAGAAGGGATTTGTTTTCAAAGTTCAAAACATTCAACTAAAGAAGTACTAGCTAGCAGAGAGGAGCTTACATAAACATTTCACAAGTGGGTAGCAGGGAGCAAAGAACCAGAAAGGAGTAAATAAATTACTCCTCTCTGCCCAATAAATCATGTGAATTGTAAGCTTTCTGGGGCAGATACTTTTAATACTTTGTTTTCTCTACAAGTTGGTACAGCATGCAGCAACACAGATGCCCAAATTCTTTAATGGGGTCTCTAGACACTGCAGGAATATAAACAGAAGATTGCATGGAAATAAGTCAAGAATAAGGTAGATGCAGCCCTGGACAGGGCCATGTAGCTATGACTGCATCACTTAACAGCATGCATCATTGAGCACTCGTGCCTTCCTGCACCAAGGATGCTGCATCAGTCCTCAAAGCTGCAGACACTCGAAGGCTGCACCGAGCCCCAGCTGCCTGTGCACCATAGCAATTTATAATCTCATGCTGCATTTTCTTCCCATGTGCCTCTGCTTAGGGAATAAATCAGGAAACAGTACCCAAAGAAAAAAGGCCCAAGCAAAAATCACATGGTGATTTCTAGACAGGGTTTTACTGAGCATATGCAGCATTTGTGTTACATTTGTAATTGGGTAGACACATCTCAATGCAGCTTCAAAGAAGTGGCGAAGAGCGGCTTAAGGCAGGGAGGAGGAAATGTTCCCAATGGAAACCCTAGATTGATTATTTTGTACGCATGCCCCCAAAAAATTACACTGGGTAATCCATGTGTGCTTAACCTTTGGGCTCTCAACTAATTAATTAAAGTTGCTCATAGTACACGCAGTGTTAGTGAGGTAATATTTCATCATGTTTCAAGTAGGAAAGGTTTTGGCACAGTGCAGTCTTTTCTTAGTCCGGATTGGAATAACAGGAGTTATATAAATGCAAATTACACAATTTGACCGCTGTGTAATATCAGCATATTATGACTTAAAGAGCTAAATCCCAAGACCCCTCACTGACTGGTGAAGTCAGGCTCCCATTGAATTTTGCCGGTGTAGGGGCTGGCAGAAGACAACCCTGGGGCAGAGCCCCCACTGCCATACCTTCTCGCCCTCCCCACCAGCAGCCCACCTCATCACCCTGCTCTGGTGACTCGTGGGCTTTCTGTGTGTGCTTCTCCTTCTTTACCCACTGCCAGCTGTTCAACAGTTTTTTCCTTCTCACACTCATCACGCCTTCTTTCTTCACTGTCTGGCTTTAACTTAACTGGCCTTTCTTCTGCCTTCTTCCATCTCGCTATCTTTCTTTCTAACCTTCCTTTATTTACTTCTTCTACATGCTTCTTCCCACTCTTGTCAGAATAGCTTCATGCTATTTTAATTGTTTATTGTAATTCTGCAGCTTTTTGAGCATTTATGGTCTCTTCTCCCGTTGTCATTGTCCTTCCAGCCCATTGCATTTCTCCTTTTCCCCTATTTCTCTTTACTGGCTCTTTCTTTGCCTTCTTGCCCACCCTGCACTGCCTGGCCACCTCCCTCTCGCTCTGCTTTGCCTTAGTGCCCAAGCAGTGCCATGGATGCTGGTGTGGGGCTGTCTGGCAGGCTCCAGCATGTGCCCCGCACATGGAGAGCTTGTTGGATGGAGAAGGAGGGAGTCATGGGACAAAGACGTCCAAAACTGCATCCAATTTCATGGTCAGGTGGCCAGGCAATGCAAGAGGTTGAGGTCCCCCATAACAACAGTGACTGCACCACCCACTGATGCTTCTGCTCTGGGAAAAAAAAACAAAATCAAGTTGTTCCTAGTTACCTCATGCACTTCCCAAACATTCTTCACTAGGCTGGAACAGAAAACATTACTGATGTTGAAAGGACAAATCAAGACGATTGTATGCCTACAAAGAAAAGTGCATCTGTTCACAAGACCCCCATCTCGGTAAGGATTCAACCATCAATTCATCATCACTTTCTGGCCAATACCTTGCTCAAAGTAGGAATCAGCTTCGTTTGGCCTGGACTATCCAAAAATTGGTCATCTGCAGGTGAAACATCACCACGACCTTGTTCTCCTCACTTCAGCTTTTCCTGCTTTTCCGGTGTGCCTCTTGTCCCAGTGACTGACATACCCTGAAAGCACTGCAGCAAACACCTAACCTGGCTCCTTTGCAACTCCTACAGCCAAGCCAGGCCATCAGAGTTGTTTCTGTTGTTATTGGCTCCAACCACATCTCAGAAGAATCTGCTTCTTAGACCTGGCAAAAACAAGGACTTCCCAAGTTTTTGTCCAAGAAACAAGGCATCTATAGCATTAGCTTATTTGCAGTCTTGTTTGCTGTCCTCCTTCTGCTGTGTCCAGAGCCTAACCTAAGCATACAAGACTGGAATTTGTCTTTCCCCCAGGACACACCTAATATAATCCTTTTGTCACTAACCCTTCAAAAATTGGGTTTTTTTAATTCATAAACTTAAACAAATGTTAATGAAAACTATTGAAACATTTATAGTTGGTAACAACATGCAAATGAAGTATGACATAGTATTTTCCATCAGATATCAACAGATTCTCTCTAAACCTGTATCATTCAGAACCCTCTATTCTAGGATTTACACATATATAAACCCACTGGAAGAAACCCAAGTGCTTGCCAGCTTTGGCAGAAACAGGCTTGAAGTGACACATGTAATTTTCACCTGCATTACAATAATGGTCTAAAAAACAGCAGGGGTCAGAACCTTGATGCAGGAGGCATTGCACAGACACAGAATTAAACAGCAGTCCTTCCTCCAAGGAGCTCACAGCCAAGGCACCAGGTAAGAGACAGAAGAGAGTAGGAAAAGCCCAGGAAAATACAGGTGCTCAGCCTTGCAGAGATAGTCTGGACCTACATATATATATATGGATATCTATACTGCTCTCCTAGTGCTCCTCTGAGGGCCAGCCCAGTGCTGGCTCCTGTCTGTATCCAAACTTCTGGTCCTTAGTGTGTGCCTGCTCTGGATGCACACCATCAAGCACACCAATAACATAGTTTTAACACGAAACAGTTTCCACCCCTTTTCTCTGTTGCACCCCTGTAAGGACCTCTCCCAGCTCCATCCTCTTCATTGAGGCATGTCCCAGGCCAGTGGTGCAGAGAGGGAGCAGGCAGGATCTGGGGCATGTCCAAGAGGACAATTCACAGAGGACATCGTCTCACAAGTCCTGCTCCAGAAGCATCGTCAGCCAAGGCTGTGTCTTACACCTTGGTTCATGACAAAAGTTTTGTCCTACATCCTGCTCAGCATTATGCCCTGAGCACAGGAAGGGGTATAGAGAGGAGGGAGGAGTGACAGTTCTTCATATGAAACACAGAATGAACAGGATCGCTCGGGATGTGGGAGGAATCAAGGACGGTGAAGTTCTGCCAAAAGCTAAGGATCATCTGACTTTACCGTTGAAAACATCCCCGAGGATGCTTTCCAAAGTAAATAAACTATGTAAATACTCTTTCTTCCTAGAGCTTTCTAAGAAAGAAAACCCTGCTGACCCTGGTGTCGGTGCATTTTATATCACAGTATCTAGAAGTAATTTATAAAAATTGATACATTTCTTCCTTTGTAGCAGACAGCAACTACCCCCATTTGCAGATGAGGAACAGAAGTTAGGTGAGTTGCTCAAGGTCGCAAAGAGCTAGAACTGAACACTGGTCTTTTAACTTCCAGGACTGTGACTTAAAACATAATCCTTCCTTTTCTTCCACTAGCATTGCAGCTTCCACCACACTCAAGACTCAGCACAGTGGTTATCATAATTTTACACTAATTTTGACTAATTTTCTGCATCATTGCTCTGCATTTAATTACTTCAAAATGTATCTCTGAATCATTTAATATACTGTAACTGCTTTTGTGTGTTAGAATAGAAGCATCAAGTGGTCTGGCAAAGCTCAGCACTAAATAAATAGACCTTCAGGGAAAAATCTGAGGGAGATGGGGAGATATTTCTTTTCCCAAAAAAGCTGTGGCTAGCCTTATCCATGTTTCCCAAGTCTGTTAGAAAGTTCCACAGAGTGGAACTGAGAAAATAATTGCAAAAACCAATTTGATTGATGAAGCCTCCTTTTCAGCCTCAATAACATCCAATAGGAGATTTCTGATTTTTTTAATGTGCTAATTATTTATACTTATTCAACCATGAAAAACAGCAGGCTAATTAGGAAGGGCAGGCAAAGCAACAAATAAAAAGAAAGAAGTTGCTGGTAATAAGCATTTAATTTACTAAAATGCTCATTACAAAGCAAAAAAAATTGACAGGATGAACTCGGGGTCTCAATAGAAAATCGGCAAGCAGCATCTCTGGTAATAGTAGAGTGCAGAAGAACACAGCCAAGACACAGACTGACCTCTGCTCTTTACAGGAGATACAGTTGGTTCAGGAGTGTGATCCGCTGGGGAGGATGAAACCACAGATCCCCAGAGGCACTGAAACTGTAGTGATTAATGAGGCCTGAAAATAAATATTTTATTCCCATTTTCTTAACAGGAAATTCTACATCTTTTCCTGTGGTTTTTTTTAAATTAAAAAAAAGTGGAAAAGTCATACAGAAAATGGTGAAATGTTTGATAAACACTTCTCCAAATTTGAGAAAAACAATTCTTGAAAATCATATTTTATAGTGGTAATATGTAGATGGCATGTAGACTGACGTGAAATGCTGGCAGCATTTTCTAATCTCTAGGACAGAATTAACTGGCAATTTACACATTGGCTGAAACATCTGAAGACAGTCATACTTTAAAGTAATGGAGATATTGCAGAAGATGAGCACAAGGTTATCCCAACCTGGCAGTGGTCATCTGGGTGCTGCTGGGCTTGGGCTGGCTTTTGGCAGGTACATCTCAATGCACAAGCTCGTTCTGGGAAGGGGTCCTGTGCACTGGGAGACCCTCAGCAATCAGAAGGGTATCAGGGATGGGTTGGGCTGCCCTGGGGTGTCCCATGAGCATTGCAGGAAAAGCCCATCAGAAAGCCCTTGAGAGCACTTGGAAGATGAGGACAGTCAAGAAGTTCAGCCTTGACAGCACTGCGGAGCCCATCCAGGAAAAAAATTTCTTTCATGAATGAGGACTTTAATTTGGCACCAGAATAGCAAAACCTAGTGCATGCAAGCCAAAAGAAGAAAACTGGAGACTAAAATAAACCACACGTTTTTAACAGCAAGGATATCTCCATCCCAGGGCATGCTGCCCATTCTGAGGCTCTGCACTAGTTTCAGCATTTGGGAACCCACTTCCTCTGATTTTAAGCTGTTGAGTTGGTTGCTTGGTCCCAGCTGCTTGTCTGGGCTTGGACAGTAGAAGGCAGAGACCATCTCCAGAAAGAAATTCATCACATTGATGTTAGAAATGTATTTTAGGAGGGAACAAACCACCTTGTAGATACATCAGGTTAGAAAGCCAAAGCTAAATGATAGCTAAATGAAGAAAACACCAGAAGGCAGAACTCTCATGGGCAGACCCACGCCTCCCCTTGCTGCTGGGACACAAGGCCATTCTCCAGCCCTCCCATTCCCGCCCCTCTGATTGCCATCCACTCCCTGCCTGCCTCTTGGCCACCACACAGGGGACCTCCGAGACCAAACCACTGTGGCATCTCCCCGAGTTTCTTGGGGGAATAAAAAGTAAGGCATGCCCTATTCTCCAAAGGCACACAACAGGAAAAGTGGATTTAATGGTACAGATGGCTGATTGTGCCCAAGACGCCAATGGGAAGTGGAGACCACGGCACAGAAAGGACACATCATTTGCTGGGCTGGGAAACAATTTGAAGTGCATTAGCACCAATGACCATAGGACATGTCCCTGCAAACGTACAAGTTTGCAAACTGGATGCAATACCACAGCATGCATGTGTGCTCTGGCACACTTGAGAAAGGTCACAGCAGGTGACGATCAACCAGCTCTGCAGCGCAGAACTACACTGAGTCACATTTTTCTGAGATACTTTGAGCCCCATGTTCCCAGGGTTACTCCTGGGATGCAGTGTAGTTTATACAACAGTCCTTCTGCTGGACTGAGCCAAAACCTACAATCTAGTCCCTTTTTTTAAAATAATATTATTGAACCAGTTCCACCAAACCCCCACACCTTCTCTGGGCATTACTTATATGGCACAGATGGGAAATTTTTAAATCACATACTGTATACAGAATATACTTTAATTACCTCCTGAAGTCTGTGATTTTGGTAGAACATATCTCTAGTGGCATGCAAATCTGGGTTTCATTATTATAAACTGAGGTGTGATTGAATCTGATTTGTAAATTAATTCATTTCTGAAAATATGAAGTCATACAAAATTGCCTGCTATTAGTTCAATATTTTTATCTGGCACAATAAATAAATCCCAGTTCTCCTCAGTGGCGAACACAGAGAAAAGTACTGCACTGTGAAAAACATTTTTTGCAAAAAACTGTTCAGTAATTGTTACTGCCTTTACCTTCTTTGCTTTTAAGTAATTTACAAATAAGAAAGACAATGAAACTCTAAGTAAAACATTATCGAAGCTATATTCTGCACATTTTTTTTAAAAGTTGTTTTTCTGTGTGGTAGTGTGAAAAGTTAAAGATAAAATACTCTGCTTTATACTTATGTATGCTCAGTTTGCATGCTACATTATTAGAAGAAGGCTACAAACACAACTGTATTTCTATTGCTCCAGACTTTAGAAGCTCAGAGAGAAGGTTGCTTCCATTTATGTTATTATTTCCCAGTGCTCTTTGCAGGCAAAATTTGATCTTCTATTTTCTGCTCATTCAAAGTGGAAAATAATAGCCACTGACTTGCATTTTACAATGTCTTTTGGCAAAAATATTTTTCATCCTATTTTATTATCAGATACCCAGAAAAGAAGGAAGTGCTGCCAGCAGGATTTGGAGACTGCCACATTCAGGAGCTGAAGGAATAAGATTTGGAAGGCAACTCCAAATTCACAACAATTCCAATTCAGGGCTTCCTGGCAAGGAACACCTTGCTGAAACCCACTCTTTTTTAAGTTAAAACAGATTGGTATGGGTATCATTGCAGAGCGGCTGACTCAGTTTGCGACCTGCAGGGACCTGTGCTTCTGGCGGGGACATCCATCGGTGGGATGGAGCCAGGCAGGAGGTGAGCAGATCAGGAGGTGATTGAAGCTGCATATCAGGACCAAGTGGTAGGTGCAATGTCATCAGTGTCCCTTTACATACAGGCACAAATCCATGCACAGAAAACCTCTGTGGATATGCGATAACTGATAGGGCCCTCAGGGCAACAACAGCTTCTCCTGGGACCTCCCCGCATGCTCCTCACCCAAATGCCTGGGGCTGCCCCCCAGCTGCCCCCCCAGCTGCCCTGCTCCTGGCTGGGGTAGTGGGATGGGCCCGGGCTATGAGGTCCTGCCCTGCCATGCCTGTGCCCTGACCATAACTACGTACGCCCTGGAAAGTTAACTGAATTTGAAATTGTGCCTACCATTAACCGAATGCTGAAAATTAAAACAGTATTAATTTTAAGGGCAAAATTACTTCCACAGAGCAAACTATTAGCAGTAACCGTACTCTTACTGCATATTCTGCTTTGCACCCAGGTATCTCATCAGTCGGAGCATGTGTCACTGGGAACAGCAGTGAGGATAAGAGATTCGTAATACAGCTCAGCAAATACATGTTTGCCCGCAATTTCCCTAGTAGCTTAAAGGTGGGAATTTTGGGTGCATTTAAAACTGTTAGAGGTATTGTGGAAGGTTCTTTGGCTAGAGATGAAAAATGCATCTTCTGAGACAATAGGAGTGAGGTCATACTTTAGAAAGAAGGAGAGGGAAAGATATTTTTCCAAAGGTGGTCACCTACTGTCATATACTTACTGCAGCCCCAAACCTGGCCAAAACAGCATGAAGGACCTGACTGTCACCTGGACTACATTATGGATTGAATTAGTCCTGCCCCACTGCTTTCCTCCATCCAACTGTTTTCCATGATGTTATGTTGAGAAAGCTTTGGTGCAGTGCATTTCCAAGTCTTGCTTTGTGGGCAGATGCAAGTGCTCAACTACAGTTTGTGCTGGCTTCCATGAAAAACACAACTGCAAAGTAAGTAGACAGAGTTTGCAATTCATCTGGTCTCACAGATCTAAAAACTACAGCATTTCTGTGTCAGTATCAGTTCAATTAATAATGAATAACTACAAGAAACTGCTAAGGATGCTTTAAAAGGTAATCAAAACCAAAAAAAGCAAGTTTTTCAGTAATACCAGTTTAAGAAAACACGAGACAACTGACTGCTTTGTTGTAACAAAATTATACGTACATGTCAGTTTCTGTAAAGTTTTATTTTCTTTTTCCATTAGATCTGAGAGAATCACAGAGAGTTTCCCCAATGAATGTAACTGACTGAATGATTTCACTTCTTCCTTCTTTGGATTGGATTAGGTTGCTGCCATCTGCTTAGTGTCCTAAGTACTTTTGAGGAAAAGTCTTTTCACTTATATAGTTATGTAATGGTATGTAGTCTCTTGCCATCCTTGAATGCAGTCACTGAAAAGATAGAGCTAAAAATAGGAAAAAAATGGTTATGATCACCGTCAACTGCTGCCTGTGCTCCATCTCCTTTTAAGCCTGCCCTGCAGCAGGCTGTTAACTCCCTTTCAAACTCATCTTCCTTTCTACTCCTATTCCTTCCTTCCAGAAGTGTAACACAGACCACATAATTCCATTCACCCACTTTTGTATTGAGCCCCACAATTTTTTTTACTTATATGCATTCCCCAAAAAGTCTTGGTACGAAGTTTTCAGGAGATGTAGAACTCAGTGTTTCCCTTGGTAGCTCAATTATTTTTCTAGCATTACTTAAATATTTGTCTCATTTCTCTGCTGTATCTGTTTGGTGCTAAACTGCATCCAGGGTTTTGCTCTGCCTTTGTTCCTGAGGTTAGAGTCCTTTACTACTACGCATTTTCACTGAGTGAAAGATCTTAGACATTCATTAAATAGTCACACAAGCGTTTAGATCAAGCTTTTTACATCTTCACATGTTAATGGCCCATCTCTACACTCTTGTATTCCAGTACAAGTGTGCAATGTTCCAGCCCTATAAACAATATGTGGAGAGGAGAAATCATCTCCCTATATTGACTTGATACACACCAACTTCTTTTTGCATGGCATGGCACTGAAAGCTAATCCTCAGCTCTGTGTCTGCTATGACTCCTAAATCCTCACGTATTTTCAAGCAGCAGGCAAACTAATGTTGTGTTATTGTACCTCAATAAGGTATATAGCATTCTGAAAGATACATAAGAACTTAAATATTAAAATGAAGAGAAGGCACCATGGAATATGAGTCTGTGCCAATGTATGTATAATTTCATTGCACCCCTATCATCATAATTCTTGAGCGCTTGGCAGTAGAACATTAAGCAATGGGACCGCTATCTGTGTTGGATGTTTCAGTCGCTTCTTCACCTGCTTCCTGAGGGTGGAGAGCTGACTGTGCACTATGGGGTTTTCCTTTTGCTGGGATTCTCATTCAGATTTATTTTTCATAAATGTTTCATCTGCTCTACATGTACTCAGGAAGGACAAAGCTGGGCAACATGCCTCTTACATATGGTGTGGAAAGCACTGAGGCTTGGGATGCTCATTATTCCCATAGGAGTCGGCTCCACAGTCTCCGACTGGCTGCCCAGAAACTTCTGGCTCTACTACAAGGCCAGAGCTTGTCTGTAAAGCTGTCTGAAGACTACTGCTAGCTGGATGTTCACTGGATGCTAGCATCTGTTTAAGAGTATTGAGCAACACCATGCAACAGTTGGGGTGAAAATGTCAAGTTACATTCATGGACACTTCAGCAGGAGCGCAAAATGTTAAGTACTTCAATTGCAATGTGAGAAAAAGGCTAATATTGCTCTGATTCCCTTGTAAAGTACCTTTAACAATCACCTGAAGTTCAGTGTTTTAGCTCCACATCATCTGCAAAAATGGATGTCTCATTTAGCAAAGTAGCCGCAAGCCTCCATGCGAAATCACAAGAATCCCAACCGCTGAATCGAAAGTACTGCTCACAACCACCTGTTCACTCAAAGTGCTGTGAAACTGAATAAAGAACCTGGGAAAATGATTGTAGATGAGAAAAAAGACTCAGAGAAAAAATAAAAATAAACCAGAGATGAACTAAAGTTGCTTCTCATTTCTCAGTGGCTTTCAAGGAAAATTAAAGTGTTTACTACTGCAAGAGACATTGCTATTCCCATAAACTCACAAGTGGAGCTTTTCTAGCTGATGCCTATAAATGACACCCCACTATCATCCATCATCCTTCTTTCTCCATTAATCTCCTTTTCTGTTCACTATTCCAGTCTGTGGAATTCCCAATAGACCAATACAGTGTAGCCAATTTTTAAAAGCCCCAAGTCCCTTTTAAAAAAAACACTTTCCCTAGCTGAAGAGTAACACCAGAAACTTTTATTTTACCCCAGGTCTCACTCTATGTGACACCTATAAACAATAAATCAAAGCACCAGCATCACCCTTTTAACCTCCACCACTACTCATTTCTGGGTAATTAAAAAGGCTCTTTTTAATGTTCTTGAATAAATATGAAATGAGGGCCCAAGAATATGATGGGCTGGCATAGGCTGCATTTGGTATCATTGTAAAATGAAGTTCATAAGGTTAATCAAGTTACCAACATTTTAGGAACTGGGAAACTTTCTGTCCCAGATGGCTTAACAGGTGACTCCTATAAATTACACAGTACATTACGGCGGCATCCGCCAGTCTTGTTAGAGTAAGGAGTCAGTCAGCGTTTCCATTATAAACCCCTATTTTCAGAGTTTATTAGATAGCCATAAAAACATTCTCCAACCTGAATCTTGGCACACAGTGGGTTTTTACCTCATGAAAAAACTTTCTGTCTTACAGAAAGGAAGATAATCATCTGCAAGTCACATTTCAAATTAGATCAAAATTTTCAAAGCTGATTAAAAACAAAACCTCTGAAATTTTTAGAACTCCTCTTACCCTTCCTGCTTTGTTACTGAGAATATTAGTTTAACAAGGTTTTGTTCCTTTATGGCCTATAATTTCTTGCTAACTGATCATGAAGGCAGGTTATTGAATTTGCAACATGATAATTCCTTTCACAACAATGCACCAGAACATCATAAAGGGAATCTTACACCACCTTCTAACAGAAAGACATCGCGAGCTATGGTAAAAAAAAAAAAACAGAATAAATGCAAACATAGTCTTTAAAAAAAACTTTAAGTTTGTCTGCAGCCTGATTCCCACTGGTAAGGTGCAGTAATAGAGGTGAAATAATTATAGTTAAACAATACCTGAACATATAAGGTGGAAATGAAAGGGAAATTCTAAGCACCTCCACATTTCATATATTTCTAATTTCAGTCTACACATACTGACTTCTAAACATTCGTACAGCAGCCTTAACCCCAAATAGCCCAGAAATAGTAGCTCAGGCACAAAAACAGGATTTTGAAGGACACACAGTGCTTGTTTCAATATGTAAAATATTAAAGCAACTTCAGTAAGTATGTCTTTCTGAAACTTGAGGAAGATAACACACTTCAATGTGAATTCTGTGCAATTTAAAGCATGCTTGTTTGATGCTGCTTTGCTTAATGCAAGAAGCTCCATTTTCATAGGTCATTAGCTCAGACATTTGTCCCCCTACACTTCAGACAGTGCTGTCTGCCTGTGTTGCAGAGATATCATCATGCTGGAGGTGAGCAAGAGGTAAATAAGGAGCCTCAGGGACCGTGGCCCCTACAGACCTTGGCTCTGACAGACCCATGCCAGCCACATCGTGCGTGTTGAGTTCAGTGCTGTTACCAGTCCCATGGGAGAGCTGTCAGTGTCAGACAGCTTTCAGAAGATCTTCTGGGCAGACTACAGCAGGACAGCTGCTGCCTGTCCACACACCTGCCTCGATCTCTCAGATGAAGCAAGAAGACAGAGCTACAGCCTTGCCTTATATTTTTGGGGGGAGATGACTGCAGCAACCAGGATGGCAGGACTGCATGAAGCCCCGCTCAGCTGTGGATCAGTTCAGAAGTTTGCTCTCACCCTACATCTCCTCTTCTCCACCTGCTCAATCTCCCTGATGCAGGGAGCTGGGCAAGGCAAGCACGCAGGATCAGGCTCTTTATTAAAAATTCCTCCAGAAGCCCTCAGTTTTGTCTTTTGAGATGTGCTTCTTGCTGTGCATGCTAGCAAAAACCATAGTTGCATCTTCCCATGATACATCTTGTACCGTGCTACGTGACTAACACCTGTGGCTGCCGTTTTGGCTCAGTCCTTCAAACACATATTTGCTCTGAACAAATAAAACGTCTCTGCTATTTCTAAAGGACAGTTCACATGCAGACAGGCTGGCTCAGGTACAAGTGTTGGCAAGGTCAGGGCTATTTCCACGCTGTCAGTCAGGCAGCAAGTATCCTATTTCTTCCTCTAACCAAACTGCAAAGTCAGCTGAAGCCTATGGAGGGGCCCTTTGTTTTACGCCTTGAGTTCACCTCACTCTCACGCAGGGAGGTGTGGAGATTCAGAGCTTTGCATCCGCTTTATACTGTTGTAATTGCTTACAGAAGGAGTACAAGGCAGGTCGGTGGCAATTTGAGCTGGTCAGGCAGTAACAGGCAAGACCCCAGACTGTTCCACTCAACAGGATGCATTAATTTGTTGTAAGATCAAATAAAACAGAATAACAAAATAATAAACCTGAAGTGCAGATGAGAAATGTCTTGTTGATAGCCTCCCTGGCCAGGCTTCCAACCACAAGACAAGAGAAACTCCTTTAACTCACTCAGTTCTTCATCAGCTCCCACCTTGCCAGTGCTCAACCACTCTTTTTACTGGGCTTTTGCTCCAAATTACAACATTATTAACATCCAATTTACTGTATTTAAGTATCCTTGGAAGAATATAAGTGAAACTGGTTTCTGTTTACATTTTGGCTTCTTATCTGAGAAATCCCACATTGGTGATGCCTTCTCTTCTTCGCTGTAGCCTTCCTTGAGCCTTTGCTTTATGTTGCCTCACACCTACTCATGTGTGGTACCCCCCACACAGACTGAATTTATCTCTCTCCACAGCAATACAGAAGCAATAAGAAAGAAAAAGAGGGAATGCAGTACATGACCATCTACAGAAAGCAGACATCCCCAGAATGGTTTTATTTTGATTATGTTCTGGTAAAATCACTGTGTTTCAGCCATGTTCCTATATAACAAAATCACTATCTTCTTACAAATGGTTTGGGAAAGGCACAATCAAGGTCAAGCCTAACCAAGGAAACATTTCACATTTTTGCTGGCCCAGAAAGCTTCCCTCAGTCAGTGAGATCCACAGACAAAAGAAACTCTTTCCCACGTGATTTCCAAGCTTCTCTTTGCCTTTTTGCGTTCTTCACATAAGTACAGAAACAAGAGATGGTATGCAAACTTTACAGTGAGAAGAGCTTTTACTCAACAGGCAGAAGAATGTTTGCTTAATATCTTTCACATTTAGAGAGAACTATATTCCTCTTGAGATTACTCTTCTGCTTTGTTTTTATCTAAGGGATGTGAGAAGGGTAATTAAAAGGACATACTTGTCTGCAGCAACTCCCTAAACCCTAGCTACAAGATCTATATGTGTCACCCCTTGATCCACACTATTTTTCATTGCTACTTTTGTTGACACTATCTAGGTAGTGTTAAGTCCTCCAGCTCTGCTGATTTCCTGCGGAAGAAAAGATACTGGTTTAAACAGACTACATGACTGATGTAGTTTGGATTTCATGCTCTGCAGCTTTTCTGCGCAGGCTTTCCCCCTTAAATTTTGTAGGGTCGTTGCATTAACTGCACCCCCATTCTTTCCAGCTACCAAATGTTCCTGGCCCCTAAGTTTTCCCATCCCTGTTTCCAGAGGAGGTGGAACAGCCTTATAACTGGCTTTTTATATTAAATTATTTTATTTCCATCTTTTTACTATAGACGTGGAAAAAGTAAAAGTCCTATTACAATTATGCACCTATAAACACAGTGTATATGGGATTGAGTCCATTTAGCAGCCACCTCATAGACCCCATAACGGGTTTGGGACTTTGTGCCTGACCATTGTAATGGGGTCGACGAAGGTTAAGTTTTGCACTTTCATTATCTTAAGGGTAGTGCGCTGGTCCCCAAAGGTTTCAGAAAAGAAATGGTGAATTTATTAAGACATGATGTGGTTTTGCAGCCTAAGATATGTGGGTTAGCTCAGAAGGAAAATTTTGCCCCAGGTGATTTTGGATCAGCAAGAGATTCATCCTCAGATCATTTCGGCAGGTGTTGGGGGGCCATAAAGATTTCTGAACTTGATCAGGCTTCCTTGTTTTGCAAAGTTTAAACAGTGCTGTGTTTCCTGGTGAGAAGGAATACCACCTTTGCTCTTAAAACCTTAACAACCTAAGAATACAACAGCAAAAAGAAGTATTATTAAAGAACTGTAACCACCAACAGCCAATGGCTGTTATACAGCTCATTTAGAATAAAATCTAAGACCAAAAATTCTCACTTGTTTCTGAAATGCTTTCTGTGCAGGTAACACCTTGCTAATTAATAAAGCTCAAAACAGATTCATTAAAGGAAGAAATTTGCCAGGTTGTGGACATCAGACTGGAATGTAATTCATTAGACAGTAATAAAACTCTAACCCAACTCCAGCATCCTCTGATGAAAAAAAAAAAAAAAGAAAAAGAAAAAGAAAAAAGGGGGGCTTCCAGGTGAATTTTTTTTCCATTTTTAAGAAGCCTTAAATCTGTAGGATCTTAGTTGGGTACTTGATGGCAGTGCCTTATTGCACATGTTTAAATATTTATTCACAGTTTTCATCCAGAACTGAAGAAATTCGTGTTTATCAACTAGAATCCTTTTTTTTTTTTTTTTTTAATGAGGAAAGGAACCAAACAGATATCTCTTTTTTCTAATTAAAACTGGTAATTTCTGTGGTCTCTAGAAGTGTAGGGGTTTACTTAAAACACTGGAGCCACTGCAAAATAACATGAATGGTTTTTGATGGAGGCCTTGAATACATATGAAGGTCTTTATCTGCCTGGTCCTTTATGCAATGACTATGTAGCAAACTGCAGTACTCCTGAGACACTTAAAGAAAGAAGGGTTGCCTAGTTTTTTATTTTAACATAAGTGAGTAATGCAGAACATAAAGTTTCTCCAAGCTTTGGCAAGAGCTCACAGGTAGAGCACAAGTAAGGCAGGACGTCCAGAGCCTCTGACCTATAAGTCATCTCTGTTAGTAGGCTCAGCTCCTGGCAAATGTAAGTGTCTTAGTTTCACTCCACAAAAGAAACCACCAGTATGCCATGTTATCGTCTGCTTGTCCCACGGTACGTGAACCTGAGGCTCAGTGACTTGCCATGCCACTGCCATGTACAGCCCCTCACTTGCCAGACATCCACACTGGCACCCCCAAACAGGCATTAAGGCATCAGCATATACCTTTGCTTAAACTCATCACTTAAGCCTGTGTTTTCTACTTTATCTGCTTGCACACTCAACTTTTATCCAGTCTGACAGAGCAAGCCTCTTTAAAAACTTTAAACTTTAAAAAAACATAAATTTTTTAATAACTAACAGCAGTGATCACCCTTGGGTTTTGGATACCTTTGTCTCTCTGTCTGTGCACATATGTATACACACATGTATGCATATGGTTGAGTGGATGTAACTCGTATGCCTTCATACATATGCTGTGAGCAAAATATGTTAAGTACCAAACAAAGAGAGAAGAACATCTAACTCCTGTCTAAGCTGAATAAAGTCAGTTAAAGGATAGCACAGAACCAAAGTAATTAAACTAATACGTTGCAAATATTTCCCTCATTACTGACTTGTTTACTGTGATTCTTAGCCTAGTGTTCCACAACTGTGTTTACCCTGTCTGTCCTATCTGTCCATCAGTTTACCCTAATTGCATTTGGCAGACAGTAGACATCTTAGAGGACATTCACACATATTTGCTGAAAATCAGAAATGTCTGATGGAAACACAAGGAGAATTCAGCTGTTGTTCAATCTGTTTGGCAGCAGCTGGCCAGTCCACAGCCATGTGCTCTCTAGAAAACGAGTATGTATGTCTCTCTGCATCATCACACACAGTGTCTTGCCCAACAGCAAAAAACCATGAGGGAGCTTAGAGTACTGTGGAAGGGGAATAGGACCAGACGGAGAATTGACTGTGTTGTTGCAGGGGAGGCTGGCAGCGTGGATAGTGCTCAGGAGGGCAGGAATAGAGGTTACTGCATTGAGCTAAGGAATATGAGATGCAGGACAACAAGCCTTGAGGAAATTGCTAATTCTGCTGCTCAGGGAGCTTCTATCTTAGCAGAAAAATACCAAATCCCTTCCCCCAGATCAGGCTTCCTCCAGTACTCAGACTCCTCATCCTCTCACCATGGAAGGCCACAGCTTCCACACCTGCTTCCCCAGGAAAAATATTGTTTGAGAACTGCCAGAAGACTAGGATGCTGCTTGCACCAGGAGAGAGACCACTTGGCAGCCTCTCGCTCGGCTCAGATATCTCAGACTGTGAAATGTCTGGGTTACACCAGCTCCTGGGACTAAATCCTCAAAGTCACTCCCACACTTGAGTTTCTTCCACGGCAGTGGAGTGCATCGCCTCCAAGCCACTGGCCTGGCCTCTCCAAAATATCCCTTCTTTTAATTGGTCTTGGCTAAGGAATGAGTGCAAATAAATCCATTGATATTGCAACTTAATGCACAGCATCTTCCTTAATGCGTCAAATCTTTATATGACTAAACTTAAACTCTCAGGGATACAATGTAAAGCTAGTCAGCATCCATAAATCCAGCACTTGTAATGAAAATAATGTAGTAGAGAAAGACATTTAACCACATACAGAATAGCTGAAATTGATTCATGCTGTCTGCCCAACTACCTGCCAGAGAGGTTGTAATTCAGCTGATAGTGTTCTCAACAGATGTTGTCTGACTGTCAAAAAAATAAAATGTCTGGGTTCATTTCCAATATAGAAATGGAATGGAAACAAATATGAAATATTTTGCCATCTGTTACATTGCTGACTCACTGGAGAATATCATCCCCAAATGTGCATACTTGTAGATTAATTGGTCTATAGCTGTCTGGCAGCTAGAATAAAAAAAAATTCTCCGAGGCACCGATTCTACCACGTTACAGAAGACTTATGGAGACTGCTGTAAGGAGGAATACTAAACCCAGTCCCTAGAAGAAGGCTACACGAAACCCTTGAAGATATTGGTTTTTATTAATTAATAATCAGATTTTTCCAATGAGCCTCCTGAGAGTCTGTGAATACTGTGCCTTCCACCAAGTCACTTATTGTCTGGACTTGGTGCACAGCCCTGCTTGCAGGGAGCTCCGTGTGCTGCACAGCAGGGTGGGCTCAGGGGTGGAGAAGGGAGAAGGAGGGATTTCTCCCCAAGGAGAAAGAGGGATTTCTTGGGGTGAGGCTTTGCATTTATGTGCTGTTTGAACGCAAGCCCCTAGTGGGAGCAGCATGAGGCTTCAGGCAGTATGATGTCTCCAGAAGCTACAGGTTATGCCAGGATAATTCATCTACTTCAAGTGGCTGTGATGGTACCCAGAGGAGCACTGAGCCTCCTCATCTTTGTGTCCTTTTGTTCCAGGGTGTTAGTCACTCCTTGACTCACCTGAACACACATGCCTGGCACTCTTTGAGGGGCCCTCAAGTGTCCAAGATCTCAAAATGGAGTGGGCAGGTATGACTCATGGTCAGAGGCCAAGCAGGATACTGCAGATCATGGCAAGTAGCAGCAAGCACCTCTGTTTACACAACTGAAGCCTGCCTACAGCACCTCTCAGATCACAAATACATCAACTTATTGTTCACACGTATGTACCAACAGGACTGAATTTTGTATAGCCAGTTCTATTCATTTTTCTGTCTTCAAGGCTGACCCATGGGCTTGGGCGTAAAGCTGAATTCACAGACGTGGCAGCTTTCTGGTGCCATAGAGAGGTCCCTTTCAAGGACGCATCCAGACTTGCTAAGGTAGAACTCACTCCCATTCATTCCCATCCCACAGCACTACAAGAGCTAACGTGAGATCTGTCTGCACACACCATGCTTACATGTAGCACCATGAGAGTGCTATCAGGGTACTACTGGGAGGATAGTTTTCCCCCTTTTCACTTGCTATACACTCAGATCCAAAAGACATGAAAACCAGCAACATGCTGTAAGAATTCCCTCAGCAGAGTCCAAAGAAATACCGGGATCACCACCTCAGCCTGAGCCAAGTCAACACTGATGTTCAGAATCAGAGAGGATATGCAGCAAGATTTGAGGATGGTACCAGATGGTGGGTTTAAACCTATCTCAGCTTCTCACCCTCCTCTGAAGAGTGGATGAAAGAGAAGAAAGTGGAGAAGCTGCAGAAAAACCAAGTCTTCTAGCCCTGCATAAAACACAAGAAATTGGCTTCATCTTCTACATGAGGGGAAGAGGAACAGGTCACTTGGGCAGAAAAGGATGATCTTGGCAGGAATTAGTTTTTATTTTTCACCAAAAATAGGGATAGTTTGCATATTATGTCTTTCACAGCATCCTACCCATCTCAGGGAGCAAAGGTCATGAGGAAGACTGTGTTTTGCAGAACGTCTTCATAAGAATGGGCTTCTCCACCTCCATCTCTAAGCCACTTCCCCATGAGCAGCAACTCACTCCCAGTGAGGCTCCCTGCCATCCCCTACAGATCCTCACCAACACTGGGCAAGATGGACTGGTGAAGCAGAGCTGGTAACACAAGATGAGGAACTCTCAAATACATGGAAAAGCCAAAGGATTTAGTGAGATGTCCAGGTAAGCAGCAGTGCGCTACCTTCCAAAAGTAACCACTGTTATGATGGAAACTATGACTCCTGTCCAAATGATCACCTATACAGGTCTTCTAGATTATTTCCAAACAGGGAAGCAGGAGTTCAACTTTTGGGTTTGCACTTGGGCAACATGTGTTTTAAACTGTTTGTCCTGGTTTCAGCTGGGATAGAGTTAGCTGTCTCCCTGGTAGCTGGTACAGTGCTGTGTTTTGAGTTCAGTGCGTGAAGAATGTTGGTAACACACTGATGTTTTCAGTTGTTGCTAAGTAGTGTTTAGACTAAAGTCAAGGATTTTTCAGCTTCTCAAGCCCAGCCAGCGAGAAAGCTGGAGGGGCACAAGAAGTTGGCACAGGACAGAGCCAGGGTAGCTGACCCAAACTGGCCAACAGGGTATCCCATACCATGTGACGTCCCATTTAGTATAGGAATTGGGAAGTGGGGACTGGGGAATCGCCGCTCGGGGACCAGCTGGGTGTCGGTCGGTGGGTGGTGAGCAATTGCACTGCGCATCATTTGTACATTCCAATACTTTTATTATTACTGTTGTCATTTTATTAGTGTTATCATCATCGTTATTAGTTTATTCTTTTCTGTTCTATTAAACCATTCTTATCTCAACCCATGAGTTTTACTTCTTTTCCCGATTTTCTCCCCCATCCCACTGGGTGGGGGGGGAGTGAGCGAGCGGCTGCGTGGTGCTTAGCTGCTGGCTAGGGTTAAACCACGACACTGTTTATGGAGGAACTGACCTTACTGAAACCATTTGGGGACACAGAAATATAGCCTACAGAGACAATATATAGAAAATACAGTGAAGTGGAAAAAAGTTCATTTTTCAGAAGTAACATCAGTCCTTAAGGCTGTATGATTCAGAAAAGCAGGAGTTCTTTCCCCAAAATGCTTCCTCTCTAACAGTTAGATGAACAGCAGTGTGAGTGGAGGAGTAAAACTTCTCCGACTTTCCCTTACTCCCGACTGGGGATGTTCTCAGTACAGAAAAGCCCATGGTAGGCATTCCGTGATGGTGAAGTCAACTGTGCATGGACTGTGTTACTGTCCCTGTGGAGCAGTGGCTCTGGCAGCCCAGGAGGGCTGGGATAGCCAGGCAGGCTCCACCATGTGCCCTGCCTGTGTGAGGCTGGAGGCGGCTCCACTACTCTGCTGGTTGGTAATTCCCACTCACTGGGGAAGGCTTTGCCTGCTGGACATCTGCAGCCAAAGTACCTAGTTTCTGAAGCACTCAGGTGGCACAAAAGGGTCAGGATCAGCTGCTCAGGGGTTGATGCACCTTCTCAAAGCACAGCAAAACTCCCTGAATTTTTTCAGGAGAGATAATGGACCCTTTTAGACACTGGCTTAGCATAAAAGAAACGGCAGCACCAGGAGATCAGTCCCCTGGCAACTCACACAACACAAGTCATGAAGTATTTGGCCATATTCTGCTTCAATACATGGGGGCACTTCTTTCAAGTCTGTGGCATTAGGCCAAGGTTACCGTTGTGCTACTGAGATTGAAATCAATGCCTTCAGTCAAGTCTACCTCAGAGCGTGTCCGCTATTTACCTATTTGTGCTTTACCCCATTCAAATGAAGAAGTGTTTGGGAGAGAAAAGCAATCTGATGGTGCAGCAGAACTGACTTTCTAGAAACCCTCTCCCTGCTTCATAACATTATTTCAAGACGATCATTTTTTATTGCTAATTGCTAAATGGTACCCATCATCCATTGCAGGAAAAAACAGAGACCAAGTGAGCTGGAACTACTGACTCACACCTAGACAGCCTCAGGGAGTGAAGGCATTTACATCCAAGTGAGAGGGACACATCCCCACTTATCCCTGTGAGAGCAATTAACTATCAGCCAGGATGTACCAGAAATACTGCACAAGAACTCACTCTTCCAAGACTCTGAGCAGCTTTGGCTTACTTTGAAATCAAAGGGAACTGTGAATGCCAAATAAGTCTCTCATCTGAGCTCATACCTGTACTTTAGATAATGTCTATAAAGACTACACTTATGGAACCAAAAAGTTAAAAACACTCCATTTTTCTGAAATCCAGCAATGTGAAGGGTGGTTGAGGACTTAAAATAATTCCAACCCATCTTACACATTTTTTGTAGTAATGTCACATTGAATGCCATAAAACCAAGGTTTGAAAAACAGCCTTTTTTCAATGATGACATTTTATGAGTTATGTCTGGATGAAGTGAACTCACTGAAAGAAAAAAAATGGATTTGTAGACTGAGGTTGTTCAGCTCTAATATTGCTTAACACTGGAGAATAATTTAAAATGTCCTTATTGTTCATTTTGCAAATGAGGCACATACAGGCACCTGTTCAGTTACCAGTAACCTAAAGTATTCACGGTGGTAAGAGAGTCTTGAGACCAGGCACTAGAAGAAGTAAATATAGGCAGAACTTGGCCTATTCTGTTTACTTGAAGCACATGATCCCACTGCATTCAACAGAAAGAACAGACAAAGGCCAGAAGACAGAAAAAAAGATGCAGCCAAAAACAAGCCACACAGCTTACACCAGGAATTAATAACATTAAACAGCAGTAAAGGACATTACGCCAAGGGAGACGGGGTGAGATGGTGAAGAACAACAAGTCTTCATGAACAAACTCAGGAAATCAGACCAACTCCCCAGAAAGTAATAAGAGAGCTCAGAGAAAATTTCCAAGGTGTCTGTAGACAAATGCAACAACAAAGAGAAAGAAATTAAAGAAAGTAGAGACAGCAGCAGGGGGCGGGGGGTGGGAGAAAAAGAAGCAAAGGCCACAACAGAAAAGCAGAGATCTGTAAAGATTAAATAGGAAGGATGGTGTCAGAGAATAGCCCATATTCACTGGGAATTTGGAAGAGAAGACTCACTCAGTTTAAGTCAAGTACTCCACGCGAGCATCATCTCCCTGAAGCTCATGATTTGCATGTTTGATACTTCTTGGAATTGAAGCAAACATTTACCTCCCCTGGTCATGACCATACTGCTTAGCAGCAGGAACTCTACTCATCACATCTGTCTGACCTGGCAGACCAGGTGTGCCTTTTGGCACAGGACTAATGTTGTGGCTTTCATGCCTACCTTTCCTTGCATTCTGAAGCAAAAATAGATCAAGATTCTCAGTTTTATTAAGGTGCATGTGATTGCTATTTCTGCATAGTATCTTCACATAGAAGGTTTGCTCATATTACCTCATCCAACTGCAAAGAAAGCTTCTTCAAGGGTCTGGTTCCTCCCTCTCCCCCATGAAGGGGGAACCTCTTCTGCATCTTTGAGTTCCATGTGGTCATCACCTCTCCCAGGATGTCCAAGCAATTTTCAACCTTCATGGCTGTCCCCTCTTCCAGCTCTTTCTGTCAAGACAAGGCTGCACTTAGACCCACTCCCCCTGCCCCCCATCAAGTTTTACCCACTTTGGTATCAGGGAGCTATCTAAAATAGAGCTTTACATTTTTTTTTTCCCTTACATTACAGAGGTCTAAGGCAGGATCTCTGTTCCTGAGTAGCAAACATTGTCTTTTCCTACCAACTAACTCCCCAGGACACTCCAGGGAAGCTTCCCTGGCAGTTTGCAAGGTGTCCTGTGGGAAACTCCTCGCACCTCTGTGTCCACAGTTGAAAGGTCCAGGATGAGTCACCTCACTCAGAGGATATCTCATTGGATAACTCATTGAATAGGCTTTGCAAAGATAAGCGAGAGCTCTGGAGGGTTGGGGGGTGGGGAGGGCAGTTTGCAGATAATAATATTGGTAGCTATCATATCTCTCCACTCCTTTCCTTTTTCAAACCTTTTCTTCATGGGATTTCATCTGCAGCACACATGCGTGCATAACAACTCATTTGTCTTCACGGCAGTCTTAAGTATTTCTGTTTGTGATATTGGTGATGATTTTTTTTCCTATCTTGTAGAAGGGGAAACATTGGAATTCCTTTTCTAACCCTGACCACTATATGTACACTCTCTTTTTATACTCTCCCCAAAGCATCCACAGCAGCCATCGCTGGATATTGGCCCTGTGGTCCAGCCCAGCATGACTGTTCTTATATTCCTGCCTCCTCATACCACATATTCTTCTGGGAGTGGACATGGCAGCTTTCCAAATGTTCCCAGCCTGTGCCTGTGTGGTGTTTCTGCCTGTCAGAAAGGGTCAGCTTGACTCTCACTGGTCTGGATATGTACAGGCCAACAGGATTAGCTAGAATAACACCTTAAAAAATGCAGTGACATTTTATTCACTGCAAGAGGGAGATGCAGCACCATAACAGGTACCCAGCAATGTGCTGGAATTGGAGGTTTTTAAAATTCAACTAGACAATGCTATGTCTGACCTGACCTAGGGATGGCAACAGTCCTGTTTTCACCAGGCAGTTCCCACCAACATCCCTGTCAGTGGTGTTCCCATAATTTCAAACAGGATGTTTGAAAAAAAGGACAGCCCTGAAGTGGCTTTCAATCACTCAGATGGATCCCATCAAATACATTCAAACTCTCCAGTTGAGTTTATCCCCTTTGTTAACTCCTGTAGCTTGCAACAAAGGCACAATCTGTCCAGCTCATTTACACTGGAGCTACTGGGGAGAGGTTCTTAGCAGACCCCTTAATGTCAGTGCTTGAGTATCTTACGGGCCTCTCACATTGGGCAAGATCAAGTTTGGGGTTTTTTTAAATAAAGAATATAGAAAAAAAACCAACAGAACCTGAACTGTCAGACAGTATGCAAGCTGGCAAACACAGAACAATGCACCAATTCATAGATTCTCACACAATGCATGGGTTGGTACAAAATAAACATGTAAAAACCAGGTAAAATGCTTAAAAAAAAAATAAGGCTGCAATCTACATCTCCCTTTTAAATGTATTCCCCTAGGAAAGTCAGTACTGACAGTAATTTAGAATGCTTGTTTAATATTGGATTTTTTTCCTCCAAGAATAGTGAATGTTTTTATTAACTGAGCAAGCAAAGGTGCACTTGGAAACAGGCTAAGATAGAAGGCGGCTTATTTACTTACTAATGCCATGATGAAAGTTTCCCACTCTGACATATGTCAATGAAATCTCCACATGCTTGATTTCTAGGCCGCCTTTGACAAATATGGCCAGCAGAAAAGAGGGAGAGAAAAAAGAGGAGGAAGAGCTTAAGGGAAGAAAAAAAGGTAGAGTAAGCCTGTGCAGCTTGTTTTACTTCCCTGGTGAAATAACCATTTGTTTCCAAATAGCGCTGTAGCTCCCAATAGCCCTGACTGGCTATTACTCCACTGTTCTGGCAAGTTGCTAATGGCTTTGCATTTTCTCTTATTGTCAGCAAGAGCAGCTGGAATTCATTAAAAATTATATGAATAGCCTCCATGCTTTCAAACTAGTTTTGGGAATACACTCAGAAGTGATCAGTGATTTTAGACTTCTGTTAATTCTGTGGTAGCCCATCATAATTATTGAAGGATTGAATAAATAATAAAAACACTTGGTAAGTTGTGAAAAGCTGTATGTGTGTGTAATAAAGTGTCATGTAAATGTAACAGAGATATCAGTTACAAGAGTTATTATTTTGTAACTGTTGTATTTAAAAGTTCTATCAAGAGCAAAAATAAACTAAAAAGATAACATTTGCAATAGCTATAAACTAAAAAAAAAAAAACGTTCCCTGAAATTAAAATCAAATACTTGCACCCATTCACATATTTTTAACTGACCATAAAGATGTAACGCTGGCAACATTCATTTATAAGAGCTTCTAGAGGAACAAGACAACCACCAGACCCAATCCTTTTTCTGAAGTGGAAAGAATGCATGCTGAAAACCCAGAGGACGGCTCAGGGGGCTGCTCGCAGAGAGATTAGATACCACATAAACACATTACATTGACTCAAACACAGGGCTAGAAGTAGAAAATGTGGCCATTTAGGCTTTTTTTTTTCTTCTGTTACTTCTCAGCATGTAATATGTTTTTAAAGAGACAGGAATGTATAGAAACATTTATTTCAGACTCTCATAGAATTTGAAGTCCTTACATGCAGCAGTCTTGACACCTTCCATGCATTTTTTCCTTACCAGTGTGTATTACTTACAACCAGATATTGAACTAGATACTCCTACTCCAAAGACATGAAATGCTAATTGAAATGAGGATGGATCCCAGGGAGCACTACTAGACTATGGAATAATCTCCCAAAGGAGGTGATGCAGGCTAAATTGCTTCAGAAACTGAAAACTAGACCTGACAAGATACTAGGAAATATAATGAAGAAAACAACCTCCTACTACAGAGACAGCATCTGGCCAACCTGTGATAGTTGATGTGGTATTCTGCAACTTGCAATCCTTGGCCATCCCCAGGAAAGCACCTGAAAAATATTAGACCTACTCACCTGGTCAAACACACTGTACGGGCTGACCTACTGACAGGCTCTGGTCTTCTATGGCTGATGCAATTCACTTAATTGACCACTTTTCTTTCACCTGAGCCTGGCAGATAACAGTGTGTACATCACAGTAACAAATAAAGTGTGAGTCAGTGAAAGCCAACATCGCAGAAAAAGAAAACTTGTGCAAGAGCTCGTGGTGGTGCGATGCTTCTCCCGCCGTCGATCCAGCCACCTGCCACTGTCTCCTCACCCCAAAAGCCAGATCCTGCTCCTTGCCTTTGCACCCTTCCGTAGTCCCACACCCTCCACTGCTATTGCACAGGATGGGGAGAGGGGACTAAGCCCTGCAACCTTCTACAAGGTAATTTCCCTGGAGTTACTAGAGAAGGCAGTGGTCTCGAAACACTGGTGAGCAGCACTGGGCATGTCGCAGGATTGGGTCCCAAGAGAGAAAATGTCTGTTGAACTGAATGCGATCAGACGATACCAGGGGCTTAAGCTGTGACTGACTGAACTGAACAAAGCCTGGGAGGTGAGGACATGGCCATTACTACAATAAGTCTACGCATTTTGATCTATACTATAAGGATGAGCATTATCAGCTGTAGCGATCAGGGCACATACATTCCCCTGGAGATTAATCACTGTTTGGAAAGAGCTGAGGGACAGAGGGCCTTAGGGCATTAACCCTAAATGGCCATTAATCCCCCAAAATGCCATCTACCCAGGCCTTTATCACTATTAAAAGATAAAAAAACTTTGAAAGGGAAAGGGACAGCCTGAAAAACAGTATTTTCTTCTTCCTTCCTGTGGGACGGTTCAGATCTGTATAACAAGTCACATCAATCAACCGTTTTGAAATATTGAACTTTACTGGGACAGAAACAATTCTCCTTTTTCCTCCTTCTGTCTCAATTAAGAATAAAAATAAATCCAGTGCCTAAAAGAAAATGAGCGGGAGAGAGGGACTGAGACACAGCGCTTGGGCTTTAAGCTGGCGTGTTTTATCCGTTAAAAGGCCACGTCGATCTGACCACTGTGATCAGTTTTAGAAATTCAAAATAGAAAAAATGATCTTCGTACTAGGTACAACTGACTCCCAAGATATCCGTATACACATAAAGTGAAATAATTAGACCTTGGATGAAAAATCTTGACAGTACAAAGAAAGACCATGATCTAATATCAGAACAAAGTTAACAGATGTCATTAAGTGAGACGATTAGCCGATGACGGAAGGTCGCACCCAGTTTACTTTTCACAGTTGACAGATCAAAGTTATTCGTTCAGTTTGAGCGAAGACTGAATACAGTTACCCTAGGAAAATCCTTTCACATAACATTAAGTCTCTCTCTGTCTTGTGTTTCTTAGATGTGAATTGTCAGGAAAAATACTAGTGAAACTGTACAGAGCAAGGGCAACCAGCTCGCATAGTACTGAATGGAAATTCCCTTAGTGGTAGGTAAAAATAAATGTGTAATTGTATCCAGCGGCCTTTACACTCATGTGAATCACATGCCTGAGATATTAAGAACCTGACTCCAGCACGAGTTACGCAGCTGTGAATCAGGAGAAGCCATTACCCAGGCCCTGAGCCGGATTCAGCCCCCCAGGTCTCCTCTGACGCCAATTCTTGCAGGCCACTGAGGGTCTCCCCTCGCCGGCGTCCCCCTCCCTGCCCCAACCCCTGCCCTGCTATCAATGAAACACGATTATCCAGCACACGGGTGTGAGGCCAGGAAGGATCATCCCCACTGCAAGTGGGCGCGGGCTGGGCAGCGCTGGGGGCCTTAAGTGATGGGGGAACAGGAGACGGGCAGCACAGGGAGAAGCACACCTGCCTTTCCCCCTGGCAAGCCCCCAGCCCAGCACGCATGGGCCATCCTGCACTCTGGCAGCCTGAATGGGTCCCCTCAACTCGGTCTCCATCAGCGCCAGCAGAGCTGTGCGGCACCACTGCCGGCGGTGGGGGCATGCCACTGCTCAGCCAGGCGTCATGCCCCTCTTGCCCAGGTGGGCATCCAGCATGGCTAATGCATGTTGCAGATAGCTAGCAGGGCTGTCACAATTTCTTTTTTAATATTAAATTTTTATATAGCATCTCTCCGGGTTTTGGATAGTTGCTGTTAGTGTTGGGTTTTGCTCCTGGTTTTTCTTGTTTGCTTTCCAGAACTGGGAGGAAAGGGAATATTTAAAATTCAGATTTTAAACATGACCTCCTTCATACCTTTTCTATTATAAAGTGTAATTAATTTTGTGTTGGATTTCACTTAGGAAGGGACTGAATTTATGCACGTGCAGTCGTGAAATCTGCAGGGAAAAAACACACAGGAAACATCCTCTACTTCAGTAAATTCACTTTAGTCCAACTGTGCATCCAACATTTGTCCATTTATTTATTTACACCATCTTATAATATCCAATACAGACCTACAATTCTTTTCTTCTGTCCTTTCAGTCCACAGGCTAGATTACGTTGATTTAAAAACTACAAGCCTTTATCTCAATGCTGCCCACTTTGTATTCAAGCTTCCAACAATGCATGTGTCCCATCTAGGGAAAAATGAAACTGCAACCTCCAAATAAGCCACAGAACAAGTATTAAAAATATGCTTGTACCATAATAAATAAAAGGAAAAATAACACATTTATACTGTAATAAAAATATTCACAAATGCAGTGGGGTAAAGTTTCAATAGGCTGCAGTTCAAATATTCTACAAAACTCTATGTCAGCTAAAGTTACCATTCGAATGCAGAGGGCCCAACATTAAAGAATGTTTTAAAATGCAGAAAGATTATGCTGGCCACTGCCCTTTGCAAGCTGGGGAATTTGTTCCCTGCCAAACCTGCTGCGGGATGAGAATCAAGACATTCAGACCCTGCCGGGGAAGAATGATTGCTTCATTGTGTGAAGGTATTTCTGTTACATGCAGCACAATAGCAGGGTTCTTCATCAGAGAAGCGCAGGGTGGATTATAAAAACTCTTAACTCTGTGGTCATCAGGAATTTTAGCAGTATCAAAGTAAGAGGACCAAAGAAAGTGGTGCCTAACAGAGAAAAGAAAGGGAGGGCTTAACCTTTGTCCTGAGGGTGATAAAATAGCATCACATGGCTGAAAATCAGTCTAGTTTCAGCCATGTGATGCAGTTGACACAGTCACTTTTGTGGAAGTTACAGGATGGCATCAGTAGTTAAAAGGTCATATTTGAAAGGACTTTCTAATTATACCATCAAAATAGTGACTGGAAGACTCTGTGAGGTTTTATAATGTAGCTACAAGTCTCGGTATAGATGTTCCTCTTTGCATTAAAAGCAATTGTAACATTCACAAGAGCAGCGGGCAGACCACAGGAACTACAGCATGCAATTGAGACATTTACATGTGGTACGGGTAACATACCAAAGCTTACCTCTCATTGCACAGACCCTACTTCCACCTCTCGGCATTTTTATGGTGCCAATTACAGTGGTATTTAGGTGGAATTATGAGTGGATTTAATTGGCAGAAGACAATTTCTAGAGGGGTCACTGAAGACATGAACTGAATTCTCTGCTCTGTGTGTTGCTGTTGTTGAGAGAGCGTAAAAATGTGTTTGTGTGCTTCAGTTTTCTTTTGAGAGAAGACATGTTTCTCAAAGCAGCAGGAGCAATTTTTCACCACTGTGGGTGGACTTTTATACAGATGTTTCAACTTACATATCTGTTTCAATTGGCTTTACCTGTAGTCAGTAATTGTTCTCTATTTCCTCTTTCCAAGACTGTTCTGCTTTCGTTCTCCTTGACACAGTCCACCATGCGCTGTCCTCCTCCTGCAGGTTTCATGACCATGCCTTCTTCTGGATCTCCTCCCACCCAACTAGCCAATCCATCCATGCCTTTCTTGGTAAACCCAGCTCCTTTGCTAGCACTCACGGGTGAGCTCCATGCCACTCACCCCTGAATGCTAACAAAGGTCCTCTTCTATGCCTTCTCTTGCAGTAACCTCATCTACTTGTAGACATGTGCCTTATTCCTGAGAACTCTCTCTCTAAAGACTTTCTATCTGCCCCTGTATAACTCCCTGAATCCCTCTGGCTGAGACATTTTAGCCTGCTTCGCCTTCTGCTGAGATCCGTGTGACCAGAATTCATTTCCTAAACTTTCCTTCTGAAATTCTCCTGCTCTGCCACCATCACTGGCAACACCAAGATGTTTTTCACAACATACAGCACACCTTTAGAGCCACCAACTCTTAAGAAATAGATGATAAAGCTGTCTTTCACCTCTTACAAATAAATAGTAAGCTTCTTTTTAAACTGACCTCTCACGTTTATCACAGTAACTTGGACAGATCTGAAAATTTTCTCCATGGTTTTGTGATCATGTTCCTCCACGCTGAGTGATATAATACCAGATGAGAGTTCAATATCCAGGAGCATAAACTGCCATAAGAATCTCTAAACCAGCACAACATAAATTTCTCACACATCTTTTAGTGTCTCTAAAGGGGAACAGGCAGACATCCCAAGATGAACAGCCATAAGCACAGATTATTGCAAACAAGTAGTTTGCCAGTCTGGGAAGAGTATTGAACTTCAGCATCCCCCTTATCCTACAGTAACCTTCTGGAAAGCAGATGAGTGATTCCAGTAAAAACTTTCCCAACTTGCCTGTACAAGTAAGAAGAAAAGACTGTGAGATAGGTCCAGATTGGTTTATTCTGCAAAATACCCTGAAAAAGCCCAGAAGCATACAGAGGACAGGAACTCCCTCGTTTTGTTTTGCAATTATCCCTTGGTTCCCCAGAAATCTCAGATCTAATCAGTCACCTTATTAAGAATGAAAGAAGCCAAATTTACAGTCAGCCTTCTCCTGCCTACTTAAAAAAGAGGTACGAAGTTGGGAGAGCAGTACAACCTTACCATGCCTGTGACCAGAGCTGGGGAAAGGATCCCATGCACAGTTAACAGTGCAGTTCATTGCTTGCCCTGCCGATGGCTGCTCCGTGGTGGCTATAAGTAATTCCAGTGATGACAAGCAGCTCCTAAGCTACAGATGCTTTTCTGGACACACTGCTTGCTGGGGAGCGACCGTCAGCTATTAAACGGTTGTGCCACAGGCCACCCAGGCCTTGCTGGGTGGTAGCCACTTTCTGTCACTGCTGGCTCATCTCTTTGTCCTAGATGATTTAGATTTTAGCTGTGCATCAAGAGCAGCTGCCCCAGCCCTGCGCCCCTGCCCCAGGCACGGCACTCGGTGTCTGCTGCCCAGCCAGCCATGGCTCTCACCATCACACCATGCACTGTCGTGTTTTTGATACCTGAGCCATCCTGTTCACCTCTTGTCGTGGTTTAACCCCAGGCAGCAACTAAGCACCACGCAGCCGCTCGCTCGCTTCCTCCCCACCCAGTGGGATGGGGGAGAGAATCGGGAAAAAAAAAGTAAAACTCATGGGTTGAGATAAGAACAGTTTAATAGGACAGAAAGGAAGAAAATAATAATTATTATAATAATAATAAAATGACAATAATAATAATAATAATAATAATAATAATAATAGAATTGGAATATACAAAACAAGTGGTGCACAATGTAATTGCTTACCACTTGCTGACCGAGTTCCCAAGCAGCGATCTGCCGCCCCAGCCAACTCCCCCCAGTTTATATACTGGGCATGACATCACATGGTATGGAATACCCCTCTGGCCAGTTTGGGTCAGCTGCCCTGGCTGTGTCCCCTCCCAACTTCTTGTGCCCCTCCAGCCTTCTTGCTGGCAGGCCATGAGAAGCTGAAAAATCCTTGACTTAGTAACTGAAAACATCAGTGTGTTATCAACATTCTTCTCATACTAAATCCAAAACATAACACAATACCAGCTACTAGAAAGAAAATTAACTCTATCCCAGCCAAAACCAGGACACCTCTGAAGCCAGTACATTTTACCACGTCAATATCCCTTCAGTCTATTTATAAAGCGCATACTGGTAACATCGCTTAACGTTCTTTCCATCACGAGATTTTATAACAGGAACAGGAGGCCAACCCCAAATCATTATTTCCAAACAAACATCATCTCTCCCCTGTTTTATTGTGGTCTGTTGTTTTCTGATGTTATTTTTAAGAGGAAGAGCATGCAACGCATCCCAGAACACATCGCTGTGTTCAAAAGAAAGAGGGAGTTACTAACCACAGCAGTGATTCAAAACTAATAAACACATAATCATACCCAACATTTACAGAAAGGCTTCCTGTTGGAGGGAAAATCAATGGCCAGTTCAACACATACTCTTCTCTTCTTTTTTTAAGGAAAAATTATATTCTCTTGCGTATTGAAAATCACTGTTTATAGGCAGGTTCTAAATTCCTGAAACCTAAGATGTATTATGGGAACTTTTAATATTAAGTATATTTAGTGGGCATTTTATTGTCCATACAGGCAACATTATAAAAAAAATATTTCTTTCCTAAGCTATATATGTGTGTGTGTGCTCTTGAAGAAATTCATATGGTCAGCAAAAAGGCTTTGGGTTTTACTTTTAAATGAATAGAAATGCTCACAAGATCTTACATTAAATGCAAAATAAAACAGAAATGGACAAAGCATTTGTGAGTGCAAGCAGCCAAAACAGTTTGCCATCTGAGTATCAGCAGAATCGGTCATATACATTATCACAAATTTATTGTTAGTTTTTGCCCACACACCAAGAAAATGTTTCAAAGGTCTGTGTCTCTTCAGACTTCTAACTCAGGAAATAGTTAAGGGTTTTTTTCCATACAAAAGAGCAAGCAGATATGTCCCTCACTTTAAATGATGGAAACAAAAGCACAAGAACAAAAGCAACGTTTCTGCATGAGCACGTGTTTCCCTCTGTGACAGTCTGCACTGAACAAAATAACAGCCTGGGTCTGCAGGCACCAGAGGGTTGGGAAATGTAAAACTGCAGCCTGCAGAAAGCCCAGATGACAGCTGCCCAGCAAAACCGCACATGAGGAGGTGAAGGGGATATCTCCAGCCACCTCCTCCAACACGGACGCTGAAATGCCTCTCAAAATGCCTAGTCAAAATACTAGGACATGAGCTGTTCTTTCCTTTTTTTCCTCTTCTACCAGTAACCTGCGAGGTTAGCTACACAAGAGTAGCTCTCACAGCCATTTCACGCATGTTCAATAGCAGCATGAAAGGAACATGGAAAGAACAAACCCCACAGTAGGCTACAAACCTTTCAACAAAGCCCTTGCTACAAAAGTGGTCGACATGGATATATCCCATTTATGGTGCACTCAGCATCAGCTGCTGGGGAGCAAAGAAATGTTTGCCAATAATTATGGCTTTCAACCAGTAGTCTTCCTAGCACAGAGAGAGGTCTTACAAGTTGGAAACTGCAGATCTGGCATCACACTCAATGTCAAAAGAGAATACAAATATTGAGTCTTTTTTGGTTTATTTTTTTCTGAGCCTGAAATGTAGGTGTTATCTCTTTAAAGGAGGAGAGTGGCAAGCCATATCTCTAGTAAACTTTCCTACTTTGTGTAAACCCTCATGTTGTCTTATCTTACCAGAGGATCTGTTGCACAACCACCACTCACAAAAGAGATCACAAGGTCATGTAAATCTTGTGATCTCTCTGTGGTGAAATTTCAACCAGCATACAATGAAAGTCTCTTTGGTGCGATCACACTGACCTGATTTCTTACAGAGGTTTCAGCAAAGCTCCGTTCTGAAGGGACAGAAAAACATGCCTGATACTACCACCATCTTATAGACCTACTTAGGTTGATCTGGTGAGCTCTCCTCATCTGATCAGCCAACCACACAACCCAGTGTCTTACAGGTTGTACCACGTAGGAGGAGAAGCTGGTGCTGGGCTCGGTGACTTCTGTACAACAAGGAAAAGCTGATTGCCAGGGGCAGGTCAGGGTGCATCAGAGACCGAGCTCTTCTTACAATTCTTCAGGTTTTTTTACTTATCAGCTCATCCTGGAAGTCCTCTCTCTTCTGCCATGACCAGTTCAGGTGCAGTTCAGGCTACGTTCATTTTTTCTTCTCCATGGTATGATACTGTTTCTTACCTGTCTTTGGTATGCACCCAAAGAGCAGCCTGCTGCAGCTCTTCTGGCATGGTCATTCAAACTGATGACTCTTGCAGTTGCCTCTGCCCTGGGGAAAAATCTTGTCCTGCAGCTAACAGAAATGGAAGGCCAAAGTTAAATCTGTCTTTCATAACAACATTTAATCCAATTTATAGCTGGACTTAATGTGAAACTGAAGATGTGTTATGGCTTAGAAGGACTATCAGCAGCATCTCAGACAGAACAGTCCTTAAGTATAAAGGTAAGTCTCCCAAGGGTGAGGTGTTTGATTCAGATGGACAAGCAGAGCTGGGTTTATTAACCAAACTTCTTGAGTTTGCACCACTAGGCTGGAAATCTCATGAAAACATGATTTATTGGAAGATTTCTAATACTTCCTGCTTCTGCTGGGGCTGGAAGTACCACAAGAACTACATTTCTGTGGTATTTTGGTATTTCCAGTTGTGGTCCCAGCTGGAATTGAGAAGGGAAGAGGCACACACACTTGGAAATGATATTTTTTTGGTCATCTGCATTTTTTTGGAATCATGGGAAAGGTTTCTTCTAGGTCCACTTTGAGGCAACATGTTTTGGGGAGGTATTCTAATTCTAGCAGAGTTCTAAATGCTACATAAAGTCATGACTTTTCAGTTACATAAAATTTGCACTTTAGACTGGAATTTTATGAAAAATGCCTCTCTGGCTTACTGTTTTATATTAACTCTACATAGTTCTGTAACATAAGAATTTCACGATGTCAGTCATGCATAATAATAATATAACAATCTAAAATAATAATGTAATAAATCCACTCACTAGTCATCATGGGCCAAACTCTGGCAACCCTTTGTGAAAATGTGCTGCAAACACATGTACAAAAAGTCTCTTAGCTCAGTCCCCGCTGGCTTGAAGCCAAGAAGTTATCTAACAGCAAATCAACAGACAAGTGTCACCAAAAATGTCTAATAGCTAAACAGCTCTGCTGTGAGCATAAGTTATTCCGTTTTAGACGTGGAAAGGTTTAATTGGGTTCTATGCAATTAACAAACCTTAATTATGAGTAATTTGTTAGTCATGCTTACTTTTGGCTAAGACTTGCTTTTTTCCTTCTCTCAGCTTTCCCTCTTGAAACACCTGCAAGTAGATTTGCAGAGGGAGCTAAGCAGGGGGGTTTCTGGCCAGAACTCTGATAAAATGTCTCGTTGGTACAGATTTTAATCGCTTTTATGAAAACAGCTGCTCTCCTTAGAGAATGTGCCCGTGGGCAAAGCCGTTTTCACTTCTAACAAGGGCCTGAGGAGCTGCACTGGCAAAAATCACCTGCTGGAAACAGTGAATCAGTATGTCTCCAACCCAGCACAGTGCTGCTCTCCGTCTCATTAACCTGGTCGCCCCTGCGTCTGTGCTAGGCAGGTCTCAGTCATCTCTGGTGGAGAAATAGCCTGGACTGCTCCCCATTCGGACGTAATAAGAGCTGGGGCCGCAGTCCAAGGGGGGGTAGATGCATTTGAATCACCTGATGGAACATGCCTCCATGCTGTGCTAAATACCCTGCTTCCGCTGGGAGTGTAACTTGTGCTCTCCCTCCAGCTCTCCTGTTACATGGTGCATATCTTGAACCATCATTTAGCTCCTCAAACTTTAACCGTATCAACTTTCTAAATACAGGCCAGTCTCATATTACTGCTCAACCGAAGCCTTTGGAATCAACAAAGAGGATGAATTTTACCCATCTGCTTCAATCTTCATATGAAGATAACTGTAAAGAAGTAAAAATGTATCAATTTTGACCATGAAGAAAGAAGCCTGAGACTGAAACCCAGGGTTTACTGGAGAAAGGTCTTACGGACACCGATTGTGCTCATGGTGGGACAAAGAAACAGCAGTTCTTCCCAACACGAGCTGAGATTATTCATTCTCCACAGCCAACTGTCTTGGAGGCTATGCACACTTGCGTTCCACTTCACTGCTGTTTTGCAAAGTGGTGCTCTTTGAATAGAGAGAAATTTTACTCTGACTACCCATACTCAGTGGAGCATGGCTCAGAGACTCCCAAGCTAATGGGAAAAACGTTAGTCCAGAGGTGGAAGCAGTATAGCATGACCAAAGGTAATCCTCTTTAGCAGTGGTGTGGAGGCAGGCTAACACAGCAATATTATTTTCAGGCCCACACTTAAGACGACTGCACGTATCTGTGCTGATGAGCACTAACTCGGGTGCCTCTGCTCAACTCTCCTTTGGTCAGCATGGCTGGACAGCCAGCGTGCCATTACAGTCTGCAGCCTCTCACCCTGGCTGAGAGAGCTTGTCTGAAGCAAGCAGTACCAGGTCTGATGGTGTAAAAACATAACCAGGGGAATGCCATACTGCTGTCTAAAATGTAGGAGAGAAAAGAGAAATCCATGGCTGGGTTTCTCTGAGCTTGTCTGCAAGGCTCTGCTATATTCTGCTGAACTATCTCCTCAGAAACATTTTATGAGGCTGCCTACAGATTTGTACAGAAAATCCTTCTAGTTGCTTTTATTCCCTCTGATCTCTTCCATCACCTCTTGACTACATGCTCCTTATGCAGTTAACATCTCCCTCTTTATATCCAGTAGGTGCCCAGGACATTGCTGAGAACAGGTCCTCACTACTAAAGCAACAGATTCTGTCATAGATCAAAATTTCATTTCTTTCAAACTCTCCAATCCTAGGCAAACATCATGGAAGTCTGAAGTTCCTTTTCCCCAAGGAAGTGACAGAGAGGCAGGTTACCTGGACCTAAAAAAAGCCAAAACCTTACTAGGTTTTATATGAAAGTCAATTTAACCTTTAATGGCAAAACATCTGATGATTTTGTTCCTTATAGAGCAGTTATTTCCAATCAAAAAGCAAGTTCGTGGCAAAAATTTACAGTTACCAAGGCCCCTCAGAAATATTTAAAACTCTTATGAACATAACCAGAGAGTAATTAAGCTTTGGAAAAGAAATCTCTGCGGCAACAGTGGTTATGTGCTATGTGCTCATTTGCTGGGGTGGAAGCTAAAATCTAACAAGAGGACTCGCAGATTTAACATAAAATAACAGCCAGGGAATATAAATAAAATATAATATAGCAAATGGGGAATAATTATTTTGTGGATTTATGACACCTGCTTCCCCATTTCATATTCAGCACTGGTAAGGGAAAAGAAAAAGGTATTCACAGAGGTGAAAAGTTCTGCTAATTTTTTGTTATTATTATTTTTCAATTAATTTCTAAGTATGCGCTTACCAGCAACATGGTATTGTGAAGAAAAAAAAGGCTGAGCTATAAATAATATTTCATCTCCTGGGAGTTTTCCTAAGCTGAAAATTTTTTGCTGTTGTCAGAAATGGGAAAACCCAGAAAAGATGCAAGTTTTAGATTAGATCTAGTTTAGGATCTTGCTTTTATTAGAACCTTTTAAAATACTGATAGTGGTCCAGCAAAAAAACAGCACTGTTTTCACTTTTATTCTCTATCTCAAGTACATTCAGGTGCCTAAGCTTTTATACCAATTATCGTGCACGTGTTAAAGGGATTAACAGCTTCTGCCTTGTTGTCTCTTCCATCCAGTCTCCCTCAAACTGTTTTCTAAGTACAGTGTCTCATATCATAGCAAGTCAAATATTGTTATAATCACCCCACGTCCACAGCCAGTGGTGACTCAGGTATCGACAGGTTGCACATTTAGCGCTATTTCAGTTAGTGATGGGTGAGCTCCCAGGCGGCAGCGATAAACCCCTGAGACCTTTCCCTGCCTCCCAAGGAATGCAGAGGGGTCACGGCTTGAGTGGCCTCAGATACTACAGCGACGGGCACCCTGGAAAGGCTTATCAATAAATAAAGCCATGACTTTTGGTGCTTAATTAAACCCGAGGGACAAAATCCTCCTGCCATTAACAAGCAGGGAAGAGGGATAACTGCTTCATTTGTGAATGCAGGAAAAATACCATATTGATAATTAGGTCTGTTGGTTTCACACCAGGGCGGTGACTTCTTCCATGTTTTTGAGACCCTGCGCTGGTTTTTTTACGCATGATGCAGTCCTTGCAAAAGCAAAAAGGTTTCCAGAACAGATGCCAGAGGATGGACTGACAGCAGGACACAAGGGCTCTAGCCTGTATTTGCTGCCCAAATGCTTGCCCCTGAACTCTCAGCAGAGTCAAGAAACTTTGCGAATTACTTTAACCTTTGCTTCTCACAAAATGCACTTTACTTTGATCCTTGAACCATGATCAATAGAAGGTGCAGAATGGCAGGGAAGAATTTTTCGGCTCAGGGGGAAACAATGTAGTTCAAAATGCTCAAATAGCCTTAAAAATCTCCCACTAGAATGGAAATTGCAGACCAGTTATTTACTTCTTCCTGGTGGTTTAAAATAATATCATGAAGTCAGTTCCCCATCTTCGTTCTGTGGGAGGAAAACAAGACCTGATGTGATAGGGACATTTCCCTATCTCCTATGAGCAGAATTTCCTTTGCTTGCACCCACACTGAATTCAATCCCCTATCCCACAGCTACAATAAAGTGGATGCAGGTGCTGTACAGCTACATTGTCTATCACATTATACCAGAAGTTCCTACACACACAGAAAGAACGTTCAACAAACAGCTACATCAGCTGAGCAGCGCTTCCAAGATGAGTTGGTCTACCGCAGGAAAAATGTACTTTTTGCAGCAGAAATAGCAGCATTTCACAGTCACCCAGGGAGGTTGTTTCCAAGAATAAGAGCCACAGGCATGTGTACAAATTAACTGGTAATAAACATTCTGACTTTGGTTACAGACACTGGGCCAAATTCTGTTTGACACTATATCTGAGCCATCTTCAGAATGGTTTGCTGCCATCCTGAAAATTATGGGCTAGATCCACAGGTGGTTTAAACAGACGCAGTTCATTTTATTCTAATGTCAAAAGCATGCTGCAGTAGTGGGTTAGTGAACTAGTTCCTTTATTTTTCTCCATGAAAACACCAGGTTGGCCATATTCCTGGCTTCACCACATTGAAGAGCCCTCAGGTTTGCAGCCAGCGGAGGTCATTCAAAGGATCTACAGCTCCTGACATATTCACTACTCTAAGGTTGAGTCCAGAGCTCATCATCTCACCCCTGCCCGGCAGTCAGAGGAGCTCAAAGATGCTGTTACAGTCCAGGAAGAGTGACAGGACTGGATGGTGTCCCCTGAGTACACATTATCACATTTGCAAACTATCAGCTCTTGTAATGCCATGCTGAGAGTCAAGACCTTGCAGCAGGTGCTTGGATGTATGCTGCCTGCATCATGCCTCCCTATTTAATCCACCTGCCTGTTACAGAGGAAACAAAGAGCTCCCATATTTACTCCAAATCAAGTAACGAAGAGGTGAAAGGAAATATTTTGGCCTCAATTGGAGCCTTGTGATGGACAGCAGAGTATACTGAAAGACCGTGAATGTAAATTGTACCCGTGGTCCAAATGAACACGCTTGTTCTCTTTTTTCTGTAACCCAGTGGTGGACAGTCCTCCCAAACATCTGTCTTATGGCTGTCTTGCTAGCAAATATGAACTCAAACACAGCTGTACCATTCGTATGCACAAGAGCCAGATCCATCAGCAAGGCTCATGCCGTGCCAGTTCTCGCAGTTTTGGCATGGTGTGAGAACGACCCAACAGCGAAGGGGAGGAGGAGATCAGCGAAACGAAGAGTTAACTACTTCAGTGCTGCGCAGGGGGCAGGACGGGTGGCACAGAACCACACTTGCGCTCTGTGTCTCTCCTCACTGAAATACTGGTGGCAGCACAGATGTTGCGGCAAAGGCCAGCATTCAAGGAGTTAAGAAATTGTCCTCACAGCCTGCTATTCACCATTCAGCTTATACACATGATAAATGTGATGCCAAGTTTTACTAGATGAGTATCTCATAGTAATTGCCAGCTTTATCAGCCTATGTCTTTCAAGGGATAAGAAATGCAGAAGTGTTTTATAAGTCACCATGCATCTGCTGAGCTAAAATACCTGCAGAAGTTTAAGCTGACATTTTCCCCTTCTGTTTGCCCAGACTGTAAGCATGCACAGGGACAGCACTCACAGCTCAGCCAAGCAGCATTGTCTGTGCTCCCTACCTGGGTGGTGTCCAAATCTTATGCCAAGTTGAATGATAACAGAGTACACTTTGTGTTGGCAAAGCAGGCAGTTGGGAGATTTTGTATCAATGTACTCTATTTGCATACTTTTAGGTACAATCAGGGAATGATGAAGATGATAAAAAATTACTAGCAATATTTTTATGGAAGGCCCAACAACTCATGACACTTTAAAAAGTTAAAGAATATGTCAGAACGCATGTTTTCTATTCACAGCCCAGAGGTGGAGCAAATTTATCTTTCCTGTACTGCAGTCGGACCTACAATTTAATTTACATCACATATAATAATTACATACCTGCATCTCACAAGATTAGTGTGAAACTAATACGCTGCCTTTGAATAACTGGACACTACCAGAATGTCATATCAGCATTTTGTTCTTTCAGTCCGCATCGGAAGACAGCTCTCTCCAATCTGACCTGGTGTAAATAGTAGTCCAGCTCCAAGGCGAAGTTGAACTAGATGACTGCCAGCAGTCCCTTCCAGAAAATATTTCTGTGATTCTGTGACTCAGGTGTTGCATTGAACCATTCAGAAAACAACAACAGATAGCCCTTGTTTGGCTTCAGGTTGTGTGCATCCTGATGAATTTCTTTATGTAGTTGTTTAGTGTCACTTATAAATGTATGAAACATTTTCTTGAGTATTAAGTCAGTGCAAACCCGTGGTCATTTCTGCCAATGTATTAGAACAATTTTTCAGAGCTGCCTTTGATATGACAGATATTAAATGATTGATATAAAATGTAAATTATTATAAATATTAAAAATGTATTGACTCATGAGAGGATTCAGCAAAGTAGTACAGTATATCCTGTTCCTCCCAAATGAAAGTGTGGGGTTTTGAGCTTCACTAACACTTGCCCATATCTCTAATTGCTTAACTTTTAAAAGGCCTTAGACCTGTGAATTTCTAGCACTCTTATCCTTATTACCTCTTTTTTGTTGTTGTTACATACTCTATATTAAACATGGTTTTAAAGTGTAGTCTTTCCAGACCATGAGGTATGTGACAACAGCCCTCCACCATGGGACAGTAGTCCTGGCTGCAGTCAGTTCATTCTAGTGCGCTAATAATATGGCAATTAATACCAATGGTAATAACAGGCAGCTCACTCAAAGAATTATTGCTGTAAGAACTGTGGATGGGAGCAGCAGATCCAAAAGAATACAGTATAGATCTGTAAGTTACGTGCTCAGGATCCCAGCCCGCTAGTGAGAAGGAGCTGCATATTCTAATTTTTTTATCCAGCCAACTATCTCATTGCTCCTTGCTTCAGGAAATCAAGTTCCCTGTTTCACAAGATCACTCAAGACATTACCCTGAGATCAGACTGACAGCATCATCCCCATGTCAGGGTAAGATGTCATTAAAGATGAAGCATGAATTGCTGGCATAACATTTTCCACTCCCTTTCCTCATGCTGTAGTTTCTTCAAACATGTTCTCTTGGTCACGAAAGGTATCTTTGTCAACGAGACAGGAACTACTAAGATCCTCTGACATTCCTACTTTCCAGTTCTCAAAAAGCATTGCTTCACTTTGGGTATCTCTGGACCATCTCTGTTTCTGGTTTTTATGCAGGCTCCAAGATGGATGCTTCACAAAAGTGCTGTATAGCTTGCAACTGCTGTGCCCTTAGAAGGTGAGTACGCAGGCAAACAGCAAGCATTAAATATTATACCCACAATGTACTATTAGCTATTCGTGAAGCTGAAAGTGGATCCCTGCAGGTTCTTATACTTTGTGGCTCATGCATCTTCCCATTTCTGATAGTTAGTGGAAATTTTTTTTAATTCTTTCTTTTTCCAAACATTAAGATACATTTGTAGTTCAGGTGAAATTGACTGATAACCCCATGATTGCACACTTCTGCAAAGGACGTGGAGGTGACAAATACTTGTTTTAAATACTCCTAAGCTAAAGCGAGCAGGTGTTTTCAGACAAGAGTGTTCTAGTAACTGGTTTTATTAGACAGCTTTAAACTGTATGTGGGTTTATGCTGTTATGTTTAAAAACTTCACACACTACTTGGTTTAAAAAGTAACACCTACTCTACTGTTTCCTGCTTACCTCTCTTTCTAATCGTCTTTACTCTCTTTATCTCTTATGTAAAAATAAACACAGATTCTCCCTTCTGTGCCCTGATGACTGCAGCAAAAAAAAGACAGCTACATCCCAGCTGAGACCAGAGGCTCCTCCACTAGCCAACTTTCCTGGTAGAAGTGGACATGCCAGAAAGTTTGAAGGTAGAGCCAAATAGAAAAGGTCTGGTTTGGCTGGCGTGACTAGAAAGCACGCCAAGTCATTGAGGTGACTGTATACATATAGAAAAATAAATACATAAAATGATATATAGGGTCACTTTGACCGCTGGAAAGTCATGCCAAAATATTGTCACTGTCTTGGCTCTGCCATTTTAATGGGTTTTGTAGCCCAGCCAAAACCAGGCACTCCATTAGCAGCTTCGTTCACTTGCTCTTCTCTGTGCAGGCAGAGCAAAAGAGCCACTCAAACCCCAGCTGCTAAGTCTAGCAGGAGGTTTGCTCTTTCTGTATTGAACTCCTCTGCTTGCACTTTTGGTTTTCTCATTTTGAAGATAGCAATGAACCTCCTGATCCCTGGAAAACTCAGTAAGGGGTGCAGTTAGGAACGTCTCCAAAGGTCTGTTGTGTCCTAGCACTTTCCCTTCAGCATCTCCATAAGACAGTCTCTGCCTGTGAGAAATCTTCACTCCGGGTACTTTTTCCTACTGGTTGAAAGGTCCTATGCAGATACCCGTATTTGCTTTCCTTGCCTCCCCGCCACCACCACCTCTCCTCCTCTGCTCTTCCAGGAGGGAACATGCTAGGCACAGAGATATTTCTCTTCTCAGTGGGGCCACCAGGCACCAGAATGATATGAGATAATATGGGAATGACACAATACATGATGCAATACAGCAACAGAAACACCTCACTTTGTTCTCATGGGACTTTTTACACTAATCTGATTAATATTCTGCCAGACGACTTCCACAAATGCAGTCAAGGGAGCAACCACCAAGCCAGGGAAAAGTAGCTGCCTCATGCCTCAGCTAAGATGCTCGGCTTTGCTGAACAGAGATGGTTTAAAATATATGCCCCCATTTGCTGTCCAAGGAGGACTTTTACAAATTTTGCTGTAGCGTATTGTGCTCTAAGTAGCTATAAAAACAGAAAAATATCTCAGTTTCTGACCATATGCAAATTTCCCAAGACCATGCGACACCAGTGAACTCCTGCTGTGTAAAACACAGAAACAGTGATGTGTTTTCGGGTAGAGCTTCACAGATATTACTTTAGCAGGAAGTAGAAACACAGTAATCCCCAATGGAAATCCTAATTCTCTGCAATGGTGCTCTCAGATGCACATCTGGCCTCCAAGAGCTGTGTTCCTGTGTTAAATAACTGTGGATGGGTATACCTGTGTCTGTATTTCCTCATAAGATGGAAAAGCAGGCTACTACAGGTTAAGAAATAAAAACAGGAATTAATCCAAACATCCTCCTCCTTCATCTGCCACCTCTGAGAGCTAAAAGAGCTTTCTCATGACTCTAAGTATGCAAGTACACATTCCCTTTCTACCTCTCTCTTTCTTTTTCACTTTCTCTTTCTCTCCCACCTTTATATTTACTTCTCTGCACTAAATGTAGGTTGAGGACTTTAATCTTTAGGCTGCTACGCAAATTGGGATGTCTTCCCCTGGCTTTTTTGGGGTGTGTGTTAATGTGGCTGCTGTGTTTCAGGACATTTAGGAAGAGGTGGATTTTGCATCATTGTCTCAACGTTGGGTGCCTACACTCTGCCAAAGTTGTATCCTAGGTGATAACATGCTTTTTTGGATGTTGGAGGACTTGGTACTGGTACTTGGAGAACTCTTATTATGAATTGTAATGACAACCTCAGCCAAAGACATACCGTTTTTCACTCATTTCAGTTCATTTCAGTTCAAGTTACCATCACAGCTCAGTTTTATTATTTGTCTTGCTATATCATCTTTCTTGCTTATACTAGACAGCAAAGGGAGAGGTACTGTCAGACTGATGGACTTCAGGGGCAGAAGAGTCCGCCATCTGACTTCTTTCCTAGCATAAAGTATTCAGGAATTAATTCCTGCTTCATGTTGAGTTGAACTGGAGCTTGGCTTTTAGAGGAACATCCAGTCTTAACAAAAACTTTGTCAGGATTGTCAAGGGTGGAGGTCCCATCAACACCTTCTAAGAAACTTCTTTCAGTGGGAAATTATCCTCGCTATTAAAGTTCTAAAATGTCTAATTTTTCTCTTGAATGTTTGGCTGTTCTTTTTATGATTTAAGTTGCCATACCTCTGTAGTACCTGTAATTTTATGTGTATATGCTTGAGAAAGGATTCACCTCATTTGGCTGTATCCATCTAGGAGCTGGACTTCTAGCCCAGACTGCCTCTATAGTCCTCCTGGTAGAGGACCAGTGTCTCCAAAGATCAACTCATTCCACCTACTCTACAGACCCATCTTAATATGAGAATGACTGCTTTCCACGTATGTCTCTATGACCTCCCAAACAAGGCTAAGTACTTAGATCTCAACTAGAACAAAAAAACTACATAACTAAATTTTAGATGACTCATAATCTTATTAGCAAAAAATAAAGGAAGAGAACATCAAGTTGCATTAAGCATTGCCACTGAATGAGACTGCTCTCCTTTAGTACTCTTTAGCAGTCATTGACTTACTCTAGTCTCCACAGTTCTATCATCTGCCCAAAACATATGTGAAGCTGGCTAGTCTTTATTCAGCCACATTTAACAAGTCATTTCCTTCAGCTTTTTTTTAAATGGCAGAATAATATTAGGGGGGGGTTCAGTCTTCTTGAACATCCCCCAATATTTCAGAACTGAGAAACATTACCAGTGGCTCAAGGAGTGCCCTAGACTGTTTTTTTGACAGCCTGGTTCGCAAGCTGCTCATACCTTTAGTTTTAAAATCTTGTGCTTTGTTTCCAAAAAGGTGTGGTGTTTAGCAACTGCATCTGAACATCCTCCTTGGTGTCTGTTTGGAGTGAACAGACATGATCCGTCTACATTAACTGGCTTTTCCCAAGCTGCAAAAGAGTAATCTTTATTGGCTATTGTAGCTAGACTACTACATGAACGTACACTGTATTTACTGTAATGGCTGAAGGATGAGTCATGCATTTGTACCATGGACAAAGCCAGGTAACATGAGGCAAGTCACAGCAGGAATCCGTGACCATGCACATGCAAAATGGTGATAAACCATGATCTGAAGCACTCTTTAGAAAGTCTACTTCCAATTCTTAATCAGCTCTGACATTTTTAGGCACAATCAGGTATTTGTAGCATTTAAAAATAAAATAGTTCTTCATTCTGTTCAGGGGATGATCTTGGAAAACCACTTCCAGAGCTTAAAAAAAAAAAAGATTATCAAAAAGGCCAGTGAGACCACCAATTCTCTGCCGAAGACTTTGAAACACAGCAAGAGGAATAACGCCAGGCTTCAGCCGCAGGCCTCGCTGTCTACCAGAGGCGATGGTCGCTCACTGCCCCTACGCCCACACAAACCCGGTCGTTCCCTCGAGCCCAACAGCCACCCCTGCAGCTTCCAGTGCCCTCAGCCAGTACTGACGGGGGGGGGGAACGGGGGCGGGTGGGCACCAGGAGGTGCGGGTTTGGTTTTGCTAAGCCTGGCTCTGTGCGTTTGGGTTCGCAATCCCCAACCAGCCGTGGTTTGCATCTGGGTCCCACCCCGCTGGATCCCAAGAGTTGGGGGGGCGGGACAGGAGATACATCGTTCTGGTTTCTTATAAAAATAACCAAAACGACGGCTGGTTTTGGTCTGAGCAAAGTAAAATCAGGGTAGTTCGGAGCGGAGCTTTACTTTGTATTAACAGCCCGAGGTCAGCACAACTCGCTTTCCTCAAGTTGGATCCGCGGCTAGAAACGCCACGAGCACCAACCTCCCGCGGAGCGACCAAACCCGCCACAGCCGCGCCCGCCGAGCACCCAGCCCCGCGGCCCCGCCGCGCCTCCCCGCAGCCATCTTGCGCACAGGGCGAGGGACACCTAGCGGGGCGCCCGGGCTGCTGCCGCCGCCGCCGCCCCGGCCCTCGGCCCGCCTGACAGCCGGGAGGGCTTTCCCCCGGCACGGCCCAACCCTCTGCCCCGCCGACAGCCCCCTCAGCGCCGGGCGCGGCAGGGCTGTGGGGAGCTGGAGACCGGCCCTGCTGCGGCGTCGCTGGGGCAGGGGTTGAGGCCCCAGGGCCTGACATGGGGTCCTGGGCCGGGGGGGAGCCCCGGCGGGTGGTCAGGGCTGTGGGTGCCCTCAGGGCCCTGACACAAGGGTCCTGATGGGAGGATCCTAGCTATTCATCGGCCGAGCGTCAGCTGTTGTTTTAATGCTGTGTTTATTAAAGGTGTAAGAGTGTCTCTGAAAACGACAGTGACTTCCACAGGTGACTGCCCACTTTGCCTGTAAGCTAAGGCTCCCATCACAAACACAGGGCTGCCCGCTGGTTAAATCAAACTAAGCCTGTGCCCTCCCCGACAGCCCTGACAAACGGGGAAGGCTTTGGAGAGCACTCGCTGGAAAAGCAGGATGGCATCCTTCACGAGGATTGCACTGAGCAGGAGTGGAAAGCAGCACACTTCAAAATCAAAGCATCTCCCACCCCTCCTCACTCATCCCCACGAAGATGTGGCCTCCAACTCCATGCAAGGTGGTGCTTTCTCTCTATTCTCTAATATTCCCTACTATAAGGGATATTCCCTGTTGCCAGTGAGATGTTGCGTCTCGCAGTGTCAGGCACAACTTAATTCTCTCTAGCAAGGCTGCATCTTTTTTATGGTATGTCCATCAGCAATAATAGCTCATCCTTTAATGGAATATTTGTTATTTGTTTTGCTATTACAGTACAGCAGCAGTTGCTCCATTGTCATAGCGAATGTTGTTTTAGTTCTTTCTCTCCCCAAGCACTTCCCTGGTTGCCCATTCCCATAGTTTCTGAGTGCCTCATACTCTTTTTCCCTTCTCTTTTTATTCTTGCAAGGTAATGAATCTCTTTTTCCCTAACCTTTATCCAGAAAAAACATACCTGACTCAGAGCTGACATCTGAAGTTGTGGGCTAACGGTATAGTTTTCACATTTCCAGATGAGTGGTAGACCCTGCAAACAGAGGTGATAAGCAGAATTCTAAAACTCTTAAATAGTTTGTAGCAAAAAATACAGGAAAACTTAAGAGAAATGAAACATACTGTAGTTTAATGAGCGAGGTGAACAACTAAACTGAGCAGGACCACAGTTTCTAAATAAACATTTGAACATACTGGCTGCATAGTCCTTAAATTATGACAGTGTGTTACTGCAAGCAGATTTTCTTTCATGTTAGAGGAAAAGAAAGGAAACAAAAAATCGAGAAATACACTTTTGTAAGAGGTCAGTCAGAAAAAGTTACCTGCTCTGGGGTCCAACTTCTCCACCTGCCTAAAAACTCAACATCCAACCTACAACCAATACAGAGTGATGGTCACCTTCCAAGGGCAACTTTTCCTAAAATAAATGCCTAAAACAGCTTGAATGAATCAACCTGGAGACAGCCATTTGTCTCCACTGAGGCCAAGCAACGAGATTAGACACCTGACTTCAAGATGCCAATAATCAGGTGATATAAGTGCATCCCAATTACAAAGGAGCCATTACACTGAGTGCATATTGTTAGCAGGGAATTCACACAAAGCTTCATGCTTCTGCCCAGTGAAGGACATGGAGAACCCAACCTTCCTCATAAAATTTGGAAAATCAATAGAGGGAGCTCCCTGCACAGTCTCCATTCCAGGCACGCCACTGCTACTGCTCACGGACCCTAGCTAGTGGGCCTCCTCAAACCTGCTTCTGTAAACTATTGCATATGTACAGACGACTGGTGGAATAAAGGACTTTAAGAGAAAGCAAAGCATCCCTCCACTTTTCCTGGGAGCCAGGGAAAGGATATGGAAAGAATATGCAGTGAACTCTGGAGCTGGTCTCAGTGATCTCCACTACAAACCTCAGGTCACCAAAGTTCTTCTAGGCTTTACAGCAGGGTAAAGTGTGCTGACTAGCCCTCAGCTCCCTTCAGGACCTCACAGAATCAGGAAACTCAATGAAGTCCACCTGCATTGAAATGTATATACATTTGGGACGTTTGGACAATCAGCTCACTTTTGGCAGGCTACGGCAAGTTTTCACACTGCTAGTGGTACTTGGTGTTACTTGTCTGATACACCTTCAAAGATTGCAATGGAAACGTGTAAGACTTGTGCAAGATCTGTGGGGGGCTTGAGAAGTATCTTCATGCATAGCTTGTGAACAGAAGGAAATGATTTTAACGAAGACCTGCTAAGTCTTGCTTGGCTGCCAGAATAGGGAATTATACAAAAGACAGTCCTGAAACACTTCTTGACAGGGTGAAGTTTGTCCACTGAAAGACAGGGAAGGGATTTCTCACATTGAAGATAACACCTGCAAGGGCTGCTTGGAATAGGTTGCCGTATCCCTTGATTCCTAACACTGAGATCAGGAGGAGTAAGATAGATAGGTGTGTAAAAAAAAAAAAAGTAAGTGACTCTGAGTGTTTAGAAGGCAGCAGGATGGGGTATGAACACCTGCGGTCTTCCAGGGCCCTCAAAGAGAGGAGCTCAGAGTGTGAGGACTGAGATTTGTTAGGTCAGAAGGTAGTATTGGAGACACCAGTCATGCTTTAGGAGACGTAAATCCTCAGCACTTGTCTACAGAACAACACAGGAGGATTAAGACAAGAAGACTTCGTGAACTCTTCATTCAGCCAAAGTCTAGTGGAGGGGCTTCCTCTCCTTTCAACACTAACAAAACCCCCTGTCATTCCTAACAAAAGGCTCTTTGAGAGGAAATTATCATTAAGGCAAAATTCAGTAAAGTTGACTCACTTTATCGCCTAAGACCTCTGGAGTTTTGAAAAGAAAATCTAGACCCCTGAACTGCAAAATGCAATTTGCCCCTCTGCACCAGGATGTCCCACACTGCATGACACAGGAGACTCAACAGAGTCAGCATGAAGCCGTTTTGTTCCCATCTCTTGAGGGTGGGGACAGAGCAGTTTCACAGAGGCTCTGCTGAAGACATACACACAAGAACCCTGAGAAAAATCAGTCTGTCCTGTTAACATCCCTGTCCTACAGAGTTTCATTTTTCGAGTAATTACCCAGCAGAAGCATTCTCTGGAATAGTGGTTGGTCTGTGTTAGAGCTTCCTTCACCACCATGATATACGAATTATATGGAGAGATATTACAGCTTCCTCTCTGTGGGAGAATGAGGTCTGAGAACCTTAACAGCATGTCCTACATTTTTTAACTCATGACCTCTATTGCTTGTTTGTTTTTTATTCCAAATTGAAAGTACTTGACAGCTATTCTGATCTCAGGCTACTGATAATGTGCCTGCAGCTGAAATGTCACCCATTTTAAGGGGGGGTGGGTGTAGATATCAAAAGCAAAACAATCACTTCTCTCTTTGACTTGATCTCTGGGGCATCCGACCCAGATTTAGCATTATCTGAAGTATTCGGCGAGTGATTCCACAGATGTGCAGCTCCTTTTGAAGAACTGTCTCAAGCATCATTTTGAGCCTTGGTTATAAAATAAACTTCAAATCTGTTACAGCTTGAACAAAAAGCAAAGCTGGCAGCCATTCTTTCCTTTAAAGACCTCTGTTTACTATAGAGAGTTTTAGCCATGTTTTAATTTCAGGATTTTTTAAATATGTATTTTCTGAGAAATAAACATAGATGACTTAAGTGTAAATTAAATCTGAGTCTCCTGGCTGCTAGCCCAGGCATCTACCAAGAAGGCCAACTGTCTTGCAAGTTCAGCTGCATCTCCCTGGCTGCCCTATAGCCAGGACAAGCTCTGTTTGCGTTCCTCTTAAAATGCATGTATTTGCCGGTACAGGGGTCAGCAAACCAGAGCTTACTCTGTTAGACTTACTGCTCCCAAGGAGTCTCCTATGGCTGCTGGCTTGCATGATTACAGCCACACAGGTACAGGATAGGAAAACACTTACATCAGTGTAGAAAAACCCATGCGTCAGTACTGAGCAGCAGTACTGAGGCTGGTAGTTAGATACTGCATAGTTGCTTATGTCCTGGAAAGGCAAAAAAAGAATTAAAAATTCTTCTTCAAAAGAAGAATGAAATCAGCTAGTAAAACCGCGAGAGTGGCTGGAAAGGGAGTGGTGTGGGTGACAGCAGAGGGAGCAGCACAAACGCTGGGGGTAAGGTAGGAGGAGGTAAAAGAGAAAACAGGAGCCAGCCCTCCCATGCATGTGGCAATGATGCTGGCTGGCTTGCTGCAGATATGGCCATGCATTGTGCATGCTGGTCCTTCCTGGGGATACACTCCTAAACTCCATGCTTCTAGTTTCTAGTCACTGCAGAGGCAAATCGGTGATGCAAATATCTCTGGTGACTCTGAATCCACCTAACATATCCCTGGAGAGACTTGGGGGAGTCTGCGGTTCCTTTTACTGCAAGGACTACATTGTCTGAAAACTGTGCAATTGCTATTAGCAGCAATAAGCTTTTGAGGAAACACTGTGTATAAACACCACAGTGGATCTGCAGGCAGGTCTGCATCCTAAGGCATTCTTCCTTGCCAGTGACAAATGCAATAGCACACTCCTAGTTTTAAAGAATTTTTTTCTTTAATGTGGTAGATGAACAGTATAAATTTCAGCAGCATGGAAAATAGCCAGGTGAGTCAACAAAAACTGTGCTGCTTCTTTAGAATAGCAGATCATTACATGTCAGTCAGAGGATGGCAAATGGAAAGGATTTGAGTGTATTCCCACTTGATCCAGATCTGGCAGAAGCTTTTAACCATCACTGATGAGACTAAGTTGGCTGTAATAAGCGTGCAAATGATAACCCAGAGTACACTAAGCCAGCAATGATGTTGTTTATAATAATGATTAATGGAGAATTATAGTAACGCTAACACACATCCATAAGATCTGTGAATTACTAACTAGCAAAGGAAAAGATGCAGCCTTCACGAATCCATGTGGCACAGTACAAATGACGTGTCTGCTCCAATGAAGAAAGCTCAGTGTCAACCACTGTGGAAGAACAGGGCATTTGACTAAATTTCAGCAGAAGTCTCTGCCTCCACAACAGGTATCAGATGTTACTGAGCCAAGGGAAAGTGTTTTGAATAAGTGTAGACACAGTAGCAAACACATCGTGTGGTGTGGTATGCAGTATTGTGGATGCTTCTTTTACATCAGGACATCAGTCATGGGCTACAGAAAAGAAATTGGACCATTGTCTACAGTGTCTGTACTATCCCAATCATTTTGTTTGCAATGTCTAGAGCCACCAGTAGAACCAAATTCCTTTGTTTGTCTACCTACAAATAAATTTGATTTTTTATTTAGCTTTCATACCTGACAAAATTTATACTCCATGTACTGATACCCCATCCAATGCAGAGACCAGCTTTGCATACTAACGCGTGCCAGTAACTGACAGGCACACAAATTCAATGCCACTGAAGTGTATAACAACACTCTTACAAGAAACCACGTCAATAAACCTTTGCTATACAAAAGACCTTGTGCAGAGAATAACTATTTGACCTAGTATGACAGAAAGATGACAAAAATTATGTTTGCCAAGCTGGTGAGAAACACCTGTAGCGCAAGAGCTTAAGAAAATGAGCCTGGAGCACTGGTACTGAAATAACTGGATCCAGTTTAGAAACGGGTTTTGCCAATAATCATAGGAAAGAACAAGGCTTTTCATACTATTTTCATACATTTTCATACTATTTTCATACTGCATGACCTTAAGGAGGCCAGATGAAGCCATGGTGACAGACATATCCAGTAACTATGTCACCATTGAACAAGTATTTATTCTGATGGACAAAGATGTTGTATAGTTTTGCTGTACAGAATGTATCTCACCAAGTAATGCTGCTGGCAGACAGCAGAGATTTCACAGCACATATTATACATAATAATTTACCATTTAAAATGTTTGCCCTAAAGCATTCCTATCAGCCGCCACGTACTTTTCGGAAAATTATGTCCATGACTTTCAATAACCAGCCTAGTTGCCCATTGTGGCCTGGATGATGTTACTGTACTCTAAAAGACTTCCAAAGAACATGAAAAAGACTCCTCTGCTGCATCAACACAACAGGACTGAAACTCAACATAGGCAAATACCACTTTCTGTGCACAGGATTGGCTTTTATTGGGCAAGAAACTCATCCCAGTTGAATGAAATTTGACTCAGTCTTTACAAAAGCCACATCCCTGAAAATATGGCAAACATTAGGTTTGTTCTGTAGAAATAAATGATGGTATGCAAAGCTTATCCCTATCTTTGCTTCAGCAGTAAAACTATTAAAAACATTACTTTGAGGAACCCCAGAGTTGTCCTAGATGGATGCTGGAAAAACATTTGAAATTATGAGGATCATGGATAGTCCAGGACTTAGGCTGTTTGATCCTGGATTATATACAACTTATTGATGTCTTAGATGATGGACCAGAACTGGATGTGCTCAACGTCATCAGGACAGCATGGAAAAAGACACTGTATTTGCTCAAGAATTTTCAAAGGAGAAAAGAGTGAGCAGTCTCTTGTAGAAAAAGCTTATCTCTAGCCTGGCATCAGAAAGCCATGGAGCTGGGGACTCCTGCTGCACACAGACCACAGCCCTTTGGCCACACTGTGAGCAATGAACAGGTCCACTGAGTGCAGATCTGAATTGTCCAATGGTCAATGACACCATCTATTTTATACATGAGACAGCCCCAGAAGAGGTGTGAAAGCTGGCTGCTTGTCTGGCCTGCTCCTATTCTTCGCCACCTCTGCTGATCGATGATGACAATGCACTTATTGCAGAGGCATACAGACTGGCTGCAGCTGCAGGAAAGCAATGTAAAGAGCTTTGCTTAGCGTGTCTGATTAAAAAAAAACAATGTGGTTTTCTGACACCGAGGTGGCTTAACAGTTCCAAGCCTTGAACCAGCTCCACTGTCACACTTCTGTAGATTCCAGAGTAAATCGTCCCTATAGGACAAATGTGTTATGCAAGCTATTTATCAACTTCTTATTCAGGGGAGTCTATTGGAAAGCATGCCCACATGGCTTATGATGATTTCGGGGGGTTATCAGTACAAAAAAGTGTTTATCCGATCTGTGCTGATGTCCAGCACTGGTTTCTCAGCTAAAAGCTCCTTTGAAAGCTTGTGTTACTTGCCAGTCCCATGACAAGGCAGTAGCTGTTTATATATCTTTTCAAGCTGTTTCTCTACCCGAATAGTGGGAAAAAACCCACTATTAACTTCACAACCCTCTACGGTCATATGCCATTTAATTGTCACTGTGCTATCTCTATAATTTCATGCAATAAATAGAAGCATTTCTATACATATGTTTACATATATTTGTATAGGTGTATATATACATGCATACATGCATGCATGATGTTTATATTTTCATCAGAAAAAAACACAAAGCATTCATATCAGCCAACAGGTTAAATTCCCTCTTGTTAGAATTTGACATTTTTTGAGGAAGAAAAGCATCATGTACAAAGATCATCCAAAAATTACCTGCAGTCCAATGGAAAAAGCAAACATTACAAAGGGACTTTGAAAAGGTGTTTGCAGACTGTTCCCTTGGAAGAGAGGGTTTGAAGAGCCCTTGTTACAGGGACTCTACAAACGTACAAAGCTGCACACCGTGTAACAGCTTACTTCATTAATTTCTACATGGTAGGGCAGATGCCTCAAAAGCTACATGTTGCTGATACAGAGGCTTAAACCCAAAGCAACATCACATTCAGATAACGGTCAAATAGGAGCCGCAGAAATCGAAACATACCTGCTAATGTGTTAAGGAGTTACAGTTTGAACACAGTTCACTTGCAGTAATCCAATGAAAAGTAGAAAAAAATCTTCCTGTTTCCTCTCATTTTGCTCCTCATGTTTCTCCTTTCGTACCTTGCCAGAGACAGCATCAAAATGTTTGGTCCTCCTACCTAGTATAGATACCTTCTTATTTTACTTCAGCCTTTTCAATACTAAATGCATGCAGGAATTCAAACCAGCTCAGCATCCTATGAAATCCCAGCGATCACTTGCGTGGATGGGAAACTAAGAAAGTTCTGGAAAGAGATGAGGTTTCAATTATTTTTGCCTACATCACAGTTTGTCTTTTTGTTCCTAGGTTATTAGCAGCCTCATAAGTGATGACCAAGCTGCTGAACACTGCAATAACAGAAATCCCTTGCAGTACAAACCAGGTTTTCTTCCAAGAAAAGGAGGGAGCACTGTTGTCTGACTGGTGGTGCCAAACAGCAGAAAGTCCTGATCAGCTGTTCCCAAGGAGAAGTGCTGGGACCCTTTGCTGTGTTGATTGTCCTCTCCTTGTGCATTCTTTGCAAGCCTCTGGCTGATATGGGCACTGCTAGACTGTCTCCATCTTTGGATCCCATCATGATGCTCAATTAACTTCTCACTAGAGAGCCCTCTCAGAACCGTTTGCATTGCAGGTTGCACAGAAGTCCTGAAGGTGACCTCAGCTCAGAGACAACACTGCTTTTGAATGAAGCAGCACTTTTTTCTTACCTAAGTGGCTGAATCCTAACCACCTCATTCCATAAAAAAAAATGTCACATGGAAAGCTGGCACCCTGCAGGTCATCTATTCCTAGAAAGCCACATTAAAAAAAAAAAAAAAGAAAAAGAAAAAGAGAGAGAGAGTCTTGAAGAAAAAAATAAAGAGAGAAAAGGCTATCAAGATATCCTACACAAAGTACTGAATATTTACATAACAGATTGATAAGAAAGGCAATGTACAATGAACTCCAAGAGGTCTCTGAAGATCTGAACTCTCAGTGCTGATGAGAAGGAGCCAGAAAGATGTTGAGATGGCTCCAATCCTTTATATCCCTGGCTGGGAGCACAAGGACATCCTGAGAATGTGCCCCAACAGGTACAGCAACCCAGGAGTTGCTAAAGCAGGGGAACTACGTGTGGGTTTGTCACTAATGAGGTGAAAACCAACTTCCAAACAGAAGAAAAAAACCCATTGATTTTCTTTTTAGCAACAGAAATTTTTCAAGCCAGGTGACTAGACAGAGACTGTTACCTTCAGTGCAGTCACCTAGACAAGGTTCTGGTGTTTAGTGGGGCTGTGTGCCAGGCATCTCGTTCCTGGCAGCAGGAAACAGCAGGTGCCTTGGACCTCTGCGTAGTTGCAACCTGCAGTGATGGGACTGGTGATGCCTTTAGGTGTGCAAGATGTAGGTGAGAGAAACTGAGGTTGTGGTTAATGCTGAGAGATCAAAGAGACATGACGGCTCTCAGCATTGCCACTTAACACAGTTTGATCTCTGCCTCGCGTGTTGCAACCTTTTTCCTATTCACCCGCCTCACCTATTCAGTCTATGGCAGAATTTGCCATTGCCAGTCCCATGCCCAGTGCTATTCCACTGTTGCCTAGGGCCTCTAATAACAGAAAATAATAACAATCATAATCTTAGAAACCAGAGTTTGAAAAACAAATGGATTTCCAGAGATGCTTTGGTCAGCTTTTTACTTTCTCTGTACATGCAGTTCCCTTGGTGCTGGCACCAATTCCACATTTGCCCCAGTTGGTAGGAGACAGAACTTTCTGTATAAAAAAAGGAGTTTTCTGCATAACTCTCTTTTTTTTTCTATAAATGAAGCTTAAAAGACTTTAAAAACCATCAGACGGAAAATAAGAAAGAAGAAGAACTTAGTCACCAGGATATGAAAAACTTTTTTTTTCTAGACATCCTGGTTGACTTCCAAGCTGCATCTGACAGCTAGAGAAGCACAGTCCATCATGGCTCTTTTTCCATTTCCAATCCTTTCCCTGAAGCCCTTCATTTCTGTAAAACATTCCCCCTCAGTGTCCCCCACACTTCATCCCACTCATGACTGGCTTAAGTGATGCATCTGAAAGATCTGAGCTGTGTGAAACACAGCTTTGTACAAGTCTGACACCAGGGACGGACGGAGGGATTCAAACAGCCCTTTTTTTTCTGCAGGTGTGGCAATTTGGGAAACTCACAGATGCTGAATCTGTCACAACAGATCCATTAGTCTCTGCAAAGAGTACTGAGTATGCTCATGTGTGCACATGGTCATATAGAAACATATGCACATACAGGAGAAAAATCAGGAAAAATTGTAGACCTTTCGTTTCCATTAACCTGATCGTTCAGCTATACCTTACTAACCTGAGAGGAGTGGATACCCTACAGCTTATAGAAAGACCAACTTTGAGTGCGGGATTTATTTTCCTCTTAAAAACAACATACGTATTTTTTATTAATTCATCCTGTATGTTCTAGCTCTAGCAATAGCCTGTACCATGTCAGGCTTTACTGAAGACCTCCCATTCATGTAAGAATTGCTATATTCCATCAAGCCACAATCTGCTTAGTCTAACACCTTGCTTTCAAGACTTGCCAAGATGTTCCAAAGGAAATTCCTGAAAATCCCAGTGGTACTCAAATTATGGAATAATCTGTTTCTAAGATGCCACCTTCTTTTTAGCGGTTGGCTTACCTCCTTATTCTTTCTGCTCTCCATTTTCAATATTTATGTCAGTAAACAAGGTCAGATCCTTGTTAGTTATCTAAAGAGAGCATTGCTTCACCAATTCCAGTTGAGATACATCATTTCATACCAGATGAAGATGTGTTTCCCTCTCCTTATTGTGCCCATCATTGCCGTGGTATCAAAGCATTCTCTTTTGAAACACTAGGATTTTTTGTTTGGTTGGGTTTGGACACTGCTAGTTTAGTAAAGGACTTCATAGATCTGTCTGCTGGGCTCTAATTTATGAATTATTAAAGTTCATTTTAAATGCACCATAAGTCTTTTAAGTGGTTTATGTACCCCTTCCCAAGAGCTGCCATGTATGGTGCCTGGTAGGCAATGTAACCCTGCTCACATCCGAGACCTCCCCTCACCGTTCACCTCTTTCTGCAGGATCCTCAGTGATGATATTCTACTGCATGGGTTGCACCTGTTTCTCTCTCAGCCTGTCTAAAATCAGAAATTTTTCCCTTTTTTCTATTTCTCTGTCTTGGCCCATTTCTAATCATTGACAGCACTTTTCTTCTTGTCCCATGACTGCCTAGTTTCTTTAATGCCTCTTGTGAAGGATTTTGTAAGAGGCTTTTTGAAAGCTTTGGTGATCTTCTCCTGAACGGAGGGTATGACATCATTTCAGAGTCCAACCATTACCTTCCCCCTGTCTCCCTGCAAAATCTGCGGAGGTGAGAAGGGTGGAGGGGACTGAATAGTCATTGTGTGCGTGCTGGCTGGCACAGCCTCCTCCATCTGATGGTGCTTTCCATGGAAATTGTGGTTGCATTCACTCTGGCTGAGTTTTGAGGGCTATTTTTGGAAGGTTTAAAAACCTCCAGGGACTGACTTTTATTCATGTAAAGGGTCTTGACTTTAATTTATTAAAGAAATAAAAACATGCCCCCTCTGCTTAACTTTAGTCGGCTTCACAGAGTATAAAGAAGAGAGATGGCTGGAGCAGAAGCCAGGTGGGTATGGATCCCTGGTTTGTGGGGATGGCGTCTCTGAACCAGTACAGGATCAAACAGCCTGAGAGGAGATAAGTAGGGGAGAGAAGAGCTGATGCTACCTGTGACCAAAGGTTTGTCAGCCAATGATGACAGCTTGGGGCAGTGAATAAAAGTCCTTTGGATCTTCCATAATACTTCCCTCCAGGTTAGGGAAGAGGTCAGGAGAAGAGAAGAAAGTTTTGGGGAGAGGTGGACAGAGGACCAAAAAGGGCAGTTGTGGAGCATTCCCAAGCACACAAATACTTGAGCTGTAAGCACAGTCACTACAGTGAAGTCAAGTCTCAGGGACCTTCAGACAGTGGAGTGACTATAATCTGTCAATACTTTATAGTACAGAACATAGACAGACTATTCTGCTGCTGCTGTGTAACTCAGGGTGGATGAGTTGTCCAGTGTTTTAAGTCTCCTCTATTCAAGTATGCTAGGCTATGTGGACACATGAACAGGAAGAGAACTTAAGGCATAATTTTGGAGAAAATGAAGCCTTGTTGTCTTTTTGCAAGTGGGCAAGCTTTACATTCAAAAAGCAGGCATTTGAGATAATGTCAAATTTTGTTTTGATTCACTGAGGGGTAAATTTGCCACTGTTTGGGTTAGAAGAAATTGATTCTAGGGGTTGCATACGTTGGAAACTTTCTAAATTTGGGACAGACGGGCTTCCCAAAAGTTAACAAATGGCCTCAGAATCTGCAATATTGTTGTATTTAAATAATCATTAGTGAACAGCTTCCAAAACCAGGCACATCTTCTCCAAACCATCCTTTCCTTCTCTTCTTATCTTAGAATTCACCCTCACTTAAATGTATCCTCTGTGGACATCCAAAGACTTTCACCTACTGCTCTAGCTTCTTGCAGCAGAAGCTTTTGGTCACAGATGGTCCCATACCTTTTTCAATAAGATCAAGTGTTGGCATGTAGGAACTGATACTGCCTTAGGGGGTGTGGGAAACTTTTGAGGAATTAGAACTAAACATCCTTTGGCCACAGGTGAGAAGGCAGTGTGGGGTAATTGTCTACCTAGACAAAGGGGGATTGCTTGGGTGTTATCCAGAAGGTGCATGTCTGAGTATAGTATCAATAAGACAGTCAAAAAATGCTATTGCCACTGTTTTCCAAGTTAACAGATGTAGGTAGAGAGGAAAACTTCAGAAAAAAATGGGATCAATGGAAGTGAGGGATTCAACTGTCATTTTACTGCTGTAGATGGCCTTTCTATAGTAAACCTAAGCCACATGAGCAGTGAGATTGTTTTTCACCTGCTCTTTGAACAGCAAATTTCTATCTCCAGCACTGTCAATCTGGTACTTGTCATGTATCATAAAATCTTTTTTTTTAAACTATACAAGAAAAAGAAATGGTTATTACAGGAACAACTACTGCAATATTGTCTCATAAAATGGATAGGCATCTCCTGTAAGAAACCTTAATTAAGAACGTGTTAACCAAAACAGATGCAGTAAGTCATACTTGATACAGAAAAATGTATTCTCCTTTCTATCTAAATAGCCTTTTTCTGTGTTGAGGTATTTCCTGACTGCACCGTTTTGCTCATTGTAAGAGCAGGACGATTCATTGTAGCTGCGAGAGCTCAGAAGTGGGCTCTCTCTTCTGTCAACAGGCAACCTGAAGGGTTTGCCAGAGAGATAAGCTGCAGGCTGTACTTTTGCCTAGGATACCAGCACATACACCAGCCCAGGCAACAGCAAACTTCAGGATTAAGCCAGGAAAAAACCTGTAATGCAAATAGATGGGGGTTTTGAACCAAATGATACATTTGTTGACTGCAACCTTTCTTTTTCCTCTTGACAGTTGATAATTTATAGCACTCTGCACTAATCTGTTCCTTTTTCAGATTCCCCATTTTCCTCCTTCTCTTCCTCTTTCCATCCAGCAAGTGTTGCTATCCCTAAAACTTTCAGCACCACCATTATGGCAGTAACTCCCACCATAGAGGTGCAGACCTTACCTCTACCAATGGCAGGTAACGCAGACCTGAGAGATGTTGGTGCTGGTAGGGCAGGAAGGTATTATGGGATTATAACTATACTAGTAATTTAAGCATGGCCAGGTTTAAATACCTAGACCAACAGACCAACTGGAACAGCACTCCCTGGCTCATGACACCTCCTGACCAAGTCCAGGAGCTGTCTGGGAGAATAGTCAAAAGCATGCCTGAAACCATATAACAGTATAGGTGATCATAGTCATTGTCCAGAATTGTTCCCACCATCTGATTTTCTAGTGCAGACCTAGCCCGGATGTCCTTTGTACTGCATAGCAAATACCAAAAGCAAATGAATTGGTGGTGCGCCTGTCAGGGTGGTCAGTACTGAAGATGTTGGCATTGTCTGCTCTAATACTGCCAGGATGATCATAGGCATATTTTAATTCTTGATCCTTTGGGGACATGATACCAAAGTCTGGTGGTCAGAGCTCAGGTGAGCTGCAGCAGAAGCTACCAGGTCTTCTCCAAGGCAGGACTGCAGCTGAGCTCTCTGAACCAGCATCACAGAAAAGAGATTAGATCCCTTTCTCCAGCTATGGAAATGGTCCCTCTTTTCCCATTGTGAATGTTGTTGCCAGGTAATCAGGGAGGTTATCTGACAACACCTGCAGCAGAACAGTAGCTGTAGATAACTGCCGTGTTTTCATGGGACTGAGGAAAGATGTATGGATTTTTTCCAGCAAAAATGCATTCAGGTGTGCTGACCCAGTGGCTGTGGTAGTTTTGGGAATGACACCAGCTGAACACTTTCGCAGGGCAGCACCATTTCCTTGGCTACAGGCAGCACCAGGCACAGGCAAGGCCAGCACACACGAAAGCAAAGCAGGGCTGCAAGGGATCAATAGGGAGGAAAAGGGGAGAAAAAGGTAGATAAAAGATGTATCAACATTACTTTATATTTAGAGATAGTAAAGGCTGTGGAGCTGACAAGGTGATTAAAAGATAACAAGAATGAATTGGTATAAAATTAGCCATGTATACACAAATGACGGTAATTAAAAGGCTTTAACTGTCAGATGGCAGTGAGGTTCTGGCATGCACTTCTAAAGAGTGCAAACTGCTTTAAAATGGAGCTGATTCAGTCTGAGAAAGTGATTGCCTGATGTCACTGTGAGAGCAGGGGAGCTGCTGCATTACCTTGAGGCTGCAGGCCCAGGAATGGCCCTGTTTAAATGCCAGAATATATGCAATGATTTACCTGAGCAAGACTACACAAAGTCTCTCAGCTGAATAAGCTGACAGTCAACTGCTTTGCAGAGACATCCTTTTCTTACAGGCCAGTTTCTGCTGGCTCAGGACATGAGCAAACATCATTCATCTGATTCACCTTCTAATGGACTTAAGTTATCATACACTATTCCCTACATCTATATATGCGATCAATAAATCTTTGCTTAAGTCTAAATAAAAAAAAAATCTGGTAAATTAATGTATGAAGACACCATTTTTATTTTATTTGATCAGTTCTTAAGCTAAAGACAACTGACTGCTGTGCTCTATTGGCACGCGGATGGTATTCCCACATGTACAACCATGAACAGCTCAGAGCCAGCCAGCTTCATTAAGCCACTCCTTAGTAACTCTAATCCTGGTGTTATATATTCCCTCTGGGACCACCAGGCAGAACCTGTCCTTTTCCCAGAAGGCCAGTATTTTCTCTCAACTGTTTTCATTTCCATTTTTTAAAGACCACATGGGGAAAGGTGAGATTAATGTGGCCTAATTCTGTGGTGCTCAACCATAAGCAGTCTTTGCTAAAGCTGATGGGAATTGCTTGGGGCTGCAAATGCAGCAGTGCATGAGCAAACCTGAACGTGGGCTGAAAAACAAGTATCCTAGGTCTTCTGCACATGCCTGATCACAGAAGTTCCCTCTGGTCTAATGGCCTTAACTAAGATCAGAATTGCTCACAAGTTTGTAGAAGGAAATTTTTAAAATATCTGAAAACCTGCATTAGTACAATTCTGCCATTAATGTAATTGATATTTTTCCCACCTGTTAGGCACCTGTTTAACCTCCGCTGTGCCATAGTGCAGGTCTGTGTGTGTAATGTGGATGTAGGACTGGGAAAAAGCATTCTGGAGCTTCTAACAACTGGAAGCCCTTGATCTCCTGAGACAACAGAGGACCAAGAGACCTTTGGTATAACTCATTATCTGCATTCAGCATGCACCAGTATTCCAACACATCTGCTCAGGACACATCCCCCCTTTCAGGAACTGCTGCTGGATCACCCACCATCTGGATCCTCGGAAGCCACTCTACCTTAGTGAAATTCCAGTTACTCTTCCAGAAATGAATCACACCACACAAACAGTGACATTTTTTAATGACTTGGAAGTTCTCATACCCTTACAAAAAGACCTGGTGAGTTGGTATAACGCTCTCTGGAGTGAAGGAAGGATGTGCTTTTCGACCTTCAATAGGCTGCAAACCAATTAAGAAAATTCAACTTCAGGAATGCAATTTGTTAATCTCTTTTCAGATGATTGTCTTGAAAACATCCAAATGAGACCTTGCTTGACCTAGATTTAGGTGACCAGAGAGATAATTGCTTCAAAAAATACAGTGTTGCTAATCTTGTGAGCACCACAGTATTTTTGAGCAAGTTGTCAACAACTGGAGAACCCTTAATAGAAAGCCAAGCCTGAGTGTGTGCTGTGAAGTGCAGTGCTGCAGTAAAAACCTGGAACATCTTCTTGTGGGCGTAGTGAATAGTGTAAATTCACACCACATCAAAACCCCAAATTAGACTTTGCAGTGTCTGCAAAAATGACCGTGAGTATAGGTGTTGTGGGGGAAACCTGGAGAGGAGGAAGCGCTGCATGAACAGGCAGCAGGAGCACGGATGCCTCACCATCACCTTTCCAGACTGGTCCAAAACTCATCCCTTGGGGTATTGCCCTCTTCCAACATCCCCCACCTGGCCGTGGGGAGGACGTGAACAGGTCCCAGAAAAACACAGCACAGGGACAACCTCCCAGACGACCAACAAAGTTCGGAAACGGGAGGGAAGAATCGCAGTGTCCTGCATATTTTTCCTTCAAAACATTGTAAAATTAATACAAGTCCAAATGACATACATGTCTCGGTATGTGTTTGTTTTCGTAACAACATGCTCCAGACAGCTGTAGCGCTCCATGCACACATGGGCTAGGGTTGTCATGGTAAATGCTGGGTTTGGGGGGGTTGACAAACAGGGTATATCAGTGGCAAAAGTGCCCTTCACTCTCTCCATGGCAATGCTACACTATACCCCCATCTCTAAGCCAGTTTCGACTGGCCTATGTTTCTTTGGCCCAATATGCCATTACTAAGGCAAGAGTGAGTGTATGTGGCATTTTTAATCTTTTCTGACTGGAAGTTATACTATGGTTTGTGACAACGTAGTGGAGTTTTTATCTTCTTAAATAAATTTAGCTTTCAGCAGAGATTCCTGGGAAGGAGGCTTCCTACAGGTGCCTTATTTGCTGTAAATGCCACACAATGTTTCATTTCCTCTGAATTTTCTGCAGTGTTTTTTGTCTCTGTAATAAAATTCTCCATAGCAGATGGGTGAGGGTCTCTTTCTTTCTCGCTGCTTTTAGCCAGCAATTTCATTCTGGTTGAAACTAGTTTGAGCAGCCGGGCAGAAATCTGGATTTCAGCAGATTGGTATTCGCGTGCAAAACCCAACTGTGTTGTCTGACCTGCTCTGTGTCACACCTGCTGAGGATCTGGCCCATTTTTTGTGCAAGAAATGTTCAATTTGCATTAGGAGAGACCAAACCATTTCACACAAGGGCCAGGATCACACACACCATTTTACAGACAAGGAAATGGAGCACAAAGAAGAAAAAAGTGATTTGTCCCAGTACAGGAATACAGACCTAGAAGGAAATTTTTAAAATATTATTTTGTTTGTTTTTCACAAGGGATTGTTCTATCAGCTTGACCCTCACATAGTAATGGCAGCAAGGAAGCCACGATTTCAGGGGGATGGAAGATGCAAGAATGGAAGATGGAGGATGGAGGTGAAAGCTTTGAGGACAAAAACACAAAGATGGACATCCCCTAACTGTTAAAGGCAGGCCTACGATTCCCTTTACTTGCATCTGACAGTGGTTGCTCATAAATCCCCTGATAAAATCTCAGAATTTTTTTGAGAAATACACAATATTTTCAAGAAATTCAAATGACCCTCCTCATGTCAACTGGAGTTAATTGGGACATGCAAAGATAATATTTTTTTCTCAGAAAATTCTGATTTGCCAGAAGTAAAGCATTGTACAGGAAAAGTTGCATTAGGAGAGATTTTTTTCAACATTTTCAAGAGCATTTTATAAAGTTTTAAATTATCTAAATAAAAAGTCTCAGGAGTTTTGTTGTTCAAAATTCTGGTTCTCTAGCTCAGCACTACTTTGTTTCAAAATATAACCAAATTAAATTCAGAGCCTTTACTCAGTGTGGAAAAAATACTGCCACATCTGATAAGCTGTTCTACATAATGTTCCTGAGCATCAATTACACCATAAAGCAAAGAAAAGTCAGAGCCTGTAAGCAAAATTCATCGCTTCTCTGTGTCTTGGGTAGTCAGTTAAAATGGTGCAAAGTGGGTCTCGAGCATTATTATTTGTTTATGAGTACCATTGTTCAGCAGAACACCATTACTTAAGTAAAAATACGTTTTAAGGAACAGCCGTAGAGAGTTGTTTTTCTGCCATCTGGAAAAAATAAAGAAGCCTGATTCTAAGACATGTTTGTGACATTTGTAATGTAGATATGATGCTGTACGCATGCAGAAAACATGCAGGTAATGATTTTTCCTTGTGAGCGTATGAGGCATTTTTTTGGTGATTTATTGAATTGCTTTTCTGCAAAGGTAAGGAAAAAAAAATTATGAGGCTCTAAGTAGGGGAGTAAATCTCCCAAAGGCGCTCTCTGCCTTTCAGTGCAGCCCAGCCTCAGTGTCCCACCAAGGTGGCTTTTAGCCCCGGAGCGCAGTCGGACGCCATTAATCCCCTACTCGTGGCAGTCCCACTGCGCTGGCCACCCCACTGCACACCGAGTGGGATGGGGCTGAGGCTGCAGGAAGGGGGTGCAAGGAAACCAGACCTCTGTTTTCTGGCCATGCTGCTGTCAGTCAGAGTGGACGATGGTTAAAAACCAAAAATAAGCACATTAGGGGGTATGTAGGGTCACAGTGAGTGACAAGCTGGGGTAAGACCTGTTTTTTTCCTGAATAACCCCAAAATCATCTCATCCACCCTGCTGGTATCTTTGCCTGCCGGGCAGCTCTAGCAGGCATTTACTGTTTCTGCCCTGGAGGCTGCTGACTGAAGTGGTAGTCCTGCTCTGCCTTCCTGCCCCATCCTCATTGCACCTTGGTTTCTGCAAGGAAACACCTGGCTGCACGAAGAGGCACCCAGGGTGTACATGCATGCACATGAGTGCATGCCTTCCAGAAGATGCAGCTCACCATGGTGGTTTCCTGGCATCTCCACCCGGTGCAAGCAAAGCCACAGGAACAGGCAGCCTGGGACGGAGGCTGTGTCCAAAACTGACCAAATCATGGTTTTCCTCTGGCTCCACTCAGGGCAAAGACCCAAGGAGGAAGCTTGCTTTCCTTTTCCCTCCTGCAGACCAAGCCTGGACTACAGCAGAGAGGGAAACCCACATGCTGTGCTCACCAGAGCCAGCATGCACCCAAAGATGAGGCAGGAGTGGTGGGAATGGGGCTTGCTGTGACCTTCGTGATTGCTTCTGCCCACCCACCTCCCCACCTGCAGCACCTGCCTGACCTCTGCCAGGCTGCAGCAGCCCACGGCCTCCCTAAAACACCATGCTGGGCATCTTGGTACCTGGCTGCCGGGACAGGCACCCTTGGCCAAATGCACTACCTGACATGTTCAGCACACTTAGTACAGTCACTTCTGTCCCTAATCGGCAGCAAATTTTGCCAACAGCATGCTCAAGTCAAGGGTCTGTCCCCTGCTCTAAGTGCTCAGCATGGGCTTCATCGTGCCTATACATCTGTGAGCATATTTTCAAGTGCTTACACACTTATGTGCAATACAGCATCATAAAATGAAAGGAAAACACTCATGTGTTCTGTGAGAGTAGACAGACATGGGCATTATCAACTAATCTGGCTGCAGTTATAAATATAAAATAATATTTAAATTTACAAATCTGACTGCTTATATCTAAAAGCCATTATTTACTTTGTACATAAAAGCGCTTTACGTCATACACACATAATAAAGAAATGGAAAGTCTGAATTGCTCTACAAATGTGGGACCTCATCACCTTCTAAGATTTAAGAAAGAAAAAGTTCACATGGAAAATTTAAACTTGGGCTACCAGGGTGGATTAGCGAGAAGATCTAGTGATACACATCAGAAAACTGAACTCTCCTTTTTAACAGTACCCTTTGTATAATGTGCTTTAATTCAACAGAATTAAATTATACTTATCACTGTATTCTTTCAAGTGCAATTCAGAAGCATCTTGCAATAGTTATTCTCAGTGTGAAAAGATTTCCTCTAGTTTACTGCAGGATTCATGTTTCAGAGATACAATATACAAGTGATACAACTCAAAATGTGATGCACCTAATCCATTTCTACAGATACTGATTAATACTTTTGAGCTTCAAGCACCATCATTTTTTTGGAAGTCAGTTATTTATGATTTTTAGTATTTGCCTTAATGCTTATCGCATCTCCAAGGTGGATTTTATTAAGATAAATTTTGTAAATGAGCAGCTATTAACATGGAAGTATCAGCATACCCTCATGTACCAGTAACAAGTTTAGTGACACCATGAGCAAAAGAAAGGTCAGAGAAAGTATTTCTGTAGAAACTGCATCAACTGACACTTTGGCCTCATGGATTTCTTCCTCTTGGCTACCTCTGCTTGTGAAACATACAGGGACGTCCCGTGCTTGAAACCTTCACCTCTGTCAGATTTGGTTGCTCTACATTCATGAGGGCTTACAGATAAAGGACCATATTCTCCTCAGCACCTAAAGAAACTAGGTTAAAACCGGGATTAATGGGGAAAAAAGAAAACAAGTAAATCCTGCTTTACAGCTCTAGCTCATCACTATTTCGGCACATTACCTCTCCTGTGTTTAATAATAACCTCTCCTTCTCTCCAGGAAGAAGGGTGGTCTTTTAGTTAAAGTACATGACCAGCAAATCAGGACACTCAGCTTCTGGTTTCAGCTTTGGCACATTTGTTCCTTGGCTTTGGGAAAACTACGTCATTCCTACCTACCATGATTTTTGCAAATGTCAAACAGGTTAATAACCTTGGGAGGGAGCGTGAATATTCACCTCCCCTCCCCAGGTGAGCAGCCCAGGTCCTCTGCAGCTGGTTGGTCAGAGGGACACTCTATCCTCCTTACAAGAAACTGGGAGCAGGAGCCCATCTTCAGAGCCACTAATTGCCCTCACCTGTCTCTCTCCCATGACCACAGAAAAACTGCAGACCCTTGCATAGGTCAGCCGGCTTTAGATGCCCAAGGAGGACAGCGTGCCCATCCTCCCATGTCCACAGGCAGAGCAACATGTTTTCATATGTAATTGGGAAGAGATTTATGCCTTGAGATTAATCATAGACACTCATTTTGACATTTTTTCAGATAAATATGCTAATGCAAAGTACTCTTAATATTCTAGCAATCAAGTGTAATCACTCGCATAATAACCATTTTTCCCTTGTTGGTAAATCAGTTTTACATATTTATGGACCTTAGTGCAAAGATGTGAATAACTGAAGTGCATATTGAAACAGTTATGTAAGAAAAGGGTTTGATTTCTATACTACGCATTTTTGCATACACTGATATCTATTAGTTTGCAAATTGGATGCAATTTTGTAATTGGGTATGCCCAGTCCCTTTACAGAACCTTCACTCAGCACTCAGAAAATTCACTGAAGCCTTGGGTTTTTTACTTCTAAAAGTTGACCTTAAACTTTTGTCTTGCTTAGAAAGTCCTGTATGTCTCAGCAGCACCCAGTCTTTTTGTATCTCAAATGTGAAGTAAAAGATCCACTGTGTGGCACACTGTTAACCAAGGGACGAGGAATGACATATCAGCCCTTTGGACACGATGAGGAATATTGATCTAGTTATTTCTCTTTTGCGAGCTTACATGCTCCTTGGTTGCTGGTGGATTGAGCTGGTCTTCAACAAAGTGTATGTGCCATTTTGAAGTAGGTGAAAAGGGTAAGACATGAAAAATTGTGGGGACAAGTGAGATAGTACGGATTTCAACTCGTAATGCTTTGGTTAAGCTTTTGCAGTCCTGCAACATGTCCCCCATATTCAAAAACATGATGTATTTCCTCCTATTTATTATTTGCACTGGGCTACTGAAGAGAAAAACCCAGTGAAGTATGCCTCTGAGTCAAAACAGTCTCTGCCAGGAATAACAGCAAAGCTCTTGCACCAGTGCCTCATTAGTTTATGGAAAACAGGTCCCTAAGGAAATGGTGGGGTGTAAATAAATTTAAAACAGTTTAGCCTTCCAAGTAAAGGGGATGCCAGATTTTTAAAACAGTGGTGGCTCAATGATGCCTTAACACTGTGTTGCACGTATCATAAATTTCAGCAAGGTTCTCCAGGATGTTTAAAAGCACCATAGAGTGATACTATTACAGACATATTTTTAACCTGTAAAGTGCATGTGTGCTTTTTGTCATCTCAAAGTGTTTTTTTTACTAGTGGCAACAATCCCTCTTAGATATATTTGATAGAGGTGCAAAAGGATCTCTCTGCCCCTTGACACACCACCCCCACTCTGTTCTGCCAAAAAAACTGACTTGCTTTGTGTTCATGTGACATCCACAAACACCACAGGGTCAATGCAGAGCATCTCTCTGGATGAGCAATGAAGTTCAAACTTCCGGACAAAATCCTACTGCTGATAGAGACTCATGTGTAGATAGCTAATCCGGGTTTCTGTAGATCCCATACCCGGAATCAGCCTAGGAACAACATCCAGTTCCTCCATGCCAGCTCCATGGATTTCTATTGCTGATCTAGTTCATGATGTTCCCATTTGGAAAGCTCCCTGACTTGGACATCCCTCTTGGAAAGGGTACCAAGATGTCCTGCAGTGTCTCAGAAAGACAGGTGCCAAATCCAGCCTAGACAGTGAGACTTACTCTCATATATCCAGGCATCCTTACACAATTCAAGCATGTCATTTTTCAGCCAACAGATGTCTGAAGATAGATATAAAGGATTCATTAGTCAGTCTTTCAGCTGCAGCTACATAAAATACTGTCTAAAATCAGGTCAAGACATATGAAATGTTTATTTGTTTAGGAAAGTAATTTAACAAAAGATAAGCAAAATTAGTGCCCAGAGGTTTGGATGAGAAAATGTCCAACAGCATAAAAAGACTAAATATATCACCAACACCAGATCCTTTGATGCTTTTATGTCCAGTGGCAAATAAATGTCCTCTGTGGCAAACCCCAGCCAGGTCAGAGGCGATAAGGGAGAATACACTTTCGTTATGTTTCAGATCACTAGAAAAAGGCATCATGCAGCATCACTTAAACAAGCTACCGAAGGCCAAAACAAGTCTGTGGTATGCAAACCTGAGAGGCCACTGCTGCAGTAACTACTCTTATGTATTCTGGTGAAGCAATAACTCTGCCTGGTGTTATACAATATAGGCAGGAGGCAGTACCTTATTCAAAGGTGATATTCAGGCACATTTTAAATTCTAAGTCTCAGAATACATGGCAAGTGTGTTTCTGTGTCCATTAATAAGATATCCCTTATTGCTCAAGTCTTCAGTGTGGCAGTCTGACAGCAATAGGCCCTGTTTCTACTTAACACATAGGAGCAAGATTACATCCATCCTGAGCTGCCAAAAATTTATGAAGCAAAAATTCTCCAGGGAAAGCCATAGCTTTATATAACATTACTGGATATTTACATTTACAGTGGGACATGGGACTTCTCCATTAGCAGATATGTGTGAGAAAATATGTGAATCCAGCCATCCTCCTCGTGCCTGTACATCTGGGAAAGCTACTGCATATCAGTTATTTCATCTGAAGGCTGCAATAACTGTTTTTACTGGCTCTGGTCTTCATCTAAGCCAATATCAGCATTGAAAATTTGATTTTACAATATATTTCCCTGTTTTGGAGAAGGGAATGGGGTTAATCCCCACCACCTCCACTAGGAATAAACTCAATAATAGAGATGTGAATATCAGGAGTAAACAACCATTCAGATAATCACTCAGACCTCCCATGTTTCTTTTTTCACACCCAAAGATGCTCAGCACCAAGAATTCCCCAAGAGAGTATGTGGAGCTATAAAAATTTGGCACCTTTGGAAAAGCCACATTTGTTTAGGTGCCAATTTGAGCAGGACAGTTTCATACTGAAAGTTTTGATTGTGACCATGGGCAAGTTTCTCCCTGCCTTTGCTTTATGGGATGCAGAGCAGAGAGACAGCATGCTCCAGGATAGGGTGTCACACCATCCCCCAGGAGGAACTGCGCAGGTTGTCCAACATCACCTGCAGCCCAGGCAGGGCAAGGAGGAGGCCTGGGAAAGCTCTGCCAGACCTGGTGAGGTGGGACTTTGTCAGCTCAGAGGCTTACAAATGAGTTTTTGAGATATTGCAGGGAAGATCTTTCTGCAGGAATAGGCACAAGTGACTCAAGAATTTGGGAATCCTGACATTTGTCCACAGACACAGCTCTGCAGGATAAGTGCTTTTCTTTTCTCATTAGGATACACTAGTTCGGGCAGGCTGTAGTAATGAACGTGCCCAGCAACCTCTGTGCAGGACTCCAGCCATCCTCAGAGAGGGGCAGAAGAGCCTGGCTGTGTCTGTGCTACTCTCCAGAAGACTGCCCTAAACTCCAAGGCTGGGCATTGCAACAAAACTTGTATCTGCTCAACTAAACCAGACAAGGTGGAAGAAGAATCCTCCCAGGTCTGTGAATGTCCTTGTAATCCAATTGTACCTTCTCTGCCCAGCCCCATATACAAGCCTGAGAAGCACCATCACATCCTGGGCTAAATATTTCACTAGCGCAAATGCAGTTCCCCAAAGACTGAATATTGTGTCCATTCTCTCTTATTTACTGGTCCTAGTAGAGAACTGGTTGCCGCTGGCATAACAAGCACTGCCCTGGCATGCCTCAGGCCCAGAGCCATACTTCAGGCAGGAGAACATCCCTGCAGAGCCAGCCCAAAGCTGTGAACAGCCCCAAGCACCCCTCCCATGCGATGCTTTTAGGCAGGCTAGCTGCTGCAGACATATCTCCAGCATCCTAGCTAATATCTCTGAGGTCTTCACAACTCCTCATGGAGAGCAGGTGCAACTGAGAAGCCCTCTTGGCTTGTCCAGGGCTGTTTGAGGGGACAGCGAGGGCAGGGGCTGCCTGCCCTGCTTCTGGCAAGGCAGCAGCAGCAGAGCTGGGCTGCGTGGGTCAGCAGGGTATCAGACACGTTGTACTGCTTCACTTCTTATTACTCCATCTCTCGGGTCTAGTGAAAAAGGTGCACGGTCTTGTGGAAGATAAATCTACCACACATGCAGAGGAGTAAGCCCACTGCTACCTTACCAGCAGGGTCGCAGGAGCCTGCTTCACTCTCACTCACAGCTTGTGCACCAACTGATCCCACTGACAGTACCAGGGCTCTCCTGTTACAGCTGAATGCGGGCACAAAAGGACACACCACAACAGCAAGCCATCCATCCTTTCCAATGTTCTCAGGTCTTCAAACGGGCTTAAGATGGATTACTCAAGTTTGAAAGGTAAGAAAAAACCTTTTTGTCAATTGATGTAGCTACAGGCCCAATACACTACCTGGCACAGCATTATCCAGACATTAAGAGTAGCAAATTGCTAGAAGACACAGAGAAGCAGGCCAGGATCCTTTTAATGAACTTCAGGGTGGTTTTCAATTTGCTTTGTGGACAACACTCACTTCCACCACCAACACCAAGGAATACAAGTGCAACAGTCTCTGAAGAGGCAGAGTTACTGCCATATTAGAATAAAAGGTTGGCCACCACTTTTCCTTGAAACCTTTTTTCTCTAGCTTAAGTCTCTGTGATGATCAGTAGGAAGATTACCATGCCTTCCTTCTGAAAATCAGCAAGTAGCCACACATTGCCGAAGAATGAAAACCTTCCAGAGCCTGCTGGGAAGGAGTGGGCTGCTAACAAAGTAGTAGAAAGCAGCTAAAGGGCTAGGAAGGGCATTACTGATGAAGAGGAGGTTCCTTAATGAGGGAAATGATACACTGCAGGTATCTCAAATGAGGTTTGCTTCCCCCATAGTAAAATGAGATTAATTTCTGACTTTGCTGAAAGACAGCAGCCAAGTTTGATTCCAAACCCCAGACCCAAGTGCCTGAGATCGCAAGCGATCCTTAAAATTGTAAGGAAGACTTAATTCAACTCCACTTCATGTCTAAACAATAGTTTGAACCTTCATTTAACAGGACTAGAATAGCCTAACATATTCCAAGCCCCAGTGGGTTTTCAGTGACTAAATTGTACAATAAAATTGAATGAAAAGTGTTAAAGAGGTAGAACTCGTGCTGTATTTGTTCCTTTACATTTGCTTTTGTGTGTAACTTGGATTTAGCTGCAACAACGCTACATAAAACACTGGTGCATGTTCAGCAATGCCTCTGGAACAAAAAAAAGATGATGATAGGAAATCTCGCTACAGCTTCTGCTATTAAGTCTTTGGGAGAGCTGAGAAGAGATTGCTCATTAAGTAAGTGTTATAAAGCATTCAGCACTGAGAGACTAGTTCAGAAGTAGAAAGTGAAAGGTCAACTGTTCCCACTAGAAAAGTATCCATCGCAGCCAAGCAGTTATTACTGCCTATTGTCACAGCGCCCTTCCCAGAAACGTGGGAGAGGTCTTGGAGAAGTTGCAGAAATTAAAATAACAGTGATTAAACAGGACAGCAGTAGATTAGGGAGTCAAGATGACAAGGCAATCCAGAGAGCAGTCCCATGCCACAGAGAGGAAAGTATCTGGAAGCTGCTTCCACTGTATCCTTGTGCCATTCACTAGTGAGTATATATGTATGTCGACTGAGGAAGAAAACGGGCTCTGGGTCTGTGTCAGCTGATGAAACAGTTCATAGAAAAATGAGAAATTTTTAATTGCTTCTTGAAGGTAACCAAAAAAAAGCACTTTTCCTACATTTTCATCTGTACTTAAAGTATCTAATGTGCTCTACATCAGAGCACACTGTAAATATTACTGAACAGCAGAATCTAACTCATAAATTATTGGCATTCTGTGCCAGACAAGCTTGTACTAATGTTTAGAGAAGCAGATCACCTGGGAGAAATGTGCTCTACAAGTTGCAGGAGAAACTAAAGAGACAATTAATGGGCATTGGCTGTGCTGCACATATTGTTCCCATGTTGTTCAGGCCAAAGTTGACTGCCTGCCAATAGATATAGAAGTAATTGTCAGCAAGATTTACAGTTACTTTTTCATTTGCACAGTTAAAGTAGAAAGGTTGAAAGAGTTATGTGATTTGTTGAAGGTCTGTGCTAACAACTGATAGACCATAGCATCCTGCACCAGTGATCGGTAAAGAACACAGAACACAGACTTCACATTTTTCCTGATTCTGGAAGCTATTCTTCATGGCAGAAAGCTGAAGTGCCTTGCTATCGTCAGCAACTGTTTTTTATTTTACACATCCATCCAAAAACCCATCCTTCCTGCTGCCAAGCTAGGTACCAGGGAAGTTCTAATCCTACCAGTGGCAGAAAAAAAGATTATTTTTTAGCAAGTTGCACTTTAATGTAATGAAATGAACAATGTGGTGTTTCAGCTTGTGGCAGAACTGCTAGCAGCTCCTGAATTGGCCACTCTTTTATGTGAACATGGATGGCATTATTTAAATAGCTGCGTTAGACTGCAGCCTGATTCTATGCATCTCTGCAAAAATATAAAATGGGAAAGTAAACACCCTTGAATGTCCAGGAAATTGGTAGAAATAATCAGGTAATGGCAGAAGGTTAGAAGGATCCCTGCAGTTTTTAGGAAGCCCTGTTGCCGATAATGTTACATGGGTATGACTGTATTTATAATTCAGACACAGAAAACAGAAGATACAAATTACTTCGAAGGAACAGCCTGGTCCAGAAAGCCTGTGACTTTCTTCCAGGCTGCAAAAGGGATCAGCAACAATTCAGGATCAATCTGGAGATCCAGGCAGGCAGGCAGTCTGCAGATGTATCCAGGAGGTGTAGAACTGAAGAAGGATTCATAAGGTCTTCTCTTTGGTGGCTTTCTGGAATATGTCTAGAGCCTTGAGTAAATTCCCTCTTGCATTAGTACAATGGAAGGCAATGAAATGCAATCGTCCCATCAAGGTCAAAGGATGTCCACTACAGACTACCTTTTGCAAAAATGACTGTACCTCTCTACTGGCTCCTTCACAGCTCACTCCTGGTCAGGCCCACAGGCTTCTCCTCTTGGCAAATCCTCCCACTGGGGCTCAGAGGCAGGGCAGAGTCACTGCTTGTGCTTTCCTTATTCCCAGCTAACTCAGCGTCCAACAGGCTTTGGCTGGTTTGTAGCTGCACCCCGCTGGCTAGTGTTTGCCTTGTGCTCTGACAGTGTAAACTATGACACAAGTGGTTCTTTCAGCCTTTTCTGAACTGGGTCTCCAGTCCCTGAAGGAGAACACAGTTTGTAAATGTGGTTCTGACACATTTCGGTGCTATCCACGCTGGTTTGTGAAAACATTTCATAAGCCATCTCAGCTGGAAGTAGGCTTTATTCTGTCCTCTTGCAGAGGTGAAGTCCTTTGTCATGGCCAGTGTAAACAGGGCTTAAGCTCAGCAGAAATTAATTGGGCTAATTAAGAGGTAACCCTAGATTTGTAGGATGAATCTATAAGGACTTGTATTCCCATCAGCATTTAAGACTGTGGCAAATGTTACTCGTTAGAGTCATTGCTGTGTGATTGTCACAGAAATATTGCAGGCCAGAATCAATAGGCTGCAGCCACTCAGCAGTGCCAGACTCAGAAAGGATGGAAAATGTGATGTATCAAATTAGGGGCAAGAAGTGATGATGGTGCTGAATAAATGTGATAATGGATTTGGAGATATTTGAAGGTACTTTTCAGTCTTCCACCCCCATCGAAAGGAAATGTGAGAATAGTAATACAACATCCCACATTATTTTGACTAGACATGGAGCTAAGGGATCCCAGGTCTGGGATCGCTTGGTTTATAAAAAAATAAATCCTAAACTTCAAGAGGCTTTTCATAATCCTTGCATTTTCTGGTGCACTTCATTAAAATGAGTAACAGAGGAAAGAGGGGTTCAAGCTTCAGGTACAAAAATCAGTAGAACATAGAACTCCTGCATACTCAGGCTAGAGGAGAGTCAAGCTAACTCTGGAGTCTTGGGTCAAGCCTGACCAGTTCTTCCTCCAGAAATACCACTGGCATGAGATCAGAGGGAGGAAAAGTCAAACAGAGGAAACACATTTCTACTCCACCGCAGAGAAAGCTTTCCCTCTAGCAATGCAAACATCAATTTTTAGTTCAGATCATCAGCACTGATGCTCCATGACTCCATCATGTCCATCCTCCAGGGTGTCCCAAGAGGGGTACCATCTAACTTCCCTCTTTAAAGAGGGATTCCTAGAGATGGGCTTCTTGGAAACTATGAAACTTGTGGACTTCTCAATCAATCAGTCATCTGTATGCTAAATCTGTACAATTTAGCACACATTACCCCTACTCACTAATACTTCCACACCCTTCTACTTTCATTTTCCACACTACACAGTGGTCACAGAGACTGACAATAGATAACATGAGACCTTCAGGCTAGCATTAACTCAAAGGAAGGAAGAAACCATCTCACAGCAGGGACCCACTGTGGCCAAATGCTGGGGAAATAATTTTCCCAGAACAACTGTCTACCCTTTTACACAGAAAAAAAAAAAAAAAAACCAGCTAAGAATGTTAAGAGGTTTAGAAAACATGACCTATGAGGGAAAAGCTGAAGGAACTGGGTTTGTTTAGTCTAGAAAAGAGAAGACTGAAGGGGCACATGGTAACAGCCTTCCAGTATGAAAAAGGCTGTTGGAGACAGAGATGATGAACTGTTCTCTGTGGCCACAGAGGAAAGGATGAAAAATTAATTGGCAGTAAAGAAGATTTCAGAGCGATGCAGGGAAAGAGGGAAAGAGTTATCAGTCTGTGAGGTGATCAGAGTGAGCAGTGGACCAGAGCTTCAACCTGTTGGGGAAGACAGTGCAGTTCTTTAAGAACAAACTAGACATATGTGTCTATCATGGAATCCTGCTGTGGTATGGGGGGTGGGACACTTTGTGACCCCTTCCAGCCCTCTAGCTTTGTGACTGAGCTCTGATACAGATAAGCCTCATGTTGAAGCCAGTTGGTTTGTCTGTCAAATGACTTAGCAAAAACTGCAGGCATTAGCCTGGTAACTTCGAAATCAAAATAGAAGGTTGCAAAGCACAGTCCGATGCCAATTAGAATGAATTTTTTGTTCCTAACTCTGACTAAATAAGGAATATTCATTAAAGGAAGCAGGAATTGGACATGCTGTATCTTCACTCTTTATCTTCAGAAGATAGACGACTTGCTGGGTGACAACACAGAGAGAAGTCTCCTGAGTGTGCCTTGGTGAGAAAATACAATTCCTTGGCAGCAGCAGACCCAAAAAGACTGTGAGGCTGGTTACAATGCTGTAAATCCAAGGAAACACAGAAGTAATCAGTAGATTTATAACAGCGTAATTGTGATCAGCATAGAAGCCATTGTATTTTCACTTGGGAAACGGTAGCTAAGCATTCAGCAAAGGCTCTGTTTTCTCCCCTCAAGCCTCTCGCATGATTCTGTGACACATTCCTGGCTTTTTCCATGCTCAGACATCACTTTATTTTACTCAGAAATTTCAGTCAAGCTTTAGGATGTCAGGGAAAAGACCATGAAGGTAAACCATGCATCCAGTTGTTCAAGTGTTTTCAGATTTTTATTGTGATGTGTTCTTTTTCAAGCTCACTTGCAAAAATGGTGGCTTGCCAAAAAAACTGGCAGTGCCAGCATACTTAGAGCAAGCCTGGAGGACCTGGAAGGGAGGCAAATGTACTGACCACTTGCTCATCTGTATTATTCTGCACATGTTCTTAAGTTATGGCTGCCTCCAGGTCTGTTTTAATCTCCTTGCTGAATTAGTCCTATAGAGCATGTCTAATTGGCTGTTGTTCGAACACTGCATGGACCCCCTCTTTGAAAAGACCCATTTCAACTCATCTGTTAGGGTGCACCATAAAGTATTGCTGTTCCCTTGAACATGCCTGCAACATGAATAAATGGAAGTGGCAGAAACACAAGATGTGAGCTTAAACAAAAAGGATTCTGATTTCTTGACTCCTAACATGTGTTTACCCTCCCCTGCCCTCAGCTATTCTCCAAAGGCAGAGTCAATGGGCTTAGGACAAGGCTTGTGAAAAGGCTGTTGAAAAAAAGGACTCCAGATCCCAAGGAAATCTGCAGCTGGAGGAACCCTAGATCATATTTCCTCAGTTAGACTTAGAAAACAGCTAACTCAAGTTGTGTTGTTACCAGGTCTAAGTAAATGTGGACTCATTGGTTCCACCCTGCCTTTCCCTTTGCCCTATTCATAGAGCTCAACTGAATGAGCTATTTGTTTTAAGGATAAGAAGCCATTTCTTTTGGTAGTCTGTGATATTCCTGCTCTTGACCAAGATGAACAATCAAGACTTTCTTTCAGTGTAACTCTGGCAAGTTATGAAATATTTACAAGTCCTTCTTGCATCAACAGCATGCTGCATCTAGATGCTTCCACGTGGATAAACCTAAGCAAGCAGAACCCACTTGCCATGAGCCCAGCTGGGACAAGTTTCCCACACACTCAAATGCTGCTTACCCTGAAGTCATAAAAAACTTAGGGAAGCAGAAGCTGCAGCATATCTTAGGCCCTAGTTCAGATACAAATATTTCCAACCAGCAGGACACAAAAATATGTAGGACCTAGAAACTCAGAAGAGTGTCTTGAAAATTCAAAACTATCTCAGAGATAAAGAATTGCATTCATTTTTTGAGAATTTTTTCTCATTTTTGAAGATAAAATGAGTGTGCTCCAGCTTTGTGCCCATAGCCAGGGTAAATTGAACATGTAACCTTAAAAACATGCAAAAGGTGGGATTTCCAGCTGTACTTAGGGCTCACTTTATTGTGTTCCCACTGAAGTAATGGGAGTTATCCATTTCAACAGGCTAGAGGTAATAGTAGTTACAATAAGAGTTTTGGAAAATAACATAGAAAGGTAGCTTGATTGCTTGGAAAGAAATTTCCTTTACCTGCTCAATAGGCATTCAACACCTGCCGTTTTTTTCCCTCCCAGCCCTCTCTTACTGCTATTACTCTGTCCCTCTTTTACTTTTCTACCCCCTTCCCAGTCATTTTCTGTTGCACCTACCCACAAGAGAGCCCCAAATTCCCCCCATAATCCCTAGAGGAATTCAGATACCAGAACAAAACAAGGAAAGCATAACTTGCACAGAGATGCCAATAGTGTTTTTCAACATGTCAATACAAATGTTGAAACTGTGTTTGGGAGGAGACTTGGTAATATATTAACTCTATTGGCAGGCCATGCATCAGGTTTTTAATCATACTTTAATCTTACATTTATTATTTTAATCACACTAAATCAGAAATATTTAATCTTCTTTTAGTTTAAAAGGAGACCTTCAGCAATTCAAAAATATTGCTAATTTTTCATACACATAAATAGGTAAGTATGACCTACCACCACTTAGTTTCCTAATCATCAAGAAATGTACTTCATGTGTCACCACTGATCCATCATATGATGGTAGCTGTAGTGAAAAAATAACCAAAGGAAAGAAAGAGACGATAAAGTTTGGATGTTCTGCATATACACACTGGTGGATGGCAGATTTGAGAGTTGGCTCATTTCTTTTCAGATTCATTACATTCAGATCCAGTTTGTTTGCAAGGTGCATGGCTTTTGCAAAGAGACAGAGTTCTGTAGAGCTGTTATAAAAATAATTTATTTGCAAAGCGTTAAGGTAATGTGTGGACTAACACGTGAAGATTCACACTTTTATAGGAAAGACAGAGTAAAAACATGGGATTTCCCATCATAGATGCTATGATCATTCCCAGATGGTGTCAGACAATGTCTGTGCAATGATACCAAACAAGGAACTGATTGCTCTTCCACATATTGAAGAAAAAATTAATGCGTGCTCAGAATTAATATCAAATAAATCTCAAACTTCTCCATGTGTTTTTGCAGTCAGATACATACCCTTTATGTACACATGGAAGTATATGTTGGGAAAAGATAGGCAGGAGGGTATTTCTTCAAATTATGAAGCTTCCCATTAAACAGATCACATCCAACCCTTTGAATATGTTAACGAACAAGTGGGCATGCTCCAAGGAAATGAAAATTTGAATGTACATTCAACGTGGTCTATTCTGGAAGGACCAAGAGGAGAAAAATACTTCTAAGTTACTTGAAACACTTCAGGTGTTTTTGTCAGGAAAACACCCTTGTGCCCCTCAGCCTTGCTGAGGTGAAGGCATTGGATAGCAAACCTGGTGCAACTCTGACAATTTTTAGACAAAAAATAAATGTGTCAAACAACTGAACTTTGGAAAGGGCATATACTTATAAATGAGTTTTAGTCAAGTTTGGAAAAATAATTTTGGCTGGGATTAAAAAATGAAGGAATTCTTTATGTTGAAACTTTTCATTTAGCAAAAGAAATATTTGGTTTGGGAAATGTTGAAACATCGTTTTTTAATATTGCCAAACAGAAACTCATCAGCTCTTGGTTTTGACCCGGTGTTTCTCTTTGTAAAAATTAACTTGTAAGCCTGTGTGGGTGACAAAGGGAGTGGAGGTAAAGACCACTTGACTTGCATCCACCAGGAAAAGAATTGTGAAGATACAGCTAGGGAGCCGTAAGTTGAGATCTGCCCCATAAAGGAGAAAATGTGCTCATTTTGGCCAGAGACCTCTACAAAGCCCTTCTTTTGGTATGCACACATGTCCCAAGCTCCAGCCTGGATTCCAAAGGCTCCTTAGTTTTTGAATAGTCTCAAAAGTATGTTAAAAGCTTAACAAAGATGACAAATGTTGCCTTTAAGGTTTTACAGGCCTTAATCACACAATCTGTTACACAGAAATGAACCTTTCTATGCTTGTCAGAAGTAGTGCACATTTATATAGTATTAAGTATAAAAGTGGCCTCAATAATTTCATAGCTATTGGTGAAAGTGGATGAAATTCTTTACCGCTAGGAATGCAGGAGTTCATAGCAGTTTATCATAATTGGCTTTTTGACATCTGAATTTATGGTATTTTCCCAACTATTCCATTTCTGAGTTACGGATTTTTCACCAAATTGTTCTTCACACACCTTTTTATTAGGCATAGAAGCAGGTAAGAGTGGTCCTGGAGAATGCCACAAAGGTGCTCAAAAGGATCACATTAGCAGGTTAGGTCCCAATCCTGTGGTCTCCTGTCCCCCAGGAGAGCTCCGTGGGTTTCAGTGGCATTTCTCATGTCTGCCAATGTCCTCCTGTGTTACTCAACACAGGGCCTTGGTCAAAGGAGAGGGTCACAGGTTTTTAAGGGATCTGCACTAAAATTTTTGTCATACTTTTTATGTCTCCAATGCAAGCACAGTTAAATAACCCATGGACTACAGCCACTGAACATTTCACTTAGCTATCCAGGGGTGAATATTACCATTTATTTGGGGACTTGTCAAAGTATTATTTTCATTACACTAATAAATACTGTAAAAGTCAAAATAAAAAATGTTATAAGTTCTGGAACATGTCTTATCTAAATCTATATGATCTGGAAATATTTAGCAAGGGAGTTCAGTAATACAAAACAGAAACAGAAAGGGTCCTGGGTAAAGCCTTAGGGAAATGCCAAACTATTAATTACACATTAAGTGGATGTTTTTTATTTTTCTGTTGAAACAGCAACTATTCAAAGTCTATGCTACAGTGCAACAAAAATTATTCTCTGGTACAACTTAGTGTAGAAGTCCAAGCTATTTTGATCCCTAGAGTCAAAGTGCTTTAAAAGATGAAATAAAATTGTGTTGGGATTTTTTTAAATTAGGAAATAGGAGAGACAAATTCTGACCCATTAGCACAGAACTTGGCAAACACTAATGATAAATCAAAGCTATGCTCTGCAAATATTCTTGCAAGTTTAACCATATACTTGCAAATTCTTTTTCTCACCTAAATGATTTTCCCAACTTGAATTTAATATTGGTATATATCACCAATACTGCTAACAGTTCTGATGAAGTCAAAAGGACTGCCCTCATGTAAAACAAGAACATTTCCTCAATCAAGCCCAATAGCTGTTACATGTTGTTGCTTGCACTGCTGGCCATCCCTTTATATTAATTATAAATAATGAAGATTATCTAAAAAGGGATCCCAAAATACTTCATAAGGCATGGCTATAAGCCTGTTCACACTCTGGACAAACATGGGAATCTTGCTTTTGTGTGCAAAGTCCCCTGCAATACCCAAGTCCTTCTGTATAGACTTGTGTATGTGTTTACACAAAGGCACAAGCTGTATCAGCAAAATGCAGACACTTCCAGGATGGAGAAGAGCCTCTAATCAGAGTATGGTATGCTCCTTTGCTCTGGAGAAAAGGTTACATTTTGGTCAGGACATGGGGGTAAATCCTCCCCTAGTATGTAAAGCACCACGGGATCTTTAATGTCTAGGCTGAGCAGACATGACCTCAGTTTTCTAAGTTTTCCTTAATTCCTCAACTCCCACCTGTGAAAGGTCACAGAGCAGTTCCAGTGTTATTGAATTTGTGCTTTGCTTTGGATTTTGGGGAGAACTGTTTTGGGGTTTAGGGTTTGTGGTTTTTTTTTTTTTCATTTGACCAGCCTGTTTCCTCCCCAGATTTGTCTGGTCCTCAGAACCATGAACCCAGTTTCTGTGAGTGCCTTGGATGCAGGGTAGGGTAGAAGAGGTAATCTGGAATCTGGAACCAGACAGGACCCATTATTCCATGAATCTGTGCTCATCTATGTCCTTTTCAGCTTTTAATGGAAGCAGCCTGGAAGCTGCGAAAGTACAATAATATATGCACAGATCAATTTGGACAGTATGAAGGGGAACTGGAGAAGCCAACGCACAACTTGCCCACAAAATCAAGTGAAAATGAAGATACCAATCTCTCTTAGAGCAAAAAGACTTCCTACACTAACTATAGTGCTTCAGGTATCCTGCTGTGAATGAAACCCTGTGTGTCAAACTCACCATCCAGTACTGAAGGGAATCAGGAGCCCCTGAATGACCAAGTGGGAGAGAACTGGGGAGAAATTTGTAAAAGAAACCCTCAAAGATTCTTGTTTAGTGGAGACCCTTCTTCTGAGGGTTCCCACCCAAGAAAGAGGTACGTGTCTCTTTGTTCATGGTGATTTCTGCCAGCTGTTGCAAGTGGGCAACTGCCTTTCTCTAGGTATGATCAGTAAACTCCCTAAGCATCTGGAACTCTTCACACTGTCCAAAGACTGCTCCACAGAAGATGTGTCTAAGATTTGCAAATGTGTATGAAATCTATATGACTACAAATTAATAAAGCTCCCATTTCAAAGGACTGCAATTTTCAGGACAAACCTATGATCCCTTCCCAGTTATATCCTGAAATCCATAAAACTGCTGCGTGTGAAAGAACTGAAAAGCATGAAGTCCTGCTCAGCAGAGAATGCACTGTAATTCATTGACTTGGATTTGGATGCAAGCTACAGTGATTCTAACACCCTGCAAGTCTTCCATCAGAAAGTAACACGCTGGTGATGAACATTCCTTCCAAATGCCCATTCTCACTTTTTTGTGTGTGTGAGCATTCTTCTTTGTGGTCTCCCAGGGAACCTGAGAGAGGATTTTCATTATCCACCCTCAAAAAGTCCTCCCGACCCACCAGGATATTATCCACTTGCCTCACTAGTTAAGGTCAACATAACCTTGAAGAAGTTATCACAGTAAAGCCACATACGTTTGTCTACAGCAGGAGGAATAGCCCAGCACTCTGCAGAAACAGGGGTTTGCTTTGAGGAACTTCACAGACCTGAATCAGGTGAGGTCTCATGAAGTGCCAGGGCCAATTTAAACCCACAGTTGATCTGTGTCCACCAGCACAGAGGGCTACCAAGGGAAAGCAGGGGGGAAGTCATTGCATAATGGTGGAAGGGAGGCACTGTCCATAGTAGTTCAGCCTTCCAATTTAAAAAGTCAAAATAAGCTTGCCAAATGATGTTTTCTTTTTTTACACCCTGTCTAATGTTGACTTTCCTCTGTCTGCCTCCTCCCCCAAGTTCCACTGGTTACATCCTTTTCTTATTACACTAAAGTCATAAAATTGTAAAAATACCTTAGTTTCACCTATTGGCCACTCTTAGATCTCATAGTCCATAGCTCCTTTAATGAAGTCCTCAGGCAGCATTTCCCTGTATCCTTATCTGAGTTCGGTAATAAAGCATATCTTAAGCCAACCTCCTTTTACAATATATGAACTAGAGCTGGGCAAGCTTTTCATAGCAAATGTTTTATTTAGTGGATTAAGCCTTTTGTTCTCTTTGTGAATTATTATGGACAAACTTTGACTTTAATTCATCTGGTTGTTATTCACAATTGCTCAAATAACTGTGTCAGTGAACATATTTCAGCTGTTTAGATTGTTCTCAAGTGATTCACTTCAGTTCTTTCTTTTGCTATTTGTTACATGCTATTTACTATTCAAGGGCTATATTTGGTTTTACCCACCCCACCTGGTGGCAATATTACCTGATCCTTGCATCACTGGAAGGTCTATGTAGAGAAGCAAAATCAAAGAGATTTCATAATGCTCTCTTTTCCTACTGTTCTCTGCTCACAACACATGTTTCTTAGAAAATTTTTTACATAAGTATCTGTGATGAGGCCTTTCCACAAAGACCCTTTTAGTAAAAGTAATTAGATATCACCATGTTAATGGAAACCATTAAAAGGTCTGAGAATACCATCTAATTGGACTGACAGCTTCAGTCAAATATCTAAGATTCTACCTAGAAGTAACAAGGCAATGGGATACCAGACTTCATTAGTTCTGTACCTCACTGAGCTCCTCCTTTTGTTGAAATGAGCATTTCTAAATATTTTTGTACAATATTCACCTGGCTTTAATGTGAACTAAATAGTATACATATCTTCAGATTATCCAGTGTAACTGCAGAAATACACAGTATGTTCCTGCAAGTATAAATCCAGAGGCAGAATACATCTCACTAAATCTATTTCAGATTATTTTGACTTTTGTACTTAAAATAATAATATATTGTGCATATAATAATAGATCGTGCATCTCTTTTTTGCATTTGACGTGCAGCAAAATTAGAGCGTACCAGTTCAGGATTTAGTTCTGGTCCATATCATCTGTATTATGTGCCTCATGGCTCTGAAAATACAGTTTCTGCAATGGTTTTCTCCACACATGCACAAACAAAAGCAATACAAATTTGTCAACAAGAAAATAGGCTAAAAGAACTACAATGAGCCAAATTCTATCCTGAATTCAACACTGGAGCTGCAGGCACTTTAGAGGAGACTTTAGCCTCTCAGTTCTCATATTTGCATAGGATATTTGGTAAACTTTTTCTAGGATTCAAAGCTTTTGTTTTGAACACTACTGAACTGTGATTCAATGAACCCAGTAAAAATGCTTTGCCAAAATCTCTTCAGGTGTGGCAAATATTTGAATCTGTCTCCTTTATCAGAAGCTTTCACTTTCCGACTGTATTATGTGTCCGTGTGGTTTCCTTTCAATCTGTTAAATTTATCAGCCATGAGAATAAGTTCTTCAGATTTCTGCTGAAAAAATTTTAGCTTTAACATTTACCGTGCTTTTGCAGTTTATCATTCTTTCTACCCTACTATAGCATGAGCTCTTCAATTTGCTTAAGTAAATATTGGCAGCAAATCAAAGAAAGTGCTGCAAGTCCGTGGGACACAATTTTAAACTAACTATGGAAAGCAGGCCAGGGATAGCCATGATGTTAAATGTGTTAGGCTCACTAATTTTCCTATGTGGTATATTCTTCCCTGACTATATGCACACAAAGGGGAAAACACAACCTATGAAATGTTATATTGTCTAGTTCCTACAATGTCTTCAGAAATACTCTATTCATTTCCTTTCAAGGGTCATTACAGCACTATTTAGACAGAGCTGGCAACCTGACTAATGACATTTGTTAATCTTAGTATCATATTTCTGTAATATTTTCATTGGTTACATTTTTCTCTTAGGTCTATATTTTCTAGAGTTGTACTATAGCTTTCTATTATGCTTCTTTGGTTACCAGGAACTCCAGCAGGGCACCAGAAAATAGTACTATAAAAGACAATTGGGATCCTGCCTGTGAACTTGTCTGGACTTGCATACATCAACCAAAGGATATTTCCACCAAAGGCTGGCTTGCAACATGCTAGGCACAAGCTGTGTTTAATTCAGCAGCAGTGTGATCAGGACCCTATTAAGCTCCCTGTGGAGTTACTCTGGATTTATACCAGTGTGATTGTGATTAAGATTTAACTCAGACTGTGAGATCTAGCTGTAAAAATTTCTCTCCCTCCAATTTCCAGTGGCTGTAGAGTTCAGTCTTCTCAAACACTTATCTTCTTTTCCATAAATTGCATGTAAACTACATGCAGGTACCCCAGAGCATATGAACACATTTAATACTCAAGACTCCAGTGTTGTCCTAAAGGAATTGTAATAAATAATGGAAAACCCATGACTTAGAAGAAAAAAAAAACCACCACCAAAACTGTAATAATCCATGATTCACATTTTCCATCAGAATTATACAGAAAATACAGCCTTGCTGCAGGTGCAGTTTTGCAGATATTGTCATTTCTTGCCTGGAAAGCAATCACAATTCATCATAACGATTATAAAATGCATGATTATATAAAACTCCATTTTACATTCATAGGACAGCTTTGCTTTTGCAGCTTAGCTTTCATTGGCTAGTCTTGGTTTTCCCATGATGGATATAGCATGGACATTTGTAAAAACAAATAACAGAAGCAAATTTAAAACTATATTAAAACTAATAACCTGCCTTCAGAATCATACAGGAGCTTGGTGCTTGGGTGGTAAGCATAGAAAACTGCCCACATGTTGGTCTCAACAAAGAGCAAATCCTCCCAGTTTTTCTCCTGGAGGAAACTTTTTCCCCCCTTTGGTTTTTGGATAAATGTAGCCTGTGGTGAAGTTAGCAAGCACCAGCCAAGGCCCCCCCACTCTGCTTCTTTGTGAAAATGTTCCCCTCATTGAGATGTCTGCCCGTCTCAGCCACCCCTGTTCCTCTCCCGTTCCTGCCTGCAAGCACAGCAGCTTCTCCTCCCTCTTCTCTGCCCCTCATCCTCCACTAGCTATGTCTTATCTCTTTGAACAAATCTTTGCCCCTCTTTCTCCATAAGACCCCCAAAATATTGCCAGGTCTCAAGGCTGGGAGGTTACACACCAAAGATATGAGGTGGACGTCAGTGGGTGCCCTGAGTGGGTGCCAGGGTAAGTGAAGATGATGACCAGATGAATAGCCAGTGTGTGCGGGAAGGGGATGGGAGCTCAGTGGTGCCGGGGACCTGTGGGTAAGAAGGTACAGAGCCTTCAGCAGTGGGGTGCTGCGCCCAAAAGGTGGCGACAAGGCGGGGACAAGGCAGGCTAAGGGCAGGGCCCTGAATTCAGAGCACTGTTTGGCTGGCAGGGTTGCAGGGGACACAAAAAGAAGGAGTAATTCTGTACCTGTGGCCAGGAAGGTACTTAGGAAAAGGAAGAAAAGGAAAGAAGGAAGAAATTGGTGGGGAAGAAAAAAGACAAAGAAGTCAAAATCAAGACCACAGATACACAGGTATCCTAAGAGTATTTTAGCTGCCTGGAAACCACTTGCAAACACAGGACACAGCTCTTGAACCTGGTCAATGCCCAACCCAGAATATTTTACCTTTATGAAAGTAATATCTCTTGAGGCAAGTTATTTTCTTTCCTAGACAGCTGTTCAGCTCACTACCTTTTGCTTCAGTGGCTCTGCCCAGCATTTGCCAAAGCACCGAGTGAAAGATCATTGCTCATCATGTGATCCACACAGAGGACCTGTAGCTAAAAATAATTTATTACGCTAATGATCCAATGCCATTCTCTTCCTCAGTCTTGGACTACATTGCATTTATTTATCCCTTTATCAACTCCAGTCTAGATTCCTACCATACACTGTGCCAGGGCCAACTGGAGAGACTCACAGAAGCCTGGGTGAAGATGGATGCCTCTTTCAGGTGGACTTCAGCAGTACCCACAGAATGAGTACATGGTTATGTCCTGCAGGTAACCAGTAGTTACAACTTGGATTGTCTACAAATAAAAATACTATGGAGCTGGACCTTCTCTCAGATGTATTCCCCAGATAAATGGTAAAAAGAAAAGAGATTCATTAATCCCAACCCATTGAGATAGACAGGAATAGCTGCATATCTGAACTCTAGTCTTGGGCAAGCAAGATTCACTAAGCCAGAAAACTTTGTGGTTCTGAAAATACAAGCAGCAACGACTGAATGCCGAAAGCCGCAGTACCTGAATTGTAGGTGCTGAAATAGAAACAACCCCTCCACAGCTAGGCTTCCCACGTGTGTAGTTTGAGTCAGAAATCCCAGGAAGGGATCCCAGCATCCCCAGCACCAAGGGGACATATATCTAGAGCTAGCTAACATGAAACATGGGCAGCAATAGGGTGTCAGCAGCCTTCTTTCACCCCACAGCTGAACCTCCTTTCTTTGTGCTGCAGAGTACCCTTCTCAAGATCGAGAGCTCCACAGTCGCTCCCGAAGCCCTTCTTTCAGAAACTAGCTACGGATCATTACGGTCTTTAAAAAGCTGGTGTGAAGGGATCCTACCATCAGTGTTTTTATACAGTAGACTACCAGATAGAGCACTTCAGCAGTTCTTTCCTCTGCCTGAAAGGTTCAAGCTCCCTGCCCTAACTACAAGACATCCTTCCAGGCTCTCAGGTGAAAATCATACAAGTATGGCTGCATATCCTGCTGGGATGCTCACCTGGAAAAAGTGGGACTCATGTTCCAGCCAGTGCTCCAAGGCCTACAGAGATGTTTTCCTGTCAATTAATTAAAGAAAAAATTACTCTAAACACTCTTGGAGAAATATGTCCCTAAAAACACCTCAAAGATAATTCCATTAAATGTAACAGCTAACAAGCATCAGATGGTAGCAACTGAGTCTCAGTTTCTTTTTTGCACCACAGGAGGAACTGAGAACACCTCTCCAAATGAGAGACTAAATCATTTTCCTGAAATGGGTGGGCAAAATAGTTCTGGATTTTTTTGAGCAAGGGATGGAACTGAACCTGGATTTTCCACATCCTCAGTAAGGGCATTAATCTCTAGGCTTTGGGAGTGGAGGGTCATAAAAGAAGATACAGCCACAACCTGTGAAAGAAAGGAGACTCTGTTGCAACCTTTCAGGATTTATTGATGTTGTCCCTGAGAGCTGGGTTCTGAGAACATCTAGAAGATCTTTCCCATTTGGAGACCTAGTTCTAGATCCCCACCTGGTTTAGACGGTAGGACTCAGATGGTTATGAGCCTGCCTAGCAGCAGAACTGCAGGCAACTGAGGAAATATGAGATTAAAAGAAGAATTAGGTGCCATTTGCAAAATCCCCAAAACTCTGGCTCTGATGCTGCTGCCTCCCTGAGGTGCTTAAAACCCATCTAAGTTTTAGGTACCTAAATCTAACTGGAGTGTGAACTTCAGCTGCAGACGTCCTGATTTGTTTATGTTATTAAGAAATGCTGATATTTAGTTGAGTGAAGGTGATGAGCTCTGTCATGCTTACAGTAAGATAATTCATGTCAGTGCTCACAGGCGGCCATTATGTAAGGACTAGGTGGGTGACTTTACCCAACAACAGGAAAACACATACTACCTCATCCTAGCTACCAGCAAGCGTTTGGGAGACCTGTCTAGTTTCCATGTTTCATAGAGTTATCATTAGGATTGCTACTACAGAGACATGTATTATGTTTGCAACTTCCCTTAATCAGAAGAGAGAAAATGAGATTAGTTCCATAAGGGTTATTACTGTTCATTTCTCTTCATGCTGCTTTTCCGGGTCATGATTTAGACGAAATTTCAGTAAATTCCAGTAAATTTTGTGTTCTTTTTGTCCTGTAGACTTTTTCAGACTACTGGTAAACCCACAGAAGTCAAGAAGAAAAAAGAAAGTCTATAAAAAATATATACTTTAGGGAAAACAGAACTATCATCAATAAACAACCAAACAAGACAAATATGAATTCATTTGGAATCAGAATATTCATTTAAAGTGTTTCAAAACAACAGCTTGCTCTTTCCCAGACACAAGCAATTTCCAAAATGTAAAACACGTTTGGAAGGTGTCATTCACTTTCGGTGGCATTAGACACAGAAAGCAAGGAGCAGTGGGGTAAAATCAAAATCGACATAGATCAGGAGCACTTAGAACTTGCTGTCTATAGAAATGTGTGCTTTATTTCCATCACAGATTAATGAAACACCTCACAAATGTTGTGCATTTGTGGAGAGCACGCAGGTCTGTAGGCAGCATACATATTACATAGTGTGCACTACTCCTATGCATTGCTTTCGAGCATCATCACCAGAGGCTTTTTAAGACTCTGCAGCCATGGAATTAGCTGTGGTATTGCCAGCCAGCTGTGTATCCTCCATGGACTTTGGAACAAGCTATAAAAGTAAAAAGAAAAACATACTTTGCCAGCTCCTCACAAAACAGAGCCAGCACTTTAAAACCGAGTGGGTCTTTTTCCGCCCGGCAAATCTTGAGGTCGGCCTCACAGGTCACCATTCAGGATTACATCAGGGACCAACCGGTTGGGTTCAGCCAGGCTCGGGTTGGTCTGGCAGGCTGCGTGAAGCGAACAGAAGCCAGACCAAGACAAAAAGTTGAGGGAGTTGGATAGGAGGAAACGAAGAAGACTGTTCCAAAGGCTTTTAAATTACGATGGCCATGTTGTTGCAATACTATTGGAAAACTAAATTAATTGCTCCCTTCCTTAGCCCCCTCCTGCTGTGGCTGTATTTCTTTTAGCTAAGGGCCTCAGTCAGTAAAGATGCATCCAATTTCCATGCTGTCCAAATGCTTGTAATCACTGCAGAAGCCAGATAGAGATTTCAGTAAACTGAGCTTTCATGATAAACAAATCTGTTCGTTGGGTGGCTCTTGGCCTCCAAAGTTTTCAGACAACAGAACTACCGGGAGAAGGTCACAAATTTACCCTGGAAAGGGCTGATTTCTATAAAATTCTGCTCACCTATTTTCTTAAAAGCAGAGGACTTTAAAGAGTTTCTGTTCAGGAACCCAAAATGTGAGGCACCTTGACTCTACAGTCACTACTGAAAAAAAAGCAGACTATCTTTAGTATGTTTTAGTTCACAGTTACATTACTGGAAAGGCGAAGGTTTTCTAGGCACTGTAAAACCACATAATAAAAGCAGTGCACGTTTTCTGTAAAGCCAGGGGCTCTGTTACTTCACAATACTTAATACAATTTGCAAGGATGCAGCTACACGGAAACCAATTTTTTTAGTACACCACAGTAAAAATCATCTAAATTTTGCACAATGTTTGAGCTTCACCTGGCACAGGTTGCCAGAATCTCATTGATAGCATTCCAAGAAAACACTACTCATTATACATGAGATCTATCACTCTTTCTTGAGTTGTTCTGTAGCCATTAAACACCCCATGAGTGCAATGACAGCCATGTAAGCTAGCAAGTTCCCTGTACAGCACAAAGAACTATGTTAAAAGAAATTGAAATTGTAGAGCATGAGAAGTTGTGAATTTCATGGTGGATTCCCCTTCCCTTTGTTTGCCCTTCTTCTCCCCTTAAACACCCAACGTGTCTGTTTAAAGAGTGAGGGTTGTTTTCTGTTTTGCATTTTGTTTCCTCTTACTTTACTCATGTAATTCGTTGCAGACTTCAGGACAGTAACCTCTGTAGAATTTGCTAGTGGCCCACAGAGCTAGCATAAAATAAAAAGTTACAAGTCCACATAACCTTAATTTTATGGTTATAAGCTATATTTACTGCTGTATCATAAGTTTGAAAAGACTGCTAAGTGTTCAGTGTGGGAATGCAGGGAATTTCTCTTAAGTTAGTTTTATGGAGAAATGTGTTGTTAAACTGTAGGAAAGGTTACGGTCCTTTCAAGTCCGCCAGAGCAGAATGCCTGTTAGGCGTTTTTAGGGTATTTATAAAATACCCCAACCGCACCCTCAGTATCGTTCATTGAAATTCAAATTCAGGACCTTTGCTCTGTTCAAGTCCCTTTGGTTTTAACACTGTAAACTGACCTGAGTGAGGATGCTATCAAAAATCAAGGTGGGAGAATTTGCTTTTTAACTCTTGCTCACCTGCACTTTTTTAATTTTGCAAGTGTTTCTCACCGCAGCACATAAATATGGTGCAGCCCAGTGCGTGTACAATGTACTAAGCTGAGACTTCATCAGCAGGAGAGATGGGAGTGCTCTTAGTACTTCTGTCCTGATTTTACCTGATGAGCCCCAGCAGGATACAATCTCCTGGGTGCCTCAGTTTCCCCACCTGTAAAACTACCATGATAGCACTGACTTCCAAACATGCTGAATCCTCTTGTGACCTGCCAAAAAACAAATGCTAAACAAGAGAAAGTACTGTTGCTCCACACACCCCTCAGCCTCCCCTTCTCCCCTCAATCCCTCACTCTCCTCTTCCAAGGCCTATGCCCACTCAGTTTGCTGGGTGGCCACACAATAAGCTGGACTAAACACTGCCTGCCAACAGAGACGTAGCAGGATGCTTGTGTTGTGGAGTCAACCTGATCATGTACAGTAAATCCACTGCCTCCAGAAAGTGGATTGGCACTACTGTTATGGGACAGGACTGGCCAGGATGTGGGGACAGGGTCAGAAGACACTTGATCTGCCCTGCATGGTAGCTACATCCTTGTCTGTCCCCTGGATGTGCTCCTGATGTGTAATGAGGGGGGGGGGGGGGGGGGGGGCGGGGCTGCAGGGCTTGGGGCAGAGATGGCAGGAAAGACAGAAACCTGGCATTGAAGGCTATGCACTGCCCACGGGTACCTGGGTACCCCATAGCTTCTTGGTTCGATACACAGCACACCCTTGCCTTTTTAAAAATCTCCTTTCTTATATCCCCTTTTTAAAATTATGTTTGTCATTCACATCTACTGCAAATGATTGTTTCTTTCTTCTCCTTGTTGCTCACATCATTCTTACTTTAATTCTACATTTCATTTTAATAGGGAACATTTTATTATTTTTTACAGAATGTCAAGAGGATCTCAGCCTGAAACAAGCCTTTGCAATTCAGCCTACAGTGTCATTTAAAACAGGAAAATAAACTGTGTGACAGAGACACTGAAGAGCAAATGCCTTCTGGTATTAGTTTTTTCTTTCAGGCATTAGGGTTTTTTAGAGTGCAACGAAAAATTCCTTTATCTTCCAACTACAGAGTTTGCTAGCAGCAACTTTTGGTTTTAAATGACTGATAATCTACTCTCCCAGTGGAGGTCATTAAAATAAATTTTAGACCGGCCAAACAACGCCTTGAAGTTCAGTTTACCTTCTGCCGGATTGTCCTAAATAACAGTAACATCACCCTGCAATGCCCTCTGCTGGGAGACGCGACTTGGAGCTGCAAGGAGAGCTACCAGTTCATGTCCTCAAGGAACAGATACTTGCAACGAGATGGACTGGATTTTCACCTTCTTTGTGAAGTCCTGACCCCGCTGAAATCAGTGGGGTTCTAGCTTTTCATTTTCACTTTGCCCTTAATCATGCCTCCTTTTGATAACTCTGCTGTTATTAACTACACTGGAAAAAAACTGTTTATTTCAAGTCCAAATGAAAACTTCATTAGTGGCTTACAGACATGAAGATCTCCTTTTAGCATTTATTGAGCTCCTAGAGAGAGGTTTTATAAGGAAGCTTTCAGCTGCAAAAGACATTGTTCCTCTTGACATTCGACTAAGTCATTTTAACTGTAAAAGCCTGTACAAAATCACGCATGCAAATAGCATTCATGTTACACAGGTGTGATTCTGCCTAACGTATATTTTCACTGAACAGGATTCTTGTACTGGGAAAAGGAAGCCAGGCAAATGCTATATAGTAAAACAAAGGAGTATACCTGGAATCTGATGTGTGAGAACACCAACCCTGCCAACTGCCACCTCTGACTCCCTCTGAGATGCATCATCCTGGGGTCTGAGGAAGAAAAATCTGAATCGGCCCTGCCAGGGAGTGGGATCCTAGTGTGGAGTTCACACAAACAGCAATCTTCCCCCTCACATGCATACTGGCGCCATGACCCCATGGCTTACAGGCTAGTTATTCCCAGCTCACAACTCATCTGGAGAATCATCCCTGAAAAATATTTTCCAGCCTTGGCAAGGGTGATGTAACACTATCGCTGCTTTGGTTTCAGCTCCTGTGTCCCTCAGCTAGGATGGTCTTGCATGTTGTTTGTCTCTCACCGCAGCTGTGCAATGGGCAGCAAGTAGAAAGGATTTTTCCACAATAGCCCCCGGTCCTCTCTGCTGGACGCTTGCTCCTTACTATTCATGTTCCACAGCTTAGGTTCTTCCTGGCAGGCCAATTATTTTATGTTTACTACTAATTATTATTTCTGTCTTTTAAATGGAAACATTTTTTCCTTGTGATGAGATGTTTCTTCTGCATTAACCTGCTTTATCACCGTGTGCCTCTCTCTGCCCTGCTTTACAGGGACAGACACCCTTGGTGCCAGAGAATGCAGGTGCAGTAAAGCCACACAGTGCCTGGCAACACCATTTTTATTTGAAGTTACACATAATTATCATTGATTTGGAAGTGTGATCTCCTTGATACACAGCCTTACAAGCTAACAGTTTTTTCCCAGAAATGACTTTACAATGTTTGTTATGCCCTCACAGAGATCGAAATGTCATGGTTATAAGCAGTTTTCAGGACTACGCCAGGTTCGTTAAAAGGTCCCCAGACAAGTACTTTTTTGCTTTGTATACTGTCCTGAAAACCTTCTGCTTCCCTTTTTAAGCACCACAATGTCACACTCATTTGAAAATGAGGCACGTGTGGCTACAAACATCCAAAAGTATGTTTACTCCTGACAGCGAGGGCTCAGATTGTCACTCTGGACGCTTACCTGCTCTTCTCAGGATTATCTTCCTTTGCAAGAGAACTGGGTAGCCCAGGGACCAGGTGGTGGGTGCTCACGTACCCTAACCCTGAAACGATTAATTCGAGGGAAGGCTGGAAGTAACTGAAAGTTGTTCCAGTCCTGATGCCAGTCTGGTCCCTCATGGGTGAGGCAGCTGTACCAGAAAACCAAACTGAAAATTAACCCTCTGAGCTGGCACCTTTGATGGAAGGACCAGCAGTGAAGTCCAAGACTGAACTGGCCTCCAGCTTAAACTGTCCTCTGATCCAAGGCTGTCTCTCAACATCACAAACAAATAACATTATATGAGGAATCTTGCACAGACTGCTATTTTTGCTGCCAAGCAGTCTTTCAAGAAATTGTCTCCCAGTCTATCTTTACACTGAATAATTTCATCCACAGAAATGCTTGCTAGTGGTTAAATTATGGCCAAGAATCTACATTCAGCCTGAATTTGCTCAAGTCGATGCATTGTACCACTACTGGAAAATAAGTGTGGTGTCACTCAAAATGGTATTATACTGGAACGTGACCAGGAACAGGATTAGAGCAATATCCTGTGACTGGGAGCAAGGAGTTGAACTGGTTCTACATTTGCTGGAGGCAGCAGAACACCCTGGTAAGAGGCAGTCACTGTGCTGCCTCCACCCCAGCTTCTGGGGGAAGAGATGGCCATCACCACATCAAAAAGAAGAGTGCCTCCCTGCAATCATTTCCCTCCTGGCTGGCAGCAGGTAGCATTGGGAAATGACAGCTTTGGTATTCCCTGGCTCTGCTAACCTCTATTATCACCCAAGCCCTGGAGAGTTCACAGTCAGAGAAGAGGGCTGAGGAAAGCTCTGCTCAACCTCAGTTAAGGCTCTCTTTGGTTCCCAGACAAAAGAGAAGAGGCAAATTAACAACCTGCCCTAGGAAGTTTTTTTGTCCTCATCACTGTGGTGGCAAAATCCAGTTTTATCAGCACTGCTGAGAAAGCTTGCAGTAGCTTGAGTATTAGAGAACATGATGGCTTCCACACAGGACAGCCTTCCAGCTTTCTGTCCTCTCTTCCTAAGGATATACTGAGAAAGTATAAAAAAAAAAAAGAAAGCATCGTCATCAAAGTGGTCATTCTGTACTTTTCCAGCCCTCAGCAGTCAGTAACCTTTCTGTTTGCACCAATATAAGCCCCAAGCAGTCAGTGGGAGACATTATTTGCACAAGCAAATTCACTCATTTCCTAAGAGAGGGCAAAATTCAGGGTGTGACCACAACTCCTTTCTCCTGGCCACAGCTTAGCTGAAGGCCCAGTATGTCAGATTCACCCCAGTGTGATTCCAGGGACTGGTCTGGAATCAATTTGACCCAGTAAGTCTCTTTGATTGCATCAGGCCTTTCAGAAGTTTTGAACAACAAGGATCTAAACAGCAGGCAGCAATCTGCACAAAAACAATCTTTGCAGTTTAAGGATTTTTAAATGTCTGTGCCTTTTTTTTTTTTTTTTTTGTCTTTTTCATTTCAAATGCTTTTCAACTGAGCAAATGCTGCAGCGGGTTCATGGGAGAAGGCCTTGAGGCACCCCTGACTTTGGCACCATTATCCCATAGACACTCCATACATTTTTTGGCACCTTGCAACAGACACATTGACAGCCACAGGATTGATGGAAAGGGAAAGAAGCTGTTTTGCAGTCAAAAGAGAATGTACTCAGATTTCTAAGACCATTTGAAAGAATGCCAGAATGATACTGGATTTCGGCATTCTTAAGCTCCTTTAAGATGATGCAGCAAGTGGTCTTTTCCACATGTGATGATGTATTTCAGGACAAGAGTTTCTTCAAGATTTTCCAAGCCTGTGGGCTCCTGATCCTTTTTCAAATTATAGAGATGATAGCATACCAGGGAGAATTGTGATTAGTTTAAACTCTCCACAGCTGCAAGCGATGAATGTAAAAATTCCACCCAAAAATCCATTTCTTCTGGATTGAATTTACCTACACGACAACGAGTCCTGACCAAGGGACCACTTAAAAGAGCTGGAGCAGCATCAACACTATTTAGTTTCTTCCATCACATCAACCCAGGGAAGGCTCACAACTGTTCTACCCAACACATCTCCCCCAGCAGCACTGCCATGATACAGGCTGGGGTATTAACAGAGCCCCGTGATGCGTGTGGAGGAAAATGGAACGATGAAATAAAAGCTTAAGTACAAGCAAATTCAATCAGGGCTTGCAACTTATTACTTGGAATACCAGGAGAATTGTAAAACACCTTATAACCAAGAGGCTTTGCTTGGAGCTGTTAAGGACCACAGCCCCCAATTCATAACAGGCTGACAATTTTAAATGCTCTTGGCAACGAGGTGGGGGGGGGGGTTAGCACTGAGCTTTCTCTCTCAGCTGACCTGAGGAAATGGCAATGCTTTGTTTTGCTTAACAGGACCTCTCTCTCTCTCTCTAAATTGCTTCCTTGGGTTTCTAATCAAATATAATAATATACAGCATTCACCTCTATCATTTCTCTCAAAGCGTCAGCATTGACAATGCTAACAGTGTGTCCACCTCGAGACATCTGACCTTCCATTTGTCTCTGAAGACAGAGAAGACCGGAGCACACGTTGGGAGACCAGTGACTGACACCTCCTACGTTTGTCTGGATTTATTAACACAGTGATAGGCAAGACCTTGTTTTATGAGACTTTCCTCAAAAATGCTAAATAAAACGCCCCCCCCCCCCCCCCAAAAAAAATCCCACTTTCTTCAGTTGTCTCTTTGTCAAGTGAGGCCTGCAGTACTATGGCACAAAGCCCCAGAAACCCCACTGCCAGGTGGGAGGCGGTGCGGGGCCACAGACACTTCTCTCAGCACCCTGGCTGAAACCAGCCAGAACCGGCCACCCCCCAGCCCAGTACTGCCGGCATCTCACTGTCCACAGCAGAGCCTGCCCCGGCCTCCCCAAACGCTGTCAGGGATGTCTGCTTGGGAGCATACCTATTTTTAAGGGTGCTAGGGCCATTCTCTCCACAAGTGTTTCTAATCTATGCAAAAAAACAGGCTTCTCCCGCAGGATTTAGCGGTGTAACCCTTTCTTTTTACTCTAGGCAGACCAATATACAGCATACTGAACTATATAACAAAAAAATTACACATAAACTCTATTTTATGTCTTTCACTCCACCCCATGAGGAGACATGCCCTAAATACCAAACCATAACCCTCACAGGTGTATCAGGTGATGTTTCCCTGTAACGCTCCAGACGGCGGCCTGGCCGTGCCGCAGCGGCCCGTTCGGGGGCGGCAGGCCGAGGCGGAGCGGCGCGCGGCGGCGGCAGCCTGGGCGGTAACACCTAGTGCGCCGGGAAAACATCCTGCGGCGTGCGTAGTCGTGGCCGAGTGGTTAAGGCGATGGACTAGAAATCCATTGGGGTCTCCCCGCGCAGGTTCGAATCCTGCCGACTACGACGAGAGTCGGTGCACTTCCAGCTTTTTTTTTTTTTTCCTTTTCGTTCATTCCAGACTCCCGGGGCGGCAGGAGGGCCGGGCCGGGCCCCAGCCGCGGTCGAGCTCCCCTGGCGCCCCCTCCCAACCCCACTGGGCGCGGAAACTCCGCCCCTGCCGGCGCCGGGCCGCCTTGGCAACCGCTGGCGGCGGCAAGATGGCGGACGACTTGGACCGGTTACTGGATGAAGTGGAGAGGCGGCTCTGCCGCCTGCCGGGGCGGGAGGTGGCGGGCGGCGACCGGCGCGGCGACGGCGAGGAACAGCAGCAGCAGCAGCAGCAGCAGGAGGAGGAGGCGGCGGCGGCAGCGGCGGCGGCGGCAGCAGCGGCGGCGAAGGAGGGCAGGTTAGCGGTCCCGCGTGGGTCCCGGCGCCCTCACGCACCTCCCCGCCGAGCGGGCGGCCGCTGGCGTGGCGCGCAGCCCGCCCCTCCCCCGCCCTGTGGGGCGGGAGGGGGTCGGCGTCCGGCGGGACCCCTCCGGAGCCGAAAATACCGAGGTTCGGGAGCCGAAACACTGGCCGGCAGTCAACGAGTATCTCCTGTAGTACTTACTTTTAAACACCCAAGTCGTCTGCCAGCGAGCTGAGTTACTTCGGACAGTCTTTGTTGGGAGTATCCCAACCTCGGATTAAATATGGCGTTAAAAGCTACACCAGTTTGTTTGTGAGTTAGGCTCAGGGATTACTTAGCTCCATAACTGACCTCGTGATATATATAAAATATCTATAAATCCTGCGATTTAGAGTAGGAAGAACTTTAGCAGTAGTATTATCAAACATTTTATTCTGTTGATACTTCAGTCATTTATGTATTCTGTTAACCATATCTTCTACAGTAAATGCTTAACTTACACTCCACACTTTCATGTATCTACCTCAAGTTTCACAATTTTGAAAATGCTGGCCTGAATACTGACAGGTTTGGTTGTGACATGGTCACTGCTGACCGTACTGCCAAGCGGTCTGCCACACTGCTGCGGGCCCTCAGGTTTCCATCCCGGCCCTCACAGGTGTCTTTGCTGGCCCTCAGGTTTCCATCCTGGCCCTCACTGGTATCTCAGACTCCCGTTGGAAGGTCTGTGGACCACAGGGGCTTTGCCAAATATCTCCACAGGTGGGCTGCTGAGCGCTTACCCAACAGGCATTTCAGAGTCCCAGACAAGGATCTTGAAGACCCAAATGACTAATGCAAGACGAACAAGCCTGCTACCTTTGGCCACATTACTGGACTTCCCCATTGTTTGCATAATGGTTAGATAAGCACTTAAATTTAGTCAGTCTAGTTATAATATTTTTAAAAATCACAGTTTTTTTCTTTCTCAGGAGTAGATTTGTTCTTGATTGGTTGATGTAACAGTACTACAGGCCTCTTTCTCTGACAAAGAGCTAGCAAACAGCAGACGAGTGACAAGACTCCTCACTTGAGTGAAAGCAAAGTGCAGGTGATCTCTCTAAATACATACAGTTTGGCAGGAATTCCTTCAGAACCCCTGCAGTTGTATAGCGTAAGGAGAGAACTCCCCCTGACCTTTCCATATTCCTGCTGCTGAAGATTAATGTGAAAAATCAGGGCTGCCCAATTTACTGCTCAGTAAGTGCAGCATGGGTTATGTTGTCATTGTTTTATTCAGGGTTGGAAGTGGTTGGAAATAAAAGAAGCAAGCAAAAATAAGGCCTATGATGGGACACTTCAACAGGGAGTGAAAGGCATCGTCCTGCAGTTTACATCTGTCCAGTCATGATTTGGATGGCCTACCTTAGATACTACAGAAATACTAGAGGAAAAAAGCTGTAACTAATTTTGTTTTAACTTACAGTTAGAACTGCTCTGGTCATGCTACGAAATGAAAGTTGATTTGTTTGTTTTTCAGATCAGCTAAACTGTTAATGAGTGCTGGCAGCAGTGAAGAAAATATAGATGACATTATTGATGAAATCTGTAATGACAGCAGCTTTACCAAAACACCTCTGGTGAGTAGGAGTCTGGAGAAATGCAGAACAGATGAGATTCAGCGATGGAAAGAAAAGCACCATAAACTAAAACTGTTTTAAAGCAAAAAATTAACTAAAGCTGTAGGATGAACTTGGAAAATAAAGCAGGAAGGAAAATGCAACAATCCTATAGTGAGGAACAGGAGAGTTAAAAAGAGGTGATCTTACCCAGGCAGTAACAGGCAATTAAAGGAAATGCTAGTTCAAGATAGAGCATAGCATCAGATATCTCAGAATTACGGAATGGTTGAGGTTGGAAGGGACCTCTGGAGGTCATCTGGTCCAACCACCTGCTCAAGCAGGGCTACCTAGAGCTGGTTGCCCAGGACCGTGACCAGACAGCTTTTGAATATCTCCAAGGATGGAGATTCTACAGCCTAAGTAATCTGTTCCAGTGTCTGACCACCCTCACAAGAAGTAAAGAAGTTTTTTCATATGTTTAACCAGAATTTCTTGTATTTCAATTTGTGCCCATTGCCTCTCCTCCTGTCAGTGGGCCTCACTGAGTAGAGTCTGGCTACATCTTCTTTGTTTTTCCCTGTCATGTATTTTTATACATTGATAAGATTCTCCTAACCCTTGTCTTCTCCAGGCTAAAGAATTCCAGCTCTCTACAAATACAGCCTCTACCTGTATGTCAGATGGTCTAAGTCCTTAATCACCATTATGTCCATGTCTCTTTTGTTCTGGGCACAGCACTCCAGACATGTCTATGAGGCCACATCGGGAGTACTGTGTCCAGTTCTGGGCTCCCCAGTACAAGAGAGAGGTGGAGCTACTGGAGAGCCTCCAGCAAAGGGCCGTGGAGATGATTAAGAGACTGGAGTATCTTTCATATGAGGAGAGGCTGGGAGAGCTGGGACTGTTCAGCCTGGAGAAGAGAAGGCTCCAGGGGTATCTTGTCAATGTGTGTAAATACCTGATGGGTGGAGTAAAGAAGGGGCCAGACTCTCTTCTGTAGTGCCTAGTGACAGGACGAGAGGCAATGGGCGCAAACTGAAAGACATGAAATTCCATCTGTACACAAGAAAACACTTTTTTTACTGCGAGGGTGGTCAAACACTGGCACAGGCTGCCCAGAGAGGTTGTGGAGTCTCTGACTGTGGAGATTTTCAAAACTGAACTAGACACAGTCCTGGGCAAGCTGCTGAAGCTGACCCTGCTTTGAGCAGGGGCGGTGGCCTAGATGATCTCAAGAGGTCCCTTGCAATGGTTCTGTGATTCTGTCTCACCAGTGCTGAGTAGAGACCAAGGATCACCTCCCTTGACCTGCTGGCAACATCCCTCCTAATGTAGCCCAGGATGCTGTTGGCCTTCTGTGCTGCAAGGGCACACTGCTGGCTCATGGTCAACTTATCGTTGACTGAATTTCCCACGGCCTTCTATGCAAAGCTGCTTTCCAGCTGGTCAGCCCTCAGCGTGTTCTGGTGCATGAGGGTTATTCCTCCCCAGGGGTGGGAATTTGCATTTCCTCTTAGTTGAACTTCAAGAGATTCCTCTCAGCCCATTTCTGCAGTCTGTTGAGGTCCCTCTGAATGGCAATGCAGTCATCTGGCATGCCAACCACTGCTCCCCATTTTGTATCATCTGCAAATTACTTCTGTTGTTTCACAGCAGGAGATGGTGATGAAGCTGCAAATTTACGTTGTTAAGACAGTCAGAGTGATAGAAGGCATTGAAAATAGATATTCATTTAGGTATCATCAGTAGAAAATTGTATTATTTATACTTCATAACCCCCTGTGCAGATGCTCTTATTTTCATGAGTGACATTGGTTTTGCTTTAGTTGTCTTTGATTTCTTACAGAATGGCTAAGTCTGAACCAACAAAAAACACTTGTATACCGCAATACGTATGTCTGAGTGAGAGCGAGCTACATCAGTAAATTTCCATAATTTTATCATTTTATATCCCTAGGACTTCCCATTTAGGATCTAGAATTCAAGTATTCTAGAAGTCAAATAACATGGTTTATGTGCAGCAAATAACAAACTTTTCAAAGACACTTTATCTTTTTGAATAACGTAGGTCCTTGATGTGTTTTCAGTAAAACAAAAGCTCAAAAAACCTGAGGGAGAAGGTTACTAAATTAAACTGTTTTTAAAAGCAAAATTATTAAAAAGCAGGCATGAAATACTAAGTCTTGATTGTAAAGTCAAAGTGATCGTGTGGTGTTGAATTCCTTCATGCAGAGCTGGGAACTCAGTATGGGAAGAGAAGCCTCATTCCTCATTTAACTGTTACTTCAGCAGCTCTTGTCTCAAAGAGAGTCACAGAACGATAAGCAATAAAATTCCCAAATTCTTAGTCCCCTTCTTCTGTGACTGAGATTTTCTGGCTCCTGCTTATTAAGTAAAACAGAATATTGTTACCTTGCTGTAATGCTGCCTTTTATTCTTTGATTGCTTTTTAAATAGAAACTGAAGTCTAACTCTGCAAGTCTCAGACCTGAAAGCAATAGTGCTGTTGTACAGGCTCATAGGAAAAGGTAAGTAAAAAATGTTTATGTTGAACATAGCTTGATTATAGCTTGTTGTCAGTCTAATAATATTGCTACTGTTAGATCTGTGTTGGCATTAACTAAGAACACCTTGATAATGGAAATTTTAAAATTCTATAGTTTGTAAGCATTTGGATGCTTTGCCTATATTTAATAAATATTATTTTAGAAATACCATACTGTTAAACTAGGAGAAGCATTGTACTACTTTCTCAAAAATGTTTTGCTATAATTTAATATTTTTTAATGAAATCTATATAGATGCTGTCCAGTGTACCTGGGTGGAAGCTCTTCACCATATGGCATAGGAACAAATATTTCAAAAAGGTAGGAAATGTGAAAAAAAAAAAAGTTCTACTTGCTTTATCATTATTTTTATTCACAACTGTGTTTCTGTGGTGGTACAGTGTTCTGCATTTGAACTGGACAGGACAGCCCTATATTCATCTAAACATATGTCTGCCTGTAACTGCAGTTGAAGTCAGCTGGTCCCTTCCAGTCCTTTGTTGTTGACCACTAGATCTTTTGTTCATTTGAGGAGTTGAAAGATGTGTGCAAATGAGACACGAGACTCCAAAAATCAGTAACAGGTAGTTAAGAAAATTGTTGCTGTAGAGTATTGTTATTTTTCCGTGCCTCTCCTCATCTTTCTGTGCAATGCTGAGTATGTGACTTAAATCAGTGGGCTGGTTTAAATCATCCCAGAGCCTGAAATGAAAATAGTCAGAGTGCTTTGCAACTGCAGCTGAACTTAGTAGGAGAGGTACTTTAAAGATTTATCCCCAATATCCTGTAGAATGTTATTGCTTTTCCTTGTGGGATTTTTTGTAGTAATTATGCGTTTGATGCATATTTGGATGCTGGTCAGGTGCCATACCAGTGAGGAAGACTAAAGAGAATATATCAAGAGAATATCAGTTTATTTCATGTATTCTGTGAGGTTAGGAACCTGTAAAAATAATACCTGATCATATAGTTAAAACACATACCATAATGAATGTGCCAGAGATGTCAAAAATTAAGATTACAGGGTAACCTTGCTTCTAGTATTTCTGAGTGAGCGCTGTACTTTAAAACAGTTATGATCTGCGTAGCCTCTCTGATCTTAATAAGCTCTTGGAGCTTTCTGTTCTTTTTTGGCCAGAACGTGTGATCAACTACGTTGTACTGCTTGCGACTTCCGTGTGTCACTTTTCAATGACTACATCTGGGATCAGTCCTGTGATTATCTTTTTTTCAGGTATGTCTGAGGTGGGTTTGGTATTAGTATTGTGTTGCTGTGCTTTGGGGCTTGATATGAATGGAAAAGGTGAAAAGTCCTGAGCACTCCTGTGTTACTTAAAAAGGAGCATGTGTGCAACCCGTTCAGAGATCGGGTGGGAAAGTCTGCAGGGAGAGGGATGCAACGTCTCCCATAATCGTGCCTTTCCATTTCTTCCCCTGTCACTCTACCTCTGTGCTTTTTAAAAAGAATTCAAGTTTCATGGATCAAAAGGCAACGTTACTGCTGAAATGAGCAGACAATCTGTGTGATGGGTTGGCCTCTGGTGTGCCATTGCAGGATGCCTACAAAATGAATGCAGATTTTTCAGCATGTACTTCTCACCGTACCTTCAGTCATACAAACTGTGATTGTTTCAAGTCAGATTTTGTTTTTTTCAGTATCGTTATGTTATATATAACGATACTTTTACCCAGTACTGTAGTAGGCATGCTCCTAATACAGACATCAAATTGGAATGCCTTGGGTTTTAGTAGTCTCTGTATGTGCCCATTAACTGTTGGAGGTAGTGGATGTGTTCAGAGTATGTGCTTGGCCACCAGAGGGTGGACAGCTGGAGAAGAACAGTAGTGGGTACATCATCTCCTTTTCCATTATTTTTCCTGTATTACATGTTAGGTTTTTCCTGTATTTTCCTTCCAGTTTCAAAATGTGTATTTCTCTTTGAATGCAAATCTTATTTTCCCATTACTTAAAGCAGCATTAAAAATACAGTGCTGCACTAGTCTCCTGAGATGAGTTTGGTAACTGGAAAGGTTAAATAAAAATATGATTCTTTTATTTACTCAAAGTCAAAATTATTCTGCTTCTGAGTTCTTGAAGTTAATATTAAAAAAAAAAAAATGAAAGGCATTAGTATCAGATACTTGTAACATTGATTAAAATCTGTAATCTTTAGCAAGATATTTAGCTATTTATTTTGACCAATCTGAAGTTTAAAAAACGAAGTTGAAGATTAAACATTTGCCTTCCATGAATAGGTGTCTGACCTCTTTTTCTAAAAATTCTTCCTTTGATGTTTGTTTTGGGTTTTCTTTATTTAGCTGGACTTGTTAATGTTGTTTCTGAGCAACTGAGTGGTCAGTAATTGATGGCCAGGAGGAGGTCATGAGAGCAGGGATAGCTAAAATGCTAAATCTGTTGTGCTTGATGCTTGCATAGGAATTACTTGTGGTTTGATGTACGTTCTTCCCTCTTGAGGCCATTTCATTTCAGTCACTTTAACAACCATCCTGAATAACAGTTCCTGATGAAAATTTTATCTGTTGTTGTACCCATTCTGCATAGGGGTTTTTACAGTAAGTTTGATAAGATAAATACATTTTTGGATAATTTCTTAACACAACAATTAACTCTATCTAGTTTTCTTCCCAACTCTTTCTCTGGAGGCTCACACAGGGTCTCTAAACCCGACTGAGGACATTGTTTACAAAAACGTCAATCTCCAGTTGATCTGAGAATACAGCAGCTACACACTGAGACTGCTCTCAGGAAAGGATTGTGTTCAAAACTGAATTTAAACACATCCCTAAATTCATTCATGACAATGGTACTCAGAAATGTTCTTAAGAGCTTTTCTGAATTGAAATGGCCTTAGGAATCTTTTTTCTTTAAAAAAAAAATGCATGATCCTAAACTGAACTTACTTGATTGGCAGGAATAACATGCCTGAGCTCAGTAAACTAAGAGCAAAGATGATAAAGAAGAAAGGAGCACGAGCATATGCTTGTCAGTGCAGCTGGAGATCCGTTGATGAATTAACTGACCTCCAAACAGACCAGCAGCTTCGGTGGGTTTGTGGTAAACATGCAGAATGAAGTCCTTTTGTGCATGGTACCTACTTGTGTGGAAACAGGTCATAAACTCAATTTGTGTCCCCCACAGTTTTCTGAGAACAGATGGAAACCTGAATACTTATATCTAGAAATAGATTATAACACCCAGACTTCAACCTGAAAACTTTTTTTCAATTTATCTGTCTTGCAAGCAATGTGGGGAGTTGAATTATTAGAAGAAACAATCAATTTGGAAGCTTTCTAGATGCTAAATGAGGTTAAAGCTTATACTCAGTAGTGTTAAAGAAAGGAAGAGGAAATTGACAGATTTAGGCATGGGGCAAAGCACCTTGAGACTGTTCCTCATATCTAGCAGAGCGCCTTATTTCCCATGTTTGCAGAATCTTGGACTCAAAATGGTGGGTTGGGATACAGCCATGACACACAAGCATATGAATTTCTGCACAGAAATTAATACTGCTGTTCTGCTTTGCTCATAGCTGTTAATGAGCAAGTAGTTATAGATCTCTTAAAAAATTACTGCAAGATCAGCTCTCACCTCGAAGGTTTCAGCACACCCCAAAACTTTACTTTCTTTTAGCCACCAGTAGCCAAAAACTGCAGGTGCTGGAAATTTCCATCCAGTTCCTACTGCTTTCTTCAAAGCACTTTCTGCTGACTAAAGTCTTTTACCACAGTGAATTTCTTGGACTTCCCTTCAGCCTTCACTGCAAGAGGTGAACAAGTTATTGTGCAATTATTAAATACTGTGCAATTTTAAAGAGATTCTGAAGAGTGTATAACTCTTTATCAATATTTTCAAGGGAAAAAAGGCTTAGGCTTTTGAGTGAGAAAATATATATCCCCACTGACATTCAAATTTGGATTTTTTTCAGTTTCAGTTAGCTCTCACTTCAGCTTCACTTCAAAATACTACGTATTCAGAAAGTGTAACTGTCCTGTTTCAACACACTCCCTTCCCCCAGTAACATCGTAAAACTACTTCCAGTATCATGTTACTTGGTGAATTGTCTTGATTACAGTTAATGTCACTATAGTTTATGAGCTCTTTCTTTTCATTCTGTATAAATAACACAGGAGATGGATATGGGTTTTGGGTGGGCAGAGAGGAAGGAAAGGATTACCAGTCCTGGCAATTACTAAATTGAAAAGTGTCTCAAAATGGAAAGTCTGTCAGTATTTTTGCTATGCACTATGTGATACTGTACAGATAAATTCAAAATTACTTTGTGCAATTCTAGCTATACAGAGCCATTTCTTTTTTTGTGAAGTTTTGCTCATGGCCCCAATCTGTACATTTGTTCTTTTTCTGAGCTTTTCCAAAACAATTGCATGATCTTTCTTATAGAGGTCATCTCTTGAACCTGTTGCTTTGTCTGTACCCCTCTGAAAGAGCAGATCTCGGTAGTGACCAGAGGCACAATGTACTCTGCATCCTGCTCACCTTCCCCCTCCATGAGTGTTTTTTTAGAACCTGCAGAGGACCAGCAGTGTGCCTGGGAGGCCTGGCAGTGCTTTACATACACAGTGCTTCGGTGCTTTAGAGTGCATGTTCCAGTGCCACATGCAGCCTTGCTAGTAGGTTCAGAGGTGAGTTGGCTTTGGAGAGGTACTGCTTGGCATAATGGTATAGACATATTTAAGGTCATGTATTGTTTTCAATGCAATTGGTGTTTCAGGCTGAAGTTTCAACTGCTAGAGTCTAAAACTGCAGGTTCAGGAGACAGAGAGACCCAGAGACCAGTTGATTAATACTCAGTCAGCTACTGGAAGAGGTCTGCTTGCATTTCTGTCTTTTGTGAAAAGAATAGCCCGTGTGGACTGTAAGCGGTGTTCCTGGGTTTTCTTCAGGTGGGCCTGAGCGATTTCCAGTCCCAGAGAACATCAGTGCTAATGGTAAGAGAAGAACCCAGCAGTAGTATGTAATTTATTAACAAGCTCTAGAGAAGAAGAAACCTACTTTCCATTCTTCTTCTTGAAGAAGAATGCATTTCAAAAAGTGCTGAGTTGCCTTAGCTTGCCTGTTCCAAGGCCATTTGAAACTGATGACCAAGTAGCCCCGCAGGATGCTCTTTTGGCCTGCATGTGCACTGGAACTTGTGCCACAATGTAGGGAAAAAGTTGGGCTTGCAACTTGTGAGCAGGAAATGGGGAAATCCGAACACCCATCTCAGTTCATGAGTCTTAAGTGACTTGGAAAAGGAGCGTGTCTCCTGTAGCCTGTTTTAAACAAACCAACAGAAATAGTCACCCTCTCTGGAACAGTTTGCACTACGAAGTGTGTGGAGCAAATCATGCAGAAACAAAAGTTCAAGACATCCGTTCTAGTGATTTTTGTGACAAGAATACAGCCTGCAGCACTTCAAAAGCGGAGGCTAGAAAGGAATTGAGACAAAAGGACTAAAAGTGTAGAAGTAAAAAGGATTAGCACGAATATCTATTGACAACATTAGTCAGCATTTCTCCAAGGTCACCTCATCCCTCAGTCTTCTGTTAGCCTGGAGAGTTGTAGAAAGAGAGTTCTTCTGGGTGGAGATTGTTGTCAGGTGATTGTATCACTAATGCCATTAAGACTGCACTCCAAGCACTGAAAATGTTAGGAGATAATCTTTATTGGTAAATGTGTGTGAAAACCTGAGCATTCCCCTGAAATCATCATGCTTATTCAAGTGTAGTTACTTGTTTCTACCCTTGGTCAGAATGGTGGGGTATGACAGCTCTTTGTCCAAGTGAAGTTTTAAACAGGTGCAGAAATAGTGCTTATTGTATTGGTTTTCATTACAGAATTTAGCATATTTCTAGATCTGATAATAGTTACTATGCCATTAAATATAATTATTTTGTTGGAAAGAGGAGTGGTATTAAGTATTTGATTTCCCTTCCTTTACTTTCTTCAGTTACATGTTACAAACCACTCCAAAGTCCTCAAATGAAAAGAATGTAAAGAAAGGTAAAATTAGAGCTTGAATGTTCATTTGATGAAGGTATTGTAAGATTGCACAAGGTTTTCAAGATGTAGCCCAGACCTTAAGTGATATTTCCGTGTCAGTTATCTGAGATAGCAGGGACTATGTAAAGAATTTTGTTTAAGAATGCCATTCAGCTGTTGTCAAACGGAAGTACTGGAGAACAGTTTTGCTATGTATAAATGTGACCATTGTTTTACTCCAGTTTTTTTCTTTGAAAGTAATAATACCATTTCTGTTTGTGAAATGGGCAAGGTGAAAACTTGAGACTTTCATTTTGTTTAGGTGATATGCTTGGAAATTTTTTATTCTGCAGCAGATCCCTCAACAAAACAAAACCAATGAAGGATGACAAAATGAGAATCCACACAAAAGCATTCACTTGGAAATGTAGTCAGTGGTTTAGTGTCATACCAACTTTTCTAAATCTGTGTTCCTGCAGTACTTCTGGATAGGAATCCAATTCAGATGTACATAGTGCATTCTTACAGCTTTTCTTTATCAAATTTTAATGTGCCGTTCTGACCATATCTCACTTGTTTTACCTGCAAACTATGGAGGGTGTCCAACCCAGATGCTGAGTAGAGCTCAGTAGAGTAATTATTAAGGATCTTGCCCTGCCATAAAATTTAACTTACAGAAGCATAATATTATCACACATTGCAAGCTCTGCACTGTATAAAACTGAATAAAGATTTTTTTTTTCTGAGCACCCATTTCAGTTTTGTACTGAAGGTATTCTGCAAATGCTAGGCACTGGAAGCTGCCACTTGCTGAAAGACTGCTCACTTCTCTTGTTTCCTGACATGGGAGTCTTTGGGTCATGTAACCAGCACATGTGGTAGTCAAACAATAGGAGAGGGACTGTGCTGGGAGCTGCGTAGGCAAATTTTTCTTCCTGCCAGGCTCTTTTTGCACAAGACCTGACCAGTTTTGTCTGCTGTGTGACATCTGATAACTGCAGACAGGCCAACCTGTAGGGGATGGAGTAAAGGAGCATCAGGTGCTGCTCATTTGCAAGGGCCACATATGATTCCTGGGACTTGGCATGTGTGCTTCAAGGAATGCATTTTTCAAATGTTGATACTTCAATAAAATGAAAAGTTGGAACAAATCTGAGTTGTGTATTGTGTAAATGCTATTGTGTTGTTCCTATCTAAGAGAAGCCTTATAAAAATTATGTAGGACCATGTTTTCTCTGTCAGAAGGGTTATGAAATGCCCTTAGTACAAAAACACTGTCCAGCTCATAAGAAACAATAAGTACTGTTGTGTGTGTTTTCTCACATCGATGGGGATGCAGCAAATACCTGAGAATTAAATGAGCTTTAACATTCTTTACCAGATAACATGAGGAGAGCACATTAAATTATAGAGAGCTCGTAAAGGTGGCTGCATTTACCACATTTCTTGGATGTTTACCTAGGATAAAAGGTGGAGCCAGCTGCTGTGGAAGGGGGCATATAGCTAAACTCTTGCAGAGTGGGATGCTGGTACCTTTGTGTATCAGTCAAGGCAGGTTTTCACTAGCATCACACTGGTCACTTAAAAGAGGGAGATCAATCAAGGAATCGCAGCATTTGCTGTCCCCTGGATCTCGCTGTAGAAAACCATTCTTAGTACCAGGAAGAAGTTGCTCTACATATGGGAGTTGGAAAAAATGGTATTTCTCCATCATGGAGAAATGCTGCATGGCATACATTAGAGTAACAAACATAAATATTTCCTATACTCCATTCTGAATTTGGACTCCAGGTGTTGGTGCTCTTCAAGCAACAATTACTTCCCAGACTTAGTGGGCAGTGTGGACTCTGTGAGAACACACAGAAAACACCCATTGCCTCAGGAGTACTCCTGACTTACCTTATTGACGACTTGCAGTGTCACAGTGCACCGTTAGAAGGTAGTGACCATGTACGTTTAATTCACATTGACAACTTTTCTGTTGGGTTAGATGTGCTTTAAAAGTATGCAATTTGGGGTAAAATGTGATTATACAATCTAGTCTGTAGAGGGCAGAGGAACACCGTTGAGTGTTACAGTTCGGCTTCTGCTTCACTAATACAAGCTCATACTTCTTTTTTTCTAGAATAATGAAGATTTACATTCAACCAACCGAGGCTGCTTGCATTTGTCTCCTACTAGTGTGATTATAAGTGGGGTAGCCAGATCTGTGGCAACTCCACTTTATTTTTGTGTGACTTCATCCAAATGGTCCTGAAGTGGTCCTTGACCAGTACTAAAGCAGATATTAACTTTTTTAGCTCTCAGCTAAAGAAGCGTAAAAAAAACCCTGTGTCTCTGTGTGTGTATGTAGGTATATGTATGTATATGTTTATCCTCTAATAACATAAGTGGAAAAACTAAATTGCCTCAGGATTTACCTTTCACCCTGCCCAAATTAATTTTCCCTGAAAAGGTTGTTACGTAATTTTGGCAAGTAGAGGTTGTGTATGTTAGGATCTTCTAATGTTCAATACAAAAATTATATGGCACATCACCCAAGATATGAAAAGATGGCAGATCTTAAAAAGGAAATAGTAAAAGGCCAATATTTAGAAATACCAAAAAACTGTTTCTGTCCATGTAGGAAAGCAATGTAGACCAGAGATGCTGCAGAGCAAGCAGTCTGAGAAATGGCAGTGAGAATCGTCTGAAGACCTGCATCCAGCAGTTCATCGGCCATGAGCCATGGCTAAGGTTTTGGTGAAGTCTCACTCTCTGAACTCTCTTCTGGTTCTTTGGGAATCCAGTAAGTGGGAATGCACAAAGCAGATTTATAGTGGATGGAAGTAAATGGGATCTCCGATAACCGGTGAAATTGTGTCTTATTTCTGTAGAAGCGATAAGGTGCTTTTAACTAGAAGCACAAACAGATCTAAACCATGAAACTAGAGTTTGCTTATTTTACTGGTAAAAGAGGGAGTATCATCTAAATTTAGCCTAGTTACACCATAGGTGAGTGATCTCTGTAACACTTCATTTTTTACTTACTTCCTTCCTTCTAATAGGAGAAATAGTTGAACAAAAAGCCTAGTAGAGAAAATAGGAACAAGCAAGGCTGAGTAGCACAGTGTGAGAGGTTGCCTATAGAAAACTTTCACGAAAACATTTTTTCAGGCAAGAAATAAGCCATTGGTTTTTGTTTGCTTCTAAACTAGAGAAGACACACCTAAGTGAAAGAAAAAAAAATAGCATGCTGCAGGGACAAGTTGAAATGTCCACAATTTGACAAAAGCAAGGACAAAACTTCATATGGCAGGTGTCCTTTCTAGGAGTCTTTTAGAATTGCAATTCCAGGGGCTGGTCCAGAAGGTGGGGGTGAATCCACCCCCCCATACACTGCCCTTCAGTCACTTCCATCCCAGGAACCTGAGCTGCATAGGGAAGCGAAGTGCAGGAGTGTCTTCAACCTCAGAGGGTACCTGCTTGCTTCCACATGAGGATGCAGTGGAACACGTGAGCTGACTATGGTTCATTTGGGTTTGGGTTTTTTTCCTCTAAAATTTGTGAGAGGGGTTTCCTGCAGTATTTTGAAACCTGTTTCCTGGTGATTGATAGGTTTTAGATACAAGAGCTAAGATAGTCAGATGTTATATTTAGATATTATAGTCAGATATTATATTTAGTTATAAGAGCTAAGATATTCAGGGCTGCTAAAATCATCTTAGCCAGTGGTTTATAGCTGTTCTTCAACTACAAGCAAATGATCTTGAAGCTTTTCATGACAGTTTAGTGAAACTGAAACCCTCACAGCCTCAGAGCTTATGCTAAAGAACTGGGAGGCAAAGAGGAGGAAGACATTTTCATACTGGTCAAACAAACACATAATATTCTAGCTCCAAGTACCTTAAATACATCTATTTAAAAATGTGGTTGTCTACAGAGGGGAAAAAAATGTTAACTAGCTTTTGAATGGTGGTAAGATATTTTATAAAGTATCCATAAAATTTTTCAATCTCTATTTAAAGGCAAGTAATATGGCCTTGCTCTAAGACAATGCAATGTATGTGATGATAGTAATGAAATACAGTGAGCATACATCTTTCAGCTAATGCAAAGAAGGTTTGGGATAGTCAGCAATCTGATGGTGCTCGGAAGCCCATGTCCTGACTGCCCCGATGTAAACAGCATTCACAGGAAGGGGGAAGGAGCTACCAGAGACAGGAAGGTTGAATTTAGCATCAAACTCCTTATCTAGGGCAGAGTGGGCTGCTCAGGATGAGGATAAGAAAAAGTGTATAAATTGCTACAGCAGACTGTGATAGCTGCCTGGCCATAACACCCTTCCTGGGAAGACCATTCACATCGATGTAATCAGGGTACAATCTTGTGCATGCAGATGGGTTTAGGAAGAGATTATATCCTGGGGCCAGTTATCCAAAAAAACTGCTTACCATGGTGTATTACGGTCTCATTCAGTCTCAGTTACTGTCACTTGCAGAAACAGATTGATCTGCATGCCAAAGTAAGAGGGTGTGTGTCTTTTAAAAATAAAAACTTTATCATAGTAAGAATTATTATTAGTCTTACTAGCCCTAAAGAAATATAAGCCTTTCCTGAATCCTAATATGCACTGCAATATCCGGTTCAATTTTTAGATTATAGGTTTTATATCAGAGCTGGCACAGCTCTGGTTCCAACGCTTTAGGGATAAAAGCTGTTGCAGCATTGTTTTACTGCTTTGAATCAGTGAGGCGTCTTGTTTACAAGTAGAAGATAAACAGCTTCAAAACATTCTTTGCAGTGTAATCGGTTGCTCGTTAACATATGATGCCAAGTTTCCTTTTGATTTCTGTGTATATCTTGGGAAATCCATCCACCCTGAGTCAACAGCACAGCAAGGCACCATTCAATCAATACATGCTCCTCAGTGGCTGAAATGAAGAGTTAACACAAAATTGTAGCATCCTCTGCACTGATTTTTCTATGAATGATAACTCTTATTTCTCCCCTCTTCCCCAAAGTATACTGCAAAATTATTTCAGATTTTTCTCAAAACTTTATTCAAGCTAAGATTGAGACCTGGAAATACTTTAAAGCAGTCTTTTAGTTGCATCTTCCCACATATGTCTGAAACACCACTTTTCTTTTTTTTTTTTTCCATGCTAGACATATATTTAGTTCAATTCCAGTGAGGAAGGCTGGAAACAATTAAACTATGAAAAAGGAGAGTGGTACAAAAGAGTCTACCCGTGTCCTGAAGAGCAATAAAATATATTTGTCCTGGGTGATTGCAAAGAGAACATTCTGGATTTGAATTGCTAAAACAAGTTAAGCCAAGAAGATATTGGGGTCCATCTGTTCTGCAAACTGAATGTGGGTACTGCACATCACCGATCTCCTGAGCACAGGAGGATACGGTGACACAGCCGTCAGCAGTCTTAGCGCCCAGAGTATCCAGCCAGGTGCTTCACACCAGGGTTGCTAGTGTAAGCTAAAATCCTTAATCGCTCTGTTTTTGCAAAAGATTTTTTTTCCCCATGGTATATTGGAAATCCCTCCTAAAACCTGGAGAGCATTACTTCTTTATAAAGAATCTGTTTGTAAAGTGGATAATTTCCAGATGTCAAATCGTTTCTCAGACCTTGCAATAACAATTCACTACTCGGGGTTCTCGGCCAGGGCTGGGCACATGGTTACCTTGGGTATTTTCGGGATCCATGGTAAGGCAAATGGCACCTTTAAATAGGGGAAAAACAAACAGCCTAATAGGCACTTCACAGCAGAGAGCACCTCATCAGGTTTGTCCCAACACATTCTCACATCATTGTTCGATAGGGTAACAGGCCATAAAAGAACAAAGCAGCTACTTTCCTTTTCTGTCAGATGTTGCAAGTTACTCATATTTCCTGTTCTGCTATTTAAAGGACTAAGGGCTGAAAATGGGAGTTCATTAACTTGTCTGAAATGAAATATTTTCCTGTCTTTCTACAGCCACGGTCAAATGAATGACATAAACACAGGCCTGGAAGGCATCTCCGAGGAGCAGGTAGTGCCTTCTGCCCTGAGACAGGACTAGCCCTACTGGAAGCCCAGGCTGAACCCAGGTGCAGGTTGCCCCCAGAAATCTCCCTCCAATCTGCAGGGGGCTGGATATAGTATATGTCAAAGGAAAAGAGACCATGAGTTTCCGTGCTGGCTGTCCAGCAGGTCCTAGGAGGGACAGGAGGAACACCCCTCTCTCCCTGCTGCCTGATGGTTTGGGCTGTATTTTAGCCAAGAACAGAAGTGCGTGGGAGAACGCGGGAGAATTTCAATAAGCTAACACCAGTGGCGTTTAGGCACTTAGTGGTATTTTTGACAGTCTTCCCTTAACTGAGCACATTCACACTTGAACCACTTAAAAACAAAACAGTGCTTCCCACACTTTTTTTCATTCCTGTTGGCTGTTGTTTTCTTTACAGACTTGAAAGTATGCTTATTCATCCTTCAGAAAAAAATCTCTTCTTGGTCTGGGCAGCCTGGGAAAAGCTCAGGGCACGCTTGCAATGCAAACTTTGAGGAAGTAAATTTAGTTTCTCAATGAGTTTAACCAATTCAGCTGTCATGTCTGACAACCATCCTTCTAAACTTTTGATGGAGAAAGATCTTGCTGCTCTGGGATGTGCAGTCTAGTGTTGTGGGCCCTAATGTAGCTTTGGGCCCCAGGAGGTCACAGGCCACATCTAAGAGGCCCAAGAAGGGTAACTAAGAAAAGCAAGCCTGTTGTCAGCAGCCTTAAATTTGCTGTGCTGGAGACTGTACTGCTGGGGAAAAAAAAAATGTAAGGGTTTGCAGATTGAAAGAAAGGTCTGAGAGCAAGGCCACAAGCTGGGCAGCAGCAGCCGTTGTGTTTTTTCAAAATACAGAGGCAAATTCTTCCTGAAATGCAAAGACATTTGCAGGAAAATCTTTTCACTCTAATATATTCTGACTCAGCACCAGTATGTGAACTATAGACCATGAACATACTTGTGTACAAACATCCTCACATGAGCTGCTGCCATCTGGGTAGGTGTGGGTGAGCACTGAGGAGCCTGCTCACTGGAAAAACACACCTGAGGAGCTCCCCTCGCTCTGCTCATTATACTCTAGGAAGTTTTAATGTACGGCACCAACCCATCCTGCCAACTACTGGGCTCTGTTTTTCTTTCATGCACCTTAAATGCAAAGAAAGGGACTCCCAGCAGGACTCCTCCGTGGTTGCTGCCAAAAGAGTAGCAACGGCTTTGAAAGGGGAAGGACATGGAGGATGCTGCCAGGGAGATGAAAGCCTTTCCACACCTCCTCCTCCCCTAAATTCCACACAGGTAGCAGGGATTTCGGGCTCTACCTTGTAAGAAGGAGTTTGTCAAGCCACGAGTGCGCTGAGCCTGGGGAAGGCAGATGTCAGCAGGCGGAGGCAGGGGAAGAGGAGAGGGAGGAGGCAGGCTGCACTTTTTTAAAAGTTCAGGGAGTTCAGGCAATGAGTAGTCACATGCATGGCTTACCTTTTAAAATCTCTCCACAAACTGCTAGCTATTAAAAAAAAAATTAAAGATGACTCCTCTTAATGAGGAAAGTAAAAAAAAGATAAAGAATGTAAGAATTAGAATAAGCTACAGCCACAGCCACAGCCTTAAATCAGTGTAAATAAAACATGGTCATGACCCAGAGATTTTTACATCTTATAGCCTTGAGAAATTATCTTCATTTGATTCATAAATCAACATTATGCAAACAGCATCAGGGACTTAATAGTTCTGAGAGGAGTTGATGCTAAAATAAGGTATGCAGACCCTGAAACGCCTCCCAGCAGGACAGCCTGAGGTGTGGTTGTATAATGGGGTTAAGTACAGTACCTCTTTGGAGCATTAACCTGAATTAAAGGATGAAACGGCTGGGTGGCTGGGCAGGGATCAAGCGACACTCCTGGTCACTGCTGGGGCCTTGATAAGTATTAGAAAAATTGCAAGACCATCATTTAAATACAGAAACTCTCACTAAGGAGCACAGCAGTTTTCTTGCAAGGGCTTTCTTCTCCCTGCAGCACCAGGCCAGTTCTCAGGGCAGCCACAGCTGGAGAGGAGGGGGGTTCAAGGAGGGGTTTGGCATCCCCAACCCATCATGTCTGCACCCAGTGCTTGGAGGGCATGGCTCCAGGCTGGCCCTGCTTACCCCACAGGCTGCAGTGGCTCTCCACAGAGCTGAGCGGTGCTTTCCAGGGACGGCAGCTGGATGAAGCATTAGGGACTGATGCAAAACCAGTTTATTGTGTCTATTATGCAGCTGCGTTGGGAGTTACGTACCTAAATCCCTCTGCATCACGGCGGGGGGATGGTCCCTGCACAATGCTGCTTGCTGTCAGTAATCCTCTCAACTCGCTGCTCAAAATACAGCATGTGGCAGTTGCTGTTGTGCCATGGAAAAAAAACATGGTGTGCACCAAAGTCACGTAGAGCCTGATCTTCATCTGGGGTCAGACCATGTAAACCAGGGCAATGCCTGCTGCAGCTGGTCCGTCCCGCTGGAGGCATTCCTTCCTGTGAGAGCAGAGGCAAGGCCACACACCGACGGGAGGCACGGCTTTAAATCCTGAGCCCTTCCATGGGATTATTCCAGATTTTCCTCGGGGAGCTAAAATCTGAATTTAGCCAATAGCATGTACACAAATGCCATTTGTTTGAGTTAAGTCCACTGGCTTTGCTTCGGTTTGAGATATACCTCTAAGGAACAAACCTCTCCACATGCTTTGCAGCTTGAAAATGGATTTTAAGATGCTACTGCCTGCGCAGGGCCTGTAACAAAATATGTCCTTGCAGAACTGCCTTGTGTCTGGCAAACAGCACAAATTTAACCCTCTCATCTCTGTGATAACATACTAGATAGGCTTACTGCAAGGGATGCCCACCTGGGTAGTATTAGCCTTCAGTAAAGGGAAGACTGGTCCCTGTGTAAACACATGATATTCTGGAGTTAAGAGAAGAGCAAGTCAAAGGTCTTGCCCACTAGATGAGGCTTTTGAGGGTCCCAAGTGTTGGCTCATTCTTTTTCTTTACTGCACTAGCAGCCCCTGGTCTGCCAGCTTTCCTCTGCTGCTGACGTTAATGCAGCTCCATGGTTTTGTTGTGGTGACTTTCAAATTCTTGATGGGATGAGCAGGGCTGGCGCACACATATCCCCTTAACCATCACCACTGCTAGCTTCTGGGGGCTTCTGCTTTCAAAACTAGCTCCCAGAATTGCAACAGAATAAGGCCAGAGTCAAATGGTGTTAACATGTAAATGCACACTGAAAAAAATCTTCCTTTGCCACTGATTAAAGGCAACAGGAAGACATTTGGCTGATGTATTCCCCTAAACTGATCATGTGTCTGAACACTAAAACATCCTATAACTAGGCAAAGCAAGCTGGCTCTAGGACAGCTTCCCACCAGGACCGGTTTAACATGTGCTGGGGAACAAGTGATGGTGCCTTCTCTTGTTTTAGAGTGTAGTGGTTACATCAAACCAGCTGGGATGATTTTGCATCATCCCTTTCAGCTCTGTCTAGAGTTAGGAAGCCAGAAATAAGAACAGTCATCCAGACTTTAATACTCTCCTAAGAAAACTTGTTTAAGAGTCATGTCTCAGGAGCTTATCTAAATGTAGCATTGCATTAATTCAATGGAAACAATTAAACTAATTGAAGCTTTTGGAAAATGCTGTGCACGTACTCCCGCTTGCATTTTAACCAGGTGTCTTTCATACCTGCCTCCACCATCGCTTGCTCCAGTGGTTTTCAGTGTGTGCTTCCTCCACCTTCAGACAGGTCACAAAAAATAACTGAGAAAAGCAGTTTGGCAACAGGTTTGAATTCCTCTGAGGTAAGCACTGGAAAATATCTAGGCAAATGACAAATTTTAAAAGATCAAAAAACCACAGGCTTCTTTAGTTATATAAATGTACATGTAGCTAAAGGCTGGGGATGAAACCCACTGCTCCCTCAGACAATGATGCCTCGGGAGCGACCTGGCCAGCTGTACTGCAGCACGGAGCAGAGGTCTTGCAGCAGGGCGCTCAGTGGAGACTGAATAGCTGCAAAGTGGGATCCCACCCTGTCACTTTTTTTCCCCATGCTGGGTGCTTCAAAAATAAAAAATCACAGCCACTCACTGCCTCATCTCTGCTAAGCCCAGTGCTGCTCAGGTCCGCTGTGATTTCCAGTGCCTTGGTGGCCAGCTGCAAACCTGGTCCTTGCTCTTGGGCAACCAACTCCCAGCACACAAAAGGCACTACATGGCACTGCCCTTCCTGCTGTCCCCAGCCAACAGACATGTTCCTACATGTAGGACTGCAGAGATGTCCCCACACCACTGTGGTTTGGCATTACAGGTTGTCCTCAACCTTGCTGGCAGGTGGCAAGTTGAACCAAGCTGGCTCTTTGGGGGACATTTTGCATGTGTGATTTCTTGTCCAGTACTTCCCACAGCTAAAATACAAAACATTGAGGCTGAAGGGTTTAGAGCCTGTGTCCATGCTAAAATGCACTGATTGTTTTACAGAATTATTACTGTATGAAAGTGTACACTTCAGGTGCCCTCTAAGGCAAATTCTGCGGTAGTGACACATGGTGGGAAGGAGAAAGGCTTAGCAGGGCTTCATCTCTTTTCGTTCTTTAAACCATATTTTCAAATTATAGAAATCATACCGTGCATCTGATCAGATCCCAGACTGGCAGAACCATTCCCAACAGAGCTGCTCTCTTTAAAGTGTTTAACCTTTAGAAATAAATAGAGATACACTATTGATAACTTCTGCCCACTGAAATGTCCATTCACTTACTGTACACTCACCACTTCTTCAATTTGACAGTTTTTTCAGGAACTGGTTTTGCAGAGGCAAGAAAGTAGCATAAATAATCAAGTAGACTTTCATTGTCTTTACCTGCTTGTAGATCAGTGGTGTTTAACTACATGTTTAATAACCATCACTCCTAGATACATCAGTTATAGCTGAACCATTTGATGTGCTTAAATGTAGCCAAGGAATATGAGAAATACAGAGGGAAAAATCTATCAAGAAATAGAAATGTGGGGTGTTTGTGTACGTATATGTCCTTTTACGAAAATTGTATTTAGATATCTCATAAAAGAGAGAGTCTGGAGCAAGGAGCTCCCATATTCCTGCGGTTCTTTGACATTCATTTAAAGCATCGTGCATTTAAAATACAATAGGATCACCTCTATAATAGCAACTATCAACCTGCAGATGCTTCCTCTGGTCAGTGAAAAGTGCCTGAAGCTCACAAACTTTTCTCTTGCCATCAGAGCAGGTGGGCATTAAGGCAGGTGAGAGACTGCTTATTTGACACAGAAATAATCTATCAGCAGCTGTGCCATCACTACCACCCCAATTTCACCCACAGGCACTTGGCGGGGAGAAACAAGAGATGCTGCAATGAGGAAAGGTGACACTGGGGAGCACAGAGCACGACTAGCAGCCAAGTAGTAGACAGGAGACTGAATATAACTGACGAAGAAGCTTGAGGAAGTAGCACATAGCAAAGAAGAGCTGAAGTATGCATGGGAAGTGCAGGACTGATCCACCTTTCCAGAGGAAACACAGGGAGGGATGGGGCAGATATTTGTGCAAAGGAAATCACAGGGGACAGTGACAGATGCAGCACTGCAAAGGGTGACATAAATGCCCTCGGAGAGGACCACTGCGCCAGCAGCACTGGCCAGAAGAGAAGCTGCTTCATGTCCATAGCGGCAGTTCAGGGGGAGTGGGTGAAACGCTGAAGCACTGACCCCTCTGGGGGGGGGCTGGCTGTTGCACGGTACCTCCTCACCACACTCAGGTCTCTCAGCCCTTGGCCAACACGTCCCTCCTCTCGTGTTGGGCAGGGCTCTCCATTTATAGCATCGGGCTTTGACCTTCTTACTACACTTCCTCTCATTTAACTACCACAGCACAGGGCATCAGCAGTAAGGTCTGTAGGACTATCAGCCCTCACTCAGGAGGGAGAAGAGGAGACATGAAGACTTGTTTGTGTACCACGTGCTGTTTCCTCCTGCATTAGATAGATATTTCTCTTTCAGTGGCTATCAGAAACTGGGAAGAGGTGTTAGCAACTGATAGAATAGCTGCTCTTCTCCAGCTCCCTGAAAGAACTTAGGTACAGGAAGGGAAATTAAGCCAAATTAGGCACCTATTTCCAAAGCCCCCCTCGGAGCCCCCTTCCCTCACCCCAGCAGCTGGAGACACACTGTGAGCAAAGAGCACTACCGCAGTGCATGTAGGGTTATGCTTTACCAGGGCATCGCACAAGTCCAGAGGTGCTTCCTTCCCACATCCCAGCCATTGAGAGGACTGAGCTACCTCCAGTTGTTGCTTGTGGAGCTGCAGAAGGGCAATGCACAAGCTCTTTCTATCCCACCAAACAGGGTAAAAAAGATACTTTTAAACGCTGCAATTTTAAATTTGCAGAAATTTCTTTTCCTTGTAAACAAAGTAGGGAGGATGCATGATCATTCCTATGATCAGTGCCAGCTAAGTGCCCCCCTTGTCCTTTTCTCCTCTGTGGGGCCCCAGAAGTGATGCTGTTCCTCTTGGCACTTGTGTGCACCTCTCCTGCTCTTGGTCCTGGGCTCAACGGCTGTCTCCAAACTGAATTTTCCATGAATCTTGTAGCCACATGGCCTGCGCAGAGGGTGTCATGGTTTAAACCCAGCCAGCAACTAAGGACCATGCAGCCGCTCACTCACTCCTCCTCCCCACCCAGTGGGATAGGGAAGAGAATCGGAAGGAAAAAGGTAAAACTCGTGGGTTGAGATAAGAACAGTTTAATAGAACAGAAAGGAAGAAATTAATTATGATAACAATAACAAAATTACAATACTAGTAAAAGGATTGGAATATACAAAACAAGTGCACAATGTTCACCACTTGCCGACCAATGCCCAGTTAACTCCCGAGCAGTTTCCCCGCAGACGAACTCCCCCCAGTTTATATACTGAGCATGACGTCACATGGTATGGAATACCCCTCTGGCCGGTTTGGGTCAGCTGTCCTGGCTGTGTCCCCTCCCAACTTCTTGTGCCCCTCCAGCCTTCTTGCTGGCTGAGCATGAGAAGCTGAAAAATCCTTGACTCAGTATAAACACTACTTAGCAACAACTGAAAACGTCAGTGTGTTATCAACATTCTTCTCATACTCAATCCAAGACAACACTATACCAACTAGTAGAAAAAAAAATAACTCTATCCCAGCTGAAACCAGGACAGAGGGGTCCTCACTAAATTTGACCACAAGCAACGGGGCACTCAGAGCAGAAAGCCCCCTTAGGACACAGTGGGATGCATGGCCCATGGCATGCTCTGCCCACCACTGCTTGCTGAGGCATTGACACTGCGGCAATTTTGGAAACAGAAACTTTACTAACATGCTGGATGAATTATGTACAAGTTTGAGCTATTTCTGATTCCCACTAGGAATATTTAGCTTGCAGAAGGAAAGCTCAGGTACTGCAGGAATGAGAAAAGCCAAAAACCCTAAGAAGCTATGGATCTTTGTTCATGACTTGGTGCTCTACGCTGCATGGAGATCCCATCCCTGCTAAAAGCAAAAATGGGATGATCAAAAATGTGAGGTGATCAAAAATGTGAGATGAGTATCCCACTAGAAGAGAAAAAAAAAGCCAGAGCCTGGACCTTAAATCCCCATGTGTGGCTCTGCCAGGAATGCCATGGCACTGCCAAACACCGGGAGCAGCAGGCAATACCCTTGCCTGTATAACACTGTTTTCATTGCTGTTTTTTTTAATTTAATCAAAACCTAAGCTCTGTTGTGGGACATCACACTGCTGAAAAACACCCTCTAGTCCCATAGGGTGTTCATAACCAGGCAGGTGGGTGTAAAATGGCACCTGGCACTCTGGGGCCTAAAGTGCCCTTCTCCGGTAGACACTGCCTGCCTGCCAGATCGAAACCACCCCCAGACGAGGTGCCATGGAACTGGGGAAAACCACCTGCTGGGCTGGATCAGGCCCTGTTTCTGGCCAGGGATGCTCATCAATGCCTCTTTCAGAGCAGCAAGTTTAGCACAAGACACCTGAGCAAAGATCCTCGCATTTCCAGGCTGTTTGCATGTTCCAGGGTTTCCAGATGTTGCTCCCTTGCCTCCACAGGTGCCCCCAGTTTGGCAGCACCCCCCTTCACACACCACAGAAGCCAGACCCACACCTTTACCCAAACTTTAGAGTGATTTTGAAGCAAGTTTAGCCTCACGGGTACTGACTGTGCCGGTCCTTGATGCTTCAGCTGCTCCGATCTGCTTAGAGATACGAGCACTGCTTTTTTTCATCAGGGAAACAGCTGTAGCAAAAGAAAAATTATCTTTCCTTTGCTTTTCTTCGTCTCTCAAGAAGACTTTCAAAACGCAGAGTTTCTGTGGCTTCAGCCTCAAACCTTTCTGAGGTATCTTTTGACCACAGCTTCTGCAATGGCTTGTGTGCACCACGGGCGCTTGGCAGGGTTGCTCTTAAAGAGCTATGGAATTGATTTTTCTTGTGCTAATGTGTCTTGGAGGGGGGTAACGCTGGGGAGGAAGGTCTGCGTGTTTGGAAAGAAGCGTAAAATCAGATGTGCATTTGACACATGTCCAAAGTGAGTTCAGTCCAGAGAAGCCTGCATCTGTACAGGCCAAGATGGGGGACCTTATCTCCCCCACTGGAGAAACTCATTTGGGAAGGGGCAGGAGATGCCAGTGAGGGGCAGGAGACTGCGGCCAGCTGCTGATTCCCATGGCATGAGTTTAACAACCCGTTTTTCTGTAAGTGCCATGAAAGACCAAAGACTGAAGATACACACTTGCTGTGCAGCTGCACAGGTAATGCAAGCTCAGGTGGGCTCACAGCAGTGCCACCAGGCAGTGTCCACCTGGGGCTCAGCACCATCACTGTGCCCCGTGGGGACGGGATGGGGACCGGGAGCTGGCACCGGCACCGTGCAGCTCCTCACCCCAAAGTGCCTGGAGGAAGGTGTCATGGGCTGGCCCCGTGGCACCAAGCAACCACCTGGGCAGCTCCAGCTCTCAGCCGGCCCCCGTGTCACACACGCCCGGCTCAATGGCCACAATATTTAAAATTACCACCACCTTCATGCTGAGACCACGGGATCTTCCCTGACAGCCAGCAGCGTCCCCTGCATTTGTAGGTCCGTCTGAATGTGAGCTCCATGAAGCGTGTGCCATGCCAATTAGTGCTAATCACTGTTTACTCCCTGCATCCCTTCCCATCTGCCCACTTGCAGCAAGTTAAAATAAATGAATAATATTTAAATGAATAGTGCATTTGTGATTCCTAGTAATTTCCCTTAAAGTAGTTATGACGAGCTCATTAACTGGTACTAATTCATCATGCTGCTTGTAATTTGGCCCGGATTCAGACGGGAGAACCTGTTTTCATAGCAGCTAATAAATGGTGGTTTATTGCTGCCCTACTAGGTGTCCCGTAGCTGCAGCCTCCTTCCCAGCACAGGAGCCATGAACGTCTGCTTCTCTTGGCACATGCTTCTCGTTAGAGAGGCGATACTTTACAAATAGGCCAGGCTGGTTATGATTCAGCCCTAACCACCACAAACAATCTTTCTGTTTCATCAAGGGAAAACCAGGTGGAGCAAACATCTACCCATCGGTTCCACCTAACGCCACGCAGCTCAGGTGCATTAAATAGCACCTGAAGCCCAGGGATGTGTTCATAGGCCTTGCCCTAAAACTCAGTGCAGGCTTAAGAAACCAACTTATACCATGACCTTGCTTATGCATCATGCTTACAGATGTTTCAGGTTACGAAGGTGCCCTTGCTCCTGTGGCTCCCACTGCGACCGAACCTACGGTGGGGACTGGCCCAGCAGCACCACAGGCTCCGACCCAGCCCCAGGAGTTGATGGCAAAATGAGGAGCCGAGGGAAAAGGGCTGCAAGAGGTTGGCAGGATCCCCAGGTCCACACAGGCAGTTAGGGTCTGCGTTTACCCCCCTCAGCAAGGCAGGAATAAAATTAAAACCTGGCTTATGAAGGCTGTGGGGGCTCTGCTGACTCATGCTGGGATGTCAGATGAGGGGGCTCGCCTTGTTAGCCAGAGAAATGGCAAGGCTGGGAGAGGAAGCCAGGGCTGAGATTTCCATCTCGGTCTTGCCAGCACACCCATATGCTGGAAGGGAACGTGCTTGCCCGGCAACTGAGCGGGAACCGCTTACAAGGATGGCAAGGGGATTTGCTCGTCAATAAGCCCCTGTAATTTGAAAGGGTTTGTCCTGGTGCAGGTGAGAACAGAGGGCACATACCCTAACGGATGCGGGAGAGCTTGCCAAGTCCCTCCTTACGGCTAAAGATGCTAAAACCATCAGTTAATAATAGCTAATAGGAAAAGAAAGAGAATTGGGTTTGATGGTCCTGCTCGAGGTCATATCAAGACCTGATCAGTGGTGGCCGCTGAGCCAGCGATACCCTAGAGTTGCTAGTAGCATCGTGGAAAGCTACAGTGTATTTGCCTTGGGTCTGCCTCTGTCACCGCACAGCAGCACCATCCCTGTCCCATGAGGTGCTGGAGCATCCCTATCCTACCCCTCCGCTCACAGCATCCAACTGTGCTTCATGCTTTGATATTAAGCTGCCAGGCTAGGAGAAAAGCAGTTCAGCTGGGAGCAGGAGGCATCACAAGGTCTTTGGGTTAGGTCTGGCTCTCCTTCCCCCCAGGAACAGTCTCATCGAAGTCAAGTGCTTCTGGCTGTTGTAAGTGAGAAGCAAGTCCTGGTTCCGTCTGCTTTTGCTCACTGATGACGATGCAGTGCCAGTGCAGCAATGGTGAATCTTGTGGGTGCCCAGCCACGGGCTCAAAATTAAAAAAGCCTCATGGCTGCATGACCACAGCAGCAAGCCCAGTCCTCCCCATGTGCAGTTGGGTGAGGAGCCGCCACTGCCAGCGGGCAGCACCTGGAGACTGTCCCGGAGGAGCTGCTGTTTGCAGCAGTGCTGGTTCTTTGCTCTCCAGCATTTCGGAAGATGCGCTGTGAAAGAAGGTGTTACTTTTTCGATCCAGGCTGGTTTTACTCACTCAATACTCATTGCAACCAGGCATAGGATCACTGGGGCATTACAATACACATGTAGCTTTGCCTCGTAAAAGGACAGGTGCTCCATGGCCTCAAGCAGTTATTTTGCTTGGTATCTCCCTCCTCAAAACCTGGTCAAGCAGCTGTGCAAAACAGGCTGTGGACACTCAGAGGGTTGCTGCAAGTTTACTTGGTATTTATCCAGACACCAGCTTGCCCTTGATCAGTGATCAGTCACTTAACACTGAGGCTAAGTCAGGCCTGAATGTTAGAAACTGCATTTTGATTCCCTACATGCTTTGCCACACCATCAGAAACCATGTCTTTATTTTTAAAAAAAATGCAAAAGCAAACCACAAACACAACTGATATGTTTTAAAGTGGGTGGGGGTGGTTTATCACACGCTAATGCAGACTCAGATTCTTTCTCCAAGATGCAGCTAATTTCACATTAACTATACTTGGGCATCTCCCCCCTTTCCCAGGCACAGGTCTCATCTAAAGTCCAATTGTCTCTGTTAGCAGCACAGAGCAAGGCTAGGGCTGGCCCTGTGCTGAGGGGTGAGAAGGGGCGTTTCATAGTCTGAAAGGCTACAGAAACAAAAAGCATTGTGCATTTTCTACCACATCATCCTCATTTTCTGCTGTAAACTCTGGAGAGACCTCACCCCTGCAACCTCTTCTGTAAGCCAAGTTTTTGCAGCAGATATCTTGCTTGGCCAAATGACTAATCAGCACTTTATCCCTGCAGGTGACAGCAGGAAGGCAATCCTGTACCTCTCCAAGGGGCAGGCAGCGTTTGCTCACCTCTCCGCCACCCTCCATCCTCCACAGTTGGGCTGTGCCCATTATTATCTCCGTGCTCACAGCAGCCCCACCGCCCAGCTATCTCCCTCTCCCCATCATCCCAACCAGCAAAGGGCCGGTTGCGAGCAGCAGCTCCTGGCCCAAGGATGGCCAGACACTAGCACACACCCCAAAGTCATACATGATGAAGGGCTAAAAAACCCCATCTCACCTTAGCAAGGGGGTGCCCATTGGGGTGATGGAGCAGGAGGGGTGATGCGGGGTGCAGGGATCCACATCCAAGCTGCCAGCTGCCCATGTGGTTACAAGAAGAGCTGGAAAGTGCACATTCTTATTGGTTTTCAAATAGATCCCAGAAAATCTCTGTTTCACTCAGGATGTTTAAGTGGTTTTTAAGCTGTCTGGAGGGAAAAGGGCTGCTCAAAATAGGGGTTTTGGCTTTTGATATGAGCCATGCTGGTGCTGGGCTCCGCTCAAGGTACATGATGGGATCGGCATGGAAAGGAGACACACTCACGCTTGGGCAGACTCTTGTGCCGGGCAGCACCCAGAGCAGCAGGCCCACAGCCAGTCCCCAAATACCAAACAGGGACAGGGGCTCGCAGAATCCAGCCCTGGCTCCTGCTGGAGCTGGGGACACCACGCCGTGCCCAAGCATCCGCAGTCAGAGCAGAGACCAGCAGTGCTGGCAGGCAGGGATGGGGCAGGGACCACGCTGGCACCATTACTAATTTTTACATTATCACTTTCTACAAAACTACGGCTTTGTATCCTCCTGCCCAGGGAGAGACCACCCCACCAAGAGAAATGTCCAGCAGCACCAGAGTTGTCCCAGACCAGACTGACCACATCTCAAATCCTGGTTCTTCTTTTTTTATTAACCCATTTTACCTTCTTGTTCTCTAATCTATCTTCCCTTCCTCTTTCTTATCTCACTTCCAGGTCTTTCTCTCCCTTTTTTCCCTTTGCAGCCCCTTCCCTGGCTGTCCTCCCCTCCTCTTTTGCAGCATTGCAGGGAAAACCATCACCCCCAAACATGGCTGCCGGTACTTGGCAGTGCAGATGATGGCCTCATGTGCTTCCCCTGTAACTCTTACCTTGCAGGCTCACAGCTCTTCCCTGTCTGCATCCAAGTGGGCAGGAGCTGAAGAAACTTTCTGGACCTTGGCAGGAGCCCACACAGTGCCTCCAGCAGCAATCACACCACCAGCAGCCGCCCAAAAAGGAGATGCTAGGTTTACCCAGGCCAGCCCCAGCCCTCCACTGCCAGGGCTTCAGTAATGAAAGATGCTCCAAAATTATTAAGCAAGAAGAGGGGCCTGCCCTGCTTAAAGGGTTTGTACTTTTAGGCCATTACACCATTAGCCACAGAGGCCAAGGGCAGGGATTGACCCCAGGAGGAGAACTGGAGGAGAGGAGAGTGGAGATGTGCCCAAGGTGACAGTATCAGGCTTTGGAAAGGGTGTCAAAGCCATTAGCTACACTGTGGCTTCACCGGGAAAGATAGCAAAGCTGCCAAATAAAAGAGAAGATAAAAAGCAGGAGCAGGGTAGCACCTTGCACGGAGTTGCCATCTCTCAAGAATTCAAAGATCACAAGTCAACACTTAAAGAGCAAGAATTTACATATAATACACTCGGGCTCTTTATTTCTCCTTCGGATTGGGAGCCTTTAGGGTTCTGTTTCACTGTTCCTCCCAAACCACTTGCTGCATAATGAAACCTGACATTTTGATGTACTTCATGTTCCTCTGGGGAGGTGGAGCTTTAGAAAAACACCAAATATATCAAGTGCCGGCAGCACCGCTTTCATTGCCCTCTGCAGCCAGCTGCGATGCTAATAGCCAGCAAGAGGGTTCCTCTGCTGCAGGCTGCCGGAGCAAATTAACCATCCTGACTTCTCTGCTGAAGGGAAAGCTGTGTAGTGTTACCAACCCAAAAGAAATGACAGCAAAACATGAGAGGGGCAGAATCTGGTTGGGAAGGAAATTAATGACCAGCCGCGTCATTCACTCCCCAGTGTTTTGTGGGAAGCATCACTGAAGCAGCATACCGCCCTTGCGCCAGGTAACGTTACAGCATCGTCCTGCCCGCCTGCAGGCAGGCACCCAGTCTTGCTTTGCTTTAGGAAAACAGCACTGTATTGCTACTCAAAAATGAATGCACATTGCTGCTGGGGGTCTCTGTATGCATGGCCTCCAACCAAACTCTTGTCTTCTCCAAGAGCTATTCCTATTCTTGGCTTTCTCATCCAGTTTGTGTTTCGACACTCAGAGGTAAGGTTTTAGCCAGGTCTTCTAAGGAAAGCAACCCTTCTCTCTTTCACTGCGCACGCACGTGCCTGAACAACTTTTGAATCTGCTCACCATATTTTAACATAATTTGATAAGGAAAAGAAAAAGTAGGAGCCTTGAAGCCTGCGGAAGTCTTGTGAAGACAGAGATAGCGAATAAAGACCTTGCTGTCACCCTCATGGCAGGACAGGCCGATAAATGAAGCCAGCTTGCAGCAGGCATCAGGGAATCCCGCAGCAGAGAGCACCCCCAGAAACCCATCTCTCCTGGCTCATGCAGCTGCCTATTTACAGCACTTCTGTAAAACTCTTGCTATGGACAGTTACAGCATTTCAGAAACACATGCATCATCTTTCTCGTCCTATGTGGCAACAGCTCCACATTGCAAACAGCGGCTCTGGCACTACGTGTCAGCTACATGGGTACCAGCAGGGCTGAAGGGTTCAATGGAGAAAGGCCCTGGAGGATACAGTGACTCTGCACAATGATCAGCAGATGCCCTTTGTGCCACGGAAAGCACAGCATAAGTGAGATTATGGCAATAAGCAGGTTTCTCTGCATATAGCATGGTCTCCCGGTGATGTTCTCTGCATCTAGGTGCCTACTCGGTTTGAATCATGAGCCTCCTGTCTGATTTCCTTCCATGATAAGGCTTTTAATAACTAACTGCGTATACAACAAAGTAAATACTCAACCAGCTCAGAGCTAGATTGCAGATCAAGTATCTTCAAATCTTTCTTCTTTCCCTTTTAAAAACAAAAACCCACACATGCAGCCTGCAGGGGAAAAGATTGCTCGCTTAGCACTTCCCTCAGCTCATCAGATAAATAAGCAACTACCAGTTTTGTACTTTACAAAAAATAGGCGAGGCAGCTGCTCCACAGCATACCATGGTAACATGATGGTGAACAGCCAGATGTCTGCTGAAGCCTGGCTCCTCTCCTGCACTTGCTCTTTAGCTCTGTCCTCCAACCCGGCGCACTGGCATGCCTGCATGGGCTGCCCGAGCTGCCTCTGGCCGGGAGAGGAGGTGGGTGCCATCTCCTGTGTCCTTCCCCACCAAGTGGTAGGGCCGCATTCATACAGACTCAGACTAAAAAAAAAAATACACTAGAGACACCATGGCTACAAAGCCCAGGCTTAAAACCAGAAGGAGGAAAGAGGGAATAGGAGACATCTTCTTTCCTGGCTGAGGATCCTGCAAAAGCAAGTGCCAGCCCCAGCGCGGGATGTCCCCACGAGAACCAGCCAGAAGCCAACGTCCACCCGTTTCTGCAAACCACCGGGGCTCACCAGGAGCACCTTCTGCAGGGCAAGCCAGTGGCTCTTGGTAAGGGGGGTAAACTCTCCTTCCTCCATTGCTGGGGTCATTTCACCTAAGGCAGGACACAGTCCCTCATGTAAAACATCCACATGGGAAACAGCAGAGAGGGTTTGTCTTCAGCCTCAGCCTGACATTCAACAAGTCACAACTTCATCAGTGTCCCCATCCTGAGCAAAATGATACCCAACACACTCTGCAAAGTGCTTTGGGACAGCTGGAAAGATACTTCATAGGCCCCTCTCACCCAGGTGAGGAAACTTTTATTTATAAGAGTGAGCAAACCGGACCTGCGAATGGCACGTGTTTGGGACTGAGCAGTGGCACTCAATTTGGAGCAGTGCTTTGCTGCAAGCAGCAAATCCAAGATGGTAACAAAGTCTTAAAGCTTCTTGTCTGTGGAAAGTTGAAACTTGAGAGACAGAGAAAAAAACTAAAATTAACTCTGCACTACTTAAGCACAGCTTTAGCTGCCCACCGAGTGTTAGTGACCACTGTGACTGTCCCTCCACCTCTTACTCTGGTGGAGTAACAGAGCTGGGTCACACCAACAGCTGGACATCTGCTGTGGTAGCACCAGGTACTGAACAATTTCCCCACAGGACAGGTAACAGGTAACAACTGACAGTCACTTACCCCCAACCATTTTATCAGGGTGGGAGCTCACATTCATGGGTTTCAAGTAAATTGTTCATCTATGTTTACATTCATCGTACTGCTATTTGCTGTTGGGCCCACAAGGATAAGGATTCCCTTAAAGGGTTTTGATTATTTCTGTTAAGAATTGTGTTGCAAAAGCAACTGGCAGCACCTAAAAACTAAAGCTTTCCTCCTTGCCCTCAGCTTATAGGCAAACAACAGAAACTGGCTGCCTTTCCCTTCCCCTCGTACCTTTCCTGCTTTCCACTGCAGCATGCTAGGGAGAGAGCAACCAATTTTTCTTTCACAGGTGCTCCTCTGTGAACCATTTGGGAAGCAGCCTCCATTTTCACATCAGATGCAAGCATTCCCTTATCTGTCCTTGCTCCCCCGGGTTGAAAGAGCCGCCCTCCCTCGCAGTTGCAAGGAGATTCATGCCTTCGCCTCAGCGGAGCACCTCAAAGCAGAGGCATTGCACGGCCCCCGCCTTGGCACAAGTTGAGGACCGAAAATGGCTGTAGCCCAGCCACAGGGGAGCTCCCCGCTTCACAGCCAACAACCATAGCAGCTCCTGCAGCCCCTGCTACCCCACATTGTTCTTAAGACAACCTGCACTGGAAATCTATTAAGCACGGCTCGAGTTATTGACAGTGCCAATGCGCAGGGGACTGTAGCGCGTGCGAGGGGAGAGGGACATCAACGGCGTCTTTGATGGGATGAGTGAACCTGGATACAGCAGGGGACTTAAAGACTTGGGGGAGGGTTTCCGAAGGCACTGAAGAGCTTCCTTGGAGGCTGCATCACACGCTGCACCGTGAACCAGGCCCCACTCGACCCCAGTCACGTCCCTGGGAACGGCCCGTGCTCGGCCCGGGGACACAGCTGCTGCAGAGCAGATGCTGTCTGGGGGCAGGCGGGCTCTGACGCAGCAGGGATTTAGACCATTTAGAGCTGTGCAGAGCATAAGCTGCACCTTACATCCACCTGCTAAAAAAGCCCTGACAGCCACTAGCAGCCAGCACAGCAAGGGCAGGCACAGCCTGGGAAACCCTCTCCTTCCCCCCATGGCCTCTGCAACTCCCAGCACAAGCAGTTAACACAAATTACAAGACGAAAATCCCATCTGCAGCATTACTTTATTATTTAACCTTGGTTCAGCTACCCCCGTGCCATTACATGCAAAATGTAATTCTGCTTTGACTTCTCCGTGCATAAAGACAGCCCCGGTTGCTTGGCCACTAACAGGAGTTCGCTTTAAACTGTACACATGCTGCCTTCTCCCCACATCCCGATACCCACGAAATGCAGCTCTGAACATCCAGGTAGCACCATTGTACGGGTCATGCACCCTGTACAGTGGAGGACTAACGCAAAGAGGACCCTGGTGCAACTTTCCTGGAGCCACAGCAGTGTTGAGGATGCTCCTGGTGCACAAGCATGGTACAGGGCGGGGGACGGACTTGCACCCGGATCCCTGGCACTGTCCTCCCTCCCCTTGAGACAGCTGAGGGTGCTGCTTCTGCGAGAAATGGGAGGTTGGGCCTGGATGCCAGATCTCTGATCGACAAAAGAAGGAAACTGCACACAGCGGAGAAAGGGAGCCAGGAGGAAAGGAGCACACCAATGGCTCCAAACCCTGCCCTGGGCTTCTCTCGCGTTGTCCTGAACCAGTTGTTTCTCTATGACTCATCTCCCCTTCTCCTTCATCTGCCCCTTTTTTTTTTCCAAGCTTGTTAGAGAAGGCAGGTCTAGGCATTTATACGAAGCGAAGCAACAAAGGAACCCTTATCTCAGCAGGGATGCGGGGCCGTTTCCGCAGCAGCCGGGGTGTTACCTCGCAGAGGCGTTGCAGCCCAGCGGGAGAAGCGCGGCTCCCTGCTCCCTCAGCTGCGCACCGGCCTCCGTGCCCACAACCTGGGTGACGCCTGCACTGGGACACGCTTCCTCCCCAGGGCTGGCAGAGAGCGCTTAGCACCAAGGCAGATGCCCATCCCGGTTTGCTTGGTGGTTCCTTGCTCCAAGCACCACATTCTCCCCCCAGCTTCTGGGTGGTCGGAAGCGCAGCAGCGTTGAGAGTCATGCCAGGAGGGTTATGGTTACCACACCAGGCAGAATATTCCTCTGCCCGCGTTAAACTGCTTGGGGCGTTAAGGACAAACACATTCAGGTCAGGAAAGTCCTCTTCCCACTACCACAAGCTGTCATGGTACCAACACCCACAGATGTGCTATTTTAGTCATATTTAGACTCACAGGTGGGGCACAACGTGCTGGGGGCCATGTGTCATCTGGCATGCAACCATCCCAAATGCAGCAGGCTACGCCAACACGTTTGTCTCATGAACTCCAGGCTGGAGCAAATCAAATCATTGTGCTACGCTGGCAAGGCCAAATCAAACCCATGTCAGCACAGGGGGGTGTCGAACACAACAACACGGGGGGGACCAACAAAACTGAAATAAAGAAACAAGTTACCAAAAGCTTATAGATGTAAAGCAGCACTTTATCATCCAACTTACATGAGGCAGAAATATGCCCTTGCAGCAAAGCAAGCTAACAGTGTCCCCAGCTGCATGAGGGAAAATACTGCCAGCAGGTCAGGGAGGTGATCCTTCCCCTCTGCTCAGCACTGGTGAGTCCACACGTGGAGTGCTGGGTCCAGTTCTGGGCTCCCCAGTACAGGAGAGACATGGACATCCTGGAGAGAGTCCAATGAAGGGCCACAAGGATGATGAAGGCACTGGAGCATCTCTCCTATGAGGAAAGGCTGAGAGAGCTGGGAATGTTCAGCCTGGAGAAGAGTAGGCTCAAGGGGGACCTCACCAATGTGTGTAAATACCTGAAGGGAAGGTGCAAAAAGGACAGAGCCAGGCCCTTTTCAGTGGTGCCCAATGACAGGACCAGAGGCAAGGGGCACACACTGAAACACAGGAATTTCCCTCTGAACGTCAGGAAAGATGTTTTCACTGTGAGGGTGACCAAGCACTGGCACAGGTTGTCCAGGGAGGTTGTGGAGTCTCCATCCCTGGAAACATTCAAAAGCTGCCTGGACGTGCTCCTGAGAAACCAGCTCTCGGTGGCCCTGCTTGAGCAGCAGGTTAGAGCAGATGACCTCCACAGATCCTGCCAGCCTCAGCCACCCTGTGACTTCACACAGGAGGCAGACAGGCACTGTTTTCCTTCCCGGCCCAATTTACACAAGTACAGCAAGACCAAAAGAACAGCTCACAGAGTTTTCAACAGCCAAGGAATCAGGTCAGTCCTGGCCTCACGTCAATGGTCTGACAGCCCACAGGACAGAGGAGCAGAAGCGGGGACCTTGCATGGCCCTGTTGGTCCCTTGCTACTGCAGGCAACTGTGTCATGTACATTCTGTAGATCAACAAGCTCCCTTTTAACTCTTCTTAGGTTGCCACCACATGCTGTAATGAATAGCATCAGCCACAAAACCGTCAGGGGCAGAAGCTGGCCTCGGGCACGAGTCACCTGTACGCCAGGCACTGACGATGGCACAAGCAGGACAACTACATGCACCTCTGACGCTCTTCTGACACAACCGAAACAGCCTCTTAACACAGGTACCGCCAAAGAATGCCGGATCTAAGACAGAAACTGCAGATAAAGCTTCTTAGGCAGCAGCTTCAGTGCCAGGTATTCATTGCCGAGCCCCACCTACCCGACCAAAGCCAGGCGACACGCACAAGACATGCTGATGCTTGCTGCTATGAGCAGATTGCAGTCTCTGTACTCGCTCGACTAACGAACTGCAAGCTTCACCCGAACCCATCTGTACCCTGGGGTGATCCTCCCCACACCCCCTCACCAGCTCTGAGCTACCCAGCCCCCTCAGGTGGGGTTTGCAGGGGCACAGCTGGGCAGCAAAAGAGCTCCCAGCATTTTTGAAGAGCTGCTGTAGAGCAGCCAGGCATGCTGGGCACCCCGTTCCAAGGCAGGCAGGCACAGGGCATTTCAGACGAGGCATGGTTCCTTCCCCATGCGTGGTTTTGGGACAGTGTGGCAGGAAGTTACCTGTCTCCAAATCTACAGCAAAGGAGCCTCTAACGTTTGCAGCCGCTAAGGATCACACATGGCACTTTTCAGTATTAATTTGTACATGCTGACCAGCAACAGTAGCAACTGTTTTTCCTTCCCAAATTGTTCCTGTCCCTTGGAACAACGGGTGACAGGAACCCTGTTAGCATTGTACTCATCCGCTGCTCAAGACATGCTGTCGTCACCTGTAAGCCTGAAGCCACCAGCTTCCACTACACAGCACATGGGGGCTGCTTTGTTTTAGGCATGAGCACAACTGCACTGTGCTCATTTGAATCTTGTCAAGTATTTCCTGCAACAAGTAAAATGTGTTTATTTACAAAAAGAAGAGTTTTTCTTGGACTTACCCTATTTAGCTTCCATTAAGGGAGGTAACAAACCCTTTTCATTACGTGCGCTACAAACAGTAGGAAGCAAGTACCCCAACAGAGGGTAACTATCCTCTGCTTCCAGGGATCTCATATTAGAGAAGCTATATCCATCACTAAAAGCCAAAAGAGAAACGTGTTAAAATGGGCTTTTTCAAGTGTTCCTCCTCTCATAGGCTACTGTTTCAGTGCTGTTAAAAACATCATATGACTCTCTTGTTTAAAAACCAGCTTGGTCCTTCCAACCTTTAAGACTCCTCTATTCAAAATGCCAGGTTATATATAATAAAGGTCAGGTCAGATGCACACAATGAGTAATACTGTTACAGACCTATTACAGACAGTCTTTCTTTTTTTCTTTTTCTTATTTTCTTCTTCTTATTTTCTTCTTTTTTTTTTTTTTAATAGTAACTTCAGCTTCAGAAGAAAAGCCACAGAGCAGACTACAGGCCCTGTAAGGCCCAGTCTCACTGAAGCTGGTTGCCTTTCCTTCTGCACCTGGCAGTAAGCTCCACACCACTTTGCATGCTCTCAATAGACTGAGAGACCAGATCTTTCCTTCCAATGTTAATTTACTAGCACGTTCGTTTTCTCAGTGTAGCAATTAGTTCTGTTGTCTTCCTTATTCCTGGCACACACGTATACATCCCACAACCCATCATAACACCACGACTGTGCTCACATCATCCTTGTCAGACAGGAGAGGCAGCCTCAGCCCTTAGTTATTCATCTTATCCTCCAGGGTAATACCCTGATAAGGCAAGTATGAAGCAAGCCAGGTGGGGAAGGAAATTACTCTACCTATATATTTATATATATAGAAGCAGGTGTCCTGGCTCATTTTGGAGCTGTCATTCTGGAGACAGCAGAGACCTGGACTGGGGCAAACAGGTACCAGAAGGAACCAACTGCTATTTCAAGCAGACCAAGCAGGTCCCCTTCCTTTGCTGCTAGACAGCTTTCTCAGACACTGCTAATGTTATGCAAACCGATTACAAGCTCACAGGTTAGAAGTGCTCAACAGCAGCACCAGGCTCTATAAAAAGCAGCCAGCAAAACCCTAACTCTTACTACAACAATTAAATTTGCATACAGGCAACAGCTTTTGGAGAGAAAACTCTAAATAGTAAGTCTAGCCAGAAGCTAAAATGAATTGCTAGCAAGCCACTCACACCTGTAATAGAGTTGACCACATCTACTTTTCATCTGCAAAAAAGACTACCTAGGAAAGGTCAACAGATGCTCTTGAAGATCTTGAAATCTTGAAGATTTAAGCCCTTGAATACATTAGCGTTATGCCTCAGAACATCTGAATAAAATGAGCTCTTGCTCTCTTGCCTGAACACTACTTAGGCTGGGGGTATCATCTTGTGTAAAAGGATTTCTAAAGAAGGTTTCTTTTAGATATGTTCTTACCATTTAATCCAGTTACCCTCTGTGTAACTGAGAATGACCCTGAACAGGGAGGGTGGAATCAGGTCTATTTGCATCCCCTCAGGTTTTGCTGCGGCTGTTATTTGGTAGTTTTTTATGCTTGCAGAACTTAACCCGAGACAAAGTTTCTTAAAATACTAGATACAAGTAACTGCAAGTTTCATAAATGTAAAACTTCATCCCAATGGAAAGATTATTCCACTTATGCAGGCTAAACAAAGTTAGATGCACCAAGTGACCCTGAAATGCCTCATGCTCCTTCACAGATTATTTCACTGTCAATTCAATCAATTTACATTGTTAGTTTTTATCCTAAGTATGTCCAAGTGCAGTTGAAGCATTCTGAGTTTTACCCTGCGCACAGGTAGTGCTTCACAGACAACTAGGAAGTAATTTAGAAAGCAATGAATTTCTACTCCGAAGACTGAGGTTCAGATTTCTTATTCCTGATTGAGTTTAAGAATATTTTCAGATACATGCAGTACAGTAGAGCTGTCTATCACTGTACAGCAGACCCAGCGCTGCTGTGCTGCACTCCCCAGCAGCTCCAAACTCGATCACAGCAAGGGAACAGAGCAGAGATTCTTCGCAGCGAAGAGTGCCGGCTACCGATGAGTCACGGGAGCCAGCGCTGGCAAGGGACCGGCTGCAGGCACAAACAAGCAGCTCAGATTTCATCAAATGAAAGGCAGTAAACAGCCAAGACACTTTCTAATATTTACTACAATAATTTGCTACTGGGGGGGGAAGGAGGAGCAGAATCAGTACTCTGACTCTTTTCCAGCTGTATCTGCTAACAGAACTAGGCATTCTTCTACCAGTTCAGGGAAATTACAGGAAAATACAAAAATCACAATAATACGATCCATAATCTGCTTCCACTTAAACATTAACCAGCAACTATGATAACCACTGTTTCATTTGCATTAAGAGATTAGCCAAAGCATATCCCCCAGGGGGAAATCCCCACATAAATACAAAGTTTCTGCATGTCATTTTCATAATCTGCCTGCTAGCGAAGAGACCTTAAAAACCCCGCTGCAAACTCAATGCTAATTAATCCACTCGCCCACTTCGTTAAACTTTATTTTAAAGTGAGTAACAGTGCTTCACCCTCACAGATTACTTCTTAGGTACAGGAAGTTCAGCTGCATCAAACCTGAAAGGAAAACAGTCTATATTATCTTAAAATAACAATGGCGGTTTAGGTGCAGAGGCTAAAATTAGTAGGCTTCAATTAAAACCTTCAGAAGAGACTTTTCCCTTTCCTGTAATATTTCCAGCAAACAAACTATGAAGTACTGGCAAAGAGTGTGCAAAATGTGAACTCAGCTAAAGCAAATAAGTACTTATTTCTCCAATATAGCATCTTCTACAAAGCAGAAGCTGACTGCAGAGCCTTGCAAGAGAGACACTGCAGGCACTGCTGCTGCTTTCATTCCATTGGATTTGGAAAGCTTATCAAAAAAAAGCAGGTTAAGTCTACCACAAACAAAAAAAGTACATAAAATACAGAGAGACTGACCATATTTAATCACTATTTTAAGATCTTAAGACTGTAGAAGCACTGGGAAAGTACTAAGTTACTCTCCAGTTTGATACCACGAGAAGTCTCATCCCCAGTGGTGGTTCGATGGGGCCCGGAGCAGAGACCTGCAGCACTGGGGCTGGGCTGCTCAGCACTCCACCGCACATGAAGGGTCCTCCAGCCTCTTCCAGTGGCTTAACTGCCACTGGTCCAACAAAACCCAATCTTTGCAACACTCTTGGTCATCCTTGTTCTAAATAGTTACTCAAATGCATAAGTGGCTTCTTAATCCATAACTCCATTTATTTCTAATTTAGTCTTAAATCTCCTCCTGTCTGTTTATACTCCCAGATTATTAATCCCTCCTGACAGTGAATAAACTTGCTGCTAAAATACTTGTCAAGATAAAAACAGCTGTCCTATTTTCTGTCACCCTTGAAGGCCCGCAGTTAAATAAAATTAAACACATAAGCTTGAAGCTACATCGTATATTTGTAAATAAAATAATTTGACAGAACAAGATTACAGAAACGAGCCCTTTCACGAATTCTTTAAGTACAAGAGAAGCTGATGTCAAGTCCATTTTGTAAAGTTTTAAACAAATACCACTGAGGGATAGGAGTATTACCATGAAACACTTTTTTTTTTGATGCTTTCTCAAAAAGCTTGGACCATATACATCAATTTCAGATGAAAAATCCCCTGCACACACATTGGTTTGGTTACAGCTTCAGGGATCAGTGCAGCACAGTGCAAGTTTCATTCACAGATAAAAAGACATCTGAAGTAGGTACAAGAACATTCTGCAAAATATAGGATATGATCTAACTCTTGGCAACCTTCTTTCCACCCCCTAAAAAGTGCTGAAAAGTAAGCACAACATAGAAACCCAGGGAAAAGTACACAAGGGGATGGACTCTTTAATGAGACAAGTTAATATTTGACAGCTTAAGAAAGAAGAAAATTGCATCAGGAAGAAAATGATCGCTAGTCATTAGAAGGTATGTACAAGGGAGGTTTGTACTTTGATTCTGTAGAAAAACTGAATCTGACAAGTCTCCATTCCTGAAATACAGAGTAAGAGAGGTACAAAAAGTAAGCACTGAAAGTGCCTTCTCAGAATAGCCTGTTTTCCCCTGCTGCAGGTCACCATTCCCTCATCTTTCAAGGAATAAGTACATGTAACTACTTATTTCAGCTAGTCTTTGAGTATATACAATCGTTTATTGCTTATCTGGCAGTTTTACAGAATCCTCCTGGTCCCTAGTCTCCCTCAGAAAGCATTTTCCCCTTTTTATGTTTATTTCAAAGTAGATCAAATACTCTTCAGTGCTTTTAGAAAACCCCTTATTTTTAGAAATTGCCGAAGCTGAAAATATTAACGCAATTTTCACCTGAAGCAATGTATTGCAGACTATTAATGGAGAGTGCATCTTTAGCTACCAGAAATCTCACGAAGGGCTACAGCTTTGAAGTGCTCTGCTAATTTTTATAAAAAAGTTACAACTGACATTTACAGCATACAGAATGGGAGACTAGTGCAATATGCAGCATTGATTGTTTATTCAATAAATATTTAACCCAATTACGGCCAACCAAGGCAAACAGTGCAGAAATTGTCACTTAGAGATACAAAAGTTCAGCATTTTTTTGTTTCAAGTCAGTTGCTACTATATTGACACAACTATTTCAAAGAGATTTTTCTGCTTCAAAATCGATGCTATCATTATAAAAATATAGAAACATAGTATTTGGGGGTTTACATGTCTTTGCAAGTCTAAATTTTACATTTATATGGGAACATGACATTTCTGTATTTAAGAGCTTATTATAAATGAATACTATGGTAGAGACATTTTCTGCACTGATGATTTCATTATAGTTCTTAAATACATCTTTCTTGGTCCTGGGTATACATTTAGAATGAAGTAACTTGCATCTCACATTTATCCTGAGGTCAGCTGTGTAAAAAGGAAAGCCAATTTTATAGGATACTTGCAGGTTTTTTGTTCAAAATATAAGGTTATTTTTAAACAAGCCAATAAAACTCCTGGGGGAAAAAAAAAAAAAAACCAAACACCAACCCTCTCACCAACGTTTTAGGAAAGAATTTAGTGAAATTTTGGGGAATTATTTCCAAAAATATATAGCCTATCACATCCAAATGCTATATCACCCAGCTAAAATTTCAGTAAGCATTTGCCAAATTTGAAACTTAGAAACTGTTCTGAAAAGAATACGTATAAATCCCGATGAAGAGTCACCCTAAGCTTCTCATCTCAAGATCCTGACCCGCAATGCAAGTCCTGCAAGGAGAACCCCGCTGAAGCCTGTGGGAATCTGCGGAGTCTTCAGGTCTGCCTGCACAGATGAGGACGTGTGATTCAGGTCTCCATCACCCACTGCAGGATGCGGTTATGACCTTGTCAAAGCTCCACTTTGAACACAGCAGTTATTTTCAATAGCACCAACAATCTCTCAGATACCGGCATCAGGCAAATACAGATGACACAGAATAGGTTTGTTTCTTCCTGAATCAGCACAATTGGTACAAGGCACTGCTTGGCATAGGAATTCATAAATAAGAGCAAAACAAGACAATTTCCAAGTTTTGTGACATTTAAGTTTGCAAGTTATGTCACATTTCAACTTAATATATACTGTGGTTAGAAAAACAAGATGGGCTACAGGATTAACCAAAACATCACTGTTCCATGCATGCTTAGAGTTTTCCTCCCCATATCCGAAAAAAACCCACATAACAACATATCATTATGAAGCATTAGGAAGTATGAGTTGTTAAATTAAGAAAGTACATTTTATTCTCCAACCTTCCACAAAAAGTCTAAGCTAGACACAACTCAAGTACAAGAAGTTGGAAAATATTCTGATAACATTTGCAACAGTCTATATCCCTGCAGAGGAGTGGAAAAACTATTGTCTAGAGAATTCATAGATTGAGGCACATCGCAATTGAAGATATTCAGGCATATTTTATGGCTAGAACAGGATTTTTCTGAGGAACCTCACTACAGACTTCCCCATAAGCAGCTCCATATGGTTTGAAACACAAATTGCAACACATGGAAAAAACATTTGGTCCTTAATCACTACTGTCTTCATCATCATCATCATCAGATACATCATTTAAAGATGATTTAGGTGACTGGCTGTAGGAGTCTGACCTAGTGGACTGACAAGCAGACATCTCCCCAGTAGAAAGAAGATCATAGCAGAAGTCGCAAATTCGCACAGGCTTGGAAGACTGGCTCGGGAGAAGAAACCTCTTTTCAGAGCAAGGCCCGCACACAACAAAGCCACACTTGCGACAGTGGTGACGACGGTTGACGGGTGTAAATTTTGCTTTCTGACAGCGCATGCACACAGTGGCTTCTGAGTCTGGTACCCAGACAGCTGCATGTTCATTGCTAGGAGTCTTCCCACTTTTGGAAAGCAGATCAGAAACACACTTATTTATGTGGTTCATCCACTCAGACTTCTCTGTAGCAGTGGCAGCATAAACTGCGAAAGACTTTGTTGGTGTCTTGATAAGCCACCCGTTCCGTAAGTCTCCCTCATCCTGGATGGAATCAATAGTGACGTTTTCCAGCGGGATTATGTGCTGTTTATTGTATTTCTTCTTCTGGATGACAATGTTACCGTAAACGAGAATGTCATTGAACAGGAAGAACTGCCTCGCTTTGGGCTTCTTCCTACACAGTTTTGTTAGTACTCCCTCTCCGATCAGAACACGACCAGGAATAGTCAGAGGTTGACCAGCTGCTCCAAAGCAGTTTTCCACTATACTTATTCTTCTAGTATTTGCCTCACTGTTTGCCAAGCGATCCACCATCTTTCACAAGTATCCTAAAATTAGAAAAAAAAGTTTGTTGTTAGAACAGGACTGATTCAACAGCAGCCTTCCCCAAGGACGGTACCAACCCCGCGTTTCTTAAAATACCTAACAGAACCCGCTGGCTCAGAGGCACAGACTTGGGCTAGATTTAAATAAGTATTAACACCTAAGAATTTTTAGCAACCGATTAGTCTTTTTTTCGAAAGCAAAAATGTTCCATCCAGCTGACAGCTATCTTTATCACACAGACAGCACCTACAGCACTGCTCTTGAGAGCCTCTGGCAACAGACTAGGAGGCTTCCTCTCTAGTAAGGTTACTGCATCCTGGTTTAATGTTCATATTTCTCTGTATATCCTCCTGCATCTAGTCTCTGGATGGTAAAAGAAAGTATCATCCATCATTCCAAATTCTAATACTGACAGAAACATCAACTTAACTGAGCAGCTTGGAGACCCATGTTTGTGTTAACACAACAAACAAAAAATGATATAATTGACATTCACATAGGAAACCACAACACCCAAGCTCAGTATTGCTCTTTTCTCAGTACGCAAACCTTAAATGATAGGCCAAAACCATGGATCTACCCAATAGAAACATTTTGTACAGGCCACAGCTTGTACCCCCCACCACCTGCTTTCATGGCAAACTCTTGTGCCAGGAGCAGGGAGTGAGTCATGGCTGGTGACCCATGACCTGCTTGCTGCTGCCTTATTTTTGCAGGGGCACCACAGACCCCCTCTCCTTGCCTGCTCAAACCACATCTGCATCCATCATGATCAGGCAATGTACACAGGCAGACCAGCACAGAGAACAAGCCACACAGCTTGCAACTGCTCCTGAGAAAGACTGAGTGTCCTGCACCAGCTGAAAGTTTGGGCAAGAAGGCTTCATATTTCAGGAAGTGCTGATGAGCTAAAGAGTACATACTTCCAATTTCAGATTAAAACCACCCCTTGTCCTTCCCCAAGTAGCAAACAAGATTCTTCTCTTGTAAGGGTAAGATTCCTAAGGCATCCAACAGGGAACTGAAAATAAGAAGTAACTATAGTGATTCATACCTCGGCAAACCACTCTTTAGCCTATCTTTTACCCTAGAGCTTCCTGAGCAGAAGTCAGGCAAAGGAAACTCCTGCCAGTCTGACCCAGATCTGCTCCCCCAAAGCTCCTCCTGAGTACAGCCATGAACCCGAACCATGTGCTTGATGGAGCAGTGAGACAGCTGGCAGAGGGGAGTACTGGACAGACCTGTCTCTCAGCACGCAGAAGACGGCTCTCCTGTGCCTTCCTTTCCAACTACCACAGGGCTGATGCTCACAACACCCTTTGGTACAACCACTGCTTTGAACAGGCCTGAAGGAGAGCAGAGTAGCAAATACTCCAGTGCCTGCTACCTGCGCTTCCCAACATAATCCCGGTTTGGGAAGTCCTCTATGTTCACCTACGTTTTCTTTTAGATCTACGCTGCCTGCCATCAATACAGCATTAGCCTGTAACCGAGATCAAACTGGGCTGAAAAAAGGCTCAGACTTGATGCTGCTCAGGTTCGATGCTGCTCAGACTCTCTCGCTCTGCCATAACCTGATCCAGTCAATCTTCTTCCTATGAATCAAAGCTCAGCTACTTCCTTACAAAATAGGGATGAAACTTCTTGATAGGAATTTGGTGGCAGAGAACCTCTCATCAGGCCTCATCTAAATAAGTATGTTACCTGTGATTACACAAATCCACATGCCCAATGTTAAGTGTGATTAAAAAATAACTGCTTTGAGAGTTTAATTAGTTCCACACTAAAATAGTTTGACAATTGGTCTTGCTCAGATATAACTAAACTGACCTTTTTTTAAGTTCTGCAGATACCATCATCTTGTACCAAAGTCTGACACTGAAGACAGAAGAATCTATTAAAGATATTACTCAGCACTAGTTCTGAATTTTCTTTATGTGCCTTGCAGCATTAGTTACAATATGTGAGTACTTTGTTAACCAGTTTTATGGTTAGTGGAATTACAAAGCCACCAAATCTGAAATTATTTTGATCTGCAGAAGGTCAAGACAATACACAAACTGCCTTATAAAAAGTGTTCAAGAGATTTAATTGTGCTGCATCAAGGCACACAAGCAAGTACATCTATGCTATTTCCACCAGGTATCAGTCAAAGAAAAAAAGGCCGACCTCCTCCATTACCCTGTCCAGTGGCTCCCCATTTGATTAGTTAGAAAGTATTTTCTTAACAGTAAGCTTAAGTCATCTTTGTTGAAAAACAGACATTTCTTTTTGTTCTTCAATCAGAATAATCATCACTACCTTCTTTATTAAGCTCTCTGAGGACTGAAATGCTTGTCACATCTCTAGAGAGAAGACTGGGAGTCCAAGTGGAAGGAAAAAAACCAACCAACAAAAACCACCGTTATTTCCATCTCCTTCACCAGCCCTACTTTCTGAACCGTTACTCTTGTCACGGTTCTTGAAGCTTTGTCCATCATTCCCTTTAAAAGATGCCCACAAGTGGACACTACTAAATCCCTAAATCTTTCTGCAACACTAAACTTAGCTGATATGGTTCTGCTTTGCTTCCTTCTGTGATGATACCAATTTATGCCATCTGCCCCCCTCCCTGCTGCCTTGTGCCGTTACAAAAGCTACACAGTGAATTAGATCAGGGCTGATCAAGTTGAGAACAAACAGGAGAGTTTTAGGGCTCAGGTTGGCAGGATAGCTGCAGTGGAGGGAGACAATGCAGGGATGGCAAGGGAGGTGCTTAGTGCCCTGCCGAGAAAGTACATTGGCTTAAACTGATCAGTAAACAGAAGCATTATTTTTTTTTTTCTCCCAGAGAACAGCAGAAAACTCAAATTACATCAATACAATTCTTTTTTTTTAATGCTATGACTATACAGGCATATGCAAAATATACCTTTCAATAGACACCTTATCTCTTTCAAGTATTCCAAGCACCAATACTAACTTAGGCACATGGGGACAAAATACCCACCCTTTACATGTTTTATTCAGCATTAAGATCTAGCCACTTTTTTTTTTTTTTCTTTCAATATACACATTCCAGCTACCTACTATCACTGGCACTTGGGAGTGAGTTTTTCAGGTAAGTGATTGGCTTCACTTCTACTATAGCCTTGTCTAACTCAGAAGTACCACTCCACAGAAATGTTGTTGGCTTGTCCCAGCTATTATCTCTCTATCTACCAAGGAGAAAGTACTAAGGAGGCAATGCAAAAGATAAACTAGGAACTTTTTGATGTGTATTTGCTGTAGTCCTAGGCTCAGAAATCAAATTCAGGTGCCTGACTGCCAAAGCCCAGGATTTGGAATGAGGGTTAATTAACTGCCAAATAACCACTCCCATTTAACAACATACTAGCAATAAACAGCCTTTGCAAGTGCCAAAGCTGAACCAACAACCACTTTGGACTTAGAAAGCAAGGAGTCAGTCACAGGGTCAGTCTAAAGTTATTTAGTAATCCCATGTTCCCTGTGAAGTGGGGAGGGAAATCAGTCAGCAAAGTGCAAAGGGGACAGACCAGAAGAATACACTTTTCTATAGGCACAAATCAATGTGCACTGCTTCCAAACTTACATTTTTATATGAATTACCTGCAAATTACAGCAAGTTAAATGCTTTTGCTAGTCCACAAAGGGTACCCCCCCCCAAAAAAAAAACCAAAACAACCCCATAATCGTACTGATGAGTTTCAGTGAAGCAATCTTTTGGTGTGAAGTTACAGCAACCTGTAGGAAGCACTCACTGCTCCACAACTCCCAACTCAGCACTCCCTGCACTCCCTGCCAATAAACAGCAAACTCGGTTCAAGGTCATCACAAAAGCTTTCAAAATACAAGTCACTGGGAGAAGAAAACGGGGAGAAAAGGCTAAAGGTTTTAATTAACTATTCTCTAGGACAACCTAAGAAAACAACTCTAACCAGGATTGTTTAATCATCATCATGGCTTGAAACCAAGACACATGACTCCAGAACTTGTGCTGAAGACTGTACTTTCAGCTTGTTGTGAAAAATAATCACTTACTGGACTTAAAGCAAGAATCTGGGGCAAGTTAAGGACTATTAAGAAAGAAAAGATAATCACATCTTTTCTAGATATAAACTTTTGTCTAGAACATTCAACAAATTCTCACCTACCAGCTTCAATTAAGGTAGTAAAAGTCACAGACTGCTGATGGTTATTCCACCTTTCCAGGGCATGAATTGTATCCTCCCACACTAATAGATTAGACTTTTTAAAATAAGCACTCTGACATTTTTCTCATATGTTTTTATGAGAACTAAAAATTAAAAATCCATCTGAAATCCTATGCATGATAACGCTCATTCACCTTCACTAGCCTTTTCTGAGAAAGGAAGTAAGTTCAGAAATGGATAATGAGAAACTACCTGGAAACTATCAGGATTACAAATAATAATTAAATGTGGGAAAAACAGATCAGGAATACAAAAGAGAAGCCATCCCTAAGTCACAAGAGCTAAAGTTAGGAGAAGAGGTGCACCCCTTCCTCTCACAACCACACAGACCAAGCAGATGTTAAATTAAAATATTGTCTGGACACAAAGGAACTTTTAACCCCAAGATGTCACAGTCCAAAAGCTATGCAATGTTACCAATTACCAGTCTTTTAAAATTACAACAATCTTTTCTTAAAGCTTATTCAGATATATTATAAAGATAACAGATCATACCCTGGAACTGGGTGGCAATATCCTCCTCTCTAGCAGCTAAAACTTTCTTCTGAAGTTTCTACTGTTGGCCACTATAAGAAACAGATACTGCATTACCGTCCTCAAGATGCAGGATCTCAAGACCTGATCAAACAAAGCAATTCGAGTGATGGCAAATTGCTGAAAACGTGCCCCAGATCTTCCCCAAAGCAAGTGAGGAATAAACCAGCACCATGGGCTTCAAAATGACAGGCTAGACAGCTCCACTTAAGGGGAGAGCGCAAGCATCTTATATATAGTCTCGGTTTATGGATTCTATGAAATCAAAACCCTCAAACCTATTGTTCAGACTTTTATCACGTTTGACTCCAGTTTCACGCTTTTTGCAAATAAACTCCTGAAAGTCCCCACACCCTTATGCAAGGAGGACTCCATTTGTCTATAAGGACCATCAGACTACCATCACGTCAGATTCATTTTCTGCATCCAGACTGCAGTGTAGTACTAGCTGCTAGTCAAAACATCACAAAAGTAAATACATCACCTTGTAAGAAAAAGCTACACCATGAGCAGGGTTTAGCAGTATTTCTGAATAAATAAATCTCAACTCTCAAAATGCTGCAATACCTTCAAGTTTGTCCTCCTCCTCACACAGATGCCCCTAGTAAGCACATTTCATGATGAAGATGCTGGGCAAAGGCTTTCATCTCCGAAGCATAATATGCTATTTAAAGGTGACAAAATACTTCATGACACAGAAAGCCCCAACTCTTCTACCATATGCGGAACTGTCTTTGACACTAAGTTAATTTTACTTTTACTCACAAGAAGCTTTACAGAAATAACAATTCTGTTATCAAGATATCAAGATCTTCTTGCTCCCTTATTTTACTCCAGTTTTACATTTGTATCCTGTTGATGAGAACAGTTATCTTCAAAGTAAGCAAACTCAGATGTTACTGAAACCTTTGAAGAACTAACAAGTTACCCACTTACCTAAAACACAACCCATGTTGAGGAAGTCACATATTTACTACAGTTATTAACATTCCAGACTACTGCAGCAGGAAAATAATTCTGTTAGGGCTGCTGTGCATTGACAAGTCACTTACCACATAAATGTTTCTTTCTGCCACTGTATCCTGGTGACCAAACCGATGATCTCCCAGGACTCAATGCTTCTACAAGTCTTATTTAAAATAGGAGAATGTTTATTTTCTATGCTAGCTCTGCTCTTGATAGAGGCTAGACTAAACTGCACAGAAGAATAGCTGTAGTTGAAGACAGACAGAAGGAGTCAACTAAAAAGAAAGCAACCCTGACTGATATAGCTACACCTAATTAAACACTGCAGGAAAAGTCGTCTACTACTACAATAGCACTGTAGCAGCTGGCAAGATCACCACAGAGTAGAACCACAGATAACACAAAGGTGCTGGAGGAGAAAAATGAGATGAAAAAAGCTATTATGGCATAGTGATGCAGACTGCATACAGCTCAGCACAGAAACAGTTCCTTACCCTAGCTCAGCGCATATTACCATCACAACCAGCACTCCCTTTAGACTGCAGGACAGGCACAAAAGGTATGCAGGAGAGGGACACAATCTGAATTCCCAACTTTCTTTGGCAATACAGCAGAACCAGCAGTGCTCCATTACTTTCTAGCCTGGGCAAGAACAAGTCTTGTCTAGTACACAGTCCCTGCTAACAAGCATTAGTTAATAAGCATCTAATTTTTAGCATTATTTTTCTTCAACAATCCTTCAAGTGAGGAAAATGCTACTGGCCTTGCCATAATTGCCAGTTCATCTATCATCACCTTTACAATTAGCAATTAGACTGTTAACAATTACATTTAACACATTGCATTAATACAAACCAGGCGGTCTAGATTTCTCAGAGCCATGGTATCAGGATGCAGGCAGCTCATCCATTACTATGTACATTCACAGTTAAGGTGACAGCTTTAAAGAAAAAAAGAAAAAAGTGTATTTAAGCTGCTGGAAAAAGTACAAGAGCTCAAAACTAACTACACTGAGGCCCATCCAGTCCTAAAGCAGCAGCAGATCCTGGATGTTTCCAAGCCAGATTCAGTAACACAAGTCTGATAAAAAAATGTCACCAACCACAGTATCTCATCACACCATTAGAATGGATAAAATGAGATCTAGATATTGTTGCAGTGAAGCAAATGTAGAGGATAGAAAAGAGAAGTCTCAGTTTCTGAGGAATACAAAAGGAATAGAATAAATAAAGAAAAGGTAGAAACAGCAGATCGAAATGAAAGTACATTATATCTTGCCACCCAATAAACTTCTAAATAATTATCCAGTTGTCATACAGAGCCCTTGTTCTCACACCTGCATTTGCACATACAGACAACGTCAGCAGCTGTGTGTCCACCACATACACTCAGACCCATTTTCCTTCTTACCTAAGGGTAACATGTATGTTTCATAAAAGTTTCTGTTTAGAGTCACTTAATAAAAGGCAAAAGTTAAAGGTTTTATCATACCTGACTCCACAACTCAAAGGGCCTGAATAAAACAGAGATTTCAAAAAGAACTGAATCTTGGTTTATTATACTTTATCACCCAAGTTAAACATACAGAAGATCAATAAAACTTTTACAAGACAGAAACAAGTAAACTGTAAACCTAAGACAGACAAGGACTATCTGCAGACCGGGTATCTGAAGTGCATCAAATGACTGGTTTGTAAGAGGACTTATCTTTTGGATTTACAGAAGAAAATATCACACTCTCCTTAAAAAGAGTTCATCAGAATCAGTCATTTAGTACATAGTTATGTATTATTTCTTTGTAGTAATAGGTTTCAAATAATTGTTACATCAGACTCATTCAGCTTTCCTCTTGCACTTTGCCTATGCAAGAAAGACGGGCTAATATGACTTACAGTTTAATAAACACAAACAATAGAACCCTCACACATCCCTCTAATTTAAAGCTCTGTCTGAAATGGTAATATCACTACTTTTTGTGGACAAACTTCCAGCTATGAAGGCATCTCAGTACTGTAATACAGTACTCTAATCTCTATTAATGTTAGATGTATTGCTCTTAAAAGCAACACTTGACTTTTTGCACCACTGCCAAGTAAAACACAGTGTGAATTTCTGAAGTGCAACCTGTTTAAGGAAACTTATCAATGTCTAATGCTTTGAAAATAGTTTTAGTATGGAAAATTGCTGAACTAAACACATGCACAGCAGATATTCTAAGTTTCTGATACAGGTGAGAAGAGAAATTAGCATAAATTTCAAATCTTACTTTGGCCTCACTGGTTCCACCTCCTACACAGCTTCCTTCAGTACATACAGAGAAGGATGATACCATTGCTTGTCCTGAATGTTTCACTGTCATCTTTGTTAGCAAAATTAAGCTTTCTATGCACTTAGATCTGATTAGCTGTAATCAGAATTCAAGCGTTCATGCACAAGTCAGCACTACCTGTCAAGGTAATAACAAGAGCTGGATTAAAGATGATACAGAAATACAAGCAAGAGGTATTTAATTAAAATTTATTTCTATCATTCAGTATGTAGAATAAAATGTTGAGGAAAATGAAGTTTTAAGTATCCATTAACCCATTTATGAATTCATTAATATTTCATTCTATATCTTACAGTTACTCAAATACATCTGCACAATGAACTGTGGGGGGTTTTAATATTAATTATGTATTTCCATTATTCACCAGTTGCTTTTTTATGAAACAGTGAAGACACCAAATTGACCATAAAGTTAACAGAAATTAAAAGAAATTTCATCCCCAAAAATATTATGTTGAGAGGAGATACGAGTATGACAAACGCTTTCTAAAAGTCTTTATCACTGCTAAAAGCTGACATGACAGTAACAACTAAATGCCTGTACTGTGCTGGAGCTAGCTGTCCTTGATAGTGTTTAAGACATAAGACAACAACTGTCACTTGAAGAGAAATACAGCCTTCTAACAAGCAGTTCTCTAATAATTCTCTTCACAGAAGTATTCCCAAAACTGTTGTATTTAACAAACTGTCTTGCTATCGCTACTGTAACCAGCTGGTAAAGATGCAGATGATAACCCTGATGATATCTGAAAGATACAAGTATCAAGAATGACAAAAAGCTACATCACAAGACTGCAAAGAAATAAGGAGGACCAAGAGATTACAGAAACTGTATCAATGTAGAGATGAGAGCAGGAAAGGAGGCAATAAGATCCCTCTGAACTTTTTCAACATAGTCTTTATCCAGAATCACTTTTGACTAATCTGGTTAATGGCTGCAGCGTTCAGAAAGGTACCAGTAGCGGGACAGAAACTTTGACTTGATTTACAGACAAAAAAAAAATTAGCTTTTCCTTAAGGCAATGTATGCTGTTGCCTCTCTGCACCATTTTTCACACCCTTATTAATTATTGGCATTTAATAAAGTCAAAAAAGAAGCAAGATAAAATAACCAGAAAAGGATGGTGGCAATACTAAGGCTGCTTTGGATTACTCTAAGCAAGTAAAGATGCTTGTGACATTTTCATCCAAACGCTATAGAGAAAACACAGTGTAAGCATCAGTCAATACTACACTGGCAGGAAAGCAGAATAGATGATACTGTGGACATCTCCCAAGTCTCATTTCTATGATTTTCAGTATAATGTTTTTTACATTAATGTGATTTTTTTATTATTTTCTTCTTCCTCACTGTGAAGACATGGCTTCCTGCATTGCTCAAGTCTGTGGAGCAATGGCTGCAGTGTGGGGAAACGCATCTGAGCTAACTCACTCTCTTACTGGTATATCCAGTACGAATCAGCAGTCTTAACCTTTCATTTGTCTCAACCTGTTGGCTAATGTTCTGGCATCAGCCACAGACTCGCAGAAACCACACTGGAAATATGTTAACAGCAACCACGTTACTTCATACTGTGCAACCTGTGAATACTCTGCCTGCCAATATTTTAGAAATCTTTAGATTATTTCTCAGTCCAGCATTCAGTCATGTCCAAATACACCATGAAAGCAAATCCATGCATTTGTCTAGTCAGATGTCATCATAAACCTATAATTACTGTAATAATCCAGACAGATCTGTTTGGGGTTTGTTTTTAAGCTACTGCAAATGACTGTCACAAGTCTAGTCCCACTAAAACTCTTCTTGAAGGTACAACGTAGAAATGCCTATTTTAACTGCCTAACATCTTACAGTTTAGTAATTCTTTCAATACATTACAGTTAATTTTAGTATACTCTAATTTCCAACTTACAAGGAAGGATTGCCATTTCACTTTAATTGACCAGTTGTGTAAGAATTGCTCACAGAATGTAAATGATTCTAAGTGAAGAACAACAGCAAAACAAACTTTATTATCAGACCTGCATGGCAAATGCATTACTCTTCAAATTTGCAATTGCCATTATCCAACTGAGCTAGGAATGCCTAGAAAGGCCAATTCCATTTTGGGGATGGAGATCATTTCTAGGTAGATCTTTCAAGATGTATGACCTTATATTCCCCAACACACTCAGAAGCTAGCTTGGGTACAGGAACCTATTTTTAGCAAAACACTATCTGTTTTGCCAAGCAGCATATGTATTAGCACAGCAAGAGCAGAGCAATGCTGTTTTACTACCCAGGCTACTCCGCTGAACAGTTAGAACACTGCCTGAGCTGCTGTATGCAGGCAAAACCACCCAAGTTCTGCACATTAGCTTCTCACGAGGTTTGGTATTTAACACAATAAACCTCAGCCAGAAAGAGAACACCAATTTAACCTGCTTGTAAACAGAAAGACTAGCTCCCACGTCCCAAATGAGTTGTAATGCTAAATAATCATAGAGGAGATCTGAGGAAAATAAAGGCATGCGGAAGCGGGCTGCCCCACCAGACGAGTTCAGCCAGTTTGCAGCCCGCCCTGCATGAAGGGTGAGGAACCACCTTGGCCATAATGCCACGTGCCATAATGCCAGCACCCCTGCTCCAAGCAAGAAACATGTGGCACCCATTAAAGAGGCACAGAAATCCAGCATTGCTGAGTCCCAAAGCTGTTCCCACTGCCTTCTCCCACTTGGCAGTAACAGAAAATATGAAAGATGGAAACCCAAGCAGTACTAAACAGTTCGTACCACAGGGAAGTGTTCAGGAGAGCCTCAATCCACTCCTAGACCAACTGGAAGTGGTTGTATTTCCCTTCTGTCTCCAGCTTCACTGGAAAAAGTCCCTGAATGCCTCTTAGGGAAGACAAGACCTCACTGCAGAAGCCCAGGTGCAACATCCGTGTAAGAGATCCAGCTTTTTACTGAAATCAGCTGCTTATTACCACTGTCAGGGTTCTATTTATAATAAACCATGGTAGCTGATATTGTTTTTGTCTCCTGGCATGATACAGACAAACCTGCTGCTGGGAAGAAATATGCAATTCTCCATCCCCCACCTGGTAGTCAAGCATTGCAGTAGAGAGCAACTTCCTAAACTCATTTCATCTCTGTGTCCTTACCCATCTTTCAACGAGCTGAGAGCTCCCCAAGCACCGATACAGGCTTACATGGCTCTGAACAGCACTTGTGAAACATGGTACTGCCAGCCGAACTGCTGCTATTTCGATGAGAAAATTCTTAATGCCTTTCAAGATGTGAAAGGGGAGGTAGCCAGCACATGCATGTGGATACCAGGTAATGGCTAGAATTAAAGGAATTTAAAAAAAAAAAAAAAAAAAGCAAGCAGCAACCACCACAGCACACAGCCACACAACCTTGCAAGCTTGAGTTCTGCAAACAGTGGTGAACAGGCAGGCCTGACCCACCGTGAACAGTGTTTCCAATTTGACATCAAACTCATCTGTCAAAGCACAGAAAGCAAGATCCAGGCAGCTATGGGCATATCAAATACTTGCAGCTGTCAGCATACTGAAATGGGTATAAGAAAAGGCTGAGTTTTTGTATGTTTTTATATATATATAAAAAATATATAAAACCAAACTATATATTTATAAACTATATAACACACATGTGCCCTTTTAAATTAATCAACAAACACTTAACTGAAAAAAGCCCAATATTCAGATCAAATCTTTGCTGTCGTGGGAAAATACCCTAGTGTTTCAACTTTCCATTTGCATGTATTTAGGAGCACTAGCAATGGTTAGCTTAGCCTCTGGTGCTAGCAAACTGCATCTTTCATCTTAACCAAAGCACTGGGAACACACACCAGAATAGTTTCAAAACCAGCTTCCACATATCTTGAGCCCAAAAAAGTTCAAGTTCCTTCTGAAGTTCTCTGCAGATTTGAGTAGTTAAAGCCATCAGAAGAACAGCAGGCAACAGACCAACACCTTAGAAATGCACCAGAAGAGTCAAGGGCAGAGGACAGGAGCCTGGGATCCTGCTCTGGCTCGACAAGCTCCAGCAAACACAAACCCCCTGTGCTGGGCCAGTGCCTAAAGGATCACTCGCCCAGACTGTGATACCAAACACTGGAATACGTTTTTTGTGTTTACAATTTAATGTTTCCCTACTCCAATTGTTTAGCTGTTTGAAGACTCTCTCTCAGCAAATGTTATTTTCTAGTTTGGCAGCAGTGACTTACCCCTCCCTTCCAGGCTGCCTGGACAGGCGCCGGGTGTGCCCTTCCCATCTGATACGCTGCCTGCGAAGGAACGGCCTAACTGATGACAGCCCACTTCGGCACTCATCTGGGTATCTGGGCTAGCAAATAATTTGACATATACAAATACTACAAATACTACCACACTTAACGTTAAATGGACATTGGGTCAGGGACATGAAAAATCAATGAAAAGGATCTGACTAATTTCAGAGCAAGCCAGATCCTGCCTTAAGTGTTGCCAACCCAGCACAATGAAGAGAATTCACAGCATCAACATACCTTTTCGATCTTGAAATAGACTTATTTAAATTCTTCAGGGAGGGCACACAGCATCATTAGTATAGAAAAAACAGATCCAGATACAGCTGTTCTAGAAGAAGTGTTGCCAAATCCATCTTGCAACCAGTTCTCCAAAACCAGATTGTTGTGTGGTTTGTTGTTGTTACGGATTATTGTATTTAGAGCACACACGGAGGCAACTTGCTAACAGCCAGCTAGACTGTCTCTCAGTCCATGTGAAAAAGAGGATTTGGTCTTCAGTGACTGAAATAAACAGTATTTGCCAGCATGCTTCTTGCAGCATCTTTAACCTACAAGTGGAGAACATGTATAGAAGGATTTCCAATGTGTATCTCTTATACACAAGTATACACTAAAAATAGCACCTCCTAGATTTCAGAGCACCTGCATGGTTTAGCTCTTGAGAGCTACCAGAAGAGCTACATGTTCAAATGAGCTTCCTCGGTTAACAGAATTTTATTTTCCCTTTCTTTGTGAATGCACACCTATGACACACCCGACTGTTGACTGGCTTATGTCTTTTTACTATGCACAGGTACTTAAAACTGCCAATGTTTAAAAAAAAAAAAGCTTTCTGTTTTAAGTTTTCTTTAGTTTACTTTTATTACCATTATGAGAGAAGTTACTGAATTTTACTAACAGTCTAACAAGGACTAGACTATAGGTAATTGATTATAGCACGACCAAGCTATAGAGTTATCAAGTAGTCAAAGTCAGGCAAGAGCCATTAACTTCCTACAAATAACTGCAACACAAAAGGACTTTTGCTTTTAGCTAGCCGTGTTTTGAAACGGAGCAAAGTTTTCCCGTGCAGTCTCACAATTTACAAGCACAGCAGAACCACCACATCATCACCATTTCATTTTTATTATATCAATATTATTTTCATATGCATGTCCTTTAAATTCAGATATCCTATTATAGGAAAAGAAGCTGCACAATAGAGAGGTTTCTTTTACCAGCTCAGTAATTCCAAGCATTTCCACGAAACTAAACAAGACACAAGCCAAATAAAACAACACTCAACCTCCTTCTCTGACAAGGTGCAATCACCTCAACTTTCTGCTGCTCTTAACCTAAAGTTACTTAAATCTCCACTTTAGGGAGCAACCCTAATACTATATTATACTGTAGAAATACTTTCAGTAGGTCAGGCAGCTGGCCACTACCTAACAGGGTCAGACAAAGCATTGCTGCAGCACATTTTCAATATTACAGTAGGAAAACCAGAATATTTAGACATACTTAGTTCCTTAAAATGCTTAACTCCTTTAAAAAAAAAAAAAAAAAAAAAAGCCAAACAAATTCTACCACTAGTTCACCACCAAGAACAGACTAAGGGCATGGCTGGCTGCAGGAAATCTTTTTCCTACCATTTGAACCTCCTGAAAGAAGTTGCTCAAATTGGTACCAAAAAATGGCTCAAGCCCCGTGCACACAGCAGGGCTGTCATCAGGCTGCAAACCACCAGCCCAGCAGAAGCCAGGGGCTCGCAGGCAGCGGAAACACAGCCTGGGGCTTGGAATCAAACCACATGTGATTTTTGGTAAGCTGGACAACACTGAAGTGCTGCAATCATGGACCTGTCACTGTCGCCCCCCAGCAATATTTAAAATGTATTTATCTAGCAATATTTAAAATACATAAGCCAAGCACTGAATTGCTCTTTCTTGAGCAAGGGACATAAGCCCTTTTTTATACCAAATGCTGCTACCTGGTGACATATGGGTGGACAGTGAAGGTCTAGAAAACCGTCATCTGACAGCTATCAACAAAAGCCAAAAGGAAAGCTTTAACAATGATACCATAAATAGAATTTGTCAGTCTTCAATGTAACCAGCTTTTCAGCCATAAGCTGTGTGTTAAAAGGGCAGTTCACTTGCTGCCAACCTAGATGAGAATTAGGGGGGGTGAAATCACTGTCACACACAGCTTTCAGAACAGAAGTACACTGAAAATTAGTCTCAGAAGTTTTACATTACCAAGTACTGACAGTTAAGTCAGGAGAAATTTAAAGCAGAAGGGGGAGGAAAAAAAAAAAAAAAGTCATTTCCTGAAAGAACCCCGTAATCACAGCGGCTTACTGTAGGTGGCCTTCCTGGGAAATGCACTCACTGGCCTTTTTCCCTTTTATTGCTTGTCAAATGTGCTTGATGCATTTTAAAGTTATATGGAAAGCACTTGGAGTACAGACATCAGAGCACTCAGCACAACCCAGTCCTCAGAGTGCAATAAACAGCGTCCAGAATACCACAGGGTCTCGTGGTCCACGTGATTCTCATCCAACAGGCCATTTTCCTTTGCTCTTAGGCCCTTATTGCTGCAGCAAAGACGACACAATCTAGATGAAACTTTGAAAACTGCACAAAGGTTTGCACTGAAGTTAACCTGCACAGCTCACTGTTCCAAGAAAGTTGCTATCTGACAACCTGAACAGCAGCGTGTACAGTACAATCTTTAATATTAATTTACATTACATTTCTAAAGTGTACACATAATTTGTTAAATGTCAAAGAACGTGCTGTAACTCTTCCTTTTGCAGAAGGCATATTAAGTACTTAAAAGCAAAACAGTTACCTCTAGATGATACGTTTGAGGTAAAAGAGATATCTAGTGAAAGCTAAAGCTGCCAATAGAAAGATCAGATACATCACTATCTAGCAACACCCCTGTATCTGTTAGAATCAGTACAACTTCTCAAGAGATTGCATTTCAACACAGTAACTAGTTGCTTGCATGTCATCTTATTACATTCAGGAATGGGGGGTGGGGTGGGAGTGGTGTAGAGAGAACATTCCTGTATTTGAAATCCTTAACTGTTTTTTCTTCTTTTACACTTATACGAAATGCCAAAATCCTACTATATTACATAAACAATACGCTTAACACTGTTTTATTGTAAAATGTAACAATGCAAAGAGGAAAAAAAAAAAAGCAAGCCACTCTCTTCCAAATAATTTTAAAATCCTTATATTAATTACAATCACTAATAGACTAAAAAAAAAAAAACACCAAACCATCATCATTACATCCAAGGCAGCAGCACTCTTACCTATTTATGCAACTTTAAAAAACCAAAGTAAATGTATGAGTGCATTTTTGACTAAGTAGTATTAAAGCAGCAGGCCAAAAAACATGAAGTACTCTTCTGTTCAATAACACTTCTGCACAATAGTATTTATTTTCATAAAAGGAGAACCTTTGTTTTACAACTCTCAACCAAGCCACTTCTCATGTGAGCAGACTCATTCATTTCAACAGGACTACTCAGGTGGCTCAGTTTGCCCGACTCTACTTGCTAACACAGTTGTCATCACATCTTATATCTTATGACAATGCTAAAATAATCTTTAGTATGGTAAATATGTTCTACCACACCTATCTACAAAGTAACTTTTCACCCCCTCAACTGTAAAAACAAGTCCTCCACTAAATCATGAACACCAAAGTTATTCTACAACAGCAAACTTTGCATTTGCTGCATAGGGAGAAAGTTTTAAATACACAGTTCTATTTCAAAGGCCTATTTTTGCACCTTACGTATTCTCTTTCAGAACAATTCCCAGATTATCACACTTCCATCAAATCACTGAATTAATCATTGAAAGTGGCAAAATATACATATACAAGCATCATCTATAATTTTTTTTAAAAATTACATAAATTAAATGGAAAAGTAAGCTTGAATATTAACAGAGCTTGGACTAGAACTTGAAGCAGTACAGAGTAAGGTTTAATTTCTCGATACAAAAACCAAGAAGTTAACTAACTTTCTTACCTACCAACATCTAAGAAACATATCCATTGTTAATGCTGGGGTTTTCTTATTTGACATCACCCACTAATAAATGGCCTTTAAGAACAAAAACTTGCATGCTATTTGTTTGCTTGACCACCACTTCCAACATTTTAGCTAACAGACCCATTCTCAGAAAATTACATCTGCAAGTATTAAAAACTTCAACTCTCCGTTGTCTTCGTCCCATGCTTTGACCCTAAGCTTTCACTTTTAACACCTCTAGCCCTCTTTGGTGAAGACAAGTCGCCAAAAATGCTGCACGTGTGACGAAACCAGCATTTGTACCCTGCCTTTACTGCCCTCACTCGGCTCTTAGCGGGGTAAATGAGATGTGCCAAGCTCCATCATATCACCCCCCACGTGAATCTGCAGTTCCATCTCTACTGCTCTGAAACCTTCCCACATCCACTCACCACAATGGTGAAACCTAAAAGTCACCATGCCATTTGAATATAACAACCATTTTACCAATGATAATTTTTGTAAGCTAAAGGGCTTCAGGATGTTACAGGTAGATCTTCTGTTAGTCCAGGGATGTATGTAACACTAGAGTTAAGTCTCAGCCCATAATTTGAGGGAAACAGAACGCAGCTCTTGCTAAAGAATGATTTCATCACTGCATCTAATGAAAACTTGCTTCTAGATGAAAAGACACTACTCTGTCTCTTTCTAGAGGATACAGCAGAGGAAGCTCTGATCCAGCTTCTCCGGCTCCAAAATTCTAACCACTGGTTTTCATTTAGCATTTAAGGGACTTCCTCTATGTGGGTTTCTATACAGAGCAAAACTCATAGACACTCCAAAAGGCACATGGATGATTTGCATTCAGAAGTAAGAATTTGGGTCTCAGGCTCACGACGCTTCACTTTCACTGCTGTTTTCAACATAAGCAGCATGGCAGTAAAACACCTGGGAAAATGTTATTTAGCAAACTGAGCTGATATACATGACATTTAACTACACAGAGATTCTTACTTCTGAATTAATTAGTCAACGGTATTTAGATTATATAGGTTAAAAGCAAGAACATTGCCTACTGAGCTAAAGAACCGATTCCTTTCCTCATGTTAATGACTGCATACAAAGCAAAACATCTGTAGGATCTCAGCACTGATTACACTGCCACCTTTAAATACTTCCCTCCTTTCAGATAGCCATCCCTAAAATAATTCAATATACAAGTTTTAGAACTTGGAAGCTGAGTTCTCTTTATTTCAGAAGAGAAAAAGGAATTAGCCATTTCAGTTCTAAAACTGATTCAGTGTTGTGGGTTTGATTTTAGACTCGCTTTGCCTACTGTATTAACCTCATCTGAACTTAAGCTGTTAGGCACATTGCAGCCTCAACTGCAGTGTTGTCAAATAAGCATCAACCCCTACAGTAACCACTCAGCACACCAGACAGCCGGGGTTAGGACTCAATGATGCTTCTGGAACCACTCTCATCAATTCAACCAAAAGGCAGGCAAAGGAGTCCTTGATCTCTGGTTAAGGATATACCAAGTCGTTTTGGTTATCAACAACTATGGCACTGACGATTCACGTCAAAACTTGAGCTACAGCTGTTTCTCTTCGCAGGGACAAAGACGATGCCAAGATGCTCTGCTCGGCAGACTCACTCATCACTTTCCTGCTGTGATGAGCAGTTTTGCCATTTATGAATACGGGTGTCTATGCACATAGTATTTCAAATGAGGCGAGAGGAAAAACATGTGGCTGTCTTTTCCCGAGCCGCTTTCAGACAACAGCTTATGTGCCACATATATCTTAAGCAGACCCGTCATGCTCCTCTCCAAAATATGCGAGTTTCACAGAAAAAAAAAATAGCACCTCATGCTCGCAGCCACACCGCTCGGGGTTCCTCTGCTTTTTTTTTTTTTTTTTTTTAACCACAGCATCAAGCCTTTTCAGGCGACTCGCCCCGAGAACGACGAGGAGTTTAAGACGGCGGGCGAAGGCTCGGGCGGAGCGCTGCTCCGGCGGAGGGCTGCCCCGCGGGGCCCGCCGGGGAAGGAAGCGCCCTCCGCCCCGTCCCGTCCCGTCCCGCCGCCCCAAGGCGAGCGGCCGCCGCCGCCGCCGCCGCCCGGGCCTCGGCGCCAGTCACGAGTCGGGGACTTTGAGGCACTTATGTAACGCCGCGGGGCCGCTGCCGCTGTTCGTTCCCCCCCGCCTCCCCACCCCCGAAGGCGAGCTGCTTTCCGAGGCCCCGCAACTCCCTCAGCGCCCCGGGACAAGCCCGCGCCCGCCGCCCCTCGCCTCCCCAGGTCCTTCCCGCCCCGCCGCCTCCCCTCCCGGCGGGAAGCGGCGCTGCCCCCGCGGACGGCCGGGAGCGCCCGGGCCCCGCGGCGGGACGGCCCCGCACGGCGGCCGCCAGCGGAGCCCGGCGCCGCCTCCCGCCGGGCGAGCTCCTTCCCCGCCAGGCAGCCCCCGGCTCCCAACATGGCCGCGGAAAAGCGGCCGGAGCCCCGGCGGCGAAGGGCTCCGCGAGGAAAAGTTTCCCTCTCCCTCCGCCGACCGGCCCCGGCGGCCGAACCCCCGCCACCTGGGTACGCGGCCGGGCCCGCGCTGCTCACCCGGCGCGCTCCGCTCCGGCTGCCGCCCCAGCGCCCGGCCGCCGCCAGCCCCGCCGCCCTCTCCCCGCACCGCCGCGGTCATACACCCCGCCGCCGCCGGGGGACGAGCTCCGGGACACCGCCCGCGCGGGGCGGGGCCGCCGCCATCTTGGGAGGAGCCGGGCGGCGGGAAGGGCTGAGGCGGCGCCGGCGGCGGGCGGCTGTACCGCGGGGCTGGCCGCGGGGAGCCGCCCCGCGTGGGGAGAGCAGGAGCGGGCCCGGCGCTTCTCAACCCACGAGTGGCACCTGGTGGAAGAGGGATTCGCAGGGCGCGAGAGCGTTACCTCCGTTTTTTTTTTTAAAAAACCCACGTTTCCGTTCTTTGTGCACCATCCCGGGTCCGTGCTTTATGTCCGTGGCTCCAAGCGTGCTCTCCCAGAAGTAAATAAGGACGGCCGCGTTTTTCATTACCTTTCTCTGCATAAGCCTTTCATAGCACACGGGAGGGAGTTGTTAGCGTCTTTTAGTTCGAAGCGTTGCCGGTCAGCTTGGAGAAACTACGGCAGGTCTGCTCGTACGCCCCCCCCCCCCCCCCCGAAACGCTGCCAGGGTCGTAAAGACAAGGAACCCCTTCCCTCCTCCGTATTCTCATTTTTAGCGTCTACCCATCAAGTCATCCAGAGCAGCGTTTTCCAAATCTAGCCGGCCGATCAGCAGCTAACCTGGTCCTTCTAAGACTTCCAGGCGTTGACGGGTGCCACCGGTGCGGGAGGGTGGCTGGGGTGTTCTGGGGAGCTGCGGAGGGGGAGAGAAGGGGGCACAGCTCCCCTGTCTTGGTGGTAGCACTGCTATGGTGCTGCTCCGGTGCCGAAGTCTGTGCTCTGGAAAATGGCCCGAGGGGCTTTTTTTTAAGAAAGTTTCACTCACATGCAATATAGCAGAGTTTCATTTTCCAGATTTCACATTATTGGGCAACAATGTGGCTGGCTTTTCTCGGGAAAAAAAATAGAGTAGTTAGGCAGTGGGACTTTCCAGTGGTAATAATGAACCCACTGAAGTTTCTGAATTTCATCTGAATTTTTTATCTCAGCTCAGACAGGGACACGGATAGGTGAGAGCCGCGTCACTGAGCTAGGTCTCTCCGGCTGTGGGAGAGGGACACGGGGAAGGGAGCAGGACGTGGAGGGCTGAGCACGCGTGTCCTCCCACCCCACAGCGCGGCGGCCTGGCCACCTGCTTCTCCCCTCAAACCCACCCAGCCCTCAGCCCGAGCCGAATGCTGCCCTAAGGGGTTCCTGAAGGACAGAAGTGAAGGAATGGCAGCCTTTCACTGTTGTGACAGACGTAGCTTCTGGACGTGGGGCACATTCAAAAGCTTCTGTGTGGGGGTGTGACAAGTGACATGGACAGCTGTAAAAGACCACTAACATATGGTCAGATATGCCCCCAGCTCCATGAGTGAATTTCCTACAGAACCAAAGCAAGCAGGGCTGCTGAACCCACATCCCTTCTGCAAGTAACAGATCTGACCCCTTCCCATGGACCCTGATAAAGAGCGAAGGAACGGTGCTAAGGAGAAAGAGCCTGGTGAAGGGGAGCAAATCTCCCGCCAAGACAAGAAACCCACGGTGAGCCACTTGGATTCTATGCAGAAAGCAAGCAATAGCTAGAAGACTGAACGTGCACAAAAAACATTTTTTATTAATGCTTTTTCTTTCTCTAAATAATATTGTGGTAGCTTTTTAAGTTCTGATATAGACCCATGTATGTTGCCTGTCAACAACAATTTTATTTTTTAGAGCTTTTCTGCAAAATATGTGAGTTTTCTTTATTACTCTTATCACTTCCTCGCTCCTTTTGGGGATCTATTCATTTTGTTGTAGACAAAAATAGAAGGGGGGAAAAACCCCAACAAATAAAAGCTCCATAATGCTCAAAAGAGACCACTCTGTTCTTGAAAATCAACAGCAGCCAGAAGTGGTGTTTGACGTCCGTTTAACTTTGTGCCCTGTCCGCAACAGTGACCGCTAGTGGAGGCTTACGAAAAACAAGTAAAAATAGAGCTATTACGCATTTATCTCATTAACCGAGCTTCTAGTAACTCTTCTTTTTGAGGGGGAGGGACGAACGTGGGCTTGAGGTGATAAAGGTTGCAATTGATATGCTCCTTAATAGACACCAATGGATAACGAATACCTAAATTTATCTAATTCCTTTTTCACCTTCATACCATCATGTGTTAATTTATTCTTTGAAAATTCATTATTCAATGATTGAATGATTCAATTCATTAATTCAAATAAGTTAACTTATATATTATCTATAAACATACATTACTAAAATTTTGCCACCATCTATTTCTATTCATTCTACAGGATCCAGCACACCTAAGAGTATAGCTTGTATTTGGAAAATTATTATGCCTGCTTGCTAACCTTTGAGCAGTTAGTTACTGGCAAACCCACCACAGCCAACTAAGCAGCTAACTAGAGCCAAAGATGAACTGTGGAAACTTGCTGTTAATCATTTCTGAACACCTTGGTTCTCTAAACAGAACTCAGGTCAACAAGTGTTTTACCTTCAGTTGGGTCAACATAGGGTTAGAATTTTACTCTTGGCATAGGAAAAAAAAAAATTGTTAGTAGCGAAGGGACCACAGTTGCAATTGAAATAGCCGAGTGACAAATAAAGATTCTCACACCATTTTTATGGAATTGCATTTAACACTCGTAAAATTGATATATTATGGTTCTTATTTTCCATGTAACATTAATGAGAAGAGGCAGTCAAAAGCACATAATTCAGTAATTGGCTTTAAGCACTTCCCTTTTAAAATGAAAACATGTAAATGTATGGGCATATATTTTTTTTTCTGTGAAAAAGCACAACATTTGTCTATTTCATATATTATAAACAACATGTCCAGTGAAACAGGACCATCTGTAATTTTATATAATTTTAAAATATTTTGTCAAGCTTATGTTAGTAACATGAATTTCTGGCTGTTAGCTATCTTCCAAAAAGATTTGTTGCGAAGGTTTTGAGAGTTGCATTAAAAGTACGTATACTGTTGCATAGTGAAGAGCTTGCACTGATGCATTGTTATGAGAACCAGTATCATCTGTACATGTACAATAGAAACTAAACCTGGGACTCAACTGCAAGACCACAGATTGATTCCCAACCTCTCCGGGTTAAAATTGCTTAAGTAAGTTCTGTAAATTTAGCCCCAAGCTGTGAACTTGAATTCAGATGGTTATCTGTAGTTTTTGTCTCAGTTTTTGGTTGAGCTCTGTCCATGTAGAACTATTACCAGAGTTTAACATTTTAACCTACCTTAAAAGCTAAATTGCAAGTTGATAGGTTATTTTTGAAGTGAGATCAAGATAGACTGCAATGCAGTGCTTTTTCTTTCTGCCCCGCTGCCGTACATACCATACCGATGAGACTCAGCAATAACCACTTAACACTGTATCTTAACAAATAAAGAGCCAGAAAGGCTCAAGCCAAGCTCATTTTCTGATAGATTGCTTCTCTGACACTGACAGAAAGGGATCCCTGGTTTTGACACAGTAAGGATTTCTGCTCACCATCTGTATATTCAAAATCTCTTTGGAACTACTTGAGGGCAATTTCTGATCGGCCAAGGGAAAACTAACAAAATCCATCATCTGTGCTCTGAGTTTTCATATGATGAGAATTCATCATAACCAAGAGGCTGCACTCATTGTACACCTAAGGTATGAAAGAATTTGGCAAAGTAGCCACAACAAGCATCGCCTTTCCCTAGAAATAATGTTTACAACAGAAATTCATATAAACATAGAACAACCTTTTATTTATTTGGTGTTCGTCCCATTTCCATTGCAGAAACTCAGTTCTCTTCCAAGTAGTGTTCTTCTTCCTCCGTTTCCACAGCCAAACTGCTAGCCAACAGCCTGAGAAGAAAGGGCTCAGAAGCTGAACCAGAAATAACTCTTCATTTCCTAGGGATGGGTGTGTCTTGTTCTGTCCCTCAAATATTCATGTCATTTTTAACTTTAGCTTTTATTAAATAATCCATAACGCTAAACTCTAAATTTGCACTGTTGAAAGCAAAAGATGATTCTCTACTCCTTATTAGAAATTAATCTGTTAAGATAGATTTTTTTTAAAGCAAAAACTTCAATAGGTGCTAAGTTTTGTACTTTTTGGCTTTCCAAGTGCCATAAAGGCATAGCATTTTTGCAGTTCAAAGCATATTACTTTACTAAAAGTTTAGGCTATAGGATTTGTTAAGCATACAAATCATATTAATCTGGCTTTGTGGAGGGTTCTACGAAACACTGAAGGAGTTCAGTCCCACATGTTTATTTCCAAATAAACCATTTGCAGAAATGTGGAATTCTATCCTTAAACTGTCCTGGTCAGAGCTATGGTTTAAGAGGATCAACTCCTGTGTTCAGCTTGGGCAGTAACGAGCAATAGCTCAATTACGAAAGCATGGATGGACAAATCTTTAGGGTGCTTTTACATCTCCTGATCTTAGAAGACGACAAACAGATGTTATGCTGTATTTGAATCTCTGGGGATTTTTAAGCAATGATAACAGTGTCTGACCGTGGACTGGCAGGGAAGGAGTTTCAGACCTCCATCCCTCCAGGAATGGTTTGCAATGAAGCTTTGCAACAGACTGAGGCCCAAATCCACACCTTAAACGCACATAATGCCAAGTTCCCAGTCCCAGAAGTGGACACCAGAGCTCGTTGCTCTCCTCTGGGAGGTGACAGATACAACTGTTAGGCCTGTACAGTCACGGTCCCTCTCACCTCTTTCCAAACGCATTGTGAATCCGGTGCTGCACTGTGGAGTAACTCCCATGGAAAAAGCTGAGTGACACAGAGCAGCCTATTTACATCTCCGATAGCTTCAGGTTAGCTACCTCCTGGTAGATAAGGCACCCTTCTGCATGACAAGGCCTTGAAAGTGCTACAAGCTAGAGGGAAGCTGGGTTGAGGTCTCTGTTCTTGGGATGCCCGTGAAGGACCGCAGCCACAGCTGTATTCTGGGAAAGCCCCGCCATGCTGTTATGTCCTTGGCTTGCTGAGGGGCTCAACAGGCCTCCTAGAAGGACACTGTCTATCCAGAGCCTGTATGATGTGGTAATGAGAGAAACATCAGACTACCCATACTGGGACACCTCCAAGCCTGCCCAGAGACACAGCCGCAGGCACCTCACAGACTTGAAGGACAGGGGTCTGTAAAGATTAGTGGCAGCTGTTGGGCAGCAGAATTACTTGCACTGTGAGTTTAGATTTATGGAGTGAATTTCTCCTCTGCCTCACATTAGCTGCTTATGTCCTTCACTTACGCTACACAAAAAGCAGTATTTGCAGGCAGATTTCACGCAACTTCTGCAGCTGCAGTTCAGACCTCTCATTTCCAAACACTGCATCAGTTATGAAGCCCCTTACACATGTCCACATTAGGCCAGCCCTCCTATGGAGTTTGGGGTTGGGGGGGTGGTATTTTTTTTAAGAGTGAAAAATACGTGGGGGAGTCTGACTGAATCTGGGAATCTTTAGATTTGTACAGAGTGAAAACAGCAGCCAACCTTTGCTTAGTCTTTTTGGTTAGAAAAGAGACCAGACTTTAAAGCCAGAATGCCACATGCAAAGGCTTTGTTGAAGGAACATGGTCTTTCCGACACTGAAGAAGCCCAAGAGTTATATCTTAACTATTTTTCTTTCCCCTTCACTTAATTTTATGCTTATTTAAACATGGCAATCTAAATAGGCATCGATGCCCTAGACCACAATGTTTTGCTCTGCCTGGGGTAACTAAAGAAGGTGTGAAATTACAAAATCTAAGCTGTCACACTTTGCCTTAACTGATTATATGCAGTAATATGTAAAGGAAGAACATCTAGATACACTCTGGCAAAACTAGACACGCGCTCTGAATTTTTAAGTGTTTGAGGGTTTGGGTTTTTTAAAAAAACTACAGACTGACAGAAGTCTAAACAATCTCCCCATCCTAGCCCCAACATTTTGGCTTTGATTCTCCAGAGCACTGTGATTCTGATGCAGAAAACCATACAAGATGTATCAGCATACAAAATTTCTCCTCCGTATCACAGCCCCTCTCCCATTGGCACAGATTAAAGACCGAGCAGTAGGAGGCAGCAAACATGATGACAGTCACTACATGACAGAGTCACCTGTGGATGTATTGCTCTCCTTCCTCCACTGGCAACCCAGTATGATTTAAAACATCCTTTATGTTGCTTTAAAATAATCCTGGAGAATAGCTGTAAATCCTGAAAAACTGAAAGCAGAAATTATTTTGAGTCCTTTCTGTCATCTTCCTAAACTATAATAAATTATAAATTCCAAATCTGACAATTAAAAAAAAATCCTGTTATTTAATGCATAACATAATACATTTAGGCATAATATTTCATCTATAAAATGGGTAACTGGATGCTACGGCTATAGTTGATTCTGCTTACAGAAGGACTGGTACTTTAATTACTTCCCAGGGTCCCTTTCAGCCCTATTTTTATGATGCTGTACTGAGTATCCGAGTGAAATCATCAAGATGTTTGCATAACACATCTGTATGCCTAACTGACGTGATTTGTGCCTGCTAAGATACTGCCCATAGGGAAAAGCAAACAGAAGACACCTATCTGTGGCTATTTGGGAAAAGACAATCTTTCAAACTATTAGAGCAAGTTGTCAGTGAATATGAAAGTTAAGTGGGCACACTGATTCATTAGGTGCTTAAAAATGTTTAGGCTGATGAACTACAACTGAGCTAATTTAATAAAAGGACAAATCAATTAGAGCTAAACTAACAAAAACATCATCTTGTCACACACTGCCTACCTGCAACTTGAAATAAGCTGCGGATTTTGTGCATTATGTACAACAACAACAACAAAGGGATTTCTGGTTTTAGGCAAATTCCAGCCTTCTGGATAGTGACTGACAGTTAGAGCTTTACATATTTTTTTTTTTATTCTTTTGGAGTCTCCAGATTAATAAAATAGAAAGTTTGAACAGCCTGAGTAAGAAGGGAGTGTGCTCAGCCTAAGACGCATAGAGCAAAATAATCCTTGGCTCCAGACAGCAGTACTTGGGTAGCTGCTCCTAGACATTATGGCTGGTTGTACAGGAGTAGCTACCACTTACAAGTTGTCTTCTACTGCTGACCTGACAAAAACCCCTCAACCACTTACTACTGCGCAATTAAAGGTTTCAGAAGTTCCCCCTCTAGCATGAAGAAAACCAGCATCCTCCTTTGAAGACTCCCAGCCTTTTTATCCATGAAACAGAAATGCACATCCATCCTGCCTTTCTGACTTTGTGCAGATACAGAGGGGCCTATCCTAGAACAGAGAATCTAAAAATCCATAGATTAACCCACTGAATATATAACTTGCCCCTAACGGAGCAGAATGCTAAACACCGTTTGCTTCAGCTGAGAACATAAATCAGTGAATGACTATCTGCATATTGTTGCCTGTCTATAAAGGCAAATACCAATCAACATATGGCCTGAAGCACAAAGGACTGCTTGTATATTTTGTCCTGATTTATGTATCTGTGGATGTTATTTATCACAATTTTTTACTGGATCAACTTCAATGGATTCAACGTGGTTGAGGGTCAGCCACATTTAAAAAAAAAACCCAAAAAAACCCAACTGTAGACTTAGAGCAAGATTCATGAAAGCTGAAAAAAAAAATGGAGATGTTTTGAGATAGCAAGACAAATGTAGTTTTGAGAATGTACAATTGCCATCAGCAAATGCAATGGAAAACAGGTTCTGAGAACATTCAGCGTAACACTGTAACCCCTTCTAAATCCTTTTATAACTAAACCTTTGTCGTTCTTAATGTGGCATCAGAGCAGTAACAAAAAAAATGCACACTATTTTTGCAGACTGATCATAATCATCTAAATGGTTCCTTTTGTATCTTCCTTTGAAAAACACAAAGACAAAAGTGCACAGCCCTCCCCTTCTGCAGTATAGCAGTTCCTACGTTTATGGCTGGAAAGCATTTTTTGGTACTGTTGAACGTTTTGACACTAGGGAGGACCAAAACAAGATGCAGATATTCAAATGCGAAGCTGTGAGGGAAACAGGGACAATCTGGAGGATGCATTTCTCAAAAACAGTGATTGAAATTTTTGCATTTTTCCTTGAAAATTAATCTTTTCTTTGGTTTGCTTTTACTAAGCACCATTATATGGCTAAGTGGGAAACCAATTAAACTGCAGGACTACTAGGCAAGTGATGTCTGATGTGTTTCAATTCATTCAGGACTTTTGATACCGCAGCTATTACCTACCATGGACAAAATACGATGTTACAGGACTAATACAATTCTTACGTTTTGCTAGCTTAAACCCACAAGTCTAAGTGGAAAGAGACTCTGGAACAGACTCCAGTGAACTGCTCTGAAGATGGAGATGCAATTCTGTGCTTAAACAAAAGCAAGCAAGACCATAAAGATCAAAGATACACAAAACATACAAGGTCACTGAGGAGGATATCCACTAGACTGCTGCTTCACATGGACCAGGCTAACTAGACATGGAAATTATTTTCAAACATGTAATTAGCAGACAGCAACAGATTTGCTAGTTGCTTTTCTGATAAGAACGACCAGTAGGTTAGCACCAATAGGAGAAAATACTTTGTCAGAGCCAACAAAAAAAAAACCCCAAAACCAAAAACAAACCAAAAACCGCCCAAACCAAAACCAACAAAAAAAAAAAAAAAGAGAAATAGGACAAATTTTTGTAGGATGTAGAATTATAAGTTGTCAGAACTGATGAATGGAATTTCTTTTATGGCACCAATTGCTATGGAGAAATAAAAGGAGATAATACTGATGAAAACAGACAAATTAAGACTACCTTGTTTGACAGGTATTTAATGCCTCCATTCACAACACTGTCCCTAAGGGCAGGATCAGTCATGACTATCCAAGAGAGAAAGCTGTTCCCTGAAGGATACAAAGGAGACATAGATTGCTTATTCAAACAGCCTCCTGTCATTTGCAATTCAAAGTGCTGCTTTACTTTCTGAGGTCACTCAAAACTCTCGTGACTGAAGTCATAACTTGAATTTATTTATTCCATATCCTGTTTACTAATTCGCTGATAAGTCCCTCTCACCATGCTAACCATTCACTGCATCACATGGCTTCTTTTCTGCACAAGAACAAATCAGCCCTTCCATTGATGCCTTTGTAAGCACATTGTCAAGATTTGTTCCACTTCCAACACCGAAGCAAGGCGCTGGCCTTGTGGCCTGGAAGCAAGATATCACTGTAGCAACTCGATGTACTGGTGATACTGCATCGTTTCCCTTCCCTTTTCTTCCTCCTTACTGTACTGCGCTCCTGCCAGAAGTTAACTTTACAGGAGAGCGATTCCTTTTGAGAGGACAGACAGGGCTGCCTCTATTGTTCTGACTCGGCGTGCTCAGAACAAAACGAGGACCAACTGCAGAAAGAGACATTTGTAACGCTTTCTCCAGAACATAAAATAAACAGAGTGAACGCGCAGCTGGCCTGGTAGCAGCAACAGAGCGTAAGCCTTTGCTCTTCATTTGGCAGGAAGAGCTGCGGTGCCTGCACAGGAAGGAAATATTTTCTTTTCACCAGACCTCTTTGCCACATTCAAGAACACGAATCATAAGAAACGGCAGCTGACTTGAGAAGTGGACAGAACCTGTTAAGATTTTACTTTAGAAAATAGCCAGTATACTCCCGATCCAGTATACACTGATTTTCCTAGGTTCGTATCAGCCTTGATTATTACACCTCTATGAATACAGAAAGCAAGATCCCGAGCTGAACAAATTCAAAGAAAAATGTCTTACCCAGGAATAGGAAACTGCAGAATTAACCAAGATCTGTATCACAACATTCAAACATGTAAAATAAAATCACCAAATGAAGGATTTAATATTGGGTTCCTAAGATTTCTACAATGCTGACAGTTTCTGTGATTAAAAAAGCCATGAATCTTGTTCTCAGAAATTCATTATGTAGCATTGTACACTAAAATACAGGATGCTGTTATACAACCAAGCATCTGGGGAGATTAACCCCGATTAAAAAAAAAAATCTCTGGGAAAAGCAGCTATTTAGTAGAACAAGGATGACGGCAGAATAAACTACCGGATTTGTGCAAATGAATCAAGCTGGATGTTAGGAAGTATTATTTTACCAAACAACAAATCAAACAGAAGTATTTACCTTGATCCTAAGAGATGCTGAGTACAAAGCTCCCAGTAATTTCCCACCGAAAAAACAGAGCAGTATCTTTACAGAGAGGGAGGACTAAAACGACCTGGAACATTCAGGAATATGTTTCTTCACAGTACCAAAGAAAAGGAATTCAGGGAAGCCACATAGGAGGGTGCCCTGAGAGACATGGTGTACATGAACAAAGGGGCAGTCGAACCCACATTGCAATGACAGCTGTGGGCAACAACAGAGAGATGAGAGGCCAGGAGGAAGATACAGCCAAGCTAAGAGCAGAATGAAAAAGACTTCGGCTAAGATAGAGATAAAAACTATATAAGGGTTCTCTTCCTATGTTATAAAGCTATCCTCCCACCACCTATAGTCACTTCAGTGCTCAAACTCAACACGCAGTTAAATAATTTCTGTACTATGGCTCTATTTCACCATTCTGAAATTCTACATAAACACTACATAATTAAAATAGCTAAAGCTTTTCTTGACAGTTTTCTTGCATTCAAATATATGTGCTCATTCTTCCAACCATGAAGCATCATTAGTACTTGCAAGAAGTCTGCTCCTTGCACTAAACAGAATTGCTTAGCTGATTTATAAGGCATTTACTGTAACTGCTTTTGGGCACAAAGCAAGCAGTCTTCTCTCTTTTTTTTTTTTTTTTTTTTATAGTAAAGTGTCAGAACTGTCAGAAGTATCCATTAGCACAGAATTTGTCCAAGAATTCTATCATATTGCTGTTATTACAGGAAAGACAAGAAAAGTAATCTCAGACAAGGACATATGACTTGGCAGACGTGAAGCAGAGATATCAGCCTAATATTCCAAGAACAAACTTTAACTACTGCCAGCAAGCTGACAGCTACAGTTCACGCGCATCTGCTGTTTCCCATGAACTGCACTTTGCAGAAGTGTGAAGTTAGAACAATTCTATCAAGTTAAGACTTTAAAGAAAAAATTCAGCACTCTGAATGCATATTAAAAAAAAAAAACAACTTTAATATGTTTTTTTCCAAGATCTAATATATAAGTGCAATGGTAATAATGTACTTTTCTTTTGTAAGCTTGGATGAAATATATTGAAGTCCACTTTTCGCATATTACATAAATAATCATCTAAAGCAACCTAGAAAAGAAGAGAAAAGCTTAGTCCATATGGTGCACACAAATAATTGGGCATTAAGTTTAAAAAGCAATACATGAAACCAAATGAGGAACTGCAAAAAGCCTTGACAGTTTGCCCATTTTATTAAGTGGTAGTGTAACCATCACATTCAAAAGATATAAAAAAGGCACGTTTTGTGAAAAGAAGCATTACCTTTTACTAGACCAAACAGCAAATTATAAAAATAGACAAGATTTTGGGCCCTTGCATCAGAGTGATGGTTTATGAATATACAGACATCTTGGGCAAAATGATGTAGTTAAAGAAGGATTAGAAGTGTTGATCAAAACTATGAGGTTCCAGAGTCAGGTACACACTATGATTTTCACAGGTTTTAGGTATTACATCCTCCGAAAATAGACAAATGAAGCATTAGTTAACCATGCTTAATTTGATACTCTACTCCTTGCAAACATATTAGCACAGAAATGATTCCATCACTTAAAGAGTGCATGCTATTACACCCACCGTACAGAAAAAAGCAGGATATGCCTTCACAGGAACTTTCTTACTGAAAGATCTAGCCTGAAAGTAAATGGGATAAGGTGGGAGAAAAAAAACCAACAACAAACAGACAAAAAAACCCCAAAAAACAACATACTTATCAGGAGAATTTAACATTTCAGATTAAACATCAAGTACTATATATAATGGTTAGAAGCAACAGACTGTATTATGAGCTTCGTCCCTTTTTATTTTGACATCCCAAAACTATAATTTTTCATTATGTGCAAGCCAGCACCATCCCTCACTGTATACAAAAGTAATTACATAGCAAGTATGTAATACTGGGAGAGGCCTGCTAAAATTCTTATGTGGTTTGACAACCTTACAGTTTACACATAATAAACCAATGTAAATTAGCATCCCTTGTTCCAACAAAGCTCCAAGTTGTATCTGATTTAGTAAGTATGGTTTAACCCTTTTTCCTCCCAACCAAATAACTCTTTGCATCCCAAGAGACAGAAATGATGGAAGACCAGAAATGCGTTTCTCTGCGTGCATCTTTTTGGTCCAGTGCTGCCATCAGTCCCAGAAGTCCAGTTATGTTCCACTTAAATTGATGGGACTTTGAAAGGATCTCAAAGCCTCAGGTCCTCAGTATCTACATATAAACAGAGGCTAAACCATGGCTGAATCAAATCTATGATTTAAACCCACGTACAACTCGGGTACATCTAAGAGAGCTGAAGCAAATCTTCCTGTAACATTTATAAATACAGAATCCCTCCCTGTTGTGCCTTTTCTTACAGGTTAAAACAAACCAACCCTCTATGAATACTGATGAGAATGTGTGAATTTGTTAGTTTACCATGGATCTTTCCAGACAACTGAGAAAATCAGGCTGAAACTTCAGGAGGGAAAAATACTGAATCTTTTCAGAAGGCAAATTATTTTAAAACTTTGAGAAGTAATAACATCTCTCTCTCTCTCCCTCTCTGAGGAAAATGCTCTTCCCTGATCTAATGCTCTGCCTTACTATTATTAATTGCGAGACGAAAAAAGAAAGTAATCTTGCTTGACCTTCTTAACCCAGAATGGGTTGCATATCATTCAGAAAGCATGTTATCTTCCTTGGTAAATTGAGTCCATAATGATCTAGCGTAACTGAGATAAATGCAAAAAGCCAAAAGGAGACCCTTTTTTAAAAAGAGGAATGTGGGAAGCAGGGCTTAAGAGAAAGAGGGGGAACACGTAAATGTATTCGCAGGCTTTCGAAGGGGATCACTGTGGGACTGACAGAGCACTTTTATTATATGCTTTTATTCTAATAAAACACACAATTCCTACAGAAAACTGCAACCTTCATTACCTTATTTTGCCCTCTGCTGGTCATCAGTTGCAGCATCAGGAAGAGCTGACCACAGTTCAGAAACTTTTCTCCCAAGATTAAGTGCCACATTACTACAATATGCTTCATATAATATCGCTGAGACTTAAATTTAGCATTTGAGGACTATGTTTCTTCTGACTGTGAAATGGGGCTGGTAACTGTTACCCTCATCCTCCAAAATATGTGGTTTGTGTAACAAATGCTGAGATTGTTGAAACCTCTCTGCAGGTTTAAACTTTACCCTACCCTGTAATTCCAACTAAGACAGAGGGTAAGTGGCTGAAAAGACCCTCAGGCAAAACAAGATGGTGATTTTATACAGGAGAACAGATGCATTTAAAGACACCAGCCCATTACATTCACCTAAAGTCTTGAAATACCCAGCAAATGTTGCCAGCAAAAGCCTATTTCATCCATCAGGAGAGAAAGTATCTTTATCCTTGCATTAACAAGACCATCTGATTATCAAGGAGGCTAATACCCTGTTATTACTGCCAGTTATTGCCAGTTCAAGTGGTTTGAACACTCTAGAGATCCTGCACTGTCAATTATTCTTCACTGATGATGATGGAGGCTAGAAGCAAGTACTCAGAGAGAAAATTTTTATTTTAATTAAGATGATATAACCCATCCATTTTAAAAAAAGGGGCGGGGTGTGCCAAGATCAACATTCAATTGAATAAAATGCTAATGCTGCCCTAATCTGGTTTCGTTGTGTTTATACTTTTCTGTACAGTCTCCAATTACATGATCACATTGCATATTTTCCATAGGACCCTCCCAGTGCACAACATGGGCAGGGCTCTAGGAATGGAGTGGGAAGAAGAGGGAAGTAAGGTTGTGCCTGTTCCCTTCAGAAGCTGGTTGGCATGTTGGGAGCCAGGGCACCAACGCACAAAGAATTATCAAATTATCTGAAAGGCTCTGAAGAACTGAATTCTCTCCCTGCTTCTGTCCCAAAGTTTCCATGCAATACCAGCAACCAAATTTTAAACATCTGGACAATAAATACACATTGCTCATTTTCCATGCCTCCCATCCCTGATATAAGGCATTTCAGGCCAGGCACTTGGCATTTTTGTAAGCCACAACTGCAATCAAAGCCAAAGGGTTTTACACACTGTGCATGATGGGTTGAGAGGTGGGGAATAAAAAAAGAAAAATCAAAATGTTTCAGCTTGAACAAAGATACTGGACAATTTTGATGTTGTGTTTTCTTTGTCTCTGTTCCCTGCTTCTAAATGGAATAAACAGTTTCCTTGGGCACATGACAACAAAAACTGAGACATCAGGTGAAGCAACACGAACAGGAATGCATTAAATGCAAATTATAAACAGTATGTATTAAAAATAAAGCCCAAGGCTACATATTAACAAAAAATAAAAATATTAATCAACTAACCACTGGCTGAAGAAACCAGGGATGTCTCATTTTACCTTCAGAAAAATGAAGAAGGGCTCTCCTATCTCTACTGCGTAAAATACTGTGATCACAGCTAACGCTGTAATTGAGGATTATATTAATGGTGTAAATGCAGGTGTAAATCTGGCATTTCTTTACTTTGAAGTGGTATCTTTTCAGACTACCTTGATTGGAAGTATTGGGTGCAATACTCAAAGTATATGTGTACGTGTACTTGTAGAGGTAAGAAACTTTTACAGTGCTTCTTTCAAGTTTTGTTTTCCAGATAAAGGCAGACACAGCATTGCTAATGAAACATTCTTCTGCTTTCATATTACGTACCAACAAGCAATTTCGAGTGTAGCTAAAATAAGAGCATAAAAGAAAAATAGAGTAGGACTCTGCAGTTCTTCAGGATTCATTATCCACTGTTCCAAGCAAATAAAGTCCTTCCTAATTCACTTGGCTGTGAGCCAGAAAAGAAATAAACAGAAAGCACCTTTCCCAACATAGCTTTGAGCATGGCTAGTCATGTTAGGGAATGAATCCCCCCTCCCACATGCACTAACCAGCAGTTAAAGGCGACATGCTCTGCCTTCCTGGCAGCCATTCCACTGTGCTGTGAAATACCATATGCAGAAGTGCTTTCTACGGTGCTGATCCCATGCTGGCATATAGTTGCATTTATAAAAGTCTGCTTGAAGTTTCTCTCCCAGTAATAAGGTTTTTAGGCAGCATTTATATATATGCAATTGGACCTGGCTGTGAGCAAACTGCCTCCTGTATGTACAGATAAGTATAATATTCATACAGAAGTAGCTGTAATATTTAAAGGTTTTGTGGTTTTTTTTTTTAATTTAAACTCTCGAGTAATTACAAGTAAAATATTTGAAATTAAGTATGCAGCTGTAAGTCTTCTAACAACACATATGGACAATGCTTTGTAAAGATTAACATCAATTATGTTTATTTAAATAAATAAAAGGGAAGGAATCTCACATGTTCTAGATGAATATGGGCCTGGCTGGCAATGTCATAAATTACATCTCTCATATTTTTCTCTTGCTTGCCTCTTATGAAATCCTCTTGTGAAACTCCATGCTAGACATAGGAAGGAAAATAAAAAAAGAGAAAAAACTCTCAATAAATATCAAGTTTCCATTTTAGCTTCTCAAAAACCTGTCCCAGCAACCAAACTAATGACACAAGATTGAAACAGCCTCAATGTTTTACCACTGCCCCCTCCTTTTTTATTTCCCTTTTCTTTTGTCAGTCACTTGGAAAAAAATTCAAGAGAACAAATACAACAGTAGGTATAGACTCTCTGCATTAATTTGTTCCCTGAAGACTTTGTGTTCAGTCAGATAACCAAGTCAAATTTTTAAAACCATAATCTTGGGACTGGTGGGCACCAGCAGGCTTGCAAAAAAACCCAAACCAAACCAAAACAACAAAAAACTCCCAACAAAACAAAAAACAAACAAGCAAGCAAAACCCCAAATCAAACAAATCCACACCCCAAAAACAAACCAAAAAAACCAAAACCACCAAAAAAAACCCAACCCCAAACTTATTCTTTCACTACAGTGATCAATGTAAGACATAATATGGTATATTCAGAATTGCACCAGTTCCCCATTCTTCTCAACAACACTGAGACATATGAAAGCTGTATAAAGGTAGGCAGGTAGGCTTCACAGGAGATAGAGACTCCAGAAGAACTCTGTGATACTTGCCAGCAGCTGAAATGCTTACAAGATGCTCAGTCTGCACAGAAGGGATGCAAGCTGTTTTTACAGTTTCACTGCAGAACACCTTCCGTGGCACAGAATGACTGTGAATTTTCAGGCTATGTTTGAAAAGCTAAAAACTTGGAAGGCCATCCAGTCCCAGAAGGGATGAAAGCAGGGTGCAGCTCCTTTCTGCAGTCTTATAACCCTGACCTATATTAGTATCTACATTTTTTGCAGCTACCTAAATTACTAAACTTCAAATCAAAACTTTCAATTGTATTGAAATGATATTTAGAATATACTAACACAACTGCCTTAAGGATCACCATAATTACATAAATTTTGGTTAAGTGTAAAAAGAACAGCATTAACATTTAAAAATAAAGACTGGAGATGAAGGAATAACAGCTGAGATGCCTACAGATCTAGCCAGAGAATATTAATGAAAAAATTTGAGCTTTAATCCCATTTTACCCAAATTGCAAGATCTGCTAAATTCCAATGTGAATGAGGTGTACGGTTTAAATTGGAGGACTATACCATCTCCTACAGCAATATATGGAATGTATGCTTAAAGCTATCAAATAAGTAACAAAAAAAGAAAACCCAAACCAAAACCCCACAACCCCCAAAAACCAAAAAATCAAAACCACTAGCACGTTTATGAAAAGGTAGTAAAGAGAAGCCCAAGAAGGTTGTTCAGAAGTAAAATTTCTCACAGTGCTTCCTTTATGGGGATAGGAAAAGAAAAAAGAAAAAAAAAACAAGAGAAAACACAAACCCAGGCCCCATTCCATATGTGTATTTCTACACATGAATGGAAAAAAATCCTGAAAGTTAAAATACTACTACATTTAATAAAAATAAATAAATAAAAACCCAGAAACCCTAGAGTTTCACGAAGGTCACTCCTCTCACCTCCCAAAAGATGTAAAACCATGACAATGGCATATTATTAGGCCACAGCAGACAGAGTTAAAATAAAGAAAAAAGGTGTTCTGTTTCCAGCCTAATGAATTATGATCTCATATCTAGCATTGAGAGACACAGTTAGAAACACTATACTGTTCAATTCCAGAAAACTTGCTTCTCTTACCAACATACAAATGTCCATGGGAAGAAAGACCTTTTGTCTTGTACTATGATACGGAGTTGCTCTTAAACAGGTAACTATGCCTTGCGCTTTCCCAATGTGACTGGCTGCATGGTCGGCATGGATGTCCCTCACACCTAAAATTGCAGAAATAATACGTTTAGAAACATACTGTCAGGCCTTTTGAGGGGTATGGTCTTCCCTGATGTGTATCACAGTCATATTTAAAGAAAGCTAAGTGCATTGGTCCATGATAGAACTGCCTATGTTCATAAATTGTCTTGAGATCTCATCTCAGAGGTGCAAAGCATCAGGCAAATTCACTGATTTCCACATTCAGGAGCAAGACGCCTCTTAGCTTGTTGCAGTTTCTGCAAAGGGTATACTTAGCAGAGCGGCACCTATCCAGATATAATACATCAGTATACAAACTCATTTTCATTGGCATATCCTCTCCCAGGGTAACAGTATTCCAAGAACTGTTTTTCCTGCCAGAAAAATCATTCATGTGTCAGATTCCTGACAAGCGTTAATGCTTACAGCACAGTTTCATGATTAGTTGCAGCTGATTCAGCAGTGTACTGAAGCCAATGAGAATGGTCCTACGCTTCCCCCCCGAGCCTGTATTTCTGCCACCTCCCTTGTGCTGTCAGGGGCCGTGAGGCAGTAGCATGGCAAACTGAACAAGATTACCAAAGCAATGGTCACACAACTGTGAGAACTGAAAGAAGAGGGAAATGAGTGGGGCAGAGCAGCACCATTGGTCTTCATGGCAAGACCATACAAGTCTGGCTTAGACTGATGATAAAGCCATAATATTTTCACAGGACTGACCTGGGATAAAATGAAAATTTAAAGGAAAACTGAAATTGAAATTCACAAAAGCTCTTAACAGAAGCAGCATTCTACAAAGAAAGAAATGAGGATACAGGAATTACAGACCAACGAGCCTAACTGACACCTGAACACCATGCTGGGCATACCAGATTCACTGCCCAAGCCTGCCTGAGCCTTGCGTGGGTCTCAGAAGCCTTTGCAAAACAGTGGCTATAGGTAGACTACATGGACTTATTTTGGCAATGGCATCAGAAAGCAGAGTGTGGCTTGGAGGAATCAATGGATATAACTTACTGATACTGACTGGGCAGCTCAGGCTTTACAAAAAACTAGGAATTAAAAAAAAAGAAAAAACTTAAAAGAGTTAACAGTTAGCAATGACTCATGCCCAACCTGGGAATATATCCCACAAGTGAGGTTCTGAAAAGGTTTAACAAAGTTACTGAGTGGTACCAGACTCCTAACTGCTTAGGCAATGAATCAGAGAGCACAATATTAATATTTTTAAATGACAGGAGCTGAGAGGATGTACCAGGACTTTGGATGACAAGATTACCAGTTGAAATGAGCTTGACAAAAGAAGTAACCTGAAATCAGTAAGAATAAAGCAGCACTACTACTGGGAGAGTTACACACAAACTGGAGACAAGTCAGGAAGCCAAAAAGCAGAAGAAATTTAGCAAACATGACCTGTAATGAAACCAGGTCCACCTACAAAAGACTGCTGATGGGAAACACCAAGAAAAGGGCTGTGTTCAATTAATTTCTCCATTTGTGGAAAAAAACACAGAAGTTAACTGTTTAATATGCAGTGAAGGAGACTTTTGCTTAGATATTTTGTTACATTGGTACATTTAAGAGAAGTTAAACATGACAATACGGCACCTAGAAAATCTAGAGCCCCTGTAACACATTTTCAAGAACAGGATCATCTGACTTGTATCAGGAGTAACCCAAGCATGACTGAACTTCTTCAGGATCAAAGACATTTCTCAGAATGGAAGACCTCAATATTTCTCATACTCCTACATTTCTTCAATCAGAAGTTCAGAAAGACACTTGCAACATTTCACTGATTTCCTACTGAGGAAGCGAACATCAGATGTTAAAGAGATAGGCTCCTCATTTCTTCCAAAGAAGAACGTGCTCACCATATCTCACTTTTTACTTCTCTATTTTAAAACTCTTTTAACCTAAGCATTGGCCTTCAATCAGACTACTCTGATAAGCAAGAGGAAAATATTGCTACTGCAATACTAAATACTACTAAATAATAATAATTCTCACTCTTCTTTTACATCTGAGCTCATACAGGGAATACTTCCATAATGCAACAGACACTTAAAAGAAAGTTACCCTTTTCTTCACTGCAGAAGAACAGTTCTTTCCCAGTCTGTGACTCTTATATTAGACATGACACAGATACTAGCTCCTAACCACAAGGATCATATCATCTTTGTTGCATTTTTTCTAGCTATTGAATTATTGATAGTTAACCTAGTTTTAGGAAGAGAGGATTCAGACCCAAATTTACAACATCGCCGTGGAAGTTTATAGGTTGGGAAGTCAGCTGTTTCAAGATAACCAGTGTACATCACTGCAATATAGAACAACAGCTGCAGAATAACTACAGCACTTTGTATTCTGACAAGTGGAACAATCAGGAAATATGGTGAAGAGCTGAATTTACCACACTCTGTAATAAGAGCAAGAAAAAGAACACAGAGTTAAGCAACAGAGAGCAAAGCAGCAGCAAAGCACACTTCAATGAGCTTTCCACTGAGCATGCTTCTGAGGAAAGTACGTAGTTCTAGGACAGGTGCAGTAAAATTCCAGATTTATGGCCAAGCATTCAAAAGATATCTGAAGTATTACCTAAGACAACTTGTACTGAAATTGAACTCCAGCGGAAAAAGAGTGGGCTTTTTGAAACATCAATACTGTACCTGCACTAATGAGTCATCAGCAAAATCTAAAAAGGGGAAAATGCCTACCCAGCACTTCCAAGGTGAGGTACAAGAGAGCACTCTGAGTGTTCTCAGCATACGTTTCAAGCTCCTGGATGTTACGGTATGCTCTATCATCCAAATTCTTCTCCTGTAATATGAATACAGAACTTCAGTAAAATGTAAATATAACTGCTATTTGTGCAAGTTTATTACTACAGTCAGGTCAGCCTAATCCACTAATAGAAAAGAAAGGACAAAATTAAGAGATAGAAAGAGAGTATAAACTCAGATAGAAGCAGTCATTAATGCTTACAGCAAGGCTAACATAACCAAATAACTACATACAACTGCAGCCAAGTCTAGTTACTGGAGCAAATGTAACCTTCTGCAATAATAGGAAACCAGAATTCTTCATAAAAAAAGATACAGCCAAAACAAAACATCATATGGTATTCTTACAGTACGGGCCTGCCAACTTTAATACTTAATTTGCATCTGAAGCACAGAGAAATTTAGATAAATAGGAACGTATTTTTTAAAACACACGCAAGAATCAATCCAACGAAAAACGAACAGATGAGTTTCAAAGTCATATGCTAATACCCCCAAAAATATAACATCCTCCAGCATTCTTTCTGTCCTAGTGGCTTTTGTGGTTAAAACATATGAGTCTTAATATTAAAAACCAGTCTTAAGATTAAAAAACTCTGAAATCTTTCATAGTAATGACACTCCACAAGTAACTGACCGTCAATTTTCTCAAGATATAACTTCATAAGACACTAACTTAAGCAGCAAAGCTAGCTTAAGAAATTCCTCCCCTCAGTTATTCATTCTTGCCCTTGTGTCAGAGTTGGCAGCAGCATCACTGTACCAGTGAAATTCTTCCTTTTGTTTTCCCAGAAAAAGGGTAGTTATTTTAAAATTCATGTGATTTGAATGGTCCAATTTAGAACACTGCTTAGAAAAAACTCCACAGCCATGATAAGGAAAAGCAGCGAAGTGTGGCAGAAAGGTTCAGACGAGTCATTTAATTTTTGAGATTTTATATCCATGACTCATCACAAGAGAAGGCTATTTAGGGGCAAAACTGACATGGTAAGAAAAGATGTGAGAAGGAATAAGATGATGCCAATGATGTAGATATGTGCAACTTTTTACAATATGCAAGATGTCCTTTCTCTTGGGGCAGGACTGGAATGACACAAGAAGAGACCATGTATGAGTTTCTCTTCTTGCACATCTTCATTTCCAGTTCTATTAAAATGTAGTTTTCCAGAATTCTTAACAGTTGCATATGGAGACCCTACTACTTAATACCATAGGATGGAACTTCCCTTGCTTACATACAGAAAGGTATCTAAGTGTAACTCCCAGTGGATTACCTCTAGGGGTAACCACTTCAAATCAGGAATAGAGACCAGCAACAGAAAACATGAGCACAGATAAACTGGTTATCAGAGCAGGGAACAAGATAGATGTGGACTCACAAACTACATCTATTTTAAAGCAAAAATAAACAAAGGATTCTATTAGCCATTTTGGCCAGAAAGAGCAGAAATTACAAGTAGGGGCATCAAGGGAGAATTAAAAGGAAATATAGCAGTACCATTCTTAAAGAGAAACACTACTGTCTGGAAAAGATTAATTACTTAAGTTTTTGTTTTACACACAAACACATAAAAATAAGGGGGGGGAAACCAAATATGACTAAAAACAGAATCAGACTTTGAATGGTAAATACTTACTCTTTCATCAATGATCTTCATGAACCACATTTTAGTCAAGTTATGCCTCTTGACAGCCTGAAAATTATCAAATAAAACATCCATGTTAATATATACAAAGCGACGGTAGTACTGCATTCTGAAGGCTGAAGTATGTTTTAGATAATCCTTTTCTTACAAGAATTGTATTCACTGGGTTAAATAAGCCACTTCTTCAAATACAAGAATCTTCAACTGGCATTTGTTACAAGTTGTTGCACACAAAAAATGACATCTTGGACATCAAGCCAGTTAACTAAAAGTATTTCTTTAAAAATATTTCTGAAGGTAATTTATTCTTTCATGGAATCATACGCTCCCACAAAATATTTGCAGATAACTATGTTCACTTTCCAAAAAGAACAGTTTCCTCCAGAGTCAAGCAATAAAAAGATTTCCCTTGTAAATTTTCAAGAAAATGTCAGTACAACATACCAGTATGTATGGTAAAGACAGCATCCTAACAAAATAATATAACGAGTATTATGGTTTTGTTCAAAAAAAGTATCCCACAGCATCTCATGCTCACACATTCTTCTTTTGGCTCTTATCTCATATTTGACTTCCTTCCTGTACCACTTCATTCTGTCAACTTACCTTCAATCCTCTTACTTACACACACTGAATTTTGCAGACCACATTGTCAGAAAGGCTACAATCACACATATAAATATTTATAAACAAAACTTAATGGAGCAGATTTCTCACAATCTGAGCCTTTATAGCTCACTTTCAACTACTTCTTTACATCCATTATATTTGTAAATATTTTTTTCAAGGTTTGACAAGACTAGATCTTCTTGTTGATTCAACAAAATCTACTTGAAGAAGTACTTGATATGTGAAAAGGCAAATTTTAAGTTACAACTACAAATGTCAGTTTTGCTTCTTACTTGTTCATCTTGAGTATCATTTTGTAAATTAAATCCTTGAAATTGTCACAGGTCAAGCCTTAAAGCACCAAACTGAGATCTGCTAAATTACCTAATTTGTACATTACACCCATTTCGAGCTACCTTCATTCAAACACACAGGTCCTCGTTTTTCAAAAGTTTTGAAAACTAGCTTCTTCCACAGAAATGGAGAATTAGGCCTCATTTTTTATATGTTCAAAATGGACAGATAAATAAGAACAAGTATCATACAGTTGCCATGTAAGTTTATATTAAAGTCACTGAGAGTTGAGCTATTAATAATTCTAGAAATACTATTAAAGGTTATTTATATACTTTACTAGTACATAAAACTCTTGGAATCCAAATGCGAGTATTCTGGGATACACAAAACTTCAGGAACACATTTAACATGATAAATTACTATGATAAATGTCCTCATACAAACTCAACAGCAAGAAAGGAGTATACATAAAATATGCTGTGAAAAGACATGCTAATTCTATTAACAGCTCTGCAATACTTGTGAGTTCAGGTGTCTTTCCAAATCCTTCTTTCTAAGAATTGCAATGACATTCTTGAACATTTGTGAAGCCACACTCTTCAGATAGGTCATTCTTGGGGTATTTGCTAAAATGCAGAAATAAAATCACATCCTGAGTGCAAAGGTCACCAGGTCAGGTTGGATTGCTAGTTCACTCCAGTGCTCTACAGTGTTCAGAACTATGAAAGCTCCTAGAAATACCTTCCGAATTATTTTTCAACATCTTATTTCACAACCAGTTCTGTTTGGATTGTCTTAGATTAGTCTTCCTGTAGAGAAATCATATGTGAGGTGAAATCTTACCACAGAGATAGGCCAATTCTTTCTTCTGCTTCAAAATCAATTTTCTGTTTTGTGAGAAAGGAGTATAACTGGCAGTCTTAGCTGTTGGAAAGGGTTGCAATTGTTATCTCAATATCTGAATTATTTATATCTGAACTTTGTAGTGGTTTCAGCTGGGATAGACTTAAATTTCTTCACAGTAGCTTGTATGGGCTATGTTCTGGATTTGTTCTGAAAACAGTTTTGACAGCACACTGATGTTTTAGCTATTGCTGAGCAGTGCTTACACAGTACCAAGGCCTTTTCTGCTGCTCACACTACCCTGCCAGCAAGTAGGCTGGGGGTGCACAAGGAGTTGGGAGGGGACACAGCCGGGACAGGTGACCCCAGCTGACCACAGGGATATTCCAGACCATGTGACATCATGCTCAGCAATAAAACTAGGGGGGCGGTTGGCAGGGGGCCCTCTGCTCAGAGACTGGTTGGGCATTGATACATACACCTCACATTGATACACACACAAGCAGCCTGAAATTAAAAGTGGTCAAGAGAATATATACAATCATACCCCAAACTAACTTGTACCTAACCCACTCAATCAGACAACTAAATGAGAGGAGATCTTCAGAAACAAAAATAAGTTAAGCTACAGTAAAGCAAGTTCCTCCTTGGAAAGGAGACAAAAGCATTTGGGGAGAAAACAGTCTTGCTCCTGGGAAGCTTGCCATACGCTGGAAGAGAGACAGAAAGAAAGAAATAAAAAGCAAAGGCACCGACAGACTGACATGCAAAACAACCAATTCTGCATTTTAATGCCTGCATTAAAGTATCACCCTAGGTGCATCTTCAACTGCCATAATCCCGTAAAAAGGCTCACAACATTTGCCAGTCTTCATTCTAACTGTACGAATGCTTTGTTGTGGCTAAGGCACACACTTTATCTGAGCTGGAGACACCTATGAATACCTCTAGTCCTCTCAAAAATGACTGTAACAGGTGCTTTTCTTTTATTTTACTTCTTGGCTTTACCTATGTTTTCTCTTAGTTAAACAAAGTGTAATTTGTTTAAATCCCAATTTTAATCTAAACATGAGTGTTGATAGACAGGAACAAATGCTCACTTATGCTTTATTTCACATTTGAAGGAGGGAGAGTCAGGGAGAGGCCACAGTTTCAGCACTGCCAAAAATCACTGAAAGAGGATTTGGAAAGGACTCATTTTTGTGGTCTCAGAGGTGCAGCAGAATGGATGTGAAGCCAACATGGCATCAAGTGAAATGCTCCAATTCTGCAGGAACTGCATTGTTCTAACCCAGCGTTACAGCGAGTGTCCTGCTTTCCCCAGGATTTTAACAGGAACAATGCAGATGAATACTTGGATGAAGACTCCACATTTCACTGCCTGTTTTTCAGCAGGTCCATAAAACTAACCACCTATGGGATCTACGTTAACTGTATTCAGCTATTGAGATCTAGACAAACTGCAGCTTTTCCTGTCCAGGAGCTCAGAGATCTTTAGTTTAAATGCTAGTTCTGATCTTATAGAGTACAGGCCTTACAGCAGCTGCTCTTTTGGAAGGTTCTAAGACTTGCTGTGGCCTGTGGCCCTAAGATGACAAGTTAGCAATGTATGGAATTTCCATCCCCAAAGAAATTAAAAATTCAATGCAACGTGACCCTGACAACCTGATCTAACTTTGTCATTAGACCTTCTTTGAGTGGCAAGTTGGACAAGATGACAACCAGAGATCCCTACCAACTAAATTATTCTGTGGTTCTATACCAGCATCAAGGGAAAATCCATTTACACTGCCTTTAATCATCTATCAAACATATCAATGACAGTCCTAACTAGAAACAAAAAATTTTGGCAGAAAGCCTCTGTTTCTTTGGCCATGACCAGCAGAGGAACAGATCTGTAGGTGTACTTTATGTGTGATGTTCTAGTGCCTGCAGAACTCGGGCATCTTGGTAAAAATAAACTGTTAAGTTCCCAAGTACACTCCCTGTTACTTAATGCACACAAATGGATCTGTGCAAAACATAATACATAAATAGAAGTCATCAAGCACCTCTTGATGCAAGAAGACTGTATTAAGATTCTCCCTATTACCCAGTAACTGTGTATGAAGGTCTTGGGCTTTTCTTCATACCCTATTTGCTACTTCAACCTCTGCGCTCAGCCTTCTGTCTTTTTGTACAGCTTAATCTCTTCAGGCAGAACTAGCACTGGCTCAGGAAAGTATACTTATGCATTTTCACTTGCTATCAGCTTAAGGCTTACCACAATTTACTCTGTCCTTCACCCAAACTGAAGAGGAAAAAGCAGATGGTTCACAGAAGTCTGACCCTCCAAGTAGGTCCTACTTAAATATCCTCCTTCTCTAACTCAGCTCCTTGGTTGTAGGTAACTTAAAATATCACACAATTTAGGTTATCTGTTTTACATAAAATAATGCTGTTAACTATGCAACACAGCACACACAAAACAATGACATCATTATTTCCCACAGTAATATTTTAGTTAAGTGAATTTTAGGACAATAAAGGTGTATTTTACCCTCCACAGTTCTGTAGCGACCGGCTGATGTGGTGGGTTATCGCAGAATATATCTTCCACAGCCTCCCTCCAGAACTGCATTCGCATCAAACCTGTAGTCTTCTGAGTTATGGAGTCCTTAATCTGGAAAGGATACATCTGGAGTGAAATTCACAGTGTCTTTAAGGCACTTGGTCTACCTACACTGAAAAGACAGACACAGGACAGCCAAACTCAGTAGGGAAAGTGCTCAGTTCTGAATTTACATTTATTCCTCATAAAGCATATGAACACTACAGAGAGTAAAAAAATCTTCACCACAACCTGACTTTGAAACCCATGGAGATTAAGTCCTGGGCAACCCTCACCTTGGCTTTCTTCCCAGAAGGAAAAGCACCAGTGGTAACAGCAGTGAGGGAGGGCAGTGCCATGGGTTGCCATAAGCACAGCCCACAGAAGCTGATCCAGGTTTTTCGCTCGGTCAGCACATTTCTTGGATCACTCCTGGCAAGAGTTACCAACTTTCCTGGTTGCACTAGCAGTTTCTGGCCAGCTAGCAAAGGGGGAAAGACTGTAGCCACTCCCCTCCCGCAACTCTCTAGTTACTAACTTCCCTCCCAGCAGCCTTTCCATCACCTAGCTTCTGCCAACAAAGACCTGGGACTGATTATATCATCCAAGTTTTTGACAGACCTACAAGATAGGATTTAGTTGCACTTTACCGATTCAGTCGCTGCATTTTAAGCCAGGACATAGATGCAACTACATAACAGTACCAAGGACCACAGCCTGTTTGTTATCATTTAATTTTAAAATGCATGACAAAGAGGAAAGTCAGAAAAACTATACACATAAACAAAATAAACTGGGGGAGGCTGGCTACTTTCCAAGGGACGTTCAAAGCTAGAGGTTTGTATTGCACTATTTATTCACTGCCCTTATAGTACAAAAAATTAATCTTGGCAAAACACCACCTACCAGTGTAATTTAGAATATTGAAACTGTTATTTTACATTTCCAGAGTTCACAAATGTATTTTAATACCTGCCTGAGCCAGTTCCACATTGAAGGCTCTCAAGGCAAAAGCAGAGGTTCGAGATTCCGCAGGCAACAGCAGAGAACACAGAAACCCTTCATAGTCACGCTTTCTATAAAAGGACGAAGAAATACATTTATTATTTATAGCTCTACGTAAATTGGGTGTGCTATTGCTTAGCACTGAACTCCTAAAACAGTAGCAATAAGTTGTAGTTCAAAACTCTGACTTTGCAAAAGTACCAGCTTTTAAGCTTATTTTAAAATAAGACAAACTCCCAGAGAGAGGGGATGCTGTCTGAACTCTCAGAGCACCTCTCAAATCCAGATCTCAAGATATTTGGCTAAAGGCATGGAACAAGGCTGTGGCAGAACTGCAGATAGAATCCAGATTGTCTGACTTCCAGACTTCTGTTCCAAACATGAAACCACATTTTTTTAAAAGATTGTGCTTTGGAACCTGGCACAAGAGCACTTGCCTAACCAGTAAGTTTTTGTTTACTGGCAACTATATTCAAAGCATAAAAACTCTGGGTTTTGGCAGTTTCGCTGCAGGTAACTTGTTGCCAATCTGGAGTGATATGCCTTTGTTTGGCCACTTGGGTGTGCCATTAAATTAAAAACAATCACAGTGCACAGAATCATAAATTGCAAAATCATACATAACTGTAGCTAACAAAAACAGTTGGTCACCTCTGAAAAGCTAAGTTGCTTGTTTTGAACAACATTTTTGTATACTTTCTGATAAGCTTGTAACCTGATTCTTCATTAGAACAAGACCAGCAACTCCCAAGTTTCACCTCGAGAGTGGAGAAGCAGGTGTCAAGGAAAACTCATTTTCATGAAGTCTGCTCTTCTTACACGTACTTGTATTTCTTTTGAATGTGAGCTTAAAATAGCAAAGCCAAACTAACACCAAGGGTTATTAGGGTTGCTACTTTTAGCATCAAACAAAAAGGAAGTGAGATTTAACAGAGGTTCTTACCCCTGCAATACACAACAGCTGATGACCAGCAAATGCCTAGAGTTTTCACAACAGTTGCGAAACTTGTTTTAGAGCTTGATGCCAATCCAGAAGCATCAACAAAAAAATTGTGAATTTTAGCAGGCTTTAAAGGTCACCTTCATATTAAAGAACAGATGCATCAAACCTCCCTCAATTAAGACACTTTCTGGAAGGTATTATCAGCTCAAAACCTAGTATTTTTTTCAAGGCTGATTATAGTAATACCCAGTATTGCCCACCCTGGGCAGAGCTGCAAGGTTTACAGCCACATTTGCCCAGTTCCAGTTATGCAGTTTGCCTAGATTGTTCACAAAACACAGAACCACCTCTACTTCCAGAAAGGAAACAAAGAAACACATTACACAAAGCATACAGCAGCACAATAGAGAAATTTGTCTTCCCTCTAGTAACGGTGTTGGCATGTTGTTGTCTGGGTTGTTTTTTTTACCATTATTCTAAGCTTAAAAATTAAGTGTAGCAAAAAACAGTTAAAATCAGAAAGAAATGTGAATTTTATGCTGACAGTGCACCCTTGGACATAACAGTAGAGAAGTAAATCCATTAAGCCTCAGCCTGTAAAATAAAATTTATATTGCTATAGCTCATGTTCCACCCCAACTCTCTTCATGTATTAGTGTAAGGAATGAAGAAAGGAGGGAATGACCTTAAGTCTGGTATTGAGTGTTTTTCATAGTTTCCCTCTCAAATAAGTATAAGCTTACATATGAACCCACAGATGGAAGAAAAGTTGGCTATGACCACTACTGGACTTTCAGTATAATGAATTTCTTCCACTTTATAAAACTCCATAATACCATCAAGCCACAAGCTTGTCTTCCAGAGCAGACATCATAAACAGCAAGAGACAGAAAACATACCTGCTCGGGAAACATATTTTTAATCAAATAGCTTAAAGCTACTTTTAAAATAGTTGTTTAACAGAAAAAGGAAAACCCAGGAGAAAGGGCATCTTGCATATTGCAAAAAGTTGCACAAATCTACACCTTTAAAGCATAACTCAGTCGTTTTTCCTAATGTGTGGGAGACTCAAACTGAGGACTGGTAAGTTGCTGACGCTTGCATAGCCTCAAGTGCTTTATTTCTGTTTGAACAGTAACTCCTTCCTCTTCATTTTTTATGACTTATGATTTCCATGCAATATATGAGCTACTGTGAACAGCAGCTTCAATTAAACAATGCCAAAAGCATAACCACCTTTCGTTTTATTATTTTGAATGCTCGTGTATTTTTATAAGTAGTCCTTTTGACGGTTTAACAAAAATAACCAAAAAAATTTAAATTCAACATCTCAGCTTCTGTGCCTTGGAACCTAACTATTCTGTTCATAGTTGTTTTTTACTGAAAACATTTTACCTGTATACGTTAACTTTACCTGTACATGTTAACTTTACCTGTACATTAACTGTACGCGCAGCCTCTGTTCTGAGTAACAGGTAGAAAAATCCCGGGTAGAGTAACTAGGAAAACAAAGCTGTAATCTAAAGTTTTATCAAGGAAAACACAACCTGGCTATGCATTCTGATGTACCTGTAAAGGTCTGCTGCTTGGTGCTGCACAGAAAATTTAAGATTATCACATTCCTTTCCATTAGTTTTCCTACTTCAAACATTACTGCTGACCACACACACCTTTATATCTCTTACAAGCATCAGTTTGGAGAAGATGATCCTGTTCCACTTTCTATACATGCTTGGAAGCTTTCTCCCTGCTTTTGTCAACCATCTAGGACAAGGGTATCCAAAGAGAAATTATTCAAGTCTTTACAAAGAAACTTGTTTAATTTTTTTACTTCTGAACTCGTGTGGACTTTCTAGAAAGCAGCCAAGGGGCCTTGCACATTGTTTACTGCCCAGAAGCCAAGCAGGAAACATTGCCTGGCCTGGAAGCATCTGAGCTGCACTCCTGCTCCTCTTGGAGCATTTTGGATTTGACCAAATATGGATGCTTTTGAAAACATAGACTTCCTCCCCCTCCTGCACTCAGGTCAGAGAAGCTACTCGCGCTGCCTGTCCAGCTGTTGGATTTCCTCTGCTTTTGCTCATTTTTCCAAGGAGTACTTGGGAGGCTTGGCTATTTCCCAGTAGCCAAGAAGATCTGGAAACACCCATTACTTTTAAACATCCACTTCGGTGATCTCTCTCTTCAAAAAGCTGAGACAACGAAATGGAAAGGTTCAGTATTTCAGAAGAAAAGCAGCTGTGAAAGAAGCGGGGGAGGAAACTGCCGTTTACAGTAGCTTAAGCATTTGTCTCGTTTCCGCTGCTCCCCCCGAAACGGCGAGGTGCCGGCGCAGCGCCGTTCGCTTCAGGGCCGCAGGGGTTTATTTTCGGGGCCTTCGGCGGCGTGCCCAGCTGAGGCCGAGGGCAGCCGGGGGGAAACCCCGGTCACCTTTCCCGGGGAACTCGGCAGCCTCTCCGTCAGGAGGGGAGGGCTCGCCAGCCTTCCTCGGACAAGACTCACCGCCCCCTGAGGAGAGGAAATCCCACGCGATTGCAGGCCTTCCCGCCCGGGCACTCACCGCACCAGCTCGGCGCAGTACTGCACCTCTCCTCCGGGCACCGGGCGGCTCCAGCCCGCCGCCGCCCTCCCGCCGCCGAGCCCCGGCCACGGGAGCCCGCCGCGGGCGCCCGCTGCCCTTGCCAGGCGGTGGCAGGACCCCAGCCGCAGCCTGCCCCGCGCCATGGCGGCGGCCGCCATGCTGCCCGCCGCTCCTCCCCTCCCGTCAGTCACCCCGGCCCCGCGGGGCCAGTCCGATGTAAGCGCTTAACGGAGAAGGTACCGGTAGATGGCACCCGAGAACGGGCGGTTTCGTCCCGGCGTTTTGTGGGACGCGGACGGCGTTTTGTTGTCCTGCAAATGGCGTCCGTCGGGCCGCTTTTGCCTCAGTTTCCCCCGGCTCCCGAGGCGGGCACTGTCGGCGGCGGTTCGAGGTGAATTCCCGCGCTCCGTGGGAAACCAGGCACTTAGGTTTTTAAAGCCGGTGCCCAAAACACTGAGGAAACTGAACTGTAAAAATCTAGCTGTGGGCAGTGTGGCATAGGAGGTGTACGGGAGCAGCTATGGGACTGGGGGAAAGCCCCAGGGCCGGTTTGCTGTATGAGGGAGCGGAGCAGAGCAGTTCTGCCTGGGCAGCAAAGCTGACCCCAAGGCTCAGTCGTTGGTAAAATGTGTTGTTTAAGTTTTGCAACAGAGGCCCTATTTCCCCCTCTTGGCTGGGAGAGGGACGACTCATACCGTACAGGCTGGCTGGAGTTTATTTGGAGACGGAACAGTCCTGTTAGTCCTGTAGTCACGGACAGAGTAGCTGTGCTCCCTCAAAGTTTGGCCTATATGGGGATAAGCCAGCAAATTCATACAAAAGTGCCACCATGCTCAAGAGCAGTTGCACCTTAAAACTACACCAACCCACCCTATTAGTAACTAGCCCAACCTAGTTATTACTAGAAACAACAGCAGTCTGGCTTTTGTTTCTATCCCCAGCCTTGCCATCTTCTTCCCTGGTGCCAGCTTTGACCTTCATGTTATAGTAGAGTGAGTTGATTCCGGGAGTTAAACCAGCAGAAACCCATCCACTGCTCACTTTTTGTTTTCCTGAGTTTGTTTTCTGCCAGTTTGGTGCCTTAAATCAGTTCACTGCATGGTCAGCTGAGCGTCAGTGCCAGCACAGGACATTAGCATGAGCGAGGGGCTGTGGGCTGAAGAGAGGGTAGGACCTCCCGGACTGTGGACAGTAATACATATGTTCATTAGCTTAGCTGTAAAGTGAAGCCGCACAGTAAATACAGGGAGAGTTTTGAGTGGGCAGCGACTTTCAAGTCACAAGGCATATGTTTGGAAATGAGAACAAGCCTTTATTTTGTGTCACAGAGACGAGAAAAAGGAGGTTAGGGATCTCACTTAAGCATTATTTATTTTATTGATTAGTGGCTTTTGTGGGTTTATCCTGAGCCTTTCTTCTCCCCTCGTCTCTAAAGTTCTCTTTGTCTTGAAACTCTGGACCTTGTTTTAAACCCTTGCTATGTCTTGAGCAGGATTTATTGTTTGTCAGGGCACCCAAAGGAGGTCATTTAGCTTTGGGTGGAGGCTGAAACTGCTGTTGTTTAAGTTTTCGGAGGGAACCCTTAGATAAATGAATCCAGCTCTTTCAGCTGCTGCCAATTCCTGGCAGAAGGGTTACATAAACATACTCTAAACCTCAAGGGTATTATAAATAAATCTTATAAAATATTAACTTTTGTTAATCTCTGAATGAACCAAAATGGTGCTAAACTGATTTAAACCCTTAGTAAGAAAAGAATAAACGAGGTGTCGTATAAAAAACAATAATCCTGACCTCTTTCTCCATGTGCTGACATTTGTTTCTTATTGTTCTGTACCTTTACTGTTCTCATTAAATTACTTTTTTTTTCTTTAAACAAATATTTCACGTCTTGTATAGTTATTGAAAAGCTTCTTCAAGTCTGTATAGATTCTAGTAAGTTAGCCTTTTGTGCTGCCAGCGCAGTGGGTGTAATGATTTGGCTTAGTGTTTTAGTGAGTTTTTAAGACTGTATATGAAAATTTGAGCTTAGTAAGGGATGTCTACAAACTTTTTTTAATGATCTCATTGTGTTAAAGAGCACGTTTCATCACCTTTTTCAAGATTTCTCTCAGAAGCTGAAAGATGATTGCCTCTCTGATGCATACTTCTTACTGAAGTATTTTGTCCCACTGACTCCCCAGATAAAACTCTGAAATGCTTAGACAGCAATGCTAGTGACAGCAATGGCTGGTTTAGGTAGAGATAATTCAGTTATTGCTCTAACCTGGAATTTCTGAAAAAAAAACCAGTTTTGTGCCAGGAAATATCAATCAGTTATAGCCGACCCTTGTTAAAAGAACATCCAGATATTATTTGTCAACATATAAATGAGAGAAAGAGACCCTCAGCAGTCCCATGATGGCCAAACAGAGCCTGAAGTTTAGGAGGTCTACAAATATTCACATGCTTGTACCCCAAAAATTCTTCATGCAGAGGAGAATGGCGGAGAGAGACCCGCCTCAGAACATCCAATGACCGGAGGCTGAGTCATTCACTGGGATGTGGGAGACTGGCACTGGGATCCCTCATCTGTAGCGATGAGAGCAGAAATATGAACAGTGATCTGACAGGTCTGTTCTCTACGTTCACATGGGCAAGGACGTATTCTCCCTCTCTCTCATTTTCCTCTTCTGAATAATCCTGGATTCATTCCGTTATCAGAGTTAAGGAAAAATCTGCACGTAGTAACAATAGTGTTTCCTGTCCAGTTCCATGCGACAGTGAACAGGCGTATGCAGTTATTTTTACCTGGACTATTAAAAACATTCAACCAAAAATCTTTGTTTAAAGGAGTACACTAAGAAAACATGTCTAACTGGAGCCATTTCAGTCCTGGCCACAGAGTAATACATTAATGCATGTAGTAACAAGCACTGGACCACTTTAAAACACAGTTTTCCCATTTTCCATGGTTTAAACATCTAAGTCTTTAATTACAAAGTAGATGGAAAGTTCCAAAAGGATCTTGCAGTAAAGGGTTTTCATCTTTGTTGCTGCTGCATTTGTTTATTTTTTGTAGGTTTGTCTGTAGGTAAATTGCTGGTAAACTTTCATTTATTTGTTACCATTGTGTGCTCTCACTCCCCAGTTTCAAGCACAAATAGAGGTTGTAAAAGGTGCTATGCAGTGGGAAACAAAGGTCTCAGTGATTTGTGAAGGATGAGGACTACTGCATGCTTCCTTGGCTGTGGGCTGCAGGACTGAGCTGCAGTGACTGTCCTTCAGAATGAAAGGAAACAGCAATTTTTGCTTATCCACTTGCCAACCGTGGGCATACTCCACTGCACTCAGTAGGAATTGCTGCTCATCTGATATTCTCAAGCCTCCTGTGGTTTTACCTGAGATTCAGTTTTACTCCCATGAAACGGATGGATCTGTCAACGCACTTTACATACACCATCAAATGAAGGCCAGATATTACCAACTTTCAATTACTCCTGATTCACACTGCAGACTTGTAAGTGAAACAGTGGGTATTCAGCTCATGCAACTTATTGTTGCATGATACCTTTTGATACCTATCTTTTGTTAGGATAGTCTCTTATCTCTTTTTAGCCAGTGGATTAAAATAGGACTTTTACAGAGACTAATTCAGAATAAGGACATAGTTTCAGCATTCAGATCATGCTAATTAACCTTAGTCTCTCTACTGGTTGTAGGTTACTGACCCTCTCTGACCAGGAAACTCTCCACAGCTGTGCCACATTCTTTGAACACACAAACACATAGAAGCAGAATTTGGGGCCAGGTTTTCAAGGGCTTAGCGCATCCTAACTGCTCAGCTTCCACTTTGACATCGAAATAAGACCTTCAGAATTAAGAAGCCTTTGTGATTAACGAGTTTGAAAATCCTTTTGAAAATCCCTTTGAAAATCCTGCTCTCTGTGGGGACAGTGCACTCTCTTCAGAATTTTGTCTCTGGTTTTTCAAGAGCCATCCTAAAACCTCCGTACTGTCATGAGAAGAGATGACTTACCTGGCTGCCCTTGCACAGAAGCACAGGCCCACGCAAACAGTTTGGTTCCATGCTGTTGCCTGGGGTGACAGCATACAGTATCAGATGCAAATACAGTGAGTATTTGAATGGAATTCACAAAGTGTATGCTTTTAAGATAAAGTAGAGCCAAGTCCTTCTGCTGCTACTTTGGATGCAAATGTATTTGTAATGAACTCTTGTTTTTGTATGTATCCCTTATCTTGCACCTGTTGTCATCTTTGTTGTAAAAAGCTTAGGGGTGAGCTTGCCAAATGATCCGCCCCATCTGTGTTACCTGGATAAACAGTCTTAACAGGAAACATGCAAACTGAAAAGCCACAAGTTCTTGACGGACAGGTACCAGCGCTTTTTCTCTGGCTATCAAGGACAAGGTCTTTGTGTTCTTTCAACAAGTTGCCAACCTTTTCTTGTTTGAAATTTTTGTGAAGTTGTTGGGAGGGAGATGAGAGAGAGAGGAAGCTGGGGGTGTGCAAACTTGGTTTTGGCATGCAGGTGAAGTCAACTGCAAATATAATAAGGATTTCAATGGAATCAACCAAGTAAATGTTTTTTTACCGGAGTCAAAATAGAGCTAAATGTTGTGTCTGCTGTGTTGGGGGCAGGTGTATTTGTTGTGAACCCTGCTCCTTTTTATATCTTTTTTTTAGGAACCCTGCAAGCCAGAGTAGCACTCAGAAGAAAGGAAGGTGAATAATGGGAAACTGCATCACTAGGACTTGTCCCTGACAAGTCTGGAAAGAAGTGACAGCAGATATAGCAAGGTGAGAGAGCCCTCAGGCATTTCAGCAAAGAGGCAACAGTAGGGGGGAACAACTTGTTCCAGAACCTTATCATGTTCTCCTGAGATCTCTAAATTTTCCTATGTTTTCTTTTTTTAGGAACTTACAGGAGGGAGCTTTATTGAGTAATTAAAGCACAAGGCTGGCAGCTTGGCTTCTGAAGTCCTGTCATTCACTTCCTGTGGCAACACATGTACTGTCTGCGATGGTTACATCTGAGAGCGGCTGTAACTTCACAGTCCCTGGGCCAAGTAATTTTAACTGACTTGCATCCTTAGTGTTCACATCTCAAGGCCTTTTGGGTGCACAGGACACATCACTACTGCATATTAGCGGGGACACGGGGTGGTATGAGACCTGTCCCACTGTGGAAACATCCACAGGCCTGTTTCCAGCTTTGCTACCTGAGACAGAGGGGATGAGACCAGCAGCACTCACTGTCGCTGGGTATGGACCACTCCCTCTTCTGCCATTCATCCTCTGCCTTGCGCTCCCTGTGCAGGCATGCTGGTGCTTGCTGCTTTTGTGTGTTAAAGAGAGGTAAAGGGTAGAACTCGGCATTGTGAGTGCCCTGTTCTAGACCTTGAGCTGTAAGGGAGTTTGCCCAATGCCATTTCACCAAAACAACAGGCAGAAGTAGGACCCACATTCCTTTTGCTGCCTGCCACATGGGGTCTATATCACCAAGAACTAGGAACGGTACCGCACCCTGATCTGCCCGAGCCTTGTCAGTCAATGAGGATAATTCATAAACTGGTTACCCTGGCAGAGTCCAAGGTGACAGCATCTTTTGGCACTTGGGTACGTTCCACCAGACACAAGCCAGGAACTTCTGCTGTGTTCTGCTGTTTAAAAAACTGGTGGCACGAGGGGATCCCTCTTCATTATGGTCAATTCAGCCTGACCCCTGACCTGTCCAGGAACTTTAACCAGACTCCAAACTCTTGCAGGGTTGAGTGTGCTGCCAGGCAGCTGAGCAAAAAACATTACAGATTTTCTGGCAGTGCTACAGCATCCCAGGCACCCTTGCTGCCTCCAAGGCCCTTTTAACAGCTTGTAAAAGGGCTCAGAGAAAATTTTCTGTGCAGATCAGGCACTCCTGGGGTGTTGCAGGCCAGGCAGTGTGCCAGTCGCTGGGGATGAGACAATGCTTTGGGAAGCTCACCTGTAACCAACAGCTGGCAGCAACGTGTCCAAAAGTTATAGAGCTGCAAGGACACAGACACGGATTCATGCCACCTTGACTTTTGCTCTCTGCCTCCCAGCGGCAGCCTCCTTCCCTGCTCATGGTATGAAACCAGCCTCTTCTCTCTCCTTCCTTCATCCCAGCCCCTCATGGCAGGTGCCAGGCAGTCCCAGTGAGGGCAGGCTGTGCAGTCAGCTGCTTAGCAGGAGAATGGCCCAAACCCTGCAAGCTTCTTTTTGAAAAAAGTTTCTTTTTGAAACCCATTGTGCAAGGGTGCAAGGCTGCCAACCCAACTGAAATATCTTTAAATTATTTGATGATTTTATACAGTACAGACTATAAGGAATGATTGTAGGGACAGGACTGCAGAATACAGTGTAGAGACACCCATGTAGGCTCCTGAGACACTGCAGCACTTGTTCTATTTATGCACATTTTTAAATGATTGTTGAGAGGATACAGGGTTTTCTGGCGTTGGTCCCTGAGGTAAGGGATGCTGATGTGCAAGAGATGCTATGACAGCTGGCTCTACCAAGATAATGGCACCTACAGCCATGTGCAGAAAAAGGATCTTGGGTGCCTAGGTATTTTTCCTGACAAAATCTTGGGCACTCACAGCTCCTCAGATCAGCAAGCGGGGCCTGAATGTCCAGTCAAACTGCTTTCTTCCTAGTCTTTACTTTAGGCAACAATGTCCTCTTCTTAGACTCAGCCCGGTTCCTCAGAGGTCACACAGAGTGCTTCCACCCTGTCACACTGGTCTGCTCCATCTCACATTGGGATCCTACTCTTTCAACTGTCCACATGAGCATTCGTGTTTGCATGTTCTCCCCTTATGTGACAAAAGCAAGCCCGAGCACAGGGTAGAGAATAGCTCTAGCTGGCTCTGCTTTGAGCAGGGCGGGTGGACTAGATGATCTAGAGGCACCTTCCAGCCTCTGAACAGAATCCACTAATTCTGTCATTCTGTGACTGTGAAAAATGTAAATGATAGTACCAGTCATCACTGGATCGACAGAAAGCACTTGAGGATCCTTGGGCAGAGTACATACAATGTAGTAGAAACCGAAAGTACTGAAGAAGCCTGCAGAGGAAACAAGGAAGCTGACCTTTTGGTTGTGAACACCCAAGTAACTGAAGTAACTTATGAAGTGCTTCAGGGAAGTGGACAGATAATAAAATATCCATGTAGCCAGCGAATAATGCCAAATTTATTTTCAAGGGTTTGGGGTTTTTTTTCTTTCCATCCCCTGGCCCTGACCATGTGAGGAAGCTGCAAAGCAGAGCCATCACAGGTAGGGAAACTTCACATTGTTCAGTAGTTAGCATCCTTGCTGGTTTACAGATGGCGTTGCTACTTCTCAAAGAGATTCTCTCCCAACTCTGCCTGGCCAAAGCGATTTGCCATATCCAGGGGGCCTAGGACAGGGGACACACTTGGGCAGGAACTGGGATGATCTTCTGCAGAGAACTTTGGGGCACAAACGTACATGGGATTTGTAATACTGAAATCTGCAGTGGTAGGTAGAAACATTCTCCCCCAAAAGTGCCCCTTATCAGCCAACCATAATAACTAGCTAAGTACAGCAGTTGCTGGAAAAATGAGATGCCTAGTTGCTGCCCTGCTTTTCACTTCCCCCCATTTTTCTGGTGATGTGGGATCTCAAAGTATTTCTAAAACACCTTTTAAAAACCAACTGTTTTCAAATCCACAAACAGTCCAGAGTTCAGCTCTGAGCATTATAAATGGTCGTGCTAATTAAATGCAGTGAAAAGAGTTGCAGGGCAGACGAGATCAATGACAAAACACCGTTAGAGAGCACAGAAGGGGAAAAAGTGCTGATGTAGAAAGGTGATTTATGGCAATTCTCTGGTTGCTGAAACAGAAGAATTATTGAGAACGTTAAGGAGAAAGGAGCTTTAGGTTGGAAGACTGACGACTAAAAACCATGGGGAAGTAATCCTTTCTGCATCAGTGTGGCAAAGCTTCAGTTCTGGGAGGCAGGTCAATGTAGGTCAACACTTGCACTGGAAATGCTAAGCTAGGGAACTTCTCTGGTCGCCTCCTTCCCCCACGTTGCCTCCTCCCCACCCTTTCTTTGACAAAGGGAAGCCAGTGCATTTTGGTGTTGTGATTTCATGTACTGAGCATTCAGCTCCACAGTCTTATTCCTAACCAAAAACTTGAGCGCTAGGCAGCCTGATGCAAAGATAAAATAAGTTACTCTGAGTACGGTGATTCTTATTTTAGCCTAGAGTTAGCAAGCTATTAAATGTGGCTGGCATTGGGATTTGGCATCTGTGAGTGTAGGGGGTCCTTTTCTCACCTTTTGTCCTATAAAGGCCATTATCATCTTTTAACAGAAAAACATTTCAAGATCAGTCTCATACACATACACAGCTGTGAGTTACTCACACACAACTGTGAGTTACTTTGTGGCCTGCCCAGTGGTTGCACTAAAAATAAAGCAAGGAGAAACTTTTATTCAAAGTGCTGTTTTTACACTTTCCTATAATCTGAAAACATTGTGTGAAAAGACCATCACTCCATGTTCTACACAATAAGTAATGTTCCAGCCTGATCTGTAATTCCATTGCAACAGAAGATGAGAATCTGGGAAGAGTAAGCATGTTGATTTTTGAAACTTTTAAATTTCTTTTGGATGAATTGAATTACATATTTGAACAATCATACTGTTATGTTTGGACAGTTATATTATTTCATGACCATCACAGGATGTAATTAGACATAGTTGTCTCACTTTAAAGATACCATTTTCTTTGTTTCAGGAGGTTTCAGCCAACAATTATTGCAATTGGATGGCATTTCAATAGCCGGCCTCTAGCAAACTCCTATGATGAGTCACAGCATCGGCAAAACATGGCAAGTGTGGTGGTGTAATGTCATGTAACAGCAAGTCAGTGTCTTCTGCTAATATTTTAATGACAACCCTCTCAAGTAGACCAAGTTTTCAGAAAGTGTTTGTTATTCACACATAATGATCTGGGTTGCAAACACACCCTTGGAGGATAGAACTAATAAAATAAGCAGCTGGTTAGTACAAACTTCATTTAATTTTATTGTGTAGAAAGAAGCATAGTTTTCTCGCATGAGAAAGGCACTGCTGTTGTCTGGAAAGTTTCCATATGGCCCTGCAGCTTTCAGATTGCTCCAGTCAACAGTGTCAATCAGAAGTTTGCTGCACTTTCACTGTTGTTGACTTGTAAGTCTATAAGTATTTCACAGATTGGCTTTATTTGAAAAGCAGCGTATAGCTGCAAAGTATTAATTGTTAATCTGGCATCATTACGTGCTGGGTTTGCATTCTAATTTCCTTTGTCTTGATTGTAAAATAATGTTATTGCAAACAAAATGCAAGCTCACTTTTTGTTTCCTCTGTTCCAGAAGTGCATTTCAGAAGCCACCGTTGTGCTCCTTTCCATCAGAGAAGCAAGCAAACCTGCCCAGCTCAGCGAGCCACTGCACTGCTTCCTGCTCGCCATGACTAATGCAATTACACCAGAAGGAATTTTAAAATAATTTAGTTAGCATTTGGAGCATGAGGTTCATCTTCAGCCAGACCTCAGGCCATGCTTTCCACATCGTTTGGATCACTGAAATACTCTTATATAAGCCTAATTGACACAATTAGAAGAACGACTCCTTACAGATGTGTGTTGCTGTAGCAACCTGGGGGGAATGCAGCCTAAGTGCCCTCCATCTTTAGCAAAATAATATTAATCATAATAGGTAGAAGCACTTTATCCTTTTTATAAGGCACTTGCTCAGGAGCCAAGTGCCTTAGCATGTTGCAACAAGGATCACAATAATGGAGTTGAAATTATTTGAAGGCAAGCTAAAATTCTCTCAGTAATAACCAAAATTACATGGAGACAGAAACATAACCAAATGTTGCCCAAATCTCCCAGGATATAGGCAGGAGGATTAGCTGTTCAAGGCTTTGATTCTGCCACCATACGAACACTGAGGGAAGAAAAACACCAAAGGCATCCAAGGAAGCAGGAGGAGGCCCAAATTGCTGAGCTTGTCTCAGGTTTATCCTACCAAAGGGCCCAGTCGTCCATTGAGAGCACTGTGGGCAGACTTTAAATCCACCTGCCACCTCCTTTGTGTCAGAGGGACTCCAAGTCTCTCTGTGTTGTTGGCAGTGGATGTGGATAAGTATGCAAGTGTCAATGGGTGCCAGCAGCGTGGTGAAATGGTAACAGGTCTCCTGCTTCCTCTGTGGCACACCAGAGTGGGAACAGCTGCTCTGCAGAGTGGATCCGAATGGGTTTGTTTCTGACTCCATCTTGCCTGTCCTGGTAAACTTGCACATTTCATCCGAACAGCATGGTCTCTTTGAATTGTCAAAGGGGCCACACAAATTACCTGAGACTCATGACTTAGGACTTGTTTTCGTGAAATCTTTTGATTTGAAGCCAATGATAAGTATTTTGACTGGTATGACTGTCGCTTCAAAGTTACTATTTTAACCAACACCATTTTAAACTTTGTCTTGATGTCTTTGCAACTTGAACAGTCACATTGTGTTGCTACGGAGTACAAGAAAAACCTGAAACCAGTGCTGACTGGGACTGAGTAATAGGATTTCCATCTCCAAGATGAAGAAGCATGAATAAACAAGCAAGTCTGAAAAAAAAAAACAAACACTCATCTTTTGGATGATCATGGAAAATACAGATGAAAAGGGATCTCAAGAAGTCATCTATATCATCCCACTCTCTACAGATGGATGAATTTTATCTCTGTCATTCCTGACTAAGTTTTATCTGATATCTCTTCTTAAAAAGATTTACAATCCCCAGGCAATCTAGCTTAATGCATCACTAGCCTTATTTTTAGAAAGTTTTTCCTAATGTCTAACCAAAGTCTATTTCTGCTGCAATGGAATGTCTTATTAATCTGCAATATCTTTGTTTTTGAAGACTGGTCTCATATTTCTGTCAGGTTTCTCTTTACTAGAGCCAGCACCCCTTATTTCTCCAATCTTCCCATGTTAAGTAGTGTTTTTCTAGAGCTCTGATCATAGACATTGCTCTCCTCTGTAGCCTGATGAGTGTTATATCTCTCTCAAGTATGGTGCCCCAAGCCAGGCTCACTGAGCTCCAGTTGAGCTTTGCCAATCCTGAGAAAAGTGGAAGAGTTACTTTGCATATTTTATAGCCTCTATTTATACTTATATCTCTCAGTATGTAGTTTGCTTTTTTTGAAAGAGTATGCAACCTCCACAATATTTCTGCAGGGCTGCTCCCTACTCGTTTGCTCCTCAGTCTGGGTTTTTGCAGTGGATTGTTCTTGACCAGACATAAAATCTTGGATTTCCTATTCTTAAATAGCATCTTATTTTTCTTCACTAACAATCCCAGCTATGTAGTTAAGTAATGTGACATTGCTCAGTCGAATATTGAGCTTACATATCTTCCAATTTACTTTCCATTTTTTTAAGCTTTATCACGCTGTTTTGTGCCTGGGATCTATAAACCTTCAGCTTTGCTCTAATTATAGTTCCAGAGCCCAGGTACAGTATGTTCATGTGCAGCCTGCACGTGGCCCCTGCACTTATCCTATTCCAGGTACATTGGTACGATTATAGCTATTTGACCTGTTGCACCATTGGAAGCTCAGCTTGTGCTGATAATAGTGCAGTTATGTTTACTGTCCTTGCAGCTCTGGCAATTACATCTCATTACACCACCTTAATTATTCAGGCACTGACATTTGAGTGATAATATGTCTAAAATGCAGGCACAGAGAAAAAGAGTTCTTTCAACTGCAGCGTCTTTTATTTAGCTCTTCTCTTGAACTGCCTGTTTTCTCACAACGCATTCCTCACTCTGTCACAACCAGTCATGATGTTTTTCCAAAAACCCTGGAAGATATTCTAAGGCCCTGCTTCTGCCAGGAATTTTTTTATAAAAAACTTTTCTAATACTTGAGCACTTTCACCACAGCAGGATGAAAGATGTATCTTTAAAATACATCAGGTAGCATGTTTTGAAGCACTGGCACAGGTGAGGCAAATGGCTTTTAGCACATCAGCTGTTGGGATTGAGCCCTGGGGGATACCAGGTGCTTGGAGACTGAGGGCATCACTGTCAAGTTGTCACATTCTCTTACACTGCCACTCATAGCCAAGAAAGTGCCATTTTTGTGTATATGTTTAAGAACCGAAGCATACTAACTTACTTTCTTTAGGTTTTGGACCTCACACCAGCTGAACCATCAGCTGGAAGAATACCCCAGATGCAGCTCTACTTCACCTTATCCAAGAACCTTTCCAAAAACCTACGGCTATTTGAAAAGTTCATAGACATCCTATAGTAAAAAGGGTTAAGTGCAAACAACTCTCTTGCATCATCCCAGTGGAGTGCCTGACTACCTGACCACATCCTACATATGAGGAACTTAGGCAGAGTTATGTAGTCTGCCAAAAGCCACGCAACAGGTTAACAACTAAATCTGGAACTACAGGTCTCTTGCTGTAATGGCTGGACAAGACGATCTTGCTGGCAAGTTTTACTGAAATCTTTACTGTCATCTGGGGAGTTATAGTGTTATGGAGGGAAGCTGTACCTTGCTGTGAACACTAACTTTTCCAGACTGGAAGGGCATGTGGCAGGATCTGTCTCTTGCCTGGAGGCTTCATTAGCACAAATCTTGCAGAGACTGAGACCTCATTAATTTGTTATTGCGCAGAGCCTGTTTTAAAATGCTATCTGAAAAGAGCTCTTCAGATGACTGTAATACCAGATTCTGAGTTGCAGCGATTCAGTATGCAACGATGGCGCTTGCACCTGGCTTCTATGAAATGCTTAGCTCAACAGACAAGACCTCCCACGCTATTTATTCATTCAGCAGAGCTCAGCTGGCACAGCATGCTGGCGTTCATCGTGTCTGACCTAAGCAAGAAAGGGAACCTGTCAATAAGTGCTTGGGATCCCAAGTCAATTCCTCCATGGGTAAACTACATATACCTAGATATATACTGCAATATACTGTATAAATCATTCATGAAGTACACAGAGACACACATATACATTTGTAGATATACCATGCTAAAATTAGGTTTGAACATGCGAGCTGAGGATGTTGTGAAGTATTGATTGTCTTTGTTACCAATGCAGTGCCTGAGACCTGGGAGCAGGAAAGGTCACATCTGTTTTATCCACTGTGACCACCTCAGGCTCCATTGTAATAGTCGTTATTTGATCTTCTCTCAGAAGTACTTGGCCTTTTTTTTAATCTATTGGGGCTTGTCTGAGCAATGGTGAGAAATGTTAGGCTCAGTATTTGCAAGAAACATCCATGGCTGAAAAGAATAACAACGCAGAATCATGGTGTGTGGCTTTGTACCCTGCAAAGACTAAGAGATCTTTCAAAAATAATGGTAATTTGCAATTGGATGGAGCCTTACAGTTGAAATCCAAGCACATGATGTGATTCATATTACTTGGTGCTAAACTGATGTTGCTAATTCTTTTGTAACTCGTCACAACAGAACAAAGATAGTGCTCACTATTTTAGGAAGCATATGAATCAGTGGGAGAGCAGAAAGGAAACAAATGGATTGCTGGTGAGACTAAAAATGCCTCAGAGATGTGAACAGTGTGTGTCTGCTGACTCTGCGGTTGTGCAGGAAAATTCAAGGAAGGGTTTTAAGCATGGCTAGCCACACAACAAAACATGCTTTGGGCTGACAATTTAAGGAGGAAGCTCTCTTGCACACTGTCTGTCATTCCCACGTGATTTAAAAGACAGAGATGTTACAGACAGAGAAACCTACTTATCCTCTCACTGGACATTAACTGAAAATCATTGTGAAGATAAATCCAGCACAGAAAAATAAATCATGGCACCAAGGTAGGTTCCTCCTAAACTCAGTCTGTAGTAGTTGATCAAGCAGACTTGCCTATATGTTGACTGTGGGTTGCCCATCATCCTAACATCACCACTGAAATAAAGAACAAAAAAAATGAAGGGTTAATAACCATGGTAATAACCCATCAAACATCAACATAGGAATTTCATAAATGTAACAAATGCATGTTCAATGCCATAGTCAAGAATTCACAGGTCATTTCTCCTTTGGATGATAGGAACACTTTAGTTGACTCTCGTAGGTGGGAGGTGTGCTTCTGGAAAGCCTCTCTAATCCCAGGGCAAAGAAAAAAACAGTAGAAGAGCATGATTCCTGGTTGTACCCAGAGGTACAATAGGGTCTTTTATTACTGAGTTCTGAAGGAAAGGACAGGTTCAGGCAAGAGCAGTGAAAATATGCTGGACTTTTTCTAGTACAAGAGACAAATATGAAAGAGGACAGACAATCCCAATGGAAAATGTTTGATGAATGCCTCTGGGCTCAGGAGGAAAATCATTCACACAATGACACAAGAAGAGGCATCTGCCTTTGGCATTCTGCTGGCTGGCACTGCAGTATGGCACTACCTGCTGAGATGCCCAACACACTCCAGCCCAAGATAACGATCCAAATGCTGTCACTGAAGGTGCTCTAGAGAAAAGCAGAGTTATTCAGACCATGGAAATCTCTACTGACTTCTGAGAGGATTTTTATTTTGACGGAACGGAGGAAAAGAGCTCAGTGTGTGGCAAAGGCTTACTGTTATTTTTTTAATCTGGCTATGATTTACAATGGCTTCCTGCCAATGGCAATTTGAAGACAGAATTATACCTGGTTTTGCTCTCGAACAATATGAAAAGCAGGAATTGCATTTTGACAGTTTCTAAGGAAAAAGAGTTTTTTCTAACCAAGGACTCTTTTCTGAAAAGGACAACAGGTTTAATGTTTTAAGATAATAGTTCTTCCACAGAAAACCAAATCCCCCAACTTTTTCAGCCTGGTTTGGAGGATCATGTCCAGTATTTTCTGCCTCCTTGGATCTCGCTCTGCCAAATCATGAGGCTCCTAGTCATGTCAAAATTGGATTCTTGAATTTGCTGAGTTCATGCTCTAGAAATACAGAAACAGGTCTCTGACACCTGTTTTGCATAAAAGTCTGGAAAGGCCTGCTCTTACTCAAAATTTTAACTTGCTGTTTGGGAAAATAACATTAGAAACTTGTGACTTAGAGCAGGACAATCAATCTGGTATCATTAAGCCAATGTTGCAGAAACCTTTGCACTAAGTAAAGTCGGAGGAAGAAGAGCAAAAAGGAAGTGCCCGTCTTCATTGAGACTGACGTTTAAATCTAGAAGTCCACTTTCAAAAAAGGGATTGACATTTGTACAAGGACACAAATGTCAGACTGTGCTTTTTTAAGCTCAGATCTGTTCAGACTGCTCGTGCTTTAAACAACAGGTTTGAAGTGTCTGTACCTAAATTTGGACAGAAAAGCTTGGACTCTTTTGAACAGCAGCCAGTATCTTTTCCATAGGGAAAAATTTAAAAAGTTATTTAATTGTGGTTAATCATATACTTGAGATATTTTTTAAATTATAACCCCCCGCTATTTCTGCATATTGCATTCAGCAGGACAGACCCAAGACCTATCTGACAGCAGTGATCTTGCAGAATCATGCAGAATCTTTTCCCGTACAGCACAGGACTTTCTGCCACAGCCAGATGGAAGCCATGGGGCAGAAGGCATTAGACTTGATCTTCATCATGATTAGGTTTGGGGTATCAGTTTTTAACTGAACATTAAACTGAAACTGGTTTTGGTAGCTGTGCTGCGCTGACCCTAGACTAATGACCCACCTATCAGCAAAGGTGAATGGTGTGGAGGTTCCTGTACAGATATGCCAGGTCCATGCTGCATGGGAACGATGGATTTGTTCATGCAAGTCACTCAGAGTGATATAAAGTGGTTTGTTACACATTGTTTGGAAAGAATTTTTATTTCTCTTTGTCTGGAGGATATATCTTCTCCAAAGTTTAGAGAGTGTTTATTTTTTTAGTCTGTGTAAGCTCTATTTGGCGTCGTTCTTCCTCCTGCTACTCAATCTTTCTAACACAGAGATAGATCTGCATTCTCACCTCCCATTTAAACAGGCACGTCTGCAGAGTAGGGCCTCTCCAAGAGGCATGACACATGGCAATGCTTTGTTATAAGCTCAATGCACTCATTGTAACTCCCAGGTCTTGTGGTAGGAAGGTCAGTGTTTCTGTACTCCATGGCTAGACATGTATTGTGCCTGCTAAATACTGCTGTAGTATTTCATCGCAGTGGGAACCCGGACAATAGGTCATGCCTTGCATTAATGTGTAGGATCTTGAAAAATCAATACAGTTCAAATAACAGGGGACTGCTGCCCAGTCGTTTACTATTCCTATGACAGACAGAGCACTCTGGACGCACAGGGAAATTTTTGCAGGCACAGCAATGGCTGTGCCATTAAGCTGCCACTGAGCACACAGAAATTACAACAGACTCTCTGCTAACTCCTATCAATAATTCAGAATCATGCAAGGGCACGTATTACTGGAACCTGAATGGTTCCCTTGCTCCAGAGATCTCTTCAGAATTTTTTTTTTCTGTAATACAAATAAAAAAGTCAAATTCCTGAAGGGAAGGCGAGTCTCTGAGTCAACTTTTGTGTCCAGCAAGCCCCAGACCGATGTGACTGTATTTCTTTCGCTGTCTGAGGGCCTGATCTAACAACCATTAGAATCAATAGAAAGGCTAATTGATTTGAAAGACTTTGGATAAAGCATCTAAGGCCACAACCTGCACCATTGCAATCACCAGAAAATTTGTCATTGACCTTAGCAAGTGCAGGATGAAATACCCGGGCTTTTGGTCAGCAGGTATTTAAGTCCACACACGTAATTTATTTCATTTGAAACCATTCATATGCCTAAGTACTTGTCAGATCTGGAACAAAAGCATGCTGGTTGCCAGGCTGAGAAGAGGGGTGGGTAGCTTTGAGGTCTGCCCCTCTCCTGCCAAGAGCGATGCAATTTGGAGGAAAGAATAAGCAAGTCCATTGTTTCCACCATTTTGTGATGATAGGGAATAAAGAAATAAGATAAGTGAAATGAAGAGGAAAGAAATTGAGAGCAACACTACAGAAAGAGGAGAACTTCTATCCCTTTAATTACTTCTCAGGGGACCTTAAAAAATATAAACACTGGTCTTTTAACTTCATTAGGAGTCTGTCTCAAATACAACCCAATCCTTCCTAGGGCTTGCCTACACTAGAAAAATACATTATGTTAATGTATTAACACGTAATGCTTAATGTAACAGTCAATATAAACAAAGACTACTATGTTTAACATTTGTTGTTGTTGTTGACCCAAGGTAACCCAGCTCCAAACATGACAGTTCTTGTCTACACTAAGTGCTTTGTATCGCCTTAATTAACGTGTTCTAATACAATGTAATTTTGCAACACAGATAAATCCTTTGGGGCATTTATTCTGTAAATTTAATTTTCTGTCTCGCCTATCTTGAATTCGCAGACGCGCTGTTTCTGCCATTTCCCCTCCTCCCTTCAATCTTGGAGCCACTATCATTGAAAATCAAAGAGACTTTGTAGGCTTTTTCACGAGTTACTTCAACTTATAAACCAAAAGTTCAATCAAACATATGATCAGTTTACACACCTTGATAGTGCCAATGTTGTAAAAATAAAGTTGATCTCCTAATTCAGGAAGGGTTAGTTCAGCCTCGAAAAGTATCATCAAATACCAGACATTCGAATTTTTTGCAAAAATACTACAAATCATACAGCTAGGCAGTTTTTCAGTCAAATTACACAGCCTACTCCCAGCCACAGGAAGACACTTTGCAGCATTTTTCCAAAATTTACTTTCTCCATTTTGTTTTACATTGAAAAGCTTTGTCCTTACAAGAAAAACAAAACAAAACAAAACAAAAAAAAACAGAGAGCGTACAAAAAAGATATTATTAAACACTGAGGTTAAAAGATCGAGAAGTTTATCTGGACTCCAGCAACTGTAACACAGTCATGTTGCACACCTCGTATTTTAGTAGAAAATGTTATGATTGCTTGCTACAAATCAAGTTGCTCAGCTCTACTGAACCCATGAAAAATCTTAAATTGATAAGATGTGTTGCATGTAAAATGCTGTTTGGCTACACATCACCCACTTATTTCAGCATCTTCCGAAGGAAGCAGATATTTGCCCAGCCAGCATTTGCTGCAGTGTGAAGTGACTGTTAACACTCCGATACATTCAAGAGTTATACTAAGCCGCTGAAGGTGTGCAGCACGGCTACGCCAGCTCTCCTGGGCTGTAAATTCACTGCTTGGAAATTCCTTTCCTTTTAACTGCTGATCTCTCAGAAGAGCACTGCATTTATGTTCCTTGCCTCTTCTTTTTTTTTTCCTTAAAGAAAAACAGGGAGTGGATGGGATAAGTGACCTAATGCACAAGTTTTCTAGGGCTTCAGGTGTGTGACTTGGAAACTTTACAGCCCAGCTAAGGTGCTTCAGCCTAATAATTGTTATCAGCCTCTACTCTGCTCCCCTGAGACCCCACCTGGAGTACTGCGTCCAGTTCTGGAGCCCTCAGCACAGGAAAGACATGGACCTGTTGGAGCGGGTCCAGAGGAGGGCCACAAAAATGATCAGAGGGATCGAACACCTCTCCTATGAGGGAAGGCTGAGAGAGTTGGGGTTGTTCAGCCTGGAGAAGAGAAGGCTCCAGGGAAACCTTATTGTGGCCTTCCAGTACTTAAAGGGGCTTACAAGAAAGAAAGAGAGAGACTTTTTACCAAATGACAGTAGTGGCAGGACAAGGGGCAATGTTTTTTAACTGAAAGAGGGTAGATTTAGATTGGATATAAGGAGGAAGTTTTCTACTATGAGGGTGGCGAGCCCCTGGACCAGGTTGCCTGGACCAGCTGTGGATGCCTCATCCAAGGCTGGGTTGGACAGGGCTTTGAGCAGCCTGGCCCAGTGCAGGATGCCCCTGCCCACAGCTGGGGGGTTTGGACTAGATGCTGTTTGAAGACCCCCTCTCGACCCAAACCACTCTATAAGTCAAGATTGTGCATATTTAATTACTAATTAAATATGCGTGTTTAATTAATAATTACTTTGCAAAAATAATCACATCATTAATTAAGATTTTGTATACTTAATTACCTCTGTTCCTAACCACCTGCTTTCCAAGTTAACCATGTAACTACCACCTTAACGGAATTCCCCCCTCCCACGCTGCGTTCAGCACTTCCCCAAACTTAGCAAATTTATCCGCAGGCACCGGCTCCGGTAACGCGGGGGCGGGGCGGGGCGGGGGCGGGGCGGGGCCATTCGGCCCCGCCCCGCCCCGCGCCCGCCCCGCCGCTCCCCCCGCCGCGTCCCTGCCCGCCCGTCACGTGCGTTAGCGACAGCCGCCGGCGGCACTGATTGGCGGAGGGGCGGGGAGGGGCGGGGAGGGGCGGGGCCGGGGCGGCCGGGCCGTCAGCTGCGCGCTGGGGCTATAACAACAAAGGGCTCCGCGGGGCGCGGAGTCGGTGCGGTGGCGGGAGCGGCGCGGTCTGGGTGAGTTCGCTCTTGCGGGGTTTGGGGCTTAAGTGGGCTGCGGGGGTCCCGGCTTACCCGCGGCGGGCCGTAATGGTCTGAGCCGCCCGGGCGAGGGGGAGAAAAGCAGCAGCATCGCGGGGCTCCCGTGTCCCCGTGCATCCAGCCCGGCTTCTCTCTCCTGGGAAAACACCGAGGCCGGGAGGGGTTTGCCCCTTTTCCCGGCTGTCGGGCAGCCGGTAGTCACGTCGTCGTCCGTCCCGTCCCCTCCCCTCCCTCGCCGCCCAGCGGCGGGGCCGGGCTCCAGAGCGCAGCCGGGAAGGTGCGCAGCTGCTGCGGGCTCTGCCGGGTCCCCCGCCGGCTCGGGCGAAAGTGGCTTTTTGGAGCCTCCTGGTGGTTGGGGAGGGGCTGCGAGCTGAGGGCACGGGGGACCAGCAGCCGAGCTCCAGCAGGGAGCTGCAGAAGTGATTTGGGGGGGTGGTGTCTTCTTTTCGGTTTTTTGTTTTGCTTAGCATGCGCCCTATCTCCTCTGCTGGGATAGGGGAAAAAAAAAAGAAGGTTTTTTTATGCAGCAGCACAATATTGTTGACATGCATTGGGTGTGTTATCTCTAACAGCATCTTAATCACTACTGTAGCTGAGTCAGTTGTTCCCAGTCTTCTCTCTTCTTGCAGCTGATAGTTCCTGCCTAAGGAGTACCTCGCTTTCAGCCTCGGTCTCGTTTGCCTCCCCTGACGATGACCCGGGATAACAAAGGAGTGTCTCTTCTTGGTCCCCATCGGACTTGCACAATAGCATGCAATTGTGGCATTTTAAAGGCACTTGTCCAAAAGGATGTCAAAACATCAACCAGTTTCTAAATGATTCAGATGTTTTTTTGGATCCTCCTTGGAGTGGGGGAAGGGGACAATGGGACAAATTGCTCTTGACCTACAGGAAGACATTTACGGGTCAAAAGCTGTAGCTTGTTTAGCTTACGTTCTCAAGAACGTTGATCTCTTACTTGCTTGTTAGGGGTTAGTTATTTGATGTTGCTGTGATGCCTGTGGAGCTTTAATGTAGGAGTGTGAGCTCTCATCTTGCTCCACTCTATGCACGGAACAAAAAGACAGCCTCTGCCTGAAGGTATGTCCAGTCTTGATCTAGGAAAGAGGCAACACATGCATGTGGAGTACAGGGAAAGCCAGTGCTGATCAGCAGTTACACTATGGCTTGCTAGTTAGCCTAAAGAAAAACCAAATTCTTTTGTTCCTAGGACTTGTGCCGGAAGAGGGTTAGGGATGGATGTGGAAGATAACTGGAAAGCTACAGACTTCAGGCTTTCATTTGGAGTCCACTTCCATATCCGTGGCACACTGGCTACAATTGAAGTGCTCAGGCCTTCTCAAGAAGATGCATAGGAACACTGTGGGCATCTGGCATTTCTTTAAGTAACCCATCTAGGGCTTAGCAACCTTAATGGTTAAAAGCGTTTCCTGCTAGTAACCACTAAAAATTGAACTTTACTGCAGTTAAAAGCCACTTCTGCCACTTCTCCTTGCTGTGAATGTAGAAGGGAATAAATGTTTGCCTCTTTCTTCACATAATTGACTATGGTTGTCGTCTTTGTTTTTTTCCTTCCCTCTGTTAAGCCTTTCAATTTTTTAAACTTTACTGGTTTTCTTTAGACTTCTGATCATTCTTGTAGCTCTCTTAAAGAGAGCCCAGATGCTTCATTTTCAAGCATGGTCTTAAAAACCAGCATTTTGTCACTACTGCAGCTGAGCCAGTTGTTGCCAGTCTTGTATTTTCCTGCAGCTGATAGTTCCTGTCGAAGAACTAGAGCGCATAACCACTTGAGTTACACTGTACCTTTTCATATTGCTTCTGAAGACTACTTTAAACTCTAATCCTATCCTTCTGTGCTGTTTGAATAAGGAGGTAGCTGCATAAATATCTATAGAGGCAGTACTGTATGGAGCAGGTGCTTGTCCTTGCTTTGAACAAGTAGATGATGGGGTCTGGTGTCCTGGGGTAAGATGACGTAGGAGGCCAGAATGACCCTTTTAGTGTGGCCTGAGAGTTATAGGGTGAAGCAAGGTGTACTGGCCTTAAATAGTATTCTTTATGGGTTGTATCTTCTTCTAAAGGCTGGGTTTGTCCAGTGTAGTGTGTCTTACTCCCTTTCTCTTTCTGAATGCAGACACTCGTACCCTCTTACATGCATATCTTCTTCCCTATTTAATTATGAAACGGGTATTTAATCTGTAATAGTTCTGACATGCTGTGACAATTTCACCATAGTATTTGAATGAACTTGTAGTTAAAGTGGTGAATATTTTTCACATATAGTCTTTGCTTCTTCAGCTACTTTAATGGCTTCTATTTATTGGCTCACACATAAATATTCAAAGGCTGTAAGCATACTGATCTGAGGTGGTTGAACATTCAGCTTATCGGCACTAATGGGATTTTTCATCTTAACTGCCAAATGTAGAGTTCAGGCTTATGGTGACTAATTACATGTAGATTTAGGGAACTGTACTGAGAAATAAACATCGGTTTTAATTAAGTATACGAGTTTCTTTTCCTTGTTACTTAGACTTACCATACATGAGTAGTTGGGCACTTGCTGTGAAAATGATCCCACCGGTAACTATGTAGTGCACTTTGAACCTGAAGATGGGACATGCCTTCCTACTGTGTTAACTCGTAAGCAGTGGCCCTGAACTGTGTGTGATGGGAGAGAGAAGAAACGCTGCCTTGGGCACCCCTGGGAGCCCTCACAGGAGTCTCTGGGAGAGGTGTGAGGCTGTGTCAACTGAGGAGATGGGCTGTCTGGAGCAGAAAACACGTGCTTGCTGTTTGCATTTCTCTCCGACCAGGAGGAAGACGGGCAGGGAGCTGGGGGAGCACCTCGGTGAGCGTAGGCACAAGGGTCTCTTGTAAAAGAGTCCTCTCCTCCCATAGGAGAAGGTGGGAGCTGACAGCTGAACACACCTTTGCATGGGGAGGAGGATTGAGAGGAAGGCACTCGGCTCAGAGGAGTGACCTAGGCTTTTTCTGTATGTATCTAGCTGGGAGGGTGATGGTGAATGCCAGTGAAGCTGCCTCTCCTCAGGGAAAAATGTTCACTGGTACCTCAGACTGCGCTAACAAGAGGGTCTTTAATTTGTTCCCTAGGGATGTTATGTGTTGCTTTGTCATTAAGACCCTTGTCATTGTTTTTTGCAGGTTTTGCATAAACTATTTACCAGTCATGCCTCTGCATGTCCCGTACCTAAGCTGATAAAGCATCTATGCACTTTAATCTCAAGTCTATGCCACTCTGCTAGTACAGTGTGAGCTGTGCCTTGAACCTTGGATATAAAGACCTACCAGCCAAAGTCTTGCTCCTGTCTTAGTAATGTTCCAGAGGTTAAATAACATGCTCATGGGAGAGATTGATAGCTTGTCCAGCCAAGAGCCAGAGTTCAGTGAGAAGGAAGACGACGAGTGGATTCTAGTTGACTTTATAGGTAAGATGTCTCTCAAACGTAAGCTCTGTCTTTGTCCTGCTCTGGCTCTTGTCTTACTTCCATGTGAAGAAACCAGTAGCTTGAGAGAAACTTTGCCTAAGCAAAACCAGTGTGGATTAGAGTGCAGGGTGTCTCCCAAACAAATGTACCAAAACATATTATGCAAACCTATGAGAAAAATCATGTCAGGTTTATAAGCCTGACACAGGCTTCAGCAGAACCACTTGTACAGATAAAATATATTTGACTTATTACGCAATTGTATTGCTTTACTGATAGCAGTTGTTTTACGTGTCTAGTGTGGCTTATCAGGGAACTCCCTTTTCCCCTCCCCTTGCTTTTAAAAAAATAAAAATATGTGTATGTGCTAATAGAGGTTTGTTTCTGTTTCTTTGTCTTTTTTTATATTGCATCTCTGGCTACGTGCAACCTTGTTGTTTTCAACCCCCTGCAATCACCAACATTCCTGGGTTCCTCTCCACTGACTAATGGCCGCCTGCAGCAGACACTTGCACTAACTGCTCCGCAGAGGAAGCGGACATCGCTGAAGCATCAGCTGCAGACAGCTCGCCCGTGTTCTCTTGTTTACCGTCTCCCTTGGAACACTTGCCAGAGGCCAGCGAATCTTGCTTCATCCAGTTTGAGTCGTGTCCTATGGAGGAGAGCTGGTTTATTACCCCTCCCCCATGTTTCACTGCAGGTGGATTAACCACTATCAAAGTGGAAACCAGTCCAATGGAGAACCTCCTAATAGAGCATCCCAGCATGTCTGTGTATGCTGTCCACAACACCTGTCACAGCCTTAATGAGACTGGATGTGGAGGTGAGGAGTTTCGAAGCCCAGGTAGTCCCAGGTACGTCTGACTTCTCTTGTCAAGGAGCTCTGTTGCTGAAAATATCTGGTTTCTACTTGATCAGCTTAGACACTTAATACTGAATTTTCCAGCTTATTTCAGAGCAAGTGAATAAAGCATGAATACTGCACAAGGTGGGTAGGATGGTCAGGGCTGCCTGCCTGCTTAGAAAAATGTTGTGCAAGATGACTGTGTCAGGAAACAGTTGGGTATGCTATTTTGACACTGCAATGAATATTTATGGAGCCTAATTATTCCCTTGCAGAATGTGCTCCAGTCCTGTTGAAACTGGTGGCAGTTAACTGTGTAGCTGGTAACATAGATTTGAAAACACTTAGCCCCCATCATAGCTATGTGTATTTTTCATAACTGTTAGTTGGTACCCTTTCAGTTACCTCATGAGATGAAAAATATTACTTTAATTATCCTGACAGGGAAGTCTGTTTTGGTATTTTTTTTTTTCTTCCTCAAGGTAGTGATAGATTAGGACAGGATTAAATTTTTCCATGGGTGGTTTGTGGAACAAAAGCAAACTGAAATATTCCACAAAACTTACTCCCCTCAAGGTAAAAATTTGTGCTGCAAACTTCTACTTTTAGCAAGGTAAGAAGTTGTGCTTTTTGGTTTTGAGTCCTAAAGATTTGGCCATGTGGGATTATTGCAGAGGCATGTTTGCCATGCACTGCTGCTTTGGTGTTAACTGTCCAGTATATACAGCTATACAAGTATAGTATACATGGATGTACACAAATAGAGTATATCTTTGCCATTATGACTCCACACTTGCCCATGTGTTCATTGATTTGGAAATAATTGGGTGTTTTGTGAATCCTGGTTAATAACAAAGGCTGACTTTTTTTTATCCCACCTGGTACTTGTCCTTAGAATCAATTAAAAAAACCAAACAGTATACTAAGCTTTGTTATACAGGAAAAAATGAGTGTAGTAGTGGAGTTCCTGTAGGTAGATGCCTGTTGACTTTTCTGATCAGCTCCTTGCCATATTTAAAGTTCTTAGTTCAAAGAAACAGGTGACTGAGATGACATGCTGCTGTATAATATTGAAGTATAGTGCTGATACCATTAATCTTAGAGTGGGGGATTTGTATAATTTGGGGAGGGCAGTTTGTGATGTTAAGCATCAAGGGTCTAGCTTAACTTAAATCAGGGAGAAGCTATGAGCGTACAGCACCTTTTAAAATGAGGGTCTGAAGGAATCTGCAAGAGAACGGTAGACTGTAGGGCATGCCCTAGTGAAAGACAGTAGACCAGTTTATCTAAAATATCAATTTGCAGTGGATAGTAACATGCAAAGTCAGATACTGACTTCTCAGTGACTTAAACTGGGAATACTAGTATAAATTCTTCTGGAGAAGAATCCTGTCTTATGTTACACAGTACAGTTAAGCTGCTTTAACGTGTGGGGAAGCTAAAGGTGTGATGATCTTTAACTGGTGTGTGCTTAAGTTTCTTCACACTGAATCCTGTGCTATTGCTTTGTCAGAGGATCTAGGCTTTTGTATAGGTTATTTTGGGTGGCATAACTGGGAGGAGACTTAAGTCTAAAGTTGAGGTAGACTACAGAACTGGGAACATCAATTTATACTGATAATGCAATAAGTTTCAAAAGCTGTTTTGAAGTCTCTAGTGGTTTAATGGTTGGCCATTTAACATTGTAGGGCCAAGAAAAGCTGCTTAAGGCACACTGGCACAGTAAGTACTACTGTTTTGGGACAACGCTTTTTGTTTGATCAGTCTGCTAGCAACACTGCTTCCTCTAGAGCCTTGTCTGCCAAAACAATACTGGTTTTAGGACTAACCTTTGTGCCAAATGATGTTACTTGATCAAGCCTAACTACAGCTGCTTTAACAAGCCAAAATGCTAAGTGCAGAAAAATTACTTAAATATTAATTGGGGTGGGGTCTGAAGCCTTTAATGTTTCTTGTAAGGTCTGGCTCTGTAGCACAACTAGCAGGACACTTACGCTTTCTAGCAAAATAGATGCCGGGGGTGCAGCAGCGAATGTATGTAGCAAGGCTCGGGCTTTAGACACAGCCCCTCTAAAGCTACATTTTGACAATATTGATGGTGGTTCATCAGCCCTGTTCTCTCGGTGCGGGGGGCTCACTAGTGCCAGGCTACCAAAGGCAACCACTGAGATACCAAAATGCTACATTTCGGAAGAGTACATGGCCTTTTAGCTAATTCAAACCACCTCTGCTATCCCAGTTTCACTTTAAGATGACAAGTAGAAGAGTGTTGGTTTGCAAACCAGTGCTGGAAGGGTATTCGATAAGAGGGGGAAAAAGCTTAAATACCTTCAACCAGCAATTTTAAACCAGTTTTTCTCCTTTTGTGGAGAAAATCTATTTGCTCCTTTTAAATTCCTTTCAAAGCAAAAGGATGTTGTATAAACTTCCCCCTGTTTGTCAGGTTAGTCATATTTTTCCATAACAAACCACAACAGTTTGTCTTAGCGTTGATGCCCTTTGCTAGCTAATGACATGCAGCAAGGGCATGCTTGGGAAATACGAGTTCTAATGAGTGTGGTGTGGCTTCCTAGCTCCTTACGGCTTTCCCCAGAAAGGCTTCTCTTAGAGTTCTGCCTCCAGCACTGTTGAACATGTTAAGGGATCACCCCATACAGAAAACAGTAGCCCCATATTTGCAGGCACCCTCATGTAAATTAAACTGGTGTAATTTGCATAGAAAGTATTTACAAGGCTCTGTGAATTGATTTGTGCTGTGTTATTCTGTTATTTCTTGCTTTGTATTTCAAGCACTAGGTTTAGGACAAAATCCAGTGAATGAACAGGGGAAAACCAGTGTGTCACACATGGCTATTCTGGAGTCTGTAGGCTTCAGTCAGTCATATCAAGCTACCCAAGGAGCCAAAAGCAAGTGGATTTGGATATTTAAAAGAAAAAAGTAGAAGGGAGGGAGTATTCCCTTGCTGACAGGGAGTATTTTGCTCTAGTGTGGAGTGGGGGGGAGGCAGAAGAGCTCACTTCTGTGCGAGGCACCTGCAGCCCTGCAAGAGCAAGGCTACAGGGGTGTACCGTGGGCATGGCAGACCAGACTTATGTCTACAGAGACGACATACTATAAATGCAAGTTAACCTCTTCCAGAAGAGACTTTATTATAGGGTCATGCTAGTGCTGAAAAACAGACTTCCCAAGAGACCTCTTGCTCATGCCTGAGCTAGCTCCTGGTCTTGCAGACATCTTTCCTGGGCATGGCTGAGTTGACAGCTAGTTGTTTGGTCCTGGGTGGGTAGAGAGAAGGCAAGCAACTCTCGTGCCACTAGTCTCACACCAGCTGTGGCACTCAGACTTGGGATTTGCTTTGCTTTTAAAACTGCCAGGCTATTTTTAGCTTTACTTTGGAAGTTTCAGGAAACACCAGTGACTCTTCTGTCAAGTAGGGAAGTCCTTTTTCAATATGTCAGTCCCTGCTTGCATAGGCTGCTGGTTTGTTTTTCACTAGTGCATGATGGAGTAAGGGTTTGCCAAAACTGCTGACTCTCTGCTCATGAAATCTAGAGGGCTGGTTGAGGAACAATCCTTCTAAGTTATCTCCTGTGTGTGTCACAACTGGTCTATCTTTCTCATTCCTCTGCATGAGCGTTGTTTGGATTTGCTTGTGTGGCTGGCAATCCAAACACACTTTCGTTAGTGTGCTTCTGTTTTCAGGCTGAAACACCTATGTTCAAGATGATTTTAAATCAAACTTTGCCGTGTGGATAACTCCAAGTCTTCTAAAGCTGGAGCAGTGTGACGCACATTGCCTTGTATTTCTGATCTATATTGCATCTTGGGCTTAGGGAATGGGGGGTGGGGAAGGATGGGTGCAATAGTATAAGACACCAGACAAAAGTCCAAAGGCTATTGTGGTGCCCTCACACAAAAAGTGAGTTAGCAGCACTACGCATTACTTACCAGTGTGGTTTTTCTTAACTGGCTTGACCTTGCCTCCACCCACATCTCTGTCCAGTAGAATAAGGGTGCCCTTTTGAAGTGCTGGATGTTGATGTCCATGTTCTGCCCTTTATACTTTGCATGTCTTTCCAATGCACCTCAGTAATGACTGATATCTGCTTGTTACATTTCTAGACTGGAGGCCCGAAATGAAACAGGACAGCGTGTTCACTGCTACGTCACAGCTCTTGCTACTCGTTCAACTTTTCTGGAAAAAAACAAGAGCTTTCGTCCTACCCACTGGTTAAAAGAACATAATGAAAGACACTATCTCAACAGAAACAGTCTCCGTCGCCAAAACCTTACCAGGGATTGCCACTCCCGGCAAATCAAGCACAACGGACTGTTTGTTCACCAGCCTTGCCAGCGTCAGTTCAATTACTGATGGCTCTTGTGATTTTAATCTACAGTCTAATTTTTTTTAGGTTGCTCTTGTTTTCATGCATAGGTAAGTGTGGTCAACCTGAAGCTGATCATCAATCCTTCAAACACAATCGTAATTAGTGTTGCATTCTTTTGAAATGACACACAAATTTCCAAACGTCTTGCAGCGAGTCCTAAACGTTGATGTTAAATATCAATGTATTGGAAGCCTATCAGTATGATAGCTTGTGTGCTGTTTTATAAACTATGATGTATAGGTGGGTTCTTAGCTGGTATTTTAAGAAACTTAACTGAGATGGAAATCAGTTACGTTTTGCGTTAATCAAAGTGGAGTTAGAAAATTTGAGGTTAGCCGAATGCTTTAATGACCAGTACTTGACAGCTTGTGTATCTGTCTGTATTCAGCATATATGATCACTTTCTAACAAGGAAATACTATAGCTGCTGGTGGATATTACATAGCTATGCTGAGCTGTTACAAGAAGGACATCTAATCTAAATTGCCTAGTACCTACTTGTGTTAGTGGAGTCTGTGTAGGTGTGTTGGCTACTTGATATAGGTATCAGAAAAAGGTTAAATGTCCCCCCAATATTGTTGCAGTATGATATGGCACTGGTGTTACAGATGTAGTACCTCACAGTGGAGTGGAAGGAGAACTGGACCTATGGGTTAAGTGCAGATGCACAACCCAGAGAGCTGAACTGTGTTTTACTTGGTACAGTTCAAGTTCTTACTCCCTTTCTCTAACTCCTCCTCTCTCTGTCTTTGAAAGATATATTTCCCCTACCCTATTTCATTTCATATCTAGTCTAGTTAAAGGAAAAAGATGGTGGATTGACTGTTCTTTTAATCCCATCAGTAGCTGACTCTTCTTTAAAGAAAAGTCAGGCTGATGGATAGCTATTTCTGAGCTGCTAATTGCTGTTATGTTGTCTCATATTTACAGATTGAGAGTAGCTCAAAAGTAGCCAGAAGGAAGGTTTTACTAGAAGTTCTGCTAATTCTCTCTCTTTCTCTCTCTATGAAAATGAAGTCCAAGTTAATTGTGACTGGAAACGAAGGGCAGTGTTTGGCAGGAAAAAGAGGATGCTGAAAAACAGTCTTACAGAACTAAACACAGTGATAACAGGGTGTATAAAAATTGAGATAGATCGGCAGTTGTTGTTCTCCTAGCCCATTGGCTGCAGAAGGACTGGATAGCAATTCTGTGGGCCAACAGGAAAGAAAAGCCATTTAAAACTAACAAGTAGTTTTCTCAAGAACACTGTGCAAGATGTTTTGGAAGTTGGCAGGCACTTAAAAAAAGTGAAGTTCACCTGTTAAGAAAGAGCGTGTATTACACAGCAGCCACATGGCGTGCTGAACCCTGATATCTGGGAAGTAGATTAAAATGGTTATAGAGGTGAGGAAGTGGAAGTCTGCACTGAAAGAATGGGGGAAATAAGTAAGTTTATCCCCCTTTGGTCAGTGTTTAATGTGACTCACTGTTTTTTCCTTGTGTTTAGTGCCTAGGGCATTAAAGTTTTAACATTACATTCAACCATGTCTTCCAGTAGTCTATATACAGAAGTTATATAAGGAGTCATGTGAGGAGTCTCTGAAATTAGGAAAAATCAATAATGTGAATTATTCCAGACCTAGGAAGTATTTTAAATTTAGCCAAATGCTTCAATTTCACTGAAGCAAAACTCTCAACAATTTGCATTGACCTCGATATAGTGGTACTGTTGCACATTCTGCAGCTGGAATTGTTGTGGAACATGCTTAGTGTACAGGAAATGGCATTTATAACCTCTGTTTCACTGCAGATGTGCTGCTTCACTGGGATTAGTTAGGATTGTTGCAAAGATATGTTAACAAATAGTTAAATGTATAAAAGCAAGAGGTGCTTTCCTGGATACACTAGTTTGGGGTTTTTTTTTTTAAGACATACTAATTCATGTGGATAGTGAAAGAAGACTAAATTGGTCACAACATGAGTTTCCAAAACGGATTTTGTTACTAGTCTCTTCAGCAGTGTGTGCCCATGTCCATACAGCAATTCTTTTGTGGTCCAAATACTCTGGTTTATCTGCAAATAACTAGTTTCACCGGTCTCTCATATGTTCATGAATATTCTTACTTGCCTCAGATTATCTGCCTTTATCACTCCAAATTTTTGCCTGGCTTAAACTTCCTTCTCCTCACTGCCAACTTTCTAGCTCAGGAAAATTCTTTGCTTTCCTGTATTTTTCTTTATATGAAAGTAACTACTTTCCTTCAGCTTTAATTTTCTTAAAGTGAAATGAAGGAAGATGGAGTCTCCACCTCTCTGTGTTGGAAGGAGTAAGTAATCCTTTAACTCTTAACGGGGAGATGGAGTTGAGAGTATAAGGCTCCCAGACATTACAATGAGAGCCTTGGTCTGTTCTTCTCAGTAGGCAAGTAAATGCAACTTTAGACTGCTCCTAGAGTTGGGAGATACTGATCTTTTTATACTACATTACTAGATGACTTTCTGGTGATGAAAACCTATATCTTTCAGGATATAAACTATTTTGTTGCACAAAGCTGTGCTTCTCAATTTGTAATATTGGAAACCATATTATTGTGTGAGATAGTACTGCATCAATGGCTTTTTGTTAATTTGTTTTACATATTTATGTTGGTCTAGCCCTGTTTTGTGCCTGGAGCTATTGGGCAATTAGATTTATTTTGGTTTTCTGTTTTAATAGTGAGCTGTGTGGCTTTTTATATGGGTTTTTGAATTGTATTAAAGTGTGTGTGTTTTCCTGTAAAAGTGGAGGCCTTGCACTGTCTCATATCGATTGATATTAATGAATCTTGCTGAAACTATTTTCATATGTATTGGTCAATAGACAGATTTGCATTTTAAACTGTGCCTTCTACACAGCAAACTTGAAGATTCAAAAGGGACATTTCAGTTAGGATTAATACTGTACATCAGTCTATGCATATATGGCAGCTTCTCTCCAGAGCCACTTCTCTATTTGTAGCAGTCCTTTTGATATGGAAGAATGTCTGGCTCTTTTTTTTTAATAGTTTAACACAAGCTGAAAACCGACAAAATACAGCACTTTGCCAAAAAGTAGCATTGCTTAACCAGTGTGTATTTACTAAAGTGATCCTCTGTATTTTGTTTTCATAGTGCGTTCTGCGCACCATGGGGAGACGTGATCTTAACTCTCAATAAAAAAATGGCCTATTAAAGTCTCAGTCTGTTGGTTTGTTTGGGGTTTTTTTTGTTTGTTTGGTTTTTTTACAGGCTGGTCAAAATCCAAATGCCTGAGCACCCCATTCAGGTGTGGTAGGTACAAGTACTGAGTATCTCAGAATGCTTGCTCTAGTACAGAAGTTCCTCTGGGAATCAGTTTGCATTGCTGATCAAGTGACAATGCATGGTCCAAGTAGTGTTATGCATCTCTGCCAACTGCTGTGTTTCCTGGTCAGCATGCAGAAGTGCCATAGGTGAACAAGACAGAGATATAAAAACACATTACCACTTAAAGTGTGCATGGGGTGGGGGTGGGGGTTCTCCTTATCTAGGCTGAACCTCTCTTGTTTCAACTCATACCCCTTGCCTATCATCCTCCTGCCATGCACCACTGTGAAAAATCTGTATGGAAGGCTGCTGTTAGCATTCAAAAGCTGGAAGCAGGGACAGGTAACCTGTGAGGGCCATAGAAATCCTGTGAAAATGTCCAGGGTTGGAGTTAGGGAAGCCAAAGCCAAGCCTTCTGTAGCTGAATGGGGCAAGGGATGTGGAGGACAACAGGCCTTCCACAGGTATATTGGCTGCAAAAGGAAGATCAGAGAAAATGTGGACCTGCTGCTAAATGGGGCAGGAGTCCTCATGACAAAGGACATGGAGAAGGCTGAGGTACTCCATGTCTTCCTTGCTTTGGTCACTACTGGTAAGACCTTTGGGACTTGCAGGCCCCTGAGGCCAGTGGGAAAGGCTAGAGCAAGGACAATCAACCCTTGGTTGAAAAGGATCAAGTTAAATGCTTAAAGAGATGGTATGTCCACAGATCTATGGGACACATCCATGACTGGCAAAGGAGCTGGGTGATGTCATTGTGAAGCTGTTCTCAACTATCTTAAAGGTTATAGCAATGGACAGGATTCCTGAGGGCTGGAAGAAAGCAAATGTCCTTCCTGTCTTCAAGAAGGACAAGAAGAATGGGGGGGAATGACAAGACAGTCAGTCTCACTTTGATCTCTGGGAAGGTGATAGAGCAAATAATCCTGGAAATTGTTTCCAAACATGAACAAGAAGGTGATTAGGAGCAGCCAGAATGGATTTATGCAGGGGAGAGCATGCCTGACAACCTAATAGCCTTCTGCAATTAGATGACTGGCTTGGTGGATGAGGGGAGAGCAGTGGATGTTGTTTATCTTGACTTTAGCAAGGCTTTTAATGCTGTCCCCTGTAACATCCTCCCAAACTGGTGAATTATGGACTGTGTAAGTAGATCGTGGCCAGTTGTGTTGAGAACTGGCTGAACTGCTGTGCTTAAAGGGGTTGTGATCAGTGGCCTGGGTATGAAACCTAGCTGGAGGCCAGTTGCTACTGGTGTACCCTACCAAAGCTGGATCTTACACTTAAAAACCTTCATTAATGACCTGGGTCACAGAGCAGAGTGCACAATCAGCAAGCTTGCAGAAGATAGGAGGAGTTGTTTATACACTAGAGGGCTGTGCTGCCTTTCAGAAGGACCTCAACAGACTGGAGAAGTGGGCTGACAGGAACCTCATGGAGTTCAACAAGGGGAAATGTGGAGTCTTGTACCTGGAGGAAAAATAACCCCAGGCACCAGGCCAACTGGCTGGAAAGCACCTTGGTAGAAAAGGCTCTGGGGGTCCTGGTGGACAGACACCAAGTTGACCATGAGCCAGCGGTGCACCCTTGTGGCCTCAAAAATGAACGCTTCCTGGGCTGTGTTAAGAGGAGTGTTACCAGCAGGTGGAGGGAGGTGATCCTTCCTCTCCACTCTGTGCTGGTGAGACAGATCTGAATGCTGCGTCCAGTGCTGAGCTCCCCAGTACAAGAGAGATGCCGACATACTGGAGTGTATCCAGCAAGAAGCCAGGAAGATGATAATAGGATTGAAGACTGAAATAATGGGGAGAGGCTGAGAGCTGGGATTGTTTAGGCTGGAGAAGAAAAGGCCCGAGGGGGGAATCTTGTCAAGGTATATAAACACTTGATGGTAGGCAGTAAAGACGACAGAACCAGACTCTTCTCTAGCGGTGCCCAGTGAAAGGACAAAAGACAATGGGTGGAAGCTGAAATATGGGAAATTCCATTTAAATGTAAGAAATAGGCTCACTTCTCCAAGTTGTTCTTTTGGCTTTTTCTGAAACAGTGTGTGAATATTCCCCTCTACCCCCATCTCTGGTCATCAGGCATCCTTGATCTCTGTTGCTTTTCAAAGATAATGGAGAGTGGCCTTGCAAGGACATCAGCCCGCTCTCTCAGCACGTTGGATGCAGGCTGCTGGCCTCCATGGACTTGTATGGGCTGAGCTCTTGCAAGTAGTCCCTGACTTGATTCTCGCCCAGTGAACAAACTGGGTGACAAAATTATCTTTTTAACTGACAGTGATGAAAAGGAATTCATGCGACAAAGCATCCATCTTCCCAGAGCAAACACTGAGTAAAACCTTTCCTTTTCAAATGTAGATTTTGTGACCTGTACATTTATCAAAGCAGCAAGTCTATAATGAGAGCTGTACAGTATTCTGCAGCAGAAAGTTTGACCAATTATGCCTCTATAATCATATCCATACAGATAACCTAACATAGCTATACTGATAGCATTCCTCTTGGGGGTGCTTAGTTCAGACTTAATGCAGTTTTTTAAATTTAGGTTGGACACTTTCCAAAACATCATGAACTAGTGTTTTTTAAAAATTCTCCTTGCTGAAGCAAAAATGTTCGTATAAAAGGTCATACCAATGTAACCACACTGACTTAAGTTCTCACTTTACATTCTAGTTTTCCTGTTTATACAAATCCTTGTACGTCTCTGATGAAGCTAGCGTACTAATTACTGTTCTCTCTGACACTTGACACTGATGGAGGCACTCTGTCTCCCCGTCAAGTCGTTCAGTATCTGCTTTCTTTGTCTCATTGACTTCTTTTGGTGCATGTTTATAACCACAAAACGTTGTCACCTCTGTTACTGAGTGATACTTGCAAGGAGGGTTCAGGCTTTTTGACACACGTAGAACTGACTCATCAAAAGAACAGGCCAGTGCTGCTGCAGCACTGTTGTTCCCATGATGTGGTCATGATAGATCATTCTTACAATAAATGGGACTGAACCGAGACTTAACAGGACGCATGTAAAGTTTTGTTTCTCAGCCAGCCTTTTTCTTTGTGAAAATACTGTCCTGGAGCCACTGCTGTGTAACTAATACTTCAGAAGTTAAAGTCTCTTGACTTATTCCAAAGTTCTGTGGGCAGATTGATAGTTGAACACTCAAATACCTTAATGAGGCAGACAACTATACTGTAATTTCATGGGCAAGCTGAAGAAAAAGAATAATAGCCAAAAAAGAAAACACAGATAAGAGTAACAAAACTAGGCTAGTGGCCAGGAGCAGACTTCAGATCTCAACTTGCAGACGTGGGCTGTGCCGTAAGTCTATACTTTCTCCTGATGTGCAGCCTTCACATTGTTGTGCCCAAGTGAGATGACCGAGTCAGGCAATATAATAAGAAGTATAATTATGCCTAAAAAGCAGACTGAGTGCTAAAAGAATCACGTATTCCCTGAAACGGGGCTCTGCAAAGAATTAGTAGAGGCAGAGAGAGGTGGGAAAGAGGAGGGAGGCCTCAGACTTTTGGGGTATGTAGGTAATGGCCAAAGGCTGTCAATTTTTTCAAGGTGAATAAAGAAGATGAGATCACGATTAAGAAAGGGGGCACTGACATGGGCAGAGGTATCCCCTTCTCTACTCCCAGCAGTGAATTTCAGCTCTAGCTCTAGCTCTTGTGTCTGTGGTGTGAGACTGAGGAGTAGGAGATGGATGTGCCTTCTATTAAATGGGGAGGAGAGAGAGGAATTTGGCTTCTGTGGCTGGTGACAAACCGCCCAACAGCTGAATTAGTACATGCATCTTTAGTAATGGTGGGCAGTTTGGGATTGGGTGTTATCTCCTGCACATTACCTTTGCCTCTGGAGAGATCCATGATGTGCCCTAAACATAGCCAAGATCAGTGCTATGGAGAATCGTAAGTCTCAGTCCCCGAGTGTTGAAAAGGTGTTTGCTACAGTGCTTGGAAGCTGGAGCATCAGCAGTAAACACTCTTCACCTTGCCTGCTTGGGAGGGAAAGACCTGAGTGCAGGGCCCAGCAGCTGTAGGTTTGATGAGGTGATGTGAGTCATCTGAATGAGGAACCACATACACTCCTAGGTCAGAGACTGAGCCAGGGAGAAGAGGGCCTTCCCCTGCAGCCAGCTGCCTGCTTCTCCTGGCAGCAGGGGGAAGGGGTGTCTCCTAACATGCTGCCCACCCTAGGAGGCCATGGTGCAGATAAGTTAATCTATTTTGTTTTTAAAAATTTCTGTATTATTGTCCTACTTGTGTTCTACATGACTCTCTTCTGTGACCTGAGATTCCTTCTTTTCCCCTACCGACATTTATCTCCTTATCCAAATGGTGTCATGTTTACAGCCCAGTGGTGAAGTGATGCTGGAAAACGTGAAGAATGTGTGTCTTGTTATTTCTTTGAGCTGCAGACCGGAGATCCAACACAGGTGTAGGTGAAGATAGACTTGATGCTTGGCTATTAGTTACAGGTGCTGCTTCCTACTGTGGAGCAGTTGTCCTTACTGGGGTGTGACTGTGAGCTTTGTTCAGGAGGTCAACTGTAAGGATTGTACCTTAAAGGTGTTTTACCTTTGGTCTGTTGAGAGTGGGAGTTTAAGTGTTCACGTACAGGAAGGGATATGGGTCTCTGACAGGACATGGATAAAGTGTCTCCTGCGTAAAAGGGCTTTCAGGACAAGATAATGTTTATTCCAAGCTGCTTGCTGCTGAGGAAGGTACATCATCTCAAGAAGAAAGAGGTCACTAACAAGAGCCAGAAGGACACAGTCCATTGGTTTGCTTTATGACTGCTGGGAAGTGATGGCATCTACTTCTCAAAGTGGGTTTAAAAGGTTGGTAATTCTCTCTCTGCTCCCCCCTCCCCCTTAAAAAAATCAAGTCAAAGAGGAAATCCTTGTGTCATGCTATGCTGTTGTAGGTCTGACCCTGCAGATTGTAAGGGAACTGTTAACTTATTCTTGATCTCTACTTGAGTTTTCTTCCTTTATTATTAAAATAACTCCTAGTACTGGTTGTCTTAAGCTGATCTGATCATCATACAGGCTGCTTATCAATAGCTGGTCATTGCCTATGCTTTCTGTTGCTGTTATTGACCTTAGACATATTCACATGCTTGTGACTAAAAGGCTTGTTCTGTGTTATATTTTAGCTAACAGGTTCTTAATAACTGTAGTATGGGTTCTCTCCCCACCAGATCAGAAAAAACCCCAAAATAAGTCAATCTTGTAAGGTCTTAAAAATATTCCTTAACGCATATTAAACTGGATCACACCTTGTTTGAAAAAGTCTCTGAAATGAAACAAGCAGGGAAGTAGTAGAATATTATAGGTTCTAATAGAAAGCAAGGGTTTTGAAACATCAGGGTTTCAAGTTATCCCACGCTGTTCAACAGAAAAAGCCATTACAGTCTGGGAAGGATGCAACTTCCTACTAAAGGATTCCTCTTTAGGACAGTTATAAAGCTTTAATGGTGCTTTGCTTAGGCTATGTAGCTGGAGCCATTCTGCAATAAATAAGCTTAAAACTTCTCTTAAAAACAATGAAGTTCATCCACACAAGAGCCCTGGAGGAGGCCTTTCCCTTAACTAAGTTATAGAATAGCTTTGACAACATGGCTGTGACTCAAAAGGACAAAGCCTAGCAGCACAAGCAAATGACCACAGTAAAATATTTACTGCAACAAGGTAGGAATATGTGGGGTGATATTCTGTGTTGTCATGTGCCTGGATCACAGTGCAGCTGTGTGCAAATGTTTATAATGAAATACTGCTCCCTTCATTGGGAACAACCAGATAGATTCAGAAGCTCTGGGAGAAGAGCAGTATTGAGCACACCCAGTAAATGGATTGATCTTCATGGCTTTCAGTCTGTGCTTTATAGATCCTTAGTAGACTCTGGGCTCCTTCAAAGAGATCCATAAAAGGATAACCCAGAAAAGCAACCTCAGCTGTGTAAACTTGTAAGAAAGGCCCTGTAATTCCCACCTTTCCAATGGGGTTTACACCTCCTCTGGAACATATCTAGAAGTGGTAATTAGAAAAAAAAAAAAAAACCAAACAATTAAAACCACTTGCCTAATCTAAAAGGACTTACCAGATCCCAGCACAAATACTGCTTAGCAGTTGTAGTTTCTTTCTAGAAGCTTAAAAAAAAAATCTTCTCTCTTTTACACTCATCCCCCCTAAGGAGGCATCCACATAATGAAATAGGATGTACTGTGTGCTAACTCACTTGGAAATGTCCCAGTGTGGACTAAGTCACTTTAGTTTTATTGCCACATCAAAAGGTCAGTATGTTAGCTTGCATTAAAATAATAATTTCATTGTCTGCAGCAGGATTTTATTGCACACTAGCTTCTGGGTTTCTTTTCTGTACTGCTGAAAATTTATGGGAGAAGTTGCTGGCAGGGCGGAGAATGATTATGGGACATGGTGCATTTTCCACCACTGAGGCAAAACCACAAATACTGTGGCATGTGACCTGCAGCAACTCACATCAAAAGGTGTGGAAAAATAAGCAGCGTAGTCATTACAGTCTTATGTGCTGAGACCTATTTGTGGCAGACGTGATCTGTTCAATTTTTAGGTACTGTTCACTTTGCAGTATTCTCCTGTCACTGTGCCGTGGAATTTATTCCTGATGCACCAAAACCGCTTTGCTGCTTGGAGGCTGGCTACCACCAAGCCCTAATTTGACATCTGTGAGGGGTGGAGGCTTTTTAGGGAAAAAGATACTTTGTTTCTCCTCTCTTGCTACCCTCTTCCTGAAGTTCCAGTTCTTTTTAACAAGTTGGCTACCCTAGAGTTTCAACTTCAGCAAGTCTGTTAAAGGCCCGAGGTTAGAGTTAGGTCAAGTTTGCCCAAGTTCGGGAGACCACCTTCTCCCTGTAGCTGGTGGAGTGGGAGATGCATTTCCAGAAAGCAGGATGTATCTTGCTGGTGGACTTAGTGGAGATCAACTAACAGAGCTACCTGCATGTCTACCCTAGGCATCCCAAACTATGACATGAGTTAGATTTCTTGAAATGATCTGGTGCGATATAGGGAGTTGACAAAGGTGGTTTCTAAGTGCCAATGCGCTTGAATAGATGACAGTGGTTTGTGGGGGGTTTTTTATGTCCCTTTTGAGCCACGACTAGCAGATTTCCTTCATGATAAGGACTGGCATTTTGCAGAGCTGAGGAGGCCGGGTGGCTGCCATGTCCGTCTTGTGCATCCGTTGTGCATGCTGCTTTACTTGAAGTTTGCAGGAATCGCTGTCCCTGCTCCATCAGGTGCTGTAAGCACCCACAGTTGAGAGATGGCCCTTGCTGCCTGAAACTTGTGACCTGTTAAAGTACTGTTAGTGACCCTAGTGTAACATCTCCGCCTTTGGTGGGCTGTGTTGCCTTTTCTCTTGCCCTTTAAAATGGCAAAGCTATAAGAAGGTAAGCACCAAAACCTGCTTATCATGATTAATTACTATAATACATAGTTGGAGGTGAAAACTGTGTTTACTTTTTAATAGCATTACACTTGGGAAAAGAAAAAGCAGAAGTGAAAAAAAATTATGATGAGGTGGATTTACTTGAAGGCAGCTGCAGCTTCTCTTTGTGCTGTTTTGCAGCAGGTGTGCTCTGCACTGCAAGAGAGGAGAGGGAAAGTACCAGTTGTTTCTCATCAACAAAATGGCTGCAGGTGCCCCACATTGAGGTGAGGGCCTGCCTCCATGCACAGCCCCTGCCGTGGGTGTTCTAAATAAAAGCGTGCACTCCAAGCATTGCTAAGTACATGGTACTCTGGGGTTTGGTTGGTTTTGGTGTGGATTTTTTTTTTTTTAAGGATATTTATTAAGAAATCTCCATGCAACCCTTGAGCGATGTTACCAGTGTCTGGGAGGCACGCCTGGCACCAAGGGTAAGCTTCAGCATCGTCTCCTGCTAGAGAAGGGGGCTGCAGGGTGGGCGCTCCCACAGTGGGCACTGCTGCCCTGGGACTCGGTTGGACCCCGAGGGGCGGTGGCAGGCCTGGCTGACCGGAGTGGAGAGCTACTGGGCAGGGGAGACCATGGAGGCTGTGCTTGGGGGAGGCATGTTTTCTGCTGGGGCCAATTTCTCTGTGGTTACACACGCTGCAAGAATGGAGGAGAAGAGAAGGGACCTCAGGGAAGGTTTCAGACACGGAGGCCCAGGACCCTCGGGGCAGAGCTGGCTGCCTCCACGGGGCACAGCTGGGTGAAGGCCATCCTTGTGTGGCGAGATGTGTGATAGCCGTGGGGCCGCGGGCTGGTACCCCCCCACTCGTGACGCGGGGCGTCGGTGGGGTGTCAGGGGGCTGGTCGCACAGCAGCGGGGTGCGGATGAGTCAGGAGGCTGGCGCCTTAGGGAGAAACGGCGCGTCGCCGAGAGGCGGCGGGAGGGGGGCCGCTCCGCGGCCGGGCGGGGTGCCGGCGGGGCCGGGGTAACGCGTTCCCGCTGACAGGGGCTGCCGGCGGCGACACCGGCCGGGCGGCCGCCCTCAGGCCGCGGCGGGAGCGGGGCGGGGCGGCGCAGGGCGCGCGCGGCGGAGCCGTGTTTACATTCCACCGCCCGCTGCACGTTGCCGCGGAGCGGCGGGCTCCCATTGGAGGAGGAGGGCGGCGGCCCCGCCCCGGGGCGGGCGGGCTGCTCCCTGCCGGCCGCGTGGGGCCGCCGGCGGAGCCCCCCCCCGCCGCCCCCGGCGGGGCGCGGACCCGGGGCTTGATGCAGAGGATCGGGATGGCGGTGGCGGGGCTGCCCCGCCGGCGGGGCCGGGGCGGGGGAGAGGGGACTGGGGCAGAGGGCGGCTCTCCCTGCGGGGCGGCAGCGCTGGCAGCTCTCCTGCCGGCACTGCCCGCCGCTCTCTCGGTCCGCCTCCGCCAAGGGAGCTGGGGCGGGCGGGACGCGCGTGGGGGGGGGGTGTCCCGGCTGCGGCGGGGAGCCGCGGGGCCCGGGGCGGCCCCGCGGCGAAGGGGCGGCGCTGGGGCGAGCGGGGCGCGGGCGCTGGCGGAGGGAGGGCGGCGGGCGGGGGAGCTGTCTGCCGCCCTTGCACATGCGCAGCGCGGGCCCGGGCCGCGCTATATAGCGACTTGGCGCCGGCGCCAGCTGAGCAGCGCGGCCCGGGCGGCGGCGGCAGAGGTGCGCAGGGGGTGTCGGGAGGGGGTCCCGCCGGTGGGGACGGGGGGCGGCCGCCGTCGTGGCGGCGGCGATGATGATGATGACGGTGGTGGTGGTAGGTAGTGGTCGGCGATGATGATGGTGGTGGTAGTAGTAGTAGTGGTAGTGGTGGCGGCGGCGGCGGTGGTTGTGATGGTTGCGGTGGCGGTACCGGCAGACCCGGTGCCGGCGTGAGGGGCGCAGTCGCGGCGGGCGGTGGGGTGGCGCGGGGCGGCGGCCGGGAGCGGGAGCGGTGAGGCGGGCGGGCTGCCTGCCCGCCCGGGCACCGTTTTGGAGGGAGAGCGGCTGAGGAGAGCCGGGGGGGAGTGGGTGGGTGTCCGCGCGCGGCCCCATCCGCCCCCGCCGTGCCCTCCCGCCCGGGGCAGGCAGCGCGGCGGGGCGCCGCTGCGAGGGGCGATGGCCCGGGCGGGCACCGCCGGCGGGAGGCAGCGCGGCGGGCCGGGGTGTCGGCGGGAGCCCGCCATCGCCTCCCCCCACCCTTACCCCCGCCCCCCATCCCCGCCACCTCGGGGCCGCCCGGCGGCGGAGAGCCCCGTGGGGGTGGTGGGGAGCGGGCTGCCGGGTTTTGGAGGGAGACGAGCGCGGTGGGGGCGGGGAAGCCGGCCGAGCCGCTTGGCGGGCTGACCCCGATTGCCGGCCCGCGCCGCCCTCCCTCACCCCGCCCGGGTCCTGGCTCCCCGCCGCCCTGGCCCTCTAGGACGGGGGCTTGGCGAGGAGGGCGCCTGGTGGGGACACCCCCCACCACCCCCCAGTCCCCGATCCCTGCGGTGCCCCAGCCCCAGCCCGCGCTGCGGCGCGTCCCCCGTTGTGGGGGTGTCCCCCGCTGAGGGAGACTGTCCCGGCTGGGGGGATGGGTGTCCCCGTGTGCGAGGGTGCCGTCCCGGCAGCCACCCCCCCCCCCCCTTCCCCCTCAGGTTTTGGAGGGAGCCTCGCTCGCAGCAAGGCGGGAGCGCGGGGGAGGGGGGCCCGCGGTCCTGCCCTGCTCCCTGCCCCCTCACGCGTCCCCTCAGCACCCCTCGACCGTGCGGGGGAGGGGGGCAGGCGGCGGCTCGGCCCCTTTTGGAGGGAGAGCGGGCAGCGGCGGTGTCCGTCCCCCCGTCCCCCCCACCTCAGCCTGACCCCCGCTGCGCCCCGGGGCTGGCCGAAGCGTCCCCCGGCCCGGCTCGGCTCGGCGCAGCGCAGTCAGCGCAGGCCGCCGCCTCCCCGCTCTCTGCAAATTGGCGCGGAACCGGCGCGGCGGGAGCGCGGGCGGCGGCGGGCGGCCCGGCACGGCCCATCCCGGCAGGTGTGGGGGACCGGCGGCGAAATCGCCACAGAGGGAGCTGCTGCACTGGCAAAACCTGTGTCTGTGTGGGTGCCTGGTGGCTGCAGTATGCAGGGTGTAGAGGGAGTGTGTGGGGGGTGTCATAGCCCCAGGGACACCCCCCCCCATCCGCTTACGTGGGAAATGTCCCTTTACAGCTTCCCCCTGGGCTAGACAAGCCCAGCTAGCCTGAGCCAAACTGACTGCTGGCATATGTGGGTGTCTCTGTGTAACCCCCTTCAGCAGTGTAACCCCCAGCAGGATGTGGAGCTGTGTGTGATTACATACCACAGACATCCTCTGCTCAGGCATTCCTCACACCTGTAAAATACTTGTGCCCTTCTATTTCAGTTGTGTAAACCATGCTGCTCTCTGTGATGAGTCTTATGACAGCAAGTACGGAACTTGGTCCTAACTTCTTGAGGTTACGTTAACTGAGCTTATGTTATTCCTTTGATCCAGGCAGAGATCTTACATCCCAAAGAAGATGTCAAGACGCAGGTAAGCTGTTAACATCATAATATACAAAGCTTATCTGTAGTGATCTAACAACTGCTGCTCTCTTAACGTCTAATGTCTTTTTGCTCTTTGCAGTAGCCGTTTGCAAGCCAAGCAGCAGCAGCCACTGTCATGTCAAGAAGAGTCTCCACAAGAACTGCAGGCACCAGAACATCTCCAGACCAGAAAAAGGAGAACAGCAGAGGTGACCAATTTGGGCAACTGGAAAAGCTTAATAATATTGAAAGTTCTCCAGTGCATTTGGGTGGGAGAATCTTAACTCTGCTGAGTTAGAAAGGAGGACAGGAGTAGCGACAGTTTGCTTTAGCTTTAGAGGTGGGTGTGCTGGTCATTGTCAGTGTATTGATTTGTGTCTCTCTTCTCAGCAGGAGATTAAGAAAAGAGAAGATGGGAAAATTGCTAAAAAACATCAATATGAGATTAAGGTAATTCAATCCTGAATACTGGCTCAAACTAGTGAGGGAGTCCATCTGGTTTATGCTGGTGGGTGTGAAGTCGTGCATTCCACACTAGACAGTATTGAATAGGGGAAGTCTCTACCTTCAGATATTAAAAACTGTGGGAGCTCAGCACCTTAGCATCTTTTTATATGTTTTTGCTTTTTTACGTATGGCTTTGTTGCAGATAAAGGGTGCTTCAATGTGAAAACCACTGTAGAGTAAGGTTAGGTGTAAAAATGGGAATAAAACCAGGTATTTCATAATAATTCTGTGTGCAGAGCAGGTAAGGCCTAGAGGCAAGTTTAAACAAGATCATTGCACTTGTTTTAACTTAAGGTGTGGTTTCACGGCCATTTGGTTGAGAAGACTCATAACCATGCGGGCCCTCTTTACTTTCAACAGAACTTTTAACGGTTCTTTTGATTATTTAAATCAGTTTAGGAATCTGTTTTAACTACAATAGGCTACTCCTAAACCAAGTGAGGGGCTTTACAGTTGTTTATTTTAAAGTGGATTAGTAAAATAATGTAACTTTCTCTTGCAAACAGTCTTGTTTGCAGTTACTCTGTTTGTAAAGCACATGTGACTAACAGCTATGGTGAAGCAAAACTTCTGACTGTGAAGCTGTGTTTGCAAACTTTGTGTAGGGAAAAATGCTGTGTAAGTATGTCAGCTGTACCTGGGGTGAAACTGCGTGTCACAACTTACCTTTGCCGAAAGGGGTAAATCCTGCTCACCTGTCTTTCCTTCCGGGATAGCTGGTGATGCACTCCATACCCTGCCTTGCTCCATTTTTGGTTCTCTTTAACTTGCTAATTTGACACTATAAAATAAGTTGATGTTCTGCCAGGTTAGTGGGTTGAATTAAGCCAGCAGAGGGTCTGACAAGTGTCAAAGCTGACAAAAGAAGGAAGGGGTGGGACTTGAGCAGTGAGGATCACAGGAGAGAAGAAGGAGCAGGATCTCCCTCTTCTCATAGCTGTGTGCTATTAAGATCAATTCTGCTGGAATATGTAACTTCACTCCTAGGGTACTTTACTCTGGCTATAGCCAGGTTTAGATATACTAAGGAAATCGTATGTAGTTTACCTTGTAAAACAGCTATACAGGTGTGGTTAAACCAGGACAATAGGAAAAGTTTCTGTGTTCAGGGGCAGGTGTTGCCATTCTTTGTGAATGGGATCCCCCCTCCCCTCAACTCCACAGATCATAATTAAAGTTCTGAGTCACCATTTTGAAGGCTGTCAGCCATCACAGCATTGCATATGCTCCATGCATTTGATACCTTCTTACTTGTATTGATTATGTACAACCAAATAAGTATTAATGAAACAAGTTACAGAGTTAATGAAAGTAATCTAGAATTCCTTCTCTGAAGCTTTCTGCGTTAATAACTTTGTGCTCTTCTCCTTTTGAGTCATTGCATCTCATATTTGGCATTGGCAAGCTGAGAGATAGTTCACAGCTGCTGCTTGCTCAGTGGGTATCTAGCTCTGGAGCTGAGATGGGTGGCTCCTCTCTGGAGTGCTTAATTGGAAGATAACAAGTTGCTGAATTTCCACTGAGAGACAGTAGAACCTCCACCCTCTCCTTTCTTTTCCCTCTGAGTAGATAAGTAGATAGGACCAGCAACCTAATGTCCGGTGTTTTAGTAGCAATGAGTACCTTTGCCTTATGTACTATAACTGAGCAGCTCAAACAATGGAATGGTTACTTGTGGGTTCATAAACTAAAAACAGTTGTCTTCCTCAAAGCTGAGTTTCCTAAATTGATCAAATTTGTTTATACATGTTCCGTCTTGACTACGAAAGGCTTTGTTGGCATTTAATCTCTCTTTCTTGGTTTCAGTACTTGAATTGATGCTGAGATCCAAAAAGACTAACATGCATTACGTATATTGTTGTTACTGTAATCTACTTCTCACCTTCCCTGCTCTCATAGTAAAATTGGCATTTAAAAGATACCTTGTTTATGTTGCAGAGTTGTTGGCCGCCCACGATAACAGGAGGCATCTCACCTTGCATAATTATTGAAACACCTCACAAAGAATCAGTAACCACTGACTTCTCAAGATTCAAAAAATACAGGTTCAGAAACCTCTTCATAAATCCATCACCTTTGCCAGAACTCAAGTGAGTTTACCAGATGCAGCAGTTGTTGTTTTATCAAATATGCTGAACTATTGTAGTAAAATCTGTTGTTGTATTGTGTTTGCATAATAGTGGGCAGTACTCAACCCGTACCTCTAATTGTCTCCTCATCCCACAAACAATTTGATGTAAAAAAAAAAAAAAGAAAATTCTGGGTTCCCCACCCCGCTCTGATCTTATAAATGCACTGGACAGATAATTTTCACCTTTCAGAGCTGTCCTTTTATAAGTTAACACTGGAGACTCTAAGTGGTTAAGAGGCACATAATGGTTAAACTAAACTTTCAGTGCTATTGGAACTGAGCAACCAAAAAATACTAAGTTTTCTTTAAGAACTTAAAAATGTGCAAATATACAAATAAGCTTGTGGCAATATTGCTGCGCAGGTAGCTTGCTAATGCAATGCAGTATGCTTGATGCAGTCACAGTTCTAGAAAGTTTCCCTTCTGCAGAGGGATAGATTAGCTGACTCAATCAGATTTTTCAATTTCTGAATTTCTTAGCCATTCAGGTGTGTTAGGTGAGTACCCTTGTTGCTGTTTGTATCAGCCTGGTGTTTTATAAGAGAGTTGTTACATTTACTGCAATGCATTAGGGAAAACTGCTGAGACGAATGAGAAGAGAAGCAGAACATGAAGCTTTACTTTGAACAAATCTTTCTAGATACACCATGTTTTCATTTGTTCTGGCCAAAACTTGACCAGAACTGGGAGATGCTGCATGGTGATGTTTTGCCTCAGTGCAAAGCAGTAGGTCTCTTACAGTCTCTTTCACTGAATTTCAAACTCAGCTGCTCCTCTCTATTAGTATTAGCATCATAGAATCATTTAGGTTGGAGAAGACCTTTAAGATCATCGAGTCCAACTGTCAACCCAACACCATCATGCCCACTAAACCATGTCCTGAAGTGCCTTGTCTACACGTTTTTTGAATACCTTCAGGGATGGTGACTCAACCACTTCCCTGGGCCACCTGTTCCAATGCCTGACAAACCTTTCAGTAAAGAAATTTTACCTAATATCCAATCTAAACCTCCCCTGGTGTAACTTGAGGCCATTTCCTCTCATCCTATCACTTGTTACTTGGGAGAAGAGACCGACACCCACCTGGCTACAACCTCCTTTCAGGTAGTTGTAGAGAGCTATGTCTCCCCTCAGCCTCCTTTTCTCCAGACTAAACAACCACAGTTTCCTCAGCCGTTTCTTATAAGACTTGTGCTCCAGGCCCCTCACCAGCTTCGTTGCCCATCTTTAGATGCGCTCCAGCACTTCAGTGCCTTTCCTGTAGTGAGGGGCCCAAAACTGAACACGGTATTTGAGGTGTGGCCTCACCAGTGCCGAGTACAGGGAAACAATCACTTCCCTGCTCCTGCTGGCCGCACTGTTTCTGATACAGGCCAGGATGCCGTTGGCCTTCTTGGCCACCTGGGCACACTGCTGGCTCGTATTCAGCCGGATGTCAACCAGCACACCCAGGTCTTTTTCTGCCGGGCAGTTTTCCAGCCACTCTTCCCCAAACCTGTAGCGTTGCGTGGGGTTGGTGTGACCCAAGTGCAGGACCTGGCACTTGGCCTTGTTGAACCTCATACAATTGGTCTTGGCCAATCAATCCAGCCTGTCCAGATACCTCTGTGATTCCCAAGCCTGCTGAATTGTGCTTTAAAGAACAGTATGCTCTTCTCTATACCTAGCAAATCACATTTTTATGTGTGTTGGAAAGCTTAGTGCGAAGTAGTTTTTTTGTTTTTTTTTTTAAAAAAAAAAGATGGTGAATGAGGCAATCTCATGTTCTCCTTTAGCAAGTTGTTGGAAACTGCTGGATCCCAAAGGTAGCTCAGACACAGAATTCCATGCAAGGAGTTTAACCCTTGATGTTCACCTCTTGTCGATAGGCACCTGGTAAAGCTGAGCTCCATCCTTTCTGATTAGCTGAATAAGAAGATCATGTACTCTCTCCTGCCTCCTTCACGCCTTCCTAACTGCTGTAGGAAGATCATAATAGGAGATTTCTTGATGACTGCCCACTTAAATGGGGAGACTTGTGCATTGAACAAGCAAGTATCTCTCCAGCTTTTAAACTATGATGGCAGCAGAATGGAACTGATCTGGGTTAGAATTTGTAGGTGATACCAGTGATCAGGTCTGTTTAATCTCTCTCTGCTTCTGCATGGGGAAAGGTAAATATATAACTCCAAAAATTTCAGGAGGAAGTCAGTATTGCATTGATTAACATGCTGTCCCTCTTAGTAACTGTAGGATGAGAAGTACATCTAAGAAAAAATCCACATCAATTCATAATAATAATTACAAATTAAAACCAAGCCATATTAATGATATATGCATCTTCTTACCAAGTAGACTTGAGTGCTAATAAATTGTAAGATAGCAATAAACAAGAGCTCAGCTTTTCTCACAGTAGCCTGTTTCTGACCCTTAAGGTAGGCTAGAAAAGGAAGGGATGGATGAGTGACTTTTAAACACTATCTGTAAATGTTTTTCTCAAACTAAACCAGACAACTTTGTGTATGTTTTGCGTTTGTTGGGGAGTGGGGTGATTTTTTTTTTTTCTTTTTTTATGGGGAGGGTTTGGTTTTTATCTTGCTCCCTGGACAGCCACCTAACTAGGCAAAATAGGAAACTCTGGTTGTATGTACAACTTTGGGATGCACACGTTCAGTTTTACTGGCTGTTCTGCAAAACTAGACTTGCTGATGATCTTGGCAGGCTACTGTTGTGGTGATGTAAAATGTTCAAAGTATACCTGCAGTTTTCTAATTATCATTAAGGATCTTTTAGCATGTGGAATTTTTCTTTTTGTTCTTGAATATCTCTAAACACTAAATAATGTTTTTAAACTCCTTTTGTGAAGGTGTATACATACTTAACAATGCTTTATGTAACTTTATTCCGTAGCTGGGGAAATTCCAAAGATGTCTGGCTCAACATCCTGAAGAAGGAGAACAGATACGCTCATTGCAAACATTTCACATCACTACATTCTAGTTTGCAACCTCACATGAGATCAATACTGTTAGACTGGCTCTTAGAGGTGTGTTCTTTTAGTTACTTTGCCATGTGTTGTGCCTGTGAAGTAGGCAGATAAAAGCACAGCTTTTACATAAAGATCTAATAGCAAATGTCTGGTAATGATAAATGCCTAAACTAGTTTGTAACAAAAGGGTTACAAGTTACTGCTTTTGATCCTTTTGGTGAGCTACATTCCGGTCTTCCCTGGCAGGAGACACTGAACCTTCCACACAGGGCAGTGAGCAATAGTACTTAACTTCCCCTTCCTGGGAGGGGGAGAAGTCTAGTTTTGAGACACTTGTATTGAAATTGCTATGGACCTGTAACTTTACATCTTAGACTGTATCTAATCCATGAGTCAACTGCATCTGTGTTGAGGACTTGAGTTATCACTCTGGCCCTGTCTATATCAAGAGCTCTTAGGTGTCAGTCCCTGACACTATTTTCTGACTTAGGATAGAATTAAAAATTCACTAATATGAAGAGAGAAGAAGTAGTGCATTAGTGGTTGACATCTGAAGGTTCTTGATATAGGCAGGTTCTTATTTGAAAAGGATTACAAATAAGTCATATCCATATTCCAGTCTAATTGCTTTACTTCAGGCTATTCCAGTTGTCAAACAAAATGGAAACTCTCAATCTTGGCAGCCTATGCGAAAGAGTATTAGTGTTGTAAATAGAGAGCTACTTTCTGGAGTCGTTTCCAAGAACTCTGTATTGAACGTATTCAATCACCACTGCCAAAAGCAATGTTTGACTCATGTAATCCTTGCCCATCATCAGAAGGGATCTTGCAGGTTTACTGGTTCCATATCAAGTACTCCAAGGAAGCAGATGTTACAATGGCACTCCTGCTGTCTTGGTGGAACAGTGCTAATAGCAGGGAATTTCAGAGGAAAGGAAGAGTTTGGTTGTTTTGGGGATTTTTTTGGTGTTTTTTTTTTTTTTTTAAATACGGTCTGAATATAAAAACTGTTCCAGTTGTGTACTTCACAACTTCCTCTAATGTGTAATTTACATACCACCACTAAATTGTGTTTTGTTGCCCTTTTTTTTTTTTTTTTTAAAATCTTGAACTCTTAGGAAATCATCCAATTTCTAAACAAAAATGTCAACAAGGGCCTTGTTGTCCAGCTCAGTGGTTCTATATGCCACAGTGGATTAAAATCCCAGCAATTTTGAGAGTTCTTCAGTAGCTCCTAATGCTGCCTTCTGTAACATCATAACTGAGACACTATTTAACATGACCAAGCATTATTATGTTTGGGCAATACGCTTTTATAGAAATTGTGCCATTTATTCATGGGTGGGCTTGGTCTGTAAGTTTTTAGTTCTGATTCTTGTTTGGAGCAGTAGTTAAAAATATCGGAGTAGCGCATTAATTGGCAAATATTAGATCAGGTCGAAAAGAATGAGCTGCGGTGTTACTGCCAACCAGTTGCATCTTTGGTGGTCAGGAAGGGTTTTAATTTGCAAATGGGCTTTCAACCTTATCTTAGGAAATGGCTAGTAGTAGTGAGATTTTATTCTGATTTTGTATCTAAGTGAAATAACAAAGCAGGGCAGGAAGCTTGAACTTGGGATCTGTTTCTTGGATATTCTTTCCTGTTGATTGTATGTAAATTATAAGTAATTTATAGATATCTAACTAGTTTCTAGTTGTGGAAGGGATACAGAGTTGCATATAAGCTGGAGTTGTGGTAGACCCACCCAAATTCAGTTAGAGATTAGAGGAAAAAGTAGGCCCCTGCATAAGATCTCCAGGCCCGGGCAGTCTCCTTTCCTTTTTTGTTGAACTGGCATTTGAACCACTTTGATACAATGCAAGCATTAAAAGTTTTCCCTGCCAGGGAAACCCGCAACTGCGTGGAGCAGATGGCCGTTCTTGCAGTTTTGTTCCTGCTTAGTGAGGCTGTTGGTGTGCCTGAGGGGCTGCAGGCAGTGCTGCTGGCTTGCCAGCAGAGCCCCCTCGAGCAGGAGCTTCCAGGCTTATTTGCTGCAGAGCCAAAGACTTCATGTTTTTTAGTGGTTCTGCCCTGGCACAGACCTACTAGGAATACAGGGAAGATCTGCTCAGTGACTTCAACTTGAGGTTTGAGCCCAGAGTATTCTTAATCAAGCAAATTAGTGGGGGTGGTTTTTTTTTGCTGGTTTGTTTGTTTGGTTTTTTTTCCCCTCAATGAGGCTTTCTTCTTTCAGTGGAAAATGGTTTGTACTCATTTTTAGGAAAACTGGCTGCTATTCAGATTGGAAAAAGTATACTTTGGAAATATGTTAGTGCATCATAGACAATCTGTGTTTAGGTGGGAGCATGGGAAATACTTTTTCCAGTCCCATATTAGCCACTACCTCCTAACACACCTAGGTATGTGATAGTTTGTGTGCGCAAAAGATAAAATTGTGTGCTTTACTATTACTACTAAAATACTGTGCTTTACTATTAAAGCTTGAATACTCCAACGTGTGTACATCGAGTTTTATAACAGAAAACTGAATATTTTTTTTTCCTGTTGTAGGTATGTGAGGTGTATGCACTCCACAGGGAAACCTTCTACCTAGCTCAAGATTTTTTTGATAGATTCATGTTGACGCAAAAGAACATTAACAAGAGCATGCTTCAGCTCATAGGAATTACCTCATTATTCATTGCCTCCAAACTTGAGGTAAGAAGCACTGTTACGAGGAGGAGGATATTAAGTTTGGAATAACTAAAAAGACAGTGATAATGTATTTATTTCTTCTGTCTTCTGTCTGAATGTTTTGAACTTGGTGGTGTACATACAACACTGAAGGTCAGAAGGGGAAATTTTCTTCTCTTCCTTCAGTTGTGCATATGTCAATCTCTTGGAGCGTAATCTTTGTCCTCCCTTTCCTCAACAGCAGGGAAAGACACCACTTAAACTTAAAAGGTATGCGAATGTGCTAGGAGTAGTTTTGTTTTGTCTTTTTCCAAATATACAGCAGTTGGCAAACAATCTCAGGAATGGGCGTGGGACTTGGAGCAAAACGAAGCCTAAGTCTCAAACTGCCTGTACATCAGGCTGATATCCCTATAAACCCATTTGGTGGAGTTTTTTAAAGTGCAGTGATGGTGATACATTATATTGTGCGCTACATCTACAAGCCAAGAGCATATTTTTGTATAGTGCATGGTAGGCTAGGCTGAGAGGAAAATTTGGGTTATTAAGTCTTTATACTTGGAAACCCCCAATCTAGCTGTTGTTCCTGAAGCCAAGGCAGTACACTACAAGCAGTTGTCTCTCCTAAGGAAGTGCGTGGGGCATCAGGCTGTGGAGCCAGCTGGTAGAGAAGCAGTTCTGCTGGCAAGTTCTCTTTTACTAACACCTAGCTATATGTGGCCCCAACTGGCATGATTGGGTTGGCAAATTTCTTTGTTAACCATCTCTGCACCATGGATTTTGCCAGCTACAGTGGCTGTGGGATTTTCTCATCTTTTTCTAGCTTTTTTTTTTTTTTTTAATCTATGAGACTACATCAGCACTGACATTGCCCGTAGCCTGTATCAGCAAGCCATTTCTAACGCAGCAGTGTGCTGTACGAGAATTAGGATGGTGTATATTTTTACATCAGATGGAATGGCTGAATAGAAAGTGGTATAAATGAAAGGGTGTGCCGATTGTTTGGTCAGCATTTATTTCCTCAAAGCTAAAAGAGTTGCAATAACTCTATTGCGTTTTACAACAGATAACATATAACCTACTTGTTTTTAGTACCTCCTCCATCCTGTAAGTTTCAAGTCACTTCGTGTAACAAGAAAAACTGTTTGAGTGTAAGAAATGTTAATATTTCAATATGGACTGAAAAGTATTTGCCAGTATCTTCTCAAGCTTTCTTAGAATTAAAAGGCACTCTAATCTTCACTTTCCTCCCCCCCCCCCCCCCCAAGGAAATCTACGCTCCTAAAATACAGGAATTTGCTTACGTCACTGATGGTGCTTGCAGTGAAGATGATATTGTGAGAATGGAACTTATTATGTTAAAGGTAATAACTTTGCTGTGTTTGTAAGTGCTGGTTGAAAGACCATACAGCTGAGCCTTGTATTTTAATGTCACTTATTTGGTTAGAAAAGCAACATGTTTAGTATGTCCCCGTTTCTGCAAAACAATGAAACCTTCATTGTATGTGCAGTGGACCTCTAAAGCCCCTGGTTGGGGTGAATCCCTGTCTGTTAGAAAAGGACGGGTTTCTCACACTTGTATGAAAGTAGAGGCTCTCAAAACAGGCACAGCCAGCCACAGGGCAGACTAGAAGGTTGTCGCTGTCATGTGCTGCACTTGCCAGGGTCCTTTGCTGTCCAGGAACAGGAGCCTCTAGGATATCCATGCAAAGACCTGACACTACTCAACGCTCCTCATGTTGGAAAGGATCCATCTTTACTATCACAGAACTCCTTATATGTTTATTCTTCCTTAATAGATATAAGCTGCAGGTTCAGGCAGCTAGCCTGAAGGCTTGGGGAAATGCTCTAATTTCCCAGCTTCTGAATGGGGAAGATAAATAAGATCCAACTGCACCGGTATAGGTAGGGATATATAGGGATATATCCCTATATCCCATATAGGGATACGTTTGTGCTGATTGTAAACCAGCTTGTTCAAAAAGTAGCAAGAATGCAATCTAAAATGAATATTTGTACTTGAAATTGTACATAATCTTTAGTGTCTTTTGAGGATCTGTGCAATAAGCTTAGCAAACTCAGAAGGGGAGGTATGGGAAAAGAGATTGGGGCACAAAACTATCCTTGCATGGTTTAAGGTGCTTAATGCTTTGTTTAATATTTGCAGGCTTTAAAATGGGAACTCTGTCCGGTGACAATCGTCTCTTGGCTGAACCTCTATCTCCAAGTGGATGCTCTGAAGGATGTTCCGAAAGTGCTGCTACCTCAGTATTCTCAGGAAAAATTCATTCAGATAGCACAGGTAGGTAGTAAACTGTATTGGAAAATGCTTTCTGGAGTGATTACAAGCACAACTGAGCATTATACTGTGAAAGCCATTAAAGGAATGCTTTTCCTTGTTTCACCTAACGTGTTACTTTAAGGAATGTGCAAGTTTGACTCTGCCAGAGAACTTCATACGCAGTTTTGAGGACAAGCACCCATGTGTTTCTTGTCTCCCTCCTCTCACGTAAATTTTAAGACTTTTCTGTACACTGGAAAAATAAAAATCCATCCTTTTTTAATCGCTATGAACTACAGCATTCTCTAAACAGCAGCAACAGCTCTGAGGGGAGGGTGAATAATTTAAGATGCTATGGACAGTTAACTGTTTTTACCTGTATTGTCTGTAACAGTGTTTCTGTGTCATTGCCTAGAAGGCAGCCTGAGGAGTGTTTTGACTATTTTGAAACTGCTGTGGTTCAATTTTTATGGGCATGTGTTGTGTCCAGCCTCAGAGAGGCTTACTGAAGGGCAGACTGGTCTAAGTCACTGAGCTGCTAGGTAATATTTTAATTTAAGAAAATACCTTCCTGGAGCTCTGCTAAGTTTAAAGGTGTACTTAAATCTGTGCAATGTCTTGCATGTTACTGGTAAAAGTGCAAATTGGTTTGCATCATAAGGCTGTGAGACCCACTTTAACTGCAATTGGTGCCAAAAATGAATTAGATGAATACAATTGATGCTAAAAAGCTCAGCCATGTTATAGAGCATAGACTGTAGGACTGCTGTATGCATAGCAGTTTCTGAGACAGGATTATACTGAAGTATTGTCTTGTTAAAATTTGTAATACTTATTTCCTCCACTCTTTATTATTTCCTTAGCTCTTAGACCTCTGTATTCTGGATGTGAATTCTTTGGACTTCCAGTATAGAACACTAGCTGCTGCAGCGCTCTGCCACTATACCTCAATTGAAGTAGTTAAGAAAGCTTCAGGTAAGAAGCCTTTGTGAAGCTCTGTCTTGTTAGGCAGGGAATTCTGGAAGTTGTTACATGCCTGAAGCCGCTAAGAGTATATTGGTTTACCAGGCTGCTGAAGAGCAAAAGCTACATGGACACTAATTGTTCTGTTCCATGGTTGTTTTCTTTTTTTTTTTTTTCCCCCCCTAATTTCCCTTCCTTCCTACCACTATTTCAGATGTTACAAAGACTCCAAAAAGAAGGAAACGCTTTCAGAAGCATAGACTCTGCTAAGGAAATGAAGCAGATTTATCCTTCTTGCTTTGGGGCTAATACTGCTCTGTGACTTCCTTTTGTTTTGGGGATCATTAGCTATATGTTATTTGGCTACTTTTTTTCCTAAAATGTAGTTATCAAGTAGTCATCCTTGTCTGTCAGCAGCATTCTGTTAACCTTGGTGCTAATTCCTACCAGCCTGTCCCTTACAAACTGGGGGGGGGGAAATCACTTAACTGAGCTTATCCCTTGTGTGTTGCCTGAGATACCATAAGGGACTGTGACAATAATGTGTTTTTACAGTCTGACCCAAAATCTTGTGTTCAAGCTGAAGAAGTCACTTCAGCATCCCCTTGTAAGCAACAGGAACCCTTGTGGCCACAGAGTTGCTTTGCTCAGGAAGCCTGTGCTTGCCCTCCTCAGCCACAATGCTTCTAAGTAACAAGCACAAGGAAATGCTGGGAGTTTCTGGGAGGATGTTTCTGAATTTTTATCTGCAGTATTATCTATTGTTGTTTTTAAATATATTACTGTATTCTACCCTCTAGGCTTAGATTGGGACAGCATTTCAGAGTGTGTAGAATGGATGGTTCCCTTTGTGAGCGTGGCAAAAAAAGTCCCTGTGAAGCTGAAGAACTTTAAAAAGGTTGCAGCAGAAGATCGGCATAATATCCAAACACACACAAATTATTTGGACATGCTGGTAGGTGGTTTGTGGGCTTGCAGTTCAGGCAGTTGGGAGTGCATTACACACCCCTTCTCCTGAGGCAGCAAAGGGTGGCCAAACACCTTCCTGCTCGCACCTGGCCTGGCTCACCTCAACCAGTGTGTTCAGTAGTGCCTAACACTTTGTTTCTGGCTCCTGGTTCATGATGCTATAAACTAAACATGTTTTACCATAACACAGGCCATAAGCAAAGACTTGGATTAGAAGTTCTGGTGAAGTGTTTAAAAGATGATAATCTTACTTTGTTGTGTACTGTCACTGTGGTTTTTCATTTACTGCCTTAAAGCTGGAGTACTTGAATTGCACTAGCAGTGTGAGGAAGTGCTGCTGTGTACTAGTGAAACAAAAAGGTAATACCTGTGACAAGTTCTAACTGTTGTCTTCCTCCCCCAATGCACAGGAAGAAGTTAACAGTGGAGTAGCATCTACTGTCCCAGGTCAGTTATCACCTGTGTCAACAGGAGGTATAATAACCCCTCCCAAAAGTACAGAGAAGAAATGAAATAGGGACAACAACCACCACAAACAGTTTCAGAAACAGGACTTGGTGCTTCAGAACAAGACCACACTAAAGGTGACTCATGCTCTTTACTGCTATTCAAGACTCAGGCAGCAAAAAGATGCAGCCAACAGAGCAGCAGCTGGCAATCGAGACCGGTCTCTTCCTACAGACTTGATAATAAAGTTAGACCAAGCATCCCTCCATGCTTTCACAGGAGCCTGGACTACTCTGGTCCATTCTCAAACACAACTTAGTTCAACTCTGACCATTCCTAATTTATGAATTTCAAGAACTTTTTAAAAATGGCTGAGTGGCAAGTTTGTCCACTCAACTTACACGTATCAAACTTGCGCTAGCCAATACAGCAGAGCTTAATGACAGCTTGTACATATTATCTTGACTTTTTTTTTCTTTTCTTCGTAAGGTCAGAGCTTAATGCCTGTCAGTCAGCCATGAGCTCAGGTGCAGTATTAGAGGGGTCAGTGGGTAAGCAGTTTACTTTTCTGAAACCACTCTGCCCTTGCAGTACAGTGTTGCCAGCCCTGTATCAAATTCTAGCTCCACAGGAGGCTGATGAATTTAAGGTGGCCCTTTCAGGGCTGCCATGGACTTCAGTTCTAGTGTATCACTGACCTCAGGTAAGAGTACAAACGAAGGACCCACTGCTGAAGTAACTATAACTGGAGGAAGTACAGTCCTGGAAGGAAGGAGTTCTATTTTGTAAGACCCAGCCACTAACTTTGAAAAAGAACAAACATAAAAACTGGAGAGGGTATGGAAAAAAGTGAGCCCCTGGTATTCTACAACCACTCACATTGTAGGAACAGTGTTTTAAACTAACCATGGAGCTGTATTTTATCAGTGTTTATAAACAGCATTAACTACTGCATTCTCCTTGGAATATTCACTACCTCTGAATCACTTCTGTGATGAAGGGACAGTACTGGGAAAGATGGGTATCGGTCCTCCTCCCTCTTTCAAGATGCTCCTACCTGCACCCCACAGCCAGGGACAAGTCTTATGTAACACCAAGCTGTCCACGAAGCTGCACCAGAGCATCAACTGCCACCCACTTCCACATTAAACTCACATTTGCTTAACTCAGCAAACTTGAATTCATGTCTTCAAACAAGCCATTGTGGAACTAGCTGAAGTTGCTTCCAGCCTTCTGTACAGTTTGTAAAATAAGGGGTTTATTATAAGATTTCATCTATTTCTAAAAAGATACTAGACTGTAAATGTTGTATAAAAATTTAAATGAATTTAAAAAAAAAAAGTCTTGAAAGATTTTTTTTTCCACTTCCACACATTTTATAATAGTCTTCCAGTGTTAGCCTAGAAGTACAGTTTTGCCATTGCTTGAAGAAACTTCTTTTTTCTTCTCTGTGCAGCAAGCTGTAGGACCTCCTCAGGATTACTGGCATTCAGCTCTGTCTGGCCAATGGCTTTTATCTTGAAACGAGAGGAGACATCACAGTAAAGCTGTTTCATTACAAGGCATTTTCAGCACTACTTCAATGGGTGATTTATTTCTGCAACACACTATGCCACCCCACTCCAACAACAACCTCACATCACCATCCACACTATTAAGAGTTACACAACAAAATTAAAACTGGAAGTGGCACTTCTTTTCAAAGATGGTTTCAGGGAGGGAAAGACACACTGAGAAAATCCCACTACTGTGTTAACTTACTGCTATCTGCTGCTTGTCTGTCTCGCCTCTTTTGTGGTGGAGATCTGAGGGCAAGTCAAGAAAAGACACTGGGGTAGGAAACAGACTTTTTCCAGCCAAACACCCAGTATGAGCTTTCAGTAGCAGTATTCTAGTGAAAGGATACATGTCAAATACTCCAAGATGGTGACATCCCAGATGTATTCATAGTAAGAATCCATGGCATCATGACTGAGAGAGAATACAGGTTGGGTTATCTAACACATTCACATATTGCATATGCGTATTTATGAACTTTTTGTTGTAAGATGCACCTGTTTTGTTCCTGCAGTGCCTTGAACGCAGTTTTATAGTCTACTTCTCTGAGGAACTGGCATAAAATAGCTACCTGTAAGGAAAGACTCACAGGTGATTTTGACAGCCTTAATTCCCCACAAACAGATCTTCCACAGAACACCTCAGTAATCCCACCCCATTTCTAGGCCTAATCAAGTGCTTGTTTCCATAGCAAGCAAGTTCTGAGCACCCAAACTTCAAGAGCATACACAACTCATTCTGAAATATCAACAGCAGTAGTAGCTGAAAGGAAGAAAAGGGTTTTTACTCAAATCTGAAGGGACTAATCCAGCTTCCAGGTTTCTAAATGCATTTGACAGCTCTTAAATCAGAGTCTAATATAAGCCTTGTTACTTCTTGGAGAATGAACAAGCCCACTGAACAACAATGGCCACATGTGGTTATCATGAAGAACAAGGTGTTGGGAACTCCAGACTATTACTACTTTTTACAACATTTCCAAGTATATGTTTGTTTACTCATTAATTTCAGTCCTTTTAGTGTCCTAGAAGCAACAGTAACAACAAAATCTACTCTACTTTATTGCAGATTGCATTTACAAGGAAAGTTGGATTCAGTTTTACTTTTTAGAAAGCTCCCCCCCTCCTTTAACATCAGAATATTTATAAACTAATGTTTTACTTAATGCAATGTTTCACCTCTTACCTGGGTGTGACAGTTGAGTAAAGAACAACACTTGATCATTCTTTTTATCACCTACAGAATGGTTAAAGAACAAAACAAGTTTTGAAATGCTAGTATTGGAACACAAACAGCAATTTTTTTTTTTTTTAAATACAAGGCACCAGCTAAGTAGCTATCTACATTCTTCTAACCCCCCCAACAATTCCTGGATTTTAGCTCATCAACTGAGCTTTCATTACTTCAGAGACTTCACAAGGGTATGATGCATGCTACAGAACAAAGCGCCATGTTTCTGCTAAGAGCACCAGGTTGTGGTCTGTTAAAAAGCTTCACCTTCATCACCTGCTGCCCACAGAAAAGGCCTGACTTGGGTGGGACCAGAACAGCAAGCAGGTTCCCAGACAAAAGCTCTCGCACCCAGGTGAGCACGTGCTGGTGAGCAGCAGTGCTGCTGTGTGACAGCACAGTGGTCCCAGACAGCGCTCCTGCACCACTGTAGCCCAGCATTAGGCACAGCTTAGACTCGGCTGTCAACGTTCAGGATCCCAGACAGCGTCCAAAGGTCTCATTTGTCATACGAACGGGAACACAAAAGGAGCAGCAATCGGACAGGGTATGTAAATAACCACCTTCCCTGGGTCTAGACAGTTCCTTCCTATTGCCTACTGAAACACAGCCTACAAGTAACACAATGGTTTCCTAATGAACAAGACAAATGCCTGGATAAAGGTTAAAGTGACTGCAAGATGTCACTGGAACATGCTGTGGCTGGGACTGAAGATTCCTCCTGACACACACAGTTATTAAGGGGTTCTCACTCATGGCCCACTTGCAAGTGACAAGCCACTTGTTACACCAACTTGCAAAGTACACAAGTACATGCTGTGTAGTGCCACACCTCCGGCACACTCTGACAATGGTAAGTTACAGTCCCACCCATCTCTAGACAACCTTGCACAGTGCTGGGATGCAGCTCTCCTCACTGTCAGAGTCTGGAAAAAACAACACATTTATGTTCCTCTGCACCATGGGTGGAAGCAAGCAGGCTCCACCTGAGCAACACCAGCACCAGAAGCACAGCAGGAGCCAGATATTTCCACCAGCTGGGAGCTCAGGGTGGTGCTCCAGCACAGCTGGCCAGGCAGAGCGAGTGCAGCTGGTCTGCCCGTGTGGCACAACACGGTGCAGCCCCGCAGGGACGATGAGCTGGGGGATCGCCTCACCACACCACACGGTGATGTGTGTGCTCTTGGCTTTTTCATTTGCTCACTACTGCACTGGAGTCCAATACCAGTGCTTTCCCAGTGGCTAACTCTGCACATTCAGTCTCTGTGAACTAGCAGAAAAGCCTTCTGTGCTTCACCAAAGGAGAAGCTTCAGATTTTCTATGGCCTTCAAGTAACAAGCAAAGAAAAACAGACCTATGAGGACTCATATCCCTAAAATGCATCAAGATATAAAATCTTACAGGCTACAGGAATGTGTGCATCTTGAGCAGTTTTGTCTCTACATAGAATTAGGATGCTGACTGAATCCAAAGAGACATTTTTGTACATCTAAATCCCATTTTAACTCACCTGGTCTGTGTACACATCCGGTGGTACCATCTTATTAAAGAAGTCTGAGCATACAGCTCCTGCCTGTAGATAATAGTGAAGGGCTGCTGAATACTGATTCGTTGCTGCAGTGGGAAAAAAAAAAGCAAAATAAGGTCTTAAAAGTAAACACAGGAGTTATTTCTAAGACACAGATCAAGTGTTTATAGAATTATGCAGATACACATATCTCATAGCTGAATTCTACTGGGAAAGTGACTTGCATATCATTGTTTAAAAAGCACAGACATGCAGGAGGTGGTAAAACAGTGATAGAAAACTACACAATCAGGAAAACTAGCAACACAGGCAAAGTTCTACCTTTTGAGAATTACTTTTTACTTTTCAAGTATTTGATCTTAAGTCCATCAACCTTAGAGTGGAAAAGAAGATTGCCTTCACTGAACTTAGCACAGCAGGTGGTAGCGAAGGAGTTTAGTTGGTGTGAGTTAGAGGGCCAGCTGATGCCACCACACACATCTCATGGTTCAGCACTAGTTTTACTTCCAGTAAGTTCTTGCTGAACCGACGTGAAGACAGCCTTCAGGGGCTCTGTGGCAAGGGCAGTCTGCTTGTCCACATGGCTTCTGAAATACAGACCTGATACATGCCAGGAGTGCTCCAACCATTGCCCTTTCAGATGCCAGCTTCTGAGGCTCCCTACATAAACTTCCTCCTTCTGGGATGCTGTTCCGCTTTGTATGAGCAGTGAATACTGCCAGCTTATAACCCTGAGTCACTCTCCCATATATAAGGTGACAGCACTAAACACCAGATTAAGATCCCTCCCCTCACCCCAAGGGTTGTAAAGCATCTTCTAGACAAATTTGTCTCCTTTGGAAGCAACAGGCTCAGATTTCTGCACTACATCTTACTGCACACCACAGACATCCTTCCAGTCAAAAACCAGAGATTTGTAAACATGCACCTTGCCTCCTGCAATAGCCCAAAGCACCAGCAAGTAGATGGCAGAGGCACAGCACATACCCTGTTTTATTGCTAGAGAAGAACCATCTGGCTTAAATGCTAAATTTCACTAGAGTGGTCTCAATAGATAATTTAAGTGGAAGAAATGCCCAACTACCTTTGAGGAAGGCTATGACCATGTCCTTCTCCAGCACATACAACAGATAGTACTGTACTTGTCCGGCTATTTTCTGAAAGTTTACTCTTCAGCACCTACCTCTTTGCACTCTTTACTCACACTAGAAAGCAAGCTGCAGGAACTGACTCTGAATTGTGGAATAATTTAACAAAGCATAGTATCACATAGGCTGGGCAAGATTTCCCCAGGCAACTGCTGCCCTGGTACAGTCTGGGTGCATATCATGGTGCCCAGGATCTGAAACACTTCACATCCCAATTCTACTGGCTGCTCCCAGCTGAGGAGCAAGGATAAGTACTGGGGAAGTAGCAGGTGAGGACAGAATGATAGGGAAGAGCTTCCTGTCACAACCAATACCAGATCAGGAGTTCAGGTTTCCTCATTTACAAATCCTAGATATTTCCCTATATAACACAGACCCTCTCCACTCAGCTCTTCTTCTGCTCCAGTGAAGCTGATCTCCACATTTAAAACCAAGCACTACTCACACAACTTTCCATTCACTTAATAAAAGACTCCAATGTTAGGGATTTGAATAATTATACCACTCAAGGACCAACTACACTAAAAAAGTAAAGTTAACAATGACTTGTGACTCTTACAGTAAAGTTTCCCTTACCCTAAAAGCAAGTCCGCATGACCCATCAAAAGCTCAGTCTCTCTGTGGGACTAGGCAACCTCCCAGACAAATTCACCTACATTATTGCATCTAAAGATTTTAAACTCATATATCACTTAAGCTTCTTTTCATAAGAGGAAATACAAGGAGGGTTATGTCAAGCAAATCTCAGAGAAGCAAGGTACCCCTACACACATGCTAAAAATAGACATTGGTTTCACTTACCAAAATAAATATCTGCCTGAATAATTAACCAGAAGTGGTTGTTTGCATTGATAGTCAATGCATAGCTGACGAGCTCTTTTACTGTAACAGCCACAGCTTCAAAGTCCACTGATTGAAGACTAGAGGAAAAAAAAAAAAAAAAAAGAGGAAGAAAAAAAATTCCTAAATGATTGTTTTGGGTCTTTAAGCACTAATCTGACTTCCGATCTAGTTTAAGTCCAAAGCACCTTGCATTAAGTGTCAAGCAAAAATAACTCCAGAGAAGATTTAGTGTGGACTAAAACTACTGTTGAATTGTTCCAATACAGTACATGTGGCAGAACAAATACACCCTTCACAGACCTGGACAAAAAGTCAAAACTTTATCAGTGGCTGACACCATAAAAGGGTTCTACGCAAGAGTATATGTTCCCAGTTTCAAGAAGCTTGAAAAGAACACCTGAAACCACTACAAATTTATCACAGCATCTGCATGAATGGCAACAGACAGTAATCTCTGGAAACTTGCAGAACTAGCCTGGAAAGGAAAGCTTGGAATGGTTTGGCACATTGCTTGGGCAGCCTTTCCCAAAGTCCATGTGGAAACTCCATTTTTAAAAACATGTTTTTTTCTCACCCTACTGCTGAATTCTGGTAACATGGAAAACAACTTTCTTCTGCTTGACCTTATACACTGAAGTCTACATCAGTAACAATGAGACTATTCAATCAGACCAATTAAAGACAGATTAATCACACTAAGCATTATACTCTCTCCCTCTCACAAGAGTCATCTCTCCCGATGCATACACGAAATCTGAAACAGTGAGGTTCTAGCCCCACAGAGCCTCTGAACTTCATTGGAGAAATACAGTTCAATCCAGCCAGAACAAATCAATACATATCCCATACCACTTAGTATTTTGGTAATTATTCAAATATACCTCAAAAAATATTAGTTATTTCATATTAAAGTATTATATAGTTCAGTAAAGCACACAGCTAAAAAATCCCTCAGTTTCTTGTACCCGCATCTCCAGCAGGACCATCAAATTAGGAGCAAAAACCTCCATGCAATCAGACCTATCTGCCCACAAACAGAATGGGGGTCAGTGATGCCCTTACATGGCAGAAATCACATTAACACACAAGAACTAATACACAGTAACTGGAACCAAACCAATTATGTAAACACGTATTTTGAGAATTGGATTTTTATTTATCATCTTACTTGGGGATGGATGAGGGCCAGATGGAAATGTGCTCTGCTGCAATATCATTCACAATATCTTCCTAAGAGAAGAAAGATGGTAGGAGAAATTACAAAGAGAAACATTTCAAGAAAACCAAGTAAGAAGTTTATGATATATACTAACCCGAACATTATGAAGCTTGACAAACAAGGACAGTATTGTGGTTAAAACCAATGGTTCCTGTAAGGAAAAAAAGATAGTATTCCCATGAACTAACAAAACTCCACTTTCTTCCCTAAGATTTAAAGCTATGTAGGAAGTTCTGACATCATAATTTCCCATTGAAAAAGGGCAATATTTTGTCAAGAATCCTGCAACACAAGGATACTGTGAGAAAATTTCTGTAGAAAGTCTTTAATTACTTCAGATTTTCCTGAATAACTCCTTGGATATAGACTTCAATTAGGTTTTACACATCTTTACGTTGTTTCTGTGGCTACTGCCTAACAAACTTAAGGTAGGTATACTACAACTTTCTATGCATTTACAAACCCACAAGCTATAAACAATTTCCCTTCCTCTTCTGCTGCTTAGTTATGATGCAAGTAGCAGCTCTCTTCTCCCTCCAAAAGGAATGCTTTGCTTCATGACAGCTGCAATAAAATATACTCCTAAGGTTAACAGATCTCCACTGTAAGAATTCAGAATTTTTTTTTTCGCAAGTTATTCCACACTGCTGTATGGCAGGTATAGCAAATTCAGAAGTTTTTCAGTCATACAAAACACCTATATAGCTGTCCGATTTCCTGGAATTTAACAGGAAGAGTCCAGAAAAATATTGTATCAAAAGGAAGTTCTGGTTGAAAATACATTCTCAAGATTGCTATAACTTACCCGAAGCTTTTTGATGAAGGACAGCAATTCACTCCTAAATTAGGAACACAAATACCCATGTAAGTAATCATCCACAACAGAGAATATATGCAAACTTAATACACTGGAAACAAGAGCCAGCAAAGCAAATTCTTCACATGCCAAAATACGCCTTTGCCTTTAAGTTTACAAATGCAGGGTGAAATGCAGGTAAGTGAAAACGCTCAAGCAGGTCATTCACTTTTAATACAGTCACTAGCAAGTTTTACTTCTGCATTTAGAACAGGTTAAATGAGGTATCTGTTATTCCATCAAGCTATAAAAGGCATGAAAATCACTTTGTAGTAAGTCAACCATTGACTCTAAAAGGGAAAGCAATTGAACTGTACTGTGATTCTCCAAGCTAGGATTGCAACAATGACCTACAGGCTTACAGAAGAGGGTACACAGCGATCATTTATAATGTACATTGATTTCTTTGTCACGCCATATCAGAAATTGTCACCATAAAACAATCCAGACAAGCACAGCCTGTTTGGAAAAGGTTTCACTGTTGCTTTTCCATAACAACAGGGTCACTGCCCTTTACTATTTGAATCAGAGGGGTCAGAAAATGTTCAGTATCCTAGAGTACACCTGTACTGCTTCCTTTTCCTTGCCAGAGTATACAGCTGAAACCTACAGCAAGCACATACCCTCTTACACCCATCCCACAGAAGCGTCAGCAAAAGCAGCTGGCCTTTGGGCACACATTAACCTGATTAGGTCAAGGAAAGCAAAGAAACAGTCAGTAGTTTGACAGGGACACCTTTTCCAAGTTTTTAACATGGAAAGCTGTTCAATGTAATCATACATTCCAGAATTTACTGTAATAGGCAACTTGTAATCAGGCTTGGACTTAAGAACAGGCTGAAAACACTTACTGAGTGGACAAATTATCCTGAATCAATCAGTCAGTCAGTTAAGGCCAAGGCTGGCAGAGGTTAGGTAACTGACAGTGACATTACTCCAGTCAAGAATATTTTCTTCCTTTCCCTCTTCCCAGGATCTCAGCTGAACTAGAATTTAATTTCAAGATTGAGTAACATTTCGCTTTAGATTCAGAAACCTAAAGCTAAGTATAGAAACCTATGCTGCGAGGTGTTTAATGCAGTTATAAAAGTAGTTAACCAACAGAGTCAATGGATTCTGCAGAGCAATTCTATTTGATGTAAAGCAGACACCTCCAGTTGGTCAGCTCAACTGCCCTCTAGATGTCGTTGACTTTACTGGAAGATCTACACTGATTATAATGGGAGCACAGGCATATATGCTTTGGTGTCTGTATGCTGACCTGAATCCCACACACTCCTTTTCTCTGAAAAGGAAAGTCAACACATTACCACTAATATCCAACACCACCAGTGGGCAGATTGTTCACTCAGAGATCTTTAACTGCTGCCACCACTCTGATAGGGGAATCCAGACAATTTCTGAATGGAACATGGGGTCAAATATACAATTCAAACAGTCCTTAGAAATAATTTAAGAAAACACACCTGTACATAATGCCCAGTGTAGACTCCCTGTGTTTTATCAAACTCACTCTGCCATCATTCCCCCGTTTGTGCTGGTTGGACACACTACAGATTTGTACAACTACTTCCCAAAGGTCTTTAGCTGTCCGTCTACTTTCTTTGGGACCTGGAAGTTCTTTGCATGTAGCAGCCAGCAACTGTCCCAGCTATGCAATACAAGAGAAAAAACACAGTGACTACAGCTTCTCTGAACATTGACTACAGCAAAGGAATTATTGGCATTTAAAATGGCTACTCAGGTGATTTTAAATTACAAACTACAAAGCAATGTGACTAAACTTTGCAGCAGAGGACACTGATGAGGAACCTGGAAGACAGGAATTAAACAACAGAAGATTTTTCCCTTGGTTTCCTTAGAGCATATTTGCTTACTACAGGCTCCAGAAAACAAGCTTTACACTCTACTTAAATATATTGCATAAAACCCAAACCCCATAAAATATAGTTTTACAAAGACTGGTTACCCTAGAACTCCCTTAACTTTCATATAATAATTAATCTGAACTGAAACTGGCACCCTCTGCTATACAGAAAAAGCTGAACCTCAAAACGGAAATTAGGAAATACCACAGGTAAGCAGAGCAGGCCAAAAATTAATCTCTCCTGTAATATGACCTGCATTCAGCTTTACTGTCTGACTTTGAAGTAGAAACATTGCTGTAAAACCATTTTGAAAACAAAGTTTCAAAAAAGGCAGTGCTTGAATGTCCCCAGAAATTCAACACTGGTGTTGGGTTAAAAAATGGAACCATTATAGCACATTTGGAAAACAAGTGTCTTAGGAACAGAAAAACCACCAGACATGAAGCCTGAGATCTGTACACTTCTTATACCTCCTACATGAATCTAGACTGAGTTCTAGCTGAGAGGAGAGTCCTTTATGGAAGTGCTACAGGGTTTCAATCAGCTTATGGATCATAACCACACATGCCTGATGTTTATGGAACCAACCTCAGTTGGCAGCCAACAAGGGCTAAGAGGCAGTTTGTTTCATCTGTTCTTGCAGCGCAGCCTCCATGTCTTTTGTCAACAGTCAAACACACTTGCTGCTTAGCCCTGCTGTCTTCTACACCAGACCTAACTCATTATAGACACAAAACTTGACACTCTTGAGACAGAAGGATACATGCTTTTAAAAGTACAAAAGACTTCAACAAGAAAAAGTTGATTACAGCTTGATAAGGCTTTGAGACTTAGCACTCATTACCTTCACATAAGGATTAGTCTGAACCAGAGGTAATGGAACTTGCATGGTCAAATACTCATTCTCACACCAGTTTAACAGGAAGGCAACACATTCTTCAGCTATAACTTGTCGAAGAGGAATATCTGGAAGAAAAGGGGTTCTTTGCTTAACTTTTTTTTTTTTTTTTTTTGAGAAAACAGTGTAACACAAAAACAAGCAAAACCCATTCCCTCTAATTAGCCATTTCTGTTCCATATCCATCACAGAAAAACACAATGCTTAGCCCTGTAAGAGACCTCACCTCTGAAAACTAGGAGCAACAACAGCTTCCTCTAACCACAACAGTACTATGTTACTCCCTCAGTGTGAAACCATGCGGACTCCTTTAACAACTAGCAAAACTTTTCAGGTAAAAACACAGATATGTTTATCCTGTTCAAGTCCTTTAAGTGGCACTAAACAGAAACTGTCAGTGTTAGCAATATGTAGGCATAATGATGTTGCTGTTCTCATTTTCAGCTTCTTAAAACTAATCAAACTTATAAAGTCTCACTAAAACCAGTGTCAAACTTCACTATTGTTTTTCCAGTTATACACCTAAATGGTATATCTACAATACAAAGTTGGGTTTTTTTTACCTTTCTCTCAAGCTTTGTGCTTTACTGCATCCCAGGAAAGACAGCAAGGTACTTACCAGGTACTCTCATTTCCAAATATCCTCGGACCCTGCTTATAAGATCAGAAGGAGGACGTTCTCCAGAAACACCAGCTCCAGCTTCATGAGTGTAAATGTCCAGAAGCAGCATTTCATTCAGCATGACTTGACGGAGTTTTGGAGAAAACTCTGTCACCAGCTCCAAGCAAGCAGCAAAAAGCTGTTTTGCATGGACAAAATCCTGCAATAAAAAGGATATGCATTAATGGTTCCTAATGGATTCATAAGGGAAAAGACTAAGAGTTAAAGTGCTGTTCAGCTCTATACTGGCTGAACCGGCCTCAGCATCCATTATCATTAGCATTGCTCAAGCATCTCACAATTACTGTTTACATTTTTGAGGCCTTTGGACTTGCTATTAAGCTTAACAGTTCCAACAGTTCCAGATTTTTCAAACAAAACAAGAAGTTTAAGCAAAAACATACCAGAAGTAACTACTGGTGTTATTAGGTACAGTTTGGCTTTACCTTGTAGTTTAGCAAACTACAGTATTGTCAATTACAAGGAAAATAAAACAGCATTCCAATAAATTCCTTATGCAAAACAGTCAAAAGAACAGCACTTCATATCAGTAAGTCAAATCACTGCTGGGTTTAGATGCCACATGATTTAGTACATCATAATCAAAACTTCATATGAATGAAATTATCTCCACACCAAACTCACTGGAAAGCCATTATCCCTGCTCTGCTGATGGAACTTTGAGAGACAGAAATATTTAACCATTATATGATAACGGAGCTTGTTACTACATCTCCCTCACCTCCGAATTTTTCAATTCTTTTTCTCAAAAAGGGCTTTCCATATTTTCAGTGTTGTTAAAACTCCGTTGTCCAAACTAACTAACCAGTAACTTCAGATGGGTTGCTCACCTTAATCGCACAGCAGTGTAATCCCTTCGCCATAAGGATGTAGACCAAATCCCTAGTCAGATTGTCTTTGATTCCTAAAATAACATTGCCGTAAACATTTGGTACTTCCCACTGGGAGAGAAATACATAGGACATTTGCACAGAAACAGGTTTTAGAATTCACATTCCTGCTTAAAACATTATAAACAAAACTCAAATATTGAAAGTGACTGACATCTAAGTGCCAACTCTTTAATTTTTACATCTAATCAGAAGTAATGTATTGCTCACACAGAAGTACAATAAAAATGGCTAGCTACTCTACTTTGTTCATACTCTGAATATGCAATAATTGGGAGAAAAAAACCCCACAAAAATATGAGAAATCTTTACTTAAAAAAAAAACCTTTTCCTCTCTCCTGCTCCCAGCTTTTAATGACAGGAATTTAAACTAAAATAATATTGCTAACTAGTCAGAACACTGAAAGCAAAAGCTACAGGAATTTGTTTTCTCACAAGGAAAGCTTGTGATACAGCCAGTAATTCCTTAAAACAAAGTTTATACATTTTGTTGTAATACTTTTCACAGAGAATGTGACTTTAGATATTTATCGTCATTTTTATTAAACCACCATTATGTGGGGGGGGATCACATCGAGGGTCTATGACAAAATGTTTACTGTTCACTGCAGTATAATACCTAACCAGTCCTTGAATCACACACTCTCATGACCACATGAAATAAATTACCTTATTTGAAATTGTCCAGAATTGGCGTTCTGAAGTCATACCATGCAACTCAATTAAGATCTGGCGAATCCTCCAAGGATCTACTGACAATATGAGCTGATGTTCAAGCTGGCCAATATTGACACTTGCCGAAGCTAGAAGAAAAGCAATCAGGTCTCCAGCACATTCCTTCTTAATGTAGATGCTTACATTTCTTTAGTATATAACATTTTAAACATAACACAGCAAGAACAGCAGATACATCAATGCTTTCATAGGTCCCATACATCCTTTCATGCCCTTCCACAAACACCTTGTACTAGCTTCCCAGCTCCCCTGACCTAAAGGACTGCTTGCAATGCCCCCTCTTCTCACACCAGCAGCTCTGATTACTCCCTTACCCTTGCTACAGTAAAGCAATAGGTTCAAGATCTGCACAAAAAAAGGTGTTCCAATACTGCCTTAGTGAAAACATGCATTTTTCACAACTGGCTTAAGTCAATGCAAGACTGTATTAGAGCTGAAAGGGTAAGTTCTTTCCAGCTCCAGTCACCATCTGGCACCTCTTATGTTAGCTTTGACCTGTGCAGCTGCACAGCCAGCCAGCTATATCTGGGAAATGAACTGGCCAAAAAAGTCTGTGTTTCACTTTGGTAGGTTTAAAACTTTGTCCAGATGGTACCCCCGGTCCAGCTCACCACACAGTCACAGGAGCATTAGTGCTGGTATAAGTCCAGAGGCAGGGTGCTCTTTCTGGGAACAGCTGCCACAGCCAGATTTGGTTCAAACCAACTGCCACACCTCTCTTTCACTTGATCAGCTAGGACACATTCATTTGAGCGTATCTATCATACTCAGTTGAGATACAAGCAAAACACAAGCAATTAACAGCCACTTTCTTGAACAAGTAGGACATGCACCAACTAAAAATGGGAAGTATTCCCTGTAAAAACATTCTCTCTAAACTTTTTCTGAGACCTGACCTGCACATAGTAACCTCAAGCATGGAAACAGGTAACTGCCTGCATGTAAGTTAATGGAAATGCTGTGAAAATTACCTGGGATATCATAAAAAGAAGTCACAGGCTTTGTGCACAGGTTGATTCGAGGAGATCTCTTCCGCATTTGATCAATGAGCAGCTTCCGTTCATCATCTTTCAGCAGTTTTATGAACAGCTCGTGAGATGAAATCATGAAGACAAGCTGAAGATCTTCCAAACCCAAACACAAGTTTCTAAGCAAATAAAAAAGTTAATACGTGAGTAGGAAGAAGCTGCTTATTTTTCCAGTTATAAAGTTCTCAAAACATTTATTGTCCTGTATTACATTGCTTATAAAGTCTAAATTCATGTTATCTTAATATGGGTACAAACTTGAGAAATGCTGCCATTTTTCTCTTCAGTGCTTCAGAAGCATTTTCCAAGTTTATTGATCTTGAACAAACCTGGGAAAGAAAGCAGAAAATAATTAAGCAGCCTTGGAACACTTTAAATATTTAGTTACAGACAGTGTTACTGCCCAGTTTTCTGACTCTCAGTTAGTATCAGCCAGTAACCCTCCCTCTCAAGGGAGGCAACAAAGTTATCTGATAAACACTGTAGCCATCACAGACAAATCAGAGTTTCTTTCGACCTGTACACAAGACAGCCTGTTTCAGACAACTGTGATCTTCCTTCCAATCACAATTCACATTCCTTTTTCCTACTCTGATATTTACGTGTGCTGATGCCAAGTGCCACAGTATCAGTCAGCCTCACAAGATCAAGTACACAACAAAGCCCTTTTGCATTCGTTTAAAAATGAACCAACATTTCTAAGTACAAAACCTAAGATTCACTAGGACTAACAGGTGTGTTTTTCTTTTTTTAAAAAAAGCAGCAGTTGAAAAATAACTAGGTAGTTGAATTCAATTGGCAGCTTGCAAGAAATAATTTTTCTTTGAGAAATATTTTTAAGTCCTAATATGAGCAGCTGATGGAACAGCTTTTACTTGCTCTGAAGTACAGTCAATTTTTGCCACATCCTTGAAGAGACAAGCAAAAGGCTCAAATCAAGAAAAGAAGATATGAAAAGAACAGCAATGCAACAAAAGGATTAAGTTTAGTTTGAGCAATAAGTTTCCTAAAAAGCTTCACTGGGGGTAACAGTTTAGGTCTCACACATACAGTAACTCAGGATCATTTCATGACATGCTAACTTTTACAACAAAGCTGGTAAGGGAAAGCGGTCCTCTTCAACAGGTACTTCTTTTTCTAGTACCTCTCTCTGTCTTGGAGAATTTGCTTCTTTGTTCCTTGAAAACAAACGTTCAACAATATCTCTATATAATTTAATGATGTCAGGAATAGCAGCAATTTCAAATCCAAGCTGAAGCAACAGGTCCGCACTGGTTCCTCCCCAACAGATGGAAATGCAGCTATGAACATAGATGCAAGACTATCACAGAGTGTGAAGAAGTTGAATAAAGTTTGAGAAGTTACCTTACAAAGTATTTTTCTCTGCTTCAGAAATTTGAGCATTACTTGCAATAATAATCCAGTTATATGGGGAAGGAGATATCTCACTAAATACCATTTCCCCTTCTAATTTCAGAAAATTTCTTACCTCAAGGAGAAAGTCTATTTTCTCTTTGCTGGGTTTCAGGAACAGTTGACAAAACTGAATATCAATGGTTCGACCCTGCAATACATCACAGACTGTGTTGCACACGCAGACTTTGAAACAAACTTCATCCAGAGCATCATTGCTGCATGAACACAAAACCAAAAATCACAGAACGTCTCTGACAAACACAGAATTAGTATCACAGCAAAACTCCAGGTGACAGATCCCAAGACAAGGTCGGAGCACACACCTCTGCCCAAGACCACACTCAGAAAAACTTTACTCAGGATCTACTTCAGTTTACCCAGGACCTCACTTTCTTTAAAAGAAAATTCCCTCCCTGCCCACAACCCTGTTTCACACACAGACTTCATTATCACTTCAACCTGAGCACCACTGGAACTCCAGCTATAGCAGTGCGACTGACACAAAGGTGCATTGCTTCTTGGCAAGCATGCCCTGAGCATGGCTGACAGCCCAAAAGACTTCAGGAGTATTTATGTATCTCAGAATACACAATCACTGGACAAAAATCAAAACAAATAACCAGAACCTATGGCTTCCTTCTCCTAATCCTTCTCTGTGTGCCTTGACCAGATTGCAAAGTCACGCTCCTCCATTCTTCTCTGGCTAGTACTTATCACTGAAGGTGCTCCGTATCAGCCATATCAGAGATGAAAACACCCCTAGACAGTGCTAAGCTACAGCCTCTAAGAGATGCTTATTTGACTCCTCTCTGGTTGAAGTGAAAGCTGAATTCAGTAACTACTAAGCTCTTACACAAGAGGCTGTCACCATCGATACTTCTTTTTCCTCACACACGTGTTTGTAAAACTGAGCGTCTCTCACTTCTTCAACTGAAATACTTGTAGGCACCTTCCCTGCAGAGAATAATTATCATCATGATTATATGGAGATGTTTTCCACATAGCCCTGATTCAAGTGCCTAAGCTCCACAGAAGGTTGAATTTTGGGTGCAGCCACATGCTCAGCATTTCTCAGTTGGGAGCCATCCACAAGCTGCCCTTGTAATGTGCCTAATTCTCTCTGCTTATTATAAATTTTTTCCTTATTATAAATGTACCATACTAATCCTTCAGCCCTGGACTAGTTCAGCAGTGCACAAGGCTTCGAATCACAGGTAACTACACTGCCAGTGTTCCCAGTGAAGTACATCTCCTACAATATTACTGCTTTGTATGGTTAGCCTGACCAGCTTTGACTTCAAGTTTTAGAAGACCTCTAAAAAGGTACTGACTTAGTTATAAATTTGTATATATATACACGCACATATATATGATCAGTTATGACATAAGTAAAAAAAAAAAAAAAAGAAAAAAATCAGTAAAGTGGTAAAATTAAGTGTTAATACTCATTAAATTTTTCCCATACATGGCCACAGTGAGATACATCACAACATAGCTCCTTAGTTGGAAGACGTAGTTCAGACTATTGCTAACAGAAATAAAGGCTGAAGTTTCTTGGATGCAAGTAATTTGTTGTTAAAAGATTTTGTATACTGTCCATGAAAAACATAACTCAGGAAAATTGCTTTTCATCATCATTGAACAGATCATTATTTAATGCCTCACCCTTGTTGAGCTTTTTGGAAGAGTTCTCTCAGCACTGATTGCCTGAACTGAACAGGTAAACTGAGGGCTAGATTATCTTCAAGGAATATCTTCACTAAGTCCTATAACACAAACACAGTTGGAATAGTCAATGGATAATGCAAAAGACACAGATAAAGTGATTTTCTATCTGGTAAAAATGATGAAACTAACCAAAGCAGCTTGCACCCATATGTAATACTAAAATTCATTAAACAACAAAGTTCTCTCTCATCAGAGAATCAAAAAACCCCAAACTTGCACATCTCAGCAGCAACATTCCCTGAAACCCAAAGAATTAGATTCTACTTGAAAATTCCGTACATCAGCTAGCAGGAATTGTTTACACTGTATGGAATCCAAGATATTTTAATCTAGTATGTATCAGATTATGTTATATTCCTATATATGTGTGTTCTAAAACTGTATGTTAATGGTTAACTGGAACACTTAAATTTATTAAAATCCCTATCAGTTCAGGTGGAATCACCCACATGGAATGATAAAAAAAACCAACCCTCAAATATATGTGGGTTTATTTAGGCACCCTACCAGATAGTTGCCAGACTTCATACAGCTATGGATTTGACTATAAGGAGTTGCCTGTTGAGATGCATCATCAGAAGATGAAGTAAGAACTCCACAAGCTTGACAGTACCCGGCTAACCGTTCTTCATCTATGGTAAAATGAAGTGATGATGAACCATTCTGAAAAGTAAGAGTTAATCAAATCTTAGTGGCCAAAATATTATGAAACATAAGCTTAATTCAGAAACAGAAAACAGAAACTCACAATTTCCCCAAGTAACAACAAAACAACAAAAGAATGTGCATGTACACACTTTTTTTAAAAGCATACTTTTATATGTGCTCTTCACAGCTTAGACCATGTTTTGTCTATTTAAATAAAAATCTGAGTTTTGCAGTTTTGGGAATATAAATACGAAGCAAAATAAAAAAGGAAGCATACCTTAATTGTAAATTGTATTTTTTAAAAGGTCAGAACATAGACAATCCGATTTCCAAGGGAAAGTTAGATAAAAAAGAATAGGAAGTGCTGTATGGTTATCTTCCTCAGAAACACATTACCACAATCAAAATACCACAACAGACACAGAATGTACTCTTCAGTTGAGTTAATATTAGCACCAGAGATGTTATTCTTGCATGAATACAATTTATGTAAGAGAATATGCATTACAAAATGTAGAACAAAGCAGCAATATATTGCAGCTGAATAATAAAATTTCAAACAAGGCACAATGTGAAAAAAGAAAAATTGCTGTCAAAATCCCATGAAGTTTCTTAAAAAACCGTGTGTACCTGTAACAGTTATTAAATTGCTAAAGAAGGAAGCAATAATTTAGACAAGTCTTTTTAGAATAGTTGAACATACATCCTAATAAAACATTCACTACCTTTGCAATCAACTCCTTTGTTTTGAAAAACTTTTCTTTAGCATTTTCATGAACAGCTGGATTTGTAGATCCTTGTTGAAAATAGATTGCACCCAAATCATAGCAAACCTGCAAACAGCATTGATATAAAACACATTATCTTAGAAATCTATATAACATTTTAAGTCAAGATTAAGTATTTCAGCTCAAACCTTACACATACTTTATAAACTATTCCTAGTTTTATCTAATGTACTAACATACACTGCATACCTTTCCCCACATATGTCAACTGTTTCCTCTTTAACTGCGATCTCAGTATGAATAATTCTACATAAGCATTACAAAATTACAGAATGATTTCCACATAATCATTAAGAACAATGCAATAAGCTGTCCTTGCCATATAATGCTTTACTCGGGGGGTTGTGGGGAAGCAACAATATTTAGTGTTGAAAAAAGTTCCAATAATGTAAAAATGAAGTCAATAATACCTCATTGCATTAAAAAAAGAACATAGGAAATATTAATAGAAAAATACTGCAATTGATCTCAAATATATTACTTCACACTTTGTCTGAAGAAACAGATATAAATTGAAAGCTTGAATATAGAATGTAAGCTACCTGGCACTGTATCTCCTCTGCACTGATTTTCAGTCCAGCTGTGGAACTCTCTGTTTCTCCATTCACCATACCAGGTTCCATTGCTAATAAATCCAGAGTTCTTATAGTGTGGACATAAAGATCTTTGTTTAATTTAAGTGCTCCTTCTAGGACCAGGATGGAATCAGCAGCCTGTTCTTTCAACTGTAATAGTTCAAATGCATTGAAAAAATTAACATCTTGGTTTTGAGTTCAGTAGTGGGTTTAAATTAACACTAGAAATGTAACAGTAGAGTAAAAGAATAGTAAAAATAATTGTCCTTATACACCTGTCTTATTGCTATGTAGAATCTGCGCCTGTATTTCTTGTACAATAAAGAAATTTCTGACTTCTACTTCAGTTTCAGGTACTAAGAGAAACAGGATCAAACCCTTACTTCCAATTGAAACAAAACATTTTTCTCTGTTTCACCTACACCTTTTTGTCCATTTTTGGAGCATTAAGTTATGCAACAGTCAGATGGTAAATTTTAAGTTCTTATTTCACAGCTAAAAAAAAACTAGCTTCTACACGAACAGCAAGATTTTTTCAAAAATTTTGATGAATTGGTAGAACAATTAAACATCACTCGTGCTCATCTATTTGAAAAAATATGAAAAAGTAAAAAATTGTAGAAAATGTATAATACCAATTCATTGACTGATTCCAAGTAGTACAAGAGTAGGAAAATAAGCTAGGCTACTTAGGAAAGTAGAGGGTTCGTTCTTCCTCTTTCTTGCTTCTCTCAAAGGGAAACGCTTTAGGCACAATTAGCATTATGTTGAAAGCTACTTACAGAAAACACTCAGCTACTAAATCCTTCTAAAAAAACGTTTTAAGTGTTGAATTTTGCTGCCATATGATTTTGCAGCTCGAGCATAGTATGGTCTTAATTACTAATCACACACTGACTTTGTAGAGGCTTGCTCAATTCATATGGCTCCAAGGAAGGGCTGATGAAACAATACTTCAATCACACACAACAAAATCCATAATACATGCACTGCAGAGACAACACTGTCTAAAACGCACACAGTGGAACTGTAGCAAATACTAGAAGTGGCAAATATAAATGTACTGAATCCAGCAAAACTGTGATGCAATTGTTTATTTCCTGTCCATTCATATTTACATGTAAATTCAAGCAAAAGTAAGAGGGGAAAAAAGTCTCACCACTTTCAAAATATTTTCAGTCAGTTCCTTTTCTTGCTGCATCTGGTTCATCCTGGACAAGAGAGAGAAGAGGTCAAGATCTCACTTATAAAGCAAACCTGCATGTTATTTTACTTCATGTTCTAGACCACAACAATTCATTCATAGTAAGTTTTACTTAATTACATTTTAAACATCATTATGCAGGAACTGACTGTTCTTATCTATCTACATTTCAAATACAGAATTACATAATGAAAAGATAGCTTTGGATGAGAACGCGGTTCAATAAAATGGAAGCTACAAAGTTTTCATTGCTTTTATCTTTAAAAATCAGATTGTTAGTATTAGCAAAACTATCATGACAAAATCAGCTTCCACAGCCTCAAGTCTCTTGAAGCTTCACTATTTAAATCTTCTCAAGCATGTGTCAGGGGCAGAAGTGTGTTGATGTGTTTACATAAAAATTAAAAGTATTTTTAAATTGTTTCCCCATACAGAATTTTTTGATTCAGGATCAGACTCTGATATATATATAGAACAATACAAGATTTATAGTAAAATGAGTAGTAGTAGTAGTATTTTTAATCAACATACTTAACAGATTCTCTTAAACAAGTATGGCCTAATGCGAGAGTATAAAACACGTGAAAAGTACCACTGAGATACTTCTAACCTTATCAGAGAAATTTGTAACATAAAAGTCAATTCCAAGAACAGGTTGTAACTAAAGCCGCACAACTTCTAGAATGCAAAATGAATATTGACTTCAAATTACAAATTATTGCCTAATGAAGCAAATGAAAATACTTCATTATTTCTCAGGTTATCATACATAATACAGCAAATTGCTATAATAAAACAACCATATTAAGTTAAAACAGGATGCAAGAAACGTACCCTAAGTTAGAGACTAAGCATTCTGCCTAGGCAAATTGCTGTCTCGCTTTCTCCCATGATTTTTCATGTCCCTATGAACTTACAGATATTATAACTTATTAAAAAAGTGGAACAACAGACAAGTACATATATGTATCAAGCATGTCTGACAGGAAAGTAAGAATATACTTGAAATAAATGCAAGTTTTCCATGCTACAACTAGCCACTTTGAGCAACTGTATGTTATTAACATGATTTAATCCACTTAGAAATTAAATTTCTGATTACAAAATACACAAGAAACCCAAACGAACGATACCTGTAACTTACACATTTAACTGAGGTGGACCAGGTTTCACTTGCTTTACAGGAAAACTGCTTTGAACAATGGTCCTTATGGCCCTACATAGGGGAGAAAATTAAGTAAAGAATGGTATTAGCCTCAGAAGAAGATTACACGCCTCTTAAAAATATCAGTTTATAATTTTAGATACTTTATACCATTAGAATACATCCTCTACTCAAGAGCACATCTAGTATTTAAGAAATGCTCTTATGTCCATAAAAAGCTAGAAGACAGCAAGATTTTTACCTTTATAAGGCAACAGTTCAAACTACTCCCTTGACTATTTTTTTAGGGAACAAAACCAGCTGCACAATAGCTTTTCAGACTCAGCTCCTCACTATAACCTACCTGTAGATCACAGAACCATAGAAACATAGAATGGTTTGGGTTGGAAGGGACCTTAAAGATCATCTAGTTCCAACCCCTCTGCCATGGGCAGGGACACCCTCCACTAGACCAAGTTGCTCAGAGACCCATCCAACCTGGCCTTGAACACTTCCAGGGACAGGACATCCACAACTTCTCTGGGCAACCTGTTCCAGTGTCTCACCACCCTCACAGTAAAGAATTTCTTTCTAATATCTAATCTAAATCTACCTTATCTCAGTTTAAAACTGTTACCCCTCATCCTATCACTACACTCCCCAATAAGGAGTCCCTCCCCATCTTTTCTGTAGGCCCCCTTTAAGTACTGGAAGGCCACTTAAAAGGTTTCCCCGGAGCCTTCTCTTCTCCAGGCTAAACAACCTCAACTCTCTCAGCCTATCCTCATAGGGGAGGTGCTCAGCCCCCTGATCACCTTCACAGCCCTAAATTCAAGATCACAAAATTATTATTACTTTGAGATTTTTTTCTCCTTCTGTGTACAAGTATATATAGAGAAAAAAACATTGCTTTGTTCTATCATGATTTTAAAATTATTGCCTTAAATAGTTTACCATCTGTTGTAGAGTAGTATTGCCATTGCAGTGGTTGGGGGTAAGCTGGACAGATCTACATCCACATGTTTAGTTCCTGGGGGAACTTTGCTGATACACAGAAGTTCATTCAGTAGCATGTTCAATACAGGAACAGACAAGCTATTAAAAAAAACAAGAGAATCAGATACTTCATATAGTAATCCTAATTCTGGAATGTTTAAATAATGTACAGTACTGTTCAATACTATATTACTACTTAACATCCCATGGAAGTAAGGGTAGTATGTTTACTTCGCATAATGAAGTGCTTTGTATCAGATGGCATTCTAGGTCAGGTATGTAAAGCAGTTACCAGTATTAGCAGCATAAATTAAGCCCAAGTGGAAGGTTGCCCTGACAGCTAACTACTACTACGCACCACTGCATTAGTCCGCACAGACACATCCCCAGAATGATACAGTCACCTGTAACAGCAGGTCCCAATTAATAAGAAATTCTTTTCAAAGTAGTCCCAGATCATACTTCCAGAAGGTAAACAACAACAGTTCCACTGCAAATGGAATTTCACTCACGTAAAGGGAACATTTCTCTGTGCTATCGTGGCTTATCTCCCTTTCTGCAGCATCCACTAGCAAACAGTGAAGCTAAAACTAGAAACTGGAATAAAGCACTGCAGAGCATTGTAAGCTGTGTTATGTATAATATACATTAGCTGGGACAGAACCTTCCTTGATAAAATGAGAAGGCATGCAGGCTGGACTGCATCAATCCAAGCTTTTGAGGTATAATTTAACACAACTGAAACACCATTACTAATTTAGACATTACTTGAAATCGGAAGTGATCAGCTAGAGTACCTTTCATCTTGTGAAAAATTTGCATTCATTGCAACCAGCACTGAAAACAGCCAGTGAAACTACACTTCTAGCAACTAAAGCTAGAATTCCTGTTTAACAATTTTTAGGTCTTGTGTTATATCAGACTCCAGGTCTGTTATCAAACTATCATTTTAAACTGACAAGCCCTGTTTTTACTATGCGAGGTCCAGGAATCTTGTTCTCATTGGCAAGAGTAGAACATCATTCAACTGTTTATAACAGCACAAGTTTTAGAAAAAAGCTTGGCTCAAGCTGTTATTTTATTCCTTTTTAACTACCATGACTGAACCTTTTGATATTATCAGTTAAAAACCAAATGCATGTTTCTTAATTAAAAACAATCTTAGGCTGCACGAGCTAACAGAGCAAGAACTCTAACTACTATATAGAGATGCTAAATTAGTAGTTGAAATGACTTCAGATTGGTTCTCAAAATAAACCACCGCAGATGGACAAAACAATCCTATCAAAACAGAATCAGTCCAATAGTGTCATACACATAGTAGGGCTGATTTCTGAATCAGGATTATAGCTACATTTTAAGAAGTAAAGGTACTAATCGACATAAAGTACACCATGAATAAATGTCAGTACAAATTCCTCCTGCAAGAAGAGAAGCAGCCATAAAAAAACCCCCAAAAAACCCAAAACCACTCTTGCACACATTCATATACATCTGCTTTCAAAGCTAAAGTATATATAAAAAAACCCTTATTGGATACCAGATACTTTTGTCCATACAGTATTTTCACAACTAAGCACAATAAAGGTTTCTGTTCATTCTCTGCAATTGTGCGGTATCTTGCAAAGGTATTTTGGCAAGCGATAATCCCGCCTCAGCTTTCAGCAGCTGAAATCATTTGAGTTAAAAAAATTCAAAGGAAAAATGCAGAGGAGGAGTTTGTCCATTTCAACCACAGTCAGTTCAGTGATCTAGTCTGCAGATATATGGAGTTCTTTACATGAACAAAATTGGAGCAAGACCTCCCAACTTCAAGCATGTCAGAATGGGGAAACTTAAGCTAGTTTTGTCATTGAAGAAAACGTAAGCTAAAATTCATCTTTATGCAGTTTAGATGTGCAGATCTTAATGTTTAAGACCCACTATTCTTCCTCTCTAAATTATGAACAGTATTGATTTGCTCACAGACGTTGCCTTTATCAAAACCCTTTTCTAACTCACAGATGAAATCAAACTTGATTTTGGTTGTCACACCCAAGACTCTTCTTAATGTAAGGAAGACTCCATCACAAAAGGGAGCAAGACACATTTCCTTCTGTTAAAATAAAGATCTCAAGCCACTTCAGTTTTGTAATTTCAGCGTGAAGATGTACAGACTATACCTTTTCTCTAAGACATCCAAATCCCACTTCAGATGAGCAGCAACTTTAAGAGCAAGAAGTTTTAAAATGCGGTTTCTTTTGTTATCAGGTGGTGGCTGGACTTGGTTCTGTTCATTCACTGATGGTTTCGAGGCTTGTTCCAAGAACTGGACAATCAGCTGTACAGGTGGCGGATCTGCAAAAACACAGCCACTCTTCAAATTCTTTGCAAGCCCAGAAATTAATTTCATGTTGCAGCTATGAACAGGGATCTTATCTCCTTATCATTTATACAGCTGACACTGTCACCTGGCAGATTCTAATCCCAAAGGTTATCTTGCTTATGCTGACTCAAATCATACTATTAACATATCTTTGTTTAACCTTCAAATTTACTTGACCACACTCTCATCTTTATTTTCACTATTTTTTATTAACTACGTTTCAGTGCTTGCATCTACAGAAAATAAATGTTGCCTATTGAAATCACAAGTTTGCTGTTGTAAAAATACGTACCTAGTTGTAATCCTCCTCTATATTTTAAAATATATTTAGAAGCAACTGCGGGTACTTGAATACATTTAGAAGATACTTGCAGACTGATTTAAAAAAAAAAAAAAAAAAAGCCCCCAAATCTCTCCCTTACGAGTCTCTCCAATACCTTTGAGCTGTTTTGAAAAACTGAAGCCAAACCTTAACTATTACACTCTCACTGAACTTTGTGAAACATAAAACTAGTATGAATCAATATTTTTAATTGCAAAACAGCAGTGTAAGATCTAAGCACAAAGATATAGCCTGACTATGCTTAAATTTACTTTTTGTAGAGGCAATACTGTCCCAGATTTTCCCGTTTCTTCCACCTGCTTGTAGAATTCGGGTACTGAAAAAGATGATTCCCACTTATGATCGTCAAAAGATCATCTACTTTTAAATATGGTCACTTTCTTATAATACATCAGACGAGGTTTCTATTCATTCCAGGTCTAAGAAGACAGAGCAATTTCAGCACTGAACCTTTAGGAGGACTCTAGTTTCCGGCACTAGCAAGACTTTAATGGGAAAAGAACAGCTGAAAATTGTAATGATTTTTTACGAACAGCACTTCACGTTGTAAAAATAAACAGCTCGTAACATTTCCGCATGCAAAATTCATGTACGCGAAAGGAAGAGTCATCTACCACACAGGAAAGACGGAGAAGCGAAGCTATTAAATAGGAAAGTTAATGTGAAACGAGAAAAACACATTCCTGCTCGCGTTAACTAACGCTGCACCGCCGTGGCTGCCCGCCCACTGGGCCCGGCCCGGCCCGCCCCGCCCCCCCCGCAGCCGCCGGTACCATAGCCTACGAGCCCCGCGCCAGCAGACCGCTCCGCACCGCCACCCTCCCACCTCACAACCCCTCGGGCGGGGGCTTGTTGGCCACCGCGTTAGCAGCGCCGGGGGGAAGCCAGAGGTGAGGGAGGGAGCAAGGGGGAGGCGAAGGAGGGCGGGCGGGAGGGAGGGAGGCGGCGCCGGTGCGCGGCCGGCAGCGCCAGCAGCGGGCCCCTGGGAAGGCGGAGGCAGGCGGAGGCCGAGCTGCAGGCCGCAGCGGCGAGGGACGGGGGCCGCAGGGAAACGAGCGAGCGGTTCTTCCCCGGGGCGCGACGCCAGGCCGCGCCCAAGGCCGAGGGGAGGTGGCCGCCAGCAGGGCCGCGCCGCACGCACGCACCGGGAGAGGGCTTCTGCAGGTGCTGCTCCAGCAGCGCCTCCTCCAGCAGGAACTCGAACCAGGAGGTCTGCGGCGGCGTGCAAGGCCGGCTGGAGGTGGCGGCTTCCCGGTCCGCCGCTTCCGCGCTCATCGCTGCCGCCTGCCCCTACGGCAGCCGCGCGACTCGCGCCCTCCCCCGGAGGAAGCGGCAGCGGCAACAAGATGGCCGCCAGCCACCGCCCCCCCGCCGCGCAGGCGGGGGGCGGGGCTACGTGCGCCTCCGCCCCCCCCTCGCGTGGAGCCCCAGGCGGTAGGGCTGCCCGGGGGCGGTGCCGCGGGCGAGGCCCCGCCCACCACGGCGGGGCGGGAAAGATGGCGTTTGTGGGGACGCGGGGCCGGTCGGGGCTCAGCCCGGTCGCCTCCCCGCTGACCTCGGCTTTAGCTGCCGCGGGGGTCGCGGCTTGGCGCGGAACGTGGTGGAAGAACAGCCTAACCTTCCGAAATGGGTGGGAGCGCGGGCTGGCGTCGCCTCCACCGTGGCGCTGGCGCCCCTCGTCGCCCCCAGCACTACCGCAGCCCTCCCTCCATCTGCGTGTCCACCGTGGCCGTGTCCCCACAGTGGCATCCCCCGTGAGGCCTGACGCCCAGCCCCACCTGAAGAGGTGGCTCTTGCGACCCACCCTCACAACGACAGGCTCCTAAATCCTCCCTCGCCTTACCGTTCCCTCCTTCCCTTCCCCTGCTGCTGCTTAATTAAGTAATGGTAAATACGTTTTTTGATGTGCGGTGACTAGCAGTTACCTAAAGAAGATGGCAAGAAGGGAGTGCTCAGAGCTGGGCCCTTCCAGTGGTCAGAGCAGGCTCCCGCAGTTCAGCCTGGGGTAAAACGGCTAATCCTGCATCCTCCTCCTGCCCATGCACACCTTAATGCCTTGGGAAAAGAAAAAGAAATTAAGGCCTCAATTCATGAAGAAGGGCAGATTCAAATCAAGTGGCAGAAGCAGCTACTTTCTTTCAAGCAGTAACTTCCAGGGTTACTCAGACGTCCACATTTACATAGTCCGTGTCTGACTGTGCCACGCTCTGAGCTGCAACTAGCCAGGAGCTGGTTCTCGAGCTTTTCAGATATCCCTGCTCCTGGGATGTCAACGTCTGGGGGAGAGGCAGGATGACTAGCAGAAGCTTTTAACTATTTCAGTCATTTGGCTGAACTTCTCAAATATTTTACCAAGAAAAGAGCTCACAAAGGCTGCACAGCAAGTTTTCAATGTAGATACACAATGCAAATCTCTTTTGCCCCAGTCACTGCTGTAAGCGACTAGGTGGTTTTTCCTTTCCTACAGGACTGTGACTCATCTACTCAACAGCCACGACTGGGGATACTGCATCAAACCAGGGCCCCGTGTGGCCCTTTCTTAGTCTCAGACCATCTAACCATGTAGCTAGACAGTGACCTGCCAGCCATAAACATTCCGCATTTTGCTACAAGTGACGCAAGGAGACAGAAGAACTTTCCTCTTTCCCATCTTCCATGAAGACAGAAGTCCATTACATGTCCTGACTACAATGCAATTTGTTATCTTCTGTCATGCTTGTTACTTTGTGTCTTCAGTTATTTGAGGAAAAAAAAATTATCTACTGCTTCAGACTTCCTGAGTTACTGTTTAATGCATCCATACGTAAAATGGATGCAATTCAGAATATGAATTACAAAATAATCCTCCAGGAGATCATAGTTAGTCTGTTAGCATTATTTGTAGCACTTTGTTCAAATTACTCTCTTTTGGAAGAGACATTTTACCAATAATTATGCTAAGCTTTACTTGATACCAAGTTCAGAAAAGGCAACTTAATAAAGAGCAATAAAAATGTATATGCACTTCATGAAAATGTTCTAAGAGTTCAAGACTTTGAACAGTCGCCTTACTGGAGTTCTGGGGTTCAGCAGTTTTCATTTGCAGCAACAACATATGTAATATCCCCAGATGTAAGAGATTTTGTAGTTTCTTACCACACCATACGTCTTTAGAAAGGAGGAAAAATTTACATTAAGCAAGATGTGGCTATATGTTACAATATTGATTTTTTATGACTTTGTAAGAACAACCAACGCCCAGCTGTGTAAGACTTCGGCATGAAGGAGTGGCTCATACTGACTCTTTGCTCCACATCTCTCTAATAAATATCACTATTTTAGTACCATTGATATAAATAATTTTACAAAATTAATACAGATTGTTTTATGCAGTTCACATGGTGGTTTTGTTCAATCAATTTTCAGTTTAAATTATACTTGTTCTAGTAGTATCAAAATCTTCCTTTTTGGTACAAAACTAATTTACATTTGCATTTTCTATGGCAAGTAAAATGATGAATACTGATGAAAGATCTATTTTAAAAACAGTGTTTATAAATCAAAGGAAGTGTCAAGACTTAAATAAAAAACAAACATTGAGTATCATGTTGTACTGGTAATTAAAAAAACACTGAGTAGAAAACAAAAAAACCTTTAGCACTTCAGAGCTTTCAAACACTCTGTAAGCACCTATGAACCTTCACAGATCACCCCATGCATTGGGAGCTGCCCCTGTTTCAGAGAGGTAAGAGAGAAAGAACAAAGTGATATACCCATGGTCACAGAGGTGAGTGTTCAAGTCAGTGTCAGATTTCAGAAGCTCCTGACTCCCTTTTCATGCTCAAACCACAGTCCTTTTGGGGGGAGTGGGAGGAGGCAAAGGGGAACAGGGTAGGTTTCCCATGATTTCTGTTTTGAGGATCCCAATTTTTACAATGACTGTCCTGACTGAAAGAGTTCAGTTCCAACTTTTGCCTGGATGGCCTTTTAGCTTCTCTTCATACCTGCTATCAGCTCTTCTGTTTTCCCGCTGCAGGCTTTGAAGAAGGGTTCCACGTAAAAAGCAAAGTTGGAAATAAAAGCTTCCTGAATAGAAACTTTGCCCGGGTCTTACAACCGCTTTTAAGAGTGTAAAATTGTCACACCAGCAAAGCACTATTCACAGCTAGAATCTTTCCACTCTTTTCCCCTCTTTACAGGATATTAGAAAAATGGTCAGGCAGAAAAAGTCTCCCACAGTTGGGCAGCCTGTAACAGTGAGTGAGGTGGTCTGTGTGATGTCAGGGGAGATTACGGTTTAGGAGGGTAAGACAAAAGCTGACAAGAAACCCAGAAATTTTAAATGTTTTATATTTAACATTTTAAATAATTATTTCACAGTCTAAAATGAATGCAATTTAAAAAAAAATGCCGTACCCATTGTTACCCACCTGATAGGATTCATATTAATACTAGGGAGAAAATAATTCAAGTTCTCACATCCAGGATAATTCCAGTAAGTCACTGTGGTCTACACAAATAAAAAGGGATATTATAATGCTATTCTATACAAATCCTACATTCCAAAGTTTTCAAGAAAATTCATGCTTTAAAAGTCTTTGCACTTCTACCGTTAAATAACTGTACGGTGCATATAAAAAGACCATTCAGATTATCACTCCTGGGAAAACTGAGTATATCATACTACTGTAACTAAAAACTTGCATCAAGTAAGTTACTTGATGTACCTTATATATAAAAAAGGGCATTTTTAAAAGTAGTGTCCATATGTCATGGCAATGTGTCAAGTTCCTTTAACTCTGGTTATAAATGTTCATTTGAGACCTTATAGAGTTCTTTAAGCTTGTCGAACTTTGATCCCCATTCTTGGAGGCAATCGTAATTTAGATCTTCATCACCACTAGTGGAGTCTAAGGAACTAAGGCTCCCTGCGAGAGAGCATTGCCCTTCTAAGCAGTAAAAATGAATAGTGTCAGCTGGAATACTCTGTAGATCATTGTCTGCATCCCAGATGATTTGAGAAACATATTCCTTGAAGTCTGGGATGCTGGTAACAGCTGATGTTGATTGGTTTTGATGTGCATGTTTTGGGAGTGAGTCTCTTTTTTGGCCAGTGGGTGTCCTGGAGTGTGGAGCAGCTGCCCTCAAGGAGAAGTGGGGAATGGTATGGAGAGGTTTCTTCAGTTCATCTATATCATAAGCATTCTGGAAAGAAAAGAATGCAAATATCAGAGGGAAACAACAAAAAAGGAAACAGGTTCCAAAAAATGTTTTAAAATTCAGTGCAACACAAACTGGATTCTGTGAGTTTTCTACAAACTGAAGAAAAGAGAGGATCTAGTTCAGATCATACCAAATCCCCTTGCGTAATGATAGTGTTCAGCTAAAGCAAGAATGCCGTATCCAGAGCAGCCCCCTCAAAGGTGGCCACAGATGACCAGCATCGCGAAAGGTACAGATTGGGTTGAAATAGAAGCCTCCCACTCAAGAGTACTTCAGGCTTGTTTTTTTTTTTTTTTTAAAAAAAAAGCCAATTGGATAAGGACAGTAAGTTAAATAAAAGGTCTGGGAAAGGAAGGTGAGGAGAGGTTAGATTTGCAAAGACTGGATTGAAGTTACATCATACCTGGTCATGTTCTCCACCTCCTTCTTCATTGTAATTGAAGACATTTTCTCTAACATCCTCCCAACTTTCACGCTCTTCAGGAATGTGGTAAATTCCTCCTTTCCGAAACCCTGAACTTCCCCACTGACTCCACACCGTGTAGGACACCAAGAGTGCTGGAAGAAATAAAGACACATATTTGTTATGTGACTTATGACAAAGTATGATGCATGATAAACAAGTAGATATATGACTCCTGAGACATTAAATCAACTCTTAATTTGACAATCAAATTCCCAGGTAAGAAATGCGTAATTGTTAATATATAAACAACCTATATTCAGGAATGTAAAGAATCATCTATGTATATTACATCATAGACTTCATTAAAAGGGTATTTTACTTACCTAAAGGAATCCATTTAAATAGAAGGCATTTTGGCCAATCTCTGGCCTTTCACCAATCCTGAGTAAATAAGATACCCAAAGTAAGTAAAACACTGTTTTAATGAAGGTTACAAGTGTAATATAATCATGGAGTCTCTACTATTCTGAGATGTGTATGCAATTTATCAATAGGAAAACAGTTTTATGGTGTTATTAACTTTTCAGCCAAAGTGCGCCTGAAACTGGACACACTGCGAACATCTCTTTTTGCCCCACACTCTTAAGGAGGCTTGCCTGTCAAGGTCATAAACTTTCTAGAGAAAGATCTCTTCCTTCCTAATACATGAACAGCAGGTACTAGCTGTAGGTCGTATTTATTACAAATAAGGGCTCAGGGCAGGTGAGAGTTTCAGATGGTTGTGGCTGCACACAGATTTGCATGCACAGATGGAAAGCTCTTACTTAAGAAGGACTGAAAATAAGTGATTCTGAAAGAGAGAAGTCCTAAATTTGCTTGAACTGGCTTCAAAGCAACTAAACTGTAACAATGTGCTGATGCCTGTCCCTTAGCATCCTCAAATGAACTCCCAACTGGTGATCTCCAGAAAAAGTGAAACACTGATCACAACATCCAAGGGTAAAGCAGACTTGATTCAATGGAGCAAGGTATAAGATTAAAAAGAAAGAAAAAAGGGACTTGCGTTCCTACCTAGGAAGACAAGGAGGCACATGCTGATTGCCAGAATAGAGCCAGAGCTGAGTCCAACGGGTCTTCCAGCCTTCACCTGGCTGATTTCACACCATCTTCCCTTGTAACCTTCGGGGCACTGGCAGATAGTCTTGTCTTGGGATTGAGCCACACAGGTACCCCCATTCCTACAGGTCCAGTGTCCACAAGGTGATGAGGTACAGTGTCTGAGCCCTGTAAGGTTGTCAGTCACTTCTACTTTCCCAGCTGGACACCTGAACAACAAAAGCAGAAGATATCTTTTAGGCAAGCAAAGCACCTGGTGGTGGCGTCTTGTGCAAAGTTTGTTACTATTTCTTTAAAGCTGATAACTAAAGTCTTTTCAAGCAGACCACAAATCCACACTGAGAGTATGAAATACATGTAAAGTCTAACATAGTGAGCTAGTAGGCTTATGAAAACATGAACATATGTTCTGCTTTCCCTATCCAGAAGATATGCAGAAGAGCTTCATTCCTTCCTTAAAAAAGGGATCCATCAGCTTCTGAACAGACTAACCCTTTTTCTACAGATGTGTTCAAAACCCCTAGAAAGAAATGGAATGGGAAAAGGGCTAGCAAGCACTTAGTATAAGCTTTGTAATATTCACTTGGACCTTTGGGAGAGATGTCATGGACCTCCTCAGAATGACCCATCTTGTCTTTTAGGACTGCAGAGAAAGCGATTTCTTCTGATATGTAATTGGAGAGGCCATGGAGGAATACTGTGAGGGCACAGACCTGCTTTCTGCAGTCCAAAGAAGAAATACTAGTGAATAAATGGAAGAGCCTTCATATTGTTCTTTCACAAGTAGACCAAAGAAAAGAGTGTCCCAAGGCACACTGAAGACCATCTCACAGCCTCTTTCAGCAATGAATCACCAGGCCTCAGAAGTGCCAAATTTTGGCTGAATTGAAAGAATTCCAGCGGCTCTTTCTCCCAGTCCTGCACATATGTATGTTTGTTTTTTTTAACAGAAATGCCTATATTTTGATTTGCATATTTTAATACAAATTTTGAAAATTTTCTTTAAAGAGTGGATCTTCTCCAAGGAATTGTGTAGGACACCAGCTGGTAGACTTTGGTTCTGACCCTGGGCAGCCAATTTTAGAATCCAGTTTTGTGACAGTCTAATTTTGAAAGTCTCATTGTTTCATAGAAAGTATTAATAATTTCAACTTCTTTACAGAAAATAAAAGTAAGTATATATTGTATATGCAATATGTATTTATACATGTATATATACATGCACTATATATGCTATATAAGAATATATATATTTTCACAGAGGAGAGAGCAAAGCTTTTGCAATCCACCTTTTATCAAAAGGCTTTTCACTTCCTCACTGGCCTGCGATCTTCTCACCATGGAAAAAATGGTGGAGTAAATAGGTTCTATATCAGACTTGCAGGAAAAGGCAAGTGTGGTCTATGATGGGAGATGGGATGGAAAGAAGGATTTGTGCTTGGGATGCCCCTCTCTGGCCACCAGCAGCAGGGATTTTCACTGTTAGAAGCAAATTGCCTGAACTAAGGTGGAAAGAAAGAGCTTCCCAACCACCCCTGTATGAAAACAAAAGCTTAATGTACCGGCACTCATATTTTCTCCACAGGTCTACACAAAGGAAAGGGCTGTAACAGGGCTGGCTGCTGCAGGCACTGGAATGGCATCCCATCGTGACACCTTGCCGCCTCAGAATTAAGCCAAACTCTGTGCTTTTGCCTTCCACGAGAAGTGGCTGACCATTCAGCTGGACATCACGCATACAACCTGTATCAAAGCAGGGGAGTATACAGAGAAATACATTGAGTTAGCAACTTCCCCACCTCAAGCCTTGCCCCCAACACATATGCAGGAGACCTTACAGCATTGTAGAAAACTTAAAACATTTTAAAAAAAGATCATTATACTGCTTATCAGTTTTATTTTAGAAGAGCTACAGGACATGTGCCTATGTGCTCTGGCCCATCTACAGATCAACAATGCTTTTCCAGGACAGCTTGGCTGTACCAATGCAACAGTTTAGCAGAACTGTGCTATGAACCAGAACAGCTCCACTAAATTAATCTAGATTTAAAATATAATCTTATAAGTGGGGCTGAATGAGAAACAACAGAATGGAAAAAGCTGTCTTCTTGTTGAGACACAATCTCAAAGTCCCAGCACCCCACCCCAGGAAATGGAGACAGCACTATGAACTGCCTTGCAAATCCTTCTCCTCCTACCAGGAGGTGTTATGTCTGTTCCTTAAACCCTTCCAAGGCAAAAGGGGAGTGAAGATTGCAGCATGAGTTCTCTGCTTGGGGCCTTTGGCAAGGGAAGTAAAAATCTGAAGTGCTATTTTTTCATATCTACAGGAAATCTCACATCTTCACTAGGATACAATGGCAAATAGAGAGCTGAATATTGGCTCTGAATTCCCTAGAAGAGGAGGTGGTATTATTTCATGGGCATAGTAGTCTCCATGGGAATTCTTACCTGGGTTTTAGACTCTCCAATACACTCAAAGATGCCACTTTTAGACTTCAATTCCCTCCTTTTAGGAACCCGTCATATCACTTACCTTGGAAATCACTCTCTGAATGATTGGGAAGGTGGTTTCCTAGCACAATGCTTGCCCAATCCATTTCAAACCATCTATTCGTACCCAAGACAGAGGTCACTTCTTGATCACCTCCACCACTGTTAACGCGCAGGGTAAACTCATTGTTGTAGCGCTCCATGGTGAGAAGAACCCACTGGCCATTGTTTATACGTAATGTCCTCATTCTCAGAGAATGATTTTTGTCCCCCAAGCTGAAGTTAACGCTAAAGAAACCCTCAACCACCTAGAGGAAGATGATGAATATCTTTAATAACAGAAATGTACTTCTAAATGTTATTACACAGTCATGCCTCAGGAAATGGACCCCAGTTTTTAAAATGAAAATGGCACTCTTGTTTTTAAGTGCTTTATTCCCGGATAAAAATTACCACAAGAAAACTGCAGTTCCAGGAATTATCAACTCTTTTCTTTACAGGCCGCTCTTCTAACTCACATGAACCTTTTTATCAGTCTTCTTCCTACTGATGTCTACCTCTAAGTCTTCCCAGCTGACCCTCCTGTTACAACTGGAATAATTAGCCTCTGTCTAGCTAATATAATCCAGACAGGTTTTTGCAGCAGCAACAAAAATGTAGAGACAAGTTTTATAGCCAGAGACAGATAGAAGCAAAGGGAAAAGGCAAACAGGACAAAACAATCTTCCCCATTCATGTGTATCACATGCACTCACCTGTACATTTTGCTGGCAGTGAAACAACTAGAATCTATGCTATGAAAGGGTAATACTGAGGACAACACAAATGAGAGTAGTTACCCTCATGTGGAGAATTCTTGCTCTTTATTACATTACAGAATAGGTGTCCTTAATCGGAAACTGCATCTTTTTCTCTTACTAGGGTACTCCATGACAAATTAAGAGCACTGAAGCAGAATGGCTTTTGGACTGCTCACCTCCAGTTGGATGTATCCATTCCCATCTGCAGAGGACAAGCTGAGAAGGGTGCTGTGGGAGATACGGGTGCGCACCATCAGCTGAATCTGAGTGCTGTGAGTGCTGAGGATGCTTCTCAGCTCATAATGGATCCAACTGTCCCTTCCAAAAGCCCATTCTGGAAGAACTAAGAACAACATACACAAAACCAAAGCGAAAATCTGAGAAATTACTGCTCCCTCAGATCTCTACTGCTCGAGAATTAACCAGTTCTGAATGTCAGAGTTTGAATTCTTAAGAAACTTTGGCAATGTAATGAAGCATCATGGAAAGCATCCCCTCACTGCCAAGGGAATTAAGGGAAAAAGAACAAATCAAGGATATAGAATTTAGGCAGGAAAGGGACAATTAGATACTGTCTCTAACATTCTGCCTGTCACAAGCAACATGTTCTACCCAATCACGCCTACACTGAACCCAATAACTTTTTTTTTAAGATCTGAAACATATCTTCCAGTAAAAGTTGTTATTGATCTGAAGACAAAAAAAAAAAAAGATAATCTAATGTTTCTTTCAGTAGCTTAGTCCTGTGGTTAGTAACCTCACTGTTAGAAAATATGCACTTTACTTCCCATTTCAGTTGGCACAAGAGAAAACCTCAGGGCAGGCAAAGTCATGTGGGGTTTTTTTTAATTGCAAAGAGAGATTAAGCCAGTGTTTATTATTTTAACTAGGGAAAATGCACTGAAGTTAATTCTTTCCCCATCATCCTGGGGAATCCATCTGAGAATTGTCCAGCAGAGAGTTTGATGAAGTTGCACTGCACACTTCCGTGGAAATCAAAAACCACTAAAACACTCAGACCCTGGTGCTCTTAGGCAGCAGGCACCCATTCTAGTCTCACTACCTGACAGCAATCCTAGATTTCCTTGTTCTGGGCACAGCTTAGTTGAAAAAAGAAGTTTCCTCTTACCAAATAAAGACATAGTCCAAGTTAGTTACTAGACAGGAATAATGCTGGGTCAGCAATGGCTAATCTGAGGTCAGTGTCACACAAGTAGAAATCCAAAGAGTACCCAGCTCATCCTGGGGCATTTAGTCTGGTTCCCAGGACATGAAATATCAAATGATCAAGAGACTTCATTTCTGCACTCTCGTTTCCTCTCACTGTTTCTCTTCTTTCTTTTCTTTCTTGAAGCATGTTTTCTTTTCTCCTCTAGCTTATTCCCCTCATATTATTCTTCATAACCCACTGTTCTCTCTTGTTCACCATCTCTGCAGCTACAGGCTCTAACTGATGAGCAGGGATGGCTTTTCTTGGGACACTGCAGTGACTCCTGTCCCCAGCTGTCTGCTCCTTGCTGCGAGCACGGCTCAGCCGTTCATAAAGCACCAGCTGAATACCAGCATTTTGCAGCCCAATGTATTAGAAGAAGCTGGAACCAATCAAAGTTTTCCTATTACATCCGGATATGACTTATGGATTTCAAGTAATTACTTTCTGAGCATTTGGGTTGTCCCACAGCGGTGAAGGGTAGGAGCCAATACAGCAGTTGGGCTTGTGAACCAGCATCCCAAGATGATGCAAAACAGAATAAGATATAAAGCTAGGCAGATGTTTATAAACCAGTATCATCTGTCTGCAAAACATTAATACAAATAACTGAACTATATTAACCATTTCTGTGGTCATTATAAACACGTTAAACAGTGAAGGCTTCAGGCCTAGAGCGTGCCAATTACGATTCCAGTCCTCACCCCACTGGACAGACAGAGCTTCCGCTGAGTAATTTACTGTCACATCTTTTAAGTCTTGTGTGGCAGATGGAGAAAGGAAGGCTTTATTATTGTTCTGTATACAAGAAAGAAAAGTAAGCACACTGAGCTGAAAGGATGTGTGTAATACATCACCAGTCCTGTCTATTAATCACAGCACATTGACTCAACACTACCTCACCTGTGCTCCTTCCCAACTGCTCACTGCTGCTCGTCCTCACCTGTAGCTCCTTCAAACTACAGGACTGAGGGGGCTAAGTCTCTTCCAACACTACACAAAGCCCCCAGAGTTATGGGGCACTGGTGCTCATTATACTGTTATGATCAATCCCATCATTTGTACCTTGTGCGTAGAGGGAGAAGGCAGACACAGGGCAGGAAAAGTCCCAATAAACACCTGTAACTCACTTCTGATTTCTGCTTCAGAGAAATGGCTGCTGAAGGTATTAGGGAGGACAGAGCCAAGTTCAAGTGTGTGTCCCCTGTACCCTGAACATGACTGTGGGCTACTGGAAGTTAAATAATTTATTTCCTAAATTTTAAAATTGTGTTAAGATTTTGCACTTTCTTACTATGTCTCTGAGGTTACCATTATCCACCCTTGCATGCCTTTGTTCTCTGATACATGTTTCATGCTGATTTTGTACAGGATAACACATTTGCTGGAGCCAGCCTGATATTATGTCCCCACATGCACCCACTGCTGTGGTCTAGGGGCATTGCACAATCTTCAATTCATTCCAGTGACAGAGGCAAATGGAATTATCCGCATTTTACAGATGGAAAATTGGGCCTGAGGACTTGAGGGTTGTCCCCCAGGTTTTGCAGAGAGAACCTCATCACTGCTGCAAGATGGCAAATAGTACCATGTTCATTAAACTATGTTTTGTGATCAGTATGATCAGAGGAAGAAGGCACAATGCAGAATGTTTCATCTTTCACCACTGAGAAATAAGATGCTGTGATGAAAAGGACAAAACAACCCATCTGACCACTTGCCTCCCCCACAAGTAAAGCAGGTCTCAACAAGACCCTCATCTGTGACATTATCTTTATTCAACAAGAGTTAGAAGGATCTTTACATTGCTGCAGATCTAAATCACTCCCAGCGTACAGCATGGTCTTACTAGGCTACTCAGTTTGAAGTCGTGGCAAATTTAGAGCATTATGTTTGATGCTGCTCCCACAGATCCTCACCATGAATTTCTCCCTAGAACTTGCAGTACCTTTTTCACACACTGGTCCAGCATATCCTGGGGAACAGTCACAGCGAAAGAAATCCCAGCCACCAACACACTTGCCATGGGCACCACAGGAGGCCATCCCACCACTCTGACACATTTCATCTGTAGGGACACAGCCGGGAGCGCTGTTCAAGGACTCTGCAGGGTGCTCTAAATCGTAGACCTCGAAAAGGACAGAGAAGCATCACATCAGGTGTCTACAGTTAACAGCAGCAAACCCAAGACTGGTCTTAGTAGCCGTACCTTACTATCAACAACGACATTGCGTATGCAGCCAACAAACCCTCTGAAGTGCCTTTGTGAATCGTGGTAAGGCACAGTCTTCTTAACTCCACCCAGCTGCAGGGGCTGATGGCCACTGAAGAGCCTACCCATGCTGAAGCGAAGGAAGGGAAAGAAAGAATTAGTGGCATGCAAAATACGGCAACTTGGCTGATACTTTTTCCCCTCTTTTTCCTTAGCTCTTTTGAGTAATTATACTTCCAGTTCTTGGGGTTTTTTTACCTTTGAGATCCCACAGTCTCTCTGGAGGCTTCACAGGCAGACAGATCCATTTGGGAGATCTTCTTAATGACACTGTCATTGTCTCCAAGTGAGACATTCACGCAGTTGTCAAGAATCAGCTTCACTTTCTAGAGAAAGGCATTATTTAAAACAATTGCATCCAGAGATGTGCATATATTTTAATTACACATTTTCTTTCACTTAGCAGAAGGGGGAAGTAACTAGCAATTACAGTGCAGGAAACTTTATTAAAATAATAAAATATTTCCTCATACTAATCTGGAAGGTTATTGCATGTGGCGTATAACTAAGGAGCCACCCAAAAGAAAGATCTGACTCTACCATGACCATGCCAAGTCACTGACATGACAGATGGAAGATGGGATTTTCTTGGAGTTTTCTGCCAAATCAGAACCCAGAGAGACAATCTAGCAGAGTAGATGGTCTGCCAGGCTCCCCATCCCAGATCCTGACATGCCCCCCAGCTTGTCTTATGCGGGAGAGGAAGGGGGAGCCTAGCAGATGCATTCACCAGTGTTACATCAGCAAGATGTTCCCCTTACACAAATGCATATCTACGTCCTTTGTGCTGCGTGTCTAAAGTCACTTGGTGGGGCCGGGTTTCCTGCTGAGAGAAATTAAGAATATTTTACTCCATCAGTCCAGGAAGCATTTAGCCTCAGGATTATCACAGCTCTGTAGTCTAAGTGATAGATAGGATCATTAAACAAAGAAAATAGCAGGGCCAGTTTCAAAATTGGATTGGGCTTCTCCAGGCCTTGTTCTGCTTTACTGCTTCAAGACTAAGGGGACATCTGAGCTGACAAACTTCAATCCGTGCTGTTGCAGAGATGACAAAAGACTGATTGATAGAAGAGCTCTACAGAAGGAAGAATTTGGAAGGAGTAACCAAGTACATGAATTAACACTTCCACAGGATCGTCCATATTTACACTTGCCTTTCCATCATTTATAATTTTAATATTGTGCCAGCGGCGATCTGCAACATTAACTTTTCGTGACAGCTGCAGGAAAAGCTCAACGGAGCTGTGGCTCACAGTCAGCGACGGGACACCACCAGAGAGCTCTGCAAAGGAGAGACTCTTATTGGATATGCATTAACCATGTTCCCACTCAAACTCAGTTGAAACGACTGCTGCAGTTAGATTTTAGTTGGAGGAGTTCTTTAGACAGCTTAAAATAATCCAGCTTCTAACACAGTGACACAGGATACAAACTGGGCACACAGGCAAATTGTTCAGCATTCTCCAAAAGTAACTTTCTCAACTTTTTTTTTTAAAAACCCTATCAACTGTAAGTAGAATCTCACCTTCACACAAACACAAAGAATGAATACTCTTTAAGGTGCTAACCTAAAGCCAGGAAATCTTCCTGTTCTCCAGGCTGCCCTCGTGCCACTGGTCCATGGTACAGCAGAAGGCCATCGGCGACTTCAGTGATAAACTCCAAGGAGATGCGGCTCTCAAAGCAAGGCTTAAGAGGACGGAACCAGGCATAACCGTGGCCTCTGAAGCTGTGTTTTGTCTGCTGGCAGTCTGGTCCATGGAAATTTGCAGAACATTCGCATCTATTAAAAAAATAAATAAAAGCAAAAATCCACCATCCAAGCAGAAGTTGCGAAGGGCTCTTACCACAGCAGGATTCCCCACTTTAAACACAGGAGCCCATGTTGCCTAGGTCATAGCACAAGTTAAGCACTAGCAATGCTCATGTCAAAAAATGTTCCCTATTGACTGGTTTGTACAAACACAATTTAGCTTTAGTTCTAAATGAAAATATGTCTATGCAAGAATATTCTGTGAATAAATGATGGAGCTGTTGTAATATACAAAGCACATGAAAACCTCTAATCTCTTCAGCAAAAAAAAGAAACACGCTTTTCACTAGGCTTAGTTATCAGCTTGTTTAAAGACTTTATAATGTTGACAGGGAAAGCAAAGGAATCATAGAATCATAGAATACCAGGCTGGAAGGACCTCAAGGATCATCTGGTCCAAACTTTCTTGGCAAAAGCACGGTCTAGACAAGATGGCTCAGCACCCTGTCCAGCTGAATCTTAAAAGTGTCCAACGTTGCGGAATCCACCACTTCCCTGGGGAGATTATTCCAACAGCTGATTGTTCTCATTGTGAAAAATTTTCCTTGTGTCCAATTGGAATCTCCCTGGAAGGGTTTGGGAAGGTAATATCACCCAGAAAAAGTGAGAAGAGGTGTGACAGTCGTAGAACTTGACATCTTCACTCTTATTGCAAGCTACTTGCTGGTTTATTTCCTTTGCACTACCAAAAATAGATGCTTGGGGTTTTTTCCTTAATACTCTGGGGATTCTGTAGAAAAGAGTAATCACAGCATGACAATAACAAAACCTGTAAGGGGGAAACCAAAGGAGCAACAGAAATGGGCAGGAGGACAGGAAGGGAGACCAGCTGGGCCCCTCTTTCTTAGTTTCTGCTTCCCATAGATTGCTAGTACCTACAGAGAGCAGAATGGCAGGGGTAGGATGCAGAAAAATATCACTCACAAAACTACTGAAAATGGAGCAGAAGCAAAGAAACCTCAGACTTGAGCAAATGATATGTGGCAGAGCCTACCAAGGGTTTCTGGGCAGCAAAATTTCCCTGGCTGATTACATCTGAGCAGCAATGTCAGACTCGGATCTTTACCATGACCAGGGTTTCTGCAGCCTCAGTCTGAGTCCTGTCACCCCTATCAAGGGTGCTCAGAAGAGGCTGGGCAGTTGTTTCTGCTTTCCAATGTTGGGATGACCATTTTTAAGCAAACATGCCTAAGGCTTGCCTTCTGGAAGGGGACCAGGCTCATTCTGAGCCTGTGATTAAAACGTTTAACAGCATTAAGGTAGGCTGCACAAAATAAGAGCATTTTGCAGGGTGACATTCATGGAACCGGTGCACCCTGCAAACTTCCCAAGGTTTTCCCGGAGACTATGACAAACCTAAGTACTTACCTGAAAATAGAGGTTTGTTTGCAAGACCTGTGCATGAAGTATAACAAAACTCAGATCTGCCACAGTGAGAAGACATGCAATGATGCCTCCTCAAGCTTCCAGTTGTCCTTCCTACAGACTGAACTAGAAGCATTTTGTTTGGACAGCAGACAAAGCTTTACCAACCTGTAGCCCAAGTCAGTATCCACGCATGTGCCACCATTGAGACAAGGGTTTGTCTGGTATGAGGAGCAGGAGAGATGAGGACTCTCCCGAGCTGCACAGCCACACAGGGCATGATTCAGGACCGTCACAGACACCAGTGAAATGCTTCCAGCTGTGGTTATTGTTGGCACACGAGACTGTTCATGCTTGCTGATGCATCCGCTGCTATGAGTGCAGTTTGCAGTCACGCATTCATCAATGCCAATCTGGGTGATATTTATATCCAAGATGTTTTCCAGCTGTGGAGAACAATTAGTTGCATTCATCTGACTTTTCCACAGAAAGGAAACTCACAAATGAGAGCAATGAAAAGCCCAAGTCTTATTTATTTTCAAAACTGGTTGCTGTACCACTTCCTTCCAACATCTACCTCACCCTAACCAGCCAAAGGCAGTTCAGCCTGGCCTCTGTTAAGGCCAAAGCTTTGGTATAAATCAATTATAGCATGAGTAAGCACTTAGAGGACAAAATTATTGTCATATTCATCATAATCTGAGTGGACAAATTTTAATCACTGATGGTTCTGATGGATTATTTACATAGCATCTGAGCTGTATTTTTAATTTGGACTTCTATCTTAAAAATACTGGGAAGGGTGGACAGGCATTGGGCAATGAAAAAATAACTTTTCTGGCAAGAGTGAGTTGGTACTGCAGCACTGATTCTAAACATAACTCTACCAACAGACACATTTCCAACAGAGCGAGTCATTTAACTCTTATCGATACTTTTTTTGCAAGAGGGGCAGAAACTTTACTAAATGGTCAATGCACATTTCCAACCTGGTTTTCCACTGGAGAGTGGTTATTTTACTGCTTTGTCCTCTTAACTCAGAAAGTTGGAACTTTTGACTGGTTTGTGAGTTTCAGCTACAGAACATTTCTCTGTAGAGGACTAAAAATTGAAACATTAAGACACCATGTAGAAAGGCAACAGCCAAACACAGTCTTTATACAGAGTTTTACAGTCTTTTCAATAGGAAAAACATGTTCACATTCCTAAAAGCTCATTGTGTTTCAGTGACTTAATATGTATTTATAGGCTGGCTTTCAAAACATTGGTATTTGAAACTTTTAGTGTAAGTGCTAAAGGACTGTTTGACTTCACTGATTAAAACTATCCATTTTTCTCACACATTACTCCCTCAGTCATTCTAAGTATGCGCATTCACTAGGCAATGGATATTATCTGAATAGACACAAAGAGAAGATGCTGTGGTTTCATATGTAGTATGGGTACTTACCCACGCTCTAGAGGCTGCTACATTGCCATTAAGTTTTTCTGCTTTATAATAAGGTGGACCATAAACTGCAAACCAAACATCAACCCCTCGGGTTTGACTTGGGCTTTTTAATACACTGAAAATGTGAACATTTTCCAGTTGGACTGATATAATTTCTGAAAGCAGCTTCTTCATCTGGTAGTATTTACTCTGTTTTTCAGGGGATTGGGATATGAACTCCTCTGGAGTGATATCTGTAATAGAAGTTAAAAACCTGACAAACACATATCTTGCAACTGTTGTAGCAATAAAAGAGAGGAGCACCACAGAATAAACATTAAGGTTGCAGAAAATGGACTGAACTGCAAATTCAGGAGTATTTTCATTTTTAGGTTCTGAAATTTTCCATGCTGGCTTCTGCTCAGGGTTTGTGTTCTGAACCTTTTTGATTCTTAATAATTTCTTGGTTTTGTTCTTTTAAATCAGAAACATTTTTAAGAAGATTTTACTTTTCCACAAATATTGAAACAATTTGGTGAATTTCAAGCAGACACATGTTCAAATAAAGTTTTTTTCTGAAATATAAATTGCTGTTTTGTTAAAAAGTTGGTGTAGAAATCTTTCATCTCTGTATTCTGCATCAGACAAGCATTTCTTGCTGTCTTTTTTCTCCATAGATGCTCCTTCACATGCAGTGTCAGAGGACCATGCAAAGAAAGATGCATTTTCAAACCCTTACCTAGAAAACTATTAACTCCCATCCCATGTCTAAGAGCATTAGAATTCTAAGTAACACAGCAGTAACATTAAACAGGTAGATTTCAGTATTATGATCCTAACATACCTCATCACATTGCTTACCTTTTATTCGTATAGAACCAGCATTATGGAGGGCATCATCTTTGATTTCCTTCACTATAACCTTTACGGTTGAGACAACATCTGGCCAGACTCCGTCAATGACTCGAACTCTTATGTTGTATGTTCCTGGTGGGGTTCCTTCTTTAATAGTCAGCAAACCTGAGTTATCATTAAGGATAAAGTACCTGTAATAAGAGTTAAGCCAAGGAACAAGCTATGAGAAGTTCAAAAGCTAAGTAGTAATTATCACGTCTGATGGTTTTTCTGATCCACTTTATTTTGGGAAAGCTATCAAAGCAAGCAGATGTGCTCCCTCATGAAGGGACAGAGCAGAACAGAACTTTTTTGCATTGCCTTCTGTTGGCTCCTAATGACTCTTCACCAGTATATCAAGAAGGTTTCTTCCTGCTTCTATGCCATATTAACTGAGTGGGAAGATTCAGGCTACTGTAGTCATAACTTTGGAAACAGTGCAAACTCCTAGTTTAGATACATTCATTGAGAGTGACACCTCTGTCAAAACCTCCAAATGGCACATGTACATCTCAACCCTGGTCACAATCCAGACACCTTGGTGTGAACACATCCAATACAAATAAGGTCTTAAAACCAGTGGTGACATGGAAACACCAGCTCTCCAGGAGCCTGGCTGAAGGAGGATGGAAGTTAGTGGGTATTTTTTCTGTAGTGGCTCACTGATACTGATTATGGATATGACTGTGAACAGGAATTCAGAATGGTATTCTAGCCCATCAGGCAATGGGAAGCAGACTGGTTTGGCATGCAGTGTTATTTACTGCAGCCTACCACTCAGAAGGGCTTTTGGAGAGCTACATGCAAGCATCTAACCAACAAAATGCTTTTGCACACTTGTTTTCAAAAAAAGGCAGTTTAAATACTTTTTATGGTTTTGTCTGTGGACAAGTTTTCCATACATTTCACCCAACTCCCATTTTTCTCTCCAAATACCTTGATGTTTTCCCTTCAAATTGGTAGATTTTGCGATCCCAATCGTCATCATCAGGGGCATGGACCTGGCCCAGTACAGTTGTGGGGAGGATACCTAAAACAATGTAGCATATAAGTGGCACAGTCGGACCTCTCACAAATACACAAACAGGTTGGCCATTCAAGTTTTACTAGTTTGTCTTAAGTCTAAAACCTCTACAAAAATAGTTGTGATAGTTCTTGAGAAAAGATGTGCACTAGTTTGCAAATAACACACGTTGTCCTGCTTATCAGGTGTTTGCTGTATGGCTACATAGATTTAATTCAACAGGTGGCTGCAATGAAAAGCAATGGGAAGGAAAAAAGAAAAGCCACATCTGAGGAAAGATGTAAGAGATATTCAGAATTACTCACTTTTGCTATTTTGGCTGCAGTATCCAACCAACTTACAGAGTGGTTTAGACAGGGATTGTGGCGTGGCAGGATAAACAACCAAAATGCTGACAGGGTTATAAAGGGCAAAAAACAATAGCAATTTGGAGGAAATTACAGCAAGATAGAGAGGCTGTCCAAAATACAGTAACCAGGCTTATTTTGAGTAGATGGTGAGACTTTGGGGTGAGATGGAAAGCAGCATGTATTCTGCTGGTTTTGCATCCTCTCAGCAAGGCTCACAAATTAGTATTTTTTTTGTTTTACAAAAGCTATTTCTGAAGGAGAGGTCCACAGGTATCTGAATTCATAGATCTACTGAGTCAAGAATCAAGGATCACAAAGAAGAGGAAAAAATGTGGGACTTCACCTTTGTCGTGGTTTAAGCCCAGCTAGCAACTAGGCACCACGCAGCCGCTCACTCACTCCCCTGCCTCCCAGTGGGGTGGGGAGGAGAATAAAAAAAAAAAGGTAAAACGCGTGGGTTGAGATAAGAACGATTTAATAACTAAAGCAAAATAAAATGTAATACTAATAATAATACTAGTAATTATGATGATGAAAAGGAATATAATAAAATAAAATAAAAAATAAAACCCAAGAAAAGACAAGTGATGCACAATGTAGTTGCTCACCACCCGCTGACCGATGCCCGAGCAGCGATCCGCTCCTCCTGGCCAACTCCCCCCATTTTATATGCTGATCGTGACGTTCTATGGTATGGAATATCCCTTTGGCTAGTTTGGGTCAGCTGTCCTGGCTATGCTTCCTCCCAGCTTCTTGTACACCTACTTGCTGGCAGAGCATGGGAAACTAAAAAATCCTTAACTTAGGATAAGCACTACTTAGCAGCCACTAAAACTTCGGTGTGTTATCAACATTATTCTCACACTAAATCCAAAACACACTGTACCAGCTACTAAGAAGAAAATTAACTCTACCCCAGCCTAAACCAGCACAACCTTGTGAAAGGGAACAGCACAAACCCTGACAACTGAGGGACTGCATGCAAAAAAGGAGAGAAAACTGTACCTCTCCTGCAACTATGGCAACATTCATTGGATATTTTGCAGGAGACAGTATACAGGATGCCCTAGTATTTGACTCCCACATCATATGAATGTAACATACAACATGACAGTAGCCTTCTGATTCTGTGTCTCCTTAATATTTTAAATAACCAAAGATCTGAAGACTTGAATAGTCCATCCCAGAAATTAACAGTACAGATGAGTTTAATCTTTAAAGAAGCAACTAAAAGGGAATTCAGGCTTAATGAAAAGATCTGGTACTTAGGCTACAAGCAGAGCTTCTCAGCAAATAGCAACCAGACTTGGTTTCAACTTTACAATAAGCTGAACACAAGCTGCTGTTGTGAGCACACAACAGGCAGAACAACATTTCAGTACAAATAAATGTCAACAGCATCTACATAGTAGTTTCTAGTGTGCCCAGAACAGACAATCTATTTAACGTGCTATTGACCCACAGGATACACAGCAGAGTAGGAGAGGAAGGAATGACCTGAGCCTACATGGTTGCAAGTGTCCCAAAGTGTTTTTACCTGTGTGGTTTATTTTGCTGTTGGGCTTATTATGTGGGGACACTGGATCACAAGAGAACTGCTAGCTAATTGCCAAAGCAAGAAGGGAAAGGTGGCTTCTCTTGCACTGCCCACAGCCAACATTCACAGAAAATTCCCCCATAACAGCATTTGTCAGCTGAAGGCTTATATGAATGTCTCAGGCAGTTTACACATGAGTTCAGCTTAAGTGCATTCACTAAAACTGAACTCAGTCTGGAGGAGGACAAAAAGGTTTAAAGTGGAGGAAGAAGGTTCTCAGCATTCAGACTCATTGCTCCTCAGCAACATTATGAATTTTGTTCATTTTTTTCCCCCTGAAATGTTAATGCTGCTGGAAAACTGCATCTGAAAACAAGAGACCATTACTCAAGTTTGATAGAAACGTGCATATTAGCAGCCAGCTATGGTCTTCCTTCAAGGCTGGCTCAGTTTCCTCCACAAACCAAGTGGCCCGGAGTCCTGCGCCCCACACACCTACTGCTTTCTGATGGGGCTTAAGCAAACTTCAGTAGCACCTCTACTAAGATCTTAGCTTATGTGGAACAGGATGGAGTCCTCCTGTGAATCTCACAGCTACTCCTTTGACCTTACTGTCACACTTGGAAGCAAGCATCAGGGAGTGATTTACCATCATAGCTGTAAATGAGACATTCCATGTAGCCAGCAGAATGCGGGTGGTCATTTTGGTCCCCAATATTCACAGTCAGTGTGTTGGTGGAGCTCATTGGCGGGATCCCGCTGTCTGTGATCAGGACGGGCAGGTAGAACACCTTGTGCACTTCCCTGTCAAAGGTACGCAGCGCAGTGAGCAAGGCACTTCCATTGTGTAAGTCCTGCAGATTGAAGTTAGTCAGACTATCGAAATCACTGAGAAGGTGAAAGGAGAAAGGTGCTCCGTTAGCAGCAGTGTCTCGGTCCTTAGCGTACAGCAATGTAGAGGTCTCATTCATTTGGACGACCTGTGGAGAAGCTGTGTTTTCCCAGACCACTGGGTTATAATGAGCCTCAAACTCTGGCCCGTTGTCATTTACATCCTGCAGAGTCACTAAAACAGTGGCACTGCCAGTCAGAGGGGGCTGCCCCATATCAGTGGCAATGACAATGAGTTGGTACTGTGTCACTGTCTCATGATCCAGCAGTCCTGCAACCATCACCCACCCATCACTAGCCACAGAGAACTGGCCACCTGAGTCAGACTTGTTTAGCAGGTGGAAAGAAAACCTTCCGTTCAGGCCAGAATCCAAGTCAACAGCAGAAACCTGAACAACTTTGGTGCCAACTGGTGCGTCTTCCCCCAGTGCAGCCACTTCATAGAACTGGGGATAGAAGACAGGAGTGTGGTCATTGGAATCCTCCACATAGATCACGCAGTGAGCGATGCTGAAGAAATCCATGTCCTCTGCTTTCACAGTCAGATTGAACACTCTCTCATGAGGCTTCTCAAAGTCAATCCGCTTTCGTAGCCGGATAAACCCACAGCTGTTGACTTCATCTGTCTCTATGGAGAACTTGCGGTCGTTGTCCCCATCAAGGATGCTGAACGTCACCATGGCATTTTCTCCCTCATCTCTGTCCACAGCAGACACCACTGCCACCTCAGTGTTAATACTCGCATTCTCAGAGACAAATGCCGTGTAGATCCTTTGCAGGAAGACTGGAGCATGATCGTTTACATCAGTCACCACAATAGTGGCGGTGCCTGTCCCAGTGAGCCCTCCTCCATCTCTGGCCTCAACCACTACTAGGTACTTGTCTTCCTTCTCCCGATCCAGGGACCCAAGCACTGTATAGATGGTGCCACTAACTGAGTCAATTGAGAACAAGTTCAGATTAATTTCATTTTGGACGTTCTGAATGATGCTGTATGTTAGCACAGCATTCATACCAGCCTTTGGGTCATCAAGGTCCACGGCTGTCATTTCCATGACAGGAGTGTCTGCCGGAGAATCCTCAGGGATGTGGCCCATGAAACAGCCATCCAACACACAGAGGAAAAGGGGTGCGTTGTCATTCACATCCCTCACGTCTATGATCACATCTGCAAAGCCAGTCAGTCCCTCTCCACTCTCATCTGTTGCAAGAACAAGAAAGCGCCATGTTGATCGCTTCTCACGGTCTAACCTTTTATTTGCGCTGATCTCGCCTGTGTTCTCATTGATGCTGAATTCGCTACTGGCCCCCTGTCCGTGCAGGGAATAGTTAATGGCATTTTGATCAGCTGCTTGGTCGGGGTCTGTTGCAGAAACCTGGAACAAACCACAGCAGGTAAGTGTTTATGTAAAAGAAAAGGGGAAATCACTGCTCTTTTACTGATGGCAGTTGGTATGGTGCAGGCTAAATAAATAGCATGCATTTTAACAGCAAACGTCTATTGGTTTGAGTCATTCAGGTCAAGTACTCTTTCAATAAACATCATGCGTGGCCTACAGAAACAAAAAGATCACGTTTAGACAGACCAATATATTCTACTTCCAAGTATATTTTGGAAAGAGGAAGTAACTGCAGGAAGAACCAAGTGGAAGTAGTAACAGATGGGCTGAGCAAATATTTCTTGTGAAACTCTTTGGAGCTGAAATACAACGGCAAACAGGGACTGTTTCTCTCCGAGGGAATAGAAGGCTGCAAAAACAGGGTGGCCATACATCCAAACTGATTATCAGCACAGGCCAGAGAGAACTCCCAGCTCCTGACTTGCATCCAGGGACTGTTTGGGAGACAGCCAGTTGGGCCAATCAAGCAATCCTCATGCCAGGGACTGTTCTAACAACAAAACAATGAAGATGATCGAGTTCCAGAGTCAAAGAACAATCCCTGGTAATGTTTATTTGGTAGTATAAATATAGCCAAAGAGTCTGTGACTGAAATGCATGAGGTACATGCATGAGCCAACCACACTATGCTTATACAGTTACTCAAAATACACTAACTCTGCTTTGTAAAGGAAAGCCACCACATTTTTCGACATATAGAATCATAGAATCATTTAGGTTGGAAAAGACCCTTAAGACCATCGAGTCCAACTGTTATTTATGCTGGTCAAGGGAGCAAGTCCACCACGCAAATTCAACCAGGCTTTCTTTATTCTCTTCTTTACAGAAAGTTGCTAGCTAAATCCTAATACCAGGGCTCACCCGCCCTAAAGAAACTATCTTTTTGGATTTGTGTGAATCTGTGAATGGATGGGATTGAGCTGAACAAAAAGTCGGGTTTTGCCCTGCTTTGTGCAAACTGCTTTACCTTTAGGACAAGTACAGGCAGATCTGTGAGCTCCTCGAAGACGCTGCCCTGGTATTCGTTCTGAGTGAAGACTGGTGCTTCGTCATTCTTATTGACAACATTGATGATGATAAGAGTGTGGTTTTCCCATTTTCCATCAGAAGCTACAAGACGGAGCTCATAACGCTGTTCTTCTTCATAATCCAGAGGCTGAGCAATGAAGACAGTTCCAACCTCAGGTTCCACATCAAAAACCCCTTTCACATTTCCTGATGTGATCTGATACCTTAGTTTGGCATTTGCACCTACAAGAGAAAGTAAACAACCACTGCCTGTCCACTCTCTGAGCTCTGAATGCTCAATCCAGCTATACATGGTAGACATGTATCCAAGAGAAACCATATTTGCCCAGACTGTTACAGTGTGTGGGGGAGATAAAACATAGACACAGCCACAAACAGAATGATCCATGCATGTAATTGGAAGGGTATTTGTATGGTAGATTGTGAGTTAGGTCTCCATTTATATTTACAAATATAATTTGCAGTCACAGACAAGCACCTGTTTATTGATAATGAAGGAATTGTGTGCCTTTAATTTATTGGCATTCATTTGCCAATAATAAAAAAGTAACATACTATTAAAATACTAGAAGCTATTTTTGCTCAATGTTTCCTAAGCCTCCCATTTCAAATCCAATATTGCTTAAATATTTTTTTAACCACTGGATGGTGCTAAAATATAACAGAAGTCCTCTATTTTGAGCAAGAATTCATCTCAGAAGAATATACCACCTGTACAACAGCAGTTATTTGATTGCTGCAAAACGCTTAGCAACAACAACAACAAAATTGTTTGGTGCTTCATGTTTACTTTTTTGAAAAGGAAAAAAAATACATGACATTGCACTTCAGGATAGAAAGTCATTTCCCAAATTAAATAGGTGAACTGCTAGGAGTAGAAAGAACATTCAGCATTTTAAATTGTGAGTCAGCTGTGGATGAGAAGACTAGAGCAACATGGATGGCAAGAAAGTGAAAAGGCTGTGCTCGACATTAGTGCTTGGAAGAGCTTGGCTGCCTTTGCAGCATGAGTTTGAGCATCACTTGCTAGTCACTTTTGCCAAATTCTCTCAAGCGCAGCAGTCGGTTTTAAACGGCCTCTTTACTTCTCCATTGTGGGCACTAAGAGGCACAGGCATTACAGCCCTGCCACCGAAAGGAATGGTCAGCTCCCACCTGCTCCCAGCAACACGTTCCTCTGGTGCTCATTTGGGCTATGTCACCAATGCACCAGCTTGCCTTCTTTCTTTCAATGGGTTTGTTTTTCTCCAGCAAGTTGAGCTGGACCAACTCATAAAAGGAGCAAAAAAGCCACAGCAGAAGCAACGATGGGAACTGACTGGTGGTGCATGCTGTTGGACTGGCTCAGCCCATCTGGTCTTGCCACACTGTAGGGGCAGTTTCACACCATCAGAGCTGATGGAAGTGTGAGCCCAAAAAGGTCTGGCTTTCCCTTTTTTCCTGCTTTATTCCTGCCTTCTCCCTGTCTTCATTTCTGGCCATGTCATCCCACATTTTCCACTGTTTGTCAGATTCTTCCACAAGCACATTCAACCCACTAACTCACCAAAAAGCACACAGGTTCGGTTTTCTTGCAATAGTAAGAAGTAAAACTGACTCCCAGGGAGATCTGGAAAGCACCGGAGTCAGCGCAAAGCAAGAACATGCTCAGGAGTGAGTGAGTTTTTGTGTTACCTCTTGTGAAGTTACAGCAGGGTTGTGACTCCAGGTGATTTCATTCTGCCCCAAAGAGATTGCCAGCTAGCTTAACGTTTGCCCTGTGAACCTGAGCACCTAATAAAAGAAAATGCTCCCATCTGCCCAAAACTTCTCTCCTCGCTTTTACAAATGCTTGAAATGCTTAATCATCTACTGAATGCAGAGATTTGTTTGTCCATGAGGAAGCAGCCCTACACACAACACCCAGTCATACTAAGAGGACTTAGAAAGACATGCAGGGTCCACTCACCCTCATCTTCATCATCTGCTGTTGCTGTCACAACAGGACTTCCAACATCCCTGTCCTCATCTATGCTGACCTCATACACTGACCGAGGAAATGCTGGAGCGTTGTCATTCACATCACTGACAAAAATCCTTATGTAGGCTGTGTCTAAGAAGGAGACGCAAGAGGAACATGTAGACTAGAAATGGCAGAGGTGGAATACCTTGTCGTATTCCAGACAGCTCACATACGCCCCGAGTCTAGAAAACTTAAGGAACCCAATCTCTGATATCTTTTACCCAATATATTATTCCTTACTGGTTTTACCTGTGTTGGGCTGCCCATGAACACCAGGTCTAGCAGATTCTGAAGAGTCCTGAGACTGAACTTCAATCAAATAAGAGGCTCTTTTCTCTCTGTCAAAAGATGCATGGGTGGAAATAATTCCTGTGTCGGGCTCAATGGTGAAGAATTGGTAATCCTCACTAGCATCTTTCAATATTAAGTAGTGAACCTAAAAAGGAAATAGTTAAAAGAGGTTGCATTTTCCACTTCTATTTGTATGTCCAAGTGCTGTGACCTCCCCCTTCCCCAGCAGCCTCCTGGATCTGTCTGCAGAACAGCAACACTCTGAGAAAAGACAGTTCAACTGGACAGAATTTTTCTAGGTCTTTTGCCCATTTTAATATAATAAACCAGAATTCTCAAACAGAAGAACATCTGTACCAGTGATATCAAGGCCCATCAAGCGCAGTATCTAATGTGCAACAGTGGCCAGTTAAAAAAGATCATGAATAACAGAAGGACAGAGAATGTATGGAATGACATCTTCCCTGGTGCCTCCCCTGCTTCTAGCAACCCACTGTGCTTCTGATCTCAAAAAAAATGGGGCTGAGAGTTTGGGTCACATTCAGCGAGACTGAACAAACGAAAACCTCCACTCATGAAAGCTATCCACATTTTTCCCTTTAACAAAGGTTTGGCTTCCTCCTCTGAAAAAAACATTTCCACCCCCAAGTCATGCCCAGAGCACTGCCAGGCAGTTCTACCACACAGGTCACTCTTCAGAAGTTGCAAAATGACAGTTACGGCTAGCTAAAGTTCCCTTCCAGAAGAGCTAGTAGGATTTTTGGAAAAGGCTCAGGAAAATGCACAGAAAATGAGCAGTTTCCTTCATAACACTACTTTTTCCTAGGGTTGGGTCATTATGACAATGATGGTCAAATGTTGGTTTGACCAACCATTTGACCAATGGTGGTGAAATGAAATGTTATTTAATTGACCATATTTAAACAGCCATGTTTAACTGACCGTAATCACTGATGGTCAATTAAATAATGAGCTGAAGAGACAAGAGTTTGGAAACATGTTCTGCAGCTACCTCCACTTGTCTTGTCACGGAGCAACCCTGAGAATCATGCCGGAGTGCTTTGTCACAGTTGCTGGATCAGGATGAGCTGCTATGATGCAGGATCTCAAGATCGTGAACAGCATCTTCTCTGCCTGCATCCCATATTATGCACATCAGGCATATGCTAGACAAATGCTTGACAAGTGCTGTATGAAGTGTTTGTGGCTCATTACCCTGTCATCTGCTGTCTGTGCACTCTCACTAATTACAACACTAAAACTTGCCTATTGGGAGGAAAAGAATTGGATGTAAAGTCAAACCTCTCCATGTAGGCCAGAATCCAAGTCCGTAGCTAACACCTGAACCACAGATGTGCCAACATCAGCTCCTTCTGGCACAGACACCTCGTAGTTAGAAGACACGAAGAATGGAACATTATCATTGACATCTGCAAAAGGAGTTGATGGGGACCACGGTAAGAAAGTGTTTGAAGACTTTTTTTTACTGTATTTTTTTCCACAGTTGTAATTTTGCTTGGAGAAAGAACTCACATTGTTCACAGTAAGAAGCAATCCTGCTTTGGGTCTTCCCATTTTCATGGCAGCTGTCAGGCATTTTATAGACATTGAGCAGTTTCTGGGAGACAGTGGCCTAATTTCAGCTAAGATACCAGCTAATGATTTGACCAGCAATTTTACTTATAGGAAGTCCATGAATGTCAGGACCAGGAGGCCTGTCATCCACAGTCTGTAAAGAGCTGGTTATCTACAGCAGCAGTTAATTTCAGCATTTTATTAAGGGCTGATTAACATATGGTGGAATTAAACTTGCAGAGTCTATAGAGTTGACAAAGAGCACATGTAAAACAGTCTTTCCTGGCCTTTGCAGGGCACTATAGCAAGAGTCATGTTAGGCTGTTGGACCTAATGATTATTTAGGATGCACTTGCACATTAGCCTCCCTCATCTAACTACTGGCCAATGTCCAAAGGAAGCATGCTGATCTTCCCACTCTTGTCATCCTGCTCTAAGCCATGGGATCCCCCTTCCCACGAGCTGGATCACATGGCCCCGTGTTGACAGCGCTCGTTTTGTTGCTCTGAGAGAGACTGCCTTGCTGGAGAGAAAAGGGCTCGCTGTGATCCGAAACGCTCTGCAGCTGTGTAATCACCAGATCCAACGCAAGGGATGTGGTGAGATTGTGCAGGTGAAGGAAAGGAAGGGCTGCCCCAGGGCAGCCGTCTGCAGTCAGGTCAGGTTAGGCACAAGGCAAAGCCACGTTAAGCTTACACCAGTGCTGGTCTTGCTTGTCTTCCTTGCCTGACCCTTGTAGAGACCTAAACTGGAAAAGGTATGTCCAGTGTTTTGAAGGGGCAGTTTCTGACACATTTTCTCCCTAAAACTGCTGTGTAAGACCAGGTGAGCACAAGGGACAGGCAGCAGAACTATGGCAGCACTGACTCCAATCCGTTTAAACTGCTCTAGAATCACGTCCTCCTGCTCAACCCGTGACAAATCAGTCTGGTGTTCCTCCTTGTCTGCAAGATGACTAAACTCAGAAATGCTGCATAGTCCCCTACATCTTTTTGCACTTTTCACAGCTTAACAGCCACATATTAAGAAAGTCATTTTCCTGTGTCGTGGCACAGTGCCAAAACAGATGAGCTGTAATGAAAGTTCCTTGGATCCATCTGTCTTTATGAAGAGCAGACAAAATTCTTAGTATCTCATTCTGCAAACCCTTAAGCACACATTTAGTTTTACTACTGCCACATGACTCCATTGATTCTGACACAACTATTTGCAGGACCAATGTCTTAAATTACTTTTTATTTTTTAAAGTTGTCAGTGTGGGGTCCCATAAATCCCAATTTTCTTTCTCTCTTATATGCATAATCATCTGTGAAAACTTCTTTTCTAAGAGGTTTGGGGTTTTTTTTGTATTTTATAGAAGAGAATATGTCTTGTTAGAGATAAGTTTCAGTAAATTCACTGAGCAAGGTAAGGAAAATAAGATGCTATAAAAGACTTCCTTTCCTGTGTGCTTGTGCATAAATAAAGGACAATTCTGCATATGAAACTTTCTGGTGGTTATTTCTCTTAAAGGTGTTTAAAGACATACATGTGTGTGTAAACCTTTTTTTGTATAAAATACTAAGTTATTGAAAAAGGATTTTTGCTTGTGAGCAAAATGAAGTTTCTGCCAAATTCTGATACCAATAACTGCACTATAGGAAAAATCTTTGGGGTCATGGTCCATAATCTACAATGAGGCTCAGACCCTGACTTGAAGCACTCTTGTTCTACAAACCTGAAGGGTTTTTGCATTGGTGGATTGTGGAAGACAGAACAATGCTGTGATAAAGTGAAGCAGGGAAGTTGGATTCCCATTCAAATTACCACTTAGGTCTCTCATGTCCATGGTGGTGAGGAAGACAAATGTTTTTGCTGGAGACTTCACTTATTCATGTTTTCATCTAAATGTCTACATATCAAAAGTAACTCCACTGGTGCTTCAAAAAGCAGGAATTAAAATCAGATTTATAGTTTTATGTGGATCTACAGGAGTAGAGCCTTACAAAAAGATTCTACTATAAGGAGGGTTGGATCAAATTTTTGAAAATTGCATCTATTGTAAGAACCGTTGCATTTTCATTTCTGGAGTTTTAATCTCAGTGTTCAATAGAAAATTCTGAATATAACAAAAACCCCTAAACAGATATCAAACACAAACCCAGCCTATCTGGGCTGTTTCTCTTTCTATAGCACAGAATATTTCCAGTAATACTCATCTCCTTTCAATAGCTTGGGGACATTTACTTGATTTCTCCTCCTATCAAAAGAAAATCTTTCCAATTACATTTATAAAAGCAGGCACTAGTGTTGCGTAAACATTCAGACAGCCCATTTTTGCACTATCACATTTCTACATTTGATAGTTGTACTTAGAAATTGTCTCAAATAGACCTTTTCAATGACTGCATGACTTCCTTTTACAGTATAGAAACATACAAAGCATTCTCACGTGATTTGTAATTTCATGGATGTTACCTGAATTCGTGGTGTTATACTAAAAATAACAAGAATATTGTTCTGAACGAGCTGTTCTAACAGCAGCAAAGCTTACCTGTTACATTCACACAAACAGTAGTAAAGGAAGCTAAAGGAGTCATTGCTACATTTTGTGCCCGGACTGTCAGGGTGAAAAACTTAGTTGTCTCAAAGTCAAGTGGTTCAGCTACTAGAAGAGAAGCAGATCCATCAGCTCTGTTTGGCTTCAGATAGAAACGAACTGGCATGTTAGTCTCTGGAACTTGACCCTCCTCCAGATTATACGTAACCCTGGGATCACCAACAGGGGATGTGGCTTTGATGGTCTGAAGAAGAAAAGAGCCACCACATATGTTCATGAAGCATGAGGTTGCAAGTGTTAAATGTTCAGTTTGATGGCAAGAACATACATGCATGTATGTTCTCCAACATACATGCCTGTATGACTTGGATAACAGACAAAAGAGAAACAGTTTACAGACCTGAGTTTCATTTTACAACATTTAGTTTTGATGCAGGTCTTTAATCAACAGTAAATTTACCTCCTGTAAATGTGCCAAGCAAGAACTGCATCACTGGCTAAAGGAAATCTCTCCTTTCTCCTCCTTCCAAAACAAAAGCAATTCAAAAGGAGATGATTTCTCCACCGAGTTGTACATTTTACCAGGTGATATACAGACAAAACCTAAATTGTTTGCAAGTACTTGGATATTACATGCAGGAGGAGGAAAGCAGGGATCATCTGGCAATTTAGAGAAGAGACTATCCTTAAAGAATAAGTCTGTATGGGTTAAAAAGGAATTGGTTTGGGTTAGAAGAGTCCAAAGCAAACTACAGCCGTTTCATGCTGTAGTGCTAAACTGAGAAAAAGCTGTAGGAAAGATGGAGGCAGGCAGCATGGTCCACTGAGGATGGAGGAGTGAGGAGCCAGCCCTTGGTGGGAACACTCAAGGATTTCCCACACAGGCAGGGCACAGGTCTTGCTTCTCATTCACAGCCGCTGCCTGCAGGAGCACACCCCGAGGGCTGTCGGTTTAAGAAGTCACTGGGAAAACTGCTGCCAGCTGAAACACTGGCCTATTCTGCAACAGGTACTCCTGACAAACACTGATGGGGTACACAGCTGTGAAGGCTGATCAGGAAACAGCATGACGCAGTAAGGTTGTGGAGCAGGCATCCATGCACTCTTAACATGGAGACAGAGCACAACAGAGGAAGAAGTTGAAATGAGAAGGAGGGGGAGGGGAGTAACAGCACTTTCAACATACCACTATCTTAGTGTCACGAATGGTGTTTTCAGGGATGGTTACCCAGTATCTGCTCTGCTCCCACTGGGGCGGCTGGCTGAGTGCATTAGTGACAGTTACCGTCAGCTCCACGGTGCTGCTTCTGTTCCCTCCGTCTGTCGCTACAATATAGCGACTAATGCGCGTTGTCTACGAAACGAAGAAGATCGAGGATATTTGCAAACCATTTTGTACAAATCAAGAGACTGCAATTAACCCTCCGCAATGGATTTGAGGGGTTGGAGGTTGCTCAGTTCCAAGCAGAGAGTCGCATTACCTGGGGTAGCAGGCGGTTAATGTATACCCAGCCCGTGCTGGGGTTGATCTGGAAATATTCCAGCTGGTGCTCTAACATCGAGTATGTGACAGCAGCATTCACACCTTGGTCACTGTCATGAGCTGCAACACGGAGGAAACTCATCCCCACCGGAGTGTCTTCGCTGAGGAAGTCTTTGAAAAGACAAAGGCATTGTCAGCAGGTCTTGCTCTGATTTACCAGGCTGTGTATAACAGAAACACTCCTGTAAGAAAAAAAATCTCTTCCGTGTGAGATTGAATGTTTCTGTAATGAGGCAGGTTATAAAGCATCGCCACTAACAGAGTGTCTGCAGTCCTCTTTTAGCTTCCCCTTCCCTTTCCCCTGACACGCTGGGCTGTCAAGCCGACTGCTGGTGAAGCAGGTTTGCCAACTACGCCGCTGCCAGCACTTGTGCCTCTCCATGGTGGTGCTGGCAAAGCCGGCAGCCGCCCGCCCGCCCACCGCTTCAGATCACAGCCCAGGCTGCTGGGCTCAGCTGCTGATAAAAGCAGGTTGGCATCAAAAGGTATTCTGCGTGAATTGAATTAATCCCGAACGTGAGTGGCAGCAGCACCATTGCCAGCGGGAGGCAGTAGGGAATCACAAAGCATGAAGACTCAGGTCGTAGTGAAGATGCCCCCAACACCCCAGTGTTTTGGAGAAGCTGCCCAGGGCAAGGGCAATGAGCATTTATACATGGCCCTTTCCTTAGGTCTCAATCCCTGCTCCCAGCAATCCACCTGAGATAGAGGCTGTGCCTTTGTGTCCGTAGCCTTAGACAGACCAGTCCTTCTTTGAACCTGCTTTTATAAACATCATCTAAAAAATCTGGAGGCTAAGAGTCGCACAGCCGAAGTACCCATTGCACAGAAAAGTAATTCATTTTGTCTTCCTAATGCCTGATTCCTGGCAAGGACACCAACAAAATGATGGGAAATTGTGAGCAGTCATTTCCTACTCCCCTCCTCTCTGCGAGGCATAATTTTATATAAAGCTATTGCATCCCTGCCAGCTGCCTCTTTTCCACACCCCAGTCTTTAGACTGCTCTGATCTCACTTTGGTCCTGCTCTTCCCTCCATCCTCAGCCATCCAGCCCCAATTCCTCCTCCAAGTAGCTATGGGTGCTTGCCTGATCAGGTTTTTGAGCCATTTCCATGCACTAAGGCTCCATCACCTCGGCATATTGAAACAGCCCTGGCAGTGGGAAGGCTGCCGCAGTTAGGTTTAGACAATCCAGTCAGTCTAGTTAATCACTTCTTGTTCAGAAGCTATTTCATATCTTTGATTTCCCTTGTATGTGTCTCCTTTAGCATTTTTGAGGCGGGACAATCAGGTTTGCACACTACTTATAAAATGGAGTGGCCATGTTTTCTGTTTTGGTTTTCTTCCTTAACATCTATGATCCGTGGCAGCGGGGCAGTAGAACCTTAAACCACCAACACTGCTTGCTCCATGAACACAAATTTGAACTTTAATTAGCTGCCCTTGTCCCCCAGGATATTTAGTTGGCCTAGGATTCATATTCCTGGTATGTCAGTAAGAGCCAAAGCTGCTCTCAGAGGAGATTTACTGGCACTAAAATAGATTAATGAAAATGGAATTTATTGCTAAGAAACACTGTAAAATATCCTTTTTTGTGTGTTTAAATTTATGTCTTTATAGTCAAATCCTGTTAAATCACATTGTAAGAAAAAATACAAAATACTTGGAAGAGCCATACTCTCTCATTTCATGTACTTCTGCTTGCTGCTAGCATAACTCTAACACTTACTATACCATCCCTACTGCATAGAGTTAATAATTTCTTTAATGTCTGTCTTGCAGGCAGATGATAAGATGTATGGCTTAAATCAGGGATTTGACCAACATCCTAGTGCAGAGGAATAAAGAACCAGCAGTTGCCAGGAAGAATAGACTATGACTAATGGCATTTGATCTTGTTAGAGAAGAAGCTATTTTTAATTCTGTGACGTGCAGACATTGATTACTTATGTATAGATGCTGGAAAAGTGCTATGCAAAAAGTGACCTCATTATCTGCCATTTCCCCATCCCAAAGGACTGCCTTTGCTTCAGGACCTTTGCTGGTTGTCTGTGTTCATGAAAAAAGAAGAAAATCAACCCATTCCTCAGAAGTGCTGAAGTCACCATAATTACCAAATGCAACGTCTCAGCTTCGCTAATTTTCAAAAAAAATAATCCAGGGCAGTTTCACCTGAAAGACATGTTGAAGGTAGTATACAAAGGTTCATCTTTGCACAATCATTACCTTTACCTCAAGGACTTCTCTGCTCTGTCCGAAAATATTTCTCTCCAGTGAGATCACTCCCACCTGACTTCTCAGCACTGCTTTGGCCAGGTTTGCAGGAACCACTGGTAGGAATTTAGAAACGACTATTCCCAATCTGCACATTTTAACCCATTTGGCACTGGGAGTTAGTCGCTGTAAGTTATTCTAAAAGGTGGAACACAATTTTCTTTCTGACCTTGTGCATAACTCTGAAGTGTGGATGTATATTTAGACTATTTCCTAGCAAGTCACTTCTCCTTGCTAAAATCCTGCCATGCAAGCATCCAACCCCTTTTTGAATCCTGCTGAAATGCTGGCCTCTGTGATGCTAAAGACAACTTACTTAAGAGCCATCTTCAATTTAATAAGGCATTGGTCACTGCTCTTGCCTTACATGGCATTTCCATAGAACTGGCAAAACATCTCCAAAATGGAGTTGTTGCCACATGCATCATCAACCATTTTTTGCCATTTTGAGGCAATTATGCAAGGAAAGGCCTGTTCTAGTCCAGCAGCTAGGGAGTACACTTGTCACTTGTGGGTGACATCAAGTGTAGAGGGTCCAAGTGCAGGATTTTACTGGAGAAGCATCAAGTAAAATTAAATGCAAGACTGATGAAAAGCATGTCATGTGGGGATGAAAAAGGGAATGGCACCAGGACAAATAGGAAAAGCTAGCTCAGCAGCACAGTTACAGGAGAAATCAGGGCTCACAGCCAATGGCAGGCTAGAAGCCAAGGATTTGGGGCTGTTTGACAAGAGATAAATACCACTCCAGCCTATGTGAACACAGGTGCTGTGTCCAAGAGACACAGATGACAATTGCTCTTCTAGTCAGGGCCGATGACTTCTCAGCTAGGATGTCATGTTGTGTTTCGGGACATTGAATAAAAATTCAGTGCACAGAAAAACTAGGGAGGGAAAAGCCACAAAGGGATAGATCTGCCTGATCAGTAGGAGTGAAGACTCTCAATGTTTTTAAGAGTATTGCAATGAATAAAGAGGACAGTGATCAATTCTGCATATATCCGCTGATGATGGATTAAGCGGTAACTGGCTTAGTTGGCAGCACCTAAAGTTGGCTGGTCACCTAAAAAACTGACCACTGTTATAAGGAACTCTTAGGTTCATATTGCAGTACTGGGACAGGTAGTTAAGAAACACTCACACTGATAGCGACTGTTCTCAAACTTGGGATCGTTGTCATTGATGTCAGCAATAAGGACGGTGATCTGACACACGCCGATCAGCGGTTCCTGTGCCTGGTCAGTAGCGGTAACAGACAGTGTATACTCTCTCTGCTTCTCCCGGTCAAAACTCTGCGTGGTTGTGATGACTCCTGGGAACACAGACACCTCCTGTTCTGCATGTCACAGCCTTGGGGCTGAATTTGCAGAAAGGGACCAGCATGTCTCCCACACAAGAGGAAGCTCTGACCGCATGCAGCACAACCGTCAAGCTTAAGCCACACCAACTCTGCAACATGTGTCTTGGACAGGACCAACACCAGTTCTCTTGTTTCTCCTCTCCTCACATGCCACATACTGCCAAGGGTCAACAGCTTTCTCTCCAGCTGCCCTGATAAGGAGCTTCAGTCTGAGTACCTTGTTATCTCTCTCCTCATGGAGCACAATAGGACTTTCTCCTCCTCATCAAGAGGCATCTCTTAGGTTTACTCCAGAGATAGTCCAAGTAACTGAATATTTTGAAGACAGCTCATTACTCCACGGAAAAGTCATACCACAGAAGGCATGAGTGATGTGACCAAAGTCATCTCTACTGTGGGAGCTGGAGGTTGCTTCATTGAACAGATTAAAATAGGGTGGAATCACATAGCTCAGTTAATAAATTGAACAATTTTCTCCCCATATACAGCTTTTCCTTTCCACTGACCAGGTCTCTCCCTGTCTCAGATCTTTTTTTCTGTTTGGGAGGCTTCAAACTGGCCTTCTGGAGGCCACTTCCAGACCTATGTCAGTACTATGCTAGGGAACAGGATTCTGCTGCTCTGTTGTCGGTCCTTCCAGTCTCCTGCGCAGTCCTGGACACGCAAATATCCTATCTTCTTTTGACTATAGCAACATCAACTACTTTTATAACTCCTTCACCTGAAATGCATCAAGACTGTCTGTCACTGCCCTGTTCTGGTACGAGGGTTTTGCCTCTACATGCACTGCACTGGACCTCCTATTTCTGCATGAGATGAGAAATAAACTGTGGTCACACTGAAGGGAAGAACAAACTCAAGCTGTTGGCGTCACACTTTCTGCTCTGCATTTTTATAGCTACACTTGATCCAACAGGAAGATAACTGATACAGAATAGCTTTTTATCTTCCTATTTAACTGGGGTTTGTTCCCCTACTTAATTTGTCATTTAAATCACTATCATCTTAATTTAATCTATGTGCATGGCTATCCATATACTCAGAACATTTTTCAGTGTTTATTCCACAAGCTGTTATAGCTAACCCTGCAGTTACACCATTAAAGCATGAGACCACTTGGACACACTCATACAGTGGCATTCTCATTACAATACAATGCCATTTTCATTTTATCTCAGTAACCTGAAAGCTACTGACCTGTGTCTCGGTTAATGCTGAAGCCCAGGTAAGCTCCATCTCGGTGCATGAGCCCATACTTCACCTCTCCGTTAACGCCGAGGTCTGCATCATAGGCTTCTACCTGTAGCACATACGTGCCTGGAGGCTGATTCTCCAGAACCCAGGTGCTGTCACTGTAGTAAGCGCACTAAAAATACACCCAAACATCCAATGCTACATATTACACAGAGCCACGTGAATTTGCTGCACAGTGTCAATATTTTTTCCAGCACGTCTGAGAAGAACTCAGAAGAAAATCACTTCTATTACTTATACTCACAAAGAAATCAAGCTCTAAGGGAGAGGAAGGAAAAAAGGAGAATAAAGACTTTACACTTTAAGTATGAAGAAAGCTGGCTGTGTGTTCACTTACAGATTCATTCTGCTGCACACACAATCCCTTCAGCCCGCCGGCAATCACCAGTAGCCAAGGAGAGTCTATAACCCCAATTATGGATGGGAAAAGAATATCTGCAGAAAGACATCTTACCTCTCTAAAGACAGGCTTGTTGTTATTAATGTCGTTAACTCCTACAATAACCTCAGCAAAACTGCTGAGAGGGGTGGGTCCCCCCGAGGCATTGTCATCTATCGCAGTGATGTTCAGTGTGTATTGTGGCCCTTTCAGATTGGGTGGTGGGTTTCTGCGGAGTTTAATGATACCTAAATTTGGAAGCATAAAGTGTCATTTTATTTTACCGTGTAAACAAACAAAATCACGTGAGCATCACATTTCTCTGCCGCTGTATTTTTGGTTCAGCTTGTATTTTGGTTGCAAAGCATAGGATTCAGTCATCTTAAACCACACAGTCCTTGGACCAGAACCTCAAATTTTGGTTGATATTTGGAGGACAAGCATCATATCAAAGAGCTAATTCTCATTGATACGAAGCATCCCCATTTGCAGATTATATAAACATGGTGCTTTCTTATGATTTTTGACACACAGGTGAAGCAGAGTCAATACAGATTAGACAGTAAATAACAGTGTTCTAAAACCTCTTTCCTTACCTTTTTGACTATCCAGTTCAAAGTTGCCCTCCTCATTACCTCCCATGATCAGATATAGCAGCCCATCTCCGTCAGGGTCCTTTGCCCGAACAGTAGCCACCAAGGTGCTGGGACCAGCATCTTCCGAAAGGAAAGTTCTGTAACTGATGGACATAAGGGAGCAATGGCAGCACATTCAGTATCAGAATAACCATTGCCATGCTAACCATCAGTGAAGGATTATAAATTCACTATGAATGTAATTTTTTTTAAGCTTTGGGCATACAATCATGCAATCTTTAATTAGTTTAAGAAAGACGAGACTTGGAGCATCTTTGTTTGGCATAGGGTTTGTATTTTAGGATTGTAATCCTGCATTTTTGGTATACGTAATTTCCAAGGATCTTTTGGAAGATATCAATATGTACCGTACTACATTGCACTGCAAACCAGGATCACTTAGCTCCTAAAGATGAGAAACAGGACTAGTATCTGTCATGTGGTGTTTCTTATGTCCTTATCTACTAACGGAAAGCATCAGATACTACAGAGATTATGTAAACCAGTATGTAATTTTGTAAATTAATGTATTTATGTTTTGTATTTAAAACATATCCATACTTTAAACTTATGCAAAAAAAAATAGAAATTGTATTCATTTGGGAAATGAAAGAAGGCATTTTAAACAAACAGGCCTTATGAAGTTAGTTTATAATGCAATCTGCTGATGATAAAAATCACATTTTAATGTTTGCTAACTACCATCTTTATCTGTCATATATTTATACATGGACAATCACTTTGAGATCCAGAAGGCAACACAGTCAAAATCATTCCCTGTGGAGTTAGATCTTTTATTAATTCTGTTCTCTCTCTGTAAAGTCAATATGCTGGTATCACAACTGGTGTATTTTTTTGATACAATCTAGAAATGAAGGGCCAACTTCTAAAGCCTTTCTTCATACAAATTACCCCTCGATTTCACTGGTGCTTACAGTTGCACAAAAAAAGTGACCATTTAGTCAAATGTTATTAAGGTTACGCATATGAACAGCATCTGTAAAAAACCAAAGCAGGCGTTCAAGCTGGCTTACACAGACTGGGAGAAGACAGGAGCCTCGTCATTCACGTTGGTCATTCGAATACGCACAGACGCTGTCCCTGTCCGAGGGGGATGTCCTTTATCGACAGCTATCACCACAAACTCATACATATGGTTTGCTCGCTCAAAGTTCAGCCTCTGGTTAGAATTGATGACCCCGTGATGTGTGATGGAAAAATCCGTGCTCTGGATGAAGTAAGTGATCTCAGAGTTGGTGCCAGAGTCACAGTCTGTTGCAAGCACTATTAGAGAACACATTTAACAGAACAGTCATGCTGCAGAAGAGGTTTGGTTACGCTATTTCCTACCAAGTCAACTTCAGATACTTTTATTTTTTTTGAGAACAGAGGTCACCTAAATCTGTTTTATCCGTAAAAGCCTTATCTTTGTGGTAAGAGTCTGGGAACTCAGCAGGAGGCTGGGAATAAAAAAGCGAAACAACTCTTCCCCCTCCTCCAACCCAGCCTGAGCGATTGCAGCAAGGCGGGCTTGCAAGAGAGCTGTGATCCCAATACTACACAACATGCTTTGTACAAATAGCAGTCAACACTGGTAATTACCGCACAATCAATATACATGTTAGTAGAACATTATCAGTCATAAACTGTGTCCTCACTCTCCCTGGGGATGCCGTTCAAATTTAATTAGCTCCCAGCTATGTTATAGCTAAAGTACTTTTTAATTACCTGGCGCTTCAAGGTACAGAGAGTGATTAAACATTCCTCCCCAGCAAGTGTTTATTCAGTACGTTGGGTGTCCCATCTGCTCAGAAGCAGCAAATCAGCAGAACAAAGAGCTAGAGCTCACAAAGTAGTGTCAGAAGTGATTTTTAAGAGCAGGAGCTCACCTCTTTAATTACCCTGTCATTTTTCTAGCCAAACAATGAAGCTTCAACTCATACCCACGCTGGTATTAAACAATCGCCTTATTCTACCAGGAGGATACAGATGCAGCCATCGTGATAGCACACAGCCTTTTGGGAACGGAACAGTGATTGCTCTGCATGGACACCCTGGCAGACAGCTACAGTGTCATCCAAAAATGAGATGAAGAAACAACGACACATCACTACCAGAATATTAACTCAAAATAGGAAAGAGGAAAAGAAATATTTCAAAAAGCACACTGAAATGCTATGCTACTTAATTGCAAAAAGCCTCAACTACCTCTGCCTGTGGAAAGTTACTCATCTTGGTTTAAAAGGACATTTAGGGTGGTTTTAACACTTTGTTTAACATCTCTCAAAATCCTGCTGTGAATAAATGTTTGGGTGTGTTACGGACTATAAGAGCAAGGGCCTTAGAGTTAATCATTCTCTTGCTGTACTGAAAGACAAAATATATTAAAAACTCAAGAAAGATTGAAATGAAAGTGACTTAAAACTGTGAAATTTAGTGGTTAAGTATTGTTTTTAGAAAGACATGCAGAAAGTGAAAAGCATACTTGATTTGAAAAGTTCTGATTTAATCTACAGAGTCATTACTGACACATCGTAACCATTCACAAAAATACATTTTCTGTGCTTAAGGATCATACTTTTCCCCCCTGGATGTCTTCTGGCAAATTGGGAATGCGACGCTTATTTATACATGACAAAAACATGTCTTCCCAATAGCAACTGGGAATTCCATTCCCCTTCCATTTTGTTCCATCCTGCAAACAGATCTTCATTGCAAAGGTATTTCGAGGACCATACAGCAGCCACAAGCAGGTCTGTGCTGGCTCTGCCCATGCTCTGAGCTAGCTTAGTGCAAGCTAACTCCAGCTCAAAGCCTAGTATGTTAGCACAAAGTTGCCAGCTACACCTCTAAGCCTTGCTCTGCTGGCACGGTGGTGCAGCTGAAGGAGCACACTAATCCCTGCTGAGAGCGTACCTCCATGCTTTTCAGATCATAGCTTGTTTGCGTCCAGACCTCTTAAAGCACATGCAGTGAGCACAAATCTGCCTGTAACAACTAAGTAGACAGACTGACTCAGCTAGCGTAGCATCAGCACTACAAACATGATACAAGCCAGACTTCTGAGTGTGTTGAAATAAAAATGGTTGACAACTAAAATCTACATTTACATCATCCACAGTTTTAACAAATGGCATATATCATGGTACCGTTTTCATTCATTGATAGCAACCCAATCAGCCACAGAATGGCAAAGGCTGTCTTGAATTTGCATTTCTTTTTGTTTGTGGGACAACCTAAGATTGTGACATCCCACCTCTCAAGGAACTACAGCCAGGTAAGAGCTGCTTTTCCTGAGACGATACTTGCTTTGGCAGTCAGAGTTAGTGGCACAGTACTCATCCAGCACAGGGTACAGGCTACAGCACATACCACTTCCTTGCAGCCACTACCAACACTCATCTGCCCTTGAACACCAAGTGAGCATTCACCCACCCATTTTTACTGACTGTCACTATACTTCCACCTCGCATTTTCTTAATTAAGAAGTCTCTTCCTCTTGAAATGTACCCTGTGTGGAAAGACAACCAAACAGAACGCAATTGCAAACCATACTGCACAGCTTTGCTGTTCTGCTTGCTTTGGGCGTGGGGCATACTTTTCTGCCCCACAACTGGGTGAATTTTGATCAGCTTTACAAGTCTCCTGGAGAGAAAAATATTCATTTTTGTAACAAAAATCACATACCTAGGAATTTTTAGGAGTTGATCATTCCAATCAACTTATTTCTTCCCAAGAGCCCTTAAACCAAAAAATGAGCCACAGCAAGCTCTGAACTCTCTTGATGAGTGTTTAGAGAAAGCAGGCCCTGCAGCCTTGTTATCAGCATGTCACTACGCAAGGGAAGCTAAGCTTCTTAACACCACTGCAACCTGCACACGTTCAGCTTCAAATTCAGGAAATTTACATCATTGTCATCAAAAGACACATCTTAGACATGTAAAGTTTTGCTAAGTCTTGCCTTGGCACTTACCCATTTCTCACACGGTTCATAACCCCCCTGAGTTCTCAGCCAGTGTTCCCATTACCTACCCCAGTACCTGCCACTACTTCCAGTTTGAATACTGACAGCAAGCCTGTAAGCGTTCTCCGAGTTTTAGGCAGAACACACCCGTGGCACGTATCACATCACAACAGACTACGTCAGATCTCAAGACATCTTTGAAGGCATTTAACTGACACCAGTAAAACAGGTTGGAGAATGGACTTTTTTTCCTCGTCTGTTGGGCTCTGAAGACTGAGACAAGAGGTGCAGCATCATCCAAGTTCAGTCCTTACTTATGCAACCACAATATTTTGAGAGTGATCTTGAAGTTTTGGTTGGAACCTGGGGCTTAAAATTATTTCCAACAGCTCTGATCTTTCCACAGGATTCTAGCCTCTAAAAATGTCATCTGTGCACTCAGGTTTATGTGCAAGTGATACGTGGCCATCTTAAACACAACGAACTTGGAATGATGGCTGGTAAGCCACAACCAGAAGTATAAAAGTTCACAGGTTTTCCAAAGTTTTCTCCTTTAACACTTTGTAGTCAATTATACAGTGTTACTACCTATTTGAGAAAAACAGTTGCCCATTTAAAAACCTGCTTTTTTTCTTAACACATTAAGAAAAGAAAAACGAATTGTAGCTGCTTCCAGGACACAAAAAGATCACCAAGCTGACTTAAAAGACAGCCATAAGATTTAAAGGAAACAAGCTATGGCAATCTAGTAAATCACTACCTGTCAGCTGCCTTAACTGCTCTTGGGTTACCACAAGAACCCTCCTTGGGCACACCACAGTGATTCTCGCCTGAAGACACTCACAACTCAACTTCCAGGGTACCTAAAAGCCATCTACAGACCTCCAGGAAAGCCACCATCCACATCTTACAAAGGCAGTGCCTGCTGTGGAAGAGCCAGCACTTCCTCACGGTGAGAACATGAACATGTAAAACAAACTAGCAGGTCCATGGCAAGACGGAAATAAAAGGTACCAGGATGGTCCTCACCTTGCAGTAGAGACGTGCCGACAGGAATGGTTTCAGGAATGTTGTCTCTGCTGTAAATGGAGTGCTGGAATTCGGGAGAACAGTCATTTTCATCGGTGATATGGACCATGACCTGAGACAAAAGGACATGCTGAGAGAGGATTTTAGTTTCTACACTTTGGAAAATGGGTACCTCATTCTGGACACTGCCCGGGCAGTCATTGCTTTTGCTACTGTCCTGTCCTTACACCTCTGATGCTAAACTTTTTCTCACACTACTCCTGTAACACAGAGAAGTATTATCTCCTCCACTTCCACGCAGATGGGAAGCAAAGCCAAAGAGGAATAACAAGAGGCATTTCGCAGAGCCTAAATCTGAACCCAGCTCAGAGCCCAGCCTTCTGCCTGGACCATAAGGCCTCCTCCCTCCCAAGCATCTTCACAAGTTCTCTAGGCTATCCACGTGCATAACTGGTCCCGCTAATGAGGTAACAAGGATTGCAGGGACAGTGGGTAGGAAGTGAAGTGATCCACATACCTCAGTCACACTGCTAAGAGTGCTCTCAACTTCCATGGCTTTCAGCAAGAGGTGATAGAGGTGGTGCTCGCCCTCGTAGTCCACGGGGTGGGTCAGGCTGAGCTCTCCACTCTCTTGCCTCACCTGGAAGAGCCCGCTGGGGTTTGTCAGCAGAGTGTACGAAAGAGGCTGGCTCTGGAAAGAAACAGCCTCAACAACTGCTACTCTGTAAAGAATGAGAGAATAACCCTTTGCTTCAAAACAACAACAAAAAGCTGTCTCCTGAGCACCTAGAAGAGGAAGATGAGGATGAGGAAAGGTGAATTGCTCACTCTCTGTCAATGCTGGACTCAGCTTTGTATTCAGACTGGAAATCCCCATGCTACAGGGAGCCCACCTACCCTCTCTTCTCTCACCAAACTGATCCCCTGACATAGCAGGGCTGGGATAACAACCCATTTCAACCCCCACTAACATGAAAACATCTTTTTCTTCCCTATTGTACCCTTCCAAATACTTGACAGCAGTTACTGGCTTAGCTTCAGTTACAGAGATAACTGAGCTACTATACTTTTGTCTTTGAAGCTGTATACTTAGAAAAGGAACAGGTTCAGAGATGGATGGGAAACCCATGAAGCACAGGGCCCTTCCAGATCCTGCTGTCTGCCTTGGCAGGGCATGAAATGAATGTTTGCCTCCCTACCATGACTTATGTTTTGAAGCTCCATCTCTCACACTAGTCTCTGGCCAGCATGACAATACACTTTAAGCCCATCTCAGTGAAAGCTCCAGGGAAGGAGAAAAATTTCCCTCCTCCTCCTCATTCAGTCTCTTTTAAGGAGTAAGTGGCATTATCTCCAGCAATTTTTCCTACTTCATCAGCTTATTTTGAGGCTTCCTACTCCTTAAAGGCCCTATGGCACTGCTCCACCTGCTACCTGGTGCCTTAAAAGCCCATGCTGCTCTCAAGCAGCTGAACAGTGACAGTAAAACCAGAGCCAGCTCAGCAACATCTGCCCACTGTGGCCTGGCTTAGCTACTCTTCACGCAATGGCAGAGCCCCTTGGAGACTTAGCTCTATCTATCTGCACTTCACATGGGCGTTGTTATCTCAAGAGTCTGGCAATGGCTTGCCTTTCTAAAAATTTAAGTACAAGTCAAACGGGATACAAACAACTCCAAATCTGGTTAACTAAAAGGCAGTATTTTTCAAGCACTCATTTATATCTGAAGTGCTCAGGAGATGCATAGCCCGGAGTTTGGCTGTTTTAATTCACAATGCAATCAGTAAGGCCCCAAGAGCATTAAAATAATAATTTCAGCAGAATTCCAGCATCCCAGACTATACCATGTGCCACACTGGAGACTCTCAAACACCATAAAAGCCGTAAGTTCTTTTAGAAAGCACAACGCTATTTTTAAAGTGTAATAGGCAAACACATACGCATAGCCCTGACAAGCAACAACACAAAAATTTCACTTTATTGTGCTCTGTGAATTTTCTCTCAGGCTGCAGGCAGGGAGCTCGCCTAACAAAGTACAACTTACTTTTCTCCTGCTGGAGTATTTTCAGGGACAAACACACTGTAGGACATGTTAGTGAACTGCGGAGGTCGGGAGCCCGCCAGGATGGAAATGGAGGCATAAGGGCTTTTGTTGCCATACTCATCAGTGGCTTCCACAGTAACCATGTACTCCTTGTTCCATGTCAAAGGCAAGCCAGTCGTCATGATAATGCCAGTATCCTTATCAACTCGGAATCGCTCTTCACCACCTATCAATATATGCACAAATCTGCTCTGAAAAATGCCCCACAGCAAGAACATTTGCATCTTCACTATTTTAAGGTAAGCTATCCTCAAATCATCTACCTATGTCCTTGCATGCACTTCTTTTTTCCTCTCCAGTTGTGCACCTTATCTTTCACTCACACTGTGCTCTGTTGAAAACGTGCAGTGTAAAAGAGATGAGAACGGGTGAGAAATGGAGCCTTAAGCTAACAGTAAGGCTGCAATCAATTTCAAAATAGAAGTAAAGCAAAGAAAGTGGCAGCAAGAAAGATTCCCATCCACATAACTTTTACTTAAAGCACCTCCAGCTTCTATTTGCTGTGCCTGCTGTATCTTTTAGGATTGCCCAATGGAAAAATCTATCAACAAAATGATAAAATGGGAAATTGTTAAGAAAATTCTGCACCTTAACAGAATTTTACCATTTTTTTCAGAATAAACCTACCTGCAACGAGTGTGTAAGTTATCCCAGCACTGGTGTTTTCATTGTTACTGTAATATGCAACAAGCTGATAGATGAGAGTGCCTTTTCGGGCATCTGGATCAACACGTGCCAGGTAGGGGTATGGGTACATGCCCCAGGACAGAAGTTCCTCTTCTGGGGCAAGGAGTGTCACATGGCAGAGGTACCAGTCATTATCTGCAAAAGATGCACAGATTTCTAGACAGCTTGTTCACAAACTTTAGTTGGGAATGTTTAAGACCTTATCCATTAGTATTTGTAAACAAACTGAATTGCCCATCACATTCATCCTATCACATGCACAAAAAATTCAGTACAGATATGGACTTTGTAGCTTGATGTGCATTACATGCAATTAACAACTAATTAAAAATACGTTCAATAATAGCTTTTAATGAGTTAGATATGCATATTAAATACTATGTCAGTTACACCACTTGCCATGACACAGTTTTAAGTGTGTACTTATCCAGACTCGGGTAAAACTTGGCCTTTTTATTTGCAACAAATTCAGCATAAATGTTGCCAGTTTTACCAAATCAGGTTTAGGGCTTATTAAAATATTTCTCTTAAAAATCAGTGGTAAGCAATCAAAACTCCCTAAAATTCTTCCAGCTCAAATGCAAATTTGTTTAATTTTCTCAAACCACTGGATATTCAAGGAAAGGCAGACGTGCCTTCCCCCTTCTGTCCCCAGCATCCCACCTGGTTGCATCTGAGTGAAACACCAGCTTTGCAATAAAACGCCCGCCCCAGGGCAAAGCCTTGGGCTTTGCTTCTGCAGGGAGCAGCAAGCAAAGGGGCAGGTCAGCCAGCAGCTATATCCAGTGCCAGGGAGAAAGCAAGCCCTACGTATTGGCAGGGGAAGCACAGCACAAACTGCTCTCTACTGGGCATGGAGGATCTGGGGTTGGCAGCAAGCACCTCTAACCTGAAACCCTGGAGAAAAATGACACATACATTGACTGCGCCTGTACTGCTTTTGCAGCTTAGAAGTGACCTCCAATACCTAAAACAACGGGTGCAGATGATTGCATCTGCCAACCTTGGACTGTCAGACTTGGGAGCAGCCTGGAAGGACCCACAGCACTGAGCATCTGACCTAGAACCCCTCTGACCTCCGACCAGCAGCACAGTCTGATGGCTTTCAGGTAGCAGGGTTGACCACCAGTGGGACAGCTCTAGGAATCACCCCAGATCTGCTCCTGGGGTGGCTATGCCACTGCTAGTGCCAGCCCAAAAGAGGGGGTGAACCCCTGACGTGCAGAAGGGCTGTCCACAGAGAAGAAAGAGAAGGAACCTTCTACCGCAAAGAACCTATAGTGATTTAATCACAATATTTGTACCTCTTGGGAGACCAAAATTCAAACCTTTTGAACTCACAGCAACTTGCTAACAGATGCTGAAGGTATGTAGGAGCTTCTCAAAGAAATTTTCCAGAGGTGGCCTTGAGATTTGACTTCAAATCAAATTGAATACATTATTGAATAGATAAAATAAGTTCAAATAAAAAAAAAGAAACTAAAGGGGGGGGGGGGGGGAGAAGTAGAAAAGTACATATGAGAAAAGCACATTTTCTGCCTGATAAAATATGATCGCATACTTGAACAAACTGCACTGAGGTTGCAGGTCTGTTAAGGACTACACTGCTATCAAAAGAAACACCCACCCGGGTGTACATATGTCTCATACAGGAAATCCTTGATCTCTGCCTTCAGGAAGGCCACATTTCACATAGGATGGAAGAGGACCGCAGCAGCATGTGGACAAAACCAGCACCAAAGGCAAGAAATAAGCTAGAAATTCCAAACAAATTTTAACTGTAGACCTCAAGGATCCAATACTAAATAAAAGACTATCCACAGATAGAGACATATGCTGACACAAAAGACCTGCATTTGCGAGCAGCCTTACCCCACAGTAAAAATAAGTGCTGGACAAATTTACCAGAGGTAATCATTCCCAGGAGGGAAAAGACTTCATTGAATTTTTGCGGGTGTTTTAAAGTCTTTAAAATAATTTAAGACATGGTTTCTTTAGCTAGAGGAAATTCTTAGATTACATGGTTTCTGGTTTTCTAATGTACCAACGTTGCATACATGGGAACATTTGTTAAACATGCTCTGAAAGAATTTTTTCTCTGTATTGCTCGGTGTAAGACAAGGCACAACCCTTTGCACAAGCTAGTGGCTCACAAGAGCAGCTGTAGCGGTTAGTATTTTATCCATAGCAAAGAGGGAGGGCTGAGAAACACATGTCTTAATTAACCCAACTATAGACAGTGTCATTTTGCTAGGGTCAAGTAACAGAATGAAAACTTGTAGGCATGCGGCTTTAAAAATATTTTTGTTCATTCATTGGTCTAATTCAGGCAGTTCTAACTTCTTTGGAGATGAATATCTAGTCAACCGTTTTTCCCATCTAGTGAAACCTAGAGATTTCAAAGAATTATAATTATATGGCTTATTTCTCAATATTGTCCCATGTAGGGACAATCCAAGTGTTAAATACCAACCAATAATGAGGTCCTAATCCTGCTGTAAGAACCACCACCACATCAAAATGTCAGATCTAAACCAGAGCTTTATGCTTTAAAAAAGACAGAAAAGGAAATAAATTTCACTGAGTTCAGGACACCACGTCAGGGGAAATATACGTGTTGTTCAAATTAACAATAATTTTCTGGACTTTTACAAAAACTTCTCCTCCCTCCTCTCTGAAATGTGTATTTAAAAAGAATCATAGAATCACTTAGGTTGGAAAAGACCTTTAAGATCATCAAGGCCAACCTAACACTGCCAAGTCCACCACTAAATCATGTCCCTAAGCACCACATCTACACGTCTTTTAAATACCTCCAGGGATGGTGACACCACCACTTCCCTGGGCAGCCTGTTCCAATGCCTGACAAACCTTTCGGTGAAGAAATTTTTCCTAATATCCAATCTAAACCTCCCGTGGCAAAACTTGAGGCCACTTCCTTTCATCCTATCACTAGTTACTTGATAGAAGAGACCAGCACCCACCTGGCTACAACCTCCTTTCAGGTAGTTGTAGAGAGCAATAAGGTCTCCCCTCAGCCTCCTTTTCTCCAGACTAAACAACCCCAGTTCCCTCAGCCACTCCTCATAAGACTTGTGCTCCAGGCCCCTCACCAGCTTCGTTGCCCTTCTCTGGACACGCTCCAGCACCTCAATGTCTTTCCTGTAGTGAGGGGCCCAAAACTGAACACAGGACTCGAGGTGCGGCCTCACCAGTGCCGAGTACAGGGGGACTATCACCTCCCTGCTCCTGCTGGCCACACTATTTCTGATACAGGCCAGGATGCCGTTGGCCTTCTTGGCCACCTGGGCATACTGCTGGCTCATATTCAGCCCTCGCTGAACCTTCATAAAATTGTGACACTAGCAAAGCCTCAGATCAGAGCCTCATGGGGTGGCTGAGGTTGGCAGGACCTCTGGAGCTCATCTGGCCCAACCGCCCTGCTCAAGCAGGGCCACCTAGAGCGGGTTGCTCAGGACCGTGTCCACATGGCTTTTGACTGTTTCCAAGGAAGGAGACTCCACAATGTCCATGAGCAACCTGTGCCACTGAACTAAAGTTCTGGGGACTGGATTTCAAGAAAGATGTGGAGCAGCTGGCAGAGAAGAGCAAAGAGCACAACCAGAAAATACGGCCTGTCAAGAAAGGTGGAAAGACCTGGAGATGTTCAGGAGACTGCAGGGGACATGCTAACAGGACTATAAGATGCCGAAGGACTGATGTACGAAGTCAGTCAGCTGTTCCTTACGCCATGAATCAAAAAATAATAAACTCTCATTGCCAAGGAGAAGATTCGCGTTAGATGTTAGGAAAGAAGCAGCGGGGGGGGTGGGGGGTGGAAATCCCCCAGCAATTTTTGAATTATAAGGATAATGGAGCACTTGATAGTGGCTGGAGAGGTGAGAGAGCATCCATCAATGAGATCCTTAAGACCTGACTAGACAAATATCTGCCAGCAATCACTTTGGTATAGCACAGCCTGTCTCTAGGCAGGGGCACAGTACCAGCAAGATGGTTAAATCCTTTCCATCATACTTTAATTCCCCTGCTCTTCAGCTTTGGCATCTCATTGATTTCTGAAGCTTACATGTTCACGCGTCACTCGTTCCCCAGCAGCCTGGGGGAATTTCTAGCTTAAACATTGCTTGGACCTTGTGTTTTTCTTTGCTGTTCGCTTAAAGGTTAAGAAGTGAGGGAAGGAGTGAACACCAATCTAGAAACAGACAGCACCACACATGAAAGGAAGAACACAGGGTAAGGCCAAACCTGGAAGGCCGTGGTACAGCAGCAGGTGGAAACACACTTCAGCTATCAGGTGGAACATCTTTCTGCAGCTGAGACCTGGCTCACTCCTTCAGTCCCTCAGCATTTATTTCCGCTTTTAACCCTCGAAAGAGCAGAGCTGTTCTCTCTGTTCAAGTGAACAAAACTTAAACTGAAGCAACCTGCAAGCATGCTGACAAAACAGCCTGGGTTATCTGCATACAGACATCAGAGCTCTAATTCTGGCAGGGAATGAATGGAAGTAGCGAGGTGGGTACTGGTCTCTTCTATCAAGTAACTAGTGATAGGATGAGAGGAAATGTCCTCAAGTTTTGCCACGGGAGGTTTAGATTGGATATTAGGAAAAATTTCTTTACCGAAAGGGTTGTCAGGCATGGGAACAGGCTGCCCAGGGAAGTAGTTGAGTCGCCATCCCTGGAGGTATTTAACAGATCTGTAGATGTGGCACTTAGGGACATGGTTTAGTGGTGGACTTGGCAGTGCTAGGTTAATGGTTGGGCTTGATGATCTTAAAGGTCTTTTCCAACCTAAGTGATTCTATGATTCTATGAAGAAAAGACTGTTATATTGGTCAGGTCTAAGTTCGAGCAAGTCTCAAACTCTAAAAAAAACAGTGTTGAACATGCACTGGAGACTAACAGGAGGCCAGTCAACCACTATTCTGCCCCATCATTCAGAAAAAGCCATTCAGAAGCAGCACTTTGAGCCATCACTACTCAGCAGCGCAGACATTTCTGTTCTGGTAGCTGTCTCCTCTTTGCACACACACCAGGCATGAGAAACTCAAGGATTTTAAGGTGTTATAGACACATGGCAATCAAATACTATGGAAAATTATTGCATTGACTTGAAACAAGTCAGTGAAACAAAACCAGTCTTGATAAAGTAGGTTTTTTTCCCAGCAATGCATTGTTTTTTCAACTGTCGTAACTGCAAAGGCATTAACAGATCAAGCCTCTGAAATCAATAGTGTTTTATTTTGTTCCACTGACAAAACCACAGCATCCTATTAAATCAAAATGCAACATCACCCAGTGATGTTACAGCTCACCCATTTTGTCAATACAAATCATCCACTGAAAAGGAGGAAATAATCAGGAAAGCAGGCTCTATAGCCTGTGAAACAAGACTATCAACAGGATAAAATACCTGGCCTCCACACCACACATTTGAAAAAGAGTCTTGGTATGATCAATCTAGAAGAGAATATTAAGGGGGGCTGATTTTCCTGGACATACTAGCGTATCCCCAAGGCTTTAGCTTTACCTCTTGCTTACATGTAAGAAAGGCGTGTCAGGGATGGCATGAAAGGGATGCCAACCAACCACCGGCTAAGGGGAACCTAAGAAAAAGGGTTAGGACATAGCAAGTGCAAGGATGGGGGAACTCACCACACGGCCATCTACGCAATGAAGGCCTGCTTACTTTCCATCTTTGAGGGCTAAACACACTTCAGCAGATCAGAGCAGATATACCTGCACCATCCTTGGACAAGAGCATGAAAGCAAAGAAAGAACGGGAAAAGGTTTTTAAACTGCAAGTGGCCGTTCTTGCAAGCTTCTGTCAACTCTGTGTGCCTTTATTTGTTTATTTTCCTCCCTAAAGGGAAGGAGGAAATGTGATAGAAGTAATTTTCTTTTCCTGAGATGAGGATTAGAGCTGCACTGACTGATGTGGGTTTGATGGGACTGATGTTGGGAAGATGAGAAGTAAAACATGTGCATAAAACCTGGTAGGTTTTGTTTTGCTTATATCCCTTCTGGCAAAATGAATCATTTGAATGTAAAAGAGACAGCATGGTATGCGAAGACATTTCTAAACTACCTAGCTTGAAAGAGGAGGTTTCATTACATCAAGGGAGGATGCCCACACAGCCCCTCATCATGCTGTCAGGCCACACTGTTACCCCTCAGTGGCAGGGCAAGACGACAGGAGCTTTGGGTCGCTATTGAACCCTCACCAGGAAATGTACACCTGAGAAATGGTTACTACCACGGCTAAGAAACCCATGTCATCTTCAGGACCAAAACACAAAATTAGTTTCAAATGACCTGTATTTCCTCAAAGTAAAAAGGAATGTAATTGCCAGAACACACCTGATGCACTGAATAAGTTAATAAACTTCTATGTCAAATATCATACAAAATTATGTTTGAGATGATAGAAAATATCTTGTGTGTATATATATATATAAAAATATAATAGAAATACTATAAATGCTTGTGCTATAAATTTGCAACTTTCCTTATAAATTACAATTTACAAGAGTAATTTTTTACAAAATGTAATTGGATATACTGGAGACTGAAAATATCAGTGTGTTTTGGCAGAAGCAAAAAGAAAAAAAATAAAGACTTACTTATTTAGGCTGAAGTTGGCTCCAGAGCCCCCCACAGACAGGGCAGTTGTGGAGGCAGCAGGGTAAAATGCTTCGCAGGCAGCAGCTTACACAAAGCATGACGGCAGGCAGCAGCCACCCCAACAAACACCACTGACAGAGCATGATGCCTTAACCCTGCACTTCAGCGTGAAGATGGGGGAACCACTACCTATTTCCAAGATCTGTAGCAGAGACCAGACTCTCTGCTTGCCACAAGAAATGTTTTTCTTTTTTTTTTATGTTTAACATTACAGTCACCAGGGGTTACAACGTGCAGCTCACACTCTAGTTTCTCAAATGTATGACAGATCTGGGGAGCCTCAGGAAAGATCAAGAGAAGGAAAACAAAAGGGATTTGTGCAGGAAGACGAGAGAAAACACAAGACTAATCGGAAACTGCAAGCCTTCGAGTTTAAGGATACTACACTTCACACCTCCTGCCCAACACAGAGTGATATAAAGATAAGCCACTGACAATGATGAACATTTCCCTTAGCTAGCAGCCCCATCCCCTTGATGAGGCTCCAGCAAAGAGGATAGGGAGACAAGGCCTCCTGCTCTTCTGGGGGAGCAGAGAAAAAGCCACGGCTGTCATCACTGACACCTCTGCAAGTCAACAGGCCTAGAATTGGGGTGAAACCCCCCTGTGGAGCTACTTAAACCACAAGCATGATGGCTGAAGCACTGAGAGGCAGCTTTTATGCCCCTCGAAAGCTATAGACAACCAAATCCCCCTACTGTCATCTAATACTGTCATGATATTAGATGAAAATGTCTCCTTGTTTTGGTTGTTTTTTCTTGGGTTTTTGGTTTTGTTTTGTTTTTTTTCTTTCAAGCACTGTTCACTTCTCTCACTCGGATTTTGTAAGACAGCTTTGCATAAACCACCTCGCAAATCATAAATGCCAGTTCATCAGCCTTTTTAATAACTAGATGCTCTGTGGTTGTGAGACACACTGGTGCCCCAGTTTCTAACCATTATCCTTGACTAACAACAGATATTTTTAAAATTCAAGTTGCTTTTGAACATTCCAGTCTTTGTTTTGTAGTTGTGGTCAGTCACGTACTCCAGTACTACCTGAGGATCAGAGAAGATTGGGTCACTGTATTAAGTATCTCATAAACTAACTCTAAAACATCCCTGTCCCCTAAGAACCTGCAATCCAGTCCTCATCCACTAAGCAGTATCCTACAAACACTGAAGTATTGAATCTGAAAAAAAATTAAAATACATATGGACATGCCTCATGAAAACTTTTCCATGTGTATTTTTGTGCCTTTCAGAAATCTCCCCCAAACTAAAGTATATGTAGGAATATTCTACTTAAGAGTATTTAAACTTCCACGAAAATGTCTTATAGCAATAATTAATCTTTAACCAGAGTTCATAATCACTTTTAGAAATGCCTTTTAGCCTAAAGAAGTGATATTTACACAGCCATGCTGTCTACTGTGCCGCCTCTCTCCTGCCCAAGCAGTTTTTGAATCTGGTGGAGAGTTTGCTCCAACAAGCTTTATGAAAGCCAACAGCTGGCCAGAAGACAGACATCCCAAATAAAGGTGCCCATTGAGAGAAAGGAAAAGAGAAAGCAGCTTTTGCTTGGTCTCGATGAGCAGACCGGTCAGCAACACCTATGATGTTCATGTGTTTGCCCCAGCTACGTGCTGTCAGCCTTACTGGGAGAAGCTGGAGGGGGAGGAGGAGCTCTCACAGCAGGGAGAGCCTGCACGGGAGAGCACAGGTCCCCCCTCCAAAATTAAAGCCTTAATTTTATGAATTTCTTTTCTCCAACTCTCCTAAGAAAAGTTGTATGAGGGCAGTGTTAATACAGCTAGTCTGCTGTCATGAAAATGATGGGTCAGCTCCACCCCAAACACTGACGAGAGATTCCTGAGGGTGAAGTTTCTGTAAATTAACACATTTGGTTTCTCAGCAATACTCCTAAGGTGAATTAGCAGATGGATCAATGCATCAGCAGCAGAGACATCTGAAAATTAATTCTGAAGAGCAGCACACAGACTATAAGTATATTGGGACTTCATTTTATGATACATGCTTATGTATTTTGTTAATTAAGAAACACTAAAGCATTTCCTAAAGGGGTATCGTATCCCCTTGTAACACGCTAGCGCACCAACTGGACTCATGTGGGACTAAGTAGAGAGGGCCATACCTTGAAGGCAAGGTAACTTCCTTACCATCACAGTTATGGAAATAGGTGTGTTTACTCCCTTGAAAGCCCACAAACCACTACATTAGCTTGTCGATGAAGAGCCCACAGCCACAGAACAGCTGGGCAATGTGACTGTACCAACTGCCTCATCTAAAGCTATGTCAGTGGGTTTCAGTTTTCCCTCCTTGGTTAACCACAACCAGCAAGCTCGACAGACCAGCCTGCAGAGATCACTTTGCATTATTTTCATGACATATTTCTTAATATACACCAGCACTTGGACATGTTTTCTACTCATACACCACCTCTCCAATTTTAGGAAGGAAGGTCTCAATACTACTGTAGACTTATCCAGTGGGACCATCAGAGCTAAAAGGCAACTGCAGGTGCTACTGCACACACGGGCAGCAAAGACAAATCTTCAGCCAATTTTTCACTTTCTTTGTGAATGCAAAGCTACAGCCAGCCTGTACACAAAAATTAAACCCTGCCACACACCACACCGCTCCTGGAGCGTGAGACAACACTGAGAGCATGCAGGGATATTTCTGGCATGGTGCAGCTTTGATCTGGGTCTAAAACAGGTTTTTAAATGCCTTCCTGCTGTTGTAATGTAATGAAAACTCAGAAATATGAAATCATAGGCTGTATAAAAGGATGTAAGGTGTTAACATTAAAAATAAAGGGCTGAATATTCTCTTTTTAAGGTCTCCTATTGCTTTTCTCTTTAACTTGTTATGATAAAGGCTTTCTCATCATTTAAATAGCTTCTTACGTACCTTACTAAGAATATTTAAGTATTCTTAATTCTAAGTAACATAAACTTTACATTTACCTCTTCGGTTTTTAAGCTTTTTGTTGGTTTCTCAGCTATAGACTTTATCAGAATTCTTGCCGTTTATTTCTTGCCTCCGGGTCATTATATATTTTCACACCAATTTTTTTTTACAGTAAGATTCTTCCAAAGATACATACAGACAGGGTAACACAATAACCTTCATCCTGGAGCTTGCCGTTTTGTCTAATGATCCCTGGCTATTAAAACGGTTTCACGGTTTAAGTGAAGCAAGCTTTTTCTCTGTCGGCACCTGAATTTGAAGGCATAGCAATGGTATCCACAGATGGTTTTAATCAGTCTGATACCAGGAGGGGAAAAAAAAAGCAGCCTATAGTATGACCTCCAAACCTGATTGCCAGGTCAGATTTCTGTTTCTGGAGTCAGATTTATTTTGTTCTAAAAATGTCAGGGGGTGCCAGGAAGCAATGGGCCATTTCTGGCTCCATGAAAAAAAAACCCCTAAGCTATATCTTAATTTGAAATCATAGCCAGCAACATATACATGTTACTTGTTAGTTTTTACAGAAGCTGTATTATGTGGATTGAAAGGTTTTCCCTTCCCAGTAGGCATCCTGGTGGAAGTTTTTTAAGAAAGTGCAAGGGACTCAAACCACGTAATCTTTCCGTGTGCAGTCTAGGCTGTATTTTCAGGAATTTCAAGATTTGACAGATGCTGTTTTAAAATGTAGTTTGCTCCCAGCGAGTCATAAGGGTTCAATACTGATCATATTCTACCATAAGACACTACACCCAAGAAACAGCATTATGCTACAGCCTCCTTCAGCACCTGTGAAACGCCTACTTCCATTCACGACTTTTACATAAGAGATGGCAATTAATAAGGGTCCAATAGTTTTGTTTTTCAATTAGTGAGAGGATTAAAAGTTCGGCACATAGTTCCATAATATTGATTACTATGTGACCCGCTGTTAATTATATTTAGTAAGAGGCATGAGGAGAAATGAGGAGCAGACCAAAGTTAATTCTGTTCGGCTTTAGACAGTTCACCATGTTTCTTCAGATTAAAAATGGATGCTCAAAGCCTTCCACTGTTTCATCAACTTCCTGTAAAATAAGTAGCCAGAAAAATATCCCAAGTTTGTTACTGTACAAAGTTATGAGATTTGATTTTCAAAGTAGCTTAAAGGAGTGTCTAAAATGACCTTGTCCCACTTGATCATCGAATTCCTTTCTCCCTGAGGCTCATCTCTTGTCAATACATCATCAGTGCATAGACAGTGGTAAAAACATGCTGTACAGCACCAGATTGGAGAGGACAACATGATTAATCATTTGTACAACGCTGCTCACAAGGTTATTTACTTTCATAATACATAAGCAAGGTGGTCAACCAAAAGGTCACCTTTCCAACTCCATCTTCAGCTTGAATGAGAAGTTCTACTTTCAACATCGGGTGACTTGTTTAAAGTTAGTACCTAGAAATACCGTGCAGCATTTTTATTACGCTAAATGTTTCTCACTTGCACAACACAGCCCATTCCTGCAAGAATAAGTTTCTCAGGCAGGCGGCTCTGGGATTCTCAGACTACACACAGTGCACAATGGTAAAGATCACAACCCCCAGCACGCTTCGACACATTTGTTTTCCTCCCAGCTCTATGTTTCGCATTTCCTGAGCATGAAGCTGTAAAAACCATTTACAGAAACTGTAAATATTCCCTCTGTAGTGAAGTTGTAAACATCTAAGATAAAAAATGAAAAACAAACCCCAAGCAAATGATAACCAGTAATGTTATCAGAGACCTGGGCTACAGTTACAAACACAATATAAAACTTCCTCTGAATAAGATGAAAGTAACATATGGGAAGGATGGCTCTTGCAGCCGTTACGCACCTCAAGCTTAACACAGTTTAAGAAGTTTAACAAGTCTAGCCATTCTCTTGGCTGTATTATTAGGAGAACCAGATACAGTATACAAGCTGTTGCTGTATAGAGGATTTACACAGTGGCATAACAGTATCTCCATCTAGTTCTCTACACCAACGCCTAGGATTCCAGATTCAGATCTTTTTTATTTTTTTCTTGTCCTAAGCTCATTGACATCTATTTTGCAACGGCTTCTTTCCCTTCCCGCGCACTGCTCTGCCATTGCCGTAGCTGGCTTCCAGCACCATTTCAGGGCTGCTCAGCGAACGGTCGCAGAAGGATCTCCAAGCTCACTGGGCTGTGGATGCAGGTCTGTAAGCGCGCGCTCCCAGGGCAATGTCACCTCTCCCTCCCCAGGCCACGGAGGACCAGAGGGAACCGAAGAGGCCCTCCAGTAACTCCCCCCGCCAGAAGACAAGCTGTCTGTGGTGATGTGCTTCCCCCCTTTAACTGCTCGTTAACGCGCCAGCAGGCCCCTCCGGTCCTACAGAAGTGAACCTGCTGTGACAGGAGCTCCTCACAATACAACATCAACCAAGAAACCCGCCATTATCCACACGTTTCATCTGTCCCTTCAAAGGCAGGAGGTGAAAGCTTCTCTCGGTAGCGGAGAAGAGCCACCGCGCCACCAAACCCAGCCTCAGCTGGGGGGGCAGCTGCCACAACGCCCCACGGAGGGCGGCTGCAGCTCCTCGAGTGACAAGTGCCGGGCACGGCCGTGCCCGCTCAGCGTACCCCCTCCCTCGGGGCGACCCTCCGTCCCCGCCCGGCCGTTTCGCGGCCGTCCCGCCCCACCCGGGGCAGCGCCGCGGGGAGATGCGCCCCCCCCCATCCCCGTCCCGTCCCCCTACCTCCTCCTCCGCCGCGGTGCACCTTGACCAGCACCTCCGCCCGGCCGCCCGCTCGCAGCTCCCGCCGGAGGTAGAGCCGCCCCGAGGCCCTGTCGATCCCCACCGGGTTGGCGCCGGGGGACGCCAGCTCGAACCAGCCGCCCGCCGCCCGGTCGCGACTCCGCGGGACGGTGAAGACGGTGTCGCCCACCCGCGCCCCGGGGGGCAGGCGGGCCGTGTAGCGCCGGGAGCCGGGCGCCGGCGGCCGCTCGGGCGGCGGCAGCGAGCGAGCCCCCCGCCGCCGCCGCCGCCTCTCCTCGCCGGGCGCCGGGCGCCGGCCGCGGACGGCCAGGCGCAGGCACCGCGCGGGGCTGCGCAGCGGCTGCGGCCGGCCGTGGTCGTGGGCCGCGACGCAGAGGCGGAGCCGGCGCAGCCCCAGCAGCGAGCCCACGGTCAGCACCTGCCCGCTGCGGGGCACGACGAAGAGCAGGCGGCTGCCGGCGCCCGGCGGCCAGGGGCGGTAGGTGAGACGCGCGTTGGCGCCCTCGTCGCCGTCCGAGGCGCGGAGCCGGGCCACCTCCGTGCCCAGCGGCGCCAGCTCGTCCACCTCCAGCGGCCGCGCCGGCGGCAGCCGCGGCCGGTGGTCGTTGCGGTCCAGGACGCGGACCCGCAGCAGCGCCTCCCGGGGGGACCGGCCCGCCTGCCGGCGCCGCCGCAGCCGGAGCCCGTACTCGGGCTGCGCCTCCCGGTCCAGGCGCTCGGCCGTGCGGAGCAGCAGCAGCCCCCGGCCGCCGCCCGGCCGCCGCTGGAGGGAGAAGCGGGAGGCGCCGTCCCCCTCCAGCGCCCACTCCCCGGCCGGCTCCCCGGGGCCCAGCAGCCGTCGCAGCGGCACGCGCAAGCCCCGCACCGGCGTCCCCGCCGGGCTGTTCTCGGGCACCCGGCCGGAGAAGCGGAGCAGGCGGGGAGCGCCGCCGCGCCCCAGCCCCGCCGCCCCGCAGGGCGGCAGCAGCAGCGGCGGCAGCAGCGGCAGCAGCAGCAGCGGCGGCAGCAGGACCGGGAGCCGCCCGCGGCCGCCCCGTCGCGGCCGGCCCATCCCGCCGAGCGGAGCGGAGCGGAGCGGAGCGGAGCACCCCACGGAGCGGCACCGCGCCGCACTCCCGCCGCGCACACCCACGCCACGTGGAGACCCGGCCCGTCCCCGCGGCCGGTCAGAGCCGTGGGCGGGGACGGGGCCAGCCCGCCCCGCCCGTGGCAAAGCGTACAGCAAATCCGGACAAATGCCCCATCTTCCCCAGTTCCAGAGCTTGCTTCCCGGGCTGCTCTGCCGCTCGCGTCCCGCTGCTCCGCAAGCGAAGCGAGCAGAGAGAGGAGCAGGAGCAGTGCTTCCCGGGGGAGGGATGCGGGGGGGGGGGGGTGTGTGACCTCGGGGACTAACGGGCAAGCTCCTGCTTTCCCGAGCGTGTACGAAAAACCCCAGCCAAGCTAGAAGAGCAACCAGTAAAAGAAAGAGAGGAAAAAACACTATTCCGTGAGGGAGAGAGGGCCTTGGGATACTTGAATCGCTGAAAAATAGTTGTGACCAAGCAGACATATTTTTCTGATGTGAGCTGGGCTTGTCTTGGAAGTGTGGCCTCTCAGGAGTGCATATACCAGTTGCTGCTCCTTCAGGTAAGATGCATTTTTGGCAGAAGGGGGAAGAGCAAAACAGGTCTCAGCACAATACCTGAACAATAGCACCAATTATCGCATCTAAAATTTCAGTCTCTGAGTGAAACACATTTTGGGGAAAAGAATAGTGTGTGCTGCTCTTGAAAGCAATACTGAAATGGTCCTTCTGAATTAGGCAAGCAGATGCGTCAGTCCTGCTAAACACAAGTAAAACAATCTGGGCATGGGAATCATTGCACTGGTTATACCATGATCAATGGAAGCGTGAATCCAATGCCAATCACTCCCCACCGCTTGTCAAACCAAACATTACTCATTTTCTCGTCACTCCAAGCGCAAGTCCCAGCGGCATCTTCCATTCCTGCAAATAAGCAAGAACAACACATCTCCCTTTGCATAGTGACGGTAACAGCTTAGGAACAGCCTTTTGCCGAGCCTCTGCATCCAGCTGGTCAAACTGTGTTAACGTTTTTCCATTAGAAATGCTCCCTCTTGCTGTTTTGAACACAGGTTTGCTAGTTTTACTAGAAGGCTGTTAGGAAGGCAGGGGTGTTGTAGCTTCAGTGAGGACACAGCTAGGCTGGAAGTGAAGCTTTGCTAAAGAAAGCCAGAAACCATTTCAATCAGCTTTAGTCAAATATTACGGGCAACAGTCAAAGGCGACAACCAACTGCTAGATCTGCACCTCTGCTGCCTGGGGAACTACCACTTTTAAGGAGAGGTGATCGCTGGCAGATCACATCACATTATTACAAGCTGTCAGCCTTTATTTTCACCCTAGGAAAGTGAAGGGATGATTGTTTCTAAAAACGGGCATGATGCAGATCTCAGACTGGGAGGGAAAATGTAAACCCAAACATTTTTAAGGAATTGTTTACCAGTAACAACAGGAAAGTAAGCATCAAGATCCATCCAGGGTTAATGTGCTGTAGCAAGCTGTGAGAGTGCTATCTTTACTGTTTCAGCCCTATGTAAAAATAAAATGTGAATAATTCCCTGCCTCACAAATGCACAAGAAAGCTCATTAACTTACGACACTTAATCTCAGCCAGCCGGATGACCAGAAATGAGCATTCAGTTTAGGACAAGTTCAGATCACCACGGAGATACAGTGCAGCACACCCTCTTCTGAAATGCGATGTGTCCTACCGGCCTTACACAAACTCACAAACATGCAAATTAAATCCTCTCAAAATCAAGTGCTCAATTTTAAGCTACATTGCAAGATGTGCTGCCCTTTCTATTCTCTTATATTCATACACGTGCATTTAGAAACATATGGTTTTGTCTACAGCCCGTCAAGACACAAGCTGGATTTTATTCACCGTTCTCCCTCACACATATGAACCCATGTATCATTAACACGTTCATTAACACATCATTTTGGTGATGTAAATTTAGGCTTCTGCTGCACATCACCCCCATTGACAGAATGTAGGGCACACCGTACAGAGCAGAACCAGCGACAACCTTGCCACCGTGGATACTTACTAGCACAACCATGTTATTTTCAACATCCAATTGCACAAAACCTGTGCAATTTGACAAAACATATATATATTTGTGGACACAAATCCTACCCTACAATTTAAAGAGATGCAAACACACTTGAGGTGCATTTGTGTGTGATTACCAGCTCTAAAATTATGTGACTGCATCCCAGCCAGGCACGGCTGAAATATTGCTCTTACTGGTGTGAGGCAGTTACATATGTGTTAAATACATGTTTTGAAATGGTAAAAGTTATTTATAATGGGCTGTTTGGTTGTTTTTTCAAGCTATAACAAAAGGACCAAACTGCATTATCTTGTTGGAAATAGGAAAGTATTGATGAAAAGACTAAACGTCTCTATCAGTCTTTTCAATGAAGACCATTTTTCTTCTGGAACTGAAGGGTGGGGAGGGAGGTCTGCTTTGGCTGATGGGGATCGGGGAAGTCAAAGCACAGGCTCGTGTTTGGGTCTCTTTAGGCTCAGTGGGCGAAATGCTGTCCTAGCAACCACTTCAAAAACCAGGAAAAAATATTTTCCACTGTTCACAGTTGACCCTATGTGCTCATCAGGGATCAACAGGCAGCTAAACAGTTTAAGGAATGGTAAACAATTCTCAAAAGCTGTATTATGTATGTATATGTATGTACAGTAAATATTGAAATGCTACAAGACCGACCATTCTGGAGTAACCTCAACTCCTTCTCATGACACTGCCAAGAAAATGGTACGGCTCTTTCTGTGTAGCCGTATTTTGCAAAGGAACTTGACTCTTCCTGGGAAACTGAAGCAGAAACCACAGGGATACTGATACAGCGTTAATCCAGGAGGCGACCTGACTAAGGATAGTGGAGATGGCTCTTGGCTTTGATTGATAGAAAACAACATGAAAAAGAAATAAATAACCTCCTTGGATATCTTCAGGACACTATCAGCTTCTATTGCCAAAGAATCATAGTGAAATTTATTTTTCGGATTCTTCCCTAGCAAACCTTATCTGGTGAACTGGGGACTGTGAATTGCAACCACTAAATCTAAGAGTTGCTATTCTGAGGCCAAACTATCAGCAAGCCCAACAGCCTTCCTCTGGCCCTCTCTCGCAGCTGGGACAAGGCCCTAGAACTAGCAGTTCAGACTACAGCTCAGATCATCATAAAATGGGCCAAATTGGGAGGAGAAAAAAAGAAGAAAAAAAATTTAAAAAGCAGCAGCATTTATCTAGGTGTTAATAATGCAGAAATAGATACAAATTACACTTAGTGTGTCTTTCAGAAACAAGTTTCCATGATGAAATGAAAACAAGACTTGATTTTAGTGTACCTTTCTAAAATTGCATAAACAGGTCAATCACTTTTGCAGCGGTGATTTTGCATTATTGTCCAGAGTTGAAGTTAGATCAACCAAGGAAACCACATGCGTTCTTTCCAGCATCCAACAGTTACTCCAGGGAGACCACAGCTTCTGTGCCCAGGGTCTCACAGACAGCATAACATGATGCAGTGAAGAGAAGGCAGCTGCATTCTTGCCCGTCCTTTGTCAACTTTCTTCAGAGGGGAGAATGGCGTAAGGCATCGTTTTATATCCACGCTCATCTTACGGAACCTGCTGGTATTTATTGCAACAGTGTGAAAAAAAAGTCAGTCTAACATAGTTTTGGTCTTTCTGTAACTGCTCAGTATGGTACCATCAGGAGTCAAGGGTTGACAGCAGACACTTGTAACTTTGAAACAAGAAGAAAGTCCAAGGGATTATAAAGCTGCTCAAAACGCTGAAGGTAAACGTATATATTGCTGGTGTGTTATAACCTACTGAATAGTTCAGTATTCCTCTATATTGCTTTATGTTTGTATATTCTATATATGCAATTTAATTCATAATGAGATGCATCTCATCTCATTACTATTAAAAAATGTCTATCACATTCGTTACCTAAGCAATCTGAAAGCATACAGGAATTGAAGTATACTAGTCTGGCTTACAGCAAAAATCAGAAAATCTGGGAAACTAGGTCCTAGAAACAGATTACAAAGCTATCATTTGGGGGGGGAAAACCCAAACCAACAGTAATTTTACCTAACACCTCTTAAACATTGATTATAATCAGAATATGTATTTTATACAGAGATATATACACACATAAAATACATATACACATTTTTATATACACATATCTATGAATACAAATTCTATTACATATAATAGAATATTCTGTATTCCACAGCTGGTAATGATGGTCTCAGTTTTGGATAAAGACATGGAAGAGTACACAAACACCAACATATATTTCATGGTGCCAGGAAGCTCCATTCCCCTTTCTGCGAAGCAATCACAAAGCCTGAGTGCTTGAAGAATTCATGGATAAACTTGAATACTTCAACATCAGCGCATTTCCTGACTGGTCTAAAAGGAAGCAGTCTGATGAATGTTCAAACTCAGAACCATTATAAATTAAAGATGTAAATATGTATTTTTTAAGGTGCTGTATGATTGATTTTTGGAGAAGCACTTCATAACATCTTCAGAATTTAACTAAAATAATCTCAAGATTTTCATATCATTACATGGTAAATTATTACACAGTAGTCTGCACTGAAAGATTTCACTCCTACTAATATCTTATAAAATGACAGAAGGCTCCAATATATGTAACCATGATCTGTAAAAATGCAAGACAGATGATACATTAGTTGACTAAAAAAAATTAAATAAACCAGTAAGCATTTGATGTTGCATAGGAATTTATTTCCAGGTGACATGCTTGCTGTAGGAGGATCTGTAGGGAGAAAGTCAGAGTTCAGTAATTCCATAAGAAGCATCTCATATTTTGCCGCTCATCTTCATACCAGTATATCTCAACAGGTAGGCACAGTCAGCATGACATATGGATCCAGTCTGAGCAGGCTGGTAATCCTCAAGAGCTGCAAGACTATTTATGCTGCCCTGTCAAGACAGATATCTTACCTATGCTGCACAGTCTTCAGTTGACTGAAAATTGCATATGCAAATAATACAACAGAATACAAAAATCATTTTATTACTGCAACAGCGGAAGGAGGTTAATTCATTACAAACTACATGTTTTTTGTGAAAGGGTATCAGACTTCTCAAAAAAAAAAGCATAAAACGGTGTCCCAAACAATCCATACTTTCTGGACTTGGCTTTTATTACAATTTTTTTTTCCCACAGAAAAAAAAGTTTGTCACAAGAGAAAAATATTTACGATGTATACATTATTTTGATAAAAAACTGTCCAAGACAACAACAAGATAAAAGGAATTGGATTCCTTAGATTTGTTATTAAATAGCGGCACATAGATACGTCCATATGCCATACACGCTACTGCTAAATGTCACTGTTACAAGTAAAGCACCACCAATAATTGTTCTGCATTACTGAAGTAACAAAGTTTGAAACTTTGAAAGGCATTAAACACCCACCTCTTTTCCATCAAATAAATAGGTAACCTTAAACATCACTTGAAAGGCAGAATTACATACATTTAGCTGTGCTGAAATCAAAAACGTTGCCAGATTAATTACACATTTAAAAATCTAATTGAGGTACCAAACAATTCAGAAGACCTTTAGGCATTGCTAGCTCTGCATTTGGCATGGTAAAAGTGCAGCAGCATAATGGTGATATTTTCTTTTAGCTGTACTCATGAAGTAGAAATGATTACTAAAATAACACACACTGCATGTTTTAGAATTTCTCACTTCTTTTTTTTTCCCCTAAAGTTAAGTTTTAAAAAGAGTACTAAAGGCATGATTATACAGATTTATGTTGAGGTATTATTTCACATGAAATATTGCTTGTGTTGGAATAAATTCAGCTTTTCTTTCATCTCTAATACCATGGTACTCTAAAGTCCACCTGCCTGTCAGTTATTTAGAAGATTAGTAGATTCAACCACCATTAGCAATAATAGAAGCTACTCATTACATCTCCAAAACGCAACAGTAAACCAGCCATCTCTAAATGCAAACACAACACGCATGCCCACGCATACACACCAACAGCTTACGCTTTCTTCCTGTTAGATATTTGGTTAAAGGATAGATTATATGAAGTTAACAGCAGTCATCAAGAAGTGTTTCAATGACAGCTTACAATCTCTATGACCCAATCCTGCAGCTCCTGTTCATGTGAATTGCATGGGAAAGCTGATGAAGGGTCACAAGATTTGGACATTTGCAGATGACTTAGTAAAAATAAGGTGGTAAGAGCAAGATTTGGTCCCTAACCTTCTACCTTTCAGTAAGTAGTACTGCCACCAGAGCAAACAGTTTGAAGAATTTTCAATGCCTGTTAAGCCTTTCGGCCCTCTTCCATATTTGTGTATCTCCTCCTTACCCCCCCAATGGAAACTGCATTTAAGATTGTATTGTATTAATTGTACTTCCATTTACTTTGGAAGAAATAAAACCAGTATTTTTTAAAATAACATGAATAGAAGCTTATGTTCTGAAATGCCTTTACTTAATTAGTCTCAAACATCTCCTGGCAAATCTATCAACTGAATTCAATTATGTGGTAATTCAGGAAGTGAAAGAGCTTTTTTTTAAGATTAAGACAAAATTGTACGTCAGTTTAGCTGTGGCTTGATTCAACTTTCATCCACAAGTCTAACAGTAACAGGTGAGTGCCTGAAAATACTATACTCATTTATTCTTTCAAGGTAATTTTTTTGCATTTACTAAGATCAAGCATATCAGAAGTTGGAAATGTGAAGGAGAAAATAAGCCAGCAAAATAGCAACACAAATTGCTATGCAAATTCTCATTCTTCCCAGTGAACAGCTGTTAGATGGCTGGCATAGATCCTAGCTGCACCACTTACTACACGAGCATCCTTGGAGGCTGGGCTATTAAGACACAACGGAAGCTCTAGAAATCAGAGAGATAGGAATTTAAAAAAAAAAAAAAAAATCTTCACAAAAAGAAACACAAATTGAGTTTTTTGTTTGTTTAATAAAAGCTTGCAAGGCACATGTTTCAACTGAATTGCAACATCTACAGCAAAACAGATCATTTTTTGCAAAATGTTCCCCCAGGCCTTTCAGGGAGTTAAACCTGTGACCTGCTTGAAAACCGAGCTAAGATTGTGTGTACAAGTCCGACGGAATTATGCCCTATTGTTGTCCTTCTGAGGGATATCATGAAACGTACTGTTTATTTTTCACAGAAGATGGAGACTAGAATAGACAATAATTATTTTTGCTAATCCATAGCTGGGTAAGAAATCCAAGCTCATCATTTTCTTTGTAAGGTATGATTCTTCCAGTCACTCGTTTTAAAAATTATGCCTTTTTACTGGAACAACAGCAATGTTTCTCCCACATAAAAGGCTCCTTCTGTTACTTAAGGCTGCTGTGCCAATGGTGCTGCAATACAATTTTCTCTAATATAAAAAGCAAGGTAAAAATCTTAAATGATTCTCCTAAACCAGAATCAATTGAAGTATCAAGAATACATCTTAAAAACTATGACAAAACTAATAACAACTATGTCACAGTTCAAATGAAGTTCAGCATGTTCGTTTAAACATGCATAAAGGCCAACATGCTACAAGACAGTTTTCTTTAGATGTACAGATGGCCGCATTTATGTTTTTCTTTACACGTGTGCTATACATGTAAGTATTCAAACAATGTTCTATGTGGTAGCACATACATACAGCATTGCAGTAAAACACAACAGGCAGTCAAGGATAGTTAAATATTGCATCTTGGCATGGCAGTCTAAGGCATAAAGCCGTAAGCTATGCGACTTCATCCACCCAAGTGCAGTTGTAACCCTGAAGTTTGCTACCTGGAATGCCTTATTGCTGTTATGAAATGATATTCATGAATGATTAACTTCAGGCAAGTAAATGACTGACATGCAGACAGTGATTCAAACAAACTTAAATTGCATAAGGAACACTAAACTCACTTCCAAGTATTACACCTACATCCATACTAGCACATACAGAGAAGGTTCCTGCAGGCCTGCCATAGCTTAAGTTAATACACTAGCTTCTGTTGTTATATGGTAATTGAAAAGTCTGAAACAGTCTAGTGCAGTAAAACATACGCACTTGTGCATAAGCAAATAAATGCAGACTGTATTTGGCCAGAGACACATGTACATACTACCCTCAACACAACAACTGTATCCCCAGAAAGGATATTTACTTTTAACTTGTAACTCAGTTGTACTGATAAATGTTTCTCTCAATGATCACATCCAGTATATTCGATGGATTTATCTGAACATTGGTTTCAAATAAAATGCATAATTTAACATCTTGTCAAGACTCGTAGGCCTAAAAATATAACTGAAAGTAAAAAAAAACCAGATTACAGACATGTTGACTCTTACAACAATAAAGCTTTTTTCTTTTAAATCACTCCAATAGTGATAATAGGTTTTAAAAAAAATCTCAGCACTACCTGCTAGTGTAAAGTAAGCAAATGTATCTGCATAGAGCAGATAAGAATCTCGCATATACACCACATGCTGCAGTTCCTAATATTTTCAGAGTTAAAATCTCTGAATTTGCATTTTATCAAGAAGTGTGGTAAGGATCGTTTTGCAGCTTTCACTTGCAGAATCATTTGCAGATTTTTCAGTTGAAGGCTCATCCTATTATGCCAGAACCTTCATTAAAGACATCTGGGCTCCAAAGAATCATTCCCACATGCCTAATAGACTGGTCTCTGGGCCAGGTGTTACACGAATCCATAACTGCAGGTAACTCCTAATGGGTGAATAACCTCTTCCAAAACTTATGTCCTGGCTTTTTGTCCGGCTACACTTACGTAAGCAAAGTTACCATTACCTTTTATTGGATTTTCCATTCACAACACTAGGATTAGGCCCAGAGTTGGAATTAAAGCATCGTTCATTCTCTTGAAAGTATATCAGCCAGCAACAAACAGGATGAACAGATAATTTAAGAAAAATAGTTGTAGAGGCAAAGGGGGTCATATAAGGAAGACAAATTTTAGAGGGAAGCAAGATTGCAGAGTACTTTCCCAAATTTTCAAAGATCTCGGTGTAGTTGCATAATTGATATAAAAATAGCTACGAACTGTACCATTATTTATTAATGGTGGCAATTATAGTGTTTTAAATTACAGTTATGGCACTACCTTAATATAACTATCACATAGTAAGTTGAATGAAATTACTATCACTCATCCCCCCATACACACACACACATATATACCAGCACACACACAGAGGGGGTGAAACAGAAGTGCAGAAGTCTCAGTAGCAAACCTAGTTGTCCTGCTACACTTGTCTAAAACCAAGTATGGCATACTGTTGTATACTGGCCCATTCTGATGGCTGCTAAGACACACACATGCATACACACATACACATTTAAGCATGGAAAAATCCTGAAGACAAGTTCTTTCCAAATGGAAGATGTGACCTTGCCAACCCCTACTGCTAGGTCTAAGTCCAACCACTTCCACCAACATGTCGCTAACAATGTAGAGATCAGTGCCTTAATCTATGGAAGTGTTGTTTAAATAAAATCTTCCTTATTTGATTTATACAAACACTATAGCTATACATAAGATGTAGGAATGTGTGTTTGATAAACACAGAAATGTTTAGACTGGAAGACAGGAAGAATAAAACAACAAAAAAAACCCCAAAACCCCAAACACTTACTTGAAAAGACTTGGGATACCGATTGCTTTCTTACTAGAAAACAAAAGCTGTATGACTTAAATGAACTCTTCAGATAATTTTTCTGCTTTTACTGAAGTCTACCCACATCAGCTCTCTAACACTCAAGTTAGAAATCTCATTTACATGAAGATTAAGATGATTTAAATGGGAAGAAAAATGCAAAAACGTGGAAGACTGTCACACTCTGTAGAGACTGTAAAATTGACAAATTTTCCTGTTTCCTTCAAGGATGGTATCTATGTCTGTTGATCTGTAGTTCAAAGAATTCCAGTTTGGTAAAATAAAGTTGTCAATACTCTGCATGTGCACACATGTATCTGCAAAAATAACTTCCTTGATCAAAAGGAACTTTTCCAATTGAATTTCATTCACAATCCTCAGAAAGAATCTTGCATGCTTTTTCACGACTGGAAGGATATCACAGTGTTGATTCTATACACAAAATAGGATCTATTCCAGTATACCCGAGTAAAATAATTCACATATGGAGAATAGTTCATTTTGATTTCATGACAAAATCGTCCATATTTTGAGTAGGCATAGCTGTCACCTTCCTCACAAACCACCTGTCAGAAAAGAAGAAGATCTAATTAAAATACTGAAGATAAGTGGTTACAGAACATAATTCTGTACATTTAATTTACCTCTGTATTCTGTAAATTTCATTTACAACAGGCATTTAATTTCCATACTGTATGATTCCAATAAGCTGAAAATGTACTCCCCTATAACTTGTTTAACCATTTAAAATAGCTTTTGTGAATTAATACCTTTGTCAGGATAGCAGACATTAAAGCCAGTGTACTTTATTCATACAATAAAGAACAACAGCAATGGAAATTATCCACACGTCCTGTCTACTCAGTACTTCAAACCTGACCTGCACATAGCATACCACCTATGTAGGGAAGGAAATTCTCCATTACCTTTTCCAGGCCAAGTAAGTTTGACATACCTAATAAAGACTGAAGACACACACACATATTGCCTTATAAATTCCAACCAACTGACTTGGAAGCAAATTGCTTGTGCATTTTAGCACCTACTATCTGATATCCTCGAAGAAATCCCTTCGCTACTCCTTCTGATGGCACAAATTTACATGGGTTTAAAAAAAGGTGGTAGGACAAATTCATGGAGAAAAACCTATTGGTGGCTACCAAACACAAAGATATATCCCTTGAGCTACAGTCCTTCAGCAACAGACTGCCAGAAAACATCTGTCTTGCCCTATCAATAATCATATGCTCTCAGCCAGTGTCAGAAACAAGATTACGACTAGGACTATAGGACACAGTCCAAGCTAGGAATTAATACTTATCTTCTTAAATACAGCAATTTGGAAAAAACCATCCATAGGCCTGTCAACAGCATAACAGCCTGTCCACTGTCTCACTTACTTTGGGAATAGGTAAATGCTGCAGTCTCCGACTACATATGCACTAGCTTCCGCTAGTTTGGAATGTCTTGATAATGTTTCAATATGACTTAGACAATTTTTGTTAGCAAGCAAACTGAGAATTTTGTTTCAAAGCTTCCTGAGACAACACCCTATACCAACTTTCAGGAACAAACGATGTCAACTTTCTGAAAAAAAGACTTTATTCCTGTTGGCCATTCCAATATTTTCTCTACAACTATCATTTTTAGCATCCAACCCAGTATGGACTCAGCCACAGACAGGAAGCATAAGTGATGTTCATTACTAGCCAACGAATTTTTTTCTAAAAATATTGAACACTCAGTTCTCTATATTTAAATGTATATACCAGTTGTTTTGTTACAGATTTACAGATTACAGACATTCAGCAGAACAGATTTTAACTGAAACTCTTATCATGAACTTTCTTTTCGTAATCTCTCCACTATAAATAGGATAACCCTTGTCACTTCGACAATACTAATTACACAAAACCAGTAGATGTCTCATTTTTTGTACTGACAGTGCTGTGTGTGGCATTTATCAAAAACAAGCTCCTTGCACTGGATACTGTCTTTTGATAGTTTTTTTTCCCCCCTTTGATTGAAATTATCGTCATAAGCAACAACCACTCTGAAAAGTACTGGGAAGTGTTCCTTAGGATGAACTGCTAAATAACTGGGTGTTAGGAATTAAAGGAGGAAGAAACTCGTTCTGATATATGAATCCAACAAAAACTTGAAAACCCAACAGTAAAACTGTGCTGCTGAAGTTAGGATGAGACCGGGATTGTGTGGAATCCTGAAATTGTGGTTAATTGTTCCAGCTGACATCCTAAGTGTGAAAAGGGAACAGGAACTTATGCAAAAACATATCTGAGAAGAAACTGAGAGATAACATGTGCCGATTATCAATGGTAGAGGTTATTCATACACACACACTCTGTTATGGTACAGTATATTAGTTACAACATGGAATAATCATGGTATACATTATTTTAGCAGCAAGGCAAAGAAAGAAAAAGGATAGATTTCAGCAATGCTAAGAAAATTAATAGAAAAACAGAGACAATATCCTCCATGGATAAACTGGCCAGGAAACCTACAAGTGAAACTGACACCAGTTGTAGATTCCTGGAGAAATTAAAGAGTAATCCCCTAAAAACATATAACCCCTATAATTACTCCCCCAAATGAAAGCAACTACAGAAATGAAATGCTTGCATTACAAGTTCTTTTGAAATGTGTATCATCAAAAGTAGGGCTTATAAAATACCTAACACAAACGAAACGAACAGCTTGGATTTTTCCCCAAGAATGGAATATAAGACTATATACAAAAGAAACATATGTTATCTTCCCCATTAAAAAACAAAAACCAAACCCCCAAATATTCAAACCAAGGATTAACTTGGTATAGTTAATACACAACAGGCTGTAATGTCAAACAGATGCTTAAGTTCTTTTCCTTAGTCAGGAAACCAACTAAATGAAGCTAACCTGATTGCTTAGAAGTAACTGGTGACTCCCTCTCTCCTATTGACCTGAGAATAAGCAACCAAACCCTAAGTGAGTTTAGGGCCACTCCTGCCTTTATAAAGTCAAAACTTTTTCTGGTGTCCCAGGAAGCAGATGAACAAGTGGTAATGAGATCATTTTATAAACCCCATCTCATTCCCTACGTTGGCAGGAAGAGCAGCACTATCAGCATTCAGAACAGACAAAGCATGGCAATGACTGAAGTAGCATTCATGGGTATCCTCATTAACTCTACAGTTCATTCAACCAATCTTTCTACCAGCTGGTGCTTAAAACTATCTATTGGGGTGCTAACTTATCTGCAGGACTGAACTGAATAGACTTGTAACCTCATCAGTACCAGACAAGCTGTACTGAATTGAATGGCAGGCTGGTCCTCATCTCAGGCAGAGTTTTAGAAGAACTGAGTTTATCCGTTTGTTACAGGTTTGTGTGGCGCGGGTTTTTTTTGGTAGCAGGGGAGGGGCCGCAGGCGTGGCTCCTGTGAGAAGCTGCTAGAAGCTTCCCTGGCTCCAAGTCGAACCCGCATCTGGCCCAGGCCGAGCCCATCAGCGACGGTGGTAGCGCCTCTGGGAGAACAGATTTAAGAAGGGGAACCGGCAGTGAGTAGGGGATTGGAATGTGAGAGGAACCCCTCTGCAGACACCGAGGTCAGTGAGGAAGGAGGGGAGGAGGTGCGCTGCAGGAGGGGATGCCCCTGCAGCCCGTGGTGAGACAGCAGGCTGTCCCCCCCAGCCCATGGAGGGGAGCGGGGGAGCAGAGGCCCCCAAAGATGGCCGGGACTCCATGGGAAAGCCCGCGCTGGAGCAGCCTGTGCCTGAAGATCGGCCCGCAGAAAGGACCCACGCCAGGGAAGTTCGCCGGGGGGAGGAGGTGGAGAGAGAACCGGGAGTGGGGTTGAGGTGGGAAGGAGGGAGGGCTGGGGGGAAGGTGTTCTCAGGTTTGGTTTTACTTCCTAATATCCTTGTTTTGTTTTGATTTGTAGTAAATTAAATTGATTTAGTTTCTTCCCCAAGTTGAGCCTGTCTTTTGCCCGTGACCGTAAGTGGTGAGTGATCCCTCCCTGTCCTTATCTTGACCCACGAGCCTGCCTTTACATTTTCTCCTCATCCCACCGTGGTGGGGGAGGGGGGTGGGAGTGAGCGAGCGGCTGCATGGCGCTGTTACCAGCTGGGCTGAAACCACAACACCATTTTAAAATTTCATCTTTAAAGCTAGTAAAGAATGCCCTCTGAGGCAGAGCTTCACTGCTTTTGCAATAACCTCTTCAGGTGTTACAGTCTTAAACATTTATATATAGTTAAATGGTATTTAATGATTGGCAGAAAAGCAGTACAGCTAGATACTAATATACTGGGAGGGATTAAGGCAGTTAAAGAACTGTATGGGGTAAGATTACAGGTGTATAAGAAACAGACAACCCAAAACTTAATTGATCACTTCTAAAATTCACGAGTCTTTGTCTACATGTCAATTACAATCAGAAAAAGATCAGCATTATAAGAAGATTTCTTTTTAAATTAATTATTTATGCATTCAAACATTCATTTTTTCTTACTGTTACTTACATGACCATTAGCAATGTCCAATAGATCTTTAACTCTACATCCTCTTACAGGTCCCACTTCATTGCAAATTGAATCTTCAATAACCAGAAAATTGGCTTTGTAAGATGTGAGTATCTTATAAATATCTTCTGCTGACCTCTTTGAATAGATCTGATAAATCTATAAATTAAGCAAACATGTTCATGCAATGCAAAAATCAGTGATAAATTAAATATTGGGGGGTAGGGGGGAAACTTATCTACAATAGCAAATTATATGTACACAGCAAGCTATAAAATGTTTGGGTTTGAAATCTCCAGAACAGGTGAGGTAATGGCCAGCTGAATGGGAAGTATTTGTCTCTGCTGATGGCAAGTTCTCATCTTATATATTTCAAGTGGCCTGAAAAGTCTTCAGAAATAATATTTTGATATTTGTTTCTGTCCAGAGTGAAGCATTGACAATCTACTTGATACTCCCTTCACTGTTTGCTGGACTCCTATGTCCTCCTTCCTTCTATTTGATTTTTTTTTTTTCTCATTACATTTGGGTAAACAGGAAGACAGTTCCTGTGAGATGCTTTCCAAGTCAAGTATCTTGCTAGAGATTTCTGTCTCCCTACTGTAATCCTGGAGTGTTCAAATACAGACTGAGAACTAACGTAAAATAGCAGTTTTGATTTCTTTGCTAGGTAGTCACTGGGCAAGTCTGTTCTGCTTTGTGACTTTCTCCCTGACAAAATATGCAGAATAAAAATTGCTCACAATCATTCAGAAATGGCAGCCTGCCTAAAACTCAATACGGCCACACTGCTCAGTAAGGAATCTTGTTTGTGAGCTTATTAGATATTGGTCTTATCTTGTAATCTTTCTTTACAAGACGTCATGCTCTTTTCTCACCTTAGACTGTAAACAATTTGGAGAAAAGGCAGTATTTTGAACGGCACTCACACGTAATGCGAGTGGCACCAAACAAATAATTTGCATTGCCAGGTGGCCTGGGCGGCACAGAAGAGCAATGCAAATGTGTGTGTTATAAGGAATGTTATAAGGCCATCTTCTTTCGAGCATTAATATTTACAGCACTCCCACACATCTTGATCAGGCTCTTCAGTCTTACATGGTGGAACAGTCTATAAATCACTGATAATACACACATATTTATGGAATTGGATACTCACATTTTCATTTCTTTTTAGAAGATCATCATCATTATATAAAGGCAAGCTTGACACCATCCATCCGGTACAAAGCTTAATCACACCCATTAACTGTGGGCTGCCTGCAAACACAGCAGCCACAGGAGCCTGTCGTCTGCAAAAGCAACATCAACATACACGTCTGAGTACAGGATGCATTTGTGAAATCAATGTTTTTAATTTTGTACACTGTGTGAATCTTTTAATGTGCTACGGTATGAATTGGAGTACATGACGATATCATTGGGGGTCTAATTACAATTGGTGTTAATGCTACAGTGGCAGTAGTTTCCTTGCCAGGAAAAGCTCAGACCTGCAGCAATATAGAGTTTGCAAGGAAGGCCTCCTGCTGGGGCAAGGGCTGATGGCCATTCTCCTCCCCTCCTTGCAATCCATGGAGCACCATTCAGAGGGGTCCTGGAATGGATCAAACTATTGCTTTTCTGAATGGTTGCCGACTTGTGACAAAACAAGCTTGGGAGGGAGGGTAGGTAGAAGGAGAAACAACATGATGTTATCTCGTAAGGGAAAGATTTGTGATTATTTTCATTTGATCTCCAGGACCATGTATTTCATCATCTACAAGTAAATAGTGTCATGATACAGAATAATGTCTACAGTAATTATATTTCTGGGTTTGGTTTAATCCTTTGACTATTCGTGTTCCTCCATTAGTGAAAGAAATCAGTCATTGTCACACTTTATTACAGACTTTGGGCAACTTTTCCTGCAGAAAAAATTCAAAATAAATTCATATTATCAGAGCGAAAATTTTAAGAAAATATACTGTAATAATGGCATTCAATTAAAATTCCAATATGGATATCTAAGTATATCCTTAAGAAAAAAAATCTTTGTTTTCATTAAAAATATGAACAGCTCCTACAAATAAGGGTAGTCAAATTGCTCTTAGCTGAGTGAATCTCAATGCAATTCACCATGATTAATTATGTACTTGAAGTGTAATATGTGCAGACTAATGTAAAAGCCATTAGGTACTTGGCATTGTTCCACTTGCTGCCTTGAAGAGCTACAGCAGTGACAAACAACATACATTACTATTAACAGAAAGAAGAAATTGGCTGGAACACCATAATTACCAGCCTTGCCTTTTCCGAAGATGAACAGGTTGACATTAAAGACTACATAAATACATAAAATAATATTCTAAAAAAAATACAGTTAAAGCTAAGTAAGTTATCTGAACACAGGGGAATCTACTTTTCAGAGAAGTGCAGTTCCTAATGACATAGTTCAAAGTTAGATTGATTGAGGCCAGAATCCAGTTCTGAAACTTTTGGTGAGAAGAAAAATATATCTGTGAAAATAACTTGACTCGGTATTAGCTATGTATATGGCTCAGTATGAACTACATAATATAGCTCGGTATTTGCTATGCCCTGCCTAGCCAGACAGATGAGAACCCTTCCAGCCTTCTTGTCAAAGGGAAGTTTGAATCATACACGTTACACTGCATGTATCTTGACTGACGTCTCTAAATCCTCACATTCAGGCATTTCATTTTACTGGCTCCTGCACACAAAAATTTCAGTGTTTCTGTCCCCCATTGGCATTACAATCAACATGAATCCTCTAATCTACTGAAAAGTTAGCGTGCAAAGAACCAAGTACTAAGATGTCCACCTTTATTTGGAAATTAGGCCTAGTAATGATACTAAACATGATTTGCTTGCATGTTTCAGGATCTTCTCTTGTAATCAATGATAAATTCCTGCTTCCTTCCATGGGAGTAATACCAAACATAAAATACACATTTCTCCTCCCATACATCACGGAATGACTTAGCAAGGGAAAACTCAGATTAATAGAGGTAGCTCCACAAAATGCTGAGATAAAAATACTCTGACATAAAGCAGTAAAATAGAAATGTAGGACTTCATACTTACTTTATCCATGTCATAAGTTCTACTGTATCAGGATCATAGAATTCTTGTAGTTCTGAAAGCTCTGTCATTATCCTAGGGAAAAACTGATGGAAACATATTTTTGGTTACTTACAGTTAAAAAAAAAAAAATCTATAGAGCATCTCATTACATTAAGGCCTTAAGTAACACAACAGAAATGGATTTCATCTGAGTTTTCCCTCCTGATCGCTATTTTTTGAGTATTTTGCAAAACACAGTTTATACTTACCTGACAACAGCAGACCTTCTCCCAAATAAGTATGTTAAACACAAGTTCTCATCTCTATTTTATTAGAATACTTATAATAAAAAAAATTTGAAAAGCCCCATGCACCAACAACATTCATCAACTTTAACTGGCCTTAAATGCATCAAAACCATAGTTCAGGTTTTCATGTGCAAATGCATATAAATAAGGGCACTGAACCAAGAAGTTGATAAATCTCTCATGGTAAACCTGCTTGAGCAGGAGGGGTTGGACTGTTGTGACTTGATGTAAAGGTGCTATGCAAGCGGGACAGGAGAGAAGAAATTTCCTAGAAGAGTATTAATGTGGGTAATCTGCCTCTGACTTTTACCTCAATCACTGCAGTGAAGGAAAGTACACTATATTGTATGAAGTAGGATATCTCAGTTTATGCTCTTGAAAAACATTCTGGGAAAAGGAGGGATTCTGGAAGTTAGACAGAGGAAGACCAGCCCAGGTTGCAAGCCTGTACCATGGCTTCCCTATCCTGTCAGGTTTGAGGAGTGAAGGAACAACAGGTCCTTTATTAAGATGGGAGATTTTGTCAGTCCTTGAGCCATTTTGAGTGTTTATCTGAAGAAGGGATGGCTAGAAGCCGGCCAGCCTTGAGGGGCTGCAGCATATTCATGCTGTTGTAAATGCTAAGTGAAAGCTACTGGATGCCAGCACTTTTTGAAAAGGCTAAAGTTTACAGCTTATGCCAGACTAAAGGGACAACTTACTTTGGGACACCCATAGTGGACAGACAGTTGGAAGTGGGAGCCTGCTTTTACCTGAGGAGTTTCCACCCCCATTACCTGGACAATTCAGCTGGCAAGTGATAGCAGTCTACAACCAGACATCAGGGTAGCACAAGAACAGTGCCATATGTTCGCATCAGGGCTGAAAGCTGTAGCAGTGGTGTTATACATATACCTGAACTGTCCCCAGAACAATAGCCAGACAGAAAGAGGAACAGCTACTGCCACCCCAATGAGAACCAGCTTCACTTACCAATCAGAGCGCTTAGAAAAATCTAGTTAGATGAAGGACCATGCCAGACTGAGTCAGAAGGCAGCCAAGCAGAAAGATGCTGAGCTGTACATTCAGCCATTTATAGCCACGGTAACAGATCAAGAGCCTCAAGGCATTTGCACTGTCCCGTTACTATTAATCAAAGTTTCCAAGCTCAGGGATGAGTTATAAACCTGGAGAGCAAACTGTTCACCACTGCTTAAAAACAAAAACTGGACCTGCAATGGATGAAGCCCTCTGGAGTCCAAACCCCCACACTGCTTTTATTAAAAAATAATCTGAAAAAGAATTATTTGGTCAACTAAACTAGTTTCCTCTATTGTAATAGATTTCATAACTTTTGAGCAACTGTAGCTTTTTTCAGGAGAATATCTATTGCTCTGGCAGAAATGTGTAAAGAGTCAGATTACATTGCAGCCAAAATTTCTATTATAAGACAGATGTTACAAAATCTGTTAAAATACTGTTTGTCAAGACTGGCTTTTATATTTGAATTCTTATAAAACCATTCAAACTAACTATTTTGAAGCTATGTCAGTATAGCAGAGGGTTACACTTTAAGGGATATATCCCATATTTTTTGCACTTACAGAAGTTTAAAAAATAATTTCCAAACACTCTTACCCCTAGTCTGTCTGTGACTTGCAATAAAGAACTAAGTATTCATTTCAAACATGGAAACATCTGTAGCTTTTCTCCCCTGTACTGTAGTATATACATACTCTATACAGTGCTCTGCACAAAGGATTTAACTCTATTATAATTTGATAGGAGCTTTTCAAACAGATTATTTGCGTATGGCCTCCCATAATTTTACTTCCATCTAACCTCTCTCCCTCTCACTAAAACCAAGATTGGGGCAACACAGTTTTCAGTATCCTGAGTCTTTATTTGGCAGTATTTTCTTTGTTGAGTCAGTTTATATATCCAAAGCATAACAGCTGAATATCAAAAAGTCTTCATTTAAATTTAAACACTTCTTAATTACAGTAAGTGATCGTTAACAAATTAAATTGTCAAATACCTCATACTGAAAAATGTAAACAGTTTTGTTTAAAAAAAAAGCCAAAACAAAACATATTTTCAGCGGCTGACAGCTTTTATTTCATCATATATATTTTACCAAGTATATTGCATTATATTTGCTCATCATTTTGACTCATATTATGCCTACATACAAAACAAAAATCTACAAAAGGTACTTTTCTTACCTCTTTCCACAAGCTGAATCCAATTATTGTCGGAACTGCCATACTCAGAATAAGAGCCTAGAAAATACACATTAGAAGAAATGGATTATGCATTGTTCTCCATTCTCCAACCTCGGACTATCTGTTGATTCTGCTCATATAGTAGGCTACCTTTATACCTGAAACCTTAGAGTGACAGTAGGTGACACTTTGTGGTTTTCTACCAGGCAAAAAACTCTCTGCAAACAAGAATCTGCCTAATTTAGCATGGAAGAACTTACTTGACCCACGATAACTTTACCATCAATATTAGGGATGGTTAATTACTACTCAAATAACAATGATGCAACATGCACATGATGTATGGAACAGAAGAAAAGTAAACACCTCACATACAAACGCAATGAGATAATCTGAGAAAAGAAAAAAAGTATGAAATAAGCATTTCAAACCTCTGATCTCGTTGATGCTTTTGTTCAGATTAACAATATTGATATGCAAAACCCAGAAACCCATTCTTCAGCACACCATTATTCTAGCTGATATAATTTTTGCTTTGCAAAAAGGAGAAAATAACTCACAAGGTACAGGAAACATTTGGTAAGGAATGCACACAAGGCATTCTCTTGATAATAATCTATTAACACATCTACTGTGTTAATAGTAAAAGAGCAGGTCTATATAGCAGAAAGCATGACGTATATAAAAGAATGTGTTTAGTATGTACGTGAACATATTGTTACTCCTTGACTGGAAGAACACTGTCAATGTTTCTGATGTAACAGTGCATGGCATTTTCACAAGCGACATGGTGAATCTCTGTTTAAGTATAAAATATTTATTCCTATAAGCCTCTCAAAATTAAGGTACGTAATATCCTATTCTTATTTTATTAATAACACAAATGCACAATGCTGCTAAAAATTGCACAAAGCAACTCTCAACATATTAAGAATAAAGTTAGGGTTGGAAGTGGGGAAGTTATCTGCACTGTAGCACAAGCTCGTCTTCAATCACAACACTTCTCTATAATGGCCACACATGAACAAATCTTATGCAAAGTAATTACACTTACCATTTCTTATGAAGCAGCTTTACTCTCAGCAATTAAATACACCTAACTACCACATTTTTAGCCTCATTTCCTAGTGAGACAAGTCTTATATCGATGCTTGCCTGCATGCCTGTACTTTTTCTCCTGTGCTCCTCCTAAAAAGCGCATGACCTTCTTGGCCAATCTCAACTAAATATGACAGAGAGCTTGAGGTCTCAAAGATGTGTTAAAATAAATTAAACAGATGAGTCAAAGAGAGAGAGATGAAGACTTCATGCTTCTTAGGAGAAAAGGCTGTAGTGTGAACACAACTTCATCACCAGCTACCACAGAACATGTGAAAACGTGGTATTAAGAACAAAAGACACAGAAAAAGCAGACTATATGAGATCCACTGCTCACAAAACTACATGTTCTTTTAATGGGTTCCTCTATAGGTCTTGGGTAATTGTTGTTTGAAAAGTTATATGCTTGCTAGCTGTAATTCCCAAGACATCAGCAACAGCAACTCACCAGCAATATTGGGTGCACAGCTTTCAGTCGAAGCCACTTGAAAAGTGTCATCCAAAGTTCAGGAGAGCACACACCAAATGCAGCAAGCATGCAAACATAAGGCGTCCATAGATATTTCATTCTGAAAAACATTGCAATAACTTAGTAGGGACTCTGCGCATGCCTCTCTATTCAAGCTATTTATAAAAACATTCAGATTTTTTTCATATGTCAAACACAGTCTAGATGTTCAAGCAATGTGAGATCAAATTTGATGGCACTGATGGGTAAACCAAGAAAATCTCTAGCAGAAGAGGAGGCACCTAATTATCTGCTGCAAGATGTAGGAGCGAGATCCAAGGTAAAATGACAAAATCCTTCACAGAGTTCGGGGGGGGATGAAAGAAAGAGACTAGTAAAGTCACTTGGCTGTTGCAGTTTTCCAGCCAACCAAGGATAAAAAGCAGCTATTCAGCAAAGCTGTACAGACACTGTACTACAAGGGAGTTCCTGAAGAAAGGAAAGGAAAATATTTAATAAACTGGTATTGCTACCTCTTAAGGATAGACTAGTCAAGTTAAAACAATTACATGGTAACACAACAGTCTGCTCACTTTAAGAATTGGTGAATATTCAGATTTTAGGACAATGAGTGTAATACAAACACAAGTCTGCCACCGTCAAGCTGATTTAGCTGAGAGCAAAGATTAAAACAATAACGTCTTCCAAACATTAGCTTCCATAGCTTTAAGGACTGACACAATACTTTTGAAAATAGTTTTGCTACTGCTTTAACATGTCAAGCAAAGGTATACTTCATGCTAGCCTAGACAAGAAGACGGATAAGAAATCTTTCACGTCCCAATATTCCAGAACATACACTGTTCATGAAAACACTACACAAGATCTTGCTAGAATACAATATTAAAAGAATTACAGCACAGTTCTACACTTAAATACCATAAAGAAAGTGATTAAAATTTGCTTCAATTAATGTCTCAGATTTGGCTGCATTAAAGCTTGGAAAACATGTTAAAGAGACGAAGCACAATTCATCATATACCTGTATCCAATTTATAGTCAAAATGATCTTTGCTTTCTCCCCTACTAACTAGTACCACTATATGCCAAATACATTTCTGAAAAGGGGTGAATTTCAAAGGGGTGAATGGCGTATCATGTCCAGTTAGGAACTCTCTGTTGCTTTCAAAAGAGATACATCAAAATCAGACTTACCCTTCCAAACACATCGCTAGACAACCAAGTAAAATTGTGTGAATTACATGATAAACTATTTCTGGCCTCTCTCCAATTCGACCATCCTCAAGTTTAACTGTCTCTTTCAGTGGTTCACCACTGCAGTTGGAGAAAATGAGACATCACTTAATTCAGACATTACCTCAGGCAAAGGTGCCAATAAAAATACTCTTACGACTGTAAAGTCACCAGTACACTGAGATCATTCTGTGGCATATCATAAAATATTGTTGCACTGCTTATTTGGTTTTTGTACTTCATCAATGATCAGTACCTGCTGGCCCTTGTTTTAGACGGTAAGCTCTCTGGAGCAACGGCTATGAATTGATATAATAGGATCACTGCCTATGACCGTAAATCCTATTTTAAGGTAATTCAGCACCAAGAGACAGTCTAATTTAAGAGCATGCACACTCCACAATCATTTAGATGAAGCATGCTGTACATGCATTCTAACTAAGTTTCTTCATATCATTAACTTGGTGAAGAATTATGGAATCTGTGGGATGATAATTGTATATGGAATGTGTATACCATTTTATAACAAAATAAGATAACAAAACCAGTTTTTAGTCACATTATTATAAATACTAGTAATATATTATAAATAAAAATCAGAACCAAAAATCTTACAACAAATGTTTTTCTACAAATGAGATAACAAGGTACACAATAGATAACATTTTATTCTACCATGATATAATTTCAGGTTACAATTTTATAATAAGCTTCCTCACGACAAATGGGAAAATATTAACTGCTTCAAAATGAAAAAAAAAATTGAGGAGGGAGAAGGTTTATTTTAAGCTTTTATTTAAAAAGCTGTTGGCCATACTGGAGTCACTGCTCATTACAAAGTAGTAAATAGCTATTTCAACCACTAGCAAAAATTCAGAAGTTTGTTTCATTGTTTTGAATATACTATCACACATCCAACCTTACAAATATTTTCATTTATAGCAGTATAATCTTTATCTATTAGAAGTCTTGGTCCTTGAAAAAAATCTATTGATTTTTGCTGCAGACAGGTGAGAAATTTGCCTTAATACCTGAGCAGTTACACAACTCATCTTCTACCAGGAAGAGATAATTTCCTAGCCACCGAGTTTCCAAGACAAGTTACTCCAGGATCTACAGTGTTGCTATTCTTAGTCTGCAGACAGCTCCACTACCCTTTCTCAAGGGAACTGTGAATCACTGTGAAACTAAAAATAATTGAGTCAGTTTTACTTCAGCTCTGTTCTGAGCAGCAAAGGCTGATGGACCTTATCACAGTAAACAAGAGTTTAAAAAAAAAAACAAACAAAACCACCAAACAGTAAAGCATTAGAAATCTGAAATCCTCTCAACTCCACCCATCTCATCCTTCACAGTATGTAAACTTGGGAAAAAAACAAACAAACCAATCAAAAACAGAGAAACAAATTCGCTAGCAACAGTCAGATAACTTTGCTGTTGGAAGGGGAAAACAGACAAAACATCTTTCTCCCTTGCAGTGGGAAGAGACATAAACATATCACAAAACATTAGCCAAAGCTCTGCAGGAATTGCACCTATGGGGAAACAAACCAATGACAACTCCCTGTCCTGACTGGAGGGATGCTCAAGAAGCTCGTCACTAAAGGACTTTCTTCAGGAGCCTCTGCTGGGCCTTTCCACTGGTGCTCACACCCTGGCAAGCTACACAGTGCAACAAACTTTGGAGCAACAATGATGATGACCATTCACTTAGACATTCATGAACCTCTTATTTTTAACTTATTTTTCAGTATAAATAAGTTACTTACCAAATTCTCCTAAAAATGACCTGAGTTACAGAAAAAAGGCAGATAATTAATACTAAAATATAGAAAGGCAACACTGATGACTGTGTTAGTCGCAAAAAAAAGTCTTGGGAGGGTGCCTGAAGAGATTCTTGACAAAGAAGCCAATTCATTGTAAAATTCCTAGTGAGGCAAAAACATCCCATTAAAAACAATAGCAATACCCCACAGATTAGCAAAAAAACCCCTGCACACAACCAATCACAGTTTAACCTATTCATGTCATAGGAAACTATTTCAAATTCATCCTTGAAAAGTTATCTTTTTATCATTTGAAACCGCTTTGCAAGTACTCTTTAGAGTAACTGTCAAGAGCTTATCTTCAAAAAAGAACCAGTGATCTGAAGAGACCAGACTACAACTCTTTCATATCACAAAAACCCAACCTCCCATTTAACTCCATTATGGGGACCACAAAGCACTTCATTGTCACAGTGGATTAAGATTTTACAGATATTGATGCAAGAAGGTATGCTTGTCCTCATTCCAAACGGGGAGATGAAGAAGGGAAAGTGGTCATCTGAGATCACAAGCCCGAGGCACTGCCAAGAATAGAATCCTTAATGCTGAAATTTTAGTTCTGTAGCCGAACCCACTCAATCATTCTTCTTTCTCAATTAATGAGCAGAAAGATTATATACCCTGCCAAGAAGCACTATCGATGTGTATTGTCAACTGGAATTGGTGCAGCATGTGATGCTGTGAATGCATTCTTGTCTTATTTTGTTTTGCTTTCCTCCCTCTTTTCTTTTTCTTTTCCCCCAAGGGAAGACTAGACAACTGAACCACTTTCAATTGGACAGAATCAGTTTAAAGATTAACAGCTGGGCATGTCCAAACTGGCCTTAGAAGACAGATCTTGAAGCTCTTGTGCTGCAAACCGTAATTCCAACCCACAGTTACACAATTTCCTAGGCGTAGTTGCACCCAGTTTGTCTCAATCACTGGCTTCATTGCAGAGTTTGACAGCCTGGAAAGTAACATGTAGCAAGTCCCTGGGGGAAAAAACAATAAAATCCGTAATACCTGGTAGCTGAAGAAACTGAAATCCTGACCAGCAGCAGTCCTTTCTTTTCTTGCAAAACACTTACAAATGTGCATGTATGTGTGTTAAACACTGCATCTTAGTCAATGTCATTACATCTTGTCTTCCAAAAATTCCCCAACAATTTCAGTTATGTGTAATGTCATTTTGTGCTTCTTCCCCTGAAAGGCTGTGAAGTAGTTTTGTAAGAGAGATGCAGTTCCCCGGAGAGAGTCCCAATTCCTGCACAGAATTGCAAGTCTTGGCTTGGGTCCAGGAGGTGTCTCAGTCCTTACCAATACTCCATTTGAAGTTCTGCAGAAAATCTGTAGCCATGACGTCATCTTCTTGTAGACCAACATTCAACTCTTTACAGATGCAAACAGTTTTTCTTAGAATCATGACAATTCCCTCTGACTTTTAAGTTGTCCCTTGTCCGAATTTCTTCCAAAACATACAGGGTTTTCTTCTGGGGTGTTATTCCTACAAAACTAAAAATAAAACCCCACAACCCAACCCTGTTTTGAGATAGTACCATGAGTTCATGACTCTTTTCAGAGCCCTTTCTTTTCCAGGCTATAAAAGGTTAGTACCACCAGCTTCACCCTCTTATCTCTGCTTTCAAGTCTTATTAGAAACACTAGACAGGGCACAGAAAGTTTTTGCTCTTCAGCATCAAAAGAAAACAAAAATCTATGAAATGTTTTCACCCCAAGGCACGAAAAATATTGAGGTGCCTCAGAAACCTCAAAATCCTAAGTGAATTCTGTATAAGCATCTTTTTTTAATTCAATCTTAAAACCAGGCAACAAATAGAAACTGTTTCCCTAACTCCTCTATAAAATTCTCACAACCCACTGAAATTTTACACTCACAGCAGTTTCAGAAGTTCGGATATCTTAGAAGGTGTAAAGAGTTTAAAAACTTACTTAGTTGTGTTTAAGCCAAGTTTTACTTCAATGAACTTCAGCAAATGCTCATTTTCTTTATGAGGAACAAACATCTGAAAATTAAGTTAGCAGAGAAAAATCTTATGAAGTGCTGGAAGCAGCTTTCATGTGGTCACTTCATTCAGATTACAAACGGGAACAACCAACTATTCAAGATTAAGTTAAAACTAACAAATTGGATTAAGTGTGCCAATTAAGGTACTGGTATAGTATCGTAAATCTTCACTTAAACCTATCTATCTTTAGGGTTTCCTTGAGAATATCATTCCCTTCATTTCATTCACGTACCCCAACAGGAGGGCAAGTGAAAAGCTGTCAATCAGTTGTCAGAAGACTACCAAGCAGTGTAAAAAGGATCATGAAAAACATAGACTTACCCCCAAGCAAGCCAAAGAACATTGCATTTGGCTCCACTAAACAATAGGACTGCAGCCTAGCAAAAGTTATAAGCATTTGTAATCTTCACATAAATTGTTTGAGCAGCCAAAAGTTCTGTGTACTGTCTATGTAATTTAAGTCATATTTTTCAAGGTTAGGTTTTATTTTCCTGGAGATACAGCAAGACTAGCCAGTCTGAATGGCACAAGAAAATAATCAGATCTGAGCATTCTCTCAAACTTTTTAGGGTTCAGTAGCTTCTTTATTTTTAAGTCGACACTGTTAATTAACACAACCAGGGTGAGTTTGAGACATAGAGGAAAAGCACAATAAATTTTGCAAAAGACTAGAGCCAGCAAGAGGGAGTTGCTAACCAAAATACAAGACCAGGCTAAAATCCTATTGTGTAATCTCAACTCCTAGCTGACTCTGACACTAAGCAAAGGTCTCTGTTCCCATGTTCTAGTTGAAACTTAATTGAAAATTGACATCTACCCTGAGACTACTCATACCTATTCCTAGCTACTAGGTCTTCTCCATACACAAGAATATTGTTTTAATATTCAGATCAGTTTGTAGAGGCCATCCAAGTTATAACAAAGCCCACATTTATGAAATACCTCGTGTGATTTAAAGAGTTTTTCTATGCCATGCTTTAACCTCAAGCCAAAAGACCAAAACCCCAACAAAAACCAGCTGCTTGAGTTGTTAAAGACTTTTTATATAAATACAGAATGACTCAATTTTTAGTTCTCCAATTTGCTATGAATTAAGTGATGAACTCTCAGATCAGTAAGATTAAGCAACATTTCAAAAGATTTTTCCAAGATACGTCTGCAACTTTCCATTTACATTTTGACAAATAGAATCACTTTTTACAGAGGAATCTTACCTTTAGTAAGAAGTTTAGTGTCACTGTTATTGTAAGTACCAAATAAATGTACATTATTTTCAGCAATCTTGACATAAATGTACCTTTTTTCATATTCATCTGCAAAAATATTTTAAGAATGCCATATCATTTGGAGTTCAGTTTAAACAATAAAAACTACACTCAGAGTTAGAGGAGAGTCTAGTTACCTGAAGGCATTTAGAGAGCATTAAAGCTGCTACAAGACTCAGTAATGGTGACACTAGTAAGGCTGAATTTTCAAACTGCAAAAGGTACCCCAAGAAGAGAGAAAACAAGTAGATTTTGTATACTTCATGGACCTGTTGAAGAAACAAAATAAAACATAATAAAATAAAATTGCAGTTGATACACATCTTGCTTTTTAGAGAATTAGATAGCTCACTCCATTCCTCTGTTAATCAGGGGATTAATGGATCTCTATCCTCCAACTCATGAATCTAGCAGGGTACCGTTTGGCTCTGGAAAGTATTTCACATCAAATGATCCTGGTCAGCCCCACTAATTAATGCACAATTACTTCACAAGAATTCTGTAAAAATGCCAAAAGTAGTAGTATTTTACAAAGCCTCCCCGTTCAGTAACACCTCACTATGATGCAGCATGAAGAAGTAACCACAATGCAACCGTATGAACACACAATTTGTGTGAAAGAGCTGACTACTGTAAACATGCGCTTTCCTTGCCCTCACAATAAGTTGTTCATTTAACCTATCTCAGGAATACACAGACTGTTACTGATACTTTCTGTTATTTACTAATTGATAAGCAGATCTTTTAAACCCTGATACTTGATTTTTTAGACTTTTACCAAAACACTCATCTTCTCCCTTGTATTTTACGGACCCTGCTTTGAACTAAAATAGATCAAACATTTCCCACTGCTGAGGAACAGAAAAAAAAGCAATTGAAAGAAGAAGTGATGAATTAGAATTGCATGCAGTTTGAAACGGAAGTTACATCTAATAAAACTAGAAGGCACACATGTACAAAGTAGCATATATACCATTGCAATAGGCAGAGTAAAAATGCCTTATTGTTGCAACATTTCTAAGAATCATTTTGCAGAATAAATTCAAATACTTTCTTGTATTGAAGAATCAATTGGCCTTCAGCATCTCTCTAGCCTATTTACTGGCTAAATCAGTACAGGGTGGGCCATTCAGGGTGAATATGAGCCCTTTAACTGCACAGAGCCAACAGAGCAGTTTTTTGGTCAGCCCCACCCTACTGTGAATAGGGGAAAGAAAAGAAGAGGCAGCTAGGCCAAAAAGGATGCATGACTGAGTATCATTCATCACTCTTTCAGCTCTCCAAGGATGTTTCAGGTCTCAGCAGCTTTGTCTAGCTTCTGACCCTTTTGTTAGGAAAGCTGTCCCAAACACAGTAGTCCAAAAGACAGTGAGTTTAAACTCATTTTATTCTTCTGATGGACATGACATGCACTTCAGCTGGACCCAGGCTGCAAGACACTCAAGTCATCACTCAGTCTGCACCCTTTGGAGCTCCTGAGCATTATTTACGGCAGGCACCTCTGAGGCTGTATTTAAGTCCCCAATTATCAGTAGGTTGAAGAGTTCTAATACCTTCTGTGTCTGTGCCAGGGCAAAGCTGTCTAGCAGAAAAAGAGAAACAGCCTGGACAAACAGGAGATAATGACTGTATTCCCACATCATCATGAATGTATACGTTGAAGCACTCACCAAAAGGTAACAAAACTTCTAGAGAAAAAAAGAAAACCAAAAAAAAGCATTAATTTCATACTATGCATCTCTGTCACTAAGTAACTGAGAGGTCATTAAAATGGAAACTATGGAAATTAATTATTATTTTAGGAAATAATCAAAATACTGACTTCAGACATATTTAACATTCTCAGACGGAAGAAATTACTGAAACATTCAAAAACATTTAAAACCAATCAGAAGAAACATCTTTGACAGTGAGACAGGGAAAGGAAGTTACCACCATCTTCTCCAAGCAACAGGAAGAGCAACAAAATAGTTTACATAGTGAGAAAAATTCTGCATCAGTTTATTTTAAAAAGACAGCACACAGCTCATTACCACACTGTTCTCTCTGAACCCTCATGGGGGCATAACAGGGCAGGGCATGAGTTGCTTAGCAAAAACTGCACATGCCTAGGTGAAATCCAAGTGGCTGTTTTGAAAAGAACAAACAAAACATCTATTGTTTTCTGCCTAGTAGGGCAATAGTGAGAGAGGTAACTACTCTAGAGCACAGTTCTACCAGCAACTCTTTATTAAGAAATTAATTTTGCTTTACCTCAGCAGAACAATTTAGGGTTTTTTTTAAATAGCCTGTGAGAGCTGCTACTTGACATGCAAAATATGGCAAAGCCCAATTTTCCCTTGATGGTATGGAGTAATCAATTCTTGTTGTATCTGTCCTAGAATAAAGTACAGACAAACAAAATTATTAAAAGATTTATGGAACAAAAATATCAAGGAAAGCCTAAACGTCACTTCTAGTTATCAGTGTGGCCTTGCAAGCAAACTATTCCTGTGTTAGGTGTAAAGTAATACTGACACAATTTCGCTGCCGATACAGGTCACAAATTTAATATCAGCATGGAAGGTCCAATCTTTAGTCATTTATTCAGCAGGTCTCCTTATTAGGTGGCATTTACAGGACTGAAGCCAAAGACCATCTGCCTCCAGCCTTTTCTGGCCCACAACACTGTGCAAGCCGGACGCGTCACACACTACACGCATCATGCACTGCTTCTGCCAACCTGCACTGTGACAATGGAGCCTTCTTTGGCCACGAGCAGCGCTAAATGGTCTTATGTTATGACTGTAGGCAGGGGATCGCTGCTGTAAGAGCAGCTTTTCACATTACAATGAAAATCAGCTCACAGCTGAGAGAAAACATTCCTTTCAGTTCTCACACAATATGTTTTAAATAAGTGATTTAAGCGGTCAAGCACAACATACTTAGAATCCAAAGCAGTGCTCCCTCATAGCAGCAGCACCAGCAGATACTCTGTCTACAGGGAAAACTCTGCCCAGCAAAACAAGAGATTAAAGACAGATGGGGAGCATGCAGGGTCTTCTCATGGAATGACTTGACAGTATCTGCACAATTAGAGCTGTAGGAGAAAGTTTTAAAAAGTGCTAAAGTGACTTAGAAGCACAAGTCACACTTTCAAATGTGATCAAAGGCATCAGTTTCAGAGGTACATAGTCTTCTTTGTGTCTACTATGCTTTCAAAAAGAAGCCTCAAGCTCCTTAATCATTTAGATATTTGAAAGCGTCACCTTTCACTTTTACCTCTGAAGCCTCTTACAGAGGTGTATTTGGAGCTTTTTTAACTACTAGACCTTTCAATTTGTTAACATTGTTTAATCTTCTTTGCTGTTGAAAAAAATACAGCTTTATTCACCATTTTTCCTACTTTCTACTGTTTACACCAGCTTGATGAACAGTATTTTTAGCTACTAATCACGGATTTGGTCATGATGACTTCACACTCCTAAAAGACGCTTCCCAACAGTTCAACTTTAAAGGTATATCTCTAACATTTTTCTCCTCCATAAGTCTTTTCTTTCAAGTGCTCTCAAGCTCATAGAAAGTCCCAGAGCTACTTGGTGACAAACCAGGAACCCGAACACAAGTTCTCATTGCCCAAATGAGGCTCTCTATTACTGCAGTGTTTCATAAAGGGAAGGGACATTTTCTTGCAAGTGAAATGTTTTAAAATAAAAAAACTTGAGATCAGGATCCTCTAAGAAGATTCCACTTTGCACAAAAACCCACTACAAAATGCAGATTAAAAAAAAAAAAAAAGTCGAAGACTCTTTACAAGAAAAATCAAGGTCATTTCCTTCTAAGCAACAGAACAACCGTCACAACATTTAGAGCTGGCCACAGAGAACAATTCTGTTTTACAGCAGCTTTGGAAATTTGTTTTCATTCTTCACCAGCACAAAACCAAAACCTTCTGAGGAATGTTTTTGCAAAATGGAATTGCGTGAGAACACTCCTGTATTCACACACATACATAAAGTCAGTTCATCTAGCAGTGTGGATGATTTGGACAACAGGAGGCCTTTCCTTTAATAAAACCATCATGAGAATGAGTGCATCTCTGGGAAATGTTTTGTATTCAGCATAAGAGCTTGCTCTCAAAATGAGAACACAAAGTTTAATAGAAAGCATTTCAATCCGCTCTAATATTTTAAAATGCCTTATTGACAAACTAGATTGTAGAAAGATGTTTTTCTTACCTGTTAATAATGAACCATGCTACAGTCAGCATTCCTGCCAGCCAAGTCCCACTCATAACCCAACTGGTTACAAACAATGCAGTCACATAAATTCCCTGCAGTCCAAAAACTATACCAATGTAGAAATACACTGGTTCAATAACTTCCTGAAATTACAAATAAAAACGAAGAGACATAGCGGCAACTGAGCTGAAGCTGGAAATGATTACTATTTACTATTTGCATACCGCTAACAGTGTGCTAGGTGCTTTACAAACAGGTAAGAGACAGCCCCTATTCCAGAAAAGTATTGAGCATGCTTTTATTTTGGGCTCAGGGAGAACAAAGCAGTGTGAATTAAAAGCACACTTCAAGACTCAGCTTGCTAGTGCCATGATTTTTGTATTCGTTTTAGCATGAACATTGTTATGTGTCAGATTTAATAAATCTATACTGCAGTGAGATACAAAGTTCACAGGACTACTGGAAGAAGTTATGTAGGGGAGAAACTTGGAGAAGTAAAGATGTGGCAAAAATGGTTCCAAAATAAATAAATAATAAAAAAAAGAAAGGTAAATGAGAGAGGACACAAGTATGCAGCATAAGCAGAACAAAGCCTGAGCAGAGCAGAGAGAGACAAAAGGTTTATCTACAAAAGTGTTTTTCTCTTTTATCTATACGGGAATGCGTAGAGACAGGTACCACTATAACAGACTTCTGTACTCAGAAGGAGCTAACTTTCCTGTTTTTAATGGATAGCACAGATACTGTCCAAATTTCTAAGCAGTTTGTAGAAGTAAAGAATAACAGACAGAAAAGTTTAGTGCATATAAACCCCCAAAATCCTATGCCAGAGACTGAACATAATTGAGGAGAACCTGGATCTGGTGAGAGGCGTAGCTCAACTCATTCAGCAAAAATTGCATGTGTTTATTGTATACAGCATAGAAAGTCTCATACACACACACATACACAACCATAATGAAAGCACAGAAAGTAGGAGAAATGCACATACTTCGCTACCAGATGCTTGATATAAAACACTGGCAATCAACTCTGGGTACAAAGTCATTTGCTGGACTGCATTTATTGTCTTCAGTGATACTGTCTTATTGTTGTGTGTCAACTCATAAACACCTGTAGACAAAAAAAAAAAGTATCATTCTTGGAATCACTTACTATTGCTGTTCTTAAAAGAGGTGAAAGCGTACTCAAAAGCAGGGGGAAACAGACTTGACAATTAAAGCTACTGACTGATTCACCACTCCTAATTTTAAAGGAAGGAGAAATTTCTGTGCCAGATGCCACTCCACCGTACTAATTTAGTGACAAAGTTACTACCATTTTTTGATCTAGTCTTTAAATAGAAGGCCCAAAACTAACCAGCTGAAGCGCAGTCTTTTCAGTAACCTACTGATGCAGCCCTGGAACCAGCTACCTACAGATCACCTTCACAGGAGGTTAAGAAGTGATACAAATATCTAACAGGGACAAGCAGGATGTATTAAACCCATCTCCACAGAGAGGTCAGATATGATGGCCTCGTCACCCTTTTCAGCCCTGTGTTTCTGAGACTTCTGAGAATCACTCACTCAACACAATACACCTTTGTATGGGATCAAGACGAAATTGAAGCTGGCATACTTGAAGGATACATGATTCTGAGATATTATAATTAAAGACTTGTCATTACTTAGGACAATAGAGGGAAGAGGAAAAATAATCCAAATTAGAGGAGAGGGAAAAAAAAAAAAAAGGAACAAAACCCCCAACAACAATGCAACAGCCAAACAAGCTAACTGCTTCCATCTCTGAGCGTATCTTGGTGTGTGGTCTGCAGCTGGCTCTCTGCAGGCCAAACCAGGTCTTGCAGGACTTATAACTGGGGTCGGCACAGCTATTGATACACCTTTGAAAACTGTATGCCCCCATAATACCTAGTAGACACATGAGTCTACCTGTTTGCACAGGCAGCATGCCTGAACGAGGCAGTCCATCTATTCAGAGCAAGGGTAATCTCCCCAGAGATAATGAGGAACTGACTGTACCGAAGACCCATTATATATTGCTGATGTGCTACACATCAGCTGGGAAACTGTTTAACCAATAAAACTATACCTACAAAGTTTAACTGGCTTCAGATGAGGTTTCACAAGGGGACTGAACTAATTCAATGGCTGACCACTGAGAGATAGGGCTGTTCACTCCCTCTTCTGGAGTTCTCGCCTTTTCCCCATGCTAGCCCAGCTGCCCTTCTGAACTCACTAAACTAGCATTAAATTGTTCCATCTTCTTTTCATTGCTTTAGTTTTCTGCTGGTTTAGGGAGCTAGGGTGAGTGAGCTCTAGAGCCAGTGCAGGATAAAGATCAGGGGTGCAAAGGAAGGAGAGACCATGGCCACCCAGTTTGTTCTCCTTCCTTTTGATTTTGTCCCCATCACTCAGTGCTCATCAACATCTATTCATCATAGCTGACAGGAGTAGAAACCTCTGGCAAGGACAGGATGGAGCAGATCAACTCTTGACAGAAACTGTTCCATCTTCTCACAGAGGATGGAAAACAGTAATTTCCATCCCCCACTCCCAGATTAAACATAAATTATGTTTACATGGCAGAAAATCCACTATGTAGCATAGGCAAACCCAATTATAACTTCCATATGGGGCAGTATGAGAGTAATATTAATCCCACTGCAGAGTAGTGATTAAAGGCAATCTGCTGGAATACAGGATAGTTAAATACTGTTCTTTTAAAAGGCACTGAAAAGTTAGGACAGTTTGCAGTTTTTAATCTGACTGATATACCTATATAAGAGTATAAAAATCAGTCTCCCCAGTCTGCAGGAGGTTTTTTACTATCTCCAAACAGAACAGGACTTTTCAAGGTTAATAAAACAAACAGGGTTTGTACCTCTTTCAAAGGAAGGAGCCTTTAGCAGTTCTTTATAGAATGAGTAATAAATGGCACTGTCACCCTGAAATGTAATTTCTCGTTCAAGTTCCTAGAAAAAAAAAAAAAAAAAAAAAATTCACCTCCTGCAATCGCTTCCCATAGAAGACTATATATTTTCAGATAGACTGGTTTTGTAATACAGCACATGGTTATGACTCTACTGTACATCTTCAAAGTATTCCACAAAACATTAATCTTCACAGCACCTCTGTCAGGTATATAAAGGTCTCTATAACTTAGCAAACATGCTTGGAATCAGAGCAACTCAAATCCACATCGTAAGTCAGCACAAGATCCACAGGATCCTTTCATATTCACAAACCTGAACTTCATTCAACTTTCCATACTTCACTAAATAATACAGTTCTTAAAAAAAACCCCAAAACATACATTCCTGTTGTTTAGCTTATGCAATCCCAGTATGCTTCAGTTTTTTCTCCAAATTTTAGAAAGGTATTTCAATTATAAAGGGTGGCATGGAAAAACATACAAAAGCATGACAAGACAAGACTACTGTTAGTAGAAGAAAAACTTTAAAAAAAAAAAAAGAAAAAAAGAAAACAAAAAAAAGAGACTATATCAAAGACAGAGGCCTGAGCAGGAGGACACGGGATTCTATAAGCACGTAGTTCCAACCTGACATGGATCAGCTTTCATTTCAAGGATACAATTTGGCTTTTGTTTCAGTAGTTTAACTTTTTCTTTACCTGCCTGCTGGAAAACCAGAATTTCCGTTCATGATATGTTGAGAGGTACACAGCGTACATCATTCCACTAGTGACTGCCGCAAGACAGCCAAAGAAAAGTTTCGCAAAACGCTGAATTAACATATCTGAAAAGGGACAGCGAAAAAGCTAAAATAGTCCAGAGGATTTAGAAACAAACAGTATGCCCTACATATGACTCATTTCTGAACAGCAAGTAAACTTACTAGCATCAGAATTATCACACCATCAGCAGCACAGATACACTGAGAACTCATTTGTTATTCCTGTCCTGCAGAATTTTTTCCCAGTTGTTACCATTGCTTCATACGACTCTCAGAAAAAATACTCACGCACTACACTGCAGATTTCTCTCCATTCTAGTAAGTTTCATTTTCAAATGAATTCCAAGAAGGAAAAGTGTCTTCCAAGTAAACAGAGCAAACTCTAGATTTTACCCAGAACACCGCAAATTTCTTAGAGGCACTAACAGAAAGAGGTGGCAATACAACATCTAACATCAATACCAACACATTCTATTCTCCATTCTGTTTTTAAATATGAGAGGAAGGAACTAATCTGAATTTTACCAAACTCATTCAATGGGTGTCTACTTCACCTGTAGCTCCTTCGAGTTAGTATGCACTTCTAACATAAAAGTTTTTGGTAGCTTGTGAGCGCTTGCCTAAAATTACACCTGGGTTTAGTTCTGTTTCTTGAAAAGCTGTAAGGACTTTTTGTCTGTTCATGTTTCAGTACCATTACTTCACGCCTTTCAGCTCCCCAACCAAAAGATCATTCCAGGCGCAATTAAAATATTTATTTGTACTCAAATAGTAACAACAGTAAGATTCTTAACCCATCTGCCTCTCCCCCACCCTTGCCCCCAACCTGAAAGAATTCAGAACTACCGTTTCACTCTGCAATACATAAAATGTCATTATTAAAGAATTCTAAAGTACATGCCTGTTTTTTCTTGAAACATTCAAAAACCTAATTCAAAATAAGTCTGTTATAAATTACTGTGCTACAAATATCTTCCCATAAAATGTTAAAGAATAATGAAAAATAAATCAGAAGTTGGCTAAAAATTCTGTAGCTTACACTTTGGCGATCTTCCCAGCTTTGCGTTTTCTTTGTTTCTCTCCTCTGGAGCCATTTTGTCAGATTCTGTACAGTTTTGCTTCTTTCTCTGTCGCAGGTCTGCTGCCCCTGAAGACATTTTTTTTTTAAGTTATTGCAACATAATACCTAAAATCGCACTCTGAGAAATGCACACAGCAGCAAGTAACAGCCAGTAATTGCTACTGATTTAATCCCAGAGCAGATACATTTGACAAAAAGACTCTAAATTAAAGTATGTCATATGCCTAACTAAAATAATCATGTAACAATAGAGAAATCAATTCGTATGTTATTCCTTAGAAAATCCAATAGTTTTCTCCTGAGGCCATACTCTGGGATTACCCAGAACCCAAACTGGAAGCTAACTGGTTTATTCCATGGTGAATGTATTACACAAATGAAGGAAAGCAGTAGTTTAGATAAGTTGATAGAGACACTGGGAGAAATTGGTGCCAATTCCATTGTACTCTCATCCTGGTTTCATGCTGCTATAGTACAGTAGTGTACTAAGCACATTATACTTCAATACAAAAACTGGGCTTGTCCATTACTTTTAAATTGAGCTGCCTGTTATTCATATGGTGAAAGCTTTTATAAAGCAAATATATGATATTATAAAGTAAATATATTACCACTTTTTTCCAGATCTACTGGAACTAAGCAGATTTATGAATTTTTAGTCTAACATATAATTAAAAAGCCCAGTCTGCTAGGCCATGTAGATCACATCACAAGACTGAGGGCTTCTTTGGCTTCTGTTAAGTTTTCTGTAAACAGCAGCAGTTTGAAGCCCTGGCCCATTTATTTTACAGTCTGAAAGGCAACAAGGCTAATTCACAGAGTGTAAGTCTCCATACAGAAAGACTCATTGCAAAAAGTCTGTTATAATTACTATATTAAAGATGACATCCCACAACATTTATGTCATTTTAGAATTGCAATGAAAAGGTTTAACTGTAACTCACGCTCCAGATTTTTTAGCTCTCCAGTTTGACCTACTGTCCAACATTGCTTGAGATTTTGTAGCCCCTGATTTCCTCTGGACATAAAACAGCTCTTTCATAAAGCCATTCAACTTTAAACTTGAGGTGTCAATCTTCACATCCCACAACAAGGCTTTTAATTACTCTGGTTGCATATGACTTCAAGTCTAAACCAGTCTACTTTTAACTCCCAACTTTTAAATCTAGAAGTTAGAAACTAGAGATAGCAATATAAATAAACTGTTAAAGTGGTGTCTGTCTGTATCAGGACGCGTGTATTTGTGTTTTAACAGGATTTTCAAAGCAATTTATAAATTATTCTGAGCAAACCAAGACTCCAATGCTAACATTTTTCATGGAACGAACAGAAAATGCCTACCTTCTTAAATAAGACAAGAATTGGAAAGATATTAAACAAAACAAGGTTTAGGGTGTTCAGTATCACATTTATCATTCTGTCAATCCAAAATGAAATATACACCAGTATCTCTTCACATCATGTATACGAGTTAATCAGCAACGCAAACACCGAGTGCGCTGCCATTAAAAATCACTTGTACCACACAAAATAAAATGGGGGAAAAAACCCTAGATCACCAGAATGGGCAGCTATGTGCTTGGAAAGACAACTGTATGCCCTTGTCATATGCAACAGCAGTGAGAACACTGGAGGAAAAGGCATTTCTTTTGCTCTTCTGGCAGATAAGTAAGCCATATTAGAAGTGTAACACACTTATGAAGTCTAGACTTACCAGCAGTAATAGAAAACTCCCAAAGAAAGAACAATTTAAAATTCTAATTCTGAAACAACTACATCTCAGTCAGCAAATGATCTTCACCTCAGTTTTGAAGACTGCTCAACAGATTCCCCCCCTCAAAGCAATAACAAAGACGGATCCAAGTATGCTACTTCTGTTGCATTTGCAGCTGCCTCAAACAAGAAAAATGCTGTTTCCACTTCTATGAATCCTTTAAATGGGGTGAAATAAAAGTCAAACAAGGTGACAACTAAAAATAATCTAGGATTTTGAACTGATGACACAGCCTCCAGTACCTCTCTATCCAGCATGCAATTTTTCATGAGATTGCTTTCTAGCTCTCTGTAAGTTCCCAGAGCATTTTCTTTTCAACTCTTGTTCAGACAACATACATTCCACTTTTTTGTGTGTGTATCTATTGCAGAAAAGCATAACTCATTGCTCCTGTGTGCCACTATATTAATCCATTTTTCACCTGCAAATTGAGCACTGCCTGCAATTCTTGTCCTCTCATCTAAAGGATAAGATAGAACTGGGAAACGTTTAGAGAAGGGCCACGAGGATGATCAAAGGTGTGCAATGGCTCCCATACAAGGAACAAGGAAGCAAGTTGAGGATGCCTCAGTCTAGAAAAGAAAATGACCAACAGAAACATGCCGGAGGTCTACAAGGTAGTGAAGTGCACAAGCAGGCTGAATAGAGAGCAGTGATTCACCTTTGTTTCTAATACTGGAACAAGAAGTTATCAAACAAACCCAGTGAGTCAGGCTAGAAGGAACCAGTTCATCGCACATCGCCTTCATGTAGACCACTCCTACCCAAAGAATGTTCTGTAAACGAAGAGTTTACACAGATTCAAGAGAAGATGGACACATTTGTGGAGGACAAACAACCAAAGACTACCAAATACACAGAAACCACGTCCAGCTCAGAAAGTACCCCAGCTGAGAACAGCTGGGAGGCCGCAATATGCCATGGGACAGTATCGCACGTGCTTGTTTTGCTTTTGCATTTCCCTGAGTGCCTACTTACAGTCGTGTTTCTGCCAATTTCCCCAAGAAAACTAAATGCTAACTCCGAGGCCCCACAAAGGGGATTAGCACAAAAGAGACCTAGAGAAAAATAATTGTATGGGGGGCTAGGGGCTAAAAGGGAAACGAGGGATGAGACAGACTGAAACATACAGTCGGGGAAACGGAAGGGATGCCAAAGAAAAAGCACGCTCACAGAGGCACCCACGAAGCTGACGGATGCTGCCCGGCGGGCTCTGCACAGAGGCAATGCCGGGCGAGGGAAGAGAAACAGACCCCAAGTTTCTGGGCTCCCATCCACCCAGCTTCCTCCCGCTTGGTGCTGCAAACGACGGGCTGCCCTGGGCAAGGAAGAGGAGGCCTCGTCAGCGGGGGCCGCCGAGGAGGGATCGGGCCGGCCTGAGCCGGCACTGCCACCAGCCGCTGCAGCGGTAGGACCAGCGCTGCCGGGGGAGGCCGACTCCGCGTCCCGCAGGCAGGCGCTTTACCTTTGTACCGGCGCTGCTATCCCGGCACGTACCTGACACAAAACCGCGAGCCCCAGCCAAAGCCACACTGCCGACCTGCGCCAGGAGAACCTGCACCGGCACGGCACGGCACGGCACGGCACGGCACGGCACGGCACGGCAGGCGCCGGCCGGGGCCACACCGACCGACCTCCCTCCCTCCCTGCCCCCCAGCTCCGCGGCCTGAGGCGGCGGCGGCCCCGCCGAGGCTCCCGTTGGGCGCGCGCCCCCTCACACGGTACCGGCGGCGGAGGGGGATAAGGGTGACACACGCGCCGCCACCCCCCTCACCTTCCTCCATCGCCGACCTGCGGCCCCCGCCCGCCTCCGGGGCCCCCCGCCGCTCTCTCCGGGGCGACGCCGCCCCGCCCGCGCTCCTGCCGCCGCCGCCGCCTGCCTCTCGTCGGCCCCGGGGGCGGGAGCGCTCTCGCATAACACGGCGAGCGGAGCGCAGCGGCCCCTCACTTCCTGCCGCCCCGCTGTCGGTCCCGCCGTCGCGCGTCTTCTCCGGCGGAACTGTGGTAGCAGAGTGGGGGGGGCGGCCGGAGCGCAGCGGCGGCGTACCGAGGCGAGGGCAGCCAGCTGGCTCCCCCTGCAGCCGGCCCCGGCCCCGGCCCGCTCCGGAGGCGCGAAGCTCCGACCTCCTGTCAGCCCGCCCCGCCTCGCAGCCTTCAAAAGCGCCTTCCCACGGGCAGCGAAGTGCTGGTCCCTGCTGGTCCCTGCCGCCCCCGCCTGCCAGCCCGGCTGCAGAGGGACCGTGCCCCTTCAGAGGGGCCCAGCCAGGCCTCGGAGCATCTCCTGGGGGTGCCTCTCGCTCGGAACCCCACCTGCCCTCTGCGGAGAGCCTCCCTCTGTGGAAGGGGAGGTCTCCCCCCTTGCACAGCATTATCAGGAGAGTCCAGGCTCGATGGTTGTGCACAAAACCCTGGGCCAGCTGTGAGGGCCTGGTGAGAGAAGTGGTTGGTTGGGCCTTGACGCACACCTGCCTTGGGCTCCTTTTTGCATCGTGAGGAACTACCGGAGCACGGTGCCAGCACCCCGCTGTCACAGGGGCTGTACAAGTGCAGGACAAAAGGATGCCCCCACCCCTGATGAAGTTACAGTCTGCTTTTGGGAAAATGGGCTGTGTTTGGGTCAAGGGGGGCCAGTGAAAGAGCATAAGGAAGAGATGAAGCATCCTTATGCGGTGGAATAGGTGGGTGTTTCAGCATACCAGCCACCTAATGATTATCGTGGTTATTGTCAGCACCCTGGCAAAAGAAGGATTTGGAGGGATGGGGTAATTTCATGAATGTGAGCTGGGTATGCCTTCAGGGCATAAAGGATAGCATGGAAAAGTGTTTTCTGTAACTTAACAAAAGACCTGGGGAAGCCAGTATGTTCACTGCTGGATGTGGTTAGAGTTAGTAGCTAAGTTAGGAGGACAGGACTGGTGATGAAGGATCTTTAGAGTGAAGTTACCTACTTTACGCTTGAAATGACAACACATAGGGGCTCAATGAAGAGATGCCAAGAACGGGGTGACATGGCTACAACACCACCCATTGTCATAAACAACATCATGTTGTTGTAACATTGCTGTAAACAAACACATTTTTTTATTGCAGGAGGCCTTATGGGCTCCCCCACTCAAGACCTTGTCCTTTTGGGGAGTCTGTGAAGCACAGTCTTTGGTTGCGCCAATCCACAAGTAGTGATGCTGCGAGAGGGAACATGTATCACCCTGAAGCAGTAGCAGCTTGGATTTTTGGTGGTGAAAGTCCTGAGTTCTTGCCATGACAATAGGCTGAGCTGATTATTTACACGGAGCCAGGTTCATTGCAATATGACAATCCCCTGATTTCACAGCTATGGCAACATAAGCTACTCCTATGCTGCACGTGGGATGCCAGGCCAGGGCAAAGGCTGGCGCCTTCCCTTACTGCTGCCTGGGGGCACACCTCAGGAGGTCCCACTAAGAAGGAGTCTTGCTGATACTGATTGCATTTGCCGCTGCAGACACCTGAATGCTTCATTCTCGGGTTGGGATTGTCAACGACAGAAGTTCTCACCCTGCCATGCCCCGAAATCCACTTGCAGATCTCTGTGGTGGGCTGAGGGCTCAGGGCTGAGTGGGCTTCTTGGACCACAGAGGGAATTTGTGGTTTAGTGGTTGGCCACAGCCCTCAGGAAGGCTGGGGAGGACCTCTAAGCTTTGCCCAAACCTGCTGTGCAGAGATAAGATCGAGACTGCTGGTGCAGGACCCAGCCCAGGGGGAAGGGTGCTCCCAAGCAGCATGTTTTCCAAGGAGCACTGTGTTGTCTCCTTCCCAGTGTCTTGCTAGAGCTCTTGGGGATGGACTGAGCACAGGCACGGGCTTGAGTTGGCAGGCAGCCATTCAACGGACCACAGCTGTACTACAGGCTAGCCTTCCGTGTGGGATTTACCTCCACTCATCATCAGATGGTCAGGGTGAGTTCTTTAATAGGTCGTGTATAAGGCCCCATGCATTAAAAGTATGCTGAGAAGCTCCAGAGTCTGTAAGACTGTGGTCTTAGCGGAGATACTCTAGCAAAGCTGGAGAGTTGAGGCAAGATCTGATGCTTAGCTAAATCAGCTTAGATTTTACCCTGTCTTAGGTCAGACCTGTAATGTTGAAGGTTTGCGATCTCTAATGATCTGGGGCATGTGTGTGGAGATGCACCAAGGTTCACTACCAGGGCGCAGACATCGTTCCCTGTGTAAGTGCTCTGGACTAGATTCTGCCACCCTTTGAGGGAGTCTTGCCCTGTACATGAACTGCCAGGTTAGGATCATCATCTCTGGGAGCAGGATGGTATTGACCAAATATTGAAAGGTTGCTGAAGGCACCCGGCTATTTGCTAACTAATAGTTTAGAAATAACCAGAGTGAAATAACAGAGGTGGCCAGGATCTGTGCTGTCTGCATGTCATCATGTGTGTGTGTGCAGAGGGAGTTCTCCAGGCACGGTCTGCCGAGGGCTGTGCTGCCTGGGCTCAATTTTGGGTCAGGAGGCTGCGACCCCGGCAGCTCTTCAGCTGACCCTGTCCCGCTGCAGGAATACATCACTGAGCAGAGCAGCTGGGCTTATTTAAACCTCTCAGAAGTAAACCGTTGGAGGATCTATCAAAGAGGTCTGTGGGAATCGCCCCTTGGGGACTGCACATCTTCTAGCATGTCTTCTGATGTGCAGTCAGGCCAATGGCTGATCAACTGCTGGAAAACTGATCCGGTTACTTGTCTAGCAGCTGCAAGGAAAAACTAAACCAATTTGTGTGTCCTACAAATTGTAAGTGTAAAATGAGATTTATAAGTTTCCTGGATTTTTTAATAAAATCTAAAATACTTCTGCAATTGTTGATTTATTGGATAGTTAAAAGAGTTGCTTATGTTTTTAATGATCCATAAATTAACCATCGCATTTTTAATGTAATTGGTTTTGATCTGGTTTTTTTTTTTTCATAACTTGATTCAGTTGTAAGTTACCGGAATAAGCACAAATAATCACTGCAATCAAAACAACAATAATAATTTTAAATATTTGTACTCAGACCATCAATACATGGACAGGAATAAAACAAATGACTACTCGGTTATGCTCTAAATTTTGTTTTTCTTAAGCCTTCTTTGTACCTGCTGTTTCATGCTGTACCTTGTTACATTTCTTGTGCTACACCATTTTTCTACTGATGCTCCAGCATGTGGATCATCCCACACCTTGAATTCAGTAGAACTATAAATGCACATCAAGTTATTTACATGCACAACTGTACAGATAGCAGAGAAGTGAAAAATCCAGCCTGCTCACTTGGTTTTCATTTTTTTCCAAGGCCTTCTATGGAAAAATTGCACAGTTGAAGGTGGGAGAACCAAAAATCATCTTTCATGCAAGTTTCTTTCTCACAGAATGAATATGCTGAAATAATTTTTAGAGTAATGTTGAAAATGTTATTACTGCTGTGCTTCAATCTTCCAAAATGCTTTCTGTAACTAATATTATATGAAAGTTATTTCGTTTGACAGCTTATTATTTGCCCTAAACATTGTGCTGTAATACATTACAATGAATAAATATGGGCATGTTGTGTTCTTTTTCCAAGATTTCTCTGTACAAACATGCATCATGTATCTGCATGATGACATTCTTTCTCTATTTACATATTATTTCTAAGCCCTACAGACATAACTTTCCTTTTTGTTTGCAAGTCTGTGATATTGATGCTTTCTAGTTTAACAATCTTTCTTTCTTTTAGAGATGTCAGGAGGCAAACAGACACAGATGTACCTTAGTATAGAGCATTAATACTGGGCATATTTGTCATTACTCAAAAGTAAAGAGTGTGTACTTGTTTATTTTGTAAACAAACCAAGGTGTTTTTTTTGTACATTATATATTTTGTAGGATTAATTTTCTGGCTTCTAATTTATGGTTCTGGATTATCAGTATCCCAAGGTTTTGCTTATTTTAATTATTTCAGACCCTTCCCTCCCTGAAGCTGTATATGTTCTACCAGGATGTAAAAAATAATGCCTACATAAGTGTTTGTGGGACCAAAATTTTGCACTGTGCTCTCCCACCTGATATGCGGAATGCAAGGAAATAAATGGGGTGATGTTGGGGGATAATGACAATATGGAAGCATTGCTTAAAACTGGACCTAAGAAGTCAGAAAATTAAACTACACAAACCATACAGAACCATATAGAACCTTTGGGATTTTCCCACCGATTTAATTCTCTTCCTACTCTATCTCAGCACAGCTTCCAGTGCTTTTGATCACTTCAGCTCCTGCCTGCCTTGCCCAGGATAAAAACGAGTCAGGTTCTATTGCCACCTGCTTCATTGTAAAACTTGGTTAATATCCATTAAATTAATGGAGCTGATTTAGATTTGTGCACTGAAACTAAGCTGGGGTCATGGAAACATGTTTTGGCTCTGGTCTCTCTTTGCTTCAAACCTCTGGTGGTAAATCTATGTTTTGATTTCCACTGGGGCCTTTGTAATTGTTTTTTGTCCCCCCCAAAACAGAAGACACTACTGATGTGATTACTATGACCATCTTCCTCTTCTCTTTTGTCTTGTACCCTGCCTCTCATATTTACCATGTCTTCAGTGATTGTCCTGCTTTCAGCTGGGATAGAGTTAACTGTCTTCCTAGTAGCTGGTACAGTGCTATGTTTTGAGTTCAGTATGAGAAGAATGTTGATAACACTGATGTCTTCAGTTGTTGCTCAGTAGTGTTTGGTCTAAAGTCAAGGATTTTTCAGCTTCTCAAGCCCAGCCAGCAAGAAGGCTGGAGGGGCCCAAGAAGTTGGCACAGGACACAGCCAGGGCAGCTGACCCAAACTGGCCAACGGGGTATTCCATACCATGTGACGTCACGTCTAGTATAGAAACTGGGGGGAGTGGGGGCAGGGGGATCGCCGCTCGGGGACTAGCTGGGTGTCGATCGGCAGGTGGTGAGCAATTGCACTGCGCATCATTTGTACATTCCAATCCTATTATTATTACTGTTGTCATTTTATTAGTGTTATCATTATCATTATTAGTTTCTTCTTTTCTGTTCTATTAAACCGTTCTTATCTCAACCCACGGGTTTTACTTCTTTTCCCAATTTTCTCCCCCATCCCACTGGGGGGGGGGGGGGGGGGAAGTGAGTGAGCGGCTGCGTGGTGCTTAGTTGCTGGCTGGGGTTAAACCACGACAGTGATGCATTTTCCAATACTGTCCTTGAAGCAGCATGAGATCCTGCACGCTCATTTTCTTTACTTCTTCCCATCACTCCTGATGCTTCCCTGTAATCTAGAACTCATAAGTCAGCCTGTGTTTAGATTTGTGTGATGCTGTACAGCCTCTCATCCTGTCTGCTTTCTCTTTTACTTCCCTCTAACGATCCCATCATCTTCTCCATCCCTTTTTTGTACAATCTTAAATAATTCCTCACCCTTCTTTGTGTTTTCACCCTCCAAAAATGCATTGATCCTTATCACAGTTGCCTTTATCTGACCTGTAATTTTCTGTATTAGCTTCTCGCTTTTCATCTTTCTTCATAAGACCAAGCCACGTCAGCTGGCTAATTGCTCTATTGCTCCTCCAGCCCAAGTGCCTGTGGAGCACTATATCAGTAATAAAGTCATGGTAAAAGGACTACAGGAGAAAAAAATTGGTATTTATTTGTTTGTTTGCTTGTTTAAACACACACACACTTAGTGATGTGACTTGCTTTGTGTAGCACTTCCCTCTTTCTACTCCTGCTCTAGTTCTTGTTTGTGCTGTAGACGAAGTTCCCCAGGGCAGGAGCCTGACCCTTGCATTTGTAAAACATGCAACCTATTATGTGCCCGGCCAGAAATAGCTGTAAGGGAGCGTAACTGGCCGATAGCAGCCTTGCCCTCCGCTTGGCCTCTGCTCTGCGAGGAGGCCCAGTGCTCTGGCATTGCCTCTGTTCTTTCCTGCACTCCTTTTTTCTCCCTGAGCTGTCTCTTTGACTTTCATCCAAGGATAAAGCCCTTTGAGGTAGATGACTCACAACTCGGCACTTCCTTTGACTCATGCTTTGCCACCTAAGACATTGGTCAGCTCTTACTAAACCGCAATTTAGTTTTTTAATGCTTATGACAACATCCCTTGCAGCTCACATCTCTGATTTCACTATCACTTCTGCTGGGTCAGTTATGCTTGTTTTTCTACGGTTGGTCAAAGCTGTATTTTCCCCTTTCTCCCTCCCCTTGGGTTTGACAGCCTTTGGGTTTTTAACCATCCCCTGCAGATTTCGGAGCCTGGAGGCTCTCTTGTCTCCAAAGCCCACCTGTTGGGGCTGCATTTCTGAGGAAGAAGGTGCTGCTCCCCGCCACAGCCCGCACTGCCAATACGGAAAGGCAGCCTGGCCCCTTGCCTCCCTGTGCAGCATCCTCGCCGTTAATCAGCTGCTTGGCCACGAGCAGCGCAGCCTCCCCGGCTCCCGGTGGTGTCCCCGGTGACACTTGTGCGATGACAGTACAGCTGGTGGCATTGCACAGGTGCTGATGATGAGAGCTTAGCAAACACTTCAGCTGGTGCAAAACAAGCACCAGAATCCAGGTCACTTCGCAGGCCCTGTGTTGCCCCTGCAGGGCAGGGCTAGCATGACTGGCAGCCCCGTCCCTGGCACTGACATCAGCAGGAATGACTGATCACATCCAGGAAATTGCTCTAGGAATATCGTGCTGGCCTTTATTTATGTAAGTATTTTTCAAAGAAGTGGTGCAATGTGATCTTTAATATATTTGTGCCTTAGTGTCTTACTAAATACACTAGTTGGGCACATCTCCCTATCCCAACACAGCAACTCCCACTCTTAGCCCCATGTTCTTGCCCGGCCGTGTTACTGCTGGCAGAAGGAAGGGCAATATCACTGCTTTTGATGGGTTTCCAACTGTAAGCAGGAAGGAGTTTGGCCTGATGCTTGAAGATTATAAATCAGGAATACAACTCATAGCCGTAACACTAAGCAGAGTTTAGATCCCTTCTCAAGAGTTGCGTCCAGTGTTATTAAAATGTCTTGGACTGAAGCAGTCCTCTGCAGCTGGTGCTGCTTTTCAGTGGAGTGAGTAGAAACAGACTCCAATACGGGCAAAACGCTCTCCGACCAGGCAGATTAGCTATTACCAAGCTACCAAACTGTTTGTTGTCTGCTGGGATTTCCTAGACAGCAGGAAAAGAAGTGGATGGGACTATATGCTGCTCTTAATGTAGGGTGCAACTTCCACCTGGGATGTGGATTCTCAACTCCCAGGCAGCTCTGAAAATCCCAGCTGTAATTTTCTGAGGAGCAAACATAAGCCAGGCAGTTTGTTACGGAGAGGTGTGACTCCACTAGGAAAAGCAGTTCTGTTCCCTGAGCTTTTCTCGACTCCCGGTCAGCATTCCCAGGCTTTGACTTCATTCCTAGAACTGATGGTCCCCAAGCCTGGAGCTGTCTGAATTAAACTGCTGCATTTGACATTATTACTTTTACTGGCACCTACATCAGTCTGTATAACTGCTGTTATGAGACATGGGGTATTATGAAAAATGCATGGAACAAATAGACCTAACGTATAAGCAGGACATGCATCACTGTATATGCATAACTATACAGTTACATCAATGCTTTTCTTGGGGAATCACCAGTGACGGCAGCAAGCTTTGCCTATCGTGTTTGGGCTAGTTAAAGCACTGATTCATCATACTTTGAATACTTCCTGCTTGTTCTACAGTAAAAGGATTACTGCCTGCAATTTCAATAGCAATTAATGAAGATGAGAGATTGATCCAGTGATAAAACTGGGTCATCTGAAGAAGAAGAATGATTTACTCCACGTGTCAAAGCTCACGACGTTACTAGAATATCACTAACTTGTTTGCAGACCAACTCTTCCTCTTCCTGACAGATGGATTTCTATCAGCTGGGGTAACAAATCTAAGCATACAAGCCATGATTTGGCTCTTTTGTTCCTCCTCCATCTGAAGTCTCCCCAACCTTCCATTTATGCCACTCGCCTTGGACTCATTTTTGCAGTTGCATATTTCTTCTCGAATAGTCCCATCATCTGATACGCATCAAGTTGGTCAAACCTTGGGCGCAGAAGGCAGCACAGCTGTGTTGGTGCAATGCTTGCTGCACTCAAATTTGTGCTCTGCTTTCAGCGAATGTCGTCGTACCACTTCTGGTACCCTTGATAGCTTGTTTAGCTCATTCAGCTAGCTCTGGATGAAATCTTATTGTGTAAAATGAATGTGCTTAAATGGAGAGGGGAGCAAAAGGGAGCAATGCCATGAGAGAGAGGAGCTGGCTAGGCAGGGATTTCAGCTTATTTCATTCAAATGGAAACTCTGGAGGAGATGCCCACACTGATTTTTTAAAGCACAGTGTGATCCCGGGAGGAAAGGCACTAAATTAGTGCAAGATCTTTATTATTAGTGGTATTATTACTGGTGTTATAGTGGCTGTTACTGTAATACCTTATTGCAATGCTTACACAAGAAGCAAATATACATTGGCAGGTGGAGGGAGGGAGGGAAGGAAAACTATGGGTTTGCTTCAAGCAAAAAGTGGCTAAACTTGACATTTAATCTGAATACAGTAATCTCAAAACAAAAGCAGATTCTTTGCTTCCTTGTAAAACTTTCTGGGCGTTTTTGAGTTGATGATGCAAGTGCTTTCTGCACTGGTAAAACAGACAACCTGGATGGTAGGTGGATGAGAGATCTATCATTAATGAGCAATTTATGAAGAGATTAATTTATGGAGAGTTCAGATGAGCAAACATTCAACATGTTGGTGCATATTGCTAGTGAAAGTGCCAAGTGTTTGTATGGTTTCTGTGATGGGAGAGTCTGGGGAAACCAGGCTATGTGGTTGAGCTTAGTTGGCCGTGCTACTTTTTCCTGTGTACATCATGTTAGAGTCATTTGTTAAATATCCTTCCCAGCTTTACATAACTCTGACCTTACAGGTGAAGAGTTTGGTCCTGCCCTAGGAATTGCAAAGAGAATGATGTTTGTTGACGGAGGCAGATAATACCTTCCTCTTCAGTGAGTCAGGATGTCAACAGCAACGACTTGGACAGGAATTGACAGGAAATTTAGGCTTAGTCCTTGAACTCGTCGTTTTTGGCAGAGATGCGAAGGAACGAAACACAAAGACACAGTGGGGGAAACCTGGATTCCCTCCTGCAGGGAAAGTTTACTTGAATTGCTTGGTCATGGACTAGCTCATTTCATTCACAGAAAACATTATGGATAGTCTCAAGAGAGACTACGGTATCCATCCCATTGACATCAGGGACCCTGAGAAGCAGCAATCACGTAACCCTTCCCTGGAAGGTACTTCAGGAGGGTATAATTAATTGCTGTAAGGGCTCAGTGTGGCTTCACTGAATTCAAATAGTCCCACAAATATCACTGAAACTTCTCTGGTGAGTTTTGTAAACAGGATTTGACTATAAATTAAAAACAAGCGTAGATGGCGAGTATTCAAAATGTCAGTTAATTTTATCCTGAAACCATTTCTTATATGCTAGAGTTTAAATTTTCATTAGTTCAAAGAATGGATATTTTTTTTTGGTTCATGTCTTCCAGATGTGCAGGGTTGCAAATCAATAGCCAGTCCCCTGCAATAAATTTTCTTTTAGACACTTTATGGCCAGGGCAAAGAGTATGTATATAAATGGGGGGAAAACTGATAGACTGCTAGAAAATGAGTGTGCCTGCCTTTCCTTAGAAAGGTTAATGGAAGTATTGGCCTGTGGGTATTACATTTGCTTGCAAAGTTTTCTTCCCTCCTCCTCCTCACCCTTGTTTTTGCAGTTGGCATTTGAAGAAGTACTGAACTAAATCCAAGCTAATGCATATGTCATGTAACTCTGCTGAACTGAATGGAGGGACAAAAGGCTTACGAGACCAGTCCTGGGAGATTCTGGCTGCCATTTGTGCCCGCAATAGGGAGCAGTGGAGGGAGTTCAGGGTCTTATGAGAGCAGAATCTAAATTAAGGCAGACTCTGGCATGCGCAGTGGCAGGGAAATGCGATTTGATAGAGATGTTGAGGCTCTGAGGTGAGCGAATGCCACCTACACGGCTCCCAGGAGGCTCCTGTTTCTCAGAAATGTTATGGCAACATGTTGCAACCTAGATATTAGTTGTACTTTTCAGTTTGCTTTTGATCAGTAGCTTTTACTCTGTAACAAAAACATACTAATATGTGGTAATATAATCATATTAATACGAATGCGCGTTTTCTATGACTCGAAAGAAGTGGGCAGCATTCTGGTGCACACTCTTGCAGTTTCCAGACCTGATTGCAGTAAGCAGTTCCTACCCTGAACACTGAATTTCCATCATTACAAAGAAAGGATTTGCAGTAAATACAAAATTGTTAAGTGCACCAATAACACATAGTGTTTTTCCATTGTATTAAACATACAGAAATTGTCAGGACTCATGGCTTGCTGGCCACGTTCAGAGGTAAGTAAGCCAAGACAGCAAATTCAGACAGAAAAAAAATTTCCTACTTCCACAACACTGTCCAATGAACATTTTTTGCCCTGTGAAATGTTCGGTGATGGGGTAGATATTTTCCCTCAACGGACCCTGATGAACAGACACGCATCAGAAGGCTTATTTATGGCTCACATGTACATAAGATGCTGCTCTCCTGTTTGCCAGCACTCTGCTGCTCCCATTTGACCTCATCCCTAGAAGGCTGAAACTTTATTACTGTAATGAATCTTTGTTTCTCCTTCCCTGCACCTGGGGGATTTAAATGTGCTTGTGCCAAGACGCCGCCTTCTTGCTCGGCGGTGTATAATCTAGGATACATGCGAGTTGATTTCACGTGGGAATTAGAGAGGATGGAAGAGATTTGTCACAAGACATTTGCGACCCTTGTTACATCAGCTTTTGGGAACACAGTATATCAGCCAAGATGAAGACTTGCCCTGTGAAATAGGTCGTTAGCACTGATAAACAAAGCTTCAATAGGAGTTGAGGGTCAGGTTAGTAGCCTGAAATACGAAGTCATTTGGGACACTGAATTAATGTATTTACCCACAAACAGGTTCAGGGTGGAGAAGGGCAGGGCAGCCTTTCTCACCTAGCAAACACCATGCCCCATCTGATGCCAACCATTGTGGGAGGACTTTGAGCTTTGAATCCTCGTTAGCCTTCAAATTGCTGCTTAATTTTTATTAAATTGATCAGTGCAGCATTCAGCCAGTCTTGTGCCTTTCTCTGTTTGATTCCCAATAGCACCAGCCTTCAGTTTTGTAATGATTTATTGATTTAATGGCTCTTGTCATACCTGATCCAATGCCCCGTGGCAGTGATCACAAAATGTGTTTCCCAAGGAAGCTCTGCTCTGAAGGGCAGCAGACCCCTTCGCTTTTACACTGCTTTATGAATGTGGGTCACTTAAAGTGAGACACAAATTAATATTTCTGCCTCACTTTTAGAGCTCGGATTAAATGCTTTTCATCGGCAGCTCCTGGTGGAATTGGATTTCTTCTTTGGTTGTTCTGTTTCCTCCTTTTCCTCCCGGGCCAAACAGTTCAGCACTGTGTAATTCTGGGAAAACCAGGAAACAAGAGTTATTGGGAAAAGGGGTGGGATACGCCTCTCCTATCTTGAGCCATCTGAATGCCTGACATGCTGCTCCAGCTCATCATCCCAGCTCCAGCTGAGCTAATCTCCTGGGAGCCATTCACCCCATCCTGGGGGCTAGGAGAGGTGTGAGGAATCACACCCGGCAAGTTTGCCATAGCCAGGCTGAGAGCTGGAGGTGCACGAGATGGATGGTGCCCGAGCAGCACAACTGTGGGGCTTAGAAAGAGAGGAAAAAGTCTGAACACCAGGAAGCACACACTGAAGGTAACAGATACATAGGATGAACAGAGGAGAAAAAGGAGATTTTACAATGTGGATTGTCTAGTATGTTATTAATAAAGAAGTCCACAAAAACTCTACAAACATCCTCTCAGTAGTTTATTTTTAAGATAATCATATTTTATTACAATGTATTTTTAATTTAATATAGAACGTAAATTAATGTAAAATTGTAAATTTTTAATATATTTTTTCTTTTCTTTAAGCTAATATTTGTTTCATTTGAAACGTTTCTTTCATTTTTTTCCAGAAAACCTTTTTTTTTGTATTTTCAACTAAAAGCAAGGTGAATCACAACTTAACCAACAAACCCCAGAAAAACCTCCCAGGAAAGCTAACAGTTAAATCTGTGTGACTCCCTTTGCATCTCAGAAGTTTTCAGCAACCAGAGGCCAATACTTCCACCTCCACCTGTAGCACCCTTCATGCATTATTAACTCTTGTCCTTTTTAAAACACATCACTGTGCACATTTACTGTATGTAAATACACAGTTTGATTTTTATTTACTCCACATAGTACTGCAGAGTTAAAGACCTTTTAAAGCTCATGTATATTAATAGTTTCTCAGAAAATTATTTAGTTTATGTTTAAAAATCTAGGCCAAACCTAGAACCTTTTACAGTGTAGATCATCTGTCACAATCATTATTTGCTATGTGACCTCAGAGTTTATTTACTTGTGTAGCACAATAATTGCCACACACAAATTAGTCTCTGCAGTGGTTCTGCTTCTCATGACTTCTGAAGCTTTATATTTGTTTTATGGTTTGCTTTTAACTCATTCCAGAAGTCACGTGCCTCAGGAAGAATCTCAGTTATCTTTCTGTTTTGCTTTGGGTTGGTTTGGGGTTTTTTTCCCCAAAAAAGCAAATTCCCAACTTTCATGATTAGACAGAAACTTGGAAAGACTCAAAACCATGAAGGCAGATGTATCCCAAATACTCTCACAATTTCTAAGTTAATCCCCTGATGTGAGGTTTGTTAGTGCATGGGAGGCCCCACGCTACGCTGTAATTTATGAAACCCATACTGCCGCATGAGTAAGCAAAGAAACAACAATCACAGTCAGGATTTGGGGGAGAGGTGGTAGGTTGCTTTCTATGAAGGCTGTGAGGTTGTTTTAACTGGGGAAAGAAGGATGCACAAGTCAAGAAACAGACCTGATGAAGAGAATATGGGTTGGAACAAGGCTTCTTATTTTCCTTTTACAGTGTGCTTCATCAGTTAGTAACCTTCACTCAGGGCCCGCCTAGGCTTTGTGGGGAAGGATGCTCAGGGCTTGTCAGCAGGTGATGTACTGACCGGTACAAGCGCAGGGTTGTCCCATGCATGTTGCTGGCTCATTCCAGGAAAGGTACTGGTAAAGCAGCAAGCATCCCATTGCACACCGAAGGGATGTTTAAATCCTCTGATCACATCTGAAGCATCAGTAGCTGCTTTGTTATTGGAAAGAAGAAAATTAAAACAATAACATTCAAGCTGTAAATTAAAAGCCCACTGCAGATGTAGATTTCATGAGCAAAGTTATTAAGACCATTAGTATGCATATTATGAGTAATTAAAAACAAGCAAACAGGAAGAATGCCAGGCGAGAACACGCAGGTCGGAGGAGAATTCTCCACTCAATTACACAAGTGCAAATGAATATCTTGTAAATAAACCCACCATCATTTCCATGGGTGAAGTTACTCATGCTGTTTATAAGTAGCTTAACCATAAGTGCTGGAAACCAAAACAACAGCATGCCATTTACAATAACAAGAAGACAAAAATGAAATGGAAAACAAAACCAACTTGTCTGTCTGTTTTCAGTGGTGTGCTGGAAATGAGGTTATCCTCTCTAAGGATGCTGATAATTTGCTGAAGTCTTTGCAGGGCTGGGACCAGTCCGATTTTTTCTGAGTAATGTCATAATTGGTCGGTTGCTTGAAGATATTTGTCTGAGAAGTCTTTGCTGATACTGTTACTGGTTTTTAAAATGTTTTTTTACTGTTACAGTTGCTCATACTATTTCATTGGTGAACTTCTTCCCTTTTAAATATGCATAGTGGTCCCCATTTTCTCTACATAAATTCCTTATTTGTGAGTGTTCTGTGAATAATACAGAGAATAGCTTCTCATTTCATGTGATGTTTAGAAATTCTTTATTCCTTGTGTTTTATAGTTAAGCTGTAAAATGTTTCATTGTACTTGCTCCTGACCGGAAAATGAAAAGCTTTTAAAACCAGGTATAATCAACAACAATGCTCTTTTGATTAAAATAAGTAAAGGGCTTAGAAGTATTTTCAAGAAGTATTTTCAAGAAGTATTTTAATATCTGAAAGTTGTCCAACTAGTCAAGTAAAAGATGACTCATAGATCCCACTAGGAAAAAAAATATCCACCTTGTTTGCCCAAATGCCAGCCAATCTTTTAATCCTCTCCAGATTAGTTTACTTATGTGAAATCACTATCTCAAGGTGCTGCGGTACCTGCCAGAGCAAATAAGTTACTAACCAAGCTGGGCAATATAGAGCTTCTGCATTCCATCAGGTGCCACAAGAAGCCTCGACTGGTCTGCACCGACTGGGGGAATTAAGGCCAGGTGAAATGCCAAGCTCCTTAGTTCATCTGCCGTAGAGAACAGGTCTGCAGTGTGCCTGCTCAAGTCTTGTTACCAGAATAAATCCGACGTGCCTCTCTTACTAGGTCAGAGAGAGTCTGCAGTGTCTTGATACGCAGCGTGCCACGATATCGTATGTATCACAGAAGCCGAAAGCACGATTAGGTTGCAAAGGCAAACACTGGAAAGTTAAGAAATGCCAGAATTAAGGATGCTTACTCAACCGACATTTGTCTCCTGGTGGCAAATGATTTATGATACAATCTCTAGCCACGTGATCACCCACTGGTGTCTTCCCCTCCTCTGGTGCTCAGGATGAGCAGTTTGTTTACTCTATATTGAGTGTGCCCAGCCCATGTTTACTGTACACTCTTTAAACCCTGCTTTGTAAACAGAGCTATTTATTTTTACGTGGTTTTTTTCCTATGATCGTATCACTGCAGTAGCTCAGAAAAACAGAAGATGTGCAGGGAGTCCCAGGCATTTCCCATCTGTGGATGTTTGACCTGACAATTGCAATAACGCTCCTGAGGGGGACGGGGCGGGGGGTTCACCCGTGCAGGGGAGTGGGGAAAGCAAACCAAGGGCAATTCCCTTGGGCACTGTCACAGTGAAGCCCACCCGACTCACCAGCAAAATTCAGAGTCTCCTGTACAGACACTCCATCTCCATCTACAATACCTTGCCCCAGTGTAAACCTCATCTCCTTCCTTCCCACAATTTATCCCGCCTATATCCTATAAATCAGGCCCTAAATTTCCCACAGCACTGCATTCATATCAGGTGACTTCTTCACAGCTGCATTCACAGGTCATGTTAGGGACCTAAAATCACCATTTCCCCTTAGTTCTAGCACCTAGCCCTTGCTGGACTGATGGCACTTCCCACTTGTAACTGCAGATCAAGTCATGGCCACCTTGTGCTGGAGCACCCCGGGGAAGTTGGGTGTGATGCACTAGCATCTCGACTGGGTACGTGCTGATTTATTTTTCTTCCAGAGAACATAATTTACCAGATTTCTCTAAGTTTTCTATAAAATTGCAAAAAGTAGATCGCTGAAAAGAAATAATGCTGCCATGATGGACACCTGAGTATAGAGAAATTGGGCTTCCTCAAAGAAAAAGTTGCTAGTGTCTTAATGTAACACAAGCAAAATGATGTCTCTTCCTCTAGCCTCACAGCTGGACACAGCTGCACTGATCTGCCTGAAATTTTCCACAGTAATTCAACAGGAGACAGATTTGGAATGAAAAATTTCAGTTCAAGTTTGACAAAATCATAAGCAACAGAAAACAAGGCTCCTAATGGGACAAGTTTAATAATAGATGCTGTCAGCAGCTCTGCTAATAATAAGCTGTGGGAATTGATGGTGTTCATTTTAAAATCATTTTCACATTTAAATTTTGATGGGACTCGTTGGTCAGACACTGTGTGCAGGGCAGATAAAGCAAATAGTGTTGCTAAGCCATTGGCAGTCCTGCAGGAGTATTTCAGACAAAACTCCCTTTGCATTTAAGGGGAGGATGGGGTTTGTCTCCATCACAGCTGCAGATTTGGGGCACATAGGTCTGTTCTCCGGCACGACCATTTTAGTGCCTTGCTCAGAAAGGCCCCTGGTGCTGTCCCACGTGTGATGCATGCCCATGCTCCATAGTTGCCCTTCAGAGACCAGTCCCCACATGTTATATCGGCTTACTCTGTAGGCTTGGGCTTTCTCAGGATGCTAGTCAGTGAGGTGTTGGTTAGGAAGCCCCAGTACCGCAACTGGAGTGACTGATGGGCATTTTCAGTTGCCTGGCTGGGCAAACCCAGCCTTCTCTTCTGTGGTTAGAAGAGGGTTATAAACTATTAGGAAGTGACCTCAGCCAATGAGTATATCATGTTCTTTCATTCTATTCACTTACAGCATTTACAACATCTCCCCATTATCGTTTAGACTTTTATAACTCTTAATGACCCTTTTATCAGAGCAGCAATAACCAATAAATCCCCTTTGGCATTTATTGCTCTGTCTCTAATACATAAAAGCCCCAATTTATAACATCTCATGAATGCTGAAGATTATTTTTCAAACTGCTGGTACTGTAAAACTTCTTCAAATGTCGCTACAAAAATAAATTTGCTCTGATAAAGACCATGTTTCTGTGTTTCGCTCAGCATCAGACATAAATGAAATTCAGCAACAACCTCCTCCCACCAGGAGCGGTTTTATGCTTAGCTGCCAGGAGGGGTTTCGGGCCCAGGCATGTTCAGCAGGAGCTCTGGGGACAGGGGACACAGGTTACCAACAGCAACCACAGACAGGACAGGTGGGGTTTGTACAACTGACGTGGTCCACTCAGAAGTCAGGTAGCTAGAATCCGTTGCCTGGGCTTTCTCCATAAACGGTGGAGAGAAACAGGCACCTCCAGGAGAGGCTTCATCCCATGGAAGGTGCCCGAGAGGGACACCTCTGAGGCACGCGGTCCCAGCTGCCCTCCTCCCTTCCACACAGGTGGAGCTATGCCCCTGGCTGACAACAGTCATCTAACTTCAAAACAGCTAAAATTAGATGTCACGAATCTCTAGGTCTTCATCTGCAGTGATGACAACATAACTTTGAAGTTCTCTCGCTGTTATCACAGGCAGGGACCAGACTCCAAAGGTACCTTGTTTACTCTTCCTTGTAATTTTTGCCCAACACCCAGTAATGCCCTGCACTCCTTCTAGGACACTTAATGAATCACCATTAGTACCATTCGAAACTATACCTTGGCTTGATTTATCTGCAGGTACAAGACATGCAGGCACGGGACCCTGCAGAAAGGAGCAGGATCTCTGCTATCCCCTTGCTGAAACCCTCCCCTGCACTTCCAAGCCTCAGCAATCAGAGCGCAGCAAATTAGTCCTTAGGAATCGTTTCAAACTGAACTGTTAATGAAGGCAACCCAAGGATACTATGTGTTCCTGGCAGTGGTTTCAGTTTTGCTAACTCTATTTCTAGACACCAGACTTGGGCTTGATTCAAAGCCCAGTGTCGGGAAGACTTGACGTCAGCGGATTTTGGACAGGCCCGTAGATACTTCTATGTGGTGAATGCATCGCTGTGTAAAGACATCCAGGCTAGGTCTAAGTGAGCTACTGCCAGGGCTGGAGGTCAGTACTGCTGTGCTGGTGAGACACCGTATCCCAGCTAATTAGCCTTGACGAAAAACTGCCTATTTTGACCTGGGCAGAGAACTCAGTTCAGGCAGTGGTTTTCCTCCCGACTTGAGCTAGCCCAAGCATCTCTGTGCCACGTTAAGACAAATTCAGTTCTGGTGCAGCCGGGTCTGTGCCGGAGAAAGCAGACATGCTCAGCCCATCTGGTTTCCCATCTCCTCAGCCGCCCGTTTGTTGCTCTTCCCTGCTCTACCCAGGTCTATTGCCAGGTCCTCTCACTACCCACTCTCTCATTTTCCTCCTGGCTTCTGCTGACCCTCTTCTCCTCTGCAGAACTATAAACCCAACGGCTCCCTAAAGAACTTTTCATTAATATAATTTATTAGTTAAATCATTCCTCTGACCTATTTGCCGTTCAACTAGCATGTCTCCCCGTCCACTCAATATAATTGGTACAGCACCTGAACTCTGCTGCTGGGGTTTAAATGGCCTGACATATATCACTGAGTCACAGGATATTAAGAGAAAGGTGAGAGGATTATTGGCGCACTGCCACTGGGATCAGATTGGATTTCTTGTCCAACCACTGAAACATGCGGTTGTATAAAGAGAGTTCACGCAGGCTTGGTTTAGTCCTTACTCAAAACTTGACTGCTTGAAAACAACATGGGGGGGTTCACTAAGGTCTGGGGGCTTGGCCATATAAGGAAGCCCTCCTTGTGTACATTGTCCTGTTGATTTTTGGAAGGGGATGGTCTCTGCGAGGCTCTGCAGGATGGGGCTGGTGAGGAGAGCTGTGTCGACCTGCTCTCTCTGGAGCTGGAGTCACATCAAAGTTCTTGTACTGCCTGGCCACGCCGGCCCGTTGTAAGAGCCGGTACAGGCAGCCTGGCCTCGCCGGCCAGCTTGCACATGGCCCCAGGCGCTCCCATCACTGTGATTTCTTCTTTCGCATCGTGGTTCTCTCCCCACTGATCATCTTGTTTCTAAGTTTAAGGAAGTATTAAACACCGGGCTGTAGGTTTTCACTGACGATTAATTTTGTTGCACAATCTTCTCCCCCTTTTGAATTATAAAACATCAAAGGGTGCAAAACACAGCCACCATCCTTGCCAACAGACATCCATTCTGCCTTTTTGTTCTTTTTCCTGGGAAAAAAAGCCTGTTGACGTCATCTGCCTTGTTCAGGATCTTTGCAATTGGCTCCAGTCTTTTTTGGGCTCCTCCTTCCCTCCCCTCATCTTCTCTCATCCCCTACCCCATACTGAGGGGTAACCAGGGAAACCAGGAACCATGGCAACCCAAAGCAGCATAATTTGTCTCCAAGGAAAAAAGTATAAGCATGCAAAATCCCTTTAATGTTTATACCAGGCGATGGGGTCCAAATCTTTCCTTTTTCCTCCTCTTTGGAGCAAGGAAGCAATGGGCCTGCCTCCTCTTTGCTGGGGCTGCCATTGCTGCGAGCCCTGGTTGATGCTTACCTCCCACCACTCGCTTTGCCCGGCCAAAGCCCTTGGCTCCTTGTGTCCCAGCAAAGCTGATGTGGCAGCAGGGCCTCGGTTTCCATCAGCATGGTGGTCCTGTCCCACCAAGAGCAATGAGACATGCTAGGGCAGCTCCCCCTGCAACATCTTGCTCCCTGTTGTTATTATCATGGGGACTTGGTTGCCCTATCACTAAGTGCTCCTCAGTTTTGAATACGTTTCTCAACAGGGCGTAGGGAAGTGCTTTTATTGCCAACCAGAGATGGAGAGCTCAGGCACAGAAGGTTTAGGGTCTGGTTTTCAAAGGATAAGCCAACTGGGTGCTCCTCTGTAGCTCTGGACATCTTTTCGTTGTTGCAAAATGAGTCTGCAATGGAGGAGAGAAAAGTGGGTCTTCCCAGTCCCACCAAGTTGTTCACTCTCAGGTTCCAAACTCTCTGGATGAGGGACAAGGCTTTCTCCCTGTTGGGCAAGGCCAAGGACACAGAAATCCAGAACACAGAATATGTATTTTTATTACTATTTACTATAAACTAATGATGGCATCGGAGCGGTGCCATCATCACTGCTCCTCCACAAAGTGGGATGGGAGGGCAGCTGGGGAGGGAGAAACATGACAGCTTCCTTCTCGCTCTGCCCCGCCACAACACTTTCCCTCTTTCCCCAAAGTGGGGAACTGCCCTGCTGCCGCATCAGCAGGCTTGTGCACGGGGAGAGAAGGGGAGGGCTCTGCCACCTGCCTGGGACAGCAGGGGTTTGCCCCGGGGTAAAGCTCTTGATATTCAGCCCCCACTCGCAGTACCCTCACCCTGCAGCCAGGCCAGTCTCCTCAGGGGCTAATAGTAAGATCCCAGCCCCTTGGAAACCCCACAGCCACTTCTTCTCCAAAGGGATACTGCAAATGTTGATCTTGGTGGGGTACAGGAGGTTTTTTTGTATCAGCTGTGGAAGCGTCAGGCCAGCATTGCCCAGCACTGCTCAGAGGCCAAGTCAGCTAAGGAATGACTGGCAGGTTTTGCTACTCTAAAGGAGTGCCAGAGACAAACTGCTTGACTTCTAGCTTATTTCTAAAATAGAACACTGACTATAAGTTGCCTTCTTTAGGAGAAGAACGATGACAGTAGTAATAAATTGTACACATTTATTTTTGAGTTTGCAGATGGGTGAATGTCGAGCGATTGTTGGGAAGAAAACAAACAAACCCTGGCAAGCAGTTATTTTTATAGGATAGTTTTGTGTTGAAATTTCTATAAGTTGGCAACAGAGTTGTCATGAGACCTTTTATCCAGATAAGACCATGTCAAAATCTTCAGGAAACATCTTGCACGTTTAATTTTTTATTTACAAAAATGGGGGGAGGGAGGGGAATGAAGGCTCGGGGGAATGTTTGCAGACGTACAGTGTCTGCTCTGTAAGGCACCAAATACTTTTTATTCTGCAAATGTAAATGGGACTTTTTCCAAACCTGCCACTTGCTAAGTCCAAATCTGGGGTAGCTCCAAGTCAGGCCTTGCACCGGATTTGCTTGCAGGCTGAGGAGGGGAATGTCACCAGGCCGAGTAAGCAAAGTTCACAAACCTTAAGGACCAGTCTGGGATATCTCACCTTTAAGGTCAATGAGCCCGTTGAGAGAAGACTGGCTCCCCAGTCTCTCCAAGTAGTCATTTTAAAGACGAGAAGTCAAAACTCTGCTGGTCATGTTGTCCCTGCCTCCTGCCTCCCTGCCAGCACCCAAACAAGGTCTGTTCATGAGAAGCCTTGAGACAAGAGGATGTCTGCTGCCTCCGTGACTGCAGCTTCAGGCCCAGTCCTTTGGGAAGTGACTTCTTTATCAATGTTTGCTGTTTGTGTTTAATGTCTAGGAAATGTCTGGACTGTCTTAGACTTCGTGCTATGTCATGAAAGTGTTGCTGTGTGCATGCATGCATGTGTCCATCCCTAAAATTTGCACTATGAAGAAAACATTTTAGAATTAAGTGTTGGCTAATAAAGAAGAAGTATTTTATGCTAAAAAAAAAAATCTAGAGCCCTAGACACTGCCCCAGATAGTTTCTGGTTAATCAGATATGTCAAAATTCTGTTTATTAGAGTTGTTTTGTTGAAATCTGTCATTTAGTCTGCCTGCAGAGGGGAGGAAAGGGTTACCTACTCTGCGAGAATGGAAATCTAAGGCAGGAGCTTTATAACTGGCTCTGTGATGTGAACATTAGATAGTAATGTCTCAAAACTAAACTATTTAAGCAGCTCCAGTTTCTATGTTAAATTGACTTTAGCACGTTTGTAACTAAAGGGACAGCTGCTTCCCGAAGAGCCTTTCTTAACGTTTATAAGGATTAAATGGTTTTGTGTTGAGATTACTGAGATCATCTTGATACATTTATTTGATTTTGATTTGTTGTCTTGTTTTCTTTGTAATGTTAATAGCTTAGCTTTAGGAGCATCTCTTCCTTGATTTTACTCCCTTTGTTTAAACTCATTTTCTTTTAGTAAATGGAGCCAGAGGGGGGGGTCGGAAATGGATGCCAGTTGGACATCTGAAAGCTTGACCACCTCCTCCAAATGTGCCCACAGTGATTTCTAAAGATTCATAGCAAATTCCACAATTTTCATGCACATGTGTGGTTGCAAGTAGCTCACCAATGTTCCCAATGGAATTTGTTGCAAGTTGAAGGACTGAGGGAAATTTTCAAAACAGTTTGTAAATAGCGCACAGTAAGTCTTCTGAGTATTTCAGAGGTTGTTTGCAGAGGTCATGCCTGGGCCTGAACAGCAGGCTGGTCTCCACTGAAGAGCTCTCAAAGGACCCCACATGCTCACCCAAAAGCATGTGCCTTATTTACATTCAAGGCATGGCTGCCACGAGGTTCAAATTAAAACCCCGAGGCATCAGTCACTAATTAGCTCCTGTGCTCATTGCATACCCATGGAGCCCACTCTAGGCGGATGAAAGACATATGCCAAGCACTTTGGATAATGAGGGAGAGGGAGAGAGAACAGAAAGAACAAAAGTTGGGGCAAGGCAGGAAGAAGGAACATCATTTATAGGCAGGTCCAGGATGGGCAGGGGTCAGGAGCCCTGAGGGAGGAAAAAAGGTTGTCTGAAATGATCAGCAACCACTAACAACCACCATAACCCTGTCCAGAGTGAAGGGGCATAGAGAGCAGGTGAAGAAAAAGAGGCCAAGACAAAGAGCCTTAGGAGATGCCCATGTGCTCCACCAAGGAGCCAAAGAGGGTCCCACTTGAGCTTGGTTCTAGGGAGTCTTGCAGTATGGCTTCCTTCTAGACAGCAAGGTTCACATGCAAGGCACTGGGGTGGCACTCATCCTGTCTCTTTCTTCTCAGGTCAAGAGGACTCCTTGGACAACATGACTTCCAGCCTTCACAAAGGATCTTCAGATGAAGCAGAATGACACCAAGAGATCATTTCATTTTGTGACATAGGACTCAGCTGCTTCTGATAGACTTGTGTTTTAGCATAATACACGTCCTCCTAAGTACCTCTGCTTGTTTTCTTCAGGATGTCTGAACTTCTTCCTTTGAGGCTCCATTTCTCTTACAATCTCCTAATTCCATTATAAAATATATCTAATCATTCCTCAGGCTGCTGATACTGCTTGCAACCAGGGATAATGTATCTGCATTATGCATCTAGGTACAACCGGCTGAGATACACGTCTGTCCATTAGCCGGTGTGTGTAATCATTGGCTGGGTGTTTCTGCCACATGGAGAAGACATGGATGTTTCCCATGCAGAAGGCTCAAGGGCATGCTCCTGATGAGGAGGAGGAGGAATTCATCCCCCGATGAGAACTTCTGGAGGTTTGGTGCTGGAGCTGGAAGGCGTGAGAAATGATAAGACATTGATTAGGTCTCTGAGTCAGCGGCAGACGCACCCTCGCCAAGCCGCCGACTGGCCTATTTGCTCTCCCACTTGTTTGTTCCCTAACTTATCTCCTTGACTCATCCCAAACCCAGCTGATACCAGAGACAGGCAAACTACACACCACAGCCCCTTTGCCAGCCTGTGGTGCACCTTCTGCTGCCCTAACTCTTGCACTGGGAATAACCACACGACAATTAACTTTTCTTTGCCAAATTAGAAGAAAAAAAAAGCTGAAAACATTGGGAGTGTAATGGGGACAGGGGAACCTGGAGAGGAAAAGTGAATTACGATAGCTCCTGGGAGAGGAAGGGGTTTTTTTAAAAAGAGATATTTCCCTTTCATGCATTTCCACTAAAAATGTGTCACGTTGGCACCAGTCCCGTGTTTCAGTAATGGTGATGTGCTCACAATGAGTGAAGGAGCAGCCTCTGCTAACAGCAAGGGCATAATATGAGGTACAGTCTTTCAGCTCTCTCTGAATATGACAGGGTTCTGTCAATGCTTACGTTTTTTGTTTTGTTTCAATGCCAGGTTGACATTTCACAGTGCCTGATTAGAGCAAAAGGACCAGCATGGTGCCCACAGGCACCCCAGTCCTGGAGGTCTGTGAGCATCACCACTGCAGCCAGTTCCTGCTCCTCACTGGTTCTGAGCTCAGCCATTGGACCCAAAGTAGTCTCCCAAGCTCTTTTGCAGCAATTGCTTTTTAACTAATGTGCTGTGAGGTCGGGGCAGCTGTAGTGGGCACGGAGATAAAAAGGAACTTGGGGAAGGGTGCAGAACACTTCCCTCCACCTCCCTGGGATCAGGTCGCCTCAAACAGTCATGGGCACCTTTGAAAAATCAAATTATTTCCCTCTTTTGCTGAATTTGCAAGGAGAAAACAAGAGAAACACTATGTGCTGCTGGTTGAGAGAAACACGGGGAGCAGATCTCACCTCCCAGCACATGCTGCAGGAGCCCAGTGGGAATCCGGTCAGGTCCAGGGAGGCCACAAAAGGGCTGTGGTGGGATGTGACAGCAGATAGAAGTGGGGATGGGATTGATCCAGGTTTGATGGGCATGAGGGAGCTGGACCTGGGACAGAAATGTCCTAGGGAAGATAAGTAGTAGGAGAATAGGAGCTGTGGATCTGGGATCCTGCATGGGAAATTGGGATGTGCAGTGGGAAGATGGGGGTAGCGGATTGAGATATTAGTGACAGGGGTGGAAGGCAAAAACATAGTAAAGGAGGGTGAGGTGGACAGTGTGGGTATAACTCTTCCTATGCACACACAGGCTGGCTTGCAAAGAGATCACCAGAACCCCTCCTTTTGCTCTGAGGGACTCCCAGCTTTGCTTCGCACCTTGGCCTGAGGACCCCTGGTGCAGTGGCACCTCTCATGGACCCACCAGCTCTCCTGGAAAGAGTGTCTATGCTGCGGTCACCGAGCTGGAACAAAGCTGGGAGAGAACTGATGTGCTCCAGGACATTATCTTGGTGGGGAAGAGTCAGGCTGTGGGGTGCCTGGTGGGACCTGCCCCATGGTCACTGGCCCTGCCCCACACTCACCTGCTGGTGCCACACATACACCGTCAGCAAAATGCCTACTGCTAATAGCACCTAATCCCAAATAACCCTAATCCCAAATAATGCCTTGCAGTCTCTCTTTTCTAAGCTAAATCCAGTGTCCTAGCCTTGTGCTGCCTCCAGCCCTCACTTGGGCTAGCGTTATGTACAACCACCAAGACTTCTTCTCTCCGATCTTCTCGCCTGCCTTCAGACAGGTGCGAGGGGTGAGTCTGCTCTCCAGGAGGGTGACAGGCTCGCTGGAGTGGGCTGCAGAGGTGCATCATCCCATAAACAAAGGAGGATTACAGCTTTGGCCTGGAGATGTGGTTTATATCTACTCTGCCTGTTCAATGTCCAGGTTAGTCTTGCTGCTTGTTGTAAATTCAGCAGCTCCAGGTTTTAACTCTCGGTGCAGTGTTCCCACCTGCTTTGTGAAGTCCCAGTAGCCTGCCTGAGAAAGGCACCCAGTGATCTCCAAAATAGCATCCCAGTGCTTACGAGGAGCTTTGCTGGTGACTGAGGTGTTCGTTCAGCAGCACTTGCTCTCAGAAGCAAGCAGGGCTGCCAGGGCAATCCCCAGCATTTTATACCAGGCATAGCATGGATGACAGTCTGTTCCTTCTGGTCTTCATTTTTCTTGCCTGGGGACAAATGCCCACAAGTCTCCTTTCATGTTTGAATTTTGACATCCTCAGCAGCGTCTATTTGAGGCAGCTCCCCCCTCCTGCTGCTCTGGAAGTTGCCGTGCTGGTACGAAGTGCTCATGAAAGGCCCAGCCTGAGAGTATGTGCTGCTGCTATTGCACGTTTGGAAACTGAATTCATTGCAAAGCTGAGAGACTCATGGAGAAAGATACCTGCCTTCATTTTTGTCCCCCCGCCCCTGCTGCTTTTGGAGGCAGAGACATTCAGCTGAGTTGAATCAGCTGCAGGAGGTGTACCTGGAAGGCTGCAGACTTTCCTGTTTACCAACTCACAAACACAGGCACAGGCTTTCATGTCACAGGGTCTGCCTGGGCTGGCAGAAGCTGGTGCTGGCTGGGCACAGGTGAAATTTCAACTTCACCTGCTGTTAAGGCACATGAGCTCTGCTTTATGCTTTGTGGCTTCTAAAAACTAAGGGAAATCTCCTGTTGTTCGATGTCATTCCTGCTGCAGTGTGCTGGTTTTGGCTGAGATAGAGTTAGTTTTCTTCACAGTAACTAGTATGGGGCTATGGTTTGGATTTGTGATGAAAACAGTGTTGATAACACAGGGATGTTTTCATTACTGCTGAGCAGTGCTTACACAGAGCCAAGGCCTTTTCTGCTCCTCACCCCACCCCACCAGTGAGGAGGCTGGGGGGGCACAAGGAGTTGGGAGGGGACACAGCTGGGACAGCTGACCCCAGCTGACCACAGGGATATTCCTTATCATATGGCGTCATGCCCAGCATATATAGCTGGGGGAAGAAGAAGGAAGAGGGACACATTCAGAGTGATGGCGTTTGTCTTCCCAAGTAACCATTGCGGGTGACGGAGCCCTGCTTTCCTGGAGATGGCTGAACACCTGCGTGCCCATGGGAAGTGGTGAATGAATTCCTTGTTTTGGTTTGCTTGCATGCACAGCTTTTGCTTTACCTATTAAACTGTCTTTATTACAACCCATGAGTTTTCCCACTTTTACTCTTCCGATTCTCTCCCCCATCCCAACATGGGGGGAGTAAGCGAGCATCTGTGTGGGGCTTAGTTGCCGGCTGGGGTTAAACCACGACATGCAGTCAGTGGAGGTTGAAGATTCCTGATTAAAAACTGCTGGAAGGGTATTGTAGGTGTGTGATCCTGGACCCTTGGCTTTACCACCCTGGATTTGCAAACTTTACCTTTACCTTTTTTTTTACTTTCTTTACCTTTCCAGCCATATTAGAAGCCCCCCATTTTTCCACTCCCTCTACAGCTGAAAGGACAGGAATTCCCGTGGATAAATATTCAGACACTATTTAAATAGGTGGCTATATCTTGTAGATAATTTGCTTTGCTATGTTGCAAATGTTGCGTTTTGTATTATGTAGTGTGCGTTGTGGATATGTGTTGCACAGAGTTTGGGATAGGCCCCTACTTGTCATAAATGGCAAGATATAATCACACTGGACCAGATTTACTTCTCCCAATTCCTCAGCAGGGCTGGATTTGTTTGTAAAAGCAGTAAATTTGCACATTATTCAAAATTATAGGGATATCTGACCTAAAGCCAGAAAAGAAGTTGTCATGATTGCTAAAATTCAATCTCAATCTTTATAATGAGGTTGAAAGAGAAGCACTTAGATGGCTGTAGCCCATCCTATTCCTTATCACCTACTTGGCTGTATTGGTAGATTAACCAGATGGATCCAAACTATCCTACAGCCTAGTGTGAAGGAACATGCAAAATTCCAAATCCAGATTCCAATCTGTTTGCAAACAACAAGTTTATGTAGTAAAATGCCAAACTAAGCCCTTGTATTCAAACAGCCCTTCCACTTGGATGTTCAAAATCTTGGTCCAAACCAAGGCCGAGTGCTGGGGCACTGAGCAGCACTGCGGTATTTCCAGAAGTTGCTCAAGGAAGCTTCCTCCAGAGCCTGAACCCACTAGGTGCCAGAAGATGCTGGGAGCCACATCCGTTTGGCCAAATCTTGGTGTGAACCCCTGCTTGGTGGGATGAATTAGTCCCTTAATGGCTACAGAAAGGCTTTGGAAATAAAAGTTTCTATTGACATAGAACATTTCATCCCAAAGGACCCTAGATCACACTGCACAAACTTTACATAAACAACAGAACTGACATGCAGCCGTGTCAGGAATAGAGAGTGGCAGCCAGCTGGCATACGTTAGCAGGACAAAAATAAGAGAAGTGACTATTTTTGGCCAAGGACACCAGGGCAAACCCCTCTTGCGAAAGTGCCTTCAAAACTCCAAAGTGCAGTTTTACTCTAAACAGTGACTGTGGATAAATAGATCTTTTGTAGTCAATCAACTTGTTCCCAGGCACATCTGGGGAATTCACTCACTAAAATAAGGTTTTGCTACATTTTGTGCCTGCTAAGGCTGCAGAACTTTCTCACCCAAGATAGCACATTTCTACTCCAACTCCAGCCCTGTTCACAGACTTGTAAGCCTTTCTTACACAGCCTTCACTGCTGAGGGTGGGAGACCCAGAAAAAGCCACTTTGGCTTTTGTGGCTGATATTACCCTGAACTGGAAAGTCTGGAAATGCACATTTTCAGTTGTCAGCTGGGTGAATCTGTGAGTTTATTAGAAAGACAAATTTCCACCATGCCCATCAAGGTAACTTTTCAGAATACAACTGACCTTTAAATAGCACCGTGGAGCAGCCAGGACATTTGAAGGTCTTGCCCCAAAGCCCCTCACAGAACAGCTGTGCAGCATCTCTTGGGTCTCTTTGGGCTACACAAATGCTTGACAACACTGAAAGGCACAGTTCCTTACAGCAATGTCACTGATGAAATGCACGGTATTTTTACAGACACATATTTACTTTGGGGCCAGAGGGGTGTCTATACTTACAGAGCGCATCGCATCTCAGAGGACCCTGAATAACCCTTCAGGATAAGTTGCCCTGTGGCAGCCGGTGGCTCCCCGTGGGCTTCCTCCCATATCTCCACACTGTGTTGCAGCTGGATCCTTGCATGTGAGCCATCCCCTGCCCTGGCATTCACCCTCCCGAGCCATCCCATCGCACTGTCATGCCATTTAAGTGCTACCAGAGCACTCCCTGACATGATTTTGGCTCCAGACTACAGTCCAGCCCAGCTGGGGGGATATGAACAATACAGGGACCATTCCCCAGGGGACAGGATGGATGCGGAGAGTTTAGCCATGCCACCTGCCCTTAGGGCCAAGGAAAAAGCCCCCAGCCATTTGATTTATTAACATACCTGTGGCCTTTGAGAACAGAGCACCCCTTCGGCAGCACACTGCACATTGGATGGACAAGGAAGGAAGAAGTCAGCCAGGAGCCAGACGTCTTTCAAGGAGCCTTCCAACCTGGGACACAACTCTGCTGGACCTCAGTTTGATGTCATTTGGGGCTGCAGCCATGCTCCCTATCTCCCACCTCTGGCACCAGTACTGGCACCAGTGCAACCACAGGGTGAGTGGGTAAGGGAGCTGCTTTGTCTGAAGATTCATTATTTTTAACCTGCGGTGTTAGCTTTCAGCCAGCTCAGCTCCCTGTGCTGGCTCCCAGCCAGCCCTGGGTGTGCAAGGCCAGTACAGCTATGGCTAGAGAGGAGGATGAACCCCATGGCAGCCCCATTTTAGAGTGGTTTATGCCACTGTGGAACAACCCCATGTTACAATCTCCCTTCCTACCAACATGGGATGCAAGAGGGAGCCTGCCCGCTTCAGCACCAGCTCCCCATCCTTTTCCCTGCCTCCCTCTCCCACCACCCCGTCACCGTGCTCAGTCCTCAAACAGCCCGTTTGCCTGCCAGCCAACCCACCTTTCCCAGTGCAAAACCATATAAAACTCAGACAAGCATTTCCTATTGCTAACAATTTTGAAGCGGGATTTCTCTATCAGAAGAACTGTAGGAAGTCCAAGTAGGACTGCAGAGTGCTATGAGTAAGGCTTTGATAAGGTTAGCGTGGCACCTGAGAGTGGGGCAGTGAGTCCTTTCCCTTAATTCAGCTGCTGTGGGGAGGGGACAAAGTCTGCCCATGACTTCTCTGACTCTACAAGATCTGTACCTGAAGCATCCTGAGAGGACCTGAGAGTGAAGCAAGGAAAAAACAAAGAAGAAAATGTTTGGTGACCTCATTTGAGCTCTGAGAAATGTGGAAACGTGCAGGACAGGAGCATGATGCTCTGGGAGGAGCAGAGGCTGGGGAATGCAAGACAGCTCTCTTCCTGTTCAAAGAACCAGTGCAAAAAATGGTTCATGGAGATGGATCCACCTTTGATGTTGTGAGCAGATTACAAAGCCATGCCACACCAGTTCCCAAGATTCCTAGATAGGGAAAGCTGGTCACACACACTGGAAGACTCTCCCCAATGTGCCAAGAGCTCCCAGCTCTGTATACCAAAATCTCCCTTGTCCTTTAATTCATCCCCCTTGCTGTTGCTCTGTTTGCACAGCATTAAAGCATTGCACTTTCCAGGGGGAAAAAAAGTTTTGTCTAATATTTGTCTTCATTTTAAAGCTGATTTTTTTTTTTTTTAATGCACCAGCATTAGCCAACATGTAGTCCAATATATAAAATCGATCTGACCTAGAAAAGGCCTCTAAAGCTTGTGGAATGATGCTGCAGGCAGGGAGGGAAGCCCCACAGGCCAGCACTTAGGCACTCAAACTGGTTATGCACAAGTTCCACAGTTTTATACATTCATGAGTGTACTCAGGTACTCGGAAAAAAAATGTCACCGAGCAATAATACAGAGCCTCCCCCTCTTCTCCACCCCCTGCCTCCCAACATAGGGCCCTGCAGGGAAATGTGCTGTGCTACTGTTGATGTTTCCCCTGAGCAGACTCACATCCATGACGGTATGAAAAATTAATAAAGGAGTACAGAGTGCATTAACAAATGCTGACATATCTCCCACAGTTAATTGACATCTACCATTCTATTTGAAATTAATAAAGGCTTGCCAAGCATGCAGAACCCGCACCTCATAGCAAAGGAAATGTCCCACACAGCTCAGCAGGTCATGTCACCATATCAGTGATGCTATGTACCACAAATCATGACAAATATTCCTAGTATTATGTCAGGCCCGCATCCAAGGTGTTGGTCTCAGCATCAGTGTAGGAGGGTTGTCTGACACATGCTCTAGAAATTGCCACTCTAATGGGTGCACGACATGGGCTGCTAAGACAGCTTAGAAGCTTCTGAGCCTCTGCTCCCCAACCGAGGCGAGTGCCTCTTTCTTTCTGGTGCAGCGAGGGGGCAGCTGTAGCTGTGGACTGATTGTGCTTAGCTTGTGAAGCCCAGCTGATGTCTCTGTACAGCTTGTGACAACGGGGAGCTGCGCTGCACTGCTGTTCTGTCGCTGCTCTGAGAGTCATTAAGTGGACTTTTCTATGATCCAGATGTCCCACCAATGTCTTAGCCATGCAGCGAGGGTGCTGAGAGGACCTTCTAGAAACTAAGGGAGAAACCCTGGCACTGCTAATGACACTCTTATGTGGGATGGCAGTCCTCTTTGTTTTTCAGCAGTGGAGGCAGGTGACAACCTGGTCAATTGCATACACTGTAAAGACCAAGACCTCTGTAAGCTTTTCACAAGGCCTGAAGTAGAGCAGACAACCCCTAGATGAAGCTTTACTGGAAAGCTGTGGGGCCTGAAGTACCACCTGTGGTGTACCCCAAGATGGGACTGGCCCAGGTGAACAGGAGTGATCCTGCACTTGTGCAGTCTGCTCCATCGAGGCCAGGGCTGCACTTAGTTATGAGTACCTGGTTGTTTTTATTTATTAACTCCAAGCCTTGGATCAGGCATAACAACAGCAAGGGCTCTACTGCCAGCCAAGCCAGTGAAATTAGGGACCCTCATAGGTGACACTAACAACGGTCCGGGACCTGGGGACTCTCACATGCTGCCCTGACGACACCTTTCTGGAGGGTGTTGGCTGTCTGCTTTTGAGTAGGCAGTCTGATGTGGTGGCTCTCAGGTGAACTGCATGTGGAAAAGTGCCTTTTCTCACCTTGAAGCAGGTCCTGTGGGCCAGTGGTGGCCCTCAGCATACTCCTTTCTCACCAGGGATGGAAAGTACGTGATGAGGAGGGAAGACATTTGAAAGGCAGTTCTTCCAGGAGAGCACCTTGCTCAGCCATATTGAGCTCCTTCTGCTTCTCCTCTGAATCCTTATTCTTCTGGCACTGCTGCTGGCAAGGAAGAGGAAGCCGGAAACATGGCAGCCAAAATTGCGTGGAAGAGTTGTGCCTGGTTGGAAAACTTGCAGCTGTCCGGCACCAACATGCCAAATATCCCCACAGTGATTGCCACCAACGCCCAGTTACCATCCCAGTTACCTCGGGGAGAGCTGGTTTGTTCGTAGTGATTTGTTGGGAACTTGAACAATGATACCACCCAAAAGGTGAATCACAGAGGTTTGACGGTGCAAACATCTGGGTGGAAATCTGTGACTTCTGGCTACGCTCTGTCATGTGCCCCACTGGGTGCCACAGGAGCCATCCCACAGGCGGGCAGCTCCGCCGGGTACTGTGGGGTCCCAGCTCACCGTATGGGCTGAAGAATTCTCCCTCCCTTTCTCCAAGTGGAAACAATGACTCGGGAAGTAAAAGCTGTGTGTTCATTTGGAGACTGCTCCTGCATGCTAGTTTATATGAAGCAATTACATTGCGACACCACACTTCAAAGTCAACTCCTTTGTGTAGCCAGCTCTGAAAAGAGAAAAGAGCTTCTCCCCACATCTCGGTTGAGATTTGGACCTGCGCTTCTGAGGGAGCTACCAACTCTTTTCATTTAGGCCGTGGAGCTACCTCCTTGAAAAAGGTACCAAGCCCCACTTTGATTTTCAGTTTCTAGTCTCTACACAGAGGCTGAATCAAAGTAACTTAAATCGTGGCTTTGATTCACATTCCCAGAGCTGGCTTAAGATGTAGTTTCATGGGCTTCCTGCTACTTGTTATCATCTGCTTGCTGAAGATTCATACCTCCCCGGCAGAGCTGGTGGACCTGGATGTGTGTGTGTGTGCATCTCTGGACTTTGATGTTCACAGCTTCCCAAGACAGTATGAAATGCAAGCACTCATGATCAGGAATAATAGTGAGAGCTGATGAATTAACATATGCCTTGAAATGCTCTCATTCTGTTCTCCAGGATAACATGCTCAGTATTCTGGTTTAGCAGTGTTTAAACATAACCCCTATCCAGTTGTTTACATCATACTTGGTAATTACCTTCACAGAGCTATTTGGTTGTTTCTGGGGATGATGTAATCTTTGCTTGTACTGCTTTGCCCACACAGTTTGCTCTATTGAAGGGCTTTGGAATACTTCCTCCGGTGATTTTATTTCACTGCCTCTTTAGAAAAAGGCAGAGCTATTTTCTCATCTAGCAGTGCCCAGAACTTTTGTCTCAGGGAAGAATATGGGGACAGCCAACTTCCTGCCATTAAAGAAGCCTCTCACTGTACAACTGGAGTTGAGATAGATTAATTCAATCTACACTTGCTACAAAATAGGTTGGATCTTCAGCTGTGCTAATGCACTACTTTTAGTCTGAAAAAGCGAGGGCACAAAGGTTTAAACAAACCTTTAGGCCCCCCTTCAGCTATCTTATTTCTCAGAAGTTGCAGGGACTTCCATTGTAGCCCATGTGTAATGTTGCATCAGTTTAACTGAAGATGCCATGTCAGCCTGGGATGGATAAACTGGTGTATCTCAAAGTTTAGATGCATCCCATCACACTCCTCCGGGGTCGTTGTATGGGTGCAGGCGGGGTCATATAAGGCCCCCTGTGCACAATCTGGGTGGTGGAAGGGAGTCTAGGCAGGGATAGGACAGGTTTGGTTCAAATCTGATGCCTGGCCAGGGGATGGGAGGAAGATGCAAGCATTTAACCATGGTCTGTCTCTGCCAGAGAGGTTCTTAGCTGGAGACACTGTTGTGAGGTGAGTGGGTCACTGGAAAGGGTCTAAGGTGACATTTTTTCCCAGTTCTGTCATTTGCTTGCTAGGTGACCTTCAGCAAGTCAGCCACCTACTCAATGCTATTTGTGCAGAGTCTATGCAATGGGTGTAAAACTATTTCTCTCCAAAACCACCTTGAGATCCACCAGTAGGACGTGATATCTAAGGCCTCTCTTTGCTCCTCCTGCCTGAATCTTGATTTCTTTCTTATCAGCAGATAATAAATCACGGGATGAGATGGAGAGTGTCCCCTTTTCCTCCAGCTATCCCACAGCCGTGTGGCTTGGGCATGCTGCTGGGTTGTGGGAGAGCAGGGTTTGAACTCCCTGGGGCTGTGGAAGCAGCTGTGCTGACTGACAATCCTCGCTGCTACGTTTGAGGAGTCCCCACCCCAGGTATTTACTCAGTGCTTGTGCTGGTCGTCATCATCCCACAGTGAGCTGGCAGAACCGAACCTCCCCATGCCCCAGCTCCTCTGGGGCATAAGTCCAGCATCCTCCCACAAGTGCCTGATGGGAAACTGCCCAGTTTTTGCACAAAAGCAGCCAAGATGAGCACCCACAGTCAGGGCCACCAGCTCCACTGGGAAGGACAGACCTCTGGCAGAGGGATGGGAACAGAGAGCTAGGAACCTGTGAAACCACACTTTGCACTGGATCTGGGAATGCAAATCAAAGTCATGATATAAGTTAAATTGGTGCAGCTTCTGTGTTCAGATGAGCCCTCTAATCTTTGAGTTGCCAAAGGCCTCGAGGGACCATTACATTAGGTAAAGGTTACCAAAGGGCAGGCTGCTCCAGGCTCTCCTTGCCCTCGGCAGGTGGGAAGACACTGCGCGGGGATGGCAGGGATGTCTCTGGCCCCCCTGTATGAGGGGCACCTTTGGACAAACTGTGGAGGCAGCTTTCTGACCCTTTTCTTCCATCAAAATGGCACAGAGGAGCTCTGTGGGGACCAAAAGCTCACCTGGGCTTTTTTTAACTTTTAGAAGGATTAACACAGATTTACATTTGAGAAATCAGGCTAATTCCAGCCCAAAGTGCAGGACAATTCCCCCCGGTTCCCAGGAGGGTAACATCATAACCCATTATTAGCTGTGCCAGTTACAGTTATTTCCTTCCCACATTTCCTTTCAGGTGTCAGACTAGAATGCAATTGCTTTTCTTCCTGAGAGCACTATTTTTAAAACTGAAGAATTGAATGTTATTAATATAGTAGGTGTTGTACTGTGCAGCCCATTCTATAATGGGGTGTTTATAGCACCGATGCTCTTACCCAGTCCATTCGTAATCAGAAGTAATAGTACCACTTCACCACTTGCTCTGCTTGAGGATGCTGCAATAAATCCCGATGAGGCATAGCTTGGCTGCAGCTGGCGGGTGATGTAGAAGCTTTGTGCATTTTTACTTCTTTAATGTTTATAGCTCTTTTACATTATATGAATATTGCTAGTACCAAGGATTCAGCCATCATGAATCAAGCCTCAAAAAATAACGAGATTTTACAAAATATGTACATTTGAAGCATGTTTTATGGGCCTTTAAATGCTTCAGCCTTTGTGTCATGCTGTCAGGCTTCCCTCATTTTCCTGCCATAAGCTTACTTTAAGACAGGAAAAAGAAAGCCGAGATTCACATATGATCATCTGATTCCAACAGCTGGCCCCTACCAACATCACCTGATATCACGAAACTCGAGATAATGTTGTAAGAGTAGTCAGCACAGTCAAAAAGATCCTCATCTCTGTGACGGGCCAATGTAGCTTAGCTAAAGCAATGTCACATATAGCTTATACACCCCTGGTTTTCTGTGGGAATAAAAGCTTTCACCTCCAGCTGCTTGCTGCCTTGAACTCCCCATGCAGAAGGAGGAACGAAGGGTACATTTTCAAGGTGTTAGCAACAGAAGCCACTGGCCAGCATGTCACAGGCTGAGCAGAGCAGAGCACATGCATGTGCCACCCTTGTCTTGTTGGCAAGGAAGGTTCAGCAGCACACACACCCCAGCCACCAGCTCATTGCCATTGCCTGCTCCACCGGTGCAAGCGTCTGCAAGGTTGCAGCATGAAGTGGGTAAGGGAATCGATCCAGGTTAAAAATAACCATGCCTCTCCCTCCCTCTCTCCTCTTCTCCTCCCAGTTTTAAAGCATTACTTTAAACCTGGATCGGTTTCCTGCTCCTGCTTGGCGGTTGGCACCGCAGCAGTAGACTGGTGGCCTTAGGAGCAGCTACTCTAACAGCAGACCTAACAAAAGGGTGCTGAGGGGGAAGCAGTGTGGGAAGGGGCAGCATCCTCCTCTTCTCTTCTTGCTCGGGTGGCATCCCTGCCTCAGTCCCAGTGGTCGCCGGTTCCTTTCTGATGCCTCTAGAGCTCCTGAGCCCAACATTTACACATGTTTAAAACTTTGGCTATTTTTCACTCTTTTCCTAAACTACCAATGGCAGTTGTCCCTGCTTTACGCTGCTCTTCTAACTCTGCACCCTTGTCATCTCCCCATGCTAGCATTCTCCATTGATATGTTTTTCCATTCCTATTGCACTCACCTTCTTTCCTTCTGTTCCTTCTTTATCCCCATGTCCCTTAGTTTTCTTATCCCCTTACTGATTAGCCCTTTCCCCCCCCATCATTTCTATTCTGATGAGCCCTTCCTGACTCAAAAACTGAATTTCTAAACAATACACAACTAAGCAGGAAAACTAAGATTAACAGTTCTGCTATGAGTGTATTTCCCTGGGTGTGATCTATAAGTGTGTGGAAGAGCTCTCATTGTTACCTTGGTATATGTTTGTGAGACAGAGTATTACTTTCCCCCAGACTCCATCTCCTTTATCTTTTAAAAGTGTCCCCTAGTGACAGAGACTATATTTCCCTGTAAGTATGCACAATTTCTAGCACGTCTGATCACTCCTCCAATATAAATGCTGCGTAATTGACAAAATAATACATAAAGCCCTCATTGCCTGCAATCTTAGGATGTCTGGAGTTGTATACTTCACAGGCATCCCTCTCTAATGACCACCCACTTACCTAGCACTAAGGATCTTGGAGCATCCTCCAGAGGTGACAAGGTGCTCTTATCCTCATACCACATATGAGCAACAGTGACGTGCCACAGGATGCGTAATGTGTCCCTACGGACAGGGTGAGGGGAGAACCAACATCTGCTGAACCCTTGTCCTATGCTTTGAATGTTTAGCCTCATTCTCCTTCCCGCACGGTGGTGGAAAGCAGAACGTGACTTCAGGGAGGAGTGGAACCAGAGCCTCCGTGGGCCAAATGATTTTATGAGTCCCCTGAACGCAGCCATGGCACTTGGTGGATTGGAAAGGGGAAAATGAGAAGGGAATAATATAAAGTCCACCTCTGTTTGCTGACATCCTTTATTTCTTTTGTAAATAATGCTCTCAGCCAGTGTTTCCCATGGGGGAATCTGGAAGGAATCACCATCTCCACATGGACTCATGTAAGAAAGGAAGCAGCTAGTCCCTGACATTTATTGCTGTACTTCATCTTGGAAACTTTGGTTAAAACACTGCACAAAACCACATTTCTCTGGGTTATTTTCATCCTCCCTCATTTAGTTCAATTAAGTAATTAATACTTCAAGAAAAAAAAAAAATCCTCTGGGAGTTCATTTCACCCAGGACAGGGAGTGCTGGAGCATAAATGGAGGTAAGGTTGAGGTGCTGTCAGACAGAGGTTTATTCCTGTTCTTATTTTAGCTGAACCAGTTCACCCTCCCCAGTAAATAGGTGATAAGGCAGTGTGTTTGTAGCGAGTATCCTGCATGGCACAGCTGCACTATGGATTAGGTAACGTCACTGACTCACCGCAGAGTTATTGGGCCACCTCGTCCCTTCCCTTGCCAGGGCAACAGTCTTCACCATGTACACACTGATGGGCTTTGCACACAGTAATTAAGCTTCACAGCTTTTCTTGAGTTTAGGTGTAATTACAAGCATTTTTCAGATGTAAGGACTGAGAAACAAATCTTCCTCCCAGAGACATCAAGTTGTTTCCTCTGATTTTTTCTAGGGGTGCTGAAAGCTCCTTTCAAAAAGCTAAACCCTCGCAGGTTCGAGCAGGAATTATCATTCGGTATGGCCACGCCTAGGGAGTTCCTGGCCAAAACTTCGATACTTACACTGGATATGGGGCACCTAGATCCAAAACAAGCCAAAAATAAGTGAGATTTTAGTAATCCTGCTGTAAACATGAGCTACACACCTAAAGGGCCCGTTGTGTTAATCCCCAGGTGTTGGACCTCCTTCGATTGTTTTGGAGAGTTGTTCTCCATTCTGGTTTAATGCAAGTGGGGTTTTAATGGATGTACTGACCTACCCAGATGGACAAGTCCATGATGGCTTTTAGGGGAGCCAGCATGGGACTTTCTCTGCACAACTGCTAAAGCTACACACGCATGGAGTACGTGGCCAGGAACAGGGACGAGGAGGGCAGGATGCTCGCTTTCAGCAGACATGTCCCAGGCATCCAGTGCTTTTGTCCCAGTCTGTGTTCTCAGCTGAGCCAGATGCACAGGAGCCCGTCAGCCACAGATTTTTTTTTTCTTTGGTTCAGATTGAAGGAACTTACTTTCATATTATTTTACATCATCCCTAGTCACAGCAGAGACCAATACCTGCTCTTGTAGAATATCAATAATCACATAAAACTGGTGAATACCCCAGGAAGTGGGAAAAACTCTATGAGTTGCTACCCAAATGGCCTTTCAGTACCCACTCCAAAGGCCTTCAGATAGGAGCTTCATAAACAACATCAAAACTCAGGTGAGTTTTTTACTCTAAACACAATTTCATTGAAATAATAGGAAAAAATTGCTCACTTATTTCACTCTCACTGAGATTTGGGGTTGCAATAAGGGGACTAATTATTGTTCACCGAAGCCGATGGAAAGAACTGTAATAACTTGAGCCCATGGTTTGGCTTCTGGTGTCAGTACCGCTTTGGACTGGCTTAAGCAGTTGCTGTTTACCCTGTCCCTATCAGCTGATCACTCATGCCTCCCTATAGCCTCCCGAGTTGCACCAGCCCGACCGTTTGTGTAAGCATGCAGTAAACCACCTTAGGAAATAACCCAGCAAAATGATGTATGTTCCCTGGTGCAGTTCACCACCTGGCTGCACAAACAGCTGTGCCAGCCCAACGGAGAGGTGGCACGGGGTCCAGGACAAGCAGGGAGAAGCAGCTGCTCAATGCTGCTACCAAGAAGACATCCCCCTTGGAAGATGCTCCCAGGCCGGTCACGCAAAGGGACTGAGCTATGTCAACAGGCACTGTGAAGAGGGTCTTTGCTCTGGCCATTTCGCTTGTGTTGGCTCTAGCATTTGGAGTCTTCACTGGAGCAACTGAACTCACTAACCTGGAAGAAAACTAGGCTGGCCAAAAAAAAAGAGAGGCTAGTTTTTTACCGGGCTGTTAGATGGCTTAGCTGTCTTGTATGATTTCAACCTCAGGGATCAGATCCTTGATCTGTGTTACTTATACAAGGACACACGGTTGTATCCACAGCTCTCCCCATGCTTGATGGAGATGATCCATGTTTACAATGGAAATACCAGAGAGCAGAAGTCAAGAACGTGGCGACTCATATTCCTTCAGCATTACTATATTGGTATGTTGTCTATTGAGCTCTTCCATTCCAGTTCAATATTCAACACACAGGCCCGTTCCCTGACCTTTTCCAGGACTGCTGCCTTGTGGAGGGCTTCTGCTGAGACGGCTTTGTATGTCCTCCACTTGTTAATCCAAAGCTTTTATTGAGTTGAACACACTCATCCCATGCAACACTCCCAGCAGTTTCACTTTTATATCAGTCAAAAGCAGAATAGGCAGGGGTGGGTTTTTTCCTAGTTTCTCCCTTGTGACTTTGAATGCCGAGTTTCAGCCTGAAAAAATATTTACAGCTGTGTTATATAAACTAATGAAAAACAGTGTTTAAAATGAAAGTGCTGGCACGACTTTATGGAGAACAGCAGTGGAAATAGCCATGTGGTAATAAACAGGCTACCTGATATGGTTTATTGTTTAACTCCTTGCTTACTTTTAGAAACTTAGGCTTATGTTTGCAAATGCCTGAATCCTCTGAGACATGTGCATGTGTTGAGTTAGTCACCCCAAACCTGAATCTGGGTCCCCCTGTGAATATGTAGCCTTGGAGTAGCTCACTGAGAAAGGAGCCTTCTCAAGCAGGGACTGCCTGTATTTCCATACGCTTCACAGCACAGAACACACAGTAAACAAAGCCTCAGTTTCTAACGTAAACAACCAGCAATTTTGGTTTTAAAAAAAGGGCAAGAAAATGTCTGGACATAGCAGGTTTTCCTTCTTGCAGCTTTCCATCAGGAAAACAAAAGAGAGTGAGGGATTTTATATTACTGCAGTGTTGTCTTTCTCATGTGATAGTTTCCTAGCCTGTGATTGTAATGGCATGATGAGATATTTATAACATGCTAGGAAAAATGTTTCCTTTTTAAAGCCCATCGCAGTAGCATAATAACAAGCCTTGAAATCTGTCTTTCCCATATCCCAAAATCACTCGATGGAAATGATTTTTATATGCTGACTGTTGGCATGCATATTAAAGCCATTTCTAAGCAAAAGCTGTAAAACATAACATCCGTACGCTGCGCTGTGCACACATGACTGCACAACCAGATTAGGCCACATGGCAGTAAAAATGCCCCTGCCTGGTCGAACAAGAGCCTCTGCAGTTGTTACTGCAGCCGAAGCTGCTCTGGTACCGGAGCAAGGGTGGGAACAGTGTGAATGCAGATAAGCCTTTACAGTAAATCAGCTATAACATGGCTTGGCTCCAGGCCCAGGTAATAACTAACCAGTTTTATGTTAATTATTTGCTATCCTTTTACATATAGCAATAGTTACAAGCCAGTACTAAGCATAAATGACTGCAGCGCGTAGCTGGCTTTCATTAAGTCTCTACTTTTTTGAGGTACTGCATCATTTCCTAATTGACAGTTGTGAATTATTCTGGTTTTTCCTTTTGCTCTGCCTTCTTTCTTGCAGCCTCTCATGAAGTAATATTTTAGAGTGTGTTTGTAAGGATAAACAGAGGTGCTCATACATTTGGATATTTCATTCTATAGTTTCCGTGCATGTTATAAGGTAATTCACCCTTAGACACTGACTGCAAAACAGTCATTCTCTCCCGAGTGCCCCAGTAAATCTGCTCCAGTTAGAATATATTTCCATATCTGGAATGTAACCACCAAGAATATGGGCAGCAAAACCACAGAGCCCCCCTCCATCCTCCTCCATCGGTCCTGACCACAAGTCCCCAGTCCCAAAATCACAATGCACTGTCCCATCAGGGAAGCCAACCCAGCTCTTTGCAGGAGTGATCGAGAAACCGGTTCAGCTTTGAGAAGTCAGCACATTTTTCCCCCAGGGTTACTTTTTTAAGCTGACATACCAAAGGGGCAGCCTGCAGCAGCACTGGCAGGGGCAGAGACAAATGTCAGAGAAAGGAATACCTGTAATTAGTAGTGCCTTCATGCTTCCCTTAGTGGAGCCATGGTCTGAGACCTGTCTCCATCACAAAAAGATCACAGTAGGAACCCACTGGCTATGAGGTGTGCTCACTCCCTAGACAATTCCACCAAGGGACTCTCTGCCTCCTTCAAAATCTCAACCTAAGATGACCTTTACGGAGACTTACATGTGTAAACTTCTCTGAAGTGCTTGTGGAAGTGCTGCTCTAGGTCTTACCAGCTTGGTCTCCACTGGTAAGAATTTTGATTCTCTGTCGTGACTTGTCCTTCAGGGCTGGTGTCCATTTGGAAGGGTTGTCAGTGTAGTTCTACACTACAGGCATCCCAGTGACCCCTGAAAGTGGGAACACACCAAAAGACATCTTTGGCCAGAAGTACGGTATTGCCAGCATGACGTTTGGGTCACTGTAGGTTTTTGTGAATGAAGGTAAAATGCTACCGAATCCCAAACATACACTTCTAATATTTGATGTATACCTTGTGCAAATATAAATGGCTAATAAGAAACCAAGACAGAAGAGAATTAGGCCCAAGGGAGATAAGCTTTAATAAGTCTGCAGCCTCCCCGGGAGGTAATTTGTGCAGCCCTTAAATAAAGCAAACACTATTGGATTTTCACAAGTAACATGGATTAATAACAGGAAGAACCATTCCCCATTATCTGGGTGGGACACACATTTCTTCATTGATATTGCTACAGTGCAGGGAGATTGAAAAAAATCATATTTTAATTAAAACAAAATGTAAATAATGGAAGGCAAAGGAATCACGAAAGTTCTTCCAGACTACTCCAGAAAGTGCTGTTCTTGATAACAATAGGCAGAGCTCATTGGGGAAAAATGAAAGGTGGACAAGTCGGAGGATGTAAAGATAAAAATTGAATTGAAAATGCTTTGAGTTGGGCTGACAGCTTGGTTAATAGAGTTCTGTGCTAATGAATATTACCACGTATGTGGGCCCAGCTAGGCGTTGAAGTGTTTGGGGCATGGGAGGATGGTTGACAACTTTGCCTATTACAATGTACCTGGCTCCCTGCAAGCCTAGGTTCCCCATTGACAGCAGGCACTGCTGTAGTATCACATCATCTGCAAAGCAGGAACAGAACAGGACATTGGAGAAATTATTTTACAGATCAAACCCTAATGTTGGAGAAATGTAGGGGTAGTGCTGAATGCTCTGAATTCTCACAGGTTCCAATGACAGAGCAGCTCTCAGGCTCTGAAAATGAGCCCCCGGGCACACAAATGGCAGCAGCTGGCTGCCAAGGCACCCCAAATATACTCGGAGAATTGCTGTGTCCTGATCCCACCAGCCAAATTCATGGACTCTTAACAGCAATGTACCAGAGTCTTTCAGCAAACTACATCACAAGACAGAACAGGACAGAAAATCGAGCACATGTCAGGCTGTGGAAGGGGCACTGCTGAGAGCTAGAGCTTGCATTACCATACAAATGAAATGATGACTTTGTAGAAAAAATTGGAAGAGTGTTTGGAAAAAGCCCAGCTCTTGCAGCCCTCATTTTTCTGAATGTGTTTATTTGTTTTATTCTATTTACGGCCTCTAGTTTTCAAGAGTGTCCGATTATGTTTCACCTTGGAGCTTCCCAGCCTGCAAATTCTGGAGTCAGGCGCTGGCTGCCGCCCAGCTGGCCTCTGCCCTAGTTACTCTCTGTAACGCAGCGAGGGCTGTAGTATCATTCCTTCTCAGGACTCAACCATGCTGCCGACTTTTGATCATTAAAGGAAATGAACTTGAAATTACATTAAAACAAGTAAATAAGACTTGTGAACAAGGGCATTAAGATTAAAAAGCAGGCGGTCTCAAAGGTTGGAAGGCACAGCGTGCGGTGCCGCTGATTCAGTAGTGTTCTTTGGCAGGAGTATAAATGACGGCAAGAGGTGCGAGGCAGCGAAGAATAAAATCCTGAGTATTCAGCTTTCAAGGAAATTTGCAAAAGCCACTGTCTCAACAGCCAAGATTTACATGCATCCTCTGAGAAAGAATTACTTTTCTATGGGAAAGTAATCGTCCCTTGCACTGCTGAGCTAATGATGTATAAAATAACTCTGACAAGCCCAAGTCCCACGGTGGCACTAGCCAACAGCGAAGAGAAAAGGGAATCCAAACAAACTACTGGTGACCAGAAAACAACTCGAAGCAGATCGCTAGCAATAAATCTTAACATGACATTGAAGCTGGGCTCATCTTACAAAGAGCAAAGAGTAGAGACAGAATTGCTAAGGGCAGATGGCAGTGCCTTTCCCGGTGATATAAACATAGATGAATGTGTATCGTTTCTGAATACTGTATATGGCCCTGCCTATCTCAACAGCATAAATAACTGGAAAGAACATTAACACATTTCTAGGGATTGAGTTTTAATTGTTCTGTGGTTTACAACCATCGGTTGCGTCTAATTCTATTTAACGTGGCTATAGCTTCAAATATTCCACATTATGGAAATTATGAAGTTCAGCTGGAAGTGTTTTACCTGCCAAGATCTGAATTTCATGTTAGTGGTTATCCTGCAGTAGCTGGTGGCAAAACAAACCTACTGCAGCATAACAGGAGGTTACATCCTTTACACGGTTATATTTAATCTCTTCTGATCCTTATCTGAGTTGTAGCTGAGTACAAGGAAATACAGATTCTGCATTCAAATCATTGCAAGTATGAATAGTAATGGCAACAGCCATAAAAATAATGCATAATTCTTGCATCTGCCTGTCCAGGGAACCCAGGAGTTTTTTATATTTTACATGTAGATCATCCTTTGTTCAAATATTTTCCACAAAAGTTGTTGTGTGGAAAATCCATGAAAATCAGGAAATCTGCCTCATTATAAGGAGTACTGGAAGAACTGTGAGCCTGATCATACTGAACATATGATCACATGCATGAAATGAACACGCTAAAAAACTACAGTACATATTCTTTCTCTTACAGAATTTGCTTACAATTCCTTTTGGGTTATCTGTAGCAATAGGTTCTAAAAAAATTTCAGATAGTAGAGTGACTTGCCAAAAAAATATGTCCATACCATTACACATGAATAAAACTTTCATTTTTCTTTACTATTTATGGGTACATTTGTTTGTAAACCTTTTAAAAATGTTCTTTTCCACTTCGTGAGATTTACTTACACCATTTCATAGTTCTTCTGTAGAACAAAGCTGACATCTCCAGATGGCAAACATAAACATCAAAAGATGGACTGCCACTCAAAGACACGTGGGAAACATTTGCCAAAGCTAAATACAGTCTTAGAAGAATTTCAATAGTAGCGTAAGAGTTCTTCTGAATATGCCATTAATAGTGGTGCAATAGATCTAGCTGACACGTTGGAGGTGGTGAGCTGCACTCAAATACTTTGCTACCCACAAAATGGCACTTATTTCGGGATTGTTAACATACTCAGGAAATCATACAGTAAATCAAAGTTACGAATTACACAAACTATGCTATAAAATGCAGCACACATTAAATGACATACAAGAAACATGCGCATGTGCATGGCTAGGAAAGTGTGTACAGGATTCAGCCTTTTTGCTGAATAAATATTTGCGAGTTTTACAGTTCTTCACCATCTCCTTTTATATAATCAGATAACTGCAACTACAAATTCAACTTAAGGACTGACATTTTTACATTACAATGCCTTCTTTGTTGCTCCAAACAGCAATATATATACAACAAATCGGTTCAGAAAGGAAATGCTTTCCATCATACTTGTGTTTGCCTTATTATCAGAATGAGAAACTATGTGTGTGAAGTTCTTCATAATTTTTTTACCAGTGGTATTAGTCTCCTTTAGATACTGGCAGGGGTGGGAGGGGATTTGCCAAAATCCATTACACGTTTTGTCTCAGCTGTAGTAAGAGAAGGCATTCATTATGAGCTGGACAACTCAAACATCTAAGGATGGGAGAAAGAGTTCACTCAAAATAGTGAATAATTAGTTTGAACTTTGCCACACTCTCCAAGCAGAAACTGGTTTATAAGTACAATATTTTATGAAGTTTTCTCAGCAGGAGAGGTGCAAAAAAGCTCACTCATCCCTTACACCAGCCTCAGCAGAGATAGATAGCTCTTTATGGTGACTGGTCCTTGCTTCAGACACCAGTTCTGCAAGTCATAGGATTGCATCAGAATCACACCTCTTTTGGAGGCTTGTCTGCACACAAACTCCCAGTGAAACACTGAGGTTGCCTGTGAAGACCACACCTTCAGGCACTTCTGCCCAAGTCTAAATATAGGCACTCTTAAGGGTTTTTTTCTTCCCCAACATAAACTATGGTTTATTGTCAGCATGGAAGAAATTGGGGTTTTGTTTATTCCTAAATCATGATTAAAGCAATGAGTCTATATTGAGCAGATCTGCATGGCTTCATTCTGCAAAGGAGATCTGTGGCAGTAGTAACACCTAGTAACTGCACTGCAATTGTATTAGAGTCGCCTCTGTGATGCCTGCCTACGCTGCAACACCGAATGATGTACAGCCGCGGTGTCACATACAAGCCCACAATGCTATGCTGTAATAGTTACGTGTTAATTTGTTCCCCCAGCAGAACATTTTCTGTGGAGAAAACTGAATCCACTGCTGTAACTGCCACACAGAGCATTTTCTTTAATTATTAAGCACAGAGGAACTGCAGGCGCTGATGAGTTCAAGGAACGTGGTCCACTGAGATCCCTCCAACTGTAGTTTCATGAGAGACTGGCTCCAGCAACCGCATTGGTTAAAGAAGTTCCTGTCCTATGACCTCCAGCTACTCACTCCTGGTCTTACACCACAGCTCATCACCCCTGCTGTTGCATGAGAAGTTACATACCTTGAGCCACAGCCCAATTTATAGTCTAGCCCTATAGAAGAGGATTGCACGGGCCCATCTGAGGAGGCTGTGAACTTCAGCACAGGGGCAGGAGCAATCAGCTGGGCATGGAGCAGGGTAGGCACTTCTTAAAAGAGCTTCACTGCCAAAGTCAGTGTCTTGGGGAAACTCCACCTGCAGCTTTATGATTCAGTTAAGCCAAACTTACAGCTGAAAGGAGAAGTCCCACTCCCCCTCCTGCCTGCCAGCCATGCTTTCTGCAAGCTCTTTCCCAGGGATGTACATCAAACCATAAATAATCCAGTGCAGAAAGCTAAACTGATATAAAACTCATTGTTCTTTTGCAGGCTTAGTTTTCTGCTGGCTGAGCCCTCTGATCTGACTGGCTATGGCTCCAAAGAGCACCAGGGCCAGCACGAGGGATGTGTTAGAAACACAGAGAGGGTTGCAGGTGGGGAAGGGCTTTCGAAGGCAATTTGCAATTAGGTTGGCTTAGCCAGGTTAGGCCACTATCAAACGGCATCTCCACGATGAGGTGCCGGCCAGACTACCCACAAGTTACACAAGTCACCTTACAACACCCCCACGAAAGCTGGGGTACCTCACCACAGGAAATATTCATGTGGTCACCCCTTCTGCTCGTCATTGTCAAGGGGTTTCTTATTGAGCAATCCAACCGACTTCCTCTTTTGGTAACTTAGAAGAGCTTTTCTTTTGGGATTTTGGGACTGCACAGTTCTTTCAGAATGATTTTATGAAGGAAAAGCAATTTAGATTCACATTCTCTTCAAGAAATTTCTTCAGCTTAATATCCTACCTACTTCAGTAGCAGAGGCATGAATGAACACAGCATGGAGAGTTCAGCAGCTGAATGATGGCAGCAGTGATAATAAGAGTGCATATGGGAATCCCAGGAAAACCTTAATCATCATCATTAACATTTTATTTTCTGCAGTGCAATCCCTACTCCAATGTACCACAATTTGCTGCAGCAGACTATGCAATGCCCAATGCTGACGAGAATTTGCATAAATATGAAGAGTAGGAAAGCCGTGAGGAAGAAAGTCATCACAAAGCTGGAACTGCCACGGGAGTTTCTCCTTTTGATATTTTTTAATTATTTTTGTTCTGCTGTGTGCGTATGTTTCAGGTCAGGTATGATTTTGAGGTAGAAGGAAGGTAGTCTCAAGCATATAGACAGATCAGGTCTAGCTTCCCTGGTTCCTAGCTTTGTTGCTCATTTATAAGTTTGCGTCTTCACAAACCATGTTGCAACTTCTGGTTTTAGCACTGTTTTACCCAATTTACTATCTTATTCAATTGAACGTTAAATCTAAGTAGTAAAACCCACCAGGCTGCAACAACAACGAATTTTGGCAAACGCAGTGGAGAGTTTTCCTCTTGCAGCTTGACATTCAGTAAGAAACACAAACTTAAAGTAGGGACCATTTTAAAATGGATCATGTAGGTAAATTTGTGAAAAGAGCAAAAGAAGGAACTTCTGAAATATATCAACTCATAATGCCGACGGCACATAACTTGAATGATGACTTCCTAGCTGAAGATGGTGACCTAATGTGTATTTTATAGGAAAGTTATAATGAAAGTTAATAATATTAAGTGCTTTATAAAATGGTTCATTAACTGAAAAGGGGTGTTTCTTCCTTGGACAAATTGCCTTAGAAATGTTGGCCTTTGGGGTCCTGTCTTCATTGCTAAAATAGAACTGTGCCAGCAGATCTACTTTATACAGTTTTAAATCAATTTTGCAATCAAGGTTTCTGTTTATAAGCTCTTTGGGCTTAATTTCACTGCAAAGCTAACCTGAGTTATAACTTATTCCAGCTATAACCGGAATCCTTTCCACATAAAAAAAATGAAGTCTGGGCCTGCGGTTGCTTTTGATTTGAGGCAGTGAGTTTAACAGGAAGACATAGGCTGATATTAAAGTGTCAGCTAGTCTGTACTGTGAGCACAGTTTTGCACCATTTGAATGCTGTTGGTCTTCCAGTGCCTTCCCATTCCTCCTTCCAGAGGGCTCCTGCTCATACCTGGGACAGAATCAATAGCACAGGCAGCTCATGGTACTGCTAAGAACCATTAAGGTTGGCAGAAATCTCAGTCCATGGCTTTATGGTGTGAAGTTTTTATGGGTAGAATCCACTTTCAGTGCTCCTGTCCCATCACCCTTCCTCAGCCCTGCTCTCCTCTGCCCCAGCATTGCTCATTTCTGCTGATCCAGCATTTTTAGAGTCCTGAAAAAGAAATATTTTTAAAGAACAGCTCACTGGCTCCCAGTGTGTCTTAACACAGCTATGCTAGCACAACGGCAAGGGCTACAACAAGGGCACGGCAGCAGGCGTGCGGGGTCAGAAAACTTAAAGCAATACTGTTACTGAACATTTTGCATTGTGAAGCTGTGGCTACAGCAGCAGGCACAAGCAAAGGTGTAAAGACATGCTCCTGGGGGCAGAGGCTGCAAGTGTCCCTTTATATAGTAGCAAGGGGCTTGAAGCAGCTACCGCAAGAGCATATAGACCACTTGTAAATCCCAACAAAATGCAGTCAGTGCTCAGGCAGTATTGGGGAGGGCTAGTTGTAATTTTCCTGACAAAAAGGCACTTGAATCCCCATGACTCACCCCTCTGAAATACAGTCACGTCTTTCTGCGAAAAGGATGTAACACAGGAATCAAAATGTCCGGTAGCAGTAATTGTTGTGTTGTAGCAGTCACTGCTGGGAAGCGGAAACACAGAGTGAGGCAGGAAAGTTATCGCTATTTGGTTTTAAGGTATCAAAAAAGTTTCTTCATAACTGGCAGGAATTTTGTTTTGTTGCTCTTAATTTAAATGATGCTATCGAGAGGGAAGAGGGAAGAATTATTCCAAAATGCTGAACATCTTCAAAGGGAGGAGAGCACATTTACCAATAGCAACAGTGGGAGTCCAGTAAGAACAATTCAGATCATGCAAAAAGCAGGGGCTCCCGTAGGACTTTACCTGTAAAGCTTCATCCCACAGGTCTCCATTCAACCCAAGCACAATGCTCTGATCCAGTGGGAAGGCAATGCTCACGCTGGGACGGCTGCAACAGCTTCTCCCACCCACTACTCCACTGCCTGCCCTTCCCACTTCAGGGGCAACTCAGCCCGCTCCTCTGCAGCTACAGAACTGCCACAAATTCAAGTCTTGCTATAAAGGAAAATCAAAGTCATGGCTGGCTTACATGGGTGCCCTTGGCTGTGAACCATGGCAGCTCAGCAGGACCCTGAAGAGAGGAAAAGTGAATGAGGCAGGAACCTCTCCATGTCTCTTACTGTAAGCCAGAGCTTTTATTTAATCCAAAAGTCTTGAGAGCCCTGCATCAGAAGGAGGTAAATGACGTGACCTGCGATACTTACTCTAAATTATGCATGTACAATAGCACCCAAGGATCTCATGAAATCTGTTATGTTGGACATTGTACACCGAAAGTTTTGCAACCTAAAGGGCTGTTTTTCATTACCCGCTGAGAGTGAATTTAGCTCTAAACAAAATATACAGGAAAACACAGTTGCTAATGTGATGGAAATTATTACTGTGTAATAATTTATGGATCGTGTTTGTTGACTTTGCTATTGGGAAATTCACTGTCTAAATATATTGGCTTGATTTAATAAGGGAAAATCAGGCTTACCTAATAGGTGGCTGGAAGGAAAAATAAGCAAACATGGTAAAAAAAAAAAAGCTTTAAATAAGCCACTTCTTCACAAATGCTTGTGGATTTTTAAAAGTTAATGGGAAAAAAAAACCACCAAAAAAAGGACTGCAAGCAGATCAAAAGGACTATATTAGGTAAAAAGGGGGGTGGTGCAGTGGAATCAGGCTGTCACATGCATAATTTTTTTAGAGAGAAGGGAAGGTGTTTCAAGAAGCTAGACCTACCTGTCTTGTTCTGAGGGGCTAATAAGACTTTAGAAAAATGGATATGAAGTTTTTTGTTTTAAAATCTTTTGCTAATCACAGACTCCTGCAGAGAAAAATGGCAGGGATCAGACCTCAGACTTACTAAGTACCACTACTGGACATCATGGTGCTGTGCAGGACTAGAATAAGCAGGAAAACTGAGGAATTCATGACGAGTAACACCACAAAGAAAATTAAAAAATAGATGAGCTGTGGTCAGGGAGCAGAAAGGAGGAAATGTAACTGTACCTATAACCATAGCAGCTGCCCCAAGATGTTTCTCATGTGAGGCTTGATCATGCTTCTGTGAGGAGCAAGTCTGGGCCTAAATTACGCAAACACCACAGTTCAGATTCAAAACAAGAAGGGGTTACCAGATCTCAGGTGGCGCCTGGTTTTCTTTTTTCTTTTTAAGTAACAGTCACCCTTTTCTAATGGCTTAATGTCAAAAGTATACTTGAAGGAGGGATTTCAATGAAGAAAGCTGGCAGTTGTGCCCAGGTTCCATTGATTCAGTGGAATTGGCTCCGGTCCTTGTGGGACAAGTGCTCCCTTAATTTTAGACAAGTCTACTTCAAACACAATTAGACAAGAGGTTTGGTTTTTTTTTTTTTCGCCTACATGCTGAGTGAGGCACATTACTTGTAATCATTATATACTAGTTTATTGATTGTGGCTTTTCAGTATTCACTGTAGATAGGCTTGTTTTAACAGAACTGTCAAGAGACGTGTCTGGTTAACAAACAATTACTGATTGAAGGTATAACAGCAAGCACAAGGATTTTATCAGGACATACAGAAATGTGCAGGGAATTTTGACAAAAGGTGAATGGGATTTTCTTTTGAATCCCTGGTATTTTTCAAGAGATGTCACAAAAGTCTATTTCATGGGATGTTGGGGGTGGCTCAACATTTCGTTTTCATCTCTGCTTCCTATATTTTAATATTTGAAAAGATCAGACAAATGGAAATTATTCACAGGAATCGCATATATGGAAAATCTATAAAAGCCCACACGACGGATTACACGGGCCCACTGCTTATAATATAATGTTACCATTAAAATGTATTCCGGTTATTAGGAAAGCTGGAAGTGAGTCAATTATTTAAATAAACAAACAAAGACCTGGTTGCCCCATAGTTTAGTGCATCCCTGAGACATCTGCAGGCTCCTTTCCCACGCCTGCTGTCTCACTCCTAAACTAGCAGAGGCTGTTGTGCAAGGCAACCTGACAACTCCTAACAAACAGGTAGCTTAATGCACTCTTCTGAAGCAATCCCTGCACACCGGGCACCTTTGCACATTTGGGGCAGGCACAGGGAATCGACAGCATCTTGTATGTATCGGAGGAGGGAGAAGAGGTTTTGCAGCTTAGGGAAAGGGGAGGATCAGCTTATCAGGCCAAAGGAAGGTTCCTGTGGTCCCTCCAAAGGAAACACGTGTCCTGATTGCATGGACGAGCTGGAATAGAGCAGTTTGGTGTGTCAGACATGAGAAGAAGGTGACACAGTAGAAGATGGCGCCAGTGTTAGCTTTTCCCCTAAAGACCGGGGTTTTTGTGTTTAAAAGATGTAAGAAGCAGTGATAACTTCAGCAAAAAGAAGTAACTCAGCCTCACAACAGACGATATAGTTCCCAGCCTTGCTAGGAAGCAGCATCCCTATATGCAAATTCCTAGGTAATTGACTGGGGATAAACAGAAACAATACATGAAAGAAACAAATCCCATACCTCTGAATTCAGGTTCTTGTGTTGGGACAAAATATGCATATGTGAGTTTCTTAAGAATGAAAGCCTGTATTTTCAAAAGCACCTGATGTTTCCCATTTCCATTAAGGTCTCAGACTGGGCATCCAAAACCATGTAAAACTGTTGGCCAACAGGTTTATATTTACCCTGGGAGTCACGGTAAGACTCATGACATTTCTGCTTATTAATTCCCCCATTTTAATGTGTTTGGCTTTTGCAAGTTATAACACAGTAAATACATTTGTGTCACTTAGCAACCTCAGCCGTTTCTAAAGGAATGTCTTTTGTTCTTGGAAATCTATTATAAATGCAGGTTATAAAATGATTATTGGGGAATCGAAACTTGTCTTATTTGGAAGGTGTTCTGGCCTCTCCCCATTCTGCATTTAAAGTGTGCACATGAAATTAATTTACTTTGCACAAGCATCCTTCATTGACACTATTGTTATGAAGAGAAGCTCTGCATATTTAATAGATATGACAGAAGTTTCTGCTGAAAATAAAAGACATGAGAAATGCCTGGAGAAAGAAAGGACTAGAAAGGACGTCCTAGTCAGTGCGTTCACCCAGTTCAAAGCCCTCTTACTGTTTTGTAAAGAACACTATAAATACTTTACCATTGCGATGCAACACTACATAGTGTCTGTCATGAACTTATCGACCTGATTTATTTCTATACACAATGCCCAAGTCTGAGATCACAGATCACGCAGCTCTGGCATAAGGGTTTGAAATGTAAACAGCTGTGCAAAGTAAGTATTATTTCTCATTTCACATTGACTGGGTTACTGGGTTCCCATAACAGATTAAAACATGTGCCCGACCCTGAACACATACATGTAGTGGAAGGACTGAGATTACACTGGATTGTGGACTTCAAAGGATTTAAGGGTTTTCTTTCTTTACCCTTATATAGGTTTAAAGCTCAGAATTCATGCCCAGTTGTCCACCTTCTGAGGATCAGTACAAAGGGTAAGATACATAAATTGACCTTTATATTCTGAAAATAAAAGGTATCCTCAGGAAACGCCATAAAATTATGTCACAATTCTATAGATGGCCACATAATTAATACAATTAGTACTTGTTTATGAAACTCAGACTTTGTCCTCTGCTAGGGATACCTGAAAGTCAAGTATTACTGAAAATATCTTAAAGACTGTTTTCTAAAAATGTAAACAGATAAAGTGAGAGTGCAGATGAACAATAATAATATAAAGGAACCAATTATTGCTTGCAACTGTAACATCTTGCTAATAGAATGACTTAGACAACAATTTGCAGTGGGAATTTTGGCAATCCCGGAACAGAAACAGACAATACAGGGAAAAAAAATAATACAGAAAAAAAAGAATCGAGGCAATGCTCATTGTCAAACTACTGCTCAGAAAAATGTTGTCGGTGGTCAGTAAAATATTGTCAACAGTTTTGCAACTCTTTTCATCCTTTTATTTTTAAAAGAACCTGCCCCTATCCCTAATGTTTTGGGTTTGGGGGGATTTTTTAATTGAAATTATTGTGATAAACTACTAAAGTAAAAGCAGTGCTGCAGAACTCATCACCAGCAGTAGAAGACAATGTATGACAACCCAGCTGTGATTCTCCTAATCTAAATGAGAATACCTTGCTATAGCTAACTCGGGACTCAGCCAAATGACCTGATGGCTACAACTGAAGAAGCCCCAGCTTCTTCAGGGTTGACCTGGTAGCCAACCCTGCTGCTCATGCTCACGAACTCTGCATCAGGGCACCTACCTATATGTACGACAGCCACTTTATTGCAAAACCCGCTGTTGAAGTTGTTCTCATTTCTAGACAGAGGCGCTAGCAAACAGCTAACAGTTCATGAACTGCTGTACTAATTTCTGCCGGGAACATCTGATGGTGGCTGCAGACGTTTTAGACCCACTCCCAGCGTGGATCAGGGTTTAATGCCAGAAAGGTCTCTGGGTGCTGACATGCTGAGATCTGCTCCACAGATGTGAGTAGGATATAAATTCATACTGAGCCCTCTTTGGCATAGTTTTCCCACGTAAACAAATCTCTGAGGGGGAACTTCAGCTCTGACACAGCATATACTGTCTTCTCCAGCAGCATTTCAGCCTTTCTCTTGTCTTTCACTCTTACTGTGAAGAGAGCACTTAGAATAGGAAAGTAACGGCTGAGGTTCTCCTCTAGCAGAACATAATCTGAAACGACACTCACTTTGTTGAGGTGTAAAACTATTAACCCTGATTAGTAGCATTCAGTGTAAATATTTTCAGTGGGTTTAGTCCTAAAATCCTCAGCAGATACTTGCTCAGTTGATCGTCAATCAGTCACCCCTGAAGTTTTGCATTAAAAAAGATCTGAGGACATCAGGATTCTGCTAATGACTGCGCTCTGAGCTCCCTATCTGTGGCACCGATCTGCTCTATCCTGCAAAGTTTTCCCAGCGCTGCTGTTGGTTAGGGATGCAATGAAGCGCGACTTGTGATTATCATTGCTGGGCTCATGAAAGCCCCAGGTGTAGATGTAATCACAAGCAGCACTGAGTTTTTGCTGGTATAGCTTATTTTGCTTTTGTGGGAGGAGAAGAAAAGGCTGGAATAAGATGTACTGGTTTATTGCAGTTTTGCTTGTACAGAATACGAGATTACCTACTCAGAAGTGCTCTGAATATAGATCTCCCTTGGAGTTGAAGTAGATCCATCCACTGCATCCACATAGGCCTGCCTTTATTTCGCTTGAAAAGATACTGCATAATTAAGGAATAAGGGTAGAAGTGTTTTCTTAAAAATATCTTGGTGCGGGGAAACAAGGTCTCACTTTTTCATCATCTGTAGAATAACGCGATCTGGCTTTTAATTGCCAGTTACCAAGAAGGTGCTGAAAATAAGAAAGTATCAGTACATTAAATATATAGATGAATAAATAATATGCAATTAGATAGCATGCTTTACGCCCAGCTCATATAAATCCAGCCTGGGGATGTAGTAACAGACTTCGACACCGAGGCTGGAGCAACCAGTAACACGTTCAGGTGACAGGCACGTTCACAAACACGTGCACATATGCACAGGGTCTGTTTTGCTGTTTTGTACAGCAAGTGAAAGTAGCTCAGGAAAACATGGACAAACGGACCTGCCCTCTCCTTTGCTAGCCACTTACTGATTAGTCAAGGGCATGGTGCTGACAGCAGTTACACACGCGAGCAACTTCCATTTTACTAGCGGTTCCCCAGCAGTGGCGACCGCATGCCTGGTTACGTGAATGAGCGTGTTCTGGGCTATGACCCCAGAGTTTTGACATCCAGAAAACGTTCTTTAGGGCTCATCGTAGAAACTTCAGCACTTGCTTAAAGGACGTGGTGATGGGCTCAAGGGAGCGAATGGGACTGGGAGAGGGAGAGGCAGGACATAGCCTTGGTCCAGGTGATGAAGTAAACCGCAGGCAAGTGGAAAACCCGAGAGAACGCCCGCACAGACTTGCTTCACGTCTGCTAATTCCAGCAGTGAAGAGTGAGACCCCGGAGGCATTTCTACACCAAGGAACAAAACCCAGAATCAACGTGCTGCCGGGTGCGAGGCCACGGCAGGCGCACCAAGCAGAAGAAACGCGCGCCAACGGGCGGCGGCCCCGCCGCCTGCCGTCATCCCACAACCGGGCGCTGCGGCGTGAAGGCGGTGCGACCTCAGAACTGCATCTTGCGGGAAACTACCGTAACGGGGATTGCAACGTAACGATCCACTCCTGCAGGCGCCGGTGCTTAGCGTTGGCACCCTCCTTCAGGAGAACGCAAGCACCGCTTCCACGCGCGGCGTTACAGGGAAAAGCAGGAACGCGTCCCGCTGCCGGCCCGCCGGTGCAGCGAGGCAGGCACTTACAGAGGCGCTGGCACGCGCTCGTAGCCGGGGCCCGTCAGACTGTTAACGGTTTCCCGGGGCAGCGTCTGTCAGGCCGGCGGGGCCGGGGCAGACACGGTACCGGCCGCGGGGGAGGCGGGCCGGGCGCCCGGACGAAGCCCCTCGGAGCGGCGGGGGGGGGGGGGGGACGGGGACGGGGACGGGGACGGCTGGCAGGCTTCCGCCCTTCGTTCTGCGCCCGGGCGCCGTCCGCCCTCCTCGTGCCCCCCCTCTCCTCCGGGCACTCGTCCCGAGGAAACAGGGCGGCGACGGGCCCTCCCCGCCCGGCGCGGCCCCCTCGGCACCCCCTTCCCGCGGAGCCGGCCGGGCCGGGCCGGGCCGCGCCGGCCCCCCGCCGCGCCGCGCCTCCCCTCAGGCGGGCCGCCCGCCCCGCCCCCTCACACCCCTCCTGCCAATCACCCCGGCCCCGCCCCCGAGACCCGAGGTGCGGGGTTTGAAAGCGGGCCGGTCCACGCGGCGCGCAGGCGGAGGGGGGGGAGAGGGAGCGGCGTGGCCGGTGGGCGCGGGGCGGCCTCGCCCGGCCGGCGGTCTCCGGCCGCGGGAGCCGCCCCCCGCGCCGGCGGGCGAGTCGCCCCCGCCCGCCGCGCAGGGCGTCGTCGCCGGGAGCGGACGGCGGGCGGCCGGTGGCGGGGGCTTCCCCCCCCCCCCGCCCGGCGCAGTGGGAGGCGCCCGGGATCCCGCGTCACCCATTGTTTACAAACCAACCCCAGCGGGCCGAGCTCCAGCTTCAACCGCAGCCGCCGGAGCCGCGTGTGCTGGCGTGCGCGCGGGGCGGCGGGCGGCGGCCCCGGTCCCGCTGCGTCTGCGGCGCGGCAGGGCGCCGGCCGAGATGCCGTGTCGCCCGGGCGAGCGCTTCCTGCTGCTGGAGCGCTCGGTCGCCGTGGGACAGGCGGGCTCCAAGGAGGTGGACGCGCTGGTGGCCAAGCTGGGCGAGGTGCTGCAGCTGAGCGCCCAGCGGGCGCCGCCACCGCCCCGCGCCCCCAAGCACCTGGGGCCGGGCAGCGCCCGCGACCGCGCCGCCCCCTACTCGCCGCGCTGCACCGGCGGCGGCCCGCTGGCGCCGCGGGGGCCGGCCCCGCCGCAAGCCCACCAGCAGCACGCCGAGCCCCCGCGGCCGGACAGGAGCGGCCACCAGCGGGTGACCAAGCAGCTGTGCGGCCGGGGCTGGCTGCGGAGCGCCGCCCGCCGGAGGAAGCAACCGCCGCCGGGGCCGGGCGACGGGCCGGCGGAGGAGGAGGACCCCCACCGGCTCCTGCAGCAGCTCATCCTCTCCGGCAACCTCATCAAAGAAGCCGTCCGGCGGCTGCAGCTAGCGGCAGCGGCGGCAGCGGCGGCGGCTTCCACGGCCTCCAGCGGCAGCGCCTCGGCGGGGAGCAGCGGCGCGGACGGCGAGGCGGCGGCGGCGGCGGTGGTGCAGCCCCTGCAGTAGCCGGCGGGGGACGAGCGGCGGCGGCGGCCGGGGCAGAGGAGGAGCGCGGCTGGGGCGGCCGGTCGCGGCGGCGGGGCCCCCCGCCGAGCGGACTGCGGGAGCGCGGTGCTGGCTCTGCCGCGATGTAAGTCTCCCCCCGCGGCGGGGCGGCGGCGGCTTCCCCCCCCGCCCCCCCGCATCCCGCTGCCGGGCGGGGACGGGCCGGGCGCGGCGGGGTCGGGGTCGGTGGGGGTGGGGCGGGTGTGCCCCCCCCCCGCCCAAGGTCACCCCCGGCGCGGCGCCGATCCCCGATGCTGCTCTCCAAGCGGCGGAGGCCGCGCACGCCGCCCGCCCCGAGTTGTTGTTGTTGTTGTGCCCCCCCCCCCCGCCTTCCCCGGGAGCTCCTCCTCCTCCTCCCCCCGCCGGGGCAGCCCGGCCGGGGCCGCGGACCCCCCAGCCGCCGGTCACCCGGCCGCCGCGGGGCTGCTCCGTCTCCCAGGAGCCATTTGCAATAATTGTCGCTGACCCCGGCGGGAGGTGTTTCCTTTCCCCTCCCGGGCTGGTTTGGGTTTTTCGTTTGTTTGTTTTTTTATTATTATTATTATTATTATTATTTTAATGTTTATTATTATTTTTCCTGTTGTGACTGTATGAAGCAGTTTAAAAAAAAAATGTGAATATCAAAGCTGGAAGGCAGCTGGACTTCTAATTGTAAAGCCTGATGAGTGAATGGAGCCTGAGACGCATTGTTCACATAGGTAGCCGAAACAAGTTTTTTCTACCAAAAAGAAAAAAAAAAACCAACCTGAATCCACCCTTCCCCGACAAACTCAATGGCTCAAATACGAGATGCAGCTGTTGATTTTAAATATATGCACTTCGTACCGGAGTGTTTGAAATGTGTTCCTGATTTACAGGACTTACTGTCTTAATTAACCTGTCTGTATTGAATAAACGTGGTCTTGTTTTTATTTTTGGGTCTGTGTCTCATTGTTAAGGGGAAGTGAATTTTGGTTCATGAAAACAAAACTATGTGGATGATGCTCCAGTAGGCACGTTCCCCTTGATCTTCTTTCAGTTGCGAGATCTCCATTTTGCAGACAAAAAAAAAAAAAAAAAAAAATCCCCACAACAATCCGCATAGTCTGATGCAGTGGGACACCGGTTATTAATGCACGGAGATGCAACTGAGCCCCTTTGTTTGCCAGCAGCGTTCATTCGTAAGCTGTGAGACGCCCCTTCGAGCAGCCAAGAATGTGGCTGTTGGAATTTAGAAGTCAAATCATACTGAAACCAAAATTGGGTATCTTGTATTGGGGAAGGAACAGAGCTTGTGTTGGTTACTTGTTTGGGTTTTTTTTCTTTCTCCGGGGTGGGGGGGAGGGCGGGAAAAAGACTCTAGAGAGGAGGGGAGAGAGGTCTAGGCAGCAATTTTTTGAAAAAAAATCTTTAAAGTATAGAATTTGATGCTGGTGATGATTAAGTTCCAATACCTATTCTGAATAGCTTCCTTGGTAAAATCCTACATTTGGCTTTTAGGAGTCAAAGAATGAGCTTCAAGATCAGAACTGAACACATCAGACAGATTGGAGCATAACAATCTCCCAACCCCCACTCAATTTGAGGTAAAAGCTGCTCCTTTGAAGAAGGTAGCAATCCCACATGAAAGAAAATGGAAGATGTTTGCCTTTGTCCAAGAGAGCAATTTGAGCAGCTACGTTTACTTGTGTGATTAGTTCTTTCAGGAATACATTAAATCCACAAATATTTTAGATTTCTTCTCTGCTACCAGCTACTGATAGAAACTGATGCTGAAGGTTTTTATGTCTCACTCAATTTCTCATGTGTTAGTGATGTCCTCAGTGTGTGATGTTATTATTAGCTTTATCTTGATTATAAGTAGAATGCAGTTTTTCCATATCAAAGCATGTAAAATGCAAAGGAAGAAGGTCAGTGCATTTTTAGAACCTCCTTGATTACTAACATCTGAAGTCCTTTTTCTCATGCTGCTTTTGTGGCATTTTGCACAACTTGGATTCGGATCTGCCATTAGTTCTTACCCTCTAATACAATAATGTAAGGTGTAGGTTGTCCTTACTTCAAAGGAATTCTTACTTGAAATTTTGTTGTTTCTTTCTTAATCGAGGGGGAAAAAAGTTCAATTTCAAAAGAAAGCTTCAAATATAACCACTAGCCAACAACTAAAAAACTAGTTGTTCTCGTATTTGTCCTTTAGGTGCTCGGGCAGATAGGTATTTGCTGTGTCGACACTGAATTTGACCCCTAGGATGAGTAGTTTAATTACTAAAAGAGCTGGAGGAAACAGGCTGAAAACCGAGCATAACCGACGGAGCCTGAGTTGTTACACAACTACGGTTAAAAGTATACGTGTGGCTGTCAGTTGAAATTCTGAAAGCTGGCATGGTTGACTTTAATAATTTGCCACTGATAATTATGCATCGATTCTGCATCCCCCTTCCCCCCTCCCCAAATCCTAGCCTCTGTATACTAATGAGAACAGCTAACTTTACAAGTGTCCTTTGTAGTCATTGAAAGCCTCGAGACATTCCTTTTAAGGATTTTACTGGAATAACACTTTTCAGTAAACTGGCAGTTGAAGTAAGGCTTAGAAAAGATGCTAATAAATTTCGCAGTGACTGGCTGGTTTTTAAGCTTCCTAAATTACTTCTAAAATAGCTTTTACCTTCTCCTTTGTGTGAGGCTGGGAGATGTATATATGAAAAGGGTTATAGTGAGCTAAGTGTTATGTAGAGTGTGATGATTTGGTAAAAGGATTTTTGGCACTTGTTTCGGATAACTTGCATAACTCACCGATGCGTCTTCATGACTCCTAATGTGAACATCCTAAGCTCATGCCAGTAACCTTTATCATCACATCTTCCTTATAAGTATTCAAAATTATGTTCTTCAAAATAGAGCACATGTCACTTCTTCATAAGGCAACGGACCAAACGTGGCTTATTTTGGTTTTGGAAGCCAAGTTTTACAAGATGTTGGACCAATTGAAATACTGCCAGAAGGTTTCCATTGATTCATTGCAAATTCTCTTTTTTAAATATTGCCTTGTGCTACGCTATGCAGGCATACAAACAGAAAGGAACTTAGATATAAAAGTCATCATCTATTTTGTTTCCCAAATGGGATAAAAAATGTTGAACAGTGAGGTAAACATTTTTGTAAGCTTTAAATGTCTGTGTTAGAGAGGTAGGGTTTCTTTAATACATTTAGCCTGTGCTGGTCCTCAGATACCAGTTGTTGGTTTCTAGAGAAGCAAAAAGCAAATTCAGGTACATGCTACATTTTGTCTTCACGGTGTGCTTGGACTATCTTCATTTGTAAGTGAAAATACAGTTTACTTCAGCTTTAGATTTGGAATAAAATTATATTTTCATAATAGGCATCTAGCTAGATTTTATCTTTTTTCATCTTGTGGGGAAAAAAATTGTTCAAAACAAGATTTTGCAGTGGATCACGTGAACTGTAGGATCAAAAATAAGCCATTCAGATATTTGTAGCAAGTGATATTGCAATGCATTGGGGAAGGAGTTTCTTTTCATTATATTTTTGGGGGGCTATATTTTGGGGGTAAACTTGATTTTAAATAATTTTGTAAACAAATGCACAAAAGACTCACAATCTCATCTTTCAATGCACTTCTCTGTGGTGTTGCACTAGCACAGCACAAGGCTGCCACAGCTTTTTCATTTGCAGTCTACGTTGCAGCTTAACTCCTCCTGAGTTTTCTCTATATGACTGAACAAGTGTTTTCCTGACCCCTTGGCCAAAACTCAGCTTCACGCCCTTGTTATATCTTGCTCTTTCTACTCTCGCATTCCCTGAGCTCTTGAAAGTAACTCAGTTCAGCCAGAAGTCTGGCAGGTAGAATGATTTTGGTCTGCTACTCCCCTTGTGTCTCCTGTCTCCCTTTTAGCTTACTGTTGTGTATTGCACCAACACTTAGAGACCCCTGTAAAAATTATGTTGGTATAGTACTTGGCATAGTAAACTCGGTAGGAAAGTAGGGACTCTGCCCTAAGTCCTTAAAACCAGGTTTTAAAGAAAATAGCAAGTGCATCTCATGGAAGGCATAAGGGAGAAGAAGGATGTAGGCTGGTTAATGCACAACCTAAGTTCTGGCCAGCCAGGGCCAGTCCCAGTGTCGGCGGCATCTCCATCTCAAGAGCATCCCTCATTCCTTCCTAGTCCCTGGCCCCACGATTTTCCTCTCCTCACCCTTCATTTCCCCCCCTTACCCAGGCCATTATTTTTAGCTTGCGGTTGTAATCTTTTACATGTCTTTTGTCCATGTCATATTGGTCTTCCCAAATATTAAGTAGCTTTGTTCTCCTCAGTTGCTTTTTGGTAGGGACTTTTGAATTCCTTGTTCATTTGGCTCCAAATATTGTAGTTCAGGCACTCCTTGGTAGCCAGGATCTGTTTTACTTCTTATAAACATTGCAGTGTATGAGTTGGAAGGCAAGTTACAACTGTCGTGGTTTAACCCCAGCCAGCAACTAAGCACCACACAGCCGCTCACCCCCCACCCCCCCAGTGGGATGGGGGAGAGAATCAGAAGGAAAAAAGTAAAACTCTTGGGTTGAGCTAAGAACAGTTTAATAGGACAGAAAGGAAGAAACTAATAATGATAACAATAACAAAATGACAATACTAACAAGAGGATTGGAATGTACAAAACAAGTGATGCACAATGCAATTGCTCACCACTCACCGACCGATGCCCAGTTAGTTCCCGAGCAGTGATCCCCTGCAGGCCAGCTCCCCCCAGTTTATATACTGGGCATGACGTCACATGGTATGGAATACCCCTCTGGCCAGTTTGGGTCAGCTGTCCTGGCTGTGTCCCCTCCCAGCTTCTTGTGCTCCTCCAGCCTTCTTGCTGGCTGGGCATGAGAAGCTGAAAAATCCTTAACTTTAGACTAAACACTGCTTAGCAACAACTGAAAACATCGGTGTGTTATCAGCATTCTTCTCATCCTAAATCCAAGACATAACATTATACCAGCTAGTAGAAAGAAAATTAGCTGTATCCCAGCCAAAACCAGGACAACAACTGTCTTTCATCTTCAGTTTCTACAACATGGGGCAGAAATCAGAGGTGAGATCCTAGCTGCAATGAAATGAACAGATGAAGTTAACAGAAAAATTCCTCTCAACTTCTATGGGAATTTCCTCCTGTGTTTTTTTTTAGAAGTAGCTGGAAAACACCACTTAAAGTGGTACGATAACTATATAAATACCTTTGCAGCAACACAAAAATGACATCAGCAAACTCATTTCCTGAGTCAATGAGGTTGGTTCGCTTTTTCTCTTCCAAAAATGATGCTTTAGCTGTGTGATTCACCTTGACCACCTTTGTCAAAGCTGCAGAACTGCCATTCTTCATTTTCTATGGCGAAAGGCAGCTGCTAGAGAAGAAAGAATTGGTACCCTTAGAAAGAGGAAGGCTGCAGTGTGCCCAAGCCGCACTAGTAGACACTGTAGACTCCACAACAGAGGAAGATACAGGAAATCAGGCACTATAAATTCAGAGGCGTGCAGCATTAGCTGTTCCTTATGCAATATCCTGTATCTAAATTGTATTATTTTTGCTTCCCATAATCTAATCTGGTGGTGTTTGGTAGAGTAATACAGCCAGCTAAGGGTGCTCTTCATTGCTGTAGGCACTAGGACATCAGCAATCAAAAGAAACTGTAAAAACACCTTGTCTCTGTGTCCCCCTGGTAATCACTCACTTGGCAGGACTTTCATGAAGAGGTGCTAAAGAAAGGCTGTAAGCTCCTGAGCTGTATGAAGAAGTTTAATACGTTCAATTCCAACCCCAAGTACAGGTTTTATAGCAGCAACAATTGTAAAGCTAGGGAAAAAAAAAATCCTGCTGGAGCTTTTACACTTGGAAGCCAAGTGGTAAGTTAGAAAGTAAATAGACCTGCTTTCATTTTTCCTCCCATGTAGGTACTGTCAGTCCTCATCCGAGGAACTTTGCTGCTCCCCGGCACGCTATGGGGCTTGTGCCGTCAGCTGCCCCTCAGAGTGTGGTCTCGATTGATTGTACAGTCCAGAGAGGTTGTAGTCTTCCAGCTCAATGGGATCACCTTTAGGAGCAGCACTGAATTAAAGAAATAATACATTTTTCATTCAGTGGTACATGATGAAACAGCACCAGGATGAAAAAGATTTACTTAGAGGAAATGGATCCTGGCTGGCTTAATACTAAATATTTGCTGCTCTAAGCAGTTTACCACAAGAGGTCTGGCCTTATTCTACCTGTATCACAACAATTGTCCTAGTTTCAAGGCTTAAATCTACAGAAGCAAGGGTTCTAAGTTAAGGTGCAAATTCAGGTTATTAGTGTTCTTAAATCCATGTTGCGATGCCTTTTCATTTTTACAGGACTAGTAGTTTTCTACAGGAAACCAAGCAGTGCTGAAGCAGGTGACTGGATGTGTGTACGTACATCCCCAGCTTCTCCTGAAAGATGGAAAATGAGGGGGTATCTAATCCTCTCCTGTTGTTAGCAGGCAGCATTGGCAGTTGCTATTCTGGCAATACCTAGTTGTCAGTCAGTGCACAGGTATGCCCCACCGATGTGATATCTCATCTGTACATCATTTTGGAAGGTAAAAAAGCAGATACTTACGTTTTTCATCTTGCTGCTCCTCTCTTCTGTTAGCTTCCACCAGGCTGCTTTGACAGCTGCTTTCCTCCAAAGCCTCCGATACAAACTTCTTGGCCGCTTTCAGCAATGTCCTCAACAGTGGCTGGATCCTGGGTCACAGGACACGGAAATCTTATTCCCATAAAAAAGGAGTATGTCAGCCTGGAGTGTGCCAGACTGGTAGCAGAAAGGAAATAAGAGACAGAAATTCCCACCTCTGCATCTGTATAGATCTGTTCTTCTCCCCCCTTCTTTTTTTCCTTTTAAGAGAGGCAACAGATGTCAAGCACCTCTGAAAGTCAAATTGCCTACCTCAGTAGGGATTTGGGAGTGATCCGCAGCCCCATTTTTCACTTTTCCCATTATTTTGCTGGAGATCCTTTCACAGCACATTTGGTTTGTGTTGACCCTGTTCTCCTGCGGTAAGACAGAGATGCTCCGGGGCTAAAAAGCAAACCTGCATAGCATGGGTGCTGTGTAGGTGCACACACAAGCATGGGGTCAAATGTGAGTTGCTGAAACAGTAGTGCACAGGATCAAATGTTTTATTGACACTGAGAATAAGAGATAGTCCTACACAAAGGACATGTGCTATTAATTAGCTTTAAAATTAAATTTTTAGGAAAAATTTTAGTATACAGCAAAATTATGGAAGAATACCATTGTGCTTTTTGTCTCATTGTCAAAGTTAAGGCAAATGTATTTTTAGTGCAATGCTGCATATGTCCTGTGCGTGCATTGCCTTGATAGCTGCTCCTGAACAGGTCTTATCTTAGTAAAAGCAGATCAGACCCTATCAGAACTACCAAATTATTGTAAGAAATAGAATTTCAAATGAGTTTTGGTTCACCTGCTTCTTCCTAAACAAAACAAGAATTCTTATTGTCAGGTATATATTTATGCTGAATAACTCTTTCAAGGACATCTTCATGCAGGAGTGACTTAAAGTTTGCAGCCAGCACAATACAGATCTGTCTTATGATCGCAATGGCTTTAACTTCTCTGTTATTAAAAGTCTCAAGTCTTTTGGCTTCAGTATTTTTAAATGTGGTTGCAATGTTTTTCTCATTCGCAAGAGTGGAGATTTTTCTCATATCTTCTAGAGTCAGAAAAGTTTTCCTTCAGGGTTAGGAGGAAAAAAAAAAAGAAAAGAAAAATTCAGCTCAAAATCTAATTGTGAAAAATATTTAATGGTTTCAGATTGTATTTGCTTGGGGAAATAATACTACAAACTGATCTTCAACTTTAAGTACAACAAGCACAGATACCTAGAAGTTGAAATTGTGTTATCCAGGAGGCACTACTTTTAAGTCCATAAACGTTAGAAAGTTTTAAATTGGAGAGGGGAAGTTAACTTGAATGTTAAAACTAAATAAAAAGAGCAAAGATTTTCAGTGGGTGATTTCAACTTCTCAAGTAGTGCAGTCCAATTTATTTGAACTCCTGTGACTCAGCAGAGGAGATGAATGGATTGACACCAAAGGTGACCTGTCATAAATGACAGTCCCACATAATTAAATCTTTAAAACTCTAGGGATTGTCATACTGGGTAAGACCTGAGCTCTGGGTAGCTCAGTATCTTGGATGCTGGTCAGCTGCTTCCTACCAGCTGCTCCATGGTGGAAGAGCCCCAGCATTTCTCATCCTGATGTCTGGCAGTTTGGCTCCCTCTTGGTTATGTACCTTACTATCCCTTCCATACTGCTGGGTTTTGGAGCTTTAGCCATGGTTACAGTTGATTTTCTTGATAGCTGTGCATGATGGTATGGGTGTTCCAGTGCTTTCAGAGGCAGGGGACCTGACCTGCTGTGGTCAGTTGGCCCATGTATGCTTGGATGCAAAGCTGGCTTCTGCAGAGGGCGGTGGTCGAGGTGGTCAGGGGAGCAAGGTTCCCTCTGTGAGAAGCAGAGAGCCTGGCCAGCCTGTCAGACATGCCTGGTGGCTGCCTTGGCTTCTGGGTGTAAAGCTGAGGGCTGACGATGAAACAGCAGGAATGGATGTTGCCTGCGGAAGCTGCCTCCAGAGAAGGGTGTGGGACTGGAAGTCAGGGTCCATAAGAAGAGACTCCTCAGGAAATGTTGGAGCTGACCCGAAGTGAAGCAGAAGATGAGCAAGAGAAAACACTCCCCAAAGAGGTGAGATCTGAACCAACACAAGGATTTGAAGAACTCTGGGGAAAAAGTGGTTTCAGACACTCTAGCCCAAAGGACCTACACTGAAACCCAGAAGTGTGCATAAGCCTCAATTCCTCTTACTAACTAACTCCTGGAGAGGGCAATTGCTAAAGCTCTGAGTGCAGATTATGGAGCCCCAACATGAGAGGGAAGACTGGTAGAGACCCACCTGGAGAACTGTAGGTAGAAACAAGCTTCCTGATGAGGAAAAACAGTAGCACAGCAGAGAAAACTAAGACAGACTCAAGCAGCTTCCCCTGACTGTCTGGCATGTGGGCAGCACTGACCCAGCTCTTCCTTCTGTTCTGGTGCGCTCTTGGCTTCAGCACCTGCCTTGGTCTTGCTGGGTGTCGTGGTTGAACCCCAGCCAGCAGCTAAGCACCATGCAGCCGCTCTATCACTCCCCCCCTCAGCTGGACAGGGAACAGAAAATATAACAAAGGGCTCGTGGGTTGAGATAAGGACAGGGAGAGATCATTCACCAGTTAGTGTCACAGGCAAAAACCAGACTTAACTTGGGGAAATTAATTTAATTTATTACCAATCAAATCAGACTAGGGTAATGAGAAATAAAACCAAATCTTAAAAGACATTCCCCCCACCCCTCCCTTCTTCATGGGCTTAACTTTACTCCCAGTTTCTCTGCCTCCTCCCCCGCAGCGGTGCAGGGGGACGGGGAATGGGGGTTGGGGTCAGTTTGTCACACGTTGTCTCTGCCGCTCCTTCCCCCTCAGGGGCAGGACTCCTCACTCTTCCCCTGCTCCACTGTGGGGTCCCTTTCACGGGAGACAGTCTTCCACGAACAGCTCCAGCATGGGTCCCTTCCACAGGGTGCAGTCCTTCAGGCACAGACTCCTCCAGTGTGGGTCCCTTCCATGGGGTCGCAAGTCCTGCCAGAAAACCTGCTCCAGCGTGGGCTCCTCTTTCCACGGGTCCACAGGTGCTGCCAGGAGCCTGCTCCAGTGCGGGCTTCCCACAGGGTCACAGCCTCCTTCGGGCACCCACCTGCTCCGGCGTGGGGTCCTCCACGGGCTGCAGGTGGATATCTGCTCCACTGTGGACCTCCATGGGCTGCAGGGGGACAGCCTGCCTCACCATGGTCTTCACCAGAGGCTGCAGGGGATTCTCTGCTCAGGCGCCTGGAGCATCTCCTCCCCCTCCTTCTTCACTGACCTGGGGGTCTGCAGGGTTGTTTCCCTTACGTGTTCTCACTCCTCTCTCCAGCTGCAGTTTCTGTGCCTGCTGAAACTTTTTTCCCTTCTTAAATCTGTTATCCCAGAGGCACTACCACCATCGCTGATGGGCTCGGCCTTGGCCAGCAGCGGGTCCGTCTTGGAGCTGGCTGGTATTGGCTCTGTTGGACATAGAGGAAGCTTCTAGCAGCTTCTCACAGAAGACACCCCTGTACCCCCCCGCTACTAAAACCTTGCCATGCAAACCCAATACACTGGGATTCTGCCTTTTTCCTGTCACTGATTGCCTCCAGCACTGTGCGTTTGCACTGGTAGGACAGACATAATTTGGGGGCTTGACCATATTTTTTTCTGCAATGGTACTCCTCGACACCCCAGCACTTGAGATCTGAATCTTTTGTGTAATGCTGCACATAGAAGCCTCAGCCTCCTCCATCTGCCCTTGAGAGAAGGGGAAATACAGCACTGCCCAAGTCTTATTTCCATAGTTGTGGCTATAAGACAGAACCTGCCTGGTTGTTGGCTGCTTGGTTATTGCAAAGCTCGTGATTTTGAAAGCAGTGAAGTTGTAGCAGTTACACCTTAGTCTTTGAGTTACCTTTTTTGTGTTTAAGTTAGTTGCTGCTGCACTTTAACCCATATCACAGTGAGCAAAATTAAGTACAAATGGTGTCTATTATTGTCGTGCAGTTCTTCTGACTGTACATTTAGCAATGATGACAAAACCTTCGTCAATACCAAAGACCTCAGCACTTACGTTGTCAGCATGGGCTACCTTTGCAGTTCTACACATCGTACTGAGAGTCTCACGGCTGAGATTCGTGGCCCTGGGTGATCCTGGCATCAACAGCTTCCCTTGAATAACTGCTGTTACTCACTTATTAACACCCTCACTGTGTTTGATGATGTTTCTGAGGCACATCCTTATGTCCTAGATATAAGGACAAACCTCTTCCCCATGAGGACAGTCAGGCATTGGAACAGGTTGCCCAGAGGTTGCAGTCTCCATCCTTGGCATTTTTTAAGATCAGACTGGATAAAATGCTGAGCAACATGGTCTGACCTCAGAGTTGTCCCTGCTTTGGACAGGCAGTTGGACTAGACACCTCTTGAGATCCTTCTGACCTGAATGATCCTACAATCCTACAAAGTTGGTACATCCACTTGCAACAAAATATTCCGTTCTAATGCAGCGCATGGAATTCACCCAGTGTTTCCCTAAATCTCAGCTAGGAATAAGGACTACGGGCTACATGAATGTAATTACAAGCGTGTAATTTCAAGACTTTTTCCTGCTGTAGTTTCATTCACCCTGATTCACCCTGAGTACTACTCTCATTTAGGGTTCTATTGTTGACAAGACCATTCTCCTCGGTTTCTGCTAGATCTAGATTCTGCCCTATCTCACTGAGATCTGTGAGGGCTCAAAAGCAGTAACAGCCTTTCCCCAGCCACCAATTGCTCGTCTACAACAGGGAGGACATCTGCTGCTCAGCTGATACTACTCAGGCAGACACGTGCACCTTTTCCTCCAGCACTGGGAAAGGCAGACAGAAAGAACCAGATGTCATCCTTGTGGTTCAGGCATTCTTACTTTCCCCCCACAGCTCACATCTGGATCATCCGTTGTTATCTTTGGACTCGAGAGGGAACAAACCAGTGCAATGTTAATGTGTGCCCAAGGGTAAGGGTTCTTCCTAAGAGAGCAAGAAAAAAAGCCCTTTCCTAGATTTGACGGGCCCCACCTTTTGTGCTCTTAGGATTGTGTTCATAATGGCAGCTCTTGTCTCAGCAAACCTAGTGCCTTGGGACTCGACAAGAGCTGACAACACCCTCCTTATTAGGAAGCAGTTTGCTGTGAACCAGTGACTTCTCAGAAAATGTTCTAGTCCAGTGCCCATGGTGGGGGTTTCAGATCACTGTGCCCGGACAACAAAAAAACCCCAATTTTGATTGTTCAAACTGAAAATTGAATTTGACGTCAAGTTTCTGTTTGCTACAGAATTAAATTCACGTCCTTTGCTTCAGATAACGCACAAGCCTGAGATCTCCTCTCAGATATGTCTGTGTGCTCCATACGCGTCTGGTCTCCAGTGCATACTACCCTATTCTTCTTTTAGCAAGGGCATTAGGAAATTCAGATGAGAGCCCACATGTATGATCTTAACAGGGCAGGGCCAGCCCTGGCAGCTCAGCTATCCAGATCTCCCGAAGCTCTCAGTTTAATCTTCAGTAGGGTGGCCAAGTTGTTCAGTCTTTCTGAACGAGAGCATCTCTAAACCTCACCTGGAATATTGGTTGGCTGGCTTCCACAGGGACAGCTTCTTCGAAGTCAAACAAAACACCCCCAAGCCCCAAATTATACAAGATCAATTATTAAAAAAAAAGGGGGGGGGGGAGTTTTCTACAGTGGCAGAACACTATGGTATTTCTTAGCAGAGTGAGTCAGACATTTGTAACAGAGGCATGTACACTCCAAGAGCAGCGCGTATATGGCCAACACATCTCAAAAAGCCAACTCTGAGGAACTAACCGTTCTTTCCTAATTAAATATAAAAAATGGGAAATGATGGATAGTTTAATCAGGCCCCTTTACATAATTTACTCCGGGATAGAAGATCATTCACAGTTTTTTTTTCAAATCTTGGCACAAGGGCTTTTCTTGATCCTTACTTCTTCTCTCTCTTATCTGAAAAGCCATTATTTTCCCCATTGCTCTCTGTGGGAGGCATGACCGGCGCCTCACGCAGCAGTGCAGGTGGGGAGCACTACTGCCTGCTATGAACCACTGCAGTCCTCGCCGTTGTCTCCATCCCTGCCTTTCAGAAACTTGAAGAGCTGCTTTGGTTTTTGAACAAAACTGCTGAACTGTCTCCTGTAAGGCCCTATTATGCTACCCGGCTGTAATGTACTGCTTTTGATTTTTGCTTGTCTGGTTTGCTAGCAAACTCCGTTTGCATGTATATGTACTGCACTAGCATGCCAAGAGGCGAGCAGAGATACGTCTATCTGGCTACGTGTTTGGCAAAAACAAACCGATCCTTTTATCACCAAGTGAGATGTCATAATAGCCACCCTCTGGCCTCTCCCTCAGCAAAATTAGGCAGTAAAAAAAAAGGCAGGTCTCCAGCCTGTCCTGTTAGAGTTAACGAGAAAAACCCAGTCAAAGTCAGTGGTGCAGGGGCCTTAACCTTTCTTAAATTGGCGGCACTATTTGCATTGCTGAAGGTGTGGTGAGTCAGCATGGATGGGTTGAGTTGGTCGGTGGTTAGCAAGCACTCCACGACTTGGCACTGATACCAGCTGCTGTTATGTCATTGCTGGGGATGTATTAACACCTTGCCTAATCTGTGTGCTTTCTTGGGGGGGTTATCCTTGCACCTCCCTCAAGTGTGAAATAGAGGGAGAGCGCTGACAAACTCAATCTTTGAGTGCAGAGATTCAGGATCTGTGCCAGCAGCTCATGTCAGCTTTGAGCCTCCGTTTTCTCGTGTTGTGGGGCTGTGACAGTGCAGACGGGCGCTTCCCATTAGATACTCACAGACACCAAAAATAGACAGTCCATTACTGTAGCACATTAGCTGACAGTAATGATAGGGCTCTGCTTACTAGTTCAGTTACATACTGGCAATCTGGCCACTTTGCATGCTTTATTTATCAGGTATTAATTGCAACTTCCACTTATCACCCTCACCCTAAATTGCTGCATTGTCGGTTGCAGCGATCAGACATTTACTTATTTTTGCTTTTGTTATTAGCCTCAGAAAACTCAATTACAGGCAAGCACGCATGCATAAACAAACACACAGTAGTAGGTTTGTGCTGATGTTTTTAAAGATACACATCTGCTGATACTAAAAATAGGTCCTTGTCAGCAGCTTGGTAATTTTAGGCTCAATGAGAATTCATCCCCATGGTAACTGTACAGTTGTTGAATCATTTATTATTTGAGCTTCAAAATCACAACAGTGCCGGCAATTTTCATCCTCTGAACATTTTTTAAGGACCTTTTGCAGCGTTGCAGTACTCCTTGCTCCACACCATCAATATTTATCAAGCAAACAGAGCTAACCCTTGAACTGACTACCTGCTTCTCCTTGGCTGTATCGGGACTGGGATACTTGATAGCAGGATGGCAGTTTAAATAGGTTTCACTTTTGTGATAGCAGCAGTCCCACTGGCGTGGTTGTTTGGCTGGCATTGGTAAGCACCAAGCCCTGCAAACTCCTGATTGGCAAAATGAAACTGAAGTGCGGACCTAAGCCTCAGTCTTTGTCTTGAGAGCCAGAAAACAGGATATTTCAGGTCTCTCTGTTGCAAGAGGTTTTGCAGATAAGGGGCTGGTACTTTTTAACCACGTAGATAGATGCGGTTGACTCCAAGCCGGTGGGGGGACACACTGCCTGGCTTTGTGGAGATAAAAGCTGTTTGTACTTTCCCTTGCGTACAGATAATGCTCATTAGCCATCTTGTGCTAAAACCAAGGGAAGCCAGACGACTTGGCTAGCAAAGCATAAGGTGAAACTCAGGTCCCCTGAGCCCAGGGGTTGCTCAGACTCCGGTCTCATAGAGCCTCCAGAGAGTGGGTCCGGGGGAAGCTCTGCAGGATGGGGCGGGGGGGCTGTGACCACCACCAGGCTTGAAACAACAGAAGTAACTCAGCAGCAGAAACGCTTCCATAGCACACAAATTGCATTGAAATGGGGTGCCTGAGACTGATTTCAGGATGGATTAAATCACAGGCATCAACTACCTCACCAGCTGCCCGCATGATTTTTGTTGCACTGTTGCTGGCCATTAGATTTACTAAAGTGCGCAATACGGAGGGCTGTTACATTTTAGGTAGAAGAGGTTCAGTCCCTTTTGGTCTGACAAACTGGGATCTGAAAGACTGACCCAGAAACACAGACGCTATTCCCAGGTGCCAGCAGTTGTAAAGTGATACGCTTAACAGAGCTGATTCCTCCTAGGTTAAACATTATAGCTATTATATACTGTCATGACTGATGCCATATTTTTAGCTCAAATGCACTTTCATTGTGTGAGCTTTTAAGAAGCTCTTGGACAAGGTAATCTGCAAGGCGCTTTTAAATTGCCTTTGGTCTTATTAGTTCAGTTGAGTTGAACACAGTGAAATAAGGATGTGCAAGTGCCTCATACAGCCGCCGTGCAGCTGCCTTCCACCCTAAGCAGCTTTCTGTAAATCTGTCAGTACCCAAAGTGTGTTGTGCATCACCCGTACGGGATTTGTCAGGTGATCCTGGTGTGCACTGCGGGGAGAGCCAGTGTCTGCCATCAAGGGGAGCTCGGTTTCCCCTCCCGTGCAAGTGTATGTTCACCACTGATGTCACTTACATGCAAAGGGACAATACAGTGCTTTCCCCAAGGGCAGGAGCAGGAGAAAGCGACCTGTCTGCGAACCAGCCCCCAGCCCCAAAGTTCTCTCCTGGACAAGCGGCAGCTCTTCTTTATTCTTTATTCAAGCATCTGGTTGCTCAGTCTGTTCATTTAATTAAACCAGAAATTTCCTTCCCTCCAGTCGGTTCAGCTGCTATACATTTATCCCAGAGCACATACAGGGACAGATTTGGAAGATGCTGCCTTTTTTTATTTCCACCTACCAGCCTCCATCTTCCCAGGCTGGAAAGCGTGCTCTGTGGCCGTGGCCTCAGCTGGTGAAGGCGATGCCAGGTCTCGCCGTACCGCAGCCAGAACGTTTCAATAGGAGAATTACTTGCCTGTAGCATCCAGAAAGCTGGTCACAGCTCACAGGTTTTATAACGAGTTGGGAGGGGGAGAAAAATCACCTGCACAATAGACCAGAAGCGGCGTTTATTTCCAAACCCGTTGTGGCTGAGAGCTTGTTTCCAAGTAGTTTTTTGCATTTGCCACGCAGTGCTGGGTGGACGGCTCAGCTCTGCCCCGTGGGCTCCTGCCCGTGGAGATGGGGTGGCCATGCCAGAGCCCCCCAGCTCTTCCCAAACACTGTTTTGCCCTTGTCATAAAGAATGAAGATCTGCGTAATGACCTCAAATATGCTGTTATTGCCCTGTGGCGTACGTACAGCTAACCATAGCACCCAGTGGTACCTTCTCATTATTTATTCATTTTTACCTTGTCATTATTTATTCTTTTTAACTTTGTTATACTTTTTTGATCCTGCTTGTGGGTGGGTGGGGGACACACAGCAACCTTGTGTGATGCCCCAGCAGTGTTGCTGACTACAGGCCCCTGCAGTCCGTGAGCTCCCGGGGTTGCACAGCCATACTCCAGGGTACCTGCACAGTTGGAAGCCTTCACCAGGTGCCAGCGAGGGTGTTACTGAACCTGCAGAGCAGCGGCAATTGGTGACGGTGCACGGAAAGGAGACCCAGCCTACCTGAGACTTGGAGACCAGGCTGGGTTTGAAACTTGGGGTGCAGTCTCCTCCAACACAGGGTGCTTTTTTATCTGAAGTCAGAGAGAAATAATGAATGTGTGATTCCAGCATACTATTTTTGCAGTTGCTGTCTGAAAAAGATTCAAGTGTTAAAGCCCATCTATCAGCTCTATCTTACTAGCTCTTTCCATCTGGTTGTGACCGTATTTTCCATCTGAGATGCTGGTTAGTAAAAATAGCTCATCTACTATCTGTACTAGAGCAGTGACAAGGGTCTTTTAACCAGGAATGGCTTCCGAGCAGCAGGGTGCTCTAGAAATGTTGTCACTCCATAACTTTGTGCTTACGTACGATCACTTGTAAGAGGCATTTATTCCATGCAACATCCCTTCCCTCTCCACCCTGCAGGCAGATTTGCACAGGGTGAAACTTTTTAATAAATGGGCTGCTTTGTTCTTCGTTTGGCATGTATCTTGCACCCCAAGTTACACACCAGTCTCCTAAGAAATGCAGGCGAAGCACTGCTGTGCCATTTCAGGCGGCGTGCACGTGCCAGCCGCTGCCTGGCGAAAGCTGGCTCAGCTGGCGGCTGGGGGGCTCTCAGGGCCGGCACCTTCCTCTATAACTTCACGCTAGCTTTTATGTAGGGGCTGAGACTGGAAGCAAAGCAGGGCCAGGGGAGCTTCCCCTGGTTCCTGGCGGCCAGAGGAGCGGGCAGAGGGACATGCAGACAGCGCTGCTGTGCCAGGACTGAAGCACAGCAACCCCTGGATCACAGCAGCCCATGCAACTGCCCACCTGCATGGATGCACACAGGACATTGGGGTTTGACATTAGAGATCACAGAGCAAGCACTCACAAAATCCCATTTTTGCTTCTGATGCTTCATTATACAGTGATGGATTCTCTCTACAGGCACCAAAGTGTAACAGCTCTCTAAAAAGCAAACCAGGCTTGCTGATTAATCTAGGCCATCTTTAATTTTCTCTGTGCTCATTTCTGTGTGTTCTTATTTCATTCCTGTGCTGTCACGGAGGGCTCTTGCTGCTAAATGTGACTGCAGCTGTGTGTGAGAGGACTCCCCTCCCTCCTCCTCGGGGATCCGGCTGCAGCAGGGCTGGCACAGCCTCAGCCCCTGCCCAAACCCCCTCCCCAAACTCCAGCAGTAATTCACAGCAGGGCCTCAGCACTCCCACCCCAGGCTCCATGAGTGTGGTGAGCCCAGGACCGCACTTTTATCACCAGTCAGGCTCAAAAATCAGTACGAGATTAGTTGTCAATTGCTGGGGTAGACAAGGCTCGTAGCCTTTGTGGTCCAAACCACTCCTGCATTTGGTTTCTCTTCTGTGGCGCGAAGAGACCGGGTGGGATAAGCTTTGCCCATCATGGGAAGCCTTGAGTGTGGGGCAATTCGATGTGCTAGTGCTATCATCAGGGTGAGAGCAGTGTGCCGTGCCTCCAGCTGGCCTTCCCTAAATGTTCCCTGGGTCTTTTCAGGCTGTTTCGTTGCCTGCGATCCTGTGATGCTCTAATGACAGTCCAGTGTTGATGGTGGTGCTACTTCCACTCCCTGCTCGTTCCTAGCTCTGCAGTGGGGCTTCGCTTGGCTCCATGGCCACCACTGTTGATCCAGCTCCAAACTGTGATCAGTGATAGGGAACTATTACAGTGGTTAAAGGTCTCCGTTCCTTCTCTATGCCCAAGAATGCCCTTGGGCCCTCAGAGCTGTGCCCAGGACCCAACGTGGTGTGTGGTGGCACAGGCCTGGGTGCAAGCACGGCCAGGGAGGAAGAAGGGATTTTCGGATGGGGTTGCTTTCATACTATGAAATCAGGGCCCCAGGATGCGAATGGGGGCATACCTTGTAGGCAGAGGTGGTATCTTTCATTAACTGGAGTGATAAGGTTGAAAAAAAACCCCAAAGTTTGGGTCTCCAGGCCCTTCTTTGGGTATGATATTTCTGTGTTTCAGACATCTCATAGGCAGAGTCAGTCAGGGTATGGTTTACTGGGGTTCATGTGGGCTCCTTGCTCACTTATGGCCACTCAATCGGTCCTCTCCCTCAAGCCCAGCCAGGCTGACGCGTGCAGCCATATTTCTCACAGCAGTAAGTGAAGCAGTGGGGTTGGTATTTAAGAACTTTTCTAAGCGTGGCCATGGTGCTTTTTCAGCTGTTTTCCAGCTCAGTTCTGTAGCCAGTGCTTTGGCCGTGTGTCCTTTCAGCAGGGTTTGCTCTGACTCCATTCCTGAAGTGTCTTGTCGCAGGAGCTCCCACAGCAGACCAGGATTACACATCCCCTGGGGAGATGCAGGTACTAAGCCAAGTAACAGCTACGCACCATGCAAGAGCCACAGGAGAACATTTTTTATCACCACGCTCCATTTACACCATGAAAACAAGTTTTTTTTCTTTGTTTCCAATTTAGCACAGCATGACCTTCCATTGGCTTCTCAAACCAAGCAGGGCAGAGGTAGCAAAGGTAGATGAAAGCAAGCTCATCTCGCTTACGCTCGCTCTGACTGCCCAGGCTTGTTTGCCAAGTAGCCCATCTTTGACCTCCGGTGTGTAAAAGGAACGCTTGGCTCCCTTTGCAGGCAAGGATGCAGATCAGAGCGGCTGTTTACATCTCCATTCAAGTGATTAATGATTAAACAACAACAAAAAAGGGGTCCGTGTGGATCCACGAGCCGAACATGATGTCTGAGCACACACTGAAATAACCGGTTGCTTCGAGGCGGTGGCAAGGCCGGCAAACACACGGGCTCCTTCCCTGAGGCACGGGACCGGAGAGGGACGGGGGCTGGACGGGGGATGCTGGGGAGCAGGCTGTGCCTGCCCCGTGCCACCGTCCCTTCTGGGGCTGCACCGCAGCACTCGCGTGGGGTGCCCAGCGCTTTGGGTCTCCACACCGTGCCTTTCGCCCCCTTCCCTCCCCTGCAGCACTGCCCCTCTGCCAGCCCTTCTCCCCCTCTGAGGGGCACAGTCTGGCTCTACTCCCTCTCCAGCTCCAGAGGGGCCAAGGAGGTGACCTCGGAGAAAGAGCAGGGTCGATAGGGATAGGTGGGAGCATGCAAAAAAGGCAAGAAAGTCCTTACTCAGGGAAGTGGGTTGCAGAGTGGGAAAGGGCATCCTCATGCTCAACCCACCTTGGAGCGCTTCATTACAGGGCGGGTGTTAGAGTCTTCCCCCTCTTCTCATTCTTGTGGCCAGTTTCTACCAGCTCTGCATTTTAACAAGGTCCCTTGCTGAAAGTGTTAAACTATTGGGAAAAAAAAAAAAAAAAATGGCAGCGTAGGCATTGATCGCATTTTTCATTGCAATGTGCTGCTTTCTGGCAGCATTGCTTTTAGGATCTCAGCACTTGTAAGATCCCGAAGTACAGCAGTCCTAGTGTTCAAGGCTGTCAGCAGTGATAAAAGCACCCTGACGAATGATGTCTCCTTAGAGAACGGCACTGCTGCAATTCAGACACCAGAACATACACAGCTTTGGTTGGCAAGTTACTAATTACAGGCTAAAACTACTTGGTGTTCACAGACTTGGGGTACTCCTTTGCAAGTTACTTTAATCAATGTATATTTATTTTCAGCTTGCAATCTTGGAAAATAAAACAACCGAAACCCACAGACTAAAATATAATTAAAGATTTAAAGTATTGGATAGTTTAAAAATTGTTTGGTTTTCATGGCTCAGGATGCATGGTAGGAAATTTGGGATGAGAAATTTCAGACCTGGCAAAAATAAAAGAGCACCGAGCTCGCTATAGCTGCCCATGGGGAGTGTGGAGACCAGCCTTTCCCAACACCCACTTACAGCTTTTGCCATTGCAAGATGTTATAGTGAGATTATCCCTCATCTTGCAAAAATGCAAATAGAAAAATAAAAATTTAAGGGGGGAATTTTTAGGAACTCCTTTAGGCTTAAAAAAATCCTACCCTAAATGTGGGGCATTATTTTCATAGTAAACAAATTGTGATAGAATTCTTATTATTTTTTCTTGGTTTAAAACCATTTTAAAAGATTGCAGTGTTCCTAGTTAAACTGTGTAACGTCATGCCATGCAGGCTGGCATACTGACCACAGAAAGAACCTAAGTGTTAGACAAAAGCTTATTTAAAAAAATCTTTAACATTAAGGTCTTACAAAAACTACATAAAGTATATAAATAGTCAGCTTTAGATTTTTAATTTGGGAATTTTAAAATACAAGGCAACATGCTGCTGAGACTCAGTTAAAAAAAAAAAAGAAACAGGACGAACCTGTAGCAGCCTGAATACTGGGCACACTTTTACCATCAGGGTACACAGGGTTGTCATTCCTTAGGTTATCCAGGCTAGTGGGAGGTATTATATGCTTCCACAGATTAGATTTTTTTTTTAAACATATAAAGCCATTAGATTTAAAACCTGGTTTTACTAAGACTGTAGTTCAGAAGGTGAATTTCCTCCACAATAATTTTAAATATAGTCTTTATGAAAGTATAATATATATTTTTACAATCTTTTTTTCAGATTAATTCCAGTTATTGTCTTCATATTACATATTATTTACAGATCTGAATACATAAGTGGTAGATTCACATCTCCAGTTCAATCAATAATCTTAGCCTCAGAGAAAGTTACATTGTAGAACTGGACTTTCATCTTTACTGATGGAGTCTCAGGCTTTCCTGCTTAAATAAATAAAATTGCCCCCAGCTGAGAACCTGCCTAACTGAAATATTCAGAGATATCAAAGCTGTGAGATTTCCCAATTAATCTTGCAAGAAGAAAACTGAATATACACATTTTCCCCTTTTGTAGGAATCGCTTCATTTCCAGTTTGATTTCTAGAACATACAACCATTATAATGGAGGAACGGTACACTACTCAGCTTTAGGTTAAACAAAATTTAATGTTGTAATCAATTAAAACAGACTTATTGAAAAAGAATATAAAGGATTCTGTTCTGAACTTAATAAATAGAACCCAAAGAATCCCAAACACGAAAGAAAAATTGTGAAAAATAACCCAAAACCCAACTCGGATGCACTTCCTAATATATATGATCTAACTTCATAAAATCTGAGGCCAAGGTCCTAAGAAGAAAGCGGTGTCATCATAGAAAACAAGGCTGGCAGGGACCTGAAGAGGACATCTTGTCCACGTCTACAGCCAGCAGTGGGATCAGCTATACCAGTGCCATCTCTGATGGGTGCTTGGCCAACCAGTCCCAAAAGATTAGCAGAGTGGAGACTCAGCAGCCTCCCCAGGCAGTCCAGATGAGTACTTAACTACTGCTGGTATGAGAAGGTTGTTCCGATGCCTCCCTTAATCCCTGCCTGTAACTCCATCCCTCTCTCCTGGTCCCATCCACAATGGGAAGAATTTATTCATTCTGTCTTCATAGCCATATTTTTCAATATACTGTTCTCATACCTCTCCTCAGCCTCCTTTTCACTAAACTAAGCAATCCCAATGCCTTCAGCAGGCCCTTGGGAGCTGTTTTCACATCCCTTCTGTTCACTCTGCAGTTGGTCCACATCTTTCTGCAATTTTTGTGCCAATTGTTGGCCGTAACTTTTTGCTAAAGTTTTACCAGCACTGTATAGAAGACTCGGAAAACTTCAAGGGCGTCCCAAACAAAAGGCCCATTTGTGCAACCCAACATGATGTTTGCCTTTGCTTTTCAAAAGCATTTAATTATCGTTGCATTCAGTTTGTGGTTTATTTCTCCAAACCTTTTCTGCCCTACTGCTTCCCATCCACTCATTCCCTATCTGTATTTGCTCAGTTGGGATATTCCTGTGCAGTTAATATGCAAAGACTCTATTCCACCATCACACTCCAAGTGGCTTATATAGGCTAATTTTCTACCTGCATAACTATTAATTTATAATCATGCTCCAAAATCAAAGACCCAACCATCTACTCAGAGGGAAAAGTTGGAAATACCATTTAAAAATATTTTGCATCAATTAATCCTGTTCAATATACTCATGTTCACAGAACAGTGATTTAAAAGAATGCCCTGTCAAATACTTCAGCCTGTAACAGTGTGAAGTTTGCCAGAAGAAAATAGAAATCTAGATTACTATGGCCATAGTAATTGTGGGAGGATGGCACACAGGAAAGAGAAGAGCAAAGAAAAAAGGGAAAAAAAGGAAAGGGGTGGGGGGAATTAATTAGCCTCATGTCCATTATCACTTGCCTTGTGTGGAACAGTTTTTCTACACCCCCCCCCCCCCCCGCCTTTTTTTTTTTTCCTTCCCTTGTACTTACTTTCAGAGATACCAAGGCACTGTTGTGGATTTGGTGTCATAGTAACTAAATACTGCTCTACGGGGAACATAAGCACCCCCTTTAAAGCACCCCAAAGTGCTTTGCAGGAACTCTGTCTTAACTGTTGAGGTTTCCTAAGGGCCTCCCAGGAACCACAGGATGAGTTACGTCCTAAAATTTTGCTATTCTTTCTGAGTTTGGTGAAAAGGCAGGGCAGAACAGAAAGCAAAACAGGCTCCAAAGCTGCTGGGGACCCAAACTAGACATCGCCTGTGCAGTCCCCCCACAGCCCCCCCAAGTCTAACCACCACAGAGGTGACAGATTTTGTTGGTTACAAGGTGGACCAAGGCACTTCTCAGGCTGCAATGCTGCAAAAGCCTGTTTTCTTCTTAAGAGAATACACAAATGATGGAGCGCAAAGGTGCAGCCCTTTGGCATAAAAGATACATCTGGGAGAACAAAGGAGAACCTGATACTGAGCTCAGCCTCTCCAGCAGCGGGAGGTCCCAGCTCCCAGGGTCTCTACCCTGGACTATCTACATGTTTTAGAATCTTGCACTAAAGCACATACACAGCTCTGAGTGCCTGTCTCCGGGCTTTAGGATGGTAGCAGCCCAGCTGTGCTTTCCAGAAGCTAGACCAGCAAGGAAGAGGCCATAAGATAAATCCTTTCCCATGTCAACCTCCAGAAGTATAACCAAACACATTTTTGTGGATTTGTGTGTTTTTAAATCATGAGACAGGTCTGTTTGCCAAATACCTTATCTTGTTTGGCAGCAACTTTTTCACTTGGAAGATAGTTTCTAACTTGCAGCAGAGAAGAGTTGCTTGTGGCCAATTTTAAGAACAGATCAGCTTGCAATCCTCAGTTCTGTAATATTTATTTTGAACATGCCAGAGAACCCATCCCATCTGCAACTGTTAGCCTCACAAATCTCTTTATTTCAGGGTTTGTTTTCCCCCACCTCCCTTTGTTCAGGGCAAATAATGAGTATAATCGCCATGGAAAGATGCTGTGCTCTAACCACTAACAGAAGTCTGGTCCCAGGGCAGGCAGGGAGAGCATAGACTGCTAAAAGATATCAGTTATTTAAGTAAGAGCATGTACATCACCTGATGTCACACTTTGCTATGAGTGACAGTTGTTGTGCTGGGTTACAGTCAAAGTATACTCACTCTAGTTCAGAGACCAAATTCAAACTACTGTCCCTGCCTGACCCCTCCTTAAAGCAGACAAGGTGCTGGGTCTTACAACTGATCACAATTCCTCCTCTTAAATATGAGATTGTTAAACACGAAGCATGGTGGGTAGAGCAGGAAGTGGAAAAATAAAAACAGTATCACAGGAGAGAGGTTAACTGCAGTTCTCATTTTCTGACTAAGCAATGTGATCAAAGTTTGAAAATGCCTACTTCTCTAAACCATTTAAAATTTAAATACCTGAGTACATATGGAGAGCATATAAGATAAGAATCAGAGACAAAGCATTTAATATCCCACACTTATATTTTTACAAAGTTACAGCACTTTTTCCTCAGATAATCCATTTCACATTCCTAAGTATTTCTGCACTGTGTAAAACATGCCTGTATATAGTTTACAGAGGCTTCTTTTGCACAGATTAGACAAATATGTACAAAACAAGAAAACAAGTTTTTTATAAAAATGTCAAATGCACAGTTAGAAGTCTTAAAATACTTTTTTTTTTAAAAAAAGAACAACTTTAAACTGTGTGCAAAATTAGGTAAAAAAGACTTTTTTGCTATTTCAAAGAATGCAGTAGATCAGACTTTATAGGTTCAGGCTAAACTATTTTGTGTTAAGAGCAGCTTAATACTTTCTTTATCAAGAAACAACCCTCAAGGACTTGCATGATTTCAGCACCTGTGCTCTCAGTGAAGGGCTTAGTGGTCTGTGTGTGCGTGTCTGAAAATTGTGCTTTAACTTTAAAACACTTAGAGGTCCATCTGCTGATTTCCAGAGTTCTGATGATTTTTCTTGAGCACCATTGGCTTGAGCAGTGGTAAAACTGGGAACATAATCAAAATCTCCATGTAGGCTCGCTGTGTTTGTTCAAAACATCAGAAAGGGTAGAGGAATCTGCATGAAAGAATTGTGCAGGTCACTGAACACCACAATAAAAGCAAATCTTAATCTCTTAATTTCCAAAATATCAAATCTTTACTGAAGGATCAAAAGCTTTAGTTTTCACCTTGCACACACAGGATTTCAATGACATTTTCTGTTAGCGAAACCAGTGTTTCACTAAGAGTATGCCAGAATTTATTCAATGTTACATGACCTTTTAGCATTCAAGGTGAAGTTTTACTATCAACTCCAACATGGCAGTGCCATTACTATCCCTCAGTGCCCACTTTGCTCACTTCTACCTTCCCATCTCTGAGCTGACACAGGTACTCGCACAACTAAGCTGTAAACTGGATTGCGTGAAAACAGACTGAAGGACAAGGCCCATGGGTTCTGCCAGTTGGATCAGCTGCCCTGACCTAGGTCACCACATGGCAATGCTCACCATCAACAAGCAACTACAGGCGGATGGGAAGCGATGTAGCACAGTTTAAGCCAGATTGCTACTAAGCACCTAACTATGGCCTCAGACTGTTAGTTATAGGGATGGAGTTTAGCTTTATCAGCCCAGCCAAAAGTCAGCTCATTAACCAACTAGCTGAGATGGTCACTTTTGTTTTTACACATGCTGTACTTCACTTTGCAGGACTCTTAGAGCAGATCACAGCAAGGTGATGCTGCAGGTGAAGATTTTGCCCAGAAGTAGATTACACCCTGGGCTAAGTTGCCTTTGTGTCAGAGAAGAGGAAGAATGAAAAAGAAGAAAGAAAAGGGCATAAAAGAAATCTTATCATTTCTTTCACTAGGTGTTTTTAAAAGACTAGAGATTACAGAAGCATTTTTCATAAATATATTTCTATATCTTCCTCTAAGACTACTGCACATGATAAAACACATTGTGCAGCCATCAATACACTGCTTTTCAGTTCAACTTGCATTTTTCTGCACAAATGCTTTCTGGGTGACTTCACCCTTTGACTGTTCCTATATAGGAAATCAAGTAAACCAAGCTTGAAAGGCTGAAGTGGCCTGATCAGAAAGCTCACAAAAGCAAGAGAGTAGCAGCCAGTTATACAAACACAGTCTACTTCGTTGCTGCAATTTTACATCAGCACGAGGTTTAGAAATCAGATTCTGTAGTTACCTAAGAAAGTAGCTCATTCTGCCTAACCAACACTATATCCTAGTGCATTGCTAGGAGAGTAACATAATCTCTGCACTTTGCTCCTCAGAGAAAACTGACTCTGGGGAGCTTTCTGGAGGCTCTCAATACTGATATTAAAGCTTGAAGTAGCACGCATTTGGAGCCCTGGGAAGTAGGCAAAGTAGCAGCCCATAACAAGAATGGAGTAGTCAAAATCCTTTAAATGATAGCTTTAGTAGCCGAGGTCTTACATATTGCAGTCTGACATTCTGGACATAGCAAAGAGTAGCCATGTTCCCAGGGCAGCAAATGAAAAATCATGTTGAGTGTGGTGGTTATCTGAAGCAAACACTATGATACCCCCGAACCCATCTCCTGGGGTTCATTATCCTTACCTTCTCTAAGGAAGCCTAACTGCTGGGGCCTTTAAATGCAAATCCATTCTTTGGACACTGTCCTGGCCAGATCATTTGTGTGTACAAGTCCATCCTCTGCTGCATACTACAAACACAAGTTAAGATAGAAGCAATCAGAAGCCAAACTAGTGCAGAAGAGAGCCAAGAGCTGGCTATACGACCTTAACCTTTCTTAAAGCCCCGGGCAGATATCAGTTCAGGCCACATAACTAGACACTTGTAGTGCTCCCATCACCATGGCATCAAGAGCAATTCAACAACAGAAACTACAGCAGGGTAGATCAGCCTCCCCTAACAGCCCAACACATGGGTGCACACAGTATCTTGAAGACTACTGTCTCCAGACTCTGGCAATCACGACCGGTCTCAAGAGACCATCCCTGGAGATCAGAGACAAACACACCTCCTGTACAGCCGGAGCCACACATACTCTCAAAGGCTCTAAAGGAAAAGTTAACAAGTTTGTTACTACGTAGATCCACATAGGCCATTTACCCCTGAAGTTGTCCTAACACTGAGGGATGCCCCTAGCTTCTCCTACTTACTACACAATTTTAAGATGAAAGTTAAAAAAAGAAAATACCCCCCCCCCCAAAGCCCATACTTCTTGCTCAAAGCCACCTTCATAATTTTGCTTTATCTCCTGAGCATGGCTTCAAGCACCTACCATTTCATGCTATTCCTTAGACCTAGGACAGCCTCCTCAAATCACACTAGAAAGGTAGTTCCCAGACTACCTCCACTCCTGTTCCCCAAAGTCATGGCTATAAAAATACCTTGGGAAAGTTTCTGCTGGGGACTATCAGTCTTTCTTTTGCTTGCTTACATCTATGTTTAAATCTTTAGCTAAAATGATATTCATGAAGACTAAGTTTAGCCCAAAGGCTACTGTCCCAAGATGCCTTGGGGAGTCTTCCCTCCGCACAAGTCCTACAGTGTTAGCCTGTATTCAATCTCTCTATAATAAAGCTCATCTTCTTGAGTTCCTCTGCACTTTCAAGTCCAGTAGGTGCATTTGCCTCCAAGCATGTGTTCTTACCACTGTTTTCAGTCTTGCCCTTCCCCAGTTCCCACTACTTGCAGAGCCCTGGGCCATCTTCATACCGCACAGTATGGAAGAGGATAGCTCAGTCACAGCAGGCAACAAGCAAATCCAGCAGACAAGTCATTCCTGGACACAACATACAGATGTTTATGGTTTCCCTTCAGCCAGAAGTCTTCAAGGGGTTTCACTAAACAAATGCAATTGACTGAGGCCTAACACTACTACTTCTACAGTGAACAGCTATCCATGTCTAGAAGGAGAGCTGTTTTTCCCATAGGAACAGCTTATAATGCTTGTTTATCCCCACAATATTGTGTTCCTGTGTACCTTTGTGAATAATTGTTCACTGGTGGCTCCACTAGATAGCAGAGATGGTCAAATGCCAAAGATGACACTTGCAATCATTTATATCCATTTTGAGCCTATTGTCAGGAAAACAGCTACGGGAAGGTAAGATTTTATGCTGTAGAATAGCATCTCCATACAAATTTATCACAATACACCACTTCCCACTAATGGTTCCCTGCATGCCTTTTCCATAATATTAATAATCTTACTAATCTCTGACAAAATACTACCACAGTCAATATACCTATTTCCTACTCAACTTCTCAAACACAAGAACCAGGGGTCACCTTATGACATCAAGGAGGCTGAAAATAAGTCTTCCCCCTCAGTGCACCATCAGCTTTGGAGCTTATTGCCATCACATGCTGTCTACAACCCCAAAGTTTTAAATGTAGCTAAAGAGTAGGGAGATGAATCCATGGCAGATATGCCCATCCATGATTTGGATGCAAGCTGCAGGTCAGTGCTCTCTATTAGCTACCTGCCAAATACATCCGGGGAAGGAGCTCTCCACACCTGCCAGCAATGCTAGCAAAGCAGTATTTGCTTTTATTTACTTATATTTCATGGACTCTTTAGACACAGCATCTTTTGTGGTCAATGGCAACTGCCACAGATTAAAGGTTAATGCTACAAAGGGACATGCTTGTCTTGCTTTAAAGCAATATTAATGCCATGATAAGTAATATAACTTTTCCAGAAGTAATAAAAAAACAGTCTAACACCCCAAATACTCACAGTTTGTAGATGTTAGAAGCTTTGATATTCTTAGTCAGGTCTTCCATAGCCTTATTCAAATTGCCACAAAACTGTAGCTAGTTAACAGACCCTTGTTTTGTTTTGATTTGGCAGTTCCAGCAAATATCCTCTTTCTGTTAAAATGTCAGGTAATCCATGAGTTTCCAGCTACTACTAGATGCACGTATATATGTATAACATTTAATAAAAAAAAATTCTACTCTGTTTCATTGAACTAGATACACCCCACAGACTATTTGCAACTGCATAGCTTTGTGGAAAGTATCATTAACATTAATCCTTTTGGCCAGCCAGCTGAAGCTACCAAGAAGGGTAATTTGTGCATCTGAGATAAGAAAACAGAACACTGTAAGAGAACTTAAGCTATAGAATAGTTTAAATTTTTCTAGAATCCTTATGAAAACAACTCCATTACTTCTAAAACTCATATGAAGAGCAAGGAAAGAGACCTTTTTCCAGTTCTCTTTGCAGAGTTGATTCTTATTAGGGGGGATAAAAAGCCCAACTCCCAGACAAGACCATGATGCAGCTTTCTGAGGTAAACCAATTTAGTAAGGCAAGACAGACTTAGCTTGCATCGCCGTTAAAAAAAACGAATCCCCCAAACCAAACAAGAAACCACCAGAAAACAGACACGAGACAGATACCTTGGGCAATCTAGCCTTCCTTTTGAAGCAAGGATAGGGCCCTTGCCTTTGGAAGGTATCGCTGTTAAACTGAAGTTCCTCTGCCTTGCTGAGAGATGGACCACAAGAACTTGCAGTGGTGGGCCATGAGAGCTTTACCTGTGTGTCCCAGAGCACAGCCTTCCCCCATCCCAGCCACTTGGCCCTGCTGCTGAGCCTCCGTGGGCTTTCCCTCAGCTTTGGTAGGGCAGCATTGGGTGGGGCAAAAGTGCTTCCCCTTCAGTCCTCTTCCCCCTGCACCCCTCTATTTTTATTACTTCTACAGGCTCCTTACCTGTTTTAAGAAGTCAGACATCTCTGTTTAAAACTCCAGCTATTCAGGCTAACCCTGCTGGCTTTGCACTGAGATGCTACAAGCACTTGCTAATTCATAACACCATCTTGGAGATAAAGGTAACAGCTCCAGCAACAGCTTAGGCTAAGGGCGCTACCTGCTCTAATTCCCTGATATGAGATAACATATGGACCGCCCCCAGCCATTTCTGCATTCCCCCAAGTGGAGGGGTGATAACCTCCTGGAAGAACAGCAGCAAGCAACTTAGACTGGTCACGTCTCCAGATGGAAAAGCAGTAGGTAGAGGACACTAGTAATGAAAAGTGTCCAGGGAGGGATACAAGACAAATAGCTATTCCAGCCTATCTTCTCTGGTTAAACATACCCCAGGACCAAATACTTGCATGTTTTACATGAGGTCAGAGAGGATTTCTATAGCTGTTCTTAGTAGTTGCACATCACTATACAGTGATGCAGTGCAAGACCTTACCTGTTTTTATATCAGTCTAGTTCTTGAAATCAAACATGATATGAAGCGTTTCCCAATGCAAAACTTTTTTCCTTATGAATTGATCCTTCTTCTTGGATCTAATCAACAGCCAGATTGGATTTTTTTTCCAATCCATATTTCTGAGATTGTGGTATTCTCCAAAGACTCTCAAAATAAAACACAATTAAGTTTCAAAAATCAGTTTTGGACGCAGGAACAAGTTTTCACATGTTCTAAAGGTTCATGTTGGCATTTAAACGCCATTTATGCACCTCAAGGGACCCCAAACATTCATCACTAAAATATTACATAGAAACATTGAGGATCACCATCTCTCCCATTTGATTTCCTAATATTTTTTTCCATTATACATTTGCTTAACAGATACCAATATCCAGAAGGAAGCTGTGGTTTATATTGAAAGTGGGTGTGAGTTGGGAGCAGTCAGCATACACAACCAAGCAGGTTTTCTGATCTCTGCCAAGCATCCTGTAGGTCAGTCAAGAGAACCACACACATACCTAGCACTTTTTGCATGCAGTAACAGATATGTTCATAGACACCACCTACAGGTTTCAGTTCCTTCCCTGCAGATTTTCTATCCCTATTTTCCCTATTACTTTGCTCTCTGTAGACCTGAAAAAGTTTTTTGTTTGTGCAGCATTGACTATTTTCTGCTCTGTGGCAACAGATACTGAAGATATCCTTTCATCAGGCTACTGATTGACAACTTCTATCAGTTTCAGGACTGTAAGACAGGTCCTATATTGCAGGTTAGTCTTACTACATATCCCTCATTATACTACTCAGAGGAACACTAATAGGGAAAATCATGGGAGAGAAAAGAAGGGGGAGGGGGGAGGGAAGAACAGCTTGGACTCATCCACTAGTGTTTCGAGATTAAATTAGCCTCCCACTTTAGATTCTACCTAGCTCTAGGAAACCCAGCAGACCCTGAGGAGCTCTGCAGCACCTAAAGCCAGATCCTCTGACTGAAGCCAGCAGGAGGAACAGCAAAAAGCAGAAGGTGCACATCACCAAGCAGCCTTCAGAAAACCTCAAGGAAATTTGTCAGATCACCCCAGCATCTGATGAACAACAGATTTTTTTCCAAAGACCAACAGAGATTTTCAACTACTCCTTGGGCTGGCACATGGCACAGGTCATGGGTATAATGTGCAGGTATACACAAGCTTGCAGCATAATGCCTATAATGTTCATTGCTGGAAAGCAGCCCAAAAGCAGGAGAAAATGCAGCTTCAGTGTAAAGCCTTTTTAGAAGTGGTTCATACAAAGTTTGAGAGAGGCAAAGCTAGTAAATTTTGTGGTATGATTACCAGAGTTGAAAGTTTTAACATGGTACTTTGTTCATAGAAACCAACAAGTCATACTATTAGCAAAAGTATTTACATAACCAGAATAATTTTCCCTTTCCAAGACTGGAATGTGTATCCATATTTAAAGAAAGGCCATATAACTCGACAAATAACAGAAGTATGAGTGTTAAACCATCAGGTCATCTGTTAATCTAGTAGAAACACTTAGATCCCCATGGCTGCTGTTTAATCATGTACAAATATCACAGACCATGTTCTCAACAGGGAAGGCTTCTTTTTTTAAATGAAAAAAGAAAAAAAAAAGTTTTCAGCTCTAAGGAGCCTTATTCCAAGATCAACCTAACTCTACCCCTGGAAAGACCAAAAGCTCCTTCAGTACAGATGCCATCCCCACATTTAACCAGATAACCTGCTGTCCACTCAACACATATCTAACCAGTCTGCCTACTGCAATCAGCTTCCCATCTGTGTAAGTTAATGGTAGCATGACAATAACAAGCAATGGGAACAGAGCCCCAGAAACACTTACTGCTGCTGCAGACTGCAACAGCCTGCCCTGAGTAGTGTTGGGACTTTCAGCACATCCCTGTAGAGGGCTGCTGCTGAGTAAAGAGAAGCATCCAGCAACATAACTTTGTGCCCTGAATAAGCTGAGATCACTTACCATCACTGCAAATGTTTAAAAAAGCCACCTGCATGGATGACACACATGCCTTGAGGCACAACAGGAGGTTCTTCTCTCCCACCACTGATCTGTGTTGTAAATAAGCAAAAGGAAAAACTGCTAACTGAACATCAAATCATTCAGTGTATTAAGCAAACAAAAGGAACTGGGATCTGTGAGTAGAACCTCCACCAGCATCCAGTGGCATTTTGTATGGTGAGTCAAGTAAATCTTGGACACTGCTACCAGCAACAACATTTTTACAGGCTTATCAACTTTGAAGAAAGGTGTTGGGTTTTTTTGGTTTTTTGTTTTTTTTTTTAATTTAAATAATTTTACTATCCTGATACTCAGATACCTATTGATCAAACCATTCTGCTGCTTTTCAGGCAACATGGCAGTCTTACTAATTAAAACCTACAAATGAAAAGATAATGACAGCCTTTAGAGGCATGCAACAATTAGTCTTCCCTGCTAATACACTCCTTCTCCAATGAAATACAGTAGTAGTTAAAGGCATCCCTGCTGTTCTAAGTGAAGGTAGCTTGCCAAGGATCAGAAGAGTGAATTCTTAAGTCTTCCCCCCAAAACAATCATTCTGGTGACAAGTTTGTGCCATTAACTAAAGAGTTGAGGTTATTTTGACAAATCCATCATGGAGACTGGCTTGCTGTAAGCAAGGATAGGTAATGAAGAGTCCCAAATTCTGCCACTTGATGTAAACATGTGAACTCCATTTGCTGGACAGCAACAAAAAGCCACCAGTAGGCTTATGCCCAGTGAGCCCATTCACTGCAGATGTTATCTCATGCAATCCAAGCTGACATACTTATTATTTAAAAAAAAAAAAAAAGGAGTACTACAGTTTAAGAGCTGTGGTCCAGAGTGTTGCTATGATGGTATAACTAAGTTGATGAAGAGGTTTTGTTTCTAGCTGCTGCTGTTCTCCATCTGTGACACATCTCCCAGGCTAAATACACATATGGTTGTTTCCTAACCCAGTTCTGTCAAATGATGCTGGTTAGCCAGACACACAGATATGCAAATAAAGCTGCTGGCAGCAGCTCTGAATGGTATCACTCCTAACCCAGCCAACTTGTCCCTAGTTTTGCCAGTTTAAACCCGTTGTAACTTAATTGTGCTTCAATATGGATCTGAGTAATGACCAAGGTTAGAAAAAAAGCCTCACTTGTTCTGCATGATGGTCATTATGGAGGATCTGATCCATTGCAGAGAACAAGTGAGATTTTTTTTTCTAACCTCAATCATGTTATTTTTATACACACACACACTTTTAATGTATGTATGCATAAGTATATATTAATGCTATATGTATGTTGCACATGTATATATTATATTTATATATTTTTACAAGTTGATTAGTGCATAATGAGAAAAAACATACCCAATCCATAGCAGGAAGAGGCAGAAGCAGATAGATGAACACACTAACAAAATTACCCTTTATTTCCTTGTGCAGCAAGTGTCAGAATCATGCCTTTAACTACCACATAAAAAGACCTTTTAATTCAAATCACTCCAATGGAGAGAGCTATACATATACTGACACAACAGGGAGATAGTCTAATAGTGACTAAGTTTGGGTTAACGCAGCTGAATACAACTACAAACACACTGGAAAAGACCCATGCTCACAAGCAGTACCTGTATCTCTCAAGACAAGTACTACTTCAAAGATGCAAACAAACATGTTCACCTACCCACCTTGGTTCAATAGCATAAGAGTTTACCATAGGGGACAGAACATAAGAACACTCTTCCAGTTATTTTGAGTTCAAGGACTTCCTGAGCCAGATGTGGTTTCTGTGTATTCACCAACTCACAATGAATTTCCTGCCCTTGACTTTATCCAGTTTGTTTGAACCCACATCAGTTTTCAGCTTCCACATAATTTTTTGGCTACAAGTCCCACCAGCATACTCCCCACTGAGTAAGAAGCTCTTTTTTTTTCCACTTCACTACTCAAAATATTGTTGAAAAGAAAACAAAGTTTGTGTTCCTACAATTATGGATTTTGACAGAAACTTCTGAGGTTTTAAAGGCACTGCTTAAAAGTGATCAAAATGGCATTAGAACTGAATAAATACAATAAGGTTTAACTTTGTTTTAAAACTACCTATCCTGTAGCAGTAACTTTCAAGTTTGTCTATAGTAAAAGTTTCTATAGAACATTAGCAGTTATTCATTACTTTCAACATACATCCATACAGCAACTAGTACACTTATTTATCCATGATTAGATAAGGAAAGAAAGTCCTCACTCCCATGAATCCTATTATTCTTTTTCTCAAAAGCCTGGGACTAGGCAGAGACCAAGACCACTGATTTGCTGTCAGAACATGTTGCCAGATATAATTACAAGCTGAACAGAGATATCAAAGGCTGACAGATCCCGAATAACTTGCTCTCCCTCCTTTTCATTAGGAGTTCACTAAAGCTATTTTAATAGCATAGAAGGCATCCATTTCTTTACACCATCGGGTTTCATTGCCAAAGCTGTAAGAGCATTAAGACAAGTCAGAGTTTCAGGGATTTCTGAGAGATACTGAAGACCAAAGCAATGCCTCCCTCCCCCGTACCATCTAGGTTGATTACTGTGCAAAGAATGGAATTGGCTGTTATAAAGCAACTTGACCTTGCAAAACACAAGTGGTAGAACCTTTTGGCAGCAGGTCAAAGGAACTTTCCTTATTTCCATAAGTATTCACTAGTTAGATTTATGAACCATTGTCTGATCATTAGCCACCAGCTCTGTATTGCTTTTCCATGTACATGCATTTAAATGCACCACTTAGTACAGAGGATACCCTATTCTTTCCTGCTGCACATGCTTAACATTTTTTTTGAATTAAATTTCAGAACCAGAGAACTCCATTTGAGAGAGTTCAGACTCTATTATTACTTTAAGAACAACATGTCAAAGTCACTACAAACTATTACTGTTACTGTGTTCTCATGACATATAGAACTATTGAGAAACTTGTTTTATATTGCCAGTGCAAGTTTGGAATTTTATTTTTCTTGATCTTACATTAAAGAGGCTGAGTTTGGTAACATATTATCATAACCGTAAGACAGACATTGAAGGCATTATAGAAATTAACTCATGAGTGAAGAAAACATTTTAATAAAAAAAAAACCCAAAAACATAACAGGCAGCTTACAGACATACTGGTTTAGTGTAAAGTAATAAGAAAACCTTTGTTATCTTACAGGTACTAGAGAGCCCATATTGCTCAACAACTTCCCAAGTAGCTATTTGGATCCTTCTCCAGAGATAAAAAGCACTGGTCAGAATCTATTAGAAGACTTGAGTTCTTTAGCAGGTTTCCTGTCAGATGAGGAATGGTTTATGGCTTACAGGGAACATAGCTCTTTCCAAGGCCTCATGACTGCAGAGGGCAAACGGAATCAAGAGGTTTTGTTCCATAGAAGATAGCTAATATAGCCAGAAGAGCCAAAAGCCCTTCATGAGAGGTGTTTATGAGGTCAGGAAGAATATATGCCTCTATATGCTTTACATATGCATTCAATACATGTATGCTTCAATGCAGTACTTATTCATAAATAAGTAAACCGAGTTTTCACCATAAAGGTCAAAAGTTACTTTATTACAAAAACAAAGAGCCAGAATTTCAGAAGCTGTTAGGGCAGACCCCAATCCACCCATTCTAAAGAGGGGCCAAGGGCTTCTTTATGGACATGGGAAGGAGTACTGCACACACCAATTCCCACTGAGGGCACAACAATTCAAACTAACAAGTTTAAGAGGCATGTTAAGTAAAAAAATCAAAACAAAACAAATCCCACTGGAACTGTGTGACTTATGCTTTTTTTTTTTTAAAAATTGTCACTACCTGAAATACTCTAAAACTTGGGAAATCCCTAGATACCCTGAAATTGTTTCCCTGAACAAGATACAGAACAAGCTGTTCTTGGTAGCACAAGCCTTTAACACAGCAGACAATGTTCTTTTGTGAGATTTGTGCATTTGCTGCAAAAAGACTTCTTTGTTCCTGCTTCGTTTCTCCTCTGCTTTACCTGGGGTAGTACGCTGTGTAGTTCATGAAGAGCTGAGCCCCAGCAGGGTAGTATGCCGTGGAGGGCTGGAGTGTTCGTGGGTTCAGGAGCATGGATGGCTGATACAGAGCAGCTTCTGTTGGCACAACTGCAGCAGGAGCCGGAAAGGAATAGGAAGGGGGTGAAAGGCCTAAAGGGAACAAATGGAAAATAGATTAGGACCTTCTGAATTCCAGCATATATATGGTCTTCATTAGCTGAAGAACTCTGCAGTAAGAGCCTTCACAAGGTCCTCATTCTCTTGCTCATCACAGAAAATAAATCTGAGCCACCAATGTGAGCTTGACTGCAAGTGTTGTGCCCCCCCCCCCCAGTCAAACGCAAAGTCAGTAACACATAAAAAGCCACCTCTTACTCTGGGAATAGGGTGTCTTTCTGAAGAGGAGGCCAGTTTTTCTTGTCTAGGCTCAGATTTTAATGAAGTCTCCAATCAAGAATGAGACTTCTCCACTGTAAAAAGGAAACAAAGAAACTTCCGTGCTAAAGATCTACCTAACATTCCCCACAGCAGAGGACACCTTTTCATGCTGACACTCCCTATCCTCCAAACAGCTCTGTCTTCAATTAACCAACAGCACAGTGAGAGAAGTCATGGCTTTGCAGCTTCAAGTGTTAACACTGAATTTAACAAAAAAACAAAAAACCAAAAAACCCCAGGACTTTGTGGTGTTTCAACAAGGTGTGAGGTCCTAAATGAACTCTCACTCATGAGAGCTCGCCCTCTACCACTCTTTTCCTTTTCTTCCCTCTTCCCCTCCCCAGTGCCATAAAAATGAACATATAAAAGCTTTAGATAATTCTGAATAGCAAAAATAGAGGCTTACTTTAAAGTGACAGTCAGCATCTCACTGCATTGTGGAATGGGGCAGTGACAGAGCCAAAAGGGCTTATCTGAGGAATACATCACTGGCATTGATAGTTGGAAATGGGAACACTGACACCTAAGACTTCCCAAAGTTTGGGACTCTGGCCAAGAACCTGTCCTAGGAGCTCTCAGGAGAAGATTCCTACCCCTGTCTGGAACAGCTGTCACACATAGAACTACATATTGCAGATCCCAGCTCAGAAGTATACTTCCATTGGAGAAAAAAAAAAAAATGGAAAACTTATCTCCTAAGGATTAGGTGAAGGTCTATTCACACTCAAAAGGAGCCACACCCAAGAAATTTACTGCCATATTGGCAGCTCTGACTAGGATTTAGAAGACACTTCTTAAAGCCAACAACAAAAATACATTTGCATAGAGAGACAGAGAGAAAGCTCCTACTTGACTACCTTGCCATTTATGATCTAGGAAGCAAAGTATTATTTTTCCCATAGGCTCAGACTTATATGGCACATATGCTTAGTAAGTTAGCCCTTAAGCTCTTAAAGCATTTCCCCCAAACGTTTGTCTAGCAGTCCATGTTCATCCTAGTAGTTCTGAGGAGCATAATTTCACATGAAATAGTTTCTGCCGTTCTCTGAGGCCAAAGCTACATGTATTTTACTCCCACACAGGCAACCTCAATTCTGTACGAACAACAAAAAGCAAAGGAAGAGTTCAGTCAGTAGTGGTTCAATAGGCAGAACTCTTGTGGTTGAGTCCCAAAGGAGAGCATTTATTTCATAAATTAAGTTTTGAAAGTGAAAGGGGAAGGGCTTTTACTTGACATGTTCACCATGATGAAAAATGTAAATACAAATCAGTTTAAATGGGAAACAGTTCTTTAAGGTCTAGGCAGGGCTTACAAATTGCTTTTCAGAATCATGGCTCACCCTGGCCAAGTTAAGTTTCAGGGAGCGGAGGGGAAGTTTGCCACTGGAAAAGCAAGAGTAATTTTTAAGTTGTTCTTCAGTCATAGTAATTTCACAACCAAAGGGAAAAATAACGATTGCAAGCTGCTGATGATTTAAGATGAAAAGACCTTATTTTAATACCCCCATTTGACACTCCTTTCCAAGAACCAGAATCAGAGTCAACAAAGCAGATCCAACACCTACCCGCACATAGCGTAGAGTATTGGCAAGACCCATGCAAAACTTACATGGTAACTTACATGGTGGTGGGGACAAGCCATTTCGATTTAAAGTGCCCCCCATTAATACAAAGTTCATCTCCTCAGCAGAACACTGAAAGACTTCAACATATCTGTCCTTCATAGTCTTCTTATGACACTTCTGTGCAGCCAGAAAAGCTCGGTCTGCAGATTTCATCTGAATAAAAGCATCTCCCGATGGACGTCCCTACAAACAAGGCAGACAAAATGAAATGTTTCTGGAGCGCCCATGAAGTAACAGCATAGCAATAATTTGTGCTGTCAAAAGCAGTCTCTTCAGCCATAAATACATCCATCTCCAAAGTACAGTCAGTCAACCCAAGCACCCATTAGCATGTTTAAGCTCTCCTCCCCAAAGTTGTTCCCACTCATGCTAACATGATTGTATTTACCCATTTCAATTAAGCTACGTCATAACTTGACCCATGTTACTTCTATGTTTAAAAAAAATAAGGACACATACGTGAGACTACAATACAGGAGTACTTAGGCGCTTTGAGACCTGCTCTTACCAATTTAGTAAGAATGCAGAATTGAAAGATCTAATTCACATTTATTATCTGTGATTTTTAAAATTCAAGGATAAATACAGTCAAGTGCCAAATGTTAAATGGTTTTAAAATTTTGTTAAGGCCAATATGGGCGGGGATGTTTTAGAAGGGTACTAGCCTAAGGCTTGGTATGCTCTTGTGGAGAAAAAAAGATTACATCCTTATATACAGCTGTAACTGAGTGGGATATGCAACTTAGAGGAGTCATTTCAGCCACATGCAGCTGCCGACTTGAAGTAGCCAAAACTAGAGGTAGAAACCTAAGCCAGCTCTAACTTAAGTTCTGGGCCAGTTCTTCCAGTTTCAGAGGGAAGAACAACTTTATCACCATCCTTGACAGAGTTGTTCATGATTAGAGGGTTGAAAACAGGAATGGTGGGAGCATGCAGAAAAATAAAAATCTAGTAGTCAGGCAAAAGCAGTATCTGGGGGAAAAATAAATATGACAGCTTTGGGCAGGAGTGGCAGACAGCCCTCAGGACTATATACACACACCAATTTCTTCCTTCAGGTTCTTTTGCTACTGCTGGCAAGGGCCAATACTACTGCAAACCATTACTTGTGCTTTAACATCGGCATCTTTCTTAGCCTCTTCCAGCCCTGCACATTCGTTATAATTTTTCAGCCTTGGCTAGGTCAAATCCTCACAGACACAGGAATCTCTTTAGATAGAGAGGTACTGGAATAACTATAGTTCCCTCTCCCTCCCCACACCCCCAGAGCACAGAAGCCCTACACCAGGACAAAGAAGTATTTTGTAGTTTTAGCTTAGGCTTAGTGTCAACCAAAACGATTTTAGAAGAACCATTTTTATACCACAATAATAAGTGTGATCAGTGCAACCACTCAGGGCATCTCTGTAGAGTTAAAGGATTTGCCATCATCTCCTCCCCCTAAAGTCACAAGACTGTGCAGATAAGGGAGATCACAACAATGCACAATCCTTTGTCTAAAAAGTTTTGTCAGAAACTGCTTCCAGAAAACAATGGCAAAGATGTGACTGTTTATACATGTCAATGAGCTGTTAATCTTGGTGCTTAGCTATGACTGTTTAAAGAAAGCATCCACAGAGTTCAGGAAACCCAAAGCTTCAGCTGCTGACTTATGCCATAGGAAATCCTGTCTCTAAAAGGCTGCAGTCACATTTGTCCTCAAATATACCTGAGGCACATTGTTCAGCAAGGCAGGGGCAAAGCACTCCTTTCAGAGCTAACATTGCCTACGCTTTTGTTTTGAAGATACTCCTTGCCTCGTACAAGAGGAATTATGCATGCTGTTGAGCAGGACTCCTCAGTTCAAGCCTCCTACAGTGCAGGATCACAGCTCTTGGTCTGGGAGCACCAACCCCTCCAAGACTGTGGCTTAGCTTTAGGCACATGGGTCTCAGTAACAGAAACCACTCTACAGCAAATGCAGCAGCTAACATAGCAGGGTTCAAATAAGCCAACACACCTATTGCCAGTACACTTTTAGAGGAAAGCTGAAGGCTAATTAATATCATTAGTGTCAATCCCAAAGGTGCTTCCCTATTGATATCATCAGAAGGACTGTGTTTGCATATACAGGCAGTTGGCACAAAGTAGCTAGAAACATGGTGCCTACCAACCTGGTGATTTAGTACCATGTGAACTCCATGGGTCCGAATATCTGTAGAAAACTCCCCCAAGAACTCCAGGATATCCTCTATAGTAGCAGCATAGGGAAGACCACGCAAACGTATGCAGTCTCTGACGTTAGTGGGAGGCACAAATTGTTGAGGTAATACTGGAAGAATAGGAGGTGTTGGGAGAGGAATGAGAGGTGTGGAAGAGTACCTGTTCAGCACCTGTGCAAACCAGAAAAACAGAGAGGTTACAGAAAGCCTCCTTACTCATTCTTCAACTCACAGGAACTGAATGTAACACCAATGCCATCTGTTTTCACTCTGGGCAGTATTTTAAGAAACAAGTGAGCTAGATTCTGGACTTAAACCACAATGGCAGTGCTTAGAATTCAGATGTTTTAAAGAAAATCTTTGGATCATTTTTCTTGAAAAAACATAAAATTATGTTTTACTTGAACTGTTATGCAACCCTCAAAAGACATCTTGGAACACACCACCTGTATTTCTACAGTATTTTTATTGGGAAAATATCCCAAAGCATTCTACCATCTATAGAGTCATGGTGACACTTCTATCCAAAATATCTCCTCTGCAAAACTTCAGGAGAGTCTGGGAACTAGAAGCATATTTCACTACCAAACAGCCCTGACTTTGGATGCAATAGTCCATTAAATAACATAGGTGGTGTTACTGAGTCACATTATTTGTAACAGTCACACTTTTGAGATTTCTTGTTACCAATTTTAACAGTAAAAACCCTGCCTGGTCAAGAGTTCACTGAATATACAATCACTACCCTTTAACTTTCTCCGAGCAAGATTAAGATTCACTTACATTTATACAGCTATCAGAAGGTTTTGCTAAAGAAAGAATCATGAGAGCACTTGAGAAAAACAGTGACAAGAGTGAGTGTTGCAGCTATGTCTTCTCATCATTAGTGTCACCCTTCAAACAAGGCACTTTTTGGGGGAACAGAGCTGCACCATTGCTTGGTTACAATGACACAGCTACTGGTTGGCCATAATTTGCATCATAGACAGAATGCTGAATCATGTTTAGAAGTTAGTGACCTCAACTGGGGCTCTACAGATCTTTAAAGACATACATAAAGAATCCTCTCAGCCCTACTTCCTTTCCCTGACAGCATAACTGCAATTAATGGTCCAGCAAGCCATGTTAATGCAAGACAGGACACTCTTCAGGCCCAGTTTCACAAAGTCCTGCCACACTCTGCTAGGTAGCCAGTGCTGGCAGAAGATGGCTAAGACCTGCCTTAGAGGCAATTCGTAAGACTCTTCAGATACATTGCTCTGAAGACAAGTACATCAAAAGGCTGCCTTTTTCTGTGCCAGTGACTAAAGATAAGTCTTTTAGATCAAGATCTGTTGCTAATGGTCCTCCTGAATAGACCATCATTGGACTTAGACAAATTCAGTACCTGTAGTGTAAAGCACTAGACCCACACAAACTTTCTACTATAACTGCTGTTTGCAAGGCTATTGGAAGACAAAACCCCAAAGGTTTGTATATATATGATTGCAAACATCCATATACCATAAGATCTTACATTTAGAGGGAGTAAAGTCTCACGGAAATTCAGACAGAACTCTTTTCAGCAAGAGTCGAGAGCTAGAGAAGAGAAAAGAATCTTTCAAGTCACAGCCAAGCAGTATTTGCTTCCACTACTGTATGCCAATGTAGGAGTTTGGATTACAAGAGGCCAGTTTGTAAGGTTTACACTCACCTGCTGAACTTCTGCTGCAGTGCTCCTGAAGAGTTCAATGTACCTTTTCCCCAGCAAGTCCTTATGCTTTTTCAGTGCATTTTGTGCATATTCCTCACAAGCAAACAACACAAAGGCATCCCCTGTTGGCCTGCTGTCAGGGTACGTAACAAACAGGACTCCCTCCTTTCCTCCTGTTACAGGGCAGTGCTGGCCAAAGAATGCCAGCACTTCTTCTGTTGTCACGTTGAAAGGTAGACCTCGCATCCTGACAATCACTTGGTTTTCTTTTGACAAGAACTGTGCAACCTCATTGGAAGTACCTTTAACAAAAAGAAGTACAGAAGTGCTTAAGTCTAGGCAGCCACATAAAAACATGAGCAAGTCTGGCATAGCTACCTCCTCCCCACAGACAGTTTTTGAGCAGGTAGAACAATATTTGCCTCCAAAGTCAGGAAAGGTGTCCCTCTGATAAACTAGAAATATTGTATAGGACACTTCCCATTACAGTCTAGTAATGTTACTCCATTTGGGAGAGATTCATCTTTATTCAAAGGGAGAATAAAAAGTACTTACAATGTTCAGAGCCCAAGGAAAGCACAGTCTGTGAATCTCTTGTGTGAGCAGTACCTGTGCTACCGTGCACCTTGCTTTTCTAACTTATGAATACCTTTGGCATGCTCTGAAGCCATAATATATAGTAACCAAGTTCCCAGACCATTGTGCTGGGAAAGAAAGGTGGAAGGGCATGTTGAAGACAGCTCAGAAATTTCATTCTACCCTGATAAACTGTCAAAGTCTGCCAACTCTACTTTCAGTATGTCTAGAAGATCACTGATGCTTATACTTATAACACTACCCTAACCAAATCTAGCTGCTAACCAACTTCACATCTTAATATGGTCCTTTCACTTACAGCTAGCTCATTCTGCAAAGAGGTTTGGTTGTGCCAGACATGCACCATTCTTCCCCAATGTCAGTGTGCAATGTTTTTACTTTGAATGTTATAACTATTACCAAGCCTATCAATTAGCTATTTATTTGACAGCTTAATAGCCTCTCCCACTCTAAAACCTCAACCTCAGAGATCCAGTTAGTCATTTACAATCCCCAAAACAAATCTCTGCCAGGAACCAACAAGGACCTTAAGATAGCATTGTAGATACATAACAGCTTATTGGATCTTAACTCAAATTCTATATGCTTGCAGTCATAAAGGGGAGGAAAAGAGACCACAGGAGAGTTTGTAGAGCAGGTTTTGCAGCCTTTCAATTCAAGGCTCCAAATATTTCAATATTACCCTTAAATAAGCATTCCCCCCAAGTTCCCCCTTTAGTTTTAGGCAAAGATTTCATTTGAAGAAAATAATTTCCATAAATCCCTTGTTATTTACACTGTGATATCTGTTTGCTTTTACATGCAAGTCTCCACAGCAACAGCAGTCATATTGTTTTGAAAAACTACTCTGGTTTTGTTTTTCAGCAATCAATAACATTTAGGTCCCTTCAGTTAAGAAGATGGCCTAACAAATTAAGTTCATATGCAAGATCACCTTGCCTGATCAAATCCTTATTTGATAGGCTGCTTGAAAATGGCAAGAACATGGAAGAGAAAGATGGACAGATAAATCATGGAACATCTCAGACTACTGCTAGCAGAGCACATAGTAATCAACACACCAGCCAACTACTTGTTCAAAGAAAGAAAATGAAAGCCCACAACCAACAGGAGTGGTTTATAGTAAAAAGTTAGTTACAGATGCTGATGGAACAAACCCTCCCTTCTCACCCCCTAAAAATTACCTCCTGCAATTTTAAGGAAGTCTTCACCTGTTGCCTTGTATACCTAAGGAAAGAAAAGCAAACATGCGATTGGCATGCTATTTGCACTCCTGTTGAGAAGAGGATTTCAAAGCCAGTGTCACACACCTCAATGTATCGATTCCCCATGTGATGCTTGTGCCTTTGTAGCGCTAGATCTCTATGCTCTTCGCTTACAAACCTCACGAGAGCCTCCCCATTCCTCCTACCTTGGGCATTGAGACAGAGTGCAGCACCTCCCCTGCAAGATTTAAATAGAGAGAGAGATAAAACTCCATGACCAACGCAGATGAAGCACTACAAATGTAGAGGTAAATTCTTAGCTACTAACTTGGCGATATTTAGGCCTTTGAAGAACCTTGCTATGTCCTGGTCAGATGACTGCCATGGCAATCCTCTTGCTCGGATAACAGCATTGTCATCCACAAGTTCCATCTTGCTGCTGCAGGCACAGAAAGATGGGGTAATGGAGAGACACCTGCCTGTAGCATCCACCACACACCACCCTCTCTGCTTGTCACCTGTGCTCCAGGGACAGGCTGCTGTCCCTGCTCTGTGTCTGCTGGATGGCAATGCCAGGGCAGCAAGGGCTAAGTGCCACCACCATGCAAAGCCACTATACATGTTTCTCCTCAGGGAATGTCTGCTCTGTTAAGCTGTTCCTTTCCCAGCTCCCCTTTCCTCCTTCACCACATTTGTTCCTTGAGCTCTCATCTCTTTGATCATGTTCCCAATTTACTCCCTGCTCCATTGTCTGAACAGTGTTACTGGTACAAAGTCAAGCACTTGCTGTTTTAATCTTAGCTAGGTTGAAACCAAAGCAGAGCAGTTAGATGTAACTGAGGTTAGTGCTTATTATTTATACTGTGACAGTGTGCAAGAGCCATTCACAAGCCAAGACCAAATCTGTACAGGGTTATAGTCAGTACCCAGAGGACTCCTGCCCACAGTTTAGCCTTAACATTGCTTGTTCAGGCCATCACTGTGCTACTAGAGACTAATATAGCTACCGGCTACATTGGCTGCTTAGCATGGGAATAGCTTAGCCACAGAAAGCCAGGTTTAATTGGTCATTACCACAGTCTCTTTTGTTCTTACTTGTTAAAATGCCATGTACAACAAAACACTCAGAGCTACCCAAGGCTGCCTTTCTGGCTATTGCAAGGACAGATTTTTGCACAGAAGAGGCTATGTGATTGATTAAGCAGATGAAGTGTTGTTCAGCAGCAGGACTCCCTTGTACAAAAGGGCTGTAGTATGCCTTGTTATAAGAGGGTCATGTTTCTTGCTCATATTTTAATTTCTCAGGTGGCCTTTCTGTAGGTGTCTGTCCCAAGCTGTTGCCCCTCACCTCCTAATTCTGTACTTCTCACTATCACAATAAGATTGGAATCTTCCACCTCATCCCAGGATTTTGTTAGTGAAAGGGAAAAGGCTTAGAACAATGCTAAAACATAACCCCTGAGCTACTCTCACTGGATACTTTCTGCCAATATTGGTGCATTCTTTTCTTGCTTCTTTTGGCTCAAACACCGGCATCATCTACCATTATAACAGTTCCTTAATCTGGAAGGGGGAAGTAAGTATTCATGCAAGACGGGAATATAAATAAGGTCAGTTTAACACCAGTCTCTTGTGAAACTGCAGAGGGAGTATCCAGCAAACCACTGAGAAAAATCTGTATTCATACATAGAAAAGCATGATTACATTTAAAAAAAAAACCAAAACACACAAGCAACAAAACAGTCATCAAAAGTAGATAAAGCTTTATGTTTAAAACATATTTGGGAAGACGATCATCACAGCTTAAGCAATTTACTGGTAGCACAGTATCTTTATGGAAATGTTTCTTCCCTATAAAAAAAACCTCATGATGTGTGTTCAGTAACTGTGAAGCAAATTGCAGGAAGAGTGTAGGAGTTAGTACCAATAGGGTTACTTCTGGAAAACTGCTTACATTCTTTGTTAATAGCACAGCACACTTAACACCCATTATAAGCACTTATTAGCAGAACCCAGAACTACCAGCAGCTAACAGGCAACACTGAAGCCTAGCAAGATAACTGGCTTGCATCTGATCATAGAATATCTGTTTCCTTTCCCCACTTAAAGCATCTAATTGATTGCCACAGCAGCAGCAAGATAAATAAAAATACTGGCAACAGCTATTTGCAAATTAGCAATACAGAGAAGTACAGCTTATCTAAGCAGTATCTTTAAAAAAAAAAAAGGGGGGGGGGGCCACACACAGAGAGAAGAGGGAAGATACTTACCAAGGTCCACTTTCAAATTTGTAGTTCACTCTTTCTGGATCTGAAAATCGGTGGTCTATGAAATACAGCACAAGTTATTTTCTTTTTCCTCAGCATACAGGACAGGCAGGAAAAAAAAACAAACAAGCAGAGAAAACTCGTTCATCACAATCACTTACTGTACGGTTCAGATATTAGTGTTAAAATAATATTCCCCATATCTTCAACTTGAGAGGCTCCATAGGGAAATGCTGGACTGTTCTTGTCAAGATTTAAATCTTTATGCTGGAGTTAAGTCAATCATCACCAAACAGATCTCTAATTGGCTTCCTGCTAGAGCAACAAGCTTTCATGTTATCCTTGATGGTAAGTCACTTCTCAGGGGAAGATTTAATCCATTTTCCTGCTGGGATACATTAGCTGTTCTGCCTTGGCCTCTAACTACTGCCACCTGTGTGAGTGTGAGGTCACTCCAGAAAGTGTCTGGGGACAAGACCCCATAATAAGGACATATATATATATATGTATATATATATATAAAAAATATACTCATGAATTAGGTATGTTTGACAGACAGATACACTTTTGCATGCAGAAGAGACTGGAGTTCTGTCCTCTTTAATTAACATCTTCTTTAATCTCTAGGGGAAGACCTGGGGAAGGAGGAGAAGCAAACCATCAACTAGAAGCTCCAGAAATAGGATATACCACATGCTTTCTGAACAAGTAAATCCCAAAGTAGAATAAATACCTTACTCAGCACTTTGACAAGATTCACAAACAGCACCTTGTCTAAACCTTGCCTATTAGAAGTTACAACCTGAGTTTTACACTGTTATGCAGAAGCATTTTGAGAATCTGGTAAGAGTGCACCATTGTAGATAACCAAGGGACAAAACGGAGTGCCACAATCCCTATCATCTTCGATCTGAAGAATTTTGGAATATGATAGCAAGGATAAGCTCTCCTGCAACAGAGAGCAGGAAGTGTTCTGTCCTGGAAAGACAGGCTGTAGAATGACCAGATAAAAACCCCATGTTCATAAAGGGAGTCTGATAAAAATTGCACATCTTTTTCACACAACTTTAAAAGGAGTTTACTATGGTATCTCTCCTGCTTCATGTCATATTTGCCCCTCTCTAACACCACACTACAGGACTATAAGATTACTTGCAACTCCATCATTATAAAGCAAATTTTTAAAGACGTCTTTTCCACTCACATCTTCTTTGATGAGTGTAGGGTAAAAAAAAAAACCAATGAGGAACAGAACAAGAAGTGAAATATAAAGCAATCTGGGAATAGGACTTGCTTTTTTGACTTCTCTTATCACTCTGCATCAAGACTTTAGAGCAAAAGTGAGAGAGTTCCTTAAAGACAACCTATCCTGGCATGTCAGTACAGTAATGCAAGACATTCAAAACACTTAAATACACCAATTATTTGCCCACATCCCTGAAAAAACTACATTAGACACATTTCAAATGCTCAAGAGTCTACATTTTGCTGCTCAAAAGTTGCTTCTCAGTCCAAGATGGCAAGGTTCCTCCTAAAAGAAAAAAGAGCTTTCTCCACCTAGAGCTGAGCACATTTTGAGTTGGCAGATGCCTATATGAAGGGCAGGGAACAGAAGAACAGCTTCTGTTAGAAACAGACACCACACACCTGCTTTGTCACATCATCTCATTAACAGCAGAGGCAGCACAAATTTCATTGTGAAATAAAGTCTTTCCTATTATTTGTGGGATGACTGCAAGTCACTCCTACAAAACAGGGGTTTTTAAATTGTTTTTGAAGTTTGACTGTTATCTTGCTGTAAGATGAAAAATAATTTCAACTGAATTAACAAACTCCTCTTCCACATCAAGGAAAGGAAAGCTGCTGTGCCACCACAATACACTTTGAGGCTAATTTGATTTTGAGTCTTTGTTGGTTTTAAGCATGCATTGGAGTATGGAAAGTGAGAGGATGGTGCTTAGTCTTACAAGAACATTTGAAGTTTAAGTGAATTATCATAGTTTAAAACCCAGAAAACTTAAACCAGTGATCCATCCCCTCCAACTCCTTTACTAAATACAGTTTGCTAGCCATTGCCATTACCCTCCCTGCTCGGACCTTCTTTGGAGTGAAGTAGTGAAGAACATTAAATGGTTTTCTTAAAAACTAAGCTAAAAACCCTGAACAAGCCACATGCAACAACCCCAAAGCACAATGTAAGAGACTATCAGTATTTATGACAAGAAACTTCTTCATTGCAGTATCTCTTCCTAAGCTGTACACTCAAGGTCATCTCCTCCCTTGCCCCCTGGGGAAGAGGGGTTGAAAAGAAAAATAATCCACAGACTCCCTTGCAGAGAGAGTACCTAATCAGCACCACACAGATGTTTCTGGGCACCTCATGTATCAGAGCAGAGTGCTTCTCCTCCTTTTCCTGACACCCTTCCCCCTGAAGCATTTAACAGCTCCACACTGCACTTTAGCAGAGTCTCTGCTGCCCATCCAGGGAACCAGAAGCTGCTGAAGATGCAAGTATTGAAACTCTGTTTTTGCCTGACCATTTTTTATAAAGATTTTGGAAATATTATGTTTCCTCTGTCAGAGTCAAGAGAAATTGGGCAGGAGTTTCAATAGCTATTACAGCAGGGGACATGCATACACATGTGCACACACATGCACTTGGCTGTTAGGCTGCTGTCAAAACTGAAGAGACATTTCAGTATTTCCTTTTTGCAGAGCCAAAGATCCTTACAAGCAATCAGCCTCCGGAGAAGGGAATGCAGCAGTGTGAAGGCACTGGGAATTTGAAGCAAGGCAGTAACATAAGGAAAAACAAAACTCCTCCACCCCATGTTCATTTTCTTCAGAAAACATTTTCATTGAAAATATTGATCAACAGGAGATATAGTTCCTAAAAATGCTCTAGTGCCAACAGAAGTTGGTACCAGGTGTTCAGAAACAGGGAGTCAGCTGTGCCTAGGAACTCTAGATTAATATAAACACAGTGGGAGGGGAAGAAGAAAGTCATCAACATTAGCAGGAGGGAGAAATTGCTTACACCTTCACCTCTGATTAGCTAGAAGCAAGGCTTTTAGGCAAGACTGGAGAAGAAACTTGATAGTTTTCTGCACATGTAAGGAGCATGTTAATAATAACATTAGTTAAGTGAAAACTTGAATTCTAAAGAACAAGACCTACTACATACAGATGGACTCCTACAAATGGAGGCACTAGAAGTTATGGACGCTTGGGAAAAAGCTGTTAATGGAATAGTCTTTATAAAATCCACCCCTTGCTCTGTGAAGGGATACAAGACCACACATGCATTTGTGATATTTAAAGGTTGCCCCTCCTGGGCAATTGGAAAGAGTTGATTGCAGTGGGTAAATTCAAGTTCACATTTAAAGAAGTGTTAGAAAACAGACCTGGTTGTCTAAAGCTACTATATGCAATAGCGTGGACACATTCTAAATGAAGCAACGGGCAAAAGACACTCCCAAACAACAAAGCAGGATGGGAAACAAGGAACTTCTTAATCTTGCTGCACAGCTGCAGTACCACCTCCTGCAACACTCAGCAAGTTAACAAAGGGGGCAGGAGGGAAGGCATATTCTATATCAGGGTTGCCTATATAATATGGAAGAAATTCCTAGATCATTTCCTCAGATTCATCACCACAGCTTCACCCACTGCCAGTGCCCTCCAAGACTTCTTCCCTCCCACTGTCTCTTCCATTTCTCAGTCTCTCAGCTCCTTTAACTATGGCAAAAGAAATACTGAACAACTAACTGAAGTCTGAGATGACATGACATGAACTAGTATTGCAGTTGCATTCTGCACTGATCCTCTTCCCCCTTTGTTCTGTTTTTAAGTCTCTTCAGGCAGAAGATAACATCTTTTTAAATACTACTTTGCATAAAAGTAAGCTGATGTTACCCAGTTCCTGGGTACTATCACAGGAAATACAAACAGCAATATACAAGATTCTCAGGTAATACCCAATAATGAGCTTTTTATTGCCAGAGTTAAGTACTATTGGTTATAACTGTGCTCCACATCTTGTTTTCAACACACCCAGGTCAAAAAAAACCCCAAACCCCACCAAGTTTCAGTATTGCAGTATCCAGATTGTATCCAGCACATTAAACAGGCTGTTCTGAAGTACACCTGTGTTTCTACAGACAATATTCAGCAGGTACTTCTGGTAAGGAGTTATCCTCACAAACCCAGTTCAGAAGTGAGTGGGGCAAACCATGCACTGGAGGAAGCAAGAGCTATTTGCCATTTAATTGCTTCTGCACACCCAATCTTAAGGCAAAGGATGAGTCTTCTGCAGACTGAATATGAATAGTCATGCAAGCTTTGTTCACTCCACCCTGAAGGCACTCACAGCGGTGAAAACTGGCTCAGCAAGCTTTGCAAATCAAGTGCAGCAAGTATGGGAGGTACAGAGGGTGCCAGAACAACCCTCCTCCTTTTGTATACATACACATGTTTAAAAAAAAAAAAGATTTCAACAGACCTGAGTTCCTTTCTCTGCTGGAACATGATCGCTTCTCTCAAGTTTTTTGTTACTCGAAATTTCTCATAATTGTCCTGCTGTCACTACTCTTACACAATACTGACTAGAGAAAGTCTGCCAGAAGACTGTCTCCTACACCAAAAACTGTTTTAAGACTGTAAGTCAGGCAGCAGTAGCACTCAGAGATAACAGTTACAACTAGTCTCAGTTCTTCCTCAGTCCCTTGAATTTCATGGCAATTTTAACATTTCCTTACCTTGAATTAAAAGAAATCAGTGGCTGTTTGTACATCAAATTTATAATTTCTTGGGGGTGGGGAAGTGGTGGATGCAAAGCTTGCACCTGAATGCTTGGATTTGGAATAGTTTCATTGCTGTACACAATTTCAAGTAGTTTGCTGAGAGAATAAGTCCCAAAAGTACTTTCTAAAGGAAGAAAAACCCAGCCAATTGTTTGGTTTAATATCTCTATTCTCTTTTTCAAGATTGTGCTTGCCTTGTCTGCAAGAAATACATAGCCAAGCACCAACTACCCAGTGTGTTATACACTAGAATATGTATCTTGAATGACTGTGCAGTAGGAAGTTCTCCCCTGACTGTTGGGAACAATAGAGTACATTCCATTTGCCTGTAATTTGTTGTTTAATCAAATGTTAGTCATAAAATCTTTGAAGAATCCTAATACTTTAAGTGACTGTACAATAATACCCAGGTTTCCCCTAACTCCTTCATATCACACACATTTCCTCTCACTGATCACAACCATCTTGCACACAGGTAAATGGAAATGTAAGTACATGAATGGATGTGCCCCCCACGCAAATCATTCTAGTCCTGCTCCTACCAGTGTGTAAATGCAGGTCTTCTGCATATCTAGTCAGTACCCTACCCCTAAACCAAAACCTTCTATCCCCACCAAATGCCAGCAGACCTGACCCAATATAGTTTGTGTAGCACAAATCATGGAAGATTCCCCTCATGCAGCCCCTTTAGCTATGGGGTGGAAGATCTGCACTTTCTACAACAATAACAAGAGCTTGGTCAGGTTCTGTGCACTAATCTCTAACTTCATTTCAACCTACTCCATTTTTTTTTAAAATTTTTTTTTGTCCCCCACCTCAGCATACCCACTTCAAATCCAAGTTACTTTTCATTTAGACACTTTCTTTTCTTTGCTACATAACTGTCTAAGGAGGAAAGTAGCTGTCCTGCTTACATGAAAGGAAAAAAAAAAATCTCTGCACAAAACTGTTTGAACTAGTCTTTAAACTTAGCACCTGCTTCAGCAATTTTTTTTTTTTTATCCCAAGCATTACATGCATGTCCAGACTCTCCAAGTGCAATTAACTTACACAGCTTCTGACACTAGGGAGATTAAGTCAATACATTTCAGCAAGGTGAGGAGAAAGTTATCATATTTGTCAATAAAAGGAAAACAAATATTATTTTATCTTTTTGGTCTCTGCATCCTCTGCCCTCAGCACCCTCAAGCAATATAGGGCAGAAACAGTTAATTTCAGCCATGTTGCATAAACATAGCAAGTTTACAAATAAGAGCATCAGCAGTTACAAAAGACAACAAACTACAAAGATTAATACAGAACCAGAATGAAGTTACTTAGGTTTATATACACCTTAAGAAGCATATCGGATCCAGAATTCAGACTCAAGCTGAAAGTATTTGGATAGAGTAACCGAGCTTCTAGAACTTTGAGGAAATACTGTTGGCAACTGCCAAAACCACCCTCAGATGGTACTGACTCTTTAGGGGCTTCCCAACAGTCGGGTAATTGCAGGGTGGTCTGCTCCCCTCTCCCAGCAGGCAGGGAGTACACAGACTGTCACTGTGCCTTAGCTGCCCAGTGACACTCCAGGTGCCTACAGTCACATGACTATTTCCACAGTGGCAAGACATACACCAGACATTCACACAAGGAGAAAGCAAAGGCATCTCTCCAAAACAGCCAAAGTAGCTCATTGTCTTTAACTTCTCCATCTCACATCAAAGCATCCCTAAACAATGTATTAAGTTTTGGACCATAACTTTAAGAAGTCTCCATCATCCAGCTTCTAGACTATGCAACACAAGCATTTATTTCACTTTTCTACATAAAAATTTCACACTCCTACAGTAAGCATACCGCTTTGCTTCAGAGTAGGGGCAGAAGTGATTTCTGCCTCTTCACTAGGGGAGATTAATCTTAATTTGCAGATGACAAAGCATAGCAGACAGCCTCCAGTATTCAACCTTATGGTTAAACACAAAAAAATCCACACATACATAGATATTTTATGGCCCCTGACGCAGGTACAAAGCCCAGGTGATACTAGTCCTGCAGTGAAAGGCCAAAACAATTCAGAAGCCACAGACTTTTGAGTCTGAAAAATACCAGCTCTTAATGGCAACCACTCTATGGACACAATAAGCTAGTCAGAGAAAAAAAGTTATTAACAACAACAAAACCCAATAAAAATATAAAAAGAGTACTCTCAAATTCTTTTATCCTTCCTTGCTAGCTAGCTTTTGTGGTCACTGCTTCAATAGGTCAGTAGGGAAGTCAAGTGTTTTCCATGTCCGAGAGTATGTTTGATACAAGGACTGGAGCCTGCAGCAAGAGGGGAGACTGCCAGATAAGCAAGGAGGAAGGCACAGCCAAGTCATTTACAGCCCCAGTTTCGGCTCTGGTAATTGTACATGGCACACAAACAAAACCAAGCTAAGACTAGTAAAGAGCCAGAAAGGACTAGCTTACAGACCACTTAAAACTATTCAGAAAGTAATTTTAGACATCCCTGTCACTGGAAATGGAAACATGTTACTGACTGCATCTTATTGCCAGCCCAGCCTCACCTTGCTAGGTGCAACATATACAACTTCCACGAGACTGAATACCACATGTGCCAACAGCATCCCTGCCTTTGGTTCACTCCTGAATCAAAGATTCACTACAAGTTCACACCAAGAATAACTGTTTCCCCTCCTAAAAATTAAGATGTCTCCCAGCATTCACTCTTGCCTAAAAATAAAATAAAAATCTAACTGATGCAACAAGCAACCTCACAACTTTAACATTAGGATTCATGTCAGCAATTTGAACAAATGTGCCAGTTACACTAGACTGTGAAGTTTAAAGAGACAAAACTATAAAGGTAGTAAAGAAAATGTACAGAAATCAAGAAGAAATACAGGATTTTCCCCATGGGAGCATGCATATGTTTTTATCTTTATCTTTGTGAGAAAGCTCAGTACTGCTCCAAGTCACTCATTAAAGTTATACCACCCCTGAACATGTGTTGCAAGCATTACTCATGCATTTCTGTCCTAAAATTCAGACAAAACTGTAACAGCAGTAGATACCATCACTGTTAAAAGGATACATTCTGTCATGGCCGCCACATCGAGTTTGCTAAGGTCAGGTGAGCCAGGGCAACACTTCTTGAACTCTTTCCGCAAGTCAAAAAAGGAGTAGAAGCATTCAGGCAGTAAGATATTCTGTAAAAGGACAAAGTAACTACTGTCAGCTAGGGTGAGTTCAATCTATTTTGTCTTTAGATAACAAACTTTCTAACAATTTCCTTATAATGGGTAGGAAACACAAACAGCCTTTGCTACAGAGAAACTCACATAGCTCTTCTTAGACACATTAATATGTTTATAAACTTTTTTGCTTAAGCAGCTTCCTCTCTGCATGGTTTAAAAAGAGAAATGTATTTTTTTCACTGGAGAAGCATTTGCTATTATTACTAGTATCTCAGATCCAATATATACATATGAGAGCAAATGCCTGCTATTGCAACATTTATCATCAATTCTTGATTCCAATTTTAACTGTTTTGGTTTATAGACAAGGCTGAGTTTTCAGAGAATAGTCACACTTCAAATATTTATTCCCTAAAAACAAACAAACCAGCAACCTGCCCCCCCAAAAAAGAAAAAACAACAGAAAACCCAACTATGTGCAGGTGAGGGTTTGATATGGTACAGAGGTTGTCAATCTACGAGTCTACGCGTGGTAATTGCTTTAACTGCGGCATATGAAGCCAGGATCAAGTTATGTAGCCTGCTGAAAGTCAATAAAAACCTTTTCACTCCACCACTACATCTACCACATGCTTTTAATTTTTTGGGGGGTAGGAAAAAGACATGGAGAAGACTTGGGGGAAGCTGTTTAAACCAACACAACCCCCCTACTCGTTTAGTTAGCTCTTCACCCCAGAGCTTCCCCACAGACACAATACTTTGTATTCCACTTAGCTGTTTGTTGCCTACACTGCCTCTCTAGACCAAATATAAGGGCTTTCTGTGATTTAACGACTAGTTAGCATCTTGGCATTATAAGAGAATGACAGGATATGTGAAAGCACATTTAGGGATCCTGAAGAAAAAAGTTTAGGCTCTAAAACAAGTTCTGCTTCAAGAACATTAGAGCTTATCTTAGTATATGGACAGGTGCATTAGGCAAACGATACTCTTTAAAGACAAACTTAGGAAAATGCAGGTGTGCTTGCCAAGACTTCCTGCTCTAGTTTTAGCATGGCTATTTTTCTTCCTTGATGAGAGATCAAATTCTGTACTTCACTGACATTCAGTTGGAACAGTTGATACCAATTCATTCTCCAAATACTGTGAGCTGCTAGATTGGTTCAGACTGGGCATCTCAAAAGAAATAAATATATTCTCAAGAGCCTAGTGATTTCTGCCTATCTGGATTTTAGTGATTCCCCCAGCCCCACCTCAGGATTAGGGTATGCACCAAAGAACTATTACAGGTCTCATAAGCATCTGGTTTACTTAATCTATAGGCAGCACAGAGATTTGAAACGAATAATTCTTAACAAAACAGCAACACAAGATTTTGATGAAGATTTGATTCCTATCAGTGACCCTGTGATGATATAGAAAAAGGATGCCTATCCCTGACAAACTTATATAATTATAGTTGTCCCTTCTTTTGTCCATGTAATTTAACTACATGGAGAGACTAACTGTATAAAACACATACCCATTACAAGTGAGAAGTCTGTTAAAAACGCATTTCCACATTTTCTCACATTATACCCTAAGACAAGTTACATATATAGGGACTATCTCTTAACTCTGAATCAGGCTCACTGTTTCTCTTCTAAACCTTTAAAGGTATAAATACTTAGAGCACCAACAAGTATTAAAACCAAACTCGTCCAATATCAGTTTTGTAACAGCACAAACTGGCAGCAGTGCCCCTTCAAAGATGAAGCAGCAAACTGATGGACACAGAGATCAGTTGCAAGGAGAGGAGCAGAACAGCTCAGTTAGAGCAATGCATGTTCATAGCAAACCACAAAATGAGTTGTTATTAATATTGAAGCAGTTATTTCAGGACTAAAGACCTGGCATATTGCTGCAACCCTATCACTAATGAAAAGTAGGCAGGTCCTCATAACACTGTTAGTGATTTGGCAACTCTGAAGTTATAGAAAACTCTAGACTATGGGACTAGTCATCACTCACAGCCTGCCTCAAACTACTGTTCAGCTCCTTACAAATACAAGCACCGCCCTCAGAGCATCAACTGAATACACAAGGATTGAAAGTTGCCGAAGCTAAAGGTGAATGTAAAATTTCAAAAGACAGTTTATGATTAAGGTGGTTAACTATTTGGCAACACTTCCAAATTCCCACTTGTTAACCCATTGTAGCTCCTACAGCTGTAGCTGTACAAGTACTCTGTCAATGCATTGCTCCTTTCTCAAACACTTAACTCCAGAAAAATCTTTCTCCTAATTTACCTTAAAAAGGCATCTCAGGACTACATAAGCACAGGGCATTGTCTATGCCTTCCACATGGACAGGCTCTTTAGTCTGGTAAGCATATTAACACGAGTGATGTTTGTGCTGCGGTTGCGTGGAAGCACCCTCATAGTAAAGAGAAGTTGATCAGTTTTGCAAGAAATCATATAAAGCACACTAAGAGTCAAACTTAAGCTACAGCTACATACCTTTTTGGAAGCTTCAGGGTGCAGAACCTGCCTGATGTGCAACTGTCCATCAGTACAGAAACAGAAGGAAGTACCTACACCGATGTTCAGCTCATTGCTCACGGACTGATTAAACTGAAAGCAGGAACAACAAAAAAAACATACATGTAAAAAAGATCAGGGTGGCTGTGCTAGGCAGCATCATCAGTTGGTAACATGTTATTCCTGAGCAGCAGGAACATGGAGCTGGAGTTCCTTTCTGTATAAGCCTAGTCCTTCACTTCTGTAGATCCATTTCTTACTAGCTAAGCATATAACTTTCATGATAACTATCTTCACAAGGAAATTGCCCCTTTCCCCCCCCTTCTAATGAGATGTGGCCACACAGACCATCCACATCACAGAATAAAAAATAATCCTTTTCTAGGAGCATTTGCAAGAGCACTGTAAGGAGATGTAAAGCTGGTTGCAGAGAGCTGAGGGAGTGCCAGGGCAGAAGAGTCTTTCAGACAGGGCACTCAAGCATGTTGGAAAGGAGACAGGCTTTCAGCCCTACCCTCAGTGAGAATCATGCACACCTCCCTGTTTATCTAGGGCCTTCAGCACCGTCTCCTTCCCAGGACTGATGAGCCACCACAAGCCTTAACAGGGCCTGCCACCACCCAGCCTTTTCAGCGGGCACCTAAACTTAGCCTCTTCCAGCACTGATTAGGGCTCGCTCTCAGCTGAGATTCAGGGTCCAGCATGGCAGAAGGCCAGGATAGGGGGGATGCTTGACCCCGACCTTCCTCTCTTGGGGTTCGGTCCCTCCCAATATGAATGAGCAAAAGGCAAGGGAGAAATGCCCACAAAGCCCACCACAGACCAGGCTGCCTGGCCCACATGTGTCTGTGGTGCCCCTGTGCCAGGCTCCACTGCCCCAGTGGTGGAGGGGATAAATGGATGATAACACTGTCTCTACCCCACCGGGGAGCCCCCGAGGGAGACCAGCACCCAGCAGCCGGTTACGGGGCATCACCTGTCTCAATGCCTGCTCCAGCGGTGGAGCCAGCGCCAGGCTCTCCACATCCACCTGGGTGGTCTCCTGGCACTCAGCCGTCAGCTCCGGGTGGTCAGGCCGGACCAGCACGTCATGTAGGTGCCCCAGCTCCAGAGAAAGCAGAGGAGGGATGAGTCAGCTCCCCGGGCTGGAGGTCCCCACCTGCAGCACCGGCCCCTGCCCTCCACCAGAGCCTGCTCCAGCCTGAGGCACCCACCGCCAGTCCAGCGCTGGGGCCACCCTGCCTGTACCCAGCACGGCAGGGGCCAAGGGGAGCAGCAGGTCGGGGTGCTCCCCGCTCGGGGGAAAATACCTCCTTACTCCTCAGGTCGACCACTTTCCACAGGAGCTGGAGCAGCTCTCGCTCATCCGAGCCCAGCCTTGCCCCGTTGGTGCCCGCCGTGGTCACGAAGAGGATCACCAGGTAGTCGGGAGACGCCGTCATGGTGCCACTGGGCCAGCGGAAAGGATAAAAAGGGGATGGGGGGGGGGGAGAGAGCGAGGGAGAGAGAAAAAGGGGGAAAGAAAGGGGAGGAGGGGGGAGAGAAGAGGCGAGAGAAGAGGCCAGAAACTTTCCCTGCCCGAGGCGCTTCCAAGCGAGACCCAAGCGACAGAGCCCCCACCTGCAGCCTCGCTCCCCGAGGACCTGGCACGGGGGAGGCGCAGGCTACCCCCCCCCCTTTCCCCCGGGGCGGGCGGCGGCCGCTCCCACGCCGGCTGCACCCCTGGGAAGCGCGCAATGGCTGCGGGCTTTTCTGCGCGGGGCCGCGGCCCTACCTGCCCACCCCCGCCCCACGTGGTGCAGGTAGCACACACCTGGCGCCGCCCGCCCATTGGCCCCGCCGAGCGGGGACGTGGCAAGCGCGGGGCGGGCGGGGGTCTGCGATTGCGGGCGGGGCGCCCAGCGCGGGGCCGGGACTGCGGGCGGGGTGCGGGGGGGGCGCAGCGGCGGACGAGCTGTCCGCAGCCGCTCCGGGCCTCCGAGGAGCCCGACCGCGCGCCGACGGCGGCCCGGACCCTGCCGGGCTGCGCCTCCCGCCGTCGGGGCGCGCTGCCCGGGAAGGTGCGACTGCTCTCCGACGGGGCGGCGGAGGGGAGCGGGAGCGGGCCCGGGCGGGGCCGCCCGCTCCTGCCGGGACATGTGGCGGGCGGCGAGGGCAGGTCGGCCCTGCGTCGCCGGGCGGCCCGCGGCCACCTCCGCCTGGACGGAAGCGGAGGGGAGACAGCCACGCCGCCCGCGGCCGCCCCGACGGGTCTCCGCCCTCGGCCGCCGGGGCCGAGGGGGAAGGGAGGCAGTGTGCGGGCCGGGCGCCGCCGCCAGCGGCTCCTGCCGAGGGGGCCGGGCGGGCTCAGGGCGGCGGAGCCTCTTCCTCGGCCGTGCTCCAGGCAGCGGCGTGGCGGCCTCTGCACCGCCGTGGCACGGCGGGTCTGGTCGCGCGTGAGGAGCTGGGCGGTCGGGGTGTCGCAGCCTTCCCGCGGTGAGCTGTGGCGGTTTTGGTCCTCGTGGCAGCAACCCCGCTTCTGGCGATCTTTGTCGCGCCGTGAAATTTATGTTTTAAACGCGTATTGCTCAAAACCTGGGGTTTTTTTCAGGACGAATAACTGAAAAGGTCGCTGAATGTAGGGTAAACAAGTAACACCAACTTTCCCCAAGGAAATCCTGTAGCACACCCGGTTCTTTAAGACCCCGGTTGTGTATTTCCGACTTCATCGTGATGCTGCTTCTCTAAATTTTCACTGAGATGATGGTGCACGTGATGCTCTTCTTCATCACCATTCCTTGCGCTGGTGCTGGTTCACAGCTTGCGCCATCTTTTACTAACGTGTGCACATTTGTCTGTTTGGCAGGAAGGGAGAGGATGTGCTGCACAAGCGCTGGGGATCCCGTCAGCCACTGACTAGTCCACGCAGTGCCCAGCACCCTTGTCCTGCCCTGCCGCAGTCCAGTGCAGCGTGGTTCTCCTTGCAGGGACTGCCACCAAATTCCTGCTTGGTAGTTTATGTGCTTCCACAGATAGCCTTTGTGTGAGGGAGGGCGGCTGGCGTAATTTTCTCCCTTTTTGGTATAAGATTTCGAAAATGGCATTCTCTGATAGCAGATGATCTTTAAGGTCCCTTCCAACCCAAACCGTTCTATGATTCTATACTGCAATTTGAGGGGTAAAAATTAATTCTTCCAGTTTTTAAAAGCAGTAGCTGAAATTGGCCACGTGAATCCAGCATCAGGAAACACCCAAGCTAATCATGCCCCTTTTGTCAAAGGGTTAGAGTGCCTGGTTTTCTTTGTGCATTTGTCTTCCGACTTTCTGATGTGTTGAGTAAATCATATGTGAAGTGGAGCGCTGGGGTGTGTGTCCTCAGCGGTGGCTGCAGCTGATCTGTACTCAGCATCTGAGGAGTGGGGTTGGTCCTCACACAGGGAGTTTGCTTTGTGACCTTTGCCTAGCCTGCAGCGGAGGGATTCAATGGCACAGAGGATTTCTTTGCACAGATTCCCTTTCAGGTCTTAGTTTAGTGCAACTTGTTCTTAAAAAAACCTTCATACTTCAGTAAAAAAGTCCAGAAGTACATTTCTGAAATGACTTCACATGGGAGCATGCCAGATAGATAGTGCTTGCTTGGTTAGCTGGTTGTCTTTCAGTGAAACTTAACTATCCATTCTAGATGGTTTCCTTCCCAATGCCTGCTTGGCTTTTGAGATGCAGCCCTTGCCTTTGTGAGAACAATTTTTGGATGGATACCTGTTCCTTTACTTGTGATTTATTGTGTTCTGGCTTACGCATTTCTTTTTTTCTTCCCTCTTATGCCTTATTGTCTCGTCCCATCTTGTCTCTTTCCATCTACCAGCATCAGACTCCCCAGCCTATTGCTACAGCAGGCTGCCATTACGTATAGTAACCCCTTTCATAGGTTAAGCTGTACCCTAAAAGTATTTTTAATTCCCATAAAACCCTTTTGGGTTCTTGATTAATCTGTGTTTTATTTATTTATTTATTTTGGAAGCCGCTTGCTGCTAATTGCTACTGTAGTGCCATTACCCTTTATTTTTCTCTTTCTTGGGTAACACATTCCCTAAAATGCCTGTTTTCCAGCCACAGTTCCCATTCCACCCTCTTTCTTTCATGCCAGCAGTATCTGGTCTGACAACATGCACCAGTTGTTCAGGTTCCTGTGTTGTGTTGCCCAGGCTCCTGGCATTTGTGTACTCCCACTCCAGTTGCTTCTCCCTGGCTGTTCATTATCCCTGGGCCTGGTTAAGCATAGTCTTTACATGAAGTGTCACCGTCCAGATGACATCAGCGTTGTTACCTACAGGAATGTACTAGGGCACTTTGGGGCACGACAACCTCTCAAGGCTCCTCCCAGCACCTTGTAGCTGTATTTCTCTCCTCTGATATTCCTTCTCTTTCCCGCCTGCTGTCCGTCTGTCTAATTTCCAGCCCCTTTGCAAATCTCAGTGTAACTGTTTCTCTGCCTTTTTTGTATTAGTTCTGGTTTCCCACCATGCGTCCTTTCATGCCACTTTCTGTTTCAGCACATTTCTGAAACTACTCACACCTTCCTTCGTGCCAAGGGGCTGGTGTTAATACCACCCCCTGACCACGGCAAGAGACCTGTGTGCCCTCTTATTTACTTCCCCCGTGTTCCTGAAGTTTCCTCCTCTCACCCATTGACCCCCTTCCTCCCAGTTTATTTTGAACAAACCTGTGACATTGCACATCTTACTGTCTCCAGGTTTTTCCTGCGAGTTCTGCGTCTCCCACCCTGCTTTATTCCTCTATAGGAGGGTCTTCAATTCACCCCAATACCACCTGCAACTGTTATCCTTGCCCGTGCAGACCTTCGGTCCGTGCCAGGTCTCCCACCTGTATCACTCTTCCCCATCAGTGCTCATGTTTTCTTTCAGAATATCAAGTTTTTCCTACAGGAATGGGAGAATCAGCAGAGCTGTATTGTTTTGTTGGAATGTGTCAATGGTTACCACCAACTGTTTTTTTAATCCCTGTAAGATAATTGCTGCTGCTAACCAAATTCTGTTTTCTCCACTTTCATCAGTCAATAAATAACTCTCTACCAATACCCAAATCATTCCCTGAAATCATGCAACTGGGTGTGACATTCAAACACTGCTCCTTTACCTTGCAGCAAAGAAATGCCACTGACTTGTAAGCCCAGCCATGTGCTGAGATCAATGACATTACACTCGGAGCCGTCTGAATTGAATCCTGCAAAGCTGATTCTTCTCACATCCAGAGTCATAGCTGTTATGGGCAGCGAGGGAGTCACTGCAGATAAAAACGCAGGGCTGGAATTCCCCTGCCAGTTACAGAAACTACTCGCGCTAGCTGACCTGGTTGCAATACTGTTCCAGGCTGTCCCAGGAGAAAAGCCATCTGACTGGGACTGCGCTCCTCCAGCACAATGGTACGCGTGACGATGCCCATGTTTGGAGTAGATCTGCAAAGCTACTTTTGCGTAGAAGTCTCCAAAGAGCCCATAAACATAACCAAAATAAGCCATGGCAAGTGTCACTAGCAGCTGTAAGGCATTGTGCTACTTTAGCAAAATACATATAAAGATTTTTGTTTTTCTACATAAAAAAATTATATTAAACTCCAGGAGTTTAGATCTCTTTATCCATCAGGACAAGAGAGGGTCCCCACTCGGGACAAGAATGAAAGTTGGCAAATCTGCCAGCATGGCCAAGGAGGCCCCTTGATTCTCAAATTCTGAAATGTTTCTGTGAAGGGATTTGCAGTATTTTAACTGTATCTGTTGAAATAGTATGAGGAGGCAGTACCATGTTTTCAGTGGATTCAGAAGCAATTCCAGTCGATGAGTCTCCCTGCACTGCCACAAAACACTTCTTCAGGTGTGCTAATAAAACTGGTTGTGGAACTACGCGTTGTGGCCCAGCTCCCCAACATGTGGTGTGGGGAGAGGAACTTCCTGAACTAGTTTCACCACTGAAAATGGATATATCGAACCACAGCCTTGTTTAAACTGATGCAACGTTTTCACATGAAGTCCAACCTAGAGGACTACCAGTCCTGGTGCAAGTGAAACTGTGGAGCGCTGAGAGAGCAGCAAGCTTAGCTAACAAAAATAAAAAAAGGGACTCGCCAATTCCTGGTGTGCACACAAACCAGCTTATTTCATTAAGAAGCTGTTCCAGAAACAAGACGCAGATAATAAGGTGTAATTATCACTGTTAAGGAAAGCGCAGGTATGTGGCTGAGGCTCCAGTCAGCAGTTCAGAGACGTTACGCATCCGTCTCTAGACTTCCTCTAAAGGCACATGGCGCAGTTTTGCTGTTACAGATGTAGAACTTGTACACAAAACTTGTGTAACCACACACCGCTTGCGTAAGATCAATTCCACATCATTCTCCCGGCCACAGGCTGACTTCGGCTTCATGGCGTCCCTAATGCGCATGCAACTTAGTTGCTGTTGCAGAAGGGCATTGGATGCTAAACAAGAACATCAGGAGCTGCGGAAAAGTTACAAGGAATTGTTCTACACGTACTTCTGAGACGCTACGATTTCTTACATCCGCAGAGGGTTAGCTTTAAATGCGGAAAGGCTGCAAAGGAAATTTCTCAAGCAGGACTGAATTTAGTCAGCGCTGAGCCGGAGCTGAATCTTGTGAAACCAAGCAGAAGCAAGGCTTGGAGCGGTCTGCAGTGGCGCCCGGCCAAATTCAGGGCGATGCACGCCGAGCTGGGTCTCTGGAGAGCAGGGGCACCGCCCGAGGGCACCAGCCCCCTGCTCACGAGCTCAACCTCCAGGCACGAGTGCCGCGGCGGCGACCCGGCTCCTGCCGCCGATCCGCAGCTCTCCCTCCGCTGCCTTCAGCGGGCAGCCACCGCTGAGGGGAAAGCCCGCCCGGCCTCCCCGCTCTCCGTCCCCCAGCCTTTGCCCTGCTCCAGTACACTCGGCAGCGCCACGAGTGACCCCGCACCTCTCCCGGGCTGGAGAGCAGCGGGGGCGGCAGGTCTGCGGCCTCGCCCGCCGGGAGCGCCGCGCCAGAGACCACGGCCACGGCCGCAGGGCCGCCGCCGGCCCCGCCTCCGCCTCCCCTCACGGCGCTGAGGGCTGTGGCTCCCGCGCGGGCGGGGCAACGGTCACCGCCCGCCTCGCCCCGCCCCTTCGCTGCAGCCCCCCCCCTCCCCGCAGCCCCGCCCCTTCGCCGCAGCCCCGCCCGCCCCCGTGCACGGCGGCGGCCCGGAAGCGGTCGCGCTGCCGCCCGGAAGCTCTTCCCCCTCGGCCGAGCCAAGATGGCGGTGGACACCGCAACCGAGCTGCTGTTTTTAGACACGTTCAAGCACCAGAGCGCGGAGGTAACGCGGCGGGGGCGTTGGGGTCGCCGCTCCCCCCCTCGTCTTCCTTCTTCCCGGCTGCTGCTGGCGGCCTCCTGCCCGCCCCGGGGCCTCCCCGGGCCGCGGCGGCTGCGGGGCACGGGGCGCCGCTGGGGCGAGCGGGGCTGGTGTAGGCCCCGGCGGTAGCAGGGGGCTAAGGGAGGGTACGGCGGTGGGAGAGGAGCGAAGGTTTAGAGGTAACGGGGAGGAGAGGCTAGTGGGAAACAACGAGGGTAAAACCGATTTGAGAAGGCCTTCAGGGAGGAGGTCAGGGAGATGGCCATACCGGGCCACTGGTGAGATGCCTAATGCTTTTCTGTAGCTGCTGAGGAGGAGGGGCATTTGTGTGTATGTGAGATATTTCCTTAGATTTATGCAGCCTGCATGCATCGCGAGCAAAAGGAATATTTCAGACTTGCTTTAGCAGTGGGAGATCGTGCAAATATTCTGCTTCGAGGCTGCTGGATCCTGAGCATCCTTGAAGCTGCTTGTGTTGTAGCAGGTTTGCCCAGGGCTCAGTCCATTGTGCTGTTCAGGGAGGAAGAAGGGGACCATCGGGGAAAACAAAAAGTGTAGTGTAACATGAGAAAGATGTTATGGAATCATGGAATATCTCAACTATGTTCATGGACAGGCATTAAGGAAAAAAAGAATTAAGTATTTTGAGCTGATGCTGCAATTAAAAACAAACAGGAAGTTATTCTGGAGCCCTTTCTAGCTGCCAGGATCAGAGACCCACGTGTATTTTTCATTCTACTGTTTAAGACAGTATTGGGCAGGAGATGCTAGCCACTCCTGTTCCTCTCCAGGACAGTATGTTCTCTTATTCAACGTTTTTAATTGTGTATAATGCTTTCTGGCACTTTCATTCTTGCCAGTGACATTTTCCAAACCTAAACCATATTGAATTTTTGTTAAATAAAAAACCAAAATGTGTTTTACATGTTGCAGAAAAGCGTTCTTTATGTTATCCTAATTCTTCAGCTAAATGGATCATGAGTCTTGCCTTGGAACTTGCAGTTCTTGAAAAGTACTGCTGAGTTTTGTAATAAAATTATTTGGCTTAGGTATGGAGTTTAACATGTGTTGAGCAGTCCTAATGTACGGTTTTTTTTTTTTCATGTTTTGGAGGGAAAGTGGATTGGATTCACTTGCCATCCTGATAATATTGATGCATGGCTGTCAGGGCATAATCCCATATCATTTAAGCAAGAATTTGTCTTTCTTTGGGTAGTGCTGCTGGGGATGCAGCCTCCTCAGCAGCAGCCCTCCCTTCAGAAATCTGAGTCTCCCATATGACACTACACCTTTTTTAAAGGCAAAGCAGCTCACTCCTTGCAGGCTACAGTCACCGTTCCTGTTAAGAAAGCTGTGTTCCCTGTCATAGCAGGGTTCCTTTTGTTCTACCATCCTGCTTGTAATGCATCAGCCCTCAGGGCACAATGTTGTATTTGTGTGCTAAAGGATGTATGCATAGATTTCTTATTAAATGACAGTAATATGTGCCCAAAAGCACACACTTAAGTATTATTTTAAAAACTTTACTTGTGACTATTTCTTTGTTCATTAGTTTTCTAAAAATCTGAGTACTTTCTTGCCTTATGCTGGTAATTTTGGGGTTTCTTTTGCTTTATGACTGTGATGAAAGTTTGTCGTGGTTTAACCCCAGCTAGCAACTAAGCACCACACAGATGCTTGCTCGCTTCCCCCCTGCCCCGCAGCGGGATGGGGGAGAGAATTGGAAAAAAAAAAAAAAAAAAAAGTAAAACTCATGGGTTGAGATAAAGACAGTTTAATAGGACAGAAAAGGAAGAAAATAATAATACTGGTCATAATGATAATAATAACAATAATAAAAGAATATACAAAACAATTGATGGACAATGCAGTTGTTCACCACCCACTGACCGATGCCCAGCTGGTTCCTGAGCAGTGGCCCCTGGCTAGCTTTCCCCCCTGTTTATATACTAGCCATGACATCACATGGTATGGAATATTCCTCTGGCCAGTTTGGGTCAGTTGTCCTGGCTGTGTCCCCTCCCAACTTCTTGTGCCCCTCCAGCCTTCTTGCTGGCTGGGCATGAGAAACTGAAAAGTCCTTGACTTAATATAAACACTGCTTAGCACCAGCTGAGAACATCAGTGTGTTATCAACTTTCTTCTCATACTAAATCCCAAACACAACACTATACCAGCTACTAGGAAGAAAATTAACTCTATCCTGGCCGAAACCAGGACAAAGTTATATGACTTTTGATTGCAGATCAATTTGTTTTTTAATTTTTAGTTTTTAGTTATGTTGGTAGACATTTAGATCAGTTGTTTGGTTTTGTTTGTTTTGGGTTTTTTTTGCTAGTGCAGTCTTTGCTAATCCAATTTGCTAATTGGAAACATTCAGTGAGAAATGTGATTCTGAGCTTCTGTTCAAGAAAATCTTTATATTCTTACAGTTGGACATACAGTTGATCTATGTTTACTATTTTGTGAGTGTATATATCATAGAGATGATGTATAAATATAATAAGACCTAATATAGTGAATCTAGTGAGAGGAGAGTTTTAGCATTAATTTGGTGGCTGCTATATGAGAAGTCACTGTGACTTTATGATTACTTCCTATTTTGCTCAAGCATCTTTTAGGAGTGCTGAAGCATAGTGTTTCTTTATACTTGCTATTTCTGTGTTGTAGACAGAAATGTTATTTGCAAGTGGTTTTCAGATGTTGTTGCAAAATTGGATAAATAAGCATCCTATGGAATTTTTGTACAGGTCTAGCAAAGCATTTATAGTATCATTATTATTTCTAATATTACATTTGAAATATAAAATTTGCTAGTGTTTAAAATTAAAACACATTTTCTTTTTTCTTTAGTTATAAACTTGATATGTTTTAATAAAAGGGAACTATATACTCAGTTTTTCTTTAATAATTTAAGTTCCAGTTTTTGCCCTTACCAACATACCTTCTGCTAGAGAAAAACTTGTTGCTGTTTAAAAGATTCTTGCAAATAAAGGGAACTAATGGTGTAAATAAACCAGTAACACTTTCTGTGAAAAAGTGTTAAAATATATAAGTGCCAGAAGAAAAAAAATCTTTTAATTTAATAGTGTTTAACATTTTACATAATCAAATTTTGTAATTATTAGGATTGCAACCTTAATTGGGTTAATAAAGAATATGAGTACTTATGTTGTTTCCATTTTACATTACTTAGACTTTCTTTTTTTTCTGTTTTGTAGCAAAGTACCAATATAGATGTAGTTCGTTTTCCATGCGTGGTTTACATAAATGAAGTACGTGTCATTCCTCCAGGAGTGAGAGCTCACACAAGTTTGCCTGACAATAGGGCTTATGGGTAAGTGAAAGATGCTAGGTGTCTGATTTAGGAACACGTTCCTGTTATTTTTGTCTTGAACTTGTATATCTCAATAGAACCTCCTATATAAAAAGGTAAAATGTATTTATGTGTCTGCTGAACTTGAAATTATTTTGGGAAATTATTTAAACAGTATAATTTAAAGTTTTTTTCCCTTGTTAGTCCTGCCTACTCTGATAAGGAGCTCAAAGGGTTTAATTTTTACTTTTATTCTCTTTCCAGGGAGACGTCCCCACATACCTTTCAACTGGACTTGTTTTTCAACAATGTCAGCAAGCCAAGTGCCCCTGTTTTTGATAGGCTGGGGAGGTAAGTACTTTGAAGATTTGTGCGTGACTTCATTATCTACTGTTTCTTCTTGAGAATTTTTTAGTGCAGAAAATGCACAATAGAAAATCCATATCTCCCATGATTTTCATGTTTGGTCTGGTTTTTGCTAGTTGTGTTCTTGCCCTTTCCCTCCAATCTGTGTGGGAGGACAGAGGTTCATGCTTAAAAGAAGAGAAGATTCTGTTATTTTTAAACTTACAGAGCCCATGTATATTAATGAAATGTATTTTGTAGAAATAAGTGATTTTGCTCTTGTGTTTTTAAGAGCATGTATTTGTTCAGTGTTTTATTATTGGCTTATGTGTTTAGTACTGCTGTGTTTCATTTCTATAAACATGCTTTACATTAACGGAAAAATAACTTTGTATATTTTACTTAACAGCCTTGAATATGATGAAAATACTTCAATTATTTTCAGACCCAATGCAAAGGTAATGCAATATGATTTAAACCTCCTTTTCTATATGTCATTTAGGTATAAATGTGGTTGCGTGTGGTGCATTAGCACTGTGTAAAGCATTTATTGTTTAAGAACTTATTCTAAAACCTGCCTGTAGTTCAGATACTCATTACTTTAGAGTCTGCATCTATAACGACATAAGTTGTAGAAGATTTGATTGCTTGACAGTTCCTATGGAGATTAGCAAAAGAACTACCCACTAAGGAGCAAAGATGAATCAGAACATTGTGGCTGCAGGCTACAGCTAAGCACATAATTTTCAGTTCTGTTTGGGTTTATTTCATTTAGATCAGTATTTGTGTGACCCACGGTAATGTTTTTTTTCATTAATAGCCTGTAGTACATTAGGCAATATATTGCAAGGAATTCAATGCTTTTAGAGGAAGATTATTTATTTGTTGTAATGGTTGATATATTTAAAGTTTTCTCAGTTTTCAAAATGTGGGGTAAAGAGGTACTTTAATGTTTAGTTCTCCTTTCTTGCTTTTCTGCAGATACTGATAGAGTGATATTAAAATAAAATAACTTTTCTGAAGTTGTCTTGTGTTGTTTTTAAATGCTTTTTCTTTTTTAACAAAACAGGTCAACACGGATGGATTAGTTCTAAGAGGGTGGTACAACTGTCTGACTTTGGCCATATATGGCTCAGTTGACAGGGTAATAAGTCATGAGAGAGAGTCACCTCCTCCACCCCCACCTCCACCACCACCTCCCCAGCAACAGCCTGGTTTAAAAAGAAACCCGAAACATGGTAAGCCTTGTGAGAAGACATAGATTTTTTTTTTTTTTATAAAATCAACATTATAGTATCCCATCTGAAAAAAACCCAATTCTCTCACATTTTAGATTTCAGTGGCTTTATTTTTCTAGCTTTATGTCTTTGTCCTTTAGTTTTGTATTTTCTTTTAGATTTGTATTGAATGATTTTAAGTAGATTCTTGTCTAGTGCTTTTTTGAGACTGGGATACTTCATCTATTGCTAATTACTTAGGATGGACAAAATGCAGTTTAATTTGCGTGAACTCATTAAAATTTAGATGATTGAAATCTCAAAAAAAGTGATCAGAATAGTATTAAAATCATAACAAGAAAATTTGACAGTCATAATTAGCTTTCCTTTTGTGACTTGTATGTAAAGTACATTACAGAAGAGTGTTTGCTTTGCATTGGTGTTAGAGTGTCCATGAATAGAATCCATGATCAAGTTTCTGCTTCAATTTTGGTTTTCGATTTAAAATTAGAACTGTCTTGTTCAAGGTACAGCTATTGGGCTGCAAAAGTTGAATACTCTGTGTAGTAAAAAAAAGTTCTAAACTGTAAAAACCAGTTGATTAAAATGTAAACTTCCTTTTAAAAAGTAACTCAGATATTATTGGTAGAGTTTATAATACTGCTAGTGTCAAAGGCAAAAATGGCAATTACCCATGTTAATTTTAACCCAGTATTATATTAAAAAAACATGAGTAGTGTTAATAAGCTTGCTTATTGATGTAGTTCTTGTTTACATCAAAAGTGACTTCAGAAAACTGCCTCACATACTGCAGATGCAGAATACAGATTAAGTAACAGCTGGGAAATGAAGGTGTCCCTAGTTACAAGTAGCACTGAAAAACTAAAACTTCCTGCTTCTATTCCTGCGATTCCATTAAATGCAAGTTTTTATTTTCACAATAAATATAGTTGATGGAGAGAAAGAAGACCAGTTCAATGGCAGCCCTCCAAGACCACAACCTAGGGGACCAAGGACACCTCCAGGCCCTCCTCCTCCTGATGATGATGAGGATGAACCTATGCCAGTGTCAGGTAGAATGAGAACAGACTGTTTTATCTGCTGTACATCACTGCTTAGTGGAGGCAGAATTCTTTGGTCCTGCCCCATGTGAGGTTTCCTGTCTGCTGTTAGTCCTGCTGGACAGATTCAGTTTTAGGAAAGGGATTTGAAAGAAAATCTGTTGGCTATGTTAAATTGTATCTATTTAAGAGTTAGTAGATTTGAGAATATCAGCTGTTGACCAATACACTGCTTGAACATGCTGCTCATGTTTTATGTAAATGTTCTGTTGACTCTGGTGTTCATTGCCCTTCTCCTCTATCCCTCTGCAGCATCTGCCAAATTCTCTGGTCTCCGTATGGGTTAAAAGTGCCAAGAACTCTTTACATGTTTCTTTATAGTCTTATAGAACTAAGTGATTGTTGCTTGTGTTCAGTCAAATCACCTGAAGATTTTCTTCAAGCTTTTTTTATATCTCCACTATGCATAGTGCAGAATTCTAAAACATATTATTGAGCATTGGATTTTGGAGAAGTACTCTTATTTCTTAAAATTCGTATATGTTTTCAGTGGTTGGGGAAAAAGAAGATGATGTGGACCATAGGGAGGATTACTTTGAGCCCATTTCTCCTGATCGAACATCCATTCATCAAGAAAGCCAGTATTCTGATGATGGAGAAGTAGAGGAAGATCAACCAGAAGAAGGAGAAGATGAAGATGATGTGGATGTTGAGGAGGAGGAGGATGAGGATGATGATGATGGGCATACAGTAGAGAGTATTGCTGATGAGGAAGAGGAAGAGGAGGAGGAAGATGAAGATGAAGAGGAGGGTGAAGAGGAAGAAGAAGGTGAAGGTAAGTGAAGTTGTAAAAAGTTAGGAAAATAAATCAGGTTTATGAAATTTTGATGGGAGTACTATTATGATGACTAGGTGCAAAGAGAACTGGATCTCTTTCCCATGGTCATTGCACCATTGCCTGCCTTATTTATGGTTCTGAGATTCTTGAGAACAGTATTTCGCTGTGGAATATTTATTATTTTATAGTAAATCTTCCTGTTACTTTCCATAAATAGAGGAAAATAGATACAGCTTTTATAGGTGAGAATGAACATGCGATCTTGTTATCTGTTTTGTTTAAAAATACAGGAAAGTGGTGAAAGAAATTATTTCTTAATTAAAAATCAATTAAAGTTGTTTATGTAATGAAGTTAGGCTAGAAGTTTTATGAGAGATGCAATCATAGGAAGAAAATTGGACAATATTCTTGTAGTAACGTGTACCCTAGTTAAACTTTTTGCTTTATACATTCTTTTAAATATCTCCGTCATTACATAAAAAAATCTGTCAGCTGGGGCTTTCACTTACATCTGGAGAGAGAAAGCTTTCTGTATGTTAGTGTATGATTGTTCTCTAACCAGTAATATTTGTATTAAATAAATTATTACTTTTTTATTTTGAGAATATTCTCTGCAGTTATGAACTGGTTTATTTGTAAGTGATTTTATTTCATAACTGAATCTTTTTCTTTTTAGGAGATGATGGATATGAGCAGATTTCAAGTGATGAAGATGGAATTGCTGATCTGGAACGTGAAACGTTTAAGTATCCAAGCTTTGATATTGAATATACTCCTGAGGATCTTGCATCTGTGCCTCCTGTGACATATGAACCTTTTGAAAGGGAGCTTGGACCTCTTTTATACTTTAGCTGCCCTTACAAGACTGTATTTGAAAATGAAGTTGGTAAAATAAAGGACCAAGACCCAGAAAAAGAAAATTCAGGGGCAGTGGAAGCCTCAGTTAAATTAACTGAACTGTTGGAATTATATCAAGAGGAAAGGGGTGCAAAGTGGGTCACTGCATTAGAAGAAGTTCCGAGTTTAATAGTAAAGGGATTGAGCTACCTGCAGGTGAAAGACACAAAGCAAGACTATATTACCCAGCTAGTAGACTGGACCCTGCAAGCTTTAAACCTTCAGGTAGCTCTCAAACAGCCCATTGCTTTGAATGTCCGACAACTCAAAGCTGGGACAAAATTGGTATCATCGTTAGGAGAATGTGGGACGCAAGGAATAATGGCACTCTTGCAGGCAGGAGTTATTAATGTGTTATTTGAACTGTTGTTTGCAGATCACGTGTCGTCCTCCCTTAAGCTTAATGCTTTTAAAGCTTTGGATAGTGTTATTAGTATGACTGAGGGAATGGAAATGTTTCTAAGGGGTGGCGTAGATGTACATGAAAAAAGTGGTTATCAGAAACTCCTGGAACTCATACTGTTAGATCAGACTGTGAGAGTAGTTACTGCTGGTTCTGCAATTCTCCAGAAATGTCACTTCTATGAGATTCTGTCAGATATTAAAAAGGTGGTTGATCAGTTAGCAGAGAACACTCCTTCTCTTCCGAATCACACGGAGCCAGAACAGGACCAGGACTTGACAGGACTTGAAAGAACCAACCAAGAGTATGAGAATGATGTGGAGGCTCCTATGGACATGGATCATCTTTTGGAATCTTCTAATATAAGCGAAGGAGAAATGGAAAAACTTGTTAGTCTTCTTGAAGAAATCTTCCATTTGATGGAAACTGCTCCTCATACAATGATTCAGCCACCTGTGAAATCTTTCCCAACCATGGCACGCATTACAGGCCCTCCAGAAAGGGATGATCCTTACCCTGTTCTGTTTAGGTATGGCAATCGCAAGTTCACTTTCCAGAGTGTATTTCCTCCAGCTTGATACAGATATTTTTTAAGGATGACCTTGCTGACTAACACTTTTCTAGATGTTTCACTTTGTACTTTATTGGAGGATTCTGGATTGTGCTTACAGAGTCTGAGAGAGTTTGATCGTTAATGTACCTGTTACTTTGTTGGCTTTCAATGAACCTAGCATGCATATAACAAGAAGCTAACCTCTTGCTATTACTGGTACCGTGCTAGCACTTCATAGATCCTGGCTAGTTGTGCTAGGTGCTGTACAAGTGCAAATTTGAAAACTGTTACAGATCTAGAGTGTTTTCCCTTTGTCGTCTTGGAACAAGTCTATGCGTATGAATAAAACAAGTCTGGAATACCTCTCTCTCTATGCCAAGCTGGCAAGATATAAGCCAGCCTTGGTTAGAAGTCATGCAGTTGTGTCAGCGTAGCTCACTGTTTCACAGCATGGGCAGAGGAGCTGAGGCCTGCCTGCCTTCAGCCATTTAAAGGATCTCATGTGTTATTTCTCTGTTAGCAAGTTTCTGTCTAGAAGGTATTTCTCTAAATGCTAACAGGTTTCTTTGATAGTAGCAGTGTAGGTCATGACTGAATATAAGTATCTACATGCAAAGAGTCTTCAAATCACCTCTTACGTGTGCTATAATGATTAATTTCTTAGCACATTTAAAACATTTAATGCAGCATTGATGATGATTCAGATGCAGCAAATTTAGTAAAACATGGAGTGTTATTTTGTTTGTAGGTAAGGTGAGTGGGGTTTTTTTGTTTGTTTTGGGGTTTTTTTTTTTTTTGGAGATCAGAACTTTATGTTTAGGGATTCATTCCCTGTAAATTTTATAGCAGTTATGTTTTGTAAGATTAAAATTTTGTACTGCTTCATAATTAGTTATAATTTCTCATAGTCCACAGAGCAGTAAGTACTGAAGCTAGGAGGCATGTAACTTTATATGATGTTATTATGCAGTATTGACAGATGGTTATAATATTACTGATCGTTTTCCTGTTCGTTTTTTTTTCAGGTATCTTCATAGTCACCATTTCTTGGAATGCATTACTTTGCTACTGTCTATTCCAGTGACAGGCGCACATCCAGGTGTGCTTCAAGCTATACGAGATATATTGCGTTTCCTGGCACAGTCACAGAAGGGTCTTCTTTTCTTTATTTCCGAGTATGAAGCAACGAACTTGTTGATCAGAGCACTTTGTCAGTTTTCTGATCCGGATCAAGAGGAAGGTCTCCAATCGGATGGTGCCAGTGAGGATACTTTTGCACTGTGGCTCCTGCATTCAACACAGACGTTACAGTGCATTTCAGAATTATTCTGCCACTTTCAGCGGTGCACAGCCAGTGAGGAGACTGACCATTCAGATCTGCTGGGAACACTTCACAACCTTTACTTGATTACCTTTAACCCTGTGGGAAGATCTGCTGTGGCTCATGTATTCAGTCTGGAGAAAAATCTCCAAAGTCTTATTACTTTAATGGAGTACTATTCCAAAGAAGCTTTAGGGTAATTTATGAGTTTATTTATATCCTTTAGGTTTTTACATTTTAAAACTATATATCTTCTATAAATAATTCAGTAAAATCTAAAATATTTTTTCTTTTATATCATGATATTTTTATTTAAAAACAAAACAAAACAATTTTTAAGTAGAAGAACGGAATAGAAAATCAGGCCTGTCATTTGTAATCAGGTACTTAATAGCCAGAATCTGCATAGGTCATCCACAAAGGTGTTGTAATATAAGTCAGACTTCTGGCTATATGAAAAAATCAGTAAGTAGGCAGTTTTCATTCAAGCATAAAATTTGACTGTGAAACAAGCAAAAGATTTGACTGGGGAAACTGGACACTGCACACTTCTCTGGGGTGGGAATCTCTCAGTTCTTTGAGTTCTTATAAGTGTTAAAACCAGTCATTATTTTCTCTGGACATGCAGTTTTACTACTTTAGGTAGCAGTGCTTTTAAAACAAGATTTGTAAAACAGACAGAGTTATGGAAAAAGATTTGTGTGCTGCTTGACTTGCTCTAGTCTTTTGTGGATGCTGAAATAAATATGAAGTCAATGTAAAAGAAAGCTTTCACTTTTCCAAAAGGATAGGAGAAAATTGTTTGGGTTTTTTTTTTGGTTGATAATTATATGAGGCAATCCTTGGTGAAGGTAAAAGTTCTGTAGGTAGATTTTTAGGGGTCAAAGAATGAAAACCTAACAGATACACAGTTGTATTAGCTGAGATCTAAAGAAAATCCTTATTGTTGTTTCAGAGACTCAAAGTCTAAGAAGTCAGTTGCTTATAATTATGCCTGCATCCTTGTTTTGCTGGTGGTTCAATCTTCCAGTGATGTCCAAATGCTGGAACAGCACTCGGTGCCTTTGCTGAAGCTTTGTAAAGCAGACGAAAATAACACCAAATTGCAAGGTACGGTATGTGTCATTAGCAACTGAATTGTTTGAATGTATAGAAGAAACCTTTTATATGTGGGTAATTGATGCTTCATGATCATCTGGTTTGGATAATGTGTGTAATGAGGTTCTTTTTCCAGCTGCATCTGATTAGTTGAGTCACTGAGATAATGTGTAATTTTTTTTTCTGTTAATGAGAGTTAAATAGGAAATTCTTTATAGTTATATTATTTTTCAAGTAATAACTACCATGAATTTTGGATAATTACAGGAAGTTTGAAATTATTTCTGTGTTGAAAATAGGAGAGCAAGTTTTAGTAAAAGTGGACTAACTAGTCAGTGAGCTGACTCTTACTTCTGTTTTTCCCTTTAGTGATGTAGCCTTGTAGGGTCTTTATATACTAATAAATAAACCTGGGCCGTTTCCTGGTACCTAGGCCAAGTGGCATGGAATAGTCCATGTTACCCTGTTACTAAATTTTTTGACCTCCAAACTGTGTCTTGGTGTGTTGCCTCACAGATCAGGCCCAGGTCATTTGGAAAAAGCCTGTTGGGGACTGTTCTGACACCAGAACATTGAAACTCTGATGTCCAGAGTTGTGCTCTGCACCGCTCAACTGACTTGTGTAGACATACCAATAATTTCTTCCAAAACTTAAATGCACTGAAAGAAATCAGAATTCTTCAAAGTTTTAGTTTAATTCCCTCCTCTGCCATGCTTTTATTTCTTTGCTCCTCACCTGATAATCAGTTTCATGAGAAGCAGGGCTTCACATGCCTTAAGCCTTTGGCTTAAACCAAATCATGAAATTAGTCTGAGAATGCTTGTTCAATTCGTATCCAGTCGACCTTTGAACCTTCACATTCTTTTAAATATTTTCAGGAACAATGGGTGTTAAAACTTTAAATCTCTTGTCCCCAAAAATTGGGACTTTCAGGTAATTCTGGACTAAGAGAGAGACTGTTAATCTATAAAGACTTCCAGAATGAGTATGTGCTACTGGTGCAGAGATTGGCTCCATTTGGGCATTTAATAAGAGTTTTGTATTCCTTTTGTAATAACCTGTTATGTACATTAAAGGGAATGTGCTTTGGTCCTTGCTCCTGATGGCTTTTTCTTCAGCTGACAGCGGGACCCTTAGTGTCTTTTATATTATTACAAATAATATAGATAATAAGGTGAAAATTATTTGAGTGTTTGGGTTGACTTAAGCCAAATTTTGTCCATGTACGTGAGGTGTATTGCCTGTTCTGAAGTCTTATTTTTGTTGATGCTTTTCAGCTGGCTACAGCTGCAATGTATGCCTCACAAATTTCACACTTTGCCTTAGTACCTGTTGTGTAAATTAAGTACATTTTTATTGAAAAAAGTTCTATGTTCATAAATGCACTGACAAGTTACTTAAGTCTTTTTTTTTCCCCTAGAGCTCAGCAAGTGGCTTGAACCTTTGAAGAATCTTAGATTTGAAATAAATTGTATTCCAAATCTCATTGAATATATCAAACAGGTTAGTAAAATACAGATAGATGCTATCTTTTAGTTGTGTTCTATAAGCTTAGACCTTTTGTAGTTTGATATTTTATCTTAGGTATGTACTAACATATGATACTTAAAAATATATACTATTATCCAAAATATTTTTATTAAAAGCTTATGATCTAGGCCAGTTCTTGCACTCAGTTATATTTATTGAAACAAAATCTAAGGTAACTACATGATGCAAAGATCCAACTGTTGAAATCTTTCAGCTTCCCATAAAACCATAACGCAAACATTGACCCTCTGTTTTTTGCTTCTGCTGTATTTGTGACCACTTTCCAAAAGGTGGAATAATTGAGCTTAAATTTTGTGGATTACTTACAGTAAGTAAATACAGAATTTGAGTACTAAGCTAGTGATACACTTGTTGTAAAGTCCTTCCTTGTAATACGGGTTCTTTTATTTTTATTTTTTTTTTTCCCCCCATAAAAGAATATTGACAGTTTGATGACCCCAGATGGAGTTGGTCTTCCTACTGCACTTCGTGTTCTTTGTCATGTTGCATGTCCACCGCCTCTGGTAGAAGGTACGGTTGATACATTTGTACTGCTTAACGTAGAAATCTTAGTTTTCTGAGTCTTTGACTTAAACATGTCTAAAGTTAACTGTGATTGCCCCAGAGAAATTAGACATACAGAAATGTTATTTCTTTTCCATACAGGTCAACAGAAAGACCTTAAATGGAATCTTGCAGTTATTCAGCTCTTTTCTTCTGAGGGAATGGACACCTTCATCCGGGTATTACAGAAGCTGAACAGCATACTTATTCAGCCTTGGCGACTCCATGTCAACATGGGCACCACACTTCACAGAGTTACTACTATTTCTATGGCCCGCTGTACGCTTACTCTCCTTAAAACAATGCTAACAGAACTCCTGAGGGGTGGATCTTTTGAATTCAAAGACATGCGTGTTCCATCAGCACTTGTTTCTTTACACATGCTCCTGTGTTCTATTCCTCTCTCAGGCCGCTTAGATAGTGATGAACAAAAAATTCAGAATGACATTGTTGATATCTTACTGACTTTTACACAAGGTGTTAATGAAAAACTTACAATTTCTGAAGAAACTTTGGCGAATAATACTTGGTCTTTAATGCTGAAGGAAGTTCTCTCTTCAATTTTGAGAATTCCTGAAGGTTTTTTCTCTGGACTTATACTGCTTTCAGAATTGTTGCCTCTTCCACTGCCCATGCAGACGACTCAGGTATAATTTAGATTTATTTAGTTTTTAAAGAATTTTAATTATGTATAACCCTTAGACCATTTTTGTAGTTGTGGAAAATACAGATATGTGAAAGGATGAATTAAAGTTTCTGCAAAGCATTTGTGTTCATATAGAGTCTTTGAAGATACATTTTTTCATCAGAAACAAAATTGTTATTATTTGGAGCATCTTTTAAAATTAGCAGTCATGTGTTGTCCTTTTACCCCTTGTGAAGTTATCTAGACTCCCATTCTGCTACTTAAATGATTGGCTATGAAGCGTTTGAATTTAACCCAGAATGCCAAACTCTCAGTATATTAAGGCTCTTCTTTCTTTTGGCATGGATCTTGAATTTATGATCTTTTGTAAGCATAAAAGATGTGTGACAACCTATGCTCCTGAAGGAATACCTAATTTGCTGGAATCGTGCCCTGTCATTCAGTGATAATAATGAAAATGGTGTTCCATATGTTTGATGAGGACAGTATTAGTACTTAGTCTTTGTTTATACCTTGTGATAGAATTCAGGTTTTATGATAAAAGTTGAAAGGAAAAACCTCCTGTCCTTCTGTTCCTGCAGGTGATTGAACCACATGATATTTCAGTGGCACTCAACACCAGGAAGCTGTGGAGTATGCATCTTCATGTTCAGGCCAAACTGATCCAAGAGATAGTTCGATCTTTCTCTGGTTCATCTTGCCAGCCTATTCAGCATATGTTGAGACGTATTTGTGTTCAGTTGTGTGACTTGGCTTCACCTACTGCTCTTCTTATCATGAGGACTGTATTGGATCTGATTGTAGAAGACCTACAAAGGTATCTTCTGTTGCAAAGATTTCTTTAATGAAGTGTTAAATTCACCTTGGTTCTGTGCAGTAGATTTAGCAGGAGGAAAATACTTTCAGAAATATTACTTACCCATTATGAACTGAATGAATTCTCAGTCCAGTGCTATATACTGTGTCCTGGTTATGCTTAATGTTGCCAGGGAACCAGCTCATACTTCTAAGTTTTGATATAGACAGTTTCACATCGTATGTTTATGGTAAGTATTTTAGAAAGATTTTCTTCAGGCTGTCCCTACAAAGCCATATTTCATCTGTGAAGTGCTTCTAAAGGACCTATCTGATATAAATAAGAAAAGTAGGCCAGTAAAGTTTGCTGTCCTGGGATTTGCATACTAACAGGAAAATGTGTAGGTGTTTGTAAGCTGGAGGAAGTTGAGTAGTACAAATTCAGAGCGTTTTGAAACAATGAGTACTTTTATTTAAAAGCATAATTATCCACACAGAATTCAATACTGTTTGTATAAAAGCATATTTATCCTTATACAATTTGATACTCTATTGTATGTTAAATGCACAGTAGATTAGTTAATTTATGATGCAATCAGAAGTCATTTAGTGAAAGTTGAGCAGTTTTCAAAAAGTGAATAAAACTCTAAGTTTAAATATGTAAACTAGGTGGTTTTTTTAAAAATGCAGAATTATATGACTCCTGTAATGGTTGTGTTTGTGGTTTTTTAGATCACTTTAAAACAGCTTTTTCAAAGTGCATTGGTATCATTTCAGCAACACAGAAGATAAAGAGAAACAGTACACTGGACAGACCACTCGATTGCTTGCTTTATTGGATGCCCTGGCTTCACATAAAGCTTGTAAATTGGCTATTTTGCATCTTATCAATGGAACTACTAAAGGTGATGAAAAGTATGCAGAGGTTTTCCAGGAGCTCTTGGCTTTGATGCGATCGGCTGGGGACAACGTCACTCATCAGCAGTGCGCTGAATATGTAACTTCCCTTTTGCAGTCCCTCTGTGATCAGGTATTTTCTATATTTAATGCATAACGTGTTGATAATTGTAGGAGACAAATCAAATGAGGTTATTTCTTAGGTGCCTGCTTTTTTCCAAAAGAAAAAAACCCCCATCAACATTGTTAAAACACAAAAAGAAAAAATGTGTATGGTTGGCTGCTTTCGCAGACTTGCTGTCTTGTTGCTCTTGAATGTATGTAAATCCTTTCATTTTATGATACCTCTTTTGCTTTATGTGCACTATTCTGGTAGCTCATTAGAGGCCGAAAACTGAATTGCACAAAGATTGACTGTCCCCTCAGCTGAGAGAGTGATGTTATTTCTCCCTATGGGCCACTGGCAAAACTTGAGTTGTCACTGCTCACCTCTTACCTAGTTGAATAAATAAGTATCTCTTAGTTGTCTAACTGAAACCTCTTAAAAATGTATTCCAAATATAAAGATATATATGATATGCTGCTACCGTAAAACTCCACCATTAAAAAAACCAACAGTATAAGTTACTAGAGCATGGTAAGAAATGTTATCTGAAAACTGATTCATAGACTAGCCCTGGTAGTTTCTCATTATTGCATGCATAGATTTGCATGTCATTATTTGCCTTACTAGTTGCATGTATTTATTTGCTTTAGTGCTTACCCCGTTATGTAAAAGCAATTTGGGCGTTGTTAGTCAGTAGAGTTTAATCAGCCATTTGCATATAAACAAGAGCTCTTTGCCCATACAAATCCATTGTGAAAGTCGATCTTGTTTTATTTTATGTAAAATGTGGAGGGGGTAGTAGATCTTAAACTTTCTAGGTGGTGTCTGCAGCCTCTTGATTTTCAGAGAATCACAAAATCATAGAATATCTCAAGCTGGAAGGGACCCATAAGGATCAAGTCCAACTCCCTGCTCCTCACAGGACTACCTAAAACTAAACCATATGACTAAGAGCGTTGTCCAGATGCTCCTTGAACTCTGATGGGCTTGGTGCTGTGACCACTCCCCTGGGGAGCCTGTTCCAGTGACCAACTACCCTCTGAGTGAAGAACCTTTTCCTAATGTCCAACCTGAACTTCCCCTGACACAGCTTCATTCCATTTCCTTGTGTCCTACCGCTGGTCACCAGAGAGGAGATCAGCACCTCCTCCTCCGCTGCCCCCTTTGAGGAAGTTGTAGACTGCGATGAGGTCACCCCTCAGCCTCCTCTTCTCCAAGCTGAACAAGCCAAGTGACCTCAGCCGCTCCTTGTATTTTGATGAATGTTTTGAGATTAAGGGACAGTTTGACTACCTAGGCAGGAAACTGTATGCATATTATCCAATGACTGGCTTTTAGTTGTGGCTCTGCTATCACATTTCACCCTTTGAACTTTTTATGTTTTTAAAAATCAGTAATGGTTTGTAACCCTTAACAGAACCAAATTAAAAAGGATACTTTGGATTAGTATTTTACTGGTCAGTAATTGAAGTACTGGAATAAGATGATAAAGGGGTAGTGAAAGAACCTAGTGCTTCTGACTTAATGTATGGTTTATACTTATTGCTGGTGTACAGAATGCATTTTTTACTATGTATAATAATCATTTTTTTATAGGATATTGCACTCATTTTACCAAGTTCATCAGAAGGCTCTGTGTCTGAATCAGAGCAGCTTTCCAACTCCTTACCAAGCAAAGAGCTGATGCCCTTAATTTGTGACTGTCTGATGGAAACATTAACTAATTCTGAGAGCAGTTACAGTTGTCTGCTGACATGTATCCGAACAATGATGTTCCTTACAGAGCATGACTATGGCTTCTATCACTTAAAGAGGTATGGTATTTTAAGATATTGCTGACAACTTCGAAGTATTTAAAAACTTCTGCAGTGTGAAATCATTTCCTACTGATCTAGTAGGAGACATTGAGGATAAGGCACCTGAACTTTCATTTCTATTTGGGGCTTCAGTGTTTTACTCAGTATTTTGGTCTTCCTTCACTTGAGATTTTACCTCTGAATAATTTCTGCAGTATGCACACAGGAGCACTTTCTTTCAAGAAACAAACAAAGCATTGAAAAAAGGGTTGTATGCTCCATTTCCCCACTCCAAGGCTGGAGGATTAGAATGAGATATAATGCTTATGTCCTTCCCTTTTGAGTGACTCAGTAGTTAGAGCTGTTGTCTGGGATATTGGAGAGCTGTCTGTCATTCCCTCTATTTTGAGGGGATTCAGTTTGCACTTCCCCAGAGTGTTCTGACCTCCAGGCAATTAAGGCTTTTGAAATGAGGATTTTTTTTTTTTTAAACTATTTCTGTTGACTCCACTCCCTTTTGAACAGAATATATACATACATTGGACAGTATTGTGTTGTTTTGACACTTAACTCCTTGTCCTGTATTTGGACCTGTTTCTGTCCACTGAAGGTGAGGTGCAGAGAGGCAAGAAAGTTGTGAGGTTCCCAAAGAGAAAAAGGTAGTATCTGAAGCCTTGTCAATAAAAAGTTGTTCAAAACACTCTTCTAAGCAGTGCTGCAGAACTGTGCTGCTCAGACTGCAAGAAGCTATACAACCCGCAAATGAAAAATAAACAGGTTAAAGACGCTGTTATTTCTATGATCTCGTATGTCTAGCTGTCAGCTTCAGTGCACAGCCTTGCTATTTCTGTGTTTGTTTCTGATTTGTTTCTGCAGTTAGACATCATGGGATGCAGTGAAATTGTAAGAGCAAGCATGATCCTGCTTTATACATAAGGCCCTTGTGCAAGCAAATATTTCTGTACCCCTATCCCTTGTCTGCCAAAGATGAAAATGTAATTTCTTGCAGGTTTTGGAGGTATTGCTGTAGTATGTGTAGCTGTATACGTGCAGTCTGAAATATCTGCAGACAGCACCGGTGACAACAGTCTAGTACAGAGAAAATAATGAAACTCCAGCTTTGTAATCAAAACTCAACTTGATAATTGTAAAATTTACCAAATTTATTTTGCATATATGTTGTTTTCTTATAACGAGTTACAGTGGAATGGTCACAATGAATGCACTAATAAAGTATTTTCTCTCTTTTCATTATGAAAACAGTTCTCTAAGAAAACACAGCAGTGCTCTGTACACTGTATTAAAGCGAGTAATAACTAGTTTTAGCAAAGACACAGGTGAACTGGCCTCTTCTTTTTTGGATTTTATGCGACAGATTCTAAACTCTGATACGCTGGTAAGTGAATATATATCAAATACTTAAACAAACCTAGCTGCATTTCTCTGAAATCTGCAGTGTGAAACACATTCAGGAACAATTATTTCAGAAAGCAGTTGACTATGCAGATTGCTGTGTGAGGCTTTTCCATCAGTAGTGTTAGTGCCATCTTTAGTTTTTAATGAGATCTGTGAAAGCTAGGCAGAATATATGTTTAGTAAATAAGAGGGTTTTTCAGTAGGAAGAACAGCATATTGATTCATATTGATTTCTTAAATGAATAGCATCCTATTGTGTCCAGGTTTTAGATTCATGGCATCCTGTTAGAGTTGCTGTATAGATAAGGAGTATAGACAGGAATCTAAAATACTTGGTAATTCTGTGATACAAACCTCAGCTTATATAGGAAAGCATTGCATTCATCCTGATGCAGCATCTAAACTTGCCTATTGAAGTGTTCTTTATTAAAATATTTTGTATAATATGTTTTTAAATCAAAAGATTATTCTTATTTTGCTGGATTTGCTCTAATGTATGTTTGAATTCTAAGGGGTTTGCAGTCCAGAAGTATAATGAATATTTATGTGTACTTATTTCCCACTTGTCAAATATTTCAGGGATGTTGTGGAGATGACGGAAGCCTTATGGAAGCAGATGGATCTCATCCAGGGAGAACACTGGGTCTAACTACTGCAGAGTTAAAACATCTACTGCAGAACAAAGAGGAAACCCCAGAAAACCTGCTGCTTGATCTGGAGAAACACGTTATGGTAAAAGAATTTAAATAATCAAGTTGAAGTTGCGGTCTTGTATCTGAATGTGTTTTTAAAACAATATAGGCTATCCCTCCTTGATGAGAAGGATGTGCAATTCTGTGGCATACCTTGTGGAACTGGTAATAGCTGTTGCCATTATTTTAATACTGATGTCCAAAATCAGGTGATTTTGGATCCATCCTTCTGATGCAGGATGGATTCTGACTTTATTGTTTGTGTTGTGGTAATGCTAAGAAGTTTCAGGTAGGTTGGAGTCCCCTTGTGCTGAGAGTATTTGCACACCATAAGAGCACAGGCAGTTAACTCTGTGGTGAAAGACAGTGAATGCATACAACAGAGCGCGCCAGATAGTGGTGAAGCAGATTGGTAATGTAATAAGCAACAGGAACCACTGCTTAGCAGTGGCTAGATATTGCTGATGACCAGTAACAAGTGGAATACCCAGGAGCCAGTACTGGGGCTGATATTGTTGGAGGTTTTCATCAGAGACCTGAATGATGTATATACATCTTCAGCGAATTTGTGGATGACAGTAAGCTGGGGGAGTGACTAAGGTGACAAACAGCAAATCCTCAATCCAGAGGGACCTCAATAAATGTTTTAGGATTATTTATCAGGAAGCTTGTGTGGCTTGTTAGGAAAAATGCAAAGTTCTGCACTGAGAGCAGGATAACCCCATGCCTTGATGTGGGCTGGGCTGAAAAGGGCCAGGTGGTTATGGTGGATGTTGGGTTGAACATGGGCCAACAGTGCATGGTCACTACAGACAAGGCAGACTGTTCAGAGCTGTCGTGGAAGGAGCATGGTCAGCAAATCAAGGGACCTTACTGTCTGCCTCCACAGGATGCTGGTGAGCTCTCATGTGGAGTGCTGCGTTCACCTTTGGTCAGCTTTGTCCTCTCACCAGTTCTAGAGAGATCTAGGGAAACTGAAGAAGGTTCTACCGAGGTGGTCAGGGACCTAGAGCACATGTGCTACAGAGAGAGGAGGAGGAAGCCAGGCTTGGTTAGCCTGGTGAAGAGGGCTAAGGAGCCATCTCAAAGCTACTTACAGCTGTTTGGGGGATAGTAACAAAGGTGGTGGAATCAAACTCCTTTTGGTAATTCTAGATGATAAAATAAGGGGCAACGGCCCCAAACTGGGGCTTCAGGGGTTGTCATGGTTTAACCCCAGCCAGCAACTAAGCACCATGCAGCTGCTCACTCACTTCCCCCCCCCGCCCCCAGTGGTATGGGGGAGAAAATTGGGAAAAGAAGTGAAACTCATGGGTTGAAATAAGAAGAGTTTAATAGAACAGAAAAGGAGAAACTAGTAATGATAATGATAACACTAATAAAATGACAGCAGTAATAATAAAAGGATTGGAATATACAAATGATGCACAGTGCAATTGCTCACCACTGGCCGATCAATGCTCAGCTAGTCCCCGAGCGGTGATCCCCCCGCCCCCACTCCCCCAGTTCCTATACTAGATGTGACGTCACATGGTATGGAATACACCGTTGGCCAGTTTAGGTCAGCTGCCCTGGCTCTGTCCTGTCCCAACTTCTTGTGTCCCTCCAGCTTTCTTGCTGGCTGGGCATGAGAAGCTGAAAAATCCTTGACTTTTAGACTAAACATTACTTAGCAACAACTGAAAACATCCGTGTGTTATCAACATTCTTCTCATACTGAACTCAAAACATAGCACTGTACCAGCTACTAGGAAGACAATTAACTCTATCCCAGCTGAAACCAGGACAGAGGTTCAGGTTGACATTAGCAAAAAAAAAAAAAAAAAATCACTGAGAGAGAAGTGCAGGGCTGGAACAGGTTGCTCAGAGTGGCTGTGGGCTCTCTGTCACTGGAGCTTTTTTTCAGACGCAGCTAGATAAAGTTATGGCTGACCTGATCTGGCTTTGATGATAGTCCTTCTTCAAGCAGGGGGGAATTGGACTAGAGGACATGCAGAATTCAATTTGTCCAATGTTTCTGTGACTCTAATCACAAACTTAACTCTAATATTCAAATCTAATCCTACATAATTGATGGCAGCTGTGCAGTAGATGGCTAATTTAGAAGGGTCCATAAAACAGCTGTTCCATAGCCTGTTGGTCACAAATGCCTTTCCAGTGCTATACTCCCTCCTGTCCCTTCCCTGGCTGCCTACATTGGTAGTAAAAGATTAAAAGCCACGACTGTGCTGAAGGAGAAATAGCAGACACTTAGGATGTTGGAGTGCTCTAGCAGAGAGCTTGTTAACTAAAACCTGGGGTGATGCCTTCTTTGGGGATATGTTATGGAGGTTATTGCATCAACTGGAAACAAAGACTAGAATGTGCATGTGGTGACATTGTTTGTTTTATAGCATACTGAGGAGCTCTCTGCTGTTGTCTGTGTGCTTGGGTGTCTTGGTTTCACTATTTGTGGATGGATAGACTGTTTTGTGTAGTACCCCACCCCCTTTTTATTTTTTAAATTAACAAAATCATATTTCCTTCTCTGAGGAGGGGAAAAAGTTCTGACTTGTGCTATGTTGACTTAGGATCGTTCTAAGGAAGATGATGGCCTTGAATCCTTACTGGACAACATCGTTGGAGTGAGGCAGATGTTGGAATCGGTGGGCGATTCTTGTCCACTGAGTGACCAAGACATAGAGCCTATTCTTTCTGCACCAGACTCTCTTCAGAATTTGTTTAATAACAGGTAAAATGGTTAAGTGTGTGAGTATACTACCTGTATGCATAGTACCATACTACTTAAGAAAATGCAATAATTTATGCATGAGTATGTTACAAACAGGGTCTAAACAGCACTGTTGTCACTACTACCTACTATTCCCAGTGTATTTAATTTCATGCAGGTATCAAGGGTAAGGCAGCAACATTCACCTCAGGTTCTGTAATGCTGCGTGTGCTTGCAGTTGGTTGTAGTTCATAACCAAATAGGCATTTGGCATTGTTTTGTTGCAGGACTACATACGTGTTGGCAGACGTGATGGATGACCAGCTGAAGTCCATGTGGTTCTCACCCTTTCAGGCTGAAGAAATAGACACTGATCTGGATATGGTAAAAGGCTTCATTAACGTAACTGAAGTGGATTTAAAAATGAGGGTTAACCTGAGCTAGTAGCATCAGAAATTCGTATGGCCAAACGGTTTGTTTTCCTGAGCTCACCCTTGTAAATTGACCCAGATATAGGGGTTGGCATTTGCTAAAGGTTGTTATCAAATGCCTTCAGGTTCACTTGGAAGCAGCCACAAGATTGGCACCTTTTGCAGTGCTCTAATGCAGAAGTCATCTCCTTTAGAGGAACAGTTGTTGGGTCAGTCCTAATCTGCATCTAATTTTGCATTGCTGCTGGGGCTTTTCAGCAGTTTGTGTTAAATGTAGACAAAGAATGTGATTTATTTTCTTTTCCTTGCTTGTCTTCTGTCATTGCAGTAATATCCAAAGAGCCTGATAGCTACACTTTTTTTTTTTAAATCTTTGCTCTGATGTGACAAAAGTGGAAAAAATGGCAGTAGTAAATGAAACTACTTGCACAAAAAATTTTCACAGTATTTGAAACTTGATTTTTATAATCTAAACTTTAAATGTCATTTGAAAAATATAAAATAACATTCTTTTTTTTTTAAACTAAGTAATTGGCAGTGTCTTAACTTCCTATGTGAGAAATAATCAGTTTCTGTTGACTTTATTGCCTTTGTTCTTTTTTAGTTTTACTTTTTAAAATTTACATGCAGAGATACTTATGTTTTCATTTCTTAAGCAAAATCAAAACTGTTGATTCCTGTATAAAAGCAGCATTAATAAATTTATAGGACTGTAGCTTAAGCAAAAGAGCGCCTCACTGTAGGTCATTTAGTGACAAGGCAGGTGTTCATACTTGAAAGCTATGCCCTTGACTTTGCTGAGATTCAGAACTATCAAGACAATTTTGCTGCAGCTCTGCTGCTTTTTTGTTCTGTTACTGCTGCTTTTTGTTTTGAGGCACACTGCTGCATTAAAGGGTAGAGGATGGAGCTTTTTTGCTCAAGTAGAAGGACCCTAGCTGAATGTCATCCATCCTGGTGCAGCATGTTGTTTTCTTCAGAGGTGCTAATAATCATTGTTGTGATAAAACTAAACTCTATCATTGCAGGTAAAAGTTGACTTAATTGAACTGTCAGAGAAGGGCTGCAGTGACTTTGACTTGCAAGCTGAATTGGAGAGGTCATTTTTGTCAGAACCATCATCTCCTGGCCGCACAAAAACCACAAAAGGGTTCAAACTCGGCAAGCACAAGCATGAGACCTTCATAACTTCAAGGTAAGATGAGTTTAATGAGTAAACAGTGTGTTCAGCACTGATTTGTATATTCTCAAAATGTCAAATACCTTTCAAATTGCATCTCCAATATGGAGAATGCCTGACCTTCAGTATGTATACATTTTTACATTAACTAAGTAAATCATGGTTTGTCATGACAGTGGAAAATCTGAGTACATAGAGCCTGCAAAGAGAGCTCATGTTGTCCCACCACCAAGAGGAAGAGGCAGGGGAGGATTTGGACAAGGAATTCGACCACATGATATCTTCCGTCAGAGGAAACAGAATACGAGCAGGCCACCCTCCATGCATGTGGATGATTTTGTTGCTGCAGAGAGCAAAGAAGTGGTTGCTCCAGATGGGATACCACCAGCCAAAAGGCCACCAAAAGTGTCACAGAAGATTTCTTCACGTGGTGGGTTCTCAGGGAATCGTGGAGGACGAGGAGCTTTTCACAGTCAGAACAGGTTCTTTACACCACCTGCTTCAAAAGGTATGTTGTTTCCTGTATTAGAATTGGAGTAAATGAATGCTAAAAATGCTTCAGTAATACTAGCCCAATTTACTAGCAGTTAGTCATCCCTGGTGTAGAGATGTTCATGAAGCAGTGTTGTTGAAATAAGTTGTTTAGTGCTAGAAAAGGTTGTCTTGAGTACTGTGGAATTGAAACAAGTCTGCGAGTTCCTGTGTTGCCTCTTTCCCTCTTTTACCAAAGGAGTTAGCTGTTTTCTTTTAGCAACTGTTGGGAGTGCTTCAGAGATGCAGTCAGAAAAATAAAAAGCCCTCTCTACCATTTGTGACACGGTAGTTCCTGAAATCAAGCATCACAATACATCTCTGGGCTTAAGGGAGGCTTTTGAATAAAAGGATGGAAGATCCTGACAAGAGTCAAGATGCAATTTTCAGTGAACCTGGAGATTGTAGCTACAGAGTGTTAAGTTTGTTTCATATATAGACAAGTTTGCATTCCTTTCCCTTCCATCCCATAATTAGGGCAAGTCCTTGCACAGTAGATACAGAAAATACTTCCATTTAGTAAAGTTATAAATACTAGGATTTACTTTACCACAAAACCTTGAAGTATAGGAGTCTGTCTTAATACACTAGATAATGTGAATTCTTTTAAACTTATCTGAAAAACAGGTATTTTCTTCTAATTCCCTGGATAATATAGTAACTTGTAGACTTTGAGATAGAATACTGAGGGTATGTTGATGCAGAATAGCTTCATCTATTTGAATTATGTAAATATTATGTTTACCACTCTGAGTACTGTGAAGATTGAAACAAACAAAAAAAAAGTGATGTTTGCTCAACAGTGGGTGTGTTTTTCTCTATCTAGGAAATTACAGTCGTCGTGAAGGCGCTCGAGGCTCAAGTTGGAGTGCACAGAGTACGCCCAGGGGAACCTACAATGACAGTAGAGGTGGTCAAAGCAATTTTAACAGGGGTCCACTGCCACCATTGAGACCATTAAGTTCAGCAGGTACATGGTATTCATATGGGCATCGAACTATAGAAAATTCCTTGAATTTCATTTTTGCTTTACAAATGAAACCATGCAAGGATGCTGCAGACACCTTGAAATTCAGCAAATGTTTTAAGCATATATGAACAGTTGTCACTGAGACTGTGTCAAATACATGCTTTCATACGAACTGCCCTGTAATCCATAAAACTTGCTGAATTGAACACTTGATCACAGAATCTTAATTTTGCATTCAGATTTTTGCAATTCAGTTGTCTTCGTACCTACATGGTAATTATAGAGCCAATCAAAGCAAAAATGCTTGCCTAAAAGAAAAGTGAAAATTAAAAGGAGGAAACAGACCCCGTTTGTGCCTCATCTTGTTTTTGTTTCTTATGCTTTCGCAGCGCTACTACGCCTAGGGCTTTTTTTTTTTTTTTTTTTTTTTTTTCCAACTGAGTATACTTTTCTTTGCTTTAAGGCTACCGACCGAGTCCTCGCGATCGTGCTTCCAGAGGCCGGGGAGGAATTGGACCATCTTGGACAAGTGCTAATAGTAGTAGCAGTGGTGGCTCAAGAGGAAAGTTTGTTAGTGGAGGCAGTGGAAGAGGTCGTCATGTACGTTCCTTCACACGATAAAATTGAGACCTAATGGAACAGCCCAACAATGTGGACTTCTGTGAAGATGACAAAGAAAGCAGCGGCACTAAAGGACCAATTCAGATTTACTGGTATCTGGAGGACGCCAAGAGAATATTTTTGCTGAAGAGAAGTTTTTGTTTGATACAAGACTTGAAATTTCAATAAAATTCAAGACTTTTTGTGTACAATTGTAAATTTTTTGTTCCTTTTGAAAGAATGTTTTAATTTTTTCATGGACTTCAGTAGACAATACTCAGTAAAGAACCTCTTTGAGTTAAGACTTGAAGGACTTTTAAAATATTCATTGTGCCAAATGAAAGGTACAGGTGTTTTGTGTGTGACTTATTACTGCAAGAAAATTAAAAAATATATATATATGTAAGGCAATTTTAGTTTTTTCTCTCAGGTTTAGAGCCATTAGCCCTCTTTTTTTTTTTTTTTTTTTTTTTTTTTTTTTTTTTTTAGCCAGTCTGAGTTATTAATGAATGAGGTCCATCTGACAGCAGTTGAAGTAGCAGGTGATAGAAGATTGATTGAAATTAATTAATCTGTGAAAGAATACAAATGTAAACGTAATTTATGTAGGTTTTGTTGTACCTCTTTGGTAATGTGTTTAGACACTTAAATAAGATACCACACCTGTTAATATTAGTAGAAAATCTGTCATTGACTTCAGGGAGAATAAGATAATGTTCTAGCATTTACAACTCCAGCTCATGCATTAGGAGCCCAAGAGTTATTTCACTGGAAAACAGAGTATGCTTTGAAGTTAGAAGGCAAGATACCTGTACTCTGAGACAGCCTGGGTTAATTACTTGCCTGCGTCTCTGGTGACTTACATAGTCGAGGAGAAGGCATAGAGACAGATGTGCGAGCTGAACAACCACATAGTGAAGCAGTAATGCTAAACCTTCCCTTTGAATAGATGGTCTGGATTTTTGTTTCTGTAATTAGACTGAGATACAATGTGAAAAGAAAAACTTTGAGAAGTAGGATTTCATAAAGAAATGTTACCACTAGATTCAACTCTATATTTATTTTCATACTAAATTCAGTGATTGAAGTAAGCTTTTTACATGTTTGCATTCCTTTGGGCTCCGTGGGATTTCATAGAATTAACTGATTCCCAATAGCCTTTTATTGCATTTTTGGCTGGGGTGAGGAGTGGTAGCTTTTTCTAAAGGCCACATAAAATTTTTACAAACGAGCTCCACTGTCAGACTTAGCTGAGCTCAATTTTCACTTATGCTTTGGTCTCTTGACATTACAAAAGTGCTATAAAGGGGTCTCCGTCTGCTTAAATAAGGCCCAGTTGTAACGTTCTTGTTTTACGTAATCTTAACTTACTTTGGACAACTCATCTGCCTAGACTCATAAACTTTAACACCCAATTTTAAGTGTTTCTAAAGCATGGTAGTACTTTAAATTGAATTTTTTTTTAGCTTTATACTGCCTGGCTAAATTAAGTAGGTTTTTATTTGAACTGCAGAAGGCCCCTATTACGTGTACTTTCTCTGCGTGGAGACTGTGGGACACCGTCCCACTGTTTGAGAGGCGATTATGTTGCACAACGTCAATTGACATAACCTATGAAAGTAAGTGGTAAAGTTCTGTTAATTGACTGGGTGCAGTTAAAGGGAATAGTATCCGTTCACAAAGGTATGTGTTTTAACATTGTTTAAAATAACATGAACAAAGATTTGGATTGGAAGCCAAACAATTTTCTCAATGGTAAAAGTAACAGGGAGATTTAATTTTACTAATAATGCAATTGTAATGACTAAAATGGGTGGAGCTGTCACAGGCATTACAGGTATTAATGCTATTTTTTTAAGGAGCACTGCATAAATATTTTTAAAGCTGACTAGCTCCTTTAGACTATGTGTTAAGGTTGTTTTTTTTTTAGAAACTTTACTGTGTGGAAACTAGCAGGGATATGAATCATTTGGTTTCTGTCAGGGAATTTGAAATGAAAAGTAAAGTGTCAAATGTGGAATAAATATGTAAATATTCAGTACTGGTTCCTGAAAGTTTAAAATATATGGCATGTCACACTAGTCATTTTCAAACTAGGAGGAAATAAAGGGTTGGTTAAATTGTTTGATGTATGGAAGCTCTGTAAATTTAGTTAAACTTGAAAAAAGTATACGTCTATCATGTTTTATTTGGGTTTTTGGGGGGTTTTTTGATGAATTTAGTTCTGTGACCCTTCAATGCACAGTGGTTCCTTTCTTGGATAAATTCAACTTGAAATAATGCTGTTTAAAACTTGGGAGTTACTTGGTTTGCTCTTTTAAACTGGATTCCTACCGCGAGTAAATAACACTTTAAGCATTAAATTTTGCTTTTTATAGTCTGCCCAAAAAGAAATTTTCAAGTTTTGTTTCCTGCCTGGAGCACCAGAACACTGGAAGCGGCTAATGCCAATGTCGAAATGCTGTTTAGTGAATTGTACGCTTACACTTGGGAGGAGTAAGACAGAACAGAACCACAATGTAGTACAGTTCTCCCTCCTAAAGTCCTGCAGCTGAGTACACAGACCCTATCTCTGCAGCAGTGTGTGCTAAGAAAAGGAGACCGTCTTAACCAAGGCTGTGTTTCTGGCTGAAATGGGTAAGAATTGCCTTGGTTCAGTGAATGTCCTAGTTGATGGACAGACAAATGGATAGTTTGGGTATGGGATAAGGGGGAGACAAGTTGTGTGCACTTTTTTTTTTTACTTCCAAAATCTTTAGCAGCTAGGCAGTCTTTATTATTCTATACTGGCTGAAGGCCAGATGCAGGTGGATAGGTATAAGCAGACAAACAGGTTATCTGCAAGCTATTGCGCTGCTCTCTATAGTTGTGATGTCCAAGCTGTCAGCCTTTATTTCCCTGCTGAGTAACTCCTCCCATCAGGTAAGAGAATATGCTCGAGACAGTTAATGCAGAGTACTGCATGCAGCATGTCCATGCTCTGGAGTGCCCTGTGTCCAGATTGATCATATTTAAGCAAATGCATCCCTAGATTACAACTTCCAAACAACTCTCTTTTGTCCTTTCTTACGTGTTCATATCCCACATGGGCTCCTGTAGTGGCTATGAAAAACCTGCATTAGGGATGAGATCCCTTCAGCTGATGGACAGCGAATTAATTTTTCCCTTTATTATCCTGCTGTCTGTGCAGGACTGGAGTGGCATACTCTTGTAGTCTAGGAGTATTCAACTTTTGCTAGCTCTTTGTGTTCAACATGGCTGCTCATCCCATTCAGAAACTCCCATCTGTGAGGCAGGAGAAAAATCCTTGAGAAGGGATACTGTTTGATTGAACACCTGCCTTGTTTATTGCTATACACTCCCTCTATTTGGCAAAATACAGCCTTACCTATTCCAATGCACTGACCCTGTATTGTCATTTATTCATGACTTCCTGCACTGTGCAGCCAGCATACCTAAATTTTGCTATTTCATCTGATAAAGAGGGTACTCAAACTTCTGTAATGGAAAAAAGTGAACAAAACTGCATCAGTTATGGTATAGACCCTTTATTAGTTCAACTTTTATACAAAGTGCACTTCAAAGTGATACAAATAGTGTTACTGTTTCTTTTACAGACTACAGATTAAGCTCTGTTAAGCACTGTTTTATCCTTCTTGTGTATATAAAGGTAGAAAACGTAAATAGATTGGCAGTGAACCACAATGCTGGAAGACAGTTCAATGTTTATTTGTTAATAGAAAGTTGCATAGAATTGTAGGTCTTTATAAAGGCATCTATCTATGTGGTAAGATCTCCCTGACCTACCATACTTCGTCCTACAAGCAGTACGGGAGAAAGGCAAGGCTAGTACTGCTCCTTTTAAATACTATCCAGCACTTCTAAGTAAAATGGCTGTAGAAAAGCACCATGCCAGAAACATCGAAGAGGACAGTACATGGAAAATTTAATTTGCAAGGCTACCCATTTCTATAAGTCATAGGAGCTGTTTGCTGGGATCTATTAATACATTAAACTTCTTCAAAACACCAAAGAACATTTGAGATAAAACCATTTCTGGCCAGTCAAAATACTTCACTATATTAGGTATTTTGCTTGACTATGTAATTCCATTCCCTTCTGTGCTGACAAGAAACTCCTGTATATGTGTGCTACTAAATTAATTTATCTCATATGAGACTGTTAACGTAGTACTAGAATCATACTAACTAAAACCTGCCACCTTAATTAGGAAGTCCAGCAAAATTCTTCCTTGCCACTCCTGCACCCAACTCAGGTGCATAGTTCTCAGTTCCACGCCTTTTGTTGAAACTCATCTAAACCTACCAGAAGCTCTCCCGCAAATTAACTGTTCCCACTCCAAATAAAGTAATCCTAGCAGCAATGGTCCATACTGGCCAAGACCACCAGCTATTTTTTGCTTTGGGAGGAGTGCAGGAGAACAGGGAATGCAGCTTTAATGCTGAAGAAAACAGAAGAAACAGTATTTTGTCTTGAATTTGACCTCTCAAGTGGAGAAGTCAGTTTAAGGGAACTAGTTTACGTGTATTTGTAACTGGCCTCTTGGGTCTTCAGAATAAATATGTAAATGTTTATTTTCTTTCAAAGACAAACTTACAACTTGCTTTAAAATATTAATTTCTTTAAATATATCCTTAGTGTTATTCTTTTTCACCCAATTTAATGTAGGATAAGGATTTGCTCAACTTGTAATACCTTGTAGTCTCACATGCTTTACTTGACAGCTTGCTCTCTGTGAGTTTTGTTTGTGCATCTCTCAGGTTTGGTACTATTACATTTTGTACCCACTTAATTGTGGATAAAGATTTAATCTTTTAATTCTAATACTATGTTAATTGTAATGCCACATGCTAGCAGTTTACACTGGTAAGCTAGCTGGTGGCACAGGCTGGTGCAGCTGCATCACTGCTCTTGGGCTGAGGGAAGACAGTCAGACCGCCCTTACTCTTCCTCTCCACTCTCCCAGCTCCACAGTCTTTTCTCTCCCTCTTCTAGCTGCAAAGTGCTATTAGAAGCAACTGAAAATACAACAACTGTTTGCATGGTTACGGGTCCACTTGAGTAACAGTTCCACTTGTGAGGAAATGGAAACTGATTAAAGTGTGATTTAGTATGAGAATATTAATACCAGTAATCCAGTGCTGGAGCCCCCCCATAATGCACTTTTAGCAGTGTCTCTCATATAATCCTAAGATATGATCATGACTAGGAAAGTAGCATTTCCAAGTGAATGTCTTCACTTACACCAAGTCTACTACAATATTTGGACCCTTTGTTTTTATAAAAAGGATTAACAGACTATTTGAAAGGAAGGAAAAAAATCCCTTGCTTCTGCCAGCTGCTATTAAGAGCTGTGTAATACATGAGACTGGAAAAGCTAGAAGTAGATAAAATATTAATATAATGGGCTATTTAATTTCAGCCTAGTTAATTATAAGACAGGTAAAATGATGACCATACTCCAGCATACGCCACCCTGTGAGTGGTTCAGTAGCAGTGGAAATTCTCAAGCGCAGAACAGTTATCAACACAGAGGAATGAGATTAAGCTTAAAGTAACTGGAGGGATCTGATGCTATTAGCTACTATGTGCCCATTTAAAATACCTTGCAAGTGCTTCTTCAGTGCTAAAGGAAACCCAAGCTGACAGGTCATTCCAGCAGCAGGTGGGCCCAAATTGTTGCCATATTTCAACACTAGAAGTTCAGACTCTTCAGAGCTGGCAACTAGGGGAGTTACACAGATTCTGCAGCAGGAAGTCCTTCTTTACCACCTAGGATGCGTTTTCTCACGCAGTTTCATGCCTGTCACTTAGGGGACAGACAGCAGACCAAATGCTAAGTAAATATTAAATAAACCCTACTTCCTATACCAGAAGGAATTTAGTCATAAGTAAGCGGGTGGAATTCCTAAAACAAACAAATGCGCAGATCCCATTATGGAGAAAGCACAGAGCTAATAAATTCTTTTTCTGTGATCAGAACAGAAAAGATTGGGTGATCATTACTGCCCTCCAACTTGGGAAAGATGATCCAGCTCATCTGAGTTCTATAGGATTTTGAAGTAATTTTCTTCTTTCACATTAAGCAAAGTAGATAAAGTCACATCACAAAACCACACAGTTACAGTACACAGAAAGCACTGATTGATTCTAATAGCATGAAATCTGGTGTTGCCAAGAAGCTTCAGAATTAGTGTGAATGCTGAAACAGAGTCAGTCACAGAGACCACAGACACTAACACTTGCTTATTTAGAACACAAGATAATAAAAGCATTCTTACTTTCTACCTACAGCTTTAATACGCACACTGATTTATGTGAATTGACCACTGAATGTTTAGTGTGAATGAAGGTCTTCTAAATTATAGCTAGTCTTACTGTTTCAGATTGTTAAATATGGCTGCTTAAGAGATGTGCTATGTCATGAGTTGGTGAGACTGCTATAGTGACCTAAATACTGTCAATGATTGTAATTTAATCTAGCATACAAGGACTGAAAACAAGTAAATATTTGGACGTAACTCTTCCTATGAATGTTTTCTTTCAGAAAAAAAACCAAAAACTTTTACAGAAGAGTTATTTCTGCCAGTTTTTAAATGCATGAGACCTGAACATGTGCACATCTGCTTCAGTGATACTAAAGAAACAGCAAGTTAGAAAGATTTATTAATGCCTGAAATTAAGACAGCTCTGACCGCAAGTCTTCATAATGTAGCGTATGTGCTAAAGAAGGTTGCTGACTCTCTCTTTGGTTACGCTCTCAGCCATAAAAGCGTTGCTCTGAGTGACAGCAAGACATGCACAGTAATGTATTTGCTTTCTAAATATAAAATTAGCTTATTCAGATTGTTGCACCCGCACACATTTTCCTGAAAGTTCAAAACTGATTTAGCACATTCAGTAAACAGGAGGCCAGGTTCTTCCCTAGTTACTCCACTGAAGAGCTGCAATGGACAGAATATGGCTTAGTTACACCACTGAAAACAACATGAACAGGCTGTGTGAGAAGTTTAGAGAAAAGTCTTTGAACTGTACAGATTTTCCATACAGTCCTTACAGATAAACACCCCCTTGATTCAGTATTTATGGGTCTGTTAAAAAATCCTAGCTCTTACACAATTTAAAACTTGAATACTAATAAAGAACATCTGAAGTCCAAGTGACTCTGCAAATATTCGTGTGTTGTGGATATTAACGTTCAAGTAGCCCGAAACCTGCCAAAAGAAAATTAAGGATACTCTAGGTATTTATATATGCTTTAAAGACACTGAGTACTGAATGAGCTGCTCTTAAGCTTAAAGGACCCTGTAGAAATAGTTGATACTTTCACGTATAAAAGCTTCAAATTTTTAAATAAAATGCAGATCCCCTCCCACAAACTCAAAGTTACTCACACATCTATTTAAAAGGTTTTAAATGACTCTATTACCTTGCGCTTTGGTATTAGTGTCTTAAGTGTGTATCAGCCTGTGAAATTAGAGAAGCTCTAATGTAAAAGTCAACCTCACCTGAAGCTGTTACATAGCAGTAGAATTACAATTTAAAGTGCTTTCTTTCGACCTTTGAAATAGACCTTCTACAGACTATAAACAAACAAAATCTATTAATTTCTATTACTGACTTACTAATTCTATTACTGACTTTTCCCAAAATTAAGTACATCCCAAACGTCATTACTGATGATCACATTTTCCTTCTGTTTCAAGTATAAGCATAAACTAGACTTACATGGACTATAATGGACCAGGAAGGAAACAACCTTTAAGCATCTTTGACTTTAAAAGGCTCTAGCTTTCAGGCTTGAAAGACTCCTGTAAATGATACACCGAAGAGATAACAAATCAAGTCTCCTTCCCCCTTTTTATAAAAACATTAGCTAAAAATGTATTTGCCAATTACTGGTTTTTAATGCCCAGTGTTCCCTAAGAGAAAATTCTCCCATTTGTTTTTGTGCCCCAAAAGGAAATAAAGTAGTAATCTAGATTTTAAAAGAAAACAAGCAAATCAGAAATGATATAAAGTTTACCAATCATTCCTAGAAACTAGAAAAGTTTGCCAGATGGTCACAGAAATTAGAAGAAAATGCTTTTTGAGCTTACTTCTGTTTAGATAACTGTAACTTCCCTAGGTTTTCGTTTTACACTCTCTAGTCGTGTCAGAGGGCGGAAACTTGTTGACTTCCTGCTTCCTTCTGTAGTAGTTAATCGACAGTCCTTCTGCAGCCCCCTCAGCAGCTCCATTAATTCCCGTTTTTCCAGCTCTGCCTGCTCCAGCTCCTGACGGTGCTGCCTCTCTGCAGCCATCAGAGAACGTACATCTGACATCATTCGTGACATCTGACTCTGAAATGCAAATACAAATTTACTGCAAAACCCAAACTCTTTTCTAATGATGGTAGTATGAAGTTGAATTGGCCATGCATGTAAGATGATGGATTATAAAGAATAAGCAACACTGGAATAATTTTTTGATAGTGGAACAGATGTAAACAATTTGAGACACAATCCAGCATTCACCTTCCGAGACAGTCTTGTTTCAAAAATTCCAATACAGTTTTCCTAAAAGTTCAAAAAGTTTCTTATAAACTATAATAAGAAACAGTGGATTTATCCAGTTGCCACTTACATTTTCTATTTCAAGACCCAACCAAAATAAGGTTTTGGTTACGTTCAGGTATGTTCTTCAAGGAGTTAACATCAAATCCAGTAAAAATAAAAATGTAAACTATAAAGCACATCCATTGCTTTGGGCTTTAAAAATCATTATTCTGTGATATAGTAACTGGATGAATGAAAAGGTAAGACAGCCTTGCTTGTTACTTGATTAAGTTTACAGCGCAACTTTCCAACCGTTTGACCGCAGCTGAACCAGTGTCTGCAGTAGGGCTCTGTGTCAGCATTGGATTAATTCGTGATGTATGCCCTATGTGTAGAGACTGAAAATGAGTTTCAGACTGATTTGCCAACATGTTATGTATGCACAAAACAATGCAGTCCTTGCGCAGGGGTACCCAGGTTAGCTCCAAATGAATTTGAAGTAGATAAACCAGATGAATATAGCACTCAGCCTGCTTCTCAACAGAGCTGATTAGCCTGGCAAAGCATTGTGCTAACACATGATTTGCTTCCCATACTTAATGTAATTTATCTGTATGAGACTACATTTACAAAATAAGAGACTACATGCTGGGAAAAGCAAAAAGCTGGACTGTTAGGAAAGAAAAAAAAAGAAAAAGAAAAAATGATCATATTTACCTTTAGTTCTTCAATTTCATTTTGCAGAATACTCTCTTTTTGGACCATATGCCTTCTCTGTGAATCTAACCTTGACTCCATCTCATGTTTTGCCTCCTCCACTCTGCAGATCATTTCTGACCTGAAAAGTTTATTTCTCCTTGTTAAGCCTTGTAAGCACAGAAAAAAATGATTTTTCAAATTCCAGAAAGCCTTCTTGCAGGCAAACAGCCCAATCTGATTCCCATCATACTCTACAGGACATCCCTCTAGAGGCAAGATAGTACTATTTATTAATTTAAATAAAACTAGCATTAAAAAGTGCATTGTACCCAGGGGGCACTAAAGTGACCACGCACAGCTTGTACAGGGGACAACTGTATCATTCCTGACGTAATTCTATGAGCTTAAGAACATACATTTATGACTTTAAATGATTTACTGCCTTTTACCTACAGTATATGCTTGCTTAGTATTACTAAACACATGCAGTCAAGATAAAAAATGTGAATACTGTAGTATTTCTAAACATGTAATCTTGTCACTTTTATGGTGGACACTGAATGATAGTATGCAGTTAACTATTATAACCTAATCATTCACACAGCTTCACAGCCAAAAACTAGCTGTTACTACATTAACATCTTGAGTTCAGAAACCAGGTAGCAGAATCCCTTGTGTCTCAATGCATTTAAACCAGATTTGAGCCTGACTTCACAGTCATGTTCAAGAGCACAAGACTTAGCCAGTGAGTGGAAAGATAGAAATGGGAAGGAGCATGGGAGAAAAAAAAGAGTCCAACTGGAATATCATGGAAAGGGAAAGTTACAGAAACATATACAAGAGGAAAAAGAGGATGCCAGTAAGAAGAGTCATATTCACCATCTGCCAGGATTTTAATAAAAATTGAAAATTAGATCCTCAGACGTTTAATCTATCAGTCTATACCTGCCAAAATAATTAGAGATTTTATTCTTCTGGACCTGTAAAATTATAAACTAAACATAATTATTAAATAATGTGACTCTGGGTCTATAACAGGCCAATGAAAAATGAAATTGCGAACTTCAGTCCAGTTTTCTTAGGTATTTTGTCATTTTATATAGTCAGCTCAGTTTTGTTCAACTGCAAGCAGTGGTATTTCAGGACTTATAATAACTTGGACAAAAAAAATAACAGCAGAAGAATCAAAACAGTAAGAATTTAAAGTCTAGGCTGACACATAACACTACTCTGGTACATTAGTATCAAGTCATTAATAGACTATTTAACACATACCAGAATCCAGTGCTAGTATTTGAAGTGCTTTATGCAGTGATTTTAGGCCCAGACTAACACAAACATCAAAGAAACAGAAGATTTGTACCGCAGTAGTTCTAGCTCAGTTCTTAGCTCTGCTACACAATTATGCTGTGTGTCTTCTGCACTGAGAATGGTGTAGCCACAACCATTGGGGCATTCACGGCTCCGATATTCACACACTGCCAGGTGACCATCCAAGTTACGTCGTTCAATCTGAACTGTACAACCTGAACAGGGAACAGTAAGGTAAGCCAGTCATTTACAACTAACAAAAGCATTTTAATTAATTCCAAACAAAAACACTCAAGCAAGCAAGCTGCAATATCCTGAGCTAAGCAACAGTCAATCTGTTAAAGCAATGGAAAAAAGTGATTTCTTTAGAACATGAAATATAGTTATAACACACATAACTAGTAAGAAAACACTCTTAAAAAGTCTTATTAAGGTATTTATCCATTAAATGAAAATACTGAAAAACTGAAAGTAGGTATTTTCTGTAAAGTCTACTACTGCTGGTCTGGCACTAAAGCCACTTCAGTAATGACAACACTGATGCCAAGCTAAGACCCTAGCAGCTTGCCTGTGCTTCCACCATAAATTGCAGTGACTGGAATTAAGAAGACTGCACATGTGTAAAAAAATATTAGGTTATCAAATTTAGGAAAAAAGGTCCAAAGACAGTAAGAGAGATGTAGGTGAGACGGAATGTACCTTGTTTTCCTGACAATTGGTTGGTCTTGTGTATAACATACTAGACTACATAAATAAATAAGAACATTTATTTATGAACATTTAATAACTGATGCAACAATAGAAACATTTCCACAGAAATTCTAGGATAAAAACTTTACAAATCTGTAGTGATTAAAAATAAAATGTAGAGATCCAAAAATGAACACTATATAAATTATTGCTACATTTAACACTCTAAACTTGAAGTTCATAGTCTTAATGTTTAATCTTTGAGGTGTTGTTTGCTGTAATACATACTTGCATTTAATTTGCATTAAAAAAATCGATGTGAGAAAACTGAAACAATGGAGCAATGAAACCTGCCAACAAACCATACCAAAAAATTACAAAAGACAGCCCTCTAGAAGAGCTTTTCTAATAAATATGATGATTTGTAATTGAGGTACTCAAAAAACACTCCAATGTATTCTTGAGAAAGAGTTCAAGAGATGCAAGAGCCCTCACACCCTGAACACCAGACAGCAGAGGTAAGGTGTAGTGACTCCATAAATGCTACTGTTTCCATAGAAAGTAAAACAGGTGAATCTAAAGCATCTGCAAGAGTCATTTACTGCTTACTGAAATTATAACTTCCAGTGGAGCAATTATAGTACCTTAATCTTCTTATACTTAATTACAATGGCAGACTTGACTATGCCCTTAGCGTCATTAATTAGAAATTAACTTCGTCTAGGAACATACAACATTTTGAATAAAATCAACAGAGAAATTTTAACAGTATATTCCTTTTTAGCAGTATGTTTCTTCCTCAGGAGGTGTAGCTTTGTTTTAAATAAAAACCTTAACATGAACACAATTCTAACCAGCATTTAGCTTAAAACAGTTTTTATTTCCAAGATACGTTTTTGTTACAACCGTGAGACAGAGTGAGCGCTTGCACATGCACCAGGCAACCAGCTGTTTCATAAATTGTGACCCCTAAGTGTTCTGTAGGTGCTGTTACATTGATTCAAACATCAAAACGAACAGTCAAAATTGAAAGACAAACTCATAGCTTGACAGAAAGCAAAACAAATGCGCTACTATATTTTCATAAATTTGAAGTCCATCATGCTCATTCATTTTGGTTAGTTCTTGGATAAGAAATTGTTGCTAATGATCATGATTGCCATAATCGGTAATACATTTTGTTCAAAAACACTGCTGTAAAGAGTAGCTCATGTCAAAGCTTCGAATTTCTGTTTGGAAATAATGGGCACTATCGCCATTCTGTTGACAGAAAGATGACAAACACATGTTTTCTGAATATAAAGGATTCAACTTCTTTGAATGTTACTCACCGGCATTGGAGCAAGGTATCTGACTGTATTCACACTCCCTTTCATGCCTGTCTATAGACTCCAGAGAACAAACCATTTCACAGCCATATTCTCTGTTTTTGCAATGTAGCTGAAGACGGTTTAAATCATTTTTCATATATCTATGTGCAAAAAAAAAAAAATTTGTTCTTAAATTTGGGAACATTATTGAAAAACTTGTATTTTCAACTTTTGGGAAAAGAAAGTAAGATTCTAGTCCCCGTTAGCAAATTTTTTTTTTTTTTTTTAGAATTCAAGTGACCATACTGGAAAAGAACAGGCTTAAAAGAAACAATGTTAATGGATAATTCAGTCTCCAAAATTAAAAGTGCAAATGAAATCTTTATTTTTGAATAAATTTTTAACTGTGACCGTTCACTAGCTCAGCAGATATTACCAATAGCAAACACTAGGGCTACTCATTCATCATTTAAGTTTTGTGTTTCTAAACTTGCCAAACCAAACTGACTACAGTGAGTACAGTCAAAACAATCTATAAATTTAACTCCAGGGTTCTGTCTACACTATACTTCAACTTTCCAGACAGTAAAATCTCATTAGTGACAAAAAGACTGGGAATACTAATGGAGTTAATTTAACATCTGTGGCTGAAGGTTTTAAATACAACATAACTGTTAATCGGAGCAAGATTAGACAACACATGGGTTAAACAGCAAGCAGTGTCTACTTATGAAACTCTGTGTGCTGGCAATAGCAGGAATGAATAGAATAGAATAGTTTAGTTGGAAGGGACCTACAATGATCATCTAGTCCAACTGCCTGACCAATTATGGAAGACACTTGTGAAAACAGCCTGCTTTACATGACAAAGTGGCTCAAGACAGATATTCTTATGGCTAAAGACCTTTTTAAAAAAGGATTTGAAGGCGAGAATTTTGGTTCATATCTACAGGAATTATTCATTACAAACCCCACTACAGTATCTAGTTAAGACTGAAAAGAAAAACAAAAGATATACAGCGTTTAGTGACTGCTGTCAAGAGTTGCTTTGCCTGCTTTCTCTATAAAGGTATGGGAAAGTTTTGGTGCTGTAGAAGACATTCAGAATAATAACCAGACAGATATCTAGAATCAGCATTCAAGATATAAAAAGATGGAGAACAAACTAAGTATTCTTTCCATTTTGAAATCTTAATACCTTGAAAGTTAGTTATAATAAATAGAAAATGCTAATGCTTTCATGCAAGTGATCGGTTTTTGCCATATGCATATTGGATAAAGACAATTTGAGTGACAGTAAATGACAAGAGATGAAGCCATGCAAAGTTGAGAAATCCTAAATTAATGTAATTTCAACATACAGCAAGATTATTGTATACCTGTAGAGAGGCCGTAGCAAAGATACATCAATCATTTGTCTGTCTTCAGGGCAGTTACTGTGATGAACAAGCCATCCATGTATACAAGCAGTACAGAAAGCGTGTTCACAAGGAGCCTGTAATGGATCTTCTAACACATCACGGCAGATGGAGCATAATAGCCCTTCATTAACATAGCCAACGAAACGCTCAATATCATAACCCATGCTCTCCAGATACTTTCAACCTATTAAAACAGCAGAGAGAAATAAAGCAGTCTTTGTCCTGAATCTGTACGGCTAGATCCACAAAAAGGCCTGGAAGCAATTTTAGAAATACGGAGAACTTAATGTGAATAAAGAAGTTCACAGGTCAGAATGCAAACGCTTACATACTTTGGAGACTTTAAGTGAGAATCTGACGATTGTACTGCTGGATGGCAGAATCCCAATTTTATATCAAGATTCTCTGAATTCTGAAAGCAAGGGCTTTAGCAGACAGTTGAGCCATGCTTGTTCTGAACTCTGTTATTGAACATAGTTCTAGCAGCCACTGCGAAACATATAGTTTCTATATACTTGAATTCTACCAGAAGCAGAAACATCATAGAAGTTCAAATGCAAGAGTTTGCTTTCCATTTGTAATGCCTTTTATAAAATGCCTAACAAACTTACAAAACAGTGTCCTTACAGACAATAGCTGTGGTACTTTCACCTAGCAGATTTTGTATTTATGAACTGCATATCACTTAATAGGTTGCTTTCATACTGAAAAAAAAAGGCTAAGATTCTCTACTCATTGTAGACTTCCATTCCAGAGGGAACAGCATGAAATATCCACATGCCTAGAGAAATACTTAATATTTGGGAAGAAAAAGAAGCCAAAACTGCAGCTAACCCTGAAATCATGAAGAGCTACTGTCTTCTCCTACATGGTCTATTTTATAAAACTGAGTAGCCTTTAAATGGATTTGAAAGCTTTGTAAAGAAGAACTAACAGGCAATCTGCCTTCATCAAAATCCTGTCATGAAAAGCCTAGTAGAATTTGGTAAGACTCCACAGAACTCACTTACAAGAATATGTTTTAGGCTTCTCATTCGTCCTTAACATACACAATTACTTTTGTAACTCCACTGAGTTACACCTTGTGAAAGAGGTTTTCACTAGTTATGAAGTTTCCCAAATAAAACAGAAAAGAAAGAGATCCTACCTTTTTAGATTTTACTACATATATATGTAGTTTGTCCAAATACTTCAGAAACAGTTTTCTGATCAGTAAGACATGTAATACTTCCTTCCTTCAGTTTCTCTTCACTGCTTTATTATGCCTATGAGAAAAATTAGAAAGAAAAAGGCTCAGTAGTGTCTCCTAAGTTACCGAGTCCTATGTCTAACCAGCCAGCTAACAGCCCATTAAAACAAAGCTTTCCAAAGCAAGCCACTGTAAAACCTACAATTCAACACAAGAGATCTGACTAGATTAGGGGGGGGAGGGGAAATCATCAGTCCCTCTTTCAATTATTACTGATGCAGATACTTATCACAAAACTGAACACCCTGATACCATTTAAATTTGAAGCCTTACAGTTATGTTTGTAAGATTGAAGATAACAGAATTCAGTATTATTGAAAAGTAGCAACTGAAATCTGGTAAAATTATATTCCTTAAAAAGATGAAAGTTTGTTACCTAACTTGGTTTTATCCAGGCATGACATGCAGTTCATTTTTAAAACCAAACTATCACAGTCAAGTTCATTGTATTGACAAATAACATTGCTCTGATATGTAGCATAACTAAGGTTGTTCACTTAAAACAAAAAATTAAAAAGGATGTAATCACTTAAATCCCTTAAGTTGATATCTAGCAATTGCAATATGACATTCAAAGAGAATCTCAATCTGAATTAGAACTGTGTAGGAGCAATAAAGACCTCTAAGGACTAATGTCAAATTTTGCTCTAAAGGGAAAAAAGAACTCTGCAACTCCTCTTCATGAATACAAAATAAATCTGGAATTTAGAAGATCTTATATGTCTGAGTATCAAAGCATATCTTCACTGATTATGAAAGGTACTTGTGTTAAAAGGGTATTTGATAAGATTAAAGTTAATAAAACCTGTAATGAAAGCATACAGAACACAAGCAAGCATGCATATTACCCAAGTACAAAACACATAATCTGCTACATGGTTTCCATATTGTGTTTTGTTTCTACTGGCATGTTTGTCACACAGCCAACACTGTGGCTTGCAGAGATGCTTGAGCTAGCTTTAGATTAGCTGGGCCACCTACTAGCCGGGTGACCTAGTGACAGCGTTGCCACAGCAGCAGGGAGTGCAATCCACATAGACTCCTGACAAGGTCCCAGGCAGACTTCACAGACTGCGTTTAGGTCTGCGCTTCTGTGGCTACTGTCATCAACAACATACGGAAACTAAATTTACAGGTATCTGGGATATGCTATTCCTTCAGCCACAGCATGGACATTCTATGTCTTAAAAGTATCTGCTCAAGAAAACACCATATTATGAAGATGATAAACAATTCTTTTTACACTGTTGTTTCCTTGTATGTTTTTACAGGTCTCCTGCAAAGACAGGAAATTCAGGACTTTGCTAGTTCAGTGTGAATAAAACGAGCATTATGTTTGCACTAAGCTGTGATTTGGACAGCAAGGACCACAATGGAAAGTTTAAAAAGTGGAGAACAATGCTAATTATCAGTAGCAGAACATGAAGTCAAGTACCAGTTCCCAATACTGATGAAAGCATTGAAACGTATTGTATGTTTATGCTGGAGGACTGTTAAACAGCATACATACATTCTATAATTTGAATTGTGAGCCTAAAATTTTGATTTCACTTGGTGGATCCCAGAGGATTCAGCTTTTAGAAAACTTTCATAGAGATATAAGATATGTCAGCAAAACTGTGAATATTTTTGCTGTCCTAGCGTTTCTGCTCTACTGGAATTGTGGATGCTGTAACCTACACATTGCACACATGTTGCTGATCCCTGAACACTAAGTCTTCAAGACACTCTTTGGCATATTTTAGCAAGTTTGAAGTCTATCAGAATGCAGGAAACAGTATTTTTATCAAGTGGGAAACAAAAACTTTATTTATGCTTGACAGAAAAATGAAGTGGAACAACTGTATACAAAAAAAGCCCCAACCAAAACCACAGTTGAAATGGAGAGTGGATGGGAACTTTGAGGCAAAAAATATAATCAAGGCGGCTTCTGGTGAGAACTTCGGTATGTTTTCAAGACTGATATTGGAGCAGCACCATCCCACACAGTGCCAGAATCCTTGTGGCTTTGACTCCGAGACCTACGACAACACTGGGGTCCCAGATTTCTTCCAGTAGAAACTTCCCGATCTGAAGAACCAGAGATGTTTTATCTTCTGCCAACTTCAAGAAATGCACTTTAGTCAACAGATAAGCAGAGGGAGAGCATCAGGTGAATGCAATGCATTCTAGCTGTACAGATCACTTTACTTAGTACTTCCACCACAAAATGACCTAATTTTCAACTTCTGCTCTTCCCTAGAAATGTCTCCCTTCTCAACTTGGCCTCAAAATCTCTTCTTCTATTTCTATTACAATTCACGGATTGTCACACTCCCATTTTGTTTGCACCTAGAAACTACATTATTGATCACTGCCTTCCCACACTCCACTAACGTTTCCAAACCTTGCCTTGTCTTTGGTTTCTCTGATCCAGAATTTTGCCCATCACCTGGCCATTACCAGCGACACTGTCGACTAGGGTATCTGGAATTTGTGGGTGCCAAATCTGGAAGGCAGAAAAAGCACAAACTATTACATGCTATTTGCTTTCCATTGTTTCATACATATTTTATTTCTCCCCACAGTTCTTGACAAGCAAAAATCTCCTCCAGATTTCAGATATTGAGTAAATTTTTTTAGTAGCAGTCATCCCATGTCGTTTGCCAGGCAGATGAACACCTAAAACCAGCCTTGAGCTATGTACTGCACTGCCTTCAAACGGAGATTTTGTGTGGATATAATAGCAGGGAGAATACAGATGGGATGTAGTTCCCAACAACATAGTCACATAGTTTGCTAAATGTCTGGCACTAATCAAAGCTATTCCACTGTAAAAATCAGGACACTGAGATCAGATTAGTGACTTGCATTTTTTCATCTACAGTAGTTTCTGATCTTTAAAAACTGTTTCTTTTCCATGTGACAAAACCAAGCATAACTGTTTGAATGGCTGGAGTGAATCATGACAGAACTACAGATGTGCATCACTAAGACAGCATTTTCAGAAGTGCCGTGTGGTTGGAAGAACAAACAATCTATGCAGGGCCCGGGGATTAAAACACGATATTGCTTTAGCTTCTATTTTCACAAAGATACACTATGCTTTAAATCCTGATGTGTAGAAACAACATTTTAAGGTGTCTTATGCCACTCTGCCACAGTCACTGTAAGCCACTTCAAGCCAGCATTAATGCCCAAAGAGGCAGACTCACCCCTTCAACTGTGACAGTACATGCTGTTTCTATCGCCACTTGATATATCATGCTGGGTAACTGACCTATTTTAAGACTGAACTGGAAAAAAAAGAAAAAAGTTTGAACTTTGACAGTTGTCCTACAGTAGCCCGAGCCAATCTACCCACTAATTAACGTCCTCCTAGCCTCCCTCTACTTCCTCCCTTGAATCAGGTAAAACATTTGATTTGGCCCTTTCCTGAGCTGGCTCAGACAACTAATCATACAGACAACTACTCACTGATTTGCTAGGCTAGATTTTCTTGTAGATGGCTCAGCAAAACCTCCAGTGACTGTGGAAGTGGGTCAAAACAGGGGATGAGAAACCACAGGCAGGGCAGAAAGGGAAGACAGACAGCAGCAGTGTCTGTGGTTAAGGCTGCTATAGCCCTAGCCCTGAGCCCTCAGCTCAGCTCCCCAGACCGGTACATTGTGGAGTCTCAGGATCATTCGTGTAAGAGAAAGGGAACAGAAGAGGATAAGAATGAAAGGATAGCAATACCAGCTTACACCGATGTAAGAAACTGGCTTAATCAATAAAAGCTTCTGTAATAGCCAGTACGAGACATACAACTAATTTGAGGCCCATGCCTCTACCAGGAACTACCTAAGAAACTAGAACTACTTTGACAAAGAACGTTTTTACGTAACGCTTCCACTTGCTGTCCCGCTGCAGAACCTACTAAAAACAGAGCGATACAAGACACGCGTCTCACAAACCACCTTTTAGGCTTCGGAGGGCTGGACTCTGCCGCCCAGAGGCAAGACCAAGGACCGAGGAGCTTCCTCGGAGGCTCCGATGGGGAGGGGAGCCCTGTGCACAGGCCGGAGGAAGGAAGGCCCCCGGCTCACGCCTGGGTGGGCTCTTCAGGAACGCCCAACGGTCTCGGACACGGAGAACACAGCTGGCCTGGAAACACCGGGCGCACCAACGCAAGGCCGAGTCACCGCACCTCGGCAGCCTCAAACAGCTCACGCGCGCTTACCGTTACCTCCTCGGTAGGACGGAAAAGCCACCGCCGGCCCGGCGCCGGGGCCGAAGGTGCAAGCGCCAGGCCTGCCGACGGCGAACCGCCCCTGACCAACGCCAAGGTCCCGCCTCACGGCCCAGCTCCCCACAGCCATCCGTTGCGGTCCCGCTGTCCCCCCTCCCCGCGGCACGGCTGCCCACGGCCCGCAGCCCCCTCCCTCCCTCTCTCTCATCCACCCACCCCACCTGCCGCCACCGCCACTCGCTGTCGCGAAACCGAGGATGCTTTTGCGGCCGCTCTTGCTTGACGGCCGCGCGGCACGCCGCAGGGAACGCGACCTCTCCGCCATGCTGTGTGTGGCGCAGAGGCCTCGCGCACGCGCCGCTTACCAGCAGCGCCAGCACCGAGAGCCGCCCCGCAGAGCCAGCGCCACGCACGCGCACCTCCATGATTTCGCGGTCGGGCATGCGCAGTTAAGGTAACCCGCCCCCCCCTCCGCGCACGGCCCGGGAGCATGCGCGCTTGGCGGGAAGCGCGGCACTCGGCGGGGGGCGCTGCGCAGGGCGCATGCGCGGCGCGGCCAGCGGGCTGACGGGAGCCGGCGGCGGGACAATTGAGTGTCGAGGCGGCGGCTGAGGTACGGCCGGGGGTGGGTGGCGGGCCCGCTGGCCTCTCCTCCCGGGGGTGGCGGGTGGAGGAGCCGGGTGGAGGAGCCGGGTGGAGGAGCCGGCTGGGCGCTCCCAGCTTCTGCACCTGCCCGCAGGGAGACACCCCGCCCCGCGGCCGCTACCGGGCGGCTGAGGCGGGCTGGGCCGGGTAACAGCAATTTGAACAGCATTGCTTTTTGGACCTGCTCCAAATTCTTACAGTTACTACTCATTTGAAGTGATTTTTCACTAATATTGATGTTCAAGGCGATGCACCCGCTGCCTGCAGTTCAACTTCAACTGAGTGAAAGTTAGTCCTGTGTCGCGTCTTTGTAATTGCCTACAAAAACCGTTTGGCCTCGTCATCTACGCCGGGAGCGTCTCTTCAAATGTTCAAGAGAGCAGCCTGTTAAGTTTGTGCCAAAACTGCCTTTGGCGGGACTCCGGGCATACCGTGTTGGGTTGAATGTGTAAAATTTTGAAATACTCTTGGTATTTCATTTTAATGCAGCTGTTAAGATGCCTTTAAGGAGAAAAATACTACCGAATTTAATGCTTGCAAAACCAGATGCATTCATCGTGTGCTTTAGGCTGTGGTTTCATGGTACACTTGGTTTGGTCAAGCTAGGTTGCTAATAAAAGGCAGGAGCAGTGCTTTTCTCATTATCTCCAGCTGTTTGCCTGCAACCATACCTAATGGTATTGCATGTACAGGGTGATTCAGTGTAGTGGTGGCTGTCTCAGAGGCAAGGGCATGTTTGCTTGTCAATTGATTTAGTTGTAATGTGGAGCTATTCCTTGCCCTTGCTACGCCTACTCTGATCCCATCTAAAAGATCTAGCATCAGTCATTTGTTGCACATCTATAATGGCCTTTTTTCTGTACAGTACGGTAAAGATACAAAATGCAAACATCTTGTTTATAATTTTTTGTATTTTATATTTTAATTATATTTTATCAAAGCTTATATTTTGAAGACAGAGAGGGATGTGTTGCTGGAAGCAATATTACATTTTAAAAGCACAAACCTCTAATAGTTTTTGTAGTTGCAAGTAGGTAGTACTGGTGATATTCTTACATGTTCTTAAATTTAACGGGAGCGAAGTTACTGAGTTATCAAGGGTTATAGCTTTAAATTTCTTACTAAGTTGCAAATCTCTTAATGAGTCGTTTTTTTGTGGTTTAAGACCAAATGACAGTGCAAAGTCCAAATGGATTTGGAAACCAAAACACTTTAATCACAGACACATGCAATTTATGAATTGCACAACTCCCCTGTTCCGCAGGAAACGTGACAAGCTCTAGGAGTGAAGTGGGCAGGGTTAGCGTAGCAGTTCAGCCATGCTATGTGTAGTCCTCATGTGGAGTCGAGGGGTGTCCTGGGTTGTCTTCCCAAGTGTCACCATGCATTATAGGACTGGGTAGAGAACTTGTTCAAATTCACATGGCACCCGAACCTGGCTGTGGTCAGCACTGGCACTCACAGTCTGCTCCTCTGGAAGGTTCTTGGGACCTTTGCAGCTTTCACAGTGACTATCAGTTGTTTACCCTACAGATACTCCTGTTATAATAACCAAGCTACTCCTTATTGCATAGGGTTAACTAAAGTTCATATGCTAACACCGTTGTCAGTAGGTGTAAGTAACCTAAGTGTTAGTGTAGGTGTAAGGTGTAAGTAGGCCTAACTTACGTGAACTGCTCTCTATGAAGGAGATAGCAGTACTCACGTTAGTGTCTGCATGTTTGCGAAGTATTTTGATGGTACTTCGTTACTACTTCTGCGCAAATCTTGAAAAGAAAGGTTGTTGTGCCCTAGTAAGCCACTGGAGTGCAGAGTAGCGTCAAAAAAAGTGCAGAAACACACTGGCTGTTGCAACAGGATGCAAACATGCTTTCAAGATGGTAGAGAGGTAGAGAAGTTTGTGTCTGCAATCCATATTATGGTTTATTTTTACCTAATAGTTGGGGGGATCAATTAAAATAAACAGGCCATGTATGAATGGAGAATTAAACCAAAATATGTTCCATAAATTGCTGTACCGTGCTTGTCTTCATCATTCCGGCAGCTGGGTTATTCTATTGGAATTTCCTTTTCTTGTCTTGTTTCTACTACTTTAAAGTATTAAGATTATAACTTGTTATTCTAGTGGTTGCAAGTATGCTTTGTCATATTAACATTGGTGTATGTTTGGTTTTGTCCTGAGGTTGTTTAGGGGAATAATGGTCTTATATTTTGAGGGAAAAGCTATAATACGTTCCTTCCACTGTTCAGGTGGATATAACGTGGAGTGATAATCTCCACTGTAATTTTGAGATAATTTTGTGCTGAATTCTAATCTTATTATAGTGAATCTGAATGACTAATATAATTGACTGTTTAATGCAAAGTACTACTCTCAGATATGAGACATACCTTCAACATTCATTGTTCATTGTGCACTAATAATGGGCTTTTCAAAATCATGTTCTAAGTGTTTAGAATAGTTAGCTCTGTTTCAGATTGTCTTTCTTTTTATAAACTGGTGTAAGTTTGGTAAGCAGCCCTACCTTGCGCATCTCCAGAGCATTTCTTGCTATTGAGAACCACATTATTGGCTTTTCAAATGAAAAACGAAGTGTTAAATGGCAGAATTCGCTGTAGTCAATCTTTCTTAGTACTTAATGCATTGCAACAATACTACTTCTTCTTAAGTTGTATTATGCTTATGAATTAAGATTGTTATTTGAAAATCTTTTATGCTATCTTTTATTTTTAAAACAGTGCTTATATTGTTATCTATGGATATGTTTTTATATTTAAAGCCTATTCTGACTACAGTTGTCTTTATCTGCTTCCTTCCTTCCTCTCCACCCTCCAGAGCAGTACAACTAAATATGAGGCGATCAGCAGCTCCAAGTCAAGTGCTAGGAAATGTAGCCAAAAAGCCAAGGTTTATACCACCAGGAAAAAGTATCACAGTTTGTCTCAAGAATGAAATGAAAGAGATGGACCAAGAAATTAAATTAAAGGAGGTAAACTGAACAGTCCACTAAAAAATAAATTTGTTTGTACAGTATTGTTACTAAAAGATAGCATCTGAGCTCACCACAAACAATCTCTGCTTAAATAATCAGTCTGTTCAGACTAGATTTTGATACCTTTGCTCTTACTACATTTGATCTTGCTTCTCAGGTAGGTTTCTCTCACTCTGTGAAGTGGATGCAGAAAAATGTTTTTCACATAAATAAAAGTAATTAGTATTGATCCCAAATACAGTTCTCAGTGTGGCGGAGGTATGGATTGCTCCTTGGCCTGAACTTTGGATTCAAATGTTTGAAATGCTTTGGAAAAAGCACTTAAAAAACTAAGATACTTAGTAATGATATGTCAGTACATTGAGTTGTAGTTTTGCTGCGAGGAACTTTCTCCAAAACCTTTAATATCAACCAAAAAAAGCATCACAATTTTTATTGATTTTATCTACAGAAGACATCTATTAAATGCAATTCATAAACTACTTGCACGAGTGGTGTTTGGTATTGTGTGCATGCACTTTTTGTTGTGAACACTGGGATGCATACATTTGTGTAGGGATGTTTATATTTATGTAGATAGTTTGATAATGAGGATTAGTATCTATTAAGATCCCTTCTCATTGCTCTTTTCTCCATTTCTCTTCAACTGCATGAAGGAAATGCTATAGTAAACTTGTTTCTCTGTTGCAGATTGATGAGAAAGAGGGAAGTGCTTCATTGCTTTCTGAAATATATGGCCAGAATCAAAATGCAGATTTTACACAGTCTGTGGAGTCAACTGGAAAAGTAAAGACTACAGAAGTGTGTTTCAGTGTTAAAAAGTGTAGCAAGGTGGAAATGAAAACACTAAATACACCCAAAGCTGGTAAGATGCTCTTTCTTATTTACTGCCATGTATCATAAGATAATTTTAAAGCTTATGAATGATACACTACTTACTAAACCTTTATGAAATACTAATACAAGGGTCATGCAATGGTGGCATTATTTGGTGTTCTACTGGGTAGAGAGTGAAAAAAACAAACATTAAATGATTTTTTTAAATAGAAAAGGAAAAAAAGTTAATGTTTTAGAAGTCATTTGGTAGTGTTGCTGTTGAGGTGTGTGTCTTCCAGAAGAGTACTATAGTGAACTCACTCTAATCCAGAGTATCAAGACGAGAGTCAGGATACCCTAAATAGTGGAAAAGTGTTGTAATTTGGAGACCTTGTTGGCCTCACGTGGAGAATGCTAATGGTTCTGAGTGGATTCACGTTTTACAGAATTCATGAGGGTTTCTTTTCTTCAGTGCAAGATCTGAGCTGTTTTCTTCAGTGTCTCCAGTGGGCACTCAAGGTTCAAGCATGGGCTGCTAACTCTAGTGTTGCATCAGAGCCGAACTGGCTCTGTTCATTCATGTGTGCACGCTTTCTCAGTTGTTACCCCCAGTAATGGATAATTACTCTGAAAAGCTAGGTAGTAAGCAAAGATACTGAAGTGTCTGAAGTGTAGCAAGTCCACTTTGATGGACCTGAATGACTCTGTGGGGTTGAGTGTCTTCATTTCCCACTCTTTGTGTGCCCTGACCACAGATATAGCACAGGGACGTTCTGCATTGTGTGAATGCAGGTGTATGACCTCAGGAGCCAAGTGCATCTTGAAAGCGTTGCATTTGAACTGGGTTACTAACATTGCTGGATGAAATCACTCCTCCTGGAGCCAGCTCAGGCATTTCAACGTCTGTCTTACAGTTAATTCACTGTTGTTTCCTCATAATTAATTACATTGATAATGACCTTTCTCTTTGTTTTAGGGTTCATTTAATTGGTAATACTTTGTGTAGTGAGTGGAGTTTTAAAAGAGCATTTCATGACTGCATATCACCTTGATTCCATAATGGTTGGAATTGTAAGTCAGAAGGCTTTAACAAAGTTATGTTTAATTTTGTTTGTGATAAGAGCTGCTAAATCTGGAAGCCTGATAGAAGCAAAACTGCCATAGCTGTGTCCCAAGGTCCAGCCAATAGTGAGGCTGAGCATGTATTCCCAATAGGCACACATATGTACAATACATATATACATATACAGATGGCTGGTAACATAGGCCAACACAGACAGCACTTGGGCAAACACAAGCAGGGCCAATGGACACATCCTGTTCTCCTCTCTGGCTGATCAGGGTGAAAGCCTGTTTGTGGAAAATAAATGAATATACATATATCTATATATAGATACACACACACACACATGCAGAGAATATAGATCCCTCCAGTAACTGATCTTATGCACTCAGTCTATTCAGTAGCTGGCTCCTTGATTTGTTGGACATCCCAGCTGCGGGCACGTGGGCATATGAACCACGAAGGCCGACAGCTCCCAGTCCAGTTGCTGGTATTCAGAGCTGCGCCCCCACGGGTAAAAACACACTATAGGTCCCTCCAGTAACTGGCCTTAGACACTTAGTCTGTTTCGTGGTGGGCTCCTGGATCCACTGGTCTCCCAGTTGCCTTGTGTGCAAGAGATGTATACATACAAACATGTCTCTCTGGTAGCCAGACTTAGCAGTAGCCAACCCCTAGATGTCCTGGTCTCTCCAGTAACTCGGACTTCCTGGTCACTCCAGTAGCCAACTCTCAGACCCTCTGGTCTCTCCAATATGTGTCCCAGACTCGTGGCTGCTCCAATACTTGGCTCTCAAGCCTCTTAAACTACTTGCCAGCTAGTCCAGTTTGGTGTTTGCTAGTGATCACACACTGACACATGTACCCAGGCAGTATGCATGGGTTCTGGCCTCTCTGCTTGCTGGCACATGAGGTACCTGGGCCCTATGACCTGTGTGTGGTCCAGCTCCAGCTGCTGGCATGTACACTTCTGTACACACTTATGCATGCAGAATAGCGTCCCTTCACCCAGGAAAATACTAGAAATGTAGTCCAATAAGAAGATGGGACAGACTGTGGCAATAGGGTGCAGTGCATTGCTGGACAAGCATACTGACCAGTCACCTGTTTAAAGGTGGCTGCTTTTTTCATTTTATTTTCCTGTGCTTGTTCCTCCCTGAACCACCTTCATCTGTCCATTTTGCTTGTCCTTGATTTTTTTCCTTCAAAAATCTCATTATAAGCCTTGTGCAATCTCCAGATGCCCTTTCCAGCATCTTATGAGCTCCAGGCCCCAGTAGGCAGCAACACCCTTCATTCTGTAAGGTGCTCTGGAGAGCTGTTCCCATTGACTCCTCTTGTTGGGTTTCACCCCCAGAAAATGGGGGTTGATTGGTCCCCTGTGATAGCCCTGAGAAGATGCTGCCATTATCATGTTATGTGACGCACAGTATATGCACTCTGTTTGGCAGAGCTAATGTGGGAAAATTCAGCCTCCTTGTATGTCTTAAGTCCTTCTGATCTCATGGCTTTTGTGTTTATCTGCTGCAACTTCCAGTTCTTCTGATGAAGCTCATACTTGCAGAAAATTTTCAGTGTATATGGGACAAGTTGTTTGAGTGGTCCTGCTTCCCTATAGGTACATCTGCAAAAATTTTTGTCTGCTGGTTCTGTCTAGCAGTGCACTTGAAAGATAAATAGTAGATTTATTTCCAAAATAATCTGAGAAATCAGCAGTCTTCCCAATAAAAAGTGCCGTGAAGTGGAAAAGATACTAAATGCTTTTTCAGTATCATGAATTCTGGGTGCAGCTGGTATGGGTTCTCTGTGATGACTTCAGAAAAATAACCAGAAAGTTGTGGAGTGAGACTGGTTGAGCTGTTTTTGTTAATGTTGTGCTGCTACCTTTCTGAGTGACTGAACAAGCCATTTTGTGCCAAAGCCTTTCTATGTCTGTAGAATGGGGCTAACCTGCAAGTCTTTGTAAAGCTATGATGAAATGTGGTATAAAATAAAGATATCTAATGTCAATGTAGTTATGGTCATCAGGTTCACTGGTGATGTACTGTGAAAACAATCCTGCATCGAGGCTCCGTTAAATCTTAAGTAATTTCTTGATAACTTGGATTTTCCAAGACAGCTTCTGCCCTTTACGTCACTTTTGTCTGCTATTCATTATAGCTAATGTAGCAATTACGTAGATTGTGTAAACCATAACCTCCTTTGTTGTGTGAAAAGGAATTGTTTTGTTAAAGCTGTTTCTGGTATGAAATTCAGAAGTAATGGAAACCAGTTGTGAAAGCCAGAGTCAGTTTGGGTTTTTTATTATTGTTAATATTGTAATGGAATTATATCTGACTGCCAGTCTCTGCAGCCAAAGAAGACTTCTCTGTTAAAGGGGCATTAAAATAATGTAAAGATTGAAAAAGTCTGTGTGTATGCATTAATTTGGTTTATTGTCTCCATGTCATTTAATGCAGATGATAAACTCTTTGTTAGCTTTATATCATGCTCAAAACTGCTGTGTTTGGGTTTCCAGTGCAGCAGTGGAATGTGTAAATAAATACCCCAGTTTCCATTATAATTCTTGTGAAACACCTGTGGACCATTGGACAACTGCACTGTTCATAGAGCTAATCTTTCTGAAACCCAGCCCTGAAAATGCTGCGCATTCTTTCAAAAAAACCCTTGTTATCTGACACGTGGTGTCTGTTTCCTGGAGTAGACAAGTAAGGATTTGATTAGATAGCATCAATCTAAAAATTATAGCATATCTGGCTTAAAAAAATACTTGCTTTTCTAGGCTTCTTCTCAAAATAAACTTTTTCCTAAAATTTCACTAATAATAGTAAAGTGTAAGGGACTCTGAAATTCTACAAAATGAGATATTTCTAAAGACGTTTTCATAAGATTGTAGCAACTGTTGTTGAGTGAAACCCACCTATATGTTGTAATTTTAAGACAATATGAGGTGTAAGATATTGAACATGCTGTTCAACATGCCGTTTACTAATCACGATTATGAGTTGTGAAGACTGGAAAATGATGTTTTTCCATAAATACATATCTTTGTAGGAAAATTAACTTTACGACTGCTTTATGAATCAGTGTTTGCTTGTTTTTAAGAGGCAAAGAGAACAGCAATCTCTTTGGTACCTTTGTTTTGTATTCAGAATATAGTACTTGTTGACACTGACAACAGATGTGTGGAGGGGAGGTAATTTATTTGACATTGTCATTAGTTCTTTTCCTCACATGCTGCCAGAGAATTTATCAGATAAGTCTGCATGCTCTTTAAAAATGAGAGTTACTTTAAAATTCCTAAACTATTTAACAGTAATTGAAAACAAAATCATAAATGTGTTTGGAAGGATATTATTGCAGCTCTTAAAGGTGCTTGGCTTCTACTTGTCCTCATTACATTCTGAGGATCTATAAGCAATAACAAAAAAATACAAATAATTTGAATATGAAGAAAAAACAGACAGGCAGATCTCTGAACTATACTTAGTATCTTCTCAGTGTTGCTAGTCAGCAGGATTGGCCAGAACTGAGGTTTTTACCTACATTGCCTTTTTCAACTTGTCACGAAATGGAGTGGTTTGGACTGCTTAAAGAATCGCCTACAATGGTGTTAGTAAAAATGATTTAATAGGAATTTAAATAAAAGTGTGACTTCACAAAATTCGATGGCAAGGTTCACTCTATTACTTAATACATGGATGAAATGCACGAAAGAAAATAAAGTCAGAATCAAACTAAAATTATGTATACAGAGACCAAAGACACAATAGGGTAAAAGAGAAACATACAAAGAAAAATCGAGTTAGAATTGCTTTCTCGTGATTTGTACAGAGATTGGGAATGTGAAAAAGTTGGGGAGATCCTCCCGTTGAGTCACGAGGTTCAGAGAAGACCCCCTTGCTTTCTAAACTCCTGTCGGAGTCTAGGTGCAGCTGGATCGACTCCTAGTCTCAGTCAATGGTCAATGGTTTATATCCAAAGAGATTATAAGTATAATAGCAGCCTGAGATTCATTCACAGTCGAATAAAGTTCACAACAGTAATTTAAGTATAGATTTGAAAAGCAATATTTTTAATATACTTGCTATAAAATATTCAGGTTAGTACACACACATGCATAAAGACACTAAGAGATACATAAGCGAGTAAAAGAGGCATACCTGTTAAAAATTCCCCTCGAGTTCAGTGAAAATATTCATATCAAATGCTTCAGCATCTTTCTCAATGGGTGAAGGGTTGAGCCTCAAGGAGTGGACAGTATCAGCCCAAGTCTTGTTGGCTTTTGGCAACAGACCTCCAATCTTCGCAAACTTTTCAGCTTGCGAGCTCTGAGAGGTGTCCCACTCAGAGGGAGATGCTGTCTGCAGCCTGCTGTGGTCCAGGAGAGCTCAGAGGGTCTCACTTAGTACCACTGTATATAGGTTTGGGAGATGATTGGCTTTAGTCATCAGCAAATTACTAGAATTCCAGTTGCACTGGTACCATTTTGCATGAGTTACGATTCAGATGAGGGCTCCAGGGCTGTCAGAGAATGACTTAAGATTCAGATACGGGATGCTCCAAGGCTGCAAGGAGAGGACTGAGATATGTCCCAAGGTTGTCAGGAGAGAACTAATTATCTCTGCTCTTGTCCCCCACCTCTGCTGGGCAGCAGGAGTCCTTGGAATGGTCAGCACGACTCCCTGTCTTAGCCATGCAAGAGTTCCTGATACGGTCAAGGGACACTTAACCGCCCAACTCATTACACTTACGCTAAGGCCTGGCGAGACTTCCCGAATTCGTAGGTCAGCCCAGAGAGAGGGGAAGAAATGCACCACCACACAACGTTTTTAATATATATTTTTTTTATTTATATAAAACATACATAATTAATTTAATTTATGCTTATTATCTGAGTTTGCAGCTTGCTTTCTGTTGGTATTTTTAATCCAGGAGAATGTTGCTTTGTTTTTTCCTTTGGCCTTACTATCTCGTGTGTGGAAGTGAATAGGTCTTTCACCTGCATACTTAGACACAACATTCTAGGTGGACTGAGATTTCATTGTTTGAACCTGACACAGGTGAACAGAAAAGCTGGATATAGAGTTTTATTCTGTTACAGCTCACCTCCTGTTTGGTTTTTGGTTCAGGAGTACTTTCTTTCATCCATCACTAACATCTGTTAATGCGTCTTCCACAAGGAACTTTGTTGGAAGTTGTACTCAAATACTATCTTTGAGCTAACCATGAAAACGGATTGTAACTGTATTTCATAACAGGGTTAATGTGTTCACCCTATGCCTCTCAACAGATGTTTTTGAATGTTTTTCATGCCTATGATATTAACTGTATTTATTATTTGCATATAGCTTTGAATGTATTTTCTCTGTCTTCTCTGGGGTGTTAATGTTTACTGAGTACATTGGTCTATAAGGTTTAGACTCTTTGCTCATTTAAGTCAGTTTTATTTTCATAATAGGAATTTTTGTTGGCTCCTTCAGCTTTCTAGAACGTTGTTACAGGTTAGTCTGATACCTCCTGTTACTTCATATGAATAAAACTCCTTAACCAATTAATTTGAATGTTATAAGAGAAAATCCACTTTTCATTCAGTTGTGACAGTAGCAATCAATTGCCTATCACTTTTAATCAGAGGATTAAAAAATGTTATTTTCAGGATTTGTCATATTGTCCAATTTCAATCTAACTGCCTACTTTTGGTTTCTAGATAATACAACTAAAAACATTCAGGCCTGACATCTCATAATGAAGTGTGTTATCGCTATAATTACTTGGATATCTGCAAAAGTAGAAGTATTAATTGTAATTTCTGTTATTGCATTCATTTCTATTATTGCACTTCACAGGTTCAACTGGAAAATACAGTTCAGTCAGGGGTATTTTTACTGTCTATTTTAGTAGTGGAGCTGCACGTATAGCTGTGGTTCAGTGGGCCCTTCAAATGCTTTTATAAACAGCTGGTAAAGCAGTTAAGTCTTTGGGTAAAAGATACTGCACAAACATCTGTAGCTCTTAATAATTACCAAGTACACCTTAGTACAAATAAGGTGTTACTGGTTGCCTGAGTGCAAATAATTTATTACTGCATTGTTTGCAAGTTAGATTTTACAAGTTTGTAAATTTTTTTGTAATTTCTTATTCAAAATAGTATCAAATTACTTTGCTAGCTCTTTATGATTTAAAATGACCTCCTTCTCCCTGGAATGTTATAGACAGAATAGTTTATAATAGTGAATAGACAAGTTTATAGCCAAGCTGTTTCTCAATTCAGGATAGTTTCTTTACTGTTTAGGTGTCATCTGTACCTGTTTGATCAGTTCATCTCAGGAGATGGGGATTGGTTAAGAAAACTAGATTGATGTAAATGTATCAGAAGAGAAATTGTCCATATATCTGATCTGACACTGGTTCCAGAAGTGTTCATTTATACATCCATCATGGTGGGTATACACGCAAATTGTCACCTATTGGCCCAGTACCGCACTGCCCAGCAGTAAACATGTTGCAGGTAAACTTGTTGCTGAGACTTCTGTGATTGTTTAGTGCTAGATGGCTTGTGTTTTCTGGTCTGCAGCTTTGGGACACTGGCATCTCCTGAGGACAACACCTTTTGCTTGGTGTTCTTGCTTGCAATGTGGGATGATGTCTTCTACTCTGCTGCTGGCATAAGACCTTCCCTAGCATTTCCCTAGCTGATTATGCACACTCAGAGTTCCCTTTGGCTGTGGTCATGCAATTTTTACAGTTATGCATGGAGATGGTATGATAGCAAAGCAGGGAACAGCATTTTAGCAAAGTAACTTTACTACTGTAATCTTAAACTGTTCAAAGCTCTCAGGACTTTTAAAACAACAATAACAAAAAAAAAAAAAGATGAGAGGTTCTTTAGTCTGACATTGCTTGTTCTCATGATTCTTCAGGGTTTCTTGGGGTTGGTGGTTTTTTTTTTTTTGGCTTCCTCTTCTTATAGATTCATGACCTTCTGTGTGGTAGTGACCAGAACTATGTACCGAGCAGAACACTGTCCTCAAGGGCTTTATTTCTGCGCTCAGAAGCGCCAAATGCAGCAGCCATGAATTCCATACTTCTTTAGTTTTAAAGTCTATCAGTGGAGAAACCATTATTGGATTGTAGCAATAGTCAGATAACGTGGAGTCAGTTGCCATAGACTGAAAGCAAGCAAAAGCGTATAGTGTGCTTGTGTGATACACTAGCCTGTTGAAGAAGTTCACATCCCTAACCAGTGTTACTCATCTTGAATCTGGGCTGCCCACCAGCTGAGTGGTAAGATACACTGTGGTAGTAGAATTAGCAACCAAGACTGATATGGGAAGAAGGAACTTATACCAGCTTCACCACGAAAGGCAACATATCATATAACGTTCAGCAACTGCAAAGCTGCTTTCCTGGACAGGGTAGCCATCTGCAGTGCAATATAATAGGCTGCTGTAAAACAAATCCAGACTTGCGTACTTCTTGTGTGATATTTCCACAGTTAGTACAACATAATTTATAGTTTGTTATGATCATATCTTGCTGTCATGTGAGTAACTAGGCTTTATGTAATGATAGATGATATAACCAGGATATTCATACATTGACAGTAAAATATACTTTTCATTTGTCCTAGTTAAGTGTGCTCTAATATGTCTATTTGAACTACTGGAGACAATGAAGGAGAGAAGAAGGAAACCAGAAATCAGAAGGGTATTACATGGTCAGAAAATAAAGAAAAACAGAGTTATATTAGATGCAAGATATTAAACATTTTTCAAAAAGTTGGAGGGATTAAAGTGAAAGTTTTGCAGTAGAAACTTGCCTATTGAATGGAACTATTGTTGCTTCTTTACAACGAAAAAAACATAAATTGCTAGGTTCTTTACTTTTGAGTAGTGATATATCCGCTATTGAAGAGAGCCGTGCTCCATGTAAAGACAATAATCTTTTATGCATTTTTCTTTAACTTGTTAAGTTACTGAAAATTAAAATTTGTAAACAAGAAATAAAGATTAAATACTCTTTCTTGTGCAGAGACAGAGACCTAATTTTGAAACTGCAGATATAAAGAGAACTCCCCTTTCCAAAGGGTGGCAGGGGATGTGTTGGGAAATGAACTTACTATCCCAATATATTTAGTATAATATAGCTCCTGGGAGTTGCATGCAAACACACAGCATATAGTCTGCAATATATAGAAAATGAAATTATCTAATACCAGAACTTTAAAAATGAGGAACTTAGGAAATACTCTGTATAGAGACTATTTTCAAGGATTCAGGTTTAGCAGTAATAATTCTTTCAGTTTCCTCATTCATTCTGAGGGAAGCTGTACACACAGTTTCTTCCCGATTATCAAAATTTATTATCAGGCTGTGTGTGTGTAAGGAGTAAAGATGGGCAAAAGAAAAATATATGGCTATTCTAAATTTATCAGATGTTTTTCTTTTCCCCTCTCCCACCCTTTGTAAAGTCCTAGTTTCGGGGGTGGGGGGTGTGGGTTGGTGTTTTGGTGTTTTTCTCCCCTAGCTTTCCTGTCTTCAGTAGATACAAAGGTGGATTTAAGGGAAGATGGAGAGAATATAGCTATCAGGTGGAGGGACAAGAAATGCCTTACTGAAGGGAACTGGAAGGTTTTTTTGAGCTATCATGAGTATTATTACAGACTTGGCCTGGATCCCTTCAAAGACAGTCACCAAATCTTTCTGTGGCTCTGCACATTGTTTGGATCCCCTTTGTTGCCATGCCAGCATAACTAGAATTCAGTCCCAGCTTTTGGCTTTGGGCCTTAAGTTTTCCCCTGGAACAGCAGCTTTGTCACAATATGACTTTCCTAAAATCAACAAGATAGTGATAAGATGATTATCTCCCTGTCCTCAAAATATCCGCTGAGCAAAATTAGAAGAATGGAGAAAGCTGCTCCTATGTCAAATGCAGGGAATAGTGCATGGGGAAGAATTTTGAGGTTAGTATTTAAAAGCATAATCTCCAAAATTTTCATCTCTCTATGAAAAGATCAGAGAATTGCAGAAACTTGGCTTCTCTTACACCATTTGTTTTTTTAGAGGCTATCTTGCTAATGGGGATTTAAGAATTTAAGCAAAATATCCTGAGAAAATCATACTTTCAAATCTTTCTGTATTTCTCAGCTGCTTCTGATCAGTCATCAAAAAGCTTGTTGGAAGAAAGGATCAGAGAAGATACAAGCATGTATTAGGAACTGGACACACTTCTGAATTTGTAAAGAATGGTGCTCTTAACTTTTTTTAGCAACGTGACTTATGAAGTGAAGAGCTAATTCACGGTGCTGTGTAGTCACTCAGAATTATAATTTAGAGTCCTGTAGCTTTAAGCCAAACTTAGTTTGAACGATGGTTACAGATCTGAATGTGTGGGCCCTGGAACGTCAGACTGAGATGAAGACAAATTCTTTAAAATTTGGCATGGGGGGCATTTTAATTGTCTAAGTTGAATATTTCCCATTTCAGTGGGCTAAATGTTGAGAGAATGCCTTACGTCAGCAGAGGGGACGGAAGTGTAGTTAGCTTTTATGCTTGGAATTTTAGTTGATAAGAGCTCTGGAGCAGGCCATGTGTAATTCAGGCTAGTTTCAAGAGAGTGGTGTAAAGGTAATAATTGTTCATGTCTGCATTTTCTGTGCTTGTCATGAGGTACATGCACCCTTGTTCTTGCAGCAGTTGCAAGAACTGTTAGATGTTAGAAGTTAATACGTGCTATATGGTGATCAATGAAGTAGATGCAGAAAAAAAGAGGTAAAGCTTTCCTTCATTCTCCCCACCCCCAATGCAGGGGACAGGTTTAGAAACGTTTAGAAATAATTGTGCAGGAGAAAGGAAAGGAGTGGTCTGAGAGGTTCAGGTACAGCAAGGATAAGAACAAGAAAGTGCAAAATTGGCGATGAAAGTATTGATGAAGATGAGAAAAAAGTCAAGTGAAATTAGAAAGCTATTTGAAATGCAACTTAAATGATCTGACAGTATTTCTAAAAAGTCTGGTGAGAATGTATTTAAGCACTGTAGCTTCCAGGGGAAGTTGTCTTGCAACTTTGTCTGACAGAGTTTGTCATCCTCAACCATCTCCTTAATGAATAATGCCTGCAACCCTTAGTTTTTGAGATTACCCATGAAACTACTGTCCCTATGAAAGATCTTTGGAGTTGAAAACTTTCTGACCCACCCTTTGCTGCAGCAGGCTCTTAAGACAGGCAGATCAAATGACTTGGCACTGTCTTGCTGTCGTGTCAGTAAAGAGGACTATAAGATGACCTAATGGAACTTTTGCAGCCCTTACTACCTATAGACACTCTCAAGTCATCTTATGCAGCTGCCAAATTCATTTGCAAGAGTGAGCAACTGCCTCAATACTTGCCAAATGTTTCTGCTGCCAGTATATCCCAGTATATTCATTGATATGTAACATACCCCATCCTAGCTGCTGAATCTTCTTACAGTTTCTCATGAGCACAGGGGTATCAGGGTTTCACTTCAGCTTTGATTCAAATCTCGTCATCATCCTCTTACTCTTAAGATTTTCAGGCTCCTAGGTGATTGCAAATGCTAAACCCAGGTCTCTGCAAAGCTAGTTTGCTTGCACTTTATTCAGTAAGAACAGATGTCCTTCAGACTTATTCTAGGGCTTCCACTTTGTGGGTAGAGCACCTTCACAGAGTTTAGCAATCCTTTATCTGTTGATTTGGTATTTTTTGCACTAGAAGGTGCCAGCCTGAATCACTTAAGCCGGTGTCATTCCTTTCAACATTCAAGTTTGCTGTCCGATCCAAACTGCATCTTTCAAGACACATTTTTTCTTAGGGCATGCTTAATTCTCTTTTTTGTCTTTGAATCATGTACCTTATAGTGATTTTTTTTTTTTCTTAATTTTTTTTAAGTCTGTCATGGAGAGATTTTTCCTCAATTCTGTGTGACAAAGGATCCTTCGTCTCCATCCAAGATGCTCTCCTGATTTAAGACATTCTCCTTTACAGGGTGTTCTGTCTCATAATGTGCCTAAATTTACATGGGCCAGTTGATGCAGTTATTGGCCATGATACAAATCTTTCACTTGTAAAATTTGGGCCCACTGAGCTTTTTCAGCAATTCATAGTCATTTGGCTACTTTAATCCCTGACTGTATTACAGCTGTGATTCATTCATCTCTTGATAGCTCTCCAGGATGCACTATTTGTATAATTTCTTTGGTATTAATTCTAGACTTTTCCACAGCAAAACCTGAACTTACCTGTTGTTTTGAGTCTTACTTCCCAACTGCTGAAGTTCTGCAACCTTAGCAAGGCACTGTTGCTTGGTTTTTGAATCATTATGCTGATTTTCCTTTCCCTAGAAAAATGATCTATGCTTACAGCTCCCATTTTTCATGAACTCCCAAATGCGAAGATTTCATCTACTGGAAAACTGGGGTTTTAAATATTAACATTTAAAATGGGAAGCATTTGGGTTTTTTTAAAAGGAAAGAATCAAGCAAATTTAAAGAAAAATGCTGAGTCCAATACTTTTTCCTTTTCAGAATTCTGAGTAGATTAGTGAATTCCACCTTGAAAATATGAAGGAAAAATGAGCTGTACCTTGCGCATAGGATTAAAACAGGAGGCATAGAAGGCAGTGAAGTGATGTGAGGGGGGTGTGTGTGTGGCTATTTTCTTCAGCAGTGACCAGAATTTCCTCCCTGCTTGTGGTTTGCTGTCCCCGCAGTTATGCTAATACAAGTTTTTGTAGGGTGCACTGCAAACCATATTCCTAAAATGATCCAGATAGAATCTAAAGAAGCCTTTTCAATGTATTTCTTCTGTGAGAGTTACTTGTCCTGTCGCTTCCAGGATCAGGGAACTGCTGGTGGTTAAAACTAACCCAGCTCTGAAAAAAATGATGAATTTGCAGACAGTTCCCTGATCTGACTTGCTCAGAAGATTTGTGAGTGCCCATATCAGCATGGTGAAGGGGCAGGAACATGACAGGGTTGGGGGGAGGCGGAAATTCCTGTTTTGGCAATGTCCCACATTTATGTTGACTTAAAGCAATTATTCATTTGTTAAACTAAATATGTATTTATGCTAGCCCCCCCCAAATAATTAATTGATTAGTCTGTGTCTGGATCATCTCCCTGAACTGGCTGTGCACTGTGCACTGTGTTACGTAAGTGCTTGGTGGAAGGTGTAGGATGAAGGGTGCACTGTGGCAAAATTTCTTTGTAGTTGCCTTGGAACTACACCTATTGTTTTACCTCAAAGAAGTCTATATGTAACATTAATATCCACGCTTCTCACCTTCTATGATTTCTCATCCAAGTACTGATACGACCTTAGGCTGATGAGCAGAGCTATTTTAAAAAGAAAAAAAAAAAAAAAAAAGGAAAAAAATCTTGGTTGGCAGCCAGCTTCGTTTTTACAAGGGTTATTTTACACTCCTGCAGAACAATATGTAATTCAGACTGATTCCTTCAGGCATTTGCTCAAAAGAAATCTTTGTAGTGGTATTTTGCTGTAATTGCGTTAGTGTGGAAACTTGGTGTCTCTAGCAACATTAAGCAGTAAGGTGATAGAGTAATACAAGTTTAGATAGGTCTATATGAGGAGTTGCTACATTAGGATAGCCCTGTATAGAGGAGACTGCTGTAGCTTCATGTGGCCAGGTCCACAAGGGTGTATTCCCAACAGGCACATGCGCATGTATACACACTATACATACATATACGGCCAGCCATACAGAAAATGCAGCGCTTACACAAACACAAGCAGCATCAATAGCCTCATCTCTTCCCTTCACTGGGTGACTGGGAGGAAAGCCTGTTTGTGGAAAATACATATGTATACAATATGGATCCCTCCAGCAAGTGGCCTTAGACTCTTACTCTGCTCAGTAGCTGGTCCCTGGATCCCCTGGTCTCCCAATTGCCTCACAAACCTGCACTGGGTCTCTCTGGCAGCTGGTCCGGATTCATAACCTTACTAGTGGCCAGTCCCCCAGTGTTCTGGTCCCTCCAGTAGCCAAATATCAGACCTTCTGGTCTCTCCAGTATCTGGCCCAGACTCATGGTTGCTCCAGTTCTTGGCTGTCCGGCTTGGTGTTTACCAGCGATCACACACTGACATAGGTACCCAGGCAGTGTGCATGGGCTCCGGCCTCTGCTTGCTGGCACCCCAAGCAGCCAGGCCCCCGTGATCTGTGGTACAACTCCAGTTGCTGGCATGTACGCTTCCATGCACAGTCCTGCACAGAGTAGAGATTCCCCTCACCCAGAAAAATAGTTACAAATGTAGTTTAACAAGAAGATAGGACAAACTGCAGTGATCAGGCACAGGGCATGGCTGGACAACCGTACTGGGCATCCCCTGTTTCCATGCACGTGGCCCCTTTTTATCCCTTTTTTTCCCAATATTTTCCTATGCTTGTTCTGTCCCAAAGCACTTTCATCCCTCCCTTTTCTTGCTTTCAGTTCTTCCTCTAAATAGCCTGTACTATGCCTTCGGCAATCCCAAAATACTCTTCCTGGCATCTCATGAGTCCCATACTCAGTGGGCCGCAACCCCCTCCTTCAGTCTGCAAGGTGATCTAAAGAGAGCCTCTCCTGTGGATTTTTCCATCTGGGCCTCACCCCCAGGTCACTGGGCTGCTCGTGTTGCTGACAGCCCTGGGAGCAGCCAGACTGAGGGCTCAGTTTCTTTCATTTGGGTTATTGGGGTTCCTCTGCCTGACACTGTTCATCTGTGCTGCTTGTGTCTGTGGGGAGGAGCCTTTAATCACACAACCTAATACTGACTTCTTTCTTTTTTGTCACTAACAAGTCAAGAGACTGGGCATTGCACAACTGCTTCAACAGCAGAGGGTACAGTTTAGGCTTGCCTGTGACTCCTCAATTCTGATACTGCCGGAGCCTAAACTATTTGAGGCACATTTGTTTTTTGTTTTTTTTTTTTCCCCAGTTACTGAAGAACAACCAAGCGCATTTAAAAAAAAAAAAAGATAACCAGCAGCTTTCTACTCTTAATGTTAGTAAACTGCAAAGTGTGGGGAAATAGGGAAGGATTAGGTCTTCAGAAGTGATGGTTTTCATACAGTGCTTCTAACCACATAAGTATTTTGTTTCTCAAATTGTAGTGTAATGGGCTTCAGACTATAAAATGCTTTATTTAATCTTGGCTTGAAAGCAATTCCAGCAAAGTGGACTGGTTGCGATTTTGTTAGGTGATATGGTCAAGCCAAGACTCAGAAATGGTTCCAAATGTGGTTGTTATTCTAAATGCTAATTGATTTTTAGCAGTTAGAAGTTTCCCTTTGTTTAGTTTGAACTTCTTGTTTTGAATATGGCTTGTGTCTGCTTTGGGTTTCTTCCCCTCAGAGCAAACAAGTTTATACCTAGATCTTTATAGCCTTAAGATATTTCAAACTATAATTAGATTTCTCTTTCCTTCACCCCCCTTCTAGGCTCCCTTGTTTTCAAGGCTGAACACGTTAAGCTTGAGAAAGCTGTTGCTACTATCCCAAATCGTGTTTGTTTCCACCCTCTGGACTCCGAGTCATGTATGTCATTTTTCAAAGTTAGTTTTTGCTTTTTGAGAGCACCTTTGCTGACATCCGCGGGTTTTTCCTCTTTCTCCGATTTGCTGATTTGGTTTAGACCACAGCAACTTAGAGCCTTGGGTGTGTTTTTATGTGAGGGCTTGGCTTAAGGTGCTGTGTTTTCGAGGGAACATTAGAAATGCACGCACACAGCACGCGCATCTCGTTAATAAGAATCAGATTTTTATGCCGAAAGAACGCCTGGAAGTATTATAGTAAGAGTAGGTAGTTTCCTGGTGGCTATTACGAGAATCCCAGTATCCCACAGGCTGTAACGCACTCGGCAGCTCTGTCGCGACCCGCCGTAGCCTTCCCCGCGTGCAGCCCCGGCGCTGGATCCCGGCGCTGGGCCGAAGGGCGATGACACAGGCGCTACAAGGCAGCCGTGTTTTCGCGGGGCACAGCTGCCGGCCCAAGTTGTAATAAAAGGCCGGTTGGGCGCTGGCTCGCTGGCACCTCGTCGCTGCTCCGGCTCGCCTCGCCTTGCCTTGCCTTGGAGGCTCGGCCGCCCAGGGGAGCGGCCTCTTTAAGAAGCCCCCGTGTAGGTAGCTGGAGCGGGCTGCCAAGTGCAGGAGAAGCTCAGCTTTACTGCGAAGCCCGCGCCTGAGTGTAACCTAACCGGCTGGAGGATATGCCGCCCCTGATTGACAGCAGGACCAGCATTATGCAAATGGCGCAGGGGAGCGCGGCGGCGGCGGCGGCCGGGGGCTCTGTCAGGGAGCTCTCTACACACGCCGCCCTCGCCCGCCGCCGCCGCCGCCGTTCGCCTCCCGCTCCCTGTAACGCTCAGTGCGTTTCACAAAGCAATTGTTGCGTTTTTGGGGACGTCGTTACATGTAAAATCATCTCGAGCGCGGTTTCAGTTTGAGATACGTGTGAGAGCGCTGGGGAGATGTGTCAGAGCTTGTTACTCAAGCTAAATTAGGTAATTTTTAGCTGGGTAACGTGCTAATCTTTAAACCTTTATGTTTTTAAATCCTGCGTATGTCTGGCCTCTTCGTACAAAAGTGTATTTTGCTTGTTTCTTCTCGTCGTCTTCAGTCTGAAGCCTTATGTAGGTCAGGCTTGGCTTAAGCAGATTTCCTGAACCTGCGTCAGCTTAAGCTGAAGGAATTTTAATAAACCCTCCCTTGTAGGCGTGGGCCTAAATGAGACTAGCCTAGTTAAGCCTGATCTTTTTCTGTTTGTGAAAAAGAGCTGAGCAGAGCTAGGGACTGCATGGTGGCTTCAGAAACGGCTTCCTTAATTCAAAGATAACAATGGTTGGGAAGGCCAGATCTTCTAATTTTACCTTATCTGAAAAGCTCGATTTGCTAAAACTCGTGAAGCCGTACGTTAAAATTCTCGAGGAACATACCAATAAGCATTCTGTAATAGTGGAAAAAAACAAATGCTGGGATATCATAGCTGATAACTACAATGCCATCGGAGTAGATCGCCCTCCTCGTACTGCACAGGGCCTGCGCACGCTGTACAAGAGGCTCAAAGAATATGCCAAACAGGAGCTATTGCAGCAAAAGGAGACTCACTCAGATTGTAAAAGCAGCATTTCCGAGCCAACCAAGAAAGTTGTGGAGATGATTCCACAGATTTCCAATGTGTGTTTAAGAGACAGGAGCGGTGTTCAAAGGTGAGACGATTCTTTTTATTTTGTTACTGAATGAAAATTATGGCGCCTCCTATCTACTCTGTAACGCTTTGCTTGTGTTCAGGCTCCTAAAGGAAACGTGTAGCAGAGAAAATCCCCAAATGGGGAACAATGGCAAAATAATATTGCTTTTGTTTTATGGGAAGCTTTATGGTGACTTAGCACTGCATTCATTCTTTCAGCTCTCTTTCAAAGCCTGTTTCAGAGTCTTTGTCATACTCTGGAAAGTGAGGGTTAAGAGAGAATCAAAGAGAAATAGTAGCTCCAACCTCTACCCCTCCCCTACCTTTTAATAGGCAGATTATTCAAACACTGGCAAAGTGATGGCTATTCTCCTCCATTTAAGGTAATACTGCAGTCATTTTGCAACATATGGAACTATTACCAGTTTATATAAGATTTTTTATAAAGTTAGTTCACAGAGCTAAGAAACCTTACTCATACACCTTTTTTCTCTTATTTACTCTGATGTTTGCATGTTGTTTAACTGATCCCAATCCTTTAAAAAAAAAAAAAAGACTCCCCACACCACAGTGCCTTTGTGAGTGCAAATGTTTTTTTAAATTATACTTTTCTTGTATTGACGGTGGTTCCCTGAAACTGGAGCAAGGCAAATTGCAATCTAAATTCCAAGCAGTTACATATCGTACGTTAGGTAGTTTAAATAGAGAGATACTGAGAGGTACAGCAGTAGAAGTTTTCTTTTTTTGTAGGTTGGGTTTTTTTTTTTTTTTTTTTTTTTTTTTACTGCTCAGTAAAGTGAGACACACTGTCTAGATTTGAGCCAGACATAATACAGGCAGGCAGCATGCAGGCTTTCTCCCACAGCTGGCTAATGCCCCTCATATCTGACTTGCAACACTCTGCTGGTTCTGTATTGGTCCTTGAGGGATCAAAAAATGCCTGGGTCAGGTTTTGGTTCCTCCACATACAAAAACTAAGCTAGGGAGGAGGGAAAAAGAAGTCAAATAGCTCCGCAGCAACCTTGAGAAAGCTCTGATTTTTCCTATTTTCCCAAGCATATTAATGGGAAGTGAACTTTCTGTATTTTGATCAGATATACTGATAGTCGGTGCAGCAGCGCAACACGCTAAGAAAAGCTGGCATGCGCGCACACGCTGAATTGGATTCATGGTGCCACTGGTTGAACTGAATGGTAACAATTGTCTAAATCCCAACATGCCAGATGCTCTAAAAATATGCTGTTGTGGGTCCTTTGCGTAAAGAAGTCTGAAGCAACTGGGCTGTGCTGCTGCTCCTGGTGAATGCCCCTGGAGGAACCGTTCCAAAGAATTCTCTGGAACAAAACGAGGCTTTTAATTGCGCTAATAAAGGTTGCAGTGTCTTGACTACCAACTTTTGTAAGGAGGGGAAAAAAAATAGTGTGAGAACTTTGGTTTGTAGATCGGCTTATAAAAAGCACTGACGCTTTTCATGAATGATTAAGAGCTAATGATCTCCATAGTTTGTCTCCTATAATTTAAACATTTTTTGCAGTCCCTTATGGGTCTGGGAACGTTGACTTGATTACTGCTTACCCAAAATGGTTGTTCCTAGGAACAGCCAATACACTGTATGGTGATGGAAAAGAATATAATTTAAAAGATTATTTTTTTCCCTGCCCAAATACATCATTATTTGATAGTTCCAATATTAACTCTGAGTTGCATTTTACCCTAATTTTCAAAACCTTGTATTGGGTTTTAACTCACCAGGATATGGCTTAGGTTTTGTAGGAGGGAAATACAACTTACAATGAATCCAAATTCTTAATCGCACCTTTAAGCAATTTCTAGCTCGCTGTGATTAAACAAAACCTGGTGAATCATGGGTGCCTGCAGGGTTATAAACACCATCCCCCAATTGTGGTAACTGTTGTTTGTCTTTCTTTCAGTCAAGTTGTCAGAAACAACATTAGTAACCACTATACAGGCGGCTCTTTTGTTTCTCAATTCCCTCTTTCTCTCTTTGCTGTCTAATTGTTTTCCTCTTAAGAAACTGACTCTAAGACAAAGAAAAAAAAGCCTCATCAGAGTTACCTGAAGATTTGGTAATTTTCTAGTTCTGTGTGGATTACGCTTTAAGAGATGGATTTTTCACGGTTTGGAGGATCTAGTCTATGTTAGACTAAATCTTACCTATCTTCTCTTTAACCTCTCCCACTTTCTCTTTCTGCTCTCTCTCTGTTTCCTTTTGTCGGAATGACCTGCTTCTCCTGCTGGTTGTTTCCACTTTTCTCAGGCTAGAAGCTGGCCAGGAGCCAGCAAATAAGAAGGAGGGAAGCTGTATTAGAAGCTGCGGTTGTGAAGAGGGGGAAACCCAGAATTACAGTCAGCACTGGGGAAAACAAGTGAAAATTTGTGTGCAGGATAATACTTCCGATGTGCAGTGAGAAGAGTGAAAGGAATGTGAGAAAGAGGTATATAAGAAAAAGTGAAGCTTTGTGGCATGAGGAGGAGGGAGTAAGGTGATATAATTGATACTCTATAGGCAGCTCAGGTAACAGACAGTCAATAGAATGAAGATTATCCTGGCATTTTCTTCAGGGAGCAGATGAAAGGTCTATTTTCAATATCTGCTTCAGATGGACTTTTTTTTTGTAAAAAAACCCCAAACCTTTAGTTAGAATAGTTTGGGTGGTTGACAGGATTAATTTTTGGAAAATATATTGCTCTGACCCTGTTGAACATTTTTACAATTGAGTATTGAGAAGCTTGCATGCTTTTATTCTAGAAAATGTACTTTCATGTTAATGGATTGGAGGCTAGATGTGGGTCCTTTGGAAATTGCAACTGTGACTGCTTATTTCTTTTAAACCAAGAGTTTTGAAGACCATGGGAGATGCAGAAGAGATGATCATGCCACCTTTTGATTGAGGAGTTAGTGCATTTACACAAGAAGTAGGATGTACAAATTAAATTTCTCCTTTGCTTCTGGGAATTTGAACCCATAGCTATTATTAACCAGGACAGTGTTTTAATAATCAGATAGTGTTTCTCAATTTGTGGATTGTAGGGCTCACAAGGAGTTTAAAAAGTGTAAACAAACAGCTCCCAACCCCCAATTTAATAGACAGCAACTCAGGTCCTTCAGGGTTGGGGAGCATCTGTGAATGTTACATTAATCATGGATCCACTCACTGTCTTTAGCTGCTAGCAGCAGCTCAGTTCAAGGGTTGGGAATGTCTCATATCTGCAACCACCAGTTATAGCCTGTTTTAGACAGTCATGGCCATGACGATGCACTGTCTTTGGTATCGGTACCACGTTAATATATTCGTGTTCCCATGTTACACTATACTGCCTTCCCAGTCATGCTGAAAGTATTCTTTGTAGATCTGTACTGTAAAATAGATCAAGAAGCTGATCTGGCTTAAAAAAAACATTGCCTGAATAAAGGAGTGATGTGCAGAAGTGTAGGGTTTCAAACACAACCGATGGTAGAGAAGTGGCAGGAACAGCTTGAGCCATTATTATCATCAAAGCCAACGTAATGTCAAATCATGATTTGACGTGCTGCTGACTCAGGGGTTTACACAAAGACAGATGAGTCAAGTGGGCGTTGTACTTTCAAAAAGAAATGCACAGAACTATAGGCTGTTCTTAATGGAAATATTTCTGTGTCTTCTCTTGAAGCTTTGGAAAAATACTGAGATCACTGATTCAAAGAGAAGGAGCAAGGATTAGCTTGATTCCCTGATCTACTGGCAGGGTCAGCATTTGGGCTCTGGTTTCTTCTCCCAAGGCTCTTTGTGTAATTTTATTCAGTGATTGTTTTACATAAAAAAACCCCAAATACTCAGGTGCATGAATCAGAAACAGGGAACACATTAGAACAGGACAAGATGAATAAGTTTGGGAGATGGAAATGTTTCTGCCACAGTCCACTCAATCTAAATTAATGCCCTTTTAAAATCACAGTATATATTATATCAACTCTTTCCTCTGTCACTTGCATGACTTGCTGCTGCTTTGTCTTTATTCTCATTTGTCACTAATAGCCCTTCTTGATTCTCCAGTGTCAGAAGATGGGCCTACCAGGATAGTTCTCTGCTGGCTGTACTGCCTTTATAGCAATAGAATCCAAGTAGGACAGGGCTGTGTACGTGTGTGGTGGAAAGGAGGAGGAGTACAGGTAGTGTTCATGTAATGAAGCAGAGTCCCAGGCATAGATAGCAGAGTAGTATTTCAAATGAAGCTTTGGTTACTTACAGCTACGCCTTTTAAAAATAGTTTTTAATGGATTATTTAAATATGATTTTGTGTGTTCTAGTGCTAGTATCGATAAAGAAACAATTGCTGGTACCAGTTCACCACAGGCAATGTTGGATCACCATCCTGCGACAGTCATGATGGAGTTGCAATCAGAAGAGGATGTCAAACCTCCTCCTTCTTTGATTATAGACTCACAGCAAAATGAGAACTTAGAACAAGAGGAAGAACACCAGCTGGTGCATATTATGGAAAGGTCTCCTTCAACATCAGTATCTTCAGTTGATATGAGAGTGATGATGTCTCCCTCTCCTGTACCAAGAAGAGATGAGTTCTTTAGGCTTGAGGTTGGAGAACGCTTTAGACAAATGTGTGGTTATGACCCACAGATGTTACAAATGCTGAAAGAAGAGCATCAGATAATATTAGAAAATCAGAGAAAAATTGGTCTTTATGTCCAAGAAAAAAGGGATGGTTTGAAAAGAAAGCAGCAACTGGAAGAAGAACTGTTGCGAACAAAAATCAAAGTAGAGAAGCTGAAGGCAATACGACTACGCCGTGATCTGCCAGAATACAGCAATATCTAAATATTTTATTACTTCTGTCATATTCTTTGAAATACTTATTAATAAATGCTTTTTCCCTAGCAAAATTGTTCCTTATGTTAATATGGATGGATCAAAACCTGGGGTTGAGAGATGAAAGCGTATTTTCCATGTTGTTGTTTATGTACCTTAGAAAAATACCTTGTATGGGTTTGAATGCACCAACTCTTCTGGTCTGAAGTATAATCAAATCTTGTATATTTAAGTGTTTAGGTTGATAAAAATCCAAACTTCTAAAATAATTCCACTTATATCTGTTAAGAGTTATGATGAGCTAATGGAAATTTAGCTCAGCTCTTTTTAAAAATTTTGATCATATGCATTATTTTTTCAAATAATCACCTATCCTTTAATATCTTAATGAAGTTACAGGTTAATAAATACATATAAAAAAGAAGAGTAAGAGGCTATGTTTAAATGTTACTCTTTACAAGTTGGTAAATCTTATGACAGAGGTGAGACTTTGCTGATATATCAGCTTGGAACACAAAATTACTGGATTGTTATATTTTTTTAATGTTCAGTAGACGGTTGAATAAATGTACATGTTTTTAAAAGTTAATACTTTTTATTGTTTCCAGTGGAGGAGTGTTTCCATAGGATGTTATCAAAATAGAAACAATGAATACAACGCTTGGTTTTTAAAGCTGCATGCATGTGTAATTTGTGTGTACAGTTACCATGATCGTATATTCAGTTATAGTAATTATACTGGTGATCAGCCCCCAAAAAGTCTAATTTCCTCATTTGCATGCATAATTACTACAGTGCATGTGCAACCAAGACAGTTGCAGGTGCCTTTGATCAATATCACTATAAGTTACTGAAATGAAATAGTTTCTGTATGTATGTAACATGTGACTTGAAATCAACAGAAGATTCTTTGTCATTCTGGGTATCTTTTATAAATGCTGTTGTTCTGGTCTTTCGATTAGTTTCAAATAAAAAGCCCCAAATGAAAAAGAAATTGATTCTTCTGTCTGTCCTAGTAGCAGCTGTTTCCTCTGCAGTAATGATCAGCGTTCATAACTGGAAGAAAAATACCTGGAAAGCATAAGTCCCAGATGATTCATTTCTTCATAATTCTTAGTCTCCTGCCTGTTACGAATGGATCCACAACTGCCTTAGACCTCTGGCTCCTTATTCCCTGTAACAGTACTTTCTCCTTCCTCTAACCTTTAGCACAAAAAAAGGAAATGAAGCACAGCATCAAGGAAAAAGAGAGAACAAAGGAGATGTAATTCCTCCTGTGCATCTCAGAGGGCCCCAACAACAGAAAGAGCCCAAGCAATAGGAATAAGAATATTTCTTCCTGCGGCTGCTTGTAACTGTTGCTCCTGTCACCACTGTTCCCAAATTTGCTTCTTTCTCCATTCCCACAGAACCTCAGCATGCGAGCATGGGGCACTGGTCTGCATCAGCAGACTCTGAATGAGGTAAGCCTCGCACCTCCTTGTCAGTCTTCTGAGTGAATCAGGTTACCTTTGTAGCTGCAGGGATAAATGCGTATTAAAAACTGAAGGCTGGAAGCATGTAAGTTTAATTTAGAGGCTAGTGGAGCTTAAAGAATTGTAGTTAAAATTTTATGATAGTGATACGAGAGAAATAATCTTGACTGTTGGTGCCCAGGATAACTTTAACAGGTTACAGGTGGGAAGAGTAGAGGAAGCAAGTCTTTTGTTTACAAACTGAGGAAAAATACAGACAGTGAAAACCGATGTCATCAATATGGAGTTCCCCAATACTTTTCCAGTTGTTTTCTAGAGAAGAGAGCACTGTTTATTCTCTTGGGAATTTTTGCGTGCGCTGAAAATGATGATGCCTGAATAAGTGGCCTCTGTTTCTGTACAGTCCTTGGCTTTCTGCGGTATTTTTCAGTTCAAGAACATTGATCTGTTTTTGTGTAGCTGGAAACACTTCAAGGAGATACTCACTTCCATGAGTTTACAAGAGTCAAAATATTGGCTTTAATAAATAAATAAGGATTTTATTTGTTCTACTCAGAAACGGGAAACAGCACTAAATTCTCTACGCTCGTCTTATAACTTGGAAATGCCTGATCTTATCCTTTCAGCTCAGAATCAGAATTCTCATTTCCAGTGGTAAGGAATTAATTTCTATTTGTTGTTTCTGTCCTTACATATTATGCAAATGAGCAAGTTTTTAATAGTTAAGAAAATAATTCCCATGCAGCTCATCATCTTGCAGTTGAATTATAGCTACTCTTACATTTGCCACCAAAATTGTCTAGAGACTTTAGAATATTTTCAGTTGAATTCTCTATTCTCCTTGAACTAGATGAAGAGGTGACCTCTGGGGTTTCTATTGGCATGGTATTTTTATTTCAAGGACTAGAACCAGAGGAATTTCCAGTCTTTGAAAGCTTGCAGTCCTTTCTGAACTGACAGGCAAAGTAGATGCAGAAATATAGGACTCTGGGTAGAGCAAAGTCTCCCTTGTATTCTTGATATTGGAAAGGGAAGGTTGCAAATGAGTAAAGAAATAAAATATACTGGCTTGGTCAGAACTGGCTCCCTATAATCAGTGTTCTTCCACATCTGGTTATTCTGGCGTTGTCCCATTTCTTAGTGGAAGGCCTTTCATTCTTATCTGCAGGCAGCACCTCTAGTTCAGAGATCTTTCATGCTTCTCTTTTCCTTTGTTCTCGGTTGTGTTTCTTTTGGGTTTTGGGGAGCTTGGGGTGGGGGGAGACATCTCTTGAGTCCCTGTGGAGCTTGCTTGTTTCTTTACCAGTGACATAACATTTTTTCCTTTCACTACAGAAATGTTTCCTCCTTCAGTGACATTATATTGCTCCGTCAGTGCAGTATGGTGCTGACTATATATTATACCTCTCCATGCTGGTGGATCTGCATTTCTTTCTCACTCCACATCTGCTTTACAGTATCAGGTTATCTGTCTGAGTCAGACTTCTCACTTCTCAGTGCCTGTTGCTGGTTTTTTTCCGTGTATTCCTAATGTGAGTACATGCACCACAGCTGTGGCTAGTCCTTCTGGACCATGAAGTGCTATGATTTTTACTGTTCCAGCAAATGATATTTCGTTAGCATGTGTGAAAGGGATGGTGGGAAGCCCTTCCCTCCTTCAACCCTGTACTTATCCTCTTATTCCTTTCCCTACATCTGGCAGTGCCATTCCCTGTCTGTGTGTTCATGATGTATGTAGTACAAGCAGAGTAATTTTAGGCAAGGACAAATTTCTACCATATGTTCATGTCCTTCTACTAAGATAACTGAAATAAACAGGCTCCAGGAGTAATTTAATTCCCAACATCTAATGGACTTATGTTTAGGATTAGAGTAAAAAACTGTAACTATGATAACCTTGTGATAATTGTGATAGCATCTTGTGTAACTTCATCTATCTAATTGTCTAATGATCAGTCCATAATTTTGTTGGCTGCTCCCTAGTTATCTTGCTTTTTTTGTCCCTCCCTGCTTCCCCCTGCAAGCTTTCGACTCTTGTGGAATCATCTTAGTTGATGTGCTTGCCTTAGATCTAAATTCTTATCAGGTAAAAATGGTAGGAGAGAGAAGTACTCCAAGACCAGGAGAGATTACTTATAGCTAATCTTGCTTGTCATTCTCCTGTTTTCTCACATCTTCCACCTCACCAACTTCAATTCCTTTCTTTCATTTATATTTCTACACATTTTCTGGCTTGGGATTTTTCCCCCCATACAATGAAAATGCATAAACTAGAGCTTGCATACTACCTTCTTTGGGCAGACTTTGTGTCCCCTGGATTTCCAATAGGCAAAGCCATTAAGTTGCTTATAATTAAAAGAGAGTTGTTTCTAAGTGGGAGGAACAAATGAGGAGTTGTGATACCCAGGCTGGCTGGCTAAGCTGTCTTTTAAAATTTCTTGTATCTTATTTTAAAGTGCTTTAGGATAATTCCATATGAATTTTAACTTTGGTAAAATCATAAAAAGGTTACTCATGAAGATGATAAAGTGGTGTTTTCCTAGGATGTTGATTACTTTTCTATTTTGCACATGAAAATAAAGACAAGCCTTTAAGAAAAATGCCTTTTAGCATTTTTCAGGGTTTTAAAATACATGAAGTGTAGCTTCTCAGTGTGTATTCCTAACAAGTCATGCTTTTATTCTGTTTTTAAATATCCAGGTCTTAAATAATTTGAGAAATCTCATTGTCTGTCTTAGATTTAAAAAAAGAAAAAAGTGTGTTGTTTACAGTAGTTAAAATACTAGTCTGTTAGGCTGGGTGTGTAACACATGACTAAATTTCAGTCATTCTGTGACCTATGTTTCTGTGTCTTGTCTTTGCTAAAAATGAAAGTATTCGCCTTGACGTTGGCCAAGTTGCCTGTGTAGTGATGGTTGCTCTTAAATGGCATCCAGTTTGTCTGGGCAGAATTTCCTCCATAATAAAGATACAATTTACTGAAGTTTTATTGAATAGTAGCTAACAAAATCAGTCTCTGTGAATTCTTCCTTGTAAAACCTACAGTTGTTCAGTGCTAAAGTAGTTGAAAACCTCGCTTGTGATTTGTGTTTAAGAGGGGGTGGGTAAGGGTCAGAGAACCCAAGGAAGGCTCAGCTGTCTGCAGGCATTGGCATTCCCCAGTGTCCCTGCCTTTCTTCCGTGCTATGGGATTTTCATGCTATTTTATCCTAGCGATTACACAGAACGATTTGTTGATGTATCCAAACATCTCTGAGTGAACATAACACCTTGTTTGACTCTGTATTATTTGCACAAGAAGAATATAATGTAATTTTCATTGAATACTTAATCAGCAGTTACTCCACGTGATTTATGACTACTATTTGTTGTTTAGCAAAACTGCAGACTTGAAAAATCCTACTTGATTTTTTGTATTTTATGTATGCAAATAGAATTTGTTTAAAAAATAAGTCATTGTTTCCTGGCCATTTCCTGTTGGCTCTCGATTTTCATCTATAGTTAGTACAGTCACAATAATTAGCATAATTTAACATACCTGCCAGCTAAAAAATAATTCCTCTGGATTATAGTGCCCCTCCATACTCTGTTGATGTCAGGACCCAGTTTGGTTAAGGCTCAATCATTTTGTTTACAGTATTCTGTGTGTTGCTATTTGCTTACTTGCTATGTCTTTGTATGATCCTTGTCTATATTGCTAATGCTTTCTCAAACATGTCTTTTTTAAAGCTCAGAACTTCATGCTTGAAATAAGTAAATCAATTTATAAATTACTGGGGGGTTTTTTTGCTTTAATTCAACAGTGAAACAGTAGGACAAAATGTTTATCTAGTTTGGGGATGGGGAGAAGGATTTTGGACTGCCTGTATTTAGTTACTACAACGTTACTTGTTTCCTCTATTGTATCAGATAAAATCTGTTGCAGTAGTCTTGAGTCGTATCTATTATTAATCACTGAAGGTGTCACGTGAAAGAAAGTAATTTATCATAACTGCAGCAGCTTGCAGGTGAATTTTACTTAGCCCATATGTCGATACTGTTAAGAATACCGTTCTGTGAAGTCTAGAAATGTTTGTGTGGCATGTGCCAGAAATACAGAAGTAAAATTGGGTATGTATAACATTACTATTACTGTTGATACATTCTCTGTCATAATATTGCATTCACTTAGGGATGCACATGTAAGCCAAAAAAATATTATTTTTGACTTGTAAACTCTGCAAGTTTCATCCAGGTGATGTTTGCACTGTTTTGCATTGTAAGGAACCTTTGGCAGTAGGTTGTACGTCATGATGGACTTCCAGGTGATATTGGTAGCATCAACTATCAGTTTGACCAAACCACTTTATTCTGGGTTACCTCCTCTCAGGCTATAATTTGTGTTTTCTAGATATGTATTTGTGTTTTTTATATCTTTTTGAAGTAGCTCAGCTTTTTTCTGTGAAGCAGATTGAGAGGAGAATACGCTGGTTTGGATGTATTGGATTTTTATGATCTTCCCTTTGTAGTGTTCTAGTTTCTCTGTGCTTTTGAAAAAGTACTTGAAATTTGGCACCAAGCTGATCTTTGGCTATTCCTGTAAAACCTCACTCAAGTTTGTCTAATTCCTAAGTCACGGGCAAACATGGAATTTGGTCATTTTCAGTACAAGTTTGTTATACTTCAGATATAGTCTCTAAAGGAGTTCTTAGGACAGTCTCTCCAACCTGGGCACATTGCACTGTTGAGAGAAGAACAGTGATTTCTCAGCTGTGAACGCCTTGAATGAAAGCAAGAAAATGTGTCCCTAGTTTTGCTGCTAACAGGCCAGGTAGCCTCAGTGAGGAAGCCACTTTTTTTAGATCCAGAGAGGGTGACAGATGACAGCAAGGATCTCGAGCACAACTGCTCTTCTTTCAGGGCGGTAAGGATTTCAAAGTTCTTGAACTATACAGCTGGATAGGCACAGATCTTCTGCGAAAAGCTGAAGACCAGCAATAGCCTGGAAAATATGCTTTGTAGCTCTGATTCAGAGTACTGCGTAGTGTCTGCACAGGTGAGGGTTGAATTAAGCTTGCTTAGGGAAGTTAGCCATTGTTGTTATAATTATTTCTGCTAGATAAAATTTGTTCCTTTCTGAAGAGGTTTTTTTATATAACTGTATGTACTAATTTGCTGTAGTTGAGTTTTGAAAATACACAATTCCTAAGTCAACTTCCAAGATGGTACTAAAGATGTTTTTCAACAGTCCAGAAATTAAATATATTCTTATATATTTCATATACTTTAGCTCTGAAGATACAGTGGGCATCTGTAAAGATTGTTTTTAGATGAAATACCATAGAGATAAATTTGATCTTGTTTTAAATCTCACCCTTCTCTGATGAGTATGCACATGTACATAAGTACGTGTACACACACACACGCACAAATCAAGTGAGATACACATATGGTAAGTTGGTAAGAAGAGCTGCACATGCTGCAGAGGCTTTCAAGCAACATCAAGGGTCAAAGCAGTCCCTTGGGAATAGCAAGTGGACCCAGTCTGCTGATGGAAAGCTGCCACATTTCCATGTCTTCTAGCATTTCCTTATGTAAGTGGTCAGCTCAGGACCAAAAATAGGCAGGGTTGACATAAAGTAGACGCTGTTTAAGGCATCCTGAATTTACGGCTCCCTGCATGGAGTCATCTTATCAATTTGCATTGGAATTTCTATGCAATTTAAGTTTTATTCAATTTTCTTACATCCAGAACCAGCAAAGGCAGCACAGTAAGCATTGCTTTCCTGCACAAGGATGAATTTCTCCTCTTCCCTCCTCCCTCACCTTCCCTGTTCCGGTTTTGCTTTCCTAGTAGGAATTACAACTAGAGCTGTAGGTTTTTGTGCTTGGGCCATAAATATTACTTTTCTGCTTGGACTACTGAATGGATTACTTTTATGTACATCAAAGTTATGTAACTTGATTTGGAAAGATTACTCTTTCCCTTTCCAAATATTTTGTCAGCCACTCTGCAAGAAATCATTGCTGCATAACACATGAAAATTCTCAAAAATATGACTCATCTTTTGTGTGCCTCTTTCCAGGGTAATGTCATAAATTTTAAACAGTCCTGTTTAAATAATTTAGGATAGGAATGTATTGTTTTTCATGCTTATGACAGTGGGCATAAGATTTATTGATTTTTTTTTTATTTTAAGGACTCATTATTATAATCCAGGGAAATCAAAGATGGCCATTAACAAACAAAAACAGTACATTAAAAATGTTTTGCCTTCCAATATGTGCTAAACCAGATGTTAATACGAAGGAAATGTAATCTTAATAAATCCCTTTCTGCCTGCTTGCTTTTTGTTACAGATCTAAAAGTCTTTGCATTTTAGGAACAGAGATTTTGTACAGCACGGAAATACAGTTTTGTTTTTAATAAAAAACAGTAGAAGTAATAGCAAATGCTTAAGAGAATGCCCAACTATATATTTTCAAAGTACCACATATGGATTTAGCTGTGTACCTTCAATTAACATTTAAACACAAAAGGATGCATACTTACATCTCTGCAAGCCGCTTCAAAAATTGACTGCTTTTTGAGATGGCTACAATTAGCCCGTGATTGTGTAATACTCTACTAACTATTTCTTTAGTAATTTGGATTTTTTGGTAATTTAAATATTTGGAATTTTTCCACTTATATCCCATTTAGACTATCACTTATTGCAATAACGTTCAATATTTACAGAACCCAAGTATAGGTGTTGCTTTCTGACCTGACTTTTGCATGTATTTTTTTGAAGTAAAAGAGCCTTTACTTGACAAATTAATCAAAACAACTTTCAGTGTGGATGGCAGCATTAATGTAGTAAACAGTCAACTTGGATGGCATTTGACTGGTTCCAATGTTTTACGGAGCTGATCTGGCTCACTGCACCGAATGATGCCTGCAGCCTTTCAGAATTCTCAATGATGCTGCTTTTTCCTTTGATAATAGGACTTGCACATCTATTTCTGTGGGCTTGACAGAAGCTTTCAGCTTAGTTCATTAAATTTTTACAGTGGAAGCTGGAGTCTGTTGGATTTTTAGACAGTTGAGAGGTTTAGGAAGAATAGTTTTCTACTATGGAGCTGTAATTTTGAAGGTATATGCTCTCCATCCTCCCTTCTCTGCAGTTCATACCCTAAGAGGTAAATGTTTCATTGAACGGTGATGAGAGGATTGTTCCTACTTGTTCAATTTAAGTACATCTACCATCTCTATTATTGTATAGAATGTTCCTATTTGAAAAGAAAATAAAGGTTACAAACTCAAGTACCCAAAAACTTGCAAATACGCACAACCTGAATCCAGCCTTCTCATGCTGTTGGGTATAGTCATTAATTACATGATTATGGATTATATTTCTATAGGCTTCCTTGCCAATTTCAGTTCACAGACTGGACTGTGTCCACTTAGTGAGCCACTATTCACTATTTTCTTTCCACCTCTTTGTGCAGTTGTCGACTTATGCCTTGTTTTCAGCACACTGTTCAAACTATTTTGAATTAATTAGCGAATGTTTTTTTCTCTGGTGCCTATCATGATAGTATCTGAGTGCTTCACAGATGCAATTATGTTTTACAACATCCTTGTGAGATAAGAGATTGGTATAATCTCCACTTTGTAGGAGATAATGTAGGAGTTGAGGCACAGAGAGAATAAAAACGAAAAGCCCTGTTACTGCTGAAGGTGCAGACTGAATCACCTAGCACTGCATTATCTCAGTGCTTTAGTATACCGTACAGTTAATCTTTCCAAACCACAACTTCCATTTGCACCTGTGAGTGTTCACTATTACTACAAATGAGACTGAATCACAAGTCAGGCGCTCAGACAAATGTTTACTGCTGAAAAGTTGGGGTTAAATTACTTTCCTTATACCACAGAGGAACTCTAGAAGACATGCAAGTAAAATCCAGTTCTCTAAGGCACTATTCAGCTTATCTGACCACAGGGGTGGACTTCCTCTTCTTGCAGTCTTGGCCTCCTTCATCACACACTTTTTGCAGTTTGCAACAAAGCAGCTGAGGGATCACATTGGCAGCAGCAGCCTCTTTTATCCTGCTCTTGCTGAGCAGTTCAGTTCTCTGCTCTGAATGAGCAAGAGGTCCCACGGCAATGTAGTGCAGCATGCTTTCTGTAGAGACTTTATCATTAATGCATATGCACAATGGGGCAGATCAGGTCACTGAACGGTCTTTTTTTTGACATCTCCAAACTTTGGTCAACTTCACAATCTTAAAATTTTCACTTAGTGGAAGCTGAGGTTTGGGGAATGGGGTGGGTGTATGATGTAGTTTTTTACCATGGGGTTGTAGATATTAATCTTTTGGCTTTTAGAGCAAATTAACATTTCTAAACAGATTATTCCTTATAATTTGATATTTTCATCTGTGTAAGACAGGCAAGGTTGCAACTCTTATTTTTACCCTTTGGGATAATAAAGTGAATGACTGCATTAGGAGGTCACTGAATTCAGTGTAGACCGTTAATATAGTGGCATGCAGTGTTTTGCCCAGTGAGTTTTGCACGTGTTTGCTGACAGCAGAGAAACTGAAAGACTGAAAATTTTTAAGTTGAAGAGCAGAAAGTACCGAAGGGACTTGGGGGTAAACAATACAATGATCCAAGCTTTAGTTCCTACTTTGCCTTCACTGATTTGTCCACTAGGAATTATTTGCCTGATTCTGGGTCTTCCACCAGTCCTAAACTCAGAAATTATTTTGGTTTCTCACAGGGTATGATCAGTCAGATGGATCTAGTTCAAAAGCTTAATTGCCTCCATGTCTTACGTTGCAGCTAAATCTTCCCTTGCTGTCCTCCCCCAGCCCTACCTACATGGAGAGCAGCTGCTGGATCCTGTTCTGTAAAATTTTATGGAACAGCATAATAATTATAGTAGTTTTATGTTGACTACCTTTAAGACTGACTTGGTGGTCTTAAAATTTGAGTTAGTGAAAAAGTTAAACTAGAAGGATGGGGGAAGAGGAGTGGGACCTGTCTACCAGGAGGTTGGGTTGCTTTGAGTGCCCTTCTGGACTCACCTGCTTGACATCTTTTATGTTGCAATGCTGTGTTGTCCTTAGCTGGTTTCTTCCACAGTCACTTCTCACTTTATTTTCCCTGTCACTGTCTAATCAGCTTCTGTTCTCATTTCATCCTCCCAAGTCTTCCCTTGATTTGATGGTTTCCAGCCATATGTTTTTTAGTGAACCTTGAATTTTAAGGGACAGAGATAAGGGGCAGTAAGTTTTTCTTTCCCCAGTTCCTGCTCAGAAAATCCCAACTCTCTGCTGCTTGACTCTTATACTGGACTCCAGTCCCAATCTGCCTGTTATTTTCCCCATCCCTTCTCCTAAAATAATCTGTTGTCTTCCTATTCTTTTTACTCCCTGCTTGGTTTCTAGCCTTTCCCTGGTGTGCTCTGATTCCAGCTCTGATTTACGGTCTTTTACCCAGTTGTCAGTTTTCTACCTGTTTAACATCAGCCTTCCTTTCCAGTGGTAGTCTTTCTTTTAAGGCTTCTCCCAAACTGCTCTTCTCTGTAGCTGGTCCTTGTCCCCTCTGCCATCTTTCCCTGGTTGGTGTCAGGAGGGGAGATGATGTCTCTGAAGGAGAGGGACCAGGAGAAATTCCCTGCCGGCGTGCTTGGAAGAGACTGGGCTTTGGCCCGAGCAGTGAGAGCTGTGACTACAGAGAAAGCTATTCTCAGCCTCAGTTAGAGCATGCCCAGTTTGTAATCCTCAGGAAATTAAGCTGCAGAGAATGTGCAAACTGCATTTATTTCCAAGAGCTTTTAGCTTTCAGGAATGGAAAAAGTTTTACCCCAGCCAAAAGAAAAAAGAAGCACTATGGTCTCCCCAAATTTTTAGATTCTTCTCCAGAGGATTGAGTTGTTAGAGCTTCTACAAGGAGTAATAATTTATTGTGACTAAAACTTTATTAATCTGTGATTTTTGTTCTCAAAAACAGTGAGTTTTTATGGACATTGTCCATATGGACATTGTGTGTGTGTGTGAATATGTGTGCTTAAACTGAGACAGCTAGCATGGAAGATGTCGTATGGACTGATGAAGGCCTGGCAAAGTTATCAGCTATGTAAAGTAAGATCTACTCATGGAGATCCCCATAGTAATGCACATTCAGGAATCTAGAGGCTAGTTTGATTGTAGTTTCAGATGAAAGCTATGCATGTGAAGTGACTGAAGCCTGAGCCATCATCATCTTTGACACAGATGTTTACAAATATTAAAACATATTTGATCATTTGCATTTTTGTTTAAAAATAATTTTGGATGTAAAACAATGTGTTTTTCAAAGAAAATATTCCTCCTTGAAATATCAGTCTTTAGGTGAGTTTGCTAACGATGCTGATATGTGTGCGAGGAATTACATATACATTTTGTGCTTGAAAGAGGGGTACAAAGCACTGGGTTGTAGTCAAGTGACTCTGAGATGTAATCCCAGCTGTCATTGATTCCTATGGTTTCAGGGCAAGTCAGCTCGACTCTTGCTGATTGCACTCCTCATGAAAGTCTCATAGAAGTGCTGTGACAAGTTATTACATATTTCTCCATCTTTGAGGCACGCTAATATACATTTACATGTTAGCTTAGTATTAAGTTTATCATTAGACTGAAATTGCTTTGCAAATGAAGGATGATGCTATCTCTGTCTCATATTTCTTTAAATATTCTTGGGATATCTTGGGAGTGTTTAACATACAGATCTTTCATATGCAACAGGACATTTAACTACTATGTAAACATCTGTTCTCTAAATGTTATGAATTAATTTGATTAAGGATCTTTTTGATTTCTTCCTTTGCTCAGAAGACAAAGATGATGCTGGCTCTGTGGAGCAGATTGATAGCACGCATGCAGAGTGGCTGCAGAGGCTGCAGCAGAGCACTGCCATTGAGTTTTGGCTGTGATTCATTCAGAGCCCAAATCTCCTTTTACCTCAGTCCAGATTTTTTGCTCCCTCCCTCTCTTTTTTTTAATTATTCCTCAGCTCTATAGAACACAACTTGAATCAAAGTTGTTTTCTTTAAATTTTAATTTTTGCATTGCAACAGTGCTTTTTATTTGGAAGATTCAGAGCATTTGAGGGTAAACTCCCCGTCGTTCCATATGTGCTTACAACATACAAGTTCAGGTATGGAGATGTCAGGTAACTTGACAGGTCCCATGGTTTCAAAGTCACCCCAACCTAACAGTAGCTGCCACAAAAAAAGGGGCAGCCTCCCAGTCTCCTTGTTCCAAACCACACATATCCCTTCCCTGTATTGACTGTAGTTGCTGATGGGATTCATTGAACTGGCTTGCCTGCAGCTGGTGGATGAGAAGCAGAGGGGACAGGGAAGGAAAGGTGAGCTCATGGGCTTTGGCAGCAGCCTGCAGTTGGATGGGGTTAAGCCATCCATTAAACCACACCTCAGGCCGAGGTGTCCAGTGCCCTGCTCACTGGAGCATGCTACACTCCTTACGGTAACGCATACTTACAGTGCTGCAAGCTACGGTGTACAGTCTACTGAAAATGCATGTTTGCGTTACCTTTTATGGTCTTTCACAATGCAGCTGTTTTCTTGGTGCATTGGGAGTAACCTAACGCGCTTAATCGATGCATTTTCTCTAAATCCTGCTCATCAGAAACTGGTTAAACTAGTTTGCCATTGGAATGCTCCCCTGTCCCCTCTCCTGGATCCCATCCCACTTTCTGTAAATCATCACCTTCCTCAGGCAGCTGAAACTTTTCCTCATATCAACTAGGCTATGTTTTATATCTTGAAACTTTAAGCCCTTGCTTTCTCAACCAGAGAGAGAAAGCTTTTTTTATTTGTGGAAGCTTTTCAAAGCCTTATTAGCCATGTCTTTAAAGTTCCCAAGCCCTTCATTCTGGGAGGAAAGACATGCCACTTGCTAGAGTTTCTTCATGGTTAAGAAAACTGCACTCGCAGGCTGGGCAGTTTGCTGTTTGGGAGAGAAATGAGTGGGCATGATTTCCTGATCTTTCTCATACTGTGGTGTACACATAATTCCTGTTACTTATTATTTTCAGTCCAAACTGATTAACAGCAGAGCTCAGAATTTACAATTGCAGTTTATCTTCCAGGGTCTCAGCAAACCCAGCTGTGTTTAAGATACTGTCTACAGTCAGTGCAGCAAGGGTTTTACTGTTGAAACCGTTGCTCTCTATACCCCTGTATCTAAGACTGAACTTAGTCCCTGTGCGTACCATACTAGTCTCACTTCAGTTCCTGAAAAGTTCCTGACAGTGTATTTACCGAATTTGGATATTCTGCTACTGCACTGGAATAAATCTTTGAAGTTAAATAGGTGTGATGCTGAATACAAACAAAAATGACAAAAAGAAGGTTGAATGCAGGTACCTGATCAGCACTGTTGGTGAACAGGTTAAAGTTTTCTATTCAAGGGAATTCTGTGTAAGAGAATTTTGAGAGGATGTAATTTTTTTTGCATTAAAATGTTTAATTTTTATAAAAGAAATACACCTTAACACTTTTATCTGAAACTATCCTGTAGTTATAGGTAGAAGGAGAATACTTTATGTAGCATAGAAACAAATCGTTATTAGATATTTTTATAAAGAAGAAATCATGGTAATTCAGAAGACAAATTGAGGGAGGAAATCTGAGCATGGCAGAGGCTGTTGTTTTTCAGTTTTCCTGTAGGAACATGGTAGTATTGTATGGAATATTGGTGCCTGGTTTGCTTCTCACTGGGGGCAGTTTGCTTTGGAAATCCTTTTTGGCAAAAGTCACTATTACAAAATGCTAGCAGTTTCTAGCTCTGTTTCTAAATTATTGGTTTTCTTATTATTTTAAATGAAGTAGGGATAAGAAGAGTTTGAAGAATTGATATTGACCTGAAAGTTAATCTACTGGTGATTCAGATAGCACCATGCAGGACTCCCTGAGTAAAAGAGCAGTGACCATAAAACAGATCTCAGGGGTCACCAAACTCATGTGGGAGGTCAGCGGAGGAGACTAGGAGGTGGTCATTTGTTTATGGATGGCCATCCTTCAAGCGACAAGAAGAAAGTTCTGCAATGAAATCTCCAGTTCTTGCAGTAACAGTTACTTAAAATCTTAATACGAGGAAAGAAGTTGCTGATTAAACTAAGAGAATCAGTTTGAAAAGCAAAGAGAAAACAGTCTTGTATTTATATTGTTGAATCAGTTTACAGTTAGAAACTCAATATAGAATCAAATTAGTCCTTTGTATTTTTAGCAGTATACAGGTTTTCTCCCCCTGCCCCTCCTTCACTCCTCCAAATCTTATCACTTGTGATTGCTGAAGATCCAATAGAGCTAATGTACCTTTTGCAAAACTGCAAGGATTTTTTCTTGCTCTCTGGCTCATTTCCCAGGTTTCATCTGCAAAGAATCCCCTACATTTCAAAAAGAGATGCTCTGTTCTTTTTTCTCATCCTTCTGCGATGTGCCAGTGTTCAGTAGCTGCTCTGTTACCCCTTGGAGATGGGGGCATCTGTCACATGAAACACTACAGATGTTGGCTAATGCCCTGAAGAAACATCCACCTATGGAAAATCCTATGTACGTTAGGCACTGTGTTAGCATAGAGTTCTATACAGACAGTAAAACTTTCAGAGTCCTTTGGGAAGAAAATTCTATTCAATAAATATAGCATTTTTCATTTTGATAGTATATTTTTAGTAAATGCTAGTCTGAAAAATTGCACTCATTTTAGGCATGTAACTTAAGAGTGTTTTGCAGTTTTAAGAATGTGTAGACTTGATGTAGAAGTGATAAAGTTGCCTCTTTAGTGGACTATTATTGTGAGCAAAAGTTTACTCTTGCCACTTCTCCTTTAAGTACCAGCACACTTGGAAATTGGAATGGTTAGTCTGTGGCATAAGCACTTTTTTGTAACAGATTTGTATGGTGTTGAATCCCAGATAGAATCAAAGGAGCAAACCGATTTAAGCCTTTAACCAGCATGCAAGGGTATTTTAATGAAAATTAGTCTGATTCTCCCTTTGAAGCTGTGCATGTGCTGAAAAGGAATGCAACAGACTCCTTTAGGTAATGCTGGGGACTTATCTACCATTACTTATGTCAGATTGCTAACACTTGAAAGCATGTGTTTATTCTTAATCGATATTATAATCAACTGCTGTCTGTTCTATTATGATTTCTTAACCTTATTAACCTAAGTATTTCCTATTAATATTTACATCCATGACACTTATAATTAGGTAACTGCTGCCAAATCTAAATCAATCTAAGCCTAATAACAACATTTGAGTTGCTGCAAACTGAAGATATGGTCTCTTTCAGGATTTGCACGATTACTTGTTTTTAAAGGATATAAGGAAAGGAGTTGAAATAATCTTTTGCATTGTTACAGTTATGGTTATTCTGCCACTTAGTACTAATGACTTCAGCTGCAGGTCTGGTTACTGGCTTCCTTTGCTCCCTTTCCTGAGTTCTGTGTTCCTATCCTTGCTTCCAGAACATTGCCCAGCACCAGGACCCTGTTTTCATTTTCTCCTATGTTTGCTTCCCTTTTGTTTTTTTCCAGTCTTCGCTTCTATTCTTTCTCCACTCTCATCATCTTGTATGTCAAATCAGGAGCTCTCTTACTAATGTACTGTCCTGGTTTTGGCTGGAATAGTGTTAATTTTCTTTCTAGTAGCTGGTATAGTGTTATGTTTTGGATTTACTATGAGAATAGTGTGGATAACACACTGGTGGTTTTAGCTGTTGCTAAGTAATGTTTAGTCTAAAGTCAAGGATTTTTCAGCTTCCCATGCCCAGCCAGCAAGAAGGCTGGAGGGGCACAAGAAGCTGGGAGGGGACACAGCCAGGACAGCTGACCCAAACTGGCCAAAGGGTATTCCATACCATGTGACATGATGCCCAGTATATAAACTGGGAGGAGTTGGCTGGGAGGGGTGGATCACTGTTCAGGGACTGACTGGGCATCGGTCGGCAAGTGGTGACCAATTGCATTGTGTATCACTTGTTTTGTAGATTCCAATTCTTTTCTTCTTGTTATTATTGTCATTTTATTACTGTTATTATTATCATTATTATTTTCTTCCTTTTTTGTCCTATTAAACTGTTCTTACCTCAACCCATGAGTTTTACTTTTTTTTTTCCCAGATTCTGTCCCCCATCCCACTGGCTGGGGGGAAATGAGTGAGCAGCTGTGTGGTGCTTAGTTGGTGGTTGGGGTTAAACCACGATAGTCCTTTTTGGTGCCCAATGTGGGGCACAAAGGGTTGTGATAATGACAGATCTGACCAGAACATGTTAAAATGAATTTGTTACAAACATTCATTGTATTAGTTTAATAGTAATGCGCTTTTCCAAAAACAATTTCATGATTCCTTTTTCAGGATGAGTCCTTATGTGCTGTTCTGTCTCAGTCCAAACTTAACCATAAGTGGCCCAGGACAGGAAGTACACTACTTTGTTTATATAAGATGAATGCATAGATTGTCCTTGATTTGTTTGAAATGTAAATGACTGTACACTTCATCAAGAGGACCTGAGATATTCTTTGTTATTTTATTTCCCTTTTAGATGCACTGTATTTGCCAACATTAGGGGCAGCAAAGGAAGAAGCAGCTCAGGAAGAACCTGACTGCCTTGCGAAATATTTCAGTGTTGTGTGGTGTAAGGCATCAAAGAAAAAGCACAAGAAGTGGGAAGGCGATGCTGTTCTTATTACAAAAGGAAAGTCAGTAATATTGAAAGATATGGAAGGCAAAGACATTGGAAGAGGTACTGTAGATTTGCATACTTGTGTAAGTGAACAACTAGCTTAAAATTATTGTGCTTTGATTAACAGAGACACAGCTTTTTAGATAATGTAGAATTCTCCATACCAATGTTGACAACAGGATGAAAAACTAGTAGGTTTTGGGGGGGAGAAGGAGACGGAAAGAAAGCTTTATATTTCTTACATATAAGGCAGATGCATGGGGGAGGCTGAATAACATTATTCACAGAAACACCAAATGCTAGTCCAAGGAGAGGATCTGGAAATGAACGGCTGTACTAATTCAGTGGAGATGCCAAATGAGGGATGATGAGTAGTTGATTTCGGTTGCTCACATAATGCATTGGAGAAGGTGTTAGAATTAGGGAAAGATACACAGGTAAGCTTCTTGTAGATACTCCAGTCAGTAGTACGGCAACTGGGAATGTCAGAGGTTGGATCTGTACTTTTCAGCCAGTCAAACAGCTAAAAATACTATCTTTGTTGGAAAGACAAGCGAACAGCAACATTTTCCAGCCCAGCCAAAGTCAACTGTGTAGCAATTTTTAGTCTTGTAGTTTTAGCAGCAGCTGCTGCTGTTAAGACACAGTTTGGGTTGATATCAGAGTTAAAAATAAGACTTGCAAACTATAGGCTGCAGTCAACTTGAAGCAGTAATTTTTTATTGAAAGCAAAGCAAGAATTAACTTTGCTAACTGAGCCAAAGATATTTTGTAAGGGAGTAGGATTGGACAGTGTTGCTACAAAATATAATTTGATTAATTTTAGGGCTGAGATAGCTTGTCTGCTCTTATGTTACGGTCATGACATTGTGAGCCTTGTTAGGACCAGGCAGTTTTGATTTGCAAATCAGTCTGTGACTTAGAAGTTAATTTGCATTTATTTATAGCAAAGCAATATATGTACAGACTTGCTTGTTTTTGAAAAAGGCAGAGAGAAAGAGAGTAATGCTTGGAATGCATCAGCCACCACCCTGTTGTTCTTGTGGTTTTTTTCAAGTCATGTCTTCTTGAATTAGCAGAAAACACAATAGAAAAAGGAAAATTCTGATTTTCACTAGTAAAAGTCTTTTTGCTGTGTTTGATGGTGTCAGGGAGCACAATGATCCCAGTGTCATTGGTGTTAACTTGCCCATTCAGAGTTGCTTTCAATAGTTGTTGATTCTAGGAAAATCGTAAATTGACCAATTTAAGCAGTCTAAGTTTTACATTTCTGCAATTATTCTACAAGGCCATTGAGTGAGAAGGAAAAGTCCGGTAGTGGTGCTTACCTCCAAAATTGTATTTAATACTAGGAAGTTTACAGTGAATGTGAATGACCATCCAGGATTATTATTTTTAAATGGGAAGAAAAGGGCAAAGGAAGATTTTTTTTTTTTTTTTTATTATTTTTTTAGGCATACCCGGGCTGCATCTAAGAAGGGGCATGGAAACCTAAAACCAACACAGGCTGTAGCTTGTTTTCGAGGCAGCAGAACATATTGCTTTTCTCCCCTGCAAATGTCCTAATTCCTTAGTAATGTATTACAAAGAATTTAGGAAGTGCTTTCTTGTAATTTGCTGTATGTTATAGAAACAGTTATTTCTGGTAGCTGCATAAACATTTGACCTTTATAGGTTTGCTTTTTGCCTTTCCTAAGTTCCTAGCTACCCTTAAAGCCCATCCTGCCTTAGAATTAGACTCTTCAGAATGGAATCCAAAAGATCCTGTACAAGGATACACCTGTGTTCAGTATGCTCAGCCTGAAGCTATGTTGAGATAATAACACAAAACAAAAATGCAGAGCAAAGGAGAGGTCATAAATGCACTCCCCAGGCACCTCGTTTAGGAAGGCACGTGCATTCTCCTGTGTTCAGGCATCTTCAGCTCTTTCCTGGAAGCAAGTGGTGTTCTTTCAAGAACAAAACAAGGTTCGCCATGTGCTTTTTGAATACATTTAGAGGAGGGGAAGAAAACCACCTCCCCTTCCCTTTTAGCCCGGCTATTTTTCAGCACTTGCTTAGACTGTGAAACACCTCAGCAAATTTTGACTCTTACAAGAATTCGTATCCAGATCTTTACCTTCCAACGTTCCACATTCCTAGAAGTGGGAGACATGAGCTTTGCAAACAGCTCCCAGCAGTCTTTATGTGTAGTGTTTGTTGGATAAAATATGTGTAAAACCTTGGGAGGCTTTGCCTCTTTCACAGGTAAGTGCTTTAACTGCTGATCTACGCAGTCATGCTTTTTATTTTTTTGGCCCAACTAAGGATCCAAGCCTGTTTATCCAAAGTGGCACAAATTCAACAATTGGGGTAAAGAACGTGCCTGATTCTAATTCTGAGATAGAGATGTGGCTTTGACCTCTCTGAGTTAAGAAAATAAATTATATATGTCTCCTGTTTCTTATGTGAGAGCTTCAATAACTAGAATGCTATTTAAAAGAAGGAACCACCACTCTTCCCTACATATTTATCTTGAAAGAAAGTGGCAGCTGTAGCTGTATTTTGTAATGAGACTGATGGTATGTGGTAGCTGCTCTGAGAATGCCCACCTGATGGACTCCCTGAGGGGACATAGAAAAATGCATCACCTCCCTGGTAGGTTTTTGAACAAACAAACTATTGAGCTGATTGATAAATCCTGGCAATAATCAGAGCATATATGTTCCAGAGCATGTGTAGAAGTAAAGATTTCAGATGCATTTGAATCCTTAATTGTAAAAAGCTAATTTAGAATGATTTTAAAAGTAGACTATTCTGTTTAGATCAATAGCAAGAGGAGCTAGTGGTGTTCTTGTTGGAAAGGAAGGAAAGAGGACCTAGAATGGTCATTAGTTTTGAGCAAGTTTAAAACTAAGGCAAGCTGCTAGATTTTATGACACGGGGCTGTTTTTTTAAAAATTCCCTTAAATGGGTATTTGACATTCAGTAGAATCAATTGTAGATGAGGATGATTGAATATTTGCTCACATATTCCACTATCTAATTCTGATTATTAGCACTCAAATTTCAATCTGTGTTAAGGAGGGAAAGGCTTTATGAGTTCCTGTGTGTAACAATTCAAATGCTTAGGAATCAAATACCTGTTCACAGTTTTGTTTTTCCTTCCTGCAGATGAGTATTGGTGTTGAGGAAGTAGTATTTGCTGTGTTGTCCTAACTGATAAATTTTTACATTCTTTTAGGTACTGGATATAAATCTAAAGAGCTAGACAGTCTTGATGAAGGTCAAACACTGATGGTTGGAGGAAAAGAAATTGAAGTGATGGGTGTAATTTCAGCAGATGACTTCAGCAGTGGCAGGTGTTTTCAGGCTGGAATAGGGATGCATGACACAGTCCCAACTGCTTTTTCTCAAACTAATATGAAACCATTCTGTAAACCATTCAAAAGTGTTTCTCAGCCCAATACTAAAGAGAATATGCTCAAAGATTCTCAAAGCTACAAACCTCGCCACGATCCAAATGCTTCAAGTAAGATTCAGATTTTTAAGTTTCTTTAAGCATCCTGTGGCTCTTAAAAAAAATGTTGAATGTGTAACCAAAATTTTCACGTTCCCCATGTATTACTGAAGTATTTCTGACATACAGGCCTAGTGTTTCTATCAATACCATGTTAGGATTTTATCATGCGTGTTTCTAACAAGTGGAATACTCTGCACTGCATAAAGTTCCCCATAGTTGTTACAGATGGCTGTAAAAACAAGTTAGAGTGGTTTCTGAGAATTTTGCCAAGAAAAATGAGTTTATTGATCAGAGAAACAGTCTGACACATGCTAGAAGTTCTAGATGAGTTCCAGCTTCCTGCTGGGGTCAGTGAGGCACTGACATAATATGGCAGCACAGTAATTACAGTGGAGGATCAGTAATAGAGAGGTTAAGCCTGATTCAAAGAACTGCTCCTGACAGTGCCTGATCCTTCACAGCCAGCGAGTGTAACTACACTGCCCAAACTCATTTTGTTTTGGAATAAAAGTTTTGTGTTGTAATGCTAGAAGTACCATGTGCTGAAAAGTCATGGGAGTTCACAAATTGCGTAGAAAACAGGCTGCTTAAGCAGTTGTATAAGAGGGATCCTGTAAACAGGATAGCTGCAGGGAGTGGCATTGCTTATTGAAATGAGAAGTACTCTTTTGTCTGTCAATAACCAACCATTTAGGAGCTATATTCTGCTGATGGCTTTATCTTTCGGGTGGAAGATAAAAATGAATTTAAAGAAATGTTATTAAGCAGAGCAATGTGTATGTAAAAAAAATGAAAGTTTGTTCTACATTCTTACTATAGTTTTACCTCCATGCTACTTCTTAACTCATATCCTGATACTATGGGACTTTTCAAAGCTGCTACCTGGCTGCTATGTAAATAAACAATGAAATTCCAATCAAGTGGTAATTAGTGATATCATTGGCCCTTTTGTAAGAGCAGCCTTATTAACACCATCTTCTGGTCTGAATTCAATTTGATTACGTTGTACCTAAGGATGTTCTTTCCTGTGGTTGCATGATACTACATTATCTTTCTAACCTAAAATCTGTCAAAGACCTGATATATTCAACACTCAAACTAACTTCTTCGTTGTTTTTGCACTAGTCTGTCAAAAAGCTATGGTTTATTCTAGTTCTTTGTCTCCTGTGACTTTTCTTCTGGCAAGTTTGAGTACCTCCAATGAGATTTCCCTAAACTGCCTGATATGGAGAGCCCTCAACACATCAGTAGGTTGGACTGTCAGTCATTAGTGTTGCTTACACAGGAGAATCACGTAGTTTATATAAACACCTTGTTGCATAAGTTCTTTCAGAAGTAATGGAGATACTTCCCTAGACCAGGACCTTGTGTCGTGGTTTAACCCCAGCCACCAACTAAACACCATGCAGCCGCTCACTCACTTCCCCCCCCACCCAGTGGGATGGGGGAGAAAATCAGGAAAAGAAGTAAAACTTGTGGGTTGAGATAAGATTGGTTTAATAGAACAGAAAAGAAGAAACTAATAATGATAACACTAATAAAATGACAATAGTAATAATAAAAGGATTGGAATATACAAGTGATGCACTATGCAATTGCTCACCACCTGCCAATTGACACCCAGTTAGTCTCCCAGCGGCGATCCCCCTGCCCCCACTCCCCCCAGTTTATATACTGGGCATGACGTCACATGGTATGGAATACGCCTGTTGGCCAGTTTGTGTCAGCTGCCCTGGCTCTGTCCCCTCCCAACTTCTTGTGCCCCTCCAGCCTTCTTGGCTGGGCATGAGAAGCTGAAAAATCCTTGACTTTAGACTAAACATTACTTAGCAACAACTGAAAACGTCAGTGTGTTATCAACATTCTTCTCATACCTAACTCAAAAACATAGCACTGTACCAGCTACTAGAAAGAAAATTAACTCTATCCCAGCCGAAACCAGGACACCTTGGTACTGGAGCATTCTGAGGTTTTCATGTTGAGGCCTATGCCAGTAGATAATTAAAATGCAGCTTCTTCAAAATGGAAAGCCATTTATCCTTGTGCTCAGCAGAACAGCACAGTGACAAAGATGTAGAGCCATGTCTTCCAAGTATGATTTCTAAGGTTTTAGTCCATTGCTCATCTAAGCCTTGTTTCTTCCCCATCTCTGAGGCTGCAAAATTTTGTCAGAAAAGTTATCTTTTTTTGTCACCACTGGCTTTTATATATACAGGCATGCAATTTGATATAATTTATCAGAACTCAGCCCTTTGTCAGTAGGAAACAAAATCTCCCTGAATGATACAAGCTGTCAACCAACCTATTCCCGTGAATAAATTATCAATATAGATCTACTCCAGTGACGCAAAAATACCAGCAGCTATAAATTGCTTTCTCATTCTGTCCTCTGACAATACAACTTTTCAGTGCAGATGTGTAGCATCACTATAAGCAATCCAGTATGGACATTGTCTAGCAAAATTATGACGTTAGAGTTTGTAAACAAATTATGGCAAGTAAAACTGTTATTTAGATGTAGCCAAAGGATATATCCCAATACTTCATGCTCTCTTTGCCTCTGTATGTCTTCAAACCTGTCAACTTCTTTTATTCATGCACTGTGGCAGCCTTTGTCAGCTCACTCTCAGTCCTTCCCTTTTTTTAAACAAATCGTTGTCTTTTTATCTCTGTTTCTCAGGCAGAGAAGACTTTCTGGGCAGCTACAATAATATCCCCTTGAAATGTAGTGTCTAGACTTTATGTAGGTCATTGTTTATGTTCTTTTTCTTAAACTTTCCTTTAAGAAGCCTTTTAGAACTTCTTCTGATTTAACTCTATGCATTCAAAGTCATCAAGCAACATTTATTATGTAGGCAGTTTTACCTCATCATAAAGAAATACTCAGATTTCTCAGTTTGTCACCTTTACATTTGAGAAAAGTGCAAACAATCTGGGAAATCTCCACAAAAGGATCTTTCTTTTGAAGGCTATCTAGATGCTCTGTTGGTAAATGCATTTTCTGTCTGAGAATGGTCAATATATTAAACAGTATTTTTAGCAGTCATTAGATTATTGACTTTATTCTGTAGCTGAGTTAGAGAAATAATACCCTTTGGTAACAGACTAAAAATAACGTTTTTGTGCAATGCTTGCATATATTTTGAACTTCAAGATTCTCTAGTTATGCCAAAACCAAATGCAAGTCATCAGTGGATGTTCAATAAGGCTGGTTTACCTATGGTGGATGTAGTTGTGGATCCTTACATTGCAAATAACCTCCGACCACATCAGAAAGAAGGAATTCTATTTCTGTATGAATGTGTAATGGGAATGAGGTAAGAAAATAATTATCCTTTTGGCTTTCAATGCCTGTAATATTTTCATGCCCATGTTCAAAATTAGGCAATTTGAATGGGAAGATTTGAGCAACTGTTCAATGAATTCGTATTAGTAATTTTCCCCAAGTAAAGGTTGCATAAGTTTTTTCTGACCTGTGTGTAACATCATGCTTGCTGTGACTTTGCCAGATGTGATGAGAAGCTAGTGCACCAAAAGTTCTACTGCAAATACCAAGTCTTGTAAACACAGATACCATCTAACCCATGCTAAAGCACACTGCTTTCTGGGATTTATAATTCATATTATTCATGATTATTCATATAATTTATAATCCAGGCATTTTGAATAAAGAAGCTGTTATACCAACCTGTTGAAAAAATACAGTACTATTTTCAAAAGTGTTTTCTCAAGTCATAGATTCCTTAAGATATACACAAGTTTTAAAAGTATTAGATAATATTTTTAATTCTATAAGAAGATTTAAACTATATGGTTTTGGAGGACTAATGCATTAATCTAGAAAATGAGGAGTTTCACTCTAAGGTCTATTGGTATAGCCAAATGAAAACATACAGTAGAGCATAATAAGCATAATAAGTGTAAATACGTTCTTTATACTTCAGAAAACAACCGCAAGAAGCAATTCCCTAAACCAGTTGTAAATAACTATAGCTATGTCTTTTAAAATGTTACCACTGCCTAATTATATCTTACAGAGTTAGTGGCAGATTTGGAGCTATTCTTGCTGATGAAATGGGCTTAGGAAAAACATTGCAATGCATTGCACTTGTCTGGACTCTTCTGCGTCAAGGAGTCTATGGATGCAAACCTGTACTAAAGCGAGCACTAATTGTCACCCCTGGGAGTCTGGTAAAAAACTGGAAAAAAGAATTTCAGAAGTGGTTGGGAAGCGAAAGGATCAAAGTCTTTACAGTTGATCAGGTAAGATTTATTTCCAAAAGGGGATTAGGTCATACTTGGCTCAGAATATAGGACTTGTGATTTTTTTTTTTTTCCCTCTTTTTTTTTTAAAACCAGAGACCAAAACTAGTAATTCTCTATTAATATTTATTTGTAATACTTTATTTCTCCTTCAGGTAATTGCCCATATGAGCATTTAGCTGTCAGTAACCAGGTCATAACTCAAGCTCACCTGCCTGTGTAGAATATGTCTGTCTTATCTTTCCTCAGGCTTCACCTCTGAAGATGTAAAAGTTGACATGCTCCTCCATGTGCCTCTTCGGTTTAAGGAACAGCTTTCTGTTGTCTATCAAAGTGCACACCTTCCCTGTTTTATGTACCAGAGCATCTACCTTGACTGACTTGTACTCCATTTCTGTGGTAGTTGCTTTTGTTCTGTACTGAAAACTTTTTCCTCTTTGTTTTGGCTATCTGGTTCAGGTTACTTCAGAAGGTTATTCCCTTTACTGTCACTGTCAAGAATTAGATTTCTGTAGGGCTGATTTAAAGTCTCATGGGATAGAAGCCTAGAGTCTCAGTGTTAGATAAAGTGAATATCTCTTGTCTCTAGAAGAATGCAGACAAGTACAAATCTTAATCAAGAAGCAGAATGATGCTGATCCCTGTCCCCTCCTATAGTGGAGCTGTTCCCACTGGTAATGACACTCCCAAGTTCCTGTAGTGCCTGGATGAATCCCATGTGCTGATGAAGTATTTAATCTTTTAATCTCCTTGATATACCTTTAGGGTCTTGCCTTTATTTCTGAAACACAAAACTCTCTCCGTCCTTTATGCAAAGACTAAAAGTTCTAGCACAGACTGTGCTTCAGAGACCTTTATTGACCACATCAGGCAGGAAAGCACCTGGCCAAGTGAAATACAAGGGAGTACAAGGAGTGAGGCTGTAGCATCACTGACTGAGGGCTTTCTCTGGAGGAGAGCCACATCTTGCTCTGGTTATCCAGTAAGGCTTTCTTGCCATGTAAATTTTTCCCATTAAGCATGGCTCAATATCTCAGTCAGAGGGTTGGGTCCCCTCAGGACCAGCATTTATGAAACTGTGAACAGGAGACTTGTTCATGCCTTTGTTAATGTTTCTGAAGCTTTCAGATTCAAGCTCTGTTTTTTAATAATTTACCATCCAGTATTTCTTTTCCTAAAACTTCTGGTCCCCATGTCCATTTGGAGTGGGCATTCATAGCAGAAAAGAAAGAAAAGTTGTTTAGCAAATGGTGGTTTCTATATCTACATTCAGCAGTCTGCTGTACCCCTACTTTTTTCCTTGGTCCTATATATTTGAAATGTGCCAGTGGGAGAAAGTGTAGAACTTATAGTATCTGCATTGGTGCTTGCAACAAAGATATTTATTTTCCAAATTTATTTTTTAATCTAATAGTTCCATACAAGTAGATTGAAGAAACAAATAGTACTTCATTCTAAAGATAACGTGATTCTTACATCAATCAAATTTGCTTTTAGTTTCTCGCATTATCCTTATTGTCTGTATGGAAGAGTGAATATTTCACATGAAATGGAAATTTTCAAACTGTTTTTAAACTCTTTTATAGAGCTATTGTGGTTTAACGGCAGCTGGCAACTAAGCACCACACAGCCGCTCACTCAATCCCCACACCCAGTGGGATGGGGGAGAGAACTGAAAAAAAACCAAACCCCAAAACCTCATGGGTTGAGATAAAGACAGTTTAATAGGACAGAAAAGGAAGAAAATAATGACAATGATAATAATAATATGACAATAATAATATGAAAAGAATTAGAATATACAAAACAAGTGATGCACAATGCAATTGGTCACCACTTGCCGACCGATGCCCAGTCAGTCCCTGAACAGTGATCCACCCCTCCCAGCCAACTCCTCCCAGTTTATATACTGGGCATGACATCACATGGTACGGAATACCCCTTTGGCCAGCTTGGGTCAGCTGTCCTGGCTGTGTCCCCTCCCAGCTTCTTGTGCCCCTCCAGCCTTCTTGCTGGCTGGGCATGAGAAGCTGAAAAATCCTTGACTTAGTATAAACATTACTTAGCAACAACTGAAAACATCAGTGTTATCAACATTCTTCTCATACTGAATCCAAACCACAGCACTATACCAGCTACTAGGAAGAAAATTAACTCTATGCCAGCCGAAACCAGGACAAGAGCATCCAAAATTTTGTAACAGTAATTATTTCTTTGAATTCCACTCATTATTGTCAAACCCTTGAAATTACTGAACATACTCATCTTCCACTGAGAACAATCCACATGTAGTAGGTGCTCTTTGCATCATTTACTTTTCTTAGTAACTTGTTTCAAGATGTGGAAATGAAGCAAACTGACTTGTCAGGAACTGTAATGTAATATAGGTTAGGTTGAGAAATATGGAAGTTTCTAAAAGAAGTGGATACAAGGCAAAATATAATATGGCAACATTTTTACCTGAAAAGGTAGTTAGAAATAATTGATAGTTTTCTTGCAGTTTTTATGCATAATGTTGGGAGGAGAAAACCTGAATTTGCTGACAGTTACTGTGACCCAAAATGACAGTAGCTTTCATTTTCTTTTCATTTAAATGACTTTAATATTCTTATTCATCTCATTGGAGCCATTTGGATTGAGGACACTCAGCGGCTTTTAAGATTGTGTTCCCAAATAGCAAGGAATACATTGTCATGCAAAATAAAGACACAATATGACTTGCCTGGGGTATAATGAGTATTTCAAAATAATTTACTGTCTATCTTCTCTGGAAAAACAGCAATTACCATACTGTTATTTCTCCAGTATAACTTAAAAGGAAGAGCTTGTCTCAAAGGTTTTTTCTATTCTTGCCTATAAGGAATACATTCAAAGAACTGGCAGACTTTTTAAAATGTGTTAGGCGTGTTTTCCTCACTTTCATGCTGAAACACCATGAACTGATCCTAACCCTTCAGTAACAGACTCTTCAAAAAACCAGGACATTATCTGCTTTTAAAATGTGATTACAGTTTACTTCTGTTAAAATGCAAATGTTATGTAGAGGACATGGCTTTTAAAACGAAGGCGTCCCCACAAAGGTTGCATTTAGGTCTTGTTAATCCATATTATCAGCATCTGAGACCTGTTTGAGAGAATAACTCCTTTATCTGTTTGCAGAGTCTCTCTTCTACTGGAGTTGTTTTGGTTTGGTTTTTAAGTCAAAATATCTGGAGAATTAATTAATTAAAGGTTTACATTGCTTCATGATTCAGCATTTTTTAATTTACACTTCACCAGCTACATTGGATTTGGACTAGTGCAAAGAAAGGTCTGTTCAAAGAGTAAGTCTGGGACATTATGGAGGTCTAATACTGATTGACATTTGCTCCATATGTGGCTCCAGGCAACTTGCTTAAACCTGTCAAGTCACTTTGGGTAATTGTGAAAATGGAGGCTGTAATACATACATAGCTTGCAGCCAGTTAAGAGGATAAATTAATTACTTGAAATTAGCTTGTAAATTTATTTTAATTTTTAGTCCATCATTCACTGCTGTTGTTATATACAGCAGGGAATATATTATATTTGGCTGCAGGGGGCTTGAAAAAAAAGGAGGAGAGTCCTGACGTATTATAAGGGGTTCAAACAGTCAGGAAGAGTTGATGATTTACCAGGGGAGGGACATTGGAGGCAGTTCCCGAGTGCCTCAGCACTTTCCCTGTAGTCTCAGCTCACAGCCTGAAAGTGTAGGGAAACAAAATGGTTTCTGAACCCTGGGCATCTTCTGATGCTGTCCCAAGAGAAGGTCAGAGAGGCATTGCCTCTGTCTTCAGGGCTGCAGTGTGGAGCCTGAATGCTGGGCAGGGACAACATTGGGTGTTGCCTACAGGGCTCCTCTGCATCTCTGTTCCTGTGTTGGGAAAATTTCTGCTCCTGTTCTGAAAATGCCAGTAAAAATACTGGCCAGAAAACAGGCAGTTAACTACAGTCCTGGAAACAACAGATATGCTCAGGTCCAATCCAAACACCTGGGGAAATCGGTGCATGCCCTCGTTACCTGCTCCTCACTACTCCTTGCTTCCTCCTATGCGTGCTGCGCCTCTTCGTGAGCAGTGTGTGGGGACTGATCTACCACAAGGTACTTTATGAGATTAATGCACCAGATTTGGCCCATCTGAATCACCTGCCAGGGGGCTCTAAAGATTGTGATAATTAAGTGGTGCTGCTTTTACAGTATATTACACCATCTGGCTCCAGACTTAGTTGTCTGTGTTTGGTAACTGATCTTGTTTGAAAATAAAAATACCTTCTGAGGCTCTAGCTTGATTTGCTTTCACAATTAAAGAGGTCCTTCAGCTTGTCAGCTGCACCCATAGCCTGCTTAGTTAGTGAACACCATTAGGAAATAGGAAAGACCGTGCAGGGAATTAGTGTCTGGAGCCAAGCAGAAAGGTGAGGGGCGTGCTCACAGTAGGTTTTTCCACAGGTAAGCAATCCTAGTACATTCTCAAGTCTGCACAGAAATATAACTATATCTAGGAAAGTTTTTTGGAAGAAGCTCCCTGTCACATTACAGTGACTTTTTATTTAGTGTGTCTATTTCCTTCAATAGACATCAAAAGTCTTGATGTCTATTGAAGGAAAAGGGTTTGAAGGGTATATAAGAGCAGAGGGGCTCACAGGCATTTTCTGACTAGTAATACAGGGTTTAGAAATCAATTGCATTTATTTGCCAGTAGGCAGGCATGTTTTCTAGGGCTGGTTATGGGCTCTGTTTTCTGAGTCCCAGGCTGTCCTTACCTGTTGGCCAACCCATCAATGTTAAGGGTTTGTAACAAAGTTAATCATAGAATCATCATAGGATCATAGAATACCAGGTTGGAAGGGACCTCAAGGATCATCTGGTCCAACCTTTCTTGGCAAAAGCACGGTCTAGACAAGATGGCTCAGCACTCTGTCCAGCTGAATCTTAAAAGTGTCCAATGTTGGGGAATCCACCACTTCCATGGGGAGATTATTCCAATGGCTGATTGTTCTCATTGTGAAAAATTTTCCCCTTGTGTCCATTCGGAATCTCCCAGGAGTAACTTGTATCCATTACCCCTCACCTTTTCCATGTGACTCCTTGTAAAAAGGGAGTCTCCATCTTCTTTGTAGCCACCCTTTAAATCCTGAAACATGGTGATAAGGTCTCCCCTAAGCCTTCTTTTCTCAAGGCTGAACAAACCCAGTTCTCTCAGCCTTTCCTCATATGGCAGGCTTCCCAGTCCTTTGATCATCTTCGTGGCCCTTTTCTGGACCCTCTCCAGCCTGTCCACACCTTTTTTGCATAGCAGGGACCAAAACTGAACACAGTATTCCAGGTGTGGCCTGACAAGTGCTGAGTAGAGTGGGATAATGACTTCTTTATCTCTGCTGGTGATGCCCTTGTTGATGCAATTCAGCATCCTGCTGGCTTTCTTTGCCGCAGCAGCACACTGTTCACTCATGTTGAGCTTGTTGTCCACCAGGATCCCCAGGTCCCTTTCCGCAGAGCTGCTCCCCAGCTGTGCTGCACTCCTGGATTATATTTTCCCAGGTGCACTTGTCCTTGTTGGACTTCATAAGGTTCTTGTTAGCCCACTCTTCCAGCCTATCCAGGTCTTCCTGCTGGGTGGCTCTCCGTTCCGAAGTGTCCACTTTCCCACTCAGTTTGATATATCATCAGCAAACTTCATCAGGCTACACTCGATCCCATCATCCAGATCACTTACGAAGATAATAAACAGCGTTGGGCCCAATATTGATCCCTGGGGGACCCTACTTGTGACAGGTTATCAGTTTGAAAAGGAGCTATTTACCACCACCCTCTGGGTGCTGCCTGTCAGCCAGTTCCCCACCCACCACACAGACCACTTGTCTAGAGTGTAAGACATCAGTTTCTCCAGGAGGAGGCTGTGGGAAACCATATCGAAAGCCTTGGAGAAATCCAGGTAGACAATGTCCACCGGTTGCTTGACATCAACCGAGGAGGTTACTTTGTCGTAGAGGGTAATCAGGTTTGTCAGGCACGATTTGCCCTTGGTGAATCCATGCTGGCTTTTCCCAACTACGTGCTTCATTTGACTTGTGATATTCCCCAGGAAGATTCGTTCCGTAACTTTCCCAGGGACTGAAGTAAGACTGATGGGCCTATAATTTCCTGGATCCTCCTTTAAGCCCTTCTTGTATATGGGGGTGACATTAGCCTTCTTCCAGCCTTGTGGGACATCCCCTGATCTCCACGACTTCTCAAAGATTGTGGAGAGCAGCCTTGCAGTGACATCAGCCAGCTTGGTTGGATAACATCAGGGCCCATTAAATTATAGGGGTCAAGCTCCTGTAATAGTTCACATACCAACTCTTCCTTCACTGATGGTGGGTCTGTGTTTGCATCAACCTGGATTTTTGTTCCCAAGGCCTGGGGCCCAACAGTGCTTGTAAAGATAGCGGCAAAGAAAGTGTTGAGAACCTCTGCCTTTTCAGCATTGTTGGTGACTAATTGACCTCTCCTATTTAACAGCGGGCTGATATTTTCCTTCTGTTTCTGCTTGCTGTTTATGTATGTGAAGAACCCTTTCTTGTAGTTTTTGACATCTCTGGCCAATTTCAATCAGAGCTGAGCTTTTGCTTTTCTAACTGCATTTCTGCATGCCCTGGCAATGACCTCGTAGTTCTCAACGGGTTGGGTATTCATCTGCTTTTCCATGTCTGGTATGTTTCTCTCTTGGTTTTGAGCAGATTCAGAAGCTTGCAGTTAAGACAAGGGGTTCTCTTGCTCCACCTATGTCCCTTACCTTTAAAGGGGATGAACTGGTTTTGTGCTTCCAGGAGAGTATTCTTGAAAAACTCCCAGCACTCACTAGCTCCTTTATCCTCCATGGAAGCTTCCTATGGAATCCCTCTCAACTGAGCTCTGAGTGAGCTGCAGTTTGCTCTTCTAAAATCTAAAACCTAAAACCTACTCAATAGGTTCAATAATATTCATATAATATCATATTCAATTAAAAACTACAAGGGGAATTTTGGTAGAATGTGGTAACTTCCTACTGGACCCCATTACTGCACCTTGCAGCTTGAGTTCCCAAAGTGAACGTACAGGCAGCTACTTATGCTTCTTCGTTATCTTGGCTTTAATTATTCATTTGAAGCTTACCTAAATGCCAGGACTGGGAAGCTGTTACAGGGAGCCTGTGCTTTTCACCTTCACAGTAATGTGTCTCAGAGGATTTGAAGGCCTAAAAGAATAATACATTTTCTTTTAATGAGGTGGTAAAACTCTAAATTGCTGTATCAGATCCCATATTTCCTTTGCAAATTAGGAAAGAATCAATAACCCAAACTCATGAAGGAGATAGTAAATGTCTTGTGTCATGCTAGAAAAAATTTCTGTAGACACTGGATGTTTAAGGAGTATGATGAATGATCTCCAAAGAAATAGTTGTATGATATATTTTCCTTTATGCCTGCAGGACCACAAGGTAGAGGAATTCATTGGTTCTCCACTTTATTCAGTTATGATAATCAGTTATGAGATGCTACTGCGATCTTTGGATCAAATTCAGGCTATAGAATTTAACCTCCTAATCTGTGATGAAGGACATCGTCTGAAAAATAGCTCTATTAAGACAACTACAGCCCTCACTAGTCTGTCTTGTGAGAGGAGGATTATCCTTACTGGTTAGTATCTATAGTTACTTTTAATATTTCACTATGTCAATAGTGCTAGGTTGGGGTAAAGAAAAAAGATATTTATTGTAAGTATGGCAGGAGCACAGTATAAATTTTGGCAATGGGTATTAAAAGGACAAATTTGGGGTCTTCTAAAAACAGATTATTTCCAATTTTTTTAAATAAATGTATAATTTGTCCATCTTCTGGGGCAGGCAAGGAGCCTGGGAACTTCTGTAAGGGAATCAGGACTCTGCATACAGTCATTGTTTTCCTTTGTAGTTATTTAATAAAATTGATTTAGAACTTGACTTTTTTAGTTCCTTTGTCAAAACAATTAGATGTGCAGTCTGTTTAGTTAGGAGGTCTTAATCAGCTTATTAATCATGATAAAGTTTTAGATTAATTCAGAACTCTGAGTAATTCACATTGAAACAAAACCTCTGTTTTCAAGATGCATTCTCAATATTAAACCCTGCCTTCAATGACTGTAGTTCTATCAGTTTCGAGAAAAAGTTACCAGATGCAGAATTTTTGTTTTTCTCTTTCCAGGTACTCCAATCCAAAATGACTTGCAAGAATTTTATGCATTAATAGAGTTTGTGAATCCAGGAATACTTGGTTCTTTATCCACATATAGAAAGATATATGAGGAACCAATTGTCAGATCTAGAGAACCTTCAGCAACAAAGGTATATTATTAAAAAAAATACAGTTATAGAAGAAAATTCATAGACAACACTGTGAAATTTGCTTTCTATGGAATAAAATGAAGCTCAGGACTACTAATAGTAGCAAAAGCTTTTCACTTTCCTATTTGAAATAAATTCACTTGTTCTCCAAAGGAAGCAGGAGGAATACATGCCTGTTGAGATCATGTCATTTCAGCTGCCTATTAATTAGCAGGCAAAAATTGTTCTCCAACACTTTGCATTCCCAAAAATGCCATGCGCATTACCATGTGATGATACTTTATTCATTCTTAGTTTCTCCACAGCATTGCAAATTCTGCATGATTTTATTGCATCTCCAGAAATTCTAGAATATAATTCAAGCCTTGGATGTCTTCTGGGACATTATCTTCCGTTGTTTAAGACTTTAGAAACCAGACCTAGAACTAAGCTAATGCAGTGGTACTAATTGGAGAAGAATTGGTCATTACAGTCCCATGTCAGAAAGTGGTATCATACTTTTAAAATGTTATTTAAATACCTAATTAAAATCATACAGAAAATTACTGTGATGAAATGCAAAATTATCATTAATTTTGTGCTTTGTTCTTTTAGGAGGAAAAGGAATTAGGAGAAAAAAGAGCAGCAGAACTCACACGCCTCACTGGACTCTTTATTCTAAGGAGAACACAGGAGATTATAAACAAATTTCTGCCCCCCAAAAAGGAGAGCATAATCTTCTGCCGACCAACAGCACTGCAACTTGAATTGTATCAAAAACTGCTTAATTCTCGAGTTATAAGGTCCTGTCTACAAGGCAGGCTAGAAAACAGTCCTCACCTAATATGTATAGGAGCTTTGAAAAAACTTTGCAATCATCCGTGTCTTCTGTTTAAAGCTATAAAGGTATCTATTTGCATGGGGGTGGTGCCTGCAATTAGTCATTTCAGCAGGCAAAGGTCCCTAAAACTATGTTATGGTCAATGTGCATGTTACTTAAGGTCATTTCCATACTCTCTTCTCACATACAACTTGCTTTAGGAGATCTGCTTTCAAAAACATAAATGTTAGGAAATTTGAATGTACTCAGGGAAGGTATCTCACCAGTTTCCTACTGCCTTGTGGTGTTTTCCTGTTCTCCATGTATTTTCACTCTTAATCTTGTCTCTGAATATTTGTAAAAATACATATAAATGTGAATTTTACAAAGAACACTGTTGGCTACAGATTACTCTGTGTACTCTGTCTGCTAGTTCCTCTGAAACCTCCCTGTCCACATGATAATTTCACACTCTCAAGCTCACTGACACTGGGAGCTGCAGGCTCAAGATGTCAGTGGTACTAGATGTCTCCATTTCCACTTCTCCTGGGACACTTTCATACTGTACACCTTGTAATTTCTGTAGAAATGTTCTCATTCCTATAGGTAAATAATGTGATAGTTAAACTTGAAAATGCTAACTTCTATGGCCACTAGTCAAAGTCCAAGTAAGGTGGGTGGAAATGTAAATCTTTCTTAAAAGACGTACTTCATGACTTTGTAGGAATGTACATAGCGCAGACCTCCCCGTAACTTTCAACACTGCCAAGTAAAGTTCATTGCCTTTACTTCATATTATAAGCATTAGACATTTTTCGTATGTGAAAGCGTAAGCCTTTAGAAACTATAGGGATGAAAAGGACTATATGTGCAAGTCATTTATTGGCATTGTGGTTTTGGCATTTGAGTAGTTTGGCTTTTTCCTCCTTGTGAAACATTGATTGTCAAATTACAGCAAAATACCACCTGTATTTCTTCTATTTTATTGTTTTTACTTGATAGCTTTTCTTCATTTCCAGTTGCATAACTGAATCTTAATGACAGCATCTTCCTAAAAAAAGTCAGTGACTGGAAAGTTCCATAATAAGGTATTATGGGATTTAGAAAGAATAAAGAATATTGATTTCTACTCCCCTGCCCCAAGTTTTAGATATGGCTTTGCTGCGGGCGTACATCTGTGTGGTTAAGTAGAGAATTAGAAGTAAACCACATCTTTAAGTTTTATGTATTTCAACTTTCTACTCAGCTGCAAACAATATCTTAGATTAGAGGGTGTATACCAAAATAAACACTATCAGTATTTTAAAAATGTGTTTTCAATCTGTTATCAGGAGTTGTGCTCACATGATACACTACTTTGTGGCAGCTTTTGATGCCTCCTTTTGTCTTTGTAATAAAAATATAGCAAAATTTAAAAAAAACCAAAACATGGAACTTGAATCCTTTTATTTTCAATAGGAGAAAAGCTGTGATCCTGTGTCTGATGAACATGATGAGTCTAGCCTCTACGAAGGTCTAATAGATGTCTTTCCACAAGATTATAGTTCGGACACTTTCTCTGAAACTGATTCAGGAAAATTGCAGGTGCTGGTGAAGTTGTTAGCAGCAATCCATGAGCTCAACTCTTCTGAAAGGCAAGTGTGAAAGCAAGGTAAAAGGGAAGTAATGGGAGTGACCTTCTGGATATTGTTCTGCTTTTCAAATGCATGGGCTAGTAATATTCAAAGTAAAGCCATTGCAACTGTTTGCAGAGGTGCCAAACATATTTAGGCATTGTACTTCTGGCTCTTCCTTGTTAAATTACTAAACTAGGATTTGCAGCTGACATAATTTTCAAAGATGCTCTTCATATTTTTTCCAGATAAAGATACTTGTATTTTTCATACCAAGTTCCAGCAAGTAAGATAGTTTGCTACAGCCCCTGTACTATGACGTATTATCTTTACTTGCAGAGACTTTCCAATGCTTTGTATCTCCTTGAGGACATGTATTAATGTATAAAATAATTTAAATTTCATGAAAATATTTTTAATTACTACATTATAAGTTATTTCCTCTTTAATCACGTTTAACTGCTCAGTGCTTGCTGCCTTTTCTGTTCAGGGTTAACCAGTCTCAACAGATGAACTTGCACAGCAACTACTTTTTTCCCCTGTGGTAAATGCCACTGACATGTAGGAAAACCTCTGTTTATCATGGGGTAATAGGATGCACATGGTTAGTTACTGTGCAATTGCTGATTCACGGAAATCTCACATGACCTTGTGTCCCATGATAACTTTTTTATGGACTCATGCCTTAAAGCCCAGCTATTCCAAAAGTATTTAGCTTTTAACTTTTATTTAAATTGATGCTTGAATAGGACATGCTGTAATTCAGTAGTGGGAAGTAACAGCAGATCTCTTGGCACTGATGTAACGGAATTTGAAGATGCTCTCTTTTTACAAATCAGAAAGCTGAGCCCATTGTTGGAGTTTATATGCCTAACATCCATTGAAACCAATGACAGATAAATATCTAAATGTACTGGCCTTATTTCTTGTAGGTCAAAAGAAACAGGGGTATCAGGAAAAACACCTCTTCCTGTATCAGTGCTATAGGAGCTGCTGAATTACAGCTGATGTTGAGGCATTATTTTACACCTTTAAAAGTTTTGTTGCTTTAATTCAGTGCTGTTCATGTTTCTTTTTCTTTTGTTTCTCTGCTCTCATTAGTACTAAATAGTTTTTGCAATATACAGACTCAATTCCAGTCCTCTTCTGAAGTTTATATTCTATTTTTGAATGAAAACAAAGGTGTGAATTTGATGTTGATTGACAAAAAAAATCAATCTTGTGAAGTCTTTACAAACAAGTCTTGGATGTAATTCAATTGTAAAGTGTAATAAAAAAATACTTTAAAACAACTTTAAAATGTTGATTTATCAGGTTTTCCATGAAATTGTTTTTCTAGTTCTTCAGTACTTGTTTTGAATCAAAATTATTTTAAAAAATGGAGCACTTTTCATGGAATTTGTTACATTTAGTTTAGATTATAAAAGACTTCCCAGCAAGACCTGGCAGAAAATGCCCTAACTGCCCTTATTATTTTATTTATGGCTTAAATTCAAAAGAACTTGCTTTGTCCACTCAGTAGAATCATCCTCAATATCTGGGAGGATAGAAATTCTAGATTTGCAGATCTCTGAAACTTATTTAGTCAAAATTTCAGAGAAAAAACACCAACATAGTATGGGTCATTAGTGTAAGGGACCAGACTGATTTTGCTTTAAAAAATAACAACAAAAATCCAGACTTTGTTTGTGATATCTTTCACTATCCTTCAACCCAGTTCTTTTCAGTCATAAAATGTAGCAAAGAGTCACTGCTTTCCTATTTGATTTTCATGATTTTGTTTATTAGAATTTTCCGAGGTTTTCTATAGAAGCTCACAGTATCTTTTTCAGTAAGTAGAGTCATATATATATTATTTATTAGCTGCTACAAAACCCTCTGCAAATGCTGCCTTAACAACAGCTCTTTTGTATAAATAGAGATTTTTATCTTTGTGGTTGGTTCTGGATCCCTGCAATCTGTGCATTAAGCCAAATTCTGTTGCGAAGGAAAACATTCATTATTTAACATTTAAATGCTTAACAGTAGCGATAACGCATTGAAATCTAGTATGTGCTTCAAATTAATAGGAAATGTTTTATTTCTTGGGAAATATGAGTAACCTCAGGTTGATGTGTTATTTTTGCTTGACTTGTAATTTTATTTTCTTAGATGTCTTCAGTAATTTGTTATTGGACTTTAACTTTACCAAGGTCTAAGATGATAAGATAACTTTGTTTTACTGTTTGACAGAGTTGTACTGGTATCCAATTACACTCAGACATTAAACATATTACAAGAGACTTGCAAACGTTATGGATACTCTTACACTAGACTTGATGGACATACTCCTGTCTCCCAGAGACAACAGATTGTTGATACTTTTAATAGTAAATTCAGTCCAGCTTTTATCTTTTTGCTGAGTTCAAAGGCTGGTGGAGTAGGACTGAATCTGGTTGGAGCATCTCATTTGATCCTGTATGATATCGACTGGAATCCAGCTACAGATATTCAGGTCTGATAACAACTATGTACATGTGGGTTGGGATGGGCATCAAATGATTTCTTGATTGAGTTTGAAATGCCTGGCTTTACATGTCTTATTGCTACCCAATTATCACATTCCATCTCTTTTTAAGTGGAAAGTTGCTGTGTTTCTAAAAAGAAAAACATGATTAGACTGCATAGCGAATGTTACTGTTGATTTGCAATACCTGAGAAAAAGGGAGAGGTTCTGATCAGAATTAAGAGAATGAGAAAATCATGTGGCAATGATGTTGAAAGAAAACAAAGCCAGTGCTGTGCTATTCTTGTAATGGCACTGTTGGCCTCAAGGGATTATTTAGTTGGCATAAGAGTGTTCAGTTAAAATAGTCCTTAACAATAACAATTTAAAAAATCTTTTTGTAAACATAGTAAGAAACTTCTTTTTGTAGAGTGATGCCCTGTGCTTCATATCTGAAATAAGCTCTGATTATTGGCCCTGCTTCAGTTACAAGTGTGAATTAGTACCCTCATGTGGTCACTTGTCTTGTTACTTGAAATACAGTCTGCTAAATCAGTCAAAATTGCTACAGGTTGCCAAAGACCACAAACCATGTTGTGGGTACGTGTACCCAGTATGTAGGTGTAACCCTTACATTTTGGAAAAAAAATCATATAGCAGTACTCAGTTACATTGTGTTTCTTTAAGAATTAAAGGGGGTGTAAAACAGTAATTTTACAATTTTAAAAGAAATGAAAAGTCATTTTTAAAGATGTATTGTGGCAAAAAACAATTTTGGGGATGGGGGAGAATGATGAGTATTCCTGAAATATCAAACAGTTGTTAATACTTGGAAAATAAATGTGAAGAGGGGATTTCTGGCAGGAAAGAGTTGAAACCCTTACTTACCTATTATAGTACGCAGAAAGAAAGGGGGGCATAAATGGCAGACAGTAAATTAAATTTTCAGAATTATTTACAGTTAATACCAGAAGACACACAAAAACAGTCACAGACAGTTATTGAGGAATGCTTTCTTTGGACAACATCTTTCTGAATGAGCTAGCAGAACTGGTAATGTGATCAGCAGAGGCTACAAGTTTTTGCTGAAATACCATTGTAGAGTAGGCTGTTAATGCTCTTCATCTTTTTGCTTTCTTCAGGCAATGGCTAGAGTATGGAGAGATGGTCAGAAACATACTGTATATATCTACAGACTGCTAACCACAGGTCAGAGATGGTGCTCAAACATACCCCAGAGTGAGACAGCTATTGAAATTTTGTCCATAAAAGAAAGGGAGGGAGTGTTTTTGGAAATCATTCATTCTTTAAAAATATATATGATTTGTTCTGAATTCAGTTAAAATAGAAACATCACATTGATTCATGTGCCTTTGCTTTGCTTTGCTTTGCTTTTGCTTGAATAACTGAAAATAGTGGTTTAGCATTTGCTATTGTGGTGGGTTGACCCTGGCTGGAGGCCAAGGTGCCCACCAAAGCCGTTCTATCACTCCCCGCCTCAGCTGGACAGGGGAGAGAAAACATAACAAGAGGTTCGTGGTTCGAGATAAGGACAGGAGAGATCACTCAACCAATTACTATCACAGGCAAAACAGACTCGACTTGGGGAAAATTAACTTAATTTATTGCCAATCAACCAGAGTAGGGTAATGAGAAATAAAACCAAACCTTAAAACACCTTCCTCCACCCCTCCCTTCTTCCCGGGCACAGTTTCACTCCCAAATTCTCTACCTCCTCCCCCCAGCAGCACAGGGGAACAGGGGATGGGGGTTGGGGTCACCTTGCCACACCTTGTCTCTGCCGCTCCTTCCTCCTCAGGGGGAGGACTCCACTTGTCCCCTGCTCCAGCGTGGGGTCCCTCCCATGGGAGACAGTCCTCCACGAACTTCTCCAATGTGGGTCCTTCCCATGGGCTGCAGTTCTTCACGAACTGCTCCAGCGTGGGTCCCTTCCATGGGGTGCAGTCCTTCAGGCACAGACTGCTCCAGCGTGGGTCCCCCGCGGGGTCACAAGTCCTGCCAGAAAACCTGCTCCAGTGTGGGCTTCTCTCTCCACGGGTCCGCAGGTCCTGCCAGGAGCCTGCTGCAGCGTGGGCTTCCCACGGGGTCACAGCCTCCCTCGGACGCATCCACCTGCTCCGGCGTGGGGTCCTCCACGGGCTGCAGGTGGATATCTGCTCCACCGTGGACCTCCCTGGGCTGCAGGGGGACAGCCTGCCTCACCATGGTCTTCACCAGGGGCTGCAGGGGAATCTCTGCTCCAGCGCCTGGAGCACCTCCTCCGCCTCCTTCTTCACTGACCTGGGGGTCTGCAGGGTTGTTTCTTTCACATGTTCTCACTCCTCTCTCCAGCTGCAGTTTCTGTGCCCCAGCAACTTTTTTTCCTTCTTCAATCTGTTATCCCAGAGGCACTACCACCATTGCTGATGGCCAGCGGTGTGTCCGTCTTAGAGCCGGCTGGTATTGGCTCTGTCGGACATAGAGGAAGCTTCTAGCAGCTTCTCACAGAAGCCACCCCTGTAGCCCTCCCTGCTACCAAAGCCTTGCCACACAAACCCAATACAGCTATGTATACTGTTATCAAGAAATGGATTTGAATTTTTTTCTTTACAAGTACTGGTCAAAAATTATTCCAGTGTATCTTTTTTTTTTTTTTTTTTTTTTTTTTTTTTAAATACAGGCTCAATAGAAGAAAAGATCTATCAAAGACAGATCAGCAAACAAGACCTTTCTGGGGCAGTTGTAGACCTTTCCAAGACATCTGAACACATCCATTTTTCCATTGAGGAGCTTAGAAATCTCTTTACTCTTCATGAAGATTCCACCTGTGTTACCCATGACTTGCTTGAGTGCGACTGTATGGGAAAGAAAGACCATCAAAGTGAGTTTCTTTTTCATTGTCTCTGGCCATTGTTGAGGAAGTACATCCATTCTGAATATATAGTCTGTCACTGGAGAAAACTCTGCTGCTCAGTAAAATAGGATTGAAGTAATGAGGTTCATTATGGGATCTTCCAGATATTGGCTGATTTTTGTAATCCATAGGAACCCTTCACAAGATGAAGAGGAGACAAGATTCGTTCCTTGCAGTAACAACCAATTCAAGTGTCATGCCTCTTAATTCCTTGAATTAGCTATGGCCAGCTCAATTAGTAATTCATTGCAACCAATTGGCACTATATGGTGTTTTGGTTCTAAATATTCAGGACAGTAATCAATAGCTGGTAAGAGCTAGTTCAAAAGCTGTTTATCTGAGGACAGCTATACCAGATGAAGATCTGTGCCAGATCTCTGAATATAAGCCTTCATTTCACAGTTATTAACTAAAACTAGCTCATCTAGTTTCTTAAAGGAAAGAGTGTCTATTGTCCTGGTATGTTTCTTTCCTTTGGGCATGAAATATCCATGTACACTATTTACAGGGGTGATAGTGAGGTACCACTACTGATATCTTCTAAATGCACACAGATACCACCATAAAAAGAATCAAAGAAATGGGTTCAAGAGTGCATGTTCTCAACAGACATGGGCAAGAAATTAAGTAACACAGACCCAGTGAAACTATTTTGCTTGATGGTTTGCATGTTTCCAGGTAGTAGGCTAGAGTTGTGTTCCTTTTTCATCTGATTCAACCCAAAATGGGGAGGACTTGGCTAGTGAAACCACAGTGGTTCTGTAGCCATAAGAATTTGACTTTCTCCTTTATTTTTGCTCCACATACTGATTTCATTGTCTTTGTATCTTTCTTAAATGATTGAAAAATTAGACCTTCTGTTTTTGCATGAGTAAGTGATGTTCTAAAATATAGCAGCCTCCACTTAGGTACTATTACAGGATCTGTGTGGAAAAGGCACCTTTAGTGTTAAATGTCAGCTAGATTTTCTCACTGGTGTGCAGTGAGGCAAGCAGAGCTCCTGGACTGCGGAAATCCAGAGAAATTTTATATTGTTACTGTGATGAACACTGGTGCATATAATTTTATTTAGTATTTTTGCAGTTGTCTTAACACTCTTGACTGCTTATCTTATGCTTTGAATGCATATTGGTTCCATCAATTCAGCTACAGCATTGGTCTCTTGGATCCTGTAACCAGAACTTCCTCAAGGGTATTTATACCTTGGTCCCAGTGAACAGAACCTTTTGGCAGTAAATCAAGGAAAAACCTGAAGATCATTCTTAGACTTAAATGGTGGAAATGGCAGAGTGAGGGGAAGGTTTGATATCCTAAAGAGCAGAGGTCAAACTGGCTAACCAGCTCCCTGGTCAAATTGTTATGAGTCATGGTCTTCAGTTTGATCACCTAGAACGCAGCTACCACTAGTTGGTCTCTTGGCCTTTCCTAAGAACAGAAAGCTGTCAAATTACTTCATCAGGGAACCAGATTCCAGGTTACTGGGGATAGATACTGGCGTGCAGAAAAGGCCAAGAACTTTCACTGATTCATCTCCTCCATTTCTAGCAAGTATGATTCAAAAGATAAACTAAAGAGGAACCAAACAATATAATACAGGCTTCACAATATATGAACTTTTCCTAATGATCTCTATTAGATATACCAATGAGACTGGATATTTTTGACCAAGCTCCTGTTGTCCATTCACACTAGGGCCATCTTTAGGAAACCACAGGAGTCTTGAAAGGAAGAAATTAACTGTGCATGGATTGTGCAGATGGGTTGCTTGCTATTCTACTGGCTTTCAGATCAGCTACAAAGCTGTAAGCCTGTTGTTTTACCTGATCATGGTGTAATTTATGGCGTTAGGAACGCATAATCTGTAAGGACTTGAGAAGTGCATCTATTCTAAATTTTCTTCTGGCCAGTTGTCGTGGTTTAACCCCAGCCACCAGCTAAGCACCACGCAGCCGCTCACTTACTCCCCCCCCCCCCAAGTGGAATGGGGGAGAAAATCGGGAAAAGAAGTAAAACTCATGGTTTGAGATAAGAACGGTTTAATAGAACAGAAAAGAAGAAACCTCTAATGATAATGATAACACTAATAAAATGACAACAGTAATAATAAAAGGATTGGAATGTACAAATGATACGCAGTGCAATTGCTCACCACCCACCGATCAACGCCCAGTTAGTCCCTGAGCAGCGATTCCCCCTGCCCCCACTCCCCCCAGTTTCTATACTAGACGTGACATCACATGGTATGGAATACCCCGTTGGCCAGTTTGGGTCAGCTGCCCTGGCTGTGTCCTGTGCCAACTTCTTGTGCCCCTCCAGCCTTCTCGCTGGCTGGGCTTGAGAAGCTGAAAAATCCTTGACTTTAGACCAAACACTACTTAGCAACAACTGAAAACATCAGTGTTATCAACATTCTTCTCATACTGAACTCAAAACATAGCACAGTACTAGCCACTAGGAAGACAATTAACTCTATCCCAGCCAAAACCAGGACACCAGTAAAAGGATATGTTTCAAGTGTAGTGCAAATGTGCATCATATGTCAGTCAAAAGGAAGTCTTGCATATATGAGTCTTTATGGGCTCTCCAAAACTTCAAAAAACTCAAGAATACTCTGAGTCATCATGCTGCTCATATCACTGGTCTTTCCTAAGGAGCACGTAACACTGCTATGAAAATATGTGACAACAGGTTTTAAACCAGTAATAGCAGTGATGCAATTTTTTTCCCTCCAAAATGATTTCTTCATTTATTGCATGCATCAGATGAATCATGAAGCCAGCAATGTGTGACACACCCTGCAATGAGGTGGTACTGTTTGGGTCTTTAGGATCCTTTGTTGAAAGTGAATTCCTCTCTTTGTGCTTCACAGCAATAGTCTTTTCCTTACTGTGATAGACAGTATGCAATATTGCGTATATTGAACAACTTGACATAACCTGGGTGTACAGAGTGCACAGCTCTAGTGTGCTGAGTCAATGAAATAGCTATTCAAACTATTCTTAGCTGGCTGGAATGACTTCCCTGGGATGAAATAGAAGCTAGCATGAATTTTGCTGCAACATACTTCTAGATTCAGATTTTACTTAAAGAATGGGAGCAGCCCAAATGTCACAGAATTAGGAAGATAGAAGGAAGGAAATTGCCAGATAAGATATTTCCTTTCCCATCCATGTGTAAAAGGATTTGTCTTCATGCTAGCATATGGTGATTTTGATAAACTCGATCAATGAGCAAGAAACAGCCTTTCCCCTCTTACTGTGGATACATATGTTTGGGTTTCATTGACATAGAAGGATTATATGTGCTGTTCTATTTTCTCTCATTTGTTACCACCAACTGGCTTATTGATTCAGACTGAAATTTTCTGTCTTAGTTTTCTCTGATTAGTCTACTGCATCATTTTTTTTCAGATCCTTCCTCAGAAAAGCCTTCTGTATCTAGAAGTTGCCAGCTTGGACAAAACCATGGGAAGCCTCATTCAAAGAAACCGCTCTCCATGTCACAGTTGATGCAATGGAAACATTTCTCTGGGCAACATCAGACTCTCACTGATCCTTTCCTTGAAAGGATTAAAGAGAATATTTCTTTCATTTTCCAGAATGTAACCAGTCCAACTTCCACCAGCTAATAAAACTTAAGTGCCTTTCCCTATCACTTGCATCCTCCTCCTCATAGGTAAACAACTGATCAACTGATGTGCAGTTACCTTTTGTTCTTTTTGCCAAGTTCTGTTTTGTGTCTTTCTGACAAGGTTTCTGGGTAAATGTGATTCCTGATGTTTATACAAAGTTACAGTTATTACTAAGTTAATCATACTTATTATATTTATAATACAGGTTTTTAAAGCTAACTTTGCTTTCCAGTCTTCTGTTCCTTTGATAACATAATTAGTAAGATAGTTTTTATGCACATTCCTATGTATGTCTTTGTTTTATAGTTTTCATTTGATCGTGATGATTTATTGCTTGTAAAGCTGGCAACTCTTCAGCCAAATTTTGTAAGATTAGGCAATGCTGTATGCATGTATATGCTGTTAACAAGACTCTGGTTGGATTTTTGTTTTGACAATGAAAAGTTATGTATCTGTATAACTGTGGCTTTATAACAAGGTAGGTATTTGTTCCCTTGAATTTAAAATTTAATGAAACTCAGAGCAATAGCCACTGAGGTCCAAAATTCTGAGACCACAGCTTGATACTGTGACAAAATATTCCAAAATTCTCCTATTGCTTTTACTTGAGAAAATAAAAAACCTTATTTCTCAGACATACAGAGTACAGGCTTATCTACATTTAGCTAACTCCTTTTAAGGACTCTTTTTGCCAAACACTGGAGTACTGAGCATATATATTTTTTTATGACTATTTTCCTTCTTCTTTGAAGGTGCAAAAGTTTGAAATCAGTTTACAGCTTTTAAGTGAAGTACTTTGAAAGGCCCAGAAGAACAGAAGATTGGATAATTTCCAGAAATACTGCAAACTTACAGAATTTGAAAGACCTTGAGCAAGAATAGGGCTCCATTGTGGTAATCCTACATTGTGCCACATGATGTACAATCTCTTGGTATTTGGTACATGTGAGAGCAGTGGCTAAAAGCCCAACCAACTTTCAGAAAACAGTTAAAATTGGTTTGTACTCCGTGTTATAACGGTGCTCTCTCTTTCCCTAGGCTGTCACTGAGTTCACAGTCCATACTAACCCATCATCAAAAATTTTTCTTGCATTTTGATGCAATTTGGGAACTGAAAGCCATGTGCACTGACCTCTCTTCACCATCCACATTTATTTCAGAGGGTTTTTTAGTTTCCTTTGACTCTAAATGCTGAATGACACCAGAAAATAATGAAGACCGAAGTGAGAGAATGATTGAGAAAGTCATCAATTGCAAACATCTTTTTGGCATGCAAATTGTGTTCTTGGTAACAGTTACAGTTATGCTAACACCTAGAGTTTAATTCTTTGACAGTTTAGGCTGGCTGTTAAAAGAGCCTGTTCTTCACCCTGTATATGGTGAGTGTGGTGGTCACGCTTATCCAGATGCTGTGCTGCTGTGGTGCCAATTCGCTGTTAGACAAAGGCTGTCTGATATCTTACAGCTCCCACAACTTATTTTAATTAGCAAGGGCAAGGTTTGCCTGCAGCTTTGTAACTCAAGAAAGAGATTCTAGCCAATCTGTATAATAATCTTTATTGTAATTAATAATTATCTGAGACTGATCATACTTAGATCTGTGCTGCCCATAAGTTTCTGTAAGTTGTGCTCTTGTCCCTGTCTGTAGCAAGCATGCTGGCATTCTCTGCTGATGCTGATCTCATATGTGGTTTCTTGCATCTGTATGAACAAGTAGATGCCAGTTTGGTTCTATATCGCTGGTTTGTTTGTGGGACCCTAGTCATCTCCACTGAACACAAATGAGCCTGCTCTGGTTTGGAGCAAACCAACTGGCAGTGCCATTGAGGAAACGGGGGCATATAAGAGAAGGAAGTTCCAGGATCCACACCATGCCATGTTTCATCTTCTCTGCCCAAGGCAGTCCCTCAGGGGTATGTCAGCAGGCCTCCCCACCTCACCTGTTGAGTCCTGCCCTCAGACAGTCCTACTTGCTGTCACGTCATGCACCACTCCACACAATACAGCTGTAGCTGCATGCTGGCAGAACACAGGTCTGGCAGAGAAGCCCTTTTATTGTTTGGCCTCCAGGGCAGTTTTATTTTGGCAGTTTTTAAGTAAAAAAATATAAAAGCTGGTGCTGGACCACCATGGAGCTCTTGGGAGGCCAGAGGGGATGAGCCCCCAGACACGTACTGCTGTATGTGTGAAGGTGATCCAGGCTCAGATCATTGTTCTGGGAGGGATTTCTGGCAGATGGGCTATCACACTAAGTAATGTTGCTTCAAGGTTAAGAAGCCCAAAGCAGCCTATACAAACACGTGCAACACCAGTTACGGCTTCAGTATGATTCCCTGTCTGTGCCCTGCTCTGCCAAGCTGCTCCAGATCTCTGGCAGTGGCATCGTGATTCTCAGTGGAAGGCTCCTCCAGCATCCACCTGACCAGCCAGTTGTGCACCTCTCATTAACCCTTCACGACTTCTGGGCGTGATGGAAGTATGCATGTGCTTCTTGGTTGTTTGGGTAAGACAATACTACCCAAATACCCAGGTTGCACACGGCATTATACATGATGCAGATTGAAAATCTCGTTCTGAAATTTGATGTATCCTGGGAAATTATGTTTTTCACTGGAAGAATAGGCTGTGGAAAATACAGGAAGCATGAATACAGACTAATTTATTATGCCATCTGTGATTCTCCCACAGTAGTCTACAACAGCCTGCAAAATGAGACTAGCCCACCCTCCTCACATAATCATAGTATAATATTCAGTGTTTTCATACAGAGTGCAGCACATGGACATGTGCATTTCTTCACCCATAGGTGAGAAATGTCTACTAGGAAAAGTCCCTGTGGTGAATTTACCCTAACCTGACTGTTGACTGATAAGGCGTATTGAGGATTTCGAGTCTCTGCAAGGTCACATTGCCCCTTCTCTTAACAATCGTGAAACCCTAGAGCATAGGGAAGGTGGCTGGTGCTGAAAGGCAAGTATCAGGTCCTAGCAGATGGTCTCAGATGTGGCTTCTGGATTCACTGCTAGTGATGCCAGCTGTAAAGCACTATGTAGTTTATGTTGCATGGTTCCACCAATCAGTCCTAGTCTCCTAGATCCAAGACTTGCTCTGCAGAAAGTGGGAGGCAATGGCTGTTGAAGCCATGGCTGTGTTCTTCTGCAATGCTTGAAACACAAGGTATCGATTAATGTACTTTGTTGCCTTTTTCAGTTTTTGAAGGAGGCAAGTGTTCATCCACCAAGTGGTCCCGCACCAAAGAATAAGGCTAATCTGCCTAACAGTAGGTCTCAAATGGTGGCTTCTTCAGTGCAGCATGAAGAGCAGCAGAAACTATAGGTGTTAAGCACAATGGCAGTGTATTTTTTCAACAAATGCTAAGCAAAGATTGCCAGTATTTGACATTTATTAATGCTACAGAATCAGCAAAAATGCATAGAGGTATGCCTGAGGCAGCAAGCAGCGAGTGCAGTGCCAGCTAACTGTCCTGGTGCCTTTAGAGGTGTGAGATGTTGAGGGTTATCAATTCAGGGTGTGCTCTGTCTGAGCCCAGATTTGTTGTAGGGCACTCCATTGAATGATACTGATTTGAGTTGCTTTGCACTGGTGGGCCCAGAGTGGAGTGCTCACCCAGTCAGGAGAACAGATCACAAAGACACGTGCTCTTAGGGAACAGCCTGCTAATCTTAGAACGGCTACTGCAGGGCTCTGAATCACACTGGGCAGGGAGGGTTGTCAACCAGCCCTCAGATTCAGCAATCAATATTGTGTTCCTTGCCAGCTCTTAGCTGGGAGGAGGGGATTTTGGAGAAGTTCTGTTACTTCTGGTATAAGGCATACTGCCAAAGAGACAAGCGTGCTGCATGTTCTTGACTGAGACCAACCCTGATTTTAAAAAGCAGAAGGGGTGGTGTTTTATTTATTTTTGTATATTGCAGCAAGGGGTTTTTTTAACTGGTTTCATATGACTGCTTTTGTTGATTCAGCTTTTATCCATCCTGGCTCGGTTTTTTTTGTGATTGAAATGGTGACCCTATATCATTATTCACTTGCAGAATAGCAATCTGCATTATAACTCTATTCACTTGTTGTCAGACAAGGAACCATAAAACAAGCTTTGGGTGTCATACAAGTTTGTATGGCAACTGCTATGGCAACTGCAGTAGATGTATCTTGCATTCTGACAAGAGGTTGACATCAAGTCCAGTTAAAGGTCTGCCTTTTTCAGAGATCATGAAGTTCTTTGACTTGTCATCTGGTGCAAGAAAGGTGCCAAATGGTGATCGAATGATTCCGTAATGGAATAAACTCACGGGAATTTCTTAAAATGACAAATATGGAACAAGCTTTGACAACTGCTTGGGATTACCACCAGGAATTTGCGAAAAGAGACTCCAGCCCTTGCAGACAAGTAACACACAGAAGGAAAGTAGTTCTTTCATGTGCTTTCCATTGAATGAAAAGTTGATGTAAATCATGGTTGTTTATGTGTGGCTTAAATAAATGATGTGTTTGTGGCTATAAGATCTGGGAAGGCGATAAAGAACAATGAGGAAAACCACTTCTGGCTTTATAGAGCAACTGAAGAATAAGCCGAATTGAAATCTGTTTTTAACAAGGCCTTGTGTGCTATTACTTAGTACAAAAGCAAGACTACTTTTGTAGACATAGGTACTTACAGGACTTAAAATGAATGACACAGCGTTCCACTCTTGAGGGGCAATACTTGTTTGCACAAGCACCACAAGTCAGGACCCAGATAAGTAATACTGAACACTGCAACCAACTTGTGGGTATTCTGCTAGAAACTTCCCTGCTTAGGAACATTAGTTGCTGCTACCTTTCACCTGGCTTTTCATCGACGTGTGGAAATCTAAGCTGATTTGAAGGAAATATGTCTGTGTAAAAGCATCTGCAGCTGTTGCTGCTTCCAGCCTCTTACCCTCTCTCAGCCTTGATGTCAGCCTGAGTTCTCCCTGTGCTCCTTTGTTTGCTTAGTTTGATTTACACCCACTTGACAACATATGATCTTCATTCCCCTCTAATTTATTTCCTTCCAAATAGGCAAAATGTCAGCCACAGTGACAAAAGCCTATGCCCCTGCAAGCTAGCTTTTTGGGCATATTCTGTCAATTAGCCAAAGATCTTTTCCCTCTCTTCATTATGACTGCCTTGGCGCAGGCTTTAGTTTTCCAGAGCGTGAGTTATGTCACATAACAGTGAGGTCCCTCGTGACCCTTGACTTTTCAAGGTTCCTTCTGAGGGATGGAGTTTGCTCAACAATAGAAGCACAACCTGAAATTTCCTCCCTCCAGTTGGAAGGTGTTGCCTTTGATGGGGTGTTCATCCTGCTCTGTAGCTGGTTTGGGCACTCGGGTCTCCCTCCACAGCCTCATTGAGTCAACAGAGCTCTGTGCAGCAGTCAAGGCTTATCCAAAACCTTGTAGACTTGGGATCTGGATTAGATGCCCAAATCATTGCGTTAAGTAGATGAACCTTTGTGGGTTGCTCATACTAATGATGTATTTGATATATGTACTGCAAATGTAGAAGGGGTTAGCAGTACTTCCTAACTCTAAAGCTGGCCAACACTTCCTGCTGTACAGCACTTTTCTCATTTGTTTGTTACTTTGAAACTTCCTGTTTGGACTAATTTTTTTCCCTGTCAGTTTTCTGCTGCCAGGCTGATTTATGTTTGTGTTGGGTCAAAAGCTTCAGCAAAAATGGCTGATCCGTTCCTAAGACTGTGGATAGGAGAAAACAGTTTGTTTTGTCCTTATTCCAGAACTGGAAGCCCTTCTGCTGAAATGCCTTCTTGCCTTCATATTTTGGATTAGGACTTAAAATAGAGGTGGGAAGAGATGGGAGGAAAAGGCATGACTTCTGTATTAGCATGTTTTTCACTCTTCCCCTTAGAATCTGCACTGGTTTATAAATATTTGCAAGAAAAAGGCAGTAGGAATATGTATGGTAATGACTTCTTTCTTCTGAGCAGCTAAAATGTCTCCTGATTTCTCCCACACCAGGCTTGTATGAGACTCAGAACTGCTAGGTTTTACCAGTTTGAGCAAGCTGCATTCCCTCAGAGCTTTTTACCTGTGATCAGGTCCTGAATACACCACATTGCACGGGGTGAATAAATGCAGTCCGACCTGAGCTGTTTCAAGGGATTCTTCCTGTAATTCTTGCTTCCAGTTGCTCTCTGCTAGGCAGAGCACAAACGCAGCAGCTGACAGCAAGGAACTGTCTCATCTGTGCGCTAAATCAGCCTACCAACATCCCATCTGCCTCAAGGAGCAAAAAGAACCAGGTCAGAGCAGTAAAACTAAACCCAAGGTGGTATGGGATAAGGAAACCGCTGAGATGAGGACTGGCACAGAGAGAGACTGTGGTGGATTGACCCTGGCTGGATGCCAGGTGCCCACCAAAGCTGCTCTGTCACTCCCCCTCCTCAAGTGGACAGGGGAGAGAAAATATAACGAAAGGCTTGTGGGTCAAGATGAGGACAGGGAGAGATCACTTGCCAATTACCATCACGGGCAAAACAGACTCGACTTGGGGAAAATTAACTTAATTTATTACCAATCAAATCAGAGTAGGGTAATGAGAAATAAAACTAAATCTTAAAACACCTTCCCCCCATGCAAACTCAATACAGAGACAAGGAAGTGGAGGGGACCTAGGGGAGCAAGGAGATGGACAGGTAGGAGGGAGGGCTGAGGCTGGGCAGGCAAAGGCTAAGATGGGTTATAGAGTCAGGTAGAGAAGCCAAAGAAGGCCAGGTCCTTCTAGGTGAGCAGCTGGGTAGGGATAAGATGGTGCAGAAATCAAGGTTGGAACCAGATACCACTATTAAAAAGAAAGAACCATCAAGTTTGGTGGAAGGAGGGAGGATGCTCTCCTCCAGATCCTGCAATGGACCCCGTGATTCCCAGGTCTCACCATTCTCCTGCTCTTGGCAAATGCCCGTGAAGTCACTGGTAAAGCAATTGTTTGCTCTCACCTGATGTCTATAAGCTTTTAGAGTCATTGAATTCTCTTTGCTATTCATTTGTGAATCACTGGAAATTTGAAAGTATGATCCAGGTGAAAATGTTTGCAACCTTCATTGCAGCATGACTTCTTAAAGGATACAGATACTATTTTACAAGCTGCAGGCTTTTGGGATTAACGTTGCCTTGGGGACATTAAATGGCCTTGTACATATGCATCACAATGAAGTCTTGCATGAACACATTTCCTGTTTCCTTGCTTCATCCAGCTAAAAGGATGGACAGTGATCTGGGAGTAAGTTGAGTGGCAGCTGATGTGAACAGAATTTGTGCTTCCTACATATATGGAAATCTGGTACCACTTATCTTAATGGGGCATTCCAAATTAGGGAATGTCTTTGACTTCTCGTTTCTTTGACTTTTAGTTGCTGTCTTTAGTCTCTATGCTCCACCTCATAAGTGCTGTTAATAACTCTTCATCTGATAGCGGTGGTATGAAGATAAATTAACCAAATTGCATGAAACACTTGGCTGTATAGGGGGGAGGTCAGACATCTGACCTGGGTTTCAGAGAGAGGATGGACCTGAACTCTTGTCAGAAGTGCACAACAAAAGGATAAGAGGTGACAGTTAAGAACTGCAGAAGGAAAAATTCTGTCTGGATATAAAGAAAAGAAAAAAACACAGCAAAAGAGATTAACACTGAAAGAGGCCTTCCAGAAGGCCGTGGGAGCTCCATCCTTAGCAGTTTTCAGAACAAAATCCTGAGCAGCCTGATCTGATGTTGAAGTTGGCCCTGCTCTGAGTAGAAGGCTGGACTAGATGACCTCCAAAGGCTCTTTCTAATGTAAAGTGATCTCCTGGACTGTGTTAGGAGCATGGAGAAAGTACAGCTCTGTGAGGTCTGTGACTGACTAACAGTCACTGACTATCTTCAAAAGCTCCTTGGAATCTAAAAATCTGTGATGGATATAGACCAACAGAATCTGCTCAGGAACAATGAGATTTTAAAATCTGATATGATGAAAGAATTCAGAAATCCTGCGTTGTAGAGGGGAACTTATTACCACCAGTATGAAATTGGCAGCCTGGAAAGGGTTGTGAGGTCTTTTACTAAATGTGCGTTGGCAGCTCCCAGAAGCCAGTGTTAACCAAGGAGCCCGTGGCATGCAGATGAACAGTGGAAGGTTGCCTAAAACTGAGAGCCACTTGAAATTGTAGCACCAGCTTTCCTCAAGCTGCTTTTAGCAATGACTCTACTCATTGTCTAGTCATTGAGTCTCTCTGTATGGGCTGTACATTAGAGAAAAACATAACTGAAAAGCAATAGTAATGTGTATATCCCCTACGAAAGATGTTGCGGGCTTTAATGGCCTGAAAAGCTCTTTAATAAACTGCTAAAGTGTTACAAGTTCTGAAATCTTAACTTTGATTTGAAAGCTAAACACAGCCCAGAAATTACCTTGCTTTTCTTTCCTAGCAGCTATGATGGTCTCAGAATCCAACAGAAAAATATTAGGAGGGAAGAAAATGCTGGAGATGAAAATATTGCTGACCCTGACATTCTTATGAACAAAACTTGCTTGGAAAAGAATTTCTGCTTGCTCCCTACTTCAGCATGCAAGCAACCTCTGGAAAGAATCTTCCAAGAAAAATCCTTATCACCAGCAGTAGCCTTAAGTGTACATTGTCTAGAGGACACAAAATTTCCCCCAGGACACAGCTTATTTAGTTCTGCATTTATATGTGCCAATAAAAGTGGTCTCCAGACAATTAATTTCTTTTCCTCTCCCTAGGAGAATTACAGGAGTCTCACAGAGGTGAAAAGATCACAGCTATAGCAGCAGAGCAATAAGAACAAAGATTTTGCCCACCTTCAAATTGTTTGGGGGTTTTTTTGTTGGGTTTTTTTTTGTTTTTTTTTTTAACTGGCTAGGCATTAAAAGCCAAACCCCTGGCTACAAAGGACTGGCAGAAGCTAAGTTTGCACCGCTGAGCTCATCCCTCCTCCAGCGGCGCTGCAGCCTTGGAAGCAAGAAGGGGCACCGCCTGCCTTCAGAGCAACACCCTGCCTCGCAGCACTGCTGGTTTTTTCCCCTGTTGCTATCTCATCTCAACTGTGTCAAGACCTATGCCCCTCAGCTGGGACAAGTTGATGTAGGTGGTGCGTGGTGGTATAAAGGCAAGCAAAACACTTGCTAAAAAGCAATTAAGATTGCTTGACGCAACACTGTTTTCCAGCCTTGGACACAGCTGTGGGTCTAGCTGCAAACGTGCTGTTACTGCTGGGAAAGAGGAGTGTAAGGATGTGAGTGTCTAAATCCAGCTGGGGATTTACCGGGGGGGTTGGAAGTGGGGAATTAAGGTGACTCCAGGCCACCTCCTTCTTTGGCTCTGGTTTCCAGTTTCCCTCTCGCAGTTCCAGTCCTTGCAGGTAACACGTTCCTGGGGCGGGTGCAGCTTGTTTTGAGCTTCGTGTTCCTGCAGGCCTGATGCAGCTGCCCGGCCGGTTGCCCAGGTGTGCCAGGCTCGGAAGTTTTTGGGCAGCAGGGAGCTGAGGCACCACGCAGCAGAGAGGGACCGCGTGCTGCTCCCTGCCTGCAGGTCTGCACTGCAGCCTCATCCCTGGACCTGAAGCTCAGTCGTGTGACGGGACTGTGGCCCTGACGGTACTCCCGCACCTGTGCCCCTTGCGTCAGAGCCGTCTCTGTTCCTGCTCTTACGCAGAGCATTTTAGATGAAAAACCCCGACTCATCCACGGCAAGCAATGCTAGGATGCCAATAAGGTGCAAGAACCGTACCATCCGGCAGCTTTGCTGCGTTTGCTTTTAACGATTTGTTTTAGAGAAAGCGTCGGGCAAAGGCAGAAAGAGAGGTTTTAGTGCGAGGGTGACCTGAGGGTGGCAGCAGCTGCTCACAGGACCGTCGGTCCGGGCTGTGCCGGTACCCGCGGTGTGCGGAGGCTGCGGAGCCCTTCCTCGGGGGGCGCTGGCTTACGGGGTGGTGGCCCAAGGGAGCCCTCGAAGGTGAGGGTGACATAGGACCGCTGTCACGCATCGGAGTGCCTGCGACCAGGAAGGAGACCTTGCTACAAAGCAGACCTTATGTGAACCTGGCTGATTGCTGTTTCCAGACAGAAATAAGGCACGATCTCTCTGTTTCTGTATTGAAGTCAGTGAGGTACACGTCGATCTGGTGACCAGCTCTGTCGTGAGTTATGATGGGATTATACCTTCCAGAGAAGAAAGGGCAAGCCGTGCGGATTTTTAACTGATGTAAAAGACCACAGTTTGTAAATTAAAGCTGCAGCCGGCACCCGACTGTGGGTGTCTGACGGCCCGAGGAACCGAGTGCAGGCACTACGGGTTACGGCAGCAGAGGGATCTGGGTACCTAAGTGCTGTCCTAGAGTTGCTGTAGGCATCTAAAAACCCGGAGTCCTAAAACCGCTCTGCAGCTGCAGGCTGAGTTGCGAAATATCTAAACACACTGAACGCCTACCTGAACCAATAAACTCCCTGAGGGTAATCTCAGGTCTGTGTTTTGGTGCCAAAGACTTGCCACTGTGATTAAAAGGGTGGGAATGCCCTTGTGTCTTTCTCCTGATGCTGTAGACATCTGTGGACCCCAGTTGAGGTACCCAGCTCTCCCCAGGTGTTGCAGAGTGTGCCTGTGCACCTAGCTCAGGGCTACGGTGTCTGAACACAGGCAGAGGCACCAAAAGGCTTGGTGCCATAATGCTGAGTTTCAGAGCACCTGTGTCTCTGCAAATCTGGCTGATGCTGGCATCCTTCTCCAAGGCTTGCTTACAAGCCAAGAGGGAAAAGCAGAAATGACTGCATAGAACTGCTCTATTCATTTCCAGGGCCAGCAGAAGACAGTAGGATCTTGTAAGTAACTTAAGGCAGCCTGAGGGCTTCTCTAAATTACAATGCCTGGTAATAGTTTAAAGAGGTTGCTCCATCACAACCCATTATAATCTTCAGACGTGCCCTCAGTGGTGGTTAAGACCATGGAAGGTCCCAACTCCATCCACTACCAAATTTGGCCACTTTGCATCATTCTATCAGGGTCCAGGATCTTGGCGTTTCGTTTGGGAGGGCCAGAGTCCTGTGGGACAGAATTAATTCTTACTGCATTACAATTAGGCAATAAAATCTCGAGACCACACACAAAATTTCTTTCAGGCTACACTTCTCCTGAAATCCTTGGGTAAGAACTGAGTAGGAGAGGAACAATGCTTCAAGTTTGGCCCTTTGTTTTTTTTCCAAATCATGAATATGCTCAGAGCCAGTTCAAGCAAGCCTGGCATTCTCCAGCTGCTTTTCCCTGATGCCTGCGAGCCATTGTACCTTAGGAGTGCTCAGCTGCAGACAGAACAGAGTTTAAGATACAGAGGGCTGACCTGCTAAGGAAGGCATCTGAAACTACTGCGTCTTGCTCATTTTCTCTCTTCAGATATGACAGCTTCTACTCCATCTCCAGGTGCTCACCATGTGAACAGTATACATCCCACTAAGACATATCTGTCCCAGCATCCAAGCCAAACCTGGCTGGATTGATTCTAGTGCTGTGACATCTGAAGTGCATTTCTAAGAACCAAGAAAGTACCATTGGAGAAAGGCCATGGGGAAAAGTCTAGTAAAATGTGGGAAAAAGTTTGTTTGCATCACTGATAATTGTCTGTCAAAGTGGGTGCTGCTTTCATTTTGTTCTGGAGCATGCCAGGCAGATAACTTCTGGTGACCAGAAATCCCCTGTAGAGATTGTTCATTATTAGCCAAAGCTACCTGCTGCTCTGCTTTGCCTAGACCCATGAGAACCTACTGAGCCGCTTGGAGATCAGACTGATGAGAGCTTGTGTTTGAACAAGTACAGCTTTTAAACAGCCTCTGCCAATGGGGCTGATGCACAGACAGGTTTAATGACAAGTTAAAATTAATTACCCAACGTCCAGCCCCTGCCTGCTACCAGCAGTTGTCAGCAGCAGGTCCTGTTTTGGGGTGGCTGAGGGTGGTTGTGCTGCCAGCTGGGATGAAACAAAGTCCTTCCAAACCTGAGCTCTGAAGCTGGCCCGGAGAATCCCTGCAAGGAATCTGCAAGTGGGACCTGGTTGCTCCCTGGATGGCTTCTCAGCAGATTTTCTCCTGTGGGAGATGTGAGGGGTAGGGGGGAAATCATTAGAGGGAATGCTCCAACCCACAGTGCAGTCATCTGCCCCTGCGAAAGGTGGTGGCTGTTGGACCACCGTCCCCACCGCGTTTTGAGCTCAGTGGGAGGTTTGGCCGCGCAGATGAACAGTCTGGCCGGCATGCCCTGCAGAGGTAGCTCCCGCCTTTCCCGGACATGAGGTGCTGCCGTACCAGGGCATGCTGGCTCCACCTGAAATGCTGGCCGTTTCCTGGCAGGAGCTGTGTCTGGAGCCACTACAGGCTTCCACCGAGCCCTGCAGGATGTCCACAATGGGAACCCTTTCTCTCCAAATGGTGGTCTGCACCTCTTAGAAGAAGATGCACACTGCATTACTGCACTTTGGTCACGGGGCACCTATGGGAAATAGGTCAGGAAGCAAAAAACCAGGATTTGGGAAGGAGGGTGAGAAGTTACAGTGAGCAGGTGTTCCTCTTAGACTGGAAATGGGTTGCTGGGAGTAATGCACTCTCAGTGCCGAGCTCCTTTGACACTCCCCAGTTCCTCCTCTGGCCGTGGGAGCATCCCTCCTGCTTGTGGCCATGGCCAGCGAGGGGCTGCAGCCGGGTCAGGGTCAGGGTGTGGGGACTCACACCAGCCCCGTGGCATGGCGGGGTGGAAGGGTAATGGCTTTCTTTCAACCAGACAATACTAAAAGTAACTTCTCCCCTCTCCTTCAGCTCCCCACATGATTTGCAAAGCCAGGAGACATACGGCCCTTTGTTCCTATGGCGTCTGATTTAGAGAATTCGGTATGTGATTTGCAACAAACAACAGTTGTGCTGGTGAGTTGTGCTGCTAAGAAGCTCTGATCTTTGCACTCCCTTGGAGAGAAGGCAGCTGTCTCCTGTCCTCCAGCCCAGCTCCTGAGGGCCGTCCCGGTGCACTGCGGACGTGGCGGCGGACCGGGAGGCTGCGTGGGGATGCTGCCAGCGAGACCCCAGCCCAGATGTGGTGGCTTATTTGCTGCTGCTTTCTGACACCCCACTGAGTCCCCGTGAGAGCCTGCCCCAGTACCTTCCCACCACCACCTCAAGATTTCCACCTAACACTGCTGTGTGTGGTCAGGCTTGAGGAAGAGCAACTTTCAGCAATGGTTTGGCAGGCCATCGTCAGTAAAGGGTCTCTCTGTCCTTTTTAGGAGGGAAGTCACACATTTGTGGTGCTAGAAATGTGTGTGAGAGGAGGCCTGCAGAGAAGATGGCATTGTGGTTACTGATGTGACACACTGCTTAGAGGAGGAAAGTCGGGTGAGGAACCAGCCCCAATGTCCTAAGTGGGTAATGCAGTGCTGTCCGGAGGGAGGAGTGCCAACATTTCCCAGATCACTTCAACATCCCTCTCAATACCAGAGAAGAGTTCAGTGGCAATAAAATGCATTTTATTATGTTAAAATGCAGAACTAAACCCCCCCAAATTTCTAGAATTAAAAAACTATTTGCAAGTGTTAGAACAGAAACTTACATTTATAAACACTGGTAACATTGGTGCAGACTCCTGAGATGCCCCTCTGTGCACTCTGGGCTAACAGAATTACTCTGCAGCTGTTAAGGTTGTCCCAGTCCATCAAGTGCACCTTCATGCTCCAGTATGTGATGCCAGGCAGGGGCCTTAATCCCAAATGGTCTCTCTTTGTGTATATCCTTATTTCCTGGAGATCCACTGGTTATAAACACTCCTAGGGCTTCCTGGTAATGTAGTGCATTGAAAATTAATTAATTATGATATAAATTTCTGCTCCTCATGTTAATTAACTTCAGCAAAGTGCATGTACGCTGACCTCCCGTAGCTGGTGAAGCACAGCAGGTGGATACACATTTCAGTGTAAAGCAGTTACTGGAGGTAAATCAACTGCATTGATTGCAGAGTCTCCTGGTTTGTCTCAAGTGTAAACGTCGGAGCCAGCTAATTTTCTCCTCCTGCTTCGGGATGGGTGAGAAGACTCTCTCTGCTAGCTTTGCTTAGCTAAGACTTTCTAGTAAAAGATGCATCTTAAAAACACAAGGTTACAGACATACTGAAGTAAAACCTTAAAAACCTGTCAATGCCAAGTCAGGCAGAGGGATTTAATGTAATATTGCTGAAAGCGGTTTCAAGGGTGGGATGCCACATTGCACTCACTAATATATCTGGGAAGCTTCAGTGCTGGAGGCTCCAGTGCTGTTGTAATGTGGGGTCTGGAGACAGCTCTTGCACAGATAGTGTCTGTCAGACTGTCAAAAACTCATGAAAGTTGTGAATTTCCCTGCATCCCGGCTGGGCACGTCTCAGGTTGTTTATCAGCACTTAATGCTGTGCAAACTCAGTGACACAAGTTCAGTGTTTTAGGTGCTTTCCAGAAAGGCATCAATTTTGTGCTCTGAAATTCCTTGTAATTTGCTGTAGCGGACACGTTTGGAGTCAAGGTCTGACTGGGTGGCTTCATCAGCCTTTCGGGAGAGCGGAAGAGTTGCTAATTGTGACTACATATTTTGGCATTGGACCTTCTTTTCCTGCCTGCTGTGACTAGCCTGTCTGTTGGTCATGCTGTCTGTCCAGCCACTGATGGCATCTCAGAGAAAGCACTGAGGTAGGTAATGTTTCCTTTAAAGACTTCTGAGCTCATGAGAATGAGATAGTGCATTCCCATGTGGTTAAGTTATACTCTTACAAGTCCCAGCTAGAAGTGTTAGCAAAACAACCTTTGGTTGCTAGGAGGTGCTGTATGGGGATTAATTAATCAGGATGGCTGTGCCTTCTGTTTGCTATCATTGCTGATATAAAAGAGAGGTTTCCAAAGCTGAAAGTTGTGATGGACTCTCGTTGGGCTGAGAGCTTTACATATAGAAACACACACTAAGACAGTTGTGGCAAATGTTAGTCATTACAAAATACTGCACAGAAAAAAAAAATCTAAACTGTGAGGCCCCCAGGAGGCTCTATCTGCTCTAGGCTGTTCCGCTGTCCACATTGTTACGGGCAGCAGCGACACAGAAACAGCCAAAACTCTGCTAGTACAAAAGATTTTCCTCTTCCACTAAATGGGGAAAAGAGGCTGATATATAGCTCAAAGATTTTTGGTCTGGTTTTGAAGCAACATGCTAAACTTCCTTAACACACAAGTAAGAGATTTGGCTTGCCCCTTGCAAGAGCAGAGGATGCTACCACAGGTTGCAGCTCCTTTACTGTAGCCGGTTGAGCTGTTCATATGATCACTTTCTGAGGTATTTCCATCAATCTGGTTCAATTTAATAGATGGGGAAGTAGATGGGATAACAGTAAGTCAGCAGGCAAAGCAGAAAAGCCACGAGGAGAATGGAGCTTGGGGCAGTCTCTTCAACTAGACGATGATGTGTGCCCAAAGCCCCAAACTGTAGTAGACACAAGGCAGTCTTGACTACAGTCACACACAGAGAATTGAATACACACAGCTTTTAAATGCTTTTAGACATTAAACTCATTGGACAAGCAAGCTTGCTGCTAGTTGGCTCCAAGCATCCGTTCCCTGGGAGGTACGATCCAAACAAAAATATTTAGTTTCCCCTCAGCTGAAGTCAGGTATTTCCTCGGCTCTTTGAGAAGTGTGTAGGCAGAAGGCACACAGGGTGTTCAAATTCCCAAAAGCCCTTAGCTTGGTGACACTGCATAATGAACTTCAAGACAACTGGCCCCTGGGGCCATGTATTCAGTATGCTCTGAACTGGGGATGGGTGCCCTAATTCTGTATCCCGGGGGGCTAATGCTCCTCAGGATCGATTCGCATTAAGTGCTGTGTGAGTCTGGGATTCAGAGCCCCCCACCAGCGTCGTTTGATGCCTGAACAGTTCAGTGGGTGCAATCACAGCAGCATGGCCAGCACTTGTGGGGGGTGTCAGGAAGGGAGAAGGCTGGATCCAAAAACGAGCACATGAGCTCTTCTGGTGCAGTGTAGGGGGAACGGGGAGGGGGGGGACACACTAACCTTACAGAACAAGCTGCAAATCACACCTAACCCCTGTGTGCACCTGAGAGGTATTTCTATTATCTTTCTCTCTTTCAGCCTTGAAAAGCGGGGCCTGCGCATAGAAGGTAAGGCAACCTTTTGTGCAATAGTCAGATCCTTACACCATTCATCCATAGGGGAGCTCCTTACCCTGAAGGAATTCAGCTCTGCAGCTTCCTCTTCTCAGGAGCATGCCTGAACCCCTGGTTTATAGAAGAATTGCAGGTGACAGGGAGCAACTTCTTGCCAAAACTGACACGCTGGGCTGATAATATTCATGGAAACGGTCTAATATGTAAAAGCAGGAATGTAGTCTAGTGGTTAAAAGATTCAATTTGGAGGGGAGGGCTTGAGCTTCATCCCTGGGCTCTGCGTTGATTCCTTTAGGGTATGTTGCAGCAGCAGCCCAGGGAGCGTATGGCTCTGAGTCCCTTCCAGAGAAAGAGAGGAGTAAATACTGCTTTCTCATTTCCTGCATGAGTGCTCTATCCACAAAGCTGCTGTGAAAAACTTGTTGGAATTCATCCTCTAGCTATTTCGGGATGGAAATGACTACTGTTTGGGGTGGTTTTTGTTTGATTGTCATTTGCTAAAAGGATATTGCTGAATACTTTAGATATGTGCTGGGAATCCCTAAGAGACCAGGCTGTCACGACAGTGAGCTGTTTGTGAATCTCAGCAGAAGAGTTATGATAATCTTGGCCAGAGCTGTGGCACCAGAATGCAGAATTTTAAGCACCCGAGAACATCGTTTGGCAAAATCCTATATGCCTATATCCTCTCGGGTGTCCTGGTGGGCTAGGTGGGGTTTGGTAGCTTGTTTTGCTAGTGCTAGTCACCAAATTCCCCCTTGCGTTGCACTCCAAGAACTCATGCACACATTTTCCCTCCCTTGTGTCCCTTGCACCAGTGCTAGACATGAGGACTGATACAGTCATTGCCTTTTCTGTACTCACAGTAATGTATAGGTTATAAGTGCCAGATGTGATTATACTCACTTCCCTCTCCTATACGCTGCAGTGTAGAAGACCCCCTGCCCAAAGCTGAGAGGGGGGAAGGCTGAGAAGTTTTTTCTCCTCTGTCTGGGTGACAGGATGTTTCCTCCCGGGGGTTTGAGCCCGGGCACTGCAGCAGCATCATCCCGGCTGCTGCCCTCACTGCTCTGCAACACTGGAGGTTCAAAGCATTACTCATGTTGTAAGCTGTTTTGCAGCCTGCAGCGACAACTATCTGCTATTTATGATGAACAGGATTACTGAAGTATTGCAAGATAGCAGCCAACGGATTTGCCATGCAGGTGGTAGAGCTATGGTAAATCAGGCTGTGGAGTTAGCTGTGCACCTCCAGAAAAGGAAGGTTACGCTGCTGCAGGAGTAACACATTGCCCCACTGGTGCTGGCATCTCTCTTTGGGCAATGTGGCTTCTAGCAAAATGTTTGCATAAAAGAGTTGTTGCCATGCAAGCCTATATTTCATACCTGTGGTTACCTTCCTCTACTGGGCTTACTGTCTCACACCCACCTGTGTTAAGAGATAAAGTGACAACCAAGTGGCACACTAGCATCTGTGGCGCAGCTCCAGGGCTTGCAGAACCTGCACTGCTGATAATTTCTATTGGTCACTCATAACAGTGGCTTTTAATGCAACCAGGTACAAACTGGTTTTTGCTTTGTACCTCTTGCGTGAGTGATCATGGCCCTGATTCTGCAAGTTGTTTAGGTTCCTGCTACTGAAATCAGTGGGGACAAGATGTCTAAATATTTTTCAGAATGTGGACCTGTGGGACTGTCCTGCTTGCTGCAATTCAAACGCGTGGAAGGATCCCTATAAATATTTCATGGCCTCAGGGACAAACTATGATGTGGCTGCAAAACTAGGCACACATATGTCTCCAGAAGAATAACCACATTGCAGCAGCAATGGAGAAACCCTACTCCTAACCCGTCAGTACTTATAGCTGACAGATGCAGAAAGACAAAGTGTAGTTAACATTTTAGAAATAGGCTTTGCACCAATATAGGTTTTCAGTTTTCAATATGTCTTTTAAATGAAGCAGAAATTACATGCCTATCTGCCCTCAGATTTTCCTCACTAGCATTAATCAAGCACACTTGTCTTGCTTACAGATGAATTTGATTAGGATCATGTATACTCTTAGGAACCAAAAATAATGATTCGTGACTTGAGTGTACGTGCTGTTGCAGCCAACATTGTTGCTCAGTATCTGCTGCAGCAGTGAACTAACACAGAACTCCTAGAACTGGAATCCAAACCATTGGCAACAGGAGATGGTAAGTGGCACACATGAAATGAAGAAAGCAAGACCACACAAAATGGAAAAGCTATAAAGTGCACAGTTATTTAAATGACTATATAATGGGTTGAAATTCTTTGTTTTCTGACATAGAAAGGGCTATAATGGAAAACTTAACTCTGTCTACATGCATACACAAATATTTTTGCATACATTCCAGCCCATGACCCACAATATGTAGCTGTTAGATCTGTGAGCTCACTTACACTTCTTGTTTTATAATGCCAACAGATTCTTCTGTTCATTGTCTTTTAGCACTAAAGAAAAAAGATGTTTTCCAAAAAATAAAAAAGCATTTGAGCTGCATCTCCCTCTGCGTGTACAGTAGTGTAACTCTGTGTGCAAATAATGTTTTATGCACTCACCGTCGCACGTGCAAATTCATGCGAAGCCCATGTGCACAAGCACCATTTGAGAAGCTGGCAGGAGATGCAGCATTGCACTGCCTGTAAAAATGTTTTTTGATAAAAAGAAAAATGCAGAAAAGTGTTTCTGTTTTGACAGTTTATTGATATTCCACATAAATTATTCTGACCTTCTGTCATCCTCCTTTTTTTGTTTTTTGTTGGTTTTTTTTTACAGTTAGTTTTATTGTGCAGTAATTCTTATTCACACTCATCTCACCAGTGAGGTCTGTGAGGACTGTCTGTGTGATAAAAGGATGCAAGACAATATGTATTATCTGTTATCCCTATTGTCCTGACAACTGCCTGGGCCTTTGACAGGTCTGAAATCTACTGAATTGTTTACCTAAGTGCCAGAAAATGCCTGTAAGAGGAGAAGTAGGCATATGAAAAGGGAATAATACATAAAGAAACATCTGCATTGAGATCATTTGTCATTTTTGGAAAGGTCTTGGTGAATAATACATACATTTGGTATAGCGTCACGCTCATGATACTACGTGTCTTTTATTCTACTGGCAGGCCTTATCTGGCGTATATCAAGCTTTTATCATGTTTGTAAGAAAGATCCCTGCTGTGTGCACTGGCTGCAGGGCCCTCCCTGAGCCTGCCCAGTTCTCGCACTGGGTTAGGAGGCACTGCCCTCCGTGCTATGAAATGCTTAGCAACACTTAGGTTGGAGCAGGTGCCTCTTTCATTAGCTGTTTCCTTTTTTTTCATCTGCCGTCTCCCCTGATCGCCAAGCGAGGCCCTGGGGCTCCCTGTGCCGTTGCTGCTTTCCAGTCTCTGACGCTGTTGCTCCAGACCTGGCTGAGGGGTGACTTCACCCCAAGCCCCCCGTCATGAGGACGTCCTGTGCCTTCAGATGCTCCAAAGCTCGTTTTGAGAACCACCTTTTCCAGAATAAAAACCGCCTACACCAATATATACACTGGCCAGAGAAGGTAACTGTGGTGCTAAGGAGCAGAGGATGCCCTGGCAGCGAGTGTCGGTAAAAGATTTCCATGTTAATTCAAATCCCTGCCAGTGAGTTGCAGTCACCTTGAATTCTCTCCCGTTGCTGTGATAACAGCACCAGATAAATGTTCGTGGTGTTGCACAACTTCTCGCAAGATAAAATGCACGGCTAGGTAGCCACCTTGGAAGGCAACTGGTGAGACAGCATCTAAACTGGCCATGGGTGTGGGCTGGTGTTGCAACTCCACACTTCCACTGCTTGCTGGTTTTTGAAACACCAGAACTGCCTCAGGGCTAGCTCACTGGCAAATATGGAGCTATTAGGGGAATACACAAAGAAAGGAAAGTTTGAAAAGCAGAAACGTATTTCATACAAGGTTTTTATGGACGTTTTCAAGTGCAGATGTGCCAAAATGTTTCCACTGGAAACTTTATATGAAATGATTAATGTAAAGGGGTTCTGCAATCCTGGCATCTCTCTCCCCTCTCCTGAGAGCTGTCGTAGCTCATGACAGCTCTGTTCTGCGTACTGGGAGCATCAGCAGCTGGAAATTATCATTTGTTAGTCTTAGTCTTTCTGTAGCTCGTTTCAGAGACTCCACTGGTAATGAGGGCTCTTGCCCTTTTGCCTTCGGGATGGCTTGGAATTCCTCTTTTAAGGCCAGAAATCACTCAAGCATCAAATTTATAACAAGCAGAACCCCCCCCCCCCCCCAAACATTTAGTACAGTATTCAGACCTGTTCTGGGCATTCCTCAAATTCCTTCAAAGGACAGTCAGAGGGACAGATATGTCATTGCAGCTCTGGGCTCTCTTTCACCACTACTCTGCTATTGCATGATGCTCTTCTTCAAACCTCCCCCTCGCTTTTTCGCTCTTCCTTGCCTTTCTAAAGATTTTACCAAGAGTTTTCAGATGCCTCTTGGACTTAGGGTTACTTTTTAACCTCAGGGTTCTCTAATGAAATCCCATCCCTTTCTTGCAAGGCTGGGCTGCTGCGTGCAGGTCTGAGCATCCTTGGCTGCCCACTGCAGTTCCTGAGCTGTGGTCTCCCTTTTCAGTGGCAGCTTTCTCCAAAGAGGGGGAGATTGGGGATCTGTGAGTTTGGGAAAGCATCTCCCAGGGCTTCTGACGAGGTGGATTCTGGGACATTTATTTTGATTACACCTCTACTGTAATGTCAGGCTGTACTGGACAGAGGGTTTTCCTGGTGGCTGTTTGCCTTCTCAGGAAGGCGGGAAGAGTATATTTTCTCTTCTTCCCTGGCTCACACGATCTATTTCCATGAAAAGGCTGAGATAAATTGAATCCATACATAGTAACCAGAGAGACCGCAGTGATGGTGTCAGTCCTACTCCGCCAGCGTTCCCTGTATGTCAGAGGAGTTCTTGGAATAAACAGGGTGAAATAGAAAAAAGCTGTCAGCTACAGCCGGTGACAGCAACAAGGTGGCCTTTCCTTCCCCGTGTTCCTTGGAGCATTGTGTCCATTCCCCCTCCCGATGGCTGTGTCTGCACTCCCGAGCAGCGCAGCATCCTGAGGTCCTCGTCCCCAGATGTTTAGACCCAGGACCCATCGTGACTCATGTGTGTGTCTCTGAGTGGGATCTCCTTCCAGAGGGGGGAGGATACACGTTCATGCCTTGTCCTCAGGACGTGACCAGCATGCCCGCCCTGCCCGCAGGACAGCAGCACGGTGGCACTGCCAGCAGGGACCCCACTGTCACCCCTTGACAAGCAATTCCTACTCAGCCCTTTTTTCTACTGATGCTAAGGGTGCCTGTTTAAGGAGCAAATGAATCTGCCACAGGAATCTCCTGTGTCGGGATTACATGTGCTATTAATAAAAATTGCCTTCAACTTCTAAATTGAGGCACTTAAAACCCGCAATGAATGCATTCTGCATTAATGAAAAAAACCACCATCTTTTCCGTTGAAATTTAAATAGACCCGTGAACTTTTGTATCATGCGTGCTATTTTAAAACTGTAAATCTATTCCACTGTTTCCATTGTGGTTGTTTTCATATTTCATTATGTTCTTACACAGGCAAGTCTTTGGTCTTTTAATATAAATGATTTTATGTTTCCGGGCACAGGTTTTCATGCCCAGCTCAACAGGCTTGGTAAGAACGTAGTTTTCAGACACTCTTTTTTCTATGGTACAAGACTGAAAAAAGGAATTGAAGAAAGTATTAAGGTACCAAGGCATCGAGAAATTATTGCTAACTTCTGGAAATGTAGATTATGGTGTTCTAAACATTTTTTAAAAATGAAAAAATAAGAAAATGTAAATATGGGAAAGTTAATTATTTTTTGTGATTTCTGGTTTTGAAAAAACCAAGCAGGACTCAGGCTAACAGACTATCTAAGGCCAAATGTCATAGATTGCGAACATGGCCTGAAACTGGATGATAAATTCTGTAGGCAACGTAAAGGCATGCTAAAACCCCTAAAGCTTTTTAGAATTCTGTTAAGAAATGTACTCAACTGTGCTCCAGAGAAAATCTCTTTTCCACAGCAATGAAGGAGAATTTATCTACGGTTTCCACTCTTCCATACTTTTTCCTGTGCTGTCCCTTGCGCCTAGAAGATCCCTATAGATCTATTTCATTCTCTGTTAAAGTCTACATAAAAGTCGTCTTTGATTATTCTACAAATATATGTTGTCTGTTGTGATGTTTATTTCCTCTCACCATTGCCTTTCCTAATGACCAGTGCGCTCTCTTTGTTTCCTTCTGTTTTCCATGCCTCTAGTTTAACAACAAGGCTGACAGTTGTCTGGGACAAGGGCTATATTTTTGATGTATGTTGGTGTAGCGCTTGGCACAATGGAGCTTGGTCTCTGACTGTGTATGTCAAATAATAATGGTGGTGTTTCCAATTCTTTCAATCTCCAGCTTTGTAACTGTTTCAGAAGTTCTCTTTTAAATAGTTAGAAGCAAATCATTATTTTAGCAATATTTTCCACATAAGTTATGATTTCTTTTAATAATCTAAGTGCTTTTTCCAATATTCCTCACAAGCACTGTGTTATGCATGTATCATTTTACTGATTTAAAGCCCAAGACCTAATGATATGGAGATCTGCTCCAGATGTCTGAATAAAACCGCACAGTACAACCACTGAAATCCAAGTGCTGCTGCTCTGGAGGGAGTGCCTTGCTAACGAGAGGCAGGAGTAAAACACGTGCTTTCTAATACCTGGCATATGCCCTCAGTATCAGCAATAATTTAATCTTTAGTGTTATTCCTTTGGAGTATTTACCCATCTTATAATACTTAGGGGATGCCCTTGTCTTAGCATAGGAAATGACATAAACATCAGAGGCGTCAGACCGCTGTCATTGATAAACATCCCTGATTAGTGAAACCCACTATTTGCTGGTTCATCATTGTGTCTGGACTCTGTTGTTATAGTCAAGTTAATCCCTTTCTATTTCCTAAGTGGTCTATCAGGATCTACTTCTGTATTAAGCCAGTCTCTAATCCTTGTACCCAGCTAAACATAACCACAATCTATTTATATATTGGGCTATCCCCAATTAAACTAAAAAATACTATAACCTAGTTCAGCTGTTGGGTAACACAGTATTAACAGTGGCTATTTATATCATTAAGATGTTTCAGACTTGCTGTGTTAAATAAAAGCTTGGACTAAGCTTTTTAACCCTTGCTGTCACTTAACAGCCACATGTGCTTGAATATGTAACAATGTGATGATGGCCCCCAGATTTTCTGGGCTGGGCTGGCTCAGCTGTGCTCTCCTGCCAGTTCCCCGTCTGGGGTGGCAGCTGAAGTCCCTGAGCCCTACAGGAGGCAGCTCCTATGGCAGCCGTGAGTGTTTTGATGCAGTTTTGAACTTGGCAGCTCCTTCCCTCCACTGCAGCTGGCGAGGTGACAGCAGGCAGGAGGGTCTGTTCAACCTGCTCAGGAATTTCTCAATGTATGTTTGCGTTTGATAAATCAGTTTTCCCCCAAATGCAATCAGCACAGTTTGTGCATTTAAACAGGTGGGTTTTGGGAACTTGCTGCTCTGTTTGCGGGGAAGTATACACTCCATAAGTGCATCATGGAAAGACAATAACTAAAGTAGTGACGCAGACTTTAAATAAACAAAAAGGTTACTACCAGGTGATTTGTGCAGCTCTAATGAAATTCGTAATTAGTATTAGAGACAGTGCATTGCGTTTGACTCTGCAAGGCACTATATCTTACTTTCTCATGCCTGAGCTTGGGGTTATTCTGTCTTTTGCTTTGCCACAGGATGCAGAGAGCTGGTGTGGCTGCCAGTCTTCAGTCATGGCTATGTTTGTCCCTGTCACTGGGTTTTGTTTTTTTAAAAAGGCTAAATATATGTGATTGCTACTTCTATTGCTTCTAGACCAAGCCAGGGCCAGGCAGCTGAGTTTCTCCTAGTACTGGGTGCTAATCTGGTGAAGGTGGAGCAGCAGCTTCAGCAGGGGACTATGCTACAAGCAGCTGCCACTGAGAAACCACTGGCATGGTCTGGAGGTGAAATTGGAGTTGTGAGGCCAACAGCAGAGTGCTGCCAAGTACATTCAAGATGTGGAGGAACCCCATGAAATAGCTCACTTCCCACACATTGTGTGTTAAGAATCTCCCCTTTCACTTCCATGACTTTTTTATTGCACTATTCTAAAATTCAGGAACTTTTCCCCTCACTGTGAAAAGTACTTTCCAGTGTTCTTCAGAAATGGAAAATAAAATAATCTGAAAATGAGCTGCTTGCAAGCCAGGTATGTCCTTCACAGAAAGTTACACTTCATGTCTGAACTTGACTGCTTCCTGGCTGGGGAAGAAGTAATCTCATCTCATCTCAACTCTCATCATTGGTAAAATGTTGTTAATGCAGGCTGTCCCCATCTCCCCATCCTCGCTTTCTCCCAGTTCTACAGACATTGGGCCTGAAGTTGTTCAAATGTGTGGGTTCCCTTTTCTGTTGAATTTGAACAAGGACTGCACGTGAGTTTGTGTATTTGCTCCACAGCCCCCAGCATGAACAGAGCAGCCAATACTCAGTCCAGGTAGAGATGCTGGTGTTTTGGAGTCAGCCAGTGCTAGGGCACCCATGGGGAAACTTCTGATTTTTCAGAAAGCTGGAGAAAGGCCTCCCCTGCCTGTAGGCTAGGTAAAAATCTATGATGAGGGCCGTTATGTTACTGACGGTTGAGGAATGCTTTGGAAAGCCGAAGTGGTGAAGCTCTTAGGTCTCTCCTAGTTGTTTTGGGCTGAGAGGCTTGGCTCCTTAATACAGTCACATTACTCTAAGCAATATGAGACTGAGACACTGGGAGCTGGGTGTCTAAGGACTTCCAAAGAGAGCGCTTTCTTGGGATGTTGGCAGTATAAAAACCTGTGAGTGACACTCCGCAAATGATATAACATCTTCAGATAAGGCACAGTGCTTGAACCTGCACAATCTCAGGAAGGCTATTCTGAGAGTAGGACATCTCTTTCTCTCTGTCTCTCTGTCTCTCAAACTCTCTTCCTCTCTTCAATTTTTATTTTTTTATTCGGCTAGAAGGTTAACAAGTTATATGCAACATATAAGGACAATACTAATCATGTGGTTAATCAGAAAATAATCCGAAGGTGCTGCTGAAGGCCTCCTGCAATGTGGGGGCAGACGGCAGGGAGAATCCAGGGTAATGAAGGCAGTAGATATCGTCTGTCCTTTGTGTGAAGTGTGAGAAGCATCCAGGCACATGTGTCGTACAGGCTTTGCTGAACCAGAAACATGCAGGTATACGGGTCACGAGGTGTTCACCTCTGTGGAACATGTGGACTTGCACTGCTGTTTTCCTTTTACATAATTTGGACATGTTTTTAAATCTCAGTTATGCTTGATTTTGACTTATTTTAAGGGTGACTTCTAATATATACCAGTGTGAGAGGAGAAGGAGGCATTTCATAAGAGCAGATATTTGAAAATGTTCAGGTAAGCTGTCAGACAGAGTTTTGCCATGTGATCGTCTAGTGAAAGAACATTTTGTCACCTAAGGGTGCTGCTCATTTTCGCTTCATCTTTTCCTTAAGCTGCGAGTGAGGGAGAGCATGGGAGGCAATCCAGCACCAAAGCCTATCTTAGCTGCTTCACTGTCCCTTCTGAAGGAACCCATTTCCCTCCCCTGACTCACTGAGCCAAAGTTGCCCTTGTGAATACCCTGCTCATGAGGCAAAGAGCTTCTGGAGGCAGCGTTATACTGCCCAGCAGTGGTGATGTAATTGCCAGGAGCATAGTCTTGGGTCAGAAGTCAAACAGGAGAGGGCTTGTAACTAGGAGATCAAAATATTTTCTCTGCCTTTTGCAATGGGATGTGTCTGTATTGTTCCCCCGCACGTCCCTCTTTGTTCACTATGATATATTTTATCATCTCAGTTCATGTTTGTGGTACATTGGGTCTTACTTTACAATGCAACAGAACTGTTTAAAATCTGTCAGACCACAGCTGCAGAGAGCACGCAGTGTGACGGGAGGGAGAGCGTGGCTGTGTGGCCGGCTCGCTCGCTCTGCTCCCTTGGCCAAATTGCGAGCTACATAGAACTGAGATTTGCAGAGCATCAACAATCACATCTAGTATATGAGTCATGCTAGAATTATTTTCCTTGAGCTTGTGACTTTGAATTGGCTATTTTTCTTTTAGCTTCTAAATCTGCCAGCCTAGCCATTGATTAAGCTTCCAGCGACACAGAGGATTTGTGAAAGCCAGGGCTGTAGCTAATTCCACAGGCTCAAGAAATCAAAGCCTTTTCCTACCAGTTTCTCTAATTTTGTGCTTCACAGGAACAATGCGTGTCAGGTACCCAGCTTTGGAGCCGCTCACCTGAGAAATGTGCTTGAGCAACTGATGGACATTCCCTTTTCTAGCCACCCTCATCTTTGAATCAGTAGCACGCTCAGTGTCCTTGGCTTCATGACAAAAAGACCTCCCTTATTAATGTGAAACTTTAGTAGCTTTCAGTGTAGAAAATGCTCAGAAAGCATTAAATAATGTGTTAATTACCATGAAGAAGGAAAAATATGTGTGACAGAGAGCTTGCTGTCCACTGCTTCTGAAAAGGACTGTGTTGTCCCACACTTTATCACAGAGATGTACATTTTGCCGATGCATGATTTGCACTGGAGCACAATGCAGTGAAAGTATTAAAGGTTCTGCTGGCCATCAAAATTGTTGATTTTAATTATTAATGATGGCTTTTTTTTATTATGCCCAGCTCCCATGTTTACTGCCTGCTTTCAAAATGAATAAATTTTATCAAAACAATAGAGAGAAAGCAAAAGACAAACAAGTGGTTGTTGTAGGAGGTCACCCAGCAGCTTGAGCACAGACATACGTGTGTGCATGTGTGTGTCCCAGCTAGAGGGCTCGAGAAGAGCCTGCTGTAGCTATGCCATGCGGTTCTGGATCTTACAGGAATGCAAGAGCCTTCAGTGCCAAGGAACTGGCTTTGCGGAGTAAGATTGAAGCTGACAGCATTGTAACTGCTGATATTTTATTGAGTATGTTCCCTGAAAAATGTGCTTGCTGTGATCTTCCTTTTTTCAGGAGGCAGGATGGATGGAGCAGGACGTGTCTGTGGTGATGCACAGTGCTAATACACACTGGCTTGCAGAAGCAGGGCAGAAAACTCCACAAGCCATGCTGCCATATGTCAGAGACTGTGAAGAAACAGCAGTTGGTGCTCGGTCAGTCTGGATGGCAACAGAAGTAATTCCTCCCCAGAAGTGTCCCAGCAGCTACTGGGAAAAGACCCCTGTTGCCATCCATGCTGAACATGGCATATGTACTGGTTTCTCCAGTTTTGTAGCCAAGCTGCTTGTACAATTATGCACCTCCTGTACTACAGCAGGATAGTTTTATTCAGCATTGCGTATGTAACGATTACATCTTAAACCTTGTCTTACTTATTGCCCATCTGAAAAGGCACTGGTAAAAATTAGCCTTTAGGCTGTTAGGGATTTCTTCTTTTCATTTGAATGCCAGTCTAGCTTTCAGACAGTGCAGTTTAAAGCTAGCGTTAGTGCAAAGAGACTCATCTCCCTGTCCCTCTGTTGTCAGCAGGGAGAGAGGCATCTCCATGATTCATGCAACCTGTGTTAGATGAATCACCCTGGAGCTGCCTGGTTAACCCTGTCTGTGTCCCTCTGAGAACCAAGGCAAGTAGTTTAAATGAGGTGAAGTGAATCCTACTTGCAGGGCCTGGCGCTCAGTTGTCCTGTCATGAACACAGTACAACAGAGAAGAAAAATTAGATCTTCAAAAAGAAAATAAACAGCATATCTTCACTTACATGCTCATTTTTACATCTTCCATTTTGGAAAAGTGGAAGGTACATGCTGAAAGACATGGGAGTAAAGCCATGTTAATAAAAGAGGTGCCGTTGTTCAATTAAATAGACATTAATTACGCCTGACTGTGTAGAGCATCTCTCTCAAAGGCATTTTGTATGGCTCCAATCCGCTTACAGCCTGACGCTAGAGAAAGCGTGTGTTTTGCTGATAACCATGAGCCTGGGAGCCAGAAAATCCAAACAAGGCAGTGAATCACTGAGCAATCGCATGAAGCATCACTTTACTAGGTGCTGGTGCAGCGAGCGGGCAGCCGAATGCTGAACCAGGGGCACTGGATGGACGATACTGTAAACGGGGAAAGACAAGAGCTGTTGGGTCCCTCCAAGCAGATCATATTTAGCCGTGGTTTTGTTACTGCTAGTTGTCTGTGTGGTAAAGAGAGAGCTGGGGAGGGATATGATGCCTAGAAGCCATACTCCAGCTGTGGCCTGATCTTCTTTTGGAAGAAGAGTGTAGCTGGTTTAGCTGCTGCCATGTGTTGCATGTTTTTACACATCACCTTTCTGCTGGTGCAAATGTGAATAACAGCCCTGGTGTGACCTTGGCTGAAACCGACCCGGCCGAACTCAGCTCTGCCTTGGCCGAACCTCAACCATGTGCCACAACCCTTCCTCAAGGAGCGCACCAAGAGGGTGTTGGGGTCCTGAGGGCACCCACAGCTCTGCCCACCCTCCCAGCACTCCCCCCACCCTGCTCACAACCCCATGTCAGCCCCTGCCCCAGTGATGGGATTCCTTCACCCAGACAATGAGCTCAAAACGCCTTTTAACGAAGTGAAACCGGGAGGAGTTTTGCAAGCCAAGGTGGGTTGAAGAGCTCAGTGGTGCTCCCTTTCCATCCCAGGCAGGCTTGTCATGTAGATAAACGCAACCAGAACCTGAAAGTCAAGCTCTGGCCACCACGTGGAATATTTTCAACCTAAATTTGCTTTTATTGGCAGGTTTTTGAGGGCTTCCTTTGTATTTTGGGGGGAGTACACCTGAGTATTGGCAATTACTGTTGGTCGCACTCGGTGTAAGAGTCTTGGGCACCACAGTGAAGAAGAAATTGCATTTGGAGCAAAAGAGCTTTTTCTGGATCTCTCTTCCACAGTTCTGAAGATCAGAGGCCCAGATTATTATGCTGAAGTTTCTAGCCTACAGTTTGCTGATGCTGAAGTTGCCTATCCTTAAATTAAATAGCACATGACTTAGTGCTATAGAACTGTTATTGAAATCTGTGAATCCTGCAGCTGCAAAGGGGACCCTGAACCTGATTGCACTGAGGACGGCGACATACTACAAAGATCTCAAATGCAAAAAAAAGGTCTGTGCTGGTGCCATTTGTCTGAAGGGTTTTTTAGCTCAGTATTCGAAGAACATTTATGGCTAGCTCACATCCTACTATTATTAGTCTATCATCATTTTTCTTTATTTGCATTGATTTCATTTGAAAAGCACATTTGTTTATGCCATACACGACTTAATCCTGTTCCCTGGACAATTATTGGCAGAATTTGTTAACGTCATTCAGTGCAAGGGTGGGAAATAGTCCTTTTTCTAAGTAACTTTTACTGAAATAATCTGTTTTTGCCATTTGTTCTGTATCATTGTTCTTTTTTTCCACAGCTGATAGTTGTTTTGATTGTTTTTCTTTTCAGTTTTAACTAGACTAAAAAGTAACTTTTATTTTATTGTGAACTGAACTGCATTACTTCCCCTGGCTGCTCATTTCTCACTCTCTGCTGAGTATGCAACTGTGCCAGCTCAATGCATTAATGGGGAAAATACCTTTTGGACACCCATTACAGTCACCAAGGCTCTGCAGTGCATGGATATGGAGCACACCTTCCTTTTGGTACATCAGAATCCAGATTAACTGCAAGTAATAGACTAATGAGGGGTTCTCTGGTGAGGTAGCTGATTAAAGGCAATCGTATTCCCTGAGAGCTCTAATGCTGGCTTTTACTGCTATCTTGTGCACAAGGAGTACAGATCAGTGCCTCTTCCCTATCCTTGTGCTCCATCACCAAAGGATCATGTTCTGCTTTTGATGCGCAGTTGAAGAATTGTAAAAATGCTGCTGTGGTGTGGGAAAAAAGAAGGTGGTGGAACAAATTCAGTACCCCCTGCAAGCAATTGCTGGGAAAGGAATCTACCAAATTTATACCTCTGAAGGGAGCAGTGGCTTTTTTTTTAGATGGGGGGGAGGGGCACTTTCAGGTGCTCCTAATTCTGTTTCCCTAAAAATCAAAGTTTTATTATTCCTTAATTTCTGAGTGTCTTTCTCTGCCCTGTTCCCCACTTAAGACCCTCAGTAGTTCTCCTCAGGCACATAATCCTTCATTTCCCTACCTCATAGCTCCCAATTTCAGAGAATTTTAACCCTGGTACCTTTCTCACTCAGCATGAATCTTCTTACCTGGTCATTGGATGTGAAGCAGGAAAGGCAAAGGCAAAGCTGTGGGCATGAGTTGGTGTAAATAAGCTAATGGTCCCATTGCTATGGGCCTAATGCAGCTTCATCGCACATATATTTTTGCTTTTTGTTCTACCTTGCTCACCGAGGTGCCTATGGCCAGCTGTGCTGCAGGAATGGATGGTGACACTGGAGCAGTTCTCCTAGGGCTCGGGGGTTACGGGTACTCCCGGTGTGTCCGGCACTGTCCAGCCCGGCATCGTGCCTAGACCCAAACCCATTTCTGTCCATAGCTGATGCTATTGGTGGGGCTGAGTACAGCCAAGGGCCAGCCAGCACTGATGGGTGTGAGAAGCAGAGCAAAATGTGAAATGCTGCAATGGTCTGGAGGAAAGGAAGGCAGTGGACTTCATTCATTGCCTTTGCAGGCAACTAACCATTGGGAACACAGTCTAAGTCAGGTCTTCTGAGGGGAAAAATGAAGATGTACTCTCCTGTTAAATACACAGGGAGAAAGTGCACTTTCAGACACTCTGCATTCAATTTCTATTAAATTAAATCTGAATTTTGTTTTTCCTGCTTTTTTTGAGTTTTTTTTCCCTTGCATTTCCCTCCCCCTCCAGGTTGCTTCAGGTCCTCTCTATGCACAACCCTTATGCCAGAAGGTGATTTGAGGAACTACTTTGCCTTCATATACATAAATACAAAATGGCTAAAAAAGTGTCAGCTAAAAAGCACCGTTGTTTTGTATCCAATGGAAAATTTCTGCCTAATTGCTCTGGGCATCAACTGGTCTAATTGTAACTGGCTGGAGAAGGATTGCAGAGCTGTTACTCTGCGATGTTTACTTCATCCTGGCTGCAGGGAGCATTCCTTTAAGATGTGATTATTGAAGCAGAGCATGGATAAGAAATTGGTGAAAAGCAATCGCTCTGAGTTTTAATATTGCACCAGGCGGTAACATCTAAGCACTCGTGTGCTTTACGACAGCACCTGGCCTTACGGTTTGTCTCTTCTTGTGCCTGTGTCTCAGGCAGTCTGAGCTGCAGAAGTGTTGACCAGAGAAGAGTGCAAGAGGGCTGAGCAGTCCAGGACTGCATCAGCCTCCATTGATCTATGGGATTGTATTTGGAAATCCAAGCCCTATTGAGAAGGGCTCAGTTCATATATTTCATTAATCAGCTTGCTGTTATCCCTTACAAGTAAGTACCAGGAGGCTGAAAATGTTGCACCTCTCCCCAGCTTTAAAAAAACATAAGGAAAAGTTTCCCCCACAAATATAGTGATTGAAATTCATGAGTGCTGATGGCATTCCCTGAGGAACAAGAGCTCTTCATCATGTGGAGGCAGACAGTAATACAGAACGGGACCTGGAGAGTTAATTGTCTAGTTGGAAAACCCGAATAGGCTCAGAAGAGGCAGTACAAAAGAAAACACATGTGCAAGTTTCCGAAGTGCAAGCGCTTCATGCCACAGTTGGGACAACTCTTATGGACGGCTTTATAGAAGAGAGATATTGTGTGGTCACTGGAGAGTTGTGTTTTCTTTGTCTGCCTTGAATTTTATGAAGAGGATATGGAAGATGATGTCTAGCAATTCCTAATCTAACACTAACCATAACTAAACACAAAGGCTTTTCTGACTGTGGTTTATTTCTGCTGTCTGAGCTTTCTACTATGATATATGTTAAACATTTGGGTGAGACGTTAGAACCTACAGTTCTTCTGAGATCAATCTGGCCATAAATCTCTCCAGTCCTGTGGTGGACAGGTTTTGCTCTTTTACTCACCGTGACAAATTACAGACAACTTAAAGAGAGCTAAGTGAACCCGAGGTGCAGAGCACAGTACTCCAACCACCCACTCACCTTCCTGATTTCCAGCATGTTTCAAAAAAAATGAGCAACTCAGTTGAGTATGCTGGCAGCAAAAGTCTTTCTGCAAACCACTGGCCATGCCATAAACCTTCCCCGACAGAGATGTTGCTGCATTTTGTGCAGTAAGTATTAAAAAGCACTCTGTACATCCTATGCAGAGAGATGTGGTACTTCATGCTCTTTGGGATTGTCACTCAGCAGCTGAGACTCAGAGCCTGACGTGTAAGGGACAGGTGACGTGGAGATGCAGGACTTGGGGCCAGTTCAGCTGCTGCCAAGCACTGAAACACAGGTGAAGGAAATCAGGACATATTTTTGCTCAATTCTCCCCTTGATAGATCTGAATAATTGCCATATATATTAATGAGTGCATATTACTTTGGGAAAAGCTCCTGGCTTTTCAAACTTGAGAATGGGCTCAGGAGGTCCCTGAAAATCTTCATGAAAGACACAGGAATGCAATAAAGCAAAGGAAAAACAAAGCAAACAGATTTCAGTTGAATAAGTTTGTAAAGGTCTGCTTTTTCAGGGGAAAAACTACCAATTTTACAGCAGACAAATGTGAAATAAGTGCTAGGCTGCAATCATAGCAAGAGATGTTCCTTTCTACATATTGCTACTCCCTTTAATAAAGGTAAGTTGTCAGTTAAAGGCTTGCTTGCCTGTAGCAAGAAGGATGAGAAGAATGGGCTCATGAAAAAAACATTCTTTCCCCTGCTCAGAAACAAAGTTGTTCAGACTTCCTACGTGCGGGATAAGAATTACTCACCTACTAGATTCAGGGGCTGATAGAGTAGGAGATTGTAAATATAAAGGAAAGCTGTAGAAGGTTGGTTTTGAGCTCCTCATAGTTAATCAGAGTCTGGATAATTGAGAGCTGACTATAGAGTTTCCATATACTTTTATATAAGTTGCGGTACCCCTATCGAGTAGTTCTGTGGAACTTTGTTGCTCTTCATTTGTTAATCAAGAAGTATTTTGCATATGTTGTTAGAAGTGTCATCCGGTGGCACACATTACAGGTTTGGAATTTTTTTTCCTTCTGGCAAAATTTCTTCTGCCAATAAACTATGAGATTATAAAAATTTAAGGAGCAGACCCTGGGTTTGTGGCATGTACACTATATTCATCTTTCCTGTGGACAACATCAGCACTGTGCTACTCCAACTTTGTGCAGACTTTGTGTGTTCTGACGCATCTTTGCCACCATTCAGCTGGAGGAACACTGAATTTATAATTGGATGTTTTTTCAAGCCCTTGCTAGTAAAGTGTTGCAGCAGAAGTGAGAGCTGATTATGCAGTTCAGGAAACTGGGTGCAGTCACTTGGAGGCTGACAGAGAAATATAGGATTGTATACATTAGAGCTTTTTAAAAAAAAACAAACAAAACAACAACAAAACCAGAATAATATTCCTACTTTTAAGATAATTCCAAAGTAACATTCAGATTTTTTTTCCAAAGAAGCCTTTTGTCCAGCAGGGGGTTAAGTGTATTTTGCAGACAGAGAACATAATACATTTACAGCATTTTATGCATTAACAAAACTTATGTCATTTTTTAAACATCATTAATTTTGATAACGTTTGAATGAAAAACTGAGTGAGGTGAAGTGGCATGTATTATTTTGGTTTTTTCCACTTTCCTGTTTTCATCATGCAAGAACCAAATGTGTTTATTTTACTGGCAATATTAAGACAATCATATGATTTTGAGTAAGTCTTTTGAGATTGTTTGCAAGTTTTTGCTCTTCTGCATGTCTCCTTCCTCCCAGCTGGGGGCTGGCTGTTGTATGGAAAGGCCAACCACGTCACGGAAAAGCCCTGTCTCTGATCAGATGGGCTTAATATAAACCAGGTTTCCTGAGAAAGAATTAAAGAGGCAGCCCCAAAGCAGGAGAGGATTTACTTCAGCAGAGCAGCTCAGCGTACCTCAGCCCACCGAGAGAGAAGGGCAGTGTGAGCGAAGGACCCGGCTGCCCGGAGGAGCCTGGCAGAAGTAAGGCAGCGTTGGCTCGGACACAGTCTTTTACTGTCAGTGCTAGAGACCCAGACAGCTCAATGCAGTATGGGCTATCAAAACCACTTTGAACTTGGAACGCAGTGTGTGATAGGGACTTATTTGGCTTTGTTTAATGAAGGATGATAATTTGTTAGGGGCGAAATCATAAAATGTTCATGTTTGTGACCGTTTAGTGAGTGACTGTTTATTGCAGGTTGTGAGCTAGGCTCTGTTGCATGACTGAATTGGAGCTGGCTTTTCTCATCTGGTCTTTTCAGCTGGGAAACCCCAAGGAAAAAATGCATTTTAAAATTCAACCGCAGTAAATATTTCATTTTGTTTGTGAAGCAGCCTTTGCTTGGTGTGTGATTTCTAGTTTAGCTATATTTCTTGCTGAGAAAGTTGCTGTGACTGGGACCGTGCTAACAATCTCATTTTGCCCCTAAGTACTGCACATCACAGAAAATATTGCGTATGCATTAATAAGTTCAGATGGAGTGTGTTTTTCTGTATGTTTGTCCTTCTGTGCATTTATTCACAGAAGTTGCCAGACAGTTTTGTGTGAAAAGGAATAGTGATTTGTATGTGTTGTTTCGATGCTTTGCTGTACTTTTCTTTGTTCACCACCTATTATTCAGGTTTGAAAGCGGTTGGATGCATTTTAGGGCCAATTTGCTAATACTATTTACTAATATAGAGAAGAGAGCCGAGAAACATCAGGTATATGGTAAAAAGCAAAACGTCTAAGTAACTGTCACTTTGGGAACTGGAATGCATCAAAGTAACTTTCCTAAAAATGGTAGCTGTTGGCCTGTGAGAATGACATCAGTGTCCTCTGCCTCCAAGCAAGGCAAAATAGTGTTTGTGGGGTAAAATGTAATTAAGAGCCATGCTTAGATAAGAAGAGTGAACCTATCTAGCTGAACGTACAGTAAATAAAGCTGTTGATTTAATATCTGTACATTTCAGAGATTTTTCTCCCAGTGCTGCCTCCTGTAGCAGCTAGAACCTGTACCTCCTCAGAAAAGCTGTTGGACTTCACTGTGTCCTCCCTCTTGCCAGCCAAAAAGCCATTGTCTGAAGCAGAGTCATTCTTTGTTTACCCAGCCGTAGACGAGACCCAAACCCATCCCATCATGGCAAGACTTGCTTGCATGGCTCTCTTCTCATATCAGGGTTGTCTAAGGGTGCAGCGAGTGATGCCTTATTGCTTTCCAAAAAGTTTTAGCTCTTAACTGAGACAACGTGAAAGATGCTGTACACTCAGCTGCATTGGGAGTTGGAGGCAACTGGGACCAGTGCCTCTGTTTGCCCCCAGTTAAGCACGAAAGATGGGGAGCAGTACCTGTAGGTGCTGCCTGTACCACAGGCTGCCTCTCAGCAGGGATGCAGAGTCCGTGTAGGACAGCTCTGGTGAACGCTACCCCTTCCTTCTCCTCCTGGGACACAACAATGCCTCACTCTCTCCGGGGCTGGGCTGCACCTAGCACAGCCGTGAGCTTGTAAAGGCTAAACAAAGATAGGATTTAGCACGTGAGGGTGGTATCATTCCTAGGAAAAAGCCTCTGACTCACTAACTAGAAATATTTCTTTGTGTACCACCAACTATGAAAGAGTGCAGAAAGTCTCATTTTTCTTTGGTTGTATACTAGATCCCTGTAGAAGAGCAGGACGTGCTGTCTTGAAGTTAATAAGAGAGTGTTAATGCATTTCTAGATGTTTTGTGGGTAATGCTTGTGATTTTCCTGTGTCTCACTAGGGGTAAAAAATGACCCTCAACAACGTTACCATGCGTCGCACCCACAACAACAACCTGCAGCAGCAGCAGCAGCGATGGAGCATCCCTGCTGACGGAAGGAATCTGCTGATCCAGAAAGACTCCAACGAGTACCACCCGCAGAAGCGATACACCATCAGTCCTGATGAATATTACAGAAAGAGCTGGTCCTCAGAGTCGTCTGACTCTGTCATCTCCTCTGAGTCCGGCAGCAATTGCTACCGGGTGGTGCTGATCGGGGAGCATGGCGTAGGCAAGTCCTCGCTAGCCAACATCTTTGCAGGGGTGCATGACAGCATCGACAGCGACTGTGAGGTGCTGGGAGGTAGGTTGTTACGTCCTGGCATGTTTGTGCTTGATTGCAATCAGCTCTGCTAGTAGTAATTGGCACAGAAAAACAGAGAGGCCATTTAATAAAAAATTGAGGTAACAAACATTTGGATCTGGTCATCAAAACTGATTCAACTCATGTATCTCTCTTAAGAAAACAGGAAAGCAAAATAAGATGGCTAAGATACTCACCAACAATGATTGAAAGCTTCTGAAAAAGAACAATTCAGATTCCCATGCTATTTCATTCCAAAATACCTGTTGGAAACTGCCTCATTCCTGCCTGTGATGATGCTACACAAATGGCTGGTTCAGCTTTCATGCTGGTCCAACATTTGTGTCACCACTGGCTCCACAGGGCTGGCTCCAGATTTCTGTGGGGGAGAGAAAACGACTGAAGGTCCTCATGGTCTACGAGAATGAAATATTTAGCTATAATATATAAAGAAAAATAGAAAAACCACTGCTGAGTCCTTCAGTCACCTCCAAAATATTTGCCATTAGAAGTCATGTCAGCCTTTCTGTATAAACTCATTGCCTCAGTGTAGGCTGTATGGAGTTTGAGTAAAATATGTCTCCTCCTCATTTCATTTTACTTGCACAGCATGGGTTCCCCCAGGGGAAGAACAAATAAAGGTCCTTCAGCAGTGTAGGAAAATTCCTATTGCCCAAACAGGGAAAAAAGGCACAAGCTATCAGATTTTCTTTGATGCTTCCCCCTTGCTATCCTCCTCTGCTTTGTTTAGGATGGCAAAGTGTTCTTTAATACCAAAGATCAGATCACGCAGAAGGTGAAGCCGTGGCACAAAGTCCTGAGCTATATTGTATGCAAGATGTTGATGTGGAAGGTTTGTGCTGCAACAGAAATCTGCTGTGGCTCTAAGGACACAGACGCTGTTACCTTCAGAGGACATGCAGGTTGCTGGCTGGTTTTGCTTGTCAGTATGCAGGACTTTCAGTGAGGCACAGGCAGGACAGCTTTTTGTGTCTTTAGCTCTCCAGTTAAGAGAGGTTTTTGCCCAGGATTTAATACAGCCCAGAATCAGGAAGGTCAGACCCACATTTTCCTTGCTTGTTGTCACAGACTGGGGGCACAGATCTTTGTGCCTTTAGGGTATTTGAAGTTCCCCATGGTGCAGTCACTCTGAATCAGTTATTCAGGTGTGCTTTGTCTTCAGCTTCTACGACCAACTTTTCCCATAATCCCACCAGCTCCTCAGCCTGGACTATCTCTGATAAAAGTTTTCCTAGTGCTATGCAAGTGAACTGGAGTAGGACCCTTGGGAAAGGAGTCAGAAAATGCAGCTGATTTGCTTTGCACAGCCCTGTCAGACAGTTTTCTTCTCCGTGCAAATCCATATGGTTTCCTCCTTCCTTTGCACTCCCAGCAATAGTGCTGGGAGTGAGCAGTGACAGATTTTCAAGGCCAGCTCTGCTGAGGTATTGGAAAACTTGCTGTTGTTTTATCTCTCCTTTTTTAGTGTCAGCTTCAAAATAAGCATAACATGAACTAATTGCCCACTTCCAGTGTGTTTTATATCCTGTGGAAGTTCCTTAGGACTGACCAAGGTGCAAACCAGTGCTGAATATGACCATTTGGGCATAATGTTTTCAAGGAGTGTGATTACATATTTGTAGCCTCTCCATGTGTAAGAGTGGAGAAGGAGTCATCTGAATGTTGCCCTATGGATATATGGAGCTTGTTCCCACACAGATGCTCAGTCAGTCAAAGAAACTATTCTCCAAACTTTAGCTTGCAAACTGGAAATTTTATTACAAGAGAGGATGGCTTCAGGATAGCCAACTCACAGAGGGAATCTAACTGCTTTTATAGACAGGCTTTGCTACTGACTGTAAGATTAAGCTAACTCATGAACACAAATGTCATTCTATTGGGCCTGCAAGGGAAACTGCTGCTATTGATTAGCTCTGACTTTTTAATCTTGCCATTTTAAGCTGCGTCAAGCCTGGGCTCTTTTTTATTTTATTTTAAATGTGTAATATTTTTGGCTCATTCTTTTGCATGGATGTAGATTCCTGGCTTCGAGGAAAGGCTCTGTTACAATTTAGGGGAAAGTTAATTCAATTAATGCCCAGCAGAAGTTCTTTGAGGCAAGGGTTAAGACACAGTCCTATCTACAAGAGTGGTTGGGACAGACCCCTTAAACACTGCAGTGAGAGGAGTGGTTTGCTGGTTTGCTCGGAAGCCCAAAGCCTGGCATTTTTCACTCACCAGCAACACAAGACTAGAGAGGGGCCCAAACCCCATATTGCTCATCCAAATGTCCCCAGGTTTGGGGGAAAGAAGGAAGATTAGTATTTGAAGCAGAAGCTAGACTGAGATTTCACAGCAAGGGTTGATCGAAATTATGAGTGGGAACAGCCCCCCCCAGATCTAAGCAGAACTTTGTCACATGGCATTTATAATCTAGGTATGAATTTTTGTGGCCACTGTACAAAATAACTGAACTTCAGTGGTTTGTTGATTCCTTTGCTTTTTGACATCAAAGGTAATGTGGGAAACCTTGAAATGGGACAGAACTAGGACGCAGCAGAAGTCTCAGCCTCTCTAAAACTCAACAGCTCTTGTCTCACAAAACCCCATCCTCATTGCTTGGTAGGCTGTTGGTTGATTGCTCGCAGCAGCAGTGACTGTTCACCCGTAAACTGTCCCTGCTAAAGCGAAAGCAAATATTTTCCATTACTCAGCCTCGCTGGACTCTGCTGCTCCCATGGGGCAAATGTTCAGCCTTTGGTTATTTCTTCCACTGGTTCTATTTTCTCTCTCCCACATAAGATAAAGAGGGTATCAGCCAAAATAATGAAAATTTCGTTTCCTGATCTTTCAGCCTCCTTCATATATGATGGAAAGTAGGACAACCAGTAATGAACAGAGGGCAGGTTCAGTGCTGATGGAAATGAGGAAAGAACTGAATGTGAGCCAGCATAAAATTTGGCTCAAAAACTTGAACTGTGAACAAATTATACATATTCAACTACTTGTTTTTTGTAAGGTACATGATGCCACAAAATAATATATTCACAACATTTCTGCTTTTCTTTCCAGAAGACACATACGAAAGAACCCTGATGGTGGATGGGGAAAGTGCAACCATTATACTGCTCGACATGTGGGATAATAAGGTACTTTTATTTGTTCTAGTCAAATGCCAAAAGAAAAGTGCATATGAGCGACTGCTCATATCAAAAGTAGGTATCTTTTGGGAAGAAAGTAGGTGTTTTCCATACTTCAGCATCAGGGAAAATACAGTTTTAACCCCACCCCCACACCAAGCCAAGCATGCCTAAGAGCTCTGTAGTGTGAGCCTGAGAAGCGCAAGCCTTCTTTATTTTTTTAATGATAAAACAAAACATTCAAGCCATTTTCCAGACCATGTTCATTCCAGTCTAAAGCCAGCACAATGAATTATTTGGGGCAAGTTTTGCCCTCCTTTGTGGTGAAGTATTCATACCATCACTGCATTGGAATTACTTTTAGTATAACTGTGATTCAAACTGTACCCATTACAGTTATAGCAGGAATGTATTTGGATTCTTTAACGTTATACTTTCTAAGTAAAATCTGCTCTGGGCATAACAATGTCTGACCGTTTAATTTGCACAGCGTGAGGGAGAATGGATTCGAGACCACTGCATGCAAGTGGGAGATGCATACTTGATTGTCTACTCCATCACAGACCGAGCAAGCTTTGAGAAGGCCTCCGAACTCAGAATACAGCTCCGCAGGGCACGCCAGAAAGAAGACATCCCCATTATTTTGGTTGGCAACAAAAGTGACCTTGTCAGGTGCCGCGAAGTTTCAGTGGCAGGTAAGGAAAATGATGAGGATAAAAACCATGTAAACATTAGGAGTCATCTGCATTGAACGAAATGCAGAGCTCTGGCTGAGGGAGTAGGCTGTAACCAGGACTAGGCAATAAGAGAGCAGTAAAACAACAGAGGATTGGAACAGAGGGCAGAGGACTGGGAGGGGTCTGCCAGGTCCTTAAGCATCCCTTGGTAATACTGTTACATGTCAGATAATCCCTTTCCTAAATTTATTAAGTACCATCATAAAAGCAGCTTGAATTTCTTCCCTGCCAGCTCCTAGTGTAAGACCAGTGCAGTGTGTGATTTCTCTAGTAGCTGGAAACCCTTTGGATTTCCAATGCATGTTTATGTATAATGAATTTAGCCCCCTTTATTCTGCTGCCAAAGATTATCTCTTTTTTATAACCAGCTCTCTGTCCTCCCTGATGAATTGAAATTCCCTCTCACCCTTCATTTCACTAGTCTGGGCAGGGACCATGCAGCCTTTCAGGAGAAGTCTCCTTGCTGCCTTGCTTTGGGATGCTGAAACAGCCCTCCCTCTGCTGCACACAAATGAATAACCACTAAGCCCATAAATAGGAATGAAGAGACTGCTGGGAAAGCTGCTGCTGGTTCTCAAGGTCTGCAGTCAGTAAAATCTCTTCCTGGAGAGTCTTCACTGCAGCTTAGGTGACACAACATAACACACAGCAATGCATTCATCTTGGCCCATCAGAAAAATGGGTTCCTCTGCTCAGCATTTTCTTCTCTCTGCAGCTGTTCCTCTTCTATTTCCCAGTTGATCTAGACCTTTTTTCACTGGGGATGTGCACAGTTCCTCTGGCTTCTGTCACAGTTGCCCCAAGTGAGGAGTTTGCAGTGAGGTACCTCATCAGGAGACCAGGAACGCCTATTTGCCATCTCATTCCTCTCTGCCCCACTTGAAAAATCTTTTGAAAGATGGCAGGTGCATTCAGGTCACTTTAGTCATCCTGGTGATGAGTTCACACCAAGCCAGAAGACAGAATAAATTGGCTTGTGTGTGAAAGACAGCTGTGAGGTTTAGCTGAGGCTCACGTAATTAAGGATAAGAACTATGACTGCAGCTATACCTCTGAAGCCATAGGCATAGTTCTGCCTTTATTTAAGAGTTTTGTACATGTGCACACCAAAGTTGCTACTGTCCCAAGACCCTGGTTTACACCCATGACCCATGGAGGAGGACTGGGCCCTGCCTCTTACGCTGTGCTATGCGCATGGAGGGTGCTGTCATCACCCTTTAATGCAACTTGAGAGAGTCAGCACGTAAGATGACCAGTGGTTTTGAGTCATGGCTGACCTCTCAGCCTTCGGTGTCTTGGCACGAGTCGATCAGCCCCAGCTCCCTTAATAGCTGACAGCGGGGACTGGGCTTTTCCAAGAGGGGATTTACCCTTCCTTGCTGGGCAGGGAGTGTGACACAGAGCAGATGAATCATGGGCTAGCAGGGAGCATCAAGTGATTAAAGGCTTATCCGTACCTATATTAGGCTTGAGGAATTCCCCCGGTGGCACTGGCTCCCTGCACGTGGCAGCCTGCCTCCGCTTTGCCTTCCCCCTGCTCGTGACACCTCGTGACATCTCCACCTTGCAATTTTGCAGAGGGACGAGCCTGCGCCGTCGTGTTTGACTGCAAGTTCATCGAGACCTCGGCAGCTGTGCAGCACAACGTGAAAGAGCTGTTTGAAGGCATTGTGCGGCAAGTCCGGCTCCGGAGGGACAGCAAGGAAAAGAATGAGAAGCGGCTGGCGTACCAGAAACGGAGAGAGAGCATCCCAAAGAAAGCCAGGCGGTTTTGGGGCAAAATAGTTGCCAAGAACAACAAGAACATGGCCTTCAAACTCAAGTCCAAGTCTTGCCATGACCTATCGGTACTTTAAGAACGCTGGACTCTGCCGGAGCTTGTGGCATTTTGTGGACATTATCTAACTATGTCGTGGGACAATCAATCAATCTATATTAGATTGGGCTATCAAAGTGACTTAGGTTCACAGTTGTGATTGTGATGATACGTGCTGGCATAAGAACAGCACAGTGCATGGAAATATCTCTCTTTTTTTGTTGGTAGTTTTAGAAGAGAAGTATAGACCAGAATGACCCAAAGTTATTCTGGGAAGTGTTCTGGAATATACCTGTTGTTTCTCCTCTCACCTTTGGATAATAGTGTAAGAACCTCGAACCGTCATGACTTGGGAAGTGAATACTACAATCTTTACTCTTTATTCTTGTTATTATTATTTCTTTTTTAAAACTGTGTAAAGAATTGATGAATTGACTGGGGATTGGTCCTTTGCCAGTTGGCTGGTCAGGCTTGAGCACCCACAGCTGAAAAATCTGCATTTTTGTAGAATAGCCACCAAGACACTTCTTTTTTTTTTATTTCAAGGATTGGTTTTAATGAGTTTACACATCTCTTACTTTGAAAATATTTAAAGGAAAAATCCTATAATCAAACAATTTTTCCTCTCATTTGCATATTATGGGACTGTTTAAAAATCATAGTAAAATTAAAATTAAAGTGCAAGTTGTATCAAAGTGCATCAAGTGCAGGATGCCAAACCTTTATAAATCACCTGAACTTTTTTAAGAAACCACATGGACTTCTTGTATCCAGCCTTGGCCTTTCTCTATGCCAGCGCTACCCTGTATTTATTGTTGTGCAAAATTACAAGCATTTTAATGTTGAGGGGAAATGTATTTATTACCAAGTTTCTTAAAAGAATAATATTAATTTTATTACTGTTTTCTATCTAATATCTTTTTTCAGATATGCAAGTTTTTACTTACATGCCTTGTAATAAAATAAATAAAATATATGACTGCTTTTGAGCCTCAGTGGGAAATCCCTAAGAATTTTTTCAAGTTGAGAAAATATTTTGAATGCTGGGCAAGATTGCTATATGGCAAGTACAGCGAGGATTCCTTACATCTCTGGACACAGGCTACTTAGCAACCTAGGATCACAAAGCAAGAATTACCCACAGCCCCAAAGCTATGAGTGCATGGTATCCCTCATGTGCAAATGTGGTTGTGGTGATAGAGATAAAAATAAATCATTCTTAAAAAAGGTATTTGGCCCGTATTTGGCCCTAAGCCTGAAAACACTTTAGAAATGTAGATGAGTACCCTCACCCCAATTCTGGAGAAGAGAAGAAGTGAAATGCTACATTCAGGGACAGAAAGTAGGTAGCTGGCATGGTGTGCCCTAATCCTCAATTACTGTTGGGCATAACTGTGTAATTTTCCTCCTGACTATGCTGGTTTTTGTAGGCACACTGCAGTGTTCAAGGTAGAGGTACAGTCATTACATTTTGCCTGCAGATGGCTCAAAAAAGCCAAGTCTCCAGCCTGGCAGCTCATCTTCCTTGACTATGAAGACAACAAAATGCAACACTAAGGTGAGAATCGGGTTCCCCATCTTGGGCTGCTCAGCTTTCATGCACCACCAAATGCTCTGGAAAGGAGTGAGCTTGCTGAGTGTTTGCCCAAAACTGCCTCTGCTGAGGGGATGACTTTGAACAGTTCTCTAGGGGTAAAATATCATGTTGCAGGATGACTCTCCACTTGTGCTGTATTCAGATTTCCCTGGAAGGGAATTCCTGATCTAGAATAAACTGTTGGCAAGAACAGAAAACATTTTGAATAGAGCACAGACAAGATCCCTGTTGCTGGATTTTTGAATGAATGCTTTTAAGTTGTCAGCATGCAACCTAATGTCGACCCAGAGCAGTCTAGGGAATGATACTCACTCTGACACTAGTTTTCAGAACTTTTAAGCTCTCAGAACCTTTTCCCCATTCAAGAATGGAAACAAAATCTCACAAATTAAACACATTTTAAAGATTATTTTTAAGACCTGAAAGTATAGCTGAACACAACCAGCACATTTCCTTAGTCTGTTCTATACCTGTCAAGCCATGGACCCAACAAATCTAAACCAAGCAGGTTTTAAACAAATGTAAAACATCCATGTTGATCATACAGACTTTAGGGGTAAAAGCCATCCATGTTCACAGCATCACTGAATGCATAGACAGTATCATAAAAATTTGGAGTTTCCAAGTAAGTTTTTCATGCCCTCACTCATCTCCTTCTAATCCTTCCCAGGAAAACAAAATTTCCTTCTAAAATATATTTTTTAAAGAAAAAACCCAGTGTGGTAGGCCCATTCCCAGAGCTGTCAGAAGCTGCCACAAAGAGTTGTGTGGTGGTCATGCACAGCATACTGTATCACCACGTTTTTCCAGTGGCCATGGGGAACAGACATCACTGCAAGTCTGTCTTCTGGGGCTGCTGCTGGACCAGGGTTGGTCCCTCTGAATAGCACAGCACTGCCTTTGGACCAAAATAATTTAAAGAGCTGCTTCCATCTTCCATGTCCCAGTCAACTTCCCGCTGGCCCTCTTGGTCCACCCTGCAGGCTGCTGCCTTGCCCTTGAGTTTTCAGGGAGAGCATGGAGGAAGCTGTGGGGTGAAGAACCATCATCATCTTTATCATCCCCTCCATGGAGCTGTTGCTTCAGTTTGCTCAGACACCGTCAGGGCGTGTTACTGTCCAACCTCTGGATGTGGAGTGAGACAGTTGGTGCTGAGCATCCACACTCTGCACGTTTCAGGGCTTTTCTTACTTTGGACCTGGTCTAGCCTGGTCCTGTGGACTGATTGTCCACCTGGGACTACAATGCTTGAGTTGCACTCCTGAAGGGCACCATGAGTTTCCCCTGAAAGGGACCCCGGTCTCTGCTGTGATTTGCATGGCTCTAGCGAGCTGGGCACAGAGGAAGGGCCAGGGCTTTCTTCTGCAGATTATGAGATGAATCTGAGTCATGGTTTTAGCTGATCATCACCACATTGTCAAATACAGAAATGCTTACTATATATAACAGTGAGTGTACCTGGAATGACTAATTAATACTAATTTAATCTGGAATGCTGACATTTCAAACCCTTAATATCCACAGTCCCTCTGTTCATCTCAGACTTGAGCGTCCAAAACTGTGGAATGGATCAATCAGTGATTCTAATCACTGCCCTGGCTATTTATTAAGTCAGGGCTGCAATGACAGATCCTAATGCGATAATTACAATGCCGGTCCCAGAGATCTGGCAGTAGCTGTGGAATACATGAGTCATAGCAGTGAGCACACCCAGGCCAAAATGGCAAAACTCACAGAGTCCAAATAAAATAAAATAAAATAAGTACAGTAAAAAAAAAAAAAAAGTCTAGAGTCTAAGAACACACAAAATGCCAATTATAGTGTAACAGCTATTATAAAAAGGTCTTTTTAGGAAGATAGATCAGATCAGCAGGAGGAATTAGGGGGCATGTCCAGCTTTAATTAATTTATCATGACAGATTCACTGCAAGAAAAAAGGTTTACTTATGCTTTGGGACAAAACTACACTAAGGAATTATTCATTATTATGGCACTATGTGGATTTGCAGGGTGCTACACACTTTTGGATTTGGCAGAAGCCTTGATAAAATTTAGTCAAGTAAAAGAAAGACATTTTCAGTAAAATCAATGGATGCACTGTGGATTTAACCCTCACATATACAAACCTTTCAACATCAACCCCTTGGAAACCTTTAAAGACCATGGACCACAGTTCTCTCTCTTGGGCTATTTGGAGTTCAGATATAAATGGAAGAAAGGGCTCCTCACAGCAGCAGTCATGGTGAGGATAATGTGATCTACATGGGGCTGCAGCAGAGGAAGGCAGCAGTTTATTTCTGTGCAGTATTGTCTCTATGATCAGCTACAGCTCTTCTTTCTCTCTGGAAAGGCTTTTTAGAGAAAGCTGTGGCACCCAGAGAAGAGATAAGTGCTAGGGAGTACTAATGGTGTTTTACTGGTGAGATCCCTGGACTAATAAATTCTTGAATCTCCAAAAGTGAACCCTGCAACTCATTCCTTGCCATGCCTCTGAAGACTGTAGAGTTGAACATATTGCATAAATCATTCCTGTGTCTGACACACAAGCGCAGGAGATAAAAGCAGGTGAGAGCTGTGGGGCCAGCCCTCCTCTGACTCTCTTTTCTGGACCCACTAGAGACCGTTGTTCAGGTAGGAAGGCAAATGCTGTGGGCTGTGGTGGTGTTCAGCATACTGCTGGCTTCCAGATGCACAAAATGAGAACTGTCCACCTTGCCTGCAGTCCCTGTCAGTTCTGGTTCAGTGGTGTAGCACAGGACTGACACAGCAGGACAAAATGTGGTTTCTTTTGTGCTTGTCCACTCATAGGACCCATGCAACGCTAAGTGTGTGGTAGTACCCAAGGCACACGTGGCATCCTGTGTTAAAATTATGCTAAATGTCACATTGCTGGTCATACTTTTAAATGTGGCAGACTCTGTGGGAGATTTATACAGTGACCTCCAGGTCTCTAAATGTAGCCCTGTCCAGTTAAAAAAGGGAACACCATGTTATGCTCTTCACTGTGCTCCAGAAAGGCTGTGGAGAAGCCTTGTTCCTGCCATTGCTTCCAGAAGCGACCATGGGCCAGCCACCTGCAAGTATAGGGGCCCAGCATCGGGTAGGGACAGCTGCAGGAAATAGGGTGAATTCCAGCCTCTGCAATGACCAGAGAATGTATGTTGTTAGCATGCAGCCTGACAACTTCCCCAACCTGCCCCCTCCTTATAGTGCTCTCACCCCAGAAATCTCCTACAGATATCGTGGTGAGCCCAACCTCCTCTCTCAGTGACAACCTCACACAGGGGCCTGCAATATTTCTGCATTTATCCTCTGTGATCACATAGGTAAGATCATCAAAGTAGTGGCTTTTTGCCTAGAGACAATGAAATTCAGTGTACTAATGTGGTTTAACCCCAGCCAGCAACTAAGCACCACACAGCTGCTCACTCGTTCCTCCTTGCCCCCCCTGCCCCGGTGGGATGGGGAGGAGAATCGAAAACAAGTAAAACTTGTGGGTTGAGAAAAGAACACTTTAATAATTGAAATAAAAAATAAAATATAATAATAATAATAGTAATGAAAAGGCAGATAACAAAAAGAGAGTGAAATATAACCCAAGAAAAACAAGTGATGCACAATGCAATTGTTCACTACCTGCTCACCAATGCTCAGCCAGTCCCTGCCACTACCTGCTTTTCCCAGCCAACTCCCCCCCAGTTTATATACTGGGCATGACGTCACATGGTGTGGAATACCCCTCTGGCCAGTTTGGGTCAGCTGTCCTGGCTGTGTCCCCTCCCAACTTCTTGTGCCCCTCCAGCCTTCTTGCTGGCTGGGTATGAGAAGCTGAAAAATCCTTCACTTCTTAGTATAAACACTACTTAGCAACAACTGAAAACGTCAGTTTGTTATCAACATTATTCTCGTACTAAATCCCAAACACAGCACTATACCAGCTACTAGGAAGAAAATTAACTCTATCCCAGCCAAAACCCGGACAACTTACTTGTGATTTTAGCAATTTTGCTGCAACAGGTTCCCTGCTGTCAGACAGTGAGGACAACGCATCCACGTGAGAGCGCACAGTCCTGTGTGGCTCGCTTTACAGCATCAGCACTGTATCATCACCTGGTTAATAATTTGCTAAGAAAATGATTAGTGTAACACACTTCCTCTAAGTTTTGAAACTTATGCCTGAGTAATTTTAAAATCCAATTATTTTCTAAGAGGCAGTCGTTTCTAAGCAGATACTCTGTGTGTGTGTACTCAAAAGCCTCCAGGTAGACACAGGTTGCCAAGAGCCGAACTCTGACTGCTCTTTGGGCCAATAGGAGAAAGGGAGGTGGGAATTTTCTGTGAGAAAATTCAGACTATCACATGGATACACTGCATGATGTCTGACTTCAACTGCTGCATCCGTACATACTGCATACAGGGACTAGCGTTTCTTCCCCACTTGCACTGCTCTCTTGGTGGCTACGGCGAGCCCCAGGATGCCACATCCCCCACTGGACCTGACACTGCCCACCTGAGGCAAGGGGAGCAGCGGGGGAGTTGGGGGGAACACTGGGCAGACACTGGGCAGGCAGTGCTCCCATGCAGGGGTGAGGGGCAGCACAGCGATCGCCCCTCTGGAGGAAGGACCTCCAGCTCTGCTGCGTTTTGCACCCATTCTCCTCTGACTCTGCCTGGGTTTCACTGAATTGCTTAACGGTTTAACTTCCACTGAACTCAGAATGGACCTCAATAACTTTTACATGGCCAGGATGCTATTTCAGTGTCTACCTGTGGCTTTCACTAGCTTGTGTGTATTTCTCCAATTCACAGCTTTGCTCTGAAGTTGCTCAGGATGTATTTTCTCTCTAAATACTGTTGAATCACTGAGTGATGCCTAGTAGGATGTTCTCAAGCTTTGCCACCATAATGTCATTTTAGTTGCTTTAGTTTTATTTTCAGTCTTCTGTGCTTTAAGATCTTCCTCCTCCCCTTGATGCAGTCTTGTGGCATGAATGGCTGCATTTGCTCCTCCTCAACTTTCTCCATTCAGAAGTAAGCCATGGGGGCTGGGATGCTCCCTTAGCACCCATGGCAGGATTTGTGTCAGCAGTTGTACTTGGGAGCCACCCAGCCCCACCAGGATATGTGTAAAATCCTTTGTCACATGGGCTTCCGCTGGAGAAGCTCCCCTGGCATCTGTGCTGTGTCTGGGATCTTGTGCCCAGCTGATGAAGCCCAGGGAACAGAGCTGCCTAGCGCAGCTGTATTGACAAAATCAATCAATAAATGTGAAAGCACCTTGACAGGAGCATGCCGGGCTCCTGCCCATGTCTCTTAGGCTGTTGAGAGAGAATGCGTGGAAAGAGCTTGCAGTAAATAAGCCTGTGGGTTAGAGAGGTGATGGAATAAATATGCCCCCCTCATGTCCCAGATAAATACTCTACCCATACAGAAACCCATTCTCTGATTTTTTTGGCAAAGCAAATTGATATTCATAGAATCATAGTATCATTTAGGTTGGAAAAGACCTTCAAGATCATCGAGTCCAACCACCATCCATGCCCACTAAACCATGTTATGGAGTACCCCGTCCATGCGCTTTTTGAATACTTCCAGGGATGGTGACTCAACCACTTCCCTGGGCAGCCTGTTCCAATGCCTGACAACCCTCTCAGTAAACAAATTTTTCCTAATATCTAACCTAAATCTCCCTTGCTGCAACTTAAGGCCATTTCCTCTCGTCCTATCTCCAGCCACCTGACAGAAGAGACCAGCACCCACCTCACTACAACCCCCCCTTCAGGTAGTTGTAGAGAGCAATAAGGTCTCCCCTCAGCCTCCTTTTCTCCAGACTAAACAACCACAGTTTCCTCAGCCGTTTCTTATAAGACTTGTGCTCCAGGCCCCTCACCAGCTTCGTTGCCCATCTTTAGATGCGCTCCAGCACTTCAGTGCTTTTCCTGTAGTGAGGGGCCCAAAACTGAACACAGTACTCGAGGTGCGGCCTCACCAGTGCCCAGTACAGGGGAACAATCACCTCCCTGCTCCTGCTGGCCACACTGTTTCTGATACAGGCCAGGATGCCGTTGGCCTTCTTGGCCACCTGGGCACACTGCTGGCTCGTATTCAGCCGGCTGTCAACCAGCACCCCCAGGTCTTTCTCTGCCGGGCAGCTTTCCAGCCACTCTTCCCCAAGCCTGTAACGCTGCATGGGGTTGCTGTGACCAAAGTGCCAGGACCCGGCACTTGACCTTGTTGAACTTCGTATGATTGGCCTCAGCCCATCGATCCAGCCTGTCCAGATCTCTCTGTAGAGCCTCCCTACCCTCAAGCAGATCGACCCTGCCTCCCAACTTGGTGTCGTCTGCAAACTTGCTGAGGGTGCACTCAATCCCCTCATCCAAATCATCAATAAAGATATTAAACAGAATGGGGCCCAACACCAAGCCCTGGGGAACACCACTTGTGACCCGCCGCCAACTGGATTTCACCCCATTCACCACAACCCTCTGGGCTCGGCCATCCAGCCAGTTTTTCACCCAGCAAAGAGTACACTTGTCCAAGCCATGAGATGCCAGCTTCTCAAGGAGTATGCCATGAGAGACAGTGTCAAATGTCAGTGTCATTCCTTGGTTTATGGACTTCAGACTGCCCTTGGAGAATTATCAAAAAGGAATCTAAGGACCAAGTGAGCAGAAATGCCCTGCTGCTTTGGACAGGTGGTGCTTCCAGCCCTCTGCTCTGTCTGAGAGGGGGAGGCAAAGAGGCAATAGGAGATGCTGTTTAAGGGTATCACCTACGGGACGTTATGAACAGCAGTTTTTCACTCACTTTCTCCACTAACTTTGTGAAACTGAAATTATCAGTCATTTCCCCCTCAGCCTTCTCCTCTCCACACTGAAAAGTCCCAAAGCTTTTAGTGTTTCCCCTAAGGCGGCTGCTCCAACCACTTAACTGTGTTTGTTGCCTTTCTCTGTTGCTTCTCTAATGCTCTCCTACCTGAGAGGCAGATGCTGCAGCACATACTGCTCGAGATGCTAGGTTTTAGAGTGTGATAAAACATCATTTTCTTTCCTGCTTTCTTACCCTTCTTGATTATGTCCCACGTTTGTTGGCATATTTGGCTGCCATTACACTCTGTTTTCAGGCCACAGTCAACGGTGACTGGTCACCTGCCATCTTTTTACCCACTCACTTGGTTTTATGAGATCCTTCATCACCAAAAATAGCTTTAATGTAAACTATGCTCCATTTAAGTGCATCGAACATCTCTTTCATACATGACTTTGAAAATGACCAGTTTGTAATGCACAGCTCTTCTCCTAATTAGGGATTTAAATATGTTTGGCCACAGGATACAACTCCTATATTCCGAGTGCTACAAAACTTGTCTTCATAAGGATTATCAGATCGAGGCCTTCCTGCAGATAAAAATCTTATATGGAAACCTGCAAAGAGGTGACAAGTTGGTAAAGGGCACCTCTGTCACACCTGCCAGTGTTTGGGATTGCATCACACAATGAGCAGGAAGAAGGACGCTTGCAGCTAGTCCTTGCAGATGTTTGCTCAAGCAAGGAGTCCAGCTGATGTTACTCACACTTCGAGGACTAGACAGTGTCCTTTTTATTGAATCAAGAAAGAACTAAGTGCCAAAAGAGGATCTGTTGCTTTGTTTGTGAGTACGAAGTTATGTCATTCTCCCACATGAAAAGGAAATACGTCATGGTTTCATCTGGTCCATCTGATACTTTCTTTAAGGTGTGCTCTTATCTCCGATGGGTAGGGCCTGAAAATTTTCTGCACTTTGGCACACACTGAAACAACATATTGTATTGAGACTAAATACAGACTTTTCTCTAAACTGCTCAGAGCTGGAGGCATATTGGATGGAGGAAAATAAAATTTCTGTGCAAGTATAATTTTCCATTTAGGTTGTGCAGGCAATCCCTTCCATAACTTGCAGACCAGATTACCAAAAGCCATTAAAAATGGCTACAGTCCATGAAAGAGCATGTAGATCCACTGACTTCACATTTGCTCTGAAAAAGTAATTTCCTGCATAGAATTTGGTTGGAAAGAGGCCTCTCTAAGCTTACAGCAACCCTAAGGTTAAGGATGACATCTTAATTTTATTCCTGATCCCTTCCTTGACTTCAGATCTGATTGTAGCCAGGCTACTCAACAAACAAGTATCTCAGCTTGCCCTCTGCATGCTGAGAGCAGTACTGCCTCCCTTTCTACCACATGTGGTTGAAAGATATCATTTTGAATGCCTGTACAGGACTCAATGCTGCCTGCTGCGTTTTGGGAGGCGCATTCCTTGGGAAGCAGTAGGTGACCTCCAGCCCTGCCAGCCCCCATGCACAGTATAGTGCATGTGCTTCCCAGGGACCTGAGGATGATAAGAAACATGGGATCTTCCACGAGGAGGTTGCAGTCTTCTAGGCCTGCCAGTTGGGAGAGGTGCAGGCAAACCTTGCCCATGGCCCAGCCCCACATCCAAAGGCGACTACTTTAATATTTCCTACCTGCAGCGTTTCATCAGCATGGTGATTGAACACTTCTATTTAAATAGAAGAGAGAAATGACCAGAGTGCTTTAGAGCCACAAAAGAACTGTTTCTTGTTTTAAATACTTGGCTCTGGAAGGCAGGATTTTCTACGAGTACCATATGTACTGTGCAGAACATCTACATCCCTGCTGGATGGCACCTGCTAAAGTACAAGCTACCAGTGACTGTTTTGGTTTCCAGAGTGGAAACTTGGAGGGGAAAAATGCTTGTTCCTCGTCCTGCTGTGGGAGTCACAAGGTCTTGGTTACAACAGTTGGGAGGGATGTATGGTAGAGGAAACCCTTCTGCAGAACTGTAGCCTCAGACACTGTGCAGGCTCTGTCACTGTGCATTTACTGCAGCAATTCTGGCTATCCTTGGCAAAGTCTTTGCCAGAGTTTACTGAAATACAAGTAAACCAACAAATTCTTCCCCCTCTAATTAAAAAAGGAGTTTAGCATGATGGCAGGCCAATGTATGTATAATATATAGTTATATAGTGTTGAGATTTTGACCTTGAACCACGAGATTAAAAACTGGATGTGTCTTCAGAAGCCACACTATTGTCTGCATACAATATGTATTTAAAGCAGTTACAGAAATATTAACCACATTTACAGAAATAGAAGACCATAGTCAGCTATTGACTCATGTGCTAAAGTCTATCATAAATAACAGTCTAGCTAAAGAAAATGAAACTACATTAAATCTAAATAAGAAAAAATGACAGTGTTTCTAACGTGACTCTCCACAGATCTGCAAGGATTTTAGCATAGCACAAGCATCCCTGCACAGCACCTCTGAAACCCTCCTGGAAGACCACGTACCGCTATCCCCCTGCTCTGCCTGCTGAGGTTCTGCCACCCCGAGCTGCATAGTAGCATTAATGCTGCTCACTTCACGTGGTTTCTCTCTCCCTTGTGATCTTTGCCGTTTTGCAACAAGACTTTGCATCAAAAGTGATCAGCTAGAAACCTGTAGTCAGTGGTGCTGCCTGGCTACCATGTAGCTGGTCTGACGATAGCCCTTTGGCTCTAACAGCTCAGCTGGAGCTGACCCCTGCCAGTCCATGGCTGCTTAGCGAACAGGGCATATATACATAATGACTATAGACTCCTTGTCAAACTGGCAAGCGAGCAAGGACCTTGAGGGACATACAAGAAGTACCGCTCTGTCTGGAAAGAAAAATAAAGGAGTGAGCCAGCAATCTGTTGGCTTTGAATTCTCCCAAGCCAATGTAATTAAGGCCCTTGCGAATGTTGCGTTTTCTTTTTTTTCTTTTGTTTTTGCCTTTTCTTGCCGCCTTCTTGTGAGTCTTCCCTTTTGAAGTATATGTAAATATGGGTTAGATGTGGCTTGGAACCATAACACAGCCAGCCAGAAAATTTCCTTTCTGCCTATGAGGATAGTAAGGCAATGGCAGGCATTAGATAAACTATTATTCGAACCAGTAGCAATGCACAGGGCCAGCACCCAACTCAAAATTGGTGAGACAGCAGCAGCAGCAGACGAAGGGGAGAGCAGGATTGCTCTGTGCCAGGTGCCCCCTTAGCTCAGCCGTGCTGGCTCCTGCGGGCGAGAGCCACCACTGTGGCTGGTCCCACACGTTCCTCCTGGAAGCCCTCCTGGGGGCACACAGGATGATCACGGCTCTTGTCCTCAGAACTAAATTATCTTTCTCATAAAATAATGTATCTGTCATGCATCCAGAAACTTTATTCCTCCTCACAAACAGATTTACTCTTCCAACAAAAACCCTGCTGCGTGGCTTGTGGCACCAACCAAGAGAACTTCCCCAGCGATCAACTGAACTCCAGCTTTCAACAATCAGTAGAAACCAATGTAAAAGCAAATCTTGACTGCAGTCATAATCTGCATCTTGTGTAGATCCTCATGCAATAGTCACTGTTGTCTAAATACAGAAGCAAAAGTCGGCTACAGAAATCCCCAATGGCATGAAAATATATTTCTGGGACACCTCAGATAACATCTTTGCTAAGTCGTGGTTTTTTAGATAGGGTAAAAATTATTAACAAAAATTTAAAACAGTACTACAGATACATGGAAAAGTGCTAAAGATACAAAGTAAAGTGTTTGTATTAGCCACATAAGAGATAAAGAACTAATGTTTACAAATAAATTAAGAACACATGCATTTATATGTTATATGAATAAAATCTTTATTATTTATAATAGGCAACAATGGCATGCTATTTAAATAGAACTTATTTAACATTTATGTAACATTGCCTTCCATGTGCCCTTCACAGCATTTCTACTATTTCAAATACTTATGCTTACTCAATAAACTGCTTTCCTTTCTGCAAGTAAGCTAGAAAATATCTACATAAAAATATACACACATAACTTCCATAGTAGCTAGATATTAAAAGCAAAGAAAACCAAACCTAGAACTATCAAAACTGACATTCATTCTTAAAATGTAGTGGAAAGTCTGCAAATGTGGCATATTTAAAACTGGATTCCATAAGCAGCCAAAAATAAAGGACAAAAACAAAATAAGGAAAATAAATTTGCTTCTGTTGTGCTCACCAAGTTTAATTTAGTAAAAACTTGCAGTGACATGAAGTTACCAACTCTAAGAGTAATTAGTACTTTGTAGGAATTAACTGTAAAAATGCTGTTGTAGTCAAACTGTATACACACAAGTCCAGCTTTTATTTTTACCTGAAATGCTATACTGTTGTCAAAACCAGTTACTTCTCTCATGCCTGCTTTAAAAAAATAACCAGAATATCAAATGCAATAATAATATTCTTGTGTTCCCTTATTTCTTTTTTAGTTAAGCTGTTACTGGAAGCAAAGGGGCTCTTAATGGGAATTAATAAAATAACCCGATTTGCATTTTTTTAAGAAAACATAATTCAGTTCTTAGTAAAAAAAGACATTTAAAATAAAAATATCATTTAAGAGAGAATTAATGAAAGTGTCAATATGTCTAACAAAAGTGGTCTTTCCACCAAAGGAAATCATGAAATCATCAAATCAAAAAGGAGGAAATCATTCCTCCTTTGCTGCCCGCTCCACTGGAAATCACTGACTTTGCAACAGAGTAGAGGGAAGATGTCCAAATGTCTTGGTCAGTGTGGTGCAAAGTGCTGCAAGGTGCTGCAAATGAAGTTGGGGTACACACCAGCAGCCACCTGTGAGTGCCTGTGTGGTATGCAGGCTGGTGAATGGCTGCCCCCCTAAACCTCTGCCGTAAGAGCAAAAGTGATGGACATATCTCCTGATCAGCTTTTCTCAGTTTCCATATATGAGAAGTAAAAAAAAAGTATTAGACACTTTTGCACAAGTAACGCAGCACAATAATGAAAAGATGCAAATAGATTAAAGCTAAGATAAATTCAGCAAAAACCTATCAAAGGTAGAAATCTAAAGACTGAGCTAAAAATAAAAATGTTTGCAAAATAAATAGGTGTCATGATTTAACCCCAGCCAGCAACTAAGCACGATGCAGCCACTCATTCACTTCCCCCTCCCCCCCCAGTGGGACGGGGGAGAGAATGGGGAAAAAAAAGTAAAACTCATGGGTTGAGATAAGAACAGTTTAATAGTACAGAAAGGAAGAAAATAATGATGATGATAATAAAATTACAATAATAATAATAATAACAATAAAAGAATTGGAATATACAAAACAAGTGGTGCAAACAGGGGGCTAAACATGTAGCTAAACATGTTTTGGGCAACAAAGAACAAAAAAACCCTCTCCAGTTTTCTTAAAAAAACCAACCAGCTACCCCAAAGAGCAACACCCTGTCCTCATCCCATCTCTCCTCTCCATGATCTTGTCACAGTACAGTGCACAAACATCAAAGGCATTGGACATGTATTGCTTCTCTTTCTACATTAGCTGCTCATTGTGCTGTTCAACTTCCCAGCAAGTCATTCATAAAAATTTATTAAAGCACTACTGTTTCAGGAACAAAACTCAAAGTCCTTAGACTGCTAACCACCTCTTTATACTTTAGGTTAGTTAAAGATAGGAGCCAAATATCTCTGTGGTTCCAAACAGCATACTAATTCATTTGAAAAATACATAGAAAGTTCAGACAAAGTTATATTTTTGTTTTCTGAGCACATTGTGTTGAAACAATCTTATTTTTTATTTGATAGCTTCTACAATTCTATGAATATGTGAGAAGTTTCCTTTTGTTCAAAAGAAGTCTAATCATAACTATAAAGAAACATTATGAGTCACACAGCAAAAGGTGAATAAAAAGACATTCATTCATGTTGCTGTTCTTATTAAGACCTTTTTAAGCCTATCATGGTATTTTGAGGCCTGAATTAGGGTTTTTGAATTCCTGGAACTGGCAGCAGCACTACTTTTGTGGAAAGGAGATAATTTTTCTTACAGAGATCTTGCACAGTTGGATTAATCCAAGTCTGCAAAATATTTGGAACTCCTATAATGCATTATCTAAATGTAAATGTATCATTAACCAGTAATTGATGTAATTTATTCCATATCCCATGAACTGCTGGGTCCACTCAGCACTTACAGAAGACCCATTAAAACCAAGAAGTTGAGGCAAACTGTTCTTCAGCAAGCTGGTTTTTGTTTTATAGATGTGCTACTAGAGCATGCTGTTTTCCCTCTGCACTGGCAGGAGAATCCGCCCGGCAGCAGTGAGTTTGCTGGGCTCTGGGTCACTTCTTTGCTCAGCCCTGCTCTGCTGTACCTGGGCTGTGGATACAGTCTGGGAAGTAGCTATGGAAAGGAAATGTAAACCTGGGAGCAGACTAGAGGTGCTGCTCTGACCCGAGCCCAGCCGATGGCAGCGCCTCGCTGGAGTCTAGGGTGAAAGGGAACAGCTTTGCGCTTGCTGTTTCTTAGTGAAACCTTTAACCTTGTGTTTGGGCTCCTCAGGAGGAAGTCTGTCCTGTGTTCCTGTTGTCTTTGACCATGAAATTAACCCCTGAATGCACAGCATTTAGTTTCAGCTTTGCTGGTCCTGGATCCCTGTAGTCTAGGACAGATATTGATGTTGCGAATGAGATTTTTGTTACATGGCTTTAGTTTAGCAGCAATTTGGGATTTATTAATTTTTTTTAGATAGATCACAAGATTAGGTTGTATAACTTTAACGGTACTTAATTATGAGCCAATTTAACAGAGTGATTCAATGGAATGTTACAATCAAATTTGAGACTTAGTTAAAAATTCGAAAATGGCAAGGATAACCCGAAACTTACAGCAGGGTTGCACACAGATGGAGGTTAAATCAAATCACGCAGGCAGATAAAACAGTTCTGAACCACACAGACAGCCAAAAGTGTTCCAAACCAAATCACACAGAGACGGGCAAAATAGTTCTGAACCAAACTGCAAATGCACATGCACAGATACAACACCCCCACCAGGTTAACCTATGATTAAAATTTTCCTCTCCTGAGTTTCATGAATTACTCACTTTTATGTGCCAGGATTCATCAACGGACGGTCAGTAAACCTCATGAAATCAGGCCTTTAAGCCCTTGCGAAATTGTCGACGGACGATCTTTCAATCCTCGTGAAATCTACCCTGACAGGTGTCCCAGCTCAGGGGGAGATACTGGGTCACACAGCCTGCTGCAGTCCCCAAGAGCTCAAAAGGTCTCTCCTTGGATTGCTATTGATAGGGTCTCGAGATGATTGCATTTGGTCATTATTTTACATTCTGGCCACAACGGGTGCTGAGTCATTCTGATATATAATTCAGGCAGCAGATGGCCCAGGTGTGGCCAAAGAGTGCCTAATGCCCCAAAGTCTCTACAACTCTAATCAAGATAACAGCACAATGGGAGGTTTTCCCAAAGCATGGTCGCTTATCCTGAAATCTCAGAGTGGCCCAGGGGACTGCACCACCACAGTTGGTACCAGCAGCCCAGGCCAGCACCACTGCACCTCTGCTCATGGGCACTGCAATGCTAAAAGCACTGGTTCTTTCTTTGGCTGCACTGACCTTGAGATGCAAAAAGGCAGAGGTAGCTCTGAATTGGTGACTTTATCCTACTGACTGCCCTTTTAACTTGACAGGTAATGAGACAGATGTAAGTTTGAGACTTTAAGGTGGGAGATGAGGGAGGGCATTAAGTCATGCAGTTTCTCTGAATGTCAAGCAAACAGAGGTGTATGTTCAGGGAGGCATTTCCATATAAGTCACAAACGAGACAGGGAAAGAGCTAAAATGGTTGCACTGCACTCTTCGGAAGTACAGAAGTGAACATGAAGTACGTACATACACTGATAGTCCAATACCACAGCTATTTAGTCACAGAAGTAGTCCCTTGAGGTCCTAGCTTGTGTATGGTGTGCCAATGAAAGCTAGTTATTCACTGCTGGCAGAAGTTAAAATTATGTGGTATTTCTGGCATTTTCTATTCTAAGCACAGGAATTAGTACTTTAAATAATGTTCATTGTAGGTGGCTACAACATAAAATGTGCACAGTCCTCTCTTGCAGGCCATAGGCCTTATGCTCTAATGGTTTATCCATGTGACCAGGTCTTGATCACCAAAGCAGGTAATTGAAATAAATGAGATTATGTTTGGCTTGGCCTCTAATGCCTGTAAAATTACCTTCAATAGATAAAGGTCAGTCTCAGCATTGATTCAGGTTTATGATGTAAGTCATGTAATTTGACTCTGAAATGAAATAGCCAGATCCCTAGAAGGCTCAAGTCCACTTCTAGCACTTCTCTGGAAGTTCATAATACTTTCAGTGGAAGGCACGGCTGCAACCAGACCTCATGGTCCTGCTGAGATGAGAGGTAATAGAACTGATTTGTGACAATTTTTCCAGCAGGAATTACATTTATGGCCATCTGGCAGTTCCTCTGAAAAGAATGTGCGCTAAAATGAACCCTGAATTAGATATTTAGACATAAAGTACCTTCACCGCTAGTCAAAATCAATGCAAATAGTCAGTCCCTTGCTATTTATTCCTACTTTTGTCCAAGGCTTTAAGGAAGCCAATTCAGTGTTGGAAATGCAGATATTATTTAGGGAAACATACTCTGGGAACTCAACCATAAGTAAGAATTCCTGATGAGCTGAAGTTTGCTGCTCTTCTTGCTGTTACAGTTGCTGGTACAAATATTTATGAGAGGTACTGTGCTCAAGGGAGCCACCTGGTATCTTATCAGGCTGTAAAAGTTCCACCCTGTGATGTAAAGCAGTGTCAGTCTGAATACTGTCTACGTGGGGAAGAGAAGAGCTAAAACCAAGGGGAAAATAAGCCAGGATTGTCTGATCCCTGCTTCGGGAAAGAGTGTGATTTCTTTTAACCTATCCCAGCAGAACAAGCTTGTTAAACTATAAAGATGAAGTAGTTTTGTCTTCACTGGTCAACCTCTCCATTTCTTAGGTTTATATTAGCATGGCAATAATAAATGCCTCCTTTTAGAGGACTCATCAAACTTGAGGGTGTTGGACTGATGCCCTGTTGCTGGTTTTACGCAGCCAGGGCAAAGGGGGAGAGGCAGGAAAGACAGAGTGGCAGAAACTCATTTTATATTCAAAGCTGGGCAGGTGGGACAGAGAGAGACAAACAGCATCAGCTTCCAGTTGCCTGTGCTGATTTTTGAAAGATGTTTTCATTCAAAGGCCAGTTTTCCAGGTTCCCAGCTGAGCAGTGGGACTTGGGACTGCCCAGGCACTGCAGATTTGTGTGTATGGTCCACTGAATTTTGGGTTGGCTTTACTTTTAAGTCAGTCACCATATACATGTTGCATATATGCATATGCACCATATGCATATTGCACCATATGCATATTGAATGTAGTAATAGTAGTTTTTAATAAGGAGGTTGAGAACCAGATATAAGAAAAAGCTTACACACTGCTGGGCTTTTTTCTCAGGCACTTGGGCTAAAATCCAGGTCCAAAATTCCAAGACCTTATTCCTGATCCCGCTAATAGGGACAGGGAAACACCTCAGGAGGGCAAACCCAGGAAGAGAGGGGGCGAAGCAGTGAGCTGCACAGTGCTGTGGACCAGGGAAGGCTAAGCACAGGGCTGGACGTGAGCACCCGCCCCGGCTCTGGGGCTTGGATGCCTGCAGGAAAGTATTTGTCCTTACGCCTGGGACCCAGAGCCCCAGATCTCCCCCAGGGTCCTTGGGGATTGCCTGGCCTTGATTCCTGATGAGTCAGGAGAAGGGAAATGAAGGGCACCTGAGTCCTGCTTCAGTTTGAAGGGGGAATCTTGTATCTGGGCTTTCCTCCCAGGCTTATTTCTGATTTTTATCCAGTGACTGCTCTATGTAACAGTCCAGGCAGCAGAATCTACGATCACAGTGATAGACAAAGCCCTAGAGACTAGTTTGTTTTATCATGTCTATTTCAATGTCCTACAGGTGGGCATGTACATCCAGATGATAGAGTGTTTGAAGACCATCTGCTTCATGGGTCCTAAGGCCATCTGCATTTGCATACGTGTGTGAATAAACAAAAAATAGTGTCAGCCTGCCAGCTTGATGATTGTTTCATGTCGTAATACTATCATGCTTTCTAAACAGACTATAGGTAAGAAAAGACTTGGGTTTCCTATTTTGTTTTGAGACAGTGTTATGTATTTTGAGCTGTGCAAATTGTGGAGATGTCTTTATATGTATTGAGTAATGAATGAAAGAGGTAAAAATATTGCTTCTTCCGCATTTATAAGGAAAAAAATATGATTTTGAAATGTACAGTTCATAACTTCTAACGCATATGCCACCCTAAAACGTCATGAGAATTAGCTAGAGAACAGCAGCATGCTGAAAGAAAGTGAATTTCCCCGTGCTTCAGTACAGAGCTCAAGTTTTAATCTCCTTTGGAGGTCTTGCAATAAGTAGTGTAAACACAAGTAATCTCTAGAATATGCATTGTTTATTCCAGAAAGGCCATTTGGTTCCATTATGTCATTGCTTGCAAGAAGAAAAAGGGAAACTAAAATCTATCTTCTTGACCTGGGCAAGTTTAATAGCCCAGAAGTTTAACAGCATTAGCTCAGCGCCTAACAGGGACCAGCACCTGACAGCAGCAAACAGGGTAACTTCTCAACAGGCCTCTTCTGTCAGTGATGAAGAAGGCAAGCCAGTATGGTCTATCTGTGTGTGGTGGGAGAGGTCAGACATCTGTGCCTGGGGAGGTGGGGACCGTGGCTGAGAGCGCTACCTGTGCGGGGCAAATTCCACAGGGATGGGGCTGACCAAGGCCTTCAAGGAGATGCTCTGGGAGCAATAGTGGGGACGTGCTGCTCATTTAGCTTCCTCCTGCTTTGAGGGTGGCCACACGTACCTATGAATGAAACCAGCTTGGGATATCTCTGCCCGAGTCCTGGTGGGGATTTATTGAACTGTGAGGGAGCATCAGTGTCAATGCAAGCCAAGGATGAGGTACCACGTGGGTGAAGGGATGCTGGAGGAGGTGGCTAGTCTGAGACACAATGAGAATTGCATCAATATAATGGACATGGAGTCCTCCAAGGACAGCCAAACAAACATCCTGGAGACATAGAGCAGCAACAGTGGTGAAGGAGCATGCCCCTCAGTGGTGTGGAAATGGCCTATGAGCTTCCCTGAGGAAGGACAGAGCCCATGTCTTCCAGCAGATGGGCAATTCACAATGACGGCTTCAAGGAAGAAAGCAAGCAGAAAGTGTCTCTGCCTTTGAGACAGTGTGGGACAACCTTTTTAGGTACTTCACCTGAGCTCCTGGCGGTCTGTTATCTGCTTCCCCAGACAGGATAAATGATCCAACTGAGAATTATGGTTAGCAGGTCAAAACTGAATATCAGGTTCTGGGAACAGGAAAGATTCAGGTAGGATTTTCATCATCCAAGGCACAGGCATACATGGGCCAGTCAGAAAGCCATACCTCCTGGGTAGGAGAACAGTGTTGCACAAGTGGTGTGGCTTCGTTCACCCTGGCCATCAAACATTAGTACCGTGAACTTTTGGATACATCTGCTTACGCTTCTTTGCAGGGAACATGCTGAAGTCAGTGCCATGCTTTGTTCCTATCCCAACACACGCCTACATAGTTCACCCTCTCCCTTATACCCTTTACCATGGTGCCTCTTGTTTTGGATGATTGGTCACAAAAATACGTTCATCTCACCTTCTTGGTTTGTGGTTTTTGTCTAAGTTCTCTCTCCCCAACACCACATCTTGCACCATTGTATAAACATAAATTATCTCAACGTGAACAGGGATATAAACAGTAGAAATGGCAAGGTCATCAAAATAGAGTGAGAGATGTAAAAGGAAGGCCTGATGAATATCTTAAATGCAAGTAATATGGGGCCCTGCAGCACTTGTTCTCAAGTTCTCAGGATTATGAGAACCACAGAGACTTGGCTGAATAATTTGAGACTGGACTGTTTGTATAAAAGGGTAAAGTGCTTCAGAAAGAACTGTCAGGAAAAAAGTGAAATGTTGATGTGGATGAATAGATTTATTTTGAAGTGCAGAGTACAGGAGATGGGGGTGATGTAAGCGTCTGATAATTATACCATGATGAGAATCCCCAGTCCTTGCAAAGGGGAAGAGGGAAAAGGAAAAAAACTTACAATGGACTTGAAAAAAGCAGATTTCTATAAAATAAGATTGTTGATAAGAAGAATTTCATAGGAAAGAAACCAAAGAAAAGCATTAGCAGGAGTGACCAGGTCTCTGTATAAATGGAATGAATGGCATAATATGTCCCAATGCAGAAGTAGTATTAGGAAGGGTAGTAAGAATAAACTATTTTGTTAAATCAGAGTTCTTCAGTGTTCCCAAACTCACAAGAAAGCACAAACACAGTCATAAGTAGATTATACCACTAAAGGTGAGTATATAGCATAGGCAAATACAGACAAAATCAGAATTATGGCAGTGCAACTACTAGTGCAATGAGGATAACATGAAAATATTTTATAAGTGCATTGGTAAGTGTTGCATTGTTTGGGAGATACTGTTTGTAGGAGCCTGTCCTCAGCAGCGTTGGGAAGTCTCACCTGGGAGAATGTGGGGGCATAGCTCATCAGGAAAGGTGGAGAGTGACTGAGCAGCGTCCAAAGGACAGCAACGCGAATGAGCAGATGTCTGAAAGTACCACAACGGATTACCTGTGGAGACTAGGAGTGGCCATTATTTGCACTTTTTACAATCAGGGAGGTTGCAGGTGTAGCTGATTCTGCCTCAGGAGAAGTAAAGGAACTAGATGACTAGAAACTTGAGTTTCTTTTAAGCAGTATTTTTCTATGCTGCTTTTTCCTCCACTGGTGTTAGCTCATTTTGACATATATTGATGATGTTGTGAAATTACCATGCCCTAAGAGATCCATAAAATAAATATTTTCTAAGCAAACAGAAAGGGAAAGAAGCTGAGGTCAGGCAGGTCCCATTAGTTTTGGAAGTGGAAGAGGTACGTGGAGAGACATCAGGTGAATCGAAACAAGGAATAAAAGTAAAAAGACAAAAAGAAAAAATGAAAAAGGAGCAAAGAAGGACTGACAAAGCTGATAAATGGGAAGAGTGAAAAGGATGTGACTAATGATATGAGAAGAGTTGTTTCTGGAAAAACTGACTGGTTGAACAATGATTCACACAGTAAACACCTGGATGTTTGCCGCCTTTTCACCAGATTTACTCAGAGAACAGCTGGCTCAAGGAACCAGTCTCACTGCTGAGTTTCTTGTGATTTTATCTGTGGCACCATGTTATGACTGCTGTAAAGCCTTAAGAGCTTCTGGACTTTGTAATGTATTTGACATGGGAGATTTTTTTTTTCCTGTGTGGTTACAACCTGTAAGCAGTTGCTCTACGGCTGGGAAACTATTTCATCCAGAGAAAGATACTGGCGGTTAGCAGGCTCACCTCTTCCAGTGACTTTAAAAAATATAAGCATTCAATTAAGCATATCAGGTACCTTAAATTTGTATTTCAAGTACCACACTGCACTTCTGAATAATTGGGCTTCCAAGCAGAGACAATAGCATTTGAAAGAAAAACACGTAACTTCTTTAAGTGGCTCTGACTTCTGATATCACGACTTGAGTTATTCTGCACTTGTCATGTATAGGTGAGCTAAAAATGACATTAGGAATTTGTTTATGTGTATTTGTTATTGCAGCATGAATTCTTGTTTTGAAATTTATACTTTATGCTGAAAGTAATCTGCATGTAAGTCACTTAAAGTCAACATATTTCCAAGAAACTTCGATTCCCTCCCCCTTATTATATACTTTGAAATCATGAACAATGGGTTCTAATGCTTTAATGGAAACTGTTGGTTTTGAGCTGTGCTCTAAAGATAACTCACTGCTAGCAGACAACTTTGAGAAAGTCTGAATCATTCTGAGTGCATGAGCAAATGGAGAACAGTTGTGTTTGAAAGCATGCTGAAAGCACAGTCTAGAGGTTTTTTTCCTGGAGAAACAAACACTGATTTCGAGGGAAAAGTGTGATCTGAAGCACAAACAGAAAGCTCACCTTTCCCAGATCTCTACACCTTCCAGCTGTAATTGATTCTAAATGCTTCTTTCTTTGGATGCATAATTCAGAAAATATTTAATGTGCTGCACAGATAATTTAACAGTGTTCAAGAGCAAGCTAACATACTGAGGAATTGAAAGCAGAAGTTAGAACCCGGATGAAAAGTAACATTTCATGAGAGAATAAAATAAGCCTGTTCAAAACTTTGAAATAAGCATGATACTAAAAAGTGAGTTAGCAGAAAGTATAACATTTTAAAGATGATAATTTTTTTTAAAACTTCTGTTTTTTCCAAATACATTTTATTTATTATTTATTTTACCATCATCCTTTACAGTCCAGTTAATTTCAGTTCCCCTTACTACAGGTGCTATAATGCAGAGGCTAGCAAGGACTGGTTCCCTTGAAGAGCTGAAAACCTAAACAGACATGAAAGATGACACATGCGGGAAAGGAATGATTACACCCATTATGAGATTAGTATCTGGAAACCAGCAAATAGAGTGATTTGCCCAAAGTTACCAGAAGTAAATTTGTTGCAGAGCTCAGACAGAATTTGAACTTTCTGAGTCGATGACTGATGAATTATTCTTATAACCAAGCTAGGTCTTTCCCATGCATACGTCTGCTGTGAAAACAAGCCACCTTTATTCCAAATTCTTGTCTTCTGAATGTGAATTATCCCTGCAACTAGGCAAGTAGCAAGCATGATCTCCACGTGAGGCCCATGCCTTCTCCTTTCCACCTCCTTTCCTAGAGAAAGGATAACTTTCCTCCTGCGGCTTTAACCCATGCCCTGCGTGTTCATTTCTTAAAGCCCCACTGAAAAAACTGAATTCAGAAAGAAAATCCCAAAGGACATAACAATATTGAAGGCTGTAAATTATCTCAGAGCTACATTGCTTCCTTACATGGCTGCCGTTTCATACCACACCTAGTCATTAAGAATCAATAATTCTCCATGCTGTTAATGTTTGAGCTGCTGAACCTCCAGGGTGAGTCTGAGGAACTATAATATGAACTGTGTGGAGAAGCACGGACGGACACTGCCAACCTGTGCAAAGACAATTCCCGCAGCTGAAAGAAAGAAGGATTTTTAGAGCAAAATAAGCTTTTCATATTACAGGTAAGGGATGATCTAACTGTCATTTCACAGAAAGATTTTAAAAGCTGAAGCAAGGGTTTTGCTGAAGGCTTTTCAGGCAGCATTAGGAACTCAGCTGTCCTTGTAAAATGGATGACTGCTGTGCTAAGGCTTAGTCTGGTTTGTATTTGATTTGGATCAATTTCCTCTGTTTTCTCTTTACTGAATTTGAACATCTGAAATCAATCATTTAAAGAAAATAAAATACTTTTTTTTTTCATGGAACCAGATACTTGTGATTGTTACTGATCTTTAACCTCTGGGAACATTCTTTGTTCTCTGAATGTTTATTATTGAAAGTCGCTGGGATATTTGTACGATGGTTATCCTAGAGATTTCTGCTCGGGCAGGGGAACCATAAGGGATTATTAGGGATATAGCTCTGAGACGAAGCTAAGAAATGAAGGGGAAAATATAGCTCCAGTCCTCAGCCAGATCTCAGGCTGCTTTTAGTTAAGCTGATCCTATTCTAATCCTGAAGCTGTCTGTTATTGAAAACTTTTGTATGAGTTTATATATGCTGAAAGTCTATTCTGAGTGACAGTGGAGTATGTATTTTGGGGCTTTGGTCCTTGGTAGTGTGATGCCTCATAAGATTTGGTAGCAGCTTCCAGCCAAAAATGAATGGTCAAGGGCTGATCAAGCCACTCATCCTGGTCTTGTAAGCGGCACCGCAAATGACACGACATTAGGGAATGATGTTTATATTCAAAGAGAAGGGAAAAGCAAAGGCTGTTATCATACAAGCCCGTAACCTACAAAATGGCTGTATTTCCACTGCTGCGTTTCATAGTCGGATCTGGACAGAGAAACCTGGCCAAGACACAGCGCAGTCGCAGAGCCACACGGAAGAGTGCATTTTCCAGCATTTTCCGTCCCCTATCCTAGGGCTGGATGTGTCCCTTCCTTAAACTTTCTCCTCACCCACCTGGAGGGGTAGCTGCTGGGCACACACTGCAGCCTTACCCTCGGGGAGGGCATGCCTTTGGGTCCTCTGTCCCACCTGCCACCCCAAATCAATAAAGAATTAATTTTTTGAAGTTCCCACCCTGCTATTAAGAATGGCTGAAACTGGCTGACGTATTCAGAAGAGAGCAGGAGGAGGGGAGCAGAGAGGCTGTTAGACAGATGGAGGAACTGAACAAATTTCCGGTGACTATTTAACTGAAATATCAGCAACGGTCTTGGTTCAAAGTGTCTTCCCAGGAGGTTCAAAGTGGCTTCTCTACCCCTCTGTCCTGCCTGTGCCAAGCCCCAGCCCCTCTGGCTGCAGGCAGGGCAGTGAGGGACCTGCTCAGCCAGGCAGCTACAGGGCATTCACCTTCAGCCCTTGTTTCCTGACAAATCTGATGATTTTCCTGATCTCTTCTGGTTTCAAAGGAGTGTCATTTTATTTTCTTCCAGTACCCCTGCAGCTAGCTCCAGCCCAAGGAAAAAGCCCAGTAATTTCAAAGAGCATAATTGCACACACAATAAAACCCTGCTCAGAATGGGATTTGCGAGATAAAGTCCTGTGGCACATCCTAAAATGAGTGCGGGAGAGAACAGCAGCGTGGGCAGCAGTTTCTATATTTACAGGTCCCCTTTTTGGTCAGCCATTGAGGAAAGAAAAAGCAGGGGGGAGGGGGAAGGTATGATGGGAAGTCCAAGCAGGAAGGCATCTGGAGGAAGCTGTACCTCAACACTGTCTTCTCCTTGGGAGCCTCCATGGGACAGAGCTGTGGTGGCTGAAGGATCCCTGTAGGTCTGAGCCACATAACATGGAGCGCCACTGAAGACAGCAGCACTGTATGCCAGCTTCACCTCTCTCCAGAACTGGCCCTATCCTTTTTGTTAAAATCTAGAAGTGGTGAGAAAGCAGGATTTCATTTTTGAGGAACCCATCTAATTTCCAGGAGGATGTAACACAAGTCACGGCAGTGCATGCTCAGCATTTTTTTGAAATTCAAGGCAGGCAGTGCTCCTTGGACTCGGAAATTTCATTTCCAGTCGCCATGTTGTTTTAAGGGGTGCAGACACCTCCGGCTTCCTCTGCCTCTGCAAGCTGCACTGAACAGTTGTTTTTTGTAAACAAAAGACAGAGGCTTCAGGATAGTCCCTGCAAGACCTTCATCTTGTGGTTATAGTGTTTCCCACGAACAGGTTGTTGCCTTCAGTAAAGCAGAAATGAAAATGGGGCTTGCGTGACATAGAATCATTGCAACAGTGAGGTGGCATGGCTTGAAGTTTTGTGCCAGTTTTGACCTCTGACAGCTGTTTGAGGCTCTCACAGCATGTGGCACCTCCTGCACCACTGGGGACAGACCTGACGGGCACAAACCTTCCCACCCAGCCTGGGGACACCAGCGGTCTTGCCTCCCATGAGCAGAGCTGTGCCTGGTCCTTCAGAGCTCACTCCTTGGCTGCTGTCTCCCTACAGCTTCGGGAAAGCTTAGCTGTAGCCTTTATTTGCACAGAGATTGGGCCAACTCTATGGGGTTAAAGTGACTATCACCTCTTCTTTGCAGAAGCTGAAGCAAAGCATATTCCAGTATGTGTAAGCTGTGTGGACTTCAATTTCTGCTTGTCATCCACTCGGTGAGTTACAGCTTTTCCTTTGTTTATCTGGGAGCAAATGGCAAAGGTTGCCTGCAAGCCTCTGAGCTCTAACCCATGGGGCGTCCCAGTCTGCAGGTCCATGTGTGTGCTGGCAGCATGTGCCAGCAGAGTGGCTCTGACTCTGGGTGTGGGAGTGCGGCCCCGACATGTGTGTGACCCCATAGCCAAAACTTAAGAAGGCATGTCAATCATTACAAAAAAAACTTTAAAAAGCCTAAAAGACAGCAATTTACCTATTTTGCCTCTTGTACTTCCTCCTTAGATATTACTTTTTCCAGTAAGTGGATTTCATGCTAGAAAAGATTTAAAAATACTGCAACAAATCACCAAACAGTGAAGACATCTGTATCATGTGTTCTGTATTATAATCCACACATGTGCTGACATATTGAATGTATTCTAAGACATATAATGGCACATAGTTTAAACCATGCATATTAATTATTTATCCTCATTATTCCATCTATATGAATCCCTTTTCAGAGGATTTTCTGGAACTGAAAGGTATTAATTATGCTATTTATGGACCTCATCTATTAAATTCAATAGATTTACTGAAGTTTGTAAATGCTACAGTGGTGGCTTCTACTTTACAATTGAGATTAACAGAAAAGATAAAAAAAGAGTCAAATTCAAGTCCATTAAAAAATGCCTAAGAATACAGAGAGCCTGAGGGGTGGGACTGACGTGCAGTAGTGAGCACCTCCTTTTTCTTTCCCATTTCAGAATCTGCTGCCCGTGGCAGTGCCGACCCCCCATGAAGCCACTCCACAGGCCTTATAGCCATCTTCAAAAGGGACGCCAGCCAGATAAGGGCCAAGGAGAAAACCCTATTTCCCCTTCAGGCCCCTGAGTAGTGATTCATGCTGTAGACATACGTTTGGAAATATTTATGGTCCACATAAAGTAATTTTAATTGACAGGAAGAGATATCTCTTACTTGCTTCACAGCCTGCACTTTGAACCCATTGGGTTTCATAGCACCAGCCTTTGTTCCTCCATGGTGAGGAACATGACCAAGCAAATTCCCTCCACAAAATGGCCCTGGGAAAAACCTCCAGGAGCCAGGTTGTGCCCACCTGTGCGACACAGGAACAGCCGTAGCAGGTTAGATCCAGGGTCCTGCTATCCTGTCCCTGGCAGAGGCCAGCAGTCAGCATTTAGCAAAAATAGTAAAGGGTACCTGTAAAGTACTCTTTCCTGGTATGCGTACCCATTACATGGCATTTTGATATTTTTCTACTGTCACCAGTGTTTACTAGTATCCCTCCCCCTCCTTCCCCAGTTCTCACAATATTCTAGTTTTCCTGTTCGCAAAAAGAGTCACAAACCCTTGTAGGCAAGGAGGGCAGCATGTCTGGCTATTATTAAGCAGAATCTGGCGTTATTCAAACACCACTTGTGACACACACACACAGAGCAGCGCTTTAGGGTAAATTGCACTGAACTTAGCCATGTTTTTGTCATAGGCAGAATTAAGTTTTCCCTTGGTAATATGTAGACTGTGCTTTTCTGTAAGAGGCCAAATAGCTGTCCCAGCAGCAATAGGACCAAATCCAGGGGAAAAGTCATGCAGCAGAGAACATGGACTCCCAGAGTCTGACTCCATGGGGTGATGGACAGGGTGGCAACGGCACTCCAAAACTGTAAAGCAAAATACAGACATTTTTACTCCAGAAGAAAGGGAGTTTTACCTGTGCAGCCAAATGATGGAGCCCTAATTCTGGCAGGCAGCTCCCCAGTGTTGGCAAGACCTTGGTGACAGGCAAAGAAGAGTAGGCATTCAGGGGAGTTTAGTCTTGCCTTTGGAGGAACAGGTAGATTATCTGAACCGTAGGCTGAATTGTCTTGTGTGCAAGGGCTGCTCTGGGAGGCTGATTTTTGCTTTGCTTTTTTTATTTGAAAGCAAGAACAACGCTGAAACATTAGGGCAGGAGTGTGTCTGGAGGTCTTTGGGCACTAGGGAGGGGGTGGTTATAAAACTCATTAAAAATTTGCCAGAAAAAACACCATGCAAAGGCATTGCCTGCCATTAGGAAGAAAACAGAGGCCAAGACAGATTTGCATGGCATTTTTGCCATGAGGTAGAAGGCAAAGATCAGCAGGACATGTTTGCTCTGGCTGTGGTTTGCACTCACATGCAATTGATGTGAAGGCACAAGGCTCAAGAGGCTTTTGCCCAGATGGCTGTGGTGCTGAAGGTGGTGGGGTAGGGGACCTGGGGAGGTCCACCTTTTTCTCTTGCAAAAAAGGTTTGGATTTACTGAGGAAATTACTAGGGGTGCAGCTCCAATTCCTCCCCAGCCCCAGGTGTGGCACTGGGTCTCCCAACACACTTGTGGCCACAGGACTGTGTGGCTCCTGGATGGGATGTGGCTGGTCCTGCTGGGGACACAGAGGTGATCCAGAAATGCTTTTAAGAATTTCCTCCTGCTCTCAGTCTACATTCAGCTCTTCAGTGCCTCTGTTTGCTTTTGAAGGTAGATCAAATCTCATTTAAATGTGTAGTGGCTAGAAAAGGGCAGGACCCAAACGTTTGTTTTCAAATTAATTAATAGATAACACTACTTTTAAAAATGGATGTGCACTAAAGAACCCGGAGTTGTTCGGTGCAAACCAGCAAGAGTCTCCTCCATTACACTACAGCAAAATAACTTGCAAGAAGCTCAGTGATGGAGAGCTGCTGTTCATGTGTGGTGACAACAGACATCCCTCAGCTGCTTTCCTCCATTCTTTTCTCTTTCTCTCTCAGGCTCTATGCCAGAATTTGGGGGACCTGCATGTAACTGGGCCTCTGAAGGACATGAATTTCTCTGTTCCAGAAGGAGGGGGAGTCCGCGTCATTTACCAGGTAATCAAGTGTCTCTTGGTATCCACTCCAGTCAAAAACCCCATAGTTTGCACACACTGACCTCACGGGCAGTGTTGTCATCTGTGTTGGTGGGAAGAACGGTCCCCCGAGAGGATCGAAATTAACTTTGACTTCCTCTATCTGGGAACTGAAGAGTCTACATGCAAAAAGCAGGAGACAACCCCTTCTCTCAAACACATTTTAAGAGGATATCCTAAGACAGAGATTAATAAAATCAACATTCCTAGAGAATGGGTTTCCATGTAACTTGTGTCATCATTTTTCTTCAGCTCTGAGGTTTTCTTCCCAAAGCCATAACCACAGAAGGACAGATCCAGCTCCCAGGCAAATGGAGGATGTGTGTCATTTTTTTCCATTCCCATGCTCAGACAAAGCCCTGTCCTAAGCAGACGTTTGCTTTGGAAAGAAACCACAGCTGGGATTTCCTGCAGCATTCAGGAAATAATGTGAAAACTCCTCTGTTGAGGATCAGAAAAGAGCAGATTTGTTTGAGCACACTCGTGGAATATCATTCCCCCAGCCAAGCACACTGTTGGCAATAGATTTTAAAAGACACAAAGGCATGAAATTATTTCAATTATGATGAAAATGCTGAAAAAAGGATGATTTTGCCTCTGATTTTTCCTCATTCTAGTTCACATCTGAGCCACCTGCTGTGAGTTTCAGAGCGACTGGTGAAAAAGACGGAATAATTGACATTGTGCCGAAGACAGGTGTCCTGTACCTCAGTGGGTCTCTGGACTGGGAGACCAAAGCAGTGCACAGGCTGCAGGTAAAAACTCAGTGAAAAACAGGAAGGGAGGGTTATTCATATTCACTCTTTTTTTGGTAAACCTGAAATTAATGGAAAACTGTTGAAATTTCAAATTCTTTCTTTTGTCTATGTATACAGACAGCTTTTTTATTTTTAATATTGAGCTTTGCTGAAAGATGCATGGTTTTATAGTTCTGAAAGACTTTGCACAGGAAAATGCCCCTTAGCACAGGAAGGTTATATTGAGAAAACAAAAGTTACCCTGATGCCAACACCAATCCTTTAATTCTCCTAATATGAGGAGGACACTTGACTGGAAGTGAAATCTGGCCCCATGAATGCGATTCACTTGTTATCCCTGAAGACTGATAGGGTGAATTCCATGGCTGGAAGGGGAAAATAAAATACTGTAATCTATTTAGGAAGATCATAATCTATTTAGTGACAAATGGTGTGAGCAAATGACATTTGGACACAGAGGCACAGATCTAACCTCTGTTAGATTACAGCAGAAAGCTGTTCGGCAGATGTCGGAGGCTATTAGAGGAAAGAGCATTGTGTGCTTGTCCTGCTATTATACTCTTCATAAGGATCTCATCGTAAACACTGTTGGGAGTGGGACAGTGGGTAGGCGATCTTTTGGTCTCAGTATAGCCTTGTGCTCTTATTCTGTGTCAAAAATGGTATTGTCTTTTTCTGAGACACTAGCAACGGAAAAGGAGATGTCATGTTCTCAGGTCTAAAACACCCTTGGACTGGAATTAGACAGGACAGTGTTCTAGCCCCAGAAGTTATTAACCCTAAACAAGGGAATCCTTTACAGACAAGAAGTGATGACAGAACTGAAAAATGATACTTGGTTAGGCATAAATAATCATGATTTGATCATGATTTTGTTATGTGCAAACAAAATAAAGTCCGACAGACATGATATGTGCTTGGTGCTTTAAAGTCAAAGAAGGCTGAAAATTAATTGTTTGGAACAAAAATGTAATCAGAACTAAGAATCAAGTTTTATTTACAAACCCTTAGACCGGCCTATTTTTCTGGTTGATATTTACAGTAGCACACTTGAGTCCGCTATATCATGTTGGGTTTTCTCCTTGTTCTTTAGAAAGTATCTATTTCTATTTAAAGAAAAGCACAAAGTCTAAGCTGTGCATGCATACAAGTAGTCTGCTGAGACTGGAAGTGAGAAATTGCCCTCTGAAAAGTGTCATCAGAAGTAGGAGTAGGTTATTTTGTTTTGTTGGCATTATGTACCGTGGCAAATTATTGTCAGTGAGCTACCCTTGTAAATTTGTCCTTGTAGATGGAGCCACCCAGTGATGGCTCTCACCAGATTTGCGTCACAATAAGAATGACTTGGCATTTGACATCCTGATGTTCATTCATGTCTTTTAATTTATGTACATGAAAATATTTCTTTGCTGTTCCTTCGTTTTCCAAATCAAGGTGGAAAGTCTGGATGAAAAGGGAAACGTAGTGAAAGGTCCATATGCTGTTACAATACATGTGGAGGATATCAATGACAACCCACCAGAATTTGACCAGATAAAGTACACCGGAGTAGTGAGGCAGAACTCCCGTCCAGGTAATCGTCTTAAAATTAAATATTATACTTAATAGGAAGCTAGGTAAATTAGTTAAACAGGAAGTGGATGCTATACTTCAACAAGCTGAAAAAAGATAAGTTTTCTTTCCCACAGGATTGTACAAAACAAGGATGCGAGCATGAAAATATAATGAAAGGGCAAAGAGGTGACCACATGTGGTGTACAAGAATGAGTGTAATCAGAAATATTTCATAGCACTTGTTGCTTTGCAAGTATCACTTAACAGGCAAATATTGCTGCCCTCTCCATTGCACTGAACCGCCCCCACCACCCCCTTGCTAGAAGGAGTTTAAAGTTTAAAGGTTGCCAAAGACTATACAGAAAGAGAATGCTAAGAATATGTAAGTCTTTGCACATCGGTGAAATAAAATGCCAGTGTAGATAGGGAGTATGTGTTTACTGTGACTGATGCTTCTCAGAACATGGGCTGAACCTTAGTATTTAGGAGAGAGTCTTAGATTATGGATTGCAGTGATCTAGTCCAGAAATCAGGAAAGTATCAAAGAGCAGTTCAAGACACACATCTTGGAAATGAAACAAAGGACTCAGCCAGCTGTTATCATTGTGACTATGGACTCAAGAAGAAACTTTTGCTAAAGAATATGCATATAAACCTCCATGGGTTCGGAAAACCATTCTGCAATATTTTACTGTATTCTTCAACTGCATCCAAGTCAAAAAGATTTTGAATGTTGCATTGGTGATCAAAAGGCAAAAATTCACTTATGTTATCATGCATTTCCATATTTTTTTTCACTGTATGATTGTTCCTTTAATTATAACAGTGTCACATCTGTAGGGCATTTTTCTCAAGGTGGTTTGGGTTGAACTGATTTGTATAAGGACTGCAAAGTGGCCTTAAAGAGAGATACTAGTGAGCTACATTCTGCGTGCAGGCACTCTTGGGTGGTAGATAGCTCTCTGATTTAGCTCTGTCACCTTCTTCATCAGCTGGTCTTCACATCTATTGTGATCTTACTAAGCAGAGCTGGTGGAGGGGGGACCTGTGGGATGGTACACAGGCAACATAACCTCCACACACAAGCATGGCTTACCATGAGAGGTGCATTATGAAATGGTGGCAGTTCCTCTTAAGCTGCCTTCCTGGCTTGAGAGCTCTGCTGGAATGGACTATGTATTGAGGTTTCAGTCTCCTCTTACGACTGTTTCTTCTCTAATCCAAACAGGCAAGCCCTTCATGCACGTCCACGCCACTGACCGCGATGACCCTACAACTCCCCATGCACAGCTGACGTACAGCATTCTCCATCATTTTCCCAACCCTTATACAGAAATGCTTTTCCAGATCAATAATGTAACTGGAGCAATCTCACCAAGTATAACGGGTATGTAAAAAGATTCTCGTTTGTCAAAAAGCAAGCATGTGTTCCTGGGTGTACATAGGAATGAAAGAACAACACAGCTCTGATATTAAATTCTGAATAAATGTAGTGAGTGGGACATACTCCACTGAGGCCCTGGTTTTGGGGAACTTTCTTTGTGTCCCACCAAATCCAAGGGAAGTTAGCAGAAATGGAGATTGGGATCTAAAAGTACATTAAGAATAGAAGGTATATCCTCTGTCCCTCAGGACTATGCGGAATCGTATCTTGAGATTAATTCTCTTCCTTGAAATTTAGAAACCCCAAAGCAGTAACATGAAAAATGCAGAGAAAACTCAGCTGGCCATGTGACCCCAACTAAACTGCAATGATTTAAAAACCCCATCTTTTCTGCTGGGCTGAACAAATGCCTAACTGGATTGAGGGCTGTTCAGTGATGCATCTGCACAACACGAAACCACAGCACAGAGGTCTCGTACGATTACGTCCACATGATGCTGTTCTGCATTGTTCAGAACAGCCAGAGGAACCAGCTTGCTGAGATTTGCCACAGAGGTCCATCTAAGGAAGGAGCATATGAAGAAGCATAGGGCATGTAGGAGGCAATGGGCAGATGAACCATCTCCACAGCCTCTGCTTCATTTCACTTGGCTCTTTGCTCTGTCTCTAGGCTCTTATTACTTAGATCCTCAAAAGCAGGACACCTTCACACTCGTTGTCACCGTGAAGGACATGGCAGGGATGACAATGAATGCTTTCACCAGCAGTGCTGATGTGATCATCACTGTGAAGGAGAGCCTGTGGAAAGCTCCCCCCACCATCCGCATCCAAGAAAACTCAACCCAGATCTACCCTGTCAACATCAGCCAGGTAGGGCCCTTGGCACCTCTCCTTGGTGCCACAGAGTTGTTTTCTCCCAGCTAACTGTGAAGGTGTCTCCACTGCATTCAACACTAGGCTCTTCAGAAGGACTTTGGCACCTCCCAGTTATTTTTTATCTGGTATCCTTTGGAAATTATCTTTAGTGCAGGTGTCATTAACTTACTGTTGGTATGAAAGTTAATGGTTTGAAGATGATGGAGACACAGTCAATACAAACATTAGAGTGACTGGACTTTGCCCTTCAGTTTGGAGAGGCTTTTAGCACCACCTGTGTGTGAGAATATCCCATAGATAGAGGAAACATTTGGAGAATTTTGTTACAGCATAGTGACTGGAAGATAAAAGGTGCTTTACAATGCTATTTGGCACAATATGAAAGATAAAGCTCTTGAGACAGCCCAAGGGAGCTCCCAGATAGACATGTGGTAGTTGGGTTCCTCTGCGGAGGTGCCACTCTTCTCTCACGATGGGTTTCTTTGAGCACTTCCAGACTTGCTCTAACACCACGGGCCCTCCAGGCCTTGGGCAAACCAAGAGCTGACCTGTTATTTTGAGGTTAGCTTCTTCCATCCTCAGAAGAGCCTGGCAGGGGACTAGCTCCACTGCAACCCTGCTGTGGGCAGTCCCCTGCACTCAGGGACATCTGCTGTGACCAGTTTTGTGTGACACAGCACACCTGCTATATCAAAAGTACCTAGGAAGGACTGAAATGCCCTCCTTCAGCATCCTGCATTCCCACAGTATTCCTTTTTTCACAGTGCAAATGCAAAATATTTTGCCAATAACTGCAGACCGATAGTGATACATACATCAGTAAATATTAACTAACAAGCCAGCAGCCTTTCAGAAATGTTTGACTTTTTGAAAAATGCCTTGGCACTGATACCCCCAATGCTGTCATCCCTTGGACATGGCAGGATTCCTCGGATCCTGTTTGCAAGAGTAACTGACTCGGTGCTGTTCCCACTGGCCTCAGTGACAGCCCAAGGAAGTCCAGAGTGAAAACAGGTGGAAGAAAAACTAAAATGCAACAGTGCTCCCATTCTGGCGTCACTTGTATATAAATTTCACGTGGCAGCCAATGACATGTTGATTCTGCCTAGGGGAAAATGAAATGCAGTTGCTGTTATATAGTATAAAACATAAAGAGTAATACTGACTCCTTCATTAATTTGGCGGTCTGTTAACTACATTAAATCTGAAGCAGCCCACTAAAGATCCTTCATGACAGGCTTTGATGCATGTAAAGAGCATGCACACACGTATGTGCAGATAGGTACTGGGTATTTGCTTTGTTGTTCCACATTTCTGAATTAAATAAACCAAAACAACAGCAAGAATAGACAGTGTCAGGAGATGAAATAAATTAGTGTCAAGACATTCAAATACATATAATGCTTTCTTCTCATGTATCACCATTTAGCTCCACATCCCAAAACCCTTCCATAAAAAGATAAGTGTCATAACCCACCTGGACAGCTGGAGAAGCTGAGGGAAAATGGCTTCACCACAACACCTCAGAGAGCAGAGGTGGATTATCAGCCTGGTTTTCTGCAGCTCGTCCCAAAAGCCTGCCAAACTGTTAATTTTCTGGTTTATGAAGCTAACAGGAATGCAGTCTTTTCTGTTTGTGGTCCAGAAATGATCTCTGTTAAATCTCAGTCTACACTTCTGACTTCCTATCCTGACTTATTTTTGTGTTTTTAGGTGCATTCAAATGAGCCAGATGTAATTTATGACCTTTTTGAAAAAGAAAAGCTGCCCAGGCTCCCATTTTCCATCGATCAGAATGGGGTTATTTATGTGACTGACCCACTGGACAGGGAAGAAAAGGATACTGTAAGTAAACACATAAAACCTCACCAATGGGAGAGACCATAGCAGGAAGCTGATTATTCGTGTGGGAGTAAATACGAGAAAGCTCACTAGAAAGGACAGATGGGAAAAAAAGAAAGAAAAGCTTTGTTTCTTGTAATTTCTGTTTGGGAATGACTTGATAGATATGAAAGCACATTCATCTACTACACTGTAAATAGCCTTCAGTTTGGTAGCTTACAACATTTCTACATAGGTCTGGCAGTAGCAATCACTGCCCACAGCGTATGTATAATGTACAACATGGACTAACCATTGCAAGATTGTAGGTGCATGAGCAAGAGTTAGTGGCATTTGTGGAGGGCAGGAGATTTGGATGTTTCAGATCTACTCCAGATCCCAGGGACCTCAGGGATCTCTCCACAGCAGAAGCAGAGTTTATCTTGCAGTTGCAACTGTCAAATTACCCTGAAGTTCCCCATCTGGGGGTCTTTTAGACAGAAAACCCTCTGTCCCCTTCTGGTCTTGGAGGAAATTTGGGCACAGAATAGGCCAGAGATCACATATGCTGAAGGAATCCTATCTCGGTATGTGACAGATGAATTTGCAAAGTGACAAAAATGAGATATTCCTGCTTTTCTTGAATTTTTGCAAGAGCAAGTTCACAGTGTAGTGAAGTATTCAGGACTTTTAAGTTCTTTCGAGAACACAGACCTTAGGCACTAAGGGGTGATGGAAGAGTTTTGAATTAAACAGAGTGAAAATACTCAACAAACATAAGAGAGGATATTTCATTTGCATAGAACACTCCCATAGTTACACATCTAAATGCAAAATATTGTCACAGTGGACATTCAACACATATACTCTCGATATTCTTATTGCAGTATTCTTTCTTTGTGGTCACAAAAGATAACAAGGGAGAACTGGTGGACAAGCCTCTGCAAATTCATGTTATTGTGGAAGACATTAATGACAATCCCCCTGTGTGCCAGCAGGCCCTCACTGTAATTGAAGTTCAAGAAAATGAAGATGAAGGTAAGAAAACAGCTTCTACTCATTTATACATATCATTCTAGTCCTGTTACTGTTTCCAGCTGCGTGCAAATAAAGCTAGAAATTCTGATCCCAAACAGTAAAATGTAGCTCTCCTAGAGAAATGTTTTCCTGTGCAGATAGCCCTATTGTTTTCACTTCAATAATTCATGTGGAAAGGAATTTAATAAACTGAGAAGGACAGACCCAAGACCCCTACTTAAAAAATGCTGTTCCATTTAAAATATAAAATTGCATTTTCCCACAACCACAGTTTTGGACAACTGCTTAGAACGTAAAAACAAAACCACCCCTTTTATTACTAATACAAGAAATACTGCTCTGAAAGTGGCATGAGCCTGTTTTCCCCCATCCAGATGCTCCTCCAGCATAATGCCTTTGACTTCAATGGACCATTACTGAAATTTCACATCAAGTCTTCACATCAGTTATTTGGTTTCAAGGCTGAAGTGTCTGCTGCTACAGTCACTTTTTCTGATAAAAACATGTAGCCCAGTCCTTTTGAACTGCCCCAAGCCCAAAACAGCTGGTTGGGATGCTAAAGTAAAATCTCCCAGAAGTCACATGATTGTGTCCATTGCAGTGTTTTCCACGCAGTTGTATTTTTATTGCCCCTCTACTCTTTGCATTGGTATCACTGTTGTCAGTGCGTACCTCTGTGGAGGAATAGGACCACTGCATTATCTGACTGACTCTGGTCTCTCCTCTGCCACAGGAAGTAACATTGGCACCCTGTTAGCTACAGACATGGATGAGGAGGGCACCCTTAACTCTCGCCTGCAGTTCAAAATTGGAAGTCAGGTTCCTGCTGTTCCTGCAAGTAATCTGTTCTTTATTCAGCAAGAAACTGGGATTTTGCAGTTAACTAGCCGTTCATTAAACAGGCGCATTGCATCCAACTATTCCTTGAAGGTGCTGGTGACAGATGCAGGTATGTATTGCCTGCTGTTATACATCAGAATAATTTTGTCCACACTTGTATCCCCTGTGCTCAGTGTCCAAGGGATGAGAGGAGACCTGGAGGATTCACTGGACAGGCAGCAGCACTGAGAGCTGGCTTGCTCTGGCATGGTACTGCCTTGTTCTCGAGATGCAGGGAGGTTAATCATGATTCATAATGCAAGTATGGAAGGAAACCAGCTCTAGGGCAGAGTGTGGATAAATTGGGAAGCTTGTTAACAAGTACTCCAGTAAGAGATTTCCTTCCACAGGGGGAAAAAAAAGAAGAGATCATGATTGTGGTTTTCCCCCTTTCAAAATCTTTCAAAGGGACCCACTGAAAAAAATCAAGAAATTAAAGACAGCTGCTCAGAGTCCAGATAATATATTTTAAAGGATTAAGAGCTGAAATTAATCTTCAAAAAGAATCTTGTCCATTATGTAAGTTCCCAGGAGTCCTTTGTGGTTCACTGAATGGAAAGGAAATCAAACTCCATACTAAAGCTTAAAGCTTTGTGCTGGAGTGCTTATAGTCAGGCAAAACTTGTGGATGGAGGAACTGGCATGTAAAGAAAGCAGTGTGACATGTCTGTAAATGAAATAACATCACTTAGGCAGATGACTTGCAGATAACATCACTTGCAGAGGGAGAAGCTGGTGATTTGTTCTGGATGCTTATTTGAATTCCATCCAAATAGGTTTGTCTAGAATATTCCTTAACTTTCAGCTCATGAAGCACATCCACAAAACACTAAAATCCATCTACATATGAATAGCACACTACCAGACAGAGTATGCTTTTAAAATCACAAACCCCCATTGCTATGGGTACCCCTGCTCAGGTAGCACTTAGATTTACATAGATCTGAAGTTTAAGTCTGGCTGTAATGAAAATGAGGGTGCTGCTTGATGGCCCACCAAGAGGACAAGGTAACATAACAACCTGGGCTTACTTTTTGACATGCAGAAGAGATATTGAGAAAGCTAACACAATTCATAGTTATCATTGTCCTGGTAAAGGGATGTGGTTAAAAAAGTGAGGGAAATGAAACAGGATGGGACAATGCTGAAGAAATTGGGAAGGTGAATAGTAAGATGGAGAGTGAGGTTGACACTGACTAAGAGATACTGGAGATCAAGTGCTTCTTACAACAGCAGGACTTTGCTTGGATTGAGCAGTTTGGCAGTGATCACTTTTGCTCAGAGTGAACCCTTTTGGAGGAAAGTTATTTTCGGCAGAAGGGTTGCCGTGACATTGTTTGTTCCCTTTCCATGCAGTATTCCAAACAATCTGTGACGTGCAAATATATGTCATCGACATCAATGATCGGATTCCCATCTTTGAAAAATCAGATGTGAGTATTTTTAATGCCATTTTTGATGTCCCAATAACTTTTGACAAATGTTTGAGCATATGTTCAATGTCTATAGTATGTTAATGGGAAACTTACCATTTACAGAACAAGTAACAGAGCAATCCACTAGTGAAAATAAATACAAGGTATTGCTGCAAAGCCTGCCTACAAGCTCTATCTAGACAGTGAGTAGTGGGACTGACTCATAGTTAATTGTGAAATACAAGGTAATTTGCTCAGTGGAAAACTATGTGTAAAGAAAGAAATGATTCTATTAAAGCAGTTTATTCCAGAAATGTAAGTTCTGGAGGGAAAGGGGGAAGAAAAGGCTTTAAAATTAATTAAAATAGCTAAATGGAAAAAAGCTAACATCTCCTGGGTTCCCTTCCAAACACAATATTAACTTATCCGGAAAAGCCAGAAGGTGAATGGAAACCAAAGGCTCTATTTGCTTTAACCAGAAATAGTGGTCCAGTGATCCATGCCCAAACGCATACCTGCTGGCCCTTGATTCCAGAATGGGTGTCAGGCTCTTGCCTGTTCCTCTGGTGGAGCTGCTGGCATCTGGCAGAGAGACCTGCAGACCTTCTGTGATTTCTGCCTGCTGGCCCAAGCCTCCCTGCAGACACTGCAGTGGCTGGAGTGTCTACATTCAGGTGTCTAACCTCCCACCATACTTGTAGGCAACGCAGGCCATGGGCTCAGGAGAGCTGTCTGGCCCATCAGGTGTAGGTGTCCTTTTGGGGAAGCTGTGTTGGTTTTTGGACTTTGCTGACTGCATTGCCCAGCTCTCTGTTGATGATAGAGGGAGCTTAGACACATGCAGACTAGGTGCCTACATAGCAGGCGGTTGAGCTTCTCACCTCAAGGTCTCAGTCCAGGATCTGGTCTCAAGATGACACTGCTGGGTCAGGGCACACATCAAACAGAGTAAATGGAGCTGGGCTGCTAATGTGGCAACAGCCTGTGCTGCATGGAGCAATTAAATATTTAACAGTCAGTGGCTAGGGTGCTCACTGGGTACAAAGGAGATGTACTGCTCTGAGCATTGCATGAATGTGGAGTGGTTTCAATGGAGGAGGTAAAGGTTTGGGACTGTTGCTACGCTAGTAGCTTACCCACTGACAGATATCCCATCACCTTTGATAAATGTATGCTAAAAAGGGGGATATAGCAGCTTTGCATATGCTCTAGTGCCTATATTGCAGGTCTGGGTTCCCCTGGGCAGCGAGGTAGCTCACCTGTACTGCTGCAAGGCACTTCACTAATGCTTTTGTACATCTCTCTAACCTGGTTGTGTCTCTGCTGTGAAGTGCACCCACTGCATCCCTCCCTCACACAGGCGCTGTGGGTTCAAATACACCTGTCCTTGTGGGTCACAAGCTTGTTGTAGCGCTCAGGTTTTTTTCTGCAGATGGTGCTTGGTGTGTCACGTTTCAATGATCTCTCTCTCCTCAGTATCACAACGTGACTGTTGCAGAAAGTCTCCCGGTAGGAACAGTAATATTAGAAATTCAAGCTACCGATGGAGACGAGCCTGCCACAGGGAGCTCCTACATCATTTACCAAGTGAAGGAAGGAGATCCAAACAACACGTTCATCATAGAGACAGATTCTGAAACAAACCGAGGATTCGTCAAGATTAACAAGGTGAATAGATGGGTTTGTTCTTCTCCTTTATATATATATATATATATATATATGTCATAAACAGTAACTGCCCTGGTGATGATTTGCAGAGGTGGGGGTTGGCTGGTGAGGGTGAGGACACCCTAAGCATGGTGCAGACTGCAGGAGGCCCCACTCTTGGGCTCAGGCGCTGTGCCTGTGCAATGCTCAGGCACACCTATACTCCTGCCTTTGCTGTGCCCTACCCACCCATCGCCATCAGCAGCTCCCTCCGCTGGCTCTGCTGCTGGCCCCTTCTCCAGCAGAGCAGGCTCTGGCCAATGAAGTAGGTCTTTATGCACCATAAAGAAAAAAAAAGGCATTATTTGAGTGATTTCACAGCAGTGTTCCTGGAAAAGAGAAAGCCAGCTAAATACTTTCATGGGCTGTGGTTGTGGTGGTGGGCTATCACAGGGCAGATCTTCCTCCCTGCTGGTGCCCTGGGCCATCAGTGGCTTTTGCAATGGGAGGTGCAAGTGAGACCAGCATGTCTCGATGTCAGGATGGAGAGGCAATTTGTTCCTGCTGAGGCAAACATTAACCGTGACAAAGCCAAGGTCAGCGCATACTGCAGTGGGTGATACATCTCATATGTTGAATGCTGGAGACAGGAATATAAGGAACACTTTCCACTGCATCCATGAATTTCAATAGCAAAAGTGCTCTCCCTTTGAAATTAGCCTTCTCGAAGGCGCTTGAACTATGGGTCCAGAAAACCTATCACTCATTTTCCAAGGGGTGACACGTTGTTTGCATCCAGTTCACCTGTCGCTGGCTGGGCCAAGGGCAGGCAGATGCAGCGTTTCATGGACCGTTTTCAGGCTCAACCTCAGTGTCATTTTTTCCCAAGGAGGTAATTGTGAGAAACTCTGTGGTGTAACAACCCTCACACAACTTTTGTCACCTGGAGGTCACCCAAGGCCTTCTCGTACAGAGCTATAAATCCTATTGCTATAAACAGGATATAGTTATTAAACTTAGTCAGGCAGGTGGCAACATTATTAGAAAATGCAGTTGCCAAGGAGGCCTCCAAATGGGCATATGGTTTCATTTAAATTGACCGTTCCTAGTGTCATTTTGCTCCTGACAGCTCTCCCTTATTTCATCTGTATCTGGGATGCAATCTTCTCCTTGAGAAGAGCTGGGGCTTTGTGGTTTCCCATAGGAGCTCCCCACGGCAGCGGGGCCATTGCTTAAAGCACCTTTTTTTCTAATTTATCCAGACTCTTGACTTTGAAGCAGCTTCAGTGTACAACCTGGTGATCAGCGCCACAAACCCCGAACCGTTGGTGCCAGGCGTGCAGTACAACTCAAGCTCCCTTACCTTGTTTAAAGTCTTCGTAACAAATGTGGACGAGCCTCCTGTTTTCCGCAAGACAGTTTACAAAGCAGAAGTGTCTGAAGACATTCCTGCCAATACCCTGGTCATGACGGTAGAGGCCTATGATCCTGAGGGGGATACTGTACGGTAAAAAAGAGTGACCATGGTTTATTTATTGAATTTAGGATTTTAAAAGTTGTTCCAGAAGAGGTACAAGGAAACCATGCCCAATATTTGGCATGCAGGAAAAGACTTTTTTACCAAAGTCTTATCTCCTAGTACAAGGTGGGGTGGTAGCCGGTGACCCAGCTGTAGCAGACTGCTGGGCATTGCTTTTCTAACCAGCTTTCTCTCTATGCTGCGACCAGCATCAGCCATTGGGGCCCTTGAACCAGGAAACTAAAAGGAAAGAAGGCCAGTATATGTCTCCAGGAAAAAGGCTGAGCTGGTCTGAGAATAACAGGGTTTCCAGATCCATAATGCCTTTAACAGATGAATGAAGCATATACTGCGTACCTCTAGGAACCAGTCGGACAGTAGCTGCTTGTCATGCTGCACAGGAAACTGCACGGGGCTTTTTCTCCACCAAAACACACAACCTGTACTGAAACTCAAGTCTATAATAGACAATTAATTTATTTTCTTTTCCAACTGCCAAAGACGATATGCCTGCTTCCACTGTGGATGCAAAGTTCTGTGCAAGACAACTCCTATGCTTGTGAGTGGGATGCAAAACCTCAAACTGTCTCATTCGGTGGCCCAACGCCATGTTGTATGACCAAGTCACCTTGAGTCTCTGCCAGCTCAGGGATCTATGCAAAGTGCTGCGTTGCATGGTGTAAATGTACCTTACACAGTAGAGTCAGATAGAAGAATTATTTGTGGCTCTTGCTGCAGGATTCCCAGCTGGGATGCTGAGCAGATCAACCCAAAACAAACAATCCTTTAAATTTAACTAAAATTCAGCAAAACACTGAGTAGTTAATGGGGTTGCAGAATATGACTGTTAGGCCTCCCGTGGATTTTTATTCCCAGAGGTTTCTCATCTGGCTTTCTACTTTCCCCTAACTTTTGGGAACTTAGCATGTTTGGCCTTCTGTCAAACTGGTTTGAAAGTGAGCCACACAGTCCAGAAGCTCTGGGGGATGCTGACAGAGACAGATGACAGGAATTCATATATACATAAACCACATTTCTCCTAAAAAATAGGTTAAAGGACATAAAATAAAAAGTATAAAAAGTAAAAGATGTACAAACATGTCAGCATGCTGTTTTTAATGCAAGGGGTACAGAAAGAACAAAAACGTTGAATGAGAAGGTCAGGTCACATCTACTCAAGCAAATGCCTGTGCTTTAAGTGGGTCATATGTTCGTGGTTAAATTTGTATAAGTAAATACCCAGAGACCTTGGGGTTTTTTTAAACAATAATATAAAGACCATTATGTAGTGATGTTTAAAGCACTCTCTGTTCCAAGGCTGCCCTGATGGTAGTTACAGGTTGCTCCAGACTGGCAGCAGATATCCACTGTAGTCCATCTCGGGATCCTGGCCCCTTGCTGATCCAAAAAAGGGTGCCTGGCTGCACTTCTCCCTCTGCCCCCAGCCTTTGGCTTGCACCCCCATCAAAACCAAGACATGGGAGATGCGATGGAGAGGGACATGGGGTTCAGACAGAGTGCACTTTTGGACCAAAAGCTCATGAACATCCCAGGTTTCCCAGTTAGGAAGAAGGTAGAGTTGCAGTACATAGGCTGGAGGAGTCGTGGCATTCCCATGGTTCTGCTTTCACTCTTATTGTCAAAGATTTTGGCCTCCCTTCCTCTGTCTGTCTCTCCTGGATGGCTGTAGTATTGGTACTCTCCCAAGAACCCTCTCTTTGAGTACAATTGCAATCAAGACGCTTGCCTAAAATCAAAAAAGAAGTATCTGCTTTGTCAGCATTTTCTCCTGATTTGGAATTGTATATGTGATTTTTTTCCTATTTCTTTCCAAAGATACTCCTTAGAAGGTGACGTGAGGAAATGGCTGAGGATTAATTCAGCCACTGGGCAGGTATACACTGCTTCCACTTTGGATCGAGAACAACAAGGAACATACACAGTTGAGGTTGTTGCATCAGAGCTAAGTAAGTGATGAAACAACTACATATACACACAGAGGACTCCCCTGCCCTTACTGTTTTATGAGGAATTATCATACTTCCCATGACTAAACCTATGAAAAGTACAGGAACATGTGGTGTATCCTGAGAAGTATGTATTTCTTAAGAATTTAACTTTCTTTAAAGAAATCTTAATGTTGTAGATAATGAGGATTAAAATAGCTTTCATGAAGTTAGCTATCATACGTTGTTATATTTGCTTGAGGCACATGGCATATAGAGAAGGTTAGAATTTCTTCATTTCAGCATCAACATTTTCTGCCACTTTTTTCCTCTATAGCTATAAAGATTTTAGTCTTTATTGTAGGTATGTTTAGGCTTCCTGAAAACATATGTGGAGAGTAACTTGCAACCTTGTATAGAATTTCATTTTATTATGAATAAAACTAATACACTAGTTAGTCTGAAATACATTAGGGCTCCTAGTTCCAGCCATCAGAATCTTTCAAATAGTCCATTTGGGGAGATTTCATTACATGATTTACATTTAATAGGAGTTAAAAACTCTGGACTATATCTGATTGAATGAGGTACAAATCTACATTTCCCTTATTAAACACAGATAAACAATAATGCTGGCCATTGTTTTGGGGGTATGGGTAAAGATGAAGTTCCTGTATGTCAGAAAAAAGGAGTGCTTCCTTGAGCACCGAGATGGAGTGGGGTTGTTCTGGCAGGAACAGGCTGGAGAAATGACAGGGCTCTGAAAGCTCTTCTTGGGCCCCTTGCCTTGGCCCCAAGGCAGAATATTGACTTTCATTTCCTATATATAGAGGAGAGGTGGGAAACGTAAGGAGTTTCATGCTTAAAAGAGTGCTCCAAAGAGCACTGGTCACCTTGGATGTGACCGCTTACTAGATACGATGGTCTATCTACCTCCTTTCACTTGCTAGTGTTCTGTAGTTAGCAAGAGTTGGGGTAAATAAACCATACTTTTTAAAAAGTGGTGGCAGCTACCATAAATCTCTCAGGACCTCCTGAGACCTTGCCTCTGCAACCTGCAAACAGAATACCTCCTGCTGCCTGCCTGATGGTGTACCTATACAATAGCTGCAAGTGCAACAACCCGGCGTGTAAGTCCCAGATGTGCGTGTAACTTTGCATTCTGTTAAACTCTACAGAAAATGCAGCTCAGAAATCCAAAACAACCTTGATACTACACTTAGGTGATGTGAATGACAACCCTCCACTGTTAGCTATGGATTATCCTCCTTTCTTCTGCCACCCGCTCCGTGGAGGAGAGAAAGTTTTCATTCAAGCTGCTGATGCTGATGAACAGTGGTATTATTCAACATTTACTTTTTCTCTCATGGATGATATGAATACAAGAAATAATTGGGAAATCTCAAAAATCAATGGTAAGTTAATAAAGCTATTCTTATAATGATATGGGACTCTCTAAGTACTGTGGGAAATATAAAGAAATATTGAATTCCTTTTCATTCCTACTATTGCATATCCAGTATTCCATGTAGAAAAAAAAAAAATAGGTTGTTGAGAAATTACACGCATTTTGGCATGTATTTATTTGAACACCTAAGTCATTAATTATTTTTTTCAAGAGATGACATCTAGTATGTTGCAAGCTAAAATTTCACTAGTACTTATGAGAGAAGAAACATGTAAGAATAAAATGTACTGTGTGCTTAATGTATACAAATCACTTCTGCTAAAGAAATAGAGCAGTTTGCAAACTGTCTATTTTGACATTTCATATGCGAAGGGAAGTCTTGCCTCACAAACCAACTGGAGCTCTTTGAAAGGGGTCAGTAAGCACATGGATGAGTGCTTTGGCAATAGAGCCTGTCTGAACTCCTGAAAGAGGTTTGATGAAATGTCCCACTAAAGAAAGTGGCTTGCCACAATGTGAAAGGGACAAGTTTTGAAAGGATAAATAATAATTTAAAATTCAGGAGTTGGAGTAATGGTCAGCTCTTGCAGTGAAGGGAGTTCATGTGTGGTTTTCCAAAGAGTTTTTAGCTGGGACCTGTGTAGGTCAATACATATGTGTGTGCAGTAAGGAGGCAAAGTTTACTCATTATACGAAGTTATTTGAGTAGGAACCAAGTGTGAAGAATTGCAGAACATCCTTGCAAGGCGGAGTTGGTTGAACAATAAAATGGCAGATTTAGATGGACCCCAGACTCCCAAATTCACATTTGAAATCATGGGTACTGAGCTGGCCATTACAAGCCAGGAGTGAGACCTGTAAGCAGTTCCATGAAAATGTGAGATCAAATTATCAGTAGTGTTCAGAAACGCAGATCAAATATTGGGAATTACTAGGAAAAGACCAGAGAAGAAATCAGAGAAACTCGTTATGCCCCTGTATAAATCCATGGTTTGTTCAAATCTTGAACCCCGGTGTCTCCATCTCCAAAAAGATGCAGTAGAACTGGAAACAGGCTCAGACAGGGTGACAATGACAATCAGAGTTATGGAGTAGCCTGATATAAGAAAGAGTATGGAAGCAGCAAAGTAAGGTACTACTTTTTAGCTTGGAAGAGAGTAGGGAAAAAAATACAATAGAGGTCTATAAAATCATGAATGCTATGGTCAGGGTGGCCAGAGGTTCATCGTTTGCCCTCTCTTCCAGTACACAAACCTGGGAGCCTCAAATGAAGCTTATGAGAGTTATTTCCAGTGCAGATAGAAGGAGGAGGTAGTTAACTGTAGAACTTGTTGCCACAGGGTGTTCTGTATGTAGAAAGTTTCTACAAGTTCAAAGCAAGAAATTGCATCTCACTCGAGAAGTCCCTGAGCTGAAAATGGTTGAAGGCTGGGAGAGCATTAGGAGAAAATAAAATACATGCTTGCTTTTTTATTGTAGTCTCCACTTATTCTAGAGACAAAATACCAACATCGATAGACCTTTGGTCTGATCCCAACAGCTGTCATAGTCTTGCTTTTCCAGGTTTTAAAGAGTCTTAGATGTGACAGTGCAAGTGCACTAGAAAGATGGTCTGTCCTAGTAAGTTATCTTGGGAACAATTTAAGTTGCTTAAGGCTTCTATGAGTATGGGGTGTTATTCTTGGTTTAGATTTGATGCTATCAGTGTAGCACTACCCAAGGTTAGATTTGGCCTGCTGTAGAAATTAGGAAGGAAATTCTCTGACCATATTATGCTGAAGGCCAGACTAAGCATTTAGACAGTCCCTTTTGACTTAATGTTTGCAAACCAATGAGACCTGGGAACACATTGGGGGGAAACAGGAACTACCATTATATGCAAAGCAGCCTTAAAAAAGTGCATTTACCGCTGGTATGAATGGTGAGCTAAATTTCTTTCTTGTGCTGACATGAGTGTCCCATTTCCTACTTACAGCTACTCATGCTTACCTTTCTCCGAAACATGCTAACTTCGAAGAGAAGGTGTATAATGTTCCAGTAATAATTAATGACAATGGAAAACCACCTTTGGAAAGAAAAGTAAATCTTGAAGGTATGCTATGCTCAGAACTATTCATTTCAAGACAACAGTTACATTTATGAATAATCAAACTGGACTACTGAACTTCTCATTAACCTCATGGCATTTCTTTTTGCAGTAAACATCTGCAAGTGTTCAAGTGAAAAGTCGTGTTTTATTGAAGTACAGCGTGAGCACTCCTGGCCAAGCACTGGCCAGGCAATTGGGATTCTTATTGGGGTCCTGCTGATCATTGGTAGGTCACTTTTTCTTGATTGATATGAAGCCAGGTCTCCGAGATATGATGGTGCCTCTGCATTTCTGACACTTATTCACTTGCTGGGTGAAGCGATGTCATGAATGTTGCAGAATGTGCAAAAGAGGGAAGATCTCATGACTGTGTATCGTGATTGCTGCAAACTTGTAAGTTTTTGTTCATAGGAATAGCTTTCTTTGGCCTGTGCTTCTGCATCAATGTACAATGGTACAGCAAGCAGCTGTGACAGAAGTAGATGCTGCACTTGTAGCATATTGTCAGTTCATTGCTATCTACTACCTTTTGCCTGTCAGGGAAGCGACTGGAGCCTTGTCTTGGGCTTCCAGATTATAGTGAAAACAGTGAAGTATCCAGGGATGTCATGCTTACAATGTCTGCACCCATAGCTTACAATTATGATTTTATTCACCTATTTCAGCTTTGTAGGTTTCCATTTTTCATATGGAGAATTGCTCTGATCTGTGGGAAACTGACATTTACAGGAACAAAGTACAGTTATATTGTTAAGCAGCAGTGAACAGTATTATGTTCTTATAGGCATTAGCTGATGCAACTTCAACAAGTAGCTTAAAACTTTTTCCAAAACAAGACAAAATCTTTCTTGGGAATAGAATAGAATAGAATAGAATAGAATAGAATAGAATAGAATAGAATAGAATAGTTCCAATTGGAAGGGACCTACAACAATCATCTAGTTTAACTGCCTGACCACTTCAGGGCTGGCCAAAAGTTCAAGCATGTTATTAAGGGCATTGTCCAAATGCCTCTTAAACACTGACAGGGTTGGGGCATCAACCACCTCTCTAGGAAGCCTGTTCCAGTGTTTGACCACCCTCTTGGTAAAGAAATGCTTCCTAATGTCAAATCTAAACCTCCCCTGGCGCAGCTTTGAACCATTCCCATGCATCCTATCCCTGGATACCAGTGAGAAGAGATCAGCACCTCCCTTTCCACCTCCCCTCCTCAGGAAGCTGTAGAGAGCAATGATGTCACCCCTCAGCCTCCTTTTCTCCAAACTAGACAAACCCAAAGTCCTTAGCTGCACCTCACAGGACATTCCTTCCAGCCCTTTCACAGCTTTGTTGCCCTCCTCTGGACACATTCAAGGACCTTCACATCCTTCTTAAATTGTGGGGCCCAGAAGTGCATACACTACGCAAGGTGAGGCCGCACCAACGCTGTGTCCAGTGGGATAATTGCCTCTTTTGACCGGCTGGTTATGCTGTGTTTGATGCACCCCAGGATGCGGTTTGCCCTCTTGGCTGCCACGGCACACTGCTGACTCAAACTGAGCCTGCCATCGACCAGCACCCCCAGATCCCTCTCTGCAGGGCTGATCTCCCGCCACTCCTCTCCCAGTTTATACTTGTGCTTGGCATTACTCTGTCCTGGGTGCAGAATCTGGCATTTTGACTTGTTAAATTTCATCCCATTAATCATTGTCCAATGCTCCAATCTATCTAGATCCTTCTGCAAGGCCTCTCGTCCCTCAAGAGAGTCAGCAGCACCCCCCAGTTTGGTATCATCAGCAAACCTGCTAATGGTGCATTCAAATCCTGCATCCAGATTATTGATAAATATATTGAACAGAACTGGCCCTGCAATTGAGCCCTGAGGAACACTACTGGTGACAGGTCACCAGCCAGATGTAGCCCCATTCACTGCAACCCTTTGAGCTCTGCCCATCAGCCAGTTCTTCGCCCAGCACACAGTTAACCTGCTCGTCCCACAGCTGGACAACTTGTCCAGAAGGATGCTGTGAGGGACGGTATCAAAAGCCTTATTAAAATCCAGAAAAACTACATCTACCACCTTCCCTTCATCCACGAGGTGGGTGACCTTATCATAGAAGGACATCAAATGAGTTAAACAGGACTTTCCCTTTGTGAACCCATGTTGACGGTGCCAGATGATTGCATTGCTCTTTAAATGCCTTTCAATAGTACCCAGTATGATTTTTTCCATAATTTTTCCAGGAACCGAGGTTAGACTAACAGGTCTGTAGTTCCCCAGGTCTTCCCTCGCACCCTTTTTGTAGACTGGAATAACATTGGCTAGCTTCCAGTCAGCAGGGACCTCCCCAGACTCCCAAGACCTTTGGTAGATGATCAAGAGGGGTCCTGCCATAATATCCTCTAGCTCCTTCAGTATTCTCTTTATCAATGTTAAGTGCAAAAGTAGTGAGGATGATTGTTGATGGGATCTAGTCTCCTAGGAAATGAAGAGCAAGAAGAATTCAGTGCTCAGTTCTGTTTGATTTTTGAATGTTATGGTCACAAGAGCCAGACTGGGAAACTGTGACTCAGCTGTAGAGAGGAGAGGGAGTGTGAAAGACCCATGGAGAAAATCAAAGAAGCGGAATTAAATACGTTACAGACCACGTATTCAAAAGAGTCACATTGAATTAGAGGATAAAAGGGAAAAAACCCAAGAACTTATGTAAGTTACCATTACTTCAATTCTAAAAGAAGAGAGAACGAGCCCCCAAGAACAAGTTCAGTACCTAAAAAGACAAAACCAAAGCTCTGTGTTGAGTTTCTTTTGTAATACACAAACCCCTAAAGCAAGAGAAAGTGCTGATGCATGTGACACATATGTGTTTGTCTTTTGAAGATAAAAAGAGGAAAAAAAAATTTTCAAAGGACTTAAAATGGAAGAAGTCATACTCAGACCATGCGATTGACAGAGAAACCCCTCAAACTGCATCATCACCTGTGTTCAAGCTTCTCATAGCACTTATTTCTGCACAATGCTTTAGTCTGATCCCTCACTTAGTATAGCGCCACCTTTAAGTGAAAATTTTGTTGGATAACTGACCAAAAATGTTTTCACTACAAGAGAGCTGGTCAGCTTCAGAGAGCACAGTAAAAGTTGCTATTGCTTTATGACTTTTAAAAAACACTGTTTGTAGCTCATACAGGATTTTAAAAAGAATTACTGAAATGAATATGCAGGTTTTTTCAATAGCAAGTTTTTTTTCACTGTAAAGGCAAAATTAGATGATAGCCTCTCAGATGGTTTTAATGAGATGAGCAAGGAAAAAACAATGAGAAGTATCTAAAGATTTTATGAAACCTGGGGAGATTACAAATATTAAGTTTGGCCTTGAAGCTCAGACTGTCTGACACCAGAATGAATTCTCACATGAGCTAAGGACTCTCTCAGACCTCAGCACCTTTCATTCCAAGAGCAAGGATCCTCTGTAGTCTTACTTTCTTTAAAAGAAACACAGAGCATATATACTGGAAAACAAAATACAACAAAACAAAAAATACACCCCAAACCCTCAGACAAGCCATTCTGATGGGAGAAACTCTTTCATTAAGACAAACTGTCTCTCTCCTGGAAGGTATTTCTCCCACTGAGAAGAGGGTGGAAGAATAAATATCGTGTGGCAGATACTAGGCATGTTCCTTGATTAACTACTCAGATACCACAAACATGAATATAAAATAAGAACAACTAGAGAACAGATACTCAGAGCAATGAATAGGGAAAGGGAGTAGCTGAGCACTCCTATGTACTCTAGTAAAGCAACTAGAGCAACTAGTTCCAAGAGATGTTGGAAGTGATAATCTAGCACTGATAAAGAGGAAATAAATTTACATACAAGCCCATCATGATTTAAAAAGATCAAACATGTATATACACATATAGTATGCATATTTGATGTGTATATGTACATATATATATGTATATATGCATATGAAGACATCTAGACACCTTAGATTAGATATGACAAGTGATGACAAAGGGTACAAACACTTCTAATCCAGGCCAGAAGAAAATCTCAGTCATTCTTGGGCATAGGACCACAAATCTCTGGGGTCCATTAGCTATTCCTAACAGATACCAAGGAGTTCCTGAAGAACAATTTTGCTGTCAGTAGTCTCAGCTTTGCTGTGACAGAATTGCCATTCTATTGGGAAAAAAAGAACAGGGATTACGATTCAAGACAATCATGACAAATCACTGCTCAAAGGGAGGTGGTCTAAAAAAGACACTTTGCCATCTGGTCAGATCCTAGAGGAGAAGTTCTCCTTTGGGGGAAGTCTCCTGAGCCCTGAGGCACCTGATCCTGCCCACCAGTACCCTGGGTCCCTGAACACGCTGTTGGTCCAACACTGCATGGTCATTCCCCAAAGCCATTTGCTTCTGTTCAAGAGGTAAAGCAGTATGGATGTTACATTGTGGGTGTCAGATCCTTTGCCAAAATACCTTTTCAGAAAGTCTTCTCTTCCCTTTACTGATGAGCGCTCTCTGTTTTTCAGGTTTCATTCTAGGGAGTGTGTTTTTTCACATGAGATACAAACAGAAAAATGAAAAGAAGAGCCATCAGAAAGATGTAAAGGATAAGTCTGAACTCAACAGACTGGCTTAATGACTGTTTCATCAAGAGACAAATATGACCTTTGGGTTGGGAAGGAGTGAGCTTTGTAGCTCCCAAAGCCCAGAAGTGTCCTATCACAAATTGAGGATACGAACATGCAAAAGCAGGCTCCCAGGGTTTTGTCTTCACTTTTGTAGGCAATACTATTCAGACATGAAACAAAAAACATACGTACACTTCAGCAGCAGCCATTAATGAGAATATCAGCTTTGACTGAGGTGTTAACTCATGACAACACCAAATGCTGAGCTCCTGCAAGGATCAATACATGGGACCAGCCTTCGTTGTTTGGCAGCTGAAGTAAATATGGACTTTCCAGAGGACTACATTTTATCTAACTGCACATCTTTGGCTCTTTCCATCTCAATAAGTTACTGAATAGCAGAACTGGGAATAAAGTCCTGTGCTACATTTGAAGATGTCCCATGAAGTTTCAGGAATCCCTCTGGATCTCAGCAAAGGAACTCCCAAATTCACTGCAATCTGTAATCTGCCCTGGGTCATGCCTGCTTACATTATGCTGGTGAATTTGTGCTGGCAATATTCACTAGCAATGTGACATTTCAGTTTTTCATTTCTGATATCCACAGAGTATAACCACTTTGTGAAGCACCATGGCCTTTCATTACAGTTTCTAAGTTAAAAAACACATGCTGAGTCGTGTGGAATTGGGTAATGTGCTGTTTTATTGTACTTGCCCCCTAGACATTAGATAAGAATAAAAATGTTCTTTAAAGGTTTTAGTGTCTGCTGCTTTTATTAAAAAAAAAAAAGAGAGAGAGAAAGTGCATGAGAGCAAGCCATGGCTGCTTGGTTATCTATTGTATTTAACCCTCACTTTTGCATAATACAGATTAAAAATGGCTCTCAGGCCAGAGTGGTGCATATCCAGCTGATTCAAGATGCAATGAGTGCTGGAGGCACTTGTATCTCGGTCTCAGTAAAATGTATTTGAGCCCAGGATGACACTCAGAGAAGGAAAGCCTTTCTCCTGACAGCATGCCTATAGAAGGGCATTTTTGGTGACAGTTTGAGGGAGGCTTTTCTTTTAAGCTATAAATAAAAGCTGACAAATATTCTGTTAAACTGAAAAGACAATATACTTTTGAAAACACTGAAGAAAAAGTCATATGGAAAAGAGTATGTTTGTTTACGCAGGATTTTTTTAATAGCTTTTGCATGCAGCACAGAACTAGAAAGAAAAGAGCACTTTTTTGGTAGCATTACATTATAATAGGTTTTCCTAGAATGCTGCCAGCAAAAACTTTGCTTTTGGGCTTCAGCAACACAACCCAATTGTTGTATCTCTTACCCCAGCTTCCCCAGCTGTTGGAGCTCTGTTATTTGCTGTGGGGCTCACTGCTGGAATGTATTTATTTTATGATGGGAATGCAATCCATTATATTTGGAAAGTATGACATTCAGTTACGTCAGTGCGTCCAGGGATCGGGATTAGTATATTGTTTTATAAATAAAGGAGCCAAAGTTCAGGGGTTGTTGTACTTGTGTATACCAATACAGCTTTATCTGAAGATGGGGAAAATGTACAGAAGTTCCACTTTGCTTTATCTCGCTGACCTGTCTTTCTGTTTGCTAGTTTTGCCCAAATGCACCTCCTATTTTTAACAATTTCTTTTCTGAAGAAGGGTCAACAAATTTCTTGTCTTATTTACCTACATTCATGGCTGGTTTGATAGCAGGACCTTATCCCTTTCCTCAGCCTACAGAGGCATTGCCACAATTTCTTGTGTCTCACAGGGTAACTCACTGTGCCCTCCGCCCAGCTGCCCTTAGGCCAGTGGATAGCAGAGCTTCTAGGACAAACAAAAAAGTCCCTCCTCCTCACGGTCTGGACCACATCTTCCGTCTTGAAGACTTTCAGTCTTGGTGTATTGGGGGTCAACCCTCCTGTAGGTATTACTCTACCAAATGTGGTTCATGTGTGGTAGGAGAGGTCTGAACGAAACTGCCTCGGGGTCCTCCCTCTCCGGTAGCTGCCCTGGGCAAGCATCTGTAGGGGCTGAGCAGGTTTTCCCTTGCTGCTGCAATGACCCCCTGACAGCCCACGCTCCTGCCTGCAGCAGAGCATAGCCAGGGCCTGCAGCACCCTGACCGCCTTCCCACCCCACTCGCCCAAAGTCCCCTGCACTCAAGGGACGTGTCATGTTCATGCTTGCATGGGCATTACCTAAGCAATGCAGCTGCTACCTAACCTGCGGCTGGGGCATCATGCTCTTCTTAGTGCTTCTTGTACTGTGCATTAGTCCTACCCTCGAAAAAAACCCCACATTTCCAACGCTGCCACAAATATTCTCATTTTCATCACCCTCCTCCTGCCTGCCTGCCTGCCAGGACTTCACCCCCAGCCCTCCGGGGGTTTATTTAACCCAGTCCTGCTCTGGCTCCTCCATCAGTTCAGTCTCTTTTGGGAGCCAGACAAAAGCTCTCACCCAGCCTTAACCCTCCCCCGTGGCAGACTGCTGCCCCCGGCCTCCTTTCCAGAGGACAAATTCAGTTTTCTTTGGGTCTCTGGAGAGGAAGAGAAGAAATACTTATTATTGTTCCTTCCCACCATGCTTCCCACCAGCCCCAGCTGGTTCCCAGGTCCCTGCAGGAGCGGTAGATACTAGGACATTTTGCCCTTGTACATTACATTTTGCTCTGAATTCAAGTTTTAAAGGACAAGCACTTCTTTTTGAGCTCCTCAAATTCCTGTCAATGTCTGTTAGTCACTGCATCCTCTGAAGTAGTTTCACTAACACCTCTTGGTAATAACTAACAATGCATAAACTGCACTTTACACGTAAAAGTGTAAAGATATAGACAGCACTGAAAACCAAGTTTAGTATAAACGCCCCAAAAATAGTTCTCTGAAGTTGGCCACATTATTTTTTTTTAAACAACTTTGAAATATTGGCTTATATTTGTTTTCTATGCTTGAATAATAGGTATGGCATACCAGCATGACTTGCATACATACATGATTCACTACAAAGAAACTAATAAGGTCTGCAAGCATTAAAATTGAATTAGTGCTTTAAATGCATGATACTTAAAAGAAAATGGTAGAGAAGCTAAAGCTCTCCTCCTTTATATCCACAAATTTTTAGAACAACTTTATACATTGATAGCAGATGGACAAATTTTGAAAACAGTGTTGATGGCTTTGGACTCGAGTTACAACCTTTCTGCCAAGAACAATATCACACAAGAAGTCCAGTGATGAAATCTGCTGAGAATATGTCCTCTGGAGTGGTTCCTTTCCATGGCTCCTCCTCCAAGCATGCAACATCTCATTACAAGGTTCACAGATAGCAAAAGATGTTTCAGTGCCTTCTAATTCTTTTTTACAAGATTAGAGACTTATCAGGGTTTTCATTATCTTCAGGATTAATGGCATACATTAATTAAACTGTCATTATGCCTATTTTTCAACCCTTTTGTAAATATAAACTTGAAAAGTATGAACAAGATTGTTATCTGGGTTTATAGAATGAATGCCACAGAACGGCAGCTCTTGGGGAAAAAAAAAGTGTCCTTAATCCACGTTTTGAAGTATAGCTCATCAGCTCTGCTCACACGATCAAATGCACGAGGCTGTAACCACCACGCATAGCTACTGCTGTGCCTATTAATGGGGATAAAGATAAGGCAGCCCACAGTGGCAGGGCGATGGGTGGGGAGGGCTGCGTGCCAACAGCGTGGCTGGGACTGCTGTGCCGCCAGGCTGGCTGGAGCCACCGGCGCTGGCGGAGGGACCGTCTCCTTCCAGACCTGGGGAATGCAGGGAGAAATAGGTCTTCACCTGTGAAACGGCTCTGCAGTGAGCTGTGCTCTTGGGGTAAGGAAGCACCATGTGGAGGGGCACAGGATTAGGAAGCTGACTGGTAAAGGGGAACTGGTTTTGGCTGAAAGAGGATGGATGCTTTCGCAGTGCCTCTGTGTAGCAGCTAATCCTAGATGCACCTCGCTAGGAGTTTGAGAAGACTTTACTTTAAAATAATAAACACATTTATTCCTAGTGTTATTTCCTGCATAATTGCCATAACAGGGAGCTGAAATTAACTAATTGCTTGTGCAAACTAGAGCAAGGAACCACATAATCCATAGAATTACCACTCCTTCTAGACATGAGAGATCTTGTGCCCAGACTCTAAATGTCATTCCAACGGCATTCACCCCCTCAGAGAAGTCCTCCTTCCCTGTTGGCTGTCTTTGGGCCTTGAACAGAGGACCCAGAAATTTGCAGCTTGAATTGCAAGACAAAGTCCTAGAGCCACACATCTCTGCCACAGCAGGGGAACAACCTGTGTGGACAAAGCTCAGAAAAGAGAGGCACCACAGCCTGTGACCAAAGGGCTGCGGTGATGTACATGACCATCCTTTAGTGCAGTAAAATACCATGGAAATGTTCAGAAAGATGGACAACGTCATCGTGTCAAGGATCCTAAGCCAGGAAAAATACTTCCAGTTTTTTGATTGCGTATTCCAAGAGCAAAACAGAAGATTAAAGGCAAACCAGCAGCAGATCTTTGAACTCATTGCTGAACAGCATGTTCCTCCACTGATAGTGAAAGATTGTACAGTGTAGGGAGACGAACTACTCGAGCCTGTTCTCTTTACAGCTTGGGGGCCAGAGATAGGGGATGAGTACAGTTGCAAAAGGATATTATGCCACAGATGAGCTCAAGGGAAAGAAGTGTCATGTGTTCACAGCTGAGAAGATGACAACTATTATTGCCATGAGCTGCAAGCGTACTTGCATCCAGTTCATCCGGTTATGATATCAGTATCATAAGTGGACTCATCTCGCCATTACTGAATCATTCCGTAAGGCATACGTTAATGCTGAATATGGTCAAGAAATGTGTTTCCACAACCTCCTCTTCCAGTGCACTGCTCCTCAAGACTAACATTTAACTTGCAAGTCCTCTAAGGAAGTGTAGGTCTAGCACATCATTCCTAGTTCTCAGAACTGAACAGCAGGAACAGAAGCTGGAAGCTAGCAACCAGGGGTGCTCTCTGGTGCAATAATCCCATCACTAGGTGAAAAGCTGGCGTTGGCATCCAGTTGCTAACGGTCAGCATAGGCATACTTTCTGTCGTTTCTCCACCTGCCAGAAATAGCCTCTTTGAAGATTTCACACCCTGAGGTCTTCATTGCAGAACTACATTGCTACATTTGAAGTATTTCTTCTGCTTGGCAAAGCCGAAGTGACACAACAGCTGACCCCACAAGAATTTTCCTCAGGTGAGACTCAAGGAAGGTTTATTGCATCTGTCTGTGCAGTGCAGCAAGCTCACCCATGCTGCTTGTCCCTTCCCAGCAAAGTGACTTGTCTGTCCTCACTCAGCACTGAAAGGCCATCATGGGAAGGCAGTGGAGGACTAGCAGTACTAGAGTGGAGCCAATAAAGGTTTACTGATTGATTTACATAACTCAAGAAATCTTTCAAAACCAACTTGTCCCAGCCGGCTCAGCAGACTAAGAAGAGGTAGGGACTGGCATAGCTGGTGCTGTGTTGCTTTCACACATTCAGTCTAGATGGTGAAGGGTTACCAGAAGAGGTGATGGTGGGAGAACATCAGAGGGCAGAAGGAACAAGAAGGCAGCACCAAGCAAGACATGCCAAAAAATGGGAGCAGAAGCGTACTCTGAGCCCTAATTGAAGACCTGCAGGAGCAGCAATGCCTGAAGGCTGTGCACCTCCTCTGAACCACCACTGCCTTTCCTACCTGGAAGGAGATCGGTGAGCTTCATGATGCAAATAGATCCTTCTGGGTCTGGTGGCCGCAGAAGGGTTAGAGGCAGCAAGTGCCAGTGGCTTCAGAAGCTGGGGGATTTCCAGCTGCCACCTCTCGTGAACTCCTTTTGCCAGTGGCTGCTGCTGCCAGACCTGACTGAGAAGGCACCTGTTTTTCTTTCATTTTTGGCCAACATCTGAAATGCTACAGGTTTTTTTCTTGCCCTTTGGATAACTCTGTTGATGTTAAAATCTACTCTTATGAAACTTTTTCCATTTCCCCAGGAAATATGTTGTGTTAATATATTCTTATCCTTTCCTTATTGATTTTATCTGCAATGCCTTTTGCCAAGTGTAATTTTTAGAGCCTTAGGTTTATTGTCTTTGGTCCCAGTTGTTAAGCATTTTGCTGGGCTCCTTTTTTTTTTTCCATGATGCACAGTGCACTTCTTTCAAGTGAGGCACAGCTAAGAGGGGTTTGTTATTTCTGTCTAAGTCAGGCTGTTAGTGTGGGCTAGGAGACAGGGTGAATGAATAAGAGATAAGGCATCTTCCTACATGCTTATACCAGGGAAGCTGAGGCCAAAAGAAAGCTGAATGACACCTAATTAGTTAAGATAAGAAGGAAATGAGAAAGGGACACATGGGAAGCCCTAGGCAGTGACTGTGTTTGCTCATGTTTCTGGCTATGTTGGTTCAAGCATTAGTAAACCATTTTGTACTAACGAGTCATTTAGTTATAAATGTCTTGTATTTTAGGAGCATCCTGGATGTTGGGCTTGCAGGTCTGTCACCTGCTAATGTCTCTTACCTTTTCAGAGCACTGCGATGGTGCAGGAGAGGGTGACCCTGGGGAGAGTGGGACTCTGAATGCCCCCGAGTCAGGGCATGTTACAACATCCCCTCCCCGAGTCTCTTCTGCATTGGTCACTTGTTTGCTTTGCAGACATCAGCCCACATGCTTGTCTCATTTTTTTAAGGCCTAGCTTCTGAAAGCTGTAAGCTGTAGTTACAAAAGCAGACATCTTCTCTGCTGGGTGCATGCCTCATCTGCAAAAGTCAGACCTGCTGAGAAACGCCTTTTAAGTGAACTCGTGGAATTTCATCACCTGCGTGGGGCTGTGCGCATCCCCTGGAGAGCCCTCGCTGGGCTGCCGGCTTGCTTGTGCCGGCGCTGCCGCAGCACTGCCAGCTCAGACCCTGCCTCCTGCTCTCCTGCAGGGCTGAACCCACCAAGTGACTTTGTTCGCACTGTTCACATGGATGATGTACCCAGCTCTGCCAACAAAGACAACTCTGTGTGGACTAAGTGAACGCCTGACATCATAAGCAGCAATGAGCAAAAGTGGTAGTGAGGTGGCCCAAGGTGGGGTGGCTGCCCTAGCAGAGCACCCTGGAGCAGCAAGGAGCCCTGCCTGGGAAAACATTGATGCTGGGGAGGGAGGGAGCTTGGCCAGATGCCAAGTGACTCAGTGGGTGCCGTGTAAAGGATGTTCAGTTTGCAGGGATGTGGAAAGAGCTGTTTTCCCAGGGGCTCCGGGAGGCGTTATCAAAGCAGAGCTGTGACGATAGCCACTTTCCCAGAATATTTGGAGTGAAAGATACGCTGGACATTTAAATATTATTGATACTAGCAATCTCCAGAGCCTGTTTGATTTGCAAGGGCCTATCACCCAGCCTCAGCCTGCCTTTGATGTGCATTCCTGCATACACACAAAGCACATTCATTTCCTTTTGCAGTGTTTTCATTTGCTGCTAGGAAGCCTCTCGGCCCCTCAGACAGGCCTGTGGCTATTCAAACAGTGTCAGTAGTTTTCATATCACTGAGAGTCTTAAACAAACTCTGCTAGTTTTCTGCTGCACTGCATACCAGCATTTTACCATGGTCCAGAGAGTTTTAAATTCCCACAGTAAGACCTATAGCTTCTCTTCAGAAATTACCCACCATCACCACTGCAACTGCCCAAAATATTTGACTGGAAATTAAGTTCTTGCCAACACTCACTGTGGAGTCCCACTTTCTAACACTATAGTATAAAACATGGCTTCCCTCTCCAAAAGAGGTATTGAAGGGTGCCACCAGAGCACACGACAGGAGGAATAAAATGAGGTACAACTCAAATATATTCTGAAGATGCTCTTAAGCTGCGCAGATTTGCATGTGGCAATGTTAGCTGGAGGTAGACTTAACAAAGAAGTGTTGCCATAAAACATTTCCACAGGAAACATCCCTGTAAAAACTAACATGTATGGGAGACAAAGCAGCTCTCTGTCATCATGCTGTTCCCTATGCCGCTTCTACTTGTGCCATTTTTTGTCATTGTGTGATGCTCACAGTAGAATGACTATAATCAACCTGACAGCGGCATTACTGTCTCTCAGGGTGCACCATTACGCCTTCAGAAGGTGGTGACATGAAAAGACAGGCAGACATGTTGCAACTGATGTGTGCTACCAAGGATGTAGGGCAGACCAGCTGAAACTGGAGGAAAGCAGAAGTAATGGAAGTAGACAGTAGGATTTGCATCAAAACAGACTGGGACCAAAGGCGAGGTGGAAATGTGGACAAGGCAGACCCATGGTTGAGGGCCAGGTCATGATTCAAAACATCAATGAGCCTTGAGCATGGTGCATCCAACGGGAATGCAGGGGTGCAGTCTGGAGTCACAAAAATGCCAGGAAACCTAAAAAACAAGGAGGGTAGGGAAGAGAGTGACTGGAGCAGGGTAAACAGGCTGATCAGGAGCAGTCACCAATGCCTACGAGTGCTAAGCCTATGGTCGAGTCTACTTTTGAGGAGCACTTGGGTATCCTGCCTTCCCTACAGGTGCTGGGCCAGGAGGGTGCAGGTCTCCCACAGATCCTGGGTCATATCTGCAAGGCCAGGCAGATGGCAATGACATAACCCTTTCCAGCTTGTACATATGGGAGCTTGTGGCATTGCCCTCCGGGGTTCAAGATGTGTTTAACTATAAAGCTGTCATGACCATGGATAATGACTTACGTGGGAGGAAAATGAGGAGGATGTGAGTGAACAGAAAGGGGTTAAGCATTGAAACATGACAGTCTTTCCTGGAGTTTTGTAGTGTTGGGCAAGAAAACACAGGGTGCATCAGTGCTTTAGCTGAAAACAGGTTCAGATAACAGTGGTGAGTATGTCTGTGGTTTGAGGACTTCCAACACTTAGCTGTCAGTTGAAAAATTAAGGGCTTTCAAGGAGAAGCAGTGCAGATGTTCTTGCCAAACTTTCTTGGCATGGTGGTTGATCAGTTTTGCTGCATTGGGGATTCAAGTGGAGCCAGTAAGTGCAGAGTGGAAGCAGGGAGGAAACCCGGAGCTGACAAAGCAGCACCCTGGAAAGTGAAGGCATGGAGGGCATCGTCCTGAGCAAGTGTGGTCAAGGGTTAGATGTACACCACATCACTTTGATGAAGTTCGAGAAGGCAGTGGTGTTACCTACCACTGATTTCCATTGCAGGGGACTAACTGACAGAGCAATGTAGAAGGATTTGAACATGACATTTAGAAGACTAAGGATTTACAACCAGGTATAAGAAAAGAGTGTGGGCCTCAGCCTAAATTACCCTGACCAACACTGCAGGGAACCAGATACTATAAAGGGCCCTGGGCAGTGCGGGACCCTTGCATGGAGCCATCCATCCCCAAGGATGGTGGTCACCAGATACAGTCTTGTGAGCAAGGCAGCTCAGAGATGATTTCTGAAGGCAGGTTCACTGATGTCTGGAAGGATCAAAGTGCTGTGGGCCTCTGTGGATTGGTGTGATCTTAGGTACTACCTGAGTCGATAGATATTCAGATCTCAGGTTCATATGTCTGGCCACCAGAAATTGTCCATGTTCCAGGATTTCCAACTCAGTTTGTACCTCCAGGATGAAGTCTCACCTTTTTATGGCAGAGCAGCCTTCAAGTCTTAACTGAAATCCAAGGTGGCTGTTTTTGTCCCTCAAAGTAGGGCAGATCCATACTAGGATTTTTACTGGAACTATCTTACTAGGATAATTCCAGTGGAACAACCTCTATAAATTGCACATTTTTTCACTGTTGTAACTGGGAGGTCTCAGAATAGTATAACTTGCATTTGCCCTTTACTGGGCGTCTGCCTTGTTGTTTTGATTACTTGGCTGATAAGTGAGTTACAGAAATCTAGACACTGAGGAGAACAAGGACTGTGCCGCCTGTTGCTTTGATAGCACAGCCTTAGTTGCAGAGTTAGAGGCAGCTGCCCCCACAAAGAGGAGCTCTGCTGGGTTTCAGTGTGTACATGTAAGGATGAGGTGATCATCTGCTCCAAAGTGAAATGGACTTCCCTGGAACATTTAATCTCCATTTTGGAATGTACAGCTACAGGGGCCACTCACCTGAAAAGTCTTTGATGGACCCGTAACATACACCAACAAGGAAGCATGCATTTTTTAATTGGTTGGAGCAGCAGCCAAGCTCCCGGTATCAAAACAACGATCCAGAAGAGGAATGTCTATGGTCTCTTGGAAGACATTATGCAGAAACACCATGACTGTCACTTTGTTTGGATTAGATAGACAGATTACCTTGACAAAGCTGTCCCAGGGCAAAGGAAATGTAAAGATTACTCTAGTTTTCCAAGAAAAGAGGTGATTATTGTATCAAGTCACTATACATCAATCTAATGTTAAAACATTATGGATAAAATTCTGGAGCATCACTGGAGCATTTAAAGATATTTGGGTATTTCAAGATACTAAACCATCTGTATCAGATGTAGAATATACTTTTCCATGCACTGCTCTGATAGATGCAGGTGTGTTCCCTGAAAGCCAACTTAAATTTAAGATCAGTGCTTCCTGCTAACTTTGCATACTTCATTTCTGAAGTCTGGGGGATATAAATCTCCGGATTTGACTTGATTCAGAATCCTGTTGTCTACTTAAATGACAAAAGCCTGGACTTGCCCTTAGTATGAACTTTGCCTTTCACTAGCAAGTTCCAGAGTATCCCTGGATACAGCAGCAGTGTTATAGGCTCGTTCATAGAGAGAGCGGAAAAAATATGCCTTTAGTGTTGTTAACTCAGTAGAACCACATGATGCTGTGTATGGCAATGCATAAGCTAGTCCAAGATTTGGCAGAATATGCACCCCCACCCTTCAAAATAATGGGGGTTTTTTTGTGTTTCCAACTTTCTAAACCCAGGGTCAGGAGCATCCTAGCCCAGGTACTGTGTCAGGTGTCTTGACTATGGCAACGGTATGACAGTAAACAATAACAGCAGCAGCTGTATTAGGAGAGGCTGCAAGGATGAAAATCCTCACATTTCAGGATCCATTGCTACCTGCAGGACATGTTGAGGACACTGAGGGCAGCTCTAGGATCATGGCACTTAACTGCAGTACACAGGGAGTAGAAAGGATTTTCCTTGGCTGACTAGAACAGGCGTAGCAGAAACAAGGGGAAACCAATGAATAAAAGGCTATAAAAGGGTAGCTTAGAGTTCCCTGCAACAACTGTGAAGAAAAATGTTGAGGATGAGGAAATTCAATGATGGCAATTTAAATTCGTTCTTTAGGCGGGAGTGGAGATATCTCCAGGAATGGATGTGATGACAAAGATGACAGAAGTTGCAAGAGGGGTTACCTGTCAGCAGGTATTTATGCATGAAGCCCCACCTGATGTGGTTGATGGAACAGAGTGCCCATGGGCAAGTGGTAACACTGGAGATGGACAGGACACACAAAAAGCAGATGCTGGTGTGAGAAGGGGATCAGGAGAAGTGTGTTATCAAGAGAAGAAAACAAACAGTAGAGGAAGAAAGGGTAAAAGAAAAAGTTTATACAGCAGTACAAAGAGGAAATAAAGCAGTAAAGAGGATGTGGTTGCACTGAAGAATGGAAGAGCAACTACCTCCACCAAAAAAAGAGTAGGATAGAAAAGATACTATATCTCAAGAAATTTTGATGAGAACTGGTAGCAGACCATCAGTGTATGTCTTAGTCATCAAACTGAAGCAGAACCTAAATGTTTAGGATCTCAGATGGATGCAATCATGTGAACATACTCTAATTTTCCAAGTTCAGTTTGAAGAAAAAACTCTACTGGAGCTTAGATGTTCCTAGACATACTAGTCAGAAGATGCTTTCAAAAAATTACTGAACAAACAGAAGCAATGCTATTTTAGACTTGACTTCAGTAAGTGGAAGGAAATTATAGAACACCTGATTATAAAATATAACTTTAGCAATTATATTAAAAGTTTATATTTTCTGGAAAGACTGCCAAAGATAGGTCTATAAGCAAAAATTGCAAGTCCTAAAACATGAGCTTTGGTAAAATAAAGAAAAATGGTGAAGCTGGATGAACTGAAAAACTGAGAACTGAATGAGGAGTAATCCTAGTACTTCTTTAAGTCAAAGATGCCAAAACTACTTGTAGGGAGACACAAACTTACAGAGAAGCACTCCAGACTTAATTGGCTGAGTATCCTCTCAAAGAAGATGTTAGGAATAGTCCTTCAAGAAAAACAAATCCTTATGAGCATATAAAGCTATGGTCCTTAAAGAATACAAACAAATCCTTATGAGCAAATAAAACTAAGTATTGTACATCAGGATGTGAGAGATAAAGTAAGAATAAGCCAAAAATCAGAATAGATTTAGATGCTGCAGTGGAAATTAAAACCAAAACATTTTTTCAGCAGTATATTAAAGAAAAAAAACCAACAGGGAAAGAAGAAGTGGAGCCACAATGGAGCGAGGACTAAAGAGCTGACACATTAAATTCATACTTAGTCTTAGTTTACAGTAAGAAAAATAAAATAAAGCATGGAAACAAGCAAGGCAACTAAAGGAAATTATTGCCTTTGAGGTGTAAACAAAAATTCAGGTACTGTAATAATGGGCTTCCATCTCCTAAATTCTAGAAGAATTAGTTACATGCAACCACAGTTTTGGTAGCCACAGTTTTGGTAGCAAGTTAAAAACAGTGCAATTATGAGTAGACAATAGAAAATATGTTGCCTCTGTTTCAGGAAGGAAAAAATAGTGTTCTGTCTGGGCCAGGACCAGTACTCTGACTTCAGGGGTAGGCATGGCTTTAAAGAACAAACATAACTGAAAAGAAAGAATAATTAAAGACATGAAAATAATTGCTGAATAGGATAAAAGGCACATGGGTTTACAAAGTTTAATTATCCCAGACTGACAGAAGAATGAATTTCCCCTGAAAAATAAATATAACAGATCTAATCCCACTGAGTGTCAGCTGATATTTTGATACACTGTCAAATGGGAAATGGTTAATATAATGGAGGAAGGTAGAGGATAGAAGTGGGATTAAAAGTCATACCAGGATTTAACAAAGAGAGGGCAAAACCAGACCATGTTAAAAAGGAAACTACTGGGCTGAAGTACATTGTTAGATTTTGTCAAAGATCAGTCTTGGTTTCATCTAATTAAATATTTTCCTTTGGGACTTCAGCAAAAAATGTAATTTTTTCAATATGACATTTGCTAGAGACACAAGTAGTCTGTAATGGTCAACACAATGCAGAACCGGAGTATCACAAAGGAATAAAAGGTGACCTTGAGAAATAAGTAATAGAAATGGGTTGAAAGTTAATAATATGAAGGGCACTATCACTTGGGGATCAAAAATAATTTCTGCTGTATCTGAAACAACAGATGGGAGTGGCTGGGGGAGAAGCCTACTATACTAGTGTGATGTTGGATGAGCATGAACCACCGCTGCGACACAGCCATGAGAAAAACAAATATGTGCCTAGTGTGTATCAGAGGAAATAACTTTCACTGCAGACAGCAAATTATGAATATTGGTCTCAAGACACTGTGAGATCTCATCTGAAACACTGCAGACATTCCTGGTCATCCTCTCTCAAGAAGTATTAATTGAAATGGGAGCAGATGCAATGATCAGACTGATGGTCATTACCTTGCAGGAGGGACCAGAGCCTGCTTAACAGGGAAGAGAAAAGGAATACAAAGGGTTTCTAGAAATACATCAGGAAAGAGTAAACACCACGGGAAGAAAAATAGCTATATAGGGGAAAGTGGCATAAGATGGAAATATAAACTATTTACAAACAGTGTAGATGATAGAATTTGGTTTTTATCACTCAGAAGAGCAAGACTGTGGCACATCCTCCCAGTAGAAGTGGTGGAACAAGAAATTCACCTGGAATCAACATGCAGCAGGATCCCTGCATAGAAGGATTGCGCCCAACAGGGTTGCCTGAGAAGCAGGAGACTGCACTTGGTGGTCCCATGTGCTCCTGGAGGAGGAGGAGGCAGGCCGCTGTTTCTGGTGGTATGACCACCTGTGGTTCCTGCATTTGAGCTGTCAGCCTGGTTTAACCAGAGCTCTGCAGTTCTCCCTAGTCCTTGACTTAAGTGTTATATGCATCGAAATATAAAAGTGCTCATCTTCTGCAGCCAGCAGTACCTCTGACTCCTGTTCTGCTTTAGCAGTACAATTCATTCCTCCCATTTGAATGAGAAGCTCTCCACATCAATCTGGCTATTAAGCTTTATGCGTTATTATATATATTGTGTCATTATACTATCTCACTGCTGGACATGCACCGCTGAAACCCTTTCACAGTGGAGGAATGCATACTGTGCTCCCTTTTTGGGATTGCCAGTTCTCTTGACTGCCAGCAACATGAATTCCCTTATAGACTATACAGTACCAACTTCTTGCGGTGGAAGGTTAGCTCTATTTAAGTTACAGAAAAATCATATTTCCACAGGCCAGGCATTATACAATAAAGCTATAAGCTGTGCATAGTTTTGCAATTATTTTCCTTGTAACAGTAAATGTCTTCAGTAGTGCAGTGAGTGAAGTTTAACAAAAACAGCCTACAGTTAGTGTCTAAATGAAACAAAGCATAAAGCAGATTAACTGCTACCATCATTTTATCATAGACATGTGATTAGGAGAACTGCTTTGTTTAAAAGTTACAAAATCTTTTTGAAGTCTAAGCTTGGATGAAGCTAATCTGCACAGGAAGCAATCATTTTTCTTTCTTTGTATGTCACTGTTGTTCTTTCATTTCAGCATCCTTAGAGTTTGTGCCTTTTTAAGCAAATACACTGCTGGGCTGTAGGGAACTGGGTGGCTGTATATCCCCCATCTTGCACAGTGATGGATGTGTCCAAAAGCCTTGCGTTTGCTCTAGTGCCCAGTCCAGAGATGTTCATGTTTCATGGTCACTACAAGTGTGTGAATAACTTCACACTGGGCCTAGGGTTTAGGAAGAAAAGAAGAAGAAATCAAAATTTGTGGCAGAGAATATAGGACATGAGAGGAAGCAGGTGAATTGCAACTAGCAGGGAAAGCTTGGGTAGCAACTAAAGGAAAAGTAGCTGAAGAAGCAGAGAAGCGATAGGAAACAGAGAAAGCAGACCAAAAAAGGTATGTGAATACAGGAGGAGCAGGTGTAGTTATTCAAGTAGAAAAGCATTCACCCACAGGAGCTGGATGGGAAGGGAAACAAGAAGGCACAACATTACAGAAATTTTCAGAAACGGTTTGCTGGCTGTGCAAAGCAGGTGCTAAACTTAAAGAACACTTAGGTGGATTCAGGATCATAGAATCATACAATTGTAGAATCATTTCGGTTGGAAAAGACATTTAAGATCATCAAGTACAACTGTTATCCTAACACTGCCAAGTCCACCACTAAACCATGTCCCTAAGCACCACATCTACACTCCTTTTAAATACCTCCAGGGATGGTGACACCATCACTTCCCTGGGCAGCCTGTTCCAATGCTTGACAACCCTTTCGGTGAAGAAATTTTTCCTAATGCCCAATCTAAACCTCCCCTGGTACAACTTGAGGCCATTTCCTCTCATCCTATCACTAGTTACTTGATAGAAGAGACCAGTACCCACCTCACTACAACCCCCTTTCAGGTAGTTGTAGAGAGCGATAAGTTCTCCCCTCAGCCTCCTTTTCTCCAGGCTAAACAACCCCAGTTCCCTCAGCTGCTCCTCATAAGACTTGTGCTCCAGGCCCCTCACCAACATGGTTGCCCTTCTCTGGACACGCTCCAGCACCTCAATGTCTTTCCTGTAGTGAGGGGCCCAAAACTGAACACAGGACTCGATGTGCGGCCTCACCAGTGCCAAATATAGGGGGATGATCACCTCCCTGCTCCTGCTGGCCACACTATTTCTGATACAGGCCAGGATGCTGTTGGCCTTCTTGGCCACCTGGGCACACTGCTGGATAATAGGTTAAAATTAAGCACAAATGTAATTTATTTTATGATTCCCATCTTGAAACAGAAGTCAGATTCAGAACAGGGAAAGGGTATTACACCTTGAACACCCAGATGACCACCTGGTTTGCAGTGGAGTTTGTAACAGCAAACGTCTTCAAAGTGGAAGCTCATTTACTCTCTCCTCCATCTTTTCCCTTTCCATGAGCTCAGAAGGAAAAGGCAGTGTTGGGAGAAGGTACCCAGAGCTGTCTGGTGTCCAGGGGCTAAGCAGGCACTTCTGATGTGCTGAGGATGTGATTCATGTTGATGCCTTTACTGTATTTTGTGATTTCCTCCTTCCTTCCAGTCTTTGTGTTTTGGTACTGGTCCTAGAGCAGTGTGGGAACCAGAACATCTGTTTGGGGAAATTTCTTTCTTCTTCTTATTGGAACAGAGCACCGTGAAATTTTCACAAAGCAAATGATACTGGTGAAAACCCACCATTTCCTGTCCATAAGAATATTTCATGTTGACTTTGGCATTTCCAATAAGAAAAAACCCAAATATTTTGAAAAATATTATCCTGAAGTAAAAGAAAAACACTGCATTTTCAAAACTGACTGTTGAAATTTTAAAATAATAATAATAATAAAAAACCAGACTGAAATATTCCATCCTCCTTAAAGGCTTCTGGAGGTTTTCCTTTTCCAAAATAAAATGCTCTTGACATACCCATGTTTCCATGGAAAGTTTCAGTTTTGACATGAATGGCATTGTTTGACCAATAAAACAGTCTTCCACTGGAAAAAATTTGCTTAGTTCTTGTGTGGCCATCCACACCCTTTTCTTTCTCCTCAATATCTTTTTCCAGTTTTGATCAGTTAGTCCCCTGCTGAAAAAGCTCCGCCCACTAGACAAAAGGAGCAGAGACAACATGTTTGCTGCTGTTCTGCTCATTGCTGTGCGTACCCGCTGCTTTTTCACATCAACACTTTCTCCACCAAGACCCTGCAGAATGCAGGTTTTCAGGGCAGCCACCGCCTGCCTCTCTGCAGGACGAGTACGATGGGGCAGGATCAAACCACAGACCCCATCCTAAAGCCCCACCAGAGGAGACACCTCGCTGCAGGCAATGGGAGTACCCCAGGCTCTGGTCCTCAATAAACACAGTACGTTTTGTTGCACTGCATATTTGCTCTCCTGCTCCCTCAGCTGCCTCAGTTGAGTAATATTGAATAAGTGCTGATTACTGGCAATTAAAGGAGTTCTGCGTGCAAGCAGCACTGATAATGCAAGCCTGAGGGAGGTGCTGGCTTTTTTTTTAAGTGCTTTTGCACCATGTGAGGAGGATTTCTAGGAAAAGCCAAGGTGGTTGAGTGTAAGCCCTGCACACAGGTACGTCAAGGAAAAGAGGTATTGCACATACTAGGTCTTCATTTCCAGCGCTCTGAGTGCATCATTAATTCCACATCATCCCAAGACAGGTGAGTTCACAGCTCCAGTAGTGCTGGTGCAGGGCCCGAGAAAGATTTATTGCTGTTATTTGAGTTTGTTAACAGAACATTTGGGCAGCAGTGGAGGATGGGGCCATTCCAGTAAATGCAGTGGAAAAATCATCCATAGCACAGGGCCACGTGCGTCCCAAGGAGCCAAGCGAGGGAGGTGGGAGCATGCCAGCAAGTGCCCCCGTGTGACCCTCGAACCATCTTCAACTCTGCATGAAAAACAGGGGCTTGTTTTAAAACGTCTGTTACAGAAAAGTTAAACACAGCTAAACATCACTCAGAGCCCAGCTACCATTTGGCATTGGGTTATGATGACATTAAGAGGGGGGCTCAGGATTGGGGTGGGATGTCTCCCTGCTGTACGCAGCTCAGCCCAGCGAGCCGTCCAATGAACTGCCCCAGCTCCAGCGCGGGATGGACGGTGGGTGACCGCCCTGACAAGAGGGCTGCTCTGTAATGGCAGGAATAAGCAGCAAGCTGTAAATCTCACTGAATGGAAAGCGCAAACACCATGATGTAGCTCCTCGCTGGAGCTTGGCTGGAAGGCGTAAATGCTGTCCTCGCAGACCTTCGTGGAACTACTGCTGGTACGGTTGAACAGGGGCTGGAACTGCTGTGGAGATGACAAGCCTTCGCAGAAATATTTATGGGTCTGTAGCTGCTTAAAAACAAAAAAGCTGTTCAGCAACCCACTTGTGGGTCTATCTAAAAATGTGAGCAGAAGAATCTCTTATCCCTCAAATATTTTAAAATTAGCAGGTGTTATCTTTGCCAAAAGAAATCTTTAAAGCTTTATAGTATTTATTCCTCATAATTTGAGTCTTTGATGTGGCATCTGTCCTTGAGTCCATGTTTTGAAGGGAAATCTAAGAAACATGTTTGACTAAAGCAAAGCTTCATAAAACACCATGTCATGCGAAGCAGTGTCACCACTCAAGGACCAGTGTCACACCACAGGCACTCCTTCGGGGCAGTGCTGTCTCTCCTCCAAGCACCAAAGGTACCATTCCCACCAGAGCTTTTGATTTCTGCAGAGCTCCCAGGGCCACATGCCCTGAAAGTGTCCCTGGTCTGTACCACAAGGATGCTACAACCCAACTAGAGTGAGTGGGATCTTTCTTTGTCACCAATGGCCTCCTCCAAGAAGTGCTGGGCACCTGCACTGTGGGAAGGGGCTCAGTAGTTTTCCTTAACCATTTGCAAGGTGGGGAAAGAGGAGAAGTTGTCGTTAGGACTTAAATGTGGCTACTTCAGAGGTGGTATTCCTCTAGCTCCTGACAGGCAATAAACATCACCCATGAAAGGGACAATATCAACACCAGGGAGGCAGAGGTCGAGGTGTTACGGACTGATGGGGAACCCTTAGCAGACAATACTGAGCTTGATTTCAAGTCTGAACCACGCGTGTCTGTCCCCATCACTTGCAATGACACAGCAGCAGCACAGCAAGGAGGTAAAGCCTATGGGTTTTCTTTGCACTCAGAGCTGCTGGCAGGAACATTCAGCAGAGGCAAGAAGCCTGCTCTGCAAATCCTTCACTTTACAGAAATGTTTCTTTCCTTGTGTCAATGGAAATGTTCATCACCGTTTATCCTGGCACTGGCCAGCAACAGCAGCAAAGCCAGAGGTCTCTTTTGTTTGTAATCTCTGCTGAGCAGATGAATCATTGCTGTGCATCATCAGATCATTTCTGTTTTATAACACCCTGATCATTTCTTTACAAAAATACAGCCTTGAGTGGAGTAAATTATTTTGTCTTTTTCTTGTCCTCACATTCCTTTGCATATTTAGAATGTGATTTCCACAGAAAAACAAAAACACTGATCTGTGCCTGGGGCCAGCTAACATCAGGCCATAGGCTGTGTCCAGCACAGCACTTTCTGGGCACCAGCCACCATTTCATAGATGGGCTCCTTTGAAACAGACCCCTCTTAGTTATCCAGCTCACATCCTGTCATCACTGACTTGCTGTTTCATGCTTCTGCAAAAGCAAAATAGTTCTGGAAAGTTTATTAAGCCCAATCCTGTCTGTCTAATGTCAAGTTTAAAGCTTCCCTGGCCTTTTTTGTGAGTTCACCTGGGTACACCCTACCCAAACTATACTACAATGTGCATCAGCTCAGGCAGCTCAACAGCTGCCTTCAAATCAGGAGATGACTGTGTCTCAGTGGTGCTGTGCTTTAAGTGTTCACCGTACAAAAATCTCCAGAGGATGCACTAAAATGAAAAGCATGTGTAGTTATCCATTGTACTGTCTAACCATACCAACCCCCAAAAGAGCAAAGACCCTCAGGCCCACCAAGATCAACAGGCATCCTCCCCAGACTTTGCAATGAGGCTGAAATTGTACCCGTCCACCATGTGTGCAGTGTGTACAGTGGAAAGTATTCTCCGCAGGAGCTCGAAACAAAGGGAAACAGCAGCTGGGATAAACCCAACGCCCATAAAATAGCTTATCCTCTAGTGTGAGTCTTCTGAGATATCGCACTGCAATATCTGCTGTCTTTCTAGTTTGCTTTTTTATTCATGGAACTTCTTGTATCACCTGTGAATTACTTTCGCTCAGTATAGTAGTAAGAAGTAATCCTCAACATGCAGCTGGTGGAATATAACAGTGGTAATGATGGCCTGGACAGACCTATAGTGTTGTAAAGCTAAGTAGAAAATAGCTAGTGGGATAGAAAACGTCACTGATGCCCAAATATACATACTGGTATTGGGAGTAAGACTATTTTGTGCCACTGCTCTGAGCTCCCAGAGACTAACACAGACGGTCGCATGTGCTCCTGCTATGCTGGTGCATGCAGGTTATTGCAGTACTTCTCCCTCCCATCCATGCCTCCCTCTGACCCACGATCCAGGCTCTCGCAATGGCATAAAGGGGCAGCAAGGACCATGGTGAGCTGTGCTGCACCAGCTAGCCTAGGTTTTAGGGACCTAGGTTTCCTAACCGTTGGGGCGGCATTGAAGCTGTACACTTTGAGTACTGAGTTCTGTGAGTGTGACATACACGTGAAAAGAAGTATCTCCCAGCTGCTTCCCTGTTGACTGCAATGTCCTGTGTCATCTACCGCATCTGCTTCTTTGGGACTGATGCAGAGACCTTTCTGCTAGCACAAGCTTCTGCAAAGCAGTTCAACTTGCTGGCCAGCCCCACGGCTTCTATTCACAGGGCATGGCAGCTTAGAGAGGCTTGCTTGCTGATCCTCAGCCAGGGTTGGGACTCTACATTTTTCCATTAAAGAGAAAAAAATATTTTGAGTGTGGCTGATTTTTAACAGAGAAAACAACCCCCCAAGAAAATGTTGTATGTAAAGACTTTTGTAAACAAAATGTGTTTTGGAGTTTAATTGAGCCTTTGCATGCCCACACTAATGTCAAGCATAATTTATTGTGCTTTGTTGCTTGAAAAAGCATGGGAGAAGCATCTTCCTGCATGTTAGTTATTATTTAAAAAGGGGGACTCTGTTAGTAGGGCACTGAACCTTAGGTCACTGCAGGCCAGGGGAAAATAAAACCCTTCACCTGTGTGTCTATTTTTCTTCCTGCCTCTGCAGGTCTACTTAAAGTAGGAGCTCCTGGGTCAGGCAGCGCCTAACTGCACGTTTGTACAGTGCATGTCGTGATGGTGCCCCAGCTGTGCCTGAGGATGCTGCTGTACATAAGTATTTTACAGGAACACGACTGATAACTCTATATACTTCAGAAGGAGCAATCAAGGTTGTTGAGATCATCTTTATGATTCAGCCACTATTTTATCGTTATTAGCCAAAGTCACGCCTACCCCTGCACCAGACTGTGGTGGAATAGAAACACGGGAGCTTTCTCCCCCGGCTCTCCAGTACCACGGTGGGGCCGTAGGAAGCAGAGAGCTCCTCCTTTCCTGTGTCTCAGCCAGCAGAAGACAGTCAACTTGGGAAGTGGTGTATCCTTCTGGATCCCATAACTGGGTGCCAGTCCTTTCATGCTGTTTGAGGGGAAGTCTTGACCACATGTTGCAAGAAATCACAAGGCAAGCTAGAAATGTCAGACAGTACAAGTCACCTTTGCCTCTCTCCAGAACTTCGTACCACAGTCTGCCTGCAAGGAAAGACCAGAGGGGCAGTCAGGCTAGTGAGGGACTTTATCTTCCATCTCAGAGACAAATAACGAAGTCTGAAATACGAACTGGTTTATGCAGTCTTGCAAAACCCAAAACTACAGGAAAAAAATCTCTAAATGAATGGAGCCCTGTGGCCAGCTTGCTGCTCTGGAGGACTCTTTCCTGGGCTTGCTCCATTCCCGTGTGTCACTGGGCCCTCTTGGCCCAGGTCATGCCTCATCCCACAGCAAATCATACAGAGCTCCCTCGTGCCTTGTGTGGGACATGTCCCACCACTCGCCTTTGTCCTGCCCAGCCTGGGTCATGCTGGGCTCTGCACCCCTGAGAGGAGCCAGTGGAGAGGGCCATGATAATGAAGCTGCTGCCTGTGGCCAAAACAGCCTTAGCCCTTGCAGTGACTCTTTGCTTGCTCCTCCCCATGTCAGTCTCTTTTTATTTATCAGTTCCTTTCTTGGAGGCCGGTAAGGGAATCCCAGGCCAGCACCCTTCCCTGGGCAGCTGCCTCCCACCTGCCTGCTGCTCTCAGTGCCTCCCCAGCCCCTCCAGCACACCACCATGCTCCCTTCCCTTTCTGCCAGGGGACGTGCTGTGGCTGAGGTGAAAAGTGCGAGTGCACTCTTTGTTAACATTTTGGAAGTACATTACTGTATGTATTTGTCCATAAACCCTTGGAGGTTCACCAAGTTACTCTGTGTCCTGATGAATACAACCACTTCTGGGACTATTGCTTCCTTTCACAGATAAGATCGCTATTTGCTAGTGAGTCTTCTTCTGATTGTTTTTTGTTACATGTACTTATTCTGGCTCAGTTTGTAATGTTGCTTTATTTTTCCTTGTCAAGAGGTAAACAAAGCTACAGACTCCAGTTCAGTGTTTCCTCTACAGCTGTAGATGTCTACAGCTCAGAGACACCATCATAAATGATACCCCACAGCCAACACAGGTCAGAATCCATAGCTCTGGATTTTGAGATTGGTCAACCATGCAGATTTGGCAATGTGTTTTGGGAAGAGACCCCTTTTCTTAAGTCACCAAATATGATGAAACACGTGTTGAGCTGTGGCATTGAAAAAAACCCAAAGACATGTGCCTGTGACCTCTGTGAACAGCAGCAAAATAGATCACTATCTCCCATGGAAGGAAGAACCTCACAGGAACAGCAGCCATCTCCATACCTAACTGAATGTGTGGAAAGCACAACAGCAAGAAGTTTACTGAAAAAGCAGGCACTGGCAAGTACATTCTGCCTGATTTTGTGCGTTTGGTAATCAAACTAGTAAGTTCTTCAGTCATTTCTCATCTCTTCACATAGGACAATAAGGAGACAATGGCTTCTCGGTCTACTCAGAAAATTTCATCTAATAAAGCATCTAGCATGCTCTGTCTTCAAAGGAGGTGTTTTCTGTCATTCAGATCTCCTTGGCCATATAAAGGAAACACTTGCCAGTGTACACTATAATACTGGTTGAATGTTATCATCCAGCTACTGTTGTGTCTAACAAATCCACAGTGCTCACCATTATCAATTAGCCCATCCCATTTAAAATGGTTGGCTATGCTAGAGAGAATTGAAAGCCAGCAGGAGGTGTATCTTTTTAAACATCATGCTTTCAGTCTGTAATAGCTAAGAAGTAGAGTCTGAAGTGCTGTGGGAAGGAGGCAGAAGCAGACATGAAATGCTGAGCTCTCTCTACTATATTAGGTAACATGGAAGTGGAGAAAGCTGTGCAGGATTATGAGTAGGATGAAGAATGGTATGTTTCTCCCTCGCCCTCTTTGCTATATTTCTCTGTTGTACATATCCCAAGCAATTTATGGCTAAGTTTTAAATTCTGTTTGGAAAGTGATGGTTAGCTCAAGACATAACACATCTGACATCCACATCATCGCTTCTCTTACAGCTCAGGCTGGTGTTGAACAGAAGGTGTTGACCTCTGATCGCTGTGCAGAGGAATTAGTGAACTGAGGTGTGGCACCCTGAATCTAGTTTTTACAGAACAGGTGTCTACAGCTCAAAATCACTGCACCCGTCAAAGCCAGCATACCTGTAGGAAGAGTTGCCAAAGAATAAATGAGGATGGGGAATTAATTATCCTCTAACCCTTAGAATTAATCTTGCTTCAAACAATTTCCAGTACAGGCAAAGTGGAAGGTACCACAGCACCCAGATATGCCTGAAAAGAACCATGACTAGATCTCGTTGCTGTCAACCTCATCCTTTTCTTGTAATTTTCCTGAAATCAGCATCTCATCAGCACCACACCAACTATTATTGTTAGTATTTTATTGATCATCATTTTCAATGGTGATTTAACAGCTGGTGTGGAGAGGGACATACCATGTGAAGGTGCATTACCTGCTCACTATTAACACCAGGCAAATGAGCACTGTCTTCCTACATGTGTAAATGCAAGGAGGTTCTCAGTGCTCTTAGACATATGCTGTCTCTCTGCTTTCTCCAAACCCAGTGAGGCATATCTTTCCAGTGCCTCCAGTTGGAACAGAAAAACGGGAAGTAAAGTGTCTCTACAAATTAATCAAGGTAGCAAAAAGCAGCCCTGATTGCAGCTGTTGCCAGCTGTCGAGTCTTTAGAGACTGGCAATCCAGTGTTGTATCTTCAGTGTGCTTTAGTCACTTGGCAGAAGTCTTTTCATGGACACTCTCCTTTTTTCCGAATGGTGCGAAAACAATCGAACTCTCCAGTTGGAGATTTCCAGCTTGTTAGTGTTGGGAAATACCTCATTATGTTGTTGATGGTGTTTGAGCAAATAGCTGTAGTGCATCTCAGTGCCAGAACGAAGCTTGGTGAGATGAGGAAAGAGATTGTGTGGTACGGTTGCTTGAAGTACAAGGAAGCTGGATTAGGTGACCTCAGGCAGACAAGCCCAATCTTTCTGACAAGGCAGATCATGCAGTCTATTACAAAGCTGTTAGAGGGCTACATCCCATCACAGGTTGGGATTTGCTTCCTTTGCCTGACTGGTTGAACATGAATTTTTGTAAGATGACCCAAAGCACATGTGTGCACCTCTAAGGGAAAAGAGTCCATTCAGCCCACTGTCTCATGCCTTGTCATGGACAGTCATTCATGCGTGCTGACACCCCGAAAGTGCTCAGTAATGACTAAGGCAGGGAATGGACAGAAGCATTGCTCTAGCAGTCATAGATTGGCTTCAGTTCCCTAAATCCATGCTTAATTGAGGTGGGTTATCTTTTCCTGCCAGCTGAGTGACACCTGCCTGGCTACCCAGATACCTGCTGAATTACAAAGCCCCTTAAAATGTTCCTTTGACCACGGCCTCACAAACTAACATGGTAAGTTTGCTCTTTATCAGTCCCTCCTTCCTTCAGACATTACCAAAACAGGGAGTACACTACCCGTGTCTCTAGACTATGGCAGTGTTGCTATGGAAAAACACTGGGAGGAAACATAGATCATCTATCTTCTCATACTGTAGGTTACTTTCCAAATGAGCTATATTTTCTGGATATCTCTATTTGGAACAATAATTATTTTTGCCTACACACAACATTAAAATGAGTGCTAATATTCCCAAGCTGTCAGCTGCATCAAAGCTTGCAAGTTGCGATTTTGGAATTATCATTTATCTTACTTGTCCCATTAATCTTATTGCATGGATCTCTCTAGCAAGACATTTAACTTCTAAACTTGTTCATACATTAGGTATGTTAATAAATCAACTTATTTAACATATATCAAGCTGTGATATAGTTATTTCAGTAACATAAATTGTTTAATGACATAATTAGTTGTTTCAATAGCAAACTTCTAAAAGTATACACAGAATCCTCATTACAAAATATCAGAACTGACAATAAATATCTAAGCAGTTGGATGAAGAAGATATTGAGAAAGGGCAGGGAAATGCAAAATAACTTTTTCCTAGATAAAAAGTGTTGTGTCAAATTTGAGGAGATCATTGTGTCTAGTCTTGTTCAGTGCTTTTCTTCTGTATTAATGGACTTTTTCCAATGTGCTACACAAGTTGTCAAGTCTTTGAGGATATTAAATTCTAATTGTCATGGGCTATTGTGCACTGCAGATTTAGAGCTGGACTCAAAAGCATCTGGTTTCAGCAGTAACATTTGTAAAGATCTTTTAGATCAATAACATTAACTTTCCAAAATACATAATGCAAACAAAACAGGGAAGCACTACAGATGTAGCTTGGCTTTTACACAGTTCTAATAGGCAGAATTCCCTGTAATTCCATTAAATTTCCACAGTAGAAATGAAGACAATGAGAATTTTGAGTGAAATGAGACCATGGGATGTGGACCATGGTAATCACATAGGGGAATACCTCTTGACCTTTTGATCATGTCTTTCATCTATCTGTGTTTTTCTAAAATTATGAAAAACACCAAGCAGCACGTAACATTTCATAGGCAGGATGTCTGAAATGTAAATATCTTTTCCTAGCAATCAGGATTGATTCTTAAATTCTACCTTCTTAGTTATAGTTTGATCTGCAAAGTAAAACTAAATAATCACAGATTACAGATGTAACATTGAATTCTGTCAATACCTTTCAACAACATGTTCAATGGCTTTATAAATTTTTCCTACATTCATGAGTGACATTTTGTTAGCTAAAATTGTGTATTCAAGGAAAACATCGTGAATAGTCAACAGATATCCAGCTGTGTATGAGTACTTGGGCATATTGTCACCAAAGTTACACAGGTAGATGTCTTTGACATCCTCTCCTGTTTTGATGCCTTTGCATTTACAGCATCAGACATTACATTAGCAATCTCTCCTGGATGTGCCTAAAGTTAAGTCTTGTCTGAGACTTACAGGTTCTATGATCTAATGATAAAGCAGTCTACATTAGCTTGCAAGAATATTGAGTGGTCTAAAAAACCAGCAATGCTTTCAAAATACCGAATTTTGTGAGAGGAAGAGCAAGCATGGATATAGCGCTTTTATAACTTATTTTTAGCACAAGCATTTTCTAACTGCTAGGCTTTAAAGGAAATTTCTGTTAGGAAAAAAAAAGAAATTTCCAAGGAGCAGACATTTGACCCATCCTTGTATTTGTAAATACAGAGATTACCATAAAATGTTCTTGTTTATCAAACAATCACATCTTCCTGAGAGCTGTTTGACTTGCTCTTAATTCTGTAATGGCTCAGTGTTCACAAGCTGGGTAGAGTTTACTCCCATCTCTTCTGTTTTACAGAACCTGAGGAGCCAAGTCGTGTCAGGCGGTGACAGAAAACTTCTCCAGACCTCCTCATGCAAACGACATCCATCCAGCTCCCTCACTTCCACCTCTTGATTTTCCACGTTGTGTAGAGGTGTAACAGGGAATATGAAAATGAGAAACTATGCCAAATCCCCATCCTCAACCTTGCTGTCTGAAGACGAATTTTTCCAAACTGCCAGCCACACCTACTGCAGTTCTGCCTGGCACTGGTGGACCTGCACCCCTGTACCATCCACACTGCCAATCAATCAGTTTTACTGGTAAAATCCTCAGGCGGTTGCAGTGTCCCTGACCTGCGCTCCCATGAGGTGCACACCATGGCCATGACCCACATGGGAGCTCCCCAGTGCCTTTGGCAAACCCACCACCACTCTCCTTCCATCACACCATGCTCAAGTGGGTCCAACGGTAAAAAAGCTACATCTTCTTTTTGCCTATTTCTAGTCACCTGGAGGCCAGAATGTGCTGCCTATGTTTAGTGAAAAAATAAAACTGTCCTCATCATGCTCCATTTAAAGTCTGTGGAGAACCTTGCGGCTGATTTTAACATGGAAAGGACAGTGCTGCTTCTTTCTCCCTGTGCTGGAGCTGCGACTGGTGCACTGCTGCCCTTGAAGCCCCAGCACTAAGTCAAAGCCTTTAAATCAGAGGGCTCTGTGCACTAGCAAACAAATGCCAATGGGCACCAAAGGAAACACTTCTGAGCAGTCACAAGACCAAGGAAAATAAAGATAATATTGTAAATGAAAGGGATGTTATCATTATGCTGCTGGGGTGTTTTTTGGTGCTGATTTGTATTTAACCTATTTAAATAAACTGCAATGGCTGTTCTGTGAATGCAAAAATGGATTGAAAGTTTCCATTTGATTAAATAAGGAGAAGAAATTACCCTGTGGCTAGTCTGTACATTCACTGATCAACAATGAAATCTCAATGGAAACTAGTGACCTGCCACTGTCAACACACAACCAATTTGAACTGAGCTTGAAGGGGGCAGTCATGCAAGCACCACTTTGGACATTTATTTAACACCACTTTAAAGCACAGCTATCTGTCCAGCTCACACTATTTTCCATGTAGTGCTGGGTGAGACATGTCAGCTCTGGCTATACATGTAGATTGAAGAGGACCAGGTTATGCCAAACTGTTGTACAGCCAGGTGGATGCCCTGCACCCTGGGGCTTGGATGAATAATCCCCCCAGCGGACACCAGGCAGATTGGGAGATGGTGGGGTTAGGGGCCATTCCCAGGTTCAGGCAGGCTGGATGCTGGAGAGAAAAGCGGTTAGTACTGCGGACACCAGCCACTCCAGGCCAACGGGAAAGCAGCCCGAGGAGCATGACCTCTGGGTGCAAACACCCGCAACCACCTTGCAAGGCAGAGCCGAGCTCCCTGATGCTCTTGAGCCCCAGCTCAGCACCAGCCATGCCAGAACGGGGTGAGCTACTCCCACAGCCCCCCCTGTGTCCAGCTGCTATCTGCCCTCAAAACCATTCACCTGTTTTTCCTGTCCAAGCATCACGGGCAATGTGAACCTGACTGCACTTCACCCACCTTGGGAAGACCCAGGGGACTTCCATGTTTAACAGTGGGACTCTTCTGGCATAAAAAGATAAGCTTCAGCCTAAGCCCTTCCAAGCTACAATTACTGACGTGTTGTCTTACATGTTGGGTTAAAAAGAGAGTTGAAAAAAATTAGGTAACTGCAGATTTAACATCTTGCTAAATTTTGCCCCACTTTTGCAACATCTTTCCCTAAACAGAGCATTGTCAATGCTGAAAAAACAGTCCGAGAAGAATTTACAGTATAATATTCTGCTCTCAGCTTCCCTCCAGGCAGAAACTGGACTGAGGAAGATGCATTAAACCCATACAAAGAATTTTAACATAAACAACATAAACAGCCAACCATCCTCCCACTGGTTGCTCAGAAACCTAGTCCATGAATTATCCTTTATTTCAAGATTCATTATCTAACATGTGAAAAACGCTCAACACTGCTCTCTTAGGTTAGGAAAATGTGACTGTGGAGTTCTTGTTAGTTCTGTGTTTTCTGGAAATGTAAGAATACTTTGCTTTCTCCTCCCAATATTTATTGGCTCTTTGAATTCCATTAATAAATTTGAAGGAAGACATAAAAGCAAGGTTGCTCTGAGGTAACATTTCCATGCCTTTTTGCAGGACCTGCATATTTTCCATGGTCTGAAATCTCTACATTTGCCTGGTAGAAACACAAAATCTTTCTCCTTTGAGGGTGTTTGGCTGAAGACATCTCTGAGGTCTCTCTCGGGCAGTTTCCTGCCTGATTAGGAACTGTGACTAAAAAAACCTAACAAGGTCTTTGATTTCAGATTTCCCCACAGATCCTACTTTTTAAGTTTCATTAGTTTGGTTGGGTTTTTTGGCCATCATTTTTAGCAGCTTTGTAAACTCTCTGGACCATGTGAATCTCCTGGCTTTTACAATCGTCTCCATCTCAGCTAAGTCTCTGCATTTTTTTCTGCATTTACTGTTAGCAGGTGCAGAGCCCAGAGGCACAGCGCTCTTGCTTCTGACCCTCCTTTCTGCCATCAGCTGCTGGTGGCAGTGCCAGCACAGCTCTCTGTGCTTTGGTATCTTCAAAATGAAGCCCCATGCAGCAGGAATGCTGGATGCCACAAAATAAGAACCGTAGTAGCTGTGTGTGCAACCAACATCCAGAGACCAAGGGAGAAAAAAAAAAAAAAAAAAAATCAGCCTTTTTCTTCCTTTGTAATATTGTGTGACAGTAGGAGTTAATTTGCAAAGGTTTTGGTTGCTGTGCCTCTGACTTTCCCTGGCTGGAAAAGAAATGAGTGACAACCAGTGAGGGTACAAGGGAGGAGGGAGAAGGCTTCTCTTCTTTCCTTGACTATAACATCTGATTACTTCAGTTCACAAACACAGTTTTAGGGGAAGGCATGCTGCAGTTTGGGGAGCTTCAAATGTGTCTTGGTTTGTGAGTGCTGCTAAAGCTGGCATTTTAGGTACAACATCTCCAGGAATCTTAGTGTGTGTTAGATTTCTCTGGAGTTGCTTTTAATGCTGCATGAGTTTCAGGAGAAATTAGCATGTTTTATTCTACATCAACAAACTAAGACTGACGTTTTAGTCATTGCAATTGCAAGAATTGTTGCAAAAGAAAAGCATCAAGTAAGAAAATGCATTTACAGATGCTGTTTAGCAGTAAGGCTCCTCCCTAGTTCCTCTGGTGCTTTATTTAGCTTGCAAAGGCTAGGCTCAAACCTCTCCTTTCCCCTACATTTTCCAGGGTTACTTAGAGCCCCTGGGTTTTTTATGTCCTTTCCCTTCCTCTGTTAAAGGTGGAACTCCTTTGCCTTGGTTCTTTGTTTCACTCTTCAAATCCCTTCTTGGTTTTAGAGTTTCTTCCTGTCACTGACACCTGGGGAGAGGGGATTGCTCCCCTCAGCTTGGGGGCTTCTGTGAATCTGCTGTTCCTTTGGATTTATTAATTAGCACATTTCTGCCAGCCTGAGAAAGTCACAAAACTTCCAAAATCATCCTGATATTTTAGAACTCATTAGACACTGACAATACTTACATATTTTAAACTCATGCCTCCCAGCTTGCTGTTACAGTGCCCACACATGACAAGCTAGTAATAAGGATTGTAGATAATAACTCAGTCACAACTGAGATGGCTTTGAGAACATTTTTTCTAAATTACCTTCTTCACCATGGGAAAGACATTAAGCTACTTTGGGGGACTGGGTAATAACTCACAAATTGGACTGTACATTGTCTGAAGAATCTTTCAAGACAAAGACAAGGCATACGAGGTAGGAACAGTCTGTCTACTTTGAAAAAAAGCAGAGCTCCGTTTGCTAGCAGGTGAAGCACGAATAGTTCAATGCCATGGAAAATGAGGCCCTGACACTGTTGTGTTACTGGAGTAAACTGCGCTGCTGATACACTAATAAAAAAAAGGGAACATTAGCCGTGAGTACAAGGAGCATGCTGACCTCATGGAGTACAACTCAGCTTGGCTGGGAGAGCTTGAAAGAATGATTAACTAAAACAAGTACATTTTATTAGACCTTTTCTAACATCATCTGAAAAGTCTGGGTGGGGAGGGATGTGGACTTACTTACATTTCTGGGAGGCACCCGTCCTTAGCAAGGATGGGCTCTGTCTCAGTCCTCGGTAGGTTTTGTGCTTTTTTCTCTCATGTCACACACTTTTGATAAAGTGTTGGTTACTGACATCATTTATTGTGCTCAGTACAACTCTTTGTCCTCTCAGGGAAGGGTGAAAAATGATCTGAAGACTGCCTTCAGTGCTCGGGGCTATAGACCCCTAATATCTGATTATTGGTGTTCAAAACACAGGGCAAAGCTAAAGAGGCACCAAATGGACAAGCTCAGAAGAAAAATTGAGGATGATGCTGGTACTAGAGGAAAAGTAGTAACTTGTGGACTAAAGCTACTTGCTTGAATTTTTTCCATGGGGTTCAGCCCCCAAAGTATTACTATTCTACTTGGAGTTATAAATCCACTTGTAAAACGGCCTCAGGGCATTTTCACTGAGAAAAAATTATGACCAATGGACTGGGTTTTTGGGAGGCAGCTGGACAGACACCCTCCCAGATGCAGGGGTTTGAATTGCCCCATCGTTCTCTTCGTGGTTTTGAGTCATCAACATGTGGTAATGCAATTATCATATTAAGGACAGCCTCAGGCAGCTGTCCCACTGGTAACTTGTTAGGCTGTTAGGCTGGCTTGTGTCATGCCAATTACAGATATAATGAGTTACAATAACGTTACAGCCCCGGATGTAATAACTAAGATCACCAAAGAGAATGTCTTACAAGACTCACACGCAGAAGGCTGATGCTCCAAGTTTCAATTTAAAAAGCAAGGGCTGAGGTCTGCGACCATTAGCATTTCTGTGGAGTTACTCATATGCATAACTTCAGGCCTGCACAGATTAGGGGCTGGCAAGACTCATATCTCAGAAACAAAATACTGAAAAGAATACAGAAGAGAAGAAGATATGAACATGATACTAATGTATGTCAAAATTTGAGATTTCTAGATCAGCACAGACATTTTTTGAGGACATGGTGTTTTCCCATAAGTATGAGAGTAAAATATAAGAGACAGTAAAATCAGTGCCAACAGCTCTGAAGTATCCACTGTAAAGGACTCCCACTGAAAATTGTTTAAACTCAGAACAGGAGAAAGAATGCAGCCATAAACTCTTACAAGTGGGAGTTAAACAACATTTGAGAAATACTGTATAAAATCCGGCTTCATGTCTTTTCTTTCAGTTATCTTCAGTTAGAACAAGTAGGGGAGGGTTTTGCAGTGAACCTGTGCCTGTGTGTCATGTCCCCAGCCGCCTCACTTCTTCCCTTCTTCACTAGTAACTTCTGCAAGAAAATAGCTAGATGGAGAAGTAGGAAGAAGTGGAAATTAAGTGTGAGACATATCTCAACAAGACAGCTCTATAAAAGGGAATTACTCAGCAGCATTTGGAATGCATCAGAAGAAAACAAATCCAGGATTTACTGCCCTGTCAGCTATTTTGGATGAATAAGATCCAAAACCAAATCTGAGCTCTTGTGTCTGGAAGAAAGACAGTACTTAGTCACGTAGCTAGGGACAGTAATGCTTCAGGCTGGGATGGTAGTGTGCCTCAACTACCTCCTTTTGTAATGAGCCCCTGTGACAGGTCTGTGTATACCAGAGAAACAAACATTGTCCTCAATTGTTTGTTTTTCAGGGCCCATTCTGCAGGGTTCCTGACCCTGGCTGGCCACCTGGATTTCTGCGGCAGCAGAGAAGCAGCCACATGGCTCTGCAGGCACTGCCTTCCCCGAACATGAGACCTTTATGATTCGTGGACCATTTACTGTGGCCTTGATAATCACCAGTGAGCCACATTATTGGGAATTACTGCTGGAGGTGTCTGCGGTTTAATAGTCACCAACCCATCATCCAGATGGGTGACTTGAATACAAGCAGTCAGTAAGAACATCGTCATGCTCAGCCTTCATGCTATGCTGCAGAACAGTGATATCTCCATTTAAATGCCAGGCAGGAAAGCAGAGTATTGAGCAGAGTACAGGATACAAGTCAATCTAGTTCAGTTCAATATTCTTATTTGAGAGTTATTGTGGGCTAGGCAGAAAGCAAAATAGCCTGCAGCTTTCAGTACTGTTCTCTTCCTAAATGATCCTGAAAGATTTTATTGATGTAAGCTACTCCCTCCATTTAGACTGAGCTCTGAATTGCTTATGAACCCAGATGAGGTGTCATGGTATGCATTCAACAATATCATGACATTTTGGAATTGTACATGATTTGTGAAGATGGACTACTTGAACTAAACAATGTGTGCCATTGTGGCTGCAAGCTGAGGTCTAGCTAGTGCTTTCTCTTTCCTTGCACACACACCAAAGCCCCATTTCTAATGTAATGTCTAGATTAAATTAAACAATAAATCCATGCACCCATTTTAGGGAGCAAGAACGTTTGCAAGATGAATCAGCAAGGTAAGACTGGGAGCTAGCGCCAGCCAGATCAAGAGGGATTTACAATTTGGGGAAACCCAACGGACTAGCAGGGATCTTGCACAACAGGTTTCCTACATAGGTAATATGTAGAGAGATATTTCACCTTCGGAGGGGAACTGAGCACCAGACCCTGCCTTGGGCATCCCAAATTATCCCCTGCAAGTGTCATCTTTCTCTACCGACTAAACACAAATGGGTTTAGCTCCCCCTAAGAAAAACAGCTCTTCTTTCCAGAGCCTTAGTTAGAAACTGAAACGCAGGCAGTTTGATCGCCTCTGAAGAGAACAGCAGGATCAGCAGAACAGCAGAAACATACATCGATGTGCTGTGCCTGCTGCCAGGTCACCAGGGTAAAAGGGGACTTTTCAAGGTCAGAGACCGTTTATAGGTATTTTCTGGCTCCTCTGGTTCAGCTGAAGAGAAAGTAGGATCAGAAGAGGCTCTGGGCAAAAGGGCAAAGTAATTGAGTAGAGTGTGGGTGAAAAAACTTGCCCCACTCCTGGTTTATAGCTTCTGATCCTGGATTCAGTGGCTTGTTGAACGTGAAAGCACCATTTTTCAAATGTGCTTTGTCATGAAAAGGCTGTTGTTATAGGAAGCTGGGAGAAAAAAAGCCCTGCAGTGAGCGGGACACTGATGCCAGTCCCAAGGTGGTCACACAGTCCCTCAGGTGCACGTGTACCAACGACCTTGCTCAAAACAGAGAGAGACAGTGGATGTGCAGCTGTCGGCGCTCGCTGCCTCCAGCTCCGCTCATCCCAGCCTCCTGTTAACCACTGTTTTGGAACAGTTGCTTAGATACTGCAAGAGCCTGGCTTCAACTTTGGGCAAGTTAATTTGACATTAAAACTTGACAATACCAAATGTATTCCAGGGTTGAGACACACTTGTAGATGAAAACCACAACATTGGTAGACATCAGTATTAAATCTTAACTCGAATGAACAAATCTCTTGCCAGAGATCTTGTTGAGCCCTCCCTTTCCTTTGCCTCAGGCTCTCAAGGATAGTTGCAATAAGACCCACATGTGAAATTTCACATGCCCTTGGCTTGTTGGAGCTAGGCTGAGTGCTGAGTCTGTCCATCCCTTGCCTCAACTCCTTGTTGGGGGGTCCAGGTGTAACTTTACATTTGCCAGACCTTGTAGTGATGAGGCCCTACAATTTAAAGGCCATGGCTGCAGACCTAGTGATGTCTCACCACTATTCTTGCATGTTTTTTAGGAAGCCACCTGAGATGATACAAGTTTTCTGGCTCATGGTTTTTTTCTGCAAGGACTTACATTAATGAAGGCACCACTTTAGACAGACACCACTTCAGGACATTCTGACTTAATTACCTAAGGGAAAAAAAACCCCACAAATCAAAAACAGGGTTGCGTGAGGACCCCCCCTCCCACTCTGTCGCCCATCCCATTTGGAGTCTGCTTCTGTCCAAGTTGTCAGGGTCCCTTGAATCTGCAGGTAGTGACCTTCTTGGCATCAAGCAGGTAAAAATGGCTGAAAGACCAAGAATAAAACATTTCTTATTCTTTTGCAACTTTCAGGGTTTTTTTGACAAATGGTCAACAATAATAAGCAGTCACAGACCCCAATTATCCTGGATACAAGGTCATTTATTTATCATACTTCTTTCTCTTGCATCCAAAACCGTGTATTCTTTCTCATTTAGACACTAACGGGACCTGGTTACTGCCCTGTTCTGAAGTGCTTTTGTGACTGATAACTCAGAAGTGCTTCTGTGATTCTTCCCTTATAACTAATATATTGATAGTTGTGTAGGACTCTGCTGCAGTAACATTTCCTGCTGTAGCGTGCTGACTTAATGACTGTTTTGGGCTAGCACACATGGGCTGTTTGGGTCCCTATCAGAGTAGCCATGTAATGCCAGGCTATTCCTCCCATTAACTGCTTACATCCATGATTTGATACAGTCAGAAGTGCACGTTGGAGTAGATTTCACTTTCTGTGAGAGCATTCATTAAATAGTTCACTGTACCAAGTCTTGCAGTCTTTAATCAGATATTATTCCCAAGAAGAACAATGGAAAGGGGCCTTAGATCAGTGAAAATCAGAGCACTCTTTCATTGTTTTCTTTATTAATATATCTCCCTTCATTTGGAATGTGAGAGATTGTCTCTCTCATCCCATCAGCTGAATAACAGGGCCCTTATTTCCCTTGGGAATCATTTAAAATGGTGTAAAATGCCACTGAGAAAAAGTAACCTAAGAAAAGTGCTGTAGACAACATTTTAATGAGCTTTATCAGGTGATGAAAAATACAATGTTTTCCTGTGCAGCCATGGGGGGAACCATGAATCTTGATCTTGACAGTGGCTCTGCAAGAGAATGAAGGCAAAACTGAGAAAGGATAAGTTTTTCAGTGTCAGCTTTCACCCTTGAAAACCAGAATCTCTTTCTTACTTGGTCTGCATAAAAACTGTCTATATGTCTAACAGATATTTCTGATGCTCTTCCTTGTAATATCTAATTCTATAAGGAATTGTAGTTTTGAACCATAGTGACAGACTGAAGAGCAACTGTATCACAGTTTATTTTTGCTGCCATATACTTCATAAGAAAATCACTTGTAATGAAATCTTGTCCAAAAAGGTCTCCTAAGAACAACTGTAAAGAAAAAAAAACATCCCTTAGCTATTTAAACAGAAAGGTATTTTCTCACTTAGGCATATTCATTTTTCTTAATCAAAAGTATGAAGGATGGAAAGGGAGGTCTAAAACTGAAATTGAGAATATTTATCACTTTTTATCTCTAAGCAAAGGGCAGATCATTAAATCAGGTGGAATAAGGGTGGGCTGGATCTCAGGAGAATGCCTTACGGCTCTTTGCATTTCTGGAGACTCACTGGATCCAAGGAGGCGTCTCCCCCTGGTTGCTAAGCCTTCCTCTGTGTGTTTGTGCTTGCCCAGTTTTACTGCCCACTGATTTTTCAAGCTACCTCCTGTGCCACTGTGAAACATTGTGCAGTTTATGAACTCTGGAAAAACGTTTAGGAGAAAAATTAGGTAAAGCAAATTGATAGTTGTTTGGGTTAATTATCATCATACAAAATAAAAACAACTAATTGTTTTTCTAGATGAAAACCACGGAAATGACAATGTGATTTAGTGCCATTTTATGTCCACCTCTCACAAAATGTGTCTCTTAGCCTGACTCTGCCTCTCTTATCATAAGAAAAAACACAAAATAGTTACTGTAAAAAAGAAGATAAGTTACCTCTAACGGACAGCAGATTTCCCTGCTGGTAATTTCCAAGTGGAATAAAGCCAGGCAGTGTTGACAGTCCTATGGTATTAGGGAAGGGAAGGGAAGGGAAGGGAAGGGAAGGGAAGGGAAGGGAAGGGAAGGGAAGGTCACAACATTTTAAGTGGAAATTCTATAATTGCAGTTTTCAAAAGTAAATTGAACAGGCAATATGTATTTTGTATCTATTATACTGCTTCAACCAAATTTTTTTCTAAAAGGGTAGGCTAGGATGCCCTCAATAAGGTATCAAAAATCAATATACTACAAGGGAAAAGAAACAGAAGTTATAATTCTTCATCTAACATCAGAACAAAGAACCTCAGGTAAGGATGAATTAAACAGGCCATTTATAAGTTACTGTAAGATTTGGAAAGAGAAACTCAATGTTTATTAACCAGTAATAGTAAAGTCTGCATCTATCAGGATACCCACTGACAGATTTATTTCTGAGTGTAACTGGGAGAATATATTTTTAGAAAAGGGTGGTATATTTTTCTTGTAATTTGAAAGTTCAGCAGGAAGAAATAACTCAGTCTTTCAAAAAAATTCCTAGGGCAGTGCTGTAGTTTTATGAGCACTAGATTTTACCAAGATTAGTCTTCAGCAAAAGATAAAAAAAGAGACATTTGCTTTTTAAAGAAAGGAATTGCTTAAAAAAATATATATTGCTGTTCTATTAAAGCTCCTGCAATCAGACTAGCAAAACAGGAGTTCTAGAGGCATTCTGGGAGAGGGGTATTTTGTTCCCAGAGGAGAAAAGATTTTTAGTGTCATTCAGACATTTGCATTCTTCTGTAATGTTAAGATCCCTTATCTAAAATGTGCTTCAATTTTGTGTGATGCTTAGCAAATACAGAAAGGTCCAAACTCAAACTTTCCATTTAAAAATAGCTTTTTATAGTGAGGACATGAGATCCCACTCCATGGATGCACACCGGGGCTGACTGGTATCTCCATGGTAGAGCTAGAGGGTGACTGTGTCTAACCATGGTCTACTCCATCACAGCATTCGTGCTGAGTGGATGTGGCTGGAGAAACCTGGTGGGACTATGGCAGCCTTCACCCAACCACGGAATTAAATTCAAAATTTGAAGGCAAAATATCTCATCCTTAAATCTAACAAAGAGAACTAATGCAGTCCATAGTAAACAAATACGGCAGGGTTTGGAATTGGTCTCCCACCTCCAAAAAATTACTGAGAATATTAGGGGTTTGAGTAAACAAATGTCTTCGCAAAAAAATAGGTGTCGCCCATGGAAGATGTTCATGCCATTAAACAAACAACAAAAACACATTTTGGCCATAAATATTTTCTATTTTGAAATATTGTTACAATATTCCATTAGTTGCAGGAGCTGAAATTCAGCTGTTTTCCATCCAAGCTCCTCTGTGGTCTGGACTTCTTCATCACAGGATGTCACCTTGAATGCACCGGAGAGCTTGGCAAGGGGAGAAGTACCACATTGCACGAGATGGGATGTGGTGAGAGACTCTGCCCATGGGAGGAAGGGGATGGGGAAGCACAGATCCTGCTCTGTCTGGTGGCCGTACGCAGAGGCAATTCAGAATTTACGATCTGGCTGAAAAGATTTGTATTGTTTAGTAAAATTTTTGAAAAGGGGGATATCGCCCCTTCCTTTCTCCAGGGGCACACACACATTTTCTGGCCTTCAGCCCTGCGCGCAGTTTATGAGCTGCAGGGTACACTGCAACCCATGACAAAGTGTCATAGCGCAAGTGACAAAGCATGTGTCACCCTACCTCTGACAGAAAAGAAAAAAAAATATAGTAAAAACTGATACTTATTTGACATCATTGAGACCTGGATATTCAGGAGAAACTTGTGATCCAGCAAGACTGCCAAGCTCTCCATCTCTTTAACACCCTTGGCTGATACAACCTCAAACCAGAATTGCTTTGCTGGAATAGCAGGAGGCTGAGAGACCGCATGGCCTTTGGGACTTAGGGGAGGGATGGGGGAGAGCATCTGGAAAAGCACAGTGACTAACCTTCAACTTCTCTAACGGTCTGCATCTTGAAACAGAGCTAAGAGTACAGTCCAGCAGACAGGCAAGATGGGAGACTTGGGATACATGACCTTGTGTTGCCATTTGCCACAACGGTTACACATGTTGTAAGATGCTTTGGAAACAAGCAGTAATCAAGTGTAAGTGCTATTTCCTTACATTGTTGGATGCTTATTTTCTATTTCAAACAGGCAGAGAACAGGTGGAGGCAGCTGGGATTAGGAGTGACATTACAATGCTCTTTGTGTTTATGTTATAAATGAATTTTTCAAACTAAGCTTTAACAAGAGGAATCGTGCTTCAATCCTAAAAACAAGGAACAAAAGTGTGTTTTGAATGTTTCTGTATTTTCAAGTAGACTAACAAACATTTTTATTGAAATAAAGACATTAAACTGAGAGGGAGAAAAGGCCTAGGTTTAGAACTAGATATAGCTAAGTATTGCATAACCCTCCTCTACACGACTTAGGCACTGTAATGTATCTTTTACCTCTCTGTAACATAAATCCTATGAACCTAAGCAATCTGAAATAAATTTAGTTCTTAAGATAATGTGAAGTGAATTCTTATAGGTTATAGTTTGACTGGCATTAATTACTACCCAGTGGAAAATTCTGTGGATTTGAAATAACACCTTTGCCTTTAAAAAAATGCACTCATGCTCTAGTAAAAACTTAATGTATCTGCTCAATGACATGAGACATCCAATTGCACTAAGGTCACTGATGCTGCAGAAAAGCTTACTTGTTCCTGTTCCCTTTCCCTTCATCTCCTCATTACCCATATTCTCCTAAGTCAGATTTTGACCTTCAAGCAGCAAATCCATATTTCACTTCTTTCACAGCAAATTTTCTCCTTGTGTAGAGCCCATCGTTACCTGAGATTTCTGCTCAGTCTCTGAAATTCAAAAGGCCATATGTGTTTGACAAAGGCCAATTTAAACATAATCTTTGGCTCAGTTTGATTCAGGAGCTGCAAATTTACTACAAATTATATTGATACTCCTAAACCCCCCCTTTTTTTTTTGTGAAAAACACTCGCCAAATGTCCTACCTTATACTGCTTGCCTGTGTGTAGATGAGCTGCTTACACCTTACTTGTCCTGATTATGGAAATGTTCACATTAATCACAACCAAACCATATCTCTCACCTCCTAACAGAACTGGGAGAAAGAGGAAGGGGTTGTTTACTGAAGGGACTGCTGGTTGCACTTAGTAGTTGGAAATGCAGCAAGAAAAGATGAGAAGGAGAAGAATGGAGCAGAAGCAGAATGAAGTGAAGGGAAATAAATAAAATAAAAGAGAAGGAAAATATCCATCCCCACTGCTACAGCTCTATAACCTGGCCTAAGCGTCAGCCTTCAGAGTGGCATTTGAGGATTATTCATCCCTACTGAGAGCTGGGAGGATGATAAAACAATAGGAAAATAACAAGCAAACGCTTGCCAGGGAAATTTTTTCCATTTGTAGTGAGGTTAGAAACAAATAATCGAAACAAGATCCAGTGCAACTTTTGCTTTTTCCACAAAGTTTTCCCTGCCAAAAGACTTAATGTCACATGGATCTGGTAAAGCTGCCGGCCCAGAGCAGCCACCAGGCTGCCATGACAGCTCCCACCAGAGGAGACCCATGCTGTGAGCGCACAGGGGCTGCAGCACGGTGTCTTCTCCAGGGCTTTCTGCTGCTCCCCACCTCTGCCATGAAGCCACTTCCCTTGTCTATTGCGAGACCTTGCTGTCACCACCTGCCGCTGCTGTCAGGGTCCCCAGACCTCGGACCTAGGCTGTGTTTAGTCCTGCCCTGACCCATTGAGAGTCAGGCCACCCACAGCAACTCCCTAAACACCTCCATTAAGGAGCTTTACAAACCCTTAAGCTAGCACAAGGCAAGTACAGATCTAGGGAAAAGAGGAGATGCCTACACACTGTTCCCTCCTCCCTGGAGTACAGCAGATGCCCCATCTACCTGCCACAGTCTCCCCGTCCTCCTGGATGGAGAGGGTGTGTTCATAACAGATAAGAGTTATCCCTATGGCTTTGGTGTAACCACCAGTTTAAGGAACAAATCTATTTTTTGGTAAGAAAACATAGAGAAAACATAACCTTTAAAACCATGGTATTTACATTGTAAAATCACTTGTGCATATCACAAGGCAAACAGCTCAGAGCAAAGGCATGATCCTGATTGCAGAGCAAAAGCTAAGCAGACCACAGCTTAGCTCTGGGTATCTTACAGGCTGCAGAGTCCATCATGCTTCATTGTGGAGGCGGCAAAATTTTGCAAAAGGCATAATCTGGGACAGCCTGAATCTGGAGGTGATCATACAGTGGATCAGGGTATTTAACCACAAGAAGAACACAGCTATGGCTTACATTGTGGAAAGGAACCACTCCATGACAGTGGTGCTTAGACACCACAGTATACAAAACTGCAGCCCTGATCCTGCAGTGCATTAAGTGTAATCTGGGTGTTCCCAAGTCATGGATTTCCACAATTCAGTCGCATTCTCAGAGGTATGTAGAGAGAGAGAAGCAGAGGGCAAAGTTACAAGGTCTCAATTAGAGATTGGAGACATCTTCATCAAAAACTTTATGGTGAAAAGCTAATTATCACAATAGAAAGTATATCTTGAAGTTGGATTTTTGTTTTAACAGGTGAGGTTAACATTAACACTTCCTGGGTATTTGAGCTGGGCAAGCTCAGGCGCTCAAAAGCTATTGGAAATGAGATGGAACAATTGCAAATGTGGTTCAGTCAATGCCCTATTTCAAATCAGATGAACATGCTTGCAGTGTATTGTTGCTCAATTACTAATCTAGAAAAAAGCAGAGACAATCCTTCAAAAAGTACATGTGCATAAAATGTATTTATCTTGATATAGTTGCCCATGGAATACTCTGCAGTATGAAACTACTATGAATAATCTTCATATTTGCAGCTCTCAGTCTTATTAATGCCTGTATTGAACACAGATACAAACAACTAGCTTTCAGAAGGCTTTCCCACCAGGGAATATGAAAAAAAAGTAGGTTGGTTTGATTGATTGCTCTTGTCATTGTGCTTAAAGATGTGGAACTGAGCTTTGATAAGCAAGATTTCACACTGAAAGTTTTTCTCCTTCATAACTGGTATAAACTCAGAGAGACAACAAAGATATTAATAAAAATATGCAACATAATCCATACAACATTCTTTCTTTTCTGGTCTCCTGCAGGAGAGCATGGTGTATCCAGCTTAGGAGTTCCTGTAAATCAAATGATCCTTGTAACTCTGAGCAATCCTTTTGCCTAACTGTTGTCAATGTGATCTGCAAGGTGTAGGATGGAAAGCAGAAATGTGGCTGTACTGTATTTGCACTGGACTCCAAATTGAGAGAGAATGGAAAAATTAAGAGCAGGCTGGAGAAATAAAATCCCTGTTTCTAAACAATAAGAGCTGTGAGATATCCACTGTTTTGGTTAATATTTTTTTCCATGTTAAAAAAAGCCTATTTGTTTTAAGGTGTATTTATAGAAGGCATTCTTTTATTTTGCATTTTACTATGCCACTAATTTTAATTGATGCACTCCTGTGGCTATAGGCAAGGAGAAGCAGCAATTCAGACGGGGATTTGTGCTGAAGGGCATTGGGTAGGTGACCAGCCTGCTTCCCACGCAGACCTCCGAGCTGTGGCAGGGCTGGAGACAGGCTGTGCATGGGTGTCTCCAGCTGTTCTACCCTGGCACCGCACAGCGATTCCCTCCCGGAAATCTGTACATTAAAGCCTGAGCTTTCATGGAGCAGGAATAGCCCCCAGCTATAGATTGAAAGAGTCTCTTGACTTCGTGAAATGTCACACATTCATTGCCTCAAAAATTTGCACCAACAGATGGAAAATGTGGGAAATCTTCCTAACTTAATGAGCCCCGTCTAACTTCTTGTCCAGGAAAGCTGGCTATTTCCTCGCAGGGAGGACTAAGGGTATAACACTCCAGTTATAAAAGACTATCTTTTTCCATCTTCAGAATTATTGAACTCCCATGAGGCCTCGGATGTTTTCATAATTATTTCCAGTTTCTAAAATTTCTTGTAAATAGAGACTCCTCAGCCCCGCCGATATGAATAGACGAAACAGGGCTTGAACGCTGACACGCAACTGGCACACATCTGTCTTCCCTGCCCAGCTTGGCTGCCTGGTGCGATTTTGGCCCCAGCCATCAGGTCCCCCTCATGGACAATGCCTGGGTACCTTTAAGGGACTATTCCCAGGATAACATGCATGGATAAGACTGCTCCGCTCAAAGGGGACAGTCGTGCTGCGAGGGCCCTGGCCGTGCCTGCCGTGCCGTGCAGCCTGCCCTTGGGCTCGAAGGGCAGCACCGGGGGATTTCGCTTATCAGCACAGACACAGCCTGTTGAGCCAGTGTAGTTCCCAATAACTAAATTATCTTTTATGGGCTTTGTTATTGCGGTTTAAAACATCCAAAAAACCTCTGATGGCCGTGCTGCAGCCCAGCAATATGTTGAGTGGTTTTAGAGCATGTAATGAAAGGTAGACGTTACGTGTCCTGGGCTGCACAGGAGAGCAAGTGGGGCTGCTTGAGGGTCCAAAGGCTGCCAGGATACTGCCAGAGGGCTATGCAAGGGGAGGCAGCCGGCCTGCTGCCAAAGTGATGGAAATCATCCTTCCCGGCTACTGGGAGGGGTCTCAGGAAGGAGGAGATACCTCCAGAACCACATGCACGCTGTGTTTCAGAGAGAACCAGTTCCTCCAAAGGAGGGATTAGGAGGGAACCCAAACTGGTGCCATGTGGGCAGCCAGGAAACAAGGAGATAAATGTGAACTGCAGAGCTAAGCTGTTTGCAGTGTAGATGCCATCCTAAAGTGCAAGACGCGATACTGCTGACTGATAGTAGTAATATTATTTAGTCTTGAATAGAATATTCAATGAAAATGCTGAATTCATACTGATTAATTGAATGCATTCTGTAAAACTGCCTCCTTACACAGCCTCCCACAACCTCTCTTCCTCATCTTCGTTTAAAGACAAGAAAAGCCTCATTATCCTTGTGTGGCAGGGACTAGGTGTTTGATAAAAATGTCTGTGTGACACAAATATCTTTTGATTACACTATAAAAACTAGGAAAAAGATCCAGAGAGAGCTAGATGATTGGGTGAAGGGGTTTCAAAGAAAGGGGAAGCAATCTGAAACAAAGAAACTAGGAAAAAAACTGAGAAGCTAAGGCAAATCCATTCTTCACAAAGCTGACCATCTGGAACACGTTACTGAAGAGGAGATGTGGGATCACATAGATTGTTTCTGGAAAAGGAGGGGCTTGAGGGGCATGGAAAAAAACCCAACATGGTTGAATTAAGAGCCAGCCACAAACACTGAGCCAGATGGCTTTTTCTCTTCTTATACTGACGTATGTTCTCATCTTTCTATATCTCTGCTAATAGCTTTAACACAGGAGAAGTACATGGAGCAAGATGTTAAGGAGGAAGCAGAGGGACCTGGGTAAGATGAAAAGAACTTTACTTCTATTGTATGCCTTTCTGTACTATAAACTGAAATTCAAAACAGGGATGTCTCTCTTATGCAACAGTACATCTGTTGCTGTTCTAAAGTCTTTGGGCACAGAAACTCTTTCCAGACAGTGCAGAGCAATCATTTGGGTGTTTTGACAGGTTTCCAGCTGTAAGCCATATATTTGTTTTATAGCGAATTTTAGGTTAGTTCCTAGAATTTAAAACATACTCAATCTGCTTTTGTTTTACAATCTGTAAACACTTTTAGAGCTCTATTCTTTATTTAATGATAGATAGGCACAACACAGCTGTTCTCCAGTGGCCTGTATTTTCAGAGTAACTTTATTCTTTCCTACACACACTGTTCAGAGTTTCAAATATGCTAGAAGAACATGGGCCAAAACATCGGCAGGCCAAAAGTGCTCTGAAATAAACAGAGAAGGTGAATTATTTTTAATTCATATCTGCAAGATGGTGACACTGACCATCTCTCAGAGTACCCAGGGCCATAGACGATGGCTTGGGTACAGCTGGTACAGGAGTATGTTTCTATGGCTCAGCAGAAGATACTTAAGGTAGTGCAAGGGGTACAAACAAAATAGGCATGTCAACACAGAGCCTGTTGGACAACTGCACGTAGTTTCTCAGAAAGGCCAATTAACGCAGGTCAAGCATTGCATCAACACGATTACAACTGGTCCTAGTAGCCAAGGCAGCCCATGCAGAGCTGGTGTCTCAGCATGGCACTTCCCTGTGTCACATAATCCCACTGTGAGAAGAGCCAAGGGGAGCAAGAGCCCTGGGCGGCATGGCGATTGTATGAAAAGCATCAATACAACTGCCCAGCTGAAGTTAAATTTTGCTGCCTGCACAGCCATTTCAGAGGGCCGGATCTGTACCTCTGTTTAATGATGCCCTCTGCTGTGCCCTGAACTCTCATTTGGCAAGGGTACGTTATGACCTTCCCACCAGCAATAAAAAAGCCGGTTTCTACTTTGACTTCAGTTTATACATCAAAGGCTGTGATAAAATGATCTCCCAGCACTAAGGAATGCAATGTGCCTTTATAATGAACACCACAGGCCCCCAGAATTAGCTGGCACCCAAGCTACATTACAAATGCTTGCATATAATCTTCCTTTTAGAGAAACTGCGCTGACAAACTGTAACTCGCTCTTTGGATGTGCCCAGCTCACGTTCCCCTCTGTAAACACTGCACATTCACAAATCAACCCCATGCTCCAGCAGGATAAGCAACGGCAATGAGTCCAAATTCACCTTCTGACAGGTCAGTGCAAACACAGTGAATTCCTTCCTTGGTGCCAAGTCATTCTTCAAGAAAAAGCATTTGTTTCCAGAAAGCCTTCCCCCCTTACTTACAAAACTTTAAGACAGGAAATCCTGTCAGCAGCAGGCTTGACAGGCATTTCTTTTTTATGTACTCACATTAATATCTAGATCCTTCTTTGAAACTACTCGGCTGTTCAAAACAAGCTGCCCACATGCACAGGGACAGGTCTGCAGATGCTGGCCGGGACCTTTCCCTCCTTCCTCTCGGGAATCCAGAATTCCTACCCCCAAACCTAAATCAGCCATTTGTGGGCTTCAGTTGGGAAAGAAATGGCCAGATACACCATTTCAGGTCCTTCCCCTTCTGCAGTCAAGTTTCCTTACCCCTTTGACACCTTCCAGTTAACTCCTTCTTTGGGATGTAGGGGGCTGGGAACAGACATCCCATTAGCATTTTTGCAGCTGCAAACCCACCTGAGACAGGGTTACCAGAGGAGTACCGGGTGGAGGGGGTGGTGGGCAGAGTAGCAGGAAAGCAGGGAGCACCATGCTTTAATTTTTATTATTATTGTTGTTGTCATTATGGTGGACCAAGAAACCACTGATGTATAAACACAGAACACAAAAGGGTCATTTCTCCCAGAAGCTTGCACTGTAAATATAACTATTCAGCATAAATGGAGTCTGAACAGGAGGTGATAAGTAGGGAAACAGTCACTCGTGGGAGGTGCTGTGAGTGAAGATCTAATTTATACTGGAAGAGAAAGCAAGCAGACTGCACAAGAGAGTGCTACATGGTCAGACAACAGCAGCATTGTGGACAGGCATAAGAGTGCATTTGTTAAGACAGATGATTTTGCAAGAAGATTTTGGTGCTAGAAGCAAGAGAGTTGTAACCTTCTTGATCTCAGCTGTGCTGTGGGAAAAAAGAGCTATTTACATTCTTCACAAATAAACAGGGCTGCATCAAAGAAAATACTGGACCTACCACCAGTTTCTCCTCCTAACCTCCAAGACCCCAGATTTTAGTTCAACAGGGTGACCTTATTCCTCCAAGTAATCCTAGAAAAACTGAAGTAAAGAATGGCTTTGTGTCAAAACATGTCCTAGTAAGTTAAAAGAACTGTAGGCATTATTAGGCTGCTCAAGGCAAGCTGGGATTTATAAAATAGCTTCCCACAGGCACTGATCCAAGGCCTGTTGAAGTTAATGGGAGTCCTTCCTCTGACTTCAGTGGGATTAGGAGGAGGCCTCCCACCCAGCCCACCAAGGCTCCCATATGACTGACAACAAGCTTAAAGGATCCACTCTGCACAGATGGTCACCTTGCACCATGGAGGAGGTTCCATCAGAAGCTCCCTTCAAGGGCCTGGAGAAAAGGGCTGATATATTAGATGTGTGGCATATGTAAACACAGGAGGCCACCTACTGAAATATAAAATCTCAGAAGAGAAAGTTTTTTATGCATCTCACAGGATATTTCTAGCACTCCAAGAGTTAAAGAATTTCTAAAAATTTGCATGAAACTCACTTTGATTCCTTGACAAAGGGCTCACCCTTGCAGAAAAATGAGAAACTAAAGAAGCTGCCACTTACTGCACTTTTTTCTGTATGTTGCATTCAAGACACTTGCACTAACAAAAGGTGACTTCTCTCACGTCTCCTCCTCCTCCCTGCAGAATACCCCTCAGCCACATGGAAATTTTTGCAAACTTTGGCACTGTCTGCACTCCAGCAAGTCACGCTGGCAAAAACAACCAGGCAGAATTAATGAGAGGAGTTAGCTTGCAAAACAGTACAGTGTATCGGCAGCAACCAGGGAAGAAGAGCCATCCAGATAGCCCTGCACTCAAGATTAATTGAGAAAAATAAAACCAATCTGCTGGTGAAGCAGTTTACAGTGAAGTGTTTAACTTTTACCATGGTGATAGTCCAATTTGTAAATGAACTGGGAAAAGATTCAACAATCATGGTAGCAAGGAATTATTCTAGAGCAGAGGACTCTTGCACTGATTAATAAAGAACAAGAGCTCAAAGTAAAAGGGCACAGGACTGTGCTCCATTCTCTGGAATGGCAACATCTTCTTCTGGTACATGCTTAGAAAAATGCATAAATTCTGTAAATTCTTTTAAAGAAGATCAAGAAAAAACATATATTACCGCCTTAGGTTGGCAATAAAACGCTCCCATAAGTATTGGAGCAAAAGATAAACCGGCAGTTCACTCCACTGCATGGCATAACAACCGTACCAGAGAACATGGTGAAGGCAGTAGGTCCCTTCTGAACAGTTTCAACTCACTTACAGTGACATACACTTTTTTTTTTTAATGCAAAGCATCATTGTATATCATGTGTGTGACCACTTTAGGAATGTGGATGGAAGAAATTCTGATTTAAGAACCCATGTTGGGCAATGGCTGATGATATTCCTCTGGGCAGAGGCATGGGGCAGCGTGTACCCACTGTGCAATGGAGGCAGCCCCAGAGCTAACTTGGGGTCTTCGCTTCCCTTTTAGCACTGCAGGTAGGAAGTGGCAGTCTTCTTCTAGCATTCACTTTCATGGCAGGGGAAGAGTCCTCCCTGTCTTTTTTTGTCTAAATCCCCATGTCGCACCTGAGTAAGAAATCAGAGAGATACAAAACATTTCACTTCAGTTGTTCACTTACATACCTACCAGCTAGAAAATTGCCATGCCTGAATGAAAGCCATGTGCTTGTTTGTTTGTTTTACTAAGTAACAAAGACAACTTTGCTTTCTGAGGAGTATATTTGTATATTGATCTTTTCCATGAGTACACCAGCTAAAGTTTGCATGGAAAAAGAGACAAAAGGATGTCATTAAAATGGGTCCCAAGAACCTTTCAAATGATTCACAGTGGTCTTGTCCTAATTAAAATTGAATGTGAAAACAAACATGCTTGCAATTTGCTAGGATAATATTCGGTATTTATGAATTTTGTCAACCTGGCCTGTATGTCAAAAAATGAAGCACATGCAGTTGAAGTTTAAGATCCTAATCATGCCGTGTAAGCTGCTTGAATTGAGTTAACTTTGTGGAGAATGATACCAGCATCTGATCTTATGAGTACCTACTTACAGTAGCTTGTTAACTCATTGGAAGAAATCTATTTGAGATTTTCACTGTGCCCCCATTACTGAAATAGGTAGGCATCTAATGTACAAAAACTTCAGCCCCGCATAAGTCATAACGCTGCTTTGGGTCCCACTCCGCCTGCTCTCAGCGCTACTAAGCACACTTTCAAATTTATGCAAGGAAAAGAACTGGGAAGAGATTTTTTTTTAATGTAATGCATTTTTTCTTTCTATTTGAACTTGAGGATGGACTAACTGGAGGCCACTAAAAAGCTAGAGATAGGTGGTGAGCCATGAGGATGGCTGGAGAAACTGAATCATTGCATCTCTGGTGCAAAACAATTGGCTTCACTTGGCTTAACCCAGTAAGATGTTTAGAACAGCTGTAGACTGGGTGTACAACCAACAAACCCTTTAATATAGATAACCTATGGAAAAAAAAAACCCCACATACAAATACTAACACGGACACCCAAATCCCTAGGAAACCAGTAAGGAATTTAAGCAATACTGAACTTGCTGAGTAGAACACAGGATTCCCTGGTACAAACTGGATGTCCGTACACCACGTGGGATGGGGTCAGGCATCTCTGAGTAGGGAGTTTCTGGATATTTCTTTGGAGATGTCTGACCCCATCTCATAAATTGTGTGGACATCTAACTTTTTATTGATAAAAACCAAGGTGGAGGAAGGAGGCTGTGTTTCTGAGGATCTGAGGGGATTAATTCAGCACTGCCGCTAGGTGCTTGCACCCCTGGGGGACCCAAAGCCAGGAATCCTTCAGAGAAAAGGTCCCTACATCAATCACTTCTTTCGGAGAACGGAGCAAGATTCCCTGTTTTCTTTTGAAGTGGCACCCACTTTTTACCTGTTTGACTTGTGATGAGTACTCCTTTGGGAAGCGAGAGAGCAGAGCTCAAAATACCTGCCAGCTTCCAGGAAGCTGCAATAACTGCTAAAGCAGGGGAGGGGAGGAGAGACAGGGACACAAGCCCTCCTTCTGTCAAAACTGCATCCTATTTCAGGGTCGGATGGGAGAGATGTGGGACTTCAGAGAGAAAGGGACTTAGAAGACTTAGGGAAAATGTGATGGTTTTGGTAAGGACATTTGACAAGGATGAGGGAACACTGTAGCTCCCTCTTGTGAGATTATGACTGTTGTTTATATTAAGCCGTCACAGATAAGAGGCAGAAACACTCCTGCAGCAGTGAGAAGAAGGCGGCAGCCCTGATGGCACTTCGTGCTGTTGTGTCCTTTGCCACGAACATGTATATTCTGCGTCTTCTGGACTGGGTGCTTCAGTGAACTCGGGACCACTCCAGCTAACTCCCCTAATCTGAGCTGGCTGTGAGGGAAACCCTGTACCTGCTGTCCTGGACTAAGAATATCTCAGCAGGCAGCATAAGAGCTCAAGGGAAATGTCTAGGAAGAGTAAGTACTAAAATACTTCTGGACTAGATACCTCCAGTCTGTCTAAATTAATTTCTGAATATAGCCCTCAAGGACAAATCTTGTTCCAATTTCAAGTAATGACAAACCTCCCCTGCACTCCAGTGGGCTGTGGAAGAGACGGTATCGGTTGTCCAGCCCTGGCTGAGGAAACAGCTGGGCTGTAATGGTGTATTGCCTTATGAATCTCAGTGTGCTAACACAGGGGAGGAGGCATTAGCAGGCACAAGGCCATCATCTTAAAAAACTGCCGGAGAGCACTGCACTGTCCCTGCTGCAAGCCCATCAACGCCAGCCTAGCAGCCTGCCCCAGCTTCCCGGGAATCCCGTCCCTCCTTCCGAAGGTCTCCATGGCGCAGACCAGGACCACAACACACCACACAAAGACAGACTGGAGCTGATAGCTCTCTTCCTTTTGGCACAGCACAGACCATTCTGCAGCAGGCAATTGCTTCAATGCTGCAGGCAGCAACCTGCCAGGTTTCTTAACACCTGGCAGCCAGACGGAGAGAGGAAGGGGTGCCCAAAGCCCCAGGGGCTGGCGAGGGAGGCTGGGGAGCTCACCTGGGCTCAAGGCTCTGGGTCTCCAGCCAGCGCTCAGCTCCGCCACCGTCCCTCTTCCAGGAAGACGCAGGTTGTTGCAGAGCTGGTATCTAACTTCACCTGGGTAAAAAGGCTGCAGTAGATATATCCAGCACCTGTAACTCACCAGTAAGGAAAGCTGGGGCCTTAGAGCTGAGCCCTGCCCAGTAATGGAGACGGCCATGTCTGGTGGGCGGAGGTGATCAAAGCCTGACACTCTCAAGGACGAAACATCCCACAAACATTTGACTGCTCACACAGTTCTCTTAGGAATAAGATGAAAGAAAGAACAAACTAGGTATGACAGACGTTAATTGCTTTGCCCAGGCTCAACTCCACAAAGGTACTCAGGATTTGTGATACTGACTGGGAGATGCTAATTTTTAGGTACTCATGGTCTAAAAAGGAGCTGTCAATGTTCCCTTTTGTGTAGTACTTATTATAGGAGGCTCAGGAATTCACTCAATCCTTTTTGCAATTCAAACCTTAATCTATGGCTTCCGGTATCAGCAGCAGAAGAAAGTAACTGTACAGGCATTCTGTTATTCAAATTGTCACAGCAATCTGCAGCTCTTTGTGTCCTTCTATAAACAACCCTGTCTATCACCAGGAAACAAAGGCCTATATATATATACAAGAAGAAGTAACTGTTGGATTAGCAGTTAATTGGACCAGTTGTCACTTTTGATCTGCTTCAGCTGAAATCAGTGCTCCAGATAATATGTGATACTACAAAAGTCCACAGTCAGATGTCCCATTTATTGTCCCCACTTCTTTTATTAGCATCTAGCTTTCTAGCCATGCTACACCAATTATGCAGCAGTAGGTTTCCTTCCGCAGAACACTTTGATACCTACATAAATAACTTCACCAGCGAGGCTGCCCTTAACTTTGATCCGTCGCCACCACAGAAGCTACTGCAGCTTATCGAAAAGAAAACTTCTTTCCTGTGCTCGCAAAACTGTCCCAAGCGACTGCACCTAAGAGACCACAGCTGATTTTCTTGCTCGGCAGGCTCCCGGAGCGCGGCCGGAGCGCAGCCGAAGCCCGGCCGGAGCCCCGTCGGAGCGCGGCCGCTCGCTGAGCAGATGCTGCCCTCTGTCTGGCTTCTCGTTTGCTGGCCCCAGCTGAGCTCTAGTCGAGGCAAGGGAAATCGCTCACAGTTTTTGCCTCTCCTGGCATGACGGTCAACCCCGCCCCAAGCTGGCAGGTATGGCACAGGAGGACCTCCAACAATAAGCTGGTGGTGAAGGACACGAAAAAAAATAGTTACTTCCCTGGGAAAATAATTTCCATAGGCACCAGATAGCCACTTTAACAGTTGTCCAAATTGCTCAGCATCATTTAAAAGGGAGAGGAAGGACCTAAGTCCATGTCACAAGACAGTGGTAACTTCAGATTATCCCAGATCTTTTGGGGCTGCATTACAGTGACTTTATGATACTTTACTCACTTTTTGCATATGCTGTTTTGAATGACAACCTTTCCAAAATCTGTAGCATCCTGTGATACTCATTACTGGAGCCTGCAGCTTGTGGGAGAAATTGTACCCAAGGTAGATGAGCTGCAATGAAGTTCTTTGACTGCTTTGCTCCTTCCAGCTGTAAAAATCAACACTGCAAATCCCACTGGTTTCCTTCCAGGGGCTGCTAAATTTCCAAAAGGAATGAGGCCTCTTTTCCAAAAACTCCAGTCTAAGTCAATCTGAAATGATGCAGGCAGACCTTGAACAATCAGGAATGCTTGTGTATCTGTTTTAGTTTTACTACACAATATAAAATAATTTCCTATAAGAACCCATTCTATACTGTTGAACTCTGCCAGAGGTGTCAGGGCACTCCAGAGGAGAAGCTTCCCAATATGACACCTGCTCCTGTGTTTAACTAAAAGTATTTCTAGGGAGTGCTGTGACTATCTCCACGGCAATCAAAGCTACTCTGAGCATCCTGATGAAATACATATTCTAAGCAAGTTGTACAATCCTCATCTTTTTAAAACATTTCTTCAAGGCTTCTAGCAGTACCCTGTATTGACTTTGGATATTTTTGCTTTGAAAACTGAGGAAGGATTACTGTTTGCAGTGTAGGACTCTGATCACATTGATTGCTATTAGTAACACTGAGTATTTACACTGCAGTGGCAACCCGTGGCTCTTTTATGGATCCAAGGCCCGTTTTATTAGGCATTGCCCAAACTCTGTCCTGAAGGAGTTTCTTCAGCAAAATTCCGTGGGCAGTAACAATATTAGAATCATAGAGTCATAGAATAGCTTGGGTTTGAAGGGACCTTTAAAGGTCATCTAGTCCAACTCCCCTGCAATGAGCAGGGACATCTTCAAACAGATCCTGTTGCTCAGACCTGACCAACCTGACCTTGAATGTTTCCAGGGATGGGGCACACTAAGGAAGGCTGATAGCAGCTTAGGTGGACAGATGTGTACTGCAATATAACATCAATTTTAAATGTATAGTTAAAAACAGAAGAAAAAAATTCTTGAGAGGACTCTTCCCTTTATGAGTGCTAATTTAAAATTATTAAGGCTATATTGCTGCCACATCAAATGACTCTGGAGCATATTAGTGTACCAAGCAAGTGCCTTGTTTTGGGTATAAAAATGGCCTGTTTGAAACAAATTTTCTAACCCAAAGCTTGCAGTTTTCATTTGGCGTACCTTTCATCCTTCTCCCACCCCTTACTTTTTGTCATAGCTTATGTTATTATTTTGTTCTTTATTTCATTTTGCTTCATTACATTTTTTTGTCCTTTGGAACTGTTTTCACTATAAAGGAAACACTTCTGGAGATTGACACCCATCCATCCTAGCTGCTAGCTCATATGCTTATTAGGATTTCTCTACTATAAATGAAACATTGACTTAGAATTTGTTTTGAACTTTTAATGTGCCAAGAAGGATGGAAGAACTAACGGGAGCTATCAGAGCTGCCAGCCCCTCTGAGACCTGCTGCCTGCATAAGCTGCTAGGAGATAGAAAAGGAGAACAAAATTAAGGCCTCACCTGTAAAGACACATGCCTTGGTCCTAGAAAAATGGTAATATTTACATTCAATATTGAGTAACAAGGTTTCCAATAATTCCCTCCAGAAAAATGTTTTTAAACATAACAAAAAGTCCATCTTTTTAAGACCATTCGTCTGTTTAAGTAAAGAGAGCAAAGGCCAATTAATGGAAGGAGGGACTTGAGAAGGACATGGCTGCTTGATGTGTGCCACGTAAGGAAAAACTTTTCTGGGCACAAAATACTGTATTTTCTGCTCTGTGAAATGGAAATGTTTCAGAATTCCAGTTTAAACTGAGGAAAATGCCTGGAGACAAACCCCCATCTATTTTAACACTCTTTGATATCAGCTGAAAAGCAAAAGCCGAGCAATCTCAAGCTATAAAGCTGGGCTGAATCTGGAGAGAGCCTTTCTTGACACATGAGTCATTTGGCTTGTGCCAGCCAGAGCACATCCACATTCAGGCTTGCAAGCTGGGTAAGCTTTTTCAGATAGCCCCTGCTAGTAGCTGGGCCAAACATTATGACAGATGTAAGAAATAACAAACAGAAATGCTGTTCAGATGCTGCTTTCAAGCAGTCACATGGAGTAAATTCAAACATCGCAGACACTTTTTAAAAATTCAAAGCAGAATTCAAATGCTACAACATGGCTCCCTCATGACTTCAGTAGCTCAGCCCCTTCCCCTTCCTTCCAGGAGCCAAGGACCTGAAGGGCAGCACGCCGGGCACCACACAAAAAAACATTTTTTGTTTCAGAGAATGATGATGTGCATTTCATTGCCAGCAAGAGGCCGAGTTTAGGTCGGTTCAGAAGGTACACAGATATGGCAGCAAAACAAAGGGCTTCCTACATGACGGTATCTCTCTAGCCCTACATTTAGCATCTAGCATATGTATAAGGAAAAGCTGTGGTACGCGGCTGGGTTTTTTTTAGCAATGTAAACATCAGAAAATTAAGATTTAGAAAAATTCAGGATGCACTGGCTTATTTCCAAATTTGTGAACTCACGTATAATTCAGATGATTTGAGGGGTTTTTTCACTCTTGAAATAACTGAATTTCCTAGGCTATAACAGTCTTGTCTTTCAGAGCCAGGCTCTGTTGTTGGGCTGTAACCTGCTGAGTAAAATCTGAAAAGCACCCACCTCGCAGGAACTCAATTCTCTGACAGTATTCTGGCAGGCAGTAGAACATGCCATCAATAAATTAAACAAATTATTTGGCTTTCTTATAGGTGAACCTGATTCCCTTAAGGTACCCAGAGGAAGACTGATTTTTACTGACCATATTTAGCAACATAATAATTTTTAGATAGCTCAGGTCAGAAGTCCATTTAGTGCAAAACACTAGGATAACCATCAGTATCTGATTTACCAGAGGCACTAAGAGTGCCTCTGCCCAGTTGTAGCCATCTCAATAAATTCCCTTTCCAAAGTCAGCCTCTATCACAGGGGAGCAGTATTTCTTTCCAGGCTGAGATCTGGGTTACAGACTGTGCCATTCGCCTGAGCAGCTCTGACTGAATTTAGTACCAGCAGTTCTGTTATTTTCAGGACAATGATAGAATTAATGTGTCATAAATGTCAGAATCAAGCTCTCATAAAACATAGGAATAATCACGGAGACAAAACCTAAACTAAAAGAAAAGAATACCTATGCATGCCTTGCCATGAAGTGCCTGTTCATCCCCTACATGAAGAGATGGGCAGGCTGGTCATAATTTCATGCTTATCCATTCAAATATCAATATTTCTCTCCTAAATCAAATCTGTCAGTTCACATATTTTTGAATTCTTTATCTTGTTAGTTCTTTTCAAACTGGTCACACTAGTTTATTCTTCCTTTGAGGAACAGCACACATATTGTTTTTTAAAAGGTGTCTTTCGGCCAGTCTTTCAGGAAGAGAAATTTGCATTAATTACAATACAGTGACATTAGCTTCTGCAGGAAAGGCTTGTTTGGATTATTGACCAAGCCAGGAATACAACTGCCAATAAATCCATTCATCGTATTTATATATTTACTACGCCATTCTTCCCATATTCCATCATTCTTTTATCTTCTATACCATCTCCACAGCCAACATAACAGTTTTTTGAGAAAGTTACAAAAAACCCATAGTTTGCAGTCAAAAAATAACTTGCCACTAAAACAACTTACTCCCTAGTGTGTACAAAATAGCTTTTATCTTAAAGGTATGGAAGTCATTCTAATTTCCAAATGCATTTATAAAATCCTGCAAGTACTTCAGCTGTTTATGCCCTCGTTATCTCTGTGACAATGACACAAAGACATAACTGATTTGTTCCTTCTTGACAAGACAATTGATAGGTTGATTATAAGAAAACCTTTCATTTATAGTTCTTACTTTTATTTCCTTTGACAGCTGTTGAATATCCTCTTCTCTCATTAAAAAAGAGCAAACAAATTGGCTTATTTACTTCTACTGAAAAAAAGACTTGTACAGAAAAAGCTTCCCATACCTGCACAGGTTTTTTTTCTTCACTCAGTAGCATGCATAGTAGGTAATGTATCAGATCACTTAGATAGGTTTTTTATTTTTTCATAGCATATTTCTACTGTTGTTATAACTCTAATCCAAATGAAAAATCAAGCCTAGATGTTTGTTTAGGAAAATCACAAGAGCACTCTGATCATCATCATGTCCAAAGGACATACTCACTTAGATCCCCGTAGGAGATTAAACTTACTGGCTTGGTGACTCCTCCCGTTGCTCTGAGGCTCAGGTGGCACTTCACAACTCAGTAGGGTGAAGCTATGGGATGGGGAAGAGGACAGGAGAAGTCCCTGGACCACGTTCCTGCTGCCACTCAAGCTCATAGCGGCTGACAAATGACACACAAATCGGCAGTGCATGGAGCTGGCGGACCAGACCTTGCACCTGTGACTGCTCACAGTTAGACGTACAGATGCATGTCTGCTCACAGCCGTACTTAGAAAGACGCACACTTCTCAGAAATATCATTGCTTGTGTCTGTCTAGGGTGAAAATCTGAATGAGAGCAAAGCAAAGGAGGACTATTGGGACTGCGTGGGCTATTCCCTGTATTGGATCTTGCCTAGTCACCTGCATATCCCTTTCAGAGAGGTTTTGTGACAAATCTCTGGATTACATGTTTGCTGGAAAATAAAGATGATGGTTAGAGATATGATTTTGCTTCTCCTTCTCCTTCTTCCATCTTGTAAGTGAAAAGAAAACAGTACTAAAGTGAACTGAAGTTGAACAACTGCTTCTTTCCCCTTTTTGCCAAGTGACTATGGATGTTAAACTTGCCATTTGCCAAAGCTGGGAGCCACACAAACACCCCCACCAGGACCAGAACCATCCTCTGCCGCTTTTCGTGCCCAGGGAAGCTACATGTTAAGCACAACGAGAAGCAGTACTTCCTAAAGGCACCATAAAAAACCCAGTTAATATTAAAGAGGGAGAGTTTTTTTATTATTATTTCTATAAAGAGTGTCTCAGTTTCCTTTTCAAGAGTGTTTGCCTTTCACAATACTCAATTTTAAATTAAAAAAAAATATTAAAAAAACAACTTCAAAAGGGCTGTGTTGAGAAAATCTCAGGTTTTATTTCAGGTGGACCTAATTTTATTTTGACTTTTCATAACCAGGTGGAGAACAGATGTTTTGTGATTGGAAATAAATATAAGAAGACAGAACATCAAAGATAAACTGCATAAAAGAAGGATCTATAGAATTCTATTAAGGTAAAAAATTGAATTTTTCAGACTTGAATGGACAGAGTTTCCACTTCAACAGGATCCTTCCTTTCAGCATAACATTCAGATATGATATTTTAAGGGTTGAAAACACAGCACATTACTTCAGCTTTACTGGAAAGAATATTTTACTGAAAAATCACCATGAAATAAAACTGTGGGCAGACTGGGTCACTGCCATTTTGCATTGATTCAGGACACAGAGAAGTGTTTCCTCTCAGGGTTCTTGCTGTTGCCATCCCTGCTGCTGTTAGGAGCAGCATCTCCAGCTAATATAAAATTAATTCAGTTGGAATTGAAGGGTGGTGGGCAAACTTGCTCCTATCAGCCGTTGCACCTTGCAGCCATTGCACTTAGGCTGCTGCTTATTTTCTAACACTGCAGCTGTGAATAAAAGGCTTGCCGGTCTCCGCAGGAGAGCATCTCCCTTCACACCGCCTTGGCCTGGCTTTTTATAATTTTTTTTTTTTAACAAAAGAAAATATATGAAGTGGGTGTTGACACGTGACTGAAATGCTTTTTGCATACTAATCATTAATGATTTGCTGTTTCTAAACCTAGGCAACCTGCAGGGATCAGCCCGCGTTTGCCCAGCGGTGTGCTACAAACATCACCCACAAGGAGGAGCCCAATTTACAAATAATTCATTAAGAAAAAAGACTGCAGTTACTGGGTGTCCCGTATCCAGGCTAAACAGATTAGTGAATAATCACTGCTTGGTAAAAGAAAGAGTGCTTCCTTCAGCTAAACTCCCATCAGGAAAAAGATTCACCAGCTAGGGGATGTTTGCCTAATTACATTATCCCAACTTTTCCCAATTACGGGAGAACAGGTGTTTTGTGACAGGAAAGGAACCCAAAAAGAAGGAACATCAAAGACCAACTGCCTACAACAAGGGTCTATAAAAGCAAATAAAAGCACTTAACTAATTGGACAGGCCAATTGCTGTGTTATTGTAGCCTGATGCGGCTTTTTCTTAAACTCAATTAGTTATGATGCCAAACACATTTTGCCCAGGCAGGAAGGTGTGATTAAGCAAAATTGGTTTCCTGGGTGCTATGGGATGATGCTGAAAGAAAACAGTGAAGGTTAGTAGAAAGTTTTAGACAATAAAATAAAGTTACTGCATGAATGTATAACAGCAGTTTGCATTTTGAATTTAGTGTGCTAACTGCAGTATAACCCACAAAGCTTAGTTTAATTTGGCAGTGTCTTTGTAAATAGCCTCATTGCTATTTTATGGCTACAAAAATCTGTAGAAGAGTAGGACAACTGACACATTGAGAAGAAAGGGAAAGCATGCAAAGTGCTTGTTAAGTTGTGACTTCTCTTACTTGATTTTCAGATGTGCTGAGCCTTCAGAGAGCCATTTGAAGTCCAAAGGGTGCATGTGCACTCTGAGCCTGTATGGGCAGGGGCTTTGAAATTGTAATCCAAAGACCCAGGCTTGCAAATTAAGTGGCCAAGTTTCAAAACTTGATTTTGGGCAACTTGCCTATGGTTACCCAATCATGCCTGGCAGAACAAGGAACAAAATCTGTATCTGTCAAAGATGAGTAAAATGCTGCCAGATGCCTCATAGGAACCAGCAAGGATTTCTCTTGAATTCACCTGAGCTGGGATTTCATTCAAGACTTCTTCCATGTAAATGGGTGTTAGTTCAATTCTCAGCTGACTCACTTTCTCTAAAAGCAGCATGGTTTCTCCTTCCTGTTTAAACATTTATTTTACATTTCACATACCCAGAATTCAGAGTAAGGTAAGTGGTTTCTCTCTTTTTAGCTGTCTGTTGCTATCCTGATTACTTTTCTGTTTTCTTAATTTGCTGCCCATGCTGCAAAATAAAATTACCTGAGCTGTTGATTAAGACTTCAGAAAAAATCTCATGGCTATAGTCTTTTTTTTCCTTTCCTGCTCTTTGCATTATTCAGAAATTAGTACCTTCACAAGAGCCAAGATTGTTTTAATGAAGTTGATTAAATGCTGAATTTTTACATTCTAACAAATCTCTGGCCCACCGTGATATCGGCTGGTAGGTCAACCCAGAAGGGCACAACCAATCTGGGGGTTACTGGAGTGCATTGATGAGAACTTCCTAACGAAGGTGATCACAGAGCCAACGAGGGCAAGCACTCTGCTGGACATCACACTTACAGCCAAGGAAGAACTCGCCAGCGATGTGAAGGTCAGGGGCAGCCTTAGCTGCAGTGACCATGAAATGGTAGAGGATCCGGCAGGGAAGGAACAAGGTAAATAGCAGGATCAACCCCTAGATTTCAGGAGAGCAGACTGTGGCCTCTTAAGGTATCTGCTTGGAAAAATCCTGTGCAATACATCCCTAGAGAGTAGAGGGGACCAAGAGAGCCAGTCGATTTTCAAGTATCATCGCCAGAATGATCCATCTCAATGTGCAGGAAATCAAACAAAAGCAGCAGGTGGCCACAAGGATAAGCAAGGAGCTCCTGATAAAGATCAAATATAAAAAGGTATTACACAAGAGGTAGAAGCAAGGACAGGTCGCCTGTGAGGAATATAGAGACACTGACCAAGTGTGCAGGGACAGGAGTCGGAAAGCCAAAACCCATCTGGAGTTGCATCTGGCAAGAGATGTGGAGGGCAGCAAGAAGGACTTCTACAAGTATATAGGCTGCAAAAGGAAGACCAGGGAAAACATGGGCCTGCTGCTGAACAGTATAGGGGACACGATAACAAAGAACACAGAGAAGGCTAAGGTACTTGGTGCCGCCTTTGCCTTGGTTTTTACTGGTAAGACCAGCCTTCAGGAATCCCAGGCTCCTGAAACCTGTGCGAAAGTAGCAAGAGAGGTGGAGGAGAATCAAGTTATGGAACACTGTTTTTAAAAAAAAAAAAAAAAAGGACATACTGAAGTCCATAGGGCCTCATGGGATGCATCCATGTGTGCTGAGAGAGCATGTCATTGTGAGGCCACTCTCAATTATCTTTGAGAGGTTATGGTGATCAGGAGAGGTTTCTGAAGGGTGGAAAAAAGCAAATGTCACTCCCATCTTCAAGAAGGAGGACACAGGGAACTACAGGCTGGTCTGCCTCACCTCTGTCCCTTGGAAGGTGAGCAAGTATTCCTGGAAACCACCTCCAAACATCTGAAGGACAAGGTGACAGGGAGCAGCCAGCATGGACTTTGTAACCATGTAGCCCTGTAATACAGCATAGCCATTGCTAGTAACAGACTGTAAGCTTTGTACTGAGTTTGCAAGGCCTCAGGACTGATGCTTCTCGGGCTTGCTCTGTCCAAACTTCTCTTGACCTGCCTAGAGCTTTGCTTTACTTGATTAAGCTGCGACAGCAATTTCTCTAACTGACCAGGGGGGTTAAGCAAGAGAATTGGGCTAGACCAGAGGTCTCTGACAATCTCAACCATTCTGCGATTCTGTGCAAATAAAGAATCTGATGAAATTCACCCAGAGTTTTCCTCACATTAAAGAACAGCAGAACCCATTTTTTTTTATCAAGTTTGACTCCTTAAGAAAATTTCAAACCACAATTTCCTCCTTGTTCTGACCTCATTTTTTGACTAAAGTGACTAATTACAGATGATGAATGAATGAATAATAAAGAGCTGATGTAAAGTGTCTGGGAGGAGTTCACAGAATAGAATGATTTATTCAAATTCCTAAGTGACAAAATAGTATTTTAGTTTGACTGAAATTTTAAGAAAAAAGAAAACTAGCAATTAAAGAAGTTGTACTTTTGTTCTTCTCCCAAGCAACAAGTGCTAGTACAAGAGGAAAGGGCCTCAAGTTGTTCCAGGGGAGGTTTAGATTGGGTATTGGGAGAAATTTCTTCACCGAAAGGGTTGTCAAGCATTGGAATGGGCTGCCCAGGGAAGTAGTTGAGTCACCATCCCTGGAGGTATTTAAAAGACGTGTAGATGTGGTGCTTAGGGACATGGTTTAGTGGTGGACTTGGCAGTGCTAGGTTAATGGTTGGGCTTGATGATCTTAAAGGTCTTTTCCAACCTAAGTGATTCTATGATTCTTCCCTGCTTCTCTGAAGAGTAATTCAGAAAATTCATTTGAATGCTTGTAAATGGAATTAAGCATATGAAAATGGATACACATTTTAAATCCAAGATGCCTTTTGCAGCCATTGTAACTTACACTGCTGCTTAGTTTCCTCCTACAAAAACATTCGCAAAGACCTGTATCTTGGGTAAGTCTAGTGGTTTTTAAAATCAGGAGTAGATCAAAACTAGTATCTATTTAATCAAACATTTTCTCTGTCCTTATTATCAATCAGTAGTTTTCTCTTTTTACCCCTCTCTTACAAGAAAACTTTGAACTTACACTGGAAAATAATTTTTGTTGGTTTTGTTTTTTTGGTTTGGGTTTTTGTTTTTATTTTTTTTCAGCTGGAACTAGATATTTTACTTCACACTTTACAAACTTTCATCCAGAGCAATAATGTTTTTATTGTAATAGTATATATAGGATTGCCCATTAAATTATCATCCCTAAGATCCGAGTCCAGTTTTTTATTACCTTTGGGCTTTGCATTCCTGTCCTGCTTTGCCGTCAGGTCTGTATGTATTACTGTCCCTGTTATACTAATACTCTAGAATGTCATTTTTTGCTTAGTGCAGAGTCATTAATAATTCAACAATTCACTACTGCAAAGTCCAAACATATGTTGGACTTGTGCTCCTGGCAGGTTCTGCCCAATCAACCATATCACCAATGCAGACTTATGCACCGTTCTGTCAAACTCCCACCAGTGGAATATTTTGGGAACTAAATTTATCTCGGAGGAAGTCTCTGGAAGTGAAATACCTTGAAAGCCATCTTATGATAAAAATTTTAGTTCTTTGTCTATGAAGCTATAGCTGCCAGGCATCATGTGATTCTCCCAGTTTTGCAAACAACTCTGTCATCTGATTGTTTACTCCCCTCTTGGTAGTAGATGGCCCAGTTGTCTTTGACGGACTGGCAGGATTTCTGAATGCCCTGAGGACATTTTGTTTAAGGAATGCCCATGGACACCCATGTGCATGCTTGCAGCATGCTCTTCTCTTGGGTGAGGGCGATTTAAGATAGACAAAATGAACTCTGTGTACTTTGTCTTCAGGATAGCAGCATTCACCAGAGGTATGGAGAACTAGAAAAACTTGTTGAACAAGGGAATGCCACAATGATTAGTATTCATTTGGGCAGCAACTGGTGGAATGCATGAAAGCAAAACTTCTGTTTTTGCATTTTAACAACTGTGAAAATGTCAGCATATAACTGCTTTTAACTACATCATAAGCCAAACATAACTTTTCATGGTCTGCAAGCATAGCCTTAGGGCCCAAAAATCTCTGAAAAAAACCATACTGCCATCATTCAAATTAGAAGACTTTGACAGAAAAAGAAAATTAAGTGACAAAAAGATAGACAAAAGGGAATAGAGAAAAATAACCCTTACCAGGCTGTGACACAAAGGAAAAGACATGATCAGTTACTGACTGTTCATTATCCTTAACAATGCATTAAAGCAGTTAAATGAATTCTTGTATGCCACTTCTGTTCTTCCTTCTTTCCAGTGGGTGCTTCTCAGCTCTGATTTTCATCTTTCCTCTGCTCACTCTTTCTGATCTTTTTTTTTCTTCCTCACTCACAGCTTCCTTTCTCTCTTCTGCACTGAGATGCCACAGCAATATAAAAATCAGAAGGGTACTGTTTTGTAATGTGTACAGTCCTTGGTTTTTAAAATTCCCTGCACCCATACATTTGTCTTGATGACTTTTGTCTCTGTTTTCATGTTTGCACAAAAATGGTAAAGTAAACCTCAAAAAAAAAATCAAAACAGCAGCACCTGTACTTTGTTCAGCCTTTTATTTTTTTTTTTTTTTGGCCTTCAGCTTAGGCATTCAGCCATTTCTGATCTCACATGCAGCCTGCTGTTTGGTTTTTTTTTCTGAGCAGGACCACACCACCAGCCGTAACTGATACAGGATCTTTCTCTTCATAGCTATCTCTGACACCATTATAGTTTTTTGTGTTGCCTTCTGCATGTGTTTTATGACACACATGTAAGTTTTCTTTCATGTGTACAATTTCAACTTTAAAGACGCACTATGGCATGATTTTCCCCCCCCCTCACATTCTCCTACTTTATCCTGGATGTTTTTTAGGATTCACATTATTTTTCTGTGTACTGTTGAAAAACTCCATGTTCTGTTACTTTTCTGAACCTGCCTCCTAACTACTCACTGCCATTTCAGTCATTGCCTCAGAGTTTATCATGTCCTTTTTCTGTCTCTTCATTAGCTAGACAGATCTTGTGGGGTTTTTTTAAAAAAACCAAAAATACCAAAAAAATCCCACAAGAGTTAGCTGCTGCTGCACCAAGTCAGAGCTTCCAAGCACCCTTCCTGCAGGTACCCTGGGAACACTTGATCTCATATCAAAGGGACTTTCATGATTCCCTGATTTCAGAACTGAGCTTTTAATCTCACTGCTTTGACGTGCTTCAAAGGCTCCTGTGAGCTGCTGCATCAGAAATAGGGCCCATAGCACTGGATTGTGCCTTTTACCAAACCAAAAAATGATATATTCCAACTGTTTGAACGCTTGTCATAGCTCAGGCAATTTTAATTCACAAAATGTTGTTTGCTACAGTGGCTTTAAAATGCAGTAATATCAGCTTGAATGCTTGCCAGCTACCAACCTGGAGGGTTTTTGTTATTTTTGGGGCCTAATCTTGTATGACTTTCTCTCCACCTTGTACTTTTCTGTCTGTTGGATTTTCACAACAGTTCCTTACACACTCTTGAGTAATCAGTAGCCTTCCTCAGCTGTAAGAAGCACGTATCTTAACACATCAGTTCTATAGAATATAGGCTCTTTTCACCTGCTTGAAGATGATTTGGCATGAAGTTATATAAACATAGCCCAAATGTAAAAAAAAAAAAAAAATCAAAACCCAAAGACTGTCAGATGTCTGTCAAACCCCTACAAATCTTTTTCTATGCTTATCTTTGACATTAAGCTAGACAGCTTCTTAGACTCTTTCATGTCAGTGTTTGCTAAGCAGCAAATGGTACCTTGGTGTCCATTTCTAGATCAGATTCACTGACTCCATTTGGCAGAAGTCTGCTTCCATTGCCACAATTACAGTGCCGTCAAGCTGCCTGCTAGAAGAGTCGTCTTCTCCCTTCTGTACAAAGTTAGGGTTGGGTTTTTTTCCTTAATTATTAGTATTTTAGCCTTTTAGAAGCTGGACTACTTTGACAAAAAGGCATTTTCTCCCCAGTTTAGGAATTTTTATTTCTTTTTCAGATAAAGGATAACTATGTAAAGGCCTAGATCATCTTTTCTATAGAGCTGTTCTTATGACTGAGCTTTGCAGTAGAATGAATAGAAGAACATAGATTCCTCTGATCAGCTGTGTTGTGACCTTTATAGATTCCTACTCATTCAAACTAGAAGGAATGCTGACCACTATTGCAAGTGCAGGCTTCAGAGGTTATGCCAAGGAAACCATACCTTGCCCACTTAACAACTGTTAAACACTGGCAGGGCTCTGTAACAGGCAAAATAAAGGAAGTCTTTGGGGTAATAGCAACACATTATAGCTCATGACAGCCATATCCTGCACGCTACCTGTGTAGGTCAGCACAAAAGACAACACTGGGCTTTGAGATGCACTTCCATATACCTAAAGGACCAAAGGGCAAGAACAGCCCCTTAAAATAAGGCTATTTGTGGGTACATTAGGTACACCACTGAATTAAAACACCTAGATACAGTCATTATGCAGAAGTGGCAGATGCAAAAACACAGGACCACTGTATCCTTGAAGACATTGGAAAGGATGGTTAAGATTTGCCTCCAAAGAACACCTAAATGGAGCTGCCTATATGTGGACAAGGTGACTAAGCTTCTATTACACCCAGTGGATTTTAATGTAGGTGTGGAGTGGGCTGAATAGCTATTAAGACTCCAGGGCATGCACTGAATACAGCTCCACCACCCGTAATAGGAGCTTCAACACTCAGTATGCAGGCACACACACAGAAGTGTCTTAAGTTCAGCTGTCTTAAGATAAAGCTGTTAAGGTATCTGCCCACAATAGACAGTGACTATGTATACACAGGAAAACACTGAGTTTTGCAGGGACATTTGAACTACTTCAAGTAGCAGAGTGGTAGGGCTGTACTAACATAGCATGCTGTACAGATTAATACACCTTGCTGCTTAGCAGGAGTAATAAATCCCTGTCAAGCACTGCTGTGCTATAGCTATGTCTTCTGTACAGCAGCCAGTTCTTGTTAAGAGATGAATAAAGATTTACCTTTTCCCCCCCTCTAGAAGAGGCTGCTATTAGGGAAGCACCATTCACCCTCTCCCAGCTGCCTAAAACTAGGAACACTGATTACCATTAACCATTTTAATCAACTTGCATATAATCCATAAAACCCTGGAAAACAGTATTCTTATATTAGCCTAGCTAATACGAACCACCACAGTGGGCAAGGAAGTACCGGGGATGGGCAACAGGGAAGACCTGCAGAATTAATGATTATAGGTTTGCAACAATTCTGACATAGACCAAAGTCATAGGGAGCTGACTCATTTCATTAATAAACAGAGCTTTTTAATGACACTAGGCTTAATGCATGGCTGTGTGTCAGCTCACGGGGTACTTTCCTGTTAACATCAATGATTTTGCTGTTTTTCATTAGGCATCTTTCCTGTCTTTCAGCATTGTGACATGACAGTTAGACAGACCTAACTGGATTAATTTTGCAATTAAGATGTGAGGCAATATATCAAATACTACCCTGAAGTACAGATATATGATATTAAAACTGAACAGTTTGTTCATGATGCTATATACAAATAGTTTGGCATTGGCAAGTTGTATTAAATAGGATTTCCTAGCTAGGAAATCTCTAACAGAAAGTCTATAAATCAAGGATAATTTTTCTCTTCAAAGAAAGATCCACCATGATGATTGCAAAGAGCCTGCCGCTTAAAACATTCTATGCAATCTGTACAACCTGTTACTTAGACTAAGAACCCTAAGAACAGATACACACTGTTGTTTTTTCACCTCCCCCCGCCCAACACAGAATGAGATGAGAGAGTATTGGGAGAACCACATACTTACAAGGTTTCTTTCATTGAAACAACACAGCATGTAAAATTGACATGGGTTGTGCTTCAGCATTCACATGGATAGGATGCCAAATAGAAGTACCAGAATTCAAATTAGTTTGTCCTTTTAAAGGATGCCTTACTTACAAGACTTGATCTATTTTTTATTTCTCCTCCCATTTACTTCCAATGGTAAGAGCAACTCAGGAACTCATTCCAAGTTTTGGTCTTTACAAGACAGCACTTAATCAGTCATCAGTAACATTTAATACCTAGCTGGCTGGGATAGGAGAAAAGTAAAGTGAACCGATGTGTTTCCTGCACTGCACAGGTATTTGATGATAGAACATTTACACCGTGTTCAACTTTAAACTACAGACTGTAATTAACAGATTTTAAAAGAGTAAACTAAAAGAAATAACTCTCTAATCAAGATTTGGTAAATCAGGTTAACACTAAACTGAAAAATGTTCTACCAATGAGTTTACATAGATTGTATATAACACCACACTCCTGACAAAGGAACAATATCCACTTGTTTGCACAGCAATTAAATGTGCTGTAGCTGTTGAATAAATAATTTAATCCAGAACACTTTAGCAAACCTTTTTCCTGCACAAATACACATACTTCAGTGCTAAGAAAGATATTAATACATCCTGCCTTCACTGTTGAACAAAAAACAAAACAAGAAGGAGCAAGATCCTGAAACTAAAGGCACTTGGCAATGGAGGGCTTTCAAATAAGAGTAGGGAATAAGGACAAAACAGTTAACCTAGCATGAGAGACCGTGAATGCATTCATTCTAGAGCCCACTTCATTTTAAGCACATTAGTTTCAACACAGGACCAAATACACAACAATGAAGTATCTCCTTAACTTCTATACTTAAGCCTCTGAACATAACAGAAAAAAGCATCTACCAAACAGTGCTTGGGGAATGCTATCATACTTGAAGCACCTCTCAGCAGGATATAGATGATCTCTGGAGACAGACACTTTAGACTTCCTCATTTTGGCAAGTTAAACCTAGTTTCTTCATTGTACATATAGCAAGAAAACCACCTCAAGCTGCCATATGCCACTTGGCCAGCTGGAAGAAAGCTACTTCTCTTTCTACCCACAGGATCTGCTTCATTCTAAGCTTCTCAAAATTAAAGACAGGGCATTTTGGCCAGATCTTCCACCACCAGAGATTTCATTTCTATTTATACATTGCAGAATAACAATCAGGAGCTGCCCACATTTCATGATCAAATTTATCAACTAAAAGATGCCCAACTCCCTTGGCATCCCAAAATGCCTTGTGCTAGCACTGTTTTGGACTTCTGTGCAGCAGCACTGATGACAGTGTTCAGCAGTCTATGCTCATAATGGTCACTGGTGCAAATCAGATGGCCTGTATTTATTAGCAGTCATGAAACCAGATGGACTGTCTGCATCAGGGAGCTTAGGACATCACAGATGGTTAGAACCAGAAACCTGAATTATCTATCTGTGCCAGGTAATCTCATTACAAATATGCCTCCCCACTGAGGAAAAGCAGAGCAGCCTAGACATTCTGCAGAGCACCCATCAGAAATAGTTACCAGGCATCCTCTCACTCCAGAATTGTTCTAAGTACAGGCACCTGAGTTTAAGAGTCTAACTATAAACAGTTCACGACGAGACTATGCTCCTTGCTGCACGTGTCACACTTTTAGTCTGCTACATGCAAAACTCTGCCATGCAATGAGGAAATGAGTGGAAAGGGAAAATAATTTACTAAGTTCTGTACTCACCAAGTCATGCTCAGAGAGGGCAAATGGAGAACATGCAAGTTATCACAACGGTAATTGTAAAACTGTCAAAAGCAAATATAATGCACATACCATTTTGAACACAAGGGAACAGAGTTAACAGAGCTTAAGTTGGAAGCATAGACTAAGAGATCTCCCACTCCTCTCTTACCTAGTACTACTGGTAACCTGTTCTGTTGACACATTCATCTAGAACAGTTTTAAATATTCAAGATTTAAAGGTGAACTTGAAGGCACACATTGACTGTCAAGATTCAGCCATCTTTCTGGGTTGAGCCATATATTTGCAGCTGTGAAATCCTTATTTGGAAAAGTAATCACAGCATCCCCCTTGCATCTAAAGTAGCAGCACTTTCTGCAACGCAACAAGTTTGGTAAACAATACAAACAGAACAAGCCCGCTGCCTGTGGCAGAAGAGCTGTTTCTATTTAGTTTGCCATCAATTCATTCTCATGCCATTTTAATCTGCACGTAAGTATTTTAGATTGTTTATGAAATGCTGTAGTACTCTATAAAGGGTACAGTCCACAACTTAATGATCTCAAATTACGCTGCTTTACCTGCAGCACTGCCCCTGAAGGTAATCATGAGATGATGGGAACTGAGACATGCAGAGTGGTAACTGACAAAGATTTGAGCTTTGCTGCCAGGGGCAGCAGCACCAGCATGCCTGATGTAGGAGTTCAAGCCTCACAGTGGCATTTAAGAGCTCTAAAGTCCAATTCTCAGTCTGTTTCCATGTATACTTTGTTTGGCCACCTGGTCTATTCATAACAGGGATGACACAACAGAACACATTCTTGAAATGCAAGTAATTCATAAGCTTCAGTCCTAGTAGAATAGCTATCACATTCTGTATCAATTCAATACACATGGATTTCTGCATAATTGATCATTTTATTGGAATCTGTTAAAAGATGTTTGTTCAGGTGACCTGTTCAGCAGGCAGTTACACTGCTTCTGTTCACTGCATACATACTGAGCAAGTCTCCAGGCAATACATAAATATTATTTTGTCTGACCCCATACATACACATTTACTACAAAAAGCAGCTTTTCCTCAATAAAAGTTGTATCCATGGGACCAATGTTCAGTTCTTCTAGCTATGACTTGTACCAAATCCTTATCAATAATCATAGGTTAAATACATCAATACAGGTAATAGAGCTTTAACAGTAAAAAAAGTAAGAAAGTTAAATACTGCAACAGCTTAGATACATACTGCATTTGAATGATCGAACATAAAGTCTATTGACCTAGCTAATGACAGTCATCAAAACACAACATACAGAAGCAATGTCAACAGCCAGTACTTGTCTAAGCATTTTAGAGTTCCCCTTTTCCCTTCAAATAAAGAAGGGTTGTATGCATCTTGACTGTGAACTTAGATATCATTAATCTCACAGCAACATTAATCCTGATATTTAAGGTTGGGTAAAGAAACAGACATATTGAAGCTGCAGGCCACTAAGTACACATAACATTTGTGCATTTGAGGAGCCAATGTTTACTATAGCACAGGTTCATTGTTCAAACTAAGTGTACCCTATGTAACAGTAGCATTAATTGGCAATATCTGTATTTAGTAGAAAATGCCACATACTCAATTAACCAAAATAAGCTAGGTTTTTAAATGTTGATTTAATTAGCTATGATGAAGCCTAGGGAGGTATTTTAACTGAAACACCTTTGTAAAGTGAAATATGCTGACCTACCATTGTTCTCTAAAACACAGGAATCAAGTTACATGTGTTCTCTCAGTCATCAAGGGCTGGTATTTCAGCCAGCATTTCAGTTTTTAACCTATGGGCAGGTTAAAATAAATCTGTATACAATGCAACATATCTGAAATAGATGCAATGATGACCAATAAATTTGTTGTCAGTCCCTACTTTTTAGAGTTACAAGTCCAACAACTTCAGGCACACAAGTTATAGCCAATCTTAAGTTCAACTTCAACCATTACAAGCCAAAGAGACCCATTTCAGATATTGCTCTGTGATAGCATTCTGGACTGTAAGAACATGCATACAGCAGCTGTCCAGAAATACAGAGCTGCTAATAAAGACTTGCTAGAAAAAGGCATTAAACATACACATGCATGCCAGTTAGCTTCCCAACTAAAACACTATTTACAAGCCGTATTTCAATTTTTTGTAATTTGTAATTTTTAACCCAACTTACAAATATGAGTTCAAGTGCAAGACATCCAGTATGTGATGATTTGAAATAGCCAAAGTGACAATGAGTGCAAATTACAAAGCTACAAAGAGGTTAGCAATGACCTCCTGATCTTTTCAGGTGAAAATTTATTTCCCAGATAAGTAATACCAGACAGGGGTGGAGTCCATGAAGGACATGACCTTTAGGAAAGCCAACACAGTCTTGATGAACAACAGTGAATTTCTGAAAGTCTGCAAGTTTCTTCATACTGCAAACTAAAGTCCTCCACGAAGTTATCTCATATCTTACTGCAGGTTGTAATGTATTATTGCCCTACAAGTTGTGCAGAAACCCACAGCCAAGCAACTATTGATGCACAAGAAGTGTAGAAGTTACTGCGCATAAGATATGATTAAGCTGTAACAGAATCTCAGGTATTGATTATGGCTTAGACCTGCATTGAAAGTCAACACTTAGACAAATATACTTAAGTGAATGACATTGTCTATATGAAAGAGGGACAACTTTGTTACACTGAAGATTTACTTGGTTAAAGTGACCTTCTGCTTGAAAGAAACAGTAGTATTCACAAAAAAACATATCTACTTTGCACAAATTAGCCCTGTAAGAATTCAACAATACTCCTTTTTACTCATCTTTTCTTTTAAGATAATGTGTAGATATTTACAGCTATTTATAAACAGGCTTTGTTTCTTGAACAGCCAGATCTTTGATAGTTAATTCTTTATCCTCCTTCCCTCCCTCATCCGAGTCTGCCAAATTCAAGATATTCTTCTAGCAACATTAATGAAATCAATAGTGCAAAGTTATTACAAAAACCTTTTCCCAAGCTATGACATCCTCTTCAAATTTGTATTAGGTCAACAGCACTTCCCATGTATTTAGAGCTCCAGGGGAAGGCAGGAACAATAGATATGGTGTATCTAGCAAGCAACCGATTTGTTTGCTGAGGGGTTTTGGGGGCTTTATTATTGGCTGGTTGTTTTTTACTTGCTGCTCATACTGGCCATTGTTACAACTTTGGTAACTAGTTCACTATGTTAAATTCACAGTTCCTCATTTTGACATGCACCTATAACATGTGAGTTGAACTGCACCACAATAATTGTAATGTCATCTCTATACATTCGAGCAAGCTCTTCTGGAAGACTAAGCATCTTGGACAGTCGCTCATGATCCACAGTGCCAAACTCATTGTTACCCACTGCATGACGTATCAGGTGAGTTGCTGCATTCTGATCTTCAAATACTGAAGAGATTCTTGCTCTCCTTTCTGTTAAGAGACCATGCATCTGTCCCAAAGTTACCTTATAGCCACCAACAGCTATTGGCTGCTGATGGTGAACACCGGTGAGGTACTCCCCTACAATTCTAGCCACATCTTGCCTATGCATAGTCTCCCACAGCCCATCTGTGGCCAAAACCAGGAACTTATCCTGTGGCCGTAATTTGTGATGTATAACTTCTGGCTCAGCTGTGAGGTATGGGGGAGTGTGATAGTTTGGAGGAATAAACTTTGTATATTCATTGTCATTCAGCTGATCTGGGCCTGATTCTACTACTCTCTTCTGTAGTTCAATACTCCATTTAAACTTCACATCACCAAAAGCTCTGAAAGGCATCAGGAGACCTAAGAGTCGATCTTGTTTCACAAGACTTTTCTCTTCAGACTTTGGATGCTCCATTTTCACACGTTCCACTTCATGTTCATTTTGTGCATTGTGGTCATAGGACAGATTAACTGCAGACCAAGACCCATCTTCTTCCTGAACCCCAAGCATTGCCCTACTGTCACCTGTGTTTGCAATGTGCAAGTCAACACCATCCACATGGGCCACACAGGCAGTTGCACCAGAAAATGCTACTCGCAGTACTAGGTAGTTGAGAAAAGAATTTGGATCTCCTACTTGAGCTTCCAAAGAAATATCATTATCAAGCCTCTTAAAAGCATTGATTAAAGCTTCTTTCACATCAGTAGTCTCTCCGCTGTTGAGATCAATGAGCTCCTGCCAGTAAGTTCTTAGACTATTGAAGTAAAGCTTGGAAGCTTCTTTGCTAAAATAATCATTGGGATGCTTGTGCCACTGTAAAATGGGCAATAGAGCTCTGCCACTTTCCACAGCATTTTCTATTTCAAGTAAAGTCTCATGAGGTAACAAAGAGACAGCAATATAGTAAAACAGTCTTTCACTGACAGCTTGAGCACAAGCACAACCTGCATGGCCATCAAACACACCCAGAAGCATCCCTCTTGTCTGTAAGCAAGTGGCAGCACTCCTCCGGTCTTCTATCGGAGCATTAGCAGGCAACTGGTTGCTATCGAAGCCAAGAACAGAACTTACATTTTTACCATCAAATTCTGGAACTTTAAAACTGTATTCATTTGCCTTCAGAATGCTGTTGACCTGTGGAGGAGTGAGGTAAAATCTCTGTGGCGTAGAAGCATAATCCCTCACGTGAATAAAGTGATTAAAGTTCTCCTTTGGCCTATAAAGTGCCACAAATTTCTTCTGAGGTGCATATCTGAAGTGACTGTGAGCAAAATGAGATGATAAACAACAGAGATGTTTATGGTGGCAGTAACATACAGTACTGCATATTCTGCTAATCTCACAGTTACGAATCAGTGGAAACAGATGAGCTGGTGCTGGCATGGCATCAGACAACAATGGTAGCCTGGAGCTTCGGACTGGAATTGCTGAAAGACAAGAGAACAACTACGCTTAGGGGGACAGCTAACAGATTTTTCCCAGAACTCTGAGTTATGACATTTACAGCCCCTAACAAAGTTGATTAATATATGAAGTTCATAGTTTCACAGGTCTTGAGAAAGAAAAGGCATTAAGAGGCGCTTGTTTATAGACACTACATTGGGCAATAACAAAAAAGATATACCATATTTAAGTTCAGCACAGATATTTTATCTCTTATACCCAGCCAGATGGCAGGCAGGAAGTGAGAACATCATCCAGACAGACAATGCAGCTTCAAACAGAACTTAAGACAACAGTTAGCATGGAGCACTCTACAGTATGGCCACCTTCTACGAGGCTTTTATGGAGATTTGTCTTTCTGCTGATTTCCCAGCTGACAGCCAGATGTGGCACACAAGGAGGAAAACTCACTCTTTCTGTAAAGCTGAAGAAGAGATAAAGCATCTAACAGTAAGATTCAAGAAACAACTTTGAGATGACATACGACTACGTTTAAGATGAAGATGGTTTAGATGACAAAAGCAAGCAGCAGGTCATAGACAGCAGATATTCTTCAGGCAATCACAAGTCAGTAGCAGGTTTTGTTTCTTCTCCCCCCTTTCACATGTAAAACTTCAAACTTGCGGGACACCATGGTGTACATGTGTGAAATAGCCACAGCAGCCTATGCAGCAATTTTCCAGCTTATCAGATATGAATACAAGAGGCAGAAAGCAGATGCATCTCTCCTACCAGAAACTCATCTACCCCTGTAATTTTTAGGATTATAAATTCCTTTAAAAAGCTACTCAATTGAAGGACTACAGGCAAACTGTTTGCTTCCATGACTAGAATAGAGCCCTGCACAATAGCCTAAAGCTAGTTCAGTGTTAAGATAAACTATTAAGTTTAATATCCAAGAAAAGTATTCTACTACTTTTTGCCACATCTAAAAAAAAAAAAAAAACCAAAAACTTTCCTTAATTTTTCATTCCTCTGAAGAAAGATTATTCTAACATACTCTTCCTTGTCCCCATTTACATACCCAGTCACAACATTAGTGTGAGTGCCTCTTAAATCCCTTACTCACTATGCCTCACTATCAGGAAGTCTTTTACAATGTTGTACTTGAGAAAAGAATTCCATAGTGGAAAAAAGCTGAACCGTGCCTTGCGTGAATGAAGTACACACAGTTAAAGCGAATTCAGTTTTCTCTTTCCAACTTTTATGATCAAGTTTCATCATAAAACTTCTTACATAAGACCATTACAAATTCTCTTATACAAGGCTTACTGCAGTCATAAGTACTAGTCTATCAGCACCACTGTATCAGATTTAATTGTTCTACTGAAAAAGTGGATACTGCTGTGTTGTGCAAGGTGCTTCAGTCACTAAATTGATTGCTTTTTTTAGACAAGCAGGCATACCAGTATTTCAGATGAGACACAACCCCTATAAAATACGCAGTAAGCCCCTATACTCAATCTAAAGGATCATGCAACATAGGAAGAATTGCATTCTGCAATCACCCTGTTCTGTAAGCTTTCCATAGTTTCTGCCCCAGGATTCTGATTACCCAGACCAGCTGAGAAGGGTCTGGAAATATATGAAGCTTCACCTCATTCTCTGTGTTGCAAGAGAAGGAAGCAAGTCACATTCTTCCCTCCAAGCTTACTTGTTCTCCTTAAGTAACCAGGAGTGGAACCCGCTTCTCTGTTACAAGATACACAAGTGCTGCAAGCAAAGTAGAGTTCATGTTTCTACCATGCCACTGGCTTCCTAGTTATTAATGACTAGTGACTGTCAGTCTTTACTTACACTGACAAAAATTCTTGTCCATCGACCTCTCCCAGGTCTCCCACTGACAGCTACGAAGACTGAACTGTGTAGTTTTCTGTTGTTCACCTACCAGGAAGAGCTCTGGTTATAGCCCCGTGGACCACAGGCAGCTGTCCAGACACTCAGCAGCACTGTACTGGCTTGAACTTCCACATGCATATTAAATTTATGTTAGCCATTTGCTTCCCAGAAAGTCTTTCTCCAGTCCAGGCTTCACATGCATACAGCATGACAGAAAGAAACTGCAACTCCAAATATAGATTTTAAAATCTATTCACTGCCTTCTAATTATAATGGAGCTATTTTGGTAACAGTTATGTATATTTCCTCACATGACATTTAAAAGCAACAGTTTTGCTTACAGAATGGGAACCTCTAGGTTCTACAGATGTGCATGGTCCACAGCAGCACCTCAGATTCGGTGCTGGTCTCCCATTAAACTCCAACTGAATCTAATTCTCCTGACTGCTAAGCATTTGTGTTCAGGGCTGACCCATACATGGTGCCACAACAACTGTTCTGACAGTTTTGCTGTTGATCCATGATGAAGCAAAACCACAAAAGTACTGCTGTTATAGTGGCTCTGCAGTGCCACTAGAGGATATTTTGCTGATTTTTTTAATCATTAGTTTATCAAATATTACATTAAATTCAAGACAGTAGTAAGAAGTTGGCCTCAAATTTTCCATGGCCTGTATCATCTACAGAAGATCCATGTCAGCTTAAGATATTAGTCTGTTTCACATATCAGATTTAATAAATCCTAGTTGATTAAGTAAGAGACATTCCAAGTTTGCCAACCTGAAGTGAAATTATCCTAAGTTTCTCCCATTTATCCCCACAACATGGATACCCCAAATATAACCAGACTCTCCAGCTAGACCTTAAATAATTACTTTAAGATCCCAAATTCATTATGGCTGATCAAGAGATGGCAGAGAAGGAAAACAGATTAAGCAGAAATTTTACAATCCAATCAAGATTTGTCGAGAGATTAGAATCAAGCCAGTATTAAACACCTCTCCAAGCCCAGAACAGGGTGCAAATGCTACTTTTCAGGCCACAAATATAATCTGACCATCTGACTCACTATTGGCCATTTTGTGGGTTTTGTAGTACTACGCTAATAAAATAGAAAAAATATTACCCCTTCCTTTAATAAAGGCTTGTTATAACAACTAAGGCCAACTGATGCTGCACTGACAGGTTCCTGCAAAACACCTGCTTTAACTGTGCCAAAGATTCCCAGGGCTTCAGACAAAAACATTTACCCCAGGTACCTTTCAGACACTCGACAGAACTGCATGAATTAGCCTGTCGGGGAGGGGAGAGGAGGAACAAGAAACATTCAAGGCAAGCAGAACCGTTAATCCTTCCCTCCGGCCGGGCCTCAGCCCTCAGACACAGCCCAGCCTGGCAGTCCCTTCCCCGGGTCCCATCCGACCCCCGAGCCCGGCGCTCCAGCGAGTACCGGTGCGAGATACATACCGATCCGCCTGGGCCCAGGACACACACACATTCTCCTGTCACAACAAGAAGCCGCCAACATCCACAAAGCAGAAGCCCGGGGGACGGGGGAGAAGCAAGGCAGAGAGTTTGTTAGAGAGGACGGAGAGCTCCGACACGGAGGGGGGAACGACAGAGACAAGGAGACACGCACACACGCACGCAGCCCGTCAGCGGGCGCCCGGAGCCGCCGCCGCCCGCCCGGCGATGGGAGCGAGCCAGCCCCGCAACGGCGCGCCCGGAGCCGCCCGCGGAGAGCTCGGCAGCCAGCGCCCACACCCGCCGCCCCGCCGGGCACCGAGCCCCCCGCCGGCCCCGCTCTCCCTTCCGGCAGAGGCGAGGCGCCGCTCCCGCTCGCCGCGGGCAGGGCCCGCCCGCCAGCGCTGGGCGTCGCCGCGGCGAAGCCCGCTATCCCCTCAGGCGCCGCGCGGACCCGACATGGCCGCCCCTCCCCAGCCGCCCGCCTCCGGCACGACCCCCTCCTCCCTCCCTCCGCCCCGGCACAGACCTGGCCCCTTCCCGGACGGCTCGGCTCAGCCCGGCCCGGCCCCCCGGGCGGAACAGGGAAGCAACTCGAGAGACCGAGACGCCCGCACACACACCCCCGCCGCTCTCGGACCCCCGACGACCGTCACAATCCCCTCCGGCCCGCGGCCGCCGCGCTGCGCGGCGCCTTATAAAGGCCCTGCGGCCCGCGGCGCGCCTCCCATTGGCTGTCGGGGAGGGCAAGGAGGGCACGTGACACGGAGGCTCGGCGGCGGCTGAGGGAGCGCGGAGGGAGGGGGGAGCGGGGGAGAAGAGGTGGGGGGCGCTGCGTGCGCGCGCAATGCGCAGGGGCGGGAAGGCGCGAACGCGGTGGCGGCGCGATCGCCCCCCCCCGCGGTGTGTTTGAGGGGAGAGCCCGCCGCCCCTCAGCCCCCCGCCGCCCCTCAGTCCTCCCTCCGCCGCATCGCCGCGGGAGCGGGCCGAAGCTGCCTCTCCGTCAGGGAACCGCCGGCGGGAGGTCGAGCCCCGCCGCACTCCTGAGCGCGGGCGGGCGGGCGGGCGACAGCGAGCTGCCCTGCGGCACCCGCCTCCTCCTCCTCCTCCTCCTCACCCCGGGGACTGAGGCAGAGGTGAGGGCTGCCGTGCCTGCGGCTGGCAGCTGCTCCCGGAGCGCTACGCGGATGTAACAGGTGATTGCGGGTGATTTGCAGATAAAAACTGGACAAGCGCTGTCCCCGGCCTCCCGCTGGCGCCGAAGTCGAGGAACTGAAGGGAAAGCCGTGGTGGCTCGTCCCGTTGTCCTGCAGGTGCGGCCGTGCTGCATAGTCACCCTTGCAGCAACCTGCCCCCCACGCTTCTTTCATCAGGAGGTAGAGTCATTTAACTTCTGCCTTGTAAGGAGACTGAAAATGGGAAAATGTCTAAAAACTTCTGTAGCACGTATGGACTTTTACTCTGAATTAATTTTAAAAGAGTGGGAAACGTGGTTTGTTTTTTTTTTCCCTTGAAATGTTCACGAAGTGCCTTTAACAGTCACAAAGCACGTTAACTGCAAGAGACCACTGAAGCCTGTACTGCAACATTTGGGGTTTGTGTTTTTCATTTGCTCCCTGGTGGTTAGTCTTCACCAGAATCACTCCAGGCAAAACAGGCTGCCCCATGGAGTGCAAACAACCAGGGACAGCTCTGTCCTGCGCTTCTGAGAGCGCCACATTTGCTGCTGCCACTGCCAGCAAGGAATGGTTTGAGGGCGATGGCTATCAAGAAGGAACAGTCTTTCCCCAGAAGAGCAGCACCTGTCATTCCTACCAGTGCAGCAGGAGCAGCAGCCTCCCCTCCTTCCTTTCTCTCCCCTCTGTCAGATACAATCCTGTCCCCATTCCACATCTCTAGGGCAACATTCAATTTTGCATACACTTTTGAGATACTTTGATCCAGCCTTACTCTTCATGTAAATTTTTGAATACAGAAAGTATATAAATTCAACAACATTTTGATTTCCTTGGTCATCTCTTTCTCTGTTTATAGATGCACGTGCTCTCATGCCTTTCTATTTTCAGGGTGGCTGGGATGCCCACTTTGCTGTGTGTTGCTGCCAGCAGATGTTCGGCTAGCCTGTCGAGTGTTGCAATTAGCATTCCTTTAGCAGCTGTAACAAAACATAGATTTTGACTCTACTTGCATCTTTATCCAGCTGGTAGGATGTTTACAGCTGTGTACTGAAACCAGTAGAGGAAACAAACGAAAATCTGCACTTAGTGCCCAGAAGACTCAAGAGGTCTACTTGGGATATAAGAGAGTGGAAAGAACTGTCCTGTGACCCTCTATGTGAAAACCAGCTAGAAAGATAAAATTATGCCATCTTTAAAAATGCAAGTCTTCCACAGTAGTGGTTGAAAGCACAGAGTATTAAAATGTTCATTTTTTGGTGTTGTGGGTGACTTTTGTGACATTTATTTGTTTATCTAGAACAGCGCACCATCATCTTCTCTTTGAGGCTTATTTTAGAATAATAAAAAACATCTGACAGACACCATTGTACATTAAAGACTTCATTAAATGGCATGGAAGATTAATAATTTACGTTCCTTTTTAACGGTAGCACATGGTTAGATTGGCAGAGTGTGCTCTAACAACAACCATTTACATAATTTTCTACTTGCAGCAAGAGTGACTGTAAAGGACCGAAGTTTAGAAATGTTCTTAAAGACTACGTAAGATGGCACAATTAAGGCATCAGAAGGTAAAACGCTGTGGGAAGAGAGACCTGTGCCTGGGTATATTTGAGTGATAGTTGTATGAGTAGATATACAGAAATGGATTGGGATGAAGTCACCACTGTTCACCTTCTATTTCTGATTGGAAGTACAGGGTTTGTGGAGTGGATTCATGTTTGACTTCTGAAGAGAATGTTGCTGTCTAGAGTTGCCTATTGAGAAAAAAAAATCCACAAAATAATTAGCATTTAGCACTTTGGTCGTGAGAAAATCTTGTGCCCATTAGTTCAATTCCCCATAACATGCTGTGAAATTGAAATGTTAGTGTTATAGCTCCCTGTTTATTTATTCTATTCATCCCTTTCTCTTCCTGATTGAAGGCCAGGAGAGGAGCTACTTTTAGAGCTGGTATTGGAAGCTGTGGCTCCCTGTCTCACAGTATCCAGTTGATACCACCTATCTCTTTGAACAAAAGACAGAATTCGAATTTTAAAATATTGAGAAGAGAATTTGGCCTTGGCAGCTGCATATAAATCCCACAAATGAAAGACAAAATACTAAAACTTGGCTGACATTTTGCTCCTCAAGCTGATGTGAGTTTGCTGGTGTGCCAGAAGTTGGATATTGCAATCTGACTGGAAAGTTAGGTTTTCCTTTTCTTCATCTTGCTGCTGCCAAGACCTTTTTGTGCACTTTGAGCAACAGTCCATTTTTGCTGATTCTAAGGAATAAAAATCATTTTAATGAATAAAAACATGTTGTTCCATGTTTAACATTTTACATCAAGGACTGATGGAAAAGCAATTACTTGTAACTGCTTCAAGGTATGAGAAGTCTCTCTGTTTCCCTGGATGGAAGGATTATCATCTGAGCGTAACAAAAGACATCAATTCTTGTCTACTGTGCCCGTTGCCGACAGTGGATAATTCTGCATTGCAGAATCGATAGGCAGCTATGCATTATCACTGCAGCTGAAGTGCTGCAGTAGTTCCCCTAAAGCTTTCTACACACATTTCCAGAGAAACTCCATTACAGATCATCAAAATCCATTTTCCTTTTAAATCAGGTGTTTGTAATAACCTTCCAGTTTAAATAAGTTCTTGTGCCTAATGTTTAAATATTTTATTGGTTCAGTTTTACTGAAAGCCAGTTCAGGAACACAGGGTAATACTTCAATCAATTGTATATCCCCTGACTGCTTAACATTTTTACGGTTATCTTTGCACATAGTGTTTCAGAAATGCCATTTTTCTCCTCTGCCTGCTGAAAAGAGCAGTCACTCATAAAACCTGTCTCAAAATTGCGTGCACAGATCAAACACTTCCACCTGGCATGCTGCCATACCAACCTGGAGCAGGCAGAAAAATAAAAATAGAAGAGTCGTACGAGTTTTGAAAGCGGAAAGAAAAGCCTAACAAAGGGGAAAATAAGGGACAAAAATATGCCATGTAGTGAATAAACAGGAAGAATAGGACAAGACTAAACTATCTTCTTTCCTTCCCTGAAAGCATTCTAGAAGCAGTGACAGCAATGCAAGTCTGCTGTTCCACAGAGCAGTAATTTATTTTTAGCAGAAATCAGGAGCATTACATGGCAAAAATAAATGTGTCAGTAGAGCTCAAAGCAGATGGAGTACCTGCAAAGAGCGATGGCCTGTGATCTTCAGTCTGCTTCAAAGGAAGGTTTTGGTTGTACATTCATGCATCTTGCTGCCCTCTCAGGGAGTGTTTGCTGTGGGTGGTGCATTCGTCCTCCTTTAACACAGCTGGGCTCCTGGGTACGGTGAATGTTTCTGAAGTTTTACAATGAGCCCTGCAAAAGGTGATTTTTTTAAAAACATAAGTATCAACTTTAGAGTAAGCCAGCAGCACTAAGCCACGTGACTCGTCTCTCTCCTGCCCTTTCTAAAAGGGAGGCCAATGGGGAATCGGAGACAATTGCTTTCAGTGGGTATTTTGCTGTCACTGTAGGACCCAGGGATAGTTTGATTTATTTTGTCCCCCCCGGAGGCCCTTTGTATCTTCACTCTCAGTTCCTTTCTGAAATGAAGCACTGGGTCTGGCTTCACTCAGCAGTTGGGATCCAGCTTCGTAGAATCATAGAGTAATTGAGGTCGGACGGGACCTCTGGAGGTCCTATAGGCCAACTCCCTGCTCAAAGCAGAACCAGCTTCAAAGCTGGGTCAGGTTGTTCACGACTTGCCCAGTCCCATTTTGGACACCTCTGAGGACTGAGGTGCCCCAGCCTGCCTGAGCCCCAGTTCCGGTGCTTCACCGCTTTCATTGTTGAGATGTTTTCTTTGGAGTTAATCAGAATTTTCCTTGCTCAGCTTGAATCAGTTGCCTCTTGCCCTCCAGGACTTCCTTGCACTATCCTATTTGTGCTGGTTTTGGCTGGGATAGAGTTAATTTTCTTCGTAGCAGCTAGTATGGGGCTATGTTTTGGATCTGTGCTGAAAACAGTGTTGATAACACAGGGATGTTTTCGTTACTGCTGAGCAGTGCTTACACAGAGCCAAGGCCTTTTCTGCTCCTCACCCCACCCCACCAGCGAGGAGGCTGGGGGGGCACAAGGAGCTGGGAGGGGACACAGCTGGGACAGCTGACCCCAGCTGACCACAGGGATATTCCTTATCATATGGCATCATGCCCAGCATATATAGCTGGGGGAAGAAGAAGGAAGGGGGGATGTTCGGAGTGACGGCGTTTGTCTTCCCAAGTAACTGTTAGATGTGATGGAGCCCTGCTTTCCTGGAGATGGCTGAACACCTGCCTCCCCGTGGGAAGTAGTGAATGAATTCCTTGTTTTGCTTTGCTTGCGTGCACGGCTTTTGCTTTACCTGTTAAACTGTCTTCATCTCAGCCCATGAGTTTTCTCACTTTTACTCTTCCAATTCTCTTCCCCATCCCAACATGGGGGGAGTGAGTGAGCACCTGTGTGGTGCTTAGTTGCCAGCTGGGGTTAAACCACGACACTATTCTATTCCTCAAATCTCATTAGCAGAGGACTAAATGCATTTTTTGCATTTGCTAGGAGTCGTACACTGGCTTGCACCCTTCACATGAGTTGTGTTTCAGGGTTTGGTATCCAGTTTGAGGAATACAGCATTCTGACAACTCGATGAAGTAAAGGAAAGTCTGTAGTAAAATTTTATTGGAAAATACTTTTTTTGGCAAGCTTCAAGAATGATACTTATGACATTATCACTGTCTGTGCTATGAAGAAGCAGTTTCAGGATATCAGGAGGTTGGCTCCAAAAATTATCTTGGCTCTGGAGGGGCTGATCCCTTTTCCAGCTGTAGTTCATCATGTGCATTTTTTAAATTTATTTGTTACAGTCACTTAAAAAAGTAACTACATTTGCAGTTATGGTGGCTGCCGTGCAAAAGATTCAGTAGGCTCCAGGGGAAGTAGTGGAGATTAAAGGTGGGAGGAGGGAGGAATCTGCCTGCATTTTTCCAGAAAAAGAATAGCTTACACTTAGCAACAGACAAAATATTATTTGCCTAAAACTGCTGGAACAATGATATCCTGGTTTCATTTTATCATATAAGATACTTCTGAAATTAAAGATTGTTTAGAGATTGGTAATTGGATACGGCCTTTCATCTCTACTTGAGATTGCTGGAGTCAAGAGATGGAAAGCTAAAGGATGGTCTAAAGGATTGTCTACCGAAACAGATGGCTGATTTGAGATCTCAGTAGGCAAATGTGAATGTTAAAGAACAATAATTTCTCCAGCAGTGAGGAAGAGCAACCAGTGCCAATGACTTAAAGTACTGGTGTTATCTTCTTAGCATGAAGGTGTACTTTGGAGTGAAAAGTAGTTATGGAAGATAAAATTAGAAATTTGGATTTAGAACCAAGAGCAGATTCTGAACCAGTCTCTTAGATGTCTCGGGGCCCGGGGTTAGATCAGGTCTCATTTCCACTTGCAACAAGGAAGTTCAGAAAGAATACCAGACAGAAATGACCTCCTTCTCACTCCTATTTACATTCCTGCAGTTTACCTTTGCCTAAATGCTGGGAAAATAAGACCCAGCCGTACCCTTTGGGGTTTGAAATTTTTGTTTGATGAAAATATGTAAGCATTTGTTACTTTTTTTTCTGTAGAAGAAAGATGAGTTAGGTTACTGTTTTCCTTGGTTAATAAATAGAGTTATTATCTCAAGTGAACCCACCTACATAAATATTTACTGTTTGCTTTATACTGCATATTTAGTTTATATTTTTAAACAGAAAACCAAAAATGTATTTGTTCTATCCTCTTACCTTCAGTCTGGTTTGTCTGCCTGTCCCTAGACAGTGTGCTTCTCAAAACAAGATAAATACTTTCCCAGTGGCTTGGAAAGGAGTTAGCTTGGGTCTAGCCACAGACAAATAACTAAAAATGTAATCTAACTAATATAATAATTTTAAACAGTCTGAAGTCTTAGGGCTAGATCCAGTAAATTATTCTGTTCTTCCAGGTAGTTGCCCTAAGCAGAAGGTTACAGAGTCTCAGCTGCTGCCTCTGAGCCAAGGAGTGGTGGATTCCTGTGTAAGCCGGGGACCAGTCTTCACTGCAGGGCGGAGGATTGCCCTCACCTCAGCTGACCTACAGCTGGATGTTAACTGTACCCGCCTGGAAAAACATGCAGTGTGGACTGAATGTGAAAATTATACCATTGTTTTCCAGTTACAGGGACTAAGCTTTAGCCACTAGGCTATTACATGGTAAGATAGGAACCAGCAGAAGGAGCAACACTATGTCTTACAAGAGAAGTTGGAGCTTTTTTTGTGGTATTCAGGAACTGGAGGTAGACACCTCCCTCTGAGAGATCCTGTCGATCTCAGCAGAACAAAGCTGTGCTCCGGTCCCAGGCTTTTAATCAAAAGAGAAGGCTTGACTGTGACCATTTCTAGCATGCCTGCTTTAGGCGTGCCCTTCTTGTCCCGGGGAGTTTTTTAGAAGGTCATTTAGGGATCCCCACTCTAGTTTTGCCCTGGATTGGCACCTGGGTGCCTTCCTTGGCTCTGGATTCCAGCCCAGGGCTGGATCTAGCTTGCAAGTCCGAATAACCTGCATACTCAGTTGCAGAGATCAATGATGTCCCGGTGGCACAGGCCAGGGATGTGGAGCAGGATCACAGGTTTCCCCACAGATGGGCTGTGCCTCTGAGTAACCTCCAGAAAGATCTGGGAGCATCAGGAAGATACTGAGTAAGCGTAAGGTGACCACTACCCTGCTCGTTGTCAGGATATCACGGCATATGTTTCCTGTGGATGATTTTGGGCTTGCAAGTTAGCAGTTCTGGCACCTTACTCTTTCCCCATGATCATTTTACTCAATGTGTTTCAAATGTCCTGGAGCATGTCCAGATTGCAAGCTAAGTGTTTTAGAGTAGTATTTTGAGAGGAAGGATTATTTCTTCTACCAGTGTTGATACTAAACACCTGCCACATCAGGCTGTTTCTTTAAAACTTCTTTGAACTTCGGATGCATCTCTTCAGCCCACAGCTTTGTACAACTGCAGTGGTTTGTTCAATTTGGCTGGATGTTGTATAATCAGTCTTTTATTTTCCTTTTGCTTGTGATCATGTTATGTAGGCTGCCGCCTTAAATTTCAGCAACCCTAAGGCAGCCTGAGTCATGTGTATGAGGCTCTGTTTTGCACTGTTGTGTAAGGTAGTGAGTTGCAAAGGTCATGGGAATGAGTTATTTAAAAACTGAAACATGCTGGGCTCTATCCAGCTTAGAATAGATGAGCTCCGAAAGGCATTTACGTTTTAAATTACAGCTTTGGTTATCAAGGACTGGTTGACTTCAAGTCAGTATTTCTGTTTCCTTAGCAAACTGCAGTAGCACACAATATTGGTTTTTTTAATATGTGTTGCTGATATAATCATGCATTCACACATGAGACAATGAATAAAATATTTACTTTCAACCCTCAGAAAACAAATGCATTCACTAATATTTTCATCATAGGCACAGTCTTCATGCTCATTCGTTTTCAGTGCTCACAGCAATTAATCTACCTTACTGTTTGTTCTCAATGGAAAACATTAGATTCATGGAAAACATTAGATTCACAGTTGAAGTACGTACTTGAGTGCTTTGTTCCACCCAGTGGACAGCTGGGTTGCAATGTGTCACTACGCTCTTGTATAATCTGTCTCAGTCATACCAACGCCATTCAGGTGAAAGGCACAAGAACAGATAACTGTGGAGGTCCCTAGGGCAGGTCCGTATGTTTCTGTTCACTCTGTCACCTGTCTGGTTTAAGTCGTCGAGCTGTATACCCTCATTCATAGGAAGCTCTTTCTTGATTCCTCCTTCATGTCCCCTCCCAGGCCCTCCAGGTCACCACCCATGCAAGAGCGCATCCAGCCGTACTTTAAAGTGGAAGTGCTCGGAACTACCCCAAAAGCACTTTTAAACTTGGATCATTTCACAGAGAGGTTCAGGGCAGGGCTCCACAGGCTGCTCAGCAGGCAGAGCAGGGCAGGCAGCAGTCTCGGGCAGAAGGGAAGGGCATTGCAGCGGGGCCGGGGGAGCAGGAGGGATTACAGAGCCACACCCCGGGAGTGATTTTTGTTCTCTCCATCAGCCTATGCCTCTATCCCAACATCATTTTGGCCATTTGCAAAATCCCACATGTGCAATTGTAACTTACTTCCATTTTCATCCAGCAAAATGTAATTAGCCTGTGATCACATCAACTCTTGTTGAAAATAGTAAGAGAAAGTTATGGGATGAGAAAAAAATACATTAAATTGATTCTGCATGAGGAAGCAGTTAAATGACTCTGATTACTGAAAACCAAAACAGTGCAATCCAACTTGTTGGCCCATAAGTGGGATTTGATACCTGGTGTGCAATAAGCCAATCTTACGCAGAGAGCCAAGATATTTATTTATTTCATGTTTGCGCAAAGATGGGTGCTAGGTGATAGTTCCACAAAGCTAGCACACCACACCAAAGAACTGCAACGTATTTATTGTGTTACATGTTTAGTAAAAACCCACCTAAATTTACGTTCATTGGTTAATAGTCACCATCTCATCTACTAGTGGTTAGTTAAATTAGCCTCGCTTGCTATGTAAATTAGCAAGCATGCTCCTTGCAGGTATAGGGGGGCAAGTCTTTCCAGTCTTGAATTGAGTCGGTGGTCATGATCTCCTCCTGCTGCCTTTACCTTTCCCCTAGTTACTGCAGTTTCTCTGACTTCATGTTTCTTTGGCAATCATCTGGCCTTTGGTGCCTACTGGGGCAGGATGTTCCCTTTTTATCAGTCTTTTAGTTCTTCTTCAAGGGCATAGTTGTTAGTGAGGTATGATACAAAGTAATCAGGCCTGCATAGTGAAACTATTGAGCAATGGTCCTCCCTAAAGGACAATGCATCATGTTTAACCCTAAGTTAAGCAGTATCACCACAGCCTAGGCATTAACTCAAACATATGGCTACAACCCCCCAAAATATTGCACCAGTAACACAAAGTTAAGTAATAGTATGTCCCATACAGGCTGGTAATACAGTGTACTGGTAAATGATAGACACAGACAGAAAGTGGTTAAGCCATGAGTTGTGGAGTCACACATGTGCATGTAAGAGAGGAAAAAAACCATAAAAAATGAAGGGTAGAAATGCAAAGGGCACAGTAAAATGAGTTCAGAGACGTGACACTCAAAGGAAAGAGAACACTGGGGCAAAGGGCTTTCTGGAAAAGACTTGAATGTGAGCACAGGTGGGCTCCTGCTGTTTGCCTGCCTGCTTTTTGCTGTGTTGAGAAAAACAATAACTTTGTACGTGTATTTTTAGATAAAGGAGTTGTATAAAGAGTAACGCTTGAGTCTATTACAGTATACGCAGTACCAGCATCATGACTCAAGGTGATTGCTAGGAGCAAACATGAACGGCTATAAAAGGAGAGCTGGAATTAGGGAGAGCAGGGGCTATGAAGCCGTAAGGGCTTAAAGATGTTAGCAAAAAAAAAATCCCAGTGATTTTCCTAGATTCAAGTCTTTCTGGTTTGTATTTGCATGTATCAGTGAGTAAAATATATAAGATTCAAAGGTTTGTGTGTTTCTTGCATTTTAATAATGAAGGGATGCCTTACCCAGAGTCAAAAAGCAATGCCTTAGGTTAATCTGGAAACCACTGCTTGAATCTGCCATCACCTGCAAACTGGCAACAAGCTCGCTTTCCTCCAGAGGAGAGCTATAAAACCAAGCAAGAGAAATCTGCAAAAGAAAGCCTGTTCGCTTCTCTAATACTGCTCTTACCCTCTTGAACTATCTCAGGTCGAGCAACTGGAAGACGGCATGTTCTGTAGGCAGACGGCTCCTGGCAGGCAGTCAGTACAGCTGCGAATATGACACTCCGTGCCAAACGTGAGTCTGTAATTTCTACTACTCTCCAATTGTCAGCTTTTTGAGGATACCATTTAAGTCATTTCCTGGGAAGACAAAGGGTGCCCATCAGAGCTACTTTACTTGCACACACGTTGCCATGTGGGAGGTGGCTATAACACGCACTTGGAAAATGAGCACGGCTGATTCAAAATGACAGCAATGGTGTTGACGCAGGAATGTGCTGCCAGGCAGTTCTCAGAGTCCCTGCACCCTTTGTCAAACAAGGAGGAATTTTCTTCTGACTTACTTTTCTCAGCCGTCTAAATAAGAGAACAAATGCGCCTCAGGAGAAATGAGAAGTGTGTTAGTTTTCATTAACTTTTAATTTGAAGCCTGCATAACTGAATGAAACCACTGTAGTAATCTGGAAAGGGTATCTGAAAGCCCTGTTGAATTAGAGATAATTCCTCCCCTCTCTCTGAAAAGTGCATATAAAAAAGGTGCTTTGTTCAGAGGCACAGTGTCTGCACCAGTGCTGGCAAAGAGTCTTCTCCGACTCAAGCAGTGGGAGCAGTTCTAGAAAGTCATTTCAGGCTGCTGCAACATTCCCAGGGCTGTAGTAAAGGTCAGTGTGTTGTGTCCTTCAGCCGTGTGGAGTTTTGATTAGCAACTCTGCATCCTCGACATCTGAACTGCTTCCAGACGGCGATATATTAGGGCTCCCACGTGCACATGAAGTGCACTCCCCATGCCCAGCTTGTGCTCAAAGGCACGGGACTTGCCGCACAGCATTTAGGCTGCAACGCTCGCTGCAGCAAGGCTCACACCCAAACATTCCAGTCATGTCAGGAAAGAAAAGTTTTAAAATGTTGTTTTGCTGCCAGGTCTTCCTCAAAAAAAAAAAAAGAAGCTAGTTTCAAATACTTAAGGATAACCTATGAGAGTAGACAAACCTCTGGTCTCTCTTTTTATATGAAACAAGGAAAATTTGATTAAGGGAAAAGGGACTATAGCGTGACTGAGTCTCTTTCCATGCTGTACCATTTTCCAGGGTCATTTCTTAACACCATCTTTACAGCACTCACAGTGCCAGACCCTCATGTTTTCAGGATTTTAGCATGCCCGCAGCAATCTTAATTCTGCCAGGCACCTTGCCACCTCTACCTTGTGTTTTGTGACCGTGTCCAAGCCTGTTTGGCTTTGCTATGAAGGCCAAATCATCAGGCATAGTATGATGTTGGGAAGCCACATGTCCCTGACCCCGTCAGAGCTTCAGTGATAAGAGTCCTGCCAGAAATCTGCCCATCCCTGTGAACTAGAAATTCCTTCTTTCTTGTGTCCAAGCACCACTAACCAATCTTTGGGTTAGTCAAGGGTTTGTCAAGTATTGCTATGGTGTGGTTGCTTCCATATGGTGCATTGGTATAGTGAACGTTGAAGTAAATACAGGATCTGGAGCATTCCTCCACTTCTTTTGGTCACCAATAAATAGCAAGTGAAAGCTTGTTCACTAGCTGCCTCAAACCAGGCAGCTACATCAAATATAAAGAGGAAAGGTTTGGGTTTGGTGCTTGAAAATTATTATTTTTCTTCCTTTTGCTTTATCTTTTGTCAGCCACGGCCACTTTCTGCACCAGAAGAACAGATAAAAATGCTGTATGAAGCAGAGCTGAATGACAGGCTTGTGCCACGTGCCAGGGAGCAGCCGGCAAGTGAAGCACCTCCCTGGCAGCCCAGAACATCAGAAGAGATGGATGCAGAGAGGAGATGTCACTATATTGATTGATTACTTCTGTTTTGTTTTGTTTTCTGTTAACACCACACTACTCCCTTATTCAAGCTCACATATGGGGAGCACTGGGGACTGTGACAGCGCAGCAAGCTGAGGCTGCTGACGCTAATGAAGGTGGGAGGGAAAAACATACATTTAAGTGAGAGAAGAACTTGGCCCAGTGTCACTTTTTGATTTTATACGATCAAGGAAAACAGTGCCAGTAACTCATAATTACAGGACATTGTATTCGAATTTATGTTAATACTTAATTTTGTATTTCACCTCTTTTTTTCCTTTGCCTGTCATCTGGAAAGACATGTCCCTGTAGTCAACATGAACAGGGAATGCAGAGGTAACGTCAAATTATTTCTGCAAATACGAACTTCTTAGAAAGTTTAATTTTTTTAAAAATTCATGTCACTGAAACTTTTGTAAGCCAACTATGTGGATAATTTATTCAGGCTTGCTGAGTGCACTGTCTTTCTATAGTCTCAGTTAAATACTGTGAATGAAGGTTGCCATAGTTACAGCTGAGTTCAGAAATTAGCTCTATTGTATTGTAATTCTAGTTTCTTATCTCGCTCCTCTTGCTTTGGTAGAATGCAAGACATATTTCCATCTCTGTAATTAACCATGATGCGAAAGATCTTGCTCATTCATTTAAAAATGCTTGAGGAAATGTGGGAGGGGGGACATTTTCCATTCTCTTGTTTTCACCAAAACCAGTGAGCGACATGGTACTTCCTGCACCTGGTCTGCATACCTTCTGTGCATAACTTCAGCTTAGTCCTTGAAATTTAGTTTGGCATTTTAATTCATTGCAAAAATATACACCATAAAGTAGACAGGTATGCCCACGACTTCCTTTTATAAAGGATATATTGCATGTAAAGACCTGCATTACATCGGCATTTATTTTGACAGAAAAAAAGGTTCCAACACGACTGCAGTCAGCAGGTCTTAACATTGACTTCTGTGTGGTTTGGATCAGGTCTTAAGATGGTGGCTGGTAAGCAGGAACCATCAAGGACTTCATGTAATATCTACTGAAAAGCGAATGCCTTCTCTAGATGAGGAATGACAAGGTGTCTGTCTTACTGTCAGAACAACTTGTCTCCATGAGCTGTTTGCTAACACATCAAAAATGATGCATGAATAATTGGTAATGGTTTGGGAGATTTTCAGGCTCCTGGGTCATTACAAAGCAGATTGGGAGCCAGGTCGTACTGCCCTGCAGGCGAGGACTCGGCACGTCTGGCTCTGCCCCGTGCTCACCGGTGAGAGCAACGCCTGCTCCGGGCTGCTGCTGCTCATGGGTCCAAGCGGGGAAAGGGGCAGCGGCTCAACAACACAGCCATGCAATAATACATCAATACAGCCTCAATAATAATACATCCTCACGGTGCTCCTACCTTCTGCTACCTGCATTTCTCACCCGCAGCCCAGCCCCCTTCCTTGTGCCAGCTGTCATGCTCCACAGACCCTTTGCTGGGACAATGCAACTCCCGAAGCTGCAAATATTCAGTTTTTTCTCATTGCATTGGATACTGCTGGTTCAGTGAATTGAATCTGCCCAGAGAGGAGGCAGAGGGCTGCTGAGCTGGGGCGAGGGGAGCCATGGACTCCCAGGGAGAAGAAAGGGGAGCGAGGGAAGCAGGTCTGTCTCTCCTCTTGGCTCCGCTCTATCATAAAGCTGTGACTTTTGAGCTGAAAGGTGTGTATTGCCATGGGATTTGCTAAAGAATCAGCATCTCGTCCTTAATACGGTAGTGAGAATAAATATGCTTTATTATCCTGAGATGGTGGGTGGGAGGGCACATCCACAGCACAAGACAGGTCAGGGCCAACCTTCGTCCTGTGAACATTTTCCTGGATTTTTTTTTCCCAGACAGGAATATGGCATGTGTGTACCTTAGAGAAGGGATCCACTGGACATTTGGGACAAACCACTGTAAACTGACATGAACAGGGCTTTGTTTTGAACATGGTATTTGATGCAACACTGGTAGAACATTAAGGAAAACCAGCACTTACCATCCTTTAATATTAAAATTGAGCCCTCTGAGATTATATGCACATCACATCTACATAGTGGACATAATGAAATATGCATTTCATACCCATAGTGAAATTAATCTTCAGTTCACTTGCAGCCCGTGAACTGCGATGGCATATGCTTGGCTGAGCATTGCTGCTGATGGATCACCGAGGACGCCTTACGCTGGGGGCTGAGCCGCTTGGTGAGTCACTGGAGTAGAATGCACAGTAGAAAAGCTCATTTCCCCACTTACTCAGAGGTAAAATATTTTTGGATCTATGCCTGGTTTGTGCTAGGAATACTAAGGATGTTTCTGTTTTTCTGATAAAGTTCAGTTGAGAGAGAGAGCGAGCATTGCTGCAGTTAGCACTGAAATCTCTCAGCCTACAGCTGAGTTTTCCTTTCCAAATCAGTTTGCATGGCTCTGTCTGAAACATGCCTCAAAACAGTACGGTCGGCTTCTCTGTTGAACACAGAGGACTGCATTTACTCTTTCATCTTCGCTTTATATTTAATCCCCCATAGCAAACTGGCATTGAGCCTTCATCTAAAACATGGACCGTAGGAAATCTGTAATTTTTCAAGCCTTGATGGAGTAATTAGAAGATGAAAAGTCATGTGACAAAAAAAAGATTTTAAAGGAATAAACACACATTTAGCTCCGTTAAAGCTATCCAAGTTCTTCAAAATAATGAGTGGAATTTAAACCATGTTTTTAATTAAAACCAAAGCAGTGGAAGGAGTGCCCAAATTTTCCCATAGTGAAAATCTGAGGAGGCTAAGAGTGAAGTAGCGCTGGAGCTGGAGGTCAGCCGGTAAAGTGGGGCATGTTCTACATCTCATGACATCTGGATGTGAGCGGCTGAGTGCAGAACTTGCTCTGCCAGCAGCAAACAGGGCAAAAACTCACAACCAAAGAGAAGGAGGTGAAGGACTGATCAGTTGTGTGTCTCCGAGTTCAGTAAGTCCACGTCCATCAGGGTGGGAAAAGGATGGGCCATTCCCCGAATCGAAGTGTTTGTCTCTCCATTTATTGAATCCTAACCTCTTCTAACCATTTTATTTCTCGTGCCCATTCTGCTTCTGAGGGGGTGGCCACCTGCTTACAGAGGGCAGCAGGGTCATCTGAGCTGCGTATAGTTCTGATGGACCAAAAAAAGGCACCACACTGAACCCAGTGAGGATTTCTGTCTGTTTCTTCTTGAGGCACAATACTACAACCTTGTTGGCAGGTGCTTTTAATGCACTAAAGCAACAAAGTGGTCTGGTAATAAAGTCATGGTAGGGAAAATAGGGTGATACATCAGGCCAGGATATATTTGACATCAGAAGGCATCTCATAACCCCTGCTGTAGGCACCAAGCCCCACTGGTGACAAGGGGAAAACTGTTCTCCCCCTCAAACCCCTCATCTTTCCTCATGTTCTCTTGTCTGTTGTTCCCCATGTCACTTTTACTCCTTTTACTTTCCACAAGCAAAAGAAATGAGATGTATTTAGTGCCTTTCCTCAAATCCTGCCAGAGCTATGGGACACCTTTTCTGCTCTCAGCTCAGGGTCTGCCACCCTTTGCAGGTGGTGGTCCTTTGCTCACGCCTGCATCAGGTGATGCTAAAACAGACCTTTGGAGGAACGCGTGGGTTTTTAATGACGAAGTCAAGTCGGTGCTTATAACTAAGCGGACTCTTAACCACAGGTAATCAACCAGAAACAGCAACGGAAGCACTTTAGAGGGAGGTTATAAGTGTGTGCCTTGTCCCTTTGGGGGCTGGAAAGTGTGTCTGTCAGAGCTAGGTATCTGCAGTTCTGCAAAATGCCCCTGAATGTCACCTTTAGTTAGCATGAGTCCTGCAGACTGGGTCTCTCCGAGCTGCGGGTGCTCAGTGCTGGTAAGGCATCTGAACAGCTCGGTGTGGGTAAGGAAATGAGGGCTGCGGGCTTGTCACCTTGTACGAAATGCCCTTGGACTGTGCAGAGAAGCCCCTCCAGCAGTTATAAAAGACCTGCCCAATTGGACATCCAGTCTTGCCCTGGGTGGTGGAAGGAAAGGTCTACCCAGAAGAAGAGACTATCATAGCTGCAGCCAAAGCAGTACGTCTCATTCTGCCCTATCTCTGGATCTCAAACAGGCAATTTCACTCTGGCATACGTAAGAGAAGCAACACCTGTTACTACGACACCTTGGAAATCATCGACAAATAGCTCTTATAAACATCAAACACAGGAGAGATAAGCACCTGGATATAAGGACGAATTGTGTGCCTTCAATACAGTGAAGCCAGCACTGAGGGAAATACATTTTCCCATAAGAAATCTGCAGGAAAATCTGCAGTTCCTGCAACAAGTGAGAGGAAGGGACGGAGAGTTACAAACCCACTCTCCTTTCCCAGCAGTGGGAGGATGAGTGGTGGGTTTGTTCCTCACAGACCACAAAGCAAATGTCCAATTTCTAAATGATGTTTGGATAAACATGTAGACATGTATGAGACCTGAATGGAAATCCTGGGGTTTAGGTTGGTCGTTTAGGGTTTGGTGTTCCTGTAAACCTCCTTTTTTTCCAGGAATTTTCCTTTTGCATTATCCGAGTCCTGTTCAATGCATCCCGGCTCCTTGTTCCCCGGGCATGGGAACCCTAATGTCCTTGGTGTGAGATGGTATCCTCCAGGATGACAGGCTCTGTCCTGTGCTGCAGGGAGCTATAAGCCCTGTTCCTGCTAGGCATTTCCAGGCTTCCCAGCCCTGGAAAATAAAAAGTCTGAAATATTAGAAGCCCCCCAGAGCCACATATGCAGGAGTCCTGGGCAACTGTGTAGCTCAAGAAACCAGCAAGGAATGAGGCAGGTCCTGAAAAGAATCTGTTTCTTTTTTCTCAGAAGTTCATTAGAAACTGCTCTGCTGGTTCAAAGCATGCTGATTTTGATGAACTGGCATTTTCTGATGAAAACCTCTTGTTTTGATGGAAAAAATCCCGCCAGCTGTAGGATGTATGTTACTGCCTGGCGGAGCTGCAGCGCCCAGTGTCAGCTGGGCCAGAAAGCTCCGAGTCCCCATGGCCAGGGAACACAGCCCTGCTCAGTCCGCACCCAGCCAGGGTCCACGGGCTGCCTTCAAAGCAGACCAGGACCGGCAAGGAGCAGTGTTATAGGCAGGCAGGTCCTTCTTCACATCTCCTGCAGCCAGATGCTGGAAGGGCCTGGCCTTCCCCTTCTTTGCCTGTTGATGCAATGCGGCTACCGGGGCTCATTTCTCTCTAGAGCAGTTTCTAATTTGTTTATTGACAATGACAGAAGCCCATTTTTACTTCTGTCAGCAGAGGCAAGGTGGCTGTAAACGAGCAGGCTGCTCTGCCTCCTGCATTATCAGCAAAATTGCCAGCTAAGCACTAACTCCTGGACCCTTTTGTGGCTGATGCTCGGCAATGATGTACAGAGCAGAGCAGCAAAACAAGTTGCATATTTACTTTTTGCTATGCTGAGGGTGAGAAAAATGTGATTTAAATCACTGAATTGACTGAGTACATAAACAGGAAATGTATGTCTATGTAGGTGGGTATATGGCCCCAGCATATGGTTTCATGGAAGTATATTTCTGATTATAATTGATCTAAAATAACTGGGGTTTTGGTAATGTCTAGCTATTTTGCCTCAGCTCATACTTTCTCAGTAAATCTTGTAAGATGTTGACGGCAGTGACAAGAAGCTGATGGCCCTGGAGTGATTTGCGTGTTGTTGCATATAATAATACATATATATAACATATAACAATATGATATAACAGCTTTAACTCAGATTATTGTAGGCATAACATTACAAAACCAACATTAACTTGAGATAATTACAGGAAGGTTGGGTTTAATTAGGACTGTACTTTCTCCATTGGAAACATCAGTTCTCCTGTTTTGTCACTTTAACCTCTTCACTTGGCATGGAGAGCAGGGACGGCACAGGAGGACATAAGAGAGACACAAGAATAAGACACGCCAAAGACACAGCATGGAGCAGGCTGAAGCAAATAAACATAAACAAATTCATGATAACAAATAAAATAGAGACTATTTAAGGTCACTTCCTGGCAGGGGGAAGTTTTATAACCTGATATTTTGCAGTGTTTAATATATTTTTTAATCTGCTGTTCTCTGGCCACACAGATATATATCCATGTAATCTTTCACATTTACCTCTCTCCCTCTATGAGATCCTATTCTATGCATGTTGTTTTGAGGTCCCTTTAAGACACATTTTATGCTTTTGTAGGACACTTAAAAATCCATCTGGAGTTTAATGCAGAGGTTGTCACAAGCAGAAGTGGAAGGCTCTTCCTTTGGCTTCTGCCTCAAAATCATCCCCTCGGCAGCCAGCAGTGGCAGAGTCTGATAAGCAGCTGCTAGACGGGGTGGTCGGAGGAGGTCACCGTTTTGTTCATGCTTTGAAGAAGCCTCAGCATTGAAACCCAGCTGCCAGCTCTGGGGTTGCTGCTGGACAGGCAGTGTTTGGGCCAGAGCTTGTCCCTGTGCAAGAGCAGGCTGCGCAGAGCAGGCTTGGACCAGGGGTCTGCAAGTGCTCGGTGGAGATTTGATGGCAAAGAGGTGATATAACATTTTGCAAAGTATTTGGGGAGCTTGGAGTGTTTCAGCCACCATTCTCAGTGGGCATCCCCAACCCTCTGTGCTGCAGTGGCATCATGCGAGTTAAATTGCAACACTGATGCTTTCAGCCTCCAGACGAGGTATTTTTGGAAAACAACAGCAAATTTCATCAGGAGGCGTTTCTCCTGTGTTCCCCCAGACATTTTTACCCTCCTCCCCCCCCAGCCCCTTCTATCCCAGGAAACAAAACAAAACCCTGCATCGGTCCTGGATGCAGAATTTCCCTGGGCCGAAGGTGGTCCTGTAGTCGCTTTCTGTCCAAGAAAAAGCCTGGCTTTGTCTGACCTGACTTCTGTCAGCAGCTGAGCGTGGGAGTAACCCCACAGGATGGTGGTAGCCAGAGCTGCCTGGCTGCACCCGTTCCCGGTGGCAGCCCTGTCCCTGTGGAGAGACTGCATCTGGCTGGCATCCATCCTGCTGCGGGACACACAGGCAGGGGGACACTCGGGGTCTTGCAGGATGTAAAGTTTGGGATAGGCAGGTGCATAATGTGGGAAAATGTCCTCAGAGAGGATGAAAAAGTGGACTTGTGGGCTAAGGAGGGAAGAGGGGTTTGGGGTGACCAGCCAAGCGACCCCCGGCAACGTGTCCAAGAGCGGTGTGAAAACTGGTCCTTGTCTCTGGGGCGCCGGGCTGGCAGCGCAGAGCTTCTCCAGCTCCTCTTCCTGCGGTGCTGAGGAGGAGTTTCCTGCTGAGCAGAGCTCGGCCTGGCAGCAGAGCTGCTGCTGCGCAACGGGCTTGATCCTAATGTGCTGCCTTGATGCCAAAAGGGCCGTTTCGGAGGCGGCTGGGCGGCACAGGGGCGTGGGAGTGCTGCCGCGGCTGCGCTGGGAGCAGCAGCTGGAGAGAGGAAGGGGTGCCAGAAAACACCCTTCCTCCCTCGGCCCCCACAGCTTACAGAAGTGTGTCTTTTGTCCCGCTTTGTTACACGCTCCCAAAGATGCCGGCTGCGCTGAAATCACCCCTGTCAGCTCTCTGCCGTGTTTTGGGAGCGCAGCCCCCTGACCCAGGAGCCAGCCCAACCCCAGCAAGGCTCGGGCGCTGGCTCAGCCTTCCAAAATCACTTCTCTGAAGCTGTGTTTACATACGTTTAAACCTGTATGCTCAGGCATAGGCAAACAGGGAATTATCAGCTGCGTTGTTTCGTGCTTTTCCAGAGCCCTCCCGTTTCGCCGATGACGGGCCGGTGCAGCCTTCCAGCAGAATTAATGGGCACAGCTGCCTGCCTGGGGAGCGGGGCTGCAGTGAGCCCAGCACAAACTCCTGCTGCTGCCAGGAAAGGGCTTCACTGAGAGGCCCCCTTTTCTCTCCAGGTTATGAAAGAAATTTAAACTTTTCTAACAGGTCACCCGCAAGACAATATTCTTAAGTCAATACTGCTCCAGGACTGAGCAAACAAGAGGAAGGTTGTTTAAAACGTTTCTGTTCCAGGTTTGGCTTGAGTACAGACTTCATTACACATGTGTAAACCCAGAGAAAAATTGCATTTGATTAACAGTGTAGCTCGTCGGAGCACATGTACCTTCCCCGTTCAGAAATTAACCCTAAAAATAAGTATTTTGGGAGCAAACTGTGCAAGAGCCTGTGCTATGAGGCAGCAGGGGGGAACAGGCCACGGGCGGGGTTTCAGCACGTGCTTGGTCGGTTTTTTTGAGAAAAGCATTTACAGGCACCAGCATCACCGGCCAAAGCAAACAGGGCCATTTCCCCTTTCCTTTAGCTAAAATCAGTCCGTGGCAACAGGGGAGACAGAGAGCTGCAGCATCACCAGACTTTGGACAGGGATGTGAGTTTTGGGGCAGTTTTATGATTGCTTACAGCCTTCCTTCAAACTCTTAAACAATGCCTTGGGGCCAGGAGAGTAACTGGACCCTACTGGCTCTTGGGCTAATGGTTACAAACACCGGGGGAGCTAACTATTAAGCTGCTGGCGTGGCCACCCTGCTGGGAACCATCAGGCTTGTTTGCAGAGGTGGTTGGGGGAAGAAAGTGTACTTTGGGGATGCCCAGACCCACCGTCGGGAGCCCTGCAGGAAGGTGCTCTCTACTCCCCACCTTGCTGATGGCGTAGGTGCTCCCGCAGACAGTTTAATTTGCACGTACCAGTGACTCCCAGTGCCCTTACTGGTCCTGGCTGCCTCCCAGCAGGAACCGTCAGGGAAGCAGGGGAGGGGGCAGCTCCCAGGGAGTCTCTGGGAGGGAAAAGGAGCTTTTCTCTTGCAGCAGGCAGCTTGTCTGAAGGGATCAGGCTTTGTCCCTGGCCATCCCCAGGGCTTCTTACACTTCTCCTGGGAAAATCCCGCAACAGCTGGCCATGCGGAGCAAGGACCTGGCTTGTCCTGAGACTATGAGGGCATGTGCTGGGGGGCTGCCTCCGGTCCCAAGGGGTGACCTGGGCTGAAGCCATGAACCTGGGGTGGAAGAGACAAGTCCTCGGGATGTCTCAGGGATGGGTTTTAGGCTCGTCAGTGACAAACCTACCCAGCAGGCTGGGCAGCACTGTATTATTTAGATGCACATACCCTCTACTGGCTTCTGTTGTTAAATTAAAATGACATCTTCTCTCAATAAATACATGTTTCCTTAAACTCTGCTTCAGAGTGCTTGTAACTAAGGAGATTTGGCCTGTTAAGATGTCCCATGGAGAGGCAACTGAGTTTCCCTGTTCCTTAGCAGGAGCTCCAGATGGTTTCACTGTTTATCAGGAGGGACCCCAGATACACCGTCTTTCCCCCAACCCAACACGTGCACACACTTTCTCCTGCTGTTTACCACATCATAGGAGGCTTTTGACTTTGTGCGTGCAATTTCTGCTGGTTTCACCCTGAGTAAAAAATTCAGCCTTAATGGCTCTTGAAGCAGATGCTCTCCAATGTAACTGGTGTTCAGTAGAGAGGAGCTTGGCAGGAGCAACTTGTTCAGAAAAGCATTTTTTCTCATACAGGAATAAAACCAGGTGCAGAGTCATGAGTCAGAGTCAGAGTGTGAGACACTGGAACAGGTTGCCCAGAGAAATTGTAGCTGCACCAACACTGGACGTGTTCACGGTTAGGTTGCACAGGGCTTTGAGCAACCCAATCTAGCGGAAGATGTCCCTGCCCATGGCAGGGGGGTTGGACATGACGGTCTTTGAAGGTCCCTTCCAATCCAAACCATTCTATGGTTCAATGATTGCTTACGAAAAGGGAAGGTTGGTGGTTCACCAAAGGTCCCTCCTTCACTCTGGGGGTGACTGCAGAGACCCAAGTACTCCCTGGGGAAGGACATCAGGCTGCCTTGGCTGGGCACACACAGGTAGCCAAGCACGTGGCCACACACCCAGGAGGGAGCCCAGGGATCAAACAGGAGTATCAGTGGGTCTAGTCACCAGAAATCAGACCTGCAGGTCCCAGTCATGCATGTACTGTTGGTCTTCTGAGCCTTTGTCACACAGGGAAAAGCTTGAAGATGGCAACAGACAGGACGGTAGGCACTTTTCTCAAGAAATGCTGTATTTGCTGGGACAAGGGAATCTGTCTGGTGATTCTTGGGTAAGGTCTGAATACAAATACATGTGTGAGAAGGTGTCACCACAGGGTGAGTGTCCCTGCTGCATCGGCTTTGGGTCCCTCACTCTCGTCCCAGCTCAGCACGTCAGGTGGCCAGACTGCAGACAGCCAGGGATGGTGGTGGTACTGTGTGTTCAGCATTCACATTTACTGCACGCTCCTCTTGTGGCAAAGGAGCTGCAGAGAAGGAGCACATGAGAACGGCCTGCCTTGTATTTCCTGCGCAATGCAAAAAAACAGCCAAAAGAGCTGGTGGACCTGAGCTGATGCTGTGCTTTGCTCCAGTGCCCTCGCTGCCCCGGGCACCTCTTCCCAGGCCTGGCTCCTCCGCTTGTTCTTCTCCTCACCTGGTGCCACCTACATCGTCGTGGCCCTGCAGAGCAGCAAACCCTGCCAGGGCTCCTTGCTTACCAACAACCCTCCGAGCCGCTTGCCCATTTAGATCCATTTCAGCGCCGTTGCCCAGATGGTGTTCGGGGCCAGGGCTTGTTCCCAGCTGTGAGCTGATTTCTAGTGGGGTTTACTGCTGAGCCCATGCACCCGCAGAGCTGGCTCGCTCTCCTTGCAGGCTCCTACTGTACCGTCCTTGAGCTGGGAGACTGACAAGGGGCGTGAAAAGCAGCTAGGATTTTGCACTCCAGCATATACAAAGGCACGGAATGTGAAAACATCCACCTCCTCGAATTATACACTGTTGCTTCCAGTACAGCTTTTATAACTACCGGTGGCATGACAATGACTGGAGGGGTTTAAGCTTCCCAAATTCTGTAACTGCTGCTTTCACCTGCTGCACCCATTTCAAGCTCTCCCAGTTAAAGCAGCTGCAACCCAGCAGTGCTGGAGAGAAAGGGGAAGCTGAGAAAGCTAAAAGCCATCGGGAAACAAAAGCCATTCCCCAGAGGGGATCCACTCCTTTCTGTTCCTCCATCTAGGTACATTTAAATGCGTCTACTACTTAATCGCATCTTTAAGAGCCCCAGCCCTTCCCAGGTAATGGTTGCTGACGCTGCAGTGTTGCCCGTGATGACAAATGATGGGGAATCGGTGGGGCAGGGTCAGAGGAGCCAAGAGCACCGGTGGGGGACGGACGGACCACCAAGAAAGGCTCTATTACTTCATGGTCTCTTCTGGCTTGAAATCTGGTGAGTATGGGCAATGAGTATTATTATTTCCAAGAAGTGTGTCATCGAAGCATTGCTCTGCATTTATTCATACTGCCAGAAATAAGACACTGGAGAGCAGTGCTAGCTCTAAACAGCGAAAAAGTTGAGGAAACTGTGGTTTGCTCACAGTATTTGGGATGAGGAAGCAAAACTTCACTGACAGCAGCCAACCCTCCCTTACACCAACCTGGATAACAGGGATGTTGCAACTGCACATCTGCAGCTGCAAACCAGACAGCATCGCTGTAGGATCCTGCTGTTTCTGTTGCAGATGGTCCTGATCCACAGGTCTCAGATCCAGCTCTTTCCCATCACCATGCTCACAAATCCCTGGGACCCATCGCAGCATCTGCAGCCTTCAAAGGAACTCAGTATTTTGCCTTCCAAACAGCATATTGCTGGGCTCTGCAAATGCAAAGGCAGGATGCCATCTAAGAGAAGTAACATGCGATAAGATTGGCGTTAGTCAGGAGTAAGAGCTGCAGCTGCCTGTGCAAACTGGGCAGCCATATTATCTCTTTTTTTTGAGAACTCTAATCATGTCTACATAGAAGAATTTGTCAGGCTTTGCCTCCATGCCTATGGAGAGGGATATCTCCTTGTCCCTGTGGGTTTGGGATGCTGCGGGGGGAACCTGGAGTCTCAGCAAGTTCTGCATTGAGCTTGGATGCCGCATGACACAACCCACCTCTGCACAGCAATCTCGACAGAAAACTTCTGCATGTCCTGTCATGTGTCTGACCATGCTGTAATGTTTTCCAGTGTTTGTAGAGAGAACTACTGCATACAAGGTACAGATGAGCAACTTTGGTGTTTTCAGTGGTGAAGCTCAGATCTTTATATCCACACACACGAAAAGAAGGAAAGTGTTGAAAATGGGAAATGCAGCCTTTTCCTTCCCAGGAAAAAGTGCAATCTGTCTCAAACAACCAGAAACTAATTTCTGACTGTATGCTTTTAGGAGAAATGAACACCTGAGAGGCCCCTCTCCCAGCATCATCTCTGCTCTGACCTTCCAGGATAATGTAATAAACACTGAGCTTTCAGCACAGCTGTTATTAAACATAAAGATATCAGCATAACTCCTGCATCCCCTTGCCAAGATTTCTGGGGGTTTGGCTCTCTGCACGCCCAGGTGAACCTGGAAACGAAGAGGTGAGGGGAAGGGCCGGTGCCTGGATCTGTCCTCCAAGAGGCCGTGGAGGGAGGTGCTGGCCCCCACGGTGCCCCAGCAGCTCCACGGCGCATGGAAAGGATTCAGGGGAAACCATGGCGCATGAAAGAACAAAATCCATTCGTCCCAGCTCGGCTGCCCCTGGCGGGGCCGGGGTGGGAAGGGGGAGCAGGCCAGGCTCCAGGAGATACTGAGCTGTTTGCTCGGGAGGGAGGTCAGGGCAACTCTTCTTGTCCCAGGGATCAGGCAAAGCCAAAAGCAAATATCTCTGTTCAGCATTTGCAGGAAGAACTGGAGACTTAGTTTTTGCATGATTTGAAGGGGATTATTTTCCCCGCAGTTGTAAACCAGGGTGAAAAGGTCACGGAGACCATGGGGTTACAGGTAGGTTTTGTCATTCCAGTTTCTTCCATACTGCATGAGCCTTTCTGCCACCCTGACGCACAGAGCTGTAAAATGGAAATTCGGTAACTGCTGTAATAGCAGGCACTTATGCAAAACCCCCCCAACCACAGAAAGAAACCATCTAGATCTGTCTCTTAATTGTTGTGTGTTTTCTAGGCATAACTGCTTTAGTGCTATGACAAGTACACTTCCTTCTCTCTGCTCAGATAAAGCCTCTGCTTCTGATACCAGGAACATCACAGGTTGTGAGGAGATTGTCTGGTGTGGGCTCAGCTTTCACAGATTAAAAGAACAATTCTGAACATTCAAAGGGAAATTCTCAATGTTAGCTAATGCGGTGCTGCCTCCTGATCTCTGCAGACCCACCAAGCTGCAGAGCTCTTCCACAGGTGAGCTTTGAACATAAAATATTTCCTAATTAACCCCAAGGGCTGCCTCACCTCTCCCCAGCTGCCAGGCTTACTGCTACTCCTGCTGTGACAGAGGTCACCCGGGAAAACTAAGGGGGTGACAAGTCTCGAGTAGCACCAGTAGGTTGGTAAAACAGTCTGGATCAGAGAGGGATACAGATGGTCAGGGGTCTGGACCATCAAGGCTTACCGAAGCTCTACCAAGATAAGATGGAAACGTTCATCTTGGGCAAATGCATCTCCTGTGGGGTTTCCTGGGGAACGCCCCTCAGGCTCCGTGATCCCCAGCCCCATCTGTGGATCCAGGTCCTCCCTGTGGGCACGGGCGTGCAGAACCGCCCACGCACTCCTGCCCGCAGAGGCTGGCAGCAGCTCGGCCGTCCTGCCCGCGGGGTGACATCCACAGTCCCGCTGCCTTTGGCAGCCAGTGGTGGGCCAGCGAGGATGGTGGCTTTTCCATGCCACCTGTAGCAGGTGTCATCTGTCTGCTGTGGTGTGGTAGGAGTCACATGAGGAAGCTGGGAGTGCTGGGGTGGAGATGGTATGTAGGCAGTAAAAGATGCAAAGCCGGAGGAAGCCAGTGCTCAAAGAGCAGTTTGTTTGGAGGTGTCTTGGTTTCATTCCTTCTTCTTTTTAGGCAGACACGGGAGCTGGCACTTCATGCTTTTAAACGGATTATCTGACGCTGTTTGGATTTTCATTCTTCTCACCAAAGAACCTGTGCTGCTACCTCGAGGCACACCTTGGCACGCAATTCATTGCTACCCAGCTTGGCAGCATTCTCCTGCAAAGGCCCCCTCCCCTCAGCCTCTGGCCTGCCAGACTGCCCAGGGAAGCGGAGATCGGCAGCGACTGCCCCAGCGGAGGGCCCTGCTGCCAGACCCGCAGGCGGGAAGGCAGGGGCAGGATCTGCACGTCGGCTGAAGGTGGTGGGGCGAAGCAAGGGGCTGTGGCAGGCACCACCCGGAGGCACCAGCTTGAGGCACAGGGGATTAGTGCTTTTAAATGCTGAAAAGGTACAGAAGAAAAGGGTGCAGTACTGGGATCCTGGCTAGAGAAAGGAAGAGACATAGGGGAAAGCAGGTGGTGTTGAGGGAGACCGGTTTTGAGAGGTTTGATAGTTACCTCCTTCCACAGTCCCCGTTTACTCGTGATCTTCATAGAAGCATATCACAATGTCACTCTCCCCTAGTCACCTACTGCTCAGACACTCCCTTTCAGGGTGAAAACAAACAGAAAACCCCATGAGCTTGGCTCAGATGGCATCACCGCGCTGCTCATGCTGCAGCAATCTGATGGGCGTGGTGAAATTCTGAGCGTCATGCCAGTTGCACTTCTCACCTCTGGTACGATTTACCTCAATCACTCAGCCGCCCCTACCATTAAAATGAATGCTGTAGTAAAACATAAATCAATCAAGTCCTCACTAGTAAATGAAACCTGTGAATTTTAAACATATTCTTGAAATTAGTGTAGCTTGTCTGTATATACGAGTTATAATTATTTGTGGAATTAACTATTTTGGTATCTAACCCCTAAGACGCTTTGCAAAAAGCAAACATCTCATTCCACTAGTTGTGGCTATCCAAAACTGTACCCTCTGTTGCCACACCGACTGCAAAATCCCTTTCTTAAGCTTGTCCTGACAGAGCTTCTCTGGACTGCAGGGCCAGTAGCAGCCTCCTGCCCTACTCTGAAACCTCTCATGTTCATGGAAGGAAAAGCATGTTGTAGGCTTGGGTCAACTGATTTAACAAGTGCAAAAAAACTTATCCAATCCTTGAAAATTTTTTTATTGCTCAGAGGGACAGACATGAGAGTTTGAAATGCCATGTTGTTAAATAAAACATTTAGAAACTTGAAAGACACTCTTCACATGAACAACACATTGTAGCTGCATATTAATTTTAAAAAAGCAAAAACATTAAGTTGGAAATACAATCACAAGAGCTATTTCTTGAACAAATATCAAGCAATAGGAGAACAAAGCGCAGTCAACCCGTTTCAAGTGTTCACTGGACAGCAAGAATGAAGAAAAGCTTCTATGAACTCCTGAAGCTTTTGACTCCTGTAATTATTTCCTAAATCATGTAGAGTGCCTATGTTAGCTATATTAACATTTTAGATAAATGACCCGGAAAAATAAAACACAACAGAGTAGCGTGTGCACCGAGAAGCAAGAGGGGGCCAACCAACTGAACTGTTTTGAGAGGACATTTTTAGATTAATTTATCATTTATCTGTAACAAGAGTTGCCTCTAGCAGTAGTTCTTGCAAATTGCAAGGTCATTAAAGCTTTCACATGCCCTTCTGAGCAGCAGATAATTAAAGGCATATCTAAAGCAAATTCAAAGCATGATTTTTGCATGGAAGGGTGTACCTGGTTAGCAAAAGCATTGAGAATAGGGTACAGAGTGACAGCCCACATGCTGAGATGTCTCCATTTCTGCTGGTACTGGACTAAGTAAAAACTATATGTCTGTGTCTACAGATGCCACAATTGCATCTTCATTTTGCTTGCAGACATTCCCTGGTTTACCTGGGTCCGGTTACTACGTTTTAGTTATTCTGACTGAAGTCGGTCATAAATCAGACCATTCTGGAAGAGGTATGTTTGAAGTGTGGTTCTGTTCCCTAGAATAACTTCATGATTATGAACACATCCTCAGAATTCACACAGAGAAAAAGCTTCTGCCCGTTACCATTGACAATGATGCACAGTACTATTGCTGGAAAGTGACAGTGAGAAAAGACCTGTATTAGGGTTATTCATTAGGGTCATACTTGCTCACTTACAGACCACAGCAACTTTCTACACCTCTTTAGTTACATCAGTCATCTTGAATTAATATGGTCACATGAGAAAGATTGTATTTCCTCTTGTACACTGACATTTCAGTAGGACTTGTAAGATCTGGAAAGTTTAGTTATGCTATGCAAAGATATCAACCAAAGAAATACACAGACATCATGTGAGCCTAACTTTGCCTTGCAAATGTCCTACTGCAGACCATTTTTCAGATGGCTCCTTAGCTTAGTTTACGGTTTTGGCACTCAGTAGATCACTGACAAGAAATATGACAGAAAACTCACAACTAATGAAGTCATACAGTCATGGTACACAATGGAAATATGATTTTCGGCTGTTTTAGCGGATCCAGAACCTAACGTGCACCAACAAACTAAGAATTGTGCACATAAGCAGACAAAAGTAAGGAAAGCATCACATGGAAATGCCCATGCTAAACTGCATATTATTAAATGGATGTCCCACTGAAAATCCACTCTTCAGCTATCTACCTTACTGGCAGACACATTCTATCAGTTAATAGCAACTATATTGGACTAGCAAGCTACTCAGGTTTTGCAACACCAAGAGCAAATGCATTAGAGCAATAGTGACCCTGAGATTTATGTCCATGTTACTGTAAGTTTAATATCATGATATGATATCAACATGAGAACATGTTCTTCTTTATGAAGCCAAGAAACACCTGAAATACAATGTTGCTTCAACTCAGATAAGCATGTCTACATTAGAAATCTGCCAGGTCCAACTAATCATGTCCTCAGTCTCTGTTTTGGAATAAGCATGCTAACCTTGACTTACATTTTCATGGTGTTTTTGCTGGTGAAAGTCCCTTGTTGAATCATCTAAAGACAAGTAACAGCTGTAAAAACAGCAAACACTATTCATGTTTAACAATTTACTGAAAACCATAATTTTAAAAAGGTATAGAGACTTTTTAGAGATATAAATGGGAGGTAGACACCTCACTTTAAGGTGTTTTGAAGGCCATTCATAATCTCCCTTAACACTTAATAAGTGGCACTTGAATAATTATTAACTTGTCTAAATTCCAAAAATGAGGATGGTAAAATGACTATGGTCTCTGTGTTATATCTAAAGATAATAAAGCCAGAAAATTAAGAGAGACAGAGGTACATGAGCATATATAGGCACCTGTGAAAACGCTTCTAAAAAGAGAAGAACAATTGCTTCTATTTCACTCGTGTGGAGACATCACAGAAGAATTACTGTTATTTCCCTGGGCATCTTGCATCAGATGACAGAAGATCAGGAACAAACCCCAAATACCTATAACCATCTCCTCTGCACTATCATAACTAGCCTGTTTTTCTGCATTGCTGTAACACTACTGTATCTCAAACACAAGGAAGCTTTGTCACGTGTAGGCCACACCCAAGAAAAACAATGATAAACTCCAAGAGAAGAGACAAAAGCATAGACTACTATGACACAATAAAGAAAAGTTAAAATTTCAATTTGGAGTTGCTGTAAATAAGTGATCTTTAAAAAATCCTCTTGAAATATTAACTTAATTCAGAACAAATCCTGTGCTGTGTAAAACTGGAAATATGTTTGCTAAACATTATACCTCAAAATAAATTAAAGAAAAAAGACTTAAAGGATTTTCAGAAAAATTAAGAGATGACAACCTCTCCTGCCAACCAGAATGCTCAAATTATCACCTCAAAGTGAGCGGTCACTTTTTTTATCTTATTCTAATAATAGCAACAGTAAGTTTACTTCTGTCTTATTTTCACGTACCTTTCTTTTTAAAGGCCTATGGCTTAGTATTCACAAATTAAAAAAATATTTGTAAATACACAAAAACAAAGCTTAATAGCACACAATATCAAAAATGATAAAATTTCAAACCCATTACATTATTATTATTGAAAAGTGCACAATTAATCTGCTGGTCTGAGATGCTTTGATCGTGGACATAATTTCCATGATGAACTCCTCAACAAAGTTCTTCATCTTCTCAATTAAATGAGAAATCTTTCATCCACCAAGGTTTTGGATGCCAAATTCTTCTGCCCAAGTGTATTACGAATAAACCTAAATATCTAAGAACATTTCAGAAAACATGTATTAATGAAGAAATACTTAAACCAGTATGTTTCAGTACCTAACATAAAATAATAACTTCATATTATCTTTAAATTTTAAATCACATGAGTGAATTGGATGCTCAACTCCCTTTAGGATTTTTGAAACATTTTCCAATATCTTTCCACCCTGAAATATGATATAATTATGTGTGATTAATTGTAACAGATATTTGTGTTTTCCATTGAAAGTTATTTGTAGCCTCTTTATTCATGACAGGCATGTGAATAAAATTAATTTCTCACAAGCCTATTTGACAAAAAAAAAATCAAAAAACTATTTTATAAGCTCTCAGTATAATCTTCTATCACCGCGTACTGCTAACTTACTGCTTTAATTATCTAGTTAACTATACAAACTTCCATACTAACCCACATTTTTAAAATATTACTTTGTTCTTAAACTGAAATTTACCTCTTGTTGCAAATATGTTAGAATAGCTGCTAAAACAAAACTTTGGGAAGCCAGATCCACAATGGAGAAAAACAGGATATCAAAGATGAGCAGTGTTGTCTCATTGCCATAATAGAGAACGTCACTGAAAGAGTGTCCTTCATCTACAGAAAGAACATAATTTTTGAAAAATTATTATTCCTGTGAAGTGCAAGTTTGTGGAGTTCATCAGTCCATGCTGAGAAAGCTGGTAAGAAAAAGGAAAGTCAGAGCAAGAGCTAGTTATGTCATTCTATGGCATCATAAGAGCTAGTTATGTCATCCTATTTAAGCAAAATAATACAAACCTTTTAACTTATAAAATGGCTTAATACTGATGGAAAACAATAGGAAAAGCCCATGTGCCACATGCAACTTTATTCACTCCTGAAATCTCAATCAGATTGTTTAAAAAAGGCTGGCTTGAACAAGAAGCACATGTAACTTCCTTGTCACCGAAATTTTTAGCAAGTGTTACCTCTGGCCCCAACTCAACAAAATAATAAAAACATATGCTTAAAGCCTCACTTAGGAGGAGGTTCAGAGCTTAACATTATCTTTGTTCATTGGTTAACAGTTTTCCCAGGAAATGGGTCTTTTAAGCTTAAAATACCTTCTTCATAGCCAAAGTAGTCTAGACCACTTATCCACTTCTTTATTTTATCAAAAAGCACCACTTTCAAAAGAGAAAAGAACACTTAAAATAAACAATTACAGAAAACAGATTCTTTTCCCTCTTTCTACTTTTTCAGGAAAATGTCTAATGCTGGTTTTATTGGAAACAGCATATTTTCATTACAAATTTTCTATGTCCTACTGCCATGAAATCCTTATGTGTATCTAAATTGGAAACCATGGCAATCTAAACCATCAAACAATGTATTTGTATCAATGCTTACGATTATGAACTTTGAAACAATGGCAGTCAAAAGACCAAACCTTTGTTGAATACTGCACAATTTGGAGACATCACATCATGCTTATACACTTAATTCTAACTCAGACATTGCATACCTGACAATATTTATGGCTGAGTAGACCTGGGGTTTAGAATAGGGTTTGGAATGACTGATATTGCAAGGCGTGGAATCACAGACTGAGGCTGAAGAAAGTCCTAGTTATAGTTTTAAGGCAGATACTGGCTATCTGGCAACGTTTATTACTAAAGATAGTGCTTCACCGTGACATGGGAGGAGAGCCCAAACCTTTAATGAATTAGGTGTAGCTCAGATGTCTAGACTGAGCAAAAATATCAGACTACAACCATGGCTAGTTCGAAAGCATGTGCTGCATTCCTGATTATATAGCAAGGTTTGAGATTCAAATTAGGCTTCAGCTTTTCCAGCCCCAGTGTCATAGAGCAGGAAAAGTTCTGCACAGCTCAGTGATGTAATCTGTGGATTGCTATTATATAAGAATAATGACATGTTTAGGATGTGTAATGGTCATCTGGTAATATCTAGGTGTTGGACTACAGTTCTGATAAGGTTTAGATTTTTTGAACAGTGAGGCTGGAAAGCCAAGTACTTGAGGGACTCAAAATGAGGGCTTGCATCATCTTGGATCACTAGTTAATGTTTAGTTTTCATGCAGGTGATGGCCATATTTATGGTTAGGGGTAGAATCAGGGTCTGAACTAAGGTTTTCAAAGATAATTTTTGATGGATTCTGTACAGCTCAGGGACTGAGGAAGCAGACTGGTATCAGGCCTAAGTTCACAGCTTGTATTTCATTGCAGTGTGGATACTGGTCCCCAGACCGCATCTGTTAATAGGAGGAGACCAGGACTCAGGGTTTCAGAACCTTGTAAGTGGAGGACCTAACACTGGGTGAGGATTCCAGTGATGCAGGTATGGTCACCTGGCCGTAATTATGAATAGGTTAAGGTTTTTAAAGCCTTGGTGTTTCACAGCTTCAACCTTCCAGGGATTCTAATTTAGGAACCTAGGTTGAAGGCTGAGATATGGTCAAGAACTTTCACTAAATCTGTTTTTAACACATGTACTGGTCACTTGGAAATACTTATGGCTAGGTTTAGCATGGGCTTGGGATTCAGGACGATGCATTGGAGAACCCAAGTCTGTCTGATTTTGCATAGCTCCAGGGACCAGAATCAGAACTGGCGTCATCCCTATTTCTGCTGGAATACTCATTTTTGCTGTAGGTATTGGCAATGCTTAAAAAGCTTCAAAATAAAATATTCAAGAACCCAAATTATTTAGTGGAGTCTGTAAAGATGAGTGGTATATTAACATCAAGTATTCCACTAAAATGTCCTCACTGTGATCAATATTCTCTTTAAAGAAATTGTCTTTCTGTACTTTTAGTTGTTTCATAAGAAATTCGGTTCTATATAAAAAAAATGGCATGGAGCTATTTAAATATTGTGGGTCCTCTTTCCATTTACAAAGTGGATATTAGATCTAGATAGCAAGTCAAAGGAGCACTTCGTAAACACATGCATGTCTCTATGCAGTATCCTTTCAGTTGCCTAAAAGAAAAAACATTGGAGTCCAGCGACAAATTATAAATAGGATTTCTGTAACTTGAAGACCTTCTCTTAAATCCCTCCCTCACAAGAGGTCATTTAATGACCCCTCCTGCTGTAAAGTCCAGTTTAGATTGTAAATCTTGGGAAAGAAATCTACACAAAACCTACATACTTATAATAGTACAAATACCAAGTCACAAATCTTTTTACCATTGTAAAAAATACTTTTCTCTAGTGGTTCCATGAACTCCATGCCAAGAATCCGTTCAAGCAGCAACTTATCTTTAACAATATAATCCATTTCTTTATGAACCTATAAGAAAGGGAAAAACAATACTGCTTGTTTTATGATTTCAAAGAAAAAGTACTTGTTACAAAGTGAAGTACAGCTATTTAGACCCTTATGAATGACAAAAAGCACTGTTCTATTCCAAGACAAAAATAAGTACATAACAAAAAAGGATTTGTCATTTTTAAGGGCAGACTGCACTGTTGGACAGTACTTCAATTTTTTTTTTTAATGAAGCACTGTTCTAGTTGCCATAAAGTCTTTAAAAACAAGTCTTTAAGGACATATGCTAAAAGAGAAATCACAGTCTTTCAGATTTACAATTTTTAGTCTCTACTTACTGTAATTATATTTTCCTTACTATAGTAATGTCAACATACATACGTGATCAATAAAAGAATTGAGAAATTTGTTCATGGTGTTGTATGCCCTTGTGCTTTGTTCGAAAGTATTTGCAGATGAGTCCAAAAGCCTAGCAGGACCACGTTTCTGAAATATAACATGACCATGACTTCAGTGGAAAAATTACATATTTTAAATAACATTTACAGAATACAAATATCTCACTTACTCTTGTCAGGGTTTCATGGATCCTGTCATAGTGCAGTCGCATTTTTCTTGAAATGGAAATCTGAAATGTCTGGCCATCTGTGTTTGGTAACAAACCTCTCTGACTACATAGATTTTCCTACACAATTAAAGCAATTGTAAATTAACATTACTTATGTCATTCATGGACCATCAAAAGTCAAAAGCTTTTAATTTCCTCTCTTTCATTTACACATAGTACTTAATACCTCTAAATATTTGAATCCACTGCACCCTTGGTTCTGTTATAGCAAGATTTTCTTTGGACATGAAATCCTGACCCCTGCTGTCACAAAGTCATATTCCTCTCTTCACCTGTGTTCAGTTCATTAGCTTCTAATACATCTTTTGACATTCACCCTGAAGCCCTTTCTTTTATGTTTATTGTTTGTTCTGTACTTGTCCTGCTTTTTTTGTGCTTTGGATTCCTGACTTTTTCCATATGTTTTTCAGGTCACATTTAATAAATCTGAAAAAACCCTGAGAAAACAGAAAATTCGACATCTCCATAGGGAAAAAACTGCTTTTCCCAAAATCGTATTAAAATAAGCAATTAGGAAAAAATTATAGGAACACACAAGTAAAAAATATTATTAAAAGGATTCCTCTACATTTCAAGTTTGAGATTTAATTTTCACATGGTTATGTTTTTTTCTGTCCACTTATCATTGAAATAGAAATATCCTTTGTCTAAAGTACTTTCTTCCTACTGGTCCCTATAAAGATGCAAGATATCATGAAATTTAGTGCAAAGTGCTCCAATCTTGTATTAGACATTTTACATTTGCCTGATCTTGCAGCACAGATACAACATAGGACAAACTAGAAAAAATACTTCTTCAAATTGATCTCTGTAAAGAATAGGTTATATTACCACAGCAGAAAAGATGGAATAAAAGAACTTATTGGAAAAGTAGTTGTTTCTTTAGCAGGAGTTCTTCAGATTTGCCTCTTTATGAAAGCTTTTTGGTATGCATCTTTTTGAATGCAGCCATGAGCTTATGAAAAGCTTCAATATCAAAAAGAAGGTTCTTAAATACATGAAAAAAAATTTTCGAAAACCAGGAATTTTATATCTATGAAATCTGAAGAAGTAACAGAGAAGAAGAGATAGTGAAGAAGAAGAAAGATGAACAGCTAGTTAAAAGAACTATTGAGTCATATATTTATACACCAACAGTTGGTATCTTTTAAGTATCATAACTTGGTGCAATGTAATGCACAAGTGCAGATCCATAATGAAAAGGTGTGGGTTTTTTTTATAAAATAAATAATTAGAGCAGGTGTAAACTTTAATACTTTTACTTACTGCTTCTCTCTTTAGGTTCATATTCATTTCTTCCATATTCGTATCTGCATGTCCATGCACAGAGCGACCATGGATATAATAACCAAAGCAGCTGTGTGACAAGAGAAACACTGAAATCTAAAAGAGATGGGGAAAAGAAGAATACTTTAATTAAACATTATCATTTTATTTTTGAACTTTTGAATTCACAGTGGAGATCAGCAAGACTAGCCCTTCTACAAATACAAAGTAGGCAGGTACCAAAATAAATACGGCAGAAAAATATTTAATAACTCATTTACTGATTAGTTTTATGTATGTTTAACTAGAAACACACACCAGCTTCAAGTTTAGTTTATCAACGGCAAGGATCACTACTTAATTCCACAGAGCCAAAAAATTAAAGCAAAGTTATTAGCTTTTATTTTGATTCAAAAGTTATTTCTGTGATACATAATACATATGCATGATTCCAGCTGAGCTCCTAGGAGACTGTATTTAACAGAATTTCATTCAGTAGGATGCAATGCTTATATATCACATAAACCACAAAATTAACTCTCTCTACAACCCATGCACTACATGGGTGTTTCACAGAAGAGGAATAACCAAGGCTGGAAAGGCTGATAAAAGGGGTTAATCTCTGTATTTTTAAAAAGTTCTGGACAAATGAGCTAATCCAATGTGTTCTGACTGCACTCTTCTTTGGTTAATAAGGAAAGCCTGCAGTACAAAGCTTCAAGGCCCATGTTTAAACTAGAGAAATGGAAGTAGTTCAGATGCGAGTAAGCAAAAATGCATGAAAAAGGTAATAACTGTCCAAGAGGGACAACCGTGAATTTCAGTGGTTGAGGGACAACCACAAGATAGGAGCAGAAACTGAACATAAACATATTAAATAAAACCAAGATGGCTGTGTCTGTAAGACAAAAGCACTAAAATGCAAACCACTAGACAGAACAGCAGCAAATGGTTCCAGACCTAATTTCTGTCATACTGTGTTACTTTTAAATTCTGTATGAGCACACGTAACCAATTTAACTTCAAAAAACAACCTAAAAATCCCACGTCTAGAACACATTGATACCTATGGTTCCAGAATCTTTTTCCAAGTTTAACTGAAATCTTCCTGTAGATTGCACCAATAAAGTGAGCTGAAAGAAACACTGACTTTTGCTGTTAGCTAGTAATCTCTGATTAAATTAAATGAATAAATATTATTTAATACTCTTATATCTTATGTATTATTCTATTAAAAATGCCACTGTACAAATGAGACAAAGAAATACTTACATTGCTCATGCAACATAAATCAACAAATTGGCTTATCTTATCTTCAACAAATCTTTCATAAAACACAGAAAAAAATATAACCTGAAATAAATAAACCACATTTTTTTAATTAGTTCATCAGAATTGACTTCATTAAGCAGTTAACTTCACAGTTTAACACCCACAAATTACAGACTTCTGTAGGGGCCACCATTGCATTGGACTCTGAAATGGGATCAACATCCTTCCTCTAAGTAAAGTTGTAGCAATAACCTGCTTTTCATTTTGAGCTTCGAGATGCTTCAAAGTTGTTTAAAACAAAACAAAGTGATTGCATAAATTCACATCTTTGAGAAAATTAAAATTCTGACTACAACGTAAGATGTCTCACAGCTCAGAAGATTCATTTTGAGTTCTAAAGGTGTACCATGCTAAAGCAGCTAAAAATCTAGATCAAGCAAAATAGTTAAGAATACACCCGATGCTATGATACGTACTATGGATTGCCTAGTGATATATTCTAGCTTCCAAGAACCGGCCTGAAAATGATAATTCAGTATGTCACGTGTTTCGCATACCTGTAAGAAGGCAACAGCTAGCCAGAGTGCAGCAGACACACCAAATCTTAAAATACGGCTCCAAGGAGCTATGAAACTCTCACTGCTTCTTGTAAGACTAGAAGAAGAATCCATTAAAGCCAGGTTTGAAAATCCTACCACCTGAAGAGATAAGAAGGTCAACATAACAACATGAGGCAATGAATAGTATTGATTATGACTCTGCTGTTTCCATCCTAACAGGAAATAAGAAGAAAAAATTAGGAAAAATGGAGCTGGGAATAGTAGCATGTTCACTATGACAGAGCCCAATTGTGTGATCCAGTGTTACTACTGAGAAACATAATTAAAAACATAAACTGTACATATGTGTGTTGATACATAAATTCAAAAACATACGCAGCTAAATCTCACAAAAAGTCAACATTGACTTTTACTGAAAAACTCCAAAAGACTCTACTGTTAGACTGCATAGGGATATTATTTCTGCCAAATTTCAGCTTTTTGGTCCTGTATGTTCCAGTGTTAAAACATTTTTTTAATCTGTTTTGCAACTGTAAGAAACTGATTTTTTTGTTTTTATTGAACAGAAATATATTTCTCTCCACTGTATGGCTGAATCCATTTTAAATAAACAATCTAGTAAAAGTTCCCAAATAAAAAAGATGAGAGAAACACTATGTCTTGATTAAAGACGTGAAAATTTTGTGAAAATCATTCAGAACTGAAGCTGCACCAGAAAAATACTTGTGGTGGGTTGACCCCCACCATGGCGGGACAGGGAACAGGAAAAACAAAAGCAAGAAAACTTGTGGGTCAAGATAAAGACAGTTTAATAAGGAAGGAAAAGGGAAGAAGAAGGTGAAAAAAACCTCCACGACAAGTGATGCAAAAGCAATCACTACCTACCTCCCACAAGTAGACCGATGCCCAGCCAGTCCCCAGAAAATCCCTCCCCTCCATTTTTACTGCTGAGCATGATGGTATATGGTATGAAATACCCCTTTGGTCAGCTGGGGTCAGTTGTCCTGGTTGTGTTCTCCTCCCAGCTTCTTGCGCAGCCCCAGCCTACTCGCTGGGGGCCTTGACGCGGTACAAGCACTGTTCAGCAATAGCCAAAACATTGGTGTGTTATCAGCCCTGGTTTAGCCACAAATCCAAAACACAGCACCCTATGGGCTGCTATGAAGAAAATTAACGCCATCCCAGCCAGACCCAGTACAATATTGAAAAGTTTTGCTGCCAGAGTGCTATCTGCACTAGCCAGTTAGTCAACACTGCCACAGCAACCAGTGCCAACCAGTGGCTGCTTTGGTGCCAGGCATGAGGCCTGAGGGAAGGGAGACTCCTTCTATGCTTCCCAACTTCCTCCAACTATTACTTTTCCTGGCTTGTTTTCTACTACTGTACAGCGTGTCACCATGATTAATGAGAACTGAACAGTCACTTTATCAAAATTGCTAACCCAAGAAGACAGGTTTTGAACAATACCCAAATTCCCCCTTGTAGTGAGCAGCTGATTGCCATAGCTACGCCCTGCATTACACTTCTAGGGAAACTACATTCCAAACTCCACCATGACAATTAAAGTTATAAAGATTATCTGAGGTTTTCACAAACACCAATTTTAGCCTATTTAGGTATCTTTCCAGTGGCAAGAAAGGGATTCTCCAGAGGGAAATTCATAGCAGGAGTTATAGAGCAAGATGTTAATCACTCTCTACTAGGAGTAGCCTCTCCCTTTTAGTAATATCAGGAGCCTATGAAGAGTAACCTGAGGAGATTAATTAGTTTTGGGAATATGTGCTCTCTTTTCTCCCATTCTTTCCTTGTAACATGGCAACTAAGTTGGTCCTAGCCTGTATTTACCAACAGCAAAAATACTGATGTAGTGAATGAGCAAAGTTTGGGGTATTTTACTGTATTTAATTTAAAAGAAAAATAGGAAATTTAAAAACAGGACTATAAAAATGAATAAAAGTATTAAAAATATGTAAAAGAACCTCACATAAACAACTATATGCTACATGCTTTAAGAATACTTCCCAAAATAAAAGTACTTACCAAACTACAGAAGAATCAAACAAAAACGTTTCTGAATAGCTAAAGCACAATTTCTCACATATCCTTAAGCTGTAACTGAAGGCATCCTGCTTTGTGTTATGCCATCAGTAACGGAACTGGCACATTTCATTTCCTACTTTATAAAAGGTCACTATAGCAAATTAGCAGGAAGGAAGCTCAGTTCAGATAGATATGAGACCAGAAATGAACCTGTAGACTGTGGCAGGAGGGAGCCAGTAGGCAAATAAAGAATGGGGTATGTACACAGATTTATCAGTCTCTTAAGCCATTGGGATAACTCATTACCTTAAAAAAATCCAGACAAAACTAACAAAGGTCTCTAAGGTAATTAAAGGTGTTTTTTTTTTTTTATAAAGTCTTCCTTAATGAAATATTGCAATGACCTATATATACATACATATAAATTAAAAGTTGTATTAAAATAATTATTTTACTAAGTTACATGTTTTCAAGTGAACTTGAAGGTCATCCACTATTACCATAGACAATGCAAGAATTAAGAAAACAGACCCTTGTGTTATACTTTGGTTGTGAATCATAAAAAATTACTAATAGTAACAATAATAATTGTAGTAATAATACCTCCAGAAAAAAAAGAACTGCAAGCACTTGAAAGAGGGGATTTATCTTCCTCACTGTCTGAATTTCATTCCATTCATTTGCTATAAAATATGTCCTCCATATGCTCACAGGTGCAGCAGCACTTTTAATAACACCTTCACCTAAAAAGAATACATACAATAAAGCTCTGAAATTTAGTACTTGAGAGTAATATCCAAATTTAACCACAGCTGTTTATACAAACAAGCACAGTTTGAGTTACCTTCAACTGCTTTAAGAACTTTGCCCTTAGGTCTTTCCCAGTCAATGAAGAAAATATCTATAGTAAGTTGTGAAACCAGCAATTTTAAGAATTGCAGAGCCTAAGAAAGAAAAAGGAGAAATATAACAAGTAAGGATAGCAACAGCATACAAAGATGAAGAAACAGTCATTGTACCTGTCATTCGTTAAACGTAACAAGTAATATACTTGACTACACTTGAGACTGCAACTTTGTTACCAACTTTTGACATATCTTTTTTTTTTTTTTAATTTAAAAGCTTGGAATAATGGTAAGTCATGTGATGTTGTCCAAAATTATGAAGAAAATACAGCAAAGTAACAAATTCAAAAAAATTGTCTAAGTATTTTCCCATAAAATATTAACCTGTAGTATGAATTCCAATTCAATACCCATAATTAATAAAATACTTGTATGTCCCATGAAGAAAGAATACCAATCTCTGAATTCTACAAGTATGTTTAAACAAAATTATTTTAATCTGTCTTCTTTTTAATCAGGAACTGACAGCACTTATATTCTGCTTTATTCTTGATATGGTGTTATTTGGGTTTCTTTACACCTTTATTCTTGAAAGAATAATTTTCCATAGATATCTTCTTAGACATTCATTTTCCTATAAAGACTCCACAAAGTAAATTTCTATGGAAAAATAACTTAATTCTTGGAATAAAATAATTGTTTACATCTATACACTAATAAAATGAACTGCACAAGATGTTTAAAAACAAGCTTGCTGAAAATATACAGAAGCATATGTTGAAATGTCTTTAATATTTACCTTTAAACTAAATGCACATGCTATGTATGTAACAAAATCTTCTTCTTGAGATGGAAGTGGTAAAAGGACAGAGACAAACTGCTGAGCCTATAATTGAGAAGTTACATTGAAATAGTATGGATGGCATATGTAACAACATACTAAATGCTTAAAAGTGAACAACATTTTTCAGAAAAATTCAATATTTAATATGCAATCATTTTGAATCTGTAAAATATTTTAAGTGACTATTAAGCAGACTGCAAGTAGAATGAATCCTAAGAAACAGGTGAACACAAAAATTTAAGCACACAAACCAGAATATGATATAGAACTTGCCTCAATAGTCTGACCAGAAAGGAAGGAAAAAAAAAAAAAAAAGAAAGAAAATGAATTTTTGTGTAAAAATATATATAATATTAATAGGTTTTCATAACACCCAAATCTGGAAAAACACTTACTTTGAAGAACACAAGCCAATAAATCCCTGTGCCCACTGTGATGATAAAGAAAACGTTGGCAAGGTCTCCAGCATAAAACAGTAAGAACTTCAAAACCGTCTGCAATTATAAAAACACACTGTAGAGATCTGTAAAACTAATTAAGTAATGCATATGTATATTCATATAAAATTTTATGCAGGTCACACTACAGGGAACTCCAGTACTGAAAAGTAGCCTCAAACAAAATTTTTCTACTGTGGTCATATATTTATGGTATATTCAGTATCTGAAACTCCTACATGCTAGTCTTTGTTCAAAGAACAATTAATCTGAAAACAGTCCACTCAACCGATCAGAACAGCTCTGTAAATACCTTTATTTCTAGCAAAAGGATTTCCTAAATGACAACATCAGAATCCAAAAAAATGCAAAAAACCTACTTCCTCCAATGAGCCTAACTCTAGGTCACAGTTCTATGCACCTAGGCTAGAAATCATTTCAGTTACCTTAAGAAACAGAAAAGTTGTATCACAAGGAATGATAGCAAAGGTCTCCTTAAAGAGAGGAAAATGTGTCCCTTTTTAGGTCACCAGCTGTTTATACCTGCAAGTCAATTATAGAGCTTCCTGTACGCCTCTTCCAGCCTGCAGTCTTGAGAAGGGACCATAACACTGCAAGCCCACCCAATACACCCAGAGTGATCTGAAGAGAATGAAAAATTATTTGCAGATATTTTTAAAAAACACAAAATATAAGTAAATCATTATATCGACAAATTAAAGGGAAATACAACTTACATCAGTCTGAATCTGAGCCTCTGACTGATTCATCTCATAATTGACTGAGAAGGAAACCTGAATATTAAGATACAAAAAGTAAATATGCATAGAAATTCTGAAATGCTACAACCATTATAGACAGTGGTAGTTTTCACACATTCAGTTAGTGGGAATTCCCATCTAGTGCTACTATACAAGGACAACATATATCTTCTTTTACCGTATACATCTGACCTGGTGTGCTACAGTGCCAGGCTTAGTACTAGCGCATGTGCTCTGCTATGCTTAGTGCAGATTTTACCAACAGTAATGCCTGCTATCTGCAAGTTACTAGCTGTACCTAATTATAATCCTTTCAAATGTGCATAATTTTTTTCCTTCTGAAAGGAGACACCAAAGGTTTGATACTTTCACTTTTATCAGTGTTGATTAAAAGTAACTTTAATGCAATTACAGCAATATGCAAAATCATAAAGTGAACTCTTACATAGCTCAGATACCAATTTTTTTTTTCCACCTTGAATGAAAGAAAAATTGTCATGCAGCTTCAAAATTGCTCCCTCTAGCTTAAACATCTATCTAATCTGAGACCTATTTTGACTTTGGTCTGAAAGATTTGCATCTTGGTTTTATAACATTCTGGCCTGAGTATTTGTCACTGCAAGGCTAAAGTTAACACAAGTATGATAATGAATAGTATTTTTAATTCGATTTCAAAAAAAAGGACAACCCCTCCCCAAACCAATCCCTCCTCTCCCCCACCTTGGCTTCCTAAAACATTTGTTTCTGTCAGAGCTCATTCTATTACCTCACTTGGATTTAAGTCTAAACATGCTCAGTTACTAGAATCTCAGTATTTATAGAACTTGGAATGAAATTCAGTGTATTTTTTACTTGCACAACATTTGTTAAATGCAACAAGACATCCAAAATTGACAAGACCTAAGTACATCAGATATACTATTTCATCCTTACATCTACAACAGAAAATAGAGAAACTGAAAACAATTGTTCTTGCCATCGCCATTTGAATGAATTATTTTCTAAAAACAGTGCTGGTTTTGTGGTTAAAGACAGACATCATTTAGGCAGGGAAGAATTGTCTGACTAATTTTTCTATCATTCTAATTCCCTGTCTCTTCTTTCCTTTCATGCAGCTAATATGGAACGCAAGGAATGGTTCTAGCACCAGAAGTTTCTAGCTAGATGTCTATCTGTACTGGGAGCCTGAACTGTTGAAAGTTGATAAGTAGAAAATGTTAATATTATAATTTTTTTTTAATAGCAGAATGATTATTTTACTATATTAAGCTCAACATTTTCACTTTTTCAAGCAGTGTGACCTAACAAGCAAACAAGGCACAGGAACAGGACATGTGAGCTGCTGCCCATCATGGCAGGCAAAAGTGCAAGTAGGAAATGTCCCCTTCTGCATCTGCTACAGCAGAATTTGGTGGCTTTCAGTAGAGAAAGATCCTCCAAACTGATCTCCAATCCCTCTGGCTATGGATTTTTTTATATTTACTTTAATTCTTAGAGATGTGCTGTAAAAAAATACACAGCAGACAAAATACTAGAGGATGTTTTAGATATATTACCAATATTTTAACTTAAACTACAGGTGACCTGAAATATCTGTCCCCTAACAACCTCCTCTTAATGCACTGCTTTATATACTCAATTTCTTGCATAAATTGCTGCCTTCAGTGCATTGCATAAAGAGTACTTTTCCTGTTATTTTCTGTATTTCATTTGAACCGTAGCCTTACTTAGCATTATACAACCAAATGTAAAATTCTAAGTATTTTAAGTTAAAAAAGACTCAAGGTGAATTAAAAAGAAAATACTTTTAACTGTTCTGTTTTAAAAGCTTTAAGTTTTAGTGAAAACTTGCAACTTCATAACTGAGCAGAACTAGAAACTTATTAGAATTTTACCCCCCCCCCAAAACGTTAACTCAACTAGAATTCCAACAGAAATAAAAATATGATTAACAAATCAGTTCAATTAAGATAGCACAAAGATCTCACCATCACACTCTGGGTTTCAGGGTTTTGGACAAGCACATCTGTGTAAGCAATAGTAATTAGAGGAGGGTAGATAGTTCCTCTCTGAGTATGGGATACCAGACGAATACTGCAGAAATACAAACAGGAGTATTATTTTTAATACAGAAAATGGATGACTTGCTTGGAAAGTATTCATTGAAACTTGTACTAATAAGAAAATACTAAATGAACAGAACAAGCTGATCAATAAAATGTGAGTTTCAAACCCAATGATATGGCAATTCACATTTTAAAAGCAACCGGAATGTACAAAGGCATGTACACGAATATATAATAAGAAAAAGCTGGGAATGATCGTTTATTTGTAAGAAAATACCTGAATCAATCTTTACCTACTGCTCACATCATGATAGCTGCAATTGAAGTAAATTCCAAAAGGTAACTTTTCTCAAAACATTACAGAAGGACCTTTTCTATGTGTATTTTGAATTTCTGGCGTTATCCTTTTTTCGAAGGGGGGGTGGGAGGGCATTCTTCTAAGATACATAAGCTAATCCTTATTGTTTGAAACAATGTAATAAGTAATTCTCAGCAAATGGAGTTAGTACATTAAACTACTCTTCAGGATCATTACTGGTATGGATCAGTACTCAGTGCTACTCAGCAATCTTTTTAACTAATAAGTTGTGAAGAAGAGCCGAAGAAGAAGGGAGATCTCAATTTTTAGACAGTTATCTCAGAGGAAGACATTACATAAAGAAAAAGAGGTTCTTCCAAAACATATTCCAGTTGAGATTAACCATCAGTAATGACCTTAACAGGTAGTCTTACAATTTCAGTTAAATGACTATAAGCCTGTTCTGGATTGTATAACAGAATAGGCAACAGTTTGTAAAAATACTGCAAAAAAGAATATGGAGTATGAAACAGCATCCTTGTATAGTCAGCAACATACACATCGAAAAAGAATAAACAGAGGAATTTTTAGGTCTTTCCAGATGACACCTGCTTCTAAGATGTGACCGAATGCCTGCTAACTTGTATTATGCATACATAGTCTGATCCATGGCACCTGGAAAGTAATCACGGTAATTTTAACCCCCACAAGTCAATGTTATGTTTTCTCACTCACTCATCAGAACAACCTATGGAAAGTATGCAATGGAAAAAGCAGCACAGGACATACGAGAAACAACATAATAAAACAACTTTCTTTTAAGACAATAAAACATAGACTGCACAAATTTGGCTTTATTTTCTATGTACTATATAATATATGCAATTAAATCACCTTATTGTTATTTTGCTAGCAATCCGAATTACTCTTGGTAGTTTTCCCAAGTCATTCTCTTTTCCACTTAGCGCATCCACCAAAAAAAATCGACGAGTCAAAAGCCAGTTGTTCATATTACTGCCTTTGAAAAAACATGACAGTCACATAATATTTAAAAAACTAATTCAACACACAAAAATAATGAAATCTACTAGAAATGATACATATAACTGTATAATACATATAACTATTCAGGAAGTACAATTATTTATTTTCAACTTAAACAAATACATTGTGAAATTAGATTACTTTATTTGTGCATATTATTGACTGGGCCAGTGTATGCAACCAAAGCTTGCACTTAAGACTATCAGAACTTGCCCCTCAAAATACTAAATTCTTAAAACAGAAACCAGTTATGGTGTGTTGTGGTATCTTTAAACAACTCAGTAACAGTAATTAACACAAATTCTTTCTATTTGAAGTTATTCAGATTATTTACGTTCACAGAAATGTTACTATGACAGCCTTACCTTGATTAACAAACATTTCACTGTACTGAAGATTCAAGTTTAAAACTGGCACAGCCCAAAGATATTGTTGTCCATTGTCACCATTATATTCAAGGAACAGGTCATAAAAGATTGGATTAGCAAAATCTGATAAAATCTTCGAAACTGGAATTTTGCACTACAAGAAAAAGATTGTTAAAATAGAAAGATCACTTTAGCCATTTAATGATTTTATCAAGTTGTGGAATCTTCCCCTACAAAATTATTGTGGAATCTGTCCCACTTTCTCACAAAGCCAAGGCATTGCAGCTATTTGCAAGCAATTACAAAGTACTAATGATTTTATACAAACCTCTTGGAAATGACTGCAGTTGACTAGAATGACTAATGAGGAGAATGAAGCTCTGCTAACATTTTTCAACAGATTAGGAAAAAATATCCTAGCAAATTTCACAGACATAGAATTTGAAACAGCATAAACACTCAAGTCAAGAAACACAAACACTGAAGTCATGCAGTACTGTGTCTGGTTCTGGGCTCACGAGTACAAGAGAGAAATGGAGCTACTTGATATAGTCCAGCACAGGCCACTTAGATGATGAAGGGACTGGAGCATCTCACCTATGAGGAAAGGCTGAGAAAGTTGGGACTGTTTTGCCTGGAGATAAGGCTCAGGAGGGATCTTATCAATGTGTACAACTATCTGAAGGAAGGGTGTACAAGACAGAGCCAGGCTCTTTTCAGTGCCCAGTGACAGGACCAGAAGCAATGGGCACAAACTGAAACAGGAGGTTCCCTCTGAGCATCAGGAAACACTTTTTCACTGTGAGGGTGACCAAACACTGGCACAGGTTGCCCAAACACTGGCACAGGTTGCCCAGAGATGTTGTGGAGTCTCACTCCTTGGAGATACTCAAAAGCTGTCTGGACACAGTCCTGGGCAACTGTCTCTAGGTGGCCCAGCTTGAGAAGGGGGGTTGGACAAGATGATCTCCAGAGGTCCCGGGCTGCCTTAACCATTCTGTGATTGTGTGAAGAAATTAAATGTGAAAAGAGGCTGTTTTCTGCATATGTGAACAACCATGCAGTCTTTAAATACTCATATAACGTCAACCATGTTTTCTCCAAAGCTGTAGGAAAAAAAAAGTGATGCATACAATCCGTGAATATCATTACATTAAAAAATACTCAGTAAGTTAATATTTATTGGTGTTTATATTTAAACCCAGTAATACTAACTGCTGTTAATACTTAACAACAGGTTCTACAGACTCAATAGATCAAATACATAACATTTTAAAAAGCACAAAAAAAGAATAACCATACTTGACTAGTTCAATGATCCTAAATAGAAAGTAAGTTTCCATTCTGTCTGAAATATAGTTTAAACAACTTGGAAGAGTAAAAATATTTAACAAAGATTTGTCAAAATTATTTGGTAGACACTTCAGTTTTTCAAGGACTAAAGCTTTGACAGCTATTACACTACAAGACTTTCACACCACCCAAATAGCAGCCAGAGTTTATCTATTTTACACTGCAACCCATAATGTGGGGAATGGTTTTGAATGCAGACGAGTTAATAAATAATATTAATGGAGATACAGGTATTAGATGCTGCACACACATATGGAGTTTTATAAAAATAAAGAAGTTATTTCTCCACCCCCCTGTCAAAGAGACTACCAACTCTCCATTTAACACATAAGTAAAAAAAATTAATGAAGCTTTATTGCTGGCAGAACCATGTCTATGTCTGACTGAATTTAGCATCTACATATACACAAGCTCAAGTGCTCTATCCTCTCTCCCTTTCCTGGTGTTTATTAAGGTGTGAAAACCCCAATAGTTTTTTCCATAGTTAAGACAGCTAAAGAATCTCTTTCCTCTGATGAGTCATCTGTTCGATTAAAACTTGCCTTCAATCTCTTTATTGAATTCACTGAAATCAGGGCATATATTAAAGAGTTAATGGGACAACATACAGGCATGACATGATTGCATATGTCTTCTTTCCATATGAAACCTGGCCAAAGATGGAGGCAGGAAAATTAGAAGTTACGACACAAAGTATATGACTATCAGAATTCAGGCATTGTGTTCTTCCACTGATAAGTCAGCAACCTCACTAATACAAATGCCAGGTCAATTTATTTTGATTATCCTATGTAGTACACAAGTTTTGCGATGTATAGTTAAATAATTTTTAAAAACCCACATTTATTTCACTCAATAATAAAGAAATTAAAATAAGCAACAGTTTCACAAGAAAGAAGTCCATGTTGCAACTTATTGCTAAACTCCAGAGGTCCTTCAATATGCATTGAATTACTGATGATGTATAAAGCAACTTAATTCAAAATAGCATTTTATCTCTTACTTACACTTTGTTGGTAAGTTGTTCCAAATGCATAAGCTGCATTCAATCTAGTTTGGGTATCAGGACAAAGCTGAACAAAACATAATTATAACTAGGTTAATTCAAAGGTATCATTTTCTCACATGAAATATTTACAGGTACTCCAAGCAGTTTATGTATTCACAGTTCTCACAAAAGATATTTTGTTCTATTTTTTAAGAAGAAAGGGATTGATTTTGAAGAGTAAACACGAGTATTTATTGTACTAATATTGTTGCTCTTAAAATGCTGTTTTAGCTTATTCACACTTGCAAAGTATTTTTCAGTTCATCACTGAAGTTGAAATCTGTGGCCAGCAGCATCCAACCAGGCAAAAATAATCTTTTTGGGGACTGAATGTTTAATGCACTGTGCTGTCTCAAGCTTTATTGGTGGCTTCGGCTAAATCCAAGAATCCCATCAGAAAAAAACTCCACATTCATATTGCCCCCCTTCTCTTAAGGTAGCATTCTCAGAGGATCAAAGTTATCATGGCAAGTAACAGATTTTTTTTTTCCTTTTTCAATGTAACTTTTACATTTTCTGCAAAGAACAAGCCATTCTAAGTAGAACCCAGAAAAATAGGCTAAATTCTAACTAAATGAGCATGGCACTTATTGGAGGGCATAGCCATCTTCCCAAAATGAAAATCAAGTCTAAATTTACATAAAACACAATTCTATTAATGTGCAACTGAAATTCTGGGAATCGCTACAATTACACATTGACAGCGCTTTAGCACTGTGATGTCTTATCATCACACACAATCTATTACATTAAAAGAGGCTTTGAATAGAAAAGCTATTCTTTCCCCATTGATTTCTGATAGCTACTAAAAGCTCTGCATTTAGGAAATTAAGGTGTCCCAATAAACCTTAAAATCTATGCACAGTAATTGGGTTAGTAACCTGTTTTCTCAGACACTAGTTTTCCTTAAAATCTGAGAGGCAGATGCAAGACAGTTCATCCCGAGACAGTAACAAAATAAATAGCAGTCACTATCTAAACCCTGAATGTCAGCTGCTCTTCTGTAGATACTGGAGCATTTGAAGTTACATGCTCGAAGAGTGACATGAAGAGCCTAGAAAAGGGGACAGACAATTCCCAATTGTTCTTGCTAGTGTTCCTATTGTTGCCTGTCTAGGGAACTGCTGAGAGTGCCTAGATCACCACGGGACTGCTAAACAAATTCTACTCTGTAACATGTTTCACAGCTGCCAATTTCAGCTAACTGTTAGGCTAATTACTATTGCACTTTCCACTTGCTGCTTACTTGTGTTTTTCCCTATCTATACAGCGTAGTACTGCTAAAGTAGAATGTGTGTGTGCCACTGAAATCTGAGGGTAGAGTGTCCAAGGATACTGTGAATCTTCTAGCCAGTGTTCCCCATTTCTCTGTAAAGTTTCCCAGCAAGTTTTTGAAACTTTCTGTTATGAAAAAGCTAGGCAGATGCTAGCCAAAGTGTACATTTTATATTTAAAACCAAAAGAAATAAGCAAACAAAAAATCCCAAGAGAACTGAAAGAAAATGGGGTAGTAGATCAGTTTTCCTACCTCTCTTGACAGTGACATAACTACTGATTTGCTTGGCATCCCCATAATGTGTGAGAACAGTTGACAGCATCTAACAGGGACATACTCATAGAATCATCTATAAACATATGTGGACTAAGACTGTATTCTTTAATACACTTTTCTTGACAGGAAAAAGAGGGCTAATAATAAATTATGTACATGGGTAACCGTATGCTGAATGGAAGAAAGAGACTGTTGGTTCTAAATGACTAGTGCTGTTTTTCAGAGCTTTCCAATATTCCAAATTTATATTGGTCCAATGGATGAAGGCAATGTTGCTGAATTTATACTTTTCATTTTGTAGAGATCATCGTGAGCAAGAATCAAGGGCTATTTTCCCTAATCTAGCTCTATAATTACCTTATGCACTGTCACTAGTGTAGTAACCAAACTCTTGGCTTTTGTCTTAATTTGGGTAAAGGCAATCAGAACGTTATGGTATCAAAAAAAGATAATTAAAATCAAACATACCTGTAAGATGCCTCCTTCCACACTTTGCCATTTCAGAAAGTTTCCTGCTGCATCAAATGAGGCTGCAATAAATTGCAGCTTTACATCCTGATGATGAAAAAAGATACAGAAACAATGAAACTGCCATAAAGTGGACATACACACTTTTGGGATTGCTGTCTCGTCATTTGATGCTTCCCAAAAAATTCCTTTCCCCCTTTGATTTTATGTTTTTAATCTTGGTTTTGCTAGTTTACTTTGTTTAAAAAAACATACTTTACCATTCTTCTACAGCTTCACTGGTGACGTGGAGAAAGTTCCAAAGGAACTTCTACACAAGTAGACATGCCCTAAACTAATCAGAAATCCATGCAGATTTCTAACGTATACCAGGCTGGGATCTTGAGGGCTTCCAGGACCTTCAGTGTTAGGAAGAATAATAAGTATTTTAGTTGTTAAAACAATTGCTGCATTGCAACATTGTTTAATTTAAAACACAATCTTTTGGAATATGGCTGAAAAAAACTATTATTTTATTTCTGAGTCAATAAGAAAACTTAAGATAAATTTGGCAGTATAACCAACAAACAGGCTATCTCTAGCACTACTTTCTATGATTAGCTTAACTTGAATAAATTATTCTACTTATTCTAATGTTACAATGAATCTGTAAAATAAAACACATTACTGTTTGATTTCTTCTTAAAACTGTGCCAGTTAACAAGCTACTTAAGCAGTCTATTCCTCCCAGGGATGGATACCTGGCTTTGTTAACATTGAAATGATTGTTTTTCCTCACCTCTTTTTTTTCTTTCTCTTTTTTTTTTTCCCCTAATTCACTGTAGGAAAAGGCTGAAGTAATAGACTGAATCCATCTCTGATACAACTCAGCTTGTAGAGATTTGTACCAGAAATATTGAGGTTGGTATAAATGAAGTAGGGATAGAAAGGTGCGTGTAAGCATCAGAAGCAACAGAAAGAAAGGGTTAAACACTGCATAGCAATAAACAACAACACTGTTCCCAGCAATAAAGCTGAGAAATGGGTTGTGATAAAACCACAGTACAGACAACCTGTCAGCAAAAGACCCTGCACTTTGGCAGCAGGAGAATGGCAGCAAAGTTACAGCACATCACATATACCCCTCTTTTTCCAATTAGTTCACCAGGAAAACTGACAAAGGGGTGTATATATTTCAAACGAGGGAAAAAGACAAAGACCAACTTTGCCTCAGATTTACAGAGATTGAAGTAAACAAAACTCTGAAGCAAAGGACAATGCCAAAACAACTACTAACTCCTAAGGGGTATAAAAGATTTGTCTAATTACTAGTTCATCACTGCCAATCCAGAATAACCTTGGGGACACAATGAGGACTTAATAGCTGGCATCCCTTGCTCCTTGTGTCACACACAACTGATCCTGGTCAGACCACTCAAGCAAGCACATCCTGGCCTTATGAGAACGTGGGTATGAAAGCATGAGCAAAGCAAATGTGTGAGCGAGTGTAAGTCAGTAAAATCACCTTACCTAGAGATTTTTTACATAAATATCACCTTCCTCTTCCGTAAGACCTCACGCTGGTTTTGTAACACTGACTGCCTAAAAATTATTTTTAGTAGAGCCACATCTGTAATAAATCTAAACCTCTTTATGTCCTCTTCCTAATGTCCACTTCCCAATGTCTACTACCCAACACCTACCTTATCTGTTCCTTTAAAACTGAAGATTGCAGGGAAATGATTTGCCTCAAGCGCTTGGGATGCTAATCCTGGTTGATCACCATAATATAGCCATGGAAGATTATGCCTCCTGAAAACAATTACAATGTTTTCTCTAAAGAAACATAATGTTTTGCATCAAAGAACATTTAGAATAATAATTTCTATAAAACACTATTAAAGACTGAAAGTTATGGAAAAGGCAACTTACCAGAAGGCTATTGAATGAACAATGCCTAGCCTTGCTGTATTGACATAAATATACTGAAATAAACCACAGGCATCAGTACTTGAAGAACTCAATGAGTTCATATTCATGACGCACATATTTCCAAGAGCTTGGCATGCTGTTAGATTAGAGTACAACTGCAGTGGAGAAACACAAGAACACAGAAAAGTATTTACTTACCCCTCCTTTTGGTGAGGCAATCATAAAATTAATGTTATCTTTAATAAGCCACTCCTAAACCCTCGTTTTTACTTGAAAGTAATTTCGTTTTGTCAACACCTAATATTTTCTCCCAGCTATTCAAGTTCCATATTTTTACAGGTCTGGAGATGGCAGCATGAAATCAATGCTCTCACTTTTTCAGTTTATTTTAGTTGCATCAGCTAGATGGTACGACGTGACAGAAATGTCAAAATCTGCATTTAGAAAATGAAGTATGAATCAAAATGTTTAACATCACTTAGGCTGTATGACAAAGGTGACCTAAGACTGACAACTATAGCTGCATGTATCATAAATATCTTCTTTTCAGTTTTAGTACTTTTTCTATTCTGCTGTTCCTAAACTATGTTGTATTTACACTATTGTTCAATTTTGGTAAACAAACCACTGCCATGTGATAGGCAGAAGTGGTGCCTGGCATCTGTGTGCAGTGATCACTGCACTAGTATTAACTTGCCACCACCTATTGCCTTTGTGTGGGTCAGATTGGCAGTTGCATGTTACATTCAGGCAGCACCTCTGAAGAGCTGAGCAGGCTGAGGAAGACAAACAGGATAAACTTATGTAAGTGACAAGGATAGTCTCAGTTCGTAAAAAAGAATGGGTTAAGTAGGAGAATGCATCTCAGAGCTACGTGTGTGAGATGGCGATGGGAACAGCCACAAAGGTGATCTGGGAAAATACTGAACAGAAGTCTGCTGAAATACTGACACAGAGAATGCCTGCCAGCCTGGGAACTGCTAGCCTGGGAACTAGTCCTGGGAATCAGAAACATCCCTGAGAAGTGCAGCTGGGTACATAAACACCAGAGACATCCTGAGATACCATCGATAAGCACAAAACCAAGGAACTGTAACAGAAACTTATAATCTGGAAATGTGAAAAATAGTCTGGAAAAGAGGGAAAACACTCTAAGAAAGTAGGAATCAGCAACTGTTATTGGCTGTTCTAGCTTAAAGAGCAGAAAAACAGTCTGGAAAAATAAAAACTGGTCTGAGAGAATATAAAACATCATCATCTGTTGGCTGCTCCAGGTGGTGCTGTCCTATACCGCCTTATGTCTCTGCGATATAAAAATGACTTACTTTTTACCCAAAATGGAGAGTGAATCTGTCCCTGTTGGTCTGTCTGTCACTCTCTCACACACATACACACAGAAGTCCCCCTGCACAAACTTTTCTATGAGCTCTCCTAGGCAAGTTATCAGACCATAGCTGGGGACACCTGGCTGACTCCAGACTCCGCGATGCAGATCATCTTTGAAGTGAGACTTCATCTGTTGTTGATTTCGAGGCCCCACTCCTGGAAGCCATTTGGTGAGCTCTGTACTGGTACTATTTTGAATATGAATATACATAGGCATGCATATAGGTAACTGATCATAAGTGTATTTGCTGCTTTACGAGTGATAATTTTGTAGTAACTTGTAATATTGAAATATATGCTTGCTGCTACTATTGATTGCTGCTACCACTGGAATACATATATACTTGCTTTAATAATCGTAAGTATACTCATTTTACTGATAGGAATTTGTAGTAATCTGTAATGAAGAAATGTAGGAAATAAAGACTCTGTGTGCTTGTGTATTATGGAATTCTGCAAATCCACTGTTGTGATCTTTATACACTTGTAGGCCAGGTAACCCTTTGGGTTGTGACAGATTGGGACAGAAAGTAGGGCCTGAGAAGTTAAAATCTGATTTTGAGGAGAGGAATACAGAAGGGAAATGAGGATGTGTGATAACAGAGTTGGTAAAAAAGAGGCAGAGGCATATCCCCTTCACAAGAGTGCATGATTCTATTGCTGCAGCCACTCTTCTACCCATGGTTACTGACACCCAGAGCATCGTAATGGTAAATAACACTTGCATACATAAAGCAAAGCAAATCAAAGCTAAGAAGGATGGTTCTATGGTTATTCTTCTCTACCACAAAACAAAATGAAAAACTGAAAGCCAAGTAGGAGGTAAAGACCAGCTGCCAATCAATACTGAATACGCAAGAAGTTGATTTTCTGAGTGATCCCTTACTGGATATTTTCAGTAACGGTTCACATACCTACTGACTATTGCAGGATTTTTTCTTTAACACCATTCGCCTTGTGAAGATTCCAACCCTGGAGACTTGTTTTAACATTGACTAGTGCTCAATATTATTTCTAAATATTCTGTATATATATTTCTTTCTTATCTACTTTCATCTCAAATAAGATTCTTTAAAAATAAGCAAGCTAACTTCCAAAAATTGAAGTGCCATGCTTTTATACAGAGTCTCACTTCTGTATAAAAAAGCAAACTGCAAACATTAATGGAACTCACCCAACAGGCAGAGGCTGAGGACTGCAGGTTTTTCAGAAACCACGCTGATGTCAGTGTTATACCCTGTAAATAAGGAACTGCTTCAATGCCTTTGGTCAGAACAATTTATGCATAACATAACAGTCTGGAAAACTGTCAGCTAAAATATGCTATTTTCTAAGAGCATTCTGTCCTTTGTAAATGTCTCAATCAAACCAGCTCAGTTCAAAACACAACCATAATGCAGTAATTTCTTGCACTTCACTAAATTAGACAAAATATACAGAACAAGAGCAGAAATATTTAAGTTTTGAATATGGATTCTGTGACAAACAGATTTTCTTTACTGCACAAGGGAAGTACTAATGATTTCAAGGGTAAGGTGTTGACTGGGTGTCCTAGTTTCAGCTAGGATAGAGTTAATTTTCTTCCTAGCAGCTGGTATAGTGTTATGTTTTGGATTCAGTATGAGAAGAATGTTGATAACACACTGATGTTTTCAGTTGTTGCTAAGTAGTGTTTAAGTCAAGGATTTTTCAGCTTTTCATGCCCAGCCAGCAAGAAGGCTGGAGGGGCACAAGAAGCTGCAAGGGGACACAGCCAGGACAGCTGACCCAAACTGGCCAGAGGAATATTCCATTCCATGCGACATCATGCCCAGTATATAAACTGGGAGGAGTTGGCCTGGGGCGGGGCAGATTGCTGCTCGGGAACTAACTGGGCATCGGTTGGCGAGTGGTGAGCAATTGCATTGTGCATCATTTGTTTTGTATATTCCAATCCTTTTATTATTATTGTCATTTTATTATTGTTATTATTATCATTATTAGTTTCTTCCTTTCTGTCCTATTAAACTGTTCTTATCTCAACCCACAAGTTTTACCTTTTTCTTTCCGATTCTCTCCCCCATCCCACCAGGTGGGAAGGGAGTGAGTGAGCAGCTGCGCAGTGCTTAGTTGCTGGCTGGGGTTAAACCATGACACTGGGTGATAAATTTAACTCAGGACGAAATTGCCAAATTAATTATTTCACAACCTGCTTTTTATAACTACTCATATTTGAACTAAACAGAGCTTTTGTACATACTGTAAGCAACTGAAAAGACATGTTCTCAATAAAATATTATTTAGAAGATGGCATTTTCAGAAAGCGAGACCAGTATTTGCTATCAGGAAAACGGAAGACTGCTTTTTGCTTTCTTTCAAGCAGTAGCCTTTAACATTAATTCATTTAAGAACAAACTACATTTATTAGCCACACAGCATTTCCTGAATTCAGAACTACTTGGAAAATGGTCCTAACTTCGAGCAGATTTCACAACTAATAGAAGTTCATTAGCTAAAGCAATGAAAACACCTTCATTCTTCTCAATAGAACATAATTTCATTCATTAGCCAATTCAAGGAGTTCAACAATTTCATACACAATCTCAAATTTTATAGGTGTCTATTTTCTTCTCTCAGCTGTAACCATCTGACAACTCAAAATGTCATTTCAATCCTTGTACCTTCTTTCAAATATTTTATATGAATACAAATTTTACATATTTAAAAAGAAAGAAAAAAAAGCCCAGAGGCCCTCGTGGACTCTTCAGCATGTTTTTGTGATACATGAGTGTGCTTTAAATACATACAATAAATACAGTAGACAAGATGCTGCTTGTTTTGATACTAAATTCATGTAAACTACTTCCCTTTTTCAGTTTCCAAGAGGGCATGAATTTTCTTAAACATATTCGATAGAACAATGCTTGCCTGGTCTACATGTCTACACTCTATCTTGATGAAAATTACCTTCCAATCACTGTGATCAGACAACAAACCACAGCTTTTTGTTTTTCAGGAACAGAATTTAAAAGACTTACTGAAAGTAAATAATGAGATAGCTTGAAAATGTTTTTGAATAAACACACTTACTAGCTGTGCAAAACGAACAGTTGCAACTCCCTTCGGGGGTAAGCTTTCACTAGCACTGAAACACAATCCCCCAGTCTGAAAGAAAAAAAAAACCAACAGGAAATTTATACACTTGACAACTTTTCTTTTTCTAAGCTTCAATACAATAAGCATTCTTCTACTTACTAAAACATTTGGGCTGCTGCAGTCACAAGACTTGCTTACATTGATGAATGTTTGTTCACATCTTACACACCTATGGATCACAAACATGAAGAATGCACTTAAAATGTAGTTGAGTATGAGATTTAGTACTTAGTGAAAGCTGGTTACATAGTATGCCTGATAACACTACCAGCATCTTCACTAGTTTGAACTGAAATCGAAAAGACATTACTGATTTGTTTCTACTGTCAGTGGAGTAGAAAAGAAATGAAATAGTTAATTATCAAAATAAGAATTCTGTTTCTGCTTCCAATACAAAGCCAGCTTTTTAGTCACACTAAAGGAAAACAAACAAACAAACAAACCAAGCTGCTGGTCATGTGAAGACTTCAGTGAACACAAAACGTATTGAGTTTGGTATAGGGTTGAGGATTTCCAATTCACTGCTTTTAAAACTGTCATCCCAAAGATACAGACTGTTCCTCAAGAATATTCCGTTTAAACAGAACATGACATCTTCAAATTTGTCATCACAAAAGGCAAAGAATACTCACCTATTTCCTGATGCATCTGAAGCAGAGAACGATTGCTCACTTCCATTACAATGTATGCACAATGCTTCATTAAGCAAAATGCCATCCATTCTTCTTTCCACTAGGTGGAAAAGAAAAGCAACTGTGATAAAATTGCATGATGCACAGTATGTCACACAGGTTAAGAAAAGTGTGAAAAAATAAAGTGTCTGTGCAGATCTAAAATAAATGCAAAGATCTCATTTTTAAAAAATCAAGAGCACAACTTGCAAGTAACATCCACTATAAATGCACATTCATATTTGTATATGTGTGTTGTTTATAGCTATGCACATGCACTTTAGTTTTAATGAGAAATGCAATATTTCACGTCTAGTTTTGCTGTTCCTTTGTCACTTATTCTGAACCAAATTTCAAACCAAGGCTTCACTGCAAAGCTAAAACTCAAAACATCAAGTTTACAAATTACTGGAAAAAAATATTTTTAATTTTCATCCAAAATGATTCATACATATGTCACAAATTCAAAGTTTCAGAACTGCATCTTCCAGCAATTAAATCATTTGGCAAGAAATTTCAAGTCTAATTATGAAGGAAAAAAAAAAAAAAGAGATACAAAGAGAATCAAAAGAATTACAATACTAATATTTTTCTGCATGTTAAATTACAGAATCAGCTTTGCTCTCAATATTTTACCATAAAGGCTCAGAATGTATTTTGTAACTTTCATAAAGTTTAAGGGAGATCACAGAATCACAGAACCATAGAATGGTTTGGGTTGGAAGGGACCTTAAAGATCATCTAGTTCCAACCCCACTGCCATGGGCAGGGACACCTTCCACTAGACCAGGTTGCTATTCACTCTTTTACACATTCCTAGGAAAATTTTAAATTAATGATCTGGAAAACAGTGATTGTCCAGTATACTGTTAGAAACGTAACCAAAGTGGACATTAGTAATACTTAGTCAAAGAATTACAGGCACACAGAAAGTCTTTTCCATCCTGTGTCTTTGAAAATAAGGAAAACTAGAGCTCCCGAGAGCTTTTTTGTTTTACACCCTTGATGAAAATTATACTTTGCTCTTAGTTTTTTACTATGCAAGATAAGCAAAAATTAACACAGACACTAAAGTTAACATTAAAATTAATTTTCTCTGTCTTCTGAAATTCATCTGCAACTACTAGAGAGCATCAAGTAAGAAGCACAGATACAGGGAAGCATGTCGCAGGAAATCACAGGTAGAGGCACGTGTTTCAGGGAGGCATGAAACCCACTGATATTAATGCACAGTGGTTTGCTTGGCTTGCTCAGGCTATTCTGTTCCACCTACTCATATAAGTGTAATTCCTGTACTGTGAAGTACCTGTGCATCACATACTTTCTTAGTCTACATTGACATTGGTTTTATTCCAATTGTAATGCCTCCACCAAGTGCCAACCAGCTTAAAGGAAGTGATACACCAGTATTCATTTTTTGAATGTTTGCATAATAGTTTTTACTGCAATGAACAATGGTACAGATTTATCTGTTGTCTTTCAGGAATGAGGTTTAAGATCAAGAGGAATGTTGAATTTTTACATTAGTTATGTAAACATATGTTACATTTCCTTTCTTATTTAACAGAAGAGCATGTCTTAATAAACTCAAATATCTAAAACAAGCACTAATATCTCATAACTTGCATATAATTCTTACCTAGTATTTCATTATTGAGGCATTTACATTTTCCTTCTGAAGTTAGGCCTTTAGGGCAAGTAATACAATTCCACCCATCCTGAGTAACTCCACTCTAAAATAAAATGTAAAACTATTATAATTTTCAAAAATATAGACATCACCAAATATCTGTGAAGAATGCCTGATCCAGATGTTATTAACTGGAAATGTGTTCAGATACAACAACATCAATAACATTCATGAAGCTTTTAAAGATAAAAAAGGCTAAACAATCTGGCAAAAGTAATTCCTATGCAGACGTAGGCTAAAAAACAAGTGTTCTTAAGTTTTTCTGAACCCATTAGCTAACACCATTTAGTGAAGATAAGAGTTGATTAAAAGTGGAAGGTTTAAAAAAAGATACAGAGGTTCTACACCAGAATAAAAATATCAATAAACATAACTGCATCAATAGACATATTTGCATATAAATATATAGAAATAATGGAAACGGAGGAGTTTTAAGTGAAGCAGCTTATATAACTGCATGGAATTTTGCATGTACCCAGACAGCTCATATCCACACTTATTTTATACTATGAAGTAGCTGCACTACAGCTCAAAACCAGTGAGGAAAATGAAGATAACTACCCATCCTCAGGTGATACTGATGTTATTCCCTTCTCCACTATCATCATTTTATCTTTGCATAAGCCTTGCCACAGAATCAAAGACAAATGCCACCATTACACGAAAGAGAAAGAAACAGCAGAATGATGAAAACACCAGTAGGTATTTGTCAATGTCTCTGTCTAATGTAGCAAGAAGATGGAAAGAGGGAGATTACCTGCATCACCCATTAGCCATTAAACACCTAACTTACGCAACTAAGCCGGTCTCTTGAGAGTTATTCTACAGTTATTGGAGAGAAAGAAGTATTCAGGAAGGCTTTCACCCTGAAAAGTTGCTTTTGCTGGAGAAAAATTATTTCTCTATTTACTCTGGCTCGACACTGTGAATAGGACCCAAAATTATAGCTTAATTTGTCAAGAAAGGTAGAAAGAACTGACCAAGCTACAAAGGTATATATAATTAAAGTAACATAATAGCAGCAGCTCATTTTGAAGTAAAAAGATAAGTATCAGGGACTATGAAGATACAGCCTAAATATTACAATAATAGGATTTATACAAATAATCAAATAAGATACCCATGAGCTGAGAAGCATCTTTGGCATTCTATAAAACAGTGGTCTCTGGGCAAGGATAACATAACATGAAGCGGAAAAGAAAAGCAGTGGAAGGAAATTAAACATTTAAAATACTATTACTTTGTCTGTGGGGTCAAATTTATAATGAAAAAATGCCTGCAAAATAATAGCAATAAGCACTTCTAAAAAGAAAAAAATTACTACCTATAAGCATGTTCTTAAAAATTCCCAAGCAAAGACTATTACACAAAATAATTTTAAATTAATGAAAAATAATGTGCAGTCAGGAGGAAATTTAAAATTAAAAAAGCACCTATTATTATGGCAAAGTATGAAAAGTTCAATACTTACCATATTTTCTGGGCATTTTTCACAAATAACCGAAGACCCACCATTACTAGAAACCATCCTGTATCCTGGCTGACATACACATGAACTACCTGAAAAAAACCCAAAGGCGCTTTTAATCTATGTAAAACTGACTTTTTTTCACAGAATACTAAGAACAACCACTATTGTTCTCAAGAGGTCAATATAGATTATTAGATAGACAAATAAAACACCTGAGTGACAGTTGCATGAAAATCATCTTGCTTTTTAAAAAATGTTCATGTTACAGTTTGTACAGAGATGTTTTAGGAAAATGTTACTAGGCTGACTGATATACCATGTCGGAACAGGAACCCAGAGCTGGTGTTTTTGTGGGGTTTTTTAAACTAAACTGTATCAGTCAGTCTAATAACAGATATAATCTCTCTCTCTAAAACTTGCCACAGTGCCACTCTTAGCCCATCCTCTGTACAAAACCAGCATTGTATGTTTGTCTACAGTTTTTATCCTTTGAATAGGAAGTCAGTCCTACAAACAAAACATGTTTATAGGCAAAGGTTTTTCAAAATATAACTGTCATTTGTAAAGCTATTTCAAACTCAAAGCTTTTAAAATTGTGCATGGGGATCAAGCTTTATATTGGATGGTTTTCAGTGAATAACAGAACATACTTAACATTTAGTATGTAATGAAATGCTACTTTCATGGCACATCACAGTGCACAGCTGCTAGAGCTCAACAACTTTTTTTTCGGTCTCACTATCATGGACCTCTCTCCGTATTTTTAAATGTATTTATTGTTGTATTTATTATTATTTAAGCTTATGGAACTGTGCATGTAAAAATCATGTAAAATTCTGTGAAAAGTTTTATAACCTTAAAGTACGTCCTCATGAGACCAGTTTTACAGAAACAACATTTGTGAAAATGATCAAGCATTCATACTTAACTATAAAGAAGAAAAAGCCCAATACGATTAGATCAATGAAGAGATTTGAGTCGTGACATTCACTGTGATGACACCTAAACAATTAGGCATGTTGCTTGAAAGCAGAATCCACAGTGATCAGCTAGCCATGGAGTGCATGGGCAGACTTGTGCAATCCCAAGTGGAATTCAGACAAGATACAAACAGCAGACTGAGTAGCAGCTACCTACACTGCTCCAGTCAGATGCTGCGGAAAAAAACCAGATCCTTGACCTCCCCCTGGAATTTATCTTTCCTTGAAGCCCTTGAGTTAGAGGAAGATTCAAACCCAGAAGGGAGTTATGGATTTAGACACCCACATTATCAGGGGGTCTGAAAACTATTACAGTGCATCTTTTCTGCAAGTAAACTACGGTGTTACTCTTTTAAGATACCATGATGGTGGTGGAAGAGGTGACCAGCTTTTACGCAGCAGTTGTGAACACAGCCATCCAGATCACTGCATCTGACTGAGGTACCAGTTCTGAAGAGAGATGTTGTTGGGTCTTAGTCTCGAATTGGTTCCTGCACACACAACACTGAACTCCCACTTCTCTTGGACTGTGTATTTATAAAAGATGAACACTATTATACATCTTAACTCCTAAGGAAAGCAAACTACCATCTGTATCTTTCATTTCGCATTGTCAAGGTGTGTTGTGTATCCTCCAGGTTCCCACGTGGGACTTGGATTAGCATGTGCACAGCTTGAAGATCTCAGGTACTTAACATCTCAGACATTCAAGATGTGACAAGGAGTTTCAAGTCACAGAAGCATTCGAGAACATAAATTCAGGGCCCTATGGAATTTTACTGATGAAAATGCAAATACTTATAACCATACAAATGCCTGAGGAAAGAAAGATTATAAAAAAAGGTCTACAGACGTTTCTCTGGGATGTATCTCAGGCACAGGTATCAAAGTCGTGCTGTGGCCACCTACGTCTTTGCGGGATCCTGGCCCTTTTCGCTGTCTTTTCAGACTTGCCCCTGAGGACTGCTGTTTTACCGCCAAAACCTGAGCCCACACTTGGCACCTCCCACTGCTGGGGGGCGGATTTCAGCACGGAGCTGCCGGAGCCCCCGCACGGCCCCCGGGCCCGGCCAGCCCCGCCTCGCCCCCCCACCCCCACCCCGCGCAGCAGGGCCGGGTCGCTCACCGCCGGCGCTCTGTCGCTGGTGGGCTCCGCAGGGCCCGCAGGCCAGGCGGGAGATGTCGAAGTAGCGGGCGTCGCCACACTCGGCGGGCCGCTGCAGCGGGAGGGAGAAGCCGCGGGCGGGCGGCAGCGCGGCCGCTGCCACCGCTGCCACGACCACGACCAGGAGCTGCGCGGCGGCAGCCCAGCGCCCCGGCGTCGCCATGGCTACCGGCAGCCGCCTGCGGCACGCCCTCATTGGTCCACCGCCTCCCGTACGGCGAGCGCGAGGGGCCCGCCCCAGGAGGCAAAGCGTTTCGGGGCGGGGGGGGGGGGGGAGGCGAGCCCCGGGGGGAGTTAGGGTACCGGCTACGGAGGGGCAGGGAGGTCGGGGAAGCCGAGCGGGGCGGCGGAGCGGCAGGGCCGGAGCAGCCGAAGCCAGAGAAGTGAAGTTAGGAGGGTTTTGTTTGGCTCGTTTTAGAGCATGGAGCTGCAGGAGGTCAGTGGGAAGAAACCATTGAGAGGCCTGGTTTGCTCTTGCCGGTGCCTCATCTCTAAAACCATTACACCATGTGTAATACAAATGTAATATGTGTGTGTAAGTGGTAATGGGGCGAACACACGCACAAAACGCCTAGAGGAGGGGATGCGCTGCCGAAGTTACTCCCTTTTATCTTTTCCCCCTGCCAGGATGCTCTTGTTCACATTCCCTCGAACATTACCAGAACTTTGCAGAGCACTTTATGTCCTGGATTTTAATTACTCCTCGCTGCCCCTTCCTTGTGTGCTAATTGCCTAACTATTACGATTCTCTGTATTAGCATTGCTTGGAAGCCCACATGCTTATCGCACCAAATGCTTTATTCCTCATCAGATTTCTTCTGCTGAGTTCTACAAGTTTACTAGGTGTATCTACCACAGATAATGCAGATTTTTGCCTATCAAAAATGGAGCCGACGTGTAGAGAACAAGCTTGGAAATACAGGGGAAGAGTATGTAAAAGACAGGGAAAGGCAGGTGGAGTAAACACGAGGATAAAATAACTACCTCAGCTGCACAACCAAAGTAGTCTGCCTCTCCCCTTCCCTGTACACCGCCTTACACCTTTCCTGCTCCTCTTCCCCCCTCCGTCCCTGCCTGCCGTTCCTCCCAAACCCCTGACTTGAGCCAGCCCCGAGTTCGGTTAGAAATCGTGCCTGCAGCCATTGGAAGAGAACCGGCGGGTGCACACCCCCTCCTTGGCGCCTGAGGCACCCACAGGCTCAGGCCAGTCAGCGCTGGGCCCCACCGGGCCCGCCTTCCTCCCCGCCCCTCCTCCTCGGCTGGGCAGGCACTAGGACGAACGGAGATGAGAGACTGAAGACAACGCTTAGCACGCCAAAGCAAGGGCGATCTAAGTGACGCTGTCCCCCGTACAAAACCTTGGGTTTAGACGGATGCCGCTGGGAACCCCACGGGGGCGCATGCGCACTAGCTGCAGAGCGGCTCGCCTCTGCCGGCACCGATCCTGTTTGCGCGCCAAAGGGGCGCGCATGCGTATTGACATGACGGGGGCGGGGTCGTCAGACTGCGCATGCGCAGGTGAGGGAGCAAGGGTAACGAACGCGGCACTTGCCGCCCCATCTCCTGGCGGCGCTCTGGGGCGCCGCGCGCTCGGAGCATGCGCACGCAGGGCTCGCCCGGCGCCGCGACGCGAGAGAGGGCCGGAAGGACTCGTGCGGGTTCAACCGTAGGGGCGAAGGGGAGGGGCTTGCGCAGGCGCAACTCAGCCTCTCCTGAGAGTGTTGTGGGGGGGAGCGACGGAGGGCGCCATCTTGGTGGTTGCTGCGCCGGGAGCTGCGGGGAGCGGGGCTCGGCGCGGAGCCTGTCCTAGCGGCGCGTCCGGTGGGTGGATGGCGTAAGGGAGAGCGCCCGGCTTCCCGGGGCGCTGCGTGTAGCCGAGGGCGCGGACTTCGTGCCGTGAGCCGGCTCTCGGCAGCGCCAACCCTCGCGGAACTGCTGCGCGGCAGTTCCCCGGGCCGCGGCCTCCTCATGCCGCCTGGCTGCCCATCACCCTTCCCCCCCGGTGCCTCCCTTCGGCCCTGTCCCGGTGCCATGGGGAGGCCGGGCCTCTCCGCGGGGTCGGATTACAGGCGGGTTCTGGCGGGCCGGAGCGCGTGTGGAGCGGGGCGGCCTCCCCTCGCCCCGTTCCCCTCGCTCCCTGTTCCCCGTCCCGCCGCCCGCGGCCCTGGGCTTCGGCCCGCTCGCCCCTTCCGGGCTTCAGCTGCGCTGTCTGTGGTCGGAGCGGTGCGAGGGCCGGTGCGGGCCGGCCCTCGAGCGGCGCGGCTGGCGGCGGGGCGTCTGGCTGGCTCTCTGCAGCCTGGAGTGCTCGGAAGAGGCCCCGTGCTGAAGCCGGCCGTGCCGCCGGCCCGGCTGCAGGGCTGGCTCGCATCTTCCTTCAGCGACGTAAACACTGCTATTAGCAACAGCTTACTTCGATTGTTAAGGCTTATCTTGAAGAAGATTAGAATAAGAAATCGTTCTCTGATTCACCAGTTATTCTCATATTGGTCCGGTTTTATAGCTGGGGTATTTCTGTGGGTGTTCTTTCTAGCTTGCATGCTCACTGCATGCAGACTGCATGATCTCTCAGCGTTGTGGTAAAAATGCTAGTCTAGTGCAGCTTAGTTTCCTACAATGTTTCCAAGTTGGTTTTGGGTTTTTTTGTTTTTTTTGTTTGTTTTATTTTTTTTTTTTGTGAAGTTTCAATGGTATCTGGAATTTGCTGAGGCTCTGGAAGTATAGGTATAGTACCGTTTTCTAGTTAACTCAGTCCAAATTAAAATTTCTTAAAACGGCGTGCATACTTCTGTGCATTTAAATTGGTGGCACGAAGTTGTCTCTCTATCCATTATCTAAATCCTTGCTCTCTGAAGTCCTTGTTCAGTTAATGAATTGGTCTTAGTTTTGTGTGGCACTTTCATCCCCCAAATCACTCTTTTTGGTCATTCACTTTAAATGCTTGGATGGCTTGTCTACGCTTTCTACGAGTGCTTGATTGTTTAATATACAGTCAGTAAAAGATTATTATTTGAACTTGCATTCCTGTTCGTGGACTTCTTAAATACCATATTATGATCTGGAATCACTGTGTGTAGTTTTCACCACTGAAGGTTGTATGTTGTATCCATGGTACATCGTGGAGAACTTGCCGTTTATCACCGAAGAAATACGGAGGAGATCTGTTCTGAATGCTGTTTAAAAATTGGGATAAGAATGCAGCGTTGTGAAATTCAGAAATACTACAGATTAAATACATCATGAAGTAGCAGGGCAGTGGATTTGATTTTTCAAGATATGAAGGTCCTATAAGAAAATTCTGCCCTTGAATTCTCCTTGCTTTTTGGCATTGCCGTCACATCTGTTGAGAAGATACATTATAAAGTGTACTGTGTCTGGCTGGGATGGAGTTAACATTCTTCATAGCAGCCCGTATGGTTCTGTGTTTTGGATTTGTGGCTAAAAGAGTGTTGACAACACATCAGTGTTTTGGCTATGGCTGAACAGCGCTTGCACAGTGTCAAGGCTTTCTCTTTTTTCCCCTGCTCTGTTATCCCAGCGAGTATGCTGGGAGTAGGGAAGAAGCTGGGAGGGGACACAGCCAGGACAGCTGACCCAAACTGACCAAAGGGATATTCCATACCATGTAGCATCATACTCAGCAACAAAAACTGAGGTAGAGGAAGAAGAAGGGTTTTGGTTTATCTTTTTTTTGGGGGGTGGGGGTGGACTTTTTATTGGCTTCCAAGGTGCTTATTATTTGGAGGCAGGCTGGACATCAGTCAGCCTGTGGGAGGTGGTGAGTGATTTCCTTTGCTTCACTTTTTTTCTCTTCACTGATTAAACTGTCTTTATATTGACCCACAAGTTTTCTTGACTTTGTTCTTCCTATTTTCTTCCCCATCCTGCTGGTGGGGATGAGGAGTGAACGATCAGCTGTGAGGGTGCTTGGCTGCTGGTTGGGGTCAACCCACCACAATACAGAGAACAGATGATCTTTATTGAAGTTACTAAATAGGCAGTTGTTTTCAGTTTGTTGTGTTTACAAAGTGCTGATGTAGAAGTGACATAGAATCCTTTAGTTACAGAATTTGGGCTTTGCTCTTGTTTTGCTAAACTAAGGTGGAGTGATAGTTATTGTTATCAATAGATAACTTGGCATCAGGATCCTCCTAATGCTTTATGTTTGTTACTGAGCAAAGGGTTTGTACAAGGGATATTCTCAAACACTTGTCATTGGCACGTTGGGCTTTTTTTAAAGGCATGTAGTCATTTGCTACAGAAGCTTGTGTTTGTTCTGAGAGTACTGTCCTATGTATTGTGTGATGTTAGATAATGTTGAAAATCAGGATATGTTTAAGTCAGTGTATTAAAGTGATTCTTGGTTTTATGTTTGAAAGGCAGTAAACACAGGGAAAATACTGAAGTTTGCTTTGTAAATTGAAGTAGTCTCTGAAGTTTCTTCTTGTTGGGTATTTTTGCTCTTTGATTTGATAGTCTTCACTGTGTACGTTAAGTGCAGTGTTGGACTGGTGAGTAGCACAGTCTTGTTGTGAACTTTGAAAGCAGGTGGATTTCAGAAGAATGGACACGTCCTGTAATCTTGAGATGGACTTGCGCATCTTTCAAGGACTCAAAAGAATTGAATTGAGAGCTTTTGCTTCGATACTCTGTCAGTCTGTTTCATTTCAACAGTTCAGTGTGGCAGAATTGATGACCAAGTAATCTCATCATGTTTTCATCATTTCCAGAAGTCAACTTAAATTTTGAATTTCTTTTGCTTCTAAAATGGAAACACAAAGATGCAGTGCATAGCATCTTGGAACATGGAAGGAGTTCTTCATAGTATCCCAAACTGTGGGTTCATTACATGCTTGGCTTTAATATTAGCCACTGCTATGGATGAGCTGCGGCAGTGTAGCACAGTATGTAAAGCGAAGTACGGATATCAGCCATTAATTATGTTTCGTTTTCTTTCCACAGTTAAGTTGATTTTACAGAATTTATCAGGTCTTCAAAGCAGAAACAGGTAAGCTGCCAAAAGCTTAACACTTCTCACTGAGTATTGTGACAAGATCATACACAGCATTTTTTTCTCACAGACTTGTGGCTGGGAACTAGGATATGCTCTCCTGAGTGCATGTGGCTGCTGCAGTTAATACTCTGACTACATGAAAGAGACAACATTTTTGAACGCTGAGAAAACATACGTTATTGAACAGAACTGATCACTGGGTAGAGCAACTTGTCAAAGCAGTAAAGTCATCACTGTTGGTGAATTACTTCATTTTCCAGTGACATAGTTATCCTTTTTCCTTTCTCCTTTATCATCTAGTATTTTCTGTGTTACGATCACAAGTGTCCTGTTCAAAAGTAAACGGGATTTTTTTTGTTCCTTAGGACTGGGCAGAGATCTCTGGCATACAGTAACTATGCCGTGAAAGACTTTAGGTGTTCTTTAGGTATCGTGGATGGTGAGGAGTGACTTAGGTGGATTTTGTTGCCCTTAGGATAGGGAATATTGATAGACTTGTGCATGTGTGCCGGTGGAGTAGCTAATTGTTCTGACTAATCAACTTTCAGTGAATCTTGTTTTAATCTTGTTCTTGTGAACTTGTGGGTTTTTTGATACCTTCTCTCTTGATTGAGACAAGGACATTCATTAAAAAGGCTCTAGCTTCTTAAGTGTTAAGATACTGTAATAGCTGAGTACTAAAGACGTGCTATCATGTGTACCTTTTTGTCTGCAGGTGATTTTTGCTGTGGGTTGAGCTCAGCATGGCTGTAGTCATCCGTTTACAGGGGCTTCCTGTTGTTGCGGGTCCTGCAGATATTCGTCGTTTCTTCTTGGGATTGAATATTCCTGATGGAGGTGTGCATATTATTGGAGGAGAGATTGGGGAGGCTTTTATTATATTTGCAACAGACGAAGATGCACGGCGTGCCATGAGCTGTTCAGGAGGGTTTATCAAGGACTCGCGCATAGAGCTTTTTCTCAGCAGCAAGGCAGAAATGCAGAATACCGTAGAAATGAGCCGGAAACGATTTGACCGTGGGGGACGAGAAACTATGTCGGGCTCTAGAAGAACAGGTACTAATGGTTCTGGTGCATCGGGTGTTGGAGACATTCCACATTTAGTCACGGCTTTTCCAAAAGGAATAAATAAACCTGGTTATGGTCCACCAAATCATCCGGAGGCTGGTTTCCATACCAACGGCACAAGACATGGTGATATAGGTATACCTAAATCAAGCTATCAGTCAAGAAAGGATTCTCATCTGTTTAACCCAGATGATCTTTACTTATTTCTACGTGGTATACCCTACTCTGCAACAGAAGATGAAGTACGTGCTTTCCTTTCTGGGATACATGTGGATGGAGTGATTCTGATAAAGCATCGCAATGGTTTAAACAATGGTGATTGCTTGGTAAAATTTGCTACGCCTGGTGATGCCTTAGAAGCACTTAAACGTCATAGACAATACATGGGTCAGAGGTTTATAGAAATTAGCCCAACTACAGAGGAACGGTGGATTGAATATGGTGGGAGGGTAGACATTCCAAATGAAATCGATCACTTTTTGTGTGAAGACCATTCTCCAAGAAGTTCAGGCTACATGCATTCAAGGAAGCATTCTCATTCAAGATCACCAAGGAGACAAAGAACACGTTCTCGTTCATCTCCCAACCAGGAATATTACATACATTTAAGAAATCTATCTACTAATCTCGAGAAGAGAGATTTGAGAGCTTTTTTTCCTGATCTGGATATATGCAGCAAACAAATCAAGCTTCTAACAGATAAGCATCAGAGGAGGACTAGAGATGCCTTTGTGATGTTAAGGAGTGAGCGAGATTATCAGGCTGCTTTGGAATGTCATAGAAAGGTTCTTCTCAATCGTCCTGTTTACATTTTTCCAATTTCAAGAAAGTCAATGTTGAAAATAATTGATTCTTGTGAGAGGAAAAGATCGCAAGACAGAGATCATCCTGGACAGGCCATACCAGAAAAAAGTTATCGGGAAGGTCATTCCGGCCCTAAGACGTGTGTTTATGTAAGGAATTTTCCATTTGATGTGTCAAAAATTGAAGTGCAAAAGTTCTTTGCGAGATTTGATATTGATGAGGATGATATTTACTTGCTCTATGATGACAAAGGACTTGGGCTGGGAGAAGCATTAGTGAAGTTTAAATCTGAAGAGCAAGCCATGAAAGCAGAAAATTTAAATCGTCGAAGATTCTTGGGAACGGAGGTATTAATAAGACTTATATCTGAAGAGCAGATGCAGAAGTTTGGTGTAACAGTACCATTGTCTGCACCAAATGAAATGCAGGGTCATTCACATCCATATGACAGAGGTGAGCTTTCCCGTCCAGTTGGTTCACCATCTGGGCCACCACAGGGGCCACCCATGCATTCATTTGGTCCCCCTGGGAACTTTAGGCATCCTTCTGAATTTAGGCACCCCCCTGAGGACTTTGTGTGCCCTCCTAAGGATTTTAGAGGTCCGCCACCCCTGATGGATTTTGGTGGTGACAGTGAACCTTTTGGCAGAATGGAGTTTGGGAATAATAAAATGGGAAGTTTTCCTGAAGGAAGATTTATGCCAGATCCAAATTTCAGTGGTGGTTCTGAACGTGTTGTTCCTATTCGATTAAAAAATTTACCTTTTAAAGCTACTCCTAATGAGATTCTGGATTTTTTCTATGGCTACAGAGTGATACCAGAGTCAGTTTCTGTACAGTACAATGAACAAGGATTACCTTCAGGTGATGCCATCGTTGCTATGACAAACTATGAGGAAGCTATGGCTGCTATTAATGAACTGAATGATAGGCCAATTGGTCCACGGAAAGTTAAGTTGAGCTTGCTGTGAAGGAGGAAAAGATGCTCTAGAATAAAACATTCTAGATTTGACAGTATTGACGGTTATTTTCACTTTTTTAATTACTGGAAGATGCAGAAGAAACGGTTTCCATCAACGGTTGTAAATAATACCTAGTTCAGTTGTTTAGCTCTTGGTTGAAATATCTGTATGGTTAAGATGTGAGAACTGTATTGTGCCTACTTCTTGTGGCAGAGAAGAGCCCAGAAATTCTGGAGGACATTGAATGTCTTACATCGAGGTATAAAGGCATGGAGTTGTAATGCTTTGGGTTTTTTTAGTTTGCTTTAATTCCATGTCCTATGACTTTGCATCAAATAAAAATGTAAGTGCTGGTTGACTGACCACCTAAACGGTTCAAATAGAAGAACTTCAGTGCTACCTGCATTAGTAAATAACACTTCTTACTGAGGTTAGCTTAATAAAATTAGAAAATGACTGTTGGGTTGTTTTTTTTTTTGTGTAAACTGTTCAGGTTTTATTCAGTTTCATGTGTTTGCAGGTATTCCTATTAAAAGAAAAAAGAGCTTCCTGTTCACATTAGCTGGCTTTGCAACTTTTTTAAAATAAAAAATAAATTGTTATTAAATGTGTGTCTTATATTTAAAACTTGCATAGTTAATGATCTCAGCTATTATGCTCAGCATCCATGGGTCTGCATGAGAATGATGCTGGCTGCTTCCTCTGGAAAGAGTGAACTATTACAGTTCGTCAACACAGCAATGAATAGGTAGTGTACAAAGACTGCAAAATCTGTATTAATCAGTTGGATAGGCTTTCTTGTTCTCCTTGCTTACTGTAGTACCTTGAGGCAGAAAATGAATGTTGGAATTAGATCAAGAATTCTGACTTCAGCCTGAGCTTTTTTAGTGGTCTTTGTTTTATCTCCATATGCTCGTAATATGAATATTAAGTTGCTAATGATGTCTGGATGTATTCCAGGTCAATCTGATTAGTTTTAACTAACATCTGTCACTGGCAACCAAGCTGACAACCAACTATGTTGTCTTCTTATGTAAGAAAATAAATGCTTCTGTCAGTATTTAGAATGCTTTGATTGGTTTGGTACCAGCATATTTAAATTTTAGGAAGAAATAAAAACTAGCCTGTTTGAGGAAGAACTGCAGCTTCAAAATTCAGGCTCAGCAGGAAACTTTGGTTGTGTGGATAAGGACTTTGTTGACATTGCAACTGTACAAGATGGTACTGGAATACTGCGGAATTTTAGGAAGTTTTAGACCCCTCTCAAACTAAACCAACAAAGTTGCAACTTGGCGGTAGAAACTTGTTGTAACCTTTGCTTGGGCAATACCAAAAAATCATGGATTCATAGAAGGGACCTGGAGGTCTCTACTTCAACCCCCTTCTCAAAGTAGCCTCAACGAGAACAGGTTATTCAAGGCCTTGTTCATTGGATTTTTAATAGCTCTAAGGATAGAGAGTCCACAGCCTCTCTGGGCAGCCTGTTCCCAGTGACTGGTCACCCTCATTGGTGGTCAAACCTTAATTACTTTGTTTATGTAGTCATCATCATTACTAAACTTCCATGTAAACTCTTAAGTAGAAGCGAACAAAATAAAGAGAAACTTTTTTTATTCTATAATTTTTAAAAGGCTAGTGTAGCTTTATTTCTTTTGCATATTATTTGTCCTCTGTTTTAAGTGCTAGGAAAAAAGCCTTTTGAATAAGAATGATAATGCCAAGTCTGTATGTGTAGACTCCTCTGAGAAAGAAACTTTAATGTGGACAAATTTTCAAATTCTGAACACTTAGATACCTTTTTTTTTGCTGTCTGGTAAGAATTAGCTTCAGAAATGTACTGTTGAATCCTCCGCTGAATTTAAATGGAATTACACCCAACAAATTAGTGCTTTTATTTCACAGCTGCTATAAAAGTGATCAAGGAGGCAGAAGACTTTGCAGGGAAAATAAAGATGTGTTATGAGAATCCTCAAAATAAACTTGTCTGACCTAATCATGCTTTTGAAAGCTTCATCGTGATTATTTTTGTAAGCTAACATCATCTTTACTACTAATTTTTGCCTCTGTGTTATCAGCTGTGTTGTAAATGTGAATGCAACTAACTTCTCCAGATAATCAGCTTTAGATGATTTGTTGGTTTTACAGTTCTAGCTACTACACAACAGGAGATTTCAAACACTGAAAATAAATTGGTAAACTTTTTACTATGCTTCTAGAGTAGTGTTGTACAAACACATGAATTGTAATGAAAAAAAGGATTTGGAAGCGGGAAAGGGGAGTTCAGGAGATTTTTTGCTGGCTAAGTGTGATACTATCTTTTAGAAAAAGCATTATCTGTTCTCAGGAAAGTTAGAGTAATTGCTGATAAGAGACCATTAATTTTTGGGATGGTAAACATTTCGCCCCTTAGTGAATAAATACATAGTAAATAAAAAGAGTCATAAAGCTTATAATGGCAGAGGTCATAATTAAGGCATTTCAAAATGTTTTTTGTTTGCCCTATAGCTAATTTGTCTAATTTAAAGCAAGATTAGAGTTTATGACTGCTCTAGGTTAATCTGAAATATCTAATTGATAGGCCAAAAAAGTGGGTTTTTTTTAAAGGTCTATAAAGACAAAAGCTGTACTTCAAAGTATGCACAGATGATCTGAAGCACAGGGAAATTGGGAAGTGATGCCAGTACATCAGTTAAGTAAGAAGAAGGTTAATAGGACAGTTGATTCACAGTTTATAGCTGTTACCTTGTTAGTACATTTTCATTGGTGTTTTGTTTTTTCCCCCGAACTGGGTTGTAGATGTGTACATACAGGCATTATATTCTGATTCTGCCTGAATAGGTGGTACAGGTGCATGGTGTGATGACAGCATTTACTGATAATAGGGTTTTATAACTTGAGATGTTTAACTGGTTGGAGGTACTGTACTTTCCGTATAAAGGACAAATCAGAGACAGTCTGTAATTACATGGCTTGAATTATTGCTCTTCCTTTTTAAGTACCATCCATATAGTAAAATAACAAATGACATGCTGCAGTTTGTGGTGCTGATATAAAATATAGCTAATTTCCTTAATTATGCTTACTCTGAAGTTGCTTGTGCTACCATTGTCCAAAAATTATGATTTAAAGGAGAATAGTCTCTGTCATCAAAAACTAGTAATAGTGATCACGTACAGAAGCAGCTTGAGGCATTCAGGAAAGCTGTGACGTACGACAATCTGATGAGTACAAGAAGATAATCCTTAGTCCCAAAAGGATGGGCCAGTATGTTCAATGGAGTGGCAAAATACTCTTATAGCAAGAATGGATACAAGCCTGCATCATCTAGGCATCAGTAGTCAAAAATACATATGAGCAAATGGAGTACTGTCAGTCTTGCAGTAAGCACTTAATGCCATGTGAAAAATCTTTGCAAAAGTATCTTTAGGTAGTATTTAATTCCGTAATTACACTCTACATTCTTCTGGCTTTAAAATACTTCTAAGCAGTGACTTTTTCGTCTATAGTTTTGAGGTCACGCAATTTCTGTCCAACATGCAAACTTAAGACATCATATATGCAGGACGAAGTTGCCCAACACCATATTTCTCCCTTCTTATAATTTTTTCTGTAATTCCTAAAGTTGACTTTTTTTGCGGTAGGGGAGGAGAAGGAATTTGAAGCTGCTGAGGAAAAAAAAAATTCTCTTTCTGTACCCTAGCTACTAATCTTCTAGTGGGAATTAATCTAAACATTGCTTCCTTTTTTATTCAGAATTCCTTTTTCAAGACATAGTACAGAAATAATCGCTATTGCATATATGTGCATTATATGAAAACCTGGTGTAGTCATGAAGTTAACCATCTGTTTTGGAGATGGACTACATGACTTCACTGAATATGAAATGGTAAAGTGATCATCAATTCTGATGTTGTGATACAAATATTTATTGAAGTGCCCTATTCACTGAAATAGATGGGAATTAGTTACTTTTTAAGTTTTAGTCATTAGTATTCTACCCCTTGTCAACAGTAGTTCAATGTCAATAGTGTGTAATTGTGTAAAACTATTTTCCGGGTTTAAAACGGAACCCTATATTGTGACATTTTCACTTATATTTTCATCACATTAATTTTTGCAAAACCTGTTTTTTTCAGCTGTCAAAACAAGTATGCATTGCATACTTTGCATTAGTGGACAAAGCCAGAAGCAATATTAAAAATGCACTTTCTGGTTTATTTCCATAACTGAAAGAATATTTTGTTATAACTTAAGATTGTTTTCCCAGTTACAAGTTTAGATTTATACATGTGTTCTTTCTTTAGCAGATACTAAAGCTGGAGATAAACAATTGGTAGCAGCTTTCTGGCAGACGAGTGTATGCTATTAAAAAATGAACATGCATAACCACCATCTCCAAAGAGGATAAGAAATTACACTCAAAAAGGGCAATTTCTTGTATGTTTGATGGAATTGGTAACTGAATCAACTGGTTTAGACACATGAAACTTGTAGCATGTCAACTAATATAATAAATGTCAACTATATAAAATATCAACTAGTTTTATTATGAAGGCACTTTTATTTAAAAGCAAAGCAGCATTAAAAGTAGATACTGGGCTAGGTCCTTATTTGAGAATGTTCATTCTGTATGTGTAAAGGAATCAAAAGTCATCTTAGTCAAGCCTGAGGAAAATGAGGATGAGAAAACAATAAACCTCACCCTGCCTTCTGCCATCCAAGGTGGGTAAGAAAATGAAATCTAACAGGATTGTTGATGTCATCAGCTCCTTGAGTACAACAGTTACTTTAGGATGTATAAAACCGTTATGATGGGTATAGCTAGAGGACTTACTAAATCCAAGACGTGTAGCTAGAGAATAAGGTAATATACTGGCAAAGTAACAAGCAAACCCTTATGTTCATAACTGCTTGTCAGCTTAGTGCAGGTTTTGGACACTGTTCATCATGTAAGTTTAAGCAAATGTGACTGCAATGTAACATCTATGCAAATATAATACAGGATTCTACTTTAAATATTTCATTTTCTAGCTACTGAAATTGTCCATTTTCAGCAGATTTTGTTCCATTCTTTGAAACTGGTCATTTGTTGTCTGGCGCTCTACTATTAGTGCCAATTCTTGCTCCTGTTGGAATTTTAAAAATACAGCCTCAGTGAAGTTTTTGATTAACACACAAAAGCCTTTACATAAAGGGAAATATTTTTTTTTTTCCCAAATCAAAAAAATAAAAAGACTCTTAGAACAGTTTTGTTATCTCACTTCCTTAGTAGCATCTAATTCCTCCTCCTCCTCCTCCTCCTCTTCCTCATCTTCATCTTCTTCGTCCTCTTCTTCATCTTTTCTTAGCATACTGCTGGAAATCTGCTAAAACAAAAATCCAGCAACAGTAAATCAAGTGTTTGTTCTCCTGAAAGAATTCTCTGTTGGCATTTCCAGTCTAAGTACTTGTAGGTTTTTCGTTTAGGGGAGGGGGAGAAATTTTTTATCCCTTAACCCTTCAGCTTCTAGTAACATGCACTATGCCAACAGAAAGACATATGGCACAGAATATAAATACAGTAATGATTTTTAAAAGCTAAAAAAATCCCCGTAGTCCTGAGAACTATTATAGGATAGGGAAAACTATGCATTGATCAAATTAATGTTAAAAAATCATCAGGATGTAAGTCAGTTTTTTTCTGGGGTGGCTGTTAAGACAGCAGGCTGAAGATGAGTATTAAGGCATAATCTTATCTTGAAGACATCAGACCTCTTCAGTTAAATGAAAAATTAAACGCGATGCTGCTCTAAGCTGTTTTTGAGAATAAATTAGACAAACTTTACTAGAAGAGTCTTGATTCATATATGAACTTCTTTCCCTGCCCATCAGCACTTGCCCTTCAGAATGATGCTGTAGTCCTTTTTTGGTTCATCAAATGTTAAAAACAAGTGCCAGCTGCCAAGCTTTCATCTCATCTGACACAGTCTGCAATCTATACTTTCATCTAATGAGGGCTTAATCTAATTCCTATTGAAGACAGATTCTTCACAGAAGATGCAACATTTACAATTTAAAGTAGAATATATGTTTTTTTTTTGCTTTCCCCATGAGAAAAGGAACATTAAAGATAGTTATACAAGTCATCTGGAATGCTTTTGAAAAATGATTTTAGGTTCAGCAGTTCTCTAAGGGCATCTGCAGTGCTAATTTTGGTTGTATTTTCTGAGTTTTCTCACATAAGTGATATAATAAAACTTCAGTATTGAAGACAAAACTTGCCTTTTTTTCTTTTTTTTTTAAACACCCGCCTATTTTAAAAGTCCTTAAATGCTGGTTATTAACTTGACTTCTGAGATTTCATAATTCATACAGCTATGTATGTAACAAAAGTTTTTTGTGTGTGCATAAAGCAAACTGCAATCACTGAACTAATGAAAGCAGAAAAATCCTTAGTCTTGTTGACGCTCACAAAGTACATAATTTAGCTTGAAGCAAATGCTTGCTTACAAATCTCTGAACATAAGAGACAATGGAGTTAATCATTGGATGAAGCTGGTTAACTTGAGTCTAAATGCCTAAACCAGCAATCTTTCATTCTGTGAAAGAAGAAAAAGACAATGACACTGATTTGTAATTCGAGATTAAGGAGTGCTGCAGATTGAGCATGTTTACCAAGGTAGCTTCATTTCAATGGATAGGCTAATTTTCCAAGTTTTTTCTAGTTAAAAGCATCTGAAATTCTTAAGCAGAACTTCAATCATGTTTCTGAACAAAAGCTCCCCCTTCCCCTTTCCTGAAATAAGAGGTGCTATTTTCGCTTTAGGGCTTTTTTCTGCTCACTACTCAAGTACCTCTGACCATGCTGTAATTAACTAAACAGTAAATTAAATATTATCATTGGTGGCAGTGAAGTGGTGGCAAGATGGCTAACCTAAGAACCAAACTGGATCAGTCAGGAAAGTGAGAAAGGAAATTAGGCAGTTTAAATCCATGTTACTTTGCCATAAAGCTAGAACATACCAGTATTTGAAAATTTAATTTTTGATTACTTAATGCTGAAAAAAGAATTTAATTTAAAAAATTTAATGGAATCTGATAATTTGTTGCTCATCATAAACAATTTTATGTGAAAATGAATTCTTTTAAGTTTGCACGTAGGTGATGACTGTCCTTGCTTAAGCTGTTAAGCTGCATGTTTCACTGCATGTGCTACTACAGAAAGCATGGCAATTCTCTCCTCATGTCTCACACAGCGGGCAGTGTTGGAACACCTGGATGCAGACATCTTCAACCATGGTTAAAATGATGCTTTGCTGTCTTAGAAGGTAGGTGCAAAACGGTTGGCTATATTAAATGCATGTGGATAAAGCTTGTGTAGTTAAGCTTGATTTAAAATATCTGGAAAAGGTCATTCTCTTCTGCTATAGTTCTGTCTGAAGTACAGCATACCAACCTGAATCAGTAAAATGAAATGCTGAAAATAAATTGCCAAGTAAAGTGCAAAACGAAGGGATTGACAAAGGATTGTCATGAAAACTTAAATGGCCTTTTCAGAACTTGTATAAAACTAAGTATCTGCAATAGTCATGTTTAAAAAAAGCCCTGAACCCCTGAAGAGGTTTTCTCATAATGGGGAGCCATCCTATGAAAAACAGCTTCCCTGGTGCATAGAAGTTTTCTCTTGTGATCATAGCAATTGCATAGAAATGAAAAAATGCAAGTCATCATCTTGTACTGTCAGTGCAGCTGGGGACATTAATTCTTTCTAGCAGGATTGGCCATGGCTCCTTTTCTTGCGGTTTTATAGTACTGTCTGCTAAATGAAGCCTGGCAAGTAGGATGGAAAAACTAGCATCTCAGTTGCTTCAGCTAGTCCGAGTGCGAGTTGAAAACAGCTATGGAAGTCAAGGGGGGAAAGAGTTAGTTGCAGGACGAAAGCATTAAGATGGACACAAAAATATCAGTGGTCTTTGCAAATTCCTGCTTTTGATAATTTAGCATACAGTACTCCTTCCAGAATACTCACTCCAGCAGTAAGTGACAGGACACACTTAGATTATCATGTTGCTTCACAAAGCAACATGACATCATGTTAAGGCACCAGAACTTTAAAAGAAGGTAGCTCTTTGTGAAAAAATGAAGCAAGCTCAAGGAGTACTTTAGTTTTTTTAATATGGAAATAATACAGAAAGGTAGTCCACAGAACCAGAAATAAATTCAAGCATGGTATGTGCTAAATCCTCTGAAAGACAAGTATTGTGTTACCAGTGCCATTTATCCCATCTGGTATGCCCTGACTACCCACCCTGCGCCCCCCACGTACAGGTTAGTGTTTGTGTGCCACCTCTGCCCTGTAGTCTTAGTCTGTGTGATTTGGTGAACTGCTTACCGTATTATTTATATTGCTTTAAATTGCAAATTCCAAAGTACTACATTATGGTCAGTAAATGATCAGTAAATGATTATTATGTAGCATGAAACCAGACTTGTGTAAACTTTGGGAGTGAAAGATTTACAGAAAGGTAAAACAAGTCACCTGAAGGTTTTTCTGAACGCAGCACTTTTTGCTAGTGAGGGGTTTGGTGGGTTCCAGAGATTAGAGCCCTTAGTGTAATTCAAGGTACTGATCCTGATGCAATATACTATTTGCAGAATCAGAAAGGGCAGCATGGGGGATGTATGGAACAGGATGCCTGCCTCTTCTTCGCTGCCCTATAGTGACTGCATTAGTAGGGTGTTCCAGGCCTTTTTTCTGCCATGTGATCCTCCTCTGCAGATACACTGCATAGCCCAGTAAGATGACATTATTTTGAATGTATTCAGTTTCCCTCTAGGTCTAGATGACTTCCCATTCTTTTCAGGCATTCCAGTTAGAGGTTATGATAACATTAACATCTGAAGTTATTGCTGAAAGAGGTCTAGGAGAAGAGTAAGGTAAACTTGGAAGTTAGTCAAAATGGAGTTCTACTCCATCTCTGAGAGAAATCACAGTGTACACACATTGTTTTCTGTTTTGGGTTTTTTTTTTTTTTTTAAGAGAGTCCAAAACTTAGCTATGTGTGGCACCTCAAAGTAATTACAGATGCTTCTATACCTCTGATACAGTTTTACAGCACTGCAGGAAGTTCTCAAGGAAGATAGCAACAGATTTTTGACAGCTTCCTCTGGTCTTCAAAAAAATGAATGGGTAAACATTTTCTGAAGTAGCTTGAATGTGAAATTTGCTTGTTTGATAGGACAGGCAACTTATTCAAAGTCAAGGTTGGTCTTCATGCACTGCATCACTGCGTTCTTTTATCTTTTTAGATGGCACAACTCATACTTTCAACAGAATAACTCAACTAATAATTGATCCTTTCTGTGTCGAGAGCAGAGAAGGGGTAATGGTATGTATGAAGTCAAGAAAACTTTTTAGCATTGCAATATCAACGCATGATTCTATCCAAAGAAGAAAAGTGGGAAACGTACATTTTAAATTTGGCCATCTTTGTCTTTAACCGAAACACTGATAAGAATCATCTTAAGTTACACGATTAAGGCTGCAATAAAGAAAAAATAATTTAGCCATTTTGCAATGTCTGCAAGTTTACTGCTGCAAACAAGTGCAAATATTTTTGCAAGGTAGCTGGTTCAAAAGCAGTGGCACTTTCACTTATTTTTATCATCCTCCTTTTCCTCACCTGCTCTGAATTTTCAGAGTATAAAAGGAAAGGTCTGTTGGTCATGGGTTTGCTCTGCTGCTAGGAGGTATCCCTAGTGTGAGTTAGGATCTGGTAGAGAATCCACACTCTAAGATCTGGATACTGAGACTAAGAATATGTGTTATTTAAAGAATGTCACTTCTGTTTCCAGTAAGCTCCTAGATCTTTTTTCTGCAAGATGCCACAGTTTGTTGATGAAAGAAATAATATAGCTGGTAATGGCTATCTTTCAAAAGGAGACAATGCAGCTTTAAAAGCCGATTCTGTTTTTTCATCAAATAAAAATGATATTTAGAAGCTGCATTGTTAAAAGCTTACTATGATCTTTATGCCCTTGGAAGTGCCTTTACCTCTGTAACTGTCCTGAACTGAGTAAACATAGTGGATCCATGTACATGTACATTAGCCAAGGCTCTACTTAAGACATTCTTTTAATACAGTGATCTAACATTTAATTTTTCTTTCTTACCTGTACTGTCCTCAATGAAGATTTTAAGGAGCCAGTTCTTTGCAGGGGGGACTTTGAATTTGCACGAACTATGTCTAAGCGAGATTGATAGTCTGGTGGATAAAGTGAGCTCCGAAAAACCTGTTCAAATGAAGAAAGCTGTGACTTGGGTGCCATGATACAGCTTGCAAGCTAGCAATCACCAAGACTGAAGCTAACAAAAATGCAGCATTGGACAATTAAACCTGCTCTAGAGATACGCATCAGCTGTAGTTCAATCACTTTTAGCTGAAACAACATCCTTGCTCAACCTGAGACATGTCAACACATTTACATAGTCAAAGTAAACATTCTTCAGAGATCTCAGGGGATTTACAAGAGGAAAACTGCAATGGTTTCCCACCAACATATGTAGCTGAGTTTCATGCTAACCTAGAGGTATGAACCCCAGCAACTCCCTGCAGGCTTTCCAATTCCTGGAGAGATGAACTTTAGCCCCTTCATAAGCAAATCCTTGCTGCCAGTCACAGCTGCCTCAGAGAAATTTTCTCTGAAATGTACAGGAGATGTGCAGCTCAAGAAAAATTTGGGAAAACCCTTAGAATACAGGGGAGACTGTAATATCCATTATATTTACAAGTTCCTTCCAATAGCCAAAGAACAAATTACAGACTAACAGGCTGATACTAAAAATAAAGCAGCTGTTCATGCAAGAATTTATTAACAATAAAGTCCAGGAAGATGGTAGAATTATGGTCAGTCAATATTTTTGTGGAAAGTAAATACTATCCAATTAACAGGAGATATAAAATGAGATTAGAAATTTGGTTGTGAAAGACAAAATATTAAAGGATATTTTTGAAGTCATGCCACGTAACATTTCAATTGTGAAGCTAGAATAGCACAAAATTGCCATGGCGTAGTTTAAATGAAGTAAAAATACCAAGTAGTCTCAAATGTGACAAAGAATCCCAATTTTGTGTGTCTTGTGCTAACTGAATACTGCCATCCTTGGTCCTGAGCTATGTCATGGAAAAAATAAAATTAGGACTGGTAAGATTTACAAAAAAAGACAGAAAATTATCCAACTTTCTTGACAAGCTGAACGCATATACATAACATACATTTCAAAGATAGCAAGTTTAAAGGCCCAACATCCAGAAGAACTGCAAGAATGAATAAAGGACTGAAAAACATGTCTTGGAAAAGAGAGTCTATAACTCAAAGAGAACAGAAAGGGTGACTTGAGAGGAAGCTATAAGTGCCATAAGGCAAAAAAAGCAATTTGGTAACTAATGTCTCTTAATTCTCTAACAGCCTAATGAAAAACAATGACTGAAAGGTGAAAAGCAAACAAAACAGAATAGAAAGAAGAGAGATATTTTTAATGAAGTAATTAGTCTTTAGAACATCTTACTAGAGCAGTGTAAGATTTTCTCTCACTGTGCATGTTTACAATGAGATTCACTGCAGAGGTTTTCTTTAAGAACTATGATTAGCTGAACTTGAAGTGGCAGTTAATTTAGGAAAAGTCTCTTATCTGTATTTTGTGGGAAAGATTAGATAGCCACTGCAGTTCTCCTCTGTTTTTAAAATCTGAGTTTATAAACCTGCATGCTCTTGCTGGAAAAGTCCAAAAAAGGGCTCAGTATACTAAGAAGTTTGTTCTGAGAACCTGAAGCATGTTGCATTTTTTGCCTGGGACCTGTATAGCTCCAAAGTCTGAAAACTGTTTTTATGTAGTAAGTAAATGGAAAAGCAAATCTTAATCACTCTTACCTCTAAATCTTCATTTTCATCAATATTTTGGATATTTTGGTAGGCAGCAGTATATATCTCTAAGGCTTTCCCATGGAATAACATTTCAATAGTTATAAATTCAGAAAATATGTTCTAAAAGCAAATGAAAACAAAGGTTTTCTTAACGCAGTAAAGTACATTTCCACTTCAAATACAAGAAATTACTGAATTCTGTACTTGGTATTTATATGATACAAATAACTGCATGATACCTAGTACTTTTAATTAGTCAGATCTGAATTTTAGAAATTAAACATAAATGTTGGCTAGGCTGTCACGCAGTTTTCATTTCATACTAAATTCCAAGTAAATGCTTGAAAAGCAAAGAGGAGACTCATTAGGAATAAATAAAATGCCATGCTGAAAACTCCCTTGATATTCCTTGATACATATTTGCAAGATGTAGTCAGTGGATTTTTGATGTATTGATGGCAATCTTTTTTAACAGGTTGGGGATAGATTATCTATAAATTCTATACATACCTATAATTTACAGGTAATTATATATTTTATATAATAAAATATTCTTTACACACACATATATATATATTAAAAAACAACGATGACAGCTTCAGAACTCACACAGTCTTTTTCATATTACTCTAACATCCAAGTACTGGTTGGTTTGGTTGGGTTTTTCAACCATCTTTCATTCTTTCCTACTTAGTCTGTTTCCTCCCCCCAAATAAAAAAGTATCTCATTTCAGCAATTTTATAATTAAATTTGAGATCACATAATGCAAGTGTTTTTCAGTCACTATAGTCTTTGGGACTTAAGCCACTTTATGTTTGACATTAAGAGAGAAATGAAAGCTTTGATTACTTGCACTCACTGAACTTTTTGTGCTTGCTGCATGAGAAGCTGAAAAATCCTTGACATTAGTCTAAACACTACTGAGCAACAACTGAAAACATCAGTGTTATCAACATTCTTCGCTCTGAACTCAAAACATAGCACTGTACCAGCTACTAGGAAGACAGTTAACTCTATCCCAGCTGAAACCAGGACACCTACACAAATTTCAGCATGGATAAATATATTATTTACTTATCACTATTTCTGTCAATTTTGCTGATATTAATCCACATGTATCATTCCACTAACAAATGCAGCTACCAGTGAAGTAGAATACAGCAACTGTTGGAAGGTGCAGACACTAAACAATCAGATACAGGAAAATTCTGAATTCAATAAACTGTAAGAATAATGAACTGATTTTTTAATTGCAAAGTTTGTGATATTTGGATTATGAAATATTAATGAATACCACAAGATTTGTATTTATGTAGGCTTAAGTTAATACTAAATGTTGCTAATCTTGCCAGAGTAACTGTAGTAACTTTATTATGCAAGATGAAATGTGCTGCCATATACTGAAATGTGAGCACACATACTTTTATGTCCTTTATTTTCTGTTTCTCAAAATTATCAATGGTTTCCTCTAATTGCCGCGTTGTTCGAGTTGCATCCAGTGAAGCTCTCTGCAATTCACTTTCAGCCTGGTAAAGTAACGCAAAGGTGAAATTAGTCCTGTATTTGATACAAAGATATTTGCTCTAATTGCCATGAAAACATTTAAGTTCAGGTTTTCAAGATACTACACATCTTTGTTGCTGTATTTGTAAATTTGTTTGTAGCTTCTACACCATTGTGACTTTGATCTGAAACATGAAAAATGACTAGCTGCAGCTGGTCAGGAAAGTTCCACTGCCCTAATCCACTTTCTGTAATAATCATCCGCTAATTCCACTGAGCCAGCCCTAACACTCCACTGGTGACACAGTGACTGAGTTCAGGGAATTAACCCAGCACAAGGGTTTACCCTTCAGAAAAGTTAAGATATTTTTTAAGCTGGTGTAAAGGAGAGGGTAGGAGTTCAGAGGCCAGAGTGATGGATGAGCAGAAAAGATCACCCTTTATTTTCAAGTACAGATCAACCTGCTGAGTCTAGAATGAATCTTTTCCAGTGTTATGCGCTGAACCTCGTCTTACTAAGTTTTTATGAATTATTTGAATAGATAATAGAGCAGCAGCTGGAACTAATGCACTTCTCCCCTAAGTATCTCAATCAGCAGACTAGAGTTAATACCATTTTTAGATCCAAAAGCATTTCAGGTATTTTATATTTTTATATTATTAAAATCTTTTATAAAAAACATCTTCAACAGGGCACTGGGAAGGCGACACACCACCCAATCCCTAATGCATAAATACACAGTTTTTCTTATTTTGTTACTACAAAAAGCATTTTAGATATGTATTTTATTAGATATAACTATGAACTGTATAAAAATGCACACTACCATTTCAATAAAGATATTGATGCTATTCTGGTTAAGTAAAGTCTGAGAACTGTATACTATTACAAATTAATGATGTAAAGATGCAAGAGTTTGCACTTGAAGACTGCAAAATTTGGGTCTAAACTTATTTTCCATACATTACTAGTCAAACATCATAGACTAGTCAAGACAGTATTTCCTTACAGGCTCTGTCAGTGAATATCATCAGGAATCTATTCTGTCCTGGGATTTGGAAATAGTATATGGATCAAGTAATTGCATCCTATGATCAAGACGTAGGATTCTTCCCATTTCTACAACACTGCAACTTGAGAGGAACTTTTTTTTTAAAAATGGAAATAGACACCACAGCCCCACTTCCCATGATCTAGTTTTCAGTGTTCTATGTATATGGAAACCTAAGGCACAAGGCATGTTCTGTCACTTCTTTTTCTTTGATTAAAATCTGGTAACTTTGTATTACAGGATTATGAAGTTGAAACAATCTCATTACAAAAACAGCTTAAAGTCATAGACAGAATTCTGCCATTACTGGGCAAACAAAATTGGTAATGATCTTTAGTAGTACATAAAGTCACATGTTCATCTTGCTTTCTTGATTTTGCCCAAAACGCAGAGGGAAACAGACTAAGAAAAGACATTTTGTGTATTCTCAATTATTACAATCACTCTCTGTAAATGAAGGCAGCTGTTATGCATAAGCAGCCACTACACATGCAAATACAGTATGTTATTTCTATGATAATCAAATATATCTTCTCAATCCATCTTAAATAGACTGGCCAGATTTTGTGTGCAGATGCTTTGGGAAAGGAATTTTGTTTGTTGTGGAATGAAATGTCTAAACTTGCAGAACCTGCATAGTTTGCACAACAGCAGTTTGGTATTTTCTCTTCTGAAACACTTACCTGTGACTGGAAATATTAGTAAAGGAATAAATGACAAAATAACAACCAATATTCATAAAAGTATCTGTTTTCACTTCTACTTTTAATATGTTGTGAAGTATTTACCTCAGCTATTTCAAAACTTATGTATACTTGGAGGGTGCTATTATTATGTTGTCTGAAGCCTCCGGCTCTAAGACATTACTTAGGTTGTTACAGCTTTGCTAGAATTCAAGTATCCAGGCAAAAATATTTCAGGACAGCTGTTTGTCTTGGACTGAGGGTTTGGTTATTTATTTATTTAAAAAAAAAAAAAAAAAAAAATCAGACAACCTAGGTAGACCCATTTCAGGGGGAAAAAAGAAAAATCAATTCTGATTTTAAGAAATACAATTTTATATTTAAAAAAAATCTGGTAAGGTTTTCATTTCAAAGCTGTACTACCCCCGCGTTTTATAAGATTAACTTGAAATCTGAGAGTGAGTACAGATCCTTTGCTATCTGTGGCCAAAGTTGTTACCTGCTGAAACATCACAGTTGCTCAAGAATAAGAGAACCACTGCTGGAGCCTAACAGCTATGCTAACGAACATGGTGAAGCCTCTCTCAGACTGAAAAGCTGACCTGCATACATCCTCAAAAGCAAATGAACATATTCCTGCTCCCAATACTTTTTATGCATTTTGTGTTGATCACTTTAAAATGCAAATATGTAGCGTTTGGTGCCTTTGGCCATATGCAAAACCAGACTGAGATTTAATAACTCTTCAGGCAAAGTCTTAAGTACAGAAAACACAGGTGTTACAAGAAGCTAAGCCACAGAAGGATATTACACAGAAGGAGTAGCTTAGCAAGAGACAAGAAGAAACAAGCTAGGTGCCAGCCATATACTGATGAAATCAACTGGGAATTAGCACAAGAGGGAAAAAAATGGGACCAGTCTCCCTTTGGGGAGAATAGCTTACTGTTACCATTTACTCCCTTAATTCTAATGGAACAGAACTCTGCATCAGCTCAAGTTCTAACCCTATGGCTCACATCCATATGTCTTTATTACATGACGAATTCAAATTAGTCATCACTTGATTTAACTGATTTGATTAATATTAAATGGGAATTCTTTGGCAGAGACAAAAATGAAATGTAATTCTCATGGGTGGCATTTGACCATCACAATTTTTGCTCTTTCTGCAGTCCCATGCCCCAATCACTAGAAAGATCCTAATTTCTGAAATAAAGCTGATTAAATCCGACAAAGAATAGGACTGCTTCACTCCTGAGTCCAACGCTAGAGTGTAATAAAAAATAAACAGCACATCATCATGAACTTAAAATCTCTATCTTAATACACAGGCATAAGGGGACTGAAGTAGGATTGCCTTGATCCCCTTTAGTTTGGGATTTCCTAGATTCTGATTGCTTCAGAATTTGAAATTTCAATGAAATTTTAATGGAAATTCTGTGGAGGCTTAATTTTTCCCTCTGTGATACCGAATAGTATACTGGGGAGGGTCACTGGTCTTTTGAAAGGAAGAGTAGTCCGGTTGAGTATTCTACTAACAGAATAACAACTCTCCCTTTCACACTTCATCTCACAGTTGGAGGAAACTCATACTCCACCTAGGTACAAGGAAGCACAGCAACTACCAAAAAATGACAGGGAGAAAAACAGTAAAACAAAAAAATCCACAGAAGTAAAAAAGGAGTTATCTGATTACACTTATTTTCAAAACCCTCCAAATCCCTAGATGCGATCTATGCCTAGCTCTCTTGCATAAACATATGAAATACTTTGTAGTTTCTTTTCAATCAAAAAGGGAGTAACAAAGCAGCTATTACAAGCTGTAACTCATCATAAAGTTTAAGAAAAGATTCAACATCAACATAGGAAACAGTCCCTCTACAGAGGATTCTTCTCTTATTACTTTCTAAACACAATAGTTTAATTCCCAAGAAATTTTAAAAATATTTCTTATAGCCACTGGAAATACAGGATACAATAATGTGTCTATCTGATGGATTCCGCTGACGTGTCTTTTCCAGTTGAGATAACTGCTTGGCTTCACGGTTCTTTGCTGTTAAAGTTGCTTTAAGATCATCCTGGAAATAAAATGTTTTAGACATGTTTGAAATAGATCTAGGATAATACTTTTCTTCATACATGCATTGCCTAGAAAACATGAACAAAACTTCTGCTTTTAACAAAACCAGATTTTACTGATCTTATCCTGTTAAATGATCCCCTGAAAGAGAAGTCAATGGGGACCAAGAGAGCTTACCACCTTGCACAACTCTCTGTAGCACACACTATAATTTAAAATGTGGGGGAAAAAAAGAAAAAGATATTTACAGCTTTTCATGAAAAGTATAGTAGATAGTCAAAGGCTGAGATCCCCAAAACAGTAAGAAGACAGGCCCATTCTGAGCTTAGCAATGGAACAAAGGTGGCATTTAGAAATAAAAAGTGGCATCAAATAAATCAGTAAGAAAAAAACAAAACAGGCAGCAGTCAGTACCAATCAGAAGTTATGAAGAACACAAAACTGATTCACAGAGCTTAAGGTGCCATAGAAAATCCATGGCTGAAAGTGTTAAACTGCATATTTATATATGCAGTTAGTAAGGTATTTAAATATATTTGGAACAAAATACATCCTAGTAATGATGTAGCTGGAGAAGATGAAACTTCTTGATCTAGAAAAGGCAGACACTGTTGATAATTATTTTTTGCTCCTCATTTCCAAAGGAGAAGTAGGATGTACTTCTAGGAAGATCTGTGACAATTTAAGAATGTTTATGTAGCACTCTCAAATTCTTGTTCATGCTATAAAACTGTGTTTTGCAAATAGTTTGGCATACATGGAATCTAAAATTGTCAGTCAGATATTTATCACTCCATTGACACTGGAGTGGGAAAATGACATTAATTTTGATGGCTCTAATTTAAAGGAGCAGTACCTTAGAACAAGCAGAAATACAGCCCAAAGGAACCAGTCTAACAAAATCTAAGGCAGGAGTTGAGCATGCATTTCAAACCATCATTTCCTCTAAAAAGACCAGTGCCATTTATCTACCACTCCAGAACGGAGTGGATTAAAGCTATTAAAAACTATCGTGTCAGGAAGTTGTCTGTGCTCCTTCCTTGCATTTCAGAGTTTTAACTTGGTTGTTGGTCTCCTTCACCCAGAAAGACATGCGACCGAGAATGTGTCTCTTTCAAAAAGTTCTGTGATCCTGTGACTGGATCACTAATCAATGACAAGCACAAGCATGCCAAATTTCAGAGTGCTGTGTTTCTTCAATTGTGAGTCTGTACATGAAGTCAGGATCAAAACATGCAGCTTCTTCCTTGTTTCTATTCTTACTGTTTGTTTCTATGTCCTTGTGTGTATCACTGTCATTTTGCTTCATCTTTAGGGACACAGAGCTGGTTTCTGATAATAAAAACAACTGCATCTTTAGCTCATCAAAACTAATTTTGCTGCTGTTCTTTCAAAAGGGAATTTACACCACCTTTAAGGCCATCTGAAAGACTGCTGGAAAAGGCTTTCTCCATTATGAAAACCATGCAGCTCCAAGAAAAGCAGTAATGGAAAACAATTTTTTATTGCTTTACATTTTAAATTTTAGTGTTATTTAATGACTGGGCCCTGTTAACAGGACTGACTTTCTAGGTCCATTTAAAACAGTCAATCAGATTTAACGCTGTGGCTGAAAGGGTTCCGACTTTCATGCAAAGTATACCTGAACATGCTAAGGAAACCACTAGAGCTACCATTATAAAATTCACTATTTTCTTTCTAGCACATAGTACTTTGGAAATACCTACAGGGACTGCACTGTTCCCTTCTCTACCTCTGTTCTCTGTAGCAACAACAGCCACCAAACATACTTCTCTGCTAGCCAAGGCCTGACAAAGATTTGGTGCTAGTGTGGCTATAGTGGTGGAGCTATATACAAGTTTTGGATGTACAAAGATAGGGCACAGTTACATACATATTGTGTCCAGGATGCTGAAAAACTGAAAAGGGTGCAGAAAAAACCCCATAAAAAATATTCAGAAGCTGTGGAAAATGCCATTATGGTTAAAGGATTAAGGTCTACATTATTAGCTAACTGAAAAGAATGAAAAATTGCTTTTACTAGCATCTAAATACCTTCATCCAGAAAAAAATAGAACATCACAGCTCTCTTTAATCTCAGTGGAACATATAACAAGAACCAAAGATTAGATGGAGTCTTTCATTTAAAACAAAACACCATAAACATCAACTAACCAATAACTACCATAAACAGTCCTACATTCCCCTCCAGTGTCTTCATACCCAGATTTGACATGTTTTTGGAAAATATGCTTTAATTACACCCAAGGAAAAATGAAATGGAATGTAATAGCCAGTGAGATAAAGGACAGGTACAGAGAATATAAAATTATTCATAGTCCCTCTGGATTTAAACTATGAATTCAAGTCACACATAAGAACTCTGGTCAGCCATCTAATTTCAAACTATACAGAAGTACAGCTACAGTCCATCCACCAGACAATGAGCTGGCAGATCCTTATCACTGTACTGTTACCTGCTTTAGTCACTGAAGTTATTAAAGCAAACCAATCCTTTCTTCTGCAGGTGGATCACCTTGGTTTTATGATGTCCTGTTTTATATGAAGGAACCAGGAACAGAGTTGCCAAAAAGCAGAAAAGTAAAGATTGATATATAGAACAACGAAAGAAATCCTAAAATCCTACATTTAAGCTGCATTACAGGACAAGAATATTATATCAGCTTCCACTGAAGCTGCTAAATCCTGCCCCAGAGAGCTACTCAGCATAGTAAACCCAGACATGTGCATGAAGCAATTTTATTGCATTAGCAGTTAAAGGACAACACTATTCTGATTGACCTAGGCCTCTCTAAAGCATTTATTATCACAGCACATTGATGTCTTACCCCACAGAAACAGTAACAGTTCTTTTTAGATACAGGACAAAAATACTTTGTGTACACCCTGGAACAGATCTAGTAAGTAGCAGTGAGAACATCCCCTTTATAAATAGCTCTATAATGACATATTCTGCCTGGTTTTACTTAATCAGCTAATGTAGTCACAGGTAAAGCAGTCCTACAACTAGCACCCTGTGCTAGCTTTACATGAGTGACAAAACTTCCTTCTTCACTAAAAATGTCCCAGTGTTTAGAGATGGTAACTGAAGACCAGACAGTAGAAGTTTTAATGAAGGTTTATGGTAACGGGCAGAGGGAAAAGAAATACAATCATTTAATGGCCTAAATCTTTAGTGGAGTCTCTCTTAGTTAACAGGTATGTTGATAAAATAGTTAATCCCATCTACAGTTTAAGAATGCTCTTGTACTCACTGTAGCCAAGATAAATATTATGTAATGCTTTCTGGCATTCTGAAAGGCAAAGATGATAGGAAATGCCATTCACTGTTGCAAGGGATGACCTGCCTTCAGTTGCTTCTGTCCTCAGCATTTACCGGCTATCAGTGGCAACACACCTCAGGACAGTATCTTCAATCCTTCAGAAGCCCCAAGCACTGCTGCAGTGCTCTGTGTCTCCTCAGCAACGCTACTGCCACAAACTAATGAAACTTGTCTTCCACCCTCAACATTTATATCCTGTAGAATACTCAGTCAGTTCCAGGTCTCAGAAACTGGGTTTCAGAGTGACTGTTAAGATACCAAATTCTAGGATACAGGCTCTGAAGTCTACAACTCTGCTAAAGACTACCACACGTAGTACTGCTCAAGTGCAGGATGCATTTCCTTCATAACCATTTCTCTAACAACCAAGTGAGATAGCTGTGCAGTAAGTTCCAAACACTATAATTGGTTCTTCACCATATTGAAAAGGTACAAGAACAAAAACATATGAAAAATGCTAGTTTGAGATGCCATGCCACGATGTACTCAAATTAACCATGATGAACACAGTGTAAGATTTTTGTATGTAAAATACCATCAAATAATGATACTTTTACATTTTGATTTATATAGGTTATGATACAAATGTATATATAAATTACAGATTTCAGTTTACAGGATGAAGGTATCCTCTATGTAATATATAAGTATTATGAAGAACTACTTTCGTCATAGGACTAGTTTATAGAAACTAGTATCCGCTTATTAAAATTTACTTGCTTGAGCTTATTCTTCCTGGAGGAAAGAAATTTACACATATTTTGTGGGAATATTTCAAACCCCTATATACACTGTTTCCAGAATGTAGTGAATGAAGGGACCTCATTTTTTTGTGTATCTTCAGGTCATCCCGATGACTTTGCAGGACAGAGAGAGATTTGGGCCACTACCTATTTATCAGTTTCAAAAAGTGTCTTCTACATTATGAACTTCAATGTAGAATGCAATTCTAAGTTAGAAAAGCTGTTAAAGGCAGCATATAGATGACAAAGAGCCAAAAGCATTACATGTAATTCACCTTTTGGAAGTCTGAATAACAACGACAGAACAACATTATTCATAATGAAAAACATCCTGAATTTGCACTATCCAGGAAGTTTCACACTATCCACAATGCCTTTTTTTAGCATTTGCTTGTGCTCCAAGAGTCTGAATATCCTTGCCTTCACATCAAAGCTTTTCCCTCCAACATATATATATAGCTTCAATTCAGATGTATTACTATATAATTTAGCTGGACTGATTACTGCAATATGAAAAATCAGAACCACTCCCCCCTGTAAAGTAGAAGTTTCCAGCTGAGTGGCCAGAACACCAAAATGTACCTTGTGAGAAAACAGACGTTTAACCTACCCTTTTAAGCTTCACTATGGTCCCATAACTTTTCAGAGGTTCAACAACCTTGGCTTCAAGCCTGTCAACCTACAAAAGAAATCACAAGGTCACTAAAATCATCCACATCTATGGTGTGCAGAAACAGGAAACAATTCATTTACTAGTGACTCATCTTATTAGGAATTTAGTCCATATATGCTGAAAATATAGTGGGATGGAGGTTTTAAAAATATTGCAAAAACCAGAGGCAATTAAATTAACCAGTAAATAATCTGTATTTTGAGGAGCTCAAGCTGATTTTCATGGAATTCCTTTTTCTTCATTGGCAATACATCAGGATAAATGAAACATGGAGATTCTAACAACTGAGTACTAAATGCATCAAACACTGCATCTTGGAGATCTGTAGCTTTCTACCTAAAGATCAATGTATTTGCTCTACACTTGTTGATAGATTATGGACTAAGCCATCTTTGCTATCAAACATACTGTACAAAATGCAACACTTCTGTTCTTAAAAATAACGGAAACAGCATCACAGGTATTGAAAATATTAAAAATACCAGCAACAGGTTGTGTAAAATGCATGAATGCTCTCATGGATGAGTGCATCTGAATTCTTGTTTCAGTTCTCCTAGTCAGAAAAACAGCTACATATGGTAGACAGGCAATAGGATAAGACCTGCCTGCTTGTCAAAATTGACAATACTGCCTGAGTGGCCCCAGCATAAGCTGCTGATGACTTTGGACTAGTGAGTCATCTGGCCCATCGTCGTTGTGTCCACATTAGGACAAGGTGCATACCTCTACTAGGAAGGGACAGACATTACACTCCCCTCTAAACTGGCAGTCACCAGTCAGTCAAAATCTATGCCAACTAAGCAAACATGTCTCCTTTACTACACCCTACCAGTGCACTGTCAAACAATTTCACTTAAACTAACAATAGAATAGAATGCAATAGGGCAATAAGGCTCTAAATGAAGCACATGATATGGACATACCAAATAACCTGCCCATCTTGCTTTCTTACCCTTCCAGATGTGCAAGTATACCTAACACCTCAGCATTTATGTATCTAGCACTGCAGCTGAAGACCAGAAATCGATAACCCCTAAAAGCTAATTTTCTCTTGCCCACATTGTCAATATATATGAAAACTGTTGATTAACCTGATGCCCAAAAGAAATAAAGCTGAGATTATTTATTTGGTTTTCATGAGCAAAGGAGAACTTGATTTAAAAGCTAAAAGCTTCTCTTTTCCTTTCCTGCTTCTGCCTTTTCTCCTTCAAAGGGCAGTGGTGGTCTGGGGACAGACACAGTAGGAGAATGGTAGGCCAAATGTTAGTTTTTAAAAACACACTTAAAAAAAAATCAAAAGAAGCAAAATCACGTTGTTAAATAGGCACCTCAAAATTCAGAGTCATAGTTTAAAGGTGAAAACAGACAGAGAGATCATGCAGTCTGAGTTCACATACAACTTTAGCCATAATATAAATTTACCCTATTAACAGAGGGATAAATTCCTATTACATCAATTAAAGCATAAGAACCTAGATGTGGCTCAGCTGGAGCCAGATGCATAAGAGCTTATGAAAAAAAAAAAAAAAAAATCACACTATCCACACCCTTGGATTTCTTATTACTTCTTAAAAATCTGGCCCTAAATACCTTGTTAAAGATCCATGTGTATTCCTTGTTTTTCAAACCCTCTACTTAGTAGACTAGATACCTCATAGATTAATTAAAAGCTTTTCTTTTTCTACTTCATTAATATAGAGACTACTTGCGATGCTTCTTTAAAAAAAAAAATCCTATCTGAAAACATCAAGAACATCAACTACTTTAGTCTCTTTTTTAAATTATAATGCTTCTTAGCTTTTCAAAACTATAAATGGGAATTTTCTATGCCCTACTGCAAGAATAGATATGTACTCCAAAAACTAGTTTAAGTACATGTGAATGAATTTAATTTTTCTTAAATCTCAGCATTTGGAATTCTGGATCATAAGTTATAGTTTGACTGGCCCTGCACAGAGATGTGTAAGTGGCATAAACACCTTTCTTCACGCTCTCATTGATCTAGCAGAAATGTGACTATATTCTCACATGTAGTCCAAATCAAGTTTTTACTTTTAGTGTTGAACTACAGACTTACAAAATCTACAGTGGTCCCTGATAGCACCTCAGAGGGGCTGTCAGTGCCCAGTGAAGGATTCCAGTTAGTATTCTCTTCCATACTGCTTCTGATAACAGACTCAGCAAAAGGAAAATGACTGATTTTACCTCAGCTGCTGCTATACAATTCAAGTCACAAAACTAAAAGAACACGTTATTAACTATAGATTATAATCCAAAGCCTGAGACCAATAAAAGACTTATTCTGTCTCAAATACTGTGAGTGCTCATATGGATAAATTCACTGACTTCAACAGGACTAACCACAGGCAGTTTTCACTAAAGTTAGTAGCAGAGTAAATGATGAATGCTTTAGCACCCTATCCTGTTTTGCCACTAATATATTTAAGTGTCTTCTATGTTTCTCTCCTGACTGCAGAGTATATCTTTTGCCTTTTAATCACAGATAAGTAACTGCAAAGTTCAGATGGCAAACAAAACATGTACAGCTTTAATTTTGTACCTCTGCCTGGCGATAATCCTGAAGTCTGGAAAATTCATCTGCAAAGTTTTTCAGTCCAACTTTTAAGTTTGGTGTCTCTGTGGCTGCATATGCATATATTTCATTTACTAGAAGATCTGCTTTGTCTCGTAGTCTGGCAGTTTTACGAACATATCCAGCAAATATTTGGCACAATTCACCAAAATGTTTTTCCACATTTGAAACAGCATCTTGTATTTGTCTAGTCTGATTGTCCCTGGATACCAAAGAAAAATAAGTGAAAAATAAGAAGGGGGCAAATGTTTACAACACATACAGAAGAAAAACTATATATTATTAATAATTTATACATAATTTAGATGTCTCATTTCAGTGCAAAATGGAAATGTATTCTTAAAAAGATAATGTTGTAACAGTCTGATGTAATATGTGCTTATTTATGAATTAAAAACAAAGAATCAAAGCAGGATTTATACTTAAAAATAAAGAACCAATAGAGGAAAACCGGAATCACAAAAATCAGCTTGGAAGTTTTCCTCCTGTGTTTAAGCAAAATCTCACTATTACTGTTGGTATTAATTACTAACATAGTGGTAACACCTGCAGGTCTCAAAGAAGACTGGGTCTTACAACTTCCTGCAAGAGTCTGCAATCTAAACAGACAAATCAGTGGTTGGAGAAATTAGGCAGTAGAGGGCAAATCTGTAAAGGTATTAAGTGTTCTTTAAATTGTGAACAGGTACCAAACTGCTCCTGGTCAGCGCTAGAGGATAAATATCCCTGCGAATTAGAGAAGAAAAGTGAATGGACACAAGTACAGAGATGAAAACTCTAAAAACACAGAAAGGAGACTCATCACACCAACAAATTGTTTTCTTTTAAATTATATTAATTTAATTCATTTTTTTTTATTTGAACCAAATGCTTGTATGTTTTATTGATGATCTAGGTAAGTCATTCTGAATTTTTAATTCATCTATTTCACTTGATATTTTGCTTTCCTATTCCCACATTTGATGGTCTTGCTTTAGTTAGGCTTCTGTGATAATATTAAACCAAATCAGTGTCAGTGCATTCATACCAGTTGTTGATCTGAATCAACTACAGGACAATTTAGCTAACAGTAACTGCCAGATACTGGGTCCCAAGAAACCTCCACGGTCTACATGAGGTGGTTCATGTGAAGTGCGGAAATTCTCAGCAAGAGAATTCACTCATACTACTGTCCCGGTGAGAGACAGAAACAAAAACTCCCTTCATATCCTTAAGCTATCCCAACTCCAAATGCTGACCAATATTTAAATATTGACTTAATATCAGGACACATCAGAAAAATTGGAAGAAATTTAATACTTTAAACAACAATGCAGTCAACTCAAATGAAGGACACCTTTCTTCAGGAACTCTTCAGGAAAAATATTTCAGGCCAAAGTTCTGCTACAGGCAAAAACCCAGTTGTGTTGCTTCATGGCAAGCAAGCTAGAAGCCTGTTCAAAAGAGATTTTGTTCAAAGAAAAAAAAAAAAAATTCCAAGTAAGTTGTTCGGTCCTCCAGGACATGCTTGAGCATAGAATCATTCGAATAGGAAAGGTTTCACCCAGTGAGTGGGAAAGTAAGTCTCATTAAGTATAAATAAAGTTGTTTTTCAAAATTAATACTATCTGATAAAATCTTCAGTAAAAGGTACATCTTTCCTATTTTATTGGAAGGTCTTCATGTCCGAAAGTGTTCCTCTCCCAGGGGGAAGCCTTACGCATGTTTCCTCACCCACTTTACAATTTTGATCTCACAGTACTCCCATGCAAATAATATTAATTTTGGGACATGAAAGACTACATTTCCTCGATGGGGGTGTGAAGAGTTCTTTTTTTTCCCCCTCCTAATTATTTGTGACCGCTTAAAGGCGGCCACAAAATCGTCAGCGAGAGGCCCGATTAAATCGGCAAGTCTTTTACTTCATCCCTACATAGCACACTAAGCCTAGAAAAGTTTTGCGGCCTTTGCCTGAGGAAAACAGAGGCGGATCCCCCACCCCGAGGGAGGTTCGCTGCCGTAAGGGGGACTGGGTCCGCATCGCCCCCCCGGCCCCCACGCCGCTCCCCGGGTACCCTGACTGAAACAGGGCCTCCTCCTCTACCCGGCAAGGCCAGGCGAGGCAGCCAGCCCCCGGCCACGCAAGCCCCCAGGAGCAGCCCTCCGGGGCACGGGCAGAGACCCGCAACAGGCACCGAGGCGGCGGCACCCCGGGGGCCTCCTCCGCCCCTCACCGCACCGTTACCTGGCGTCCAGCCCTCGGCCCAGCAGCATCATGGCGGCGGCGGCCCGGCGGGAAGGAGGGCGGTGCTCCGCGTGCGCTCGGTTTCCATGGTCACCGCCCGCCCCGCCCCGCCGTGAGGGGCGGCCGCCAAGTCGTGGCGGCCCGCGGGGACCGGGGACCGAAGGGCCCCGTCCCTTTCGGCGGCCGGAGGGCGGTTAGGCCCCGAGCCCGCCGGAGGGCAGGGGCTGAGGAGGCCTCCCGTTTCCGAGCGGGCTGTCGCCAGGAGACCCGGACCGGCGAAGGAGCAGAAAGCGGGAAGGCTCAGAAAACTCATTTTTGGGGAAATACTCTTTTTTTTTGTCTTTTTTTTTTTTTTTGTACATCCAGGCTTGCCAACTGAGAAACAGTACCAGGGGAAGTGGCCCGCCGGTCTGCCGCCGCTGAGGGAGAGCTGCTGAGGTTGGGCAGCCATGGGGAAAAATCCCATGGAGCGCCAGGAAAGGCCTTTAAAAAAAGGAAAAAAAACCCCAACCCAGTTAAAAAACCTGCAAGTCCCCTCTCTGTAAAGGCAATGTATTAGGAACATGACTAGGGACTGTGCGGGCATCACCCTGTCTCAGCGCTGAAGAAAGAGGCTGCTGGCAAAGTCCCAGCAGGTGTTGTGCAAGACAAATGCAGGAAAGGCTCTTAAAGGAGGGAAGGTGGGAAGTGTGCTGTGTCCAGTACAAACCTACCTGAAAATACAGCAATGCACAAAAGCTGAGTACTTAGACAAGTGTTAGCATGTGTGTGAAAATTTTACAGGCTTGCCTGAGCATGTGAATAGAAACTGATTTAGTTAAGATTTGGTTCTTTCCATCTTTTTTTTCTGTTAAAAGTATATTATTTAGATCACTTAAGCTGAAGTTTTAATTAACCTGAAGCAAACTAATCTTCAAATTATGAGGATCTGTTTAGATCTATTTAGTGGTTTGCACCAACTAAGCTAAAATGAAATGGTGCCATTTTTCCTTAAGGAAAGTCTGTGAAATCAGTGGTAAAACTCACCCCAAAGGTTTGCAGCCCTTAAGGACTTGGCAGACTAATACATCCAATCCCAAAATGTCCTTCAGAGGATGCAGGGGTGAGAGGTCAGCTGTTACCTGAAGTTCTTAACTTCTTTCGACTGCAGGCTAGACATGACAGGCTATAATGCTTATTGTTAAATCAACTCCCTATCAATAATCTAATAAATCAGTTAAATGACCTAGCTAATAATGACATCACTATTATTAATGTGCAATTCTGTCATTCCTCACACTGTAGCAAGATCTGAGTTTATCACTCTAAGTTTTATTTATTACACACAACTACCACTGAATTACAATTCTATGACCTGTCTCTCTACCATGTCACGCTGCTTGTTATCGGGGTGCAATATGATCCATCTCTGGACAGATTTTTTGGGGGGAAATTTTTTTTCCCCCAAAAAAGTCCCCCAAATTGCCCTTCAGTTATCTAGCTCATACTGTCTGCATATTGTTTACCTTGAATACTTTGGGACATACTGTTCCATTTTAGTCTTGATTCCTCTACCTAGCTCCAAATAAGTCTAAGCCCTTTATCCTATATGCAAACAATTGACATACCAAAGCAAGGCTTATCCTGTTAAATGTGGGGTTTTTTTCACTGTTTTTGTGCTCACACAGCATCCTGCTCTTAAGTGCTTAAGTACAAATCGTTGCCCTTGACATGTTCTTTGGACAATCTCCTGGTCTCCCGCAGTGATCTTGGCTCTTCACGAGGCCCCATACTGGACCTCTAGCTCATAAATTGTAACCCATTTCTGTAGTGTTAAGAGCTCTGAAAGTTGAAAATATCTATTCTGCTACTTAGAGCATGTTTAGACTTGGTCACCCAGGAAAGCTCAAGCAAAGCAAGTACCAGAATACCCAGAAATTCTTAATAAACAGCAGAATGGTGTTGTATGAGGTGCTATATAAACATCGTAAGAAGAAGTACAAAGTTATTTGCTTCAAATTACAGGCCAATGAGAAACAGAGACTTACACTTAATGGGAGGGTAAAAGACTTTGAAAGTAAGGAAAAGTTGCTTGTGATTAAAATCAAAGAAGTAGCTGTCACTGGAACAAGACACAAAAGAGGAACGACAGCTCATCTGCAGCTATTGCAAATCTACTTCAGTCCTGAAGTATAGGACTTGGCATAGACATTAAAAAACTTAATTTGTATATGCTGATTTCGCACATGACTTGACTTAATAGTTCTTAATATGATGCTGCAGATAGTCCTGGAATGTATGGCCCACCAGATCCAGCTGCACATAGAAAGTTGAAAATAATGTCATGAGGGCCTGTTGAAATTTTGAGTCATCAAAGAGCGCACAAGAGCACAAGCTGCATAAATCATGGAGTGGAAAAATATTTTTGTACTATGATTTAGAAATAATTATGGAGAATGATGTTAAAAGTAATGCCAAATTTCCTGCTCATTACCTCTAAGTAAGTTTCCAGAATAACATACTAAAGATGATGACATCTTATAAATGACAAATTCTGAAGATAAGAAAGCTCTGAAATATCCAATTGACAGTGTTTTCCAATATTTCTCCAGAGCATAAGCAACAGAGTCTTCCTGACTTAAATGAACTTGAGTAAATTCTCTGTACTGTTGTATTGAACAACAGTATAAAACTCGAGCAGTTTTTAGCAGCGGTGAAGAATTGCCTGTCATTGCTTGCTAGAAAAAACAGGGTATGCATGAGTCTGTGGAAACTTCAAGAGCACAAATTGGGATAGAATTTCTTCTGTAATATTTAGGGAACACTTTAGCCATTGGTAAGGTAGATCCATTTTTCTGGGTTGGAATTTCACATTTCATCAATGAGTTTGTCCTAGATATACGTGTAAAATACCAAAAGAATATTCAGTCACTTTCATTTAAGTTAACTGATGTTAATTTATATGGTATAGTAATTACAAACTGATCCATACAGGTCCAGAGGTTCATCCGTGCACTACATTTTATGTGATTAAGTTTCCATATGTAATTGATAAGCTGCCTATATGTTCATGTGACTAATTGTTTTATCCTAGTGTGTTTTGTAACTTCAGAATATTTTTTACATTCTTTAAACTTTTTTTATAATTTCCCATTTTCATGTCCACCTATGCTATCAAATCCCATTATAGGTATAGAACGGCAATCACTGTAGACATTGGATGTCAAACAACATTAATTTTAGCACACGAGTTTAGATCATAGTGGATTGGGGATTTTTCTTTGAGATTTAATAATTTCAAGTGTTGTCTTCTGCTGCAGCAGTTCCAGTCTTCCTGCTATTTCACTTCTTTGGGTCTGCAGTTCCCTTAATGCAGGAACTAGACCAGGTCTTATTCAAAGCTCTGTGTTTTCTCAAGAACAAGAGGCAGCTTGTGGGAACCATCCTTCCCTGATGCACAAGTCTCCAATACCAAGTTCCAGATATCTTAATTAAAAATCAGTTAGTTTGTTAGAGAAAAAATTGACAACATAATTAGTAAAACAGTAAAACATTGTTTCCTCAGGCTAATACCCGTAGGCTGGTATAACCTTCTGTCATCCATTTTGTCAGTATTGGTTAGAGCGTAGAAGCCTCTTGATGATTTATGCATTTGCCTGTTGTGTTCTTAGTTCTTTAAAAAGAGCTTTGGCCACTGTCAGAGGTAGGATGCTGGGCTAGCAGGATCTTTGATCTTGTTCAGTACAGGCACTCATGCTTTTATGGTGTTATGTTTTTTATAAACTAAGAAGAGTTCTTTTGTTTGCTTCCTTGCTTACCTGTGGGTAAGTATTTCTGCTCCTGTGCTTCTCTTTATGCAAACTGAGTTCAAAGGTGAAATGCAAAATATGTCTGGAACGTGCTGTTACACAAGTTTGTTTGATGTCTCTTCTTTTCAGTGATCTGTCATAAGTAAGGTTTTGTATCAGTCTTACAGCCACTTTTTTATACCATGTACACTTTCAGACTTGTTTCTCCCAGATTCTCATTTGTGTAGTAGGACCCTATCTCCTTGAGTTGTTCCCCCAGTCTAGCTAATCCACATTGTTTCTGGTTTATCATTAAGACTTACTGCTCAGATATCGACAGATGAAGATGTTCTGTGTTGACACTGTTTTATGGTGTTTGATACTCTGTTTAAGATAATCACATTTGTTGTGATGCAGACCACGATCTCAGTTACGTGTAGTGAGTACTGATTCATATGCCAGGGAAGGCGCTGGAAAACATCTGTTTCCTGGATCCGCAGTCTAGATGATTCTGAATGTTCTTATTCATTAGTGTCAACAAATAGTGCTCTAGTTATTGTTGGTAGCACTGTAGAAATCATAGACTAGGCTGTCAAAGTGCTTTACTGAAGCCTGCTCAAGGTTCCTGAGCCATGTAGGCACATTGTGAACATTGTTGAAGATGAAGAGCCTATGCCAATCTACTTGTGTTGCTGGAGAGACAGGGTGGAGGGGACTCTTGGAAGAAGACTATTATTGCACTTCTCCATGGGAATCTTTGGTAAGAAGCAAAAGATTTATTTGAAATTAGGGTATAGATAATGAGGAAAAGAAGCTTTGGAGAGTGGGCCTGCTACTCATTCTACAGCACCATCCCTCGTTCCTTCAGTGGCAGTAGCACTGAAGCAGCCTGCTTGGCTTTCCAGGACTCTGACTGATGAGGGTAGGCAGTGAAGCCAGGCTGTTTTGCCATTCCCCTCAGGCTAGTGCCAGAAGCAATGTAATCTGCCTTTTGCTTTCAGATAACTGTGATGATACACACATTAATTAAATAGATGCTTGTATTATTAGTGTAGTGCATAATTTTAATTAGTAAATAGTTATTTTCCAGACATATTTTATTATTGAAATGAGTATGAGTCAACAAGAACAAGCAAGTCAGAATTATTCTTTTTCAATTTCGTATTTATTAAAATACAATACTGGTGGCAAGTCACTTTGCTGCCTGAGAAGCAAATTGGAGAGTAGAGAGTTCTTTGTTGCCCCATTCAGCAGGTAGGGAATTTCTTCTAGATCCTTCACAACTGAAGTGAGTGATGTTGGAAGAGTGGTGAGATGAATGGAGCTCATGTGCTTGGACCAGGTGTCTGCAACACGTACCAGGGTGCAATACCTCTGATGGAAGTTTCTTCATGTCTTCTATGCCAGACTCATACTGGTAGTTGTGGCAGGATTCCTGAAGGATGTCTATACTGCTCTTCAAGAATGAGATTGTAGACAGGGCATGTTTCTGAATTGCTTCTCATGTAAGCAACTGCTTCCCAGAGATCCCAACACCAAGTGGCAGGGGTTGTCTTATGCCCTCACTGTAATTACTATCTCCGTATTGGTAGCAGAGAGCAGGCTGGCTGCATCTGTACTGTTGGCATGTATGTCTCCTTTGGGTCTCGCGGTGCCACTGTGGCTGAAATTATGCAAAGGCATGAAATAGCCCTCCTGCGTGTTTTTGTAGCATGGAACTGAGGGTATATATGTCCTGGGATGTGGTTTATGAGGTATTTGAGGGGCAAAATTTGCTGCAATAATGTTGAAGGATGGTAGAGAATGGAGGGAGTCAATCGCAGAGCGGACGCAGCAAACCTCGTGCAGTTGCAACCAACTGACTTTTGTGATCATTCCCTGGAGTAAATTATTCCCAGCACTGTGCCTGTACTTTGTCTGAGAGAGAACAATTTGGAACTGCCAAGAGTAGGGGAGTGATAAAACAATTAAGCAATACTTGGTTTTGTCTCACGGCCCTGTAACATTTAGCAGTCTAGATATACCCAAACAAACAATCAGTTATACTGAGAGGATCTCTTCCAGATGCACCTAGGGGCTTTCTTGCAGGTTTGCTGTCTACATGAACTGCAGATCTGATCTTTTGGGCGACCTTGGATTTGCTCTCAGAAGATTTTAAGTATTTTATAAGGCTTCAAAAGGAAGTTGATATTTGTTCCATTTAAGTCCGCGACAATTCTGTCATTAGCAGTAGGAATCAAATTTTATTCTTAGCAAATGGTTTTCCTCTTTTTACAATAGTAGTATTCTGTTCCCAACAAACTGCTGTATCAGGAATATTTTCTGCATCTGAAGTGGCAGCCTAAAGTGAGGTCATACTGAAGATACTGGTATGTGATAGCAGCTACCACTTGGTGGCATCCACTCCATGCTTTATTTAGCTGAAAACTCCACAGCCAACAAGCTGAGAAAACTTTCTGAGTTCCTGGCTTGACATTCTTTAAGGGTATTTATAATAGTTAACCTTATGCTAGTCTCGATTGGTATGCTCAGGGCTTGACATGTGCATGACCCACCTTCTGCTTGTATTTTAGTGTGGGAGTATACACATTTACTGACCTTGCCGTTGACTCAAGTAATCAAAGTAAAGTGATTGAACTCTTTCTTCGTCCTCTTCTTTGGAAAACTGTACAACTATTTTTTATTCATGGAAAACCTGTTTAAACTCTTGGACCCTTGGTCTTGACCTTGCCGTGTACCTCACTTTAAACCAAGCTTTGATTTTAGATAAGTCAATTAGAAGCAAAGATAGCATAGATCTGTTTAGGAGGAGAGTGTACATGAAATGAGTTCTTGAATCATTCATTTGCACTTTTCAAAGGAAAAATATTCAGACTTATTCTGGAAAGTGTGTAACATTAGCATTACTAATAAATTAAGGTTTATTAGGAGATGTAAACAGCTACAGATTCACTTTACCTAACTTTTGACACTTAAATGAGACATCAGAAATATATTTCACCAACCAAAATCTTAATTTGGAGGTTTCTATCCATCTCTAAAATGATATATGGCACAACTATCTCATTCAGTTTGATTCTAATGAGTACCTAACTTCAGATTTAAAGTTGCAAGCCCATCCTCCTTGTATTTGTTGTCAAAGTACTGTGAAAAGAAGCAAGACAAGATTTTTTAAAATGGCTGGTAAATATGAATACATCGGATTTTTGGTAGCTTAGTGCAGATATCCTTAAGTGGGCAGTTTTTCTGATAGCGTTAGTCTGATGTAAGGAGAATCAAGAACTTTTCAGCTGTTCAAGTCTTGGTCTGCAAGTCCTTGGTCGCTTTAGGGAACAATGTAGTAATGAGCATGGTGTGAGATCTAAATAAATGGCATTTGGCAGTTTGTGGAATGGTGCTAGAGCAATATTCCTGCTTTTGAATATTTCACCCGTAAAATCCACCTGTGATGGTAGTGAAATAAAAAAAATATTTACCTACAAAAACTGTATACTCGTCATCTAATTGCATTATGCGATGGTAATTGAATGGTAAATGACATTTGAATCTTATTCATTGCTTTCACAGCTAGATTCTTTGACTTCTGCTTGGAGCTGAGGTTAGAAGGTTTGAGGGTTGTCTTTTTTTTATAATTTAAAGGAAATTTCATTAGCCATTCTGAGGTCATTGGAGAGTTGGTAGAAACCAGGTACTTCCCAGCACTTTTTAGACTTTTTTTTCTCCTACTAATAAAACCAAAATAAAATTGAACAAAAATTTCTAAAAACTTGATAAGTAAATAGTCATTATTAATAAGTGAGATTGCTACTACTTTTGGAGGCAATAAAAATTTAACTATTAAAACATTACACATAATTGAAACTTACTGACTTATTTTGTGATTTTTTTCAGCATAACCTGATGAATCTCCTATTCCTCTCTGTGGTCTGTATCAGTGTGGTGAGGGTTGTGCTTTAAAAAATGCAGTCATGATCCTCTTTTGCTAATTTTCAGTTTTATTGAACAGGGTAAAGAAATAATCTGAGTTAATTTCTTCCTGGAAGTTAACTCTGCTTGATAATCCCAGGAGCAATACATGACACCATTCCATGTTTCCACCAGAATAATCAGTCTTGTTATCAAATGACTCTGAATTCAGAGAACCCTTCAACATTCTCAGTACCTCGTAGTTCATCACATCTCTGTAGTCCTTTGACATTGCTTTGCATTGTTGTTCCATATATTTTAAAAATTACACCTTGGAACAGGCCTCTGTTGAAGAAAACCAAAGTGTATGCATCAGTCTGCTTCTAGAGGGCAGCAAATGACTGTGTTTTAGCCACAAGAGAAAATTACAAAATTCACATACAGTTCTGCCAGCAAACCAAAGGCACAATCCAGCATCTTGTAGTTAATGGCAAACTTCCCGGTTTTTTTGATGGGAACAGGATCAGGCCCCTGTTGCTTTCCTTGCTGTCTTCCCTTATCCACTTTTTAAGTGGATAAGTAGTGTGCATAAAATACATTGGACTCCTGTTATCAGTTGTATTGTTTTAAACAGTGTGAACTATGGATGCAAACATTATGGTTTTTATTAACATTCTGAGGCCACAATTCATCTGATATAAAAAAATACATGACATAATTGTAATAGTTTTTATCTAAATATTAGCTCATTGGTGTTTTTTATCTGTTTTGTTTTGTGGTATTTAAAGAAATGTGAATGATTTTTTTTTCTCTGCCCACACATGGTAGAGAATAGTGGGGGGTGCCCCCTCTTTTGGAAGAAAACCCTACTGATAAATTCAAAAGTGTTGCTTAATGCAATCAAAAGAAAGAAAGATGGTAAGTAAAAGTTTTATTTTAAGTGTAATTCACTTTTATTTATGCATAGGTTTTTCTATAGCCCTCCTTACCATAGCACTGGTATATTCACATATAAGCTTATACCTGTAGTGTAATATAAATGGTGATAAATTGGCTAAACATCTCATAACCCTTATATTTTTCTTGGTCAGTGGTCTATCACTATAGAAGTTGTTCTAACTTTGTAGCCCCCATGATACCTTCAGCTAGACTTCCTTTTCTCTCAGAAAAATTACACAATTTCTTCTCAAAATTACCTTAGTCGAATTTGTGCAGAGCTAGAGGAGTGGGAACTGGTCAGATAACAACTCTTCTAGTGAGTATGTCTTGACTCTTTATCTCTTTGGCCCTTTGCTTAGGAAGAACTTAAGTTTTGTGCTCCACATACCTAGGGAACAATCTGGCTGCAGATACAAGCTGATGAAATTGTAGAGGTTCTCTAATGTATGATTTATTCCTCATGGCTACCTGTGAATGTAGAAGACTGAAGACAGCCACCTTTCGGTACATTCTGATAATGCAAAATCTGCATTGTTGGCTGGGAACATGGCTCGTATATCCTCAGGCCTAGAGGGCATTTTTACCAAGTATCAGAGTATCAGAAATAACAGTCAGTGTAAGAGAATCAGGCTCCAACTGTCATCATTTCAGTGCTATGCAGGTCAAGAAATGAGATTGTTCCAATACAGACTAAGAAACTCTCTTTTAGCTGGGAAACATCCCAGAGCATCAGATCGGATGCCTCTGGTTTAGGGAGAGCCACTGTGGATCATGTTCACAGCACCCTTGCCAATGGTGGCCTTTCCTGGGGCAGTTTGTTCCTTTGAAGTTGCTTGGAGTCCAGAACTGCTGGGAGGAGGATGCACGCTGTAAACCGTGGCTCTTCTGGAGTCTAATGAAGCCTACAGCTATTTTCTTTGTCTCAGAGATAGCCCTTACCTCATTCACCAGTGAACGATTCTGGTGGCAACCCTGGCGCAAATCAGATCTCATTTCAATTCCATTTTAAAAACTTGTACTGGAACTGCCTTTTCCAGGTCTGCATTAGTTCTTGATTTGCTTTCAGTGCTGGTCCTGGGTATCTGTGTCTGAAACCATTTACAGTTCTGATTCAATTTTCTAACAGAGAAAAGTCTAAAGAGTGACTCTCACCATAGTTTCAATTTTTCTTTTCAATGGTTATGAATAAAACATAATGTAAGGGGGGGTGGGGGGAAAGCTTTTGTTGTCTACTTCTGAAGTGTACAAAGCGAACATAGAATATTCTGTGTGACTTAGTGCCTGAAAAAATCACAGCAAGGCTTCTAGAAAAGTCAAGAGGTGAAATACTTTAGCTAGATACGGTATCTTTGAGATGCCTCAAACAGGGAATTACTGTAGAATATTGCATCCTTATAAAGAGAGTTTTTGTTCTTCTCCAAGGTTTATATTTAGTCTTTGGCAGTCTGCGTATCTAGAAATGATGATGTTTGCAGTGGCATAGTTGTTTCTTGGAATAATTATTCATTACTCATTTCTGAAATACTTGCACAGATACTGGCCCACAGCATGCTGTAGTTTAGGCTACTAAGTGTATTACTTCTTGGCTGCTGACATCTTCAGCATATGTGTTGGCCACAGAAATGTTCTATAGTCTTGCAGTAGCGTTGAGTGTGGTTCTGTGGCTTTCAACTTTAATTATGCTTAATTACGTAATACATATACAGCAAATAACATTTCCCATATTTAAAGTGTGGTTCTACTCTGAAATGTGATGATTTTAAGATAATTCAACAAATAAGTTCCTTGTGCTCGTTGAATCAACTGACTACTCACAAAAATAAATTTCCCTATCTGCTCTTCTCTTAGCAGGGCAGAACCAGCAGAGTTAGTGCCTGTGCTGGTACTTTTCCCTTCAACCTCCATGCAGGAAATGCATTTGGTGTGTTCAAGGGTGAATATACTGCCCTACGACAGTGAACTCTTCCCTTATTAAGAAGATACCTTTTAGTACGTCTGCCTCCACCCAGCTGAATTTTTTATACAGTTATTATTTGTTAAGCTATTAGTAAAGTTTTGAATAGATCTTAGTAAACAAACTCAATCTTTTATTCACATTTCAGCAATGACATCAACATGAATCAATAAGGATAATTTAAAAATCTGAGAATTGCTGTAACTTTTTTCTTTCTCATGCTATAGAGAGATGATTATGCTGAGGTAGGGTTTTTTTTGGTTTCGCTTTCATTCAGTTTACAGGATTTTGTTGTCAGCCCTTTTAAACTAGCCATGCTTTCATTTTGATACAGAAGAAGACGAGTAAGCCGGCTTGACAGGCACAAGCTCAAATGCAAGGCAATTGGGAAGTTAAGGACCGAGATAACCAAGGAAAATTTGAGACTGAGTCCAAAGCTCTCAATACCTTCCCAGGTTACAGCTATATCAGGGCATAACTATGCTGTGGGCAGAAGAGACAGCTTTGCTGTGTGCTGCCTTTGGAGCTGGAAGTGCAGCAAGGGGAGCGGAGGACAGCGCTGGCTCCGAGAGCCGGCCTGGTGAGGTGTGTGCTGGCTGTGGTGGCTGATGGATGTGAGCTGGTGTATCTGCACAGCAGTGCGTTGTGCATGGGGCAGCTCACCTGGAGGTCCCTGCAACAGGCTCCTTTCTTTGGACCGGAGATAGCTTCAGCAGGAGGTTGGTCCTTCTACTTTAATAAAACTGGCCATCTTTACGAACCAATAAAAAAACCCCCTCCTCAGATTGACAGGAGTGAAATAGATGAAATTAACCTTTGTTGATGCTTTGAATTTCCTAAAAAATCCATCCAATATCTCACTCAGAGCACATGTGGAGGCAGTCTTGCTGTACTATAACATGAACTGCAATAAACTCCTCCCAGTTTGTCCATGATGTACAAACTATCCATGTGCACATGCTGGAGTTTCATGCACACACACGCACACACATAAAACGGAAAAAAACCCCTTCTAATTCAAGCAGAAACCTAATAAAAATAGAGATTTTTGCTTAATTACATTGAAAATTGTTTTATATAGTCTACAAGTTTTCATTTCAAATTCTCCTAGAGACACTGCTGTCAGATGAAGAAGTCATGCTACACTATGTTTTGCTACAGGCTCCTTACTTTAATAGACTCTTGTTTGTTATATGAGTAAGGTAAAAGTTGACTTAGTCAAACCAACCTTTAAAAAGCAGCACTAAGCAGTGGAACTGTTGCTTAAACCTTGTTTTCAGTGATCAAGGCAGCCCAAAGAAATGAAATCTTTTGACAAAAACTAAACTCAAAGCTAAGAAGAAAATGCCATACCCTAAGAATAATGTAATAAAAGATTTTCCTTGCGTCTTTAGCTAAGGTTGCAATAAAGTTCACACAAAAAAAGATAAATGGTTATTCATTTTTGCCCTTTAAAAGATTTTATTAAACCTGGCCTGTCTGCTGTTTTAAACTTAGGTAGGGAACTGACACTCAACAAAAATACCCCTTGAAAGGTGTGCTAATGGCTGCGTGAACAGAGACAAGAGATGTTTACTGCAGAGGTTCAGCTGGTGCTTGCCACAAGGCTCGGTAAGGTAGTGCCAAGGGTTGTTTTGGCTGGGCCTGGCTGTCTCGAGGTCATGCTCTTCCCAGAGAGTTTGCCATCCTGGCTGCACAGCCGCCAGCTAGGGAGCACCTGATCATGTCACCTTCTTGCCGTGATACCGAACGCTCAACCCTTATGCTTTCTAGAGGGAAAGGAGACATAAACTGCTTGGTTCAGTGAAGACAGGAATGGAGCGTGTCACTTCAGGCTTGCTGTAGCTTATGCAGAAGTTTCTCAGTTAATTGTAGTGCACTGCCAGATGCGAGGCAAAAGCAGGTCTTAAAAGTTTAAGCATGGCTTCAAATAAAATGCACAGAACTTTTTCTTAAGGGCTATAAAAATAAAATTGCTTAAGAGTCAACAAAAAATGCACAATAGTACTTATAGTCACCTGCAGAGCTTGGGTGATAATGATGACAAATTAGTGTTGTTTTCTAAGATTACCTTAGCTAAAATGATAAATCTTGGTAGAGCAGATACTCAGTATATTAACAATCTATTAGATCCTTTTTTCAGTTGAGAAAACGAAGACTTTTGAAATGGACATGTTTTTTATTTTGGACTCAAATCATGGAAATATCAAAATGTTTCCCATAATTGTTTTTAACTACACAGTTTAAAGCAGAATCATCCGCCATATGCATGATTATTTTCAAGATTATTAATAATACCCCATTAGTAGTGTCTCCAACTCTAAGAGATATACACCAGCTTTGAACTTTGATAATGCATCATCATGATAGTGTATAATTTGTAACAGATAATACTGTATACAGATTAATGGAAAATTGGAAAGTTACATGTTTTCAATTAATTGTTTAGTTCATGTACTACATAATACATGAATATATGTGATAGCTACATTATTATTTATTCTTGAGGTTGTGTAATTTAAGTTTTCATACCCCGCACTGTGTCTGTGAAAGAGTTTAAGAGTTACAAGGAAGATGTAATTTTGTCAGCCTTTAAGATGAGGAAATAATGAAGCATGTCCCCACAAGGTGGTTAATTCTATATTGCACAGTTGAAAGAAACTTAAAATGTTTTTTATCTCATATAAATTACTGTTAGGTATGAACTGCACAACTGCAATTTTATATTCTTCCAGGAAAATGAAAATAAGGAAAACACAGAGATATTTCCAGTGACAGTTTACTACTTATGTTTCTTTCAAAATCTGCTAAAAGATTTCTATGAATACACTTTTAAAATTAAATGTTTGTTTTTGTGTGTGCTGAAGCTTAAGACATAATTCATTAATTGAACAGTGAGTTACAACAAAAAGCTTGTGACAATTTTGGCCGTAGGCATTCATGCATGAAGCACTCTTCATGAAAAAAGAGGAAAAAAATGGAAAGTGATGGTGAAAAAAAATGCTGATATTTTAGTAATTTATAAGCATGGTTGAAAAATAGTGGGTTCTGAGAGATTCAGTTGAGCGTTTGTGCTTGTTTTGGGAGTCAGAAAGTCCCTTCTTATCTCTACTATGGCAGCAGGAGGATACATTCCTAGTGCAAACATACTTGGACAGTTTACAGAAATCTGCTGAAGACTGATTCTGCTAAAGCTAAGCTTCAATTAAGTTAATTTTGGTTGTATATGTGAGGAGTTCTAAGATTTGATTAGAAAACCAAAAGAGAGTGAACTATATTACAACTGTTAAGTATCATTTAAATAATAAATTGATGCTTGTGTTAATTTAACCTTATATTTGATAGTAACAGGAATACATACTTAACAGGAAAGTGCATGATATGCTAAAAATAAATCATAATTTTATAAAATGTTCTTTAAAATAAAACACTGTTCCTTATTTTTTGTAATGAGATAATAGTGTTTCTTTTTTTTTTACCATCTCAGCTCACAAGTTCTTGATTTTCCTTTTTTTAAAAATTCAATAACTTTTATTGGGGTAACACCAAATAAAAGTAGAGAGGACACTTCCCTGAATAATTAAATTACAGTAAATGACACTTGGTGCACTGGGTCTACTCTTCTGCTAGAGAAAATGCAAGTGGAACTAGACAGGGTTTTTTATTCTGTCAACCTTGTGCTCTCTTAGTAGGAGCTTGATATTTTCACTCAGGTTTTGAATTTAACTAACTGCCTGTATCATCAGTACACTTAGTTTGTTGGCAGGGGGGTGTATTTTATTTTCAAATTGCAGCTATATGACCGCTTACTGATATTTGTCTTTGTTGATGGAAAGCAACTTCAATGACCACAGAGAAAGCGCAATGAGATGCTGGTGAGTTTGGCTGTAAAGGAGCAAGGGGCTTCGATGGGGAAGAGAGGTTAAAAAGTCTTGGTTGAATGTAGAGGTCTGGAGGCATCGGAGAACTCCAGGTGGCAACTTGCTCCTTGGTGAGCCGTGTTCTGTGCAAGGCTGGGAAACTTCTGATGGCATTCCACCAGTTGCCCTTCTGTCATGAGTCACCTGATACTCCTTTTGTCTTCTGCTCTGGACCCAATCAGTCATCAAATTTCTGAGAAGGATCCTTGATAAGCCTCCCGTGGGCTTTGCCTTTCAAGGCTGATAGACACAAGGATGCAGCCCCAGCTGGCCAGGGAGTGCAGCAGGAGAGCTGTCTCTAGCAGCTTGCAGGGGTTCCTCTTGGTTCCTTCGAGGTGCCTAGTGAGGCCTGAGAGTTTTACACCTGCTGAGCATTGGCTTTGTGTATACATGTCTTTTCAGAGGAGAGGCACGTCTGTGAATATTAACCTCACTCGTTACAAGTTGTCCAGGCTGGCACAAATTGAAGGTAGGACCTAGCGGGCAGCCGGCTGCCTTTGCATCAGCTGAGTGCAGTACAGGGAAGGCATGCTGGGTAGCAAAAGGAGGCTGATGGTTGAAATTACAGCTGAAAGCAGTCAGGGAAATACATCCAACTCCTGAGAATTCTTTTGAAGGCAACAGGGTGAAGGATAACTTTGAAATTGAAAGTTGAGATTTTGCTTTTCATTGAGTTTCTGGTGTATGACCAGTGGTCTGTCACAGTTTTGCAGCACTGGGAAGGTATGACTTGAGACCCCACAGCTGAACTTGGCTCCCTGAGAGATCGGTGATCCTACTGAGGCACCCAGATCCTGTGAGATGCAGTCTCTGTGGCAGACTTTTAAGTTTGCAGGAAACTCCCACGGCTTTTATGAGATGCAGGTAGAGCAGCAAGCCCAGCTGCTACTAGTAGCAGAATCAGGTCTTTATGTGGTTAATAATATGCTATGTGTGGCTTTAGTAATCACTTGAAAGAAATTTTGGCTTCTTTTGAAAAATCAAAGTGATCATTAACATACACTGAGCTGACACCAGAAATGAGTCAGAAGGGATCTTCGTCTGAAAGCTTCCCTGTAGGGCATGTACATGCATCTTCAAGCTTTTCTCTTCTTTCCCTGGGAGAGCTTGCCCTCATCCACTTCATAACACTTTCACTTTCTGCCTGATGCTGGTAACTTTTGAAAAGTTGCCAAGAGGCAGAATTATCTGATTCACGGGAACCTCTGCACACTCTCAAAAAAAAAAAAAAAAAGTTTTATTTTTCGATAAGAAGGATTTTTGTGAAATCTCTTAGTAGAGTGACTGTCATTTCCTGGTCAGGCCGTGGATAAAGAGTCAATTTAAGCACTTAGCTGATGTGTAATCATGACTTGTTGTACTGTCTGGAATCTTTTATCAAAGTGGGTGAATGGAGCAATACTGAATAAATAAAAATTTGAAGATGAGGCTTTCCAAAGTGGATTGATCTTATGTTCCCACTTCATAGGCTTTAACTGATATGCTAGGCCAATATTTGCCTCCCCACGTTTTCCTTAGGACTGCTCTATGTACTGAAAAACCCAGGCAGAGGGCTGAAAAAATTATGAAGCAGTTTTGCAGTGGAAATAATTTTGCTGCAATGACTTCTAACAAGGAGAGGCTCTGAAATAAGAAAGCAAAATGAATCAAATAAACTGCTGGTTTCTCCCAGAAACTCCAGAGTGTTAATTCTTGTAACATCATCAGGAGCTGCAAAGAACAAAATTTACATTTAAAGGCCCTCCTTGGTTTCCAGAATAAGTGCTGCGGCATGAGGAGAGGGATAGTGCAAACTTCATGCTCCTCTCCATACTTGACCTGTGAAATATTTGAGTGAAAAATGAGCTTTGCAGACAGTTTGAAAATAATAAAAGGGAAAGCAGGACTTCACCTTTATTTTTGGCATGTATTGAGTCTCCAGTTTGATAATTGCTAGAACCAGATCCTTGATTCTTCCTTTGTAAACAGCCTCTCATCTTCCTGAGAAATCACATTCTGCAGTTCATCATCTCATTTTCTGCTAGGAAGGAAGAACTTAAGTCATCTCACTGTGTGAGAGCCTTCCTCTTCATGATGTCCTGGTCATCTGTATCTGTGAGCAGATGTCAGATTCTCTCCCCAGGGTGGGCAGGCTTACTGCTCCTGTCCTTTCACAAGAGGATACTTTCCAAAACTGGTTTTCTGCATGTGTGTGTGCATGCCTTCTCTCTGAACTCTCTCAACAGCTATTTGAAAGCAGTTAAATCAAGTTCTCCAGCTGAGACCGAACAGGTCTGTTGCTGAACAGAATTCCTCTACCACAGCATTGCTTTGAGAGTGAGAGAGAGGAGCAAGTTCAGGGCAGATACAGACAGCAGTGACCTGGCAGATTGACAAAATCCATAGTCCTTAAGCTAAAAATATCCATCTTGTTTTGAATCTTTTGTACCTTCTTGTAATCTTTCATGGGAGATTTTTTTTCCTCACTATCTAGTTTCTGGAATTTTAGAGGTTTAATGTTTGCTGAGGCCTCTTTATAAGACCAGTACCTGCAGCAGAAACTTCTGTTTGGTTGTTAAACTTGTTATGACAGAGAACGGGTCAAGGTGCTAGGCTGTCCCTGGCTAAGGAAGATGGTTGCTCTCAGGAACTGTTCAAGTAGATCTGCACAATCTTGAAGAGAGAGGTCAATTTTTAGTAAGTCACTGCACCTTAAGTCCTCCTGTAGCAACCCACTACCCCCTTTCTTCTGGTTCTGGTCTTCAATTTCTGATGTAAATTTATTCATAGCCATTTGTGTTGGTGTTTTGCTTTGATTTATATAGCTCTTTCCAGCCCTGATGTTACCCCTTTTATATCCCTAGAGAGGAATCATATCTCAGCTGAGACTTTGTTTTGTTGGGTTAATGATCTGAGCTCTTTTTGACTCTTTTTATTTTCTTTCCCAATTGTTCTTTTAGACCATCCCAACATCTTTTCTAATTTTTGTGAAAATGGGTACCAAGCTGATGCATAGCATTCCAAATCAGGATTTACCATTGGCAGTGGTGCCAATGACAGTAGTGCCAATCCTCTTTTTGCATTATGCGATTAATCCTAAATTGCATGAGTTGTCATACCAAAGTCACCTCCAGGGTTGACACCTTTGATTAGGATCAACCATATAATCAGTTAAAAAACCCTAATTTTTTTCTCTCCTTCTAGTATTAGTAAACTAACTGGTAACAAAAATTGTTATTATTAGCCCCAAAGTGCAGTAATTCACACTTCATACTATACCTGCTATTCTCATTTCTGCTATATCGGGCCTGAAGGATGATCAAGATTATCACGGGCACTTCACAATAAAAAAGAAGACATGTTCATTGTCATGAGGAACTTGTAAACTTATTCAAAACATGACACTATTTGATGGTATCAAGACTGAGGCTGACGTAAATCAATAAACTCACAGTATAGCTCAGAAAGACTAATACATAGCACGATGGGATTAATAATTTTTTCTTTAATGACTAAACGAAATGATTTTATTTATTTATTGGATTGATGTGCAGCAGCAAAAATAGCTGACAATGTTGGAAATCATCAGAAAGGGCATTCAGAATAAGGCAGGGGACAGTATCAGGAGGTTCAAAATAGATTAGACAAATTTGTGGGTATCAGGTCCAATTAGATCAGATTACTCAGAGCCACATCCAGTCAAATTTTGAACAACTCCAAAGATGGAGGACCCATAACCTCTCAAGGCAGCCTTGTCCAGTGTTTGATTGCCCTTGTAGTGGAAAAGGTTTTCCTAATCTTTAATGGGAATATTGTATATTCCATCTTGTGTCTGTTGCCTCTGGTCACATCACTGTTCACCTCTGAGAACAGAGTGGTTACACCTTCTCTGTACTCCTCCATCATTTGAAGTTGTAGTATTTTGAACCGATGTCTTCCTTTTCATATTTGTCATCTCAATAACTTTTTAAATCTGGAGAGACAATAATATCATACTTATTCCCAGCACTGAAGTATATGACATCTGGTGACTGATATTGCTGATTGTACAATTTGGGTTTTCAACTTGAGACCACTATAACTCCCCAAATATTCAAAGTGACAATTGCAAAAATATTCTTCTTCCACCTTCTAGAAATAATGTCATAAACATTGTCAAAACTCATTAAGTTTAAAGGGCAACAAGGTCTAATCTCTGCATAAGGGACAGGATGAAAGCCACATGCTCCAGAATTTTAATGAGAATTCCACAGTTGACTTAAGCTGGCTGTTCCAGCGATGGAAAAGTTCCAGGTATTATCTGCATCCCCTGTACAGGCTTTCCTCTTTTTACCTCTCAGGCAGAAATCCATTGTGCAGCTTGAACAATGAAGCTGCTGATACTTCTGGGATTAAGGCTGTTAAAATGATGGTCCAGTCAGTCCACTGAAGTCAGCAGAGAAAACACATTTAATTGTCCCATGAAATCTAAGAGGAAAATGTAGTTCCTAAGGTGTATGTCTGTATTGTATGTACCTAAAAGAATGTAGCAACTCACAGGTTTTCCTCCCCCCCAAACCAGCAAAAAAAGTCACATATCTGCTATGTATTGATTTACTCCACTGTTCCTAGACTGAATTGGGTAATAGCTTGCCATTAGCTTGCAGTTCATCATCTGGTGGCATCTAATCAATAGATCAGGTGGTAGTTGCAGTTAATCTTATTTCTACTTATCAATGTACAGATCAGCACAGAGTTTTGTTTGTTTCTCTTCAGCCTCTTCAATACTGATTCAAGAATTCCCATTCTTAATGACAGGATGGATCCAAAAACCTGCTGCATACCCTCTCTCCCCTTCTGCGATTTCCCCGTAACCACATCCAGACTTGAGCAATTCGCATTACATTCTCAGTTCAAATTTGATCTTAATCCAAACTCAATCTTCCTTCTTCCATCCCTTCCTTCTTTTCACATTTCAGACATACCATCAGCTCTTTCTGTACCTGACTGGCACATTAGGGAATTTCTGCACCTGCTTCTCATCAGGTGCCACCTGGGTTTCTCTGCCCAGCTCTTTTGTGGAGCCCCCTTCCCAGTCCTCTCTCTGGTGGTTTCCCACAAACCTACTTGAGCAGTTTTTTTGCCCTTCCTTTCACAAAAACAGCAGGCTTTCTCTTATAAGCATTTTTGTTCCAGACTGCTATTTGGCATTCCTGACTTTCTCATTGAGCTACCCGTACAAGACTTAATCCATCTCATACGGTTCAATAATTTGGTTTATTTTTCTAATGCTATATATAAACTAATTGGTGCATGTGGTACAGCAGCACCCCTGCAGTCATAGTCCCCTGAAGGTTCAGGTCACGGGTAGATCTGACTCATGTATTCTGGCTTTCACTCCAGGGAAAACAGGAGATGTCAGGGTGAAGAAGCTGGTGTGAGTGCCTGCTCTTTGCCCAAAGTCCAAATTTCTGGAGCGCTTACTCCAGCCTGAGGATGCTGGAAGTGCTCCAAGGTGCCCCAACTTGGACACAGCCTAAAAGACCAGAACACCCAGGGATTTTGTTATTTTGTTTTTATTACTTATCTGTATTTGGACCTAAGTCAGACAAAATAGAAGGAAAACACAAGGCTGCATTTGTGTTACCTGCTTTGCAAGTCACTGCTTTTAGTAACTATACATTCAGGTGTATTACACAAAGCAAAGAAATAATGTTCCTAGAAATAACTGTATGGACTCTCGTTGACAATACCAATAAAAATAGAAACAAATCAAAATTAAAACAAAGACATATCTGATCTAAATTTGACATTTACAAATCTTGAACTTCAGATTTGGGTTTGACAGGTCCATATTGATCCAGCAGACAAAAAAGTCTCACTGTGGAGCAACTGAGATAAAAAGTATTAGAAGAAAACACGTGAGTCACAGAAAATGACATTTGGACCCACAAATGAGTAGTGTGGGCAAATTAACTGAGGACATCCAGCACAAGTTTTGAAGTGACAGCAACAAAAAAAGAAAGATGAGATGAGAGGGATGCAGTGAAAAGAAGGAACTGAACGGCAATGATTGTGCTTGCTTTGGAATGGGCTGCTAGCTAGTGGGAAAAATAATGGATGCAGCTGGATAAATTACTGAGTTTTGGATAGATTTTGCAGCTGGGATGGTGACATAAACCACTTGTCACCAGGACTCTTTTCCTTGATTTATAACATGGTCACCCATCCATCTCCAAACATTGCTTTCTCTATAGTGTACACTTCTGAAATTGTGCCCCTCAAAACTGGGGAAGTCATTGGAACAATAAAGAAAAATATAGAGTTCTTTCAAGAACTAATAGTTTTGTTATCTTGTGTGAGTCAGCTTGTGTGGGAGTTGAAGAGCTTTGTAGCACATTTGTTAACTCTGTGCAGCTAGTGAAGTTTAGTGTTTCAATGAATGCCTGTGAAAGTTGTCTCATCCAACTAAATCAATTTATTTTAAGTCTTTGCAACAAATCTGTTCTTACAATCTTTTTGGTATTGGGTTAAATTCCTCAGTGTAAAATGAATTGCTTATCAGATTTTGCACATTATGAAAGCTGTACCCACAATGTTTCCAGGCTTGAGTCTATTAATTGGTGGAATTTAAAGATGAATACAGATGGTAAGCCTATTAATAAATGATGGGTAGGGAAGTACACACTGATTCTTAGGAAAATATTATATGTGGAGTGTACTGTGTAGTTTAAGATAAGACTGATTTTCATCCCCAAGGAATTTTTATATATACTTGCAAATTAGACTTAATATATGTATGTAAAAGAAAAGGACAACTCTGCAGCAGGATGAAATTGCTCACTTTTAGTGTAAAATAGAAATAGTCTCATTAAGATGGAATATTAAACAAAAGAGAGAGTGAGCATCTCTTGGCTGAGCATAGGGAAAAAAATATTTAAATCAAATCCAGCATCTATCTATCCAGTGTAACGCGCTGTGAAGAGGCAGTCCCCTAACATCCAAACGTGTACTTTCAGAGCTCGGTGCAGACACGCATGTGCTTTGTGAGGGTTTATGGGCTGTGACAGAGACAGTGCAACATTTTATGAGAATACCACGAATGCCAGGGCCACCGACCGACCACATGATGCTGCTGCAGTCCTACCTGGTTGTGACCTTGGCCCCAGCTGGGGTCCGTGTGGGTGAGTGGGGCTGTCAGAAGCTGGCAGCAGAATGGCACTTAAGGAAGCCTGCTTTGGAGGAGGATATGTATATGTAGCCCAGGGAAAGTAAAAAGCTGCTGTGTTACCAAGGTGGTGCAGAGAAGATGGTATCGCATGCTGAACCTGAACATCTTTTTGAGGTCTGTGTTACAAAGAAAGAAGGATAAGCTCAGATCATTTCCTTTTATGTTGATGGGGATGTAGGAGTGTGGACATCTTGCAGGACGGTCCTGTAAAAGAGTTTAAACAGAAGGCTTAATCACCCAGTTCTCACCTTCTTATTTCAGCAAGCTTGCTTCCAATATGTGCAGAGCCTCCTGGTTCCTGGCATCTACACCACAGCCTCAAGGGAAGAGTACCTTGTGGATAACCCGGGGTAGGATTTGACCCATATTCCTCTCCACGCAGTACTGGGGACTCTTAAGAGATACACAGTGACTTTTACTTCTGTGATGCAAACAACAATAAGGACTTGAGTTCAGCTGCTTAAAAAAAGGCCATTCCTAACTGAAATGTCCTGCAGAAATTAATCTGGGAGATGAAATGAATACATTCAAACTAGTCAAATAGAAGTTTTATAAAAAAAGTGATTCTAAAACCCACAAAATGTAATAGGCAGTGATATTACCAGTGAAAAAATCTACAGGATTGGCTAAAGTGTCTATAGATGATGCTCTGTTTAACTGCACCACTGTTATTCTAGTAGGAAAAAAACTGCAAATGGAAATAAATACTAATCTGTTATGAATAATAAGTGGTTGTATCCTAGCCTGTCCCAAGTATCTTCCTAGTATTTCATTTAGCCTGGGAAATGATACCTGTTCCTTTAATTGCAGTCTCTCTTCTGGAACTGCTGTTGCCTAAACTAACTTCAGCAGGCTTTGTCTCAGCCTCATGGTCAAAGATGTTTTTAGCTGAGCACAAAGTGAAGTTACAACATTGTAAACAGCTTAACTAATGACTACGCTTACTTTAATTGGCCGACAGACAAAGTGCTATGTTGTGTGTCAGTCTAATTAATTTCTGAGAAACTGATGGAAATTGCAATTTTAATTATCAATCCTTTTACTCACTAAGCTCCCTGCTACCTTCCCAGACTTACGCTGTTGCCCATAAGTGATAAGGATTTAAGATAAAGTGGCCAGGTATGGCTGTACAATATTATCATTCATATTTTTATAAGCATTTAGAATATGGTAGCCACCTTACAAAACAAGAACGTGTCCTTGTCCTAAGAGCTGCATTTGCGATGAGACAGATGTCCATCATATGCTAGAAAGCTAGATAACAGAGAAGGCACGAGAAAAAAGAGAAGGACAATAACACGGCAACATGGGTATGCACTGAGGTACAAATACAGCATTGCAGCTTTTCATTACCTCTTTTGCCCTAGACTTCTCAAAGGAAAAATAATGGAATTGAACTCTTGCTGTTGACTTGAGTAGGAGGGAGCTGATGGATTGAGGGAATGTTGGAGGAAGAACACCCCTCATGCTATGAAATTACAGAAAAGCAGATAAATACAAGTTAAAGTTGTGTATGTACTGCTTTCATCCTTAATGCCAATGTGCAAATTTCACTATAAATTATGAATGTAGAACAAAGTTCTTACAACACCTAAGTTACCAAGCTCCCATTGGCATAACTGCAGCCGAAATTTTACTCATTTTCTTCACTGGTTTAAAATCTCTTGATCAAATCCAAATCACTTTTTTAAGACTCTGGGATAATCCTTCAGGAATACCTTCAGTGGTTCAGGGCTTTAGTTTGTGCTGCTTTATGATCAATCTTTTGTATTTCCTGTACCTAATTATGCATTTTAATGAAGCTTGCCTCTATAACTTTCAGCTCCCAAAGAGATGATAATTTTCACTTAGAATAATTTTAGAATTCTTTTAGATGATTAGTATTCTTTAGAATATATAATTTTTCTAGTCTGGTGGTTGGAAAGATCATACTAACAATTTATGCCTGTTCTAGCCTCAAAACCTACATGAGTTTAACCAAGCCAATTTTAAGTCACACTGTTAGATAATCTGTGGAAATCTTGACTAAATTTTGGTTTGGGTTGATAGATACCGGTACAAAGAAGACGCAAGCTAGGTTTAAGTGGATATGACAGTGTTTGCAATACACATTTGCAGCGATTCCCCTGTATCGGTTTTTACATCAGTTTAAGTTTTACTGCTGAAATGTGCTTCAAGACCTTCAGCTTTTTTCATTTTACACACACAGAAGCTAACCTCTCAGCCCCGTGCCAACAGTAGGTCTGGTTCGTATCGATGTCACCACCCACGGTCTCCATTGACCGAGGTGGATGGTCCCAAGGTATCAGCGACAAAAAGGTCAGGGCAGTGAGCAGGCGGTGAGGAAAATGTGGTGGTGGCTGGGCATGATGGGCTGCTTATTTGCACAGGCACAGAAAAGATTGGAAATTACTGAGTGAAAACACAGCCGAGCAAGCTTAAAGAGCCTCCCATGAATTTTCGACTTAGACCTGTCAATGTTGCCAACTATTTTTAATGCTTGCCTCGCGGGCACAGCTAGAGGTATGAATTTGATAGCAGGCACGGGTGGTGCCATGGCCAATCCCATATTGTCCTGGGTCACGGGGGCAGAGGAGGATATTGCTGCCTGGAGTCCTTGCCAGCTAGGTGGGGAGCTGGAAGTGGGGATGATTGCAATGAACATTGAGTAGTTGAGAGCAGTGACTGCGTGTGTTTGTTGGGGAGGGCTGGAACAGCTGGAAGTGCTGACACAGACCCTTTGTAATCCTGCTGGGATTGTCATCCCTTAAATGGATTTTCATAATTGGAAGAGTATGAATAACATAAATAAAAGGCGGTGATTTACCTTGCTTTTCTTCTTGGTGTTTTGTGGAGTTTTATAGCATAGTTGTGTGCTGCCTCTGTTAGCAGGCAGTGGGTAGTCTGCTCGTATGAAATATTAATAATTGCTCCTAAATTATAGTTTTGTTAAAAATAATCTTCTCTAATGAAAGCGCTGAGGATGATTATTATTCATTGGACCTTTTTTTGTGTGTTTCTGTAAAGGTATTTTTATTTTGCTTGCTTAAGGAAATGAGACTTATGTTGTAACAGGCATATACACGTGTGTGTATTATGTTCGTGAAGGCATATGAATACATGTGCCTTAGTGCCTTAATGCTTGCCTGCCCAGTTAATTTTTCAATCTAGTGACTGATTTCTACCAAATTTAATGAAGTCTTACAGTCACTGTGTTCTTATACCTTCTGTGAAATACAGAAATCCCTGTAGAGGAAAGAAGCCCTTTTAGGGACCTCACTATAGGGAATGCTACTGTCCTTAAAAGACATCAAAGAATCCCCATGGAAGGTTTCCCCCTTAAGATGTAAATCAGTAGGGGGTCATTAGCTCCACTGCAGAGAAACCTACTTGTTTACTCTATTTGGATAACTTCTGTCCCTTCTTCATGTCAGGAGAGAATTGATTTGCTAATTGTAATGCCAACTTTAAAGGGACCATTGAGGAAGTGGAGAGCTATTTTTTTTTGTTTTGGACAGTGTATGAGTGTAAGTATAAATGGCAAATCTACTTCTTTCCCTTCAAAAGTGTAGCTGAATTAACAGGAGTTGTATTAATATAATTTATTCTGCTCCCCCCCGACTTGTGTAAATAATAGGACCTACATGGTGTCTCTGTCTTCTCTCAAAAGTGACCATAAAAGCACAGGAAGAATGGATGCAACACAAGAGTCAATGTTGTTCTCAGTTACCAAAGTGGAAATTCAGAGTAACTCAGGAATCATGCTGGGGTGCCTGAGAGTAAAATTTCAAAAGACAAGAGGAGATCTGAATGAGATCTGAACTGTGGGAAGGAGAAGTCCTAAAACTATGTCACTATCCCACTACCCTCCTCCTACCAATCACTAGTAATGGGAGAGGATGCAGGCTAAGCATAAATATCAGCTAGGAAATATGATTGCTTTGGAGAAGATATACCTGAGCCATCGTTAGTTTAGGTACCATATATATAGGTACTATGTATAACAAACAGCTGCTGAGAAGCACCCAGCTTCTGACTCAGAGAAGTCACTTGCTTCTCAGAAGCTGTTGAATCTTATTAATGGGGATGCACCATCTCAGCCCTTCCAGTTCCTTCCTAGCACAGCTGCCATTGCTAAAGATTTCATGTTACAGGAATAGGAGTCATTTGGGAGCTTTGGATTGCAAAGGAAAATCTCAGAGAAAGTGGAAACAGCCTAGGACTTGCCAGGGTGGATGTATAATATTTGCAGATGGAGGTTGTCATTAAGGTTTGAAGGAGGTCCAATTAGATCAACTTACTCAGAGCCACATCCAGTCAAGTTTTGAACAACTCCAAAGATGGAGTATCCATAATGCCTCAGGGCAACCTGGTCCAGTATTTGACCACCCTTGTAGTGGAAAAGGTTTTCCTAATCTTTAATGGGAATTTTGCACATTCCAGCTTGTGTCTGTTGCATCTGTCTTTGGTCGCATCTCCATTCATCTCTGAGAAGAAAGTGGCTATATCTTCCCTGTACCCCTGTAGCTGAAGGTAGCAGTAAGATGCCCCACTAAGCCTTCTTCCTCCAGGCAGAATAAAGCCAGGTTTCACACCCTCTTCTCATACATCCTGTGCTCTAGCCACGACCATATTGATGGCCCTTTACTGGCCTTGCTGCAGTATGTCCATGTTTTTCTTGTACTGGGAACCCCTACTGGACACAGTCCTCCAGATGTGATCTCATTAATGTCAAACAGAGGAAGAACCACTTGATTCAACCACTTGATTCACCCTGCTGGCTACAGTCCTGCTAGAGCAGACTAGCATGTGTTGGCCGCCTTTGCTGCAAGGCCATGCTGCTGATGGTGTTCAATGTACTGCTCACCAAGACACCTAGGTCCTTTTTGTCAAAGCTGCTTTTTTACATTTTTTTCCTCAGCTTATGCTGTTGCATGGGATTACTACATCTATGTTGGAATATTTGGCATTTGGCTTCTTTGAACTTTATAAGATTCTCGCCAGCCCTTTTCTCAAACCTGTCAAAGTCTCTCTGCATAGCATCTCTACCTGCAGCATATCAACTGCTCCACTCAGTTTGATCTCATCTGTGAATTTACTGAGAGTGTCTTCTAGGTCTTTAATGAATACATCAAACAGTATTGGCCCCAGTATCAATCCCCAAGGGATGCCACTAGTAACCAGCTGCCGGTTGGGCTTTGTGCCACTGATCACAACCCTTTGATCCTGGCAGTCCAGACAATTTTCTGTCTGTCATCCACTTATCCAGCCAATATCTCACCAACTTGGCCGTAGGAGACCATGACAAAGGCCTTGCTAAAGTCAACGTATAAATTTTCCTACTGCTTTCTCCTTGCCCACTGTGCCAATCGTTTCATTATACAAAGCTATCATGTTAGTCAGGCAGAATTTGCCTGTGGTAAATCCATGCCGACTGTTCCTAGTCATGTTCTTGTTCTCCATGTTTTTAAACATGTGTTTACATATTTGAATTGTTTCCTTGTGTTGTCTGGAGTACATACTATTTAAAGACTCGTTTTTTTCCTCTACAAAGGCATTAGCACAAACAACAAGAAACCTTTAAGTATATTAGGAACAACAAACCTATAAAGGAAGTGATGGCTTTTACTAGCTTTCGAAGAATTAAACAAATGGTTATGACAGATGAACAGGCTGCCAAAAACCTTCAGAAGATTTCAGGGAGTTCACTACATTGATCTTACCTGTGTCAAATAAAGATGGAATAGTGTCAAGGAACAATTTTTCAAATGAAGAGGTAAAAAAACTCCAGGGCTCTGTGAGAGAACACCCAGGAACTGCAAAGACACCCAGTAATGAGGATATTGGTTAGCGCTTCCAGCACTGACACATGACTCGGATTGAAACTGCCACTGATTAAAACCACCACACAAAGGAAGAGAACAGTAGCAAATTTGGGGATGATCCTAGAAAAGTCAATAAAACTTATATTAGATGAACTGGATGAAATGCTAGCTAGAAATAGTTATAAAGCATCCAGATGACATGATATGACAGAACATGAATGATGCTTATGTAAAGGAAAATCTTGCATCTGTAGAGCAGGAATCCTTTAAATACTTCAGCAGAAAAACAGATAGACAGAATTCATAACCACAATTTGCTTGAATTTTAAAAGCTATTGATATCTATTGAAGTATTGATGAAGTAAAGAATTATTAATGAGTTAGTGTGACTAGATTTAAACAATTAAAAGCTACATTTAAATTAGTCTATAATTTATTTTAAGTCAGTCAGCTGTACGCCAAGTAGCCTGTAGCCAGCATAAGCAACAGCTAACATAATTAATTTATGGTTGAACCTTCCTCCCCCTCTCCTAATGAAGAAGAATAGCTGTTGCCATTGCATTATCTAAGACTCCCTAAGCAAAACAGAAGGAGATAAGGAAAGCCAAAAAAGCCTCCTCGGAAAGATAAAGAAAGGAATGCAACAGCTGAGGGAGGAAAAGTGACTGCTGAGGTAAGCGGAGGCATTACCAGCTTTAAACAAAGAACTGGAAAAAAAAATTTAAAAGGTGACCAGAACAGAGAACTTGTGAATGCTTTGAACTTGTGAATGCTTTGAACTTAAAGGAGTTGAATCTGCATGATCTCTGCTGTAGACCATCTCCAGATTCTCAAGACTCACAGGACATCTGGCCAACAGAATGGCGAGATTTTATTAACAGAGGCTACATATCACGGCTTAGCTCTGCATAGTTGTGTATGTTCCAGTAAAGCTTGTCTGTTAGAGGGTAGACTTTTTTATCTCAGCTGCTGACTGCCCACTACCCACATTTATCACTTTGGCAACGGATTTGGCATTTCTGGGTGGGCTTGAAGCTTAAATGAACTGAGAGAGATAACCTTCCAGGACAAGAGGTTTGAAGGATCACAATTTCCTTCTCTGAATGTAAGGAAGGTGCAAACGCTAAGATAACTTTGTTTTGAAATAGGAGCAGTTATCTCCTCATACATTACTATAGAAGAGATTGGAAATAACTGGAAGTTAGCAATTCATGCTTCAAATGTATATCCCTCCCATCTGGTGACCTATGACATGTCAGGAGGCATACTTGTGGTGTACCTGGTGATGCATCTTATGTCAGGAAAGGCTGATAAGGGTCATGCATCAAACCCTGGGCTAACCAAGTGGTCAGTGCCTCAACTGAACAAAGGGGTCACAGTAGGAGGTCAGACTCTGTCTCTGTCTTTTGCTTGGTAATAGATGAAGAAAAAGCAATGGTAGACCATGAGTGCATTTATGATAGTTTCACCAATTGACAGAAGTATTTCCAATTTACAGCAAGAGAGCCAGCACAGCTGCTCGGGTGCTGATAGGACAGATGTTTCTCTGACAGAAATTGGCTATGACTGGGGCCTGTATGTCACAGGAAAAATTATAAATGATTGCATCTGGCATTAGGGTTTGCACAAAGTCTTTGCATTGCTGGACATCCCCAGGGAGGACTGCTGAACGCTGAAGATGGCTCTGAGAGAAGTTGTAAAGCAGCAAGGAAAAGCCTGAGAAATCAATCTCCCAATAATCCTAATGCTGGAATGAGGAACTGCTGCATCTCCTGGAACAGAAGAGACTTGAGGATGCTCCATTTGCAATTAGGAGCGTGGCTGCCAAATAAATTACAACCATATGGTCCAACAGACAGATGGATTCAAGGCATGTTAAAGACAGTGTCAGCTACACACCACCAGGTAGCCAGACATACATTAGAAGCAAATGTTCAAAAGATGGATAAAGTAGCATGCTTGTTGCACCTGGTAGAATGAAATATTGGCGATTGAGTAACAGAGAGCCAAAGAGAAAAAACACATGCTGAGACTTCAGAGGATGAGACCTCTCAGAAATATCAAATAGGCCAGCCCCACCAGCTAAAAGTGAGAAGGGGAAGAAAGACCAGAAAAAATGTTCAATTTTTCAAATTTAAATTAATGGAAAAGATATTAATGAAGCTGAGGATTTGACTTTTATTTCACAGAAAAATGAAAATGGAGCCTGACTGGGACTGAGAAAATGATAAACCTCACAGCATCTCTGGCCTTGTCTGAGTACAAGTACTTTCAAATTTGTGGTTTCAGGGTTTCCTTTGGTTGCTGGTAGATGTATAGCACTGAGTATAGGATGAACCTGACTAAACTTAGACACTTGTGAGAAGTTTAGAGGGAAAGGTAATAGTTCCCAGTTGGAAAGACACTCTGACAGAGGAGTCAGAGTCCAGTGCATATTTAAATAAAAGACAGATAAGGAGTGGCACAGATTGGCCAAGGTATGAAACCCACATGAAAAGATATTGGAAATATGAAAATAAAATCCAGAAAAAGCTTAAACTTGTCTAACATTCAACACTTAGGCTACACGACACATCTTTTCTGTCTACCCTAGACACAAGATAGTTGACTTGGTGTCGTGGTTTAACCCAGCCAGCAACTAAACACCACGCAGCCGCTCACTCACTCCCCCCCACCCAGTGGGATGGGGGAGAAAATCAGGAAAAAAAAAAGCAAAACCCGTGGGTTGAGATAAGAACGGTTTAATAGAACAGAAAAGAAGAAACTAATAATGATAATGATAACACTAATAAAATGACAACAGTAATAATGAAAGGATTGCAATGTACAAATGATGCGCAGTGCAATTGCTCACCACCTGCCGACCGACACCCAGCTAGTCCCCCAGAGCGGCGATCCCCCTGCCCCCACTCCCCCCAGTTCCTATACTAGACGTGACGTCACATGGTATGGAATACCCCGTTGGCCAGTTTGGGTCAGGTGCCCTGGCTGTGTCCTGTGCCAACTTCTTGTGCCCCTCCAGCTTTCTTGCTGGCTGGGCATGAGAAGCTGAAAAATCCTTGACTTTAGTCTAAACACTACTGAGCAACAACTGAAAACATCAGTGTTATCAACATTCTTCGCATACTGAACTCAAAACATAGCACTGTACCAGCTACTAGGAAGACAGTTAACTCTATCCCAGCTGAAACCAGGACACTTGGCTTCATGGCTGCTTCATATATGAAGTCTGGCTGATCCTACTTTCTGGCCATGGCATTGAGAGGAGCAGGAACTGGGAAACTCAGGCAAGTCAGTAGCATGAATGCTGGAGCCCTTGCCAGTTAGCTGGAGGCTGCAGTGTTGTACAAGGTGTCTGTGTCCTCCTAACTGAACAATAGCCAAGCTGTAGTATTGGAAAAGTGGTTGGTAGGACATGTGTTGCCTGTCTGGAAAAAAACAAATGAAAAGATCAAGTGTTACTGAAAGTATTAGAAAGTAAAAAAAAAATTATAAAATATGCTCCCTTGTTCTTGGTTGCATATGGCACTTGCAGCAGATGTACTGAGATGGAGACAGTCCTCCCCACTGAGATCAGAAGGATTGTGTTGGATACAGCTTGGATAAAGAGTGGCAAGACTTGATGGAAACTATTCACTTTTATCCAGGATCAAGTCCTCAGTTAAGTTCTTGCCTGGTGTGCCAGCCATTTTAAGACCACTCTGCAGAAGTATAAGAAAACAGCATTAGCTTATGTATGAAAATGATGTGTGTGTTTCAGAACAATGTGTGAATATGATTTAATTAGACATTTCCAATCAAACTGTGTTTACTGACTCCAATGTAGCTGTTATTGGATGCCATCTTTTTTTGTATAAACCACCTGTGTTTTCTAGTTGATTACTCATTAAATACTGTACCCGGTATCAAAATATAACCCCAAACGCAACTGATATGAAATTGCCTCATGTAAAAGAAATATTAGAACATGCAAATTTTCAATAACTATTAGAAATGCTATGGAAGCAGCCAGATTGGCCTTGATAATTGTATATCATAATGGCAGATACTGGAATGAATTGAAAGAAGGAAGAATATCACTGGTGGGGTTTTCTTTGGGTGGTCACTCACAGCTGCTAGAATCTTAAATGCATCATTGTAGGATCTCATTGTGGTCCTACTAACAGTGCTAATAGTGCTAATAATGCTAATAATGTGTCTACTGATGTAAAAATGGCTCATTAACGGTTGAGGCAAGCAAAGCACCAAATGTTTTTTCCCTTTGGCTCTCTGTTACTCAGTCGCCAATATTTCATTCTACCAGGTGCAACAAGCATGCTACTTTATCCATCTTTTGAACATTTGCTTCTAATGTATGTCTGGCTACCTGGTGGTGTGTAGCTGACACTGTCTTTAACATGCCTTGAATCCATCTGTCTGTTGGACCATATGGTTGTAATTTATTTGGCAGCCATGCTCCTAATTGCAATTAGGAGCAATCAACAGCCTGTTGCACAGACCAAGACTGGGTGGGTGCCTCCTGTCTTAGTCAAAGACAAGGCCTCTGTCTTGGCCACCGAGAAATGTTGGCTCCATTACTGACCACCACCCAGTAAGCCTTAAATGGCACAGACATGTGCCATGCCAGGCCTTGATGTTGATAATGGTTTCATTTATTACAAGAGGGCCTTCAAGGAAGGTGGGACAAACAGGTGGTAGCTGACATGGGCTATAGTTAGCATAATAACTTTTTCTTGAGCATTTTTCTCTTGCAAAGTCAAGCATAGTTTCTGGCACACGCTGTTATGTGACACAGGGAACAGAACAGGAAATCTGGGGAAAATGTCCTTAGAAAGATAGAGAAAGTAATCTAACAGGTGAGAGAGGAAAAGCAACTGCTGAAGTGAGCCCCAAAGAAAAAAACGGGAAGAAGATTAAAAGGTGTCCAGAAGAAAGAAGCAGTGAACACTTTTAACTTAAAGGAGCAAAATCCACATGGGTCCCTGCAGGTGACCACTGCCAGGCCCCCAAGACTCCCAGTATGTTTGAGTAAGAGATTGGTGAGATCGCTACAAAACAGTGCTTGGCTTTGTATAGTTGTGGGTGTATCTTGTGAAATTAATCTGTCTCTTGTGAAATTAATCTGTATCTCAGGTGTGAAGTGCCTGCTATGCAGATTTACCATTTTAGCAACAAGGGCTGATTCTGCTCTCAAAACCACTTGAGTCTGTGGCAAAATACAAAGTCAAAAAAGAGTAAGTCATATCAGAACCTGTGCTGCATCAGCTCTACTAACTATTGTGAAATAAAGAGGGTATTGAAAGTGGTATGAGTTTTCAGGGCAGAATGCATTCATTTCAACTGATGTACTGGAAATGGACAGTTTATACCAATAAAGTACTTGTTAACTTATTGGATGCAAAAATTAATTATTGTATTTAATTGTTTTCCGTCTGCTATCAGTTTTACAGTCTCTGATTTACCCTTGGGGTTACGTCCCTTCTGTAATACATTCGATACTATATCCATTACTATGTATATTTCTCTTTCTTTAACTCATTAACTTTCTGTTTTGCCTTTTAGACCAATTTCTTCCTGGGATTGTTCCAGCATGGTTTTTCTGCAAGTTTTGTCTTTGAAAGGTAATTTAGGGCTTTTGCAGTGAAAGTTCAGTTTCATTGCTTGAAAAAGGCCTTGTTGTTATATAAGAACAAAAAATGACTGATATGCTAACGGATTTTTTTCCCCCACTTCGGTTATTAAACAAGTCTTCTGGGGTTTATAAAAGTTCAGAGATTCTTGAACTTCTGCCAGAACCGTGGTACACTTCCAGTGGGTATATATAACTCTTTAATGCCTAGAATGCAGCTGGATATGTTGGGTTTACACATACCCAGAGTCTAATGCACATTGTCTGCTCCAAAACCGATTCACTCTTTTGCCATAACTCTTACTAGATTGTTATACAATAAAGAGCCAGGTGCCAACAATCTTTGCAACAATGCCCCAGCTAAATCTACTTTAGATGAAAGTGCACCTGTTAGAAGTATTTCCCAGAACATGCAATCATTTAGTCTACAAATTCAAATAATGCTTATTCTCTTGGTTAAATTACACCTAGAAGTCTAGTCAGATACATAAAGAAAACTTGGTAGATATGCCAAAAAATGAATAAATTGGAGTCTCTGATCACTGATACAGATTTTACAGCCCTGGACCTCCATGAATTCCAGTGGAGTTACTTCAAATTTATAACATTTAAGCATGAAAAAGCTCGGAATCGCTTGTAAGAATTTTCTGTTGTTCTCTGGAAAAATATTTACAAAGGTGCATTCTCCTGCAATTTTGTTGAATCATATGCAGTAGTAATGGGTATGTGGCTTCTGTGCCTTTCCTGAACCCTAGTTTTCAGATCTTGGGGCTGGATAACTTTCTAACCATGGACTGTTTCAAAGCTCACAGAGTGAAAGGCTGTCTGTGCTACAGGGGGAATTTATTGTCTTTAAAAGGACACAGAATTTCCCCACTGACTTTACTGAGTAACAATGCACAGTACCAAGTCACCAAAGGTAGCCTTCCTTTTGTTAGAGCTTTTATTGAATAGTTAGAACTTAGGCCTGGAATATAGCATTCAAAGCCTAAATGCTTCTTTCTGTAAACTGGTGTAAATCAAATGTTATTCCTTAGAAATCACCCTCTTGAAGAGCCTGTTTACTTCCACTGAATATAACAGGAGTTAACCTGATTTTAGGTGGTGAAAGTACACACCATGTTAAAATCGGCTGGGGGAGTAAGTGCTTTAGAGAATTAAGGAGTATGGAGAACTTTGTTTGCAGATCTGTTCAAATCTAGATTCTGGATGACTGAAAGTTATTATTGTCACATAGCCATGAAACATTAGATCATCTTATGTTATTTCCTGCACAGGCTTATGCTAACCAGAGTTGTCTAATTAGGACTCCTGCTGGGATGTCCAGGAGAAAGGAAGGACTGGATGGCAGACAGACTGGTTTAACTTCTCAAGCCTTATTGCCATCATGATGTCCATGATTAAAAGTATATTTATAGACTACTGTGGGGAATCCTTCTCTGCCTTTGCCCACACTGTAGAGGAAGGCTCTGTCCCTGTCACAGGGCAGTCCTTTTCTATCTGAGTTTGATGGTTTTGCTTTTCAGCTGAAAGCCAGTTTTATGCTATGTGCACAGTAGGTGATAATAGGTCTTCTTAAATGGTCTTAAGTTATCTAATGGCATAATTAGGAGTTTTAAATTCAGAGATTATCCCAGTTCAAACTTCAGATAATTTTAACATTTCATTTTTCAAACAATTACAGTGTCTTCAAAAGTCTCGGCTTGCTTTATTACATTATGAGTAAAACCTTTGTGTGAGGTTGAAGTAACAACATGTTTTCAGAAGTTACAAACACAGTTTTTGAATAAAAGAGAACGTGATAGTAATTTTTTTCCATGATGATAAAGAACTGATTAAAATAAATTAATAAATGGTTTTACTCACATAATTTTAAGTAAGCATAGAGTGGCTTGCTGTGATAACCAGCAGTGGCTGTGCTCTAGAGACATGCAACCTCTTCTGCTGAGTTGGACCAGTTCGGCTTTTAGTTAGTCTTACCCTGGGTTCTTCTGTGCTTCCAACGTCTGCTTGAGTAAAACACAACTGTTGATTTTCATCTTTAGGCAAATATAATGAAAAGTAATTGGTCCAATGGTTCCTACTGCATGGCTCAGCTACTCCAGACCACAGTTTGTTATCTTTGATACGTGGAACTGAGTTGAATTGTGAAAACTGTGGACACCCTCATGGTCTGTGAAAAGCTTTGAGGGGTGACTGTGCTCTGTAGGTCCCAACATTGGTGAGTGATTTTTCCTTTCAGCCATCCTCCCTGACCCATCTGATGGATTACCTGGACTGCCAGAGGAGAGCTCGGGGTGGGTTCCTTCACCAGGGTCGGGGCACCTTGTTTTGCCCCAGCAGCACAGCAAGTGGCCCTCACCTGAGACGGCGTTAGTGTTAGAGGTGTAGAACCAGCATACCCCATTTCAGGCCAACCTCCCTCCTCTCCCAGAGACAGGGTTATGGGGGGGTCTGTGAATGAGGAGGGTCTACTGTGCTGGGGTTGCCCTTGACTAGCAGATGTTCCCTTAGATCTTAGGCCAGCAAATACAAAATCTGAGTGGTCTTCAGTGTCTTTTAACAGAACTGGAACTGAGAGTGGGGCAGAAGTAGATCCAGAGTCAGGATGTCAAAACTGATTTCTGTGCGGCAGCATTTCCTTAGCTATACCCAGCAGATCATGGGCACAGCTGAGAATATAAAATGCTATAAACATGGTAATGCTGGTAATATTGCATGTTCTTTTGGCACTTAGCTTCCCTCTTGGAGGAAAGCCAGCTAATCTTTTGATTTTTTTGTGTTACAGATTCTCCTGAGATGCTACATACTCGGGTCAGGCTTTGTGATTTGTATTAAAGTAGTGTAACTGAGAGTAAATCTATTAATTTATTTTGGTGTAGGAAGTAAGAATCTGAACCCTTCCTGCTATTGCTGAATCAGTAAACAGAGGTTAATAAATTGTGCCACTCTGTAGATTTTTTTCTGCAGATGGGAACCCAGGAAAAACTTAGAGGTACTTGCATGACATTAAGTACGAGTGAATTCAATGTAATTTTAAACTTGCAGTCTTTCAGGTAACAGTGTGGAAGAAAACAGACATTCTAGGGTTTTTGATTGTAATTCTGAAGCTGGGGACTTGAAACCATTTTTGAGTAGCTAAGTTCGCTGTGGAAACGAACAGGTATCAATTGCAGATTAGGGTGATTTTGAAAAACAAGTTTAGCAACTGCACAAAGGTTATATCTGCAAGAGTTATAAAAAATACATCATCTACAGGAGACCAGAAGTGAAGCATTACAAAGGTGAGAAAGAAAACGAGTAAGCCAGGAATGAAAAAGGGTATAGTTTGGCTGGAAAGTAGTGTTGAGTGGTCTAGGCATCTGCACAGTGCAGATGGGACTGATGTATTGTAAGCTATTGTACATATTGAGAAATGTTTAAGATTAGAAAGATTGCTGCTATATAACTTTTTTTTCTGTGAGTACTGTTAGCAAAATTCACAGCTGGATTGGAGAGAGAAGTAGATTTGCTCAGAGAGAGGGATGTAAGATGATGATGGGCTGAAAATTGTCTTGGTAAGGAAAAAACTGGGAGTAGAGACAGCTTACTGAGTGGCACAGTGTTGCAGGAGACACTAATAATTGGAAGGGTGTCAGTGACCAAGAGTTAAAAGAATGAAGCTAAACATGGTATAACTTTTTGGCAAAACCTGTAGTGCCACCAATCTAGATCTAAGCCTGGGAGATTTCAGCATTGTAGGTCAGAACAAGTGCTAGTTAACAGATCCTGCCTTCCACTAATGGGAGCAATGTAGAATTCACCCATTTCTTGTCACCTGAGCCCGAACACCAAACAGGTCACTGAAGTGATTTTTGTTATTAGCTGTTACAGTTGGTACAGGGGTTAGACAGTGGCTCTGGTGCACATGATGAGTCCTGATAAGGGTCATGTGTAAAAAGAGAGGTGATGGGGGCAAGCAACTGCGTACTATTATACAAACAACCATTTTCCCTCATAAAATAAAGCTGATATGAGTGCGATCTATTTGACTGCTCACATTAACTGAGTCTTGTTGTATGATTTTACTTAGAAAGCAGAAAAGGAAGCAGAAATTAAACAGGAAGAGAAAAAATTAAAGGGGAAGGAGCATGAACAATTCAAGATGTGGATCTGGCATTTTTACTGCAAAATGAAGCAAATAAAATGTCAATCTGGCTTTTTGAAGGGCTTCAGAGTATTTAAAAAGTTACAGAAAGGCAGGGTTTTAATTAAGGTAATGGGATTCATTATGGTGTGGTTGTTGGGAAGCTTTGCTGACTTTGCTTAAGTGTAGAATAGATAGAGGATATATATAAGAGCCTAAAGAGATCAATATTCAAGCAGTGACATAGGAGGGGTATTTGGCTATCAAAATTTGTTAGGATGGTCCAGCTTTTCCAAATGCTACCTGTGACAAAAGGAAAACAAGGATGAAAAATATTTTACAGCCAGTTTTATACAGATGCCAGACTCTTATTAGTAAGATCACTGAAACTAGAAGCATCTGCTTGGAATGGGAAGTACATTTGGAATGACAGAGTTGTATTTCATTAAGACATCACCTAGAAGGTGGAGTTATTGTGGCTGAGGGTTAGGAAGAGGAAAGACAAAACAAAGGGAAGAAAAGGTGACAATTCTACATCAATATGGTTGAATGAAATTGCAGTAGGGTGTTATTTAAATAAAATAAAAAAACAACCCACAGGTCACATTCTAATCTTGGCTTATTTCAGAATTCTGTTATCAAAACCAGAATTTGGTCTCCTCTTTGAGCTACTGTTTTTCATTCCAGTCCACAGGCAAACAAACAAAAGAATTTAAGTTAGTGACTGACGTGTCCAAAGTGGAATGCAACTGCAACAACTAATTTAAATGTAGCCAAAAAGGGAACTTTGTTGTCTAGGAACATAATTTATATTTACTTCTTTGCTACAAATAACTGAAGTATATGACAAGGTGTTGCTATCAAAAACCACTAAGGGAATTAGGAGTTACGGATCTGTTTCTGTACACAAATCTGTCTCTTTGGCTATCACCCTGCTTTAGGATGGTCTAGACACCACAGAAATCTTTTGCCTCCCCAAATTACATGACCCAGTAGGAAACATGGAGACAGAAAAGGCAAATCCTTTACACCCTAGAGCTCTCTATTATTCTTTGGCAGTTGCAGGGGGATAATTCTTGCTGTTTGGACAGTGTTTGCTGCCTGAAACTCCATCCCTGTCCTGTCTAGGAAAGATATAGCAGGTTGGATGGAAAATACCTATGGACTGGACCTGAGCCCCAGGCCGCTAGTTGGACTTTGGGGACTGGATTATTGAGAATGGCAAGTGATGTGAAGTGAAGAATAAAGATAAATTTGGGAGGCTGCTTGATGGGACAGAAGAAAGTTAAATCTCACAGTGAAGGTGTAATGATGGTGAGCAAATATGGAGCATGAGATATTGTGAAGATACCCGGCGTTCCTGTGATTAGAAAGGCAACATCTCCTGAAGCATTCTCACTTAGATTAGCTATTTATTAGGTGTGGTGTGTGCAGCTTGAGAAATACACCAGAAGAATTACTTTTCTACTTCATAAGCTCATTTCCTTATTGTTCACTAACCTGTTGTCATCACTATAGGCTCCAGCCCAGACCTCTCATTAATCACAGTTGGAGAGCTTTGTAGTTCTCACACCAGGGGAGGAAGATAGGTTTTTAGTTCCCAATGATCTCCTCTTGAGTTTTGTGGGGAAAAAAACAGAATTATCTTTCTGCTCCTCTATCCTTGACCAAACATGTTACTTCTGGTGGAGTGCAGATACCACCAGTGGTAATGCTTGAATCTAAATGGGCAAAGAAACTTCAACAACTGTGTTATTCAAATTTCTTTTGTAAACAAAAAGTGAAAAATGCATATTTCGGAAACAGACAAGTACAAAAACGCTAAAAAATCCTCAGTGATGAGACAAGGTAACATGCACAACTAGGTACATTCTGCTCCCAGCTGCTCTGAAAGTCCTGGATGATGAAACTCGCTTCATGTTACTCTAGATTTTCACTAGTGCAGGGAAGAGCAAAACCTAGCACATTTTTAAAATCACTTGTTTCTTTATGATATCAAAATTTGAAGAGAAAAATGCTCCGTTTTCAGGTCTTAGAAAATCCTGATCGTGCAGAATTCTGCATACCGAGCTGGAGCTTAGAGCATGACAGGTGCAGATTTATGCATCTAATAATATTGGGATCTTAGATTTAGTTTTTGCTGTTTATTGAACTAAATACTATTAAAAGATTGTATCATTATATGTATAATAATGTTTCTTTAAATTACTTTGCACTGCTGAGCTGAGATGTACATAGGATTTCAAAACAACAGTATTATTGTAAGACCCTGTTTAAATAAAACTGGGGTATAAACTGAAAATAAAATAAACCATGTATTTCTCTTGAAAGATCTGCATTTTTTAAGTTCAGATCTGTAACTTTCCTAGAAAGATGTTTCCAAAGCCAATGGTAAACTGAGGATATTCCATGTTAGAAGAGGTCAGTTCTTTCAGTTGCATGACTGTTCCTCCAAAAACTTTTAAAAGTTTCACAGTAAACTCAATCAAGAGGCTTTTCTATTGAAATCTAATACTTTCTGTCACATCTTTTGCCCAAAGACAGAACTTGGCTAACCATACCTGGAGGCAGGGCAGCAGAAGACATGTACAGTGACTGTAAGTGGAAGTGAATGACCGGTGACCGCCCCGGCGTGGGACGGGAAGGAGGGCTCCGCGCAGGCTGAGGCACGCTCGCAGGGTTGTCTTGTTGTTCCCTGGAGATGTCCTTTGTGACCTCTCTCCTTTCCTCTCCCTTTTCCCTGGGCAAGAGGCCCCAGAAGGCAGGGGAAGACGGCAGAACCGGAGGCACGGGCTGAAACGGGGCTGTCTGCGCTCTCCCAGCGGCGACTGGGGACAGAGCAAAAGCCTTGTCTTGCATCTGCTCTTGAAGGGGGGCTGCTTTCGGGTGCACTCTTGTGCACGTTGAGGCGGAAAGAAAAGCCCTCACGTGCAGATGAGGATGCCAGAGAGCACTTCTGCTGTGGTCCCCGCATCCTCTGGCAGTCCGCACAAACAGTGGCAATTTGTCTGCTCTCCAGACATTTATTGAGTGGAGAGGAGGGCTGAGCACTTGCAGGACAGCAAAGTAGAGAAATTAATAGGACACTCAGAGAATTAATAATGTCATGTGGAACTATTCCTTATTTAGTTACCAGATGAAAAGTGGCTCAATCCATTAAACAGCTGTCAAACCGTCCAGTGCCTGGCTGGCCTCGGTGAAAGTAGTTTGTGTGAAATCCAGTTTTGAGTGTACAGACATCACTCCCATTAAGATAATTTATGCAGTTAGTGCAGGCTGGGACTCCTGTTGTCCCTCTCAAGAATCAGGCTAATAATGAAATAGCACCAAAGACTTTTCTAGCCAGGCATCATCTCATTAGTTCAGCTTTTGGACTTGAGGCCTTTCTAAAAATGCTGGGAGATGCCTATATTTTAATGCTATACATTTATTGCACAAAGGAGAGATGGGATTCGCAGGTGCACATTATGCGTATGTGTTAGTGAGAGAGACGGCTGGTTTGTCACATAGGTGTCCGTGCAATGCAGCAAACCTCCTAAGTTGGTGGAATCAAATGAATCTAGCGTTGTGCGGTACAAATGAGCCTTTTTTTGGCAAATGAGCTTTTTTTTGTAAGTAATTACTTAAATGGGATTTTTTGGGAAGTCAAACCAACAGGCTGCATGAGCGCAGGCTGAACAGGGGATCTGAGGCGCAGGCGGCAGCTGTAGCTGTACTTCTGTCGTTGCTCAGCTTTTCACCTTGCACGTGCTTACTGTATTGTAAAGGTAATTGTAAAATAATAACAATTTCTTCCCTCTCTCTTTCTTCCCCTGTAAAATACTGAGTGGCAAAGTAGTGTCTGAAGAACAGGCATTTTTGTGGTTGAAGATCAAGAAAGGAAGGTAAGATTGGGGAAAGTGCTGATGAAGGGGCATTAGCCTTATTTCACCTTGGTGTTAACAAAAGCCTTATCAAGCCTGGAGTCTGCATGCAAAAAAACATGCTGGCAAGTGTGTAGCTGTCCCATGCCCACCTGCTACTGCAGCTGTGTGGGAAGGCAGGAGCCGATGGAGGTGCCGATGTACTCCCTGCATCGGTTTTCATCGCCGCGGCCTTTGTCCGCAGCAGCAGCAGAGTGTGGCTGGGGGAAAAAGCAGGGTATTGGCAAGGAGCAAAGCCCTGGGAATGGTGATGTGGTTTAACCCCAGTAGGCGGCAAAGCACCACACAGACTCTTGCTCACTCCCCCCACCCAGTGGGATGTGGGGGAGAATCGGAAGGGTAAAAGTGAGAAAACTTTTGGATTGAGATAAAGACAGTTTAATAATTAAAAAAAAGGAAAAAAAACCAACAAAAAGAGAGGGACCCCCCCCCCCCCCAAGAAAAACAAGGAGGAAGAGCAGCTCCCACCAACCTCCACCCTCCCAGTTTTATTGCTGATCATGACGTCATATGGGATGGCACATCACTTTGGTCAGTTGGGGTCAGCTGTCCCAGCTGTGCCCCCCCCAACTCCTTGTGCCCAACCACCACCTCGCTGGGGTGGGGTGAGGAGCAGAAAGGGCCTTGGCTCTGTGTAAGCACTGCTCAGCAATAGCTAAAAAATCCCTGTGTCATCAGCACTGTTCTCATCACAAATCCAAAACATAGCCCCATACCAGCTAGTATGAAGAAAATTAACTCTATCGCAGCCAGAACCAGTACAAATGGTTAGGGATGCTGAACCACTGCATTGGCTCCAATCAGTGTTCCCGTGTTCAAGGAATAGGTTTGAATCTCTGGTGCTCCTGTTGTGTAGGAGAAAGAATGACTCAGTTCTTGCTCTGACACTGGTCCTGATCCTTTAGCAAGGGCTTGCATAAATCTCCCCCCACAAGCTGGTGAAATTTTTTGATGTATACAGGCAGGGGGAGGGGAGCCAGTGTAATTAGAAGGGAAAAAAAAAAAGCTGAAGGAGAACTAATTACTGCAGTCATTTTTTTTTTCCGGCTTTGTTAATGAGGAAATGGAATTGGGAAACAGAGATACTGTATATGAAACACTTTGACAGTTTAAAAACTGTTAGCCGCATCTAGTGAGACTGCTTAATTTTTAGTACTAATAGCAGAGCCATTCCCAGAACAACAGTTCTCTGAGCTGCAGTGGTACTCTGGGGATGACGCTGCTATTTGTAACAATATTACTCCTCTTCTTCTTTTCTTTTTTTTTTTTTTAAAGCCTCATCACTCCCCGTTTATTGTGGTACTTGCTGCGTGTGATGAGAGCAAGGGAGGTTTGCACATTTGGAGCGGCTCCTGCGTGTCTCAACACATCTTATCTGGCTCTCCCGAGGATCAGTGGAACAGGCAGCTGCCGCCTTCATCCCCCCTCGTGCCGGTACTTCAGCAGTCGCCAACTTTCACCCAGCTTCGAAGGCAGGTGAGGGGCTGACCGCTGATGACCCTTCATGCAATGAAAAACACCTAAAAAGAAATATGTAAAAATGATTATCTTTTCCCCAGATTTTACACAATGTTCAGCACAATAGCTGATAACATCAGGTGAAAGTAACACACTTGGCAAGGGAAAGACATTGCTTTGTAGCACTGACCTTTTTGCTGTAATACAGGTTTTTGTAGCAACTTGGTTATGAAAACCATGTATCTTCTTCTTACCCTGAAACAAACAAAAATTAAGAGGCAGAAGAGTTGGTACATTATTTTTCTTTTATCTTTATACTTTTTTATCAAAATGTTATCTTATAATATGGTATCCACTTACATTTTTTAATGCAGGCATCTTGGCATGGATCCATTTGTAAACATTGTTTGGAAATGCCAAGCTCACATTGAAGGCAATTGGCGTTTGAGCTGTATAGGATCAAGCCCACTCAGCTGTTGTGTAGATTTGCTGATTTACAGGAAAACTCACATGCATTTGTTCATATGTTCAACCACTCCCTTTTTTGTACAAAAATAAATTGTTTCTTAAGCACATATTTTATCTTCTTTCATAAAGCTACAGCTGTTGAAATCCAGGTTGCATCCTAATACGGTCCTTACTACCTCATTTTTTCCCCTGGAATGGAGGTTGCGTTGTATAGACTAGTATGTATATGAGTGTCCACAGAAGAAGAAAACCCAGAATTTTCCATTCTCTCACATTTACGTGCTACAATTGAGTATTTACCCCTAAGGGTGCTGTACTGGACAGCTTCCATTATAAACGTGAACATTTGAATTTTCTGCACAATGGGCCAAGTTCGGAACTGGTATTAACTCAAATTTGTCTGTTAGGTTTGGGAAGAAGGTGATTTCTTGCTTTTCTAGAGAGAAGTGGATTTGCTTTCAGTGTAAAAATATGCAGTGGCACAAATATCTCTTGAGCTGTGCTTTCTGCAACAGAACTGAATTTGACTTATTGTGCAAACACAATTTTCACAAATTTGGGACTGAAAGGGAAATCCTGGATTACTGCATACAGTACCTTGTTCTCAGATGAAAACAGGTTATAGAATTTCTTTATCAAGCTCCAATTTACCCCCATTATGTATTTTTTTGCCCTACTGTAATATTAGAGGGCTGTTCAGAAACCCACTTTTCTGAAGGCTCAAAACGTTCTTCTAAATCCAGTCTTACATATTCAGGAACAATTTATACCCATTTGTTCTCATGCCAGCATTTTCCTTTAGCTTAAATAGCTCTTTCTTCTCCGTGTGTTTACCTCCCCCCAATGTATTTATAGGCAGCAATCATAACCCTCATTGTTTATCACATCTCTATTTACTATTTTAATTAGAGATAGCAGCCCTGATTTCTTCCTTTTTCTTTTCTTTATAAAATAAAAGATTGATTATCAGATATTTGATGCCACCAATTTTCTTTCTTTTTTTGTGTTAATTTTAAATGGCATCAATTTATTTAACTTGCTGCTCATACGGAAAAAGAATGTTATGCCTAATTGGCTGCATTTTCATAGCTACACAAAGGGGACATTGCATAAAGGCGAAGCAGTTGGATTCGCTGTCAAAACAAATTAGAAAGTATATTTTTGGTTCTTATTAGAGTAACAAAAATACGTGGTTTGTCTGCAAGCTGTATAATCATTTGACCTATTTATGACCTCAGGTGCACTTAGTTCACCTCCAAAGACCAAATGAAGTGATAACTGTAGCTAGTCAATAATCCAGGACTTAGCTGGCCCAGGAGACATTAGTGTTAGTGTCCTATGGGTGATGTCTAAATTAGATGGCAGTCAGGTATGTGTACACTAGAGCAGTCATTAGAGTGGGCAGATGTGCTCAACTAATGGCTTACAGTGGGGATTGCTGCAGGGGTAATTTCTTGAGAAAAAAGTGAGTTAATGCAAGACAATAGGCTATACAAAAGGGTGCTTTTCTGTGAGCTGTGACAAATATTTTCAACATACAGACTTGTTACTATTGGTGGACAAAATATGTGAATTATTAATTTAACATGAAAGGTGAAACTAATCTGGGTGCATAAACACTGGCCAGTAATACCATTCAAAGTAAGCTTTTCATTCTAAATACGTAAAAACACTGGACTAAACCAGTAATGCAACATAGAGCCCTATGCACAACAGAATAAAGCTCTACACATGTAAGCAAGAAATGTCTATGATCTCATTACAGCATTGAGAGCTAACCAGCATTTCTCCCAGATCACAAAGAAAACTAAGTGCACAAGTGACCTATGTACCAGCATCTATGCAAATCTCAGGCAGATGCAGAGATTTATACACACTTTACACACCCCTGAGGAAATACCCATTTTATATCACTGATGGAGCAGATGTATTTTCCTCTGTGAAATGTGCATAGAATCTAATCAGAACAAAGTGTTTAATGTATTCAAAACAAGCACACACCATCCCTTAACTTTACTAGTAAACTGGAATAGAGAGCAATGTCATATCTGAACTAATTAGAGGTTTTATTGTATGCTATGACTACACATTTGCATGAGTCCATTAGCAGAATCTTGTGCCATTCCAACTGCACTGCAAATTCTTACCCAGGCAAAAATAACTTTTATTCTGATCATAATTGGCAGTGTCATGAAAAACTGCCAATGAAAGATATTACTATTCCTTGAAAATGTTGATGTAGATTTCCAATATTTAGCCCTGCCCTCCCTGCCCAACCCTTTCAACTTTGTCGATATGGAAGAAAGGGTAAAAGTCAGTCCCAAACAGAGCCTTCTAGAGCAATCAGCCCAGTCCTGCATCTGTACATTTTGCAACAGGAAAGTGAGTATTATGCTGCAAAATTTGAACTTGTAGACTCTTAACTGTTTTGATGTCATACTATCAGAATAAAAGAACATGACGCAGTTAATGTCTGTGTAATCCTAAACAGTATAAAATGAGATGTATATTTGAAGCGTCAAGGCATTTGAGTGTATCTTGTGCCACGGTCATGGACAATTATGTAAGGATCCACGAATAAAACATTTTTAGTACATAAACAGAGTAGAAACATAAGAAAAAAGGAACAAAATGTGCAATAATGAATCAAGAAGGAAATTCATCCTTTAATCTTTTGCAGACTTTGGATCATAGCGCTCCAAGACAAGCAGAATTACTCATAGTAGTGTCCAGAGAAATACATAATTTACAACCTATCCACCGCAAAGATTTTAATCCTCAGTTTTTTTGTGAGCCCTACAGATGGAGAAATTATTGTTAGCCTTTCTAAGCCTTTCATACTTCAGTGAGGAGATCCAAAAAGGGGCACATTAGTGTCCGTAGATTTAAATGCAGGATTAGCAAGATGTTAGTGTTGAATTCAGGACAATGAAAGCCAGCCTCACAAAGCAAACAAATCACTCATCCTGCTTCTGGCATCAGCTGGCAATAACATTGCAAGGAAGACTGCTTGTTCCAAGGAACTTGTAGCTCACGTAGTGACACAAATATTTGTGAGTCTAATGAAAGCCTAGGAGAAGGGAAGATACAATTTGGAAATGATTTAGGTAGCTGAGTTATTGAGGGGTTAAATATAATACAATTATTTCAAGATGCCAGATGATATGGCAGCCAATTTTGAGGTACAACTTTTTAATGATAAATGAGTTCCTGCGATTATTCAGGATGTTATTGCTGAATGCTAGGGAGACAGGTTTTGGCGCGCATTAGCTGAAAACCCGAGATCTGTCAGAAGCAGGGTACTAAGGAGATCATTTATACTGACTAATAAAAATGAAGTGTTCTGGTTCTAGAACTGATTCTTATTAGTATCATTTTGCAACTAGTGACGTGATATGAGGGACATCTAAAATAAAGAATGTCTTTCAAGGCTCAGAACAACCAGGCCCTTCTCAAAGTGCAGACCTTCTTGTTTGTGAATTAAAAATTAAGCTTTATTTTGCTGATTGGGCTTTATTTGGATGATCATCTGGAGGTGCAGTAACTACGAGCTAGATTTTCTGCTGGTTCATAGGTTGGCATCAGTCCAGTGAGTGAGTGGAGCAACAGTGAGCTCCACAGCTGAGAATCCTCATCCCAAGCTGTATCCGACTGAGTTTAAATGGTTTAAAGTTTTAAGAGTTTACAATTCTCCAAACTTTTTTCATGCATTTAATGCAGCCTTGCAAAATACAATTCCTTGGACACAAGCATGAGTTTAGTGCTGTAGAATCGTGAGTGATGGAAAAGCAGGGAAGGGTTAATTAGTTGATCAGATTTGTTGAGGGTATTTGCCATCTTTGTGAAATTCCAGGATCTGGAAAAATAATTAAGTTGGTTTGGGGAGTACAAAGAGGGAATCTGGGTGTTTTCCACTGAAGAGAAATTCTGAAGAGTTTTGTTGAGAAAGAATAGAAACATTTTATTTAAAAAATTGGAAATCTTAGTGTGACCATAGCTGGGTACAGTTCTATTATAAGGCTTGTTGACTCCATACAGGTAAGAAGCCAGTTTTGAAAGACTCTTGAGGTCTGTGCGTTTACATGGACTGTTTTTCTACATTTTCTTATGGTGAAACTTTCCATCTGAGAACTTCTGACTGGAGTCAAAATGGACATAGCACTAAGGATAGTCAAAGAAACCGGACTGGTGGCACAGAGTCCTCATGTGCAGAGCCTCTGTGGTGAAGAGCTGGAAGACAAAACTGATAATGGGTTGGAAGAAAGAAAAACTGGCGGAGGCAAGATGAGAGTTTTGAGAAATCAGAATTTCTAGTAGAGGAGGAGATGCAGTTTAAAATCTTGACCATGCACAGAGAAGCATTATTCATTTTCACCCTCTTCTCCATTTAGAATGACATTTTTTGGCAGTTAAATTTTGCCTTTTTCCAAAAGCCCACCAGTCTGTATTTTACCTGATCTATTATTCAACTGGAGAAGCAATGCCGACTGAACGTTTGCCTACCTTAGCAGTCAGAACAAGGTCAAAACTATGTGCCGCTATTTCTCCTGGAAACAGTCTTATTTTAGCACCAACCATTTCTAAGTTGCAGCAACATTTTAATATAACTATTCCTGAAAACCCTTCAGATTCCTTGCACCTGTGTGACAAACAGGAGGGAGACGGCGCCCGAGAGAAAAGCACGAACCAAGGCTGAGGGGAATAGTTGGGACAGGGTAGATGAGGCTGCTGCTTAGCTCTGGTCTCTTGGAGGTGGAGCAGAGGTGCAGGATGTGAGAGGGCTCCTTTCTCCAGCAGGGCTGGCCGGTGGTAGCCCAGGGGAAGTGATGGTGCTCATCCTCCCCTTCCCCCTCTACGGGTCGGAGCTGATGGAAACATCAAATGGCGAGAAGGAAAAGCACAGAAATGAAAAGAGCATAGCGGAAAGAAGATACAAGCACACCAAGAGGCAGGATCTCCTGGTGGAGCAGGAGGTGAGAGGGGAAGCCCATGTCTGCAAGCTCCTTGGTAGTCTTCCTTGGCCTGCAAGACCTCTGCAGATGAAAGGAGCTTGCTGTTCTGTGCTGGGTGCAACAAAAACTTTTCAAAGTTTTTTCTTCTTCTGGGAAAAATGAAAGAGACATATGTGTGTGCCTGTGAAAAGTGTTTAGGGCATTGTGCCTGGCTGGGAGAAGCCCACCTTCATGCACCTGCAGTGCCAGGCTGCCAGCCGAGAGCGGGGGCTGCCGCTCCCGCGCTGGTTCAAGGAGTATTTCCCACTTTTGAAGATTCACCTTTTTTTTATAGAGATTGAAACATCTTCAGTGAGGCAAGCAGAGACTCTCAGTCCCCAGGCCACTCCTGGGGCATGAAAAATTCAGCTCTGAGGCTCTTTTAAAGTGCCTATCTTTCTTCTGAGTCAGGCAGAGCAGGTCTGGAAGCTGGGATTTCGCGCAGTTCCCGGTGTCCCCGTCACAAGTGCAGAGACAACATCCTTTTTCTCAGTTTGACCAGAAATTATATCCTGCTGCTGAAAAGCATTTGCTGGCAGAAGTTTTGCTGGGACTCAGATAAACTCCGTGAAAAGTTTTTGTGTAGATGAAGTAGTGTTTTCCAACTGCTTTGCCAGAAAACTTCCAGTTAAACCCTATTTCGTAGCAATGCATCCTGGAGACTTACAGGGGGATGATTGCAGATTTGTACATGTGAAGCAATAGCAAAGACTGGATTCAGAGCCTGTGAAAGCCAATGAGGGTTTTCCCTTCAACCTGTCGTCCCCTCAGTGGGTTTTTCAGTGTACTTATGCAGCATTGGCTTGGTGGGAACCCAGAAATTCCCAGTTGCTCTTTAAAATCTCCTCCCCACAGCAGACATAGTTTACTTGGAATGAGACAATTAAATTAGCAGTTTATCATCTCAGCTAACTGCCTTTTAAACTCCTCAACTGTCTTTGCAGTCCCTAGGGCAGCTTCATAGGTACTGATCACACTGGACAGGAGATAGGGATGGTGGGGTGATGGGCAGCCCATGCCAAAACAGAGCACCTACCTCAACTTGTCAGCATTTTCAGCCTTGAGGATGAATATTATTGCTGCAAGTGCAGCAGCTCCTGTGGGAAGAGTTTTCTTCTCAACATTATCCACCAGAGGCTCTTTTAAAATTAAAATTTGTTCTCCAGGGAGACTATAACAACCCACGAGGATACTGGGGAGGAGAAAAGCTATAAAGAAGTGCAATTGCCCTGAGAGGAATTATGTTACTAATGCACTCTCCTTTTTCACTTCTGTGGCTGCGGGCTGGACTCGCCGTGCCAGTACTGGAGGACACTGACCGTGGGGTTGCAGGGTCTGAGGCTGTGCTTGACTGCACTGACCAAGGGGGGCTCAGCCAGGAGCTTGGCAGACAGCAGCTCTCTCTACAGCTGGCTTTCCATGCAGTGGAAGCTTCAGCACGTGGCCTCTACGAGCAGTGTTGTGTGGTTTGACACCAAACAAGACGAAAATGTAGGGTTTGGAGTACGAGCACAGCTTTACCGCCTGCTTTGTCCTGCCTTTGCGTTAGGAATAGGAATGAAGGAATCAAGCTCTCTGACTTGGGCTTGAATTTCTGATCTAACACCAGCTTCTTCGCTGTTTCTCTTGTAATTAGTCTCACTGAGAGGTGCTGAAATTGTTGAGAGGGTCTTGGAGGGGATAACAGTGTGCATATGCCCTTTGCCCAAAGCACCAGGGGAAAAAAACCTTCCTGTGTTGGCATTCCTGGAAATGTTATCTGAATAATTCTTTTATTTGTGTTTGGACACAAATGATCTTTGGAAGCTTAGAACATACAAGGCTACTACTATTTATTTTCTTTGGGGGCTGTGGGCACAGTGTGACAGGGTTACTAAAGGGTGGGTATTTGGAGCTGAATGCAGTCCTGGGACCTCTGGGAGCGTGTTGGTACCAGGAGTTTGTCCCACGGTGCTTCTGCAGCTTTCATCTGTTTTCAGTACAATTACAGTGGATTTGCAGGGACTTTTTGAAAATTCCACTTTAGGCTCAATTTGGGGACCCCTCTGATTACAGAATTGATTTCTGCCTTTCTAAAATTTCAGCCTAATAAAGCATCTATAAACATTCATATCTTCTGGCATGTGAGTAGCCCCTGTGAACATCAGGAGTTTTATTACCCTTGCTGCTTTTGTGAAGAAGAGAGTTTCCATGTGTCTCAGCAGATATGAGCAATTAAAGAAACTAATAAGAGGAGTGAAAACCAGTTTTGAAATGGATTTTGTTTTTTCCAAGTGGATAAAAGATACACATATCCATTTGATTTTTATGCTTTAAAACTTATTAGGAATCAATATAAAATATTAGATATTTTTATATTATATTTATTTACACAGTTTAAACATAAACCTAAAGGGAGTGTTTTGATCAAGATTTCCATATGAATTTCATTAGTCCTGGAAACCAATTAGTTTTCCTAGCAGTATCTGTAATACAGATGCTTTCCACTGGGAACTTTGATGAAACTTAGCTCATTTCTCATAGGTCCCTTGACACCCATGAGAACAGCAATTTCTTTCAGGACCACTACTGGCCCTGAGTGGCAAGGTCATGATGGAAGGTGCCAGCTCCCACTTTGTTCTGTCTTTGCCTCCTGAAGAGGAATGAAGGAATAAAGATTTAAACTTCTGGATTTGACAGTCTCTGGAAATGTCCTGTTTTCCCATATGATGGACTGTAAATAGAACACAATTTACTAAGACAAAAGGATATTAGATGTAAATATATTTTCAGCCAGGGTTTCCTCACAAACCTGATTTCTTGGAAATGATGATTCACTGACTACGTTACTTATTTTCTGTAGTGCTATTTGCGTTTCTTTTTTAGCAATTGTATGTTTTTATTTGAACTACAAGTAATTTCTTGCCAATTATGCTGATGAAGTGTGAAGCTCATTCACAATTCCTTTTTCAGATTCCAGTTCAGTGCACAATAATGTTCAAACTACCTATGGCTGGGTTGTCAAGGTAGAAGTAGGTTATTTGCTGCTGACATGATTTGACCTACATTAGAGGGAGGAAAGAATGATCTCTGCCCTCTTTGCTGGTTCCATAATCTGTATCTACAAAAATGTGCGAAGTCCAACTTCAAGGAAAAAATTTGGTATCCCAGGCCAAACAGTGTCATTGCAACTCCAGTTAACTGATATTGAAGTGACTTCACTGCAGATGTAAGAGGAAATAATTTAGTCTTGTATTGGCAAACCCATGTTTTAATTGTTTTAATTTGAAATTTGTGTGTGCACATGTGTCCTTCAGAGGAGCTGATTCAAAAGAAATAGATGAAGACTAGTCAGCAGTCTGAAAGATAGGGAATTCCCTTGGGGTGGTAGCAGCCATGGTTTGAATACTGCAGACTGGAAAAAGACTCAAACACAAGTCTCTTGCTATTCAAGTGAATGCTTTAACCATGCCTAAGGAGACTGGTGCTGGCACTTTTTACCCCAGCATGTCTTTCAGTGAATGTGCCCAGGGCTGGTGCGTTCAGGGACAAACCCAGTGCTGCTGCTGCTGTTCATTAGGTGTGGTCTGTTTGCCGGCTGGAGAGGAAGCCACGGTACCTCTTGTACCATCTCTCCGAATTACAGCAGTGCTTAGGCAGGAGGCAGGAATGAGTCTGTTCAGATCTCATGCTTCTGAGTAAGCAAATATTTGTGTTTAGGGGTCTGGGTAATGGTATAGTTCAAAAAGATTTCTTTAAAAAGTGTGGCCAGGGCTGGAGCGCACTGGAAGGCAAGTCTTTTTAATCATCCTCCCAGGCTTACGGCTGCCTGGGTCCTAAGCTTAGCTGAGAATTTTCATCTTTTTTATCTACACTCTGCAACTGAAAGTTATTGCATTTAGCTTTGTGTAGTTGTGGTTTTGGACTGTATTACATTTACATTATGAACTGTCTGAGAACAACCCTCCGATAAAAGGCTGTTCTCACTACCAGCAAAAGTTACTCCGGGTGGACATTGGTGTGACTGAGGTCAAAATTTATCCTTCTGGAATTTAGGAGCAGAGAAAACTTGTTTTGCAGAGAAAGTCAGAGTCAGTTTGTACTCTGGACCCTCAGAAGCTGATACAGAGTTGGTGCTTTAGCAATCATTTTTTTGTGGCTGGTACCCAGCCAGTTACTTAGCCAGCCTTAGCACTAATAAAGCCACGTGAAACAGTTTTTACTGAAGTTCAGGTTACAATCATCTTTGAATAGTTATTTAACTCCAAAGACAAGCCCACTGCAAGCGGTCAGGCTGTTTGCAAACTAAGGTACTCCTCAGCATCAGTATGAGAAATTTGACCTATATTATCGCACTGAGTGTGATTCTGAGACAGGAATAATCCTAGAAGAAAAGACAAGAATTAAAACTCCTAAAATTGTGGTATTTCTTTCTTAGTCATATAACTGTACCTTGTATGTTTTTTGTGGACTTTCACCTGGGAAATGAAGCTACACGATCTGCTAAGGGGTTAATCAGTTTGGTTTACTTAAAAATTCTTAACCACAATGAAAACATTTTAGCACCTAAGAGGAGAGATTGTGGGTGAAAAACTGAAGATACATGATTTATCACTCCCCTCACAAATAAAATTTATTCATTGCATCCACCAGCCATCACACAGATGGTCAGAAAATTGGCTTTGTGTAGGGATGTGGATTCAGGCATGAATATTAATATGAGACAGATGTAAACGCATATTAATATGCATTTGCTTTGCATGGACTGACATTACAATATTTTCATTAAAGAAACCACATTTGAAATGGAAAGTATAGGTCACCTTTTAAAAACATAAAATAGTAGGGTACAATGTATTTACACTTTCCTGGAACAACAGAAACAACTGAATAAATATTTTTTTTTTTAAAAAGAAGAGTGTGTAACATTTCTTGTAGCAAAATATGCTGGATGCAACATAATAATTAATAAATCAGGAAGACATCTCTCACTTTGCGGTTAAAACACACTTCCTCCTTTTTGCCTGTCTTGTTACACCAGCAGTAATGCACGCCGTAACATTCGGGAGATAGATACAGGGCTCCAGATCGTCATACGGTGAAGTTAAGTTAAGTTAGGTGGACTTACTAAACTCATCCTGTCTCAAAATGCACCATTCAATATGTTGTTGTTTTTCCAATGGCAGCAATGCATAAAACCCGTAAGAGTTATGAAGATAGAGTACTTCATGTGGTGGGTTTTTTTTTGTAGGGGACAGCATTGATGTTCGCAGCAGCGTTCACATCTGTGCATTGTTAGTATTTGCTCGTGGTAACATGATACATTTGCCCAAAGAGAAACACGGTGTCATTATATATGTCATATTATAAAAGACAATTTCACAGATATTTGCCAAGCATTTTTTGCAAAGGCTCTGTAACGGTAATATCGTTTCAAGGGGGAAATTGGATTAATTTTGTTCTTATATAAAACATTGGAGGTGCTTTCTAGCTGGTAGCCATAATGCTTGAGTGTCTGAGTAAACAATATTATAATTATAAAAATTTTGCGAGGAGATGTTGTTGAAGTTAAGATGAAAGGTATCAGCAGGCTATCCGGTGTCTTGTCAGATCCCATGCACTCTTTGAATGTAACTATGGGGTTATAAATCTGTGGAAGCACCTGGTCTGGCTTCTGCTTGCATTGCAAAGCAGGTAGGTAGCCCTCCTCATCCTGCACGTGCAGGTGTGAACTCAGGGAACTGACTCACTCCTCTGCAACTGTGCAATTTAAAGATGGCACAAGTGCTGGTTGTAAGCGAGACAGAGCTTTTTGTCCATGTCCGATCCCTGCGGCTAGTGAGGAAAAGCCCATGTATAAGGTGGAGATAGTAATTATGCTGCTGTAAATCACTTTGAGTGATGAAACCCACAGTATATTATTGGCCAAGCCACAGTGCTTGCTGCCAAGTGCGGGATGCGGCACAGAAGCGGTAGCCCCGTGGGCTCCTTGTGCCCTCACCTGCTGTGAGGCTGCTTGGTGCGGGGCAGAGGAGCCCCGTGCTCTGCTCTGGACCTGGCACGTGCCCCTGTGCGGGGAAGGGGTTTGAAAAAGGCGCTGCAGAGGCAGCTGTGACACCTTCGTGTCGCCTGTGGATTGCCCTACATAGGAGGCATTTTTGGCTAGCTTTTTAGAGCAACCAGCTATCCCAGCTGGTACGATATGAGGATAGTATCTAGTGCCCCAGTGTATTTTGGAAGCCTCTATGAAAACAGTAGCCTGATAGCTCTTCATGCTTCCAGATGCCAATGGACCGTTTTTGTATTTCTTGCAGCAGATGCTGGGTAAATAAATGTGGACTCCGTGACCTTTGCTCCAGCCCTCCCAGGTGCCTGAAAGACTCTGAGGCTCCTCTGCATGTGTCTGTGTGCGCGTATGTCAGTTTAATGATGGAAGAGGAGAATGAAAGTTTATATTATTTGCTTTACTTTTTTTTTTTCCTTTTCAGCTTCCTAAGTTTCAGAAAGTTTCACACAGAAGACTTCTCTGTAGCTCCTGAGAGTGTGCTGCCCTTGTTTTTCCTGTGGCTGACTCGCTCCAGCTCAGCTGTCAGTCAAACAGAGCATCTCCAGGAAGGTAATGCAGAGGGGACCCGGCTCCCGGCTCATTATACGCTTCTGTCAATAGAACAGAAGAGATCTCATTCACATAACATATTTTGTATCGCAGGTAACTTCCTCAAATTCCCAGTCATAAATCTTCCTAATTCAATATTCTGTGGTCTGATTCATCTGGCAAGCCAGCAGAGGTTTCAGCAAATCTGGCAGCTCCCTGCAACACTTTTCTCTCATGACTTACCCCTCCAGCCCCACATCCAATGCGGCTCTTTTCTCTCTCCCTCTTGCTTTTTTTTTCCCCTCACAAAATCCCAGTGAATCAGTATTCTTATTCAGCAAGTTTCTTCAGAAATTATTTTCAATGGAAAAATATAGATTTAAAAAAAGTTGTGTTTGGTTTTTTTTCCCCCCTAAATTAAAATATTTGTTGAACAATCCTAGCTTATTTTTGGTTCAAATCAGCTCAGCATTCAATTGGATCTCCCTGGGACAGCCAGGAAAGTTGTCATAAGGGAGCCTGATTCCTTGTGTCTCACATATGGCAAGACTCTGGCTAGATGAACTGTCACAAAGTAAGGACCGTCTCTCCTTCTTGGCATTGTTTGCTCTCTGAAAGTGTTCAATATTCACATTTCCCATCCAGATTCAGGATAAAACAAAACATGGAAAGTGCTAGTTTTCACTTAAGGGTAGCACAGGCCAATGGTTGGGCAATGGAAGGTGGGAAACAGGCACGCGTGTGACAAGGTGGAGACCTGTCCCCAGAGAAGAGCTTGCACTCTCGTTCTTAGGCGACAGGAGGATTTGGTAAGAAGTGAGGCCATGCTTAGCTTTGTGAATCTCCAGCTGCTTGTTTCCCCTTACAGTACATTCTTCTGAGGCAAAATACTACATGTTAATAGGCTGGAAAGCTTAATGTTGATGACTCGTCATCTGGAGATGTATACTTTGAACAGTGAAGTGCGTTCTGACGGGTACCAATGTGGGACTGTGAAAAAAAAAAAATCTTAAGAGTGTGCTAGGTCTAGGTTGTGGTACCTGTGGCGATCCTCCAGGAAAAAAGAAGCTAACTGAAGGCCAAAAATAAAGCCCTCTTGTACATGAAATATCTTTTGAACATTTTTGTCTATTTATTTTTTCATTAGTAGACTGAATCAATGAAGAAGAGAAGGGAGCTGGGATCTGCCTCTGCATTTGATCACTTGTTTTGCTTTTTATACCACATGAAGAGTTCCCATCAGATCATTTTTAGAACAATGGTGCAGAGACCAGCTTAACTGGAAGTTTCTTTGGTTGCATTGGATCAGACTGCAATATCCTCACCAAGATATTTTCTTTCTGTCCCAGCAGCAGTTTGGAGAAGTAGGGACTGCAGTGTTCACCTCCATCCAGAGCGGCTCTTCAGGGACTTCTAGGCAGTCTGTTCGCTTTGCCCCTGACTGAGTAATTTTATCCTGCTCTGTTCAATGCCCTGCATATCTTGCAGCTTCTGTTCCTTGTGCCAGTTGCTTATTTCCTACTCATATGCTGTTGTGTGGAGTATTAATTAAGAGATCAAACTCTGTTTTTCCCTCTGTAGAAAATACAGATTTTTACGAACAGGATCATTGTGAGCAATGCCTTGGGGACTTTATGGGTTTCAATGACTCCCTAACATCCTAGTGAAGGGCAAAGAGCCTGCTGGGTTTGTCACTGGCCATCAGCAGACACTTCTGTCTCAGTGCTGCTCTCTTGTCGCTGGCTTCTGTGGGGCTCTGCATTGCTTCCCTCTGGATACTCTGGGGAGTGAGCTGGCAAGATAGGACACTTCTTCAGAGCCTCAGCTTTTTCTCCTACTTTATTGCCTTGAAATCACTCTCAACTCAAGCCATTTAAGCACAAATAAAATATTCACAGCACCCAAACCAGATAACATACTTAGAAATGTTTATAAAACATTGATGTGCAATTGAAAATGTGAAACAATATATGATAAACTTACCTGTGTGGGGTTTAGATGGGAAGAGCCTCCCTGCAGGTGAACCACAGCATGGTGGCTGGCACCAGGGGCCTTCCCGAGGGTCTGCCTTTTGTCATGCAGGTGCTGCCACAAGCCCTGTTAGCCAGTGCTTTGTCCCCTCACCTGCTGGCACTGCTCTTTAGTCCATTAGTGGCGTCAGGGTGACTCACCCTCTCCCCCAGACTCGTTTCTTTCTGAGAAGACAGGCAGATGGACTATTTCTTCTAGCAAACGCAGCTGCTCTTTCCCTACCCGAGAGATGCTGAGGATTCGTCCCCGTTGCTTAACTTATCGCTGCTACTCCCTGAGTCAGCAAGGGTAAAACTCGCCTCCGTTGCTCCTCTGCACACCCTACTAAGCAATAATAGATAAGTTTTGATATAAAATATGGCTTCCACTCAACCTTACATTTTAACTCCATCTGTACTTTGTCAGCCATGCTCTTACAAATGTCTAAATGGGGTGTAGCCATTTCATGGTGAAATAGTCTTAGGATGATTTGACCTCCACACCTTTTTCTTCAGCGGGTACTGAAATAACCACGTATTTCTGGTCCCAGTCAGTCAGGATCGTTTTCTGTCTGCATTGGATTTGCAAGGACAGATGGATTCCAACGTCTAGAGCTCAATCCAAGTTAAAACTGGAGGGGAAAGTTGTTTGATTCTTTGCAGGAATTACTGTCTAAACAAAACCTGACTTCAACAGATTTCTATGCAAAACCCTTTGATTCCCGTATTCCATCTGTGAGAAATTTGGGATGTTATTGTTGGATTTGTATCTTTCCTTTGATAAACATATTAAACCATGGTTCAAAATAGCTTTTTATCTTCTAAAAGGTATAATGTGAATTAAATCCCCTCTGACTCCTGTGGGTTTGGAAGCAGTTTTCCTGCTTTTGTTACACTTGCACCAGGTTTCTGTAATTCTTTGCTTGTGGCTCTGCTCACGTTGCTAGTGCAGTTTGTGTTTGGCTCAGGAACCAGCTGTAAAATGGACTCCGATACCTGGAGATACTAATATTTCCCTTACCTTGACATTCTCCCCATTTTTTGCCTTTGATTGCTACCTCCACCAAGAGTGAAACTAGGAGCCTTGGCAGGCAGCTGTTGGGAGGGATGCTGAATACCAGACTTCTGAGGTCAGACTTGAGAGTGTTCTCATGATCCTTTTGCTTTCTCAGTGTAGGACTTAGCTCCCAGAAAGTGAGAACTCAGAGCTTTCAATCTTTAATCGTCTGTATTTGTGTCTTCTCTCGTTGAGCAACCCGTAGCTGCAAAAAGAGATACCACAGCTGTCAAGAGCTTATGGTCCGCATGGTGATGGTTGGTCATAGCGTAAAAGTTACACCTTTTTTTCCAGAGTAGCTTTGATACCGTAAGTTCGTTACAGGCAAAATAAGTCTTCAACTCTGATCTACACAGGCTTAAGCTGTGGTTAACTGTTCCCAGTTCTTTCCCTGTGAAAATAACCCACTTTTAACCTTCTCTTTACAGGTATTATTACCAGTAAAGGTATCATCTTCATTACCAGTAATAGTTTTATCATCTACCAACACCTGTGTAGTTGATGAGCCCAGTAATCTCAGCTGTTGGTCTGTAGCTGGCAATGTTGTTGTGTTTGGCTGGGACAGCTGTGGGCATCCAGCTTCTTGAAGCAAGCAGAACCTGCCTGCAGCAGCAGCTGCCCCTCCCTGTGCTGCACTGCCATGCTGCACCGCCGTGCCAGACCTGGGCAGTGCAGCTGGGTGCCGGGGGACTTTTGTTCTCTGAAAGCCACTACCCATCACCAGATTGCACTTTTACCCACATTTTCCTATGGTTGTCTGTCTGTCTGTGGAAGGCAAGATGCGAAGAACATTTTCTTCTGTGTCTTTGTCCTTGTCCTGGTTTCAGCTGTGATAAAGTTAACTGTCTTCCTAGTAGCTGGTACAGTGCTATGTTTTGAGTTCAGTATGCGAAGAATGTTGATAACACTGATGTTTTCAGTTGTTGCTCAGTAGTGTTTAGACTAAAGTCAAGGATTTTTCAGCTTCTCATGCCCAGCCAGCAAGAAAGCTGGAGAGGCGCAAGAAAGCTGGAGAGGCACAAGAAGTTGGCACAGGACACAGCCAGGGCACCTGACCCAAACTGGCCAACGGTGTATTCCATACCATGTGACGTCACGTCTAGTATAGGAACGGGGAAGTGGGGGGCAGGGATTCGCCGCTCGGGGGACTGGCGGGGTGTCGGTCGGCGGGTGGTGAGCAATTGCACTGCGCATCATTTGTATATTCCAATCCTTTCATTATTACTGTTGTCATTTTATTAGTGTTATCATTATCATTATTAGTTTCTTCTTTTCTGTTCTATTAAACCATTCTTATCTCAACCCACGGGTTTTGCTTCTTTTCCTGATTTTCTCCCCCATCCCACTGGGTGGGGGGGGAGTGAGTGAGCGGCTGCGTGGTGTTTAGTTGCTGGCTGGGGTTAAACCACGACAGCCCTGCTGGATATGTTTTTCATAGGACAAGGGGTAATGGTTTTAAACTGAAAGAGAGTAGATTCAGACTAGATATAAGGAAGAAATTTTTTACGATGAGGGTGGTGAAACACAGAAACAGGTTGCCCAGAGAGGTGGTAGGTGCCCCATCCCTGGAAACATTCAAGGTCAGGCTGGACGGGGCTCTGAGCAACCTGATCTAGTTGAAGATGTCCCAGGTCATTGCAGGGGGGTTGGACTAGATGACCTTTCAAGGTCCCTTCCAACCCAAACTATTCTATGATTCTATGATTTTCTTTCAGTCTTCCTTCTCAGGCTATGGCATTGGGACAGTGGAGTTGAAACTGTTACTATATTCACTTGATTTGAAGAGCAGCATTCATTGCTTCAGCAAAACAAGAATATAATCCTAACCCAACTAATTTAACAGAAAATATTTCACTTGCAAGATACTTTGGCCCATAACAAATAGTGAATAGTCTGCCCACTGGAAAGGTGAATGTCTCACACATCTTCTATATTAAGAATCAGAAAGATCCCCCAGAGCAATTCCCTCTCCCCAGTGTAGGACCAGGCAAGGCGACCTCAGCGTGGTGAGGATGAAACGCTGCCAGTGCAGACCTGAAATCAGCCACAGGACTGTGCTGGGCTCAGTGAGGTTACACAACACAAATGGACCCTCCAGGTTGTTTACTGTCTTGCTAAATTTGGGTTTGAGAGTCAGATTCAAACCCAAAGCTTAGTAGTTTTCATCTTGCTAAGCTTTTGGCCGCTGATGACACACTGTGTATTTTTGCTTCAGTTAATGGGTTATTTCTGTTGCACAGGGAGGATTAATTGTACTGTGCTCGTTTTACAGTTAGTATGTCATGGATATTAATCAATCTGAGTCTGGAAAAAGATGAGTATTGATCTGTGATATTTGCTAGAAGTACATTGCCACATTTTTGCCTGAGAGCTCCCTTATGAAACAAAGCAGCAGCATTCCCACTGAAATAATTTGGTTGTGCAAGCTTACAATGAAAATTCAATCACGAGAAGAGCTAATTAAAATAATTGCTTGTTACTATTTTAATATTAATTCACTTTTCAGTCATTCATATCACTGCATGCCTTCCTGCGATGACTGTGGGCCCACAGAATGAGGTAATGGGGTGGACTGGAAGAGCGTCGTTGCTGAGCACAGTGCCTGAGATCCCAGGGAAGAGGCAAGTTACCACAGGCTGAGCACCCAGCTGTGCCTGCGAGGTGCATGGGACTTGGACTCCGAATGAGGCACTGGGCAGTAGGATGCAAATCTGCATCCCCCATGCATCCTCCATCCCCGTAGCCCGAGGGTCCCCTCTGCCCGTCTGCCATCAGGGAGCAGCTCCAGCTCCTCTCTTGGGCACCTCTGTTGGGTGCCAGAGCCTGGGGAGCCGCTGTGGGGCCTGGGGGCCCTCTGCCCTCCTGCTGAGGCTCCCCATGACCTTCCTGTGGGTCACAGGCAGGGGTACTACAGAAAACAACATGCTGAAATACGACTGAGGCCACCAACTGTTATCGTGAAGGCTACAGTACAGCTATGAGCTGCTAGGAACAGCTTTTGGGTAGCACCAATCTGGACTGTATTTAAAAAGAAATCTGTCTCGATGGTTTCTCTCCCTCCCTTTACATTCCTTTTTTTTTCTTTTTTTTTTTTTTTTAAATCTTAAACACTTTAGAGCCTGTTTTCTGGTCTTTGGTTTTAGACAGATGAACAGCAGGGCTTTATAAGCTGATTGTGTTCAGATGTACATCTGCAGCAGTAATTGGGATACACAGGGAATGGTGTCACTATAACATTTTGCAATAGATGTTGGAATGAAACCACAAATAGAAACCACATTCTGTTGTTAATTGTTTGATTTAAACCCACAAACCCAGTAAAACTCAAAGACATAAGAACAATAAAATGACATGGTGCTGATAAAAGGCATGCAAGTTTTGGGACCAAATTCTTGTCCCTAAATTAACATCAGCTCATGCACAGGTCTTGTGAAGCATGTTAGGAGGTAAAGTCTTTCTTTTCAGTCTCCTGCAAGCAGTGCCACAGGGGGAAACTGGGATGACCTGAATGCTTCAGGAATACAGGTGCTTCCTACCCCCTCTTCTTCCCTTTTTTTCCCCCTCCATCCTCTTTTATGCCCCTTCTCCCTCCAGGCACCTCCCGTGGTAGATCTTGCTTTGATTCACCCAGGCTTTTCCCTTAACCACTGTGTTGTCCCCAGGAAGCAGCATTACAGAGGTTTACAGTAAGCTCACCATGCAGCTTTGTTGTAGCCGCCTTAGACCTCAGTGGAAATCCAGGTCTAGTAGGAAAGTTACTGTATTCATTACCAAAAAAAGATTTTGTACAGCTCCTTCCCCAAATCCCAAGCCTTCAAAACTTCTTAGCTTACAGGATTTGGAGTTTTTCAGTAAAACTTTCCAAATTTCAATCACAAACAGACAAATATTCCCTGTGATTATCTATTAAAATAAAAAAATACACCTTTTCATAGGAAAAAAAGTAATTGAAAGATTTCACTCACCCTTAATGGATTGTTCCATTTTTGACCTTTTTTGGGGGGGAGGAAAATAGAGGGTTCACCTTTTGTTCAGCATAGCCTGAAGTTGCCTGGACGTGGTCCTGTTTTTCATATTCTGACTATAATGGTGAAAGCAAAAGGTGCTGCTCCCAGACAGAAATAACAAAGCATCATAGGAGCTGGTACCATTGGCTGCTTTGCACTAAGACAGACTTTCTGTCAGTCGTGGGTCAGGGAAAGGAGGTGAATTTGCACTGTTCTGCACAAATAGGAGTAAAACTGGTCTCAAGTCTTTAGCAGCCTTGACTAGGATTAATGTATCTGCTACAATAAGGACAAAACTGTATGAACTTGGCCCAGCCCTCATCTGAAACTTTTAATGGAGATTACGGTATATATACACACATATATACATGACAGCATGTGATAGAAGGTATAGAATTTGATTATGTGAATGTACATTTGCATTCCATGCCAGGAAAGTGGAAAAATAGAGTCAAAGCAACTCTAAATCATCTGAAAACGAAATTAGAAACTACCATGCTGAAAACTCAAAACCAGGTCTGGTAAAGCTAAATAAGCCTTCTGCATCTCTGAATTTTCAGGTAAACAGTGAATAGATAATACCCACACCTTTCCTTACTGTATTGGCTTTGTGTGGCAGGGTTTTGGTAGAGGTGGGGGGTTACAGGGGTGGCTTCTGTAAGAAGCTGCTGGAAGCTTCCCCCATGTCCGACAGAGCCAATGCCAGCCGGCTCTAAGACGGACCCACCGCCGGCCAAGGCCGAGCCCATCAGCAATAGTGGTAGCGCCTCTGGGATAACATTTTTAAGAAGGAAAAAAAAGTTGGGACAGACAGAAATGGCAGCTGGAGAGAGGAGTGAGAACATGTAAGGGAAACAACCCTGCGGACACCAAGGTCAGTGAAGAAGGAGGGGGAGGAGATGCTCCAGGCGCCAGAGCAGAGATTCCCCTGCAGCCCGTGGTGAAGACCACGGTGAGGCAGGCTGCCCCACTGCAGCCCATGGAGGTCCACAGTGGAGCAGATATCCACCTGCAGCCCGTGGAGGACCCCACGCCGGAGCAGGTGGGTGCCCGAAGAAGGCTGTGACCCCGTGGGAAGCCTGCACTGGAGCAGGTTCCTGGCAGGACCTGCGGATCTGTGGAGAGAGGAGCCCACGCTGGAGCAGGTTTTCTGGCAGGAGTTGTGACCCCGTGGGGGACCCACGCTGGAGCAGTGTGCTCCTGAAGGACTGCACACCGTGGAAAGGACCCATGCTGGAGCAGTTCGTGAAGAACTGCAGCCCGTGGGAAGGACCCACGTTGGAGAAGTTCATGGAGGACTGTCTCCCGTGAGAGGGAGCCCACGCTGGAGCAGCGGAAGAGTGTGATGAGTCCTGCCCCTGAGGATGATGAAGCAGCAGAAAATAACGTGTGATGAACTGACCGTAAACCCCATTCCCCGTGTCCCCCTGTGCCGCTGGGGGGGTTCGTAGAGAATCCGGGAGTGAAGTTGTGCCTGGGAAGAAGGGAGGGGTGGAGGGAAGGTGTTCTGAGATTTGGTTTTGTTTCTCATTACCCTACTCCGGTTGGTTTGTAATAAATTGAGTTAATTTTCCCCAAGCTGAGTCTGTTTTGCCCATGACGGTAATTGGTGAGTTGATCTCTCCTGTCCTTATCTCGACCCACAAGCCCTTTGTTATATTTTCTCTCCCCTGTCCAGCTGAGGAGGGGGAGTGATAGAACAGCTTTGGTGGGCACCTGGCGTCCAACCAGGGTCAACCCACCGCACTTACATAGGTTTTAGCCATTCATATTCTGCTCAGGCCCCTGTTTGCCATTCAATCCTTTGTTTTCCAGCTTGTCCATTTTCATTTATCACCTCCTCTACTCCTCCCCAAAATCATATTCTCGTAGTTCACCTTTCTGGAAAAACTTTCTTGCTGCTTCTCTAGACTTTTCTTCTGGCATTAGTTGAAAGTCTTCTTCTCCTTTGCTTATGGAGCATTGATTTTTCCTTTGTTGTTATTTGTCATTTAATTTGATGACTGCATTCTTCACAGCATTTTTGTCCCAAAGTTTCGTACGCAAGGCAAAATAAAATACAACATTAAACGTGCCTCGCTGGGCTGAATTCCAGCCTGATAGCAACCCTGAAGTGTGTGCAGCTACTCCAGGAAATAAGACAGCGCTCTGCACTGTGGACAGCCATGGCCGGTCCCTGAATGCTGCTGCTCCCGGGAACTTCTGCCTCGCCACGGCTTGCTATCGGCAGAGATGCTGTTGGGGTTTAGTGTCTCATGGAAAAGCTGCAAAACAGGCAGTGTTGACTGAATGATGAATACCAACGTAAAGTGTAATTAACACAGACAGGCATATATTGCCAACAATAGTAGGAAACAGTTTTATTCCCTTATTTGCTGCCAGCTCTGGCAGGTTAAAGAGCCAAGTGTCATATCAGAACATGGTTGCTACGTGGGGAGTTTGGTGCATACTTCTAGATTCAGTTAAAAAAAAAGAAAGAAAGTGAAAAGGAAAGATAGAATGGTGTCACTTTTGCTGGTATGGGATTTTGTTGGTAACATATTCCTATGAATTGTTACAGGCTGTTTTCTATACGCTTTTACATTACTAAAGTTCCTTTTGTGTGCAAGTGAGCATTTTATTATGAGAAATTAGTGAGGAGTAACCATTGTACCATGGGAAAATGTACAGTAAACAGAATGCTCATATTATGAATTTGACTTCATTTCTTCAAGAAAGAAGGTGTATATAAAAATAAATAGTAATTCAGGAAGAAAAGTATTATAGAAATGACATTCTCCTTCCACTTAAATCTTACTTCACAGGAAGCAAAATATTATTTTAAGAGTGCTATCAGCCTCCAGAAAAGATTATTATGCAAAAATATGGCAACATTGCACAGTGTCTTTTTGAGATGTGAAAAAATACCCATATAAATCTGCATAGAATAACATTTATCACCGTTTTCTGAACTACACTTTGGAAGACTACCCTTAAATTTCCAGGTTTTTCACTGACATTTGATGGACCTGAGAAACCTTTCCCTAAATTTGTTGTGTGTGTTTTTTAATCTACACTTCTGGGTTTGTAGGATGGAAATTCCTGAAAGACTTCAAACCAGCTCTACTTTAAACTTGATTATTTAATTGTAAATATGTAAGAATGATTTAAATAGAATAATAAAATAGAAAGGAATAACAAAAAATTCAGACTTTGTGCAGCTACTGGCTTATATCTATATAGAGTTAGCTGCAAGATTAGGGCTTGTGAAATGGACTTGACTTTTTCTTTCTGAAGAAGTAGTGGGCTATATTTTCTTCTGCAGAAGATGGAAGGGATGAGCAAGCTGACACACCAAACATGAGCCCTGTTTCAAAATTTTTTGAAAGAAATGTACTGAATCAGCACAGAGAGCATTTCAAAAGAACTAACTGATTTCCTTGATGCTAAATTCAGGGTGTTGGATGTCAGGTAGGCTTAGTTTTACTCTGGAAATGATGGAAGCCCATGTATTTCTGGGCACTTCCCTGTGCTTTGCATAGGGTGTGTGCCAGAATCAGTGTACGCCTGTGAGAGTCTGGGCTCATGCTTTCCAGAACTGAGCTACCAGCATAAAGCAGCTACACAGTGGTTCATCCACCCGGGTTCTTCCAAGCTACCACTTTTCAGAACCTGCATGACAATATTGAAAATTAAACCCAGTTAATAGAAAAAAATGTTAAATCAATGGCCATAAAATTTAATGGGTTTATAGCAGTCTTAACACAGTAGGACTGAATTATCATGTTAATTTAATTTCCATTTCTAAATGAACCAGAAGGCACAATAAAGGTCAATTAACCACTACCTTCCTTGTCTTCTTTTTTCTTTTACTGCCACTTTTAAATCACAGTCACCCCCAAAGCATTCAAACCTTTTCTGGAAGTTCATGAGTTTCTCTTAGAGACTCCATATAAACAGAATACAAACTAACAGCCCATCATGTGCTCAAACACACTGACTCTTTACCATGTTTTATCTATATCTATCATTGCATCAGAGGTAAATAAATGTTGCAGAGAGTTTTACTTGCTGGTACTCATTGCTATGTCATTATTTCTGGAGGAGCTTTGGACTTTGGCATATTGTCGGTAGCTCCAACCTAAGTCCTTACAAACAAGTGGCGTGTGTGCGTCCTTCCCCTCCTGTCTCCTCTGCTCACAGAGCGCTCCCCATCACTCTTTGTGAAGCAGCTCCAAAGCCTTCCATAAAACTAGCGTGTGCCGTGATGCCTAAAAAAAAAATCACACCAGTTAGCCTAAAAGACTGCTTAGCACATTGGCCAGGCTCATCTCTGCCATTGCTCCTCTCTACAGTCAGTGATCGTCTCCTACCTTACACTTGGAGTGCAAGGTCTCCAGCTGCACCATGGCAAGCTCATCTTGGTCCTTGTCCATAGAAACAGAGACTGGGCACTTTAACAGGACAATAGTAATTAATGCTCTAGGTAGCTTCAGAAGCACCTGTGATTTCCATTGAGATGAGCATGTCAACTCTGTGCATTTTGGTATGTGGTGTCAAGTCACTCTTGCTAAATTTACCTATATGTTGTTTGTGTGTGCTAGGGAGGGGCTGTGGTGCCTGATTACAGATGCTGATAAACTGCAGGACAGCTGAAGCACAGAAGGTAAGGTCTCAGTAATGTTGAAGTTAATGTCTCAGTAATGTTGAAGTTAATGGGAATTCTGCTGTTGATTTTAATAGGGCCAAGGTTATACTGGAGCTGTTTAACCTCCCAAGGTCACACAGAGTCTTAGTGGTCCAGCTGGGGATGTAGTCAGATGTCTTGGTCTGCACCTTAGCTACCAAGCAAATCTTCCCTCCCTTCTGAGGAGTCAAGTCTGCACATCTTTTAAGGCTTCCTTTGGAATATATTCCTTAAATGTTCTTGATTATTTCCTTTCCTCAAAAGCCTATTTGTAGACAAAATTATTTCCCTTATTTCTCTTTCCATGATGAAATGGAATCAAATGAATCATGATTAGAGCAACATATGTATTGGAGTAGTGTTTTTATTTTTTATTTATTTGTAAAGTGTGTTTGTTATGGGATTGGTGAGCTTTCCTGCCTCATATTTAAACATTCTTGCAATAGTGATCTAAAGAGATGATTGAAAAAGATAAATCTTTAGTTTTACATATTCTGCTGGCTGGAATCACACAAAGCCTCGAATGGTGCTATATAAAATAATGATATTTGTAAGGTCATATGTTCAGTATGAGCACAAAACTGTACATGGCTAGAGACAACTTTGATTTTTATATCCAAGCAGTAGTATTATTGAGGTCCACAAAACAATATATATGCACACACATGCACACGAAAGGCCGTTTTGTACTGGTGCAGAGTGGCTGTTGTGGGACCTGGGGCAAGAAATGGAGAGGAGCCTCCTGCCCAGCTGACTGGGAATGCTCAACCCTGTCCCTCTGGCATGTGGGCACAGAGCAGCTGCATCTCTGGTGTATTTAATAAATCTGCCCCAGGTCTTGCTAAACAATGGGGGTTCTGCTGGGCTTTTAAGGGACGTGGCAGGTGAGTGAGGTTATGTGTTACTTGGGTGTTGCTCGAAAATTCAGCATAGTTCCCTGAAAGTTCAAACTTTTTCTTACTTTGGGAAATGAAGTAAATCATGCCCAGTGGGTTTCTTAAAGCAAAATGCAGACTGCTGTTATGGCAATATAAAAGAAGAGTAAAAATAAAGATAGAGAACTAAAGTTTAAAGAGATTTCTGTAATTGTCGATTTCAAATGCAGAAGACCCTTAGGCAAGTGTCAGGCAAAGCTGGTAGGAGGGAAACCAAGAATAGTCTGTAGAAATAACTCCAAAATGCCATAGAAAAATAGAAAGAATGAATCAATTATATGGAGCTTTTTAAGCCATCCATTAGAGAAAAATAACTGTCTGCTAAATGTCATACAATGAGGCAAAAGATCTGCAGAAAGAAGTTTCTTCCTATTAAACCCTAGCTTGTCTTCTGTAAAGACAGTAATGCTGTCTGTTGGCCTCTGTGAATTCTTCAAGATGTATTTATAAATAGTTATTCTGCTGAAACAATTCAAACCTGTATTGATGGTTTTCTAGGTGGGCTCATAGTGATGATTTTTTCGCCTTTTTAGCTTTCAGGGAGTCACATCCAGATACACTCATCATCATATTTGTGTGAAGGCTCGTGCTGGGCGTGCCTTTGTGGCTATCTCAACATCACTAAGGTTCCAATTTGTAAAGGCTTGTCGAACATCTGGAAATGATAGTTTATGATCTGACACGAGCAATCATATGCCACACCTATCAGCAAGCAGCCAGATAGCCAAAGGGACTAGCTCAGGGGCTGAACTCTTTGCACAAAGTGTGCTTAGCTTGACGGACAACTCTGAATAATAACCCTGCAAATTTCAAACCTGTCCTGGAATTTCCTGAGCAGAAGAAAGGCATTGGAGAAGTTAACTGATGTCCATAGTTCTAAGTTTTCATTCAAAAGAAGTCACAGTGGAATTGGATGAGCTGATTATGTCCAGTATGTTGGGAAAACAGGAAAAATTGCTTGTTAATAAAATGTGTGCTGAGGAATTCTTGGGTGCTGAAGCTGGCAGGCATCATGTACCACCCTTGTCTCCTATGTGTAACTCTTAATTCCAGACAAGGGTCAGGGAAGTTATTATTTGGAATTTGGGGACATTAGATAGCACTAACTATGTATGTCAGGATTTTCAAAGTGATTGTGGGTGTGCCAGATTTGAGATATTTTATGTTTTATCCACCTTAAAAGCTGCTTGTTCTCATGAAGCGCACTGAACATGCGCTGACCACCTGCTTTCCTTCCCCAGCAAAGGTCATACTATGAAATCCCTGCTCCCCTTCTGCAATCCAAGCACTTGAGAGCAAGCACCCACATAAAAGCTGCAAGGAAGTACACTGTAAAATCAAAAGTCAGAGCAAAGTCCCCTTGCAAGACACTCAAGTAGACCAAAAGAGCTGCTGTTGCTCGAGGTCCCTGCCAAGGGCATTACCTTGTAGCTGGGCTGATGCTTATGGTTATGGTGACTCTCATAATGCCTTTTCTTTGGGAATTTTTAAAATGACTTTGCTTCCATTTGGAGTTTTCACAGCACTGTTTCAGATGACAAAGAATCACCTCGTTTGCTTAATTCTTAGTGTGGTGTTAGTTAAAGAAGGAAACAAGATTTTTAATTCACCCACAGTTCTTAAATCTCTCTTTAAAGTTGTTTTCACTATGTTTTGTTTTTATTAAATTATACAAAAATGCATGTGGTTAACTGCCTTTAATTAGCTTTGATTTAATGAAATAGCCCCTTTGATAATATCTGAATAGCTAAAGCTACAAAAGTGTGTTTTGCAACTTCTTTTTCTAAATGTTTTTGTTGTATTTAACACAAGAAATTCTTGTCCTAGTTTTTTTAATGAACCCGTTAGATTTTTGTGTGAGACAGAGTATTATTTTACAAAGTGTATTGATGTTTCTTTTTCTGTACTTAAAAATAAACAGCCTTCAGTTTTCTTTTCCCCTTTTTTATGGATACTTGTTAGTTCATTTGTATGACCAGAATGACTTCCTATGACTGATCTAGTTTGTATTACAGAACATACAGTGTGGAAACTGAATCTATTTTTCCTGTTCTTCAGACTGAAATGGCTATTGGATTAAGCTGGCAGTGGCTTGAGCTGCTTTTTGGGGGATTGTTATGGTGTTTCAGCCAATTAAAGGAGAAACTTAGATATTGAATTTTGTGAGAAAATAATTTGCTTTGACCAGTTTGGCCACTGAAAGGAAACTGCCAGTAACATTATTTCTCTGAGAGGAGTGTAACCTATGTGTGCATATGTATTCGTTTTCCGCTGCGTCTGCCAGGAAAGCTGGAGAAAGATGTTACTCATTACCTACTTGGAAACATCTGTCCATTTTCAGAGCGTAGCTTTTACAAGGCATGATATTAAACATTACATTTACACATCCTGAAAAGATTTACAAGGGGAACAAAACTGTTACAAACAGTGAAGGGAATGTGGTTAGACTTAGCAGACAGAAATGAATGGATGTGTGTTCGTGGAGGAATGCCCTGCAAAGCTGCTGCTGGAGAGCGGGGGGCTCCCCGCTTGGCTTGGGGACAACCCTGTCCAGGGTCTCCCCTCTCTCTCCCTGACACCCTCCCCCTCTTTTTTCCAACCAGATCGAGTACTGCCTACATTGCATGGCTGTCCTGGTCGGCAAAAGTACAAAAGAAGCCTGAGACAGCTATTGCGTGCGCAAAAACCTACCTGCCTCTGCCCCAGTAGTGTGCTTAGAGCCTGACGGGCTCCTGTTTGCAGTTTTGGGGGCCTAGGTTGGTGACTGGAAACTTCAAGGAGTATGATAAGACCTGAAGTTCACCCACCAAATTTATCAGTTACCCTCAACTCTTATTGTTCCTTTAATAGTTAAGCACTCTTTTATTTTCTGCTCTTTTAGTCATGAAAACTGAACTAAAATACTGACTCAATGCCCATTTTACAAGCCACTGTCAGAAGGCACTGAGGAGTAAGAAGCCTTACTATTGACTGAAAAACAGATGGTATAATATCATAATATACTTTTGTGCAGGGAGGTGAGCCAGTTCAATGCATCTCTCTCTTACCTCGCATCCCCTGCACAGACATACAGAGGAGGGACACAGATGACATCTCTGGGCCTAATGGCCCTTCTTCTATTTTTATTTCTCAGTTGGGGGTTGACTGCTTACATTTTTATAGTCACTTGTCCTTTTCAACTCATAGAAGGGTTTCTTTTTCTTCTTTTTATTTCTTTTTTTTTTTTTTTAAAGCTAGTTATCTTTCTCTAGAAAGCTTTCTCTTTTCAGAAAGTCTTTAACAGGATTGCACGTATTGTCTCTCAATTGATAGTGCTGCTTTTAGTATTACACAACTGCATTTGTCTAAAGGAGATGTTTATTAAATGCAGATACACATTACTCAAGTATAAGCTTCATGCTATAATTTTGACCATAGCATCCTGCAATCCACTAGGGTATGATTTGGTAGAAAAATTATGACTGCTTTATGAACTCTGGAAGTCCACATGTGTTACTCAATGCATAGCTCCATTCTCCAGAGATTCCCCACAGGTTTACACAATGCCAGAATCAGGTATCTTTTTTTAGATTTAAATTAGGCTCTAAACCAGTAAGATCCTTTAAAATTATCCGCACTAAAAATATTTGTAACTCTGCAAGTCTGTATCTAAGCAGCTTTTAGTACAGTAAGTTGCAGGAAACAGTTTCCAGGATTTTAGTTTTTGTTTAATGCATCCAAATATTATGTGGGAGCATGACATAAATGGCAGAAATGTTTATAATTTGTAAGTTCACAATATATTATTACTGTAATAATGTTCTAGTGTGCTTATCTGATTGCAAATGCAATCATTCTTAAAATCAGTATTAGACGGATTCTAAGTGGAATTAGTCTTAAATCTCTAATATGTTATAGTGAAATGTAAGACTATTGAACTTAGCTGAAGTTCTAAATTAACAAAATTATGCAAAGCAGTCAACCTGCTTGAATGTTTGCTTTTTACTTTAAATGTTAATATTTAGATTTTTATTCAGACAAAAATTTATTTTTTAAGTTTGAAATTACAATGGTAGCATGCTTTTGAAAATAACTTATGTATGAGAAGATGGATACCTGGCTACTCGTATCAGAGTGATAGCAAAAAAATGTTAATTGACTTTGCAGTTTACTTATCACTCAATGTGGAGAATATGGCACAGGTCTTTGTTGCAATCTAATCGAATCATCTATCAATTTTTGGCTCCTGTAACACCAATCGTCCTAGTAAGCAAATGCTTATTACTACAGAGCTCCGCTGGGCCCAGAAATAAAATCGGGCTTTGTCTGAGCTTGTAAATTTCCACTCAGCCGAGACTCTTACCTAAGTCGTAAAATAACTCAATATGCTGAAATTTGTGCTTGTACTGGGTCCCAAACATCTGAGTGGCATAAACTCATCATCCCCACCTGTGCTTATGCATACTTCTTTGGGTGTGCAATTTTTAAGATGACTCACGTGCTCAGGAGATCCGCTCGTGTGGGTCAGAGACAAGCTGCCCACTGGCTCCTCGTCTCCCTGTGTAGTCTGTTGCAGGTTTCAGATTTTGGATATGCATCTTGTTTCTTTTTGAATTTGGCATTTGTATAAGAGAATCCATGGTTCACCACTTAAAGACTATGCTCTTCTCCAGACATTTGATGAGGACATGTTAGATGCTTTTTTACTAGTGTTGTTCCCATTTTAGATGGATTCCAGTATGTAATAACATTCTAGATGACTGTTTATTACAGATGCTTGCTATCCACCATGGTATCTGGGCATTATTTAGATACTGAAATTTAATATGAGGCCAAAACATAACAGGCAGCCTGGTTGCTACCTTCTTCACCTGTCAACAAACAGAATGCATGCAATAACAAATGTACAACTGGGAAAGTCATATTTAGGAGCTCTCACTCTGCAGCTCAAAGCTAGGCAGATATGGACCTTGTGAGGTCTCAGCAGAAACATGTTCTAAAGATAAGGCTGTTATATATGACCTCCCTGATTTCATATCCCATGAATTAATGTCTGTGAGTTAGTAATGGAAACATCTCAGCATATTCCAGCTACCATACTGACATAAGGAAACACCTGGGTATTATATTAGGTGATCTAGAAATAGCTAAGCTGGACAGGTGAGGTACAAATGGGTGAGGGAAAGTAGTTTCTAAAATCCTTATTCATGTGGTGTTCAGTAATAGTATCCAAAGAGATTTTCACCCTGAAGGATCTGAGGATGCCTTACAGATGACATACTGTCTTGAAAATCCATGTGTCCTGTTTCTGGAGCACATCGTCTCTGGGATGAGGCTGGGGAGCTGTTTCCTTCCTTACACTGCACTTGCACTGACATTTTTTAATAGAACAGAGATTGTGCTGATGGGCTTGTCTGATCTCCAAAAGCCTTTGAGACACACTTAAGCGCTGATGGCCCCTTTTATACAGAACCTGATCTCTCCTGAGCAGCACCCCTGAGAAATGGGGTGGACTCTGGTCTGCTGAATCCAGTTACTGAGGCATTTCAACCACTGACCACAGTGAATTATGCTACATCTTAGAAAAGAGACCTTATGAAACTAGAGATTTTATTTGCAAGGTGCAGTACTCACCATTAGCACCAAGCCTGGGAGACTTTGAAATGCTGCTTTCCTGTTAAGGCCAACAGAAGTTTCACACTGCAGATCAGTCCTCAACTTTGCTAATCAATCAGTTGTGTGTCTGCTGAGAAATCCTCCTGTAATAAGTTGTAATAAAAAGGATATATGTATTTTTACTGTACATGCACTGGTCCTGTCCTGTGGAATTACAGTGGTCCTATGGTTGCACAGCACTGAACAAATAAAATAATTTTGCTCTGACAAGGTGCTGTATAAACTGAAGTTGTTAAATAGAAACAACCATGTTAATATTACCTTTGAAGAAAACACAAAGAAAAGAAAAATCAATGGTTGCCAGATAGAAAAGAACAACATGGATAGGGAGAAAAATAATGTTTTCCAGCAACCATAACAGAGTGTTGCAAAAAAATGGATAGGAAAAAGCCCCTGAAGCAGTTAAGGCAGAACAGAAAAGCACAGTCAAAATATTTGTTTCTCCTTTGAAACAAAGGGATATTTAAAAAATTGTAGCTGCACTTCCTTCTTTTCTAATGTAACATGATCATGATTGAAAAGGTATTTTTGGCTAAATTAACACCGTGTGGTGTTAAACACACCTTGTTCCTCATGGAGGGAGTTGCACTCTTTTTTTTCTACTGCAAGTTGCATCATAAGACAGCTAATGTTAGGCACTGGATCTGGGTAATGACTTGATAAATTACTTGACTCAGTGGTTGCTGACCTCGAATTTATAATGTGATTTCATAAAAACCTGTGTAAAAACCTAATGGAGATAGGCATGGGGCTTTTCTAAATATAGCAGCAATTTAGACAACAGTAAAAAAGATAAGTACAAAAGTTATCCAGCACAGTTCCCACGTTTCTCATTGACTCTAAGACACCCGGTTGTGACAAGCTTCTGCTGCTACTATTGACAGCTGTTTTAATGTGCTGGAATATTTTAAAGTACTGGCCTGTGAGGGTACACTGATAATAATTAGGATAACAGTATGGGCCAAAATACGTAACATTTACCTTATACTTATGGTATCTCATATTAAATGGTTTAATAAAGCTGTGACCTCTTGCTTATGAGCTGGTACGTAGGCTGATAGTACACATATGACTTGTTTGCCAGCTGTTTGATTCTTACGTTTTGAGGGCCTGATTTTTTCCCCCTGCCTTTGTTACTGAAGGAAAAAGAAAAGTATAGGAATGCATGGGGTAGTATATGAAAGGTATTTGAAAAAGAATAGAAACCTCCACTTGCAGTTTGTTTGTTCATTAATACAGACATGGCCTGCCATTTGAGCAAATGCTGTAGATGCTTCCTATAACATGGCCGTTCTTGCAGTGAAGCCACCTGTTTATTTCTGGGATGTTTTATGGAGACAGACAAGCTGGTGTGTGGATCACATGAGACAGCATGTAAAATTTATTCAGCACTGGAAAGGGAAGGGGAGGTGTGCAGTCAGAGCCACAAGCATGAACGTCCATGGTCTTGGCTGTACGTCCCCACAGTCACAACAGCAACCAGAGCTGGTTATAATGAACCCCAGCCCTGGAGATTCTGCACTGAGTTACCACAAAGTCAGAATTAATGAATCACATATCTGGGCCCTGGTCTGAAACTGGCTTGCCTCCACTGAGGAGGGGTGCAGTGCAAGTCAGACGTGCTCCCGGGGACAGCTTGCTGCGGGATCTTCAGGTCCAGCCCTGCAAGGGATTGAGACCAATTGCTGAAGTGGCTGAAGGAAGGCAGGGAGAAAGGAAATGCAGCGATAGGACTGAAGAGTGGCGCAGGCTGAGGATTGGGGTGAGCCCCCATGTATGGAAACAATCCATCACGTGTGAGAATGCTATTTCAGCAAGAGATGGCAATAAATTACAAAGGGGTCAATAGCCCTCACGTCCAAGATTTAAATATGACAGACTGTGTTAGATGGAGTGGTGGCAGGCTCCTTGGGTTCAAACACATACAGGCAGTTTATTTCTCAAGGCAGCTAAATACATAAAGTGTCTTCTTTATTTTTAGGGATTTTTAAATATTTGGATTGCATGTTGTGCAACAGTCATCCAATGAATATTTTCTGCCAAAAATGAGATAGATTCCTTACAAAGGCACAAGCCTTCAACAAACATGTTGTAAGACTGCAGAAATGTGAAATTTTAATCCTGATCCCAAACCTGCCAGTTTTAAACTTCGTATGATTCCTCTCTAATTAAAATAATTTCTAAATGCCTCTCCTTGTCTTTTTGGCCTATTGTCTCTCAACCTATCTAGTAACAGGTAGGTATCTACATCACTAAATCAGGCCAGATGTTGATGTGCTCATGGATGTGGAATCTGAGTTTTCCTCCCATCACTGAAGTTGACATGTCTGTAGGAAGGCTAAGGAAATTTGCTTTGCCACTGTAGAGTGAAATCTAGCCTGTTTCTTGATCTGTGGTGAAAAGGAATTTCAATTCTACAACTTTTGTTGGTTTTACAAAAACTCGAAACTTCGAAAAAATCTAAAAGTTATCTCTACTACCAAAACCATAACACTCTGCCAGCTCCTGCTGCATGCATGTCAGCTGCTGCACTTCACTAACAATGGCAAATCAGTGACAAAATTAAAAACAACTGCAAGAAATCTGAAAATTTGAAAAAGTTTCATCGGTATAACTGTAAGTCCAGTCTTGCACTGGCTTGTGTCTGATATTGTACAGAATGGATTTAAAATTCCATTAAATTAGAATATGTGTTCCTACAGATAAAAAAAAGTTTATATTTATATTCTTAAGGTATTCATTATGATATTTTCAGAGTATGTATATGATTGACACCAGTACTAGTTACATTTTTGTTTGTTTCTCTGGTAAATAAATTATCAATCTTTAAATATCCTCAGGTGTCTTTTAAATAAATAAAGATATCTGGTCTTACATTGAAAGCATATTTTAATTAAAACTTCTGTTTTTTCTAATTTCTGATGGACAATGCAATGAAATTTTTACATGGCAGTTGTCTGCAGCCTTGCATGCTGGACCTGCTCAGATGAAATCATAACACCTGAGAGACACGATTTTATTGCTACCACTCTTGAACGTCCTGACTATCAAACTTTTAATTTGGGATCTGATTTATATAGGGCAAACATAATATTTAAAAAAACCCAACACTCAATAATCCTCTGCACTTCTTCCCTTCTTTCCAAGAGCTCAGAGTTCATTATCGAAGTTAATGAATTATAGCTCACTGCACCATTATGGGATATATTCTTCATTGTATCTTACACCTGAGGAAACAGGTGTGGAGAGAATTTGAGATAGATCTATAGAAGAATCATGACTTAGTCCAGATCTCCTGACTTTCAGCGTTGGCCTTCTTTCAGTCTCAGATGGATTCTCAGATTCTTCTACACACTAAGGGGAGTATAGGAAGAAGGTTTATTTTGTTAGCACTTTCTACCACATCATAAGGAAGCGAAGGGACCCTGCCACCTTTCAGCATGAATCTACTGACATCTAATCTTTTTGTTGTGCTACTACTCTCCATCAGTGAAACGCGGGCTGATTTGTTGCTGTCTGCGCTGGCAGCTCCTTTAAAGCTCGACAGGCTTTGAAGTGCAACTAAGCTAAATATGACTAAATTTAGCAGATTTGATATTTTGTGGAGGGTCCATGATAGCAGTGCAGGAGAAGCACTTTCTAATGGTGTGGGCCCTCAGCAGGGTAACTGGTGCATCATCAAACTGGAGCATGCTCAGGGGTCTCCAATTGCTTCGGCTTTCTCCTCAGCCAGGCTTCAAGTTCGAGTTAAAAGCAGCTTCTGCATCACTTTTGAAAACTCTTCAGTGGACTTTAAACTCGATCAGGTCTTGTCTGATTGCAGTCACCTCTTTGCAGTTCCTCAATCATTCACAAAGCCAATTAGCTGTGGCCTTCAGTCCTTCTTCCCAGCTGTGGGCCAAGGCAGGGAGCTGAAGTCCATTTTGAGCTCTGTGACGCCATCTGAGTCCTGCAGCCAGCTTACAGATGTGCTCCAAGGGCAAACATGCCACAATGCCCTTCCATTCACTTCACAGTTCCTTTTTTCCTTGAAAACAACTGATCTGTGGGCAGGAAAACCATTTACACAAAAATAAAGAGTAAAATGTTTTTCCTCTTCGATAATGTTCCCCGTTCTTTCCGTAGGTATTATGTTCTGTAATGTGCTGTGTGTGCACCCATTTTGTCATCGCTTTGGGTCATCCTTGCTCACAATTGGTTATTTACTCAGGGGCTTTTGAAATTATTGAGTTGACACATCTGTCAGACGGCAAAAGCAGAAATGCTGAAAGGTCACTTGGAGAGAAACCAGCTGCTTCAGACAAACCTTTCTGCCTTCAAATAGCACAATCATTATAGTCTAACAGATGGGGCCTCTGCTTTCATTTCTGTTTTTCTCCTTCACTTCAGGTATTTAGATACACTACCTCATTGCCAGGTCAACACAGGCCTTCTTGTAATTACCTACACAATAGGCAGCTCACTGCTTAAGAAAAAACAGCTCCATTTTCTGTAAATGGGGAACCTGTTTCCTCACAGATATGAGTTACAGAATGTTTGCCACAAACTTTCCTATTAACAGATTAATTTTGACAGCGGTAAGTATGTTTTTATTACTCCTGCTCCAGTCATTACACTATGAAGAATGTATTTAGTACTGATCTAATGCTTCGGAGAGCCCGGGGGCTTTTGGCAAAGATGGTGGTAAGTAGAAGTGAGTGAATAATTCTTAACAAATAATTTATTCAACAAATTTGGACTCCCTCCCTCTTTGGTGAACATTAACCAGGCGATTGTGATTTCCTCTGATTTATTCAATATCCATATTTTTGGAAAAGCGTCCATCCAGATGATTTATATTGCAGCTGGTAATTGTGATTCCAAATCGAGGTGTTGGGCTGCTGTGAGTCATAAATCACGTGATACTGTTTCTGTTCTGTGATTGGGCAAAGAGGGATTGCTTCTGATATAATTTCTCTCCCATTTTAAAGTTCTCTTTTGGGGGAAAAACCTGTTAAAAGCTTGATTGCTCATCTGTATGTGGAAGAAGAACAATGAGAGGCTGCAGAAATGTTCAGGTGAATGGAAAAGAAAGACACCCACCAAGTTTTTTTATTAAAGATCTACTTTTCAGAAACATCACGTGCTTCTACACAAATTCTTGGAGAACAAAAAAGCCTCATTTTCAACAGGAAAAAACCACAACAAAATCAAAAGCATTAAAATTACAGTAATTGTTTCAAAGAGTCCGATCTGATTTGAAATCAAATTAATGTCGAAGATGAAAGTTATGTATTTTTACAGAGTGCACATTTGAACTGTGTGAAAATCCTTGCTTTTCAGTAGACATAGTGGAACATTTTGTTTAATAAAATTCTTGCATTTGGGCAATAACAGAAAACTGAAAAATTGTACTTTGGGAACATCATTGCTCTATAAATTAAGCAGCTTTGGAAGTGGCACTTTCAAAGTAAGTATGTACCTGTTACACATCCCATCTCAGAGAGTTTTTAACACCGAGTGGCACCAGGACACAAAAATTTGAAAACAACAAAACTGAACCCATTATAAAACTGTGATTCTTTGGAAACATGGAAGGAGGTGGAGGAAGATCTTCACTTTGCAGGGCTGATCAACTGGTATAAAGAAAGAAAGAACAATTCAGAAGGTATCTTTTGGTTCTGGTGGTGGTTGGTTTTAATGCACTGGCTCAGTTCAGTTATTTTCAATTATCTGTGGTAGGATAGGCTAACTCTCATACCGTGGTTAATAAATTTGAGGAATACTGCAAGCTGTATGAAAATGAATTACAGGAAGGAAATGTTTTAATCAGAAGGTCATAAAATTCTCCATAATGTGAAATCTCAAAAAACAATCTTGCAATTTTGAGAGGCTGACTGTCTGGTAAAAGAAAGGACCAGGGCTGCAATCTGAGTCAAGACATTTAGGCAATTGTGTAATACATAGATTTTCTCTTGACTGAGCATTTGAGCTTGCAAAAATCAGAAACGGTGGAGTCCAGGATGAAGGTTTGGAAAGGGAAGACAGTGCTTCCCAGCATGTTTGTGTAATACTAAACGCTGCAAGAAGAGTCATCATAGTCATCATATGTGAATATCTGCAAAACTCAATCACAGAGTCAGGCAAAAATACCCAAGGAACTGCTGTGCATCCTGTTACTGGTAACCTAGACTGGGATAATGTCTGACAAATGGAAAAGATGCAGAAGAGCAGTGATACATTTTCATCCTTTTTCAAGAGTTTTCAGGGGCTGACACCACAGCATGGGGTACAACACAGTAAAGCAATATACCCAGCTCAGACAGACTACTCCTAAGAAGAATGGACACTGCATAGTGGCAATAATATGTGTTGAGAAAAGTCCACACAAGTGTACGATAACAGCAAATAGAAATGTGCTTTACTCAACAGGTAAGAAGTTGCAGATTCCTTAGAAAAATAAATTACAAAGGAATTCACAGCATTCCTTTGATGTGAATAGGATTTACTGCTATCACTTAATAGCATGGTGGCTAATACATGACAAGCATTGACACTCCCTGTGGTCGAAAGAGAGGTTTTATGGGAAGCCAGTAGTTGGTGAAACTTGACCAGGTGTCACTTACCATAATACCTTTGCCAAAGTGAACAACAAACATAAACTTGAAATAATAATAATTATTATTATTTTGTTGAGCTTTCGTGACCAGAAATTGAAATGCAGATGAGTGTGGAGTGACAGGATGCCCTCAGGACTACTTGCCAGCACTGCAGTAGAAACAGGTTCAGAACAGGATATCCTAAGCTTTTCCAGATCCATGTGAAGTCTGGACAGAGACTGAATGATTCTGCAGAAAGCAAAGGCCACTAGCACAGGGAGGTCGAGATCCCATGCTCCAGACTCCTGTTTCACAAGTTGAGGAACCCGTAGGTCTAGAAGTGCCAGAATGTCGCTCCCTAAAATGATACTGAAAAATATATTTGCATGAATACACAAAAGTTATTCAGGGACTGAAAGATCCAAGGAAGGGCCAGTATTTGTCCCAAATTATTAGTGACACAGAGGAAGTTGTCAAGGCTTGGAACCTATGCCAAAAACGCAGGCCAAGTCAAGCAAGAGAGTCCATGTTGGCACAGGAAAAATTGTTCTCCTGGAGCAAAGTATGCACAGAATTGTTTAGAATGACTGGAAAACATTATGTACTTGTCCTAGACTATTATTCTCATGTCAGTAAGATAGCTTTAGTAGAAGATACTAGAGCTAAACTGTGATTATGCTTGTCAAATGTGTTTACACTAGACATGGAATACCTGGCATAACGATGCTTGGCAATGAAGTGCAGCTTAGTAGGCACGAGTGCTGGCTGCTAATGGTAAATTTGGGGTTTAGATCTGTAATCCCTGTCTTTTATTTACACCAGTCCAATGGGCAGGTTGAAAACAGTGTCAGTGTAATAAATCTTCTCTTAAAAAGAGATTGTGAAGTCAGACTCTAATCCACAGTGACGATAAACCAGTAAATTGCTCCAAGGAAATGATGCTGTGTGTAGCTCTGAGCAGAACCAGGGGTTGAAAATGGCAGCGGTATCCTGAGAATCATCAGTCTGATGACATTGTCATCACACTGAAGAGACATACGCAGTCCCACTGCTTTACAGCTTGTAAGGTAAGGGACAGTGACTTAACTATTTTTTTTCCAGAGAAGGTGTTATGTGGGTAATATTTCTGGAAGGTTAAAATAGAAAAGCACGAGAATATTATATTTTCAGATAAAAGCAGCCTGCATGATAGCTGCTGCTGTTAGGGGGGTGGTGGAGTGCTGTGTGCGGCGGTGGGAGGGCTGCACTTCTGAGCCCTCATTCCTCTGCGGCAGCCCTGTTGAAGCATGTCCTCTTGTACCAGAACAGAAACGAGCACCTAAAATAATGTGTCATGATGGTTCCTGTGTGTACATCTTTAAGGCCCAGGCATGTACTAAGGCCTCCAGAGACTTTTGTATTCGAGTTATTGGCTTGAATTAGGCCTATGCAAGTAACTGAAAGTCATTACCAGCCTAAGGTTGTTCTATGTCCAATGTGAAATGAATTGGTTGTGCTTGACAGCTGGGGTAGAGCTTAGATGCTTAGATGCAGAGCATATTGCCATCAGGTTTTTTCACAGTACACAGCAGAGATTCTCCTTTTTTTTTAATTCCCTTCTTACCATCAAATATTCTGTAAGACTTGCTGGGAGCTGCATTGGCAGTGTTCAGCCTGGAAACGATTTCCTGTGCTGCCCAGGAATCCCTGGTCAGGGGTAAGCCTGTGAGATCTGATAAAAGCAGGTCGAGATGCTTTGAGGGAAGGTGGCAACCTGAAATCACTAAAAACCTGAGGTTAAGGAATTTATGCCAAAGGGAGTAGAGTGTAGTTTGGGTTAACATTATTTCATGTCAGCTTCAGCTGGCCTCTTTTAAAAATACCTAAAATAAAAAAATGCTTAAAATTTATATCTAACTTGAATCCTAGGTGTTTTGTGATGTGAAGAGGTAACATTATTATCATCTGTCATTAAATCCACTGAGTGTCAAACTTATCACCTTGACACCTTAATGATCCTTAAGATGTCCTTGTAAAAGCTGGGTACCATGGCAACCACTCAAACACAGGGCCTTGGCACTGCTGAACTTCTCTTAATAAATCAGGCATAATTGGCATCTATGTATTATAATAAATTAAAAGTTATTCAACTGGAATGATTTTATATTGTACAATATTAAGTCATTAAGTTTGCTGTTCTGATCTCTCCTTTGTGATATAATTCCTGTGTGTGCTTTTTAACACAGAAAATTTTATCTCCTCCTCTCGCAGATATAACTGGGGGGTTCGAAGGTGCAGCAAATTAGGGTATAGTCTGTCACCCCCAGCCATATGGGTTCAGTTTCTGGTTAAACCAGGACCGCACTGAAATGATTTATTCCCAAGGACCAAAGTAATTAAATTAAGCAGATGAAAATTACCCATACATGTACTCAAGTCACCGCATGATCTGTCCGAGGTGATCTGTCCTTCTTCCCCTTGTCCTCTGCTTCATCCCCCTGCTCAGCCTGTTGACCTGCACAGCAGCTGGGGTGGATTGGCTTGGCAAGGGGTGGGGGGGTTTATCTGTGTAGCCCCCATGTAGTACCTGGGGAGGGCAGGAGGGGATGTGCCATCCCCACGCTGCTGATGTGCCAGTGGTGCCCAGGTCTGCGCCTGCTCCATCTGCACTCCATCTTGCCCTGTCCGCTCCAGGTCACCCATTGGAAAAGGTCCAGTAAAGAATTACAAACCCTTGAAGGTAGGAGCCTGCAGTCACTGCAACGCAGAGAGAACACGCAAAGAAATTTGCCATATACCCAAACTTTTCCTATCATCTATTTTGTACTCTGTGGCAACACCAGCTGCAGACAACAGGGTTTGAATTCATTGCCTTTGGGCTGCAAAAGGTCACTGCACTATCTGCGTAGTGTTTTCTGGGAACAGACTGCCTGAATGGAATATCAAATGTTGGGTGCAAAACTTGTAAAGCATATTAAAAATGTTCCCATGATAGAATGAATAGGCCTAATTTTGAAACTTCATCTCCTTTCTTTCTTTAAAGATCTTTTATTGATTTTCTGAACGGGTCCTTCATGTCACAGAGTTACAAGATATTTCAAAAATTAATTTTTTGCCCATAGGTTGTCTGCAGTGGGTACCATGCAACATTTCCATTTGTTTTCTTCAGATTTGGGTTTTTAAATGTCTAGATTTTAAAGTATAAATCTATTCCGGTAATGAGACTGTCAAACAGAAAAAGAGGACTTTTCCTTGTACTGTATATTTGTTCCTTAGCATCCAGTGGTGTTCCCACAGATAGCTGAAAGCATCACTGAACCTCATCAAGTTGAGGATGACAATACTCCCTCATGGCTGGGAGTGCTAGCTGACTTTGCAGAGCTGTTAGCTAAAAAGAGAACTTTGCATGGACTCAGGCATGAGGAACTCAAGGATAAACCAGACAGATCTTGGCCCAATGCTCCATGACTTGAAGCTACTTTTGTGACATAAAGGGATGGAGAAATCCCAGTAGCTGGGCTTTTTCTAAGGCGCTGCAACCTTCCCTTTCCCAGCTAGGAGACAGTCAGCTCCCATGTACTCTAGGGACTTGGGATAAAAGAAACGTGGTGGCATAGTACAGAGAAAGACCAAGAAGGTGAATTTACCATAATAACACCAGATGTATTGGTAAGAAGTGGGAACGCAGAGATTTGTCAGGTTCTCAGTCAAGTTACTGTGAGCTCTGGCTGGACTGAGGTCTGTCTGAAAGCTCACTTGTTACCTTGTGTGACCAAATTTTGCGACTCCATGTACTGATTTGTTTGGCATGTTCAGTTTTTACTTGATACCACAGTGACGGCTTTCTGACCGTCCTCTGATTTGGTACTGAAAATCAATAAAGTCAAAATAAATGGTCCTTTAGAAATGTTCGTTAGTCTGTTTACTAGTAAGTAAATCATGCCTGAATGCTCTTTTTGTGGGCACAAGGGCTCTGTACACTTTAACAGTGGTGGCACAGTAGACAGTAACACGTTTTTTGACAGGTCTGCATTATGCATGCCTAAGAAGTTCTCAAAACAGCAAAGTATTTGTGTATATGCTTAATTTGAAGCCTGTTTCAATATTTCACTGATAGAAAAATCCTGCAAATACTTATGCAGGTGTTTATCATCTGGACTGCTGAGCCATTTAAAACTGGTCATCTAGACAGTGAAGTTAAGTCAAAACATAAACATCTACCCATGTGTCATTGTGATTTTAACTATTATCCTGATTGCCCTTCATGTCCGATTGTTTCTTAGGCTTCCCAGTTGTGTGTTATATTCAGGTATCGCCTCTCAAGGACAAAGAAAGGTTCTGAGTTTTTGGCGACAAACAACTTTAGCACACTTGAAGATGCTCAAAAAGAATGTGAAACACTAAAGAGAGGTTAATAGTCCCCTTCTTTCACCTCTGCTGTGCACTTACATCAGACTGTACATCCAATAGTTGAGAGCAATAAAATAAAAACATATCCTTGATCACAATAACATTATCAGCGCACAGATAATTTTTACATGAAAAGTTTATTGTTGAAATATGTTAAGTTTATCAACATTTTTATTTTTAAAAGCTTTTAAATTAATATTGAATCAAAATCTAAAGAAAGTTGCATTTTGTTACTGAAATTTAGGTGTTTTAAGCTGAGAGCCAAGTTTAGATTTCTTCGATTTCTCAAAAAGCTGATTTATCATCCCAAATTCAAAAAATCACAGAATTAAAAAAAATAATACTTTCAAGAAATAATTTTCTTAGTCTTACATAAACTTTTATTAAAAGTATTTTGGATACTGATACACAAAGGCTAATGTTTGCCTCCAGAGAAATATTAAGATCCCAATGAAAAATGCAATGTCCTAAAAGTTGTTACAGTACAGTTTGCCACACTAATGCCTAACATGATAGATGCTGGTATTTTAAAAATAAACTTCTGAGAGCTGTTACTTGCAATAATTTCAGGATGATTTTAGGATATTCTTCCACATACTCTTACGTCTCACTACTTTCACAATTGTTTTTGCTACTGATGAGTTTTGCTTGTAAAGCACTTGTGAAGGTGTTGCACACTATGCAAAAGAAAGACATTGTAGGATGGTGGAGGAGAACGACCAAAGCAGACTAGAGGTCTGTACAAGATAGATATCTTTAAAGTTTAAGTGATGGCTTGGGACTAGAATAATGGCTTTTTGACTGTAGAGTTATTGTTACTGGACCCCTTGTTTCTGCAAAGAAACTTATTTGTTTGGGTATATTAATGTATTTGTTATTACATCTGAGGTACTTTAGCTGGACTCGAGCTGTTTCTGCTATTCTAGCAAGAGTTTCCAAATAGCACTTCTCTTAAACCTTCTTCTCTTCTAAAGAAGAGTTGCTGCTTTAGATGTGCCAGGCGTTCTTTTGTTCAACAATTTCCCATGATATCTACATTAAAATGTTCATTTTGATCTAATGTATCTAATAGAAAAATGATTATCAGGTTGCTGTGTGAGATAATTTATAAAAAGCTAGTACTTTCCCATCATATCCACCATTTAGGAACCCTAGCCAAGCCACTGTAGTATCCGGTAAATGCTCTCCTCCAGGCTTGCTACTTGTGACTGTTTTGAGGGTGCCATTTTGGTTCTTTAGAAAAAGGGCTTTTATTAAAAAGAAATAAAGGTAAGGGAAAGCCTTAAAAACATGAAATAGGTATACCCTGATGCAGCTGATGTCAGTAATGTGGATGCTGAGGGATATGGCTTGCCTGCTTATCAGTGGATGTTACATTCAGACACTAATAATTTAAGTGCCCATTTTATTAGAGACTTCAGTGGTTATATAAAAATGGAAGAAAGGAGTAAGAAAGAAGCATATGATGTGTTGCAGCACTTCAGTCTTGAGCTCTTGCCTACATCAGCGTTTCTGTTCACGATTTCATTTGCAACCAACCTTTTTCTTTTCCTTTTTAATAGAAAGAGAAAATCTGACGCCTGACCAAGGCAGCTCTGGCAGCTTCTGCGTTTGCCCGTGCTTTAATTCAGTGCGCACCAGCGGGTGTCCAATACTCACTTCTTGACGCTTACATATTGTGTTTCATCCGCTGTCATCCTTGGAGCTAAAAAGTGCTGGTCCTCAGTTCAAGTTTTATATCTGTGTGGGAGAGCAGAAATGTGAACTGTGAGTGCAGCTGGTACAGACCCATGTGACATAGCTTTGATCTGGGTAGTTTCCAGTTCCAGGTTCCAGCACCAGTTGCAGCCTCCCAGTATGAGGGAAGGCTCACGCAACCCATGTGGAAGGGGCTTGTTCTGTGCCTGAACTCAGCTCAGTCTCCTCCTCCCAAGTTGAGGTCTTGTTCCATCGAAAGAATACACCTGATTAGTTTTCCCAAAAGCTGTGCAGTCTGAGTGGCTTCTCATCTAGGTGCTAAGGGCATTCTAAAGCAGCAGAAAATGGCTGTCAGGTAACTTTGTGAAGAATACAACGGGGTTTTTTTAATTGTTTGTTTGTTTTCTCCTTCCATTGTGAGATCTGACTTGTAGGTTGTCAACATCTCTCTTATAAAGTGTGTGGGTAACAGCGTGAGTGTGACAAGGATGGCTATGAATAATTTTACACTTAATCATGTTGTGATGCATGCGGACTGTGTCTTTGGTATTTGTGATTTCTGTGTTGTGCGCTTTTAACTGAAGAGAATTTCCTCTCCCCAAGACAGGAGGGTGACTGCTCTGTCCTCCAGACTCTGAGGACTCACCCTGTGACTCCTGAGGGTGATGTTGTCTCTTATGCTTTCTTCCCCTTTTCCATAATCTAAAATCAATTATTTTAAGGAAAGAATAGTTTTATTTTGATTTTCTGCATGGGAGTACCACATGCATCATTAGCTGTGGACATGTTAGAATTGTCCAATGCTGGTCTGTCCCTAAAAAACTGACTAGAAGCTTGACTCTTGGGAAGAATAACAAAAGAGATATCAGATACTCTTAGTTAAAAATAATTCTAAATCAAGCTTTTATGGTTGCTCTCTTAAGCATATTTGTTCATCACCTCTTATCTGGATTTGTTGAGTTTATTGGAAATTAGTAGTTGTTGAGTAATGGTGAAAAGGTGTCTTTCTGCTTTTACAATAAGACCAGTAGCAGATATTTAGAACATCCCTGTCCCCTCATCATGCTGCAATGCCATTGTCACTTTTACCGTAAAAGAATTATGTATCTCTGTATATGAAAAATGTATTCTAGAACTACTCTGAATTAGTTTTTAATGTACTGTGACCTTGAATTGCCCCAGGATATTAATGCTAAATGATTACTTCTGAATGCTTTTTGAATAGCTGCACAGAGCAATTAAATGCACCATACATCACACATGACATAGTTAAACGCCTTTTCTGGTCAAGGAACCTAAACAGTTCTTTCAAATGACAGTAATTCCATATTACTAAAGATGAAAAAAAAAAGAAGTAATTTGTTAGTATTAAGATAACCATAACCTGGAAGAGGTTATAACCTTTGCTTGAGATGGAACAAAATAAAAAGGTTTTCCTTATGGTGATCTACAAGGAAGGTCACTACAAAACCAATGCCCCATCACACTGCATTTTCTCTCTAGACAAAGGGAGCAATAGCAATAAATCCCTCACTTTCTGACAAGTTGCCATTTTTTTTCCCTGTAAAATAAAAGAATAAAGAATATGGATCATAAAATGAGTATAAAATGTGGACACTGCTATTATGTACATTATATTGCACAGCAGTTGATTTTAGAATGTGGAATGACATAAATCTGATCTCTGCAAAATCTTCTTATAAAATTAGTGGAGTTAGAAGTGATCACGGGGGCCAAGATTATTCTGGGAACAAGAAGAAAAAGAGCTTTTTTCTCGGGCTACCAATTCAAATCTGACCTGGTTTGGTTTCCTTAAAAAGTTGTAACTACTTGAAAGTATGTGTTATTTCAGATGCAGTGGCAGTTTTGGCCCAGGTCATAGCAGATTTATCACTGCTTTTGGTATTCAGTGGGTATAGATGTTGAGCCTAACTGTTTTGGTGTGTTCCTGATAAAAACCAGCACAATTGCTTACATGACACATCAGACACTGGTGACAAGTGCCCGATAGACTCAGCTTTCAGACTGCCCCGCAGACCGCCGCTGCAGACCATTTCCTCACCTCCAGCCTGGCTCCTGGCAGCGATTCCCACCCCGTGCTGAAGCTGCAGCATCCCTGTCCCTGTTCCCCTTTCCAGCCCCACCCCAGGCTCTGCTGAGGTTGAGACATCATCATGTGTCAGGCGAACTGTCTAAACCATAAAAATGTTAATGGCAAATACATATTGACCTTGAAAGTAAGTCCTGAGTAATTCCAAGGAACTGAGCAAGGTCCTGGGAAAAAAGAAAAAAAAAGAATATAAAGCATGTGTAGGACATGCCTCATATGAGATTTCCAGCTTTTGCTCGTGTTCTTGCTCAGGTTTTGGGGTAGGGTGGATTGTGTGCAGTGATGTCCACTGGATGAAAAGGGTTAAGGAAGTGGGGCTGTGAAGCCCTGATAAACAGGGCAGGTTTTGGAACCTGGCTTTGTTATCTCTGTGCTGCAGGAGCCCCAGGGCTTCACCGGGGGAAGGTGGGCGGTAGGCAGGCAAAAAAGATGATTGCTAGAGGCAGCAGTTCATTACAGCAGTCCTGCAGCAGAAGAGAAGCCCAGAAAGAATATGTCAAATAAAGAATTCATTTCTTTCCACGTGTGCTTTAACTTCCACACACTGAGAAGAAATAACTCAACAACTTCCAGAACACTTGCTGGGGGAGAGTAGGGAGTGAGAGCCACCATTGTAGGGGAATTGGTTATTCAGCTCTAAGATAGTTTTCACTGCATGTTTTCAGTGTGAAGAAGCACACTGTTGTATGACTGGATTAGAGTGTGAAGACAAGCTGTATGTGATTTACAAAAGGAGCAAAAAGATTTTATGATGAAACAGATTTGATGCTCCAGCTACTGAAATCAGCTGCTATGCAGTGAAATCTGCTTTATGGCTGCCCTGTGTCGGCCAGTGAGGATGTAGGCGTAAACATCTTTGAAAAGTTAGAGCACGAGTTAGAATAGCCCAAGGCAAGCAGAACATGCATGACTGGCACTTGCATGGCAGGTAATCCAAGCTGACACTGACCTTGCCAACATTACATGACAGTATTTTTACTAGAGTAAACTGACCTTGAATTTCCCAGCGGTATTAGGTTCCAGCAGGCTTCTCTGCAGCATAAGGACAGCACAGTCCTGTTCTGTTTATTGTAGAGTTTGGAAACGTTTGACATGGTCAGCACAATTACCTCTCCCTGTTCCAGCCCTGGTATTTGAATTGCCCTTGGCCTCAGAGATCATATCACAATCTCAAATTATATAGATCACTTATCATCTCATGGCCTTCATGGCATCTGTTAGATTGTGACCTGTCTTTGCATGTGTATGTGGATAAGAAAGTGTCCTGGGGAATGTTTCTTGCTTACTGGCCTGGGGAAGGGTCAGTGACCATCATAGGCTATATATGCAGAATACTTGGTGAGAAAATTTTCCAAAGTCAGGGAGGAGAAGGAGGCAGGACTGATGCCTTTCAGCCTTCTCTGATCCACTAGAAGGGGATAATCTGTGCCGTTCAGCTGGTGCAGTCTGCGGGCCCCTGTCTGCCGCAGCCTCCTTCAGAATCAAACTCCTTTGTAGGGACTCCTGCGGGACTGGTTTTACCCTCAACTTCATTTGCCATGACTAAGATTTACTAAAATGGGGCCATATTTTAAGGCTTTCTCTTAGCTTCTCCACACCCCAGTTTGATGTTAAACCTTTTGCTTTGTTAATCTGAAAAAAACCCCAACCAAAACCCAACACCAAACTTTTTAAAACATTACTTAATTGATGAAAATGTCAATGATGCAGATGTAATTTTATTATTGGTTGCTTCTTTGGAAAATTTAAAGTTTCATGAAATGTGATTCTGTAAATTAAGCATGGGGAAAAGAGTAAACAAAAGGTAGAAATTACTAGAGCCTGGTTTTATGGGTCAGAGTCAGATTGTTGATTACTTTTGTCAGTCTTAAATGGGAGTAATAGCTTTCGAGGGGGCAGGTGTCTCTTATCTGAGGGATCTTAGAAGTTTCTGGTGTGATGAACTCCAGGTACCATGGAAAGGGATGGTGCTCTTTGCCTCTCTTTAAAGAAGTGAGTAAATTAACCAGTCTTTTTCTTCTCACATTCGTATTCATTGTATGCATTCTTCTTTGAAGGCCGTGTGGTCTAAAGGATGGAGACCACAACAGGAATCTTCATGGCCAACTGGGAATCTGTTTCCTGTTGTTTATCTGGCAGAACTGACAAAATCAGTCTTCTCATCTTTCTTCATTAATTTCTCTCTCTATCCCATAACTGTGTATAGAATAATTAGTTAATTTTGTTTTCATTTACACTAATGTCATTATGTGTGATACCTGATGAGATCAATGAAATCAAATAAACCTGAAGAAATTGCTGAGGTCAGAATCACAGACAGTATTTGAAAACCAATAAATACAATCTTTCATCCAGGATCTAGAGTCTTGTGGTTTTTTGTATTCCCTATGCATTCCTAGCAACCTTATTTTTTTTTTTCTTCAGGTATGTGCAGCACTGCTCAATGTCATTATCTCGGTTTTGTCATTGCTCAATGACATTATTACATTGTTCAACGTCATTATCCAAGAAATGCAGCCACTTAAAAAAATGGATGGGCAGTTATGATGCTTAACTGTACCACAACACTAACATCGCCCAGAACAAAATGAAATTGTTCTTTCTGCTGTTCTGCAACTACAGGGTAATTTTGAAATGCAGGGATAGGACACAGTTCCGCAGCTGTGGGTTGAAGCTTTCTAAAGTAAGGAAGGGACCAGTGGTTTCACCTGTAGGAACTCTGTTGAAGTAGACTTGCCCAATTATTTCAAACTTAATTTTGATATATTTTCTGTTTTTTTGGTAGGTCACTTTAATGTAAACATTAATTAAAATTAAATCTAGCTTTCTTGTGTTTTGAAGTTAACACAATTCAAATAAATTCCCCATTTACTAATTTTTTCTCTGACACAGTGTATTTTTCTAAAACTATTTTCAGTCTGAAGCATATTTTTAATGCTGGTATTGGCTTCACTTCTTCATATCATTTTTTATCTCTTAAACTATTACAACTTTATTATTATCATTACAGTAATGTGGTGACCAGAACTGAACACAAAACTCTAAACTCCCTGCCAGAATCTTATATAATAGGAGAACAATGGATGAATGTTGTTAATTTTAAATGCAAAATTATAAATCAATTACAGTGATGGCAAAAGCCCTTCGTGACATGCCACAATTTACTTTCAAAGACATTTAAACCTATTTCACATGCTGAACAATCTGTAATAAATTATGATTTTTTTTCCTCCTGAAATGAAGCTATAATTATGACAGTTGAATTCTTGTTCCGAGAAATAAGGTGGCATTTAATTCCTTGAGAACAAATGACACTCACAAAAGAACAGTTAATTATTCTCAGCTGCAAAAAAAAAGGGGAGGGGGTAGGGAGAGAAAAAAAATATGAAAGAGAATGTGGTGGCACTTTATGTGAAGTGTCTATTAATGAATCTTTAACGAAAGCTGTACTGCAATTGAACTTTGCTTGGTGTCCATGTGATTGAGTGACAATCTTTAAGTCCAACCCTTCCCATCAAATCAAAACCACATTCAGAGTAGGAATACAATGAAGGGATGTATCTTCAGGAAATATTACATCTCTGTCGCCAAACCTTCAATATGCAAAGAACAAAATGCAGAAAAACTCTGATGCCAATCAGATGGGCAAAACAAATGCCTAAGTCAGCTCTGCAGTTTCAGGTTGCGTTGCAATGGTACCACTGTATGATTAATCCTAATACTTCTTAATTTCCATGCTTACTATTACAAGAAGATGAATCATTTTGACTTCCACTAGTATTAATAGGGCAGTAAAGAGGAATGCTAGTCAGCTCCCTCACACTACAAATATGTGAGCACGTGCTTAACTCTTGTCGCATGCATGACTCCTCCCGTGCTCAATGGGAACACGCAAGGGTTACAGGATAAGGGACTTGCTGGATCCAGAGTTTATTCCCTGAAAGTGCCAATCGTCCTAATTTTCTGCTGTAGCCTTGCAGCAACCAGTGCACAGCTGAATGTACTAGCATAGGTAGTGCTGCATCTCACATTTTCAGTTCTTGCTGGCTGGTGAAGAGTTGCCAGTCTTGCTAATCTGCCTTCCTTCTTCAGGGAAGAGAGATGTTTCGGAAGGGCCATACTAAGTGGAATACCCTCGTCCTTCTTGGTTCAATTATGATTTGTGAATTCGCTAATTTGGGGGCTTTCTGAAATGTAGTCGGAACAACACAGTTGCATGTAAAACAAGGCCTAATGCACTGAGTTACATTAATGTTAAATCAAAGATGATTGGATTAATTGCTGTTTCATTTTATCTTCCGTGCATGTGTGGTGCTGGCAGAATTTCAGAGCTTTTAGAAAAATTAATTGAGAACTATGGGGAAATAATACAGGTAAAAAGACTTTTGCATTGGGTCTTTCTGCTGGCTGTTGAGGGGTATACAGTCTAAAACTGGGAGGTTATAATGTATTTCTTAATATTTGTATTTTTTATATTGCTCATGAAATGTAGGAAAATGAATTGACCATACAGTATGTGAGGTACTGGATACTATAACTGCTGGTTATACCTCAGGAAGAAAGCACGCTTTCCTTAAGACTTTCACCACAACAAAGCATATGAGAAAAACCAGTTAATTCCTAATATGGAAAAAGGAGATACTGTTAAAAATGTAAAAGTACACACTTTAAAATAGTATTCACATATTTTTCATTTTGTCACCTTTATATTCAAATCTGGTTAAACCCCTTGGTAGAATGACATAACTGAACAGTGTTAAATTCATTTGGAAACTCACACTATTGGGTATTTTATTTTATTTGTCCACTCAGTTCTGATGATAGCAAACAGAAGATTTATTAATGCAATGTAAAATATTCGCTGGCAGGTAAAAGTAATTCCGTTAATGAACGTGATTAGAACAGCAGCTGGAATACAGAAAATGCAGTGTTTGCAAGATCCATGGAATTAATAGACCTTAAAATACTTGGGAAATAAATTAAAATACATCTTCAAGATTACAAAAATGACTGCGCATGTGTTTAACTTGAAAATGAACAATAAAAGAATAAAATCCATACTTCCTCAGCAATAACATTTCAAAGTGCCTTTTCCTGACCAGTAGCAGATCTTGCCAAAAGATTTGGGGAACAGATATTTTTCCATGGCTTTTAATTGGGAAGGTACACTGCCAGCGAGAGCTTGAGGTAGTTGGAAGTTTGCACTTCTCCCTGATCCTCCCTTAGGGCATTGTCACACTGACTATGTGTTTTCTGTATTTATAAGATTATTTATATCCCAGTGTTTGGGATAAACGCCCATTAAAGTTGCTTTGCTGCTACACCAGCTGGACTTGTTGGCGAGGGCTGGTTGCTCCCAGGGAAAGGAGTCTGGGTGCTGAGGGTGGTGGCATGGCCGCAGGGTGATGTCCACACCGCCCTTGGCCCCATCCCACCTCCCCCAAGCGAGGAGAGCAGGGCGGATCAGTGGTGGGACCAAATTTGTGGAGAGCACAAGCTGTGTCTCTGTTTGGCTGTTGGTGATACCATCGCCCTGCCACCGAGCTGTTGGGGCAATGTCCACACCTGGGAACCACCAGCCTTCCCGATCGCACCGACAGGCAGGCAAGCCTTGACACCAGAGGCTGGTCGGGAGAAGGTGGGAGTGGGAAGAAACACCAGATTATATTGGTGCTTTGTACAGTCAATTTCCACGTCAGGCTTGGAGCGTTGGGGACCAGCTCTTTGGTGAGCGAGCTCTGGGGTGCGTGGGGATGCGATGAGCGTGTGTGCTCCCCTGGCCGTGCAGCCTGACCTGCTGTTTCAGGCACAGACCAGTGACCAGCTGAGCCTGCTGCTCCTGTGCCATTCAGCCAAATGAAGCTGTGCTTTGAGAGGGCCACTCGGTTTCCCTCTGCTTTCCTGAGGCTGGCTGCCTCACAAGTGTAGGAAACATTTTCCCAGACAATCAAATGGGGTGGTTTTCTTTTTTAACTAAATGTAATAGCAGATATTTTTTACTCTGTGGATTTTTAGTGCCACTTTACCTTCTTGGGCTATTTATTACTGTAGGGCTCTGTCCCTTTCTTGGCTCCTGCAGGAGTGAACTTAGTGCTCTGGAAAAGTAAGGATGCAAGGTGATATCCTCTGCTTGGTGACATTTCTGGTCCAGCACAAGCAGCAACATGGACTCCTGTGCTAACCTATTTATTTGTTTATCCAAAGATACCATCTCTTGGGAAAAAAAAATGAAACAAATAATATGCATTCCACATTTCAGTCACCTATGGACCTCAAAACATAATCACCTTCCCTTGAGACATGCTGCAGATTTTGGGGTTTCGTTTACCTGAATATATCACTAATGATCTAAACCTGGCAAATCTGCTATAGATTTAGGAAATTTCTCTTCTATGGCAATATAAGATGTAATCTTGTTTTATTCACTAGAATTTGGATCTGCATTAGTGATGAAAGTATTTGTTACAGTAACACAGGTAACATAATTGAAGCCCAATGATCACAGAGGAATAAAGAACTGAAACAACCTGGGCTGAATCTCACCATAAGCGATATGGTGTATTTATACCTGCTTAGACACTCCAATGAATAAGAACCACTCTGCTGTTTCATAATCTAGCCCATGCCAAACCAATACAAAGCACAAAATGCAGAGTATTTTGGGACAGTTACATCACATGTGAGCGGGTAGTGGTGTTTAAGTGGAAAGAGAGTTTATGAAGTTGATTTACAGCTTTCTTCTCTTTAAAGAACAATACGCTTACATATGCTACCAGAAGAGATGAGAATTCAAGGATCTTGTCCAGGCCACGAACAATTAGTGCATGTCTGGTTGTGAAGGCCTTTTTTTTCAGAATTTCCTGAGAAAAGCAACGAGAGAAAGGCTATAAGTACAAAGACAGTGTTATACAAATCACTGTTGTCTCAATCACCAAAGGAACACACAGAGCTGCAGATAATTTTTAGCACATTTATTATTCAAGAAATTGGATTTGAACCTGAAAGAGATGCCTTCTTTTATAATGCATTCATTACTACCTGGTTATTGGTATAAGACAATACGATATCTGCTTTATGCCAATAGCTAGAAATTAGGATTGTTTGGAGTGCAACAGAATCTGAAAGATGTAATGCCATCAAGTAATTTGCTTAAGAGAATCAAAGGTCTAGTACTTCAGGTGCCAAAAATGCAGTGCTCAAACATCATTTAATCTTCCAGGGAAATCTGTTTCAAATCAGCATCCTAGTCCTTTTCTGTAAGAGACCCCAATTAAAGGAGATTGCTATTTTTTTCTGTTTGGAAAAAAATAATCCAAGTAATTTTATCCTTTTAATGCTTTTTACATACAGTGAAATCCATATTTATGCAAACATGATGAAAAGGAGTCAGAGGGAGACAGAGTGCGTACGTCCTAATGAGTTTCACAATATATCGTGTACTTCCCATGCAAGTGAATGAGGTAGGTGAGATATACAGAAGGCCGAAGAGCTGCTGAAGTCCTCGAATTCCTCTGAAGGGAAGATTTTCCATGAGATTTCTTTCCATTTACACTTTCTCTCCCAAAGAAGATGCAGAGGGGCAGAGCTGTTGTCAAACTATGAATGAAAGTCCCTGATTCAATGGGGAAGGAAGCCCTGGTGAGCAGAGTACAAACCTCAGTGGACCAGGGTAAAACTCAGGCTACCTCCTTCCAGCACATAATGCAGGGGATCTCCTCTTTCCCCTTGAACTTTCCCTAAGGTGGGAAGTCTTTAAGAATACGAGCCAAGAAATGTTGCTGCCCATATGCATCATCATTCAGTTTTAGAATCATCTAATCACAGAAACACAGAACGATTTGGGTAGGAAGGGACCTCTGGAGGTCATCTAGTCCAACATGTCTCAGAGCAGGACTAATCAGGTTAGGTTGCCCAGGTCTGCATCCTCTCCAGTCTTAAACACCTTCAAGGATGGAGGCTCACAGCCTCCCTGGGCAGCCTGGTCCAGTGTTCGACCACCATTATGGTAAAAAAAAAAGTTCTCCTAATATTGAATCAGAATTTCCCATGTTCTGGCTTGTGTCTCTTGCTGCTCATCACATCACTGCACACCTCCAAGAAGAGTCTGGCTCCCATCTTCTCTGTACCCTCCAATACAGACAGCAGTAGGGTCTCCCCTGAGCCCTCTCCTCTTGCAAACACTGCTCCTATCAGAAGATTCTGTCTCTTGGGAAGTGTGTGACAACATTTTTCTAGGAATGAAAGTGGGATTTCGATCTGCTGTGCACAGTCTGTCAATATCTATTCTGCACTGCTGTGAAAGAACTTAAAATCTTGTTTACAACCATAGGCTACCTTTTTAAGCTGGTTTGAAAATGTTCTCTGATACTGCCTGTTCAATCCAGGTTGATGTCTAAATGTTTCTGCTTAGTGTAAGCCATGAGTATAGCATGTACGTTACTGATTTTTCATATTGGTGGTGGAAACAGAAAATATGAGGAAGAGTAATAATTTTGGGTTGAACATAATATTTTACTTAACTGAAAAAGGCTTTGCTCATTTCATTCATCAGGGAAAGTGTTAAAAAACCCCAAAAGATAAAAGAAGAAAAGAAGCAGTGATTGGTCTCTTGTAGCCCTGGGATACTGCTGTTGAAATTTTTCATTGAGAAGATGGCATCCTAGAATACTTCAACATTTTCCAACTTTTTAAACCAAAACTTCAACTGTATTTGTTACAAATGTATAACATGTTTTGACTAACCCTACCTTGCATTCTTCAGCCAGTAAATCATTTGTCTGGAAGATTTCAGCCAACTCCATTCACAACCTTTGGGGAAGCCCCAGCTCATGTACCAACATCAGCACATGGGTGCACGGCTCTTGGTCTCTGGAGGAATCACACAGAAACCATCTCTGGTGCCTTTTTTATGCCCTTGGCATGTCTGCTTTCGAGTTTCATGCCAAGAAGGCACCTCAGAGTTTCTAGAAAAGTAGAAATACTGAAAAAAGGAATGACTTTTGGAGTAGAGGTGCAATAGTAGTGAATATTTGTAAATGATTCCAACAGCATTCTTGGCATCTGGCTGGCAATTTCATGTAATCAGATTTCTCCTTTAGTTCCTGTTATGTTAATTTATTGGTTTGCGGATCTGAAAAATTGCAGCTCACACTCTGTTCAGCTTCCAGGTTCAGGCTCATCGTTTGAAAAACTGCACTGTGCAATATGGAAATCTGGGCTTTTTAATGCAGCTTTTAACAATTGCAGTTAAATTATTTGGGGTGGGGGGAAAGACATATCCAAGGATAACACCTGTTTTGATGCAGTTAAAGCCCTACAGCAGTATATGGATAAAATACTTCTAGAAAACCTTGCTCTGTAGAGTTTAAAATGGTTACAGGACCAAAGGGGTTGGAAGTAGTTAGTCCCCAGAAAATAGATTGGTAATGATGGAAACAGATTGATTTGAACTAACTATTGCCCAGGTGCAATGGAAGGTGTATGATGGTGGCATTTAAAGACATAGAAGAGTAATTGGAGAGACAGGTGCTGCTTATGCTGAAACTCGCCTGTTGTGGTGTACACAAACTGAGGTAAAACTGCTGGTGCAGTGCAGTGGCTCTAAAACAGGATCAATTAAGTTATTTTATTTTAAAAAATGATAAGATGTGTCATTGGTTCCTCTGTCCTTTCCTGCACTAGTGTGCCTTAGCAACTGTCTTTGTGAAAGTCATAAATTCAGAATAAATCAAATATAGCACAACTCTCCCCAAAGCAAACTAAGCCTCCCATTTATTTCTTTGCCAAGTGCTCTCCTGCAGCAAACAAGTGCAGTTCTTAAATCTTTACAACCCAGCCTGATGTTTTCCTACAGAAAACATGTGGGGAAAATGTAGGCCCTTGCTAACAGTGAGATTTTTTTTTCCCTTGTCTTCTGGGCTGGCTTGTCATTCACTCTGGATCTGGCTTAAAGCATAATATTGAGTACCGCAGGCTTGGGCTATTGTGTATCCTCTTTCTTTCCTCTCCTCACACTGCAGGTGCACAGGGAGGAGATTGAAGCACTGTGTTGGGAGGAGGTTTGAAGCAAAGGATGGGGGAAAAAGAGGAATATGGGGTGGGAACCCCGTATGAGGAAAAGGGAGGTGCCGACAGTGCTCCAGGGTAGGAGAGACTTCGGTGCAGCAGGGAGAGCTGCCCCTGCCAAGGCTGTGGGAACAGGGGTATCTGAGCTCTGGGCTGGGAGCTCAGTTCTGGGAGGTGTCAGGACACCCCTCATGAAGGGCTGTTTCATTCCCAGTCACTGTGCTGTCTTGCGTGCATCCTCACTGGGGCCCCTGTCCTCTCCCTCCCCTCCACCCGGGCACAGGCGCTGCAGGATGCCCTCCTGGAGCCATGGCTTTGCTGCACGGCACCTTGGCCCTGCCTGCTTCTGGCCTTCCCAAGGCATTTCTTTGCAGACTGCAGCCCCCTCTTCCCAGAAACTTTGAGAAATCTGTGCAAAAATAGCCATGCAGTTTCTGCACTCCCTCAAGTCCGTATCTGTAGCCAGGTACACCTCTTGCTACTCGCTCTCTTTCAGAGAACTGTGTTAGAAGTTGCTTACTGATTTAATCTTGAAAATTAGTTCAAGAGCTTTATGAAACCACTAATACCACTAAGTTCTCCAGCCCTTGATACTGTAATGAATTACTGTAATAAATGTGAAGTTTTTGGTTAATACAATATCAACATAGTATCCTAAGAAACAATAGAAATCAATGAACAAAAAAGAAAAAGCCCTCCAGAAAAGCCCCACCAAACCCCTGCTTGGACGTAATTTGCTCCAATCATACATGGGAAATGTCTAATCTTTGTATTAAACCCAACCACTGCAAACAGTCCGGTGTATAAATTGAGAGTACAGAAGAAAGCAGGAGAAGCATGGGCTGAGAGCTACCTGCTCCTCAGTTTAATTTTGGGTCATTTAATGATTCACTTTTGCTGACCCCAGTTGTTCACTTGGCTTTGTTATACTCCAGTTGCCTTAGCAGTGGGTAAAGGCAAGATTAAGATATTGTCTCTCTAATTATAAAAATCCTGGGTAGAAAAACACCTAACAACTCTGCTGTTAGGTGGGGTGGAGGGGTCACTGACTAGATTAAGACAGAGTGAGGTAAATTCATCTGTGATAACACTGGACTGGTTTTGCTGGAGTTAGGGCAGGGATTGTTTTGCCCCAGTATGTGTTGTTTCCTCCCACCTTTAATGAACTAGAGGGATCTGTCAGGGTTTAATCCAATTACTGATGACATTGGAGAAAACAGCAGCAGAAGTGGGCTGGAAAGAAGAAATGTATTAACACAGAAAAATCTCATCTTTCTCCAAAGAAGCGGGCTGAGAACAAATCCTGGGAATCATCAAGTGCCTCTTATTTTGGTTCTTTGCATAATTTAGGGTTAATGGGTTTGTTTGTGATCATTTAACTGTTAAAAACACAGTAAACAAAGGAGCTGGTTGCAGTTCTGAACAGGAATTGAAAGCAACTTTTTTTTTTTTTTTGTAGCCAGTTTGCATAGGGGTTTCAAATAATGACAGAAAAAAAAAAGTTTGCGTTTAAAGGGGTTTCATTTATGAGACATGTTTGCAGGACTCCTGTGAACTAAAGAGAACAGTGTTATCCAGAGCCACCAACAAATTTGCCTCCAAGGGCTTCAAGAATGATTTTTTTTTAAAAGGAGAAGTATTGCTAATATGTTTACCTTGCTCATTCTGTTAAAATGAACCATTTCTAGTCACTTTCTTATTTCGAATGATTTTTATCCTATTTGCAAATCTAACATATGCACATGATGTTAAGTGAATGGTACCTAAAACCACTTACTGCCCCGGCATGTTTAGGATTTTGCGTGGCCCTACTTGCGGGTTGTCTGGTGGGACTGATGGCTTGTGTTTCTACTCCTTGCTTGGGTGATTCCCACCTCACAGCATTCAGGGTAGCCAGAAGAATGAAAAGTTTGAGTAGTTGCACAAATATCCATACAAAATGCATGTATATGGGTTTCCCATTTTTCTGTCCTCTGTGGGGATATCCCAGAGCCAAGAGGAACACAAACTCTGACAAAAAATGAAGACTCAGATATTTACCGGAGTGCTGCTGGGGTTCACACCGCTTTGCTCACCCTGGTCCCCTCAAACAGTGTTCCTGTTAGCAGCATGGTTTAAACAGTGATTTATTCCCTAATATGACTGTTTCCAACAGTCCTAACTGCTTAAGATATGCAGATTTCTTATGCTTGTGACCCACGTGAGCACCCTTGGAAGTAGGTTAGTCCCATGTGGGTAGCCATGAAGAAAGTAAATCCCAGGCCAGGTCTGGGGAAAGCATTTCACCCCTGTGTCACAGGCAATGGTCTGACTGTCATGTCTAGAATTCACTGCTGTGACTTTTGGCAGTTTCAATTTAATTCATAGGTGATAATGAGGCTGGTTCAAGCCTGTGGATGAGGTCTTTCCGTGGCTGTACTGCCTCTTTTAGACAGGTGGTAAAAAATGCATTTTGTAGTTATGACTGATGTCTGTTCGGTTACTATATTTAAAGTCTAATAGACTTTTAGAAATACTGTCTTAGCCAGCAGGATTTAACTGCATTAGTTTTGAAACAGGAGAGGAATGTTAGCCACTGTGCAATCTTTGATTATGCTCTGGGGAATTTCCCAGGGTTAAATTAACCACAGGGGAACTCTACTCTTGTTCTGTGAATGTCAATGAAACATACTGAGAAATACAGGGGAAAAAATAATTATAAATTTGGAATGTAAAAACTATAAAGTTCATCTTATGTATAATCCCTAGTGCACAGTAAGTTCTGTATACTTGCACCATTTAATGTTAATTATACCATTTATTTTATATTTTGTTTTTGCTTTATAAAAAAAGTCACGCCACCGGCAATAGGATTTGACCATAAAGGGACTTTCAGAAAACTACCATTTCACCAGACTTGGTTTAAATTCAGGAGGGAGATAATTTAGCCACTAAATGTCCTGCCTTATCCACAGTGTCATTGGGGAATTACTCTCCAGAATCACTTTCATCCCCAGCTGCTGACAATTTAGCAGTGCTGCTTGCCTTTAATTAATCTCTTTGAATCTACATGTAGAAGGTCAGTGTCAATGACTATGGCAGAATGAGCAGAAATTTTTGTCCAAAAAATACATTTTGAAAGATGTGGTGTCATTGGAATCAAAAGCCTTTTTCAATGTTTTTTTATGTTATACTTGGAAAATATGAAATGAAAGATTGTTTCTAATTTCATATATCAACAAAGATTTTGGTAATTTAGTTTCTAAAAAAAGAAAATTAGCCAGTTTTGGTTTTCTTTTTGTCTGCCAATTTTCTTTTTATCTCCTCATCCCACTCATTTCAAAATGAAGGGTGGAGGGCAGAAGTATGGAGTTAACACATGTAAGAGTGAAGAAATCTCCTTTCCCTTCTTACAGAAGAGTTAGAAAAAATGTAAGAAAGCCCGTGAATTTATGTTTTCTTCCATTCAGCACTCTTAAAAATGTTCCCCTCTTTTTGTACTGAAAAACAAGTTGAGGAAAATATGAAAATCCATACTTTTAAAATTAGTATTTTCACATTTCCAAAACCCAATCTAATCCTCAAGTCAACATTAACTTTTTAAACAATGCAAAAGAAGCACAATTTCATTTTTTTTAAAAAAAGTCAAAATAAAATAAAACTGGTAAAAGTTTTCCTTTATTTTTTCCATTTTCTTAATGTGCATGTAAACTAGGATTTCTGTCTAACAGGTACAGAGCCTGAGGAGGACCTGGATTCTATATGAGACTGAGAAAGAAACAGGGAAAAATGTATTTCTTCTCAAATTGCACACACTGCTTAATACAAAAACTTCTACCTAATCCCTAGACTGCTCCTCTTCTTTTTTGCTCTGTTGTAGAGATCCTTACTACAATCTTACTACCTTTTCTCCTGCCTGATCTTATGCTAAAATTTTAAGCGAACAGTCCATATATCTTCTCACAAGAAAGGTATGAAAACCACAACTTTAAAAAACATATCCGTGTGTACATCCTATGCAAGAAACGTGGTATGTGCTTAGACATTCAATGCTGCTGGATGCAGACTCTACCTGGTAAAAGCAGGACATGCTTCATATGGCAAAACCTAGTAAAAGGAAAAGCTTAACATGAACGACCGACCTATTCTCTGCTGGTACTGGAGGGGTATGTCTATAACGATGCAGATGAATGTCAGTCAGGTACAGAGAGAGTATGGATCTAAAGATTTCTCATCTGTTCTATTTAAGCATGTTGGGCTAGTGGCATGCCTCCTTCATTTATTTATCCCTCTGCATTTTCTTAGCTTCTCTAATTCCTTGTGATCTCTGCCTTTTTTTGCACAGAATTCACATTGCACTTAGCTTTCACCTACTGCTTATCCATTTATGACTGCCAAAAAGAGGGTATTTCACCGTTTTCCAGACTACAGGATATATGGAAGTTGGCTCCCGGTTTCTCTCATTGGGGTAATAGGAGATGCTTCTGGCAGTCTTCATCCACACCTACACTCCTATTTCAGTACAATATCCTTTCAGCAGCATGCAGGCTTCAGACTGGACTTGGCAAACCTATTTGCTGAGAAAAGGCTAAACCACAATACCAAATGAGAAAAAGAGCATGGTAATACATTTTTCAAGACGATTTGGATGGTCTGGGGTAGCTTATGACTTCATTGTCATTATTACAACCTCACACAGCCCTGTAAGGTAGGATGTACAATATTGCTGCTATTCTAGAGATGGAAAAACAATTAGTTGATTTAATTCAGTCCTAAAGAAGAATGATTCGACACTTAAGCTTCAAACCAGAACTTCATTATTCCTGGCTTTACAATGAGTCTGTAGCTGCAGCTCAAATAACACATCTTTCCCTATAGTGCCCTTGCACAAAGGATAAAAAATGATCATGAAAAAGTAGTCCTTGACCTGAAAACCAGAGATTTTCAGAGAAAATCTGAAAAAGATGGGAATTTGTTATGTAACAACTTTCCAAAATAAGAATAACCCTAATTTACTCTAGGTTCTGTTAAAAACCCAATTAAAAGATAGGGAAAAAAAGTCTTTCAGCAGGGCACATTTTGAAAGAAAGATATAATAGGTGGAAGAAAGCAGAAGAATAAGATAAGCCACAGGAGAGAATGAAGACACATAGGTGAATTGGTATGTATTGTAAGATAAAATGATCCATGAACTTGGGTTATGTGTGCTATTTAGAAAGAAAGACACCAGAATACAGAGGTCAGCGTGGATGACTAAGGAATACAAAAGGTCCACTCAGATATAAAGGCGTGTGTGTAAGAAAGAAAATGGTTGGTATCAAGCAATACCAAAGAGATCCCGGGATGAAGTTAAGACAGTGCAACACAAAAGAACAGTAAAAGAAGAGACTGTGAAAGCAGTACAGACTATGCTAAAATAAATATTTCTTTTTTAGATGCTGGAGAGTGATATGGTCATATAATCTGCATATTGCCATCACAGTTGCTATAGCGAGTGTAATGTACTGTATTTTTTTACCACCAGGGAGACTGTTGCAACAGACAGGGAGCTACATTAGGAAGTTGTGCTTAACAAGTCATGTGTGATTTTACTGTCAAACTGCAAAGTGCCGTTCTCCTATGGAAGAAGGCTGCGAGTACTTTCTAGGAGTTGATAAACACCACATGATGCAGCTTTCTGGGAAAAACAGAATCCTTTGAAGCATTTCCAGCAAAATCCTTGGAGAGGCAAAGCATATTTTCAGATGCATGATTCTAGGTTAAACAGCTATGTCCCCCACTTGTTTACAAAGCAGCTCGACAGCTGCTGTGAGCCACTGGCCCCCTTTGGACAGACAGGATACATTTGGATCTGTCACGCCGAGCCACGGCGCGCCTCCACTGCATTAGTCTACGAAGATCTCATCGGAGATCTGCTGCTGGCAAGACTAAAAGCCTCACCAGCTTTAAGAGCGGCAGATGATTAGTTTCGTTCCCGCTTTAATTTTCCTTGTTGTTTTTAACTCTGAAGTTGGGCGAAATGTTTTTAGTGGTGAAATTCGTCCTGGGAAAGCTGCACCCTGCTTTATGCATGAAGAATAAGATATAAAAATAAAAAGCAGCAGCTGGTTATTGGCAGAGAACGGACTCTTTAACAGAAGAGAAAAAAGACCTGAAGTCTGTTTGGACAGAGAGATGCAGTGTCCAGTCTGAAATAAAAAAGTGTCATTAAAAGAGCAGAGTAAAGAATGGCATTGCAGCTCTACTTCAACATTCGGGAAATCAGGCTGAGAGATGCAGCTCCTGAGCCACGAAGCCCAACCATCGCTCCCAAAAGTGCCGCGGGAAAAAAGCCCAAGCCAGGACACCCTGTAAACACCGATGGGACAGCCTATCCTGGGGAGTGAGGGACAGAGGTTTGAATCTCGTCTTGCAAACGAAGACACATGCCTGGGTATGGCCCCTCTCTTGTGGACAGGGCTATGGGTGATTTGGTAAGCTCAGTGCACCTTTCTACCTGATGAGGGGCACAGCTGGTCACAAAACAAGGCCCAGTTGGTAATTCCCCTTTTTTAGTCCAGGCTTTCTTCTTCCTGCCGTGGCCATGCTGCTGCCGGGGAATGAGAGGGAAGCAGGACAGGAGCAGTGACCGGCCAGGGCCACCTGCCTCCCACCGCACCTCTTGGCAGCATATGCCCGCTGGCACGGCCGAAGGATGGATGCAAGGGAAAGGTCTAAGGCCGTTTTGCTGCTCTGCTTTTTTTTCCTGCTAAATAGCTCATGATAAACTTCTACTACAAAATACTGCTTCTCCAGCAGCCCTTCTGCACCCTTCTTATAGAAGCTTTATATGTGGTGGTCCTTTACCTCTATGTATAATGCTATTTGATGCACTTATGCCTATATAATATCCCACTGTAGGTACTTCTGCTTACTTCTGTGCAACACATTCCTAGTCTCTTCTTTCCCAGCAATGTTTTTCCTCTAACCAAGGCAAAGGAAAACAGTGGAGACAATAAATCTCTCTCTCTCTGTCGGGGAGGGTGGCAGCAGACCCTCTGCCTCTGAAGCCTACAAATCACAGGCAGCCGGTCCCTTGCAGTCAGTGACAATATTGTTTCCTTTGCCCTCCTTACCAGTGACTGGTCATAGCAAAAAATGATTACTGATGGCATCTGACAGGCCTACATCACGTTTTGACATTAGCTTTTAGCTACTGGGTTTTTTTTAATAGCTGCCAGTGTATTCAGTCAAATACCTGTCTGTCACCACAATCAGACAGACCTTAATGTGTCTGCGTTATAGAAGAGGACCTCGGCGTCTTTCCAGCACTTTATTATAGTCCCACTATAGCTTTTTATCACAAATTCCTCGTGCATAGCTGTCCCTGCTCCACCACAGAAATCTTCCGAGTTGGCAGCTCTGGTGTCTGCTGCCATTTATCTTCTCTGTGCTGCGGAGAGCGGGGCACCAGATGATTTATGGCAATTACCTCCTCTGACGCAGCGGAGCTCAGGTGAGTTGGGTTGAATCGTCATTGCTGGTATGAGTTTTGTCCCCAGGCAGCCCAAGGGTGTAAAATACGCCTCTGTACACCTGCATTTACTTTCCTTCTCAAGCATTGCTCAGTTAAACAGGGGGAGGGAATATGCATTTTAATCACATTTCAAAATAGTATTGAGGTGGTGGCGCACTGGTAAGTGAAAGGTTAAACACTTTGACACCAATTCAGAATTAAAAGCTCTAATCAAATGTCTTTGTTAGTTTTGTGAAAGCAGTATTTTCCCAGGAAGGCTGTAAAATGCACATCCTTCACCTGCAATTTCCCAGGCTAAGGAAGTTCTAGCTTTTATTTTAAGCATCATTCTCAGGTTTTACTCTGATTTTCTATTCTTTGAACTGGCAGGGACCTGGAGTGATGCGCGGGAAGCGAAGGTTGTGCCAAGCTGCGATCAGCATCGATGGCTCGAGCCAATTAAGAAGCAATGTTAATGGGCTCTCTGGGAATCCTCCTAAGCCTTCCACACCAGAAAGGATGATGCCCACAACACAGGGCTGAGCTGAGCATTTGAAGCCTAGAGAAATAAGAGCAGACCTTCAAGTCTTCATTATTAAGCAGCTTCCCTACTGGTTGTAGTGAAAGGCAAGTGTGTTTTATAATGGGAAGACATATAAGTGATTTCTGCTCTTCTCTATGGGTGCATGAGAGTGTGTGCGCGCAGGTGTGTGTTACAGTATCTCAGTAGTTTATATCCACTGGGTATTAAGCTGACTTCTACATTTCTTTTTCCCTGCTGCTGCTTTTATTTGTTTAATGTCAGCAGGGAAAATGGAAGGTAAGATGAATCCTGTAAATAGGCTTGCATATAGAGGAAAGGAGTTGAATTTAGGAGGGGATATGCGTATGCAGTAGTCTGAATGCATGCAGCCGTTTGGAGAAGGGCTGCAGGAAGAAGTGGGACCAGCTGCTGGAGGAGCAAGGGGCAGCTGAGGAGGGCACTGGGGAACCCATGCACCGAGAGGTTTGGGGGGAGCCTGGCAGCTGGTGCACAGCTCTGCGGAGGTGGGTCTGCCCTGTCCCGCTGCGCCCCTTCGTTTTCACATGGGAAATCACAGGGGTGAATGGCAACTCAGTAGTCGTACTGATGTGGGACACATTTATTCGGGAATAAAGAATGGCTTTTTCTTGCTTAGCTTGAGCTCTTTCCAAAGCAGCCTAAGTTGAGCTGGAAAAATGTGCTCGTTCTGGAATGCAAATCTGTGAGGGCCTTATAGGAATATAAATATAGCATCTTATCTTGCACTGTTATAAACTCCCACACAGAGAAGCCCAGAGGCAAGTGGAAAAAACAAAGGCAGGGCTATTCATGATACCCCTGGCATCAGCTACAGTCACACGTGGGGATGTGGGCAGCTGGAGCCAACATATGCTAATAGCGATTAATATATGTACGTGGAGCTCGGCCACACACAGCTGCAGCACAAAGAGCCTGGTCGAAGCGACGTTCACCAGGGCATCCTTCGGCCACTGAGCCTTCTATTAAATGCTGCCTGTGATCCACGCTGTGACAATATGTAGTAAACCTGGTACCACCTTTAATGTGCAGCCATGGCTTTTCTCCGGGATGCCTCGCTTGAAAGCTCAGTCTTGGTATAGCCTGCTCAGAGCAGGTGAATTCAGTGCATAAAGGAGTTTTTGGGCTATGTTTCTTCCCAGTGGTTGGCTCCTGGGTGAGGACCACACATGCCCTCCGAGCATCCTTACTGCTTTGCGGCTTTCAGGCCAGTTGTAGTATACGAGGTGGCTCAAAATAGCTGGGTAACGGTGCTCTCAGAAGCAATTCTATTTTTTAAACACTTCACTCTTTTAGCTGTCTAGGGCCATCTCCAACCCGAAGCCCTGTCATAATCTGGTGGCACGCTGGGGCTTGTTTACAAGATAAACTAACAGCTGCTTTCCTCTCATCCGCTGCCCCTGCTTCGAACTTGAAATGGGAATTATCTGTGTGTGTCAGAACCAGAAGAGTCAAAGCCTCCTTGGAGATGCCCTTTGGGCCTCTCTTTCTGCTACCTTGAAACATCTTTCTATTTTCAGGGATGGCAACCCAGCACCTAATCTTCCAGAGGCACATGTATTGCTCCCAGGGAGGCGTGTTAGGAATGAAGGAACTGATTTTTTTTTTTTTTACCCCTCCATGGGTTAGCCCACTTCTGCTTATCAGCCTACCTCAGCACTTGGTGTTTGAAATCTGGATCAGAATTTTTCAGCTTTCAGGTCCTACGCAAGATTTTTCAGCAGTGGCCTCATTTGCTTTCAAAGCAGTTGAGTGAAAATGCATCCATTTTGGGTTTTGTGCATCTGTACTTAGAAATATAAGAGGAGAGGCTTTACTCATTTCTTTTTTTCTGAACTGATGTTTAGTGACTGTATTAAAAGGCCACACACAAGCTTCTCTCTTATTTGCATATCAATACTTAGCCTATTAGAAGCCAATGGAGTGAGGGTCTCGCAGTACATACCCTCTCACAGCATGACGCTCAGACTTGCCATGACATCCTTTCTTCAGCTTTCATGTCAGTGAATATTATATTGTGATGCCTTGAAGCCAGGATAAACTGGAGCCGTTAAATGTTCAGATGTATACTCAATCTGTGAAGCTCACAGCTGCTCCACTCTTTTGATAACGCTAGTAAGCAAAATTAGTAAATAAAATAAATGCTCAAGGTTCATTTGCTGCACACCCCAATACATGAATGAGAATAGAAACGAGGACATCAAAGAAAAATAAAAAACAGGCTAGTAATAACATGTTCCCCTTAGGCCTCCTGCTTAACCTAAATGTTATGTTAAAGGGATAAACGGGTGAACTGAATTATTATACACAGTTAAAAGCCAGGAATGAGATCTGAGATCACACCCCTGTTAGTAAGATCAGCATTATCTCCTTAATTAATCTTTTAAGACAAATTTTTAAAGACAAAAACCAGTAAATATTTCACTGAGAAAAACGTGACATTTAACATATTCATGAATTTTGCTTAATATTTACCTACACAGTGAAATCCTGAAGTGGCCCATGAGGCTGGAGCAAGGTCACCCTCCTCCCCTCCCACTCCCCCCACCCCTTGCTTGTCTCTGCGCCCTGAGAAGGGGCGAATCTGCTGCCGCGGCCGCCTGTGCTTGAAACGAGGTAGGAAGGCTCCCTGGGAAAGGGAGTTTTCAAAGAGATCTGGAGTACGGAGAAGAAACCTAAACCAGGTGCTAACCTCCCTGTGGTGGAGGTGGTGGGGGGATGGGGATGAGGTGTCACTGGAAGACACCATCGGCTCACGGTGGCTGCGGCTGGTGAGGAAGATGAGGAGAAGGGGGAAGGTGTCCACAGGAGGGATGGGGCCACCTGCTTTGTCTGAGGGAGGTGATAGGAAGGGCTGGGTGTGGGGTTCCCAGCGTGCCTGCCACATGTGGATGGAGGAGGAAGGTGGCTCCAGAAGATTGTCTCAAGGCTCCCACTTTCCCAGAGCTGCAACACTCCTGAAAGAGCACGGCCACCTCACTCTCTCCTACTAGCCTGTGGATCGAGGAGGGAAATATTGTATAACATGCATACACCACTAACTCGCACTACTGCTGGATTAAAATGTTTTAAGGCATACATCCCAGAGGTTACATGCTTGAGAAAATATTCCTCAAGGAGGCTCACAGAGTTAGACCAATGAGGTATCCTCAAGTGATGGTGAACAAGGGCATGGCCAGAGGAAGAAATCTGTGGCAATGAAGGTCTTTGGAAGTATCACTTGTGGGACAATCCTGGGACACGGATGTGCCAACAAGCATCCCAAAGGAGAGTGCACCAAGAAGCTCCTCATGAGCCTCCACCCACACTCAGAGCTGTAGTGCTGAACTGCATTTATTGCCTTCACTGTTATGAGTAACCATGTTAGAGAAACTCCTACAAGACTTCAGAAAATTAAGGTACTACTGCCCCAGGCCCTGGCCATTCCTTTGGCAGAAAACTGTCTTCCAGAGAATGGAGATGAAACACATTAATTACTCTGACGTGGAAGAAAAGAGCTACTTTCTGTGAGGAGGTATCTAAGAAAAAAAGATTTTTTTCTGCCCCTGCTTTCTTCAAAGGCAGAGGAGTGTGTCGGGTTGGTACATTGCAAGGTGCAGAAGTTGTACATATTTTAAAGAATATCAGAAAAAACAGCACAGAGATTGAATAAATCCAAAAGTGATTTTACATGGAGCATGCAGAAGAATAAGATAAATGAAATACCAGAGATGATATACACTAGATCTACTGACTGGAGAAGGCTGCATTTCTCTCTCATAGCCTGTGCAGCTTAAGTATGATATGACTCATGCCCCTGTGAAATATTCACCTCTATTTAAATCCACCATCTCCTCTTTACTATAAAGTCAATTAATTTAAAACCCCCCTCATAATAGGAGTATCAATGGCAGAATAATGGATTGTGTTGGGAACGGTGATCAGATAAGCTGGAGTCTTACAAAGGTCAGGTGATACACTAATATGAAAAATAGGATCCAGCAACAGACACTTACATTTAGGAATATGCTTTCTCATAAAAAGGGTCTGATTGTATGAAGTGATTTCATCCAAAAAGCCTGCTTAAATACAGACAAAATGGAGGGAGAAAGCACGGTATTATTGCAATTCTGGGGCTGAAGACTGTGTTCTAAAAAATAAAAAAGCATCTGAAGTTTAAAGTTAATTCATCAAATTTCTCTCATCTACAGTACATGTTCTTTTTTTCTCCCTCCAGTGTTTGAATGTACCACTTGCAGTGTTAACACTAACTCCTAATCTGATTTTATGTATGCTTAACTTTACACTCTATGAGTTCTCATTAAAACTCAAAATGTATAAATTTAAACACATGCTTAGCTCTTTGCAGAATTAGGGTTGCATGTTGTGAAATACATAAGATATATAATACAGCTGCATTAAAATTACAACAGAATTCCTGGCTGGATTTTCCTGGTCACTTTTGTTATTTTAACACAGTTTTAAAGATGGATACCTTTAAAGATCATGCTACAGGTTAAAAACTTAGTTGCAATTTTATAACAGAACAAACTATGCCTAAAAAAAAATCTTTGACAAATGCAATTCATTTTCCCATTTTGAAGTTATGCAAGAGTAACTTACAATTATATCAAATGTATTTGAGATTTTATCCCAAATTTTCCCAAATCTTGTTTATAAGCAGTTCACCAGGAATGGCATATGGCATTTCAGAAGCTGCTTGGTTTGCCTGGGCAAGTAAGTCACAACTTCCACCAGACTTTTTCAAAAACCAGTCACTGATATTCCTGTAAATCTCACAGTTTTAATGAGCTTTCCTGCCAGTGAGCTCATTTCTTATACTGCCAGTAGAAACAGAACCATAGAGATGTGAACACCCTTGAAGCAAAACAGATTAGAGGGAATGCACACAGCTAATTTCCAAGATATACTCGGCCACCTCTAAATCAGAAGCAGAGGAAGATTTCCCACCCTGCCTCCAAACAGAGGTCTGTCAAACATGGACACTGTGGCTATAGGAGATATTTCAGAGTGGGACATAGAAAATCTCGTAAAATAATAATTTCTTAATGATCTAACTCTAGGGAAAATTTCTTCTTCCTATCCATCTATGTAGCCATTGCCCTGCAGCATGGAAATGTCTTTCTCTTAATTTTTCTGTCTTATCTAATATCAGTGTGGGTATTTTCTTTTTCCACAGAAGTACATAACTCCTTTTTCTAATCCTGCCACGCTGTTGGCCTCAGTGACAAGAATCTCATTTACAGGAATCTCACATTATATCCCTTCCTTTCTTCACTGGAGCATGTTAGCAGCCCGAGTGATGGAGAGTAGCTTCTGGTGCTGCATTCAGTGTTGATGTGCTGATAGCAAGTAAAGAGTAAGATAAAATAGCAGACCTCTAACACACCTACTTAAACATCTGTATGTTATTTGCCACGTTTTGAAGCCAGTTTTAAACACCCTTTGGCAATTCCCCAGAAAGACCCAGGAGGAACAACTGATGGGGCTGACGTGCAGTGCAAGGGGGACCCGCCTCAGCCCTCCCATGCTCCTGGGAGGGAAAACTCCGGCTCCAGATCTCTCAAATCTGGCTCCAAGAATTAAGTCTGCTCAATGGGGAAGGAAAGGAAAGCAAGTATGGAAAAAATGGAAACAAAACAGTGCTTGGTCATAGGATCAAAGGAAAATTAAAACTAAAGAAAGGATTCAAAATCAGGAGAGTGTTTGGGGACCATTGCTTCTTGCACAATACCCCTTGGCTAAGAAAACAGAAGTATAAAGATTTCATCAAATTTCAGGCCAGAAGGGGACCATTACAATCAGTTACTCAGACTTCCACGCTGCTGTTAAGGATGCTGATGCAGCCAGCTTTGCCGCAAGGCATCCCCAGAGAGATGGCAGACTGAACACTGAAGCCCACGGCCTCTCGGCCAGCGCCACGCTTTGAAGGCTGGGGAGTGAAGCAGGCGAGGGCTCCCTCCCATCGCGTGTGCAGACCCCGCTTGTATGCTTGTCTCCCTGTGAGTATTTCCCCTTCACCCGCGGCCCTTCCCTGGGCTACCATGACTTTCCCACCTCTGCCCTAAGCTGCTACCTGCCCCTGTTGCCCGCCTAGCGAAAAAGTCAGGAGGAAAATGTTGCCTCACAAAATGGCTGGGTACGGTTTTCCTCCAAAAACCCATCCCTTTTGGCTGCTGCTTGCTCTTTTGAAAAGCAGGGGCAACGCGTGCACTGTCAGGGGTGGGAGGCAGGTGGGGTGAGGCTGCTCCATGGCAGCACAGCTGGAAAAGACACCTTCTTTTTACTTGCTTTGCTTTACTTTTATGTGTCTCATCTTCTGAACATGCACAAATCAGGAAAGGACTTGCAGGTGCTATATTTTGTCCATGCGGTCTATCAAGAGCTCATTAGAGCTGTGGTTCAGTCTGCAGGAATCCCTGATGGGACTTCAGGGGCTTCCCCTGCACCGTACCAGCCAGGTGCTTCTGCTGCCTGCGCCCCTGGAGCAGCACCTGCCCTCACCTGAAGCTGCCATGGAAAGGACCGAGCATTTCAGTGCTTTCTCAGTTCATCTTAATGTTTTGCACATTCCTCTTAACAACTGCAGTGAAGATTTTAACGTAGCAACCATGTTTTTATATGTAGCAATAACAGATTTTGTCTTATATTTTATAACACATGCTAACAGCTGTTTACAAAGTAGTGATGGCGGAATGCAGTCCAGTGGGTATACTGACTATTCATTTATCCAGAGGGATTACACTGCGGTGAACAGCATTTGGACTTCAATTTAGTATGCATCCAGCCGAATTATGCGATTAGCTGATATGCAATAAACCAGAACAGAAACACATGCAGTCAAATGGTGCCAGATAAAAAGCATATGATTCTTACGCAGGTTCTTATAATATTGTACAGTTAAATTATAAGTATGTAGTTGTATGGAATTTGGCTATCTTACTGTATACCTATACTTCTGGTGCGCTGTGTACATATATCTGTAGCTATATGTATAGAGCTGCACTGATTTCAAGGTCCTTAAATTACCCATTCAATTATCTTTTTTTCTTTTCACCTCAACTATACCAGACTTCAAAGGCTGGCACAGAACAGTGTTTTTCTGTCACTTAAAAGAGGATATAAGAGTTAAAAGAGAGTCTTTTATTAAAAAAAGTTTCAGAGAAAAAACCTCTCCCAGCAGAAACATCTCAGTGATTTTTTAAGAACAAAGAGAAAGAAAGAGATTTTTGGTTGGCACTAGGACTTTTTACGATTATGGGGCTACCCCTGCCTGCATCCCGGCCCCTGTTGCAGTGCTGCCTCTCCCCAGGACGGAGGGGACGGGGACAGGACAGCCTCCCTCTTTCTCCTGCCCTGCCGCAAGGGAGTGGGGTGGAAAGAGCCCCGAGCAACATTTTTGTCCCCAAGCAGCCCCAGCAGGCTGCTGGGCCCAGGGAGGAGAGCAAATAGGGCAGGGAACCAAGCTGAGAGGTTTGTCATCCCACCGGAGGCTCCCGACTGTGAATTTCAGCCCTTATACCATTGCGGGACTGACCGCAGTCCCCACCACCAGCCTGTTCCTCATGAGAAACCAAGGAGTTGGCAATGCTGTCCTATGGACCAGCTGTGGACAGGAGCTGGGTTTTGACATATAATGTGTATGAACTTGGATAAAAGGAGGTCTTGAGTGTAACAAACAGGGCACCTAAGTTGATGGATGCTGCTTAATCTACGTGTGCGTCACCGTCCTGCCTGCACACAGGAGTAAGATCCTCTCTGTCCCTCCCCATCCAAGAGGGATTGTGTTGTTACCTTTCTAGCTTTATCACATTGCTTGACATTAAAGTGATCAGTGCCCTGGCAAAGTGCAGAAGGAAACAAGCCTTTCCTTGTTTTCTTGTTTCACAAGACACAAAGTGTTGGCCACATTAAATAAGAGACTGGAAAGAAATAGTGAAAAACAGCCAACACGGTGACTGCTATTCATCCTCTGTGCTGCATGAGGCTGCAGCCTTATGGGAAATAGCATGTACAGAGGTAATTAAAACTATATCACTGTATGTGCCTAAGTAGGCCGAAATATGGCTGTAGGCAATTCTTACAAAACGGTGCAGTAGGAAAGTTCTTGGCCTCGTCATGACACTTGGACTATGCAGGGACAATCCCATGTGATCCCAAGTGTGTAGACAAATAGACTTAGATAACAAAATACAATTTGGTTAAGCATGCAACCAAAAATATGTAAAAATATTAAATAAAATCATTATAATGCAAGTAATGTATTTGTAGGTATTATAATGATAAAAGATTGTTGAATATCTTTCATTTTTTAAAGTGCTCTCCTTTCTCACAGATCAAAATAAGTAAGCAGTGCTCCCTCTCTGCCTTTCAACAGCTTAAAAAAATTGTAGGGTTCATATGAAAAAAAAATCTTTCAAATATTTAGCCAGCTTGGCTTTTAATTTGGAATGTGAATTTGCATCAACACCTCAGAACAGCAGGAGGTCTGTAGTCCGTTCTGTACATAACCTCATGTATTTATTTTTTCCATATTTTTGTTCTCTGGAAAATTTACAGTAGATTTTTACAATATTTTCATGTATTTTTGATACATAAACTTGCAGAAAAAAAGAGAGGGAATGAATGTTTGTGAATTACATGATATTCTAAAACCATGTTTCCAAACGTATTTATCTGAATTCAAGCTGTGACTTAATAGCTGTAGCTGTATCAACACTGTATCAGTTTACCATAGGAGAAAAATATATGAAATGAGACATAACCTACTAAGGTCACTTCAGGGGCTATCACTGAGCGGAAAATGAATGCTAATATTTTCAGATTTAACATGGGTAAGCTAGTCAGAACCAATAGTTTGGGGCTGAATTCTGAAATGCCCTCGGTGAAAGTAATGCAAGGGGGATGGTCAGTGAGATGGAATTATTAAAAGATAGGGTGGAGCCAAGCCCAGCCATATGGTGAATGCCATAACCGGGGCAGACCTGTCATGGCCAAGCAAGCTGGGAAAGCAGGCGAAAAGAAATTGTCCTGAAAGAACAACATGCATCCCGCCATGAAGAAATGAGGGCAGAGGGCTGTGGGCAACGCGTTGGCCAGTGACTGACACTTGCACTGATGAAAGACAACACTGGAAGTTGAGCCCCGGCTATGCAAAGTTGATTAGGGTAGATGGGACCCTTCATCATGCCTTAAAAAATCATCACAGCTCAAAACACTCACTTCCAATATGCCTAATAAAACCCTCTGTCATGCAAGTTGGATGAGTAACATATCTATCAGCAAAATAGCTGCATAACTGGGTACATCAAACATAGCTGTTCATAACATACAAAACCCAATGTCCTTCCTACCAACAAAAGATGTGAGGGTCTCTGTTTCGCTGCAACTATGACAGAAGTCTAAGACTTACAGTAGACATTCTTCATTTTTCTTCAGTTGTACTTTTTGGTGAAGGAATTTAAACATTAACATGCATAAACATGTTTGCATTTTGGTAAGTATTATAGCTAACAGAATCATTAACTAGATATTTAATTAGCTATCAGAATTAGGGCTCAGTCCTCAAACACTTTATTTGCTGAATGACTCTGAAGAGATAACAAACTTGAGCAACATCTACCTCAGGTGCTTTCAGAACCAAGCTCTCATAAAGCCAAAATTGCCTTGCAAGCAGCCTGCCCCAGTGCTCCCCAGTTTGCACTGGAGCACTCTTTGGATCGCTGCCTGGTCACTAAGGGGGATCTACATTGCTGGAAACACTTGAGCTGGTGCTGACTCCAGCTTCTTATGTCCATGTGGTCAGTGCTGCACCGATGTGGTCTAGTTCAGAGCTGGCTTGTCTAGTGCTACTCCTGTGATCTTTGCAGCAGTCTGTGGTATGATACAGCTGACATATCTTTATTACCTGCTTCTTTTTGCCAATAACCAGAACTGCATGAGGTTTTAAAAATTCAAAAGTAACTCATGGCAAATTAACGTGGTACTTCCACACGCATCTGCAAAGACAAACCCTCTCTGTGCCAGGAAGCCATTGAGGGAAATGCTGGGTTTGGTACTGATCAGGTGAGTGTATCTCTGAGCTTTGAGTATAGAAATGAAAACAAAAATCAGTCAGTTAAGCCCAGGGAGACAGGTTCCTTGTTGTTAAGTAACAGTCATTGTCACTGCACTCTTGGGCTCAGTCTTTTGTCTAGCTCATACTACAGCTACTGACCACATGCATGAGCATGCACACGTTTTTATTTCTATAGTATAAATCCATTACACATTCTTGCACCTATAGTAATGGAGTTTTTTTATCTGGTTTCTTTTTTGGCATGATACAGATCAAGTTGTCATGTTTGTACAAGCAAATCTTATGTAACTAGGACCGTTCTTCAGTATTTGAGCAAACCAGCATGGAGTAGGCTGCACTTGTATTAGTAAATTCTCTTATCTTCTGCACAGGGTGATCATACCCTAACAGTGCAGCAGAAATGGTCCCTGGCCCATGGTAGCTCCTAAACCAGGCCTAGGACCTGTTTGGAACAGTACTTATTGGCCTGGGCCAATGCTCTGCTGGGGACAATTTAACTGTACAGATGACGAAACGCCATGGCTGGAAACACTCCTTGGCATTATTTAATTTCCTGGTATGGATGTAATTAGTCTGACCTGACATTGAACTGTGAATAAAATCCAGTTTTTAAAATAAAACCTTAGAAGAAAGCATTCTGTTTAATTCTGATTTTTTTTTTCAGCCTTATCTCTTTGTGCATTTTTTGCCATTTTGTCAATGTTCACTTACATAATTTTTTTTTGCAAATGCTAAAACTTCGAAATGCTCTTTTGCTCAAATAGGAATACTATTCACCCATTCTTTTTTGTCTAATTCTTATAAACTGGAAGACTTTACAAGGTTTTGCTTTAAAAATTAATTTCTCTATTAGTTTTTCTAGAGAAAATATACTGCCTTTCAGGTGGAAAGCTTAAAAAAAAGATTACATCTCTGTTAGGTTTTAATTTTTCTAGGAATAATCCATCCACAACAGCTCAACATCTGTGAGCCTCAAGAGCCAGTTGTCATACCTCAGACAAGCACAGAGAAGTGAAGGAATTTTCTAAGAAGCCAGATATAATTTCATGGCAGTGAATTGCTACCCTATGAACACTGAGGAATTGTGGTGTTCCACTTCTCATTATGTATGCCCACAAGAGAAATATTAAACTAGACTTTTCTTTGACTGTTGCCTTCGTTCTCTCCTTCTTTTGTACATACTTATAAAATAAAGATCAAACTTTCTTGAATCCTTTTTATCTGCTTTGAAGTCTAAGGAAAACTTTTTTGGAAATTCTATTTTCATCTCTGTGAATTTATTCTCTAATGCTTCTAACTTGTCAAATACGGACTGTGTTGTTCAAGGAGCAGTTAAGGAAAAAAAGCCCATCTTTGAATCTCCATGAACGGACAATCATTCTCACCATTCATGAAAGCCCTCAAAAACGTGAAGCCACAATATACTCCTCTTCTATTACAATTCCTTTTGGACCAGTTCTGAGGCAGGGGGAAATTCTTTTTTTTCCTCTTTTTTGCCCAGCAAATTACTTTGAGTATCTAAAAGAAGCAAATCCTACAGCTTTGGTCATGTCTTTCAGTATTCTTTCCTTGTTCCTTCCCAGAACTCGATTTTTGCCTTAAGAGTTGTAAAGGGGGGAGATACTGTCATTCTAGAAGGATAAATAAAACGTATCCAACTCAGAGGTATTGCCCAAAGATGGGAAGACAGAGATACTCCCTTTCTCTGGGGAGGTGCAGGGGATGTCGGGCTGGAGTCCCTTGGGCTAGCAGAAAGAAGCCCAAATCTCTGAGCCTGCTTGGAGAAGCACAGAAGAGATACCACCTCCTGTAGCAGGTATGACCCTTTTCCAGTAAAGCAGACTGTGTGAGGGCAGTCCTCAGGTAATGCCTTAGTGAATCAGGGAAGAAACCTCTAATTAGAAGCTACACATGCATCTCCTGCCCTGGAGGGCTTGGTCCCACTGCCCCACCTGCAGCTGAGCCCTCCTGCCCCAGGCAGGGTGCTGCACCCCAGCCCCCTGGTGCCACCCTCCAGCGTCTTGAAATCACCCTGCGAGATGGGTCTGTGTCCCACTGCTGACATTCAGCCCTGTCCCTGTGGCTGCTGCGGTAAATCCTCCTCCTCGCTTTTGCCTACAAAACTAGCTTTACTTTCATATTTTCCCAAGCACCTGAACCCAGCTCGTCCTGTAGGACATGATGCTTCTCAGCCCATCTCCTGGGACCTACTGGTAGCCTGAAATAAACCATCAAACCATCTTCCCACCTGGTTGTTGCTGTAGGCCAGCTGGGCACTTTGAAGGAAACTGAAGATATGGGCAACCAAAACCTTGTTTCACTTGGAGAATGAGAGAGTCTGATGGTCCTGGTGGAAACATGGGAGACGTGCTGTGTTTGGGGTGAAACAGTATTGGGGAAGCTTGTGTGGCTTCAAAAGGAACCCAAGGAACAGTGCTGCTCTGTGAGGATGGCCTTCACCAAGTTTCCGTCTCATGTGTCTGCAAAGGCACTTTTTTCCCTTTGCCTTTGATGGTCAGAAAAAGGCTTCATTTTCATATTCATTTCTTCAAAGATGGATGACATGCCGTTTAAAATCTGCTTGGGTCTGAAATGGGCACGGATCGATCTGGGATGGTCTTTAGTCTAAAACACTGCTGTAGAAGTTGCATGGATACTATAGCTGTAAGAATTTCCAGAATAGACATATAGATATTTCTACTTCACAAATGTACGTATCTAATGATGGTTGTGTATAAACACACACATTCTGTTTGGACCTCATCAAAAGGCTGATAATGGTAGGCTTTACATCTCTTAAGCGACAGGTCTTGTGAGGCAAAGTACCTAACTCAGAGATCTGAAGCAGCATTGTATGGCTATGTTTTTAACAGAAAAAAAAAATATTAAAAGCCTGCAGCAATGAAGTGCTTAGTGCAAGATTTCAATTCTCAACCTTACAGCTATTACATTTCAATTTGATGCAGTAAAAGATTTTGCTGATCCTAAACTAGTGAACAGCAAGAAGGAAATGTCTTTTTTCACCCCTTTGAAGCAGGTGGTTATTGTTTTAAATTATTAGGGATCTAAACTTGGCCACCATCCAAGATACGTCATGGAACTTAGGTCCTCAGCTCCAGAGTGAAAAGCACACACCCAAATATTTGATCAGAGCATATTCTTCCAGCCTCACTGACAAAGATAGACTCAGAGATGACAATACAGATTACAATTTTCTTTCAAAATCAAAGAGTTGTTTTGGTTTTTTTTTCCCCCTGGAAGAACTAAAACATGTTCAATCAGAAAGGTCCAATGTGTCTCTGGCAAACAGAAAAATTCCTCAGGGATCCAAATTAAGAACAAAACAAGCGAAGAAGAGGGCAACTCACAGCAGTGCATAGACACTGCCTCTTGTACGGTTTTACTCTTGTGTGTTTGATTGCCTGTGTGAGTTTTTCTTCTTGTATGTTATTGTTTATCAAAGACCAATCAACGAGAAGTGAGATTAGTGGGCAGGAAGAAAGGAAAAGAAAAAAGGAGAGGAGGAGAAATCTTATGCATATGTGAGGCCAAGGGATATTGCCTTTCAGGGTTCATGCACTGTTCTCTTTAATTTTGATGGTGTTTAAAAAGAATGGTAATGAGTATCGGAGTTAAATTGCAAGGGTTGATGATTTCAGAGAAAATACATTGCCCATAATTAGCTAAGGCAATGGGCCCCAAGGCTTTTCTAGACCAGTGAACCACCTTTAACCCTCAGCTGCCATGTGCCCTTTGAGGAACCTACCAGGGAATTTTTCAAAGCAGGGCCCAGAGCAACAGTGCAAATTGCACTTTGCTGAAAACTTCCTCCTGGCAAATCAGAAAAACTACATGGAAAATAGCAGCATGGAATGCTTGGACACAATGTAAGTTTGTATATTTTTCTGTTTATTATAGTCTATAGTCCATTTGTGACTACTTATCTGAGGCTTTTGGGCCACTACAGAGCCATGGGCTGCAGTTTGTGGACCACTGAGCTATGGAACCAGTCCTCATTAAAGAACACCTGCCAGGGATTATTCATCCTTCAGGGTAACTTCCATACATTAAGAGTCCCGTTGGTACGAAAATATGAAATAAGAAATTTTAAAAGGACTGGATTGCTGGGAGGTAATTTGCTTTTGCACATTGGGCTAGTTCAGCTGATGATGTCAAGAAAGTTTGTTGTACTTGACTATTGCTTAACTCAGAATCTGGAAAGCCGGTTCTTTCCTGAATCTGTTTTTAAAACTAATGCTCCCAAGACTTAATCTACCTTGTAGCAGGGACAAAGCTGGTTTCAGTGATTTTTTAAGCTTGACGGAAGAAATGGACACAATTGCAAAGCTGGGTCGCAATTTCTTATACCTACTGATTTTACTGGCAAGTATTTCAGGTGTATTTGTTTGCTTACACAAAACCAGATTTGTTTATGTGTGTTCAGTAACCACCTATTGAATATCTAATATGACAAATGAGGACGTGCTAAAATGCTTCCCTACCCTGGTAGCTATATGAGCCTAGGGCATTCTTTCTATCTGGTGGTTATCAAATATAACATTATCCAACTCTAATGAGTGTGGGTGAAAGAGGAGACAGTATGCAGGAGCAGATTTGGAGTTTTGAAAATGCAGATAAATATACCCACAAATTTGGTGGGCATGGTAATGCAAAGCATTATGAAATTGGCTTGCAGTCTGTAGCACCAGTTCGCTACCACTGACCTGACATACTGGCTGTTCATGGGCCACTCAATATAATGACAATGTTGACCTGAGATCCTTCCTGTGAGGCACGAGAATGAAAGAGAAACAGCCTTCCCATTGACTTTCCTTAATTTTGTGCATTCGTCAGAAACCCAACATTTTGTGAGATATTGATTTGTGTTGCTGGCTTTCTTGTTCCTTAATGATATAATACTATGTAAAACATTTTAAAGAAAAATGTAGTAATTTTATATTGGAACAAACTGTTCTGTCAATAAGTAGTGTAAGTGCACCACAAAACCAACTCACCCTTAACATGACAGCAATTTCTTCAGTGACATTTACGAGCTCATTGAAAGAACAGTAGCAATTTTATTCATTGTTTGGGGCTCACTACCCAATGTATAATGAAAGTGTTATGAAAATTAGAAAGTGCATATAACACAGCTCTTTTGTAGTGTAAAAACCACAACCATTTAAATTATACCCGAACTAGAGTTATATTATACACATGTACACTATACACGAACTAGAACAGCCCTTTTACCAAACTAGGCTGTATTTTAATTAGGAAAGTGGTAAGAAACCTTTAAAATCAGCCAACACTGTACTTAGGTTTTAACTCAGAAATTCTGAGGCTTTATGAATTCATGACAGACCCTTAGGGATACATTTTCAAAGCACTGCACAGGATTTTAGCCATGCAAATCCCATTAAAATCAGTGGGAGACATGTGGCTAAAACCCACGCAAGGCTTTGGAAGCAACATGCCCCTTAACGTTATCTAGACAGTGTTTCGGCCTGTGAATTTCCTTGCTTCCAATTTTTACAACTGAATTCAAAAGGAAATAAAATTTGCCATGGGGATGTGGGAATTTTAACAGGATGCAGCCTCTTTTAGTTCCGGAGAAGTAGTTCTGATCTATCAGCTACATTAACACATGGTAAAGGTATTTTTGGTCTTTGCTTTATGGGCTTAATGTCTACCCAGCTACGCTGACCTGTGATTAAATGATTTTACTATGCAACTACCTAGCTAACTGACTTTGCAAATATATATATATTAGTTCTCAGCAGATTATAATTTCTCTTAATGAAGTCTTTGAATCGGGTAAACCATAAGATTCCTTTTGGAACGATGATTGTGTTTGACTTCAGCACTGTGATACCCTGAGTGATAGGCTCTCTGCTGCCAGGCATTTCAGAAAGACCGGAATACACTATAAAAAAGTCACAGATCAGGTATTCCCAGGTAAAAGCAGTAGCTGATCAGCATGAGCTTTAGACAGGCAGGTCTTCCCTGGTTGCCTGGGTTGCAAGGACACCGGCGGGGATCTGCAGCAGGGCAGAGATGGGCAGAGATGAGCTCGGGAACCCATTTTGCTGCTAGGCGAGAGGGAGAACTTTAGCCTCTGTCTGAAGCAGAGAGAGAAATTAGGCTTTCTCTAGACGGTGTGTCTGTCACCAGACATTAACTATGGAAGTAAAAACCAGTATGTCTGAAAAGGTTACTCAAACAAGTGCCAGGTCCTTTATTCAAATTCAACTTGTGGTCAGTGAAGCAGAAACTCCTGATTTGGAAGGTTGCTTGATACTGAAAGTAAAGGGGGAAACCTGGACCTGCAAGAAGCGCGCATAGGCACATGTAACAGAACAAAGGGCAATTGGAATGATGAACCTGCTTATCTGTACGGCAGGTAAAAACAGACACCAAAATTTGAGCCCCCAGCAGAAATACTCCCAAATTACACGATTTTTGAGAGCTGCAATTCCAAGTGTCTTGGAGAAGGTTAATTCCAGAGAAGTCCCCCTCTGCTTTCCATGCCTACAACAGGAGTCAGGATTGCAATTGAAACATGGTCATTTTACAGTATTTCTGTAAGGGGCTGAGCGAGAAGATTTTTGGTACTGCAGCTCAGCTGGGCGTACGTCACAGAGGCACCCCGGCACTGGAAGATGATACTTTGGGGCCTTCTGCATTTAAGGCGTGCTCTGCTTGCCCAGTTCTGTGGAGTCTGTGTGCCTTACGTAGGTTTTTGGGTTGGTTTTTTTTGGGGGGGGGGGGGGGGGAAATCCCGCAAATGGCTCTGAGGGGGCGAGCGGCGCTGCCAGGCGGGACCCCGCGCCGGGGCAGCCGGCGGAGAAGGGGGCTGTGTGTGTGTGTGGGGATATGCTTTGCAGGACGCGGTGGGTGGGTGGGCTGCCAGCCCCTCCCCGGCCCTGCACTAGGTGGAGCTGCAGCCCGCTGCGGGGAGACCCTGCCGCCGCTCCCGCCGCCGCTCCCGCCGCCGCCGCCGCCGCTCCCGCCGCCCTTTGTCCGCCCGCGCCGCGCCGGAGCCGGGCGGGGGGCGCGGAGCTCCGCGGAGCGGAGCATCCTTCTCCCCGCGGTTCTCTTAACCAGGGTGTTGCTTCAGATATTGAATCTTCCCCTTAACGGTGCGGCGTAAAAATCCTTTCCTCCTGGGTTTGGGTTTGTGGATGGGGTTTTTTTTTAATTATTATTTTTTTTTATTTAATTGTTGTTTCAGCAGAGCTTAAAATAAATTTTCCTAATTACTCCACCTAATACTATAATCTCGGTATTAAGAGTTAGGAAAAAACCCCAGATATTTCAAAATTAAAATTGTACTTCAATGTAATTTGCTGTGCAATTGTTGGGAGATGTCTTTGCAATTGAGAGACATTAAACTGCCTTGCTTTATCTTTCTGGTTTTCTTAATTCCAAGTAGGATGATATGTTTCCCCAAATTATCTGACAACACCATTATAATGAATTTAAACTTTGGGGTGGTTGTGTCCCCCCCCTCCCCTCCCCTGTTTTATCTTACTAAATTGTCCAGGGGAAAAATACAAATAAGGCGAGTGCTTTTTGTTTTTTTTGTTGTGGGGTTTTTTTTTTCCCTCTTCGTATGTGCCTTTACTTTTTTCTACACTCTAATGACATTTGGCAGGCTCAACTGTGTAATGCTTGACTGGTTTTATTGTTGTCTGCTCCCAGTGGGGAATAGTTGACACTGCTCTCTGTTTTCAATTGATATCCATTTTCAACAATATTGCTTTCTATTAGATTCCTGCACAGTTTGTGCCAGCCAAACCGAATATTTACCATGTTGTCCTCAAAGCCTCAAATCAACAAACACTAAAATAAGTAAAATATGCCTTTGCTATCTGACATTTTCAGATTTCCCTTTCAAATTATTATTTTGACTGTATTTCACAACAAACGAATCAAGCATTAAAGATACAGTATTGCCACTTAAGGTAACTCAGATTGATTTTCTGAGTTTTAAATAACAGGATAAGAGGGTGCACGAAAAGTGGAAAACCTAATGCACTTATCTGCATTTCATTAGCTTCTATCATCACTTCTCTGAAAGAGGATGCACAGATTTATATTGATTGTCATTCCAATCTTTGTGTTGAATGACATTGTTCCTTGTATAATCTTATTAATTCCAAGTAGTTTGCTCATGTAGTAAAATGCTAAAATCAACCCCTGGAATCCTTAAATTTTGAGTTACCCCCTGAGCTTAGCAGCTTTTCTGGGGCAGGCTTCTGTTTCTTGTCATGACTTTCATGGCGTGGTGCCTGCCTGCTTTTCCCAGCTCTCCAGCCCTGCACTCCCTCAGTTCCTTTCACCAACTCTTTTCACCTTGACACCTGTTTATCAGTTTCCCATACTCACCTCAGAGGCTTCTCCATTAATGGTATGTCTTTCTAATTTTCGGTCACAAGTCATTTATTATGTGCAATTTTGTTTCTGTAAAGCCCAGTTTAAGCATGCTGACTTGCATGAAAATTATGGTGGATCAGGTACTGAAACACCATTTGCCTACCCTTCCAGAAGGTTTTCTGTGATAACCTCTTCTCTTCTTCCTCCTTCTTCTCCTCATGCATCTCCTTCCTCTTCTTTGTCATCTTTGTTTTCATCTTCATCTTTAGAAGCTCTAAGCTGTCTATCTTGTGCAAAAGACCTTTGAAATTTGGCAAGAAAAAGGCTCAAAACAGAGGGAATGCTGCTGCTTCTTTTCCCTGTGCTCCTTTCCACCCCTTCCAAAATGCCGGCTAGAGCTTTGGGTGAGATACAAATTTTGAAAATTTTATGTTCCTGACTTGGGTCTGGGTTTGTGGTGTTGGAAGGACTGAACATGAATGCTGAGAAGGGCCATACTCTTGCCATAACCCCAGGAGTGGCAGCAGCAGCAGAAGCTCAGGGGGCTGCAGGAGCATCAGGACACAGTCTCTGCGGGAGCGGAGGAGGTGGACCCTACCTGCACTCCCCAGTAAGCAGGGCTGGACCAGCTCCCCCTCTTCCAGCGTGAAGGTGGAGAAAGGTAATGCTTGACCCAGACACCTCTAAGTCATTAAAGGCCTAGAGGCAGCCTTTCTCTGTCCTTCAGCACAAATATCCAAGTCTTTTCCTCCTGCAATACACTATAATTAACCTACAAGCCTTGCTGTAACCAGAAGATTTAGAAATGTAAGTGAAGTTGCATAATATTGAAGCTGACATAGGTTCATGCAAGCTGCTTGTTTTTAAACTTTCTTAGTAAACAACAACAAAAAGGTACCCACTACATAAGTGTCCTGGTTTCAGCTGGGATAGAGTTAACTGTCTTCCTAGTAGCTGGTACAGTGCTATGTTTTGAGTTCAGAGCGAAGAATGTTGATAACACTGATGTTTTCAGTTGTTGCTCAGTAGTGTTTAGACTAATGTCAAGGATTTTTCAGCTTCTCATGCCCAGCCAGTGAGAAAGCTGGAGGGGCACAAGAAGTTGGCACAGGACACAGCCAGGGCACCTGACCCAAACTGGCCAACGGTGTATTCCATACCATGTGACGTCACGTCTAGTATAGGAACGGGGAAGTGGGGGGCAGGGATTCGCCGCTCGGGGACTGGCTGGGTGTCGGTTGGCGGGTGGTGAGCAATTGCACTGCGCATCATTTGTACATTCCAATCCTTTCATTATTGCTGTTGTCATTTTATTAGTGTTATCATTATCATTATTAGTTTCTTCTTTTCTGTTCTATTAAACCGTTCTTATCTCAACCCACGGGTTTTACTTCTTTTCCCGATTTTCTCCCCCATCCCACTGGGTGGGGGGGAGTGAGTGAGCGGCTGCGTGGTGTTTAGTTGCTGGCTGGGGTTAAACCACGACAATAAGAAAACATATAAAAGGACTACATTCAGAGAAAACTGTGAAGAACCCCAAAATTAGGGAACAGAAGAACTGAAGCTGCTGTGGAAATTTATTTGGCCCCTTTGTGTGCATAACATTCTGATGTAATTTTGATCGAAAGATAATACTCTCTTTAATCCATAGGCAAAATGCTTTCTTCCCTGCACAGGATGGATGGTGTTTGCTGAACTGGTAGTTATTCAATATTTTGTTTTTCTCCATTACTCAATGCATGACCCCAGGCTTTATTTACCAAACACCATCCAAGCCCTGCACTTAATACAGAATTATTAATTTCCTCCTGGGCTGTTCTTTTACTCTCCTCATCAACAGTGCTTCACAATGGTTAATGGAGTTCTATATTTGGCCTGTGGCATAGGACTTTCAGTTTTTCTCAAATCGAGTCTGCGATATCCTTTCCTTCCCTGATATTTATTACCTTTCCATAATGGCACAGATGTGCAGAGGTCTGATCATAAATTGGTTTCATCTCCTGTGCCGATCCCCAAAGCCCCTGAAGTCCTGGAAGTGAAACGCCGGCTCGTCCCCGGTGCCCCAGTGCTCCAGGTTGGGCTGGGGAGACCCTGGAGGGAGCTCCGGCAGCCTCCCCTCGGCCACAGCCCCTTCGCTCCTGCTTTGTGGTGTAAAGAGGATGAACTGTGCCGTTCCCTTGTAATCCGTCTGGATGATTTGTGTTGTCATAGCTCATACAGTGTGGAAAACGCATTCAAATATAACACACAAGCTGTCAGGGAGAGCTACCAGTCTAAGACAAATAATGTACAAAGGAAAAGGCACACAACGGAGCAGAGATGGTAAGGCTTAAAAAAAAGTCAAAACCTCAAAATCTTTTGAGACATGGGACTCATCTTTTTTGCTGTCAGTCCTTAGGGCAAAATTCATTTGTTTATGACTGGGTTAGAGAAGCCCCAAGTTTTCTCTTCTGGAAGTTAAATGGGAGCCTTTGGCTGAGCCAAAGGTGTGGATGTGATTTTCGCCTTAGTTTCTTTTGAAGGAAGATTGTTTATCATCACAGTCAACAAGTCAGGTGAAGACCCTTCTCTTGAAAACAGCGAAGCAGAGAAGCCCTACACTGCTGTAAATCAGTACAGCTCGAGGAGCTCCAGCCTTGGATTTCCACCTGGCAGAGAGGAGGCTCAATGTTTTCACTCGGCATCACAGCACTTTCGTGTCTGCTCCAGCCCTTTATTCAAGCGCTGATTAAATTTGGTTAATTACAATGGTAACCAACCACGGCATCCCAAGGTGCCCCCCACCACCTGTGAAATCCAGGGTATCTTGTAAAAGAAAGACATACACACACATATTGCAGGGATAAGCTAATGTTGCCTGAGAGATGGTTATTTTGTGAGATAATATTATGGGATAGTGATTGCCTGGTAGATAATTGTGTGTGAAAGGGTATTTTGTCATACTTGTTTTGCTTTTTTCCTCGAGTAGGCTGAAAGCTGGAATGTATTGAGTTTCCAAAATAGAAAGAGCTGCATTCTAAAGTGACTCCACAAAAAAATAAACACATAAATCACAGCATTCACACGAGAAAGGATGCAAAGGAAGTTCTGTAATTACAAGGTAGATTCCACTTTATTAAGTGGAGGGGAAAAAGCTTTGTTTTGTGGTTTCAGATTGCTTTTAACATTAACTATATACGTTCCCCAATTGACAGAAAGAAGAGCATAGTAGATTATACAGCCAAGGTATGATTGAAGACATGTAGGCAGGGGGCAACTTGGGAAGCATTGATCACAATCTCATTAGGTCTGAGATTGCAGCAAAAACGAATGCTAAATGAGGATAAGGAGAACAAAAAGATGCTGGAGTCAGACTTGCATTTCTCCAGAGGATGAGCTACATGGCTGTAAAAATCAAATGGGCTGAGGAGCAGGACTAAGGGAACAGAAAACCCCAAGAACTAAAGACTAGAGAAAGAAAGCCATGTGGACCGCTCCTCTGCTAGCAAGGAATGTACCAAGAAAAGACAAACATGTGGCTAAATAAGGAGTTTCACACTAAGGCTGAAGAAAAAAAGAAAGCAATCTGATGGGCAAGTTAGATAGTCGGAAAGGAAAAACCATGTGGTCTGAAGAGCTACTTGCAAGGTGAAAAGAGAGACAAAACCAAAGGCAGTGTGCTAAGTAAAAATAGCCAAAGAAATCAAGCTAATTAATATGAAGCAAACAAGCTTGACAGACTCACTGAGGCCGGGCGGAGGGTGGAGAGGGGAGGGCAGGTAAGAGGTCAAACGAGCTCTTTGCTATAGTATTCATTTAACAAGATGAAGGTCACATCCCAGAAAGTGTGATAGATTTTTCTGGATGGGGAAAGTGAAATGTCATCAAGAATTATGGTTATGTCATAGCAGTACTCTCATAATCTTGACAAGTCTCCAGTCCTTGCTTAATTAGTAGGTCTCATGTTTCTGAAGGGGCAAATATAATAAGAAAAGCTAGCTGAAGATATTTAGCAATTCCGAGGAGATGCATGACATTTTCCTCATTGTATTTTCCCGGCTCCCATGCATCAGCCACAAAATTTTAAATTGTCTGCAAGAGAAGGATGTTGGTGGAAGATGAGTGGCTTATATATTTAATCTACATCATCTGATGCTTCAGTGACTGCCTATTATTGTTAAAATACGACAAAACACTTATATACGTACTTTCTTCTAAGCATACAAATAGCTCTGCTGAAGTCAATGGAATTATTCTAGTGCTTAAAATTAAGCATTTTCTCTGGGACTGTATTAGAGCAACAGCTAAATGCTAGCATAGCCAGTTACAGTAATTTGATATACTTTCTTTTAAGTTGCGAGGAAAGACATGCTGGACCTGTAGCGGAGGGTGAGCTGGGGACACTCCAGTCAGAGAAAATGCACCTAAGAAGTCTCTAATGGGCACTTGTCCTTCCCTGGGGCAAAGAATTATCTCATTCCTGAGGTTGTGATTTTTGCACTTAGCACAACTGGACAAAAGCTCTTCTAATGCCTTACCCATGCTGTAATGTTACGATCAAGCTGATGAAGACGAATATGGTTCTCTACAGTTATTCAAATAAGTTGAAACTTAAATAAAACAAGGCTGATGGCTGGAAAATGCTAACAATCCCTCCCTGCACACCCTGTGAAGAAGCTATTCCAAAGTATTTAGCATTCACAAGTAAGATTAGATGGATTGATATATTCTTGGAGAAATGTCTATGTGTATATTATATTTGGCATAATTTATTTTGGAGAAATGCAAAATAACAGTAAATCTTCCAACAAAAGAGAAAACTCTGTGAAGGATGTTGCAGACTCCAAACACAAAACAGATGAATGCTTTTTGTCATTTTCTGGTGTTAGATCAGAAGTCTTGTCTTTTTAGTATGGAAAGGGGAAGAAAGAAAAAGATAGGAATTGATAGAGGCTTGGAAAATCTTGAATGGCCTGTCAAGAGCTCTTACTGATGAAAGTTAAAGGCAACACTTGTAAAAATGAATTACATGTGCTATTTTTTATACTGCACACAGTTTAACAGTGGACCTCAATCTATTTTATGAGACAAATACCTTAATATAGATGATTTGCAAAAAGAATGCAATATTTACCCAAATAAGAATAACATCCTCAACTACATTTAGTGCTAATTTAAAATGACAAGGGCTATCAATCCTCAGACTCCTCAGTATAACCTAATCACCAGCTGGGGTCAGGCCAACATTTGCTTTCTAGCAAAGTATTGTAAAAATAGATGAATTGCCCTGGTCTCCAGAGCATTCAATATCGGCTGCTCCTGAAATCAGAAAACCAGCCTTGAGGAAGCATCACAACATCTTGTGCCTTTTTCATTATTAATTTTTATTACGTCCTTAGCTGCTAATATTTTTAAGTGTGCCACTTTCCAAGTTCTGTTACTTTCTTATATGCATATTAGTTTAGAATTTGTAATTTACTGCTGTAACCTCCAAAAGACCCTGGAAAACAAAATCTGCCTCTCAAAGGTCTTTTTACCTTAGGTATATAAATTTGAAGAAAATAAATAGGCTGAAGTTAATTGCCAGAACAAATAAGAAGTTTGGAAAGATTATTGTTTTTAGGAAATTAAAAGAAAATTACCTGAGCCAAAAGGCAAATAGTAAGTGTGGTAATAGATTTCCTGATGAAGAAAAATCTCTGATCGTAAGTAATTATCATGATAGAGTTTAGCTTTATCTTTTTTTTTTCTCAGTAGATACAAACTTTGTAGCTTTTGTACAGTCTTCTCTGTTTTTATGTGTTCCTACTTAAACTTAACAATAATAATGCTGTAGTTCAGTGTAAATTAGTTTGATTTGTCCATTTCTCAAAGAAAATGTGGTGCTGAAGAGGCAACGGAATGAAACTGTCCTCAATTGTCTGGATTTTGGGCCCTACACATTGAAAGAGATCTGATTTGGATCACCTCCAAAAACTTCAGAAAGGGTTTGCTTTTGAGAAGACAGAGTAGACATCCAGCCCTGAGGGAAAGATGAAGTAACTTTTAAAAAAGTTTTTCACACTGGACATCTAACTTGTCATTTTTAAAAATGTAGGTCTACAAGTATAAGTGTACTGTGTAGTTTCATTTTTTTGCTACTAGCTAGAAAACAGCAAAATGGCTTTACCTTGTCATAAATAAATGGACTTCTGAGTAGTCCATTGGGACGTGATGGATGAGTGTTCATCATTCCACCACATTCTCACGAGCTCTCGTAACATAGTACCACAGCATGGGAATGTTTGTATAGAGCAGAAACGTACATACATATAATAAAATCTGTCAACTGCTGCATAAAATCTTCCCAAAGAAATTTGCAGAACATCTTCAGCATGATAGTTTCCTAGTATTATTGCATGCAGTTTAAAAAGCCTGCAATAGCATCTTTGAGACCCAAGACTTGTTTTCCTCCTAAGTGCAGACACTTAACTTAAAAAATGCTGATATTTTATTGTAATTCCTACATTTATCCTGTTCCTAGTTCCCTCTGTCCCATTACTTTCTAGGCAGCAGACCAGTATGGAAAGATCTGTATGCAGCCAGAACTGGGGTGCTGCGGGACAGGACACTTCTACTATCCCTTCCCTCATTCAGTAGAAAAGTATGCAGCATGTCGTGACGGCTGTTTTAGGTATTAGGCCAAAGAATATAGAAATTTTCAAATGAAGCAATTTTCTCCCCTTCCTGCCCCAAAACAGCAGCTCCTTAATCAACTTCTTATCACCCTGAACTGTGACTGCTAGAGGTTGTGATGTGAAACGTAATTTACAATGTCTTGGAATCCCTTCGTTTAGGTCTTTAAGTCATTCTCAGGCGATGTCTCTGAAATAAAATTCTTTATCTGCTTTGCTGGTGCTCTTCCTTTTGCAGATCTTTATTACAGCATGTCAGAAAAGTTGGTTGTTTAAAAACTTACCCAGAGAGATGATGAAGACATCCTGAGTCATATTCTTCCGGTGCTGCTGGGTTTGTCTGCACAACACTTAGCTTTGCCACATTGCAGGCTTTAGATCTTTGCAAGAAGTGCATTTAGGTCCAGATTGGAAAATGCAGTCTGAGAAGCTCTTGAACAAATGGTGGAATTATTATTCTGCAGTGTTGCTTAGAAATTTCTAAGGAATCTCATTTTTTTTTTTTCTTTTTCTTAGCATTTGCCTTATTCCTGTCACCTCTCTGCAGGGCTCTCTCCTCTAGCAAGGGAAATGAAAACAAAGTCCATTTCTCCTTTAGGCAGCTGCTGGAAGCTGTGAGCCATTCAAAGAAACATCCCAGGACATCATCAAGGTTATGTGCCTTCAGAGTTATTGTCAACATCTCATGAGCTATCCAGTGCTTTTCACCCTGATGTCAGTCACGAGGCTCATTCTATGGCTGAGTCATTTGAAATCTCCCCATGTCAGGCTGAGTTTCTGAGTAAAACTGGGCTCATGTTTTGAAGATGGCCTACAGTGGTCAACAGTAAAAAAAATTAGTCCTCATGCTTTTTTCATTAGGAAGTAACAATCTGTGAATGTAAAACTAAAGCAGTGAGAAACTGGTAAAAAGATTTATACAAACCATAGTGATCTCATCCTGCAGATACCTTCCACATCTATATACACAGATATCTCAACTTTTTGAAAGTTGGAGTCTAAAAGAAAAATCTTAGTTCTTCATTAACACTTGTCCACATTCCTATTCACAGTGCAGATATATATATTCTCTCAAAACCCTGAAAACTGGAGACTTGTAGCTCTTGCAGTACGCATACCGTATACCTATGCCGTGTCTGTCACATTCAATTCTTTTTAGATATCCTGCTTTAAGAGACAAAATGCTTCTGATGGCCTTTTCATTGCTTCAGAAACTCCTTTTCTTGAGCAAATCCTCACCTGGTGGATGCTTTACTTTGACCATTTTTTCCAAGTCTTTTTTTTCCTGTGGTTTTATTTTCCTTCAAAGTTTTTGAAGGTTGAAGGTGAAGTTATCCTCTGTTGTATCTAATGTCCACTGTTGTAGTTAGATGTCCAGCCCTTGGTGGTGCAACAGGACATGTCATACACTGACTCTGTTTTAGGTCACAAAACAGAAGCCTATGGAACATTTAGGGTTGGCAATTCAGCCTGTGACTTCTTCCCAGGACCGTCTCCCTGTGAGTGACAGCCACCGTGGTCTCTAGCTCCTCTTCCAGTGGCCCCTGGGATACAGGTCAGCTTTTCAGAAGTGGTCATTCTGGCATTTTGTCCCCAGTGATGGGGACTATTTGCAACGAAAGATCCAAGAGTGTATCAACCCTCTTTCCTAGCTCATGAGGCTGAGCATTTGCTTGGATCATTATCCTTAACGGTTTCTTGTCTCTTCCCGCTGCTCCGAGGGAAACTGAGGCAGACCATCCACCATCCCTGCCGTCTTCCAAGGACAAGGCCTTTTTTCCTAAGTACTAAATGCAAAAGACAATTTTGAAGGCTTCTGTATTCACAAGAATTGATGAAAGAGTCTCCCAATCCCTCTGCATTGCTTTATGGAAAATTATACCAGGACCGTTCCACCGCCTCAGGAACTCTCTTCACCATCCCCTTGCTAGGATGTCAAGGCAGTCCTGAACAGTTAATGAGGCCATAATGAATTCAACTCACAGTCTCAGGCAGTATTTAGAGTTAAGCAGCTCCATGATTATCACATGAGATTAAAAGTATAAATTTCTTGATCTCTTAGAAAAGCAGGCTTAGGCTCTGGTAAAGGCCTTTGTTTAAAAAGAGATGTTTTGCAGTCCTTTCACCCTAGAAGTTAAAAAGACAGGGAATCCCTTGCAGCCTGTCTGATTGACAAATAAATATTTTTCCAGATGTGAAAACTTGAAGTGCATCTGTCTTACAGACAGTATGATGTGTGGTTTGTTTTTTTCTGTTTGATATATCTTTTTTCCACTCCCTTATAAATGGATGGAGTTTTTTGAGTCTCATTTTGTGTGCCCCATTTTTGCACCTGGCAAAAAAGTGAGGAAGGGTGGACTTATTAAAATCAGTGATGGAGAGTGATATATCTTTTCCATGGTTCTCCTCTGCTGTGTAGAAGACAGCCACTTGTCAGCACCAGTAGTTTTCCTCCACATCTTGATATATCCAAAGTAAAGCCTGGATTGGGCAAAGGATATAGAGGATGAGCTGACTTTTTCCCCCTAATCATGTCAGATCACTCAAAGGTTTTAGACCACTGTAACCTGTTACTCCTCCCAGTAGCTGGTCTGCACTGGAGCCAGCATAGCTGGAAATTTTCTCTGGCTGCGGGAGCTCCCAGGAAGTGCAGGGAGAATAAGAGAAAAACACATTGACTCTTGCATATGTGAAGCTCCAGACGGGGAACATCGTCTGTTCCTGGGATCTGGAAATGCAGTCTGTTTAAAAATGGGTAGGAAAATCACCAAAGCTTTTCAGTGGCCTCGTATTGCTCATGTTTCTTTTTCAATAATGCAAATACGCTGTTTTTATCCTGGGTAGCCGGTGTGATGGGGCATTCCCAGGGGTGGGGGTCAGGCTGTTGCTGCAGTCAGGCTGGCAGCCTTGCAATGTCGACCTTGGGCAATGCCCAATGTGACCTGGGCATGCAGATCTGGCACTTTGTGGTGTCCATGCCGTACATGCTGTGCAGCTAAGCAGAGCGCTTGCATCTTCTGTGCTGTCAGCATAGCACTTTTTCCAAGCACTATATACTCTCACTACAGGATTATAAAAAAGAAATTAAACTGGAGCCCATTAAGCCTGTTTACTCTCTGCTGCAGATATTTTTACCATGTAGTTTTGTGTGCAGGAAGTGCTGTAAACTTCAGCATTGCTGCTGGCTCCTTTGTAATCACTCTGCTGATTATGAATTGCTGCCTTTTGGCAGTTGCTGTTTGCAAGGTTATGATTTCTGCTGGTGGGAGGGTAATAGAGGGGAGAAAAATGGAAAAAAAAATGCACAGGCCACGGAGACCTTCAGGGCAATTAATGTCCTTTAGCAAAGTGGAGTAGGGTGCAAGATAAACTAGCCAAATCCAAGGCTTGTGGCAACTCTATTGCTATCTTCTCCCTCCTGCAAAGGCTTTATCTAAAGAGATATATGTGAAGAAACTAGACCAACCAGTTGGGACTTGATCACAGTATATCAGAAGAAACTATGTAGCCTGAGAGCTGGATTACAGACATCACAGCAAAAGTCTGTTCAAAAAAAAGAAGAGAAAAACATTAAACCGTAAGATAAAACAAAAATCACCCCTTTCCTCTGTATGCAAAACAGTGATCTGAGCAAAAAAACCAAGAAGAAATCCCCATGGTTATATGATAGCTGATGTGTTTTATTTATTTTTATGGGATAATATAAAGCTTCATACAGTAAATGTGAGTATTATAGGATTTGGTGTGTTAGTATTTTCATTATGAACTCACATTTTTCAGAAGTTTATAACCTGGCTGTTCGAACTGGTGTGGAGGTTTTGGAGCTTACTGTACCTTAGCTCAGCCTGAGGCATTGATGCCTTCTGCTCCCTGGGCACTTACCATTCTGGCACTGGTGTGGTAGGGAGCAGGATGCTGTGGGACTAATGAGAATCTCTCGGAGAGGGAGAATGGATCTCATTGATTTATTTTAGAAGAGCTGATTATTTGGGGGAGAGGAGGGCATGTACATATGGAAAACTTTATCCGATGAATTTCGTACCCATCATGGAGCTGAGTCAGTCAGTTCTTTGGTAGACTGCTGACAGCAGATGGCTAACTGAAGGCATTGGTCAGTAATATTTTCTGTTTCTCTCTTTTGCTCTTTGGTTCTGTATCAGGCTGGGCACCTAGGAAAGTGCACACAAGCCCAAGCCTTTTGGTTTGGAGTTTCTAGGTACTCTCCAGGTTGTTGTTGTTGACTTTCCCCCCTCATTTTCCTTCTTGGTCAATCAAAACTGTGTTTAGACTAATTTCACGATACCCTCTCTGTTCAGCTGCTCTCTATCTTTTCTTCAGTATAGGTCCTTATAGAAATCTGTCATTATCAAACTCACATTTGTATCCTCTTCATCTATCTTGTATCTTCTTTTCATCTCACCCTGTTGTTTTTCTTTTCTCCTTGTTTAGCCCAGTGGCAGAAAAGGGCTATTAATTATTCCTGTGAAACTAGCATTTCTGCTTGCATGAGAGTGCTGCCAGACTGAACACATTTGTTCACATTAATGTGTCTCACTAGATTGTAACGGGGCGTCTGATGAGATTAGATTCAAATTCCAGGACTTCACATCTGCCTTGCACAGTCCCTTAATTTTTCCCCAAGAAGATCCAGATTTGAAAACTGGAGTGCCTTGGCTAGCATAAACTCTTTTCTCTGTGCCCACTTCTTGATCTCCAGTGCTAACTAAAACTGTTCTGGGGGGTGGATGTTCCAAGCTTTTTCTTGTGTGCATAGTGCAAGTGAAGCCAATGTGCTGTGAAGCGAGCAATAGTAGCCAACAAGTCAGTGTGGATGATTGCAGTGGGTCTTGTTAGAAATAAACTTGGTATGATGGGAACTGAACTTCTTTTAAAGTAGGAAATCCATGATAATACCTCACCCTCACCCTTGTCTCAGTATTTTTGTGAAGGGTCAGGTTAAAAAGAAAATTTTGCTCCCAGAACTGCTTTTAATTGCCTATTCTCATTCTCCAGTCTCAGTTCTTCAGGAGAATATGTCTGAGCAGATGGCTTTGACTATAGCATGGGCTATGTACCACATAAGAGTACTCTGGCAAATATAGTTAGGTATCTGTCTGATATGGATGACAAGAGGCAGTGAAATATGTGAGAGTGTGAAGCTGAAGTGTGGTTACTTCTAAATGCTGAATTAGCTCCGGTTCCATTTTTGTTTCAACAGTTGTTACTTTCTGTAGGAGCATTGTAGCAAGCTGAACTCGACTTTGAATTTTACCATGCTAGTAGGGTGAGTGACCTTTGGTTTGCTGTAGATACTCTCATAGCAGAAGAAGGTGAGATGTTTAGGAAACAGTCTGACAGAGCACAGGAGTCAGAATTTGGGGGGTGGGGAGAATGCCGTCATAAAACATAGTGGTTAGTGATTTGCATGACTGGAAAACCAGTTTGTCTCAATGGTACCTGGTGGAGTAGTTAAGCCAGTGTTACTATCTCTGGTTCCTCTTGAAGAGGAAGCAGAAGTGGGGTGCTGACATGATGCTGTGAATAATTGTTGAAGTTTTGGTGTCAGCATGGGGAAATTAAGCCTTCCTGCCCCTGTTTGCTTAGTGTCTCCATCAGGCTGGAGTGTCATACAATAGGTGAAGATGTAATACACTTGGCTAGTCAGAGTGCTTGGGCTATCATTTGGGAACCATTAACAAAAATCTCCTTTTCCTTTGTAATCTTGTGTTAATTCCTCAGAGTCTTCTTTATGGGTTTTTGGTGTATGAGACAGTGGTGTTCTTTGGTAAAAGGCTCATATGAAGAAATGGGTTTACACTACATCTGGAGGACATTGAGGCTTGTCAGTCTGATATCCTCTAGAAATGAGACCCATAGCAGGAATAGTTGGCCAGGTCTTGTATGAGCACTGGCTCCTGCATGGAATTATGTGGCTGCCTATTTCTCAGCACTGCTGAAAACCAGGAAACCTAAAATAAGACCACGTGTCTAAAAGCTTGACTTGAACCCTTGTGGGGCTCTGTGACCGCATCCTCAATTTTGCTTCAGTATTCCTGGGAGGCTACTGAAAAGAGAAAATGAAGATTTGGCAAAACTAAATACCCATAGTCCTATGAGAACAAGAGTAGCTTGACATTTATGTGTCACTATTTGTCATTAGGTAATCCTCTCATTCAACATGTTTGGGAGCTAAAATAATGCCATGAAGCTGGGGTTACTAGGCATAGACCCTGAAAAATAGAGAATGGCTAAAGTAATGTATGAACCATCTGTGCAGCTGGATATGGTTTCTCCAGATGATGAATGACCAATACATCTTCAAGAGCTGGGATGGCCTCATGAATGATTTGCATAAGGAAAGGAGATGACATTTGTCACCTTCCACTGTCTGGTTGTTAAAACATTTAATTTTTGAAGCAAATATCTTTCCTCCTTCTCCCTTGCTATCCCTTGCAATAGGGAAGGGACTCCCTTTACACATCTTAGTGTCTTCTCTTTGCTTTTCTTCATGTCCATCCTCAAAAGTCCTTTTTGTGATGTCTACAAAATATCCTTGAGACTTATAGAGAGCTAAAAGTCTGGCTTATTAAGATGGCCAGTGTTGTCTTTTCCCCCCCTTTTTAGTTCTCTCTGTAGCTATCTGTCATCCCCTGGTTTATGCTGAGATTGGAAACTCTTAGGGACAAAGACTGCAGGTCCATGAGTCGGGCCCATAAAATAACAATTATAGTAATTGATAACTTATTCTCTTGAGATAATTGAGTCATTTCTAGACACCTTGCTTTAAAAGCAAAGATATATTCTCTTTCCATCACTGTTCCTCTTGCAAACTGCATGATCCTGTTTCCAACATGAAAGCAATTCTCTGACCATGTATTGTTTGTGTGTATACCTTATAACAGAAATATTTTCTCAGGGAGCTATAATGTTTCAGTTGCTGCTGCAAACATGTCAGAGGAGTATGTGAAACTGAGCTGACACAGTGCAGAAGCTTTATTAGCAATTACTCCTGAGACATACACACTGGACATTTAATTAGTAACACAGCCAGTTACATTGTGGAATTGGAGATAGTAAGAGATTTCCCTAAGACTCCTTAGACAAATAATTTAACCTTTTTTCTTATTAGGGAGCTGATACTATGCTATGACACTATGGTCAAAGCTGGGGTGGCAGGTAGGGAGGTGTGAGCTGACAGCCCTGTAATGGGAGATGGGCGAGGAATTCCTTTGCACAGAGGGTCAAGTCCTGCACGTTGTCCATGGGGGTTGTGTTGCTGGCACTGCTCGGGCAGGGCCTTGCTGTAGGAAAAGCATTGCAGTAAGAACTGAGTAAAAACTGAGGGTAGACAGGAAGACCCTTGTCTCTCACCCAGGTGTTTCCCCCAACGAAGGCGATGTGGCCGCCCCAGTGGAAGTCCCACCTTGTTTCCCGGTCCTCATGGGCCCAGGTCTGAACGAGGGTGGGAAAGAGGATGGGAGGAGGGGAGGGGAGCAGGCTGGGCAGGCGTGAGCACACCCTGCTCCATGCACCAGGGCATCCACTGCCCAGATGTGCCCAGATGTGGCCATGCCCATCCTGTAGCAAAGCTAGCATGTACCACAGGGACGACAGTGATATGGAGCAGGGGCGAGGATGCTGTCCCTGCATGGGCTGTGCTCCACTTCTGCTGATCCCACAGCTTGCCCAGGACAGGCAAGGGTCCAGCCCTTCCCCAGCACAGCAGGATCCCTGGGGACCTGTTTCTTCCAAAGAGGCTCTTGATCTAGGTTTTGCCATGTGAAAGATAACCCCCCACCTCCAGGTAAGGATAGGACCCACTGCATTTATAAAGCGACTCCTATGTTTGAGGAATGACTCCCGCCACTATTTCAGGAGGAGGAGATTTAAGCTGTGAAGGCATAATGAATTTTGACGTGTGTTCTGTGCAGTGTCAAACTGTTTAATTTCGAGAAGCTGAAGTCACTAGCCTGTTGTTTCATGTTTCTGTCTAATTGAAATGTTAAAGAACTGATCTTTCTGCTGTGTATTTAGTCTGGACATTCCAGCCTTTGAACTCTCACCAGTGCTGTGAGTAATATTATCCACACACATTCACTCTATTGTTACAGCAAAATCTCTACATCTGATTTTTTAATAAAAATCAAAGGACCAGCATGACATATACACTGAAAATATTCATTTGGGGGGAAAAAAAAAAAAAGAGAGAGAGAGAAAGAAAGAAGGGAAAAAAGAAAGAAAGGAAGATAGAAAAGAAGAAAAAAGGAAGAAACCTCAGCCCATTACACCAGCTCTTGGGGAAGGAGGGAGGAAACTTTCATTAGACTCACCATCATTTTCAGTTTTAATCACCTCTGTTCTTTTCAAATTAAAAAAGAAATTTTGATCAAGGGTCTAGAAGACTCAGAAGTGCCTTCTGGGGTTATCTGAACCAGTCACCTGTTTGGAAGAGACAGCCTTTCACCATCAGACAGATATGCATTTTCAATAATTAACTATTTTTAGCGTGGCATAAGTGAAAAATTAATAAGCCCCAGCAGCAAATAAGCACTGCAGTGTGGGTAGAGAAGAAAATACAGGCCACAGCTCAACCTCCCGCTTTGAAAGTTCAGCTCCCTTTCTTCTCCCCCACCTCCCCCACTGCAGTCCCCGAAGGGTGACTTCCCTCTTTAATAGACCCACATTTACACTGAGAGGTTGCCATTTCCCGGCTAGTCCAAGCATTAACATTCATCATTTCATTTCAGCACCTCCCATGAGTAATTGCAGCCCTGAGAAATAGTCTCTCCCTCTGTTTTTTTTCTACCCAGCCAAGGGCTCCCCACAAACTCTGGACACTCCCCCGGAGAGCTTGCTGTTCCTGCCGTGGTCCCTGACCTGTTCACTTGTTCATTCCCTTTGCTGGAGCCAGCGGTGAGTGGGAGAGCTGAACAACAGGATGGGGTCTGTCAAACAGCATTATCCTGGGCAGGGGGACATTGCAGCTGAGGTGGCACAGGAAGAAGGACAGAGCCCTTAGAGAGCGCCTTCCCACCAGTCGAGGAGCTGGAGCACCGAAAGCAGCCCTGGCACCCCTCTAGGTAGTAAACAGGTCTGTTCCTGGCTTCCCACCACTGCAGTGGGGACACAAGGCTGGTCCGAGAGGTTACGTGAGAGATCCTCACTCACAAACCACATCACTGTCAAGGTGATGAACAGATGACGTGGGGAGCCAGGGCAGCACCTGCGCCATTTAGTTTCACCTCATGCCAGCTTTTGACACTACCGTCTCCGAGGTCGGGGCACCATGCTCTGCAGCATGTCCAGCACAGATTGTTCTCTTTGAATTTTAGCCTAATTTTCAAACAAATGTAAACCGGTAAGAGTTCTGGGCAAATGGAGGAGAGAGGTCTGCAGTGCCTTTGCAATGTTTGGGATACAAAATTGGTCAAATGAGCCATCAGTGAGGATTCACTCGAACTGGGAAGAACTGAAGACTACAGTATCTGTGGTATGTAGGTGTGCAAAGCAGGGTGAAGCCAGAGCAAAATGAGCACCAGTTTTTAGGCGGCTGCACCTCCTTTTGCAATGGGTTGTCCAGCTGGCCTTGAGCACAGCGTGCAGATGTGTCCTAAATATTTGGAAGGTTTTAAATCAGTGACCGATCCATTTCCCATTCTTTTAAATTGAATTGAAAATTCAAAATTTGAAAATTTAAGTTGAATCAAGAAATTTGTGGTCTAATTTCTGTATGGCGGTCATCAATTTAAAAGGTCCAATGATCATTAAAGTACTAGTAACTAGGTAAGAACCAATGGAGTGGCGCACTAGCACTTGAAACTGGAGCACATAGTTAAAGCATTGTGTGGAATAATGAAATGAAATTTTGTTCAAGCAAGACTCTTACAGACCAGAAATACTGTAATGTAACCTGTGGGTCCCTCTGTATAAAAAAGAGAACATATACAGAAATCCACAGAAGCCATTATTTAAGTTATCACTCAAATTAGAGACTAAGGAAATAGTACAGGCACGGTTGATGGATTATACAATAACAAAGGCTTGAATATCCCTAATAAATTTGTTTTTAAAATAAGCAATTTAATGAACATATCCTGGTTAATAGGTGGAAAATGACCTAAAGATTTTGATTTGATGGGGCAACTGTTATTGATTTCAGTATAGTCCTGACAGGGAAGGTTTTTACACATAAAGATGGGAAAAAATATTAAGGCAGGTGGAATCACCTGCCTGACAGGTGTCAGTCATGCGGACTCTCAGGGGTATCAATGAAGGGATGATGATGGAGATCTGAGACCACTGATCTGAGATGATGGAGTCTGAATCACTTCCATTTTCCTTTCATTTTTCAGAGTTGCCCAAACTTTTCTTTTCCCTGTAGACAATGCAGTATTTTTTCCTTTGCAAAGCTAAATCAATTACTTGTTTAACTAGTGTTTTACTAAGAAATTTAACTAGATTGCTGGGATGGGTTCAGGATAATTACATGTTTTTAAACATTAAGAAAATGTCCATCCTTTTTTTATTTGAAGTATCTTAACATAGAAGGCAAAACAGCAATTCTTGTTTATAGGTTTGGATAGCTGGTGTAATAGTTACGTACTGGTCATAAGTGGGAAAGGACGCTTAGAAAGTGTTATGCGAGAGAGAAAAATCAGGATTTTATTTTTAAGCTGCTGATGCTTAAGCTTCATATTTTCAATTAAAAATGATAGTTAAGTACATAGCATGTCAAGTTAGCACAAGTGGAACCTTAAATGAAGTATGAATTATTTGTAAAACATTATGTAGATGTTACTTGCCTCACAATAGATATGTACATCTTTGTGCTGTGTTTTCTGAGTAGAAACTCTTCTATTTTTCTGCAGAAGAAGGAGATGCCATTGGTTACATCCTCTTTGAAAATGTGTTTATGGTCAGACCCTGGAGTATTTGAAATCACTGATGCGAGGTGCTGACAGTATAGATCAATGCTTCTTACTGACTGAGCTGACCTTTTTTGTACCAAGAAGTGAAATCCTTATGGGACAAAAACTTTAGTACCTGGCTGCTAATAGTTGGATTCAATTACCCAAGGAGTGAGCTGAAAAAAAGGTACAGCAGTTGAATATTTTCGAGACTGCTCTAGACAGGTGGAAGACAGCTCACATACCTACTGATAATATAATATTCTTTGTATGAATTTTGAATGTAGATATAAATTGCCTGCTTCACAGCCAGACCTGCAGTGGTGATTTCACTTCAGTGTATGTAAGCCGGAGTGCAGATTTGTAATTAATAATAAATCCATGCAAACAAACTTTGCACATCCTCTCCCTTCATGATTATGAGGTACAAAATCAAAACACGAGCCAAATATTACATTCCTTGAAAGGAAAGGGATCATATACAGGAAAAATCCCATCAAAGGCCGCACCCCCAGTTCACCCCACACTAAAAATAACATCCCACAGAAAGCAGCCTTCCCAATAGCACATCCCTTCCCTGCAAGCCGTTCGGTTCTCCGTGGCACGGCTAGATGTAGAGCAGCAACACGCAGAGCTCGCATCAGTGCAGCAAACATTCCCTCTTGTGCCTGGAAATTGGATGCACCATTGTCATCGCCAGAAGAGAGCTACGATACTGACACATGAAAGTGCCTCTGACAGCCTGGGGAAATTGCTTTATTTTTTCTTGCAGAAGAAGATTTGCAATCCGGGCTAACAAATTATTCTTTTATCTAGTTGTTTGCGTTATGGGACCCCAATCCAGGATCAGGGCTTCTTCATGGTACACACTGTGAAGACATGCAAGGAAGAGAGCAGTTGGCACCCCAGAGAGCTCGCATCTGCATAACAGGCAGGAGCTACCGGGTGGAAGGCAGCTGGGCTGAGAGAATACAATAACGATAAAATGGGTATGCATAGCATCCTTCTCATTAAAAGATGGTGGTAATTTGAGGGCATCATGGTGGAGGTAGCTTGAAGGAAGAATTTAAATGAGGTTAAGAAGCCAGCTATACAGCAGGGATATTTTGCAGTTATGGTTTGGGCTGGGACGCATCCAGGAGGTGCTTGAGGGAGAGGGAAAAGCGGGCACCAAGGCGGTGGTGGGAAGGCTGATGGCAGGTGATAACAGTCTGCCAAACACAGACTTTCAAGCCACTGTAAAATTTCATTTGTCATTGTGGTGGGCTAGTCTAGGCCACACTTTGGTTTCTTGAGGGGAATTTCAAGTGTTCCTAAAATAGGTACTGGAAGATAGGCAACGCTTCTGGCACTAATGGTCTTGGGGTAGACGAACATAACCTTGGATGCTGCTTCCCAATTTATGGAGTAAAGTAGCAGTAATCAAGGAAATATGATGTTGTTTTCAATCTGATAAGTGTCCCAGGATCCTCAAGCTCCAGCTGGACAGCCGTCACTCGAGGACTGGTGGTGGGGAAGGATTTGGGGTATACGTGGGCAAACACACACACAGCCGCTCTGCAGACCAGAGCTTACAGATCTCATGGCCAAAACAAGGTCTGAGGACTGACTCTGGGTGTAGTCTGGGATAGCTGAGAGCTCTGTCTCAAATCTTCAACTTCTGAATAGATTTCTGTACAGCTAGAAACTCCCTTAACGGTGCTGTTTAGCCCTCACTTATCACACTAGCAAGTGTTATTTTCTTCCACTGGCTTTACTGGATGCTGTTCATGGACTGACATTTATAGACCAGTTCTGACACTGAATTGTGCTAGAGAGTGTGGGCAGGTATTGTAACACTGGGCTAAAACAGCAGGGCTGTAATTTCATAAGAGGCTTTAAGAATGTGCAGTGCCTATAATCTCAGAAGGAATGATTTGCAGTATGAGACTATAGACTAAAATATGAGTGGACAGGTTGATGGTTATTTGTAACTTGGACAATAGTTTGTGAACAGTCATTAGGGGTTGAAATCCACTCTGCATTTCACCCTGGCCGTGCACCTGAAATAGCGGTGATGGAGTTAGCAGAGAAGCTGTATTTGTAGGAGAGCAACATTTAACTCCAGAGATGCATCTGTGTGGGCAGGAGAATGCCACATGAAGTTCTTTAAAGCCTCTCTGCAACTTTGAAATCTTAGCTCCTATTTCAGAAGTGGCTTAGGCACTTAACTGAGCAAAATTTTCCAAAGCATCTAAGTAGATTAAAGACTTAACCTCCTCAGAAATCAGTGGCAGCCCACTATGCAGCTAGATAGCTAGATAGTACTGCTTAGGCACCTTTTCAATTTGTACTGAAAGTCAGCGGAATTTGTGTTTCTAGAGACCGGTGCCGCTTTCCCGGATGGGTTTGGGTTTTGTAGTAAATGAAAGTGTATATTAAAGGACAACTCAGACCTGAAGATTTGCCTGCTTGTCCAAGGGGAGAGCATGCCAGAGGTACCTTTATATCTTCACTGTCCTTTACGCGACCAGAGAGCTGTACCTTGGCATGCCCCACCATAGCCTGTCGCAAGTGCAGACGGTCTTTGTGGGCAGCCTGAACCTATGGTGTGGCTTTATGGACATGCAGAGCCGAGCCAGGGACCTCCCAGGGTGCTAGTCCGCTCCTTGGCTCAGGTCTCAAGTCAGAGAAGACCTTCCTGTTGGCGTGTCTGTCTGAGTTTTTGCCTGTTGCCTATAATAGCAACTTTCTGCTAGCTCTCTGCCTGTACAGCAGACTGATGCATCCGTACTGGGGGCGAATGGGAAATGGGTGAAAACCACTGGTTTGTTTGGTTTTTCTTTTCATTCATGCTGGTCGGTAAGTCCAGGTTGCAGAGAACCTGCTGGTATTATTATCAACGTACAGCAATGCTCCTTCCGTTTCTAACGTCGAAGATCTGTGTAGGCGCTAGTCCAGTGATGAAGAGACTCTTGGTGTAGCAACTGGGGGAAGGAGTAGTTTTAAGTACAAAGGAAACATTCACAAGTCAACTCTCATCTTCCTGAAATACTTTTTATCCTGTGCCAGGAAGCAAGTGGGTGCAGGGTGTGTGAGCGTGTGTGTGCCGACTGTGGGTGGGGGAATGGGACTGGAGGTTTGTTTACTACAGTTTTACTTCATTAATATTTTAGTCTCAGGTGCAGAACATGGAGAGTCTCACTGAAATCACAAACAGCACTGATTGTGGTGTTTGTGACAGTGCCATGGGGCATTTGCATTATTTATCCCAGGCTGCACTACCCATACAGCTTTCAGGGAATATTTTCAGACAGAATCGCTAATTAGCACATATGTGGAATCTTCTCAAAGCAGTTGGGAACTCTCCTCATTACTTTTTAATTTTTTTTATTTGCTGAACGTATGTCAAAGATGAAAATTCAGAATGATGGTTTGAAGGAATTTTGCATATTAAATACTCCAAATGAAAAGAGCGGGATCTTCTATCCGGACATTGAGAAAGACTGTGAGTGTCTCTGGTCCAGCAAGCTTACGCAGCATCGCTTTTGGACTGTCACTTGGTTGCCCAAAGTCAGTGAGGACAGCTTGTTGTCCTGAAGACTTGCAGGCCATTGCTTGTTGGCACTTAATAATCACACACCTTCACCTTGGATGTTGCTGCTGATTAGTTCTCTGTAAACAGATTATAAACCAGGCCAAGCATCTTCCATCTTCAGATGAAAGACAATTTACATATGTGCATACCCAATTTTTTATTTTAATTTTAATAATATATATAATGTATATGTGTTATTACAGTACTAAAAATGTTTTAAAAATGCTTTTGAAAATGTTTAAAAAATGTTTTAAAATGTTTTGAAACCCCTCGATCACTATACATTGTCAGATTGCTCCTGACTAATTTTATTAATTTTTACTCTTCATTTTCTTATTTTAGTAAATTCTCTATGTTTTCACCTTGATGTCCCAATCACACGTTTTATGTGTTCATTAAGTGATTTATCTGAATTTACAGGAGTGGTAGTGGAAGCAAACTGTTTCTTGTGCACTTGTGCATTGCAAAAGACTGATTTAAGAAACAGCTTTTCTAAGTTAAGGCTCAATTTAGCAGCAACATTAATGTTTAAATGTTATTTATTATGGATTTAAATACAACATAAAAAAGCTTCAGTCTGATAGCCTAGGCACCCTTTTCTGGAAACTAAAACCACAGCACTGAAATGATGAAAACCCAAAACATTAGCACACCTATCACATCACAGTCAGCTAAAATGCATAGCGCAAAGCAGAAAATCCTGTTCCTTTTGTTCTTGCCCATGGAAAACAAAAGACAAATTCTCCATCCCCTGCCACAATCGCTCCATCCTCCCAAATGCCTGCTCAGGTTTTCCAGCCCATGAGCGAGGTCCACAGAGGAGAAAATGCAGGGAAACCAGTGTCAAAACCGAAGGCTTAGGGCTGGTTAAAAAATGGAGAGGCTTTTGCTGAAGAAAACTTTTCACTGGAAAGCTAAACCATGGAATTTCAAACCCCAGAAATATCCCAGTGTCTTGTGTTACAGTTATAGCTCAGTCCTTCATCTATTTTGAGGTCCTGACTTTCTGAGCAGACCACACGATGCACCATAGCTTCTCTTTGTCTGGAGCCATGGCAGACCTGCCTGGGGATGGCTCTGGCCGCGGTGCATCATGGAAAGCCTGATCTCGTTAGAGAAGTCAGTCTGTGCAGGTCAATAAGGTCATGAAGTGTCTGACCAAGAATCGGGTATCACAGCAGCATTTCTGCATCAAAACTGCTTTGATTCTGATTTATACTGTGCCAGAGATTTAAAAAGAAGAGCAACAAAAAACCTTGGAAATTGAAGTATACAGTGTTTCAATGAAAACTTTATATAACTGGGGAAAAAAATAGATATTCCTTTAACAAAAACCATCCATTTATGTGAAAAATTCAATTTTCTGCCCCAAAAGCAGCTTTACTGGAGAATTTTGGCAACTCTACAAAGGATCACTAATGGTGAGAATTACTGGTGGCTCTCTGTCTCTTCAACTCTGACAGATCTGGCTTATTCATGTCTTCCTATGTCAACTAAAACAGGTTGGCATAAGGCAGTGTCAGAGTCATTCCTCTTACAGCAAGAGTCTTGCAGAACAAAAGAGCTGCTGCCGTCTGTGATGGTGTGATCTTTAATATACCCTCAAGAGATGGCCTCAAGTGGTGGGCAGGTAGTCACACACTGTGTTAGTCATGAAGTCAATGAAATGGGAAAGGAGAGAATAATAACATTTCAGTTAAATTTTTGAATTTCAAATTTAGATTCCTCCCCCTCCCCCCCTTGAAATGCAATTGAGCCAATTCAGGTGAAATCAATCAGGAAAAGGAAGTAAGTGCCAAAGATCATTTAGTAAATCAGCAAAATATTTCTAATTGGCACCTGTGAATAACTGCGTGGTGGTTACGTTCAGCCCTGGCAAAAGCAGGCTGGAATACCCCCAGTGTGTTTTTTGGAAGGATTGGGATATTGTCACTAAAGGTGAAAGCCTGTTTTATTTTTTCACCCTTGTCATCTACTCTCTGCGCTGCCAACCTCCACTTCAGTTGCCACAGTGCATAAATTACAGTTTAGATCACACAACCATCCATCATCAAATCACCCCATGAAAGTGCTACTAAAGTATGTTGCCAGTTCTCCCGGTTGACACTCTTTTTGTGATTGACACATATCTAACTTACACCATCACTTGTGTCACTGCTGAATTTGGCCCTGAAACTTCCTCAGGAGCTGTGCACATTAAGTCAATCTGAAAGTTTCATGTAAATCAGCTCCCTTTTGTTGTCCTTTTTGCTTTCTGTTTCTTTTATTTACAGTTCCCCCTAATTATTAGGGCAGTTCATTGGCTTCTTTCTAGCTAACTCAGTCCTTACCTAGGCAAGATAGAAAATGGGTTAGATACCTCAAACTTTGGCTAATTATTATTATAAATACTTATTTACTGCCTATCACTGCAGTACCTGGAAGGTAGCCAGTACTTAAAATGAACATACTTTGATAACATACCTTGGTAGTAAGCCAATGTCCAGAATCCACAAGCATATGAACAATTTGTGTATATATATATATATATATTTGCCACATGATCCATGAACAGTCTACGCAATTATATATAAAAATCACCAGATTGCTCTTTTGGCTTACAATTGATGAGTCTGAATGAATAATCATGAGAGCTTTCGATGGGCACATGGTTATGCCTTTTCCACATGCAAGCACACCTAAGCCATGTTAAAACCTGACTCTGACTTCTCTGCATTTGGATTTTTTTTTTTACCAGTGTGCTGCTGAGTTGAAATACAAAATAATAATTTCTGGAACAGATTTTGATGAAACTGTTAAGCGTACGGGGTGTGCATATATATGTCTGCATATATAAATATATAAAAGTAAAAACTATCATGAATGAAAGGGTCTAACAAAATGAAAATGGATTAAAATTATTAAATCTTCCAAATTGGTGTGAGTCAGGTGTGCTGTGTTTGAAATTATATACATTATGTCTGCTTTTCTCTTTCAGTCACTCAGAACTGCTGTAAACTAACTGCTAGGTAAGGTCTGCTAAGTGTGAATCATTTGATTGCTGTTGTTTGTGCAGCATCTGTTCCATAGCATGTTTAATTATTTTTGTGTGTTAAATTCATGTAGGTTACTTGAGAATTGCCTTAACTAAGTCTTAAACTTGCAGCTATTGCAGAATTCATTATCTTGATTATCATTAGAGATGGGCAGAGGAGATTCTTCTTCACACTTTATTCTGAAAGCTTAAAGTGCACCTCAGAATTATGCTTTCAGTCTTACATGTGCCTTGCTGTTTCCTTGCCAAGCCCTGCTCTGTAGCTGACCTCAGCCTGAAAGGCTGCAGACCTTCCTCTGAATTCAGGTAACGATCTCGGAGTTTACCCGAGCAGGTATCAGCTTGGGAGCACGGTGGTTAATTTTCTCTGCAGGTGTCAGAGTATCTCAGGTGTGTTCAATGAGCCAAACAGAACATCCCAAGAAAGTCCATATTTAGGTGCTGTGTGATAAGGTTGGCTGGCACCTAGCTATTGTGTGTTTATTAACATGGTACCATATATAATCCTACATTTCAATAAGGTATTTAAAAAGCAGAAAATACCGGGCAACATTTCCCTACCTAAAAAAAAAAAAAAAGGCAACATCAAACATTTTCACTTTCAAGAAGGAAACTGGTAGGGCTACGAATTTACTTAGCTTTGTACTCAGACTGCTGATCTACCATTTTCTAAACTTCAGTGGAGTCTAACTTTTATTAGCCTGTGGCTTTAGGTAAGCTAACTGTACTAGCCAGTCCTATACTTTGTACATCAGGAACTGAATTTGAATGGGGTTTCCCTTATTTTATTTCAGGTTTTTGATGACTTTGAAGTTGCTCTTGGGAGCTATTTTCAGCCTTTTTACCACTGTATGAGTTAGAAATATTCTTTTAGTTAGAATCAGAGCTTTTAACATTAAATAATCACCTGATTCCAGCAAGTGGGAGCTCTCGGTACAGTATAAAAGTGCACAGCTCACAGTAAGAACAGGCAGTGCTGCTAACGATACTTAGCACTGGCCTTTGATGCCATGAGCATGGCATATAGCTGGTAGTGCATCATGGCAATTTATGCAAGCAGCTCACATGTTCATAGCACTTACTTGTCCTTAATGGGATTGTGTTATGAGATAATGGGTATCTTATTTCCTAAGGAGATATTTCAAACAGTATCTGCATTTAGAAAGCCCTTCAAACCTGGAAATGGAAGAAAATGCATGCTATATAAGTACTCCTTATCCTGCAAATTCATAATCACGTGCAGATTTTAGGATATGGACTTCAGTGAAAAGCTTAGCTGAGTTTTTTAAGAGGAAATTTCTCAACTCTTCTTGGGATCTGAACTGCTATTCTACCATCAAAATCAATGAACAGGATGGCTAGAACTCTGCTCAATCCTTGCAAAATGCGCTAAGTAATTACTAAGTGATTTTCAGGCGTCTTGAAATACAATTACATTAGAAAGCCAGGTTCAAAAAATTGTATAAGCTTTCCAGTAGACTGGTTGATTCACTTCAATTAACAGTTCTTTAATTATAGACATTCATTAATATCATAAAGTTCTTCTAGTTGGCATCAATTGGTATCAGGCATGTAACTAAAGTCTCATTTCCCTGAGGGTGTACATGGCTAGTTTAATTTGCCTGAGGGCTTTTGACTGTAAAATCTCAACCAACATTAAGCAAGTAAAGCTAAGGTACATTGGTGAAATCCCAAATCAGGACAGATGTTTCTTCACAATGATGTGCAAGCCCCGATATCCCCATGGAAACAGTTCTGAATTGAATATTTTCATGTAGTGATTTCAACTACATAACCAAAGTTATATAACGTGTGCATGTTCACATGCACATGTGGCTGTGGGTGTACGCTAACAGGTTTAGGCAGTTATTCTCATAGTAAGGTTGCCTATGTTTTTATGTGCATGGGTGTCTATATATATACACATACGTATGTATCTATTTAATACCGTAAGTACATGATGAAGAATTGATATTTCTCTTCTGTTCTTCCATCTGTTTTGTTCCTTGAGAGAGTAGAAAAGGAAAAACCTCATTTCAGTGACAAATTCTTAAAATAATGTTGAGGTCTTTGAAGACAGCCCTTGGATTTTTCCAGGTACCAATACCAAAGCCAGAAACAGAAAGCTGAACCAGTGCTGGTGGAAAACCAGTGCTGTTGTGCTGAGTACTGCGTACACATGTGATGGCAGGTAAGCACCTCATTACAGGGAAAGACCTCAACTCTATTACACTCTAGTTTTCTTCTTTTTTTCACTCACCCTTTCTTTTACAGGTGAAAATAATTTCCATTTCCTGTGTACATATTATCTTTCATTTTCCATGCCAAAACTCACTTTAGTACTTTTATGTAGGCATTTCTAATCTGTACAGGATGATTTTTGTTATTTCTCTCTCCTTAATGGTGTTTGCTTTTCAGTCATAGTCTATTCTCCAGTTTTCATTTGTAGAGAGTGAAACCTTGCGGTGAAAATGAGAGACAGTAATTGGATCTTAGAAGGTGGCAATCCAGAGTAACCAAGGCTTGCTGGGAATGGAGAAGGGAGCTGATGATGAAATGCTTTTAACAGCCAAAATTAAAGAAAGATATGTCTTGTGAGAATGTTTCTCTGAATGTGACTGTAAGAAATGTTTTTTTTAATTGATTTCCTTACAGCTAGATGTCAGTAATCTAAGAAAAAAACTTCTATTCTAGAAATCAGAACCTACCTGTTGCACTCCTCTTAAACCAAGAGCAATTCCAAATCAAAGGGCCTTTGAAAAATCACATTATGTCCTGCGTGAGGTAGAATCAGCTGACAAAAGTCAGTTGGCATCAGACTCCAAAATGCACGACAGCCACCATCCAGGTCTCATCTGGTCCTGGTGTTGTGGGATACTCGGCTGTGGGATGCAGCTCGACTGATCCCTTTGTGCCTTCAGGTTATGACAGGCGATGTACAGAGGCAAGCTTTAGTCAAAAATGTATTGACGCTGATTAGATTAGGGGAGGAAGACACTGGAGACTGACTTCAAAAGACACTTTTTTTCCATAAGGCTGGAAATACTGAGGATTTAGTATTTCATTGATTTGAGATTGTCATACATGTCACTCCAAACGCTGCCACCTTCCCAGACGTAGAGGAGAGCTTATTACCCCACCCAGTGCAATGCTATAACATCATGTAGGACTTTTTCATTAACACTAGCTTAAATACCGTCACATGATGATGTATCATACAAGGCACTCATTTGTGGTTTTCACAGAAAAAAGGGGAGTGCCAATTAAAGGCTTTGCAGTGGAGGACGTGACCTTGCTTTGGTCACATTTTACCCTTTTACCCTTGGCACAACAGTACCTTTTATTCCCACTTTGTTGGTTTCAGTCTCTGCCTTTGCACTGAAGAAGGTAAGGGGAGGCGAGTATTGGAAAAAAAGGAAGAACTGAGGTTAATAATACGGGTTAAAGCCAGCCCACATCACTCGTGAAAATAAAAGTTGTCTTACAGAACGTCAGTATGTGCAAAAGAGGCATTTTTCTGCAGAAAGGTGCATGTAGACTATCAGGAACTGTAAGCACCCTCTTCTCTTTGCAAGTGTAATTGGACATACTTGCACAATTTAGGAAACTACCTTTAGTGGGCAGTCAGGAAGTTCAAGTTTATCATAGACTCTAGGTAAAAGCAAAATAAATTAGACTGCCTCGGGACCTTAAATACTTTTCTATTTTGTCTTCTCATTTGGCAGTCAGCTTAGACGTTTCTGTGCATACCTGGAAGACTGAGTGCGGGCATTCTCTGGAAGTTTTAGGTATGTATCTCTGACTTTAATAAAATACATGATGTCCAATTTATTTCAGTTTAACCAAGTGTTCTAGTCTGTTTTATTCTCTAGTTTATTTATTAATTCTCCTCAGCAGTATTTGTTTACCTATCTAAAAATTTTCCATTATTTCCCCCAATTTATTTATAAAAATATTGAACCACATCATTGCACTCACCATCTTTTGGATCCCTCTGTAGGCCCTCTAAATTGTACAGAAAAGCCCATTAACGGGGTTTTTCTGAATTCTGTCATATAGTCAGTTTTTAATCCATTTAGTATTTGAAATATTGATGTTGTATGATGCTAATTTTTCATCAGAATATTCCTGTGGTACTAAGCTGAAGTGCATTCAGTCTAAATATATTAAGTCAATGCAGCCACTTTTATCAACATATGTAGTAATTTCATCAAAAACATGATTAAATGAATTTGACAGGATGTATTTTCTATGAAACCATATTGATTGACATAATTATTTATTATCATCATTTAAATCTGTATTGATTGAACCCCTCATTTGCTGGTCCATTAATTTGCCTGAGTTTTGATGTCACATTAACCAGATTATTTGGCTATTGCTCTAACATGAGGTTTCCAGTAGTCCTCCACAATGTTTCCAGTATCCCATACAAAAAGTGACAGTCAATGCCTTGATTTTCTTGGCCAGCAGTTTGAAAACACTTACTAGTATGTTGTCTGGATGTGGTGATTTAAGAAAGTTTATTTTTTAAAAATGCTCTTTAACATATTTCTGACTATTTTTGGAAAAAAATTTTGGCACTATAAATTGCCTTTGATTTTCCACCTAAAATGGGGGCTGGATTTTGTTTCACTCAAAAGCCATGTGAACTCAGTCAGAGGTTAGAAAATGATCCCTACCTGATCGTCAATGAGATGTCTGAAGTGTAACAGGAAGCTCCAGGCAGCCAATGAAGTCTTCCATCCCACATCTCCCAATTTCTGGCACGTAGGGTGCAGCTCTTCCTTTCTGCGTAGCACTCACACGAAAATTTGATTTTGGTTTCCAAATTTTTCAGGTATGTTTTCTTGTTCTTTCTTTTCAAAGGACAAACATTATCATAACCTAAAAACAATGGGACATGACAAAGCATGTATTACCGGGCCATTAATGCACTTCTCTTTGGCCTTGTGCCTCACAGTGCTCTAGAGACTTGCATTAATGGCCCAGTAATACGACACACCCTATCGTGTCTTATTGCTTAATTGGACTCCAGACAAATTCAGTTAAACCACATATGCTGTCTTTTATGACTACTGCTGTACAGTTTTTATTTCCTACATTCTTTGGTTCTTTTGGAGGTCTTTGAGTTGTCTCACATGAATCTCTTGAGATCACAGACTGTAGAGGCAGGCTTTTAACTCTGCCCTCAGCCCTTTGCCATCCACATACCAAATGGGTATGTGCTCTGACGGGCAAAACACAAACCCCGAGATGCACACCTGGAAAAGCCATAGCAGAAAAATGGAAGGAGGCATCGTGGTTGTCCTAGGTCTATTCTGCTTGACGGCCAAAAAACTCATCTTTAACAGCATGTCAGCCCAGATGTCATTTGGCATCCATGGTGTCCTCATATCTGAAAAAACAAGATCACCTCCAGTGTTTGAGAGGTTTCTCCTGTACATTTCTTGTTTCTTCAGAAGGGCTGCATGCTATAGCTGAAGCAGCAATGAAATATCCTTATAGGCCTTCCTACTGTGTACACTGTGCTGCAGAGCAGTCCCCATGTGAGGAATGCTGACAGCTGTTGGGATAATTGTAAATAACAAGCCAGAAAACCTCAGTCAGGTTCTGATACCCCTCAGCATTTCACATCAGATTCCCTGAACTTGGGAAACTGAGGCCAAAAGGATGCCTGCCACTGCTAAGGGTGAAACAGGAGGCATGGAGGCACCTGGTAAGTACTGTTAAATACTGGTTTCTGTCCTCACCATGCCCTGTAGTGAAATCAAACAGCTTCCACCAACTTTTGGCTGACTGGTCCTGATCAAAGGAAAGAGTGAAACAAAAGGGTGTGACATTTTTTTTGATTTGTATGGGACCTATACTGCAGAGTAAAGTTAATGTTTGTCTATTCAGAGTAAATTTCTGGTGGATTCAGTTACTTTTTGGGCAGGACTGATAAGTTTTGCAGCATCTTCACAGGATCCTAGACTAAGAATCATCTTTGAGTGCTGTGGGCTCTCAGGTAATTTCCATCACCATTTCTGCTGCTTGGTGTTAGATTAAATTGTGGATGCATTTCCATGCTGAGATTTCATGCGTGTCACATGCACTATATACCATGGATGACAAAGATTGCTAATGCACACTGTTGAAGTATTTAAAGTAGAAATCTTGAAATTAGTGAATTAATCAAAACTCTTAAAGCATTAATTTCAGAATAAAATTCTCAAGTGATTACGATTTGTATAAATTGCTTTAAGACATTGGACACAGCTTGAGTGCTTATGCTAATAAAAGAGCATCATCACGCTCTTTAGAAAAAAAGAATATCGCAACCAAATATGCTTCAGTAAATTGTTATCAACTGGCAATAAAGAAACCAGGGGAAAGGCAAAGCATTTAACACTAGCCTAAATTAATCCTGATAACAACAAAAACAAGGCAAAAGCAGCAATACAATCTATCCTCACTTGGTACTACTCCAGCATTTAATACATCAATTTATATAAAGAATCAATTGGATTCACTTCCGACTAATAGCTTGTCATGCATGCTGTCTTCGGGAAGTGGCACCATTGCAACTACCTTAGGGTAGCAAGGCCTAAAGAGTCTTGCCAGATGGTGGACCATGGTGCCTGTTAATAACTGCTACTATTTTTTTGCTAATATTATAAGTCCCTTATCGTATGGATGCAAAAAGGGCTGCCTGTTGTCACTTATGCTTGAAACGTGGATCTTTACCTCTCCCGGACACAATGAGTTTTTGGGCAGTGTGGTGTACACAGAATTAATGTCTGTATTTTCTGCTATAGCGAAGGCCATCCCTTCATTTGTTTTTAAAGCACTGCAATTATTTTGATGCCTTCTTTTTGAAAAATGATGTATAGTAACAAACACATTGAGACGAGGAGAAACAGTCATTAAAACGATCAAACAAAAAAGCGAAGGTAAATACTTTAGAAAATCAAATATGTGGTGTTTACAAAGCATTTAGAAATGATTGCCTACCTTATGATAGAATCCAGGATAGTTTTAAAAACAGGAGTCACCATTCAGATACTCTCAGTTATCTAGACGGATTTGTGTTGCTAATTCCTCTCTCTCTCCTTGGCGCTTCAGTGTGGTGGGTCAGTGTCAGGCTGTCCCCCAACTGATGCTGTTCAGAAGCAGCAAGGGCTGGCTTGGAGCAGGAAACATTGTTCTTCCACCAAGGTGTGTATGCTGGTTGATGGAAAGGAGGAAGGCAGGCAACACAGCACTGGCAGCACAAAAGTGAGTACCGGGGAGGCAACATCATATTCAACAGGACTCCTCTAGCCACGTGTGAAGCAGTGTTGTCTCAATTAAAAGTAGATAAATTCTTAAATGAGGATTATTCATATGAAAGTATTTTTAGCTGTATTTCTCCTAAACCAGCAACATTATACAAATATAGTGTAAAATTATACGTCAAATTTTGTTCACTGTGCAATTTTAGGAAACCTCAGAATGACTCAGAGCCTCCTTCAGCATGTGGTTTTGGTGTAGGAGCATGTTTATTGTGTCAGGTATATATTGCCATTCTCCATTTAAAATTCAGCCATGGGGAGAGTGAGGTAAGACGTTATTAAAAACTGCTACAACCTAAAGCAAACAAACCTAGCTAAAATAGACAGCAATAGAGGTGAATAGTGCCCCAGAAATACGGCATTCCTTTGGAGAGAAGCTCTCCATTTCTAGACTAGACCTTTATCTGTGAAACAGTTTAGGCGCTTTTCCACAATGAGGTCTTCAGATCAAAGGTCCCATTAGACCTTGGGGGGTGTCTGAACACATGGCTTGGTCAGTCAGCAGCTCACGGTGACCTTACTTGAGCCTTTAGTCCGACCACCTCTCCAAAAGGCTCAGGCGAGTGAGCCTGGGATTTTGCATGAGCCTGTGCCTTCATGGTGGCCTCGTGGAAATAAAATGGAGACCTGACACGAGCCCTCCAGTACTGCATTTGTTGGTGCCCACATAGAAGGTTAATGACTCCTTTAAGAAGCTTTGAATTACATCGCTGCCAGCTGCCCCATGCCAGCAACACCAAGCTGAACACCAAGTGCTGCCAACCCTCAAAGACAGCCTTGGGGAGGGTGGGTGAGCCCCTTAGCACCTGCCAAGGTCCATGCTGGTCTGCCTGTGCGGTCGGCAGCTCATAGGTTAAATAGCTAAAGCCTTCCTGGGGTTCAGGTGCATGAGCAGCAGCTACAGGAGCAAAGGACCCACGCAGGGAGCTGAGAGCTCCTGGACCTTGCCTCTGCCTCTCGCCCCTGTGTTGCTACTGAAGAGAGAGACCTCTGGTCACTGGGGTAATGGGTCTTAATGTCCTGACTGGTGATAAGGCTGTGAAGGCTGCAGGAGTGCATGTGGCTCCTCGTGAGTGTGTTTTAAAGCAATGTGGCTCCTCTCTCTGCTGTGAAGCAGAGTGAAGGGGAAAGGGTGGCTCCCTGTGTCTCCCAAGTCCTTGCTTGCTCCTTCTGACCCTCTGCAGCAGCCCTGCAAGGTGTTCCCCTCACAAGCTTATGCACAAGCTCTTCCTAGCTCCTTTGAAGGGAGCCTTTTGTTGAAGGATTGTCTTTTAAGACCTTCCTGAGAGAAGGCATTTTTAAGTATGGCACATAAGATCCAGCCACCTACTTGGTATGCGTTTTCCTCTGCTTCTTGAGACTTGTTTTATCATGTCTGCTAGCTGGTCACTGTGCCCTAAGAAAGGATATCCCACTTCACACACCGCAAAGCCAGGCTGTCTAACAGTCTCATTTCATGCTTTGTAGGGTGGCAGCATGCTCTGGTGGTCAGAGCATTGGTCAGGGAGCGGAGCATGTGGGATCCTCTTCCCAATGCTTCCCATAGCTGCAGGCTCATCTCTAGATTATGCCAAGTTCCCCAGCTGCAGTAGAGGGACAGTGGTATTTATTTACACAACTCGTAAGCATGTACAGTAGGCCTGGCAAGACTGTGCAAATTAATTCCTGCTAATGAAAGTTCAGGTTTTTTAATATTTCACTTATGCTGTGACTGCGCCCTTTCTGTCAGCACTTTTTATGCAGCTGAATTTGCTGTCACGCCAGCAGCAGCTCTGGGTCTTCGCTGCTGCTGCCCCATTATTTGCACTGTGGTAATGACCAGAGGAATTAAGGCTCCACTGTGTCATACTCTCAGCATGGGAAATATCTCTACAATATGTAATCACCCCCAAATGGAAAGACGTTTTAGAAAGGAATTTACAATATAAGGCCTCTATTCTGCAAAGTGCACTGGACTAGCTTGATGGATGAGAGCAGCTTCACTGATTTAAGAGTATGAAAGCTAAGCAAATGAGTATTTCTTTTCAGGAATTGACTGCAGAGGACAAGAACATGGTTTGAAAGACAGAGACGGAGTAATCAGATACATTCAGATTTTCTGCTCCAAATTGCATTTATTTAGGTTGTGGTCCAGTGAAACCAAGTCTTCCTGGAGAATGATACCCATGTTAACATATGTGTTATGATTTTTGAGGGCTGCACCCAAGAACCAGAGTCATCTGCTTTGCCCATCATGAGGCACATGCAGCTTGGGGCGTACAGCCCTAGAAGACAGCACAGTTAAAAGGAAGGTGATGGATGTTTTTGGCTGTGGCGGCAAATCTCATTGTTTAGTAACTCTGGTTCACTTAAGAAGCACCAGATAGATTAGCGGGAACAAAGATGAAAGGTTTAACTAGCCAGACAGGAACAGTGGAGAACCGCAGTGCGCAGTATAGAGTTTAGCTGTTTAGACTAGATGGACAACCAGTTATGAGGTGGCTAATAACTGAAATTGTTATCAAAAGTGTTGATGACGTTTTTTCGTGAGAAAATGTGGGGGTTTTTTCCTGAATCAAGAGTGTTTTTCAGACTCAGAAGGAACATGGACTGAGTTCTGGCGTTTCCGCGTCCCAGAAGCACATCCTGGCAAACCATTTATTGGCTAGTCCCCAGGATCTTTATTTCCCTCCACAAAAAAAAAACGTTTGACAGCTCTCATTTTCATTCTGATGTGGACCAAAATCACATTCTGAAAACTGAACGTTTTTCACAAAATGGATTTGTTTACTAGCCAGCCCTATAAATAATATTTCTCAAAGCTGTGTTTGACAGGCATGATATTGCTAATATGGTTCCTGCTGGTGTGTCATCCATGGCCAGGTTTTCAGAGAAATGTCTGTGAAACAGAGCTATCGGAAAGCTCTGCATGTGAGCTGCAGACACCATCCCTTTTGGAAAACTGTGTGTTTGGAGGGCACTAAAGAACAGTGCCAAGTCAATGTTAAATCATCATATGGGAAATGGTTAACAAGACAGCTTTCCTTTCTACCTCCTATCTAATCTCTGCCAAATCAATCTACCACCTAAGACTGGAAGTTGAAAAATCTAATAAACAGGTCCGCAGTGAAGGATACACTGTACCTGTGCCTGGAGCAGCTCCCTCTTCATCTCTGTTCACCAACAGTGTGCCCTCCCATTACCCAAGGGAAAAAATAAAATATTCAGATTGTTATTATTTATTTAGAGGACATAAAAAAAATCAAACCAAGTCAATATTTATCCATCTGAAAAAAAGCCCAGTATATGACAGACGCTTTATTCAGGGTAAATTAGTAGACATATGTCTTAGAGAAATGCTGTTGTTGTTGATTTATTCTTTTGTCTTTCTTTCAGTTAAGCTTTCCTCAGGTGTTTTTCAAACCCCAGAGCTTCTAAAGCTTCTGTAAAAAGTCTATTTTTTACTAAACCACATCAGGTCTTTAAAATATACAGGAAAGATGAACTCGTCTAATAACAACCTTGGAAAATAACTGTAGCTGCATATAAATAAAATTAAATTTGCACAGAGGAAAAAGCCATTTCAAACTATTTTTTCCATATAATCCATACCACAGATACTCAATAATTCAGTGAGCTTTCAGGCAATATAAGTCAATGTTGACTCATTAAATGCATTAGCTATAAAATGCATCTCTAGTAGGAAGGATGAGAAATGGTTTGCCGCCTTCCCTTTTCATCATTATTCCTTAGTGGTTTTAGTTTTAGGCTTTGGTTTATTCTTTTGTTTTTACATTTCACACTTTATAAAGAATGCTTTACAGCAACTTCGGGAGCTCCAGTGCATCATTAAAAAATAAACACATTTTCTTCCTTACCAGAAACCTGACCAAGAGCAAAATTGTCTTGGTTTTACTTAACGGAAATGCTGACAGATATTAAATTAATGCTTAATTAATCCTTCGGAGGCGGCCAGCCAGATGAAAAAGTGGAAAACAAAACTGGTAGGGCCGGGAGTGAGGAACTCTCCCAGCCTGGTAGGGCACAGTTGTGTTGGGTTTTCATAGGCATGTGAGACAAAGAACAAAAAATCTGAGGAAATAAAAAGTACCAACTGCATTAATTTGAAAATAATGTGGAGTTCATTCCTCCAGGCAATAACTGCATTTACTTAGCATCTTCCAACTGAAGAACTCACAATACTTTATGAAAATGAATGACATGTCCCGGTAGAGCTGTATAAATTAGGTGACAGCAATCTTGGTGATCAGAAATGTCATTGGAAGGAGTCTTCCTGGGGAAATACTCCTCCACATAACTCGAGATAGCAGGAGCCTGCTGCAAGGTGCCTTGTCTCTGACGGACGTGGGAGTCTGTGAAGGGGGGTGTTGACCTGACGTGCAGGGACAGCATGTCCAAGGGGGACCGACAGAAATGGAGCTGCTTTTCTGTGGGAGGTTGAACCAAGTCTGGTTCTTGCCTGCCTGCAAGGTGCCACTCTTCCTACCAATCTTTTTTTCTCTTCTGGTTTTTCACCATGGATGGTAATTAGGATTCCTCCTGTTGTGCTTGGAGCTCATCTCTTCAAAGAAGGTGTTGTGAAGGAGAATGGGAAGTGTGCTGAAGAGTCTCACGATGCTCTGGGAATTACTGCTGTGAAAATGTATGTAATAATAATAACTAGGGAAACATGAATGTTGACACTGGGAACTGCAAGACTGCAGAGGAGGCAGGTAGTTGGAAAAAAGGTTTCTTGACTTGCTGGCTTTCTCTGCTGCCTCGCAGCCTTCCTTCCTCCCGTGACATGACTTTGCCTGAGCTCTTTATAGCAGTAGTTTTACACTGAGCAGACAAGCCAGCTCCCAGGAGAGTAATGGTCAGCTCACCTGTCCCTAGAGGCTTTTGAAGCATGGGCAGGGGACAGGTTTCTAGTACAGAAGAACATAATTTAGGACCAGTCCTTTAAACTGATGCATATAATTTTCTCTGCCTGTCCATAAAGCATCACTGAGATCCATCATGCTCATGCTGTACCTGAAACTGGTACAGGTAAGGCACAGTGAAACCACAGGTACTACCCATGAAATTCTCACTGGCTGACTTTATGCAGACAAAATTGCAAAGGCAGTGGTATCCAAAATCCTGAGGAATCCATGAACCAGACAGTTTTAAAAGATTAGAGCTACAAGATCCTCATGTAAAGATAAAGTAGGCTTTAGCAGAGGTGTTAATGCCCCTCATCTGTGCAGGGGCTGTCACTTGCAGAAAACCTGTGGCATCAGAGTGCCAAGTTTTCAGTCTGTTAACTGGATTTCTGGCATTGACTGACTATATCTTGTTAGGATGTTTGAAATTAATGGATCCCAGCTTCTGCATGTGGAAAACTGAACATCATCCCCTAATGTGATGGTTGTGATCCATATGTGTCACTTCAGGTGGGAAGATATGAAAGAACATGACTGTCAAAAGTTAGATGATGTAGGAAATTATGTAAGAAGTTGGAACAATTCAATAAGTAAATAGTTAAATAAATAAAAGGAAAACAACCCTCAGGCAATACATTTGGCTCTTGGCATGTAACTCAATGAAAGGAAACTGGATAACACAAGTCCCAGATGAACTGATTTTCTTAGTTATCCACATGCTTCTCTTCAGTGTCACATATGGAACAAATAAATAATATCATTTTGTCTGGTTAAGTTAGGTGAGTTGGCTAAGCTAAGAATCTGGGATGCCATTACAAGTGCATTAGGTTGGTTAGCTGCTCAAAAAGGATTTAAAAAACCAACACCCTAATGCCCCTTTGTTTGCTCCCCACCCCCAAGAAGCCATTTATTTCTTCCTCTAATGCCTAAAGAATTATTTTCACATTCTTTTCGATTAGTACTTCAGTGTGAAACCATTGTCTGCAATATGGGTTCAGCTGTTATCTACTCCCTAAAAAAAAATTATTTCCACATTTGCTCTGTAACAGTCTGACAAACAAATAACACCTGCAGAGGATCATGCTCAATAAAGAAAGGGAAGAAAAATAGGTGGAAAGCATGAGAATTCCACTAATGCTCAGTGATTGATCTTGTTAGTACGCATAGCCTGTCAGAGCACATTGCCCCAATGCAAGCACACAGCACTGAAGAACCAGCAGCACGGGAAAGAAATGCATTTCTATATAGATCACAGTCAGACACCCTCCCCCAGCTTTCCGAGCGGAGCTTGATTGTCAGCATTATACACACGCTCAGACAATGCTTTCAATAGACGCCTTTTTGGAAGACAATTGCAGAAAGCATGATAACGGGATTTGTCACCCTGATGTGGCTGCTGTTTCAGCAGGCATTATAATAATGAAAGGAAGTTTTACTAATTGAAAATGTGAATGAAATTCAGCTGTCTTTTTATTTTAATTCTTTTGGATGAAAGCCAATTAAGATCATCTGTCTAATGCATCTATTCACCCCTGCTGCAACAATGTGTCAATTATAATGGATGTCTAATAAACTCAGACTTCCCAGGACAGAGAGCTGAGCATACAAAACAACTAGTGAGAAACATCAACACATACCTGTAAAATATTTTGGAAGGATTGGCCAAACCCTGCAAATGGCTGAGCCTATTTTCTGCAGCCTGCCTGAGGGGAGTTAACTTGCACATCCTCAACAGCGGGTGGTTCGGGCATGTGTCCTTCCACCACTATTCTGCACTAGTGGTCCTCTTCAGGCACATCACAGGACCTCATCAACAATATTCAAGGCTATTAGGTATCTATTAATTTAAACAGTACACAGTGTTTGCAAGGTAAGTAAGTCTGAGTGCAACATCACCTGTGTGTTTCGTCCCATTTCATCTCTTTACTCAGGTGTTTCTGCAGTGATTTGGGGTCTTGCACCACAGGAGGCATCTGACTCTCTCTTGGGGTCTCCCCACTCGCTAACAAGTGTGGCCCAAAGGGAGAGGGCTTGCAGAGGGAAACTGGTGGTGCTCACCCTGTGTCCACACTATACACCTTTCAGGTGTTTTGGCCTAGAATAGCTCTAGTCTGGTTGTGTGGACCGAAAGCCTGTTAGTGGTATTAAACGCTCTTCTAGAGCTCATCTTACAGCTCAGTGCAATGTATAAATAAGCCAGTTCACATCATCCAAGATAGTGCTGCAATGCAAAGCAAGTGTGGTAAATGAGGGCAACTTGCTTCAAAAGCACACGCCCGATACAGATTGAAATCCAACAGGAGAAACAAAGACGCTCAGAAGAGACCCAGCATGCAGAGAGAGAAGTTAAAAGAATCATGGTAAACTAAGTTTAAAAATAAATTTTATTACTGATTAAATATAATATTAGAATTGGGTAAGATACACAAATATATGCAATTTCAATATTTAACCCTCTGCTATTATTAGGTCCCTTACAGAAATGGATACTGGATAAACATTGCAAATGTTTACATAAGAACACTGCCTCTATAAGATACACTTTCTCACTACGTAAAAGCCACTTTAAAATTAAGGTCCATGTTAAACATTAAAGCTTGCGTGTTGCTGTCACCAGTGCTGCTTCTGCGTGCATCTCTGCCACTGCTTTTGATGCTTCTGCTGTATCTGTAACAGTGTAACACTAGTGGGGTATCAGAAACCTGATTAAACCATCTTTCAAGAGTGGAGAATAAAAAATACAGTAATTTTTTGAAAATTCTGTAAAAATAACTTCACTGCAATCCTGTTGTATTTATTTTTCTGCAGATATTCTTGACTATGATTTTACTGGAAGAAACTCTTGCCTAAAAAAGACACACACTGAGTGAAGACTAGAGCATACACACGAACTTCCAACTCATCCATGGCAAGAGTTTGTCCTAAAAGCCTGCTCAGAGATTAAGCTCATCCAGACAGGCAACAGAAACCCTCTCTGCACCTCCCTGTTCAACTAGAACAGACCAGATAGATACAAAGAATGAAAATCTTGCTCTTGAGTATATGAAAATCAGCTCCAAGCCAAGCATTAATTTGAAATTATTATCCCACAAACCCCTACAGCTAGCAAGAACCTTCCAGAGTCTCATCGGATGTTTATAGACAGTATGTAAATAGAAATGAGACACAATGAATTGAAGCTACTCCGATAATGAAATTATACGACCAGCTGTGGGTCCACTGAAAGCCTTTTTGACTGCAGGCAGCACCTACGAGAACAGAAGGTGCTTTGGAAAAGGGAAGCTCAGAGAGAGGAGCAAAGAGGCCAGTAACAGTAACTACCTCTAGGATTAGTGCCTTACTGGTTAGGGAGGGTTTTACCTCAGTCCTTCATATTATTATTAGCCTTACAACAGTAATGTGGGATTAAATATTTCTCCTTTCTATACCTCTGTATATACTCCCATTGGCCTTTCTGTTCTAATCTCCAATTTAATTTAATTTTTTATTAAAACCACTATAAGGTGAAATATGGTTTCGCAGATGAACTTCATATTTGCTGATGTGGTAAAAAACTTAGTTTGGAAATCACCAGCTACATCCAGCCTCGCCTGAATTGTTAGGTATCTATATTCATACTCCTTTTCCAGGCTTAAAGTATTAGACACCTCTCAAATTGTTAAGCCATATGGTATCCCATAGGGTCACTTCCTGAGCTTTTTCTGTTAAAACTGTTCTACCTGCATGACCCTACTAAATATTCGTTAGGTCCCAGATGGACAGAGTTTACATTCTTACAGAATAAAAGATAGTTTACTTCTTAGATTATCTTAGGTGGAGTGCAGCTTTGACCCTGGGTCTTCAGCATCCCAAGTTCATTGACTGTGCTTTTTGGTTCAAAGAAAGTGAACTACCATCAGTTGCTCTTTTTGGTTGTCTTTGTGATGGTCACAGCATTTCAGGCTTTGCAGGTCTGACAGGCGGGAGCATCCCACTGGACTCTGGCATGAGGCACACCCTGCTCTGCTCAGCTCTGCCATGATACATAGTCTGTGTATGGCCAGTGGGGGCAATTTCCCCAGGCACCTGGGGAGTTACTTTATGGAGGGAACTCAAAATGTGGGGAAATTCTGGATCTTTTGGGGTTAAGGAAAAATTTTTAAGGATTCACGTTTCCATTTAAAGTCCTTAAAGTGGTAACGAAGGCCATTAACTTGTGAGTTTAGCCCCAGCACCTTCCTATGGTGAGGATAGTATGGTTGAAGCATTACAAGACAAGATTTTGAAGGAGAACAATGTTTGTATCTAGTGCTTACTAGAGAGATATCACTCACACTTCACCCTACCCCCCAAACAACCCCAACTCTGGCATCATAAAAGGTTTGGAGGATCCTGTTGGATAGTCTAGTAAGTGTACAGTGTAGGCTGGCATTACCTGCTGATCAGAAGGGGAGATGCAGAGAGAGAGGTGATGTTTTCAGGGCAGTGGGATATGAAGATAATCTTGCAGCAGCATTTTGGGTCAATATAATATTGCATTTCTCAAGATCAGTGAAAATACCAAAAGCTTATCATGATCTGGGCAACAGCTTTAGAAGTTTCTTGGGATTGCTATGGTTCTGTCTGAAGGATGTTCTGCAGGAAGACCCTGTAGGTCTTAAACATAGCCCAGATGTTGGTGTCTAGAGAAAAGCTGAGCCAAACATCATAACTAGATTACGCATATGAATGACTGGTAGGATAGAGAAAGGCTGTGAGGAGGACTTGGGACAGTGGAAATGAAAACCTATGTTTTATCTTCCTTGTTCATGACTACTCACAAGGATGCATCACAAAAACAGCTCAGGACTATAATTTGCACAGATGGTAGGAGCTCTGAATAGAAAAGAAGAGAAACAGAAGTAAGTTTAGAGGAAAAAGAGAAGGAAAGGTGGCCTGCGTGTGACTCTTCACCTGCCTCTGCTGCTCTGAAACCTGGAAGGAAAGTAACACAGAGCTTCTAAAGAATATGTTGTATGAACAGAGCTGAGGAAGCTAAAGAAAGAAAAGATTTCAAGACCTCTAAGGCCAGCCATGGACAAATCTTCACCATGTCTGCTGGCAGGTCTTACCAGCTCTGGCCCTGCTGCACTAATGAAAGACACATGGTTTCTTGTAATTTCCAAGTGTGGTCACATTATCCTGGAAAAGGCTTCATTCACAAAGGTGGCTGACAAAGAGGATGAGAGTGGTTTGTTGAAAAGATTGTTCAAGATTTTCACTGGGAAGAGTTCACTGAGAGCAAACAGTATAAGCCAGTGAAGAGAGATGACTTTGGAAATGGAGGACAGGCTCTCTGGACAGCAATAGCACACTGTGCATCCAATAAATTTAGAGATGGATAAAGGGAGTGGTGGTGAAGGAGGAAATTTTTTTTTTAGTAAAAGAGAGAAAAATATTATTATCCTATAAACATGCAAGATGGAAGAGACCAAAGAGGCAGCAGATGGAAAGTTCAAGTTTTCACAAGAAAATGAAGGATGGGATGGGTAATAGATGCAGTGAAGAGCAGGTGAGGAGAGGCTGATTTTCCAGCAAGCGGAAGGTCTGCATGTCCTCCTTCCAAGGAGAAGCCTGCATGTATTGTGAAAGGAAAAGAAGTGGGAGAAAGGAGAAGGAAAGTCACACTGTCTTACGTGTAAGATTTTCCCCAAGAAGAAATTGATGAAATACAGTGAGGAGGGAACAGTGGTGGCAGCTGGAGGGAAGCGCTGGTGTGGCTTTAGGCATATGAGTGAAGAGAAGAGCTGAGGAGGTAGAAGAGCTGAAGGAGGAGAGCAATGAATTTGTAAATATCAGTAAAAATAGATAGATATGGGGTTCAACCCAACAAATTAATATTCTCAATGTTATCCCTGGAAACTAAGATACTTATCCTCACCCAAAATGAAAATTTCAAGCCATATAACTGAGTGTCAAACACAGCTTTCTCAGGCTAGAAAATTGCCTGGTTATGGGTATAACTGCTCAGGAGGCAGTTTCCTTCTTCTTGCACAACAAAAAAAATCCATCAAACAAAAGGTACTTTAGTCACTTTCTAGTTTTCCTGAAATAACAAGTTTGTCCGCACAAATCTGTGCTTATTATCTGTGATTTAGTCTGTGTTTATTAGCTACTAGATATGTGAAGTGGAGCCATATGTAGTGATAATGCTTGGTGCAAACAAATAGTACTAAGCATAATATTTCAGGAAAGGTGAGGCACTGTATGCTACCATGCCAATAAGTGTATAGCTTTAAGGCTTATATTAGGATTGTATTTGTGGAGATTTTGCTGAATAACCAATAGTCTGGAATTTCATTTCTTGAGAACAGAATTTATCACATTATATCATCACTGTCCAATGTATTACTATTACTACACGGAATAGAGGAGTCTTTCTTTTCCCTTCAATTTTCCCATCTTATGAAAATACTGTGGAAAGAAAAAACGTGAGGTATGTTGTTAGGACTTTTAACAGCTTGCCCAGCTGTGCGACATTCATTTGCCTTGTCTGCAAATGCTATTCCAAGTTATCTCAAGGATCTCTTTCTGCTGCTTTCCTACTCAGACTGGCTCTGACTCCCCCATCTGTTGCCCACAGAAATGCCCTCAGACTGCATCGGGAAAGGCTGTACAGTAAATGTGGTAACATTTTAATCTGTACTGCCATGCCAGTGGATTTCCAGCCCCTTTTTCAGCAAGATAATGTGTATGATGCAAACATTCCTGTGTCTCTCCAAAAGTGGGGAAGGATTGTGTCACCTTCCTCTTGTATTTGGAAATAACAGTTCTGAAGCGCAAACCACCTGCAAATTCTGGCAGTACAGTCTGGCCTGTGACTTTTGTGACACAAATCCAACCCAGACAACCCAGAGCTTTTTGGCCAATTAACCTATTGTTGATCCCAGAGCACAGAGTCCACCTCAGTACATGCCAGCGGCATGTTGGCTCATTTCTGCTGGGAGATCAATGCACAAGATCAAGTGCTACAGCAGTTTGCTCTGCTCCTTCTACAGATCTACCAGTGTTTTCAAACCACAGGAACCACAGATGGGGCAAATCTGAAATGGTGACATTTCTCCGCCCTTGGGGAAGAAGGAGGCCAGGTTTCTAAGTAGGTGTTCGTGCATTTTCCACATCATTCAAGTGACAGAGAAATAAATGTTCCTGGATCCCTCAGTGATCATGGCACAGGTTGCTAGATGAGCCCCACAGGCTTAGGCTACGCAAAGACACCTTGGAGAACTCTTGCACTATGTCAGGGGAACTAGCTGTGCACCAGACCTCTTCCCCCTCTGATTAAGACAGCCGAGCCTGGGCTCTGCCCTCTTTGTCACACTCAGGCTGGACATCCCCAAAGAGTAAAGTCACTCACTGTTCTCAGGCTCTGCTCCCTGCTGCTGAGGAGCAGTCTGAAGACATTGGTTCTGCATCACCTTCTGCTTCTGCACTGGGTGGGCCAGTGCAGGAGCTGTCTTTCAGGAGTACAGAGGCTGCATTCCTGCTCTATTTTCTTTTTTATCTTTTTACAAGCAGCGACTTGTAAGGTATCTGGTTGCATTTGGACATAACACATATAAATCATTGAGGTCCCCCCTAAACCAAATCACTCTCTGAGCAGCAGGACTGAAGGAGGTGGTTGCCTAGACATTTGCACCCCCTAAATCCTCCACCACTCCAGTGCCCTGCATTCCCCTCCTCGATCTCATTTGTTCATCCCTTACATGTTGGGCTGGGCAAGGCACATGTGCCTTGGCAGACCCTGAACTGAAGGTACATCTCAGCTGCTTCCTGCCTCCTGAGTAAAGTTAGGGTGATGTTTCTTCTTCAAAAGCCTTCTAGAAATGTAATGTCTTCAAACCTCAGCCTCTCTGCCAAATGCAGTGGAATGTGGGAAATAATAGGTTTAGAAATTGCTAGCAAAGAAAAGGAGGGAAACACATGTGCAGACTGGTACAAACACACATGCTGCAATTGCAAAAACTTCATGTCTGTAAGAAACCAGATGGAAAATGACTCTCTCTATGCTAAGGGAAGGTGTGGCTTCTCCACCGTACAGCTCAGTTCCTGGGGTGCAGAGGAACAGGGGAGGGAAAAGACGGCACTTCGAAACGGGGATAAGATAAAGCCACGCTAGAAACGTGGGAGGAGGGAGAGGTGCTGAAGGGCTGTCAGCGGTGCGGCTGCTCACTGCCCCGGCTGGGCTGGGGCCAGGTGTACAGCCTCTGTCCCCCAGCCGGGCTGACACGGATGGGTAGGAGGAAAGACAGGGTAGGGGAAGTCTGTATGAGCCCTCCTCTTGCCAAGCCACACTTCTGCATGACCATAGGGATCTGAACAGAGGCAGATGGTCTGGTTTCTAGCCCTGGCTCTGCCTGTCCCCTTCATACCTGCTTCTTCTTTGTCTCGCTGGGTCATTTTAGCTGGAGTTTCTGCAGCACCGAAAACACAGATACCCTCATCTTATCTAGCACCTCTAGATGACACTGTAATACAGATGAAAACCAGAAATTCAATCTCAACAAAACACATGTCCCCTTCATATTTATTAATAATTAATATCAGCTTTGCTTTTTATTATTTTAGTGGTTTTGTGAAAATAGAAATAATTGTTGCTGATTATTATTTATTTAAGTGATGACAACATGATTAATAATACTTCAGGATGGGAAGGATTCACACTAAACAACCTATAATGGGGAGATATTATCTCTGTTGGTGGCAAAGCTCATAATACGCAGGCATTGGAAAAATGATAACCCACCTGTAGAGGAAGAATGATTAAAGACAAAGATGGATATGGCAACACACAGATAAAAGAGATCAATATTTAGGACGTAAAACAACTTAAGAGCCTGGGACCGTGAACTTACTCCAACATAAGCAGTCCTTGCTGAAGTGAGGATGACATACCTGTTCATTGAGGTGGGTTCAGGATCTGCCTGTGGACACCCATGAAGCCAACAATGCATGGACAATTCTTCCCTGGTAGACCCCCACTGTCATACATACCTTTACCAAAGCTAAATTAAGACAGTGATTTCTGTATTTCAAGAGTTACTGAATTACTGAATACTTTTAGCAAAGCTTAGGCCTGTTGCCCCCATACATTTTTCCCACTATAGCAAGCATCTTCCAGTGGTCTGCTTTCTGGTCATAGCAGCCAATGCTAAAAGCCCAATATTTGTGCTTGGTCCTACAGTCTGAAGCTACTCTGCTTCCTGCATCTCATTTCCATCTTGTGATAGGAACAGAAAATTGTACAGCTGGTCATAATGTTTTCTCATGAAAGATTGTTGGGGTTTTTTTCCCAAAGAAATTGAAATGCCTGAGACTTTGATTACGAAATTTCACTGTGATGCCTTACACAGCCATCCCTTTGGCTACCTCATGCTTGTAGTCTGATTCTGCACTTCTCATAGCACCTAACATCTTTCCCCCTGTTCAGGAGAGCACTCTGTGGAGGCAAGGTCAGCTGCAAGCCTGGCCCATACAGCAGAACAGAAGCATAAAGGGGTGGGACATGTATCTATTTTTTCCCCGAACACCTTGGTTTTCACTTGTGAGATTGCCAGGTTTTGACTCACTTGTTTGTTTGTTTGCTAAAAAAGTAAACATTTTGCAAGTCCAGTTTTACATGCCTGCAAGAAACACTTTAAATGAGACATTTTCCACATTTTCTATCAAACTGCTGTCATGCAGCCTGGCATCCTCAGGAGTGCCTTTGAATAACCCCCCTGGGTGAAGCACAGTCACCTCTCCTGCAGCCATATCTACTTTTCTTCTTGTATCCCTTTACCAGCAACTGCAAAGTGGTCCTGCCCCCGTGCTGGGGCTGAAGCCTATGTTAAACAAGATGCTGGTTGCCGTTTAATGAGTATTTGGTTCAGTATATGCTCAGCTGCTAGAAACAAGATGCCCATGAAGACTCTAAAAGAGAGGAAAATTTCTACGCAGGCGCAAATTCTTTTTCTGTTTCTTTTCATTTAATTACATGAAAAGAGCTATTGAGTTGAGTTTGTGTTTGCCTTTTGGTTATGAATGCATGGATTAGAAATATAGTTTACAACAGTGTTCATGTTAAAGAATATTTCCCTGCCTTCTCTTTGTGTTTCTTCTGCAAAAGATTTCTGTATGTTTCTTCCAGAGATTTTTCACGGTAATTAGGCCTAATTCTTTAATTGCCTCCCCCTCCATCCCTAAAAAATGCTGCTGCTTCCTAGTGATTCTGGATATAACATATGTTGCCGGATATAAACAGGGGGGCCCATTAACACGGTAATAAATTTGCACGCTCTATAAATTTTTGCATCATTCATAATCTAAAATAAAAGATGAGAAAAAAATGCTTTGATTTGTTGCCTTTGGACTGACCTTCAACATGTAGATTTATATGGCAGAAAACAGTGTTTTGAAACTCTCCATTTCTTTAGGCTGGGGGGAAAAAAAAAGCCTTTTTATAATTTTTTTTAATGGAGTACAGTTGGTCCATCAAGTTTCAGTTTCATTTTGAAATGTGCCCTGGGAGAATGTGCCGTAAATGCCAACATATTCAGCAGCATGAACTCAAGATGATATCAACTTGTAATGGTGTTCTGTTGCCAGTGACTTCTACCAGCTGCATTTTTTTTAAAAGGAAAGATAGAAGAAATGGCTTAGAATTTTGTTTATCACCCGTTTCCTCAGAGGAGCAGAATACAAACTATTATCTTCCTTCCTCATCTTGGTGCCCTCTTTATTGAAAATTCTCAGGCAGGGATTCTGCTGGTGCATTTACTGTTGACCTCAGACAGCAGTAACATGATTTCCTTGCTGACTAAAGAAAATACAAAGCTGCAAAGGACATGTATTTTGATTGACAAGCAATAGGTACATCCGTCTTCAGACTTCTAGATTCTTAAAGATACTGCTGAATAAACCGTGCAGTTGCCATCTTGCAGTAAACATAATTCATTGCCCCCAGAAACACATTCAATTTTAAAAGGAGCTTTGTGTAAAACAACAGCATTAATAAAATGATGACAACATATATTATGGGGCAGATTCATAGGCAATGTAAATCAGTACAAATCAGCTGAAAACAATGGACACATTTCTGTCTGCTAAAATATATCCCTTTTATCGTAGTTATATTAGGCAATTTGTTAGAATATGTGATAAAATGTGTCTAAATAGTACAGGTAGAGTAGGAACATGATAGCAATTTGACAAAGCAGCCAGAGAAGGTACATTTTTCATGACATCAGAACTTAGTTCTGTTGATGAAGATAACAGATAGGATTGCTCCATGTAATCCTGTACATAATTATCTTCCACAAGAAAACCCTACCTAATTTCTTTCTGTTGCGATGCATCATTATCTTAAATATTTTTGTAACCATTTCATTACCATTTCCATCCCATTGCTCATTCTTTTATCTCATTTGTTTTGTCTGACATCATCAAACTGAATATTAATCTCATGCTCCATACAGCCTTTAATAACTATCCTGGTGTCAGAAACGACATCTGTAATAAATACACCCGATGTGATATATTATTAAGTGTTGAGAAGGTGCCCTGGTGCCTGCACCTTCTGCAGAGAAGTAGACGAGCCTGCATTGTTCTGAAGAACCACCTCTGAGAACCAGCTACGAGGTTTACTTGCTGACATTTAAAAATAATGGAGTTGTTTACTCAGTGTCTTTTTTTTTTCTCTCTGCGCAAATAAGCATAAAAGATCCTGTTAGGGTTTTGTTTCCAGAGTGACATGCTGGGATTTCCCCCCCCCCCCTTTTTTTTTCTTTCCAAAAGTGAAAGTTTATTATTTTTATTGATTGGCCAATTAGAAAAACTGGTGGCTACTTACCTGTTAGAATGGAAAGATTCGATTACAGAGCCTCAGGAGCAAGCTCCATCTGAGTCCTGAAGAGACATGAAAGGGTACAGTGGCAGTTAAGTCTCCTGGCACATGAAGGAGTGTAAACCATTGATCACAATACGAAATGCTGAAACCTGAAAAGGAATCCAATTTATTCTAAATAAAACTACTCTGTTCTCCAGTGACAGATTCCAGAGTCAGACACCAGAGAGGAACTGACAGCAGATGTTTTAGAGCCAAGACACAGAGAGGCTGAGTAATAGTATAGAAAAGAAATTGCTTTGAACTTCACCCCTGCTTTAAATACTTCAAATCAATAGGGTCACAGAGCTCTTTAATAGAGTGATGAGGTCTTGCCCCAGCAGATCTTCACAGTGACAAGTTGATGTGCTTCCTAGCAGCAGGGTCATAAAAATTTCAGGCTTCCCTCTGAAAGGGGGCTTTGTATTAGCGGGGTCCATTTGGAGTAACTCCCTTGTATGGCCGCTCTCAAAAGCTGAGCCCTAATAGTCTACATCTAAATGGGACTGACCTCATGAATTACCTCAAGAAACTTAATCTATAAACTGGCTTCTTCTTATGCAGACTGATGAATTCTTGTTTATTCCTAAATGGCTGTCACAAAACCTATTCATCAAACTCTTAACGGGGGAGAGAGTCTCACATAATCCTGCTTCAAGTGCGGCACCATTAAATAATCATTAGACTTCATTGCTGGTCTTGAGACCCACTCCAAATCCACAAAGCAAGCTTTTTACCATTCATCAGAACTGCATTTAGATGAGATTTTGACCTGATAAAAAAGGGTGTTTTTTGTCACTATCAGTTTCATGGCTGTGCTCTTTCTCCTTTCAGAGGCTGTGGTGGGGTTTATTTTTTTCCCTTTCCTTAACAAAAGTGAAAGAAAATAAAGGCAGATGGCCAACTCTCTCCAATATCCGTTTGCTTTATTTGAGCAGTTTAATGTAGTGAAACAGAGTGAAATGTTGCTACTTGCTAAATGGTAAACAACACCATTACCCAGAATTCAGCAGTAGACTGATACAAAACAGGGTGCTGGTGATTAATTAAACTGTTGTTGTAATTGTAATGCATGATACATAATAGATAGTGTGCTCTGTATTTTAAAAGCTGCAAATTAGCAAATAATAACTTCCTTACATAGCACATCTCCATTCCACGCTGTTAATGCACAAATAATCAAAAATAAAAGGTCATTACTGCTAACTAATAAAGAGAATGTCTTTTGATTTTCCTTACCATGTAACCATGTGCTGGAGGAGCTGCATATTGTGGGGCAGCAGATTACACATCCCTGTGGAAAAAATGCGGGCCTTTTTTCTCCCATCCCTCTTGGGTACAAATGCACCATATTCATTATTAATCAATAACAATTAGAATGATCAACCCGAGCTGTGAAATTTCAGGATCTGGTTCTGAGCTGTTATAATCCCAATTATCACCATCTCTCTCAAAGAAGCAAAGTTCGTGTTCTGCAAATAACTGCAAGCGAATGCTTTCATTCATGTGGCAAATTCAAGCGTGGCTCCCACGGAGAGGTAGGTTGAGGTTAGTTTCCCTATTCTCTGTGATACTGAAGCATGTACCTTACTTCTTCAAGACTGATAGTGTCACTTGTTATAACAGGACAATGCCTGTCTTTAAGTTTAAACATGTGCCCGAATGCCTAGCCAAACTTGGCCTAAATCCCTGTCATGTATCAGTTTGAGCTGATAATAAAACAAGCTTAGCCTGCTGGTTTTTTTCTCTATTTACTCGCTATCTGTCAACCAGGGCAGGACGCTCTGACTTTGAAGGTTTTCTCACTCACCACCAAAGACTCCAGACCTGCTCTCTCGGGAGCGTGCATCTCTGCTGGGGGCTCTGAGCTGGGCTGTCGCAGCCTCTCTTCCACAAACTTCATTTATGGTACCGGTCTTCCCTATGCAATGTAAAGACCAATGTAAATGATCGAGGCATGACTGGCAATTGTAAAGCTTACCAGGGGCAAAGTTTTCCTTTCCAACTCCGAATGCTTCTCTGCCTGGGTAGCCCTGGTTCACCTGGTTGCAGAGGTTGCTCTTGTACCATGCTGTACCTACTGCTGGGAATCATCCAGTGGCAGAATTGTCCCAAATTGGTGCTACAGTTGTCGACAGGCCGACTGTGAAGGGTGATTAATGAAACTAAATGCTGTGCCATTTAATTTTAGTCTCACTGATAAAATAATTATGGATAAAGTAATTATTTTTAAAAATCCTTAAAAATACAAAACACTGAACCCAAATAGGGCCTCTTATACTGCTTTCAGTCTTCTGCATTCATTTTTAGTACTCAGATACCTTTAAGTAACCGGCAAGTGTTTGATGCACTATTTTTCCTCTCTGATCAAGCTTTTGTCCATTTCCCTAATGCTTATCTTCAGGTACCCTATCCACACACATTCGTGTGTGCTTCGTTTCTGCTCGGTTCTTTGTTAGTTAGTGACTAAGAGGGAGGAGATAGTTGAGAGGAGATTGTGAAGGATAGAGGAGAGAAATGAAGTACAACTGCCGCCTGTGTTTACAGAATGAGGTTCACAGGATTATGTGTCTCAGAGAAATTTAATAAGATTCTGTGAGTACGTGATGTACTGTACTGTCTTGTGTGCATAAGAGATGCACACAGGTCTTGACATTCATATTTATTCATACAGAATTCTGAAATGGCATGATTTTAAATATAGCATAAAATCCAAGGATAGTAATAAGGATGGAGAATGATAGTGGAGCCTGATGCCTTAATTAATGCAAAGGCTAACCCTGATTTTTGAGAAATGGCAAGTTCTGCCTACACCCATGCTGCTGCCATCCTCTGCTGCACAGAGAGGTGCGAATCCTTGGCCAGAATGCAAAGAAAGAGTGCAGCCTTAGTCTGGCTGCACGCTGCTGTTAGAGGGTAGAATAAACATCCATCTGCTACCTTTTTATATCCTCCCTGCCGTTTCCGTGATCTAAGGATGTGTTGTTTACCCATGCTGTTTAGTCGTCTTCTCCTTCAACTCTTTCTTTGATTCCCTCTGTGGGGGATGTGGGAATGCCTGTAATATCTTTTATGAATATTATATGTTCCATCTGCTTTTTGGAGTGCTACTGCATTGCTTACAATATTACAAGGGGTTAATTCCAGTGAGGGCTCACAGCTCCTAGCAAAGGAAACAACAGGTTGGGACAGTAGACCTGGTGATCAATTTGCTGAACATGGAATGCAGGCAATGCCTTTATGTTTTACCTCACTTTACTCAAAAGTCTTGCTTCGGGTGTCTGGAGTATTAAGGAGGATAACGTGGTGGAAAGCAAAGCTGTAGAACAGAAGAAAGAAAAATTTCTGCGAGTAGGAAAGCAGAAACAAGCCAAATTCCAGTTTGAGGACTCAAGGATGACATTTACCATGATCCATGTCCACCTCTCCCTCCATCAGTGCAAGGAGCCACCTGAGTTGCAGCCCGTCATCATTTGTAGGTCTCTAACTTTCAATTAAAACCAAAGCATCGTCTCACCATCCCATTCTTCTGCTCTCTGCTTTGGTGACTTGGTGCTCTCCTGTTTCTCTTCCTAACATACTGAGTTTTGCATGATTCCAGCACTTTCTACATTCTTATCTGGCTTCATTCTGCTCCTCAAAACCAACACCTTCCAGAATTATTACTTGAATATTTGTCCAGTTTCTTGCCTTACTTCCCTCCTTCTGTACGAGCCTTGTAACTTAGTTTAGGTTACACAGTACTTTATGGAGGAATTGCATTGGCCCTGAATTTAGTTTGTCATAAGCTTACGTTAGTCAGTGTTCCCTCAGCATTTCGTTTTTCTCAGCTATGGTTTCGATTGACTGTAAATTTTCAGTTTGGCTTTTACATGCTTCTTACATGGATATATGCTTACAGTTTGTTTTACAATGTAAGACCAGCTATAAGAGTCTGGTTTTGCTCAACTAGTGCTAAACAGTAAGTTGTATGCAATTAAAAAATTGTTATTTCTTGGTGGCTAAAAAACTATTGACATAGTGTCTTTCAATCTTTATGTACCACATCTTAAAGATGTGCAAAAGCCTGTCTTGAGAATCTATCAAATTGCATCATGCTTGCTGTGATTAAGCAATTTAGGGAGTGGATAATAAGACACATCATTTTACCAACAAGAGCACTGATTTGCTTAGGCATTTGTGACAGCTGCAGGAACACGGTTTGACTCTGGGTATGGAAATCAAAATGGTGCTGACCCCACAAGAAGTTATCTGTGCAGGAATGCGCAGGCTCTGCTTCGCCAGCATGTGCGAGAATAAAGACGTTTCCTGGTCCATGGAAAGGTGTTGTAAAAATACCTGACTTTTTAAACTAATATTTACTCTACAGGAAAACTGTAGAAAATTAACACTGAGCTTTGGTTTGATCTCTTTAAAAAATTACTGATAACTGCTTATGCTTTCTTTTGACCTCTATTAATGTTATAAGGTACTTTCAAGGCAATATAGGCCTTTCCAGTACAATAGCCTCATAAGTCTTCATGGATCCCTCACTTACTTACCTCTATAGTAGCTTTAGCATCTCCAGTTTCTCTAACTCCAGCTTCTATCCCTCTCCCTGTTCTACTCTTTTAATTAAAAACTGCATTGCTCTTTAAATGTTGGGTGGGTTTTTTTTTTTTCATTTAGTAGGCTATTCCCAGTGGCATTAATCCTTGCTTTCCCTGATTTCTTTGAGTTTTTCTCCTTCATAACTGTATTAAGTATGGTCCATTTTCAGGAAGATATTACTGCCTATCCAGGGAATAATCCTGAATTCTACAACCAGAGTGCTAAATTCATCTTGGAGATTCTCAGCATCACTTATCCAAGCTAATGTCCTGCTTGCAACAGGATGTCATTTCCACTCTGTGTGAAGGTCTGGTGTACTTTTAATGGACATCTCAATCTCACATCACCTCAGAGGGATGGGCAGGGAAAAGTGTATAATGGTAAGTATTTATATCAAATATAAGGATTTTTTTGGTTTGGTAAAATACCTATTAAATCATTGGATATCAGGCATTTTGTTATATGAAAAAAAGTTTGCATGTGTTTATGAAGACTTTCTCCACTGTCACATATTACTTACCAGACAGTAAATGTAAGGAAAGATTAGAGAACAGTTGGACTTTTGTTTTATAACAGTGAGAAAAGAAAAAGGAGTTTCATTCATCTTATTTAGTACTTGACTCTCCTGTTCAGATCAGTGTCACTTGTTTAGTTTATATAACGCATGCAAAAAGTTTATTAAAGAAAAGAATGCAAGGAAGAATGAAGTGGAAAATTTTATATTCAATCCCTAGCCAATCTGAAGTGACTAAATGCCCACATGATACCAGGCTTAGTCAAATTGTCATGAGAAACAGCTGCTTGACCATGCTGATTTCATACAGAGAATTCCTGAGATTCTTGAAGTATTAGAGATTTATTAGAGATTTTCACATGGTACAGCTGTGTGATAAAAATACTACTTTATTAACCATCTTAGTAGTTTTGTGATATGCTTGTTACGCTGGGAGAAACAGAATTCCTTTGTTTCCATCATACTTGGTACCTTGCTCTCTGGACAAAATTCAGCAAAGGCGCAAGTGCCCTAAAAAGCTGATAGCCTGAGAGACATAAGGAGGGTGTGTGGTCATCACTTTCTCTACAGCGAACCTGGTGGGTAATTATGGAGATCTTTTCTCCCTTACTGTGGATGCAAAGGCTTTTAAAGGCCTTTTCCCTTGATTTTTCTCAGCTGTCATGCTGGTTTATAGATGAGTCATAAATGATGCCACCACAGGAGGAAGGAAGCTAAAATTCCTGGCATGAACATCTTATGCTCATGGCAAAGTGTGACCATCTAAAGAACAACAAAGTTGTGAAATCTTAGTTTAAGGATGTGTGGGGAAAACTGGAGGGGGGGTGATGGGTGACCTATTAGCATATTGGCAAAGTCAAATGCAGAACAAATGTTTTTCAAATGAAATAGATTTGATCATAAGATCTGCACCAGCACAAGTGAAACTGAGTTTTTCTTGCTGTGAATACTCTGCTTCACTGTTCGAATGGCTTCATCGTTTGTATTTGGACACCATGTGTACCTCTTCACTGAGAGGGCAGCAACATCTAGATATGAAGTCTGGATTTTGACTCTTCCTGGATGGCTTCATGTCACAGATTTTGTGTTGGCCCTGGGGGTTGCCACTGTCCCTGGAGGCAGGGAGACAAGTGGACTCACAGAGGGTCTGGTGAGGCCTCCGCTCACATTATTGAATGTTGATAGTTGCAACATAAATAGCTGTTGTCACCAATCTCTTTTCTGGGGCAGAGGATAGAGTTTATTGAGGAGTTATGTGTCTGGACAGAGGTCGAAAACTGCATCAGTATTGTCGATCAGAGAGCTCTGCATAGCGTCGAGTAAAAACATGAGTAAAACATGTCCAACGTGATTTTACTGGAAATGTCAGACTTAGCTGTTCTTAAAGTATTTTTGACAAGCCAGTGGTTCTTTGTAGTACTAGCTGGAACTTGCTTTGAAGTGGCTTTGCTGCTTTTTTATACTGCAAAAGCTCAAAGGTCAGTAGATTTATCCATTCGAAGGTCTCTGTGGAGAGGTCAGCTCAAAGCTTCGCTCTGTTTCACTCCTCATTCCAATGAACACGGGGCGACTGCAGAGGTTAGTTAGGAGATAGGATTACAGTGTCTGCAGTGTGGAGAAGGTGCGCCTCTCAATGTCCCTATTATGGCTAATTCCATGTGAACAAATGACCCAATTCATGAATGACCAGGCTTCGGTGAGATCGCCGTGGTCAACACAGAAGTCATCCAGAATTTTATCTGCATTATTCATCAGTGGTATAAAAGTATTACCTACCATCAGATTTTCAGGACTTGAGGGGTCTGAAGTCATCTAGGTTAGACCTGTAGTATATGAGAAACCGGATGCCTGAGAAAGAATTTGCGCTGAAAATTGTGTTTCTGTCTCTGTGCTTTTTCATGTGAGCATAACCTTTTGTTTTAGGCATGAATCCTCTTCTGCTTATCCATGTTACTCTGAGATCAGACAACGGTAATGCGTTCTACTTGCAGCTATTCCTGGAGGGAATTTAAAAGTGCGAGCTATCCCACTTATCAAAAGGAGGGAACATTTAACACCACTGTGCCACAAACCGCAGCAATTCTCTGTGGTCTCTTGGGTAGGATTCAAGGTGATGGCATTGACCTTTATAAACCTAAATGGTCTGGACCAGCTTATTAGTGCCTTCTCTCCATGCAATACTCCACAGCTGTAAATGGGAAAGGTTCAAAGTGAAAGTGTTTGGGGATAATGCTTTGATTGTGTAAAAGCTAGGACTTTTTTTTTTTTTTGCAAATTCTTCCAAGTATATCAGGTTTTGGAGGGCATTATGGAAAGGACTGTAACAAGGGGTTGATGGACTATTCATCAGTATGGAATAACACATTGTGAAAACATATTTCTTCATGACTTTGCCTGTTGCTGGCAAGGAATTTCATTTGACTTTGATTGAGTTCAAATTATTAGCCCACTGGCTCAGCAATTCATTCAGGAGAGTATAATTTCTGTTGCAACTATGTTAAAAAAAAAACAAACAAAACCCCAGCAAATACGTAAGCACTATGCTGCTATCCTAAAGCCCAGACTGTAAAGGCAGGTAGCCTCCAAACCTCTGTTTAGTTCCTAACACAGGACCTATTTCCCAAACTTTGTGGTGGTGTTAGTATGCCTGGGGCAATGGGTAGTGAAGGTAAACTCAGTTGCTGAGATGCACTGATCTTCCCCAGGAATCCTGGTTGTTAAACAACATTGTCATCTCCATGCCTCGGTGGGGAGAGGATGCAGGGCAAAAATGAGAAAAAAAGATCATTGGATGTCTGCTGTAGAAGCAAGTCATTCAATTGCTTAAAACCAGACACTTAAAAAAAGTAAAATTAATTCTTCCGTTTCATAAGTGTTATAAATTAGAAATCTATAACTCTTAAGTTTTAGACAAAAATTATCTAGACTTGCCCACAGGAAACTTTGCATTATTTTCTGTCATTCTCACTGATCACTTCCTTCTGAAGTTGGGTGCTCATGTAATCTGGTGCATCAGTCACAGCATGGAAAAAGTTTCGGACATGGGTTGGGTGTGGCATGCAATAAGAGAGCAGAGCAGTTTCCAATCATTATAAAGTTATGGTAGGGTGGTTTCTCACCATACATAAATTCTCTTAAGAGAGAGTAGTGTAACACAAAGGCACAGCTATGCCTCATATGTAAGTGTCAGAAAAGGATATACATTGGGCTACAACTGGCTTTAGCATCCTTCACATGAGGACTCTGTGTGAGTTTGAGAGTGGTGAAACATGGCAATGGGGAAGCTTAGGAAGGATTTATCTGAGACCTGGAAACCTGGTTAAGGAGGTTTGCTCTGTATGACCAGGGGCTGTCAGACTCTGTGCCATGTCCAGTATGTTTGTGATAGTGCCTTGTAAAGCAGACTACCATGAATTAGAAAAGGGAGGGAAAAGGTAAAAGTATTATCTGAATTCAATCGTTAATCCCACAGGATTCCTGTTTTGCTGCTGGATATTAAAGGTCTTTGACCTACATAGTAAGAGCCCATGTGCCTAGACAAAAGAAAAATTGCACAAGGCTTTCAAGTTACTCAAGTTTATCTGAGTAGCAACAGCTCCTGAAGGAATGACAGAAATGTTTTTTCCTTCCTCCCTTCCCTATTTATAGCTTTGACCTGCACTTCTTCAGCACTTCAAACAAAGGCAGAAACTCTGTATTTGCTCTGCCTGGGTTTTGTTATTCTAGGTTCCTTGTGTGACAGCAGAGTCTTCTCAGATTGCTCTTATCTGTGTTGGCTTGTAGAGATGTTAAACCTCAGAGCCCTAAGATCCCACGCACCATCAGAGCAACTATCATAGCACATGTTGGCCTCCCAAGATATAAACAAATCTTCCAGTATCAAAAGGTAATAAAATACAGAAAACTTTAAGATCTTTTGATAGTTTTGTAGTGAATAGCTTCTCTGTGAATTGTGTTAGATGGTGTTCCTCTGATAGGCACGAGATTGAGAAAGTAGTATAGTACGACAATCCCTAAACTTGTTTTTAATGATACCATTTTAACAGTGCACACCATTTCTAGAGCAACTTCTCTTGTGTATTAAAACAGACATACCTGGAAACGTGTCCTAGTATATTAAGCACAGCACTGTTTTACAGCATCAATGGGTACACAAAGAATGAAGGATTTAAGTCAGTGGGTACAATAAATGGAAAAATTGTACCATGGAGGTAGTACCTTTCTGTCTTTACTGAGCACCCTGGGCCGCTCTTACTCAGACAAGCTCAAGGCTCAAATCATGTAAAGACCTATCTCCTCTGCTAAGATGTTCCTGTTCACCTAGTAAGCTGTCAGCACTGTTCAGGTAGAGGCCTGGATTCAGTCTGTCGTTAAGCTCCTAAAATACAGACCATACTTCTCTGTAGTTCCTCTGTAATCAAAGGAAGCAGCTCCAAGGTCATTTCAGTCCACTTAAACATTGAATCACCCTCATGGGCTCCCTGGCCCTCTTAAGACCGGAGAGGAAACCTAGGAAGACTATACACATATACCCAGACTGTTGGCTGGGTGCAGTTTTTCCTCCTACGCATTGAGGGACTGCATCTGCACCAGATGCAAGCCTTTCTTAACTCCCCTCTCCATCCTCCATCCTTCCTCTTGTGTGATTGCCACAAAATGTAGCCCATGAGATGTACAGTTAAAAACCACATGGACACCATGCTAGGAAAGCGTATGTGCACACTATGCAGAACGCTGTGTAGATGGTGGAGTGGAAAACATGCAAAGGGCATGGGTCCAGGATGCTCTCCCCCACAGAGGGTGGATGCTCCCTATCATGCTGTGATACCCACTCACATACAGATGAGTGGTCTTTGCCATCCTGGCCCTGCTGTCCTGGCCGCTGGAAAAGAAAGTTGCAAACCCAGAATTGCCCATGGCTGTTTTGCTCTTTAAAGAAGAGACACAAAGGTTGCACTGAACTTTAACAGAAGCCAATATTCCCTGAAGGACAAAGCTTTAGTCTTAAGTTGCTCTAAACTATTCATTTCAGTAATTTGGCCCAGCAAACAGGCAACCAGTATGGGCTGGAGACTGCCCTTATTCTGGGCTCCAGTGGTCCCAATTCACTGCCCCAGGTGAGGCCTCTCTGCCTGGGCAGTGGGGATGTCAAAGATGCTGCCTGATTACACTGATCAGTGAGATCTCAGACTTCTTGTGATCTATCACCAGGGAAATCTCTCCATTGCTGTAGTAGCACTGTTATAGAAAGGCATCAGGATCCCAATTAAGTATATGGTGCCTATAGTTTTAGATAAAAAAACCTACCCAAGTATAATCCTTGCTCCAACAGTGTAAAACAAGGAGGGAAACCCACCAAACAAGTACACTATGTGCTTGGGAGAGGGAAGCAATAGTCTTTTTGACCAATAGGTTTCCTGATATGTGGCATGTATGTGAAGTCATACATCCCTGTATAGGCACGGACACAGAAGAGTGTTATATGGAAAGGAGAGTGTCTGACCTTACCCTTCGCCACTTGATTTTTGCTCAGTTTTGTTTCAGTTCCCTGGTTACCTGAAACCCAGTCTGCTGAAATACCACCAGTTGCTTCAACTAGTACGTAATTGTCAGCCCATTTTTAGAGGAATTACGAGGCTCCCTGCTAGCCCAAGGCTGGAGAGAGGCTTTAAATCCACTGGCAAGGTGGCAGCCCTTCATGCTGTGATGAGGACCCCACCACTCACCTCCTGTTAGCTGCCCACCCCAGCTCCCAGCACTGGGGGCCATGCAGAAGCTCCCATCAGGCAGTGCATCCCCAACACTGCAAGAGAATTTGCTTTGCCCTTGCTGTCTTCCCACACAGTATTGGTACCTGAGACTTTCCCTTCCCTGTTGGCCCTTGCGAGGGCCTCTGTCCTGCAGGAAAGCTTTGGGGAAAAGGGTTGTTGCTTTTTAAGGGTGACTCTGGGACTGAAGTGTAAGTGGCCCCATCTCCCTTGCTTCCTTATCCTCTGCTCTGAGAGTTACCCGTAAAATAGATTTCTGTAGACACCGGGTAAAGCTCTGGTTTCCTTTTCACTGATGTAGCTGCATTAGGGTCAGAATCGGGCCCACCAGCTTTTTTTAGAAGAAAGAAATATGTATTTCTCCTCCATCATGAAACTTCCTTGAGGAGATTTTGTTATGTTACGATCCAAGTCCTGCTATTTGGCACAGCAAGTAATTATTGTACAGTTACTGATTTTCTGACTCACCCCTTTGCAGATCAGTTCTGCTTCTTTGGATTCATTACAAGCCTCAAGGAGCTGAGCAGAAAAACAGCATGTCCCACCTTCACATGTCAGATAGTAAAGCTTAGTCATGCAGCTTAAAATAAAGTAAGCAAGGGGCAGATGGCAAAAAGGACAAAATGTGACTTATTTAATCTGCCTGTGTTTGCAAGGAAGTAATTGTCTTCTAGGCTCCAGAAAACAGAGTGCTACCAGAAGACAAACAATGAAGCCTCTCTTTCCAGGGCACATATGACACTATTTGTATAGCTTCAACAGGAGCCTGCAGTTAATTCAGGGCTTTCAATAAAGTTTACATTCACCATATGTAGAGGATAAAACACCTTCCTTGAATTTGGAAGCTGAATTGACCTGCTTCCCCTCCCTCATGTGATCAGTTCACCCAGAGAAACTGTAATCCTCTTTTGAGCCCATACAGTAAAAACGTCTTTAACAAAACAGCCTTTCCAACATAAAACCATTACGTGAGGAAACAAGGCACTAAGTGGCACAATAACTTGAAACACATAATACTGTCAGAAACAATGACTATAGGCCTGACAGATTTCATCAAACTGGTACCAATTTAAAGCTTTTAGTAAGTGCAATCATTAATGTATGCAGAGCTGTTAAGTAGTGAGTCAGAGTGTCTTAGCTACATTTTGTTTTGTACTGACAAACCATGAAAGAACAGCTCAAACACTGAAGTACAGTTGCTGATTAGGTATTTAGTTTTGCAAGTATTCTTGAAGTTTTATTCAGTTATTTTCAATGAATGAGTGTGTACAGCACAGTTCTGCACAGGGTGAAGGAATCCCTTTCTTGCATCAGATAAATGGGACACATTTTAAACCTACTATGTCACTGGTGAGAGGACCAGCTCCTGAGCAAAAACAAGAAGAGGGATAGCCTGAATCAAACTGTGTGTAAGAAAAACTCATACCTTCCAAATGCTCTGAAAAGTTTTAGCTTTTAGATGCTTTTAAGTAGGGACCACCTCCTGAAGATCTCTCCTTTGGAGAGCCAGAGAGGACCTGGCTAACTCTAGAGGGTGCTGTATGTATTTGTACCTGGTTGACAAATGACTGCTGCGAGGCATGCTTAGCTGGAGAAAACAGAACATGGAAATGTGATGATGCCTATAAATTTGTTGTACGCCCCCACATTTCCAAGCTTGAGCTCCAGAAATTTCTAGGAGTCTTTATAAAACAGAGAAGGAGGTGCAGGGAAGACAGCTGCAATCATTAGGGAGAGGAAGCATTGGCCTTATGCGGAGAGACTAGAGCTGAAACTCTTGTAGAGGAAAAGGCTGGTGAGAGGGGAAGGTACTGCACAAGTATAAAATCATGGAGATGGCAGATGAGGTTAGAGCAGCGCTTTCATCCACCACGTGCAGGCACTCAGTAACACTAGTAGGAGATTGCTTTAAAATAGACAGAAGGAAGTTCTGGACAAGCTTTTAGAGGCAGATAGCTTCAGATGGTTCAAAGAAAAGATGGACAATTTCATGGACCAATAGCTATAATAATAAAGGGAATAAATGGATGTACCCTCTGGCATCTCTAATCCAGGGACTGCAGAGAATGGATTAGAGACGAGGGCCAGGTGTCTCCTGCTGCTACTATTGGGGCAGAACACTTGTCCAAATGGACAATTGCTTGGGGCCAGCTGGGCATTCTTGTTTCCTATTCTTGTTTCCTGGACTTTATAGGTATTCCAGGCTGGGTGTTCCTCAGTGCTAGCCATAAATATTGGTATTTGTCTGTGCAAAATTTTAATCCTGGATCTCACTTAGTTGCCATCTAAAACCTTTACCTGCCTCTGTTTTTGATGTTGAAGTTCATCCAGTGTTTAAAGATCCACTTCTGGGCTTCTCTAGAGGCACAAAAATCTTGAAAGTGAATAAGAGCTCAGCACCACCTTCATCCTTAGCATTCAGGAAGCAGGTTTTTTTCTATTCTTTTCATCTCTGTTTCATCTCTGGGGCTTGGTTTGCTTCTCTACTTATTTGTGTCTTACAGACAGACAGACATAACAGAAATAGCAGAGATGCCTACCTACAGGATACGTTCAGAATTGATAGTCCCGAGAAGATGGGGTTGCCTTCACTTCAGTCACCATATTGAGGCCAAGCCTCAGAACTAAGAGACCTAAGGCACTCTCCTAGCCATGCTCAGCATTTCCTTTGTTTAGTGTTTTCAGCATAGGCTGTTGTACCACAGAGGGAAAAAAAAAAAAAAAAAAAGGATAGTTACCTCAAGATAAGAAAAAACAAAATAAGAGCACAAATCCTGAGCGTGTGTGAGGATCTAGCTTCTGACCATACTTCTAGTGCTGTTCTTGCACAGTATGTTGAACACTCCCCAGATAGGCACAGATACCGCTGAGGCTGGTTGTTTGGAAGTCAAGCATTTCAGACCCACGACCTCACCTGAATATCTTGAGAGTGGCCAAACTCCTTTTCCACCTACATCAGCGAGTGCTCTGCCTTGACTTAGCAGGAGCTGCTGCGTAAGGTTGAAATGCTTCTGAAAACAAGGCTTTGGATACAGATGATATACCTGCTCATTATTATTTCTGTGACACTTGCACTAAAATAGGAATCTGTCTAATTTTATTGTGACTGGTATAAATATGTATTGCCTGACAGAATGCAATTTTCTAACCAGTGATATCACCAACACAAAGAATCGTAACAAAAATCCCACCAGTGTCATAACAATGAACAATGTTCCTGTAAAGATTAAAAATAAGAGCTTAAGATTCAAAACTGCCTAGCAGTTTTGATTACTGTAGGTGCCAAACTGCGTGAATGCCTTAAAATCAGAAATTACTGAGGATGCAGTCACGAGGATGACGCTCAGTGCAGGTTTTGCAGGTTGAAGCCCACCACACCCATCAAGTTTGCACAGAAAACTCTACAGATGGCAGGCAGAGGTGACGATGGAAATCTAAAACTTCCTCAAAGTTCCCTTCCTCTTCACATTCAAAAGATCCTTTTACTTCAGCATTAACAAAACAAAAGTAGAAGGTTTGGGAGTTTGTTGAAAGCCAGGGTGGTGAGGTAGCAGGAGAGATGTGTAGCTTCTGCATCTGTGCCCTGTACTAGGAGGCACATGTGTTCTCTGCAGTGCAGTTTTTCTTTGTGTAAGAGTTTCTCTTACAAGGGACATGATTGGGTTTGGTCACCACCACCCTTAGTTTGGTCTTCCCATTGCTTCTGAATGCTGCACCTTCTGGACTAATCTTCCTACTGTCTTTCTATCTCCCCGTCTAATGTACTGGGCGGGTTTCTAGCAATACTTTTCAAGGTGTTCATAACAACAACAAAATATTGCTGGTGACATGTGGAAATCTGTATGTTCATTTCAGGTCAGACACATTTACCTGCAGGTAGCGTCTAGAAATCATCCTGGAAATCTAGTAAAACCAGACTCTACTACTTTAGTGTGTAGCTATAGCAATGAAGTAAATGCAAAGGAGCATGCTAAGAGAAGAATAATGCCATTAATGTTTCAAAACCACCAGCAAAATAAAAAAAAAAAAATTGGTGCCTATGTCAGACACTTGGGTCAGTTCTGATTTTGTCAAAAGCAGTTTATTTGTTCCTTAAAAGGAACACAGCAGAAGTGCAAGTATGGCTCATCATGAGCTGCCAGAGCTCTCTGTACTTCACGTCACACAAAAATTTTGTTTCAAAGATGATGGTGTTTGCCAGGGTGTCGCAAATAGTTGTTATCCTCCTAGCCAGCAAGTTCCTACAAGTACCTGGTAACACAGCAAATTCCTGTTATCTAACTTTAAAGTTACCTTGACTCAATTTCTCTCCTCTATGGCTTTCCCAGGACTGAAAATAATAGTAAAAGAATGGTTCAAAAAGCAGAAACAAAACCAGGGAAGCATTTGGGCTTAACTTTTTTAATAGAGGCCTGGAGAAAAGGCAAGTTAACCCTTCTGAGAAAGAAAAGTATGTTAATCTCAACTCAGACAGATTTTCAGTAGCTGCCATCCAACTCCTCCCCTCTAAATTCAGGAACCTCTGTTAGTAATGCAGTGTCTGATTAGCAAAAGTATTTAGTAAGCTAATGTTCACTGTCCACAGCAGGAAGCTCACACAGCTTGGCTGATGAGAAATGAACTGCCTGAAGCTAGCTTTTAATGGCAACTAATTTCCCATATTTGATACTCAGCTCAGCCAACTAATATCTAGCTCAACCGTGACAAGACAATCACAGTTCCTTTTGAAAATCCTTTAATCTGGGATGCAAACCAGTGTGCTCAAGGCTATAATGAACTTCTGAGATTATGTACTGGCTATTTTAGAAGGAGGTATATTTTCTCTTTCCTTTTTTCTTTTCTGTCTCAGAAAGGCTTAAGAGTACATACTTTCATAGTTTCCTGCTTTTATGCATTTTGCCTAGTGCACAGAGATAATCTCCTCCTGAAAGTCACTGGCAAAAAAAGTTTTAAAAGGTCAAGTAAACAGCTTTCCCTTCAGATAACCCATAGGATGTGGCAGTTCACAACAGCAAAACATCATAAGTGGCTTTTAAATCAATTGATCTTGTTATTCTAAATGTGTTTTAAATATCTAGCATGTTTTATACTGCACTGGCTTGGGCTTTGACAAATCCCATTACTCTCTGTTACTCTATCTCATTACACAGTGAATTATTAAATAGAACACTTAACCTAATTAGATATTATTGTCATGATACATACAGACATCCTGAAACGAGTCATTCCTTTTTGTTGTTCTGACTAGTCCCTCAGCTGTTTTTTAACTCTTATTCTGTGTTGTTGTTGGGTTTTTTTGCTTTCTTAAGAAGCATCGAATCTTTGGTAAAAGAAAGGTTGTTTTTTTTTTCTGTTTCTTTCTAAGATGGCTCCTGGATATAGCAATACACAATGTATAGATGTAGGTTTGTAAGAGAAATGACATGTGTGTCTGTACATAGATACACACGCACACAGAGCAACTAAAAATGACTCTGGGCCACAAACACATTTTTTTTTCTCCTCTAGTAGTGTGCACAGTCTTTCACTTCTGTGGAGTTAGTAAGATATACTCAGAAATATTTTGGGTTTAGACTGGACTACAAATTTTCATTCCAAAGACCTTCATTCCAGGAGGGAGGAAAGTCTTTGACTCAAAGTTAGCTGAAAACCCCAGCCTGTACCATGTTGTATGCCCAGTACAACACAGGGCCATACAGCCTGCTGTCAAGCCCTCACCGATGGCCAAAGCATGCATCTGTAAAGCTGTATGAGATAATTGCTGGCTACTTATTTCAGAGAATTATTAGATCGACAAAGGCAGGCTAGTGCATCTTCTCAGTCTTTTCAAAATACGGTGCAGTCACGGCTGGCTAATTGGAAAAGATGCTTCCTATCATCTAGTATACGTTTAAATTAACAGACTGTCACTTGCAGATCTGTTTCGGATCACTTCATTATTATTCCAGCAAACTTTCAAAATAAAATATTTATTTTTCTCAGTCATACTGTGCAAATCAGGTCAAAAATATTACTTGACATAGGCATAACTTGTAAGAGTTGCTTTGGCTATTTACCAAGCTGTCATGTTTATCTTTTCAGTGGCATTTCCCATATTGGGAAACATGACAAATGCTGTAGACAGTGTTATTGTTGTGGGAGGCAGTTATCCTGTGTTTAATGATGCTAGCTATAGATTATTCATTTTTCAGAAATGGCCTATGTGTAGGTTGCGTTCAAGTAAACCCCTCCAAGATGTATTAACTCACAGTTAATTCATGCCACCTGAATACATCTCTGTGCTGAGGATGTCCTGGGGGTGATGCAGTTTCTTAGCGAAGGTCCCCATTGCTGTTTGCTTTGTATGACACCACTGGCTCCTCCAAGTGTCCCCCTCTTTTTTGCTGACCACTGTAGAGGCAATAGCCCAGTGTGTCAAGTCCTTCTTACATTTGTTCAGTGTTCTTCTGTGCTAAGTGTTAGATAATTTTACCTTTTTTGTTTGTTTGTTTACTCCCATACACCTCCTCCTTCTTCATCTATTTCTTTATTTTTAAGTAAAAGTGATGGAATTCCAGCTCCACAGTCAAGATGACCTTCACTTTTCCAAGTCAATGTCAGACTTACTTAAATAGTTTTGCTATTCACAACGTGTTAGCTATCACAGCTGTGTTTGTTGTGAATATTCACAACAATATTTCACTGTATTTCACAGTGAAAGTGAGAGAGACACTCAAACATATATCAAATGAGAAGAGAAAATACAAAATGGTGGCTACTGTCTGAGGCAACAAGCTGTTCGTGTTCTTATCTGTATGTATTAAAGTGAGATTACTGGATTTCTTTAGCTATTTTATGAGTGAAATTAGGAGCCGACATGCCTGACATTAAGACTCTTACTAGTCACTGATACTTGGTGCTGCTTGACAAGTATCATCTCTATGTGGATGAGCTGGTTTCAAAAAGACCAGGCCTACGTATTGCCATTTATACTACCTGGAAAGCAAGTGAATTTCTAAAAATGTTTGACCCAGTCAACATCAGAAAACAACCTTGAAAAAATGTGGGATGTTTGTGACCAAATGGAATGCCATGAAACCAAAACTGGGAGATTTAAATCCACATTTTCAACTTGTGGGACTAATTTTTTGATGTACCATTGAATATCTGTGATGCAGAAGAAAGCCCACCCAGAGCTTGCTGAGATGAGCTGTTTTACAATCCTGTCAGTGGTCACAGAAAACCAATGTTTTTATCAAGCCCCAAATTAGCTAAGAATTCAAGATAAATATCAATGGTATTGCAAAAGTATACATCCTCTACAAATCACTATTTTAAATTATGTATTTCTGAAATGAAAAGAGATTCCAAGTGCTTCTTTTGATGCTACATGTGCTATTGTGTTATATCAGGGGGAAACGCTGTGTTTAGAGGACTTTCTGATTGCAAAGTCAAGTGTTCAAAAATTAGGAGAAAGAAGATTAGGAGATCAGGGATTAGGAGAATGGGTGGCCACGTATGAAATCTTAGCCAAAGGCCTTGTGAAACAGTATAGTCTGTATTCGCACGATCACCTACTACTTTCCAAAGGACTCTTGGCTTATTCAGTTCATATAAGGGAGGATGCAGAAATAATGTGTTACGTCTGTGTGGGAAAAGGCTTATTACCTGCGGTGCCTTGGATTTCTTTGTGACTGCTGTTAGGATACGCTCAGTGCTTCAGGCAGGATGCTGTGAGAAGAGAAGAGCGATAGTTTCATGGGAAGGCAGCTCACAGAAAACCTGGAAAGCTGGATTCTCTCCCTTGTTCCACCACCAAGTTCTGGTGTGATGCTGGGCAGTCACTTGTATCAGTTCTTTCACAGGTGGCCAATAATTACATGTTCCTCCACTTGAAAGTGCTTAACTTAGATTAGGGTTTCTATATAAAAAGTGCCAAGCACTCATAACTGCAGTGAAGTTCTTGAGTGTATACAGCTACATTATGCTAAGTACTCTAAAAAATTAATTCCTAGACATCCTAAAGTGGGCACCTAAAATTAATGGGCATTTTTTTTGCTATTTTCATCTTAATCTCTTTAAGTTCCTCACTAGTCAAATGAGATAATTATACCTCTCTCCATCATCAGGTTGTTATGTAGGTAAAGTCATTACAGATTTCAAACCAGTTAGGTGCTACAGTGATGAGTGCTATGAATAAGCCTTGAAGTAAAATGCTGGCTCTGTATTCAGCACCAGGATTGGATGGGGTGTATTGGAAAGGGCCTGAGGCCAGGTACTGCATGACAGGACTAGAACCCAAAGTGATCTAGCATATGGTGAGCATGCTTCTGTGTGCACACCCAGTGAAACCAGTGGTGTGCCTCAGCACCAGAACAAGTGAGGCCAAGTCTGCTGCAGCTTTGTGCCCTCTGTGTCTAAGCCAGGGTGAAGTCTCACTGGAGTTTTTTTTTGTAGATGAGACACTGAGAGTATTAACTCTCTCCTGTCTTGGTTCTCCAACAGGTAATAATGAATAAGTTCACAATAAAGTTTTTCTTCTAAAGGAGGCAGTAAAAGGGTATCCAGCTGCCCATTTTCACAAAAAAAAGCACTCATACAGGCTGTGAGGTCTCAGTCATCTCTGGACAACTTTAGTTGAAACTAGCCAGTGCACTCAAAACATCATGGCCACCAAAGCCTTGCTTTCAGGAGAAGACGGGCTAAAAATGATTTGTGGCAGCACACAGGTACACAAGCATTTGCATTCAGGGTGACAGCTGAACTGTGTTTCTCATGTTTCTTAGTGTCTTAAAGCGTCATACTGTTTTAATAGGCTGTTTTACATGCAACCCTGTTTTAGAAAGGGAACTGAAATATCAGCTATGTTAAATAGCCTTACAGACCCACTGCATGGAGAAAGAGTCAGACTGAGATCTTTATATGAGTGTCACAGATCTTCTCAGGCTTGAGCCAGCCTTCGGTCAGGAGAACGGGTTGTTGCCCTTTCTGTGGATCTGCTCCCGCAAGAGGATGCTGTTGGGTTATGGGGTAAAAGGCTCATGACATGAAGGAAGTCAGAGACACAAGGGCAGACAGGGGACCCCCAATACCCTGGACAGAGACATGAGGCCCTGCCCCTGTTTTCTTATTAAACTCTATTTTGAACTATTTTCCTGAGTGAGGGATATTTTGCATGCATGAGGGTGTATGGGGCCAGCAACTGGAGTTGTACCCCGAGTCATAGGGCCCAGGTGCCTGGGGTGCCAGTAAGCGGAGAGGCCAGAGCCCATGCATACTGCCTGGGTACATATACCAGCATGTGATTGCTAGCAAACGTCAAGCTGGACTTGCCAGCAAGTTGGATAAGAGGTTGGGAAGCCAGGCAGAGACCAGAGGGTCTGCCAGCTCTGCACCAGTGACCAAAGGGGACTGCAGGCCTTGGGAACCCACGTGTCTGGGTGTCAACAGCTGGGGAGATGGGGGATCCAGGGCCACTTTTGGGGCAGGCAGAGTGTCTAGAGCCAGCTAGTAGAGGGATCCATATGGGGTGTATGTATTTTCCATTAATGGGCTGTCATCCTGATCATAGAATCATAGAATCATTTCGGCTGGAAAAGACCTTCAAGATCATCGAGTCCAACCATTAACCATGCCCCCTAAACCATGCCCTGGAGTACCCTGTCCACTCGCTTTTTGAATACCTCCAGGGATGGTGAATCAACCACTTCCCTGGGCAGCCCATTCCAATGTTTGACAACCCTCTCAGTAAAAAAATTTTTCCTAACATCTAACCTAAATCTCCCTTGCCTCAACTTGAGGCCATTTCCTCTTGTCCTATCTCCAGACACCTGACAGAAGAGACCAGCACCCACCTCACTACAACCCCCCCTTCAGGTAGTTGTAGAGAGCGATAAGGTCTCCCCTCAGCCGCCTCTTTTCTAGACTGAACAACCCCAGTTCCCTCAGCCGCTCCTCATAAGACTTGTGCTCCAGGCCCCTCACCAACTTGGTTGCCCTTCTCTGGACATGCTCCAGCACCTCAATGTCTTTCCTGTAGTGAGGGGCCCAAAACTGAACACAGGACTCGAGGTGCGGCCTCACCAGTGCCGAGTACAGGCTAGAGAGGGGAGCAGGATGAGGCCATGGTACTGTTTGTGTTTGCAAGTGCTGTGTTTTCTGTCTGTGTTGATCCTTGTGGCTGGCCACAGGTATGTATACTTATGGTGTGTGTGTGAGCCTACTGGGAATATGTGCTCAGCCTCACTGCTGGCTGGTCCGGGGGCTATGGAGCTGCAGCAACCTCCCCTCTGTCGGGCCGCTGGGCACAACAAGCCCTAACAGATGGGCCCTTCTCTGCCAGAAGGGCAAACCTGCCTCCTAAACAACTAAGGAATGCTGCTTGGGAATACTGGATTTGCTTCCAGGATATAAGGAATTGTGGCCTAATGGTTACAGATCCGCTTGTATCTCTTCCTCTGAGCCTGTCCCCTGCCGTACCCTCATCTGCTGTATAATCACTTCTCTCTTGGGAACGGCAGGCAGCACTCAGCAGCTCTGTTGCAATAACACATACACTACACAAAACAGAAAACACTACTACATGGCTTCTTCCCTTTGTGATAACTTGCTTCATACTGTTCCTCCTCCCTCAGTGTTGTTCCTTACATTTTTTTCCCCCTGAACACTTTGCTGGGAGGACATTTAGTTGAAAGGAGAGGCGGTTGCTAGGTTATCTTCCCTAGGCTAGCTAGCAAGAGTTTCAAATGACTTCCATGTTCCTGAGCAGAAAGACTTCTCCAGGCACTGATATTTTTGCTGTTTTCCAAAGACAGCAACATTGTCAGCTTGAGGGAGGATGTTGCCTCTGCAAGGTTGTAGCAAAGCAGTTTGAGGGTGGATGAGAGGGGCGAGCTGAACATACAGGCACCCAAATTTTAAGATAGAAATAGCATGCGAGGGAGTGTCCCACCAGCTTGATAATAACTTGTCAGCCCCAGCTGATGAGGCTCACATTTGCTGTAAAGTCCAGAATTGGCACTTCAGTGTTTGCTGCCTGCAATTTGCTAGTTCCCTCTCAGATCTCATCTTCCTTCAAAGCACATGAGGATATCTATACACATTTTCATTCACTGAGTTACATACAATCTGATTTATCCCTACTTACCTCATGATTCAAGAGATGAATAATTTATTAGTGTAGATGTATCAAAACCGATGACTAACTCTTAGGTCCTGCCATGGCTGGTCCTTGGAGCCTAGTGAGTATTGGACTCTCCTTGTATCATCCACACTTCTTCCAGAAGAGCTTGAAAATTGAGCTAATTGAACTGTTTACTGTGTAGAAACTATTAACTAAGAGGAAAAAACCAGGCTTTTCATTGTAATGCAATTTTTAGAGGAAATCGTCCAATTTAGAATTAGATGATACTTAGTTGATAAAAATCTCTTTACAGGTGCTTTGCCATGCTCTGTTGTTAATTTTTCCTTCACAAATTGCTTGTTCCCAGCACTGCAAAACTCTGTGGTTTACTGTAAACCTATTACTGCTAAGAACTGAATACAGAGGTCTTTTTTTCTTCTTTTTTTAAGTAGAAGCAGTGCAGCTGTTGATCGATTTTGTGACATGAAGGATGGTGATGTCATGACCTGGCAGGAACAAACACTGACTGCAGGAGATGGAAAAGGAGTGGATCCAGATGGGGAAATAACCCACCGATAAGACAGCGTTCAGAAAAAAACCAAGTGGGCAAACGGCACAATTAAAGAAGTCAGGGGGATATGAGGAGGAGGCAGCTCTGGATTTTAATATCCCATAGCTGAGACTTGAAATCTCATATACCTCAAATTTCGATTCTCTTTTTCTCTCATTCTCATATGGAAATGTTGCTTTTGCTCTTTGTTTCAGCAGGGTTTTTTTCTGAATATAAGATAATTTGTCTCAGACTAGATAGCAGGGGGCAGACTTCAGCTGATGTAAATGGCTCTCACTTCATACTCCCTGAGAAGCTGCTCCAACACTCTTTGTTCTCTGTATATGAAACAGAACTGCTGAAACATGTCAACTGCTCGGCACTTATCACAGCGCTCTTGGTTAGGCTCTCTTCATCTTCTGCTTGTGTATCATATTGCTTTGTACCATTTTCTTGCAGTTTTGTCAGAGAGGTAACTACATTTCATTGATGGTGTATATGTAACTTGTAGTCTTTGGGAAAAATAATAAAGAAGCAAACTGACACTTATACTGTAAATGCCTGGAAATAATTCCAGGGAAGAATAATCTTTCAAAGCAGGAACACTACGTGGATAGCAGATTGTCAGCTACTCACAATTTCTTTCTATACTGACGTGGCATCGGCGCTATCTTTTCCTATGCCCTTTCCCTAGATGCATTATTGCCACCACACATAACTACAAGTTCACTATTGCTGGATGAAGCAAAAATGTATCTGTACCCCTGCAGATGGATGTTGAAATATCGTGTTGGGCTGATGAAGAATAGTTTTACTAAACAGTTGATACCTAGTTTTACTTTAGCTTTTAATTTTCTTTTCCTTCTCTGCTATGAAAAATTGGCTGTCTCTCAGACCTCAGAAAACAGTGCTGGATTCTCTAATGCCAAATTGCATTGCTGTAGCTCCACTGGCTTCAAAGTGGATACACCTGATTTACTGGCCTTCAGTGAGAGTAGCGTTGAGGCCATAGTGCTGCATGTATTTCATATTAAATGTCTCCGGTATAGTATCACAAAGGCAGTTTTCTAATGTCTGTGTCTTCTAAATAATTAATCTAGAAGTCTGTATGTCCTGGCTCCAGTAATACCACTCTACTGGTGTTGACCATTACTTGTGATTTAATGTTAACTTTGTTTTTCAGTCAAATAAAAAAGCATATTTTGTGTACACCCAAGTCAGATGTTTCTGGGAGAATAGGGCCTTTGATAACACTGAGGGAAAAATTTAATTGTACCCCCACCCCCACATCATTTACATAACTCAGATTGATGAGATAGGAAGGAAAGTGTTTACAATGCAAGAAGATAGGAATTTGGGGATTTAAATAGGAAGCGAATCGAAATGAGCTGTCTGAGGTAATTATGAAACACATACTTCATATGTTTTCATTAGATATTGCTATTATACTACACAAGGCAAAGGAGTTTGATTAAACTACAGCTCAGTATATAAATTTATGCATAAATTACCCAGAAATCAGTTAGTTCATTATCTTTCAGGAACTCAGCAGGGGACTGAGCAAAAGTTTAGGTGCATTGGGATAAATCATTTGAACAAGAATAAAACCTGTGTTTGGTAGGAAGAAAAAAACACAGGCAAGATCTGTGAGATGGAGCATGGCAAGGGGTTAAATTAACTCCTGTGCAAAGCCCCAGGCAGGGAGAAGAGCAGGGAGGGCAGGGAGGACTGAGCTCCTTCTGCACCACCGGCAAGTCCAGGGCATGGGTAGTGTTTGCCTGTAGCTGGGGCAGGACCACGCTAACGCCTGGAGAAGGGGCACTTCTATCCTGCAGGCACACCTGTGGTGCAGGCACCAGCTTTATCCTTTCTGTTTGGAAATGGTACTTCAGGCTGGTTTCGTCGCTGGTTTGCTCAAGGAAGGGGGCTCAGCAAATAGCGGGGAGATAAATTACTTTCTGATTTAACCTCCAGCCTCTGGCATGTGTTTTTTTATGAGGAGGAAAACATTTTCTCATATATGCTCATACCTTACCTTTCACAATATATTCATTTTTAGAAACACTGCATACAGGACCATCTATTATAGATCTCAGGAAGGATCATAGCTGAAATCCACCATCAGGCTACCCACAGCTTTGAGCCAGCTTTTGACCACTGAATGTTTTCATGAAGGAACCACCAGATGAAAGGTGATGCTGCCAGGAGATCTGTGACAAGCAGTCAAAGTATGATCTCCACAGACCCTTCTAGCATTAAAATCTATGCTAAATATTTATTTTCAATTGGTCATTATTCTTTGTGCCTGACTCTGCCATTTAACAAATGTTTATGAGAATGTAATACCAACAATTCAGTGAGAGAAGCCATCACAAAACACTCTGCATTAACCTTTCTATTACTGTAGAAGGTCTGTGAATTCACTCCAGGTCCGTACATCAGCATTTGATTGATAGAAACCATGGTTCTCACAAGTACGTATATGCTCCATTTCCCCTCTGTTGAAGCAGGCTGGACTAAATTTCTTCAGCTTCTGCTTACATAAAGTGATGCTGTAACACATTTGTTGCTAACGAGGATACAGGTTTAGTACCTGTGTTCAGGACTTATGGTATGATCTCATTGAAATACCTCTCAAGGATCTCTCTCTAGGGTATTCATCCTTTTCTGCATTTTTGTTAATAACTGCTACAAACACTGTCAAAGGGCTTAGCGTTTAACTTATAGCTCTCTTTTAGCCTTTTTTCCCCCTCTTCTATTCCTGCTGAGGATGCTTGTTCCCTTTTAGTCCTTCATCTCTTTAAATTTCTTTACAATCAATTACAAGACACTGATCTGTCTATCTCACTCCCTGTCTGTAATATATCAGCACCAGCTTCAACTGTAATCCACTCTGCTTTGTTATTGACTGCCTCTCTCCAAGCCTGGTATCATCATCAAATACCACTGCCTGACTAAACAATCTTTTAATAAACAAACACAACAAACCTTGGTCCTAATAATAAAGCTTCTGACTCTCCAATAATCCCCTTTCCCATTAATTCACTCTGAAGTCCAATATTATTTCTATATTCCCTGCCAGAATAATCTGTTACACCAAGCATTTTTCAGGGAACTGTGTTACAAACACTGTTCCTTTTCCACCATGATGTCCTGTCAGCAGATGCCATGTGGTAAGCTTGTTAACTCTTTCAGAAGTTTGACTGGTGTTTCATAGATTTATACACTTTCACACCAGAAGGGACATCTTGCTTGACGCTCAGTATGACCCGAACTACAGTTTTATGCAGCCGTTCTTAGGTCAGTGTAGACTACCTCTTCCTGCGCTGCACAGCGTCTCTTAGGAAGACTTCCAGTCTTGAATTCAAGTGATAAGAGTTGTCCGCAGCCACTGGTCATTTATTTCTGGTGGTTAATTACTGTTTGTGTGAAAAATATACACTTCTGAATTTGCTGTTTGAATCTAGTTTGACTGATGTCAGCCTCCAATCACTGCATCCTGTTATGTTTCTATGTGCAAGATTAAACAACTTAATGCCCTTAGAAATTTTTCCCTGCAGAGAGTATGGAAAATTCATTCCAGCTTCCGTATAGGCTGCTCACTCACTCCCTCACTCCAATGAATGTCCTCAACTTCTCACAGCATCCTTCTGCCTACAATCTAAGCCCTTTCCAATCTTCCACTGTCCCCTATAAATGTAGGTGGAGTAAGCAGAAACAGCATGTCTCAGTAATGCTCTTGCCCCTACTGACTACATAGGTAAATTAATACCCATAACCCTACTTTCTATTTCCCTGTTCACCCATGAATGGTTCATATTAGGTCTTTTGGCCATGACATCCTGCTGGGAGGTTTGCAGTCTACTGCCTTTATTAAGTCTATGATGCTTGCTGTAACTGAAACAAGAACTGTCACTATAGCTTTCTCTTGCAAGTTTTCCCCAATATTTTCTCCGACAGCACTTTCATCCAATGTTATCTTCACCTGATTACTTTTCCCAGTGTTGTTTTGAATAAAAGGAATGGTTTCTTTTTGTCAGATCAAATCCCTTCTTAAAAGTACAGGCATTAAATTTGATACCTTCTATTTAATTGATTTTTTTTTTCATATTTTAAGAAGTTTTTCAATGCAGTACATTTGCTAATATACCTGCATTTATCTTTCTCCCTTTTTTTCTGAATAGGACATGGGTCTTTGATGCTGGCAATTAGTTTAAACCTTCTGATGTCCTTCTTTCATTGACTTCAGCTTGGATGTAACCTTGATTTATTATGGTATATTTTCTTCTCACAGAAAATAAATATCTGGTTATTTCTCCATCACATTTTGTAAACATAGGAATAAATAAATAATTTTTTTTTTATATTGTCAGCCCTTTCAACAATATATTACCCCTTCTATCTCTCATTCCACCTCTTGTGCCATCTCTTGTTCCTTTATGTATACAAAACATGTCTTCCCATTTATCTTACATCTCACTCACACCTCTTTCCATTCTTCACCTTGCCTTTTCTTATCATTTTTCTACAGTCTCACAATCATTTCTATAATCTTTCTACTCCTCCCCTGTATTGATGTTTTATACCCAGTGCTAACCTTTATCTCATTCCTGATTACTTTTTGTACTTTTGCTCATTGCACAGTGTATGAATCGTTACAAGCTTTGGGCTTGCCTGCTCCAATGGTGCTTAATGCTGCGGGTATATTGATGCACCTGCCTATAAGGAATTTCTGACTATCATCTGCCATTTCTTTCCCCAAATCCATTTCCCTGCCATTAATCATTTCTCAGATCTCAGCAGGCTGACTCCTCTGCATAAGCTGCCTTCAGCTAAGTCATGCCTTGCCATCTTCTTTGTTTATTCCCGGGCTAAAAGGGTTGTTTTTGTCAGGGGGACAAACTTGGCCTGAAACTGTGAATGAAGAAAGGGCAAGAGTATCGGTGTCTGACAAACTGTATACTGGGACCAGCTGAAACTGGGAGGGGAAGCACAAGATCTTCCTGTTGTCCCCTCTGCCCCTCGAGAGCAGTCTCTTCTTGCAAATGAGGGAGATGGTGAAAATGCAGTTCTGGTGCTGGAGACTCCTGAGGAGGAGAGGAATGGTCTTGTGTGCCAAGGACACCTTGGAGAAAATCACTGCTAAACCACCACCATCACCAGTGTCTCTGACCAGGTCTTCATTCTCCTTTACCCCTTCCTTCTTAAAGTTAATACCTTCCCTAAACATGCAATGTGTATGTCAAGAAGTGAGACTAGAAACCTGCTGGAAATAATGAAAAAATCTTCCGTTCTGTTGGATGAGGCCAAGATTTCTTTCCAAGCAGCAAAATGCATCAAGCTCTTCAACAGCAACACAGCTCTGCCTGTGGGATGCAAGGCAGCTCCTAGTGTAGAAGCAACATATCTACACCATGCAGCAGAGCTTGTTCTAAGACCTGCAAACCAGCAGAGCCTGTACTAGCTCCAAGGAGAATGGGCATCGCCATGCAGTGCTGCGTGCAAACTAACAAGGTGTGCTGGACTGCTTCTGGTTGGGATAACAGCATTAAGTTCACATCTCCAGGGACTGATTTGGCCCTGGTAGGTCAGCAAGAAACCTCTTTATAGATGACTCTTACTTTTTCTAATACCAGTGTCTGGGAGTCAATGGACTACAACAGTCTCAGGATTGCAACGACATGCTACTAAATTTGCTGCCATGATTTACTTCTGCCCCTACTTAGCATCAGAATAGGCCTGAGGTATATTAATTATTATTTTTTTTCAGTATGAAAGCACAACAGAAATGTTATGCTTAGACTTTCATGAAATTGGGTCCCAGTTAGCCAATTTTCTGGGTAGTTTACCTTATCCCAGCTATTTGTCCTTCTTACACCAGTCTCTGCCCACACACACATTTCCTGCTGCACTGTGCATTGCACGCACACCATTCGCTCCAGTAGCTGACTGAGGGATTTAGACACACCTGGAAAACAATAGGTTTCTTCCACACATGAGATTTTTTTTCCTGTGCTGCTTGTTAATAACAATTTGCAAGTCCCTTTGTACCTTCTGATTATAACCTAACCTGCACTATTCAGATTCTGTGGATTAATTCATTTTTCTGTATTACTTTTCCCTTAAACTTTGTAGGCATGTATATTCATCAAAAGAACAGAGGGGAAAAAAACTCCCAGAAAATTACCACAAGAAAAACCCCTGCTAAAAGCAATAAGTTTGCTGACAGATGGTAGAATCAGTTGAAAATCGAGTACCATATTTACTAAGTCTAACCCATTTAGTAAGCCAGAAAAGTGTTATCTAATTCTATCCCCTGTGTGTTTGTGTTTTGGAATAAACAGATGCCTAATGAGGAATGTGTCTAGTATGGTTTTTGAAGAACCTGGATGGATCCTGGTTCTGATTCAATACTTGATTTTGACAAAGATGATAACATGCACAGCAGAACCTATTGTTTTGGCTTTCAAACCACAAATATTCCAACACTAGCTGACGGACAAAAAGTGGTTTCAAAAAAGGTGCCAGAACAGGGCACAAATCAGAAAAAACCAGAAGCGTTGAATGACTTACTTAACCTGCATCTTACATTTCCTGATCTATTTATATAACACCCAAAAATGCAGTGAAGGAAAGGGCAAACACGCTTGAATCACTTGCAGGCTTGACAGCTACCACAATCAATTCCTGTATGTTTTGCACTGGGTTTTATAAAATAATAGAGACTGGCTTAGAAAGACATATGCTTGTGTACTTTGTGGCAGATCTGGGTGAGAAGCAAAAATTGAATAAACAGAGAAGGGTAATCTGAGCAACAAAGGCTTTAGGGTAGATGAGCCTCTTGCGGGCCATGCTTGGCCAGTAAGGCGATTGCATGTGCAATGCCTGTAGAGAGTACAGTGAGGTTCCTCAAAGGCACTGTCCTAACGCTGCCTGGATGGCTTCTAAAATCTCACCCTTAATTGGAGCCATTGGGAAGTTTACCAAAGAAAATCAGCCCTCTGTGAAGTCCATAACAAAATACTTACAGAACAAGATTTCTCCCATGCTATAGAAGGCTTTTAAAATACGTATACTTTTTCTAATTTTTTGGGGGGTGTTTGAAATGGATAAAGAATAGGATCTGGTCTTCTGTAAAAATAAATAAAATAACATCTTCACATAAAGCAGAATATTTCAAAGGATTATTTAATAGGAGGGAGATCTGTTGTTTATTTTCCAGAGTATTTAAAAATATAGTGATCAGTGATAGATTTCAATAAACTGATATCCACCCATTCCCACTTGTTAAAGTTGCTCAAGAGCTACTAAAGGCATTTGCCTGAATTTGTATCCTATTTTCAGCTACATGACACTGGTCAACAGTGAGAGATTTTAATTCTGGAATTAAAAATTACGTTTCTCAAAATAGGAGAAAGAGTCAATGGTTGAAGCAGTGATCTGAATACCAGGACTCTCAGCCCTTTTGAATACCAGGACTCTCAGCCTTATGCCCAGCATTTGCTGTCTATCTGTTCTGTGAGCAAAAATGAGCAATTCCTGTTCTCTTTCTATATTCCCCTGTCCACCCTGGAGGTGCACATGGAAATCTGAATCTAAACTCACATATGCATTATTCTAATATGGCCAATTTTCTAATTTTGTTGTAGGAATATCTAAACTACGGGTCAAGTTAGCATATCGTCATCTCATTACTGCAGGAAACGCCAACTTGCCCATCGAAGGAAAGTGGATGCTGGTGGTGGTAATAGAGTGTTTTAACACATGGAGATACATGTGATTCGTAAATATTAATAGCAAGAATTGTATTTCACCTCTTATCTAGGTGGTATGTGAAGATGATTTTCTGTTCACGTTTTAGCGAAAGCAAGTTTTGATGGGGGACCTGAGGGAAAAGAAAAAGTGCCGGCACTACGGTTTTCTTCTGAAGGCTTTTCTGCCCCTCAAAGGCAGCACAGACAGAATGCTTGTGGGAAAGATTTTACCCTGTCCTTGGTTTAAAAATGCAATAGAAATATAAATTCGTTTTGTTTCTAGTTTTATGTGAAAGACAGAGGGAAACGGGAAAAGATTGTGGATCCTGATTTTAAAGTTTCATGTTTTACTTTGCCCTTTCTTGGCTCTACTTTGTCGTATTTCCAAGGCATTAAACCAGAGACTCAGGGGCCTCGCTAGACATAATGGTATAAAGTTTCCGGTGCAGTAAGCTGTAACACTCTGTATGCTCTGGAAAGTTTGCATTCAGCCTTTTAATAAGTGAAGACGCAACATAATGCTCCTGATAATTTTCAGCACGGACAGATGGTATATGACAGCCTGGTGGGAGGAGAACCAGCCCAGCTTAGGGTAACAATGTTCGACTAGCTATCAGGGAGGAAACAGACTTCCTCTGCCATTGCCCAGTGCCAAGGAGCTTGTTTTATCTCCTGCTCACCACACTGATCATGCTTTGCTTTCTTCTGTTTTATAGGCATTGGCTTTATGCAGAAAGTGCAGTTCCTTTCTACTGCCAAAACGAAACGGTATTTTAGATTATAACTAGGCTAGAAGTCATTTACAATTAATTCTGCTCAAAAACTCCTGTAGCTGGAAATGCAGATTACACCAATTTGCTGTGAGTTGTTATAAGGTGAAGAAGCCGTTTGCTGCTGCTATTCCACACTGAATTTTCTGACTCGTGTGCTAAAGCTGGAGATGGCTGGGGCAGTAGCCCTAGCAATGAAGCAGGCCATGTTACCAGGAATAGAGGTGGGTTCAGCACCGCTTCGGGAAGCTTCCCTGGAATGGTCATATCCAAATTAGATTTTGCAGATGCTGTGTATATGGATCTGTCAGTGCTGTTCCCTCTGCAAGAGAATTCAGTAGCAGTGGCAGCAGGAAGAGTCACACTGGAGGCAGACAGCATGCCGTGATGGCTAAGCGCATTATTTTTGTAAATATGCTTCTGAAAATGCCACTTGCCCTCTTTCAGTTAGCCCATTCTGCCAAACCCTACGCACTTTCTAATCGTTGGAAGAAAGGGCTGGGAATATATTTCTTCATCGTTCTCCATCCTCTACATGAATGTGTTAATCGCACAGGGCAAAGTATTTCTCCAGCCCTGGAGTGCTGAACACCATCAGAAAAATCCTGCCATGTTCTACATCTGGACAGATGCTTCAGCTGAGCCTAACAGTGAGATGGTTAATAGGTCAAGGAGTTTGCCAGTGATGGGAGGATGGATTGAAGATGTGCATTTAATCCTAATTCTGGGTCTTGGGGGCTAGCAGAGACGAGTGTCTTCCATGAGCAATAAATTCATTTACAAAGGGAAATGAAGAAAAAAAAGGACATTGCTTTCCCTCTAGCCTGTGGCTCTCTTGTGAGCAGGTGACAAAGAGTAAAAGAAATTAAGAAAGAGAAAATATAATCTCTCTCTCACTGACTGTCTTTAAAATGTTTGATCACTTTTTTCTTTTAATTTAATTTTCTTGCCTCTGCTCTTTTCTTTTTTTTTTTTTAATTGCATCTGAATTCAATACTACCAAAAATAACACTAAGCAGTTACTGTAAATCTCTCTCTGCTTTTTTCATCTCAGGGTGGACAGGAGTTTTTCATTTCATACATTATTGACCATGTGATAGAATGGTGATTCCACAAAGTGAGCAGAAGCTTTAAAAAGTTAATGAGGAGGGACAACATAGGGTTGTTGTTGTTCTTGTTGTAGTTACTTTTTAATGTTATGTAGCATTTAGGACTGGGCAGCTGGGCACGCTGGATACTGACTGCCACTGCTGTCATTTTTATTGCACTGTGCTGCTGACAAAAGATGTTATCCCTTATGGGCTCTGCCCTCCTGCCGTGGCACCTGCGGCAGACAGGGTGCTGCACCCACTGCCTTCGCAGTGCTGCAACTCGCTGCGCCTCACTGGCAAATTAGGGAACACCCACACTTGCATCCGCAGAGCATGATGAACCAACACGTAACATCTGAAGAAAAACACTAATCTCAGAAAGAAAAAAACAAAATGGAATATATTTTTTATTTTGTAAGGAGTGAAGCATCTACCTTCCCTAAAGACATCCGCTGAATAAGCTTAGTATGTCCTCTGGCTAACATCTGTAGTAAACTTACCTCAAAGACACAAATACCGGGAGGGTTATTACAGTGGGTACCTTTGGATGTATTATTTTACATGGAGCTACCATCTGTTTCATACTGTAGCACGTATCTGAGCACTCCAACAGCAGTTGCAAATAACTCTGTCAGGACACTTGGAAGCAGCATATGGGGCCAGCCAATATGGTGCTGATGCTGAGCAATATCATGGGGCTGAGAATATGCTGACATATTCTGGGCTGGATCCTCTCTTATACTGGTGTTATTTTTACATAGCTCCATAGACTTCAGCTGAACAAGTCCATATTTATACAAATATGAGGTCAGGACCTGATCCAAAGATTATTTAAGTCTTAAACATTTTAATCCACAATGAAAATAATGGAGAAATTCCTTCTCATGAGAGTGCCTAGTCCTCATGAAACATTTGGCTCTTCAGCTGTCTAACTGAGAAATACTGAAAGTATGGCCCTTTGCATGACAGTTCGATGCACTGGAATTTTAGCTGCTAATTTTTTCTGTTAAGAAACCCAGACCACAAAATGACTTTCACTTCTCCCATGTAACAAAATATTCAAACACTTTCTAGTTTTATACCTTTAGCTGGTCAGTAGTGGGTTGACCCTGGCTGGATGCCAGGTGCCCACCAAAGCCGCTCTATCACTCCCCCTTCTCAGCTGGACAGGGGGGAGAAAATATAACAAAAGGCTCGTGGGTCAAGATAAGGACAGTTTAATAAACTGAAAGCCAAGGTCAAGGGACCTGCACAGGAGATTCAGTTCTTGGGAATAAAATGGCAGGATGGACGCCGTCATGTCCCTATGGATGTGGTTAACAAGATAGCAACTATGTCTCCACCAGCTAACAAGAAAGAAACACAAGCTTTCCTAGGCCTTGTGGGGTTCTGGAGAATGCATATTCCAGGTTATAGTCAGCTTGTGAGCCCTCTCTATCGAGTAATGTGGAAAAAGATCTATTTTGAATGGGGCCCTGAACAGCAACAAGCCTTTGAGCATATCAGACAGGAAATAGCTCGTGCGGTAGCTCTTGGACCTGTCCGGACAGGACCAGATGTACAAAATGGGCTCTACACTGCAGCTGGGGAGCATGGTCTCACCTGGAGCCTCTGGCAGAAAACACCAGGAGAAACCCGAGGTCGACCATTAGGGTTTTGGAGCCGGGGGTACCGAGGATCAGAAGCCCACTACACCCCGACTGAAAAAGAGATACTAGCAGCATATGAGGGGGTTTGAGCCGCTTCAGAAGTTGTTGGTACAGAAGCATATCTTCTCTTGGCACCACGATTGCCCGTGCTACACTGGATGTTCAAAGGAAACATCCCCTCTACACATCATGCAACCAGTGCTACGTGGAGTAAGTGGATAGCATTGATCACGCAACGGGCTCGACTGGGGAAATCTAACCGCCCAGGAATTCTGGAAGAGATCATGGACTGGCCAGAAGGCAGAGATTTTGGAGCATCGCCTGAGGAGGTGGCTCGTGCCCAAGAGGCACCACCATATAATGAGTTATCAGAAGATGAAAGGTGTTATGATTTGTTTACTGATGGATCCTGTCGTGTGGTAGGGAACCATCGGAAGTGGAAAGCTGCTGTGTGGAGTCCCACACGACAAGTCGTTGAGGCCACTGAAGGAGAAGGCGAGTCAAGTCAGTTTGCAGAAGTGAAAGCCATCCAACTAGCCCTAGACATTGCTGAACGAGAAAAGTGGCCAGTACTCTACCTCTATACTGACTCCTGGATGGTGGCTAATGCCCTGTGGGGGTGGCTACAGCAGTGGAAGAAGACCAATTGGCAACGCAGGGGTAAACCCATCTGGGCAGCAGCATTGTGGCAGGACATTGCTGCCCGTGTAGAACACAAGACTTTAAAGGTACGTCATGTAGATGCTCACATGCCCAAAAGCCGTGCCACTGAAGAACATCGAAATAATGAACAGGTAGACAAGGCTGCCAAAATAGAAGTAGCTCAGGTGGACCTGGACTGGGAGCATAAGGGTGAGCTATTTGTAGCTCGCTGGGCCCATGAGACATCAGGACATCTAGGGAGAGATGCAACATATAGGTGGGCTCGTGATCGAGGGGTGGACCTGACCATGGAGGCCATCACACAGGTCACTCATGAATGTGAAACATGTGCTGCAATCAAACGAGCCACCAGAGTAAAGTCTCCCTGGAACAGAGGGCGGTGGCTGGGCTTTCGATATGGCGAGCCAGGCAGGAGTCGAACCTACAATCTTCTGACTTGACTTGAAATGGACCAGAAGATTTTTCTCACTAGTCAAAGAACAAGGCCTGATCAACTTAAATTGCTGCAGGAAAGATGCCAGTTAAATATGAGGAAAGAACAACTTTAACAGTAAGACAGTGAAATACTGGGATGGGCTGCCTAGAGAAGATGTAGCATCTCTATCACCAGAAGTCCTCAAGAGTAGGTTAGGCAAACATCTGTCAGGAAGGACACAGGCACTGCTGAGGGGTGGTAATGGGGGGGGAGAGCGAGGGGCCTGCCCCCTCACCAACCCCATAGAGCAAACCCTCTCGGGGCATCCTGCTGGGGAGCAGCACCGTGGCTGGGAACAGGAGCCAGGTCTCCCAGTCCCTAAAGGGAGTTTGACTGTTCACTTGTTTTCTGGAGAGAACGGTTGAACATAATAGGTTTTTTCCTCTTGCCTTTTCTAGGCCTTTTAGCTGGGCCAGCCCCTGGGAGCGGCTGGGCACTGCTGATGCAAGAGCCTGGCAGCCTGGATCAAAGGGAAACACTGTTGAAGAAAGGAGATTTGTGTGCCATATAATATGGGAGGAATAACATCCTCCCCCTCCCATGCTGTGACCTGTGTTTTGTCTACTTGGAGGGCAAATTCTGCAAGCAATGATCATCTTTTACTGCAAACATGCAGAGCATCTTGCACAAGGAGGTTCACTTTCAGTGGCTCCATTAAATACTACTCTGATAACTACTAAAAACAACATTTCCTTTTCTTTCACAGGCATGTACCTAGATTTCTTCCATTCAACAAAGAGTTATGCCAGAATTGTCCTTGTCCTTGTCCTTACTAGTCTTCCTTTAGAACCCTCTGTGAACTACTAGCATAGAGTTTGGGACATGAAGAACAGCACCTAGCTACTGAACACAATAGTGGTGCAAAAAGTTAGTAGCTAAAACTTAGGGTTTGTGCTACTTAGGAGGTCAGACGTTCAAAACTACAGACACAAATGCACACACACAAACATATATATATTCACACACACATATATATACATACGTATGCACTCTTACATGTATGTCAGGGGTCCAATATGATTTTGTAAGTTCACCTGGAATTTCTAAGGTCATATCTGCTGGCCATATATCATTATCAGTGATATAGATGTTGACATTGATTAGTTTTTAAAATGTCTCTGTCTCACCTGTCTTTTCAAAGTAGCTATTTTTATGTGCTTTCTTTTTTTATTAGATCTTACAAATTATTGCTGCTTAGAAGAGTTTCCTCTCCAATCCTTCCAACTTAGTCCCCAAATTGTGGGAGGGAATCAAAGGAATGATGTTCGCTGCTGTTTGACTTTGAATCACTGGCAAATGTTTTATGTAACTCATTTTCTTCCACACAATTAGATTCTAAGGACACAGGGACTAGGCTCCTTTTTTTTTTTTTTTTTTTTTTTTAATTCAAAGGTCTCAGTAAGCAAAGCGTAATGTATTCTGCCCAAACTGTGAGAACAGAGCAATACAGAATAATTTACTTCACTAATGCCAAATTAAAATTCATAACACAATTCTTTAATTACCATCTGAATCCAATTCTCAAAGAAGTTTGCCCTAATTGCATTGTTGATATGCACGGATGCAAATAAGATGTTGACTGTTTCCCTTGTAGCAAATGACTCGGTTTCTAATATGCACACATCTAACAACATGGGGCCAAATTCATCCCTGGTAAAAAGCCATTAGAGTCAGCAGAGTTATACCAGGGATGAATCTGAACCACTCTTCTCAGGAAAGCTGGTCTAGCTGTCAGCCACTAAAATTTGCCCCTCCAGTGCCTACAGACAAACATGTTGTCCCTGTTTTCCCTGAGCAAGACAGTGAAAAGCTCCCAGAAACCCCCCAGCAGGCTCAGAAGACAAAAGTGTGAAACGGGCATGTGTGGAACAATGTTTGCCAGAAGGTAGCGGGGACATATAAGCCCAGATGTTCTTCTTTGCTTTTGTGACAGCGCTGAATAGGGATCCTATACTTAGCCCACTAGCACAGGTGTTTCGGAGGAAGAGAGTGAGAGCATCGGATTGGAGATGCAGGAAATTAAATAATATTCATGAAAGGAATGGGCATCATTGGGGCATTTTTGTAACTGCTGCATACTTCTCTCAGGTGAGCTAATTAAATGGGAGCACTTTGAAACATTCTCCTAGTTCCAGAAATAAAATAGGTTAAAAAGTCCTGTTCTCATAAATATCCGGGCACAAAGAAGATGTCATTTATTTTTTTTCTGAAAAAAACCTCTTAGCTTTCTGAAAGCTGTGGTTATGTTCGACTTTATTTCTATCCTATTTGAATGCATTTCTACTTTATATATGCTAAATAAATTATTTTCTCAAGTAAAAGCCACCCATTCTCCCCATACGCTGACAGTAAGCAATAAATAGCAGTATAGGTGCCTGATGTAGCCCCAGGGATGCGTACAGAAGATAGCAGTGCTGCCTTACAGTTAGGGCAGCAGGTGGGACATTACCAAGGGATGATTTTGCTGGGTGTGTTTTTATTTCATTTTTGCCATCATCCTGCACAGGATGAGCTGAAGTCCTCTTGCTCACTTTCATTAGAAGTTCTGTTCTATGAGAAATAATATTCATACTGTGTTTGTTCAGTTGCCTGACTAAGCCATGTTTTCTTAAAGGAGATCTGCAAAAGGTGAGGAAATGGGCTTGTTGCCCTTCTTTCTTCTTTTATGATGTTTAAAAAGAGGCCTGAACTGTTTGCATTTTTTGTTTATTACATCAGAAATTCAGCCTCGGTCTACTCTGCTGTTCCTGGAAACGTCTGTGTACAGTTAGAGAATAAGTTGTTGGAGATACTAGAAATACCTATGTAAATAAAACTCCACCAAAAGGGTAATTGTTATTGTTCAGATAGTTTAAAAGTCTGGGTCTAGTTAATATCCGTGTATCTCAAAGGCCTGAATGGGGTCATTAGAACTCTACTTAGTGCACTAAAGATCCTGTGCAGTTGTGGCACCTGCATGGCCTGAAGGAAGGCACGCACTTCTCGCTGTGGCCAAAGCCAAGCCACCGGTGTGGACCTCCATATGGTTTGCGAGGCTCTGGCTCTGGTTGAGCTGCTCAGCTGACGTGGGAGGGTGGTGAGGCTGCAGTGGCTATCGTGATCGTGGGTCATCTGGGAAGCTCATCCTGGTGGTGGTGGTGGTCCTCAACAGAAAGTCAAGAGGTCATGAAGAAAGGCACCAGTCACAGGAGGAGAGCTCGGTTGAGCTGGTGAATGTGTAGGTAGCAGGGAGCTGGAGGTCTTGGCTTTTTGTAGTATTGCCTGGCTGCCTCTCATTAAAATTTGACCCAACTGCTACGGGCTTGTGGGACTTGGGGTCTCTCCCTCTTCCTGCATGGAAATCGCCACAGCAAGCAATGGTGAGTTAAATCAGCGACACAAGCGGAGATGAGTGCTGTGAGCTCCAACTTAACCTGTTGTGAATAGACTGAACTCGTGTGCTAAAATCCGTGAAAAGAGACACTTCTCAGTTGTTTAGAGGGCAATGGCAGGAAATCAGGTAAGGAGGAAAATAATCAAATACTGATGGATGAGACAAAATTGCACACAATTGTCATTATTGAAGTCTCTGGGCTGAGTGGCTTCGAAGTGATATCAAAATCTCTATTTACAAATGGCAAAGTAGTGGAAGGTCAGGTACCTGGAGAATGCTGCAGAGTTTTGCTTTGCAAAACTCAAAATATCAGCATTGGCAGAAGTCCCTGGCTGCCTTCTGGGGAGGTCCTTTTCACCTTTGCTTCTGGCTGCTGGCTGAGCTGCTCAGGTTGGATGCTGTACTCTTGGCTTCTCCTTCTTCCCCTGTCTCTAGCTGTCTAGCTGCCTTGGCTGGGAACCACAGGAGACGGAGCAGGCATCGACTTATGCTTTAACTAGCAAAGCTCGAAGAAGGTGTTGTCTGGGATCCATCAAGCACCCCAGATTCACAACTAGGACATTCAACATCTCATTGTTCAACTTGCAGAAAGAGACATTCAGTTAGCATGTACATGTTGGAGATCTCACAAAATACAGACTGGCACAAAAAGGTTGGGTTTGGGTTTTTTTAGTCAATAGGAGCACTCAGTTCTGAATTTCAGTATGAATTAAACGAATTGCTGGTCTGCAACCAGGGGTCACTGATGTACCAGATTTCATCTCCTTAGTAGGTTTAATATGGTAAAATGGACAACAGCCTCAACCAGTAATATATCTGACACTTCAAAAAGGCTGATTTCCTAAAGTTAAAGATAACATTACGTGAAACTGACTGCAGAGAAAGACCGATATGAAAACTGAGAGTTTTTTTTCCGAGGACCTTGTCAGAGAACCAGAAAGGTTGCCATTTACCAGTCAAGAAAGATGACAACTTTGCATGAAGTCCATCTGGCTCTGATGAAAGGAAAGCAAGAATTAGAGATTTTTAAAAACCCCAATATTTAATAAGTAGAAAAGGAGGAAATACTATGGATGAGAAGTTCTGAAGTCTACAAATTTAATAAGGGAGCCAAAGATGGGGATAATTTCTGTTTCACAAAGCTAAGGACACTGAGGAATAATTTTTAAGTGGCTGGTGTCATTCTAACATCCTTGTCAAAACCCAGAGCACCAGAATGTAAAAACTAATACAAGATTTATATTAATAGTATTACAGGATAGTGATTACTAGGCAACATCAATGTGTTTTTATGGCCAGCAGGTCTCTGCTCAGAACCACTGCTGTTCATCACTGCAGCTCATTCTTTGATGCCGTGAGTTTAATTGACAATACACAGAAATTTTACAGGCATTTTGTCTTAATCTTAAGTAGTGTTTTAATTGAAAAATGAGCCTTGTGAGAGAGCAATTGCAAAGGTCTCAGAGGTCTTGAGAAGTCACATACAGAGAAGTTGTCATGTTACGGGTCATTTTGAGTCATCCTGTGCTCTTCAGATCATTCATAAATAATCTGGGAGTAAATACAAAATGAATGCAAACATATATAAAATTGTTTCTAATCTGTAGATATATTTATTTGAAGCTCAGTGCTCATTTTATACTCAGGAAGTGACTGCTGGCAACCTTTCCAGATAATGGAAAACTAGACAGAAAAATAAACACTAACAAGGACAAGAAAGTCAGACAGTGTGATACATGCAGCTTGGCAAACTGGTCAAGCCAAAGAAAACTGATTTCAATACAGACAAATGCAGAGGTGAACAGGGAATAAGAATGGTGGCAGACTTTCACAGCAGCTGATCTGGCAAGCAATGGCTCCAAAAGTAGTAGCGGTCTTAGGGATAAACTGTTCAAAGTGAGCTCCAAATCCCAAGCTGTTGCAGAATAGCTAATGTAATTACTGAATCACAAAGTAGGAAGTAGCTACAGTGCTGACTTTATGATGGACATGTGTCTATGTTTCAAAAAAGATGTTGAAAGATTCAAATGGAAATTTAATATATTTGTGTGTGTGTGTGTGTGTGTGTGTGTATACACACATATTTCCCAAGCTAGAGAGAAAATGCTTTGCATTTGCAAGCTTCAAGAGATCTAATTTTTCTGTTGAGAAAGAGACTGAAAGGTTACATGAGTGCTCTAAATTCACTTTAGGCTGAGAAAATATTGGTTGCTAATGGGCTCTTCAGGAAGGAATCTGGGCTCTCTAAACTGCAAGAAGAAAAAAAGTAATGGAAAAATAATCACTGGAATAAACTGAAGATTGTGAATTTTCCATGTCTTGACATATTTTCAGTCATTACCACTGTTCAGGAAAACATCTAAGCAAAGTGATTCTCTGCTGTAATCCCACGTAAATTACTAAAGTTAGAGTAGGATTAACTGGACGTGAGGCAAGGGAAGCAAGGGGAGATGAGCCAGGGTGACTGTCCAGCTTTGATCAGAGACTGTAGCAGATGAGACAAGTTCAATGGAGGTTACTTCTTCCTTTGGGGTAAGGTGTGGACCTACAGAGGAAAAGAGGGAACAAGTAGGCTGTTACCACCATTAATACAAATAAACACAGTGCGTGCAATTTGCCTTACGTGGTGTAGTTGGGACTGCAGAGTCTCCACCTGCGTGCCGCCGGGTCCAGCCCCACTAACCCTTCTGAGAAAGAAACAAGAGTTCATGAAAAGGCAGACAGCAGGGTGCTCCTGTTATCAATACAGAAACAGCTGGATTAAAATGGGGAGTCATGGCCCCTTAGCCCCTAGATACATGTCGGGGCAAAGCAACCATTTTCTATTTTGATGCTCCCCAGTTGTGAGAAAAGAGTTACATCCAAACAGAAAATCCTGGCTGTGGAAAACAGTGCTGCCTTTGAGGGCAGGGAGTCTTACACACAGGCAAAGAGGAGCCAAGAGGACACTCATAGAGGACTACTGCTAAAATCAAATTTCAGACAGTGAGCATGAGTTATATTCAGAGCAGGGTCTGCAAAACACTCCCACAGGACCTGCCCAGATGTGTTGGGTCGGGGCACCACACGATCCAAAGAGGGGTACAACCACCATTCAGCAAATACTGTGTCACATTTCCTTCATTTTATGTTTAAATTAGTTTGGCTCACTTCTTTTCATGTGTGATTGTGACTGTCAAAGAAATCCCAAGGGTAAAACTCACATTGTGCTCCTACACCCTGTGTGCCTCTGAAACCATCTCAAAGCTGAGTTCAGGAGAGAGACCAGAGGTGTCCTCTGCTTGAACTGAAGCAGGAATGCTGTATTAAAACTCTTGTGAGTTGGATTCTGTAAAGTTTGCCACTCAACTTGAGCAGGTATTTTCAATGTAAAATTTTTGCTGTGTCCCTAAGAGCACTAGCATGGTGTCTTGTTATTTGTGTTCCTAGAATATGAAAAAATATTTAATAGGGAAAGTGAATGACGTTGTATAAATAACTTATAGTTGGGAGAAAAATACCGTCAAAGGTTTTCTTTCAGTATAGTGTAAAATCGTTTCACAAGTATTCCCATCAATGCTTGTCACACAGTCACAGAAACAAGTTATGAGGTCTGAGACAGAGAATACAAATTGGTACATATACCAGCAGTTTCCCTGTCTTTCTTTTAAACCATTTCTGGCTGTTAAATTATCTAAAAACTGCTTCACAAATCAAAGACTGGATACCAAGAGCAGGGCATCTTGACTTTTGTTTAAACTTGCACTGGGAATGTTACATATAATTCTTCAAGAAATACCATTTAATGTTTTAAAATTCATCTTCTGCTCATTTAAGTGGAAGAACACACACTAAATTTCTAGCATAACACTGTCTCGTGTTAGCTCATAAGCTTTAAAACCATAAAGTCTTCAAAATGGAAGAATTTAAAATGGTCAGGTATCTTCTTTTGCCTGTGGAATGAATTATTTTTTGTATTCTTTTATTTATTCTGTGAAGTTCAGACAGCCAATTTCACTTTGATTTGGAATTATTTTCAGGTTTTGATTTTAGCAAAGCTAGCAATATCTGTTTTCCTTACTGAGCTTTTCTTAAGCTGTTAAACCCCAGGTTCACAATAGCTAGAAGGTCATCCTCGCATTAACATCACTTACTTAGCATTGTCTCTGATATCTCTTTTTAGACCTGGAACCCTCATACGCTTTTACTTGATTATGTATAGTTTTCTCTTGAATAAGAAACAATCACACAAGAAGTTTTGACAGAACTGGGTACCTGGTTCCTTAAATTATAATTTAGCTCTTCAGTCTGTCAGCAGAGGAGAAAGGGGTATCTTCTGTCACTCGAGAGGCTGTGTCACACAGATAATAGCCCATTACAGCTACTAGTAAAATAATAGCTCAGAGAAAAGAGATCTGTGTTACAGAGCTAACCTCAGCTGATGGAGCATGTAGGGATCCATCCACTGCTCTTTTGGTGGAGAGTGATGGGGAAAGGGGAGTGTTCCATTTCCCCCTTTTAAAGGAAATAAGAAATTTCAGCCAAGAAACCTACACAAATTCTTACTGCCAACAAAGACAAATAAACTCACCTTTTGGCTGGCTCTGTAGGTCTGTTATTGTGGTGGAAGCTTGTAGTTACAATACATATTATGCCACTTTCCCTTAACCATGGTTACATTTTGGCTTGGGGTCCATACAGCTTGAGATTTAGCTTCAGACTATAATATAAGATTGCTGTGGGTTTTTTGTGCGTGCGTGTGTGGTTTTGTTTTTTTTCTCAAGCAAGAGATTTCATTTCTTTTAACGGATACTGTTGTGCTCTTATAAAAAGGTCTGCATGGAAGTGCTGTGATCTGGCTGCCACTGTATGTCCCAGCCATGAATCAGGGCATAGATATTCAGGATCACAAAGGCAAGGGGGAGGTATACTGCTACAGAGTAGATGGCACAGAAACTGGTGTAGGGCATTACAACCAAAGGGGAAAAGTGTTGTTTTAAACCTTCCTAAGGGGAGCTCTTTGACCCTGCTAATTGATAATAATAAAGTGTAGGAGAAAGCAAACATCAATTGTTGTAAAACACGCCTCTGTAAAGAAAGCTGGGAAAAAAAAAGGTTAAGTTTCAAAGCAGCTGTTTAAATCTATATTTGTAATGGGTTCAGTCTGCAGTGAAATCAGCTACTGCATCATAGCATTTGTGATTTATCACAGCATCATGAGGCAAGCATGAGCTGACAAAAGACAAATGCTGCAGACTGCATCAATCAGAGGGTTCTTCGGGGTGAAGCAGAATTTTTTTTCAGAGAAGCTCATTAAGTCACTGAGAGATATTGGGCACTTGTGAGTGGTGCGACAAATTTCACAGTGGACCTACAGCAGGAGTTGTTTTTGCAGATGTCTACTGACACCGCTCTGCTCAGAGCCAAGGCAGTGCAAGAAATTTATCGCAAGGCGTTCTGAGTCAACAGTGCTGCAGAGACAGAAATGAACATCACCTGCTTAGGAAGTGTTTGCTGCTTGTGAGAGCAGCCAGTCTAAGAAGTGGACTGTGTATAGAAACACTGATAGATCAATATGTATGATATCCAGCCATTAATGACTTGTATTGGTGCAAGACAGCAATGCATTCAGAAGTTTCAGTATGTGTGTGACATCTGTTCAGGAGATCCTAACAGACTTTATTAGCCTAGGAGTTTTTTCAGAAGGTCATACACATAGCAAGTGACCTGAGTTTTACTGTTCTGAGGCAGATTAATATTCTGATTTGTTTTAGGGTCACTTTGGAGCATCTACAATTGCTGAACAAGGCTTTGGGCTGCATGCCTGACAGAGGGCAGCTTGCCATGAACATGTGAAACATGGCCAGAGTCTTCCTGTATATTTTTAAATTCCAAATTTAAAGGTTTGATACCTGACACTGCGCAAGAGTGTGAAGTGTGTGCCAAGAAATAACTAAAGCAAATACTGCAGCTGTGATTGTAAATGAAAATCATCTCAAGCTTGTTACTGATCCAAGATACAGGAAGGGCATCCTGCTTCTTTTTCACTGGGAGATAGACAAGGCAGCGCCAACAAGTCAGAAAAATTCACTCCATTCTGAATTACTGATAAATTAGCCCACTGGTAGTATATCTTTAAGCTAATGCTATTAAGTATTCACTTTGAACCCTCCTGCGATGAGTCAGTCTGGGGGAGGCTTGCACAGAAGTGTGAGCTGACATCATCATATATGATATGTTATAGTTTTCATGTTTCAGGCTGGTTCCAGTTGGTCTGAGCAAAGATCACAATAAACTTCTTTCTTGAAGGCAAAACGAGTGTGACTAAAAAGATTGAAATGCTGGGCAGAATAGATGCAGCTGTAGAAAACCAAAATGCCTTTTGTGGGTGCCTGCCTGTCACTGTCATCTATGAGGTTTTCATCTAGCTAGGTAACATCATGGGGCTGGTGACACTGGAAAATCACAGAGAAAGGCAAGATCTGCCTAGCAGATTTGCGATTGGCAGGTTTCATGGGTTCAACATACTGCCTTGCCAGATGAAGAAAGCCCTTGTTTGCCCATGGAGTGATGTAAGGTGCTTTTGCAGCTTAGTTTCTCGCCCTCCTCATGGAAGGTGGAGACCAATCCTCCTGTGGTTAATGGAGAGGCCATGATTTGCCAAGACTGCCTTTGTAGCAAGTCCAGGCGTGGGGCCGTGGGCGGCCTCTCCTTCACCTTGCATGCCGCAGGGAGCAGCACATAGTGGAAATCTCTCACAGGAGCCTCCACAGCAACTCTGCTCCTCCTTCCTCCTTTGTGACACAAGTTGCTTTTCACAAGGTAAACACTGTTAAGTTCCCAGCAACAGAGGTGCTCAGGGAGCTAGAGAGCATCAGCGGCTCCTGAGCAACATAACAGTAAAATCCAAGTCTGAATATGGTCTATCTCAAGCCTTCAGCCACAGTCAGTTTCTTTCTGAAGAGTCCCTTCAAACACTTTAATTGAGGTTTCTACCTCTTTGCTCTAGCGAGCTGGAACAGCAACAGTGGTTTGCTGTGCAGAGATGAAGAGGAGCAGAGGCAGGATATGGTGAGCTGATCCCCAGCACCACTGGGAGATGCCTCTTTGGTCAAGCTGCTCTTTCATAGCTCTCCTTCCCTTCTGTAACTGGACTTCACCGGGGGTCAGTCCCCTCCCCTGATTCCTGGTCCCGCAGTCCCAGAACACATTTGCAATGCCTTAGTTTTCTGAAAAGTAGGTCATTTCTCTTGGCAAGGATGTGATGACTAATAGAAACCTTGGCCTTGGGGAAGGGAGTCAGCCTTGGGCACTGGGGATGCAGTGAGTGCAGCAAGGTAGAGATGCTTTGGCAGTGGCAGCAGAAAGCTTGAGAAGGAAAGAGAATCTGGATGTCTTTTGGGCTGTTCATCTGCTGAGTTTTTTTTAATAATGACCACTTCCCACTCTTGGGTGGCAATACAATCAAAATTGAGACAAGAGGGATAGTGGAGAAGATAAGTGTTGGAAAGGGACTCAGGAAATTCAGTCAGGAAACCAGCTTTAGGACAACACCATTAATTTGCACAAGTGACAGGAGACTTGTGTGAAATTCTGCCATTTTTTTTTTTTAATTAAAAAAAAGATAAATCCTGAAAAAAATTAAAACCCCAAAGATCTTTGGACTTTAAAACCCAGGCTTATTTTACTACCTGAGAAGCTCTTTGAGGTTTTGCACTGGTGTTTGGATGCAGATATTTCCATAAGAGCTGGGTACTTTTGGGGTCCCTCCTGATCGCAGCACTAAGGAGCCCTTCCACATGCTGGTCCTCCCCTCGCTGTGACAGGGGGTTCTTCTCCAAGCCACGCCATCTATCCTTGTTTTCCTCAAAAGCAAACACAGTCTCCTTGCAAGTTCGAGTGGAGACAGAGCGGCCTTCAAGGGCTGAGAGGAGGTGAATCTGTGGCAGGAAGGTTGCATAGTGTCCTTGGAGGATCTTAGGTGCAAACTATAATACAGCCCAAGGCTGTGTTGTGTTTCTCATGTAGCCTCCCACTTTGGGGAATACGCTGGCTGCCGTAGCTGGGGGCTGCCCCCAGAGTGTGTTTTGGCAGAGCTGGGCTGCCAAGGAGAAGTGTGAGGGCAATCCTAAAGGCTGGCTGCCGGGCACAGAGCCAGGCCGGAGACCCGGCTCCCTGTAGGTCCTCTTGGAGTGAGAAGAGGCAAGACTTCTTAACAAATGAAGTGATTTTCTGATCAAAATAAAGAAGTTCCTTCTTCCAAATTTTGTTTTATAATGGCATGTTTCTGATTTTAGGCCAACATCTCTCATAATCCAAAGGATTACATTTTTTACTTGTGACTCCCCTATTCAGACAAGCTTATTTTGCTAGTGATTAAAATTGGAAAATTGTTTTGAACAAAGGGAAGGAGAGAAAATGAATCCCTTTCAAACCTTTAGAGACGGAAACTACTTTTTTTCCTGCCACGAGCTCTGCTTGGACTCCACCAGATGTGGGGGCTGGTCCCCGGCGGAGAGCAAACCTCGCCCTTTGATGGGATCCATGGAGGCCTCGAGGAGGGACTGCGGGATTTTCTGCCTCTGAGCCCCAGCTGTCACTTATTCTGCCATGGGGATGAGCTGGGCCGATGGCAGCTTTGCTTTGGCTGTGGATTTCATGCAGGGGGTGTTCCAAAAACCTGCTGATGGTAGCAGTTTTAAAATCCCTGGATCGATGGATGGAAGTGACTGCTCGAGCAAACCAAGTGCATTACCCATCTTCCTTTCTTTCATAGGAGGAAGCCCCTCACAGTACAATAGTTCTCATTGTTGCCCTGATTATTTACTCAAGATGCCATTTTGTTCTATTTTGTGGCTTGTTTATGTTTCATAGTTCAGTACAGGACATTTCCTTTCCTTCCTAAAATTCACATGTTTATTCTGTGACATGGAAAGCCATATTTCCTTTCTGCAAAAAAATGTATGCCTTTGAAAGTCCTGCTTGAAAACCCTTCTACGGATTCAATGGCTCTTTATTAATACCAGAGAGGCAAATCTTTAGCACTTCTCCAGTGTGGGAAAGGTAACAGCCCTTTGCATTACAGTGCCTCTCCTCTAATTCTTAACACATGTAGGATGTCCTCTGTGAAGTGAGTGAGAAGAAGACTTTTTTTTTTTAACTTTACTGAGATAAGCAATTTGCAGTGGCACAGACAATCTGCTCTGTTAAGAATCTGGCACCATTTACAGTGGCTGGAGCAAGAGACTCAGCAGTAGATTAGTGCTAATTTCTCTTCACACAAATAATGGCACTGATGACTCTTGACCATGTGACAGGTTTGTGAGTGATGAGCCTTGAGACTCCAGTAGTGACACTTTTCTTTCTCCACACTGGTAAATTATTCATTATTGGTGCAGCCCTGGGAAAACATAAAAAGAGAGAACGGGAGAGAGGAGGGATTATGTTGCTAATGATAGAAACTGCTGACAAGTCCATTGGGGTTGGGGCTGGGGCTGGGGTTGGAAAAAAAGCTTGCAGTATGTGGGCAGGTTGAGACATCGTGTTATACCCTTTTCAGAATATAACATCCAAGGTTCATTTCAATAATCTCCCTCAGAAGTGCAAGCAATGCTAAGTGTAAAACTGGCAATTTGGAGGGCATAATAAAAATGCAGGTGCTACTGGTTTGCACCTTGTTAATTCTAAGTTTTTTCAATCTATTTATGTGAAAATCCCACCGTACTTTCATTAGACTCCTTATTTGTAGTGCTTCTGAATGAACGCTGTTTAACATTTTCTTCATTCCAGCCCAGGACTGGATATATTTGAAACTGGACAAAGAATTTCTCTGATAGAGAGTTTGTGAGAAACTCTGAGTTAGGGTTTGCTGAAACCTGTCTGAATGAAAGAGCATCGTACATGTGAGATCCCATGGCTGCTCCTGCTGGTATGTGCTGTGCTGCTTGTGAGTCACCACAGGTTTGAACTGTGTGTCGTTCCTTTGCAGCGTAGCTGCTGAAGCACTGATTAAGCAATACCAGACTTGTCCAAGTAAGGCAATGAGGGATTTTACCTGTCTTTCATTCCTGGCTGCTAATTTTCCATGTTCTTCCTTTTTTTTGGAAAAGTGCACCACTGGGTGTCATTTTTCTCACAAGCCTGCATGGAGTAGTGATTATTTTTAACAAGCCCCTCTCTGAAGCATCTCTGCTCCACCTAAGATTACTCTTTGCTCCCACGGGCACACAAACCAAACCAGGAGAACAAAAGCAGTGGCAGCCCAATACCTGGAGCTGCAAAGCTTTGTATGCAGGAAAAGAAAAACCCACACTGCAAATAGATTGGGATGATCTAATGGGTAGAGGATTCCTAATCCACTTGTACAGAGTACCACGCAGGTATTCAAGCCTGCAATACTGTAATAAAGTCAACCCTGAATGTCCACTTTGATAACTGATTTGGGCATAATTTAGGGGAAGACGTGTGATGTGTTCCCACGTTCCAAGGAGTAGTGAAGTGGCTCCTCCATGGCTGGTAGGCAGCAGTACCTGGCATGCCCTGACAGCAGCAATGAGGACCACCTGAATCTGGATGTGGAAAAAGGGTACCAAATTTCCAGCTGCCTCAGCTGCTCCATGGCAGCAAAGGAGTTTGGCTAAGCAGCTTCGGGAGCTGCTAGCCTGGAGAAGACATCTCTTTTCAGGAGATGCTATGATCTTTTCTCAAGGAAACAGAGTTTCTTCCATGATCCCCACCCCCTTACATTGAGCCACCGTGGTTTTTACCCCCGTCTCTGTGAAGTGGCCATCTCCAGTGCAGCTCTCTGAATGTCAGGAGCTATTTTGGTCCTCTCTAGGAAGAATTCCTACATCTCCCATCTGTGTCTGCACCTGATGGCTGTCTGTCATGTTGAAGTCTAACCAAGAGAGTGCTTGGAGCCCGGGGAGCAGCCTCGCCAACCCTCCACACTGCATATAAATGCACAGCTTCACTTGCCTGCCTATAGGACTGTTGTCTGGGCACAAGAGCTCCTTTCAGATGAATTTATTCTGTTCCTGTTCTGCATCCCATCTCCACAAGCTGATTCGATGCCAGATTCCACACTGAAGGTGAAGTGGTCCCCCTCCTCCTCTGAGCTTACACATGGCAAGATCAGAGGGGAAAAGGCAGTCTCCTTCAGTACCCCCAGAGCCTAATCTCAATCAAAGCACCCTGGGGATATCGCAGTCTCTCAGTACCCCACAGGGTCATCGCTGGCTCTGCCCAGTGACGCAGCGATGTTCAAGGCTAGCACAGCTGCTCTCAGATCCAGAAGGGCTCGAAAGCAGAAGCAAAGCAGGCAATGGGCTGATGAACAGAAAACCTCTATGAAAACAAATTAGAACAGGAAGCCAGACAGTAACAAACAAAACCATCAGCGGGATGCCTTCCCTCCCTGTACTCCCATCCTTTGTCTCCTCGGCAGTTCCTATAGTCTTACTGTGCTTGCAAGAGGAAGGAGGAAATAAAATCTCAAAATTAACTCCTCGTTGACTAAAGAACAGAAAATACCTCCATACTTGAACATGTTCTGATGCTAAATACAGCCCTGGTGGTTTTTCTTTATTTCCTCGTCTTTTTTTTTCTTTTTTTTTCTTGCAATGAATTCTTGTGAAGAATTATAAAAATCACCTGGTTTGTTTAAATCCTCATTTAAAGATAGCAATTTCAGAAAAATGAGCAATCCCCCTATTCCAAACATTGCTTTTTTAATATAATAGATGGTAATGACTCAAAATTAAACCTTTGCCATCGCTATATCTGTAGTAAAAGAGAGATGGAGAGACAAGAGAACAAGGGTTGGGTCCATGTTCAAGGGAGTGGGACTTGGACACGGAAGCCCCCTTTCTGCTGCAGGCTGCCTTTATTGGCAACAGCAGCACTATATAAACCTGCCAAACAGCCCACAACTTGATGGGGACAGGTAAGAAAGAATCTTGTCCATCTACTCCAACTGAGTTATCTGCTTTTACCTGTTGCTTTGGGAAAAAAGGACACAGTACTGCCATAACCTACACTCCCATCTGATTCCCGGAGGAGTGTGAAGCAGTGGTCCCTGTATCTTTTCTCAGGGTCCTAGATAGCAGCTTGCACAGCTCAAAGCAATATTTCTTAATGTACTCAAATGATAAGCACTTGAAAAAGGAGGCAGATGAAACAAATGCTTAGAGCTCCTTGCTACTGTGTCATCATAACTATACAAATTTGCAAAAGAATTGATTGCTAAGCAGAGTAAAGGACAAGTTATAAGCATGTTGTTCTGTTTAATCGCGCATGTGTTTTCATATACAAATATTTGTCAGCCAAACCCTGGGAAATGCTTATTCCTTAAGTCTACAAACTAGAAGAAGAAGAAAAAGAAAATGATGACACAGTTCTCAGGCAGTGGAAGCCAGAAGGAACTCCATTTTTCATTTTTAGTACAACAGTAAAGGGGTTTTTTTTCTTTTTTCTTTTTTTTTTTTAAAAAGTTCTTCAAGGTGATTCATAGTGTTGGCACTTACAGAGATATATGAGCTCAAGGCTACCCATTTAAAAAGCCTGAGAAACTACCTTCAAGGAGAGATTGCTGAACAATCCATTTAAGCAGATATGCTGCTGCATCTGGGTGGGTTTGCTTATTTTTTTATTTTATAGTCAAAGTGATATGATAATGCTGCAGGATTGGCTGAGTGCTGCTTAAAGTTTGAGCTGATGTCAGAAAGTGCCAGGCAAAATGACAGGGGAAAGTGCATCCCTTATTCATCTCATGCAATGATGGCTGTTTTGTTTGGAGCCACTGAAATGATGCAAATAGAGCTATTTTTTTTAATGTTTCACAGCAGTCTCTTCCCACGCTCTGATGCTTGAAAGGGCACCCCACAGACAAAATCTGATTTATGCTATTTTTGATTTATATATATGTTTTTGTTTACTTAGCTTATGAAGCATTTTTTAAAAAATCTTTACGATTCCCTTACCCATGCAGTATCTTTGTGCTATTAGTATGTATAACAGACAAATATTTGTCTACTATATGAACAGCCATTCTGTTTAATTTCTGAAATGCTTAAAACATATCAAAGTGGTTCAACAGAAAAAACATTTTAAGAAACAACATCAACAAAACATCAAGTTGGTTTGGCCAGGAATACAATAATTGCTGTTTGTTTGCTTTGGATTTGCTTTCTTTTTTGTATGTATAAGTAGGAAGGGGTGTTTCTGTCACAAAATAGTGGGGAGAAAGCAGGGCTGGGACTCTTCATCCCCTTCTCTATGTGATCCAGCATTTACAGCACATACCTGAGACATTGGAGGGCAATTGCTGTATGAAACACCTGACTCCGGATTTACCTTCTCCCAGGAGAACTGGGCGAAGGGCTGCTGCAAGGTATGGGGATTGCTTGATCTGCTCTGCTGGCACTGTGCTACTGGGGATAAGGGACAAAATATTCACTAGACTGGGCTCTGAAACCCAGGTATCTCATCTTCCTGTTGTTTCTCAAACACCAGACTTGAATGTCCTTCTTTTTGGGGGGGGGGGATTTGGTATCTGTAGCAGCTGGAATAACATAAACAGGAAGGATTAAGCAAAATTCTGCCTAGGAGAACTTGGTAGCCTGTTGATGCTGGTGGTTCCCTGGAAAAATGGACTGAGGTACCCCCCAGGAAAGGAGGGGACTGATCCTGAGTCTGCCACCCCTCACGTGCTTGGATCTCAGGGATGGATCAAAGGGAGAACAGGAGAAGAAGTGGTATTTCTGTGGTTCCTTGGTTTCTTTCCTTTCTTTAGAGGTGGCAAAATAAAATGTACATTTTTTATGGACTTAGGGAAGACTAGAAAAGAAGTAAATCTTACACTCAAGTCAATCTGAAGTGATTCGGTGAGAGTTGTATTCAGAAGGACATATGAACCAATGATCAGTCAGTTATCCGCCCCATCATATAACATCAGGTCACCAAAGAGAAAACAGTAAGGGAAAAAACAAATCCAAAAGTGTTCAAATTGCCAAGCAGACCAGCAGAGCTGTGTCTGTAATCTGCCTTCTAGGGGTAAGAGGTATTCAAGGATGCACTTACAGCAAGGGGGCAAAGCTGGACCAGACTGTCTCCCAGGCAGACCCCAGGAAATCAAGAAAGCAGAATGTGCTCCCGAAAACCTCAGCTTTAAAATGACATTTCCATGAAGTGAGAAGCAAAAAGATATAATTTGTTCCTTCTCAACACTCTTCATGCCATCATCTATAGCAGATTAATTATTCTTTGGCCACAAGATTACAGGAAACTTGGGGTGGTCGATAAAGAAAGTATTTCAGTTATTGCTCCTTATAGGCTCCTGCTATTTTTCTTTCTTGGTAGCTTGAGGTAATATCTTGATTGCCACCAGTTTGTTTGATGTCAGGGCCAGCACAGTGCTGGCTTGACATGTGCACTAAACACGCTGACAGCAGCTAGGAAGTTCATTGACGCTGGTATGGCAAGAAATGAATGGACTCCAGAAGCAGTAAAATGCACTCTTAGTACATCACAGTGGAGGCTTCACTTTCCCGTGAGATACTGGGCTATTACTTGTCTGTGAGACACACTTCAACACATCGTGTCAAACAGCAGAATCATGAGAAAACTTGCGAAGTATTCCCATTAAGGCTAATTGATTTTTAAATACTCTATTATCTGAAGTTGGCATCTAATTATTTCTTTCAAGATCCTGACACGTTCCTGGTAGTCGCAAGAAGAAATGATTGTTCAGGATGTAGTGCTGTGGTGGGCAGCAGAGCATCCGTCTGAAAGGGAAAGACGAGGCTTTTTATATTTTTTCTTTCTGACCTGTCTGAGGCTGCTGCAAGAGGAATTGTGGTGCAGTAAAGTAAAAGACGTGTGAGATGAACTGATGGGAAGCTTGGGGATGTAGTCAGGCTCCAGCTGGAGTAAGACTTCTATACAGAGATCAAACTGTTCTGGCAGATAATTTATTACCTTTCTCAAACAAATCAGGTTGGCCTTGGGGTCATTAATGTTTATAGTGAAGTCCTAATTAAGCAAATATAAACCTTATGCTCAGCCGAGATCACATTAAAAAAGAAAATAATCACAGACCCTTTCTTGTACTTGCCTCTCCCTCTGATTTCGTGATGACAATATTAATTGACTAACGGCAACAGAAATCAGATCAAATGTTGGAGATACATCAGGGCCAACCAGGGTCGTCATCTACAACAAGCACGGATGAAGTACAGCGAGCTGTCCAGCCCAGCTCTCGTCTGACTTGTATTTGGAGCAGTGGTTTCTGTCTGTACAGGAATGGTGTGAAAGGCCGTTAAATCAAGAGGCTGGATTTCACGTGTTCTGCAAATGACTTCTCAAGGTGTCCGTGCTGTGAGACCGGTGACTGGGAGCTGCTTCCTCGCTGCTGCCATCCTCCTCCCTGCAGAAACCAGCGCTCGTGTCTCGAACAGTTTGCCACTGAGATGTCCTTTGGTATTAAGAAAGTGATAAAGGAAGAACAAAAGTGAGTAATGTGTGTGATGATTTGGACCCCATATGACCACATATGTGAATGCTGCTCTAAAAAATGACAGTACACATGTCCTCTCTTGAGGGAAGAGACAAAAAATGGCGGCTTTGTACCAGAAGGGAGACTTCTTACCATTAAAACACACAGAAAAATCAAAATATGCTAGCTACCTAGACCATCGCTGTAAAATATGGTCATGTAGCTCATATTTAATCACAGAAAAAGACAAACAAGCTGAAATTGCTCAGATTTTAACAATTTGCTCTTTGAGATACAACAATTTCTTCTCAATATCCTGACTTGCCATACTTGTTGCTTCATACTTAATGTTCACTCACGCAGGCCAGCCAAAAATAAAGTATTTCCACAGATTAAAACTGCCTTGAACACATATGGGTTTGGTTTAAAAGAAATAGATGGAGTTTGAAACTATAACTATTTCAGGAAATGAAATACAGTTTTGCGTTCTTGTAAGGTCTTTAAATATTTTATGAAGTACCAGTGTTTGCTTGTATTTTTAAAAAAAAACCACCCTCATGTATTTTATTATGTACTTTAGTTGGAAAGACACCAAAAAAAGGGGGAGGAAGAAACTTACACCTATGTACAGAACCAGGTTACCAACCTGTATTACCATAACAGGAATATAAGGACATAACAGCATTAACAGTGCTGTTAATTTCTTGTGTGTGTTTGTTACACACATTTCTTTGATTAAAAATACACAAATATTCAGTAAGGGAACATTGCCCTGGGTAAGATGAAGTAACTGTGTAGTCTAGGTATGAAATAAATGTTCTGTAAAAGTGTCCTTTAATCTAATTGCCTAATTACCTTTGCTTTTTATCTGGAAAGACTCACAAGAAAGTGTTCATGACAAGTGATTATGCTGGGCTGGTAGGAGTCTTTTGGATCACGTGAAGGTAGGTAAATGGGTAAGACCAGACCAGTTTTGGCATCCACATGCAGAGCCATACACTGTAACTACAAAACAGCACGTTCTGAGTCTGTGTTTTCTCTGGGTAGTAGTGGCAGGAACACTGTGTTCATTTAAATTAAACCAGTTCCTTGGATAATAGCAAAGTAATTAAAGAAGCCACCGAGGAAAAAGAGCCAATTTATTTGAATCATGTTCATAAAAACTACAACAAGTGCCTGAAGGTAGAAAATAATGTAGTTAAGATGGCAGATTGATGATTTTTAAAAATGCATCTTGATATTAATTTAAATTATTGTCCCTAGTCCGAGAATAATAATGGATGTGAATATTTAATTTTAGGACAGGGATGGTTCCTTCAGTTAAGTCAAATTCAGAGAAAAAGCTGGCATGTTTGTTGTAAGTCCACTTGGTCTCCAAAACAATTGCAAGAGATGTAGACACTTTGCTAGATGACTCCAAATTAATGTTGTTTGATCCCGTGACATGTCAAATGGAGCACAAGAAAAACTGCCCTTCAAATCATGGGGAACCTCCTATTCTGTATAAGGTCCACTATATTGAATTTAAGGTTCTCATATAAATCATAACTAAAGGCCTAAACAAGGGAAAAAGGAAAGGTTTAACATCTTGCACCTCTCCACAGTTTCACTGACGCTCCTGTGGTTTAGTTTTGTTGTCCGCTTATTCAATCGTCGGTGATAAGACAGTTTTGTTAGCCAGTTCTTAACAGTTTGCCTGAAGAACACGCCATCTATAATAGCCTAACATCAAAACACAAATCAGGCTGACTTACATATATTGTTTGCCACCAGGACAAGGTGGTCTTTTATGTCTGTTCCTTCTACATATGCTATCCAACCTCTTCACATGAAGGTGAGGTATTTTTGTTCAGGGCAAGCTCTTACCTTGGGAATAGTGGGCTCCATCCCCACCAGAGCTTTATAGACTTTGGTTTCTTTGTTATTCTGTGTTAATGGTGACAAAACACAACTGGGGTTTGAGAAAACAGTATGGTGCAAAAGAACAATAGTGACAACCATTACAAGTGATAACCTGTGAGCAACCTTGTAACCCTCTCCTATATGCCTCTTTTGGGGCTCAGTCTGAATTACAACACATATCTAGTTTCCATTGATTTTTAAAAATTTTACCAACACGTGTTACAGAGGTCTCCTGTGCTCATGTGCCTGTGCAGTAGTCCTCTATGGCGATTTCCCTGGCTATCCCCAAGCTTGGTGGTCCCAGTATAACTGTGGGGATTCCCAGGCTCCAGCAAATTAGAGAGCTTGCTGACTTATACTAACATTACACCTACAGGACAAGGAATCAACGACCTGGGGACTCATATTATCATTATAGCTCTGCTTCATCATCTAGGCAGAAATAGCTAATGGTTAATTCAGCGAGGGAATCTCAGTATTTCTAGCAGTATGCAACCTCATTTTTTTTCTCCTCAATAATCTGTCCTGAATACATCATTTCAGCTCATCTACCACCTACCATCAAATCTGGTATTCTAAAGCAACCTCATAGAGAACCCACTTACAAGTTTATTCATGTTAATCTAGGGTCACAGGCGGTACAGACACAGGCCAGGGCAGGATGCTGAATCTGTCTCACTGGCACTGATGGATGACTGGCACAGAAGGTCTGTTTCTGTCAATGGATACAAGGGAGAAACCCATTCTTATTCTCCTTAATATCTTTGCAGTATTTGGCACTGTTGACCTTATGTCAAGTCTGACAGGTGGCATGAATCCAAAGTAAGTCTTCAATTAGACAAAGACCCATTCTTTCTCTAGTCCCTTTCAATGTCTACATGCATCCAGCTACTAAGTGAACAGGATTTAAAAGCCAGTGATATACAGATGGCACAGAACTGTAGTTCACCTTCCCTACGTACAAATTCTTTGTTATCATTGGGGTTTCTGAGTGCTTGGATATGGTCCAGTGCCTTGCTTTTCTAGAATAATGACAATCTCTGCAGTAAGAATAACTTATTGCCGCACAGGAGACAAAGCTTATCCATGCAGCAGAAAGCCAGGCACAAATAGTCTTTTAGCTGTGGAAAATTCTTTCAGGGTTCTGGTTACAAAACCAAAAAGAAAAAAATAGTTTTGTGTAAAATAGTACAAAGCAGGTATTAGAAGGATACATGCAGTAATTGTTGAGGATAAAAGAGGACATAGCTCTATTGTCTTGCATATTTAGGGCAGAAATGGATGCTCCAGTATCGCATTTGGGTTTCATTATGGACAGTAGGCAGAAATATCACACGCGCTCAAACAGAGAATCTAAATACTTTCACCCTATTGCAGATCATACTCTGATGAACTGCTTTATTACACGCCACCACTAAGCATTGCATACTGATTGATGACAGATAAAAGCTGGCCCCAAAAACTCATCTGGCTGCCCACAAAAAAGGCAGTGAACATTTCGTAATAAAATGCTGCCTTGCATCATACAGGATTTAATCCAAAATAGCAAGCAAAGGGGAATATGAAACCAAAGAAGTGCTCTGGGTCACTGCTACTCCATCTTTACCATCCTGCATTTTAAACTACAGGTGTCCCACACAGAACAAAACCCAGTGTCAGATTTGCTGTCTAACCTTGACTTGGCTCTGTTCAAGCCCAGGATTTGTTCAACAGTTGAGCTGAAGGTAAACAGGTGAAGGTCTTTGTCCTTAACCCAGGCACCCGCTAGGTATGAACCAGTGCCTACAGAGCTTCTAGCACAGGGCATAATGCATACTTCTGCAAAGTTTTGCTCTTTGGCAGATAATTAATTCTGGGTTAATTTTGACCTATAAGGCCCATCCTGCTTTGAATCCTGTATATATTAATAAGCTCATTGCATTTCAACTTGGCAGGTACAGAATCTAAGGAGACAAGACTTGATGTGTACATCTGGCTGGGGGTGAATGCACATGGGATGGGCTTGCAACTGTGCAACTGCCAGCTAACCATCTGGTATGATCTGTAAGTGAGGGTGATGTCAAAGTGCACCCTCCTTGCCGGGTCCTCTGGAAATTCGCACCTGCGTCAGTGCAGGACAACTTCAGGAAAAATAGTTACATTATCTAGAACTAGTTTCTCACCCTCTGCTTAACAGATCCCAGGTCTGTTGTTTCTCAAGACCAGTTTTAAGACTCATTTTCTTTCCCTCACGTGTTATTTTTCCTTTTTTTCAGTGGAGGTTCTTGTGATGGACAAAGGCTTTCTTGCATTGATGAAGCAGGTTTGGTTACACTGGCTAATGCAGGATTAGCATCTGTCTAGCAACAGGGATGCACTGTGATATGTCTCAAGGACAGCTGTAGAAAGAGTACTTTGTACAGAGATTTTATACATCTCTGTTACAAGAGTGTAGCCTTCTGTACGTGCAGTCCATATATACACAGGGTGAATAGTATCCCTTTGTAAAGTATTTCTGTAACTCTCTTTCTCTCACCTCTGCTACCTAATGGTTCTGCTGTTTTTCAGGCTTTATATATCCATCCAAGTGAGACAGGATTTCCTGTAAAACTAACACCTCTGGAGCTGTCTCTCTCTTTTTTTTTTTTTTTTTTTTAAATTTCAGTGGGGCAATTTATTTACTTACTTGAAAATATTCCCTTCGTGAAGTCCTTACACAGGGACTATCATTAAAGTTCCTGCTACCTTTGGCAGGAGGTGGGTTTTACAAGTATGAAGAACCCCATGAAAAGACAGTCTCTTTTCCAAAAATTGCATCTAACTTGAGGATTCCAAGTTTTCTGAAAGCCTTGCTGTCTCCTCACACTCTGTGAGCCTTTTCTTCATTGCCAGTATCATTCATAGGCTTTTAAGGGAATGACAAGGGTGACTATGCTAGTCAAGGTATCTGGGCCCTGGGAGCACCCGCAGCCCTTCCTGGCCATGCCCAGCTTCCCCTGGGGTCTTCCCCCACTCCTGACCATGGCCCAGGACCACATTTCAGCTCAGCCCAAGGCCGCCAGCCCCTGCCCTGTGCCATGTTGTAGCTGTGCCCTGCCCAACCCTGCCTCCTATTGTTTTGTCTTACAGCTGATTTTTGTAAGATACCCCTCGGAAATCAATTCAGTTTTAACCTTGCTGATACAATGCCAAATGTTCTCATTATTCATAATAATTGCCAGTTCTCTTCTAGAAAGAAAAAAATCATGCTACTATATACTTGGTTTTGTACTTCTGGTTACAATATTTGTAGACTAACTGTACTTTGTGATAGGTAAAATCAGGTAAAACACAATGAAGACTTCAATTTCATGTGCAGTTATTAGGATGGTCAAAACAGGTTGGAGAATTATATGGATGATACACTGTAGTACAAATCAATGTTTCCTTCAGAATGCTTCTTCCCTATACGAGCTTTCTCTTCATATTTGGGGTGCAACAGGTCTAGCATGGATATAGAAAACACAGACAAGACAGATATCACAGCTAGCTCAATCTCCAGTGTTAATACCTTCGGTGTTCTGTTACACTGTACTTCTGAAACAATATAAAATCTCAGGCATTGGTTTTAAGTCAGTCTCTCATTTTAGGGTGTTGGATAAGAGTTCTGCAGAATAGAGTTTTGCATTCACTTTTTGCAGAGGTTGTTTCACCTTCATTGCCATGTGTGGGATACTGAACAATGCAATCATACACTTGATTCCATATTCCTTGACACTCACTGAAATCTCATTTCCAGAAATATATGTGTGTTGATTTTTTGGGGTCTTTGTTAACAGGAGTACATGGCTTTTCAGGACATGAGAAATAAACAGCAAGCATACCAAGTGATCACAAGGAATACTACCTTAACCTTTGATTTGCAAGCCCTTACTAGTAATGTTATTTCCACTTAACTACGATCCAGCTTTGGTATTAATTTAAGAACCTTGAGATCATTTACTTACAATAATTTATCATTTAAAGCTAATAGAAACCTTTTTGTTTCCTATTATTGTATATGTTTTTGTGATCTTCCTTGCCATGATTCAGACTATTCAGATTACAAATAGCCATCTATAGCAGACAAAATAATGAATATAACATATAATCATTGCATGCAATAAATAAAAAATAGCTGATAACCACTAATAAAAATAAAAATATAATAAATGATTAGCCCAGAGTTTATGTGGAGCAAACTCACAGTTCAGGTCCAAAAGCTTTGAATTTCTCTTTGATAATTCAGCAACTTTATTTGCCAGTGACCATCATTAAAAATCAGGAATTGTACTGGGCTGTGGCTTGGTTGTGCCCGTGCTATGAACCGTAGACAGTGTTGTGCAGTATTGAACTGGTTGTCACTTTCTGGGGCAAAGTAGTGGAGTGATGTAACAAGAAACCTCATCGACAGGGGAGTGCCATGGGATTAAATGCTACCAAACTGTCTCACACTCCCAGCTATTACCAATTCCGTCTGAAAATACAGAATATATAATGCTTTCCCCTCTGCAGAGTCTCTCAGAAGACTGATAATTGTATTTAGTAAAGTTTGAAACACAGGTTAAGTGAGAATGGATGTCTTTCTGTGCCCTTCAGGACTAAGTGCCTGGGACTCAGACCGGTTGCTAACATTACCGATATGCATGACTGAGAGATGCATAGGTTATTTATAGATGCAAGAAAGCAGAATTTTCAGCTTGGAGGTAATTCATACACTTCAAAACATGTTTCAGAACTAAATATTTAAATTCTCTTTTCCCTAGAGAAAAAGAAAAGAAACTAGATAAATTTTCCCTGTGGAAATTTTGATTTTGCAGAAACTGCTTTTCTGTCACAAAACATTTTATTGAAAAAACTCTTGAACTGCTCTGAGTGCTCACATGAAAGTAAGGAAGAGAACATATATCTGTTTAAGTATTTCATATGAGTGGACACAAAGCTTTTGATTCTTTTTCAAGAATAGAACAATTCACTTTCAAAAGCATTTATTTCTTTGCATACAAAGTCTGAAAACAATCTAATCCTCTATTTTTTTCCACAGAATATTAATTTTTTTCAACTTTAAATATGAAAGTTGCTTTTAAAAAGGAGTCAGTCTGTGAGATCACTAATTGTAAAAAAATGTTTTGTAAAAAATTGTTCAGTGTAGTAATGTGTGAATGAGGAATTACCGGGGCATAGCTGACAAATTCTGTTGTTGAGTATTTTGCAATAGGGAAAACATATCAGGTTTCCCTTCACATAGGGTTAAGACTGTATGAATGAATCCCTAGGATAAAGTGTAGCTGATTTCACTTTATTGCAACATGTTTCAACTTTGTCATCTGTTGATTTTTCCACTGGCCCTGTGCAGCAAGTTTTTTCAGCTGTTTCACCTCCTTCACCAGAACACAAGTTTTTTAAAGGACTGAAAATAGTGGCTTTTCCCTGTGACAGTAAAAACCACATCTATTAATCTACAGCAACTAAATCACTCTTTCAAAGAATGTAGCCAGAATTTAGTAACATGAAGAACTCCTGCCAAGGAAAATTCAATGGAAATATAATGAAAATATCTGTTGTTAACAAATATGGACGCTTTCACAGTGCTACTTTATCTGTTTGGAGAGATGATATAAGGCAACTGTCTGCCCTGACTTTACCATTGACCTGATGAACAACCTTGAACCAGATGCCTTGACCTCTCTCCACCTTTGTTTCCTCTGCCAATCTTTGTCTGTCTGGCTTGTTAAAATTATGCACATTTTGTCTTATGTGCTTGTATAGCATCTTTTACAGAGTCAAGTTCTGCTCATGATCAGAGCTACCTGGTGAAACCAATCTGTACTTACTGAGGGTAACAGTTGTTTCACAGAGATGCCAAAAATTTAGTTCCTCCTCTTAAGAGATGCAGTCTGTGCAATGCAGGTGAACCTTAAAAATGGCGATTGCCATTATTAAAATGTTAATCTTCCTTTTGGGTAGGAAATCATTCAGAGGAGAAACAATCCTGTGGGAATTGCTCTGAAGTCTACAGACATTATAGTCTGGTATGGTCTGTGCTATGGATTTTGCCCCAGTCTGAGTCTAGCTTTGCCTCCTAATTCACCTACCATGCGTATAATCGATCTCCTAAGGCCAGGCTGCGCATCCTGAAGTCCAAAGTTTGCAGCCCTTTGTGGAAGGAGAGTCCAAGGAGATGTGGTTCACCACTGTACTCTGATTTGTTTGAATGGGATATCAAGTCATAGCTGACTGGATGTTTATGAGGTTTATTGCAATGCCTTGTTGGCTACTTTTTCCTGTTCTGAGACAGTGGCCTAGGAAAGAGGAATGGGTGCCTCCTACCTCTCAGGAGTCAAGGCAAGGCAGAGCACACAGGCAGTAGGCTTCAGTCTTTGGTGAGATGTGGGGCTGTTCATTGCCACCTCCCAGTTGAGACCAGCACTGGCTGTGGAGGGCATTTCTTCCACTCCATCTGTATCTGCTGTCAAAGAGGTTACTTTAGTGCCCTCGAAGAACAAAGCAATGTCAGAGTAGCTCATCTTGCCTGAACAAAGAGGCTATCACAGCCTCTCACCTTTACTACGTCTTGCCTGTGTGAGTCATTCTCCATTTAAGATAAACTGTTTGACTGATAGCAGCAGTTTTGGTGGAGACCTGGTGACTTCTAGAGCATAATGCCTCTCAGAGAAGACCAGCAGAGCACATCATCAGGACTGTTCACACACAGAGATCCTGGGCTTTGTTGAGGGGTGGTCATTTTGAGTGGTTCCTGCTCTGGTGAAATCCATGTTTGAAAATTTGTGGAGTGTCAAATTTTTACAGACTGTGCAGCATATGCACAGGGCATAAACTCCTCCTGCTGTGGCCATAGACTTGCAGAGCATGGCTCAAGTTTTGTCAGTCTCATGCTCACAGACTCAAATTAAAGACTCGCTCCTTGAGCCTTCTGTCAATCCTGCTTCCTGACACAGCATACACAATAAACTGCCTCCATGCTCTGTGGCTTGTTCACGATCTCAGCCCTTCTCCCATCTGAGATGGGTTTCTTGAATCCCTTTCAACAGCACATCACATTATAATGGAATGGATTTTTTTTTTCTTAAATGTTTTTTTTAATTGGACATACTGTGAAGTAGATTTGTATTTGCTTTTGAATTATGGCTTTCTCAAGCCTAAATATATGAGAAATTAAAACATTGCTTATCAAAAAAGGAATAATTTCAATGCAATGTAAATAATGTAAATACTCTGAGTTCATCTACAACAGAATTGTGCAGCCAGAAAACTTGGGTATCATTCTTTCAGGCCTGCAACCCAGGCCACAGGCACAAGGTGACAGAAAATTTACTAATCAGCTGCACTGTAAGGCAAGTCCTCTGCAGTGTTTCCATGTGCCTGCTAGTACATATAAGAATTAGCTGGGCCAAATGAGATGCATTACAGCAAGACTTACTGGTTATTTAGTGACTCAGTGTACCTCTTGGGAATGCTCTCCATGAGATGCCCAGGGCTGAAAAGACATTTGCACTTGTGCAGTTGCCCTGAAGTGATAGCAGGTTATACATGATAACTCAGTTTGCCAACGTGGCACTGGGCGAAGCTTCAAGCTGCTCTCGATTCTTGCCTTCCTTTCATTTTGGGTTACTCTGACGTCTATGGGAAGTGTCACAGCTGACATCTGGAAGTGCTGAACGAACAAACTGGACAGAAGCAGCAGCAAAATGGGAGCAATGGGAGGACTCTCTGTCCTGAACCAGCCTTCTAAGAGCTTCCTTTGAGCTCATCAGATGTACAGCCTGAAGGGGCACTAGATTATGTCACTGAATCTCCCATATAACATGGTCTATTAACACTTACCCAGTTACCCTTATACTGAGGGTTGAGTAACATTTATGAAAGGATGGCTAATCAGGCACCTTCCAGGCATCCCGTGTTGACTAAGCTCCCAAGAGACAGAGGCTCTACCTCAGTAGTTTGATCATTCACAGTGTTAAATGTTAGTTAATTTATATTATCAATGCGTGACTTCAGCCATTATTTTCTGTTAGATTAAATGGGGACTTTAAGGTTCTTCGGGATTCACCATCCAATCATCTCTCTACTCTCCATGCCATTTCTCAGTGTATGTCTTATTAAAGAATCTGAATGAGTCATGTTTCTTTGCACCACATCTCCTCTAGCCTTCACATGAAGTTTAAGACTTTTTTCAAACTCTAAATTTCCAATTTAAAACTGTGTGCACAGGATCTGAACACTTTGTCCCATCATCAGATTTTTCAATGTGCTGAGAGATATCACCTTTTTGGCCCATCTAGTTACAAAGCTGACACTAGCTTCGTCATGGCATTGCATTGGAAGCTCTTGCTGTATTTCTTGTCTTTTCCTACCCTTGAATCCTCTTCTGAGTCCCTAGTTTCCAAGGTGTCATCTCTCATTCTGCATATGTATTCTTCCTGCTTCTTAAATGCAAAGAGGCTGTAAAACAGTGGATCCAAATAAGTAAGCAGACCAGATCAATCTGAGCAACTTATTCTCATCATCAAATGAACTACAGAAGAAATGCCTACTTTGGAGCATCAGAGAAGAGAAAAATCTTCATTGCATAAGTACGCATGGGATTGAAACACTGAAACAAAAATATTTGTAGATATTTGTACAGGCACCACATCCTCAGCTGGCATCTTATCTCTGGATTTCCGTGGAGTTGTGGAGATGGTCCATAAGCATGTGGAACATTGCAAAGCCTGAATAATTAGAAATTTAAGGGACTCTCTGCCTAAAAGCATAACCTCTTTTGTATTTTTACATAGTTTATGAATGAAAAATAGATCAGATTTGGTTGATTTTCAAGCCATACATTTTCTTCCCACTTCTTCTCCTCCCCAATTTGATCAAATTTACTGAAGTGACACATGAACATTTCCCCATTGTGACAGCCATGGTTGAAACATGCAAATCCAAGGAGCTGCTGCAGAGAAAGAGAAATTGAACATTACTTTAAAAAAAAAATCCCAGACATCCCAGAAAGCAGTCAAATATTTATGCAAAATGAGTGTAGCTTTATACACTGGCACTGAACAACACAATGCTCTGTCTCACACAATACTGTCATTCATGTGCGTACATACTGCCACAGGCAAAAGTCCCACACAATGTATTTTTATACAATTGCTAGCATATTTCATTACAAGTTGTTTTTTTTTTTAATTCCCTTATGCAGGGGATTCTCTTGATAGAGACATTCTGTCTCCCCAGAGTTTCCTAAAAGGAAGAAGAGTTGCAATAGAGAATCTAGAGAAAATTATGGAATAAAACATTAAATTTCAGTTGTAAATAGCATTAGCAAAGCATATTGTCATAACAATAACAAAGGATATGTAAAGAAACTTCTTCTTCCCTTAAAAGAATTCAGAGCAGACTGAGTTATATTTTGTGTTCTCACAGCTATCATGCAAGCAATTAGAAATACAATGCAAAGCAGACAGAATTGCTAGTGTTAAATTTATGACACACAGCACATTAGGACCTTGTTAGTGTCAATAAGAACTGGAGCAAACCTGTGCAACTGAAGCACAGAGTGGAATGACCATCAACCCCTCTACCTCAAGAAACAAATACCTGATATCATCCTACCTACCCAAGCAGCAAGTGATAGGACGAGAGGAAATGGCCTCAAGTTGCGCCAGGGGAGGTTTAGATTGGGCATTAGGAAAAATTTCTTCACCGAAAGGGTTGTCAAGCATTGGGACAGGCTGCCCAGGGAAGTGGTTGAGTCACCATCCCTGGAGGTATTTAAAAGACGAGTAGATGTGGCGCTTAGGGACATGGTTTAGTGGTGGACTTGGCAGTGTTCAGTTAATGGTTGAACTTGATGATCTTAAGGGTCTTTTCCAACCTAAATGATTCTATGATTCTATGATTCTACCTTAAAAGAATATCAAAAGGCAAATTTCCAAAGACTGAAAATTTGGGGAAGGCTAAAGAAAAGCATATGAGATGCTTCACTTTAGTTACCTTGCATGTAGTTGTGATGCAGACGCCATGTCTGAACACATAGTAATGATACACACGAGTATCCTGGACTGTGGACTTTCTGTTAAAACTGAAGCCCTGTGCACACCATGTGCAGCCTTTCCAGAGCAGTGGTAGTGTCTGGCCTCAGTGCTCCTTGCTCTAGCACTTAGAAGGCCTGTTAGTGAGGAAGGACTCAGATAAGCCAGAAAATGATGTGGCTCTTCCCATTCTACTCTCCCAAACTGGACTGACCCTCCTCACTCAGCACGGATAAGAAATGGGAAATATGGAAGCATTGCCTGGTTCTTTCCTGTACAAATAGACCGGTATTTTCCTGTGGAAAAAAAAAAAAAAAAGAAATAAAATAAATCCTCTATGGAAGCATCTAGTGAGGACCCAGCTGTTTGTTCTTCTTTGAGATACCAGAGACAATGAAATGATGAAATCTGCACACAAGACAGAGTCTGTATCATAAATGAATAAAACATTTTTTTAATTCCTCTGTGGGGGCTTGTTCTGTGAAATCCAGGTGTCCTTTCCATTGAAACTCTCAGAAGAGGAAAAAATTATACTATTCATTATCCCAGGCACAGCATTTGCATAGAACAGTCTTCACACAGTGACTCCTGTCAAAATATCCGTCACTCTGCAACGTCGTCTCTCTGGCCACTATGCACCACTTGTGACACCCTGACATGCGTTTCTTATGTCCACTACGCTGCAGCATGCTAAACATCCTATACCGTGCGTCCCCTTCCCCTTTGCAGGGCGGTTAAGATTTTTCTTCCTTCCTCTCCCTGGCAGAGCAGCCATCTCATCCTGTTTAAAACCCATAAATCTGTATGAAAACTTCAGGCTTTTATTAGAAGGGACACTCTGAATGATCTGAAAGGGGGCTCACTTTATAGGGTTTTTTTGTCAGATCATTTTTCTGTGACATTTCTCCCGGTGGTTCACAGATACTTGGTTTTGGGGGAGCTAGTTTGTTTTGTTAAATTACAGGGGCTTCACGTAGATTTCAGTTTCATTATGAAGCATGGAGTAGGTAGCGTTTAAACAAGCCTGCTCCTGTAACTTCATGCCATTTAAATGCACTCCTCCACTTCAGTATCCTCTTAAATCATTTATGTATACATCACTATTGAACATACCATACTTTACATTCCACATGTAGTGACACAGGACAATTACAACAATGCAAGCTAATTAAAGCTACAGGGTAAAACTCTGACCCCATTGAAGTCAAAGGGAGTTTTGCATCTTACTTCAATAGAGTAAGCATTTCACCCTGAGGCCCCTTCTGTACCCCTAAGTTTCCCTGGCTGTTTGTGCAAAAAGTCCTGGAGAATATCAAGTCTCAGAGAGCCAATTAGCCAGAGACAGCAGTACAACAAAGCTTTCCCCCGCCGATGCGGAGCGGGCAGCCCTTTGCCTTCAGGAAACAGGTCCGGGCTGGGCTGGGGCTGTGGCTCCAAGTGGCAGCCCCCACGGGTAAAGGCGGAGGAGCTGCTCTGCGGACGCAAGGACGCAATGGGGGCAAAGCTACATGAAAGTAATTGAAGGTGAGGGGAAAGGGCCTGAAGCAGTGTTGGAAGGGCAAGTGATCTGAGCACTTGAAAGCCAAATGTTTCCCTAATTGCTATTTAAAATGATTGCTCCTGACCAGGGGTGCCCAACCATCCCCGCTGGGTGGGCCACACTGCCCCCTCCAGTTGTCGCCAAAGGGTGGTAGGCGGTGGCGTGTTCCCTGGGAAGGACCAGATGTCCTGCACATGCAGAGCAGATGTGAACTTTTGCTTTTATTTTCTACTTTCCCAGGGGCTCCTCAGCGCAGGACAGAGAGTTGGTCGCTGACTGGAGGAATTACTCCAGCAGTGACGACCCATTCCTAGTTGCTCTGTGTCCCACGGGGTCCCTCGGCCTCTCCCATGACATTCGAGCAGATGTACACTTTCCACGTAACAGGAAACAGGGTCCCAGGCAGGGCTGGAGCCGTGGCCGGACCCATCTCCATCTCTGCCTGCCAGAAATGAGATGCCACGTGAGACTTCTAATCACCAACGCCACTGGCCTGCAGTCTGTGAAGTTTTAAAATGTGACCTGAAGAGATAGGTGCTCATATATTCAAAATGTCCAAGGTGATTGCCTCTCAGAGAATTGTGGAGTGGTCTTAGTAGCCCAGTGTGGTTAGTTGATCCAAGCGTAAAATTAGTTTTTGAAGAATGGAGGTCCATTCTTGATCTGAAATATTGAATGAAGACTAGACTTTTCCTCGACACATTTTGTTTCCATGGAAAACAGATTTTGGCATGACCTGGCCTTAATATTGGATAGTACATTACAGATCATGGAGGCACTGACAAAATGGAAGGATCATAAGATAATTACAAGCTGTTGAAAGGTGCTTTCTGGGTGAAGATATTCATACTCATAGAATAGTGCACTGGGACTACTGTTCTTGGATGAGGGTAATGCTTACTGTGAAACTGAACCTAGAGAAGAAAAAGGATCCTTGAATTTGGTATTAGATCAAGGCTTTTTGGAGGTTTTTGAGGTTCTTAAGCCTTATGAAAATGTGAATCAGACATTGTTCATCTTCCAAATGAGAATGCCATTGCCTGAAGGCCTCCTTGGTGTCTGAAGTTCCTTGCTATTTTCACACTTCACCTTTCGCTGTGGGAATTGAATGTGAACAAACAGTGTTCATTTCGGGATTCTTGTTTTGCAAAAGGACAGGTCCAGTTCTTTAATTTTATGTACCCATCTTTACACAGAAGTGTTTTTTTCAAGCTGGACACAGAAAGATAATAAAAGCTCTTTAAACTGGTTAAAGGCAGACACGGATTCATTTATCCAGTCAATTTTGTTGTTTTTTGAAGAATAGCGAAGCACTGCCTTTGGAAAATCTTTGCTGAATTGCCTTGAGGATCCTTAATGAAATCAAAATCAATGTACTTGTGAATATTTAAAAGAGCTGCCCATGCCATGATGGCACATAATTTCTTTGTCTCCATACTGCAGTCACTGAAGAGGATGACATAGAAAAGGAGCTCCACTGTATTTTATCAAACATTTTGGGGTTTTTTTTGCTGAAATGCTTCAGCGACATAGGGATATGTTAGTCAGAAAGAAGTTCAGGTTCAGAAAAATAAAGTTATCAAAATTAATGATCATGAGTTTATCTATCCCTGACAGTGTTATCGATGAAATGCTGGAACATGCAGGAGCTTTGGATAAACTGGAAAGAAATAACTGTATTCTAATCCATATCAAGTGTTGAACAGTTGTCTAATGATGCCCTTATAAGTACAGACCAAATAATGAGATTACATAAACATACCTCCTATTAATTTCCTTTCTAGTGACTTACTAGCTAGAAACAATAATACCCTTTTTATATGGTGATCTGTTTTGTGACACAATTACCATCTATGAAGGGTAAGAATTAGGTTTTTTTCTAGACAAGCACAACTGGGACATCAGGAGTCCACGACAGGTGGGCACAGGTCTCTTCCAGGTATTACAACCACAGCCTTCATTCCTGGTTTGTACAGGGAATAAGGCTTTTTAAAAGGGATTTCAGGTGCATGCTGGTGAAGAGATTTTTAGCCAACAGGGAAGAATATGTCATTGGTTTTCCTGTCAAAAAGTCACTGATTAGCTCTTGATATTCTCAGGCATCTGAGGTGTAGGGCTCAGTGAACTTGCAATCATCATCATCAGCAATGGGTCAACTGAGCATAAGGGTAGGCAGAAACTGTTAGGCCAGACTCAATCACCTTCCACAAAACATCAGGGCCATGCAATATAGCTCATCGAATGGTCTTTTATAATAACAAAATATGATGCATTGAACTGCATGATTTCTTGTCAATCTTAATTTCTATCATGTGGGTGCTCTGCTTTACGGATGATAGAACCAGGTATCAAGACATACTAATTTCCACAAGTCCTGGGACCTGCTGGGCATAAGCTTGGTCAAACTGAGTATCTTACAAATTGCTGAGACCACAGCAGTCAACAAGCCCACAACATTCAGTGTAAATGTAGACTGTATTTTACAGCAGCTCCAGCTAAGAGGAATTTGGAAGTGTTCATGGGTTCAGCATGGCACCAACTAGAGGCATTTTGGAAGAAGAGGACCTTTGACTGACATGGTCTATGCTGGGAGTGTCACTTTCCTAAAGCCTCTCCCTCTGGGGTATGTCTCAGGTTTTTATGCACTGCATTTTGGGCAGATGAAAGAAAAATTGCGTTACTCCCCATGCTGTAAGTGGTATTGCTTCCACTGTCAGTGGTGTGGCAGGCATTTTCAATCTGGAGCTGTTCTCTGATCATCTACCTTGTGGCAAGTAAGTGGAAGTAGGTACAAGGAGGTGTCTCACACGCTAACCAGGAATAGGGGAACTTGAGGACAGTGGCACGGACTGTGCTAAACAGGTGTTTAGACATAAACATTAGTGTCTGCTATACATTTATAAGTCCCCATGGTAGGGTGGATGGATGCGCTGTATTATGGGGACCGATAAGGAAAATGTAGTGCATTGGTCAAAACCCAAGTCCTTTTATAGAGTCATTCGAAGTCAGTGGGTTGGTCCACTGGAAGCACATAGTGAATGTACAGTGCAAACATTCACTGTTCATAGCCTGTTATTGCTCTGTCATCACTTTCCACATGGAGTCTCACTACTGTCAGTTGTGTTCTACCCGTCCAAAAGTTACCATCAAAATAAGAGTTATTATACCATATTGCATTAAGGAATTGGCTTGTTAAATGGAATGCCATATTTCTCTATTCCTTGGCTGCTGTGAAGTATTGATCTCTTAAGTTTAAATATGATCATACTTCCTCCTCTGTTCTGACATAAGCATGGAAGCCACTGTTGTTGCAAGATTGTAAAGCCTTCAAACATGTGACTATATTTTGTCTTTGTAAGGTGACAGGTAGACCAATATGTGTTTTTTGACTAAGCAATGCTAGCAGCACCTTATTTTGCATACCTTGTTGATGGCTTTTTTATTGAAAGGCTGAAATATAATATAGAGGCATGTCCTTGGAAATGTAAAATAGTATTTCCTTTCTCACATATTTTACACTTTTCTCATGAGGACCACCCAAACTCTAGTCTCCTTGACTGCTGAAAGGGTTGATTTTCATCATTGGCTAAGGATGGTTCTGATGACCAGACAGCCAGCTCCAAAAGGCTTGTTCTTTCCATTCTTTCTAGGTATTATAATGAAGTGCTCTGGAGTAATCTAAATTATGTAAATACTCTTTCCTATCAACTATGCTTCTCACATATTCCCTTAGAGCAAGATTAAAACAGTGTAGGAAGTCTGCTTGATATTCCCTCTAAAATGCTATGCACTTTTAAACTGTACTTTTTTGTGGCTTTTCTACTGGAATGCATTAGGCAAAGCAGAATTAACCTTGTCAGTCACCAAGTCAGCTTCCATGACACAGAGTGCTGTAACTAAGAATACAGAAATAACAAGAGAGCCCCAATGCAGTCACCCTCCACTGATTCCTGCATAGAGTATGTAAAGTGCTTTGGGGTGCTCTGAGAAGATAGACCCAATATAAATGTAAAGTAATAGTTAGGAAAGAAAAGTCTTTTTGCCTGGAAGTAAAGGGCAAGGGAAAGCGTTCTCAGGCAAACAAAAGGTTTTATGTCCAAAACCATGGATGGTGGGGGAAGCTCAGCACAGACCTCAGACACAGATGCAAAGCACTGAGCTGCTAACTGGAGTGTGTGGTCTGAGCAGGAGTTTGGGGAAAGGAAACAGGCTGCTTTAGCACAAGGCAGAGGAAAAATGGGTGACCAGAAAAAAGGAGTGAATTAGAAGGGAGAGAGAACATGCAGAGTGATGCGAAAACTGAGTCCATGTGGTGGTGAACCAGCATGAACCCCAGAGAAAGTTTGCCAGATCTTCCTGTTCTGGCTAATTTAGTCTGGTAAGGCAGATGATAAATGGGAGCAAGGCAACCATGTGCTTCTGAAAATACGATGTCTGCCTTTCTGCTGATGTAAGGCCCTAGGAACATCCTCTGGATTAGAAAAGGAAATAATTCTAATTTTATATGTACCTTACCTCTGTCTTTCTTGGCTGCCTCAAAATCCTGAACATTTACCTGCCCCTTCCAGCCCCATCATTATTCCAATGGACTGTTCCCAGGCAGAGGGCAGGATGGATGCAGAACACAGCACTCGGGCTGCTTCTGCCGATGCTCTTAGAGCAGGGGCAGGTCGGGGAGGATGTACTTCTTCTCAGACCGAGGATCAGAAAAAAGGGGAAGAATAAGGGGAAGCATCAAGTGCAAACTGCTGAACAATACTGTTAGATACGAGTATGCCACAGAGTGCAAGGGGCAATGTTAGACACCCTAGCAGCGTGGTCCATGCTGCTGTTGAACAGTCTGCACAGACACCAGCTGAGATAACAAATCAGAAATGGCATCCCATGGTTGGTTTGGGCACGCTGACATGGTGCCAGGACTACCATTGCATCTGGCACTAGTTCAGGAACCTCTGTATCACACCCTGTTGCATGGTGAGGACAGGACCATGGCCCACTGGTTACCAGTAGCTCTACCAGAAGCTCCACCAGTACAGTTCAGTGACACATTTGCTTTGGGAACCCAGCTAAGTTCCTCAGTAGTCAGGCTGTTCCTGGAGTAACTTGCTGAAAACTATTCCTGCAGCACACTTAAGAGAGAAGACAGATTCTCTGAAACAAGAGCTGAGGTTTTTGTGCTTTTTAAAAGCAAACAACAATTTCCAAACTGTAGGGGTTTTAACATTATCAAACTTTCTTCTCCACCCTAGACTTAGCGTTTTCAATTGACTGTGCTCCTGCTTGGCAAGTCTAAAAAAATGCTGCCTCTTAGGCTTTGCAAAAATCATAGACATGTCACCTACTATAGAGCTCTGTTGTGACAGGATGTTCCCCAAACTGGAGATAAAGTGCGATGCTATATCCATTAAGTTATCATTAGTAACTAGCCGTTTCAGTTTTGTGGTGTTGTTTCCTTGCCACATCTGGTTAATGGAGAAAGGAAGTCCAGAACACTCTGAATGGGAGCTATGGGGGCAATATCCTTTTTTTTTAGGAGCTTTGTCTTGCGAGCATTTCAGCGCAACTCAAACGAACATCTAATTGTTAATGCACAGAGCTGACTGGCATAAATGAAAGTGCCTATAGTCAGCTGGAGGGTCCAACAAGGCTCCATGTATAATTGCTTCCAAAGAAATAACAGAAGACCAGAAGATCTGTCCCATAAATTTTATAAATTAAGTAAATACAACTTTTGTATCAGAAACCAAGTACTCCCCATTAAAACTTGGAGTGCATGATGAATCCAAATGTTTCTGGCAAGCTTTTCTTAATTCTGTCTTTCTAATAGTGACTAAAGGAAAGAAAGACTCCTTTGTGTGGCAGTAAAGGCAATAAACTTGAGCAAAGCAGAAGCTTCAAGAAGAACATGTAATTTCAAAAGGGCTTGCCTTCCTAAGCTTTAACAGAATAGCCTAATTTTCATGAGATAATGTTACCAAACAAGAAGAAAAACATATCTCAAAATACTCTTTGTTCTGTGAACGCCTCCTTGTGTAACAGCAGCAGCATTGTTATTCTGTGTCATCTCTTCTTGACAAGCCTGTTTGAGTTCCACTAATGGAAAACTATCATGTTGATTTGCTTCAGATTAACCTCATCTTCTTGTCATAGTACAGGTATTTTCCATTACAAGAAACAAATATATGGTGATAGGTAAATGATTTTGATAAAGTCTGACAAAGATTTTAAAACAGCTGCATAGCTGCTTATTTTATTCTAGAAAAAACAATAGCATCACAAAGATGGCATCTGTCAGATGTCTTTGGTAATTTTATCATTAGGTGTTGTCATGACTTTCTACATCTGGCTATAAGCAACAAATGTTTTTTCTGTGTTATAAATATTATTTTGAATAACTTAGAACTTCTAAAGCCATCAGTAAGAAGAGCTGAAAATAGTGAAATCACCAGCAAAACTAACATTAAGGACTGTAAATAATTGCTCTAACCAATTCTGATATGTTAACTTCAGACTAAAATAATTTTGTATCCATCCCAGGCACAGAGCTGCTGATTGCTTCTTTTTATATTTTACCTTTCTGATGTAGGACTTGGGAAAATTGAATTATTCTGATCCTATAATGACAGTACTAGTGTCATGATGCAGAAAGTATCAAAGCATACAGGGGTATACCCTTGTTCTATGCAGAGAATGGTGTTTACTTTATAGTTAGCAATTACCAGAAGTGACTCAAAGTCAGCACCATTTCTGGCTCTTACAAGACTTACCGCTTCAGTCCCTTCCAACATAACAACTTGTGCAATTGAAACTTTAAAATTCTTTTTCAGAAGGTAAGCTCCATGCTTACTTAAAATGCGTAGACGTTGCAAGCCTCTATTTCACCACATACAGGTACTGTGGTGTGCACAGCAACTGCCTGTTAGGCAAATAAAATACAAACCCACTTGCATTAAATGCTACCAACACAGGGCTGCAACTTGAAGGCAGCCTCTGATCTTTTTCTAAAAATTTACCCTTTAAACTCCTTTTGCTTATCAAAGGATCGAGAATGCTTGACTGGCAACAAACTCTTGTGCTTCCACTTCTTTGGACAGCAGTGTGTAGCAGAATGTTGCACTGTGTTTGTCTATGTTGGAACATGTCACTGGGAAAAGACCTTGAACAAAAATGGGACTATATGTAAAGCCTTGAGATGGCCTCTACACTCCATAATAATACTGACTTCAGAGATGATATTGGAATTACTGGGAGAACTTGTCAGGGAACCTGCAGGTCTTAGTCTGGTATGAAAAAAAAAACATGTGCCCAAATGACAAACACGTCTCCACTACAGACTTAGAAGGAGCTGGTGGTTCTGACTGGTGGTTTAATGCAGACCTTTTTAAACCTGAATCCCATTGCTATCTGATGCCTACTTGGTCCATGTGAAAACCTTTGCTGGGCTCTCTCCAGCTAGGATCAGAGAAATGGTCCAGCTACAAACTCCAGCGTCATAATTAGCTCTAATGGGCGAACCTCAGAAGACAGCAGAAGGGCTGAACAGCCAGCAAGGCAGAGCTGAGCCCTCTGATAAGATACCTCTGAATTAGGATATCCTTCCCTTGACAGCCCACAGGAAGGAAATTTACCTTGTCTCTACCTTCTCCATAAGTATCATCATCTGGCAGTACCAAATGACCATGACTGTCCTGCTCGCGGGATGTAAGACTGTCAGAGACCAATTACAGACCACAGTAGCTGAGAATGGGACTTCTCCTCTTGTTCCTGCTGTGTTTGCAAGCTCTGGGCACTGGACTGAGCTGGTCCTTCAGCTCATGAGTGTCCTCTCTCACATGCACAATCCCACTCTGCCATCCAGTTTCTCTGTCCTACCGGTGTGAGGGAAGCGCTGGAACCAAACCACGGTTTCTATTATCTCCTCCTAGGAAGATTTAGTGCATTTTTAGTGGCATTATCTGACAGTCCAGGCACGAAAGTAAGGTCAGATCTATTCCTAGGGCCCTGTTGGCATCTGTAACTGCCTGAGTTGTACTCTAACCGTATGTGACACCCACTGAGTGAATTTATTGTAGCAATCACTTTGAGCATATCTCAAGGATTTCATCATGATATTTTGCTGCTTGCAATGCCAGAGAGAGAACAACAGCATGAAATAAAATGCACAGAACTTCCCCTCTTATGAAAGAGAAATGGAAGAGCAGAAAACAGGCTGAATTTCTCCAGGGTAATTTTATGTAAAAGAAAGACCAGCAACATCCTTTAAGGCCTGAAATGTCAAGCTTGTAAAAATAGTATTCTTGGGAGTTGTATTTGATCATTTGTTAAATACTGTGATATAAAATGTAGAAATCCATGTGTAATGCTTCAAATCCCTAATCTGGTTTAAAAGGTCAGTTGAAGCCTAAAAGGACTTGACATTTTCCCTTTAAAAATCTGACTTTTTGACTCAGAGCTAACAACATTTGAGCCTGAATGACCTGAAGGATAAATACAAAAGCTGATTTCAATTGAACTATTTAGAAAGCAGGGGATCTTCTAATTTGTAAGATAGCATTCAGGGAGGTTTTTCCATTAAGAACTCAATCGACTGAAAAATGATTTCCTTGGGTATTCCACAATCTTTCAATGCTTGTGTAAATTTTACACAGGAGGGGGCAGCGAGTGAGACTGAAGATGTATAACACAAGGCCAGGAGACCAGAAAGCCCTTTATGAAACAGAGGTAACTGGTATTTGCCTCAAAAAAATGTACCCTTTCCACCTCCTCCTTCGCCGCCTTGGAAGACCAGGTCTGCTTCAAAATCTTTAATGTCCAGTGCATATGCTGGCTAGTACTAATGTCTTGATAAGCACGATGACAGTCCCTTCCAGCGGCACCCCTTCCCATGCCTCGGACCTCATTTGGCTCGCAGTAAGTACTGCTTGGGGGGGTTCGACAGCTGCTTTCGTGGAGGTGTGCACTAACCACCCCCCTGGCTGTAGAGGTGTGCTGTGCGGGTGGGCTTCCTTGCAGAGCCTCGGGCTCTTCTCCTGCCTGGCTCCAGCTCCACCAGAGGGTCACTGTGGCAACTGAAAGCACGGCCCCTTTTTCCTCCCCAAGCCTCCACTGCTCCCTGATTGCCTCCTTCCCTCCAGCGCCAGACCTCCTCCTCGTTGCTTTGCAGCCTCCCATACTTTTTTCCAATGCGACGATGAAGAAACTAGGGCTGCCTCGTGGCGGGTCAGCCTCACCCCTCAGGCCTCTCACGCCCACGGGTGTTGGCCCCGCTAGGCACAACCTTCCAAGGGGCCCGTGAGGCTTGAGGCGAGCATGGGCCCGCACCAGGGGCGAGGCAGCGACTTCCCTGTCCAGCGCCATTCTCCTGGGGGGCTGTGCCGAGCCCTCAGCCACGGGTCTCCCCAGGGCAGGGGTGCAGCCCCCCTAGCCCCTCCAGCGCTGGGCAATCCGTACACGGTCCCCCCGCCAGCTCCGGCCATCGGATAAGCAACAGGGCTGGAGACCGCCACCCGGAGGCGGGGAGCGAGGTGGACTGGGGCAACGGAGGGGCGACACCGCGCGACACCTGACGAAGCCCCGCGGAATCGTTCTTCTGACTGGACACGCCGTGCGGGCGCCTGCTCCCTCTGGCCAATCAGCACAGGGGGACTGTTGTGTCATGCCGACAGCCCTGGGACCGAGTGGTTGCGCACCCGTCAGTCACTCGCTGGAACAGAAGCGCCACTGATTTAACAGAGTGCTGCCCCCCAGCTTCCCCCCATGTTTATTTTTGATAAATGCCTCAGTTTCGGCTCACATCCACCCAGCAGCTGGGGACTAATATACCGTGACAACCTTCTATTCCACTGTCACAGTGTCAGATGCCTGAAAAGGGCAATAGGTAGATTTTTCTGCTCTTCGGATGTTAAGAAATAAGCGACATTCCTATTCCTTATTTAGTTCTTAATTTTAATGAATAACTTTAGTGATAATTACCAGATTCCTATATTGATAAAAACTGGCACATTCTGCATGTTAATAATAGCACAAATTTGATATTTATGAACTGCTGTTCTTTCGCAAATATAGACATTTGGTAATCATCATTATGATGATAAAATTCATTAAAATTTGAGAAACAACCTATTATCCCTTCTGCCCATCATCTTTTAATTAAGTAACAGAGAGACATTTTATAAGACTTTCCTAGTCACACTGCAGAGTATTGTTTCTGTAAGGGAGTCTCTATGTATCAAAATACCTCCATTTCAGTTTTGATAGACTTAATGTAAAAGACCAAAAGAAGATTGACAGTGGATTTATTCCAAAATGTATTATTTCAGACATTTCAAAAATATTAGCCACACTTAGTCCAGCACATACTTGAATTTTTTTTGGGTGTAGACTGGAGTTTGGGTGTAGACTGGAGTTTAGGTGTAGACTGGAGGCTATAACAATGTTAGAGTCTATATTAGGATTTGGTAGTTTGCAATAGGAGAAAACTTTTGTGATAATTTATTCTTCAGAAATTTCTAGCAGTGTGAGTGCTGGAAAATTTGTGAGGTCAGTCGCTCACATGAAAAGTTCAGTTGTATCTAAAATGATAAGTAAGTCAGTCCCTTTTTTAATTTGGGTTTGGCCAAGAACCAAAAATGTATGGGGATGGGTTAGATTCAGACACATTCAAACAGTTCAGGCATTCGAAGAGGTTCAGTCAGAGCTTTCAGTCCTTGCCTACTCCTGGTCTGCATTATAATTAAAAGCGTTAAGCTGTATTTTGAATGACAAAAATATAAGCTGTATTAAAATTAATTTTTACTTTGGATCTCTTAGATATTAATATCTGGACAGAATAGTTTTCTTAAGTAACAGGAGTGTTTTAGTATTATGACTGTGACCTCTAGGACTACATCCACAATAGGTACAGTTTGTATTATTACCCTAAATTGAAATCTCATCTTGTTGACACACACTTGACGTTGTTTCCCTTTAATGCATGTATTTACCTAACTTAACCAAACATTTATACTAATTTCCTTTGATGCTACCTTTGTACTCAGTAGAACTGTCAGAAATACTGCTGAGAACTTATTTTAAGAGTTCTTATGTATTTCCTTTTTATTCCTGAGCACTTTGATGCTGGAGAATATTCATGTGAGTAGCACTTACAGCACCAGCAAATGTTTCAGGGAAAGATGCAGCCTGTGCATATCCTAACTTTGCCTTTCAGTCTTAACTAGGACCTAATATGCTAACAAATCTGGGCAGATTCTCATGCATACTGTGATATATCATCACTGTGTTCAGCCAAGAGTGAAGGAAGCAATTTTGTGAGGTCGTAGGATGGTCAATGCTCTTCTGTTTGAGTTTTTCTTGGGTTCATCCAGACAATTTTCATCTCAAAAGGTTGTTCCCCTTCTTTACATAGTTAATTCCTTCCTCTACAAATCTGACATAACTCATTTGAGGAAAGCTACATAGGAGTTTCTTCTTCCAGTCTGGTGTCATGCAGAGGCTATGATGACACGATCACAGGGAAACTCATGAAAAAAACCTCACAGAGGAACAAAATATTTTCTCTTACTTAGTCCAAACTTCACTCTCATGTTTGTTTGGAAATTACTGGAGCTAGCTGGGGAAGTAAAATTCCCATGTAAAAAAAAAACAAACCCAAACCAACAAACACTCACCACTATTTTGATAAAAAATAAGTAAAAACTCAAGAACCGAAATACTTTGTCCTAAATGCAAAGAATTAGAGTCGAATATGATGCTGCACTGCTACCTGGGATTTGCTTCCCTTCTGTTCCCATCATTGTCTGAGGGCTGACTTTCCCTGGCAAACTGGAGTCTCCAGTGATGCATGAGAACCACTTCTATTCTTGAAGAGCAATAGTATTTCATGGAAAATACCGCCCTGTCCACCCACACACCATAATGAGGCAACTGGACCACAACATCCAAGATGTACTGCAATTGTACTACAGAACTGGGGGAAAAAACAAAGCAAAACAGTTTGATCTCCAAATTGAAATCTCTTCTGGAACATTTGCTTTACGAATAAACAAATCAAAGCACAGTTAGAGTTTTCTCAGCCTTTCTCTAGAAATCATATAGAATCACAAAATTTAGATGAATTCTGTGATAATCTGCAAATTAATATAAACCTGCTGGGGAGGGGAGAAGAAGTGAAAATATTCCCCTTTCTAAGTTTCAGAGTCTAAATTGAGGTTACCTGGAATAATGCTGAATTTCTTTGCAAACATTTTATACAATTCTTGGTAAAAATACCATTTTGTTGCTTTGAAATGACAGATAAAACAAGCTATTTTAGCACAGACAGTCTGCCAATCCTTGGCTCAAGTACTGTCTTTCACTGATAATAATAAAAAAAATGATGGAAATATGATTTATATCTCCAGAAATTTCCAAGGGACTGCCAAATGTTGTCTTGAAGCACCCTGCTCTTAGGCAGCCACTATAGTGAAAACGTTCTCAACATCTTTCCAACGCAGCAAGCAGGAATAATGTAATACTCTTCCTCCAGATGCATTACATTGTTAAGCACTTAATCTCAAGGACCTTTTTGAAGTTCAGATAGTCCTACTTTATTCATCATCTAGTGTTTAGTTTAAAGTAACAAATGATTGAGCTGAAAGTCTTTCAGGAACAAAATTCCTTTTTTCCCCATACATAAACAGAGTTGCAGCCTTTGCATTTTTCGCCATCTGGCCCGCAGTGTGAAACGACATTAGTAGCATGTCAGGTTTATTCCCTTTTCAAAAAAAAAAAAAGAAAGAAAGAAAGAAAGAAAAAGAAAGAAAAAACATAATCCTAATCTATAGTATGAAGAGTATTAAAATGAAACATCTGCCTCACTGAAATGAGTGGATGAACTCTGAAGACTACAAGCTGCTGGAGTCTGTCAAGTACATGTTTACATTGCTGACTGTTGTAAATTTGCAGGATGATGACAAGAAGTCTACAAACTGAAATATCTTATTCAAATGTTTTTAAACATCTGTTTCAAACAGAAAAGGCCAGAACAATGAAGTGGCATGGTGATCACAGGCAGATCGGGGACACAATAATATTATAACTTGGGTTACATAATAAAAGGCGATGGCGACAGAGGTTTATAACTGCAGTTACTGGTTTGTGGTCTGAAGTCAATAGACTGGAGTGCTGAGAGGGTTGTGTCTGCCATCTAACTATGTGACTCCAATCCAGAGTAAGGACAAAATATGGTCAAATGCCCCTTAAAAAGTTTGCTTTTACTACAGCACCTGCTGGTTACAAAGCCAAATAAATTCTGTGCTCTGGAGAACAGCTTTGAACACCTCCAGGAATGAAAGATGGCAGATTTCTCAAGAGCTTTGTATAACCAAAAAGCACTTGACCAATGAGACTGTATTGTTTAGCAAACAAAGTTTATCCTTGCTATCAAAGGTTTTTTGCTTTGCAGGACTTCAGATTCAAGCCCTAGGATATAGATCTTTTTTTAATCACCAACGTGAACTTGAAATGTTGCCATGTACTGAACAGAAATCTTTATTCTCACCCTAAAAAAAATCCAGAGATGATTAATAAAAAGGTGTTATATTTTTTTGCCTCTCACTTTTTTGAGAAGCAGCCAAGAATGAAACATAAAAAACCACTATCATGCTGGTCAGTACTCTTTTAAAAAACATTTTAATAAAAAAAATTAATTTATTATTACTTCTGAATTGACTTTGTGATATGATATAACATTCTTCTGAAAATCACCAAACTCCTTCGGAGTCTTCTGGGACCTAAGCACTTTTGCTATATAGCAGGGAGAATTCTGGGATTTATTTAAGTCCTTAGCTCAAGCAAAATTAAAATATCCCACTGCCTTCAAAATGCCTTTGAGCTGATGAAGCACAGTGCCAGGAAGCTAAGCAGGGCAACCGTGTCAAAACTATGGCCATGGCATAATTATGGCAAGGGCTGCCCATACTATTTGTTGTTAGCACACTCTCCAGTCTAGTTTTGGCACATGCCAGTCAGCAGCTAATACGCAGGTGTGCTGAGGGAGACTGAACAGGACTAGGATTGCTCCCAGTAGGGATTATGCAAGGACAAAACCACTTTTGTTTTATTTTTGGGGAATAGAAGGAGATACGAATTAAATTTAATGATATGGATATGAGATGTGCCGCTTGCTTTGAAAGCTAGAAAATAGTCCTTGGCCCATTTTATTTCCTAGTATCTGTATGATAATTTATTTCAGCTAGCATTATCACAAGCAACGGAATTTTACTGTGTAGTTGATTAATTTGAATGATGCAATAATATATTTGCACCACTGCTTCACCACATTATCTTGGGAGGATTAATTCCCAGTGACTTAACTTCATGTTTATGCAGCTGGGGTAACAACGCTTGCTTGTGTTTGTAAATGAATGACACTATTATTGACTGCATCAGACCGGAGTAGGACAAACCATCTACCTGTAAAGGAAGCGTGTGTCCTGAGAGTACTGTCTGGGCTGCTCCGCCAAGAATGTCCAGCCTAGGTGCTAATGCATAGACATACATGAAGTTTCTCAGGGCAGTCACACAGCAGTACAACCTAAATTAATGTTGGACCTTCAAGGAGAGGAAGTAAGAGGAAAGCATGAAAGGGAAGAAGGGTGATTTATAAGCTAATGATAAAGGAATGAACAAGGCCCCCTCATCCATCGCCCACTATAGGGCAGCACGAGTCTTTGTTCTGGAGACATAATTCAAGATACAGTTTATACCAAAGAATGCAGTTAAGCTTCATAGTTGTGTTCATATTCATCTTTAACATAGTTATCTGATGGGTTTGAGATAGCTTTTAGTACCATCTTTTTAATATTAGTGCCTGATTTAATGTATCTGCATGTTATCTCAGCCTTGCTAAACTTGTAGTCAGTTATTACTGACTTACAAGTCTTATTCTTTATTTATTCTAGGGTGGTTGCCCTAGAATTCATTTCAAGGGGAGGATCGCAGTAGTAAGTCCTCATCAGACATATCTATGTCAAAGACATGATTTTCTCAGAGACTTTGCATGACTTAAACAAGAACTTGGCTATCCCTTTAAAGTACATCTTCAGCTTCTTTGTGCTTCCTCATAGTCAGATCTAAGACTAAGGATTCAGCTTCTGTAGCATTTCAGTTCACCTTTTAGGGTCCCTACACAAACCTGGGCTATATCACGTAAAGACAGCATATTAAAATAACAGCCCATACAGGAAAGAACACAAGTCTTATGAGAGTGGTTTAGATAAGGTATATTTAAAGTAACTTAAACAAAGATATTACTTACCCAAATAATAATCATTGCTTCTGTAATGCACCTTTTTGTCTAGGAGGTTCTTAAAGTCTTCAAAGACTTTATACCATTATGTGTTCCTGTAAATATTTTTTACTCTGATGTTGAACAGAAAGGTGGTGGTCGTGCATTTTAACAGGGAATTCTGGTGGAATGCAAGCTAGGATCTGAAAGAGATACTGGAATGGGTTGTTTATAAAGGTGTCATGGGCCAGCAGTCAGTTAGGCAACCTGCTTAAAAGAGTCTCCAGCAGCGCTAAGAACCACTGGTTAGTACTTACTGACATAAAGGAGTGCCATTTTCAACACTTTTGGTTAGCTGCCCCAGGCTGAGGTCTGTTTCTGTTGTAACGTCTGGTGAGATCATCACTCTTGAGCACATGGTCCCAAGTTAATGTGTAAATAAATTTTATCCATCAAGGTGAAATTTTCTCCATCTCTTTTTTATTAATGTTTTTAATTTCACTTGAATGTAATACCCTCTTTTATCTAATTGTTCATTTATTATGAAAAAGATTGCTATCGCAAACTTACATACTGGATTTTCCAACTCCTTGGTTGTCAGTGAGTAGTGTTCCTAATTTAGCCTAAGGTCCAGTTCAGCTAAAAGCACTGGAGCGAAATCTTTCAGTCTGAAAATTTAAGAGCTTAAGGGGTATGTGGAGTCCTCATTCACTTAGTAAATCTGTTCCTACCAAAACCACAAAGCTTACACAAATACCAAATGTGCAGGCACGCCTGATGATAGAAGTGTGTCTCTTAAACTTAGAAACAAATAATCACACCATAGTTAATGCTTTAAATGCTATTATTTAGATGGGAAAAAGAAGCTAAATACCCACAAAGAATTTTCATTTTCTAACTGCTTTTCACAGCTAATGCAGTCATATAAACATAAAGCAGCCTTTACAAGTGGAGCACACTTTCTTTAACATGTCTTTTGGGTTCTTAGCTCATCAGACTGAAGTTCAAACAGAAGGCCAGAACAATTCAGAAAGTGTAGAAGATGCACAATCACAGAATCTTCTGCTGTGGCCATAATTCCAACCAGCGGTAATGTACTCCCTCATTCTATATAGGGATATAATATGTATGGGATATAATATGTATATGTAAATACATCTTGTGGAGATATGTGAATATGTCATGTGCAGAATAGCCTTAAGAAAAGGTCATTTATTGGACTGTATTTATACTGAGAGGAAAATCCACAAGGAAAGAACAAACGATCCACCACACTAAAAATACACTGCCTAGGAGAGGGTGTGACAAGCCCCCTCAATGCTGGCACACAAAGCTGCATTTTGTGGAAGAGCTTTCTGCAGAGCTGCAGCGATGCTAACAAACAGAGCTCAGATTTGTCATTCTGAACACTCAGGAGCTGTGTCAGCTCCACACAAATGCAAGCAAAGCACAAAGCCCACTGGATCCTCTGTTGAAGTCAGTGAAGTTATACAAATATATAATTTATTAAAATCTTTATCTAGACACATGGTTTCTGTTGTAGTGAGGATGCCAGAAGCATTGCTACCTTCTCCACTTCACCTTCTGATGAAGTAAAAGGACTGATCAAACATATCACATGCATGGGTTCACATGCTATACTGCATGGTTACAAAAGAAAAAAAAAAAAACCATTCATGAGAAGATAATGTTGTTGGAGAGTTTGCTCTTCCTCTGTGGACAGAAAATTATTCCTTATCGATGCTAAAATAATTAAAAACTGATATGTAATGTTAGAGCTGTATTTTGTGTATGTGTACAATAATCTTTGAATGTAATTTGAATCAAGCAGCAAATATTAATGCTAACTTTTTTGCTGCAAATGAAACAGAAAACCTTTGTACATGAACAAAGCCTAGAAGGAATTGTGAACATGTAGATAAGTGGAAAAATGTTTCTTTCCTATTTGCTTTTTTGGCTGGGAACAGGGAAGGCCGAGGAAAGTGTCTATGAAACCCATATTCCAGGCTGCAATTTAAAATCCACAGACTTTTCATCTACTGAATTTTGACTGACAGAAAGAAATCTGGCGATAGGGCAGCCTTTAAAAAGCATGAGTATTTGCAAAGAATTGGAAAAGTGCAGGGTTATTAAGGCTCCTATAAATTATAGTTTTCTGAATGAACTAGAATTTCATACAATGGAAAAAATATAACAAAATATTTATAGTATAGTCAAAAAATGATAATTGACTTACGGCTAAATATTTTGGCAAAGGCTTCATTCTGTACAAAAATATGGCAAAAGTTGAATAATACAGTGTACCTCAGTACCTACGGTACTGTTGTTAAGGAAAATATCCAATTTGCCAAGCATCTTTTACTGATCATAGAATCCTTCAGCTTGACTGTAACTTGATAAAACTCTCTGAGGTATCCTACAGAGTGCTTAATACTTCCCCAGTGGATTCCCGAGGTCTTCTCAAATGTAAAATATTTCATGAAGGGCCAGGCTTTTCTAATCAGGCTGCTTTTGCTTTCTAGTTTATCTAAAAGACACACTATTGAAAACCTGTTCCTTTCACAGGAATTTTGTCTATTGTTTATGTAGGTATCACAGAGAGATATATTTGATACAAATTGTTTCAGTTGGAAAGAGCTCTGCCAAAGAAAACAGACAGGCAGCTGTTTGCATTGCATATAAAAATTTTGTTAAATATGGCTGCACCTGTGTAAACACAAATTTATTTCCAAGAAGTACCCCTGCAGCTGCAAAAGCTTTCAGACATTGCCAGACAAGTTATTTTTATTAAACCATGTAACATACTAAATAGCTCTTTCGATGGCTGTCATGCCTTAAGAACATGGAACAAAAAATCTTGTCCATTTTTAGGGAAGATATTTTTTATTTTTATTTTTCAAAAGCTAACAGAGCAATGGGCCCACTTTATAATTCAGCATTATGCTATATTAGTATGAAAATTTAAAGCAATGCATAGATGTATATATGGTACGAATTCTATGTGTGTGTGTGCGCACACGTACGTAGAGTTTTAGATTTTGTTAGTGCCTCAGTATCTGCCTGATCCAGAGTCTTTATCAGATGTGATAGAGAGATTTTTACTGCCTGCAGCAGACTATGAATCAGAGTTAACTTGAAATGCCTGGATCTGGCATGGTATTGTATTTTCTGTGCTTCACCTCCAGAAAGCATAAACAAACAAGACTATTTAAAGACTGGGAGATGTTGGGAAAAACCCGCGGCAGTGTACTGCTTCTTTGCAAAGTAGGAGCTCTTTGTTTCCTCCCAGCCCACATGGATGCAGAGCAGGCACTGCACGGCCACCGCCGTCCTCTTCCCAAGGTGGGCAGAGACGGAAGCTGGGGAAGGCGCAGGGTCCCTCCTTCCCGGCATCTGCCAACCTGCTTATGCTCAAGCTTCAGTGAGAAGGGAGCAGAGGGGTAAAAAGTCTTCTGGTGCAATGGAAACCTGCTTGGATCGTTAGGAGACTGTACCCAAATTAAATGGCTAAAGAAAGCAGCACGTCCATGCAGCGGACAAGCAGGATGGACCCAAGTCGGTGCTTTCTGGCTGTAAGGCAGGATTTCTTCCCTCGCTCTGGTCACCCTCGAAGACACAAAAACACCTCGCCAAGGCGGGTGCAAATAGGTCTCCAGGGACTGCCTGTGTGACTAGGGGACGCAGTCCACATTTACAGGTATGCATTCTCCAACCTTTAGGAGTCTCTGGGGTAGGATTAATCAACATGGTGCCCCTGGGCTCTGGGTTTCCCTATGCAGATGCACATTATGTAATTTGTCCGGTGTATTTGCACTCACTCTGAGGTCCATTCTGCTGCTGTGCCAGGCTTGGACTGAAAATACATGTATCGTTATTTAAATCTATACGCATACACATTCAGTCTATGTGCAACACATCAAGAGGTCTACCTCTTCTTAATAAGTTCACAGATCTCCCACTGACATTTATTTTAGTTATTTATATTAAATCATTTTCAAGGAGAATAGAAGCTCTTTTATACACTGTAGGCTGTATGAATGGCTCCTCTAGAAAGCTGAAATCAATAGTGCTTAGTGATTCAATCAGTGTTAGGTGCAGTGCCGATTCAAGGGTTAGGGAGCCTCGTTGGACAGGGTAACATGGCGCCAAGGAGCCTATCTGAGCTTAGCTCTCCTTCCTGTCTCTCCATGAGGATGCAGAGGGCAGGGTGCTAGGGGCACTGCTTGAATTACAAGTATAAGCTGAAGTAATAGCCTGTGTTTTAATTTGGAAAGTTGTCTAGCCATACATAATTCTTTTTTAAGGCATATTTCTGGTGATTAATGTGTAAATGCAAACATACACAGACACCCATATATAAATATACTTTTTAAAGACATTTCTCAGCAACATCTCCCCTGACCAGTGTCTCTGTGCTCCCAATTCAAGCACAAGGGAATGGATCTTCAGTAAATGCCACAGTACCTTTTCTCAGCAGCCGCAATCTGACTTCCCTGTGAAGGTGTCCTGGTTTCAGCTGGGATAGAGTTAACTGTCTTCCTAGTAGCTGGTACAGTGCTGTGTTTTGAGTTCAGTATGTGAAGAATGTTGATAACACTGATGTTTTCAGTTGTTGCTCAGTAGTGTTTAGACTAATGTCAAGGATTTTTCAGCTTCTCATGCCCAGCCAGTGAGAAAGCTGGAGGGGCACAAGAAGTTGGCACAGGACACAGCCAGGGCACCTGACCCAAACTGGCCAACGGTGTATTCCATACCATGTGACGTCCCATCTAGTATAGGAACGGGGAAGTGGGGGCAGGGATTCGCCGCTCGGGGACTGGCGGGGTGTCGGTCGGTGGGTGGTGAGCAATTGCACTGCGCATCATTTGTACATTCCAATCCTTTCATTATTTCTGTTGTCATTTTATTAGTGTTATCATTATCATTATTAGTTTCTTCTTTTCTGTTCTATTAAACCGTTCTTATCTCAACCCGCGGGTTTTGCTTCTTTTCCTGATTTTCTCCCCCATCCCACTGGGTGGGGGGGAGTGAGTGAGCGGCTGCGTGGTGTTTAGTTGCTGGCTGGGGTTAAACCACGACAGAAGGTCTCAAAGGCAAAACTAATTGGTAGGTAGGATATCATGGAGCTGCCACAGCAGCGTTCAATGAGAAACGTAAGCATCAGAGCAGGTTCTAACTCACTTTAACACAAATGCAACCTGAATCAGCAGCACTATTCTTCATCTTTGCAGGAGGAACAAGCCTGAAATACCGAGAGAAGCAGTCTAGGTATAGCTGGCATGTACCTGCTTGAGATAAAGCAGCCAGATTTCACATGCTACTCCAGTTCTGACCTGCTACTCTGAAATTGTGGGGATGATAGTGAGCCTAGTTAGGAGAGGGGTAAAAATCAAGCCTACAGGTGCAGGAAAGAGAAAAAAGCAAAGCAAGTGTGATAAAAAGTGATCACCAATGTTTGCTTGAATTCCAAAGGGATGCTGTTTCTGTTCTTCACAAGCAAGTTGCCTTCAGCTCCCACAAACCTTTGGATAATGATTTCTTTGAATGTGTCTGCAGTGACAACCATTTGGACCTGCCATGCTACATCAGACAACCGCTGGCGCATAGCTTGCACCACATACTTGAGAAAAATGTATATGGAGCCTACAGGAGGCAAAGTCAGAAATAATTTCACCTTCAGAAGATCTCAGGCGAGTCAAAAAGTAGGGATTCCTACAATTTTATAGGCTGAACTTTCAGGTGCCTGCAAGAATGAAGTATTGAAATACTGTGATTCTGAAGAATCTTGCTATTAATGTGAATGGCATATATCCATCAGAACAAGTGAAATTTGTTGTTCACTACTGAGGAATTTTTTATTACTGTTTCATAATTTCAACAGTTGGTCAAAGAGAAGAAACTGTATGAAACAAGTAATAAGAACAATTTTCAAACAAATAAATGTTGAAATACATTTACAAATTTAGCCACAATTGAGAAATGAATATATAAAAATGGTGAATCACACACACACACAGAAAAATCAAAACACAAAAACAGTAGGGGAGCGGGGAAGGGAGAAAAAAGCCCTTACCCAAAGAAACACCCTCCCACATTCACATTTCTGCTGGTGGTGGGAAAACACAAACTTCAGATTGTATGTGCAGCTCTCCTACCTTGCAACAGATGAGTTCATGCAGTAAATGTCCATCCCAGAATGAGACTGGAAATAAAAAACCACAAGACTGAATTACATTGTGTCCAGTTCCTGTGACCACATGAGTGAAGAGTAACTGCTTTCTCTGCCATAGTCTGGAAGTGGTTTACTCCATACCCATGCTGATGGCTATAATTTGTGATGTGTGGACTTGGCTTTTGTGAACAGCGTATTCTTTATTAGTTTGTATGAGAGCTGGCTAGCTGGAAAACAAACAAAATAAAACAAGAAAATAACAGAAAAAATAAAAAGACAAGATCAGTATGTCTCCAGTATTTTGGTAAGACTTTCATATTCGTAAGGAGGGAGGCTTGTCTCCACTCAATGGTAAAACATTCTCCCTTGGCAATAAAGATGCAGTCCCATGTCAGGAGGCAGTAGGGCACAATGTGGGACGTACAGTTTCCACAGTTGGAGGCATGCTGGCATCTGCGGTGGAAAAAACATGGCCATCGGTCTTCCTGCTGAATGGGTAAGGAACCTGATGACAGCGATCAATTCATGTTTTTTCCATCCAGGCAAGAAAGATCATTTTCCTGACTGTCTGCTGTGTCCAGAATGTACAAGAGTAATTTTGGGTTCCTTATTCCTAAGAGAAAGCACAGCATGACTGCACAGCCAGCACTGTGCAGAACAATCAAGAAATGCATTGTCCATGTGGTAATTCATATTTTATTGAAGAAAACCCTAAAATATAAAGTGTTGGTTGATTATGGGTAACCAAATCATGTTAGATGTCCATAAGCAATTATAATAAAATATTAAAAGAGTTTTATAGTCTAGCAAAAAAAGATAAAAATATAGAGCCACATACTTTCGATTTAGCTGCTTCAATTTCCCTTTTTGTACATTAAAAATGTATATAGGAGCTGCCATTTCAGTTGCATAGGATATCAAGCCACTTTATTTTTTGAGAAACACCAATCTAAGTACAGTTGATTTGCCAAGTCACAAAGATTCGTCCCCACTAAGCTGCACGTAACTGAGTCACGCTCATGATCCCTCCTTAAATAATAAATTTAGAATCCTTACTAGAAAAAGCATTGCTGTCTAGCACTTGTATCTTGTAGAAGTCTCTCGAAAAAGATAGAAATAAGTCGCTTAATAAAGTCTAAATCATTCCTTAGGTTAGCTAATAGAAGCACCCGTGGTTATAAAATTAATCAGTCTCTGCTATTACAGCAAATTGGTGAAGATTGTATTGACACATCTTCATCTGCATGTTTCATCAGAGGTGTCCGTGCCATTTAGCTACAAAACCCTGGAGGCTTTACTCTGCACAGAATCTTATAATACTTCAATTAAGGGACACCAAGCTGCCAGCCAGACAGCAGAGCATTTATTTCTTGATGACTCCTTAAGTTGTGCCACAGGCCTATCATTAAGAGAATATTTTTCACAGCATGTTGCAAAGATCCTCATGCCATTAAAAGGAATTGAAAAAGCATCAATTTGTTGTTTCCACCTAACACAGATATTTTTCATTGCTGGAACAGCCATTAAAAACAATCTGTTTTATTGCGTTCTGAAAAGATCACAGGAAGTACACACTGTGATTTATTTTAAGTATGACATTAGTATTAAAAGCATAGTGAATCTGAAGTATTTGAAATAAATACTTAAGAAAACAAAGTATTAAATATGCTTTCTTAAAAATTTTGCTGAAAAATCCTTTGCCACATTTTCATATGAGACATTCAAACAGAGATTCTGAAATGCCCTTGAGAGCATCTTTGCTTTTTGAGAGATAGTAAGGCCCTTTTTGGCCATGCAATATTCAGAACTAATAAACAACCTCATATAATGGATACAAAACTGAAAAGTGAATTTTTGTCCTCATATTCCTCCTATGGCTGTGACCTTTCCTCAAGGTGGGGTAATACAACCTCTAGGCCAGGGCATAGGAAGCTTTACATGGAATATAATATATATATTGAAAAAATTACACTTTCTCTAACAATTTAGGACTAATCTGCAAAGGGACTCAGGCACTCTTCAGCCATGTGAAGTACTTAACTTCAATAGCAGGAAAAACTGAGGTCCTCAAAAGCAACTAAATGCCCAGATGCCTACATTTTCTTAGACACCAAGGAATTGCCAATACGCCTGCCAATGTGACAGTCCAAGCTAACCTTACTGAGCTGTTGCATGCCTAACCCCTGGGTAATCCGGAGATCACCAAGCCCACACTGATCACTCCTGCAAACCCTTATCTAGGGCTCATTCCCAGACCTGCCTCCTCACTCGACATGACTTAAGATGTTAGGGTCTAGCTGAGTGACATGCTCAGTTTTACTGAATTGGTAGGTGAATGGGGCTCTCCTCTTTTTTCTCATCATCACTCTGCCTGCTTTAGAGCACGAATATAAGCCCTGGTCTCACACATCCACAAGGGAGTCCCCCATCTGCCAGGGTGTGCTCTCCTCTGGGGTAGGTCTCCTCTAGTGTCCCCGTGGGAGGCCTTTTGCTTTGCATTGCACTGTAAAGGCAAATAAGAAAAGCAAGAGGCTGGCTGCCTAAGCCAGTGTGCAGGCACCTCGTGTAAGAGTAAAAAGATGTGGTCAATGTTCCAAATCAGGCACTATGGGGGTGTGAAGGGAGGTTTCTGCATCCCCAGTGACTCTTTCAGCCATTATGCTATTGTGGTGGGTTGACCCTGGCTGGATGCCAAGTGCCCACCAAAGCCATTCTATCAATCCCCCCCCCCCCCCTCAGCTGGACAGGGGAGAGAAAATACAACAAGAGGCTCGTGGGTCGAGATAAGGACGGGAGAGATCACTCACCAATTACCGTCACGGGCAAAACAGACTCAACTTGGGGAAAATAATTAAATTATTACCAATCAAATCAGAGTAGGATAATGAGAAATAAAAACCTAAATCTTAAACCACCTTCCCTCCACCCCTCCTTTCTTCCTGGGCTTAACTTTACTCCCAATTTTCTCTGCCTCCTCCCCTCCAATGGCACAGGGGGACGGGGAATGGGGGTTGGGGTCAGTTTGTCACATGTTGTTTCTGCTGCTCCTTCCTCCTCAGGGGCAGGACTCCTCACTCTTCCCCTGCTCCACCGCGGGGTCCCTCCCACGGGAGACAGTCCTCCACAAACTTCTCCAATGTGAGTCCTTTCCATGGGCTGCAGTTGTTCATGAACTGTTCCAGCATGAGTCCCTTCCACGGGCTGCAGTCCTCCAGGCACAGACTGCTCCAGCGTGGGTCCCCTGTGGGGTCACAACTCCTGCCAGAAGACCTGCTCCAGCGTGGGCTCCTCTCTCCATGGGTCCACAGGTCCTGTCAGGAGCCTGCTCCAGCATGGGCTTCCCACAGGGTCGCAGCCTCCTTCGGGCATCCACCTGCTCCAGGGTGGGGTCCTCCATGCGCTGCAGGTGGATATCTGCCTCACCATGGTCTTCACCATGGGCTGCAGGGGAATCTCTGCTCTGGCGCCTGGAGCATCTCCTCCCCTTCCTTCTTCACTGACCTTGGTGTCTGCAGGGTGGTTTCTCTCACATATTCTCACTCTTCTCTTAGTTGCAGTTGCTGTTGTGCAGCAACTTTTTTTTCCCTTCTTAAATATGTTATCCCACAGGCACTACCACCGTCGCTGATGGCCAGCGGCGGGTCCGTCTTGGAGCCGGCTGGCATTGGCTCTGTTGGACACAGGGGAAGCTTCTAGCAGCTTCTCCCAGAAGCCACCCCTGTAACCCGCCCACTACCAAAACCTTGCCACACAAACCCAATACAGCTATGAAGAACCATGCTGCATCTCTTTTTTTGATCTTCCCACTTTACCAGAGAGTCTATTAAATTCTTTTTTAATCCTGACTGTGCAATGTACAGAGAGGTGGATAAGAGCCTCTCAAGAGCCCACACAACCCTTACGTTGCCATTTTCTCCTGAATACCACCACTGCTACCTTTGTGTGCTGTGATATCTTTCTAAGGCACCTAACTCTCCACCTTTAGGAAAGCCAGCTGTCACTGATTGTTAAGCCTTTCCAATGCTCAGGTCCCTGGTGACCTCAGCCCTTGCACACTAATGCTGTAGTTTTATGGGCAATTTTGAAGGAAGTGGATCCACCATTTCATAGTTTAAGAGCAGCATCACCGTCTCTGTGGCGCTGGCACAGCTATTTGTGCAGTCATGGACTTCAGCTGGGCAAATAGTAGGGGTTAAAGCTAAACTGGCCAAAAAATAGTTGGCTAGTTTTCAGCCAGATCAGTCCTTGACATGACCAATGTATGGCTCCACATCTGCTTGGGTGGACATAGGCCAGGGTGGGCTGAGAAGGCGGGAACAAGCAACGTGGAGCAGAGCAGAGCAAGAATCCTTTCACGAGGAATAGCGCTAAATTAAATTATTCTTTCATGGAATTTTACTGGGGGTACATTATTCAGTTAGAGCTGGTGAACTAAGAAATAACATACCCTGAATCTTGCAAAAAGTTTGCTTCCTGAGCATCTCTAACACACAGAAATTAAAAGTAGCACTGCAAAGTGTTTGTCACCCAAATCTGATTCCTCAAGTGGCTCTTTCAGCGTAGAATATTTATTTAATATAGACCAAAAAGCAATCAATTATATTAGTCACTGGTTTATCTAGCCTTAATCTTGATCCTGGAATCATAACTCATGTGAGTAATCCCACTGAATGAAATAAGATTCTTAACATGATTAAAACTTGATTCCTTAAGTAAAAATTTCTAGGGTTAAGCTCCTTATTTGTAGTAAGTTGTTTTGGGATAAGCCATTAACAAGAGACATCTTCATTTTAAATCAGCACTAAACTATCATGTTAATATACGAGAGAGAGAGAGAGAGAGAGAGATTAAATTATTTGGCCTCCTACCCTTATTCATAAATGTGAATTTCTGAAAATATATTGAAAGGAACAGCATTTGCAATTTCATCTCCTCTCCAATTAATTTATTTAAAACTAACATGTATGGCAAGTGTCAATTTTGTGGAGAAAAAATACATTATAGAATGAGGGCCAGACTCTATAGCTCTAATTCATGTGAATAGTCTTGCTTGTGTGAATAGTCCCATCGGTTTCAATGGACTATTCACACCAGTTCAATGGGATTATTCACGTACATAATACCCTATGGTATTTGGGATGAAAGGTGCTATATAAATGTAAACTATTATAAAAATATTAATAATATGCATTTCTAGTTACAGCAAAATATGCATTTATCCTGGCAGTCATTATAGCCGATAAGGTAAATCATGCTTGAGTTAAGAAACTCCTACTACACATCCAAAACACTTATTTAACTGTGCTACTAATAAGTAGGTTTTTTGTAAAAATACAAATACACATTTACATGAACGGAAATACGACATGTATTTATGAACAAGCTTTTGAGAGCTTTCAGGTAAATACTATGTATGTTTTCTTATTACATAAAGCCAATTTATTTTCTTTTTTCTTTTTTAGAATAAACAAAATACAAAGGTCCAAATTCATCTCTGCAGTAGTTCTATTGACTTCAGTCAGGTTTTACCAAAACCAGGAAGGCAATTTCACACAAATGGTATCACAAAAAACTCTACTGCCAACCATTCAAAGGGCCAATTTGTAATGTGTTTTGTGCAAGCAGTCCCTGCAAACCAGCATGGAACCCTTCAGCAGCTTCAGAGGAACTGAATTGCACATTAGGCAATATTCATGTTTCTAATGCCAAAACCTAGAAATCCATAGCTATCATAGATCCACAGAAATTCATAAATATCATTGATAGATTGCAGTAATAATAATAATTAGAGAAAAATTGAGAGACAAGTTACATCTGAAGAACCTTTCCCCAGTAAAATAGTGTATTAAAAAACTCTGTGGGGGCATATCCACAGCCACTGTGACTCTGCGGTCTTCAATTCAAAGTCAGCCAAGTCCTAAAGAACGAAAAAGGGGAGAGAAGGCGTGCGAGTGATGTAGTTTTGTGCCTCCCAAACCAATAGCTGTGCAGTGAATTAACATCACATAGTCTAGGAAATCAGTCACTGTCAGGGAAACAGTCTGCTAATTTATTAGTTTGTTATTACTCTATTTTCTTATTTATTTATTTCTTAGCAATTCTTCAGGATGCCCAGTAAGGCAGTGAGTATAATGCAAATCCCAGCAGTGTCCCTTTGGGTTGAGGCAGGCCTTATTAGCTAACCAGCATGACAACCTAGCGTAATGAAACCCTATGTTTGTGCTAAATGGGCAGCTCCTCAGCCCTTTTGCGCCCTCTTCCTACTTCTTGTTCACTCTGTATAGGAGAGAAAATTGGACAGAGATGATGGGGGTGGTGGCTGGATCTTCAAACCTGTCCTCCAGACAGAGCTGTGTGCTGTTACTTCCATCGGTGACCGCTTGGGCTCAGCACTTCTATCAGTGTATTTCATTGATGCATTTTTTCTGTCCCTCTGTGTTGTGTTTTGACCAATGTGGCTTTACAAAGACAAGAAAAGAGAGGACACGAAGGGTAGGTCTACATTACCATACATCAGTATGGCACAAGAAGGAAGGACAGAGGTTTGATTTGCTGGGGCCTTGTATGGCTCCAGTACTGTAAGTCTACATTATGACTTCAATGGCAAGGAGGTTTGGATGAGGTACCAGTCCCAGGCACACACCATCTGTGCACAGAGGACAAGGATCCTGCAGCCACACTGTAGGTGGACCACCCAGATGGTGTCTCAGTGTGTGTCTTCACCTTTGCTTCCAGTAAGAGGGAAACTTCAAGTGTAATGATGTGTCTGAATGCATGCTGCATTACTGCATGTATAGGCATAAGGCAAAATTGCACCCAAAAGAAGCCCTCCTATTCACTATATTGACACACTCAGTGGAGACTTGAACGTTCTCCCTTCTTCCTTCCCTACTCCCAGTGCTGGTGCTGGTATGGTGATGGCACCAGATGATTGTTACATGTTGTGCTGCTTTACTTCTTTCTTAAATCCTCCATCCCATGCATCAGACTTCAGAAGACAAAGAGAAGCAATGCACAAGGGTGAGAAAAGAAAAGCAGAAGCTTCTCTCTGTCAGAAGCCCTGCCACATAGCCCAGTCCCTGTCACACACCTGTCTACATTTTTCAGTTATTAATTTTCCAAACTCATTCAAACTATGCTGGGCTTTCCAAACTGAATAATAAAGGTTGACCTGAGTCAGAACTACACTGGAATGACTTCATTCACAGCCGAACTTGAACCAGAAGCATGCTAATTCATATCCCTTGATTTGTCTCCTTTTCTTGGCTTGCCTTTGCTTTCTCCTTCCTCGAGTGACGTTCTTCATCTCATCTCTACATGTTTTCGTTCACTTTTCCACCCTATCTCTTAATCTCAGAAAAAAAAAACCCCAAAGAAGTGCATTATTCTAATAAGTATTCCTCAGCAAAATTTACTGGTCCCTGGGACTCTTCTTTCTTCCCCATTTTGCAGTGTAGCCAGATGATTGATCAACTGAAAAGAACAAAGTTAACAGGAGGGCCAAAAATGAGTGGAGATCACAACAAAGAGCTGTGCAGCCCAGAGAAGAGAAAGCAGATCTCATCTAGTGGTCTGGATGTCACACAGTTTCAGCCTTGAGCTTAGTGAATTGGGAAAGGCAGCTGGATGCCTGAGCCCCATCAGGACATAGGAAGATATGACAGGTTAAAAAGGAACTGTACTTTGTACTGTCAGACCCAACTCAAAGTCCAGGCAGGCTTCAATCTCTCAGAATGATCAGGCAGACCCATTCCAGTGGTTTCAAAAGGGCCCATGAAAGTCTGGTATTTTCATCAGCATCATACAAAGACTGGTATGTTCATCATCTTTAGTGACTCTTTTTGCACAGGACTTAGTGTTTAATATCTGAAAGCAAAGTAATAAGCAGGTGGTAAGGAAAGGAAGATAAAACCCACCACTGTTTAGTGACTTCTTAAGCTGAAGGTTACTTTGGGTCAGTCATGTTTAATAGGTACTAATGAATCTATCTTACATAAAAGTCTAATCTCTTTGGGGAAAAAAAACCCAACCAAACCCCCACTTTTTACCTTCACAGTCTTGTAGCAATGAGTTCCACAGCTGAAATATGTACTTTGTTTTAAGTCTGCTGCCTGATATCCCCTGAGCCCCATCAAGATACTGACTTTAGAGTCACTCTTACTCTCTGCTTTTGTTCAATCTCATCTTCCTCCTTCCTATCACTATAAACCTAAATATTTTTCCCATCTTAAAAAAAGAATGCTTTTCAACTGCCACCCTATTTCTTTCTTGTCTCTTCCATTTCAAAAATCTAGAGATTTTTGTGTTCAAAAATTATTCTGCATCCTCTGCAACCTGACTTCCACACCACTAAAGCTGGCAAATTGCACCTGAGTCTCCAATGAGACTATTCTGACCACTGAGGCACTGTATAAAACAGAAGCAGTGGCAGTAATTCCTCTTCCAGATGTGTTTTTGCTGGTAACAACAAATTTTCACAAAGCTGCACCTATTATTCTCTGCACAGCTAGCCTAGACTTCTCCTTTTCTGTGAAACCTACAGCAAACAATGCTGAGACTGCTGCTTGTTTTAATGTTCCCTTTAACTTCCATATATCCATCTGCCATATCTTCTTTTATCCTCTGAAACTTACTGAAACATGTCTTTTTGTCCTGTGGTTGTGCCTCTCCTTGTACACAGAACTCTGCTGTGCAGCTGAGATTCCCAGATGCTATGAAGCTGCAAGCAGTACTAACTCCACACCACGCACCCATTTTTTTGAATGTGGAACATGTACAAATTTCCTCTTCATATGCAATGTGAATAAAATTTTGTCACAGGTAGAATGACACACTTCAAGAAAACCCAGGTACCTATTGGTAGGATGCCAGGTATAAATGTCAGCATTTTATCCCATTCAATCACTTGTTTTTACATCACAGAACTGTCATCCCTTACCATGTTGTATTGGTTTTGTGTGGCAAGGTTTTGGTAGCGGGTGGGGTTACAGGGGTGGCTTCTGTAAGAAGCTGCTGGAAGCTTCCCCTGTGTTCGACAGAGCCCATACCAGCCGGCTCTAAGACAGACCCGCCGCCGGCCAAGGCCAAGCCAATCAGCGATAGTGGTAACGCCTCTGTGATAACATTTTTAAGAAGGAAAAAAAGTTGGGACGGCGGTATTCGGCAGCCGGAGAGAGGAGTGAGAACATGTAAGAGAAACAACCCTGCGGACACCAAGGTCAGTGAAGAAGGAGGGGGAGGAGATGCTCCAGGCGCCGGAGCAGAGATTCCCCTGCAGCCCGTGGTGAAGACCATGGTGAGGCAGGCTGTCCCCCTGCAGTCCATGGAGGTCCACAGTGGAGCAGATATCCACCTGCAGCCCGTGGAGGACCCCACGCCGGAGCAGGTGGGTTCCCGAAGGAGGCTGTGACCCCGTGGGAACCCCGCGCTGGAGCAGGCTCCTGGCAGGACCTGCGGATCTGTGGAGAGAGGAGCCCACAGAGCAGGTTTTCTGGCAGGACTTGTGACCCCGTGGGGGGCTCACGCTGGAGCAGTCTGTGCCTGAAGGACTGCACACTGTGGAAAGGACCCATGCTGGAGCAGTTCGTGAAGAACTGCAGCCCGTGGGAAGGACCCACGTTGGAGAAGTTCGTGGAGGACTGTCTCCCGTGGGTGGGACCCCACGCTGGAGCAGGGGAAGAGTGTGATGAGTCCTCCCCCTGAGGAGGATGAAGCGGCAGAAAATAACGTGTGATGAACTGACCGTAAACCCCATCCCCGTCCCCCTGTGCCGCTGGGGGGGGGTGGTAGAGAATCCGGGAGTGAAGTTGTGCCCGGGAAGAAGGGAGGGGTGGAGGGAAGGTGTTCTGAGATTTGGTTTTATTTCTCATTACCCTACTCCGGTTGATTTGTAATAAATCAAGTTAATTTTTCCCCAAACTGAGTCTGTTTTGCCCGTGACGGTAATTGGTGAGTGATCTCTCCTATCCTTATCTCGACCCACAAGCTCTTTGTTATATTTTCTCTCCCCTGTCCAGTTGAGAAGGAGGGGGAGTGATAGAACAGCTCTGGTGGGCACCTGGCATCCAGCCAGGGTTAACCCATCACACATGTGCCATTTCTACTCCAGTGTGACTGAAGAAAAATAAGGGTGCTTAAGTCAACAGTGGGTCTCCAGTCCTTCAGCAACTCTTTTCCACTGTTCTGTGGGCAAATATCTTAGTTTCTAGAATGTCTCAGTTTCATTTTTTTGTCTGATGCCTAGTTTTGAGACAAAGGGATATCTGCCTATCTGTCCATGTCAGCTGTGATTGTGACAGGCCTTTCTACTTGTAATGACTTTTTTTAGTTTTCTGTGTATTTGGGAAAGATCCAAATACAACATCAATGATTAGCTTTGCCCCCAAACAGAAATAAATCTCATAAACTATTAAGTATTAGAACCACATTATTTACACACACAAAATGAAATACATATATTAATCTCCGAAGCTCAAATTCTACCTAGGCACAGAATGAGAGTAATAAAATTATACAATGAGTAAATTGGGGAAAAGAAAGATGTAAATACAGGTGAGTATGTGGGAATTTTTGACACCAAAAGGAGAAAAAAATACAAAGACTGACCCTGGTCCTGCTGACGTTGATTTGAGTAACTTAGGTACTCTGTGCAGAGATTTGGTTCAGCGTCTGAGGTTCTGAAACCAGAAACGTGAATTTTCAGCTGATTCTTTCCCTTTAAGAAGCCACCATAATTGAGTCATGAAAACTTTTTAATCTCTGCAAAAATGTGCTTGTAAGTAGAGTAATACCATAAACATAGATGAATGCTCACTCATGCTGGACCTTTAGTAATAGACTTGCAAGTCACTGTCAGATGATTTGTTTCCACAAGATGCCTCATTTTTCTTATGTAATTTAGGCAGCTCAAGGCATGAGCATTATCTTGACCTAAAAGAAAAAAAAATCTCCATATACAGAGTTTTGTCTTATTCTGGCAAAACTCCCCCATGAAAGAACTGATGTGCTTCAAACACCCCACTAATGGTACAGTAAATTACATTTTCTCATTTGGAACATTGTAATAGATTTCTCTACAGAGTGATTTATCATGCAACAATTAGGAACCCTAGGGAATTAGATGACCATTTTAAATTTTATCAGCTTGTTTCAATAAACTGTTAATGTGACCCTAATGTTTGGGAAGCACTTTAATATAATCAGATTTCAGTTGTTCAATCTACTGACATTAATGGCTACCTCATTAATCACAGGATTCTCACTGAGACCTCAGAGGCTGTGCTAAGTTCAGTGGACCAGTTCTTACAATAATAAAAACAACAGGCAATTTTCGACAGGGAAAAATTCTCACTTTAGCTGCAAAGCATTGTTTTTTGTTATCCTCCAGGAGTTGACAAGGTCATTTAATAATCCCCCAAAGCCTGGAAAAACAACATTTTTGTGTAGTTCAGCTTTATTCGTAAATTGGTCAATTAAAAATTATACAGTCAGAAGAACTGCCATCCTTTAACAGTGGCAGCCTAAGATGTAAAATATGAGAGGAAGATTAAGTAATAGCCTATGTACGATTGGGTGTTACCATTCAGAATATCTACCCCAGGTACCCAGGGACAGTGATGTTTCCTCCCTGAAAACACTTGTATTCCATGCTGATGGCTCTCACTTTGCTGAATAATTACTAATAAAGCTTACTAATATGTGAGGCATTTCAAGAATATTGCAGTGGCTTCCCTGCCATCACAAAAAATGTTGTTCTCTTCTTTCAAAATATCTTGTTTTCCTGAGTAGCTTAATGGAAGACAATATAAATAATACCAAATGCTTTGTCACCTTGTCCTTTGAAAAATCAGTGACAATTCTGCTATCACATGCCCTTTTAGAGAGTGAGGAGATATGGTGTTAGAATTTGTGTCTCAAATTCTATGGAAATTTTATAACCATCCTTCTAAAAGTCTTGACCTTAGGTGTCCTTATGGAATATGTTAGGAAACACACAGTCATATTCAGTGCAAATCTTGAAGAGGTCTAGGTATGGTTTAAAGGAAAGTTGAATCCTTTGCAAGGGCAGATAAACAACCAACCCCTTGAATATTTCTTTTCTTTTGTTCAGAAAGTTAGTAAGAAGAAAGGTGTGGGCACGGGATGTGAGGAGATATTAAAAAAAATTCTGAGAAATTAAAACAGCAGCAACACTTACTAATATCATAAAGAGCTGTAAACTGAATTCAGTAGAAGAAGGAGCTTTCCCCTTCTAGTTGCACAAGTTGGTTCAGCAGCTGAAGACTTGCTTGTCAGCCTTTGATGGACAGCAAAATGGTGGAAACTTCCATTGCTTCCAAAAGAAAGCACTTTTTCTAATAAAGTATATTCCGGAAATGAAGGAGCCAATAATTGCTCGTAGCTCTAACACACAGCCTTGAGAATGCCAAACAGCAGTAAGCATTGAAACAGTTAATTTAAAAGTTGACTTTAATAGGTCTTGGTTTCTTTATCGATAATGCAATCTAACTTAGGTATATATAATTGATAAGTTATTCACCTGACAGTCAATACTGTTAATGTGTACTTAGTTTATTTGCTGAGTTAATCTGTCCAAAACAGGAAAACGGTAGCAAGCCAGAGAGGATATGTACGGTATTGACATATTTATCCAATAGGTTGTTGGGGCTTCAATAAAATTAGGTTTACCAAGTTAGAAAGTCAGTTCTTTAAGACATTAGCAAGGATCATGCATTTTGATTCCTACTTTGTTTAATAATGAAGATAACAAAGACCACTAAATTAAGTCTGGTTTTCTAATACATTTAAAATACAGAAAGATGACTTTGGTCTTATCAGATAGACGTGTTCAGAGGAGGAAATGTTAGCATCATTTTGGATAGACTGGAAGGCAGCAATGTAAAGCCACACAGCAGAGGTGATTGTTTATATAGCACCCAAGAAAGGGATGTAGCATTCCCAGATATGTTTTCAAGTTCAGTGAAAAAAAGCAAGGAACAGTAAACACCCCTGGATCACTAAGTCTACATCCTGGCTACCACAAGCACCACACCAGGGACTCTCCTTAATGTCTGTCTTGAAAAGGGTTGGATTTCTTGCTACAAATTGCTTCCATTGAAAGCTACTCCAGCCTTTCTGCTCTCAAATGGTTAGAAATCTTCTTAATAATCAAATAAAAATCATCCAAGGTGAGTTTTGTCACTGTATTACTCTTTTATAAAAGTATTACCATACTCTTTTTGCTATTTGACTAGCATTATCATCTAGCTTAAATATTTTCCTACCAGGCATTCCCATTCCCTTGGCATATATCCCACCAAACTCCAAGTTTTCTAATTCACTGCCATATGAAATATTTCTTATTTACCTGGGCATCCAAAGCTTTTCATTGTCTCTTCCAGATTCATCTAATTCTTCTGGAATATGGCTGATGAGTCTTGCAGAAGTGGTCCCATCAGAAGAGAACCTAATATTGGGGTGCAGAGAGCTATGACAAACACACAGGGGAGTGGTGGAGTTATAATTAGTATAGAAAAAAGGATTCAGATATTAAAAGACTGAGAGCTGCTGTTCTGAACTAGCCAGATGCACATATGTGTGGCTATAGCAGAAATTGTACGAGGATGGCAGTTAGAGAAAGTAAACTCACAAAGTAAGCTATCGTATGATGAGTTTTCAAAAGCTTATCTTCTAGTTCTGTATAGATTTTTTATTTATCAGAAAAAGTCCTATGGAAAAAAACCCTGATATAATTTTAAAGGGCCAATGTGAGGGAGTCAGGATTAGCAAAAAGGCAGAAGTACTGGAGTGAGAGCTATCATTAGAAGCTAACTAAAAAGCTTGAAAGGTTCTGTAATACAGGACCTCTCTGTAATATGCACATGCAGGAACAAAAGGGAGGGAAAGAGCTTCTTGGAGGTGACTGAGGTGGGAAAAAAGAACTAGCAGAGAACGTAGCACAGCTGGAGGCACAGGAGATCAGAACAAAGATACAGGAAAATGAACGGCACCACAAGATTTGGAGAGACCGAGTCATTTTAATATTGACTAAAATCCCTAAAAAAAATTTCAAGCCATAATCTGTTAGTGATTATATATGTGGCCTTGGCTGACGGTCCAGTGCAGGAGCTACCTGATGTATGGCTTTAGTGTGAAATGTGACATTTTTAGTACATGTTATCGGCAGTGATCCATCACAGCATAATATGTAAGATTACCCACTGGAACCCAGTCTTTTTGCTTCAGGTGATCTTATTTATAGTTTGTGCAGGAGCAGATGAGGCAGTGAATCTAGGCTAGCATAGGAGGAGTAGAATAAACGAAGCACCTTCCTTCTGGATCGTGCTTTGAGACAGAGGAGGAACTGTCAGTTTAGCATCTCATGTTGAAAATCTATGGCAGGCTTTAAAGGGACACTTAACTCCAGGACACAGGTCTGGCTGTTTGCTCTGGGTTTTGGGAGGGAGGGAGAATAGTAAGGGTTGGTGTTTCAAGGGAGGATGGTGTTGTTTGGATTTCATTCATTTTGCTCCTTCTGATTGCTGTTTGGGAAGGAATGGCTTTGAACTCTTAATTGTATATTTTGTTTTTATCAGAGCACAGACCTGTCCTGTCCTTTCTCACCCCCACCCCCCCATCCCCCCCGCCGGCCCCTTTTCTCCTGCAGTCCTCACTTTACTGCTTTCTTCCTTCTCTCTTTCCTTTCATCTTCCACCCTGACAATAAACAGTCTGGAGCTGAATCCAGAGAGCAGAAACGGCTCTGATTCCCTCCCCACCCAATAAGGATCCCAATAAAACTTTTAAATGGCATCCAGATCTTAGCCATGTGGTATAGGGTCTGTCTCTAGTGAAGAAGAAAGCAACACAGCATGATTAGTCAAGGAGGAGGATTTTCCTCGAGCAATCTTCCACACTAAAGAAGGCACTCCTACATTAGCAGTAATGTTTTTGTATAAGGAAATGAGCACTAGGAATGGAAGAAGCAGCAGCCTGGGAAGAAGTGGAGCCTGTGCAGAAAGGATGATGAAGATGCTAAGGATTAAGAGCCTGGTTGCCTCTTGATGCACCAGGTATTTATGTCAGTAATTCTCATTAGGTTTAATGTGAATAACAGTCACAGATCGCCTGGGGACTGAGAGAAGAACAGATACCTTAATGTCTCCATAAGGAATACTTTGAAACCTTCATAAAACATTCATATTTGATGGAAAGGAAAACCTACTTTAATAAAACATTTTACCACTGTTACACAATCAGCAGTTGGTATTTTATCTACTTGAGTATCATGTATAACATACTTGCATTGCCAGTATACATTATAAGGCTGAGATCACTTTACTTCATATTATTGGTTTGTTTATCTAACATTAACAGTTCATTTTACTGTAACCTCAAAATGAAGTATTTTAACTAAGTAAGCCAGAATGAATCCAGGTTTACAGAACAGTTTCTTTTTTCTTTCTCTAAGAGCCTATTTCTGAATGTGGCTTCAAAGGCAGACATCTATACCACAAAACTGCTGAGTTTGAAGCGATTGTTATTTAAGGTCTATTTTACTGCCTTAAAGAAGGTCACAGTTAGGTTGGGGTCCCTTGTTCTGGGCACTGAATAAATGCAGCAGACTTTCGGAGGGGTAGTTTGTTGACTAAAAAGTGGGGTCACGAGACACCTGATGTGCCCTAAGGTATTTCACCTGGCTGCTTCAGAAGGCCAAAATATCCCACAGGCTCCATGCCTTACGTGCCAGTCCTGTGGGGAGGCTCTTAATACACCACGACACGCAAAATGGCATTAGATGCCTATGTTCAGGCAACTTAATCCCATCTTTAAAATGTCTGCTGCTTCCAGAATACATCCAGGGATGTTTTGCTTGTGACTGCACACCCTTAATGTCCTTTGACTACAGAATGGCCCAGGACATTCATAAAACAAGGCACACAGCTACTGAAAATACTCAGGGTTGCATATACACTGGTACAGAAATAGATACAAACAATTCAGAGGAGAGCAAGAAAAGTAAGCTCTGCTCCATAAAAACCTTTCTCTGTCCTGCTGTAATTATCTTTGTATAATAAGAATATTCCAAGTCAAACTAATGAGTATCTATTGTTGATGAAATTTTACTTATTGTACATTATTTTTAATGCATGTGCATACATTCTAGAAATCAACGATAAAATCTGTCCAAGTTCCAGTGCAGCTGGGTAAGTACAGGTGTGTGATCTCCAGTGTTTTATATATGTTTTAGTGGTTGCTGGCATTTCAACCATTGTGAAACTAAGAGTAGTACACACTTATAGCTCACATATCATGAGTAAAATCTGCCACACTTCTTGAGGAAATGTTAAAATGTTCAACATCCGTGTTCTCAACAAGTAAATAACACATTATAGGGCTACATTATGACCAGATTATATCTATTAGTTACTGCTGTGCACCATGTAAATCTCCAGATTCCCCTGGGAAATGAGAAAATCATTTCAGACTTCAATAACTAACAATCAGTTATTGCTCTGGGCAATAATAAAGCTGAATGCAATTACCTAAAGTGAAGTTAGCAGTGTAACAAATGAAATACAGATTTCTTTCTCTCCTAAAATAAATGTAGCATCTCCTCATCACACACTACTGCATGGTATAATAGGGTCTTCTAAACAGTGTATTGTCTGAACAGCCTATTTGAGATTTGAAATATATGTGATTAAAACTTATAAAAGTTACTTTTTATGATATCACTTGCATGATTAGTGCTGGAAAAAGACTAACGGCTATGAAACTGCAAAAGTAAAGCACCCATTCTAGGAAAACAGATTTCAAAACAAGATTCTCTGCTCCCAGTAGTACTCCTCTTCGCACAGTAAAGACAATTTACCCCAAAAGGGAAATAGAAAATTTCTGTTCATAAAATGCCTTTGATCAGATTTTTCTCAAAACACTTTAGAGTTGTAAATGCAGCATTTCAGTCCTCATACTTATCCTACCTCCTGTCACATTAATTTATTATTTATTCTGCTAACTTGAAAATGTACAGTCTGTTAAGGACAAAAAAATGTTTTTAATTTTAAGCTGATTTTTAAATGAAGTGTTTGAGAACTGAAGTCCCTAGAAGACAGAACTTTTCTTAACTTAGCACTGGATTGTATAATATAAAGCATATACATAACTGTTTGCAGGATGAGGATTTTTGCATATAACTCTGGAATGAATAACATTTTCAGTAAGAATGAAGAGATTAGATACTGGATGAAATAAAAATATATACAAAAATATTCATAACTAAGAATAATATTGTCTTTCAGATATGCTACCTTTTGCCTTGTTATATAGGGTAAGTATTAATTCTCCATGCTGAATTATTGCTAATTAAATATTTGCATGTACTTCCTCTTTGTCACTACAGAATTCTATTATCCTGGAACAGATTTCCCTGTAGAAAGTTAATCCTAATTCCTGATCTTTTGAGAAACCAGCTTTTTATTTATAAATACAGGTTGGGCTTGAACCAAGAACGTTCCAGTTCTTTCCATCTACTCAAATGTTGTTTTATGCATGACGTTGAAGAAATAGCTTCTCATTATGTTATTGGGTATTTTTTATACCTTATCCTAAACTGGTGTTGACATTTTTTAACAGCTCCTTGGAAGCTAATGACCCCCCTTTCAAACTGTGTCCACTATTTTGTTGTTGCAGGGTAGCTCATTAGTGTTACACAAAGCTCATTTTCAGAAATTTTCAGGCAAAGAATACCTTTTTGTTGTACATTTATATGGTGCATAGTTCAAAATATCATTAGTATTACCAGTATTAGTAATAATAGATTTACAAAATATGTCAAAGGAATTCCAGTCAGATCTGGCTGCCCTTCATTTGGGTAAATGGTTTATTGGAATAAAGATACTGAGTCAGTGGATGCTCTAAGCAGATGAAAATGAAAAGACAGCTCACTTTGGCTATACTAACCCTGAAAATCTTCTTTTTAGGTAATTTTAGCTTATATTTAGATCATTCTGATATAAATCTCATTTAATAAAAAAAAAATAGAATCCACGCAGCCATTAAAGCACGGCAGCATCAAGAAGAACCACAACATGCAGAAGCTAGGATAAAACATTACAGCGCAAAGCTGCATCATTTTGGTTCAGTATTTTCTCAGTTAACTGGAGCAGTGCTTGGCAATTATTTGTCAGGTTTGAGGAGTTCCAGCTTGTTACCACTCTATTCTTATTCTACCCCTGCAAAACAAGGAGAACAGGGATGCTCTCCATGAATGCTGTCCACCATTATGAGCTTAAGATTAAGTGTCCAAACTCTGGGTCTGATAACATTTAGATACAGTTTTCACTGGGGAGAATGAAACTCACAATGCCGTATTGCAGTCAAGGGGAATTAAGGAACTAATTACCTCACGCCTTTGGACTTGTGGCCAGCCAGGAAACACAGGTTATGTCTGTACTTACTTAAGTGGTTTGAAGTGCTGACAGAGAAAGCATCCACATAATCCTTGAATTCAGGCTATGTAAAAATCCCATCTGCTTTTCCTAGCAGGTGATGCCAGGATCTTTCTAGGAAGCATCCTTCTGCCTTGTGTCAATCATTACCAAAGGGAAAAGGTGTTCGGGGGGGCAGGCCCACCAGGCACAACATGCCAGCCACACAGCGAGGGAGCTGGTGCCCGTGCAGCTGCAGAGCACTTGCCACCGCTGCTGCTGTCTTCCCTCCCGACAGCAAAAACGGGCTGGCCACAAATGTGGTCCAGAGGACAGCTTTGAGGTAGCTCCTGCACTATGGTGGCCTGTAGCCACGATGCATCCCATCAATTAGGCAAAGGCTGTCAAACCGAAAGACCTGCTTTCTAATTGTGAATTTGTTATTGAGCTAATTAGGAAATTTTGGCAGTCCACTTGTGTTTGTGGGAAGAAATGGTAAAGCGTGACTTTCCTAATAACAAAACAATAGAGCACGCATTAAAGATATTAAGAAATAGACGGTGAACCAAAAAAGTAGCTGTTATTGAAGATACACTTTTACCGAGATTTTGCAGGGAATGACAGCAGGCCACACATGCTTTAAGATTTTTGCCAAAGCTCCAGCTAGAAATATAAATTCATTTTAATAAAAAATGAGAAGAAAAAGTTTGGCAGGTAGTAAACAACATTGAGGATGGAATTAATACAGTGATAAGAATCTGTTGCTAATCTGGAACAATTAAACCATTTTTAAATAAAGCCAAACAAAGAATTGTAAGCGATACCTACAAGGGTGGAAGGCTTTATCCTGAAAAACAACGATTTGAAACTGTTACGGTCACTGATCCCAAATGATTCAATGCAGTTTGCCAAAACAAAGCTTTGAAAAAGTACACACTCAGTTGTTGGATATAAAGTTATGTAATAAAAGTAATGGACAGGGTTAATGACATGCTTTAATTCTGAACTTGTCACTGATGGGATCATTTTTGGAATAACTCATGCACTTCTATCATCTGTACTTTTAAAAGTGTTTTGAAAAATTAGATAGACCACAGCAGACAGCTGTAAAAATTATGTGAGAGCTGAAGGAAATGCCTAACAATAAGAAATCTCAGTAAAACTTCCCAAATCTCAGTAAGTACAGTTTATTAAAAGGAGGGCTAGACTGTGTTCTGATTACAGTGTATAAGCACCTTCGCAGTGAAAAGATGCTCAAGACTTCTCTGTTAGATAAAGACAGAACAAGAGCCAATGGCTGAAGGAGGGTATCAAACAGATTCAAATGAGAAATTAGGAACAACTTTCTTTGGCTGTTATTTATTGGGTTTTTGATCTTAACTATGAAGGTGTGGCCAGCGGTGTGCCCAGGTGGCCAAGAAGGCCAACAGCATCCTGGCCTGTAAAAGAAATAGTGTGGCCAGCAGGAGCAGGGAGGTGATCGTCCCCCTGTATTTGGCACTGGTGAGGCCGCACCTCGAGTACTGTGTTCAGTTTTGGGCCCCTCACTACAGGAAAGACATTGAGGTGCTGGAGCGTGTCCAGAGAAGGGCAACGAAGCTGGTGAAGGGTCTAGAGAACAAGTATTATGAGGAGCAGCTGAGAGAACTGGGGTTGTTTAGCCTGGAGAAAAGGAGGCTGAGGGGAGACCTTATCGCTCTCTACAACTACCTGAAAGGAGGTTGTAGTGAGGTGGGTGCTGGTCTCTTCTATCAAGTGACTAGTGATAGGATGAAAGGAGATGGCCTCAAGTTATGCCAGGGGAGGTTTAGATTGAGTATTAGGAAAAATTTCTTTACTGAAAGGTTTGTCACTGCCCAGGGAAGTGGTGGAGTCACCATCCCTGGAGGTATTAAAAAAGCGCGTAGAAAAGGCACTTCGGGACATGGTTTAGTGGGCATGGTTGACAGTTGCACTTGATGATCTTAAAGGTCTTTTCCAACCTAAATGATTCTATGATTCCATGATTCTAAGGTGATTAATTATGGGAACAAACCACAGCAGACTCATGTCCCTGTGCTCAGCAAACCTCTGCACAACAGTAAGCAGGCAAGTTTTAATAGGACAGGATATACATACTGTGAGATCAGATGATCTAACCTCCTCTTCTGACTGTAAACTATGAATCTGGGGAACGTAGGCACCATTTTACAGGTGTCCATGATGAACTATACTTTCGCTGAAATACATATAACCTGTCACAATGAGTGAGACAAAACTCTGCAGGAGCCATACTTACTTTGGTCTGAATCATGTAATCATTTAATTGAATAATCTTGTTACCCATCCATAAAATATATGAAATATATAAAAGTCTAACACTGCCCACATAAAACAAACATTAATTGAGAAGAAATATTTCTAAATAGCCTTAACCACTAACTATAATGTAAATGCTACTCTGATGGCAGTAACCTTAAAATAACACAAAATTTTTTTTTAAAAAAGAGATGAATGTCATATTTATCCACTTGACATGCAAATCTACACATATACAGAGTTTTACCATACAGTAAGGTATGGAATTTCTGGCTAAATTACAAATTTACTGTGAGGAAGGACCAAAAGCAGGGCTCCTCCAGAAGGCAGGTTGGCCAAGAGCTGCCGGCAGCTGCAGGGCAGGCATTGCCCTCACCAGCAGGAACCAAACCCACAGCATCTGTACGTGATGGGCAGAGAGGGGGAGATGACCGGGTCCACTGACCACCCCAGATAAGGCAAAGCAAGGAAGCAGGTCCATGGTCCAGCAAGGACCTCTGTTTTAAACCTGTTGCCTGATTTTTTCATTTGGTGCCCTCTTCTTTTTTATTTTTGGTAGCAAATAATTGCTCCTCATTTACACTCTCTACAAGCAATGACTTTGTGTCCCTTTCTCATGTTATCTCTTTTCCAGGATGAAGAGCTTTAATCAGTTTAATCTCCTCTTGTACAGTATCCAAATCTGATCATCCTTGTTACCCACCTCCGTAATGTTTTCTGGTTTTATGTGTCTTTTGTGAGACAGGGTGACAAGACGGAGTATTCAAGATGCAAACACATTGTTGCATACTGTGGTATAATGAGGACTTCTGTTTTGGTCTCTGTTCCTTTCTAAGCAACTCTGATTGTTCTAGTTTGATTTTTTTGACCTGTGCTAAGCACTGAGCTGATATTTTCCAATAACTACAGTGACTTCAGGATTTCTTTCTTGAATGCTAATACAGACACAGCTAAGGCTGTGTCTATAGCAGTACAATGAACTCTGCCAGAGGCTGATCCTGGGCACTTGCATTGGATCACCTGTGCTACTAAATAGCTAGAACAGTCACCAACACAGTATTGGCCTATGTCAGCTAGCTCTCTCCCAAACTATTTCCAAGCATGGTTTAAGCTTCCTGAAGCATGAGCCATTGTCTACCAGGAATGGTTACTAAAGGTAGCCTGCATGTAGCCACACTGTTGTAGATGGTTAGAGGGATAATATTATGAGCATGTGCCATGACCTCAGTGTCAAAGAACAGTCCTGGGTAAACAACGTACAAGTATGTTCAGGTGACAAAAGGAAGACTATGGAAAATGTGGGCCCATTGCTCAATGAGACGGGGCCCCTGGTTATGCAGGACATGGTAAAGGCTGAGGTACTGAAGGCCTTCCTTGCCTCAGTCTTTACTAGCAAGAAGGGCCTTCAGATTCCCAGGTCCCAGAGACCAGGGGGAAAGGCCGGAGCAAGGAAGATGTACCCTTGGTGGAAGAGGATCAGGTCAGGGAATACTTAAGCAAACTGGACATATATATGTCCATGGGCCCTGACGGGATGCGCCCACAAGTGCTGAGGGAGATGTCATTGCGAGGCCACTCTCAATAAACTCTGATCGATCATGGCGACTGGGAGAAGTGCCTGAAGACTGGAGGAAGGCAAATGCCACTCCTATCGTCAAGAAGGGCAAGAAGGAGGACCCAGGGAACTACAGGCCAGTCAGCCTCACCTTGATCCCTGGGGACGTGATGGAGCAGCTAATCCGGGAAACCATTTCCAAGCACATTCACAGGAAAATCATCAGGAGTAGTCAGCATGGCTTCACCAAGGGGAAGTCCAACTTGATAAACTGCTACGATGAAATGACTGGCCTGGAAGACAAGGGGAGAGCAGTGGATATTGTCTACTTGGACTTCAGTTACGCCTTTGACACCATCTCCCAGAAGATCCTCACAGACAACCTGTTGATGTATGGGCTGGATGAGCAGTGAGGTGGGCTGAAAACTGGCTGAATGGCCAGGCCCAGAGGGTGGTGATCAGTGGCACAAAGTCTAGTTGGAGGCCAGTAACTAGCAGTGTACCCCAGGGGTCAATACTGTGTCCAGTCCTGTTTAACATCGTCATTAATGATCTGGATGATGGGGCACAGCAAGTACCCTCAGCAAGTTCGCAGATGACAGTGTTATTGTCCATTATTTGTATGGATAGTTATTTCTCCCATGGTGTATGTGCAGTTCTTATTGCTGGATTTCATCAGCCATTTTAAAATGCAGTTCCTGAATATCATGGTATGTTTCTGCTAATCATTGAAGCCAGTTTTAATTTTGATTGTTTTTAATTATTTTGTATAATCAGAAAATTTTGTTGCTTTACTATTGAGTCATTTAGGACTGTATTGAGCAGCATGGATCCCAGACAGATCATTGTGAATATGCCACTATCCCGTTGGTACAAAACCAGAGCTATTATTTCTATTTATTTTTTCTAGGCTTTAAACAAGAGAAGTAACTTTCCTTTTATCCCACAGCAACTTAGCTGTTTTTGCTTTTCAGTTACAATATTTTCACCAGTCATCCTTACCCACATTTTTAGGTGACTCTTTCAAAGAACTCTAACAGATGCAGGAGGCATGACCCTCAAACTCAAAAATTATGGGGTATCTGCCCCCATATGTGGCATCCATCCAGTTCTATTTGCTATTGTAGTTTCAACCATTTTCCCTGGTACAGAAGTCAGATGTGCTCGTCTGTAGTTTCCTGGCTCCTCCTAGCTGGTCTTTGTGCCTCGCTTCCCCATCTGTAAAACTGTGATGTTGCTACCCCTTTATCTTATAGACCTGCAATGAAGATTAAGTAATTTTTATTTCTGAATCACTCAAATGTGAGTGATATCAATGACTATAGGGCATTTAAACTATTGAGAGAAGTCTACTAAGTAGCAAATAAAAAAGGGAGAGCACACAAAAAACAGCAATAAGAAATAAAATACTGAACAACTTATTATTTGTAGTGTGCTGAGTAGAAGCATAGACTGTAAAGCTGAGAGGGATGATTATCATCCCCTAGTTTGTTTTACAGCTTCTCGAAAGCCAGGAGACATCCTTACTGAAAAAGGTTTCCTCTTCTGGGAGGAAAAAAAGCACCTATTCAGTAAAACAATGGAGAATCCAGTATAATGCTTAGAAAAAGTGTATGTCTTCTTTGTATTCTCACTTTGTCGAGCTTGAACTCCCAGCTATTAGCTCTTTACATATATATTCTTTCTAATGGTATATAAAGTTTAAGGAGTTCTTTGTTACCAGATTTTGATTGCTTAGATAGCTTTTCATAGATGGTGATCAGAGCATCCAGTAAATTTCCATTGTTGCATTAAACAGATTGAGGTTCATGAGGCTGGGTCTTACAGAGTCCCTTTGGCTGGATATGCAAAGGGACTTGGGCAGATTCTAACTGCCGCTTTAGGTGACATTTGCATAAAAATGAAGTCCAACATTTAGTTGTCCCTTAGACACTAGACTCTCAGAGAGTTGCTGCATCACTGTGCCCATTTCATTGGCATGATAGCATTTGGTCTGGTGGCACTTCTCAGATCACACCTTACAAAAAGTTATCCAAGGAAAGGACTTTTCATGGAAAAGAAATTCCTGTTTTACCTTGCAGTCCAGAGGAAAGGGTATTTATCTGGTGGGAATTGTTTTCAACCCCTCTTTCTACTTGATTCAAAACAAAGACTAGATTTCAGGTCCCACACTTGCTAGGAGAGGGCCCTAAGGATTCTGCTGTTGGGTAACTGGGTGTATGAGGAAAAGCACTCTGTTTCTCCTACTGATGTGTTCAACTGTGTATTACTTAAAGGAACAGTAGTGTAGAAAGGAGGACAGTGCATAATTCAGTTAAGGCACACATCTGGGATGGGAGAGAAGTTCAAGTCCAGACTTAATAGAATATTTTATTCATACAAAATGGAAATTCCTGAGGGAAACTGAGGAGAACTGTATCAACCCAGTAATTTGGGGCACTATCCTGCAATATGGAGAACCTGGCTCCCAAACTATATTACAAATAATTTATAAAACTGTAAATAGGTTTTTGTTTCCCGGATGACCACACCAATATTTGGAGGCAGAGCATTTCTTTGGTTAATTTTGGCATGGCAAAACCCACATTCATTCTCGGAAGCTGAGCTTTTTCTCTGATTCTATAATAGATAACTATTATGTTCATACTTAACAGGTTACCTTTTCTAAAAGAATGAACCAAAATAGCATCACAGTAATTTTCAAAATATGTGATTTTTCCCAATATGAAATGCAGCACTATAATTATCTAATTAAATCAGTAAGTATGAAAACCTTCTCTCACAACACAGACAACAGTTGTTTAGGTGTAAGAACTGTATGTATTACATAGAATCATATTTCCAAGGACTGTATTAGAAAAAACATCATCTATTATAATGTTATTAATCTTCGGTTGGAATCAGGACAGGCACATATGTATATAAAATTATTATTGAGCTGCGTGTGGATGTTAGAGTGTCCAGATTCAGTTCATAAGAACAGACAATCTCTACCATATAGGAAATCTGTTAATATTGCAGAATATAAATAAGTTTGGGTTTTTTTATTCTGCAAGGTCCCCAAACAAATCACAGCTTAGCTCTGTCTTGTAATAGGGCCTGTTCCAAGGACCTTTGAAGTTTCCAATTGACTCAACAGGATTTGGATCTGGCCCTAAAGTAGTAAAACCTTTGTTGAATGTTTATAGATAACCACCTAGTCAGTGCTGGCTTAAGAAAAGAAAAAGGAAATAAATTAAATGCATCTTCCAGTGACATAAGCCTCATGAAGAATTAACTAGGATAAGCACTTATTCTAGTTGGTGCACTGTCGATCTGAACAATGCAGACAAAAATAATAATTAAAACATAGCTTCATGCTGAGATGAAACTTTCAAGAGTGTCTACTGTGTTAAGCTTATGATTTTTCTGGTTTTGTATTTGCAAGCATAATTATGTCCCAGAGGCAACAGGAGCTAGTGCTTGTCAGTCCCCATTTCCCCCTCCGATAGGAGATTAATTTCTTTACACAGAAATCCAAAAGTTGATGCCAGAGCAATAATAATAATGTAAACAAGTCTTTTATTCTTTTAATCTGGAATGCATAATTTAATGGCATAGTTGTATAAATAATGAAAATACCACATCTACTTTAGACAATTAAGGGTAAACTGAAGGTAACATTTAATGTAGTATTGATCGACTGTATCAACAAAATGACGGCAGACATCTGTATGGATGATAGCAGTTAGGAAAATGCTACCAAGTCTATCAATACAGATTAAGTAGGGGTGGGATGGAGCAGACTTGATGGCTCAGAGTACTGGTAATGGAATATGGAGCCTTTCACCTCCAGCACACTGACTCGCGTGAGCCTAGGTCAGTCTGTGACTGAAAGTCATTATCATCAGATGGTTCTTCAGTGAAATGAGTTTGTCCTAATGGCAGGCTGTCTGTGTCACAAAACACACCATCTATCATGACTGACACTACATTGAGATATTCAGCTGGAAGGCTGGAAGGAGAGACGACAGTCTCCACATCCCTTGTACCCTGGCAGGGCGCAGGGGTAAGGACAGTTGTCCAGGGCTGCTCTGCTACAGGCTATGCTGCAAAGGTTTTAGGAACGTCTGATTTTAGGGACACTGGTGCTAAATACTAACCAAGCAAAGCGCAACAGGAAGGTACCTGTGCTAGAGAAATTGCAACTGAAATGTAAGACAAGACATGAACTAACAGATAGAAATAGTAAATATGGGAGAAGCACAGTAGGAATCAGCTCAGCACACCAGTGGCATCAAGTAATCATAGAATCATAGAATCATAGAATCATTTCGGTTGGAAAAGACCTTCAAGATCATCAAGTCCAACCATTAACCATGCCCCCTAAACCATGCCCTGGAGTACCCTGTCCACTCGCTTTTTGAATACCTCCAGGGATGGTGACTCAACCACTTCCCTGGGCAGCCCATTCCAATGTTTGACAACCCTCTCAGTAAAGAAATTTTTCCTAATATCTAACCTAAATCTCCCTTGCCTCAACTTGAGGCCATTTCCTCTTGTCCTATCTCCAGACACCTGACAGAAGAGACCAACACCCACCTCACTACAACCCCCTTTCAGGTAGTTGTAGAGAGCGATAAGGTCTCCCCTCAGCCTCCTCTTTTCTAGACTGAACAACCCCAGTTCCCTCAGCCGCTCCTCATAAGACTTGTGCTCAAGGCCCCTCACCAACTTGGTTGCCCTTCTCTGGACACGCTCAAGCAGCTCAATGTCTTAATGGTAGCTATCCTGCCATACTTGTCTTTTGGATGGATTGGAGAGTAAGAGTGTTACATGGGAAAAGCAAAACTGGGTTTGTTAATAAAACCCCATGAATAAAAGCACAATGGAAGCCAGTATCCTAGGTAAGTTAGAGGCAAGAAGCAACATATTAAAGCTAAGTGAAAACAAGACAGGATAGGAACAAAGGATTTTAAAATGAAGGCAAAGTGCATACAGAGCTGGCATAAAGACAGGAGACACTGGAGAGATGCAGAGTGAGCAATGACATGGACAAAGGGATGAGCTAAGGGCATTATTTCTTTCAGCAGCAGTTCTGGTTGGATATGAGCAGACCAAGACTGTATGTGTTGGATGGGGAATAATGTACCTTTTAGAAGTTCCGGACTAAGGTATTACTTAAAAGATTTAATAACAGCCTGAATAGTAGCCCCATAGTTGTTGTTTTATTGGCAATACTCAGGCTACAGTTCTGGATGAGAGACAGGGCAAAACTCTTACTTATAGTGATGGCAAAATGACTAGAACAAAAATAACTAAGAACATTCTTTCACATCTTTGAGCTTTACCTGGTGGTTAGACATAGATGAGGAGACATCAGGTTAGACAGCAGACAAGTTGTTCCATTTTGGGGAGTTAGTTTTCTGTATGTTAATTTAATCTGTGTTGTCAACTTGGAACAAAAATGTTGAGCATCATTTCCAACCTTTTATCTACTGAACTCTAAAAGCTCAGGGACTGCTTCTAGGAGCTCTGCAAAAGATAAATAAGAAAAGGAAGCCTATTTTCAGTAGGCTTAACTTAACTTCTATTCAAAAAATTTTCACAAATCATCAAGTTGAAAACCACTGTAAAGGAAGAGAACAAAAAGAGACACATTCTTGTCAAATTGTCAGAGTAAGTTGAAGATCTTGTGAAGAAATGAAAAACAGGAGGAAAACCAGGAAAAGACAGTCACTGAAAACAACGGCCAATACATTTTCTTCAAAATTTTGTCAGATAAAATTAAACCATGGAAGTTTAAAAAACACTTTTGGATCTTTCAATTCATCTGCTCAAGGCATATGGCACCAAATTGATGGGTGTGGCAAAATCAATAAAATATTCCTCTCTGATCGATATACATTTCAGTTATAGTTACAGATTTAGTAATTGTATCCCTTGTGTATTTATACCTGTAAGAGACAGATTATAAATATCCTATGACACATATACTCCACCCAGGCTGCTTCTTATCCTACCAAACACAGCAAGCCTGTCAGCAGTACTTTCTGTCATCTAAATGTCAACCACCCTTCTGACCATTCTACCAGTATGCACACCTTGTCTGCAGAAGAAACCTTGCAATGGGAAACAAACATTTTTCCCATAAAAAGAGGATTAAGAATGAAGAAATTAAAGACAGTGAAACTAAAAATGGTGAAAATTTCTCAGTGGTTGTACAGCTCCTTTTCATGAAGTCGTAATTCCTTATGACTTCTTTATGGATTCAGTATCGAGGCTGCTGGGCATACTCGATAAGGTTTATTAATAAGGTTTATTACCTAGAAGAATAACTTGGTGGTGAAATGAATATCGTGATTAGGTGAAATTAGGTGAAACTGAACTAGAACTAGATGTATTTTGCTACAAGGACTCACAAGGACAAACTCCTCAGCAGTGGTTCAGATAACACAAAATCATGTAGCCGGGTACACTGATTCTTATATTCCTTCATGTTTATTTTGGTTGTGATTACGCAGTCAAAAATCACGTGTAACAGCTATTTGAACGTGATTGCTGTTTTGCACATAATACTATATTCGAATATCCATGAGCATAATCATGACTTGGGTTTAACTGAATCATATCAAAATAATCAAGGAATCAAAATAAAGTATTAAAATATTTTACATGTATATGGTTCCTGGTTTACCATTAGGAGTACGAATGAAATAAAATATTGTTGAAAATTCTGAGCACACAGTAGTCAGAAAAATCAGATGTGGTGCCCATGGTGGGTCCCACAGGGGACAAGATACCCTGAGAAGAAAACATAAGGTTGGGTCCAGTGAGCTGCCATGTTCAAAACAGCTGAATACCCTTAGTGTGAGATTTCTTGGCAGAAAAGGTACAAAAAAGCTTTGTGTCTCACCACTCGAAATCAGGACAGGCTGTATTTCTGACAAATTTGTTTCATTTCAGCCATCCATTAAGTGTGCTACAGAAATGACTGGAGAAAACTCTGCGGTTTGGTACACGTGCCAGACAGAAGCTCTGATGAATCAACTTTTCTGTAGGCTCATTCTGACTCTATACACGTGTCATCTAGAAAGATTGGAAAGTTCAGCCGGGTATGGCTTTCACTTCCTAAGTTGCAGAGGTAAACAAATGCAAGTATTTCTTTTTTGTGTATCTTTCCTTACAGAGGAACATTAATACTTGGTTACCAACCGCCATTTTGCAGGAAGCAGAGCGTGCACACGCAATACTGATCAGTAAACTATTCCAAGAGTCAGCGGCTTACTTCTTGCACCGAAGTAAATGAATTAGCTGTTGCGAAGGACCTAGTGTCATCTCAAGGTGGTGAAAAACTACCTGACAGGGTTAGTAATTTCCCATTCGTTATTTTTTTACGACCTTAAACCTAAGTTCCCACTGAAGCGGGGTTGTGATGGTAGTGACGTGAAGGTGGTCAACTGCTTTCCATTCTACACGTCTGGAGCAACAATTCCGATACAGGTAGGCAGCAGAGCGGTAAACACCGAGCGGCGGGTGTGAAGCGGGGGGGTGGGGAATGCTGATACACTCCACGACTGAACTTTCAGCCTCCCCCAAAGCATCTCCGCGCGGAGACCCAGCGAGACGCCCGAGAGGCGCAGGCAGGCGGGAGCTGGCGCTGCGGGGCCGAGGCCGGAGGCGAGGGCCGAGGCCGCCGCTGCCCGAGGACCCTCCCCGACCCACCTGCGGCCGCAGCTGCCGGGCGCCGCGGGAGGGCGGGGGCCGGGCAGCGCTCCCGCCGCCGCAGGTGCCGCGGGGCCGCGGCAGTCCCCACCCCGGCGGGCTCGGCGCCCCGGCCCCGCGCAGGCCGCTGCCCCGAAGGGCGGGTGGGAGCGGGAGGCGGGGCGGCGGGGACGCTCGGGCAGGAGGCGGCGGCAGCCCCGCCAGCACAGGAAGTCGCCCCGCCGAGAGAGGAGGGAGGCAGGAGGCGGAGCTCTGCCGCTCGGCCCGAGGTACCGCGCCGCTTCCCGGGGTGGGCGAGGGGCCGCGGGCGCCAGGGCCGGCCGGCACCGGCGGGCCTGCGGTTGTCACGGCAACCGCCCCCCCTCGGGGCGGGGGGGGTGGGGGGGCGCGCGCTGCCCCGCCGCTCCTCCGGCGCCGCCATTGGCCTGCGGGCAGGGAGCGTCCGCACTGGCGACGCGCTCGGCCGGCCCGCTGTCCGCCGCGGGCCTCCGCTGCCATTGGCCGGGAGAAGGCGCTCGCCTCCGCGATTGGCCGGAGAGCGCTGCCAATCGGGGCGGTGCCGCGGGCGGCCGGGTGCCGCCCTCGAAACGTGGGCTGAGGGGCCGGGAGGGGTCAGCGGCCGCGGCCGGCGCGGCCATGTTGGGTGTGGGCGGGAAAAGACCCGTCTCACTTCTCTACCCCCGCCCCCGGCGGCATGCGCTGTGCCGGGGAGGTGAGAGCGGGCGGCTCCCCGCGGGGCCGGGGCTGGTGGTTCCACCTCACGCCGCACCGAGCGCTCCTCGGCTGCCGGGCCTGTTTCCCCCGTGCCCCCAGGTGATGCCAGGCTGGGTCCCTCACCAGGCTGCGACTGGCTGATTTGGAGGGAAATAACTCTCTTACCAGGGCGTCTCTTCGGCGAGGGCTGTGTTTGAGGCCTGGCCTGGAGGCTGTCAGGCTGGCTGAGCTGACAGAAGCCTGCGATGCGTCCGTGTGAGGACACCCCACGGCTTTCCCTCATGAGCTCAACTTCTCACGTGCTGCCCGCCAGCGCAGTGTCGTTGTGTGTGTGTGTGTGAAACCCCGTCTGTGTGGGGTTTCTGGGTGTCTGGGAGCTGGACAAACAGCTGCTTTCTGTGGGTGCGTGTGTGTGGGTGCATGCGTGTGTGTAGGCTGACCCTCCACGTGCAAGGAGACCAGGACGTGTTAGAGCTGCTGCACGTGCGGTGCGTAATGGGTCTGTATGCGGTCGGATGGCTCTGTGTATGCAGTAAATCTGATACAACCCAGGCTTGTTGAGCTGGCTGTGTTTACCTTGCAGGTGTGATGTGTTCCGGGTACGTTGGACTCATTTGTGTTTTCTGCAGAGTGCACTGGCCATGCTTACCCTCAGAAAATGCTGGACAGAAATATGGGAGCCACAACATTTCGAAGTGTGAAATGTTGGCAGGGATTTCTGCCAGCGTATTTGTGTGGCTCTCAACTGCTCTGCCTTACATCAGCCTACGTAATTAGGAGGACAGAGCATAGTACCAGAAAGCCCCTTTGAAAGAGCTTATGGTATAACTGGGCTGTACATACAGCACACACGTTCACACACAGTAATTCAATTACATGTCATAGAGGGCTCAAGTTCTTTGCTGTTGGGGACCAGGCTTGTTCCTAAAGAGCTAATCAGAAGGGAAGGGCACCTGTTACTAAAGATATGTTGACTTTCTTCCAGCCTTTGCTACTGATGTGTGACTTCCATAGTGGAAAACTGTAGAAAGTGATGTTTAAGGGATACACAAAAATCTACAAGTATGGGGAAAATTGAACCGTTTCTGAAGTAGTGCTATTTGGCATGTCTTCCTTGGCTGAATCACTTCACCTCTTGGTACAAAACGGGCTAGGGATAAACTTCATTGTTCAGAAAATAGCTTGTCTGCTCACTAAGGAAAAATTTGGCAGATACTTTTGTTGGCATGATTATCTTTGATCACGAATTACTACAATTTACCCTTCTAGGACTTGTTTTCTGTCTTCATGGAAGCTGTGAAGATGTAAGCCTACTTCAGGTCAGTACTGTAAGTGTGAGCATAGAGAAAACAAGAAGTGTTGACTTTGAAGTAAAGTAATCCCACCATTACAAACAGTTGACACATTTTTTTGCAAAAAGGCAATTGCTCACTTTCTTCTGTTATTCTTGCTTCAATATGTAAATCCTTTGTGTAATTTATTTTATAATCTATAATTCTATAATTTATGTATAGTCCTCTAGCTGAACCTGTTTGAGCAGGGGTAGATGAGCCCAAGTAGATGACCTCGAGGTCCTTTCCAATATCAACAATCCTGTAATTCTGTGAGCTTGATTTATTAATTTAACCAAGTAGAGATTACAACAATGTTCTACGATTGACCTCTTAGTCTGTCTAATAGTATTTTGTATCTGCAAAAGCAATATAGAAGATACTCAGTTGTTTCAACACAGATGTGGAAGCTCTTCAATTATCTATGTTTTGAAAGATTACTTCGCATGACTAAAACAGAGATTCCTGTTAGCATTGGTAAAACTCCTCTTATAATTAAATTTAAATCTTGTATTGATACACATAGAAACACATACATGTGTTTCTATTAAGTTCCATAAAAACAGGACTATCCCTTCCATTTCAGATGCAAGCAGCTGAGTTCCTGAATTCAGTTACTGCATCACATTGAATGAACAGGATTTTTCCATACATCTTTCCTTAAAAACAGACTTTAGCAAAAGGTGACATGCAAAAAGACACATACTTTTCCTCATAAAATCAAGAATAAAGGTAGTGCTTTTATTAGTGTTTTTTTTTAATTTTCATAAACTTGAACTATACAGAGTAAGTTTATATGCACTGGAAGATTCCACGTGCACTTCTGCCAGTTCCCTAACTTCATAGCTCTTGCTGTTACACTCTGCAGCCTCTTCAAGAAAGGAAGCCAGTTTGTGTGCCGGTTTTATAGCAGGTACAGGAAAATCCTCTGACTCACTATTGGTCGCAAATACAGAACGAAGACTAGTCATGTAAGCTAATGTATTAACCTGTGATATTGTCCACTGTATATCTAGGATTTACTTCCTTCAAATATTTCGGCCAAATCCTGTAGCCCAGTCTTAAAGGACAACTTAAGCTCAGTGTACTTCATGGCAGTAGCTCCAGGAGACATCCAATTTTAGGAGACTCTGCATAGAAAAAAAGACGTGGGGTTTCTTTTGCAGTGCAATGAAGACCTTTTCTTTGGATTTTTCTGTGAAATTTGTTTCTTGAGACCATGAATTAGTTTTTGTTTCTTGTATGGTTTTAAAAGTCTTTCAAAAGAAACCAAATACCATCAAGTTTAGTTATAGTTAATTGCAGTTGGAATTTTAGAGTTCCTGTGAGATTTTTCTCATAACTAGGAAGTTCTTGGATTTGTTTTAGTTTGGGATGTTTCCATATTAAGCTAAATTTTTCATTAGGCAAGACAAGCTGTGAATTATAGAGGAGGGTGGGATACTTTGGACAGTCTTTATATGTTGCTAAAGCAGGCTAATGTTACAAAATGGGGTTACATGTTAAAAAACCTGAACCAATTCAATATCATCTTGGAGAGCCAAGTCACTATATTAAGTATTTATTCTTCATAAGTAAATTGTTACATTTACATGTTATGAGATATATAAAGAGAATGAAACATAGATGGTTGCAAGGTGTACACAAAGAAGCTAATGATTTTCATTTACAGTAGAAGCCTGCCTGAATCCTCTGTCTTATGATACTACTGTGGTAATACAGTTACTGCTGGGGAACAGGACTGCAAAAGTATGTGTTTTCTGACACAAACTCTGCTTTAAATTTTTCTGTTCTTGTAGATCTTTTTCATTTGCTTTCAGGTTTACTTTATTGAGGAAAAAATATGAAGAGATTTACAGAATACATAAGCTGATCATTTTTTAAAATAAAAAATGAAGTGCTTTTCAGTGAATGGCTATCCTCATTTCAAATGAAATCTGCAATGATTAAATATTAAAATGATCGATGGTTTAAATTAATATAAAAAGTTTTCAGGAGATTATTACAAAGATTAACATTTTTAATGTTTTAATACTTCCATAGTTTATCAATCACAGGCACAGTGAAACTGGTTTTAGTTATCAAGCTGATGATCTCATATATCATTGCAGTATTATGCACAACATAAACATCATGGTGTCGTTGGTAGAGGAGATGAAGAAACACAATTTATGTTACGGCTCTTTAATAATCAGTTTTAGTCCTGAAGTATTTTTTGACACACAGGATAAGCAGGTAAGATTTTTTTTTTTTTCCCTTTGGAAAGAAGATAAGAAGGAAAGATAGTTCCAGAAAAACAGTGGTGGTTGCCATTTAGCAAAGAACTCTGGTTACGTGTAATGGCAAACATAGATGGTCACTGGTACTGCTACAGAAGAAGAAAAAGCACTTGCATGTGTTTTTCCAAGTAGGACTTGCATTAATGCAGCTTTAATATCCCCAAATTATTTGCAACAGCCTATGATTCCTAATAAATTTTTATTCATTAGAATTATGTTTGAAGGTCATGAGAAAATGTCAAGGCACCCCAGGTGCTTTTGTATCACTAGCTGTGCATAGATACCCCTGTAATTCAGTGGGTTGAGTAAACACTTACTCCAGGCACTCTTGACCTGGACGGTGCTAATCCCTTTGTTTCCCATTTCTTCTGCATTTTTTTAGCAGCAAGGCTAAAAATCAGCGTTAGTTATTTTTAATTTTGATTTTGCCTCTCTAACCACATACTGCAATGGTACAATGGAGCTTTATACAATACAGTTTATCGTGTCTCAGGACTTTTTGCAGTGTTAAATATATAATTCATACCTCAACAAAATATTGTTTATTCATGTGTTGTGATTGTTCTTGGCATTGTCCTTCATCCAGTATGTTTTACCATAAAAAATGAGACAATTGGAAAGACACAGTGTGATGAATTAGCCAATGTAAACCCAATAGCAGGTGTAAAGAAAGATGGGAGATAGTCAGGAGAGGAAGGGTGAAATAGAAATCCAGGAATAGATGTTGAGGTAGTGAAGTGAATAAATGGGGAAAGACTGTTCTGACAGCAGAAGCTTATGGCGGCCAAGTCACTTATACCAGAAAGGGCAAGTATGAGAGAGGGAAAGAGCAAAGGTTAGCACTAGGTTAATGTTGAGAATGGTATTGGGAAGTTAAAATCCAGAGGGCAAACTGAAGCACACCATTTTGTACACGAGTTTGTTATCAGCTACTAATGCTGTTATTTCTATTCTTAAGTAAGACAACAAAATAAAAGATGGGGTTATATCGCCTGTAGTTGGTTGCCTCTAGCCAGAAAGCCAAATTTATCCTCATGTATTTCCACTGAAATAAAATAAATAATGGAACAAAATAACCTTTTATGTTATGAACTGGTTTTTATAGTGCGGAAACAGATTGGGTTGGAAATGTAGTAGGTTTCAAAGTTTCAATTGTTTTCTCTCCGGCTGTGCTGTGTGGTGTAAATGAAGAAAAGGTTAAGTTTACCCATGATAATTCCCTCTCACATTTACATTATCAATCAGCCTTTGTAGCTTTTTGTGCTTTTATCTATTGTGTTTTCATTGTAATCTTTACGTATGAAGTTCTCAATTCTACAAACTCTTATGCTCAAATTTATTCATGAATGGCTCTGACAGATGTGCTCTGGAAGCCTTAGATGCTGTGGTTTAAGATGCTGCCAGCTGGTCTCCCCACCCCTCAGGTTGCAGTCTGTATGGAAAAGCCAGCAATACCTGCACTTCAGTTAGCTTCCCTCACCTTAATTCACATTTCTTTTTGGGTGGCTTGTGCTGATGCATAGGCTGGGAATGGGGCCCTGGTCCTGGGGACAGAATGTACCCCCTCTTGTTGCCCTTTCTTACAGGCTGCTCACCCCTGGCAGAGAGGTGGTTAAACAGCTGGGGTCAGCAACATCCTAAGCCTCTCAGATACCCAAAGCTTGTTTATGAGATTCCCCTGTAGTTTCAAGTTGAACATGTTTTAAACTTTCTGTTTTAAATTACCTATGTTTTCAACTTGTTACTGTACCAAGTCAGTGTGGAGGACATTAAAGTTTTGTTTGCTCTTAAAGGCGATCGTGCCTAAAAGCTGATATTAAAAAACAGATCTTTCTTTCATGTAGTATGTATGCCATAGAAATTGTGCAGTGGGCGGTTTTAGTGTGGCACTTATTGTGTGTGGAGCTGATTATGCTGCCTCCAATTAAGATTACATCACTTACTTTACTGCTAGACCAGTTTGGTATTACTTACGTTCTTGCCAAAAGGAAGCAGTTAACCTGAAGCAATGTATTACTTGTTTTGTTCTTGTGTCTTGGCTGTCAGACTGAAAGTACACTATTTGTATAGCTGACATTTAAATTTGATTAGGCCCTTGATTTACTGTTACTCAACTAAAATTAATTTAAAAATTAGGACTGTACAGTAACAATAAAATGGATAAAGAGCTGGTGAGCTGCCAGCACTTAGAAGTAATGGCTGGAGGCCACTGTCAATGGATAAGAGCTTGTGGGGACTTTCCCCAGTGTTTGTGTTGGGTGTGATACTTTTTGCTGTTTTAGTCAGTTGTCTGTGTGCAAACATAGACAGTAATGACAAACGATGGATGGTTCAGTGATTGCTGGATTGATGGAGAAGGGATGAATTGTAAAGCATGGCTGAGATCATAGTAACACGAGTCTGTTAAAATGCAGTTTGTCTGCAAATGAGTCGAGGAAGAAGGAATTCTGGATGTGTGTGCAAAATGGAAAGATTTTTATCTTGTAAAGCTGTGACTGTGGGAAGACTTGGGGTTTGTGAGGAAGCCCCTGTAGCCAAAGGGGATTCAAGTGCAGGGCAGTGTCAAGAAGGGCTGGTGCTGCCTAGTAGAGATGAGGGGAGAGGTAGGAGGGTTGTTTAAATCCCTTTAATAAGACCAGTGCTGGAATGTTGCATCTGGTTCTATTTCTGTGAAAAACATGTCCTGAAGAATTTGAAAGCATGATAAAAGTCCTGGAAGACACAGGCTTACTTCTGATAATGGTCCTACCTTTGGTAGGTGGGCTTGAGAGTAAGTTCAAGCTTGCTGTGATGTTTCTGACCACATGTCTGCCTTACCTCACCCCTGCTGGACCTCAACAAGCTCTATTAGCTATCTATCCCACCTGGCTGCTGCAGAGGCCCTCCTACATACATAGTGTTGAGTGTCCTAGGCAAGGCTATGCTGCATCTGTGTGAATTTGTCATTTCTTCCCATTACAGAGTGTGTGGAAGGCATTCTTTCTTTTTTGTTGTATATATGCATCATGGAAAGCTTTCTGTAATATGTTTTTTCAACTTTGGACTTTGGTGTGATTAAACTTAGGTATGGTTTTAATGGAACCACAAAGAATTGCAGCAGCTAATAATTTGGGTTTTTTTTGATTCTGCAATCATAAAATGGTTGGAGCAAGGATGGATGTTCCTTTCTTTGGAATTTTTTGACATATGCTATTTAATTTATGAATGAATCTTTCCATAATTTGGAGTGAAAAGGTTAGCAAAGCATTCTTAGATTGCTGTTTACTTTTGTATTCTGAAAGATAGGATAATTTGAAAACCTGGATTATTTTGGTATCTTTCTGGGTATATGAAGCAGCAGCCCAACAGGCTAAGTAGGAAGAGGGTATTCTGGAAAAATGATTATTATAGAGACAAAACCTATTTAAAAAAGCTTCAAACTATTTTCATTTTAAGTACACCAGTGGGGTTAAATAATATTAGTAACTTCTGTTACAGTAACAGATCATAATAATATAAAACAAAAGGTCCCAGCGCACTTGCTAATATCCTTTATAGCTTCAGTAAAATACATCTGAAATTATTTACAAAGCAAAGCTTCTGGATGAATTCTTCCAGTTCTGCATGGGAAGAGAGTCTGTTTATCTTCATGCATGTTTATATAGACCCATGGAAATTATGATCTAGATGTGGGTACCATACTAAAATGTAGCCATATATGCAGAGTAAAGAATGCATTCTGTCACTTATTGCACACAAGTAATGTATGTTTTATAGGGTCGGCTCAAATCTGTATCCTGACCATAGAAGGACTCTATAGAATATGTGCTGTACCTTGAGACCTTCAAGGGGAGGGAATGGTGTGTATAGGAAAAAGCTTGGGGCAATGGCTCTCTGACGAAACTTGATTCTTGTCTGTTTTTGAGCCTTCAGACTTAAGCACTGTCAGTGCTGGAAGTAGTGAAGAGCTGGAAAGGTGTTTCCCCTGTGCTATACTGGTATACATTTTCATTAACTCACCTTATTAAAAAAAATAAATACATCAGTACGGAAACAACTGGAATGGCTGTAAAGCTGAGTGTGTGGGATAGAGTATTTCAGAAGTTAAAAGCAGAAGCAACTTAGCTAAATCCTTTTCAGAGTTGACCCAGCTCTCCTTAAACTTCTTAGGCTTGGTTACAGGGTTGTACAGCTTTTGGTACAGTGGTGGCCAGACTGAGCAATTGTAGCAGGAAGCCACAGCATCTTGTGGTGTTGGTGTTGAACGTTCTTACGAAAACCAGTCTGAACTCATTACTGTATGCTCTAGCAGGTTTTTTTTTGTTGTATGCAGTCTACAAGGCTAGATTTCAGGCAGTATATATATCCCCCTCCTCCTAATAAAACTTTGTGGCAGTGCTGAAGCATACATTCTCCTTTGAGACTAGCCAAGAGCATGTGCAAACTCCTAGTGCTTAGAGAGATGCACTCAGGAAATTAGAGCGAATGGAGTGGATTGTTGTCTGCCATTTTATCTCAGGCTAGGGTTTCTGAAGAAATGGTTGCAAGGTGATAGCTACTCATTAAATGATCTCTTTTAGGAGTCTCATAACTATTCCACTCCATTCCTAACTGGTTTGAGGTGTAGGAATCTCTCATCAGAGGTATCTTTTAGGCCAGAGCAGGCCAACCTTTCACACGTCAGAACCCAGGATCTTAAAAATATACCGTCTCCAAAAGCAGCAACCCATGAAAAAGTGTTCAATTTTGTATTTCACTAATATTTTTACAGTAAATAGAATTTCACGTGTACTGTGTGACTTGAAGCATCCAAAGGAGTACTTTTTTCCAATGTGTTAGTCACAGTTGGTGTCATCCTTTCCTTTGGCATTCTCCTGGACAATGAACCGTGCAGCAAAATTTCTTCCTTGTGACACATGCACACTGTTCAAGAACAGTGAGAATAGGCGGGGATGCAGTCTCCTCCCATCCTGTGGTCTTTGGGGAAAGCCATGAAAAGAGCTCAAGCAGACATTTGCACAAATGGTTGCATCCGGGACCTTCAGGCATTCACATGACTTTCTGCTATTTCAACTTACACTTTTCTGCTGGTTGACGATTTTTCTTTTTGCTGCCTCTTCGTCCCAGCTGCACTCCACAGTTGTCTCCTCTGCCTTAAAATGAGGCAAGTAAACAGTTTACCACATTTTCTGATGGCTATCAAAGCTTATTTTTTCATTTGGTGCATATAAAGGCTTTAGCCTGATTTTGATCCATTCCTTTAATTCAATTTTTGTTCAAGATTCAGACTTTTGGTAGATATCAATGATCTTATATTCACTTTCTGCCCAAAGAGAACATAAAGCTCCTCAAGAGATGGTATCATGTACACTATTACTTTATTCTTTATCTTAAAAATCATTGCCTTTAATGGGATCTCTAGGTAGGTTTCAGGAGAGCCAAGTCTTGAGCAATTTAGATATAATCTGCAGAGAGTGTGCTTGGCCTATTGTTTTGAACTACTTTGGAAACTACTGAGCCGATGTTACTTGAGCCGTAATAAACTCTTCACCCAATTATGGCCTAATCCTTCAAAACCAATAGAGTAGGACTTGGTTTTGAAAATGCTGCCGCTAACATCTCTGGGTCTGTTCACTAAGCCTGACTATTAAGCTCATTATTAAGTGCTGTAGGGCTGAACTTTACATTTGATATGTTAACACTGTTATCTACTGGTTTATCTACTGGTTTTCACCTCAGACAATTTTAAAGAAAAAAAATACAAAAAATTATATATTGTGTTAAGGCTAAAGAAATGCATATCAGCTTCATCTTCTGATCTTTGTGGGGATGATTAACAGGTTACTCTGTCTTTAATCAGTTATTGAAAAATAGAGGAAAACATAAATGCCAAACCCACCAAATTAAAACCCTTTACATTTCAAGTTTCTTTTGCCTGGTGACTAGAATAGATTTATTTTTTTTAAGTTGAGTTGCTTTCGTGAACGCCTAATACAGCATATGAGACAACAAAAGTGGCATAAAACTATTTTTCTTCATTCATAGATCAGTCTATTTAATACTTATCGAGCTGCAGTAGCTTCATAGAAGGAAAAAAACCACATTCATTCTGAAAGCTGGATGGAAAGATTACCTTTTAAGTCCTTTCAAACACCAGGTTTAGTAATGGCACTAATAATTCAGTTTTGCTGAAGTGTTACGATTAGGTCTACGTGTACTGAAGTGTTATTTGCTGCTGTCATTTGTAGCTGCTTTCAACTTTTGCATGCTTGCTGAAGGTAAGAAGTGAGGCAATCATTAGGCTATAAACATGGTGACCAGTTTTAGCAATTACTGTGACTTGAAGTCATGTGTGATGGGACATTGTTTATACTACAGTGAAATATATAACAGAAAGGCATATTTGTGTGTTCCCGGCTTTGTGCCTCTGTGGCTTATTTGTGGCTGTTTTCTCTTCTTCTGTTTTTCAGTTATTAGGTTGATTGTCAAGCAGGAATGGACTATTTGCTGAGAGCTGGTTTTCTTCTTGAATGATAGACAAATTTCAATGAAAATGGAGTCAAAATAGATGGGATATCAATATTAGAATTAATGGGGAAAGAATTAAGCTGAAACTTTGCCTAACATACTTTAAAAAGCATTTTTTTAAAAACAGGGTGAGAGGAAAGGAAAAATTCCAGCAGTTTCAAATTGTCTTGTTTTGGTATGTTACTTCAAGGAAACTATTTCAATTTTTAAATAATTCACTCAGAAATTTTGTATTTTAATGGTCCAAGATAATGGAAGCAAAAAAAAAAAGGCACAATAGAAACAAAAAAAAAATGACCAGTATGGAATTACTTATTGTTGCAAAATTTTTTTTGTGTGAATAACTTCAAAAGTTACAAGATTTATTCTCACTGAAGGTCGTTATCCCATTTTGCAATATTGAAAATGTCGCGAAACAGACTTTCTGTCCTTTGGATGGTTGTGAACTGTAGATTAAGATGGATATACTAAAGGGAAGTGTGATTACTCCCTAAATATTTCTTCTCACTTAAGGAAGAAAGAAGAATTTCATTTCCACCAAAAATGAGCCTAAGCTTAAAATCTACAAATGAGGAATTAACAAGTGTATATAATTAAAGCACCCAGACTTATAGCAAGCTATGACTTGTGGCAGTCCCAGCAAAGGAGTAACATCTGGAAAAAATGGAATTTTTGTTGCTTCCGAAAACTAAAGAGAGGGGAGAATAGAAGGATTATTTTCTCATTTAAAGAAGGGAAAGAAGTCACTCTTCCCCTGGTGTAACACCTAGCAGGGCGAAACAAAGTTTCTGAGGTTTTGGAATAATATCTCAGTGAAACCAGGTGGTGCTCTATTCAAGAATTGTAACATCATAACATATTAGAAGTGAAGTGCTTAGGCAGACTTAGCCGATTTTGAAATTTAAGGTCTGTGACCTCTAGCTTTATACCTGTGATTTAAATTATTCCCTACTTCATCAAAGGAAATGAGTGCTGAAGGGGGGTGTGGTGGGGATCAAAGAGGGAATAAAACCGCGTGGATTTAACTGAACCGCAAAACGTTCGCTGCTGACGCTTCAATTACTGAGACGGAGCAATAATTGTTTCTCGTCGTTGCTCTTGACTCGATGAACTTTTAACTCACGAGGCAGAGAGCGCGTGCTTTGTTTCTGTCCTGCGCACTTACCCTCAGACCACAGAGGTGGCTGTACAGCATCTGCAGTCGCTCCCATGGAGGCTGTGTCCATCCTTGGTGGATGTGCCTCTGGGCATCAGGGTGGTCTGGATGCCCGTTCTCTTCCCACCCTTTTTCGCTCTGATTTCTACCACAGTCCACCCCCAAAAAACGTTTAAACAGATTCTGTTATTTTCAAGAATGTTATTCTGAAATACTGCATATGGTGTAATTTATCATGTAATTTTCCCTTTAGCAGAGATTTCTCTTTCCTCTGGGAAATACTACATTTTGAACTGTCTGGCAAGGCAGAATCGAACCACTTGTATGCTTTTTTCCTTCATGAACTTCTTTAAGGATATTTTCTTGACACACCAATGCTGTCATATATTCATAAAAATGAAAAAAAAAAATCTTTGAACGTTTGGAATTTTAAATTTGTTCAGATGAAGATCTGTCTTCATATTAAAATGAATATATGTTTCACATATGGTATAGCTCTACTTGGCTCTGAATTGAGTAGGGAATTTGGTTCTGAAGACTAACAAATCCTAATAATGAAAAGTAAATGTAAGGTGCATAGAATCACTACAAATAGGAATATTCTTCTGCAAAATGTCATACTGTTTTTATAACAAGTATAACACCAATTGCTAAACAGATAGCTTCTGTATAAGTAATGTTTTTATAAGTGAGTTTTGGCCTAGTACATTTTGATTCTTCTTCCCATGGAAGCTGTGACAAACTGTACTCTACTGGGAATGGAAGGAACTTTTGACATTTTTAATAGCCTCTTTTTGCTTAAAAAACCAAATTTACGTAAGTATGAAGTCTTTTAAAAAAAATCTTAGTCAGGTTTTGCAATCCTTGAAATTTTCACTTTTTTCCTGGCTGTCATGAATACATATAATGATAATCTTTTCAACTCTTCAGATGTTTAAAAACATTTTACATCTAGCAAAAGTAAGTAGACTTGTTGCTAGAGGAGCAAATGCAAATATTTGGGCCTAAATAACCCCACCAAATTTTGAGTACTTAGGGGAGGTTTAGGAGTGTAGCAAGAAAGCAAGATTGCTGGAGGCTGTTTGGATTCCTTACCATTGCATCTCTTTCTTCATTCACTGTAAAGGGAGCAGAGGTGGCCTCCTGCATAACTCGGGTGTCTCACTTACCTTCCTGAAATTAGGTGGAACTAATCTGGGTTGTTGATGAAATTTATTTTTCATAATATATTGCCTCAGGATTTTGAAACATCCAGGAGAATATGCTGAGTATTCATATGGACTATTACCTGCGTACTACTTTTGTTAAATTTAGAGCTAATTTCATGGGTTTTTTAGGCACTGTATAACTAACAACAGAGCAGCTCCTTTCCCTAGAGTGCAAAGGCCACTTACTGGAAGTAACAATGTGTATTTTGTTCCTAGTGCTTACATGAAGCTGTGAAACAGCCTGATATATGCCAGAATAAAAGTTGTGATTCCTAGATGGTTTTAATCTTGGGATATGGTACAGTGTTTGTTGTCCTTGTGTAGAAAGTTAAGATTATTTTAGCAATATTTGTTCTAACTGGAGTAATGGATCCTGGTTTTTTGATTCATTTTCCCAAATTTAACTGAATTTAGATCACCTGCTCCTTTCAAGGTTAAATTAAGTAAAGAAATGTTAAATTCCTTTTATTAAAAGAAAATGAAATAAATCCCTAAAGAAAGCAGAGCTAGATTCTGCAAGAAGCACCATGGGCAGGTACTCATTCCTTTGAAATAATAGTCTCATCCTTTGAGAGTGACTTTCCAGAGGAATGGTGAAGACTACTGTAAGACTTATCAATAGAATGTGAATGCATTTTTTTTCAGGTTTTTTTTTGTTTGCTTGTATGCTTTTTTTAAATAGTAGTAGTAAAGGTTTTAAAATTCTTTCTCTTGGCTACAGTGTGGTTAAAAGTATTCAGCTGCATTATTCTTGCCATTTTGGCTGTAGGTTACTTCCGCTGCATTTCTTCCACTGCTGTACAGACAGACCTTAGTTACTGTACTTCAGCAGTACACCCAAAAAAGCCAGTTAAAATAACCCAACAGCAATGATTTCCAAAATACCTGCATGGAGATGGCTTCCCACTTTAAGTGCAGTGCTGCCAGTTCTTTGGAATAACTTGATGTTCGCAGATCCAATGTGCTCCTTGGATTTTACCAGAGGAGGATAAAAGGTTATTTTAGCTCTGCTGTAACCTGTAAGGGTTTTAATATCCATTACTTATTAAACTATGAACTATGGAATTGACTGGTAAAAGACCAGTTCTTTCAGTGACATCAGTAAGCTTTGAATTGTATTAAAGAATGATTTGGGTTATGAGTTCAAATTCTCAACCTGCATTGCATCCAACAACAACAACAACAACAACAAAAAAGGATTTTTAAGTTAGATATCCATTTGCAATAAGGTACTTCTGCATATATGCAGGTATTCACTGTGCATTCACCTGCATTTTCAATTACAGCCGAAGATTTGGTCTAGTACTTTTACATTCTGTGATGGTTCTTTTCTATTCTGAAGTTTTACTTGCTTTTCTCTCAACTGACTAGCTATATTTCAGCTACAAAACCAGTCATTTCACTGATTATTTTTTTTATGTCTTTAACGTGCCCTCTATTAATATTTAGGCAGCTTATTGTTGAAGAACACAGACATACTATCAAATTTCACTGCTAAGAAAGTTTGTACACATGAACATATGTAGATCTTTGAGTGTTCACTGGTTCACACTTTAAGCAGCATCACTGTTATTAATCATTTGTATTGCACCATAAATGCACAAAGTGCAATCTTTGTGCTATATAGTCCCTGCACTTATTCTTTATTAGTATTTCTAAAGTCATTCATGTTATGTCTATTTCATTAAAGTAATTGCTTTAAATTTTTTTTTGGTTCATACAGGCTGTGTATGCATCAAGAATAGTGAGTTGGGATTTAAACACTCCTGTGGCCAGACCTTCAATGGACATTCAGAAATGGTTTTCATCTCACAAAACGCTATTCACAGTTAGAGGTGATAATAGGCAATTTATTGTGTGTATTAATTATTATCAGTCATTGCTTATGAATAAAAGAGGAGGAAAAGAAAAATTATGTGTTCTTCCGAGGCTGTAAGTGTTCAAAGGTGAATTACTAGAGAGGAAGAGAAAGAGGGTGAAAAAACAGTGACGGGAACCACAAAAACAAAGATGTCTTTTTGACCTTGTAGTATCTCTGAAATAGCAATAAACAAAAAATCGTTCCATTAGGCCTCGCTTCATTTTCTTAAAACCATCTTTTGTAAAAGCTTGAAAGTTGAGGAGGGCTCATGTTGCCTTCAAATGATCTGAAATTACTCTTGAAGTATTTTTGGTAGCCTGTAAAAAGAGCAGTGGCAAGCTCCTTTATGTTTTTTAAATGGTTATGCAGTCATTAAAATTCCAGGGACCTGAAGGCTGCTCAGGGTTGTGCTGGTTTTGGCTGGGATAGCATTAGTTTTCTTCATAGAAGCTAGTATGGGACTGTGTTTTGGATCTGTGCTGAAAACAGTGTTGATAACACAGGGATGTTTTCGTTACTGCTGAGCAGTGCTTACACAGAGCCAAGGCCTTTTCTGCTCCTCACCCCACCCCACCAGCGAGGAGGCTGGGGGGGCACAAGGAGTTGGGAGGGGACACAGCTGGGACAGCTGACCCCAGCTGACCACAGGGATACTCCTTATCATATGACGTCATGCCCAGCATATATAGCTGGGGGAAGAAGAAGGAAGAGGGACACATTCAGAGTGATGGCGTTTGTCTTCCCAAGTAACCATTACGGGTGACGGAGCCCTGCTTTCCTGGAGATGGCTGAACACCTGCCTGCCCATGGGAAGTGGTGAATGAATTCCTTGTTTTGATTTGCTTGCATGCGCGGCTTTTGCTTTACCTATTAAGCTGTCTTTATCTCAACCCACGAGTTTTCTCACTTTTACCCTTCTGATTCTCTACACCATCCCACTGTGGGGGAGTGAGCGAGCGGCTGTGTGGGGCTGAGCTGCCAGCTGGGGTTACACCATGACAGGTGCATGCAGCATGGCACGCTGCCGATCCCTTTGGTTCGGCAAGGAAATGGAGGAAAGGACGGATCCTCCGCTCGCTGACGTCGGAGGCAGCGGAGCAGCCAGAGATACCTGGGAAAGACTTGAGTGCAAATTTTGTTTACAGTAAAATTAAGATGACCAATTATTGTAGGATGTCCACTGCTATTTTAAATGGGGAGAAGGCACTTTTCAAGTAATTTTGTGACTCGTAAAGGTTCCAGGCTTTTCCTTTATGGAAATCTGATCAGAAAGTTATGTTGGAAACCACTCCTACAGCAAGGTTCATAAATAATAAATATTATCTCTTATTAATCCATATTTTAGTTTAACTCTGGCTTGTGGCAAGTTGCTTCCTCAGGGAGCGGAGGATTCTTTACAAGAGAAGGTGATGAGCCACAGTCCCCAAGGAATTAAATTGTGAAAACAATCTCGGTTTTATACATGCTAATATAGATCTGTTATTCCCTTTCCACATCTATCACAACACATTCTAAATTGTGGCTGATCTTTTATGCAAATAGCTGTCTTATTAGACATTGCGGCTGTATGTGCTAATGTCTCCATGGGTTTCTCGGGCGTTTGCTATCTAACCATCAAAGCGGTGGAAATGAATGATGATTACTGCATCCCTTTGAAGAACAAAGAGGAGTCGAGGTTCTAGATGCGGGAGTCAGTGACACCGAGCCATGCGGGCAAATGAGAGCATCTCTGTGGCTCGTATTAAGTCAGGAAATAATTTTTGCCTGTGTTTTCTTCTTGTGTTTTATTGGCACTGCTAAAACTGCAAACATCTTTCACAGCTGATGTTTTGTTACAAAACATTATTAGGCTATTGAGATTGCAAAAGGCAAGTCAAAACAGTCTCTAATAGTGGCATAATAAAGCCAAGAACTAGTTTTGCACTGTAAAAATGTATCTGTTACCTCCTCAACTAGCTGGAAGTTCAAATGGTACTTTTATTTTCCATTGTCGTTATTATGATGTGAACGTTATGTGAGAAATACAACTCAGTCAAGAGAATAGCTGGGAAGCATAATAGAGGGGAAAAAAAACCCCAGTGGATTACAGTTCACTGCTTATGTGTTTTACATGAAATGGGAGTATTCTCTGAATTAAACCAAAGTAATGTATGGAAACATTAGAACACTGTCATTGAGTTTTCAGTTCAGATTAAAAAATAATGGCAGTCTTTTATACCTTGTTATTATTCCTCAATACCTTTAAAAAAGGTTGCTAGCTTTTGAGCACCGAAGTTCATTTTATGCCGTGTGCCACACTTTAAATTAAGGAGCCTGGGTTTGTCACTTGACATTAAATGCCAATAATCGTTGTAGAATAGATAAATACAAAAGAAGAAACTGTGTGGTTTTAAAATGCACAAATAACTGGTGGGATCATTCCTGCAGCTATACTTTAAACCTTGTTTGAAGCTATGAAGGAAATAATGGTGGATGTTTAAGGCTGGGATGCTGACAGCAGCCCATTCAGCAGTGCCTTGGCATGCTTTTTGGCCCATGGTTTGGCATCACAGTGCCTTCCAGGGCTGTGCTTCCCAAACAGCGTGCCTTGGCAGAGCCTGGGGAAACTCGTCTTGCTGTAATGCAGCTGGTTATGCCTAACAGAAAAGTAAAGCTCTTACAGATACTCCAAGGCCATATGTGCACAATCTGCAGATGGTTTGTGGCTACCCCAGGCGGTTCAGCCAAAGTTTGCCCTTGGCACTGTGCTCGCCAAAGCCGGTTGTGAAAAGGCAAGTGTTGGCTGTTGTGCATCTTCTGCGCTCGAACAGTAAATCTGACACTTCTGGAAAATGTCAGTCCTCTTGTGAGTGCAGGGATTGACGTTGGGACGGTTTTGTCATAAAGATGCTCAAACAGTGGGGCTTATCATCGCTGTGATGAGTGGTCTTCAGCCCAGCCAAAATGGTTGAAAACCAGTGTTTTGAGCAACAAGTGTGACTATAAAAGCCAGGTATTTTTTGACTATGGAAAAAGAAGTGAAATGAGCATGTTTGTAGAATCTTACTGTATCATTTGAGTGGCAGCCCTGTGAGGGGATGAATAAGAGACCATAAGGTTTTGCACATTAAATGGGTATATTGGGAGTTTGCTAGAACACTGCTCAGATGATGCTTGTTCCGTTACATGGGTGGTGTGGGAGCACCAAAGTACCAAAAAGAGCATCTTCATATGAATGATAGTGCAGTTCCCTGTGCAGTCCTAGTGTCACCTGCTTGTGCTGTGCAACGTGAGAAGCCCATTCAAGAGTCAGGTTGGTTGTTACCTAAATGCACTGAAGGTGATTTAAACTCTCAATACCTTGGCTGAGAGGTATAAAATGGGCACAGCCCCAGCTCTCATTTTTATCCTCCGCTTTCATTTGCATATCTCTAGAGCCCATGGCAGGAAGGTAGGGGAGTGTGGGGTTGCTGTGTTTTAAGTATCTGTTCCTCTTTTGCTCAAGGTGGCTGGAGGGCTGCGTCCGCAGGTGGGTGTCCCGAGCAGTTACACCTGTGGATGCACACGTGCCTAGTTCTGCTTCATACTCCTGGGCGTGGTATAAATGAGTTTGCCAACAACAGAAGCAGCTCACAATACTACATTCACTCCCTGGTTTACTAAAGAAAAAAATTATATAGGAATGTAATTCAGTGGTACCAAATGCTGAATTACAGTGCAATCAGTTTAAATCCTTTTTTTTTCTTTATTTATTCAAACTAACAGGCATTCTGTAATGTTAATAACCCATGCAATAGGGAAAAAGGTATGTTTAGAATTTATTTCATAGTCTTCAGAATAGTGATGATTAACTCCAGTGTCTCATTGTACACTGGAAAGGCTTATGTCTTTGTGTATAATCATGTAAATGTTGCTTGTTAGAGTTTTTTCTGATGTTGTAAGTCATTGATTTCCTTAGTAACTTATTTAGGAATAATGCATTTATTTTTTTTTCTGATACTGACAGTGATTTTTGGATTGAAAACGATGGGTAAAAAAGATGCCTCTACAGCAAGGACTCCTGTTGACCAGTACAGGAAACAAATAGGTAAGAGATTTGAAGGAAAGTTTGTGTACTTAAAAAAAATCTGTTTTTTTCACCCAGACCAGTTAGTATAACAAATGTATTATTCCTCTTCAAAAGCTTCATTTTGCTTGTGAGTGGTGCAAAATAATGCGCAGTCTAGGGAAACGTTTTTTATATGCTGTTGACTAATTGATTCAGCAAAACCTTTTATGAAGACAGTGTTTCGAGTAACTTAATAAAAGTCCATGTTCTGTGTTTGGAAATAAAATGAAATATTGCAGTGCAGCAGCTCCACGATGTTTCTGAACTGTTGGAACTTTCCTGATTTTCCTGTTTATCTCCAGTTTAAAATATGGGCATTTCTAGCAAAATACTCTTCCTGCTTCATAACAATTTTTGATACACTGAGTGATACAGACCTTTACATTTTATAACTGCATTTATTCTCACCATAATGCAATACTTTTAACATTTTAATCATTTATTTTCCTAGGTCTTTTTCTGCTCTTACCCGTTGTATATGTAGGTAACTTGTATACAAAGTATGCACATGCACACAGGTACACTCGCAGAGATACCTACATAGCAGACTCAAATCCCTATTTCTTTGCTTAAATGCAAAGGTAACTGACTTATTTTTGGAATCCATATATGAGGACTCTGTCTCTCTAGGTGTTAAATGATATTGTAAAACAGGCACAATATTTTAAAAGTATGTATATAAAATGAAGTACCTTAATCTATACTCAGTTATTTAAGTGAATGACTTTGTTTTACAGTTGCTAAGCACCCACATCTGTGTTTAAATATGCAGAAAAATAGCAAGTGTCTGGGAAGAAAAGGCTGTTTATAATATACATTCTCATGGTGAAAGAGGTAGGGGTATGTGAATGACCTTATTTTTAACATGTCTTAATTTTTTTAGTGCTGCCTTAGTATTTTAATATAACTGTTTTAATGGTCTTGTCTGCATTTAAAGTTGAAAGTAAGGGACCATTTTGTATTTTATTTGTTTTAGATAGCTGTGGAATGCTCTATATGTCCTAATTGTGGGCAATTTGCATGACTGGCTTCCTTGGTTCATTCTCTGAGATAGTTAGAAATGCGGCTGAAATCTTCTGAGTACCTTTACGGATGGGAAGCAGATATACTGGAAAAATGTTTAAATAGATGGGCTCTCTGCTTTTGTGCAATTTAGGTTTCGCATAGAAAACCTTACAAGGAAACTATTACCCAGCATAGGATGACACCACAAATATTTCACCCAAATGGCTTTGGTGAGAAGTGGGAGCCCTGCAGCTCATATTTGGGACAACTCGTCTCATGTAACTGGGTGTTTGGTGAGAGGATGACTGCATCAGCTTTCTGGCATTTTCTCTGCATCTTTTTCATTGCAGTCACTTCTTTTTCAGCCACCTGCTTTAGGGTTGCTTTTCTTCCCTTTGTGAACACCTTCAGTTGACCACAGTTGGAGTTGTTTTTTGAAGTCCTCTGCAGGCTGAAAGACACTGGTGATCTCCAGAGGGATCCCCGGAGAGCAGGCTGAGCTGCTGGAGGACTAGGGGGATGTAAAGCTGCATCTAAGTATGAGACTCACAAAATTACCTCCCCCTTTTCCACAGCTTGGGCTATTTCTGGCACATGACTACCACGCAGCACCGCAGTTGCACATCTCACACGTGTGAGATGCCAGGACTGATCAGCTGTGCCTTGAGCAGGGGAGAGGATGCTGTGCTGTAGCAAGGGGGTGAGAGTATTTGATTGGGGCCCAGCACGCAGAAGGATCCTGTTGTGTTGCTGACTCTCCAGTTTTGGGCTAGCGTGTTGTCTGAACAATTTGGCACCTTCCCTGTTATATGATGCAGCACCGTGATCCATTGGGTACTCCAAAATACAGTGTCTGAGCGGGCTCATAATAAGCTCATTTTCCTTAGATATGACACGTTGCTGTTAACTTGGCAAAAGCAGCATTAAAAATTATCGTAGGGAAGAATCTCACACCGGCAGGCAAATAAACTATATAACCTGTGAGGTGTTTCTGTGATTGTAGTATTCCTTAGAGGACAGAGAGCAAGAACTAAAATAGACTATCCACTGCCTTTTGCTCTGATGATGGTTGTTTCAGCTCCTGCTCTGGTCATTCACTGATATAGCCATAGAGTTTGCCAATGGAAATTAGTTCTCTGAAGTTAATGAATGTGAGAGGTGGGGGTTGAAAATTTATGGATATGGTTTTATACTTTAATGTTGTGGGCGTGTTTATGTATAAGCATTTTGGGCTAGTTTTAGGCCTGGTAGCTGAGCTTAGTGGAGTGATCCCTCTAGTCTAATTATGCCTTTAGGTGTATTATGGGACAAATAGGTGTATTATTGACAAATATTGTCCAGTAAAGAACTTTTCTTGCCATAATGGAATCTTTCATTTTTTTGCCATTACTTCTTGATTTTTTCTTCTTATATATTTTTGCGTAAGTGATGATAATTCATCTGTTTATCACAGAGTCACAGGATGGCTGAGGTTGGCAGGACCTCTGCAGGTCATATGGTCCAACCCCCCTGCTCAAGCAGGGCCACTGAGAGCTGGTTGCCCAGGACAGCGTCCCGATGGCTTTTGAGTATCTCCCAGGAGGGGAGCTCCACAACCTCTCTGGACAGCCTGTTCCTGTGTTTGACCACCCTCAAAGTAAAAAGTATTTTTCTTATGTGTTTTAGGGTGTGCCCATTGCCTCTGGTCCTGTCACTGGGCACCACTGAGAAGAGCCTGGCTCCATCCTCTTTGCATTCTCCCTTCAGGTATTTATATACATTGATGAGGTCCCCCTTGAGCCTGCTCTTCTCCTGGGTAAACAGTCCTAAGTCGCTCAGGCTTTCCTCACAGGAGAGATGCTCCAGATCCTTAATTTTAACTCCTCTTGATCTAATTCTTCATGATCTGATTTCATTCAGATACTTATTAGAAATTATACAGAAGGAATTTCAATTTTTTTCTTAAAATCTGTTTATCAAATAAGCCCTAGATTTGGCAGCTTAGGTACTTTTGCAGGGATGCTTTAATGTGAGGCTGTTCAGTAGAAGACCCCACAGAATACAGAACGCTGTCATGCTCCAGGCTTATCTGTTTTGGAGATGGACGTTTGATCACCCTTTCCCAGATAGGTTATATCTAGAAACAGTGGGTGAAGGGAGGCTGCATGGGGCCTGTCTTTAAAAAAATTAATTTATCAAACTCATTTAAAGTTCTAAATCCATGCTTGGAGTGATTGCCATCCTTACTTTCCAGGCATTTGATATCTATGGATTCTTGAAAATATTATGATGGATGCTGGCTGAACAGCTATCTCTTCCTGACTAACAGTGGTGTTGATTTTTTAGCTCACAATTTATTGTTTTCTAGCCTTGCTGGATAGAAGGTAACCAGATTGAAACGGTTTTATTACCTTTTTTTTGATGGAAAATGGCAGTCTTCAAGGAGCAACATGTCACAAAGTCATGTCGACTTCAACTCAACACAATTTTCAGTTAGATGTTTAGTGGAGTAATTTGAAATAAAAGCAGATTTTTAATTGAATTTTGTTCCAAGCTTTCTGTTTTGTTCTGAGTTTCCATACGGCATGCCACATGTTTGCCCTGTGCCACGGTTCAAGTTCATGTTGATCACTTCAGATCAGCCGTTTGCCTTTTTCTCTCCTCCGTGAGCGGAGGATCGCTTGTATCTTGTTTGCCACTGTGCCGTTAGCGGTTGCTGTTTGCTTGAGTAGCATTTTCAGAGGATTCCCGCGGCATAGAGATTGATATTGCTCTTCTCTGTCAGCTGGCTTTCAGCCATGTCTCCTGCCACCAGCCAAAATTTGTCTTCAGTGCCTTTCGTTCAGCAAGTGCTCTGGTATCCGACAGCAGCGCTGCCTTTTCCGTAGGGAGCAGAGGCAGCCTTTTAGTTATCAGACTAAACTGGCACTGGCTTCATGAAGACTGTCCGCAAGTGGGACAGGGAACAACAGCAGCAACCTTTTCAAACTGGCTTAGACTGTGCCTGGAGGAGGGAGGACGGCACCGAGGGAATCTCTTCACGTTCAGTTCCTCATGAGCAGCTGAGGCTCTGGAGGAGGCATGAGGAAAAGTAATTTTAACGCTCTTTATTCAGCTTTCTCTCACATACTCAAACATATACCTGTAGTGCAGCAGCAAATGGGGCAACTCTTCTGCATAGCATTTCTTTCTCACTGCTGCTGTTTGTGCTGCTGTGCTTAATTTGCTGGGATCGGAGAGGTGTGAGGCAGTATGCATCTTTCTGCATTTATGCAGCTTTGCTCCGCAAATGCTGTGAAAATAGCAACAGGTTTTGCACCATATTTGCTTTGTTTACTGTTATGTGTGCTTTAAGTTCCCAGAACAATTCCACATGTATATTTTCCATCCTTCTTCATCTGGTGTGTCGCTTGCTCGGCATGGAAGCCGCAGGATTTGTGGGTAGTGTTCATGACTCGTGTGATTGTGGGATCCTAAGCAGGCATACTGAGAGGATTATAGCATAACTAAAACCTGGTCTACAAATCGGGAATAGACATACTTTTGGCTCCCATTACTATTGTTGCTGTAGCATAATTTTTCATGAGGAGAGGTTGTTTGCCAATCATTCAACCTCCAATTTGTAGACTCAAAGGTCTGCTTATTGTCTGCTCTGTATCTTCTGACTTGCTGGCTTGATCCTTTAGGGTCTGGAGCTTATATAGGCATAGCCCAGAGGATCTCTGGAGTAAACAAGGCTCCTCACATCCCCCGGGAAGGAGTACAAGTTATGAATGAAAATAAATTCTCTTTTTGTTTTGGAAAGCACAAGGTGCTAGGCTGAGAGCGATGGCTCAGTGGTGGTGGTGGTGCTTGTTGGCATAGCACATGCAGAGCAATGGGGCGGTGAGGGGGACTGGGTGGGAGTCCTGAGACCTCGGCTGTAGCAGCACAGGAGGGGCAAGTGAACTGCCCACCTGAACCAACAGATAAAACTCAGTGGGTAAAGTCACCCCTTTTTTAAAACTCCTCAGTGTGGGGAATTGGTGACTCATCCAGAAGAAAGGTACCTCATCCAAGTGCCAAGGTTTACGGTCCCAGTGTAGCCCTGATGAGATGGAGAAGAGCTTGTATCTCAGCGTGAGCATGGTGGACAGAGCTGGCTCTGTTCCCTCCCAGCCTCCTGCACAGAGCAGCTCAGCTGTCAGCTGGGTGATTGCGAAGGAAAGCAGTCCCAGTCCTCCAAAGCAGGAGTCGTTTGTGATAATACGGTTGCACTGACAATATGGAAGAATAGACCTTGGTGAGATGGATGGATGGATGGATGGCGACTAGCAGCAGCAAGAACGTCTCTGGGGTTCCCACCTCCAGCTACCAGCTCAGTCATGAGCATGGACCTGTTGCCCCCCTGTCTCCAGAGGGAAGCCCTTCTTGTGGCAGATTGCCATCTCCACTTGCCCTACTGCTAAAAGAAGTGTCTTTACTCTCTACCACCTCATCTTTTTCTCTGTTTTCTGTTATTGTTCACCTTCTCTATTTTTTTACAGAGTTAATGTCCCTCCACCTTCTGTATCCTGAGTAGTGCCATTACATACTCAAATCAACTTGCCACTAGCAGTCTTCCTTTTCAGCTCACAAAAAAGGGAAGTGTTACATTTTGATACTTTCTTCTGAAATATATTACATACTTTGAAGTGAAATGTGATTTCTTTTGTTTTGTTTTGGATCAGGAAATGTTTGTTATCAGCATCAAAATTTTAGATTTCATTTCTGAAATAACAGCAACAGCAGCAACAGCAAAAAATGTTTGGACTGAATTTGTGCTGAAAATTTCAAAATCACACCATTTGTCACAAAACAGGAATTCCTATATCTTTTGTCTGTTAAGAAAAGGCACAGGACCAGAAGGCAGCATTTGCATCATCGAGATTGCTCTCCGCTGTCACAAGCAAAGATGTAGCAGGACTGATGTCAATGGTATTAAAATTCTCCAACTTATTTTTTTAATTAATCATCTTTTTTTTTTCCCCCACATTTGATGTCAGTCACCTATTTATTGAGGGAAAGGTAGGGAGGGGAAAAGTACAGAAACAAATACTTGTTATTCTAAGTTGAGACAGAAAGGGGAGAGACCTCTCCTACTATTTATTTAGAGAGTAAAAACAACCCAAGAGATAGGCAGTTCCAGTGCACGGTGTGCCTTTTTCTTTGCATGTGGAGCATTACATTTACTCTCTTGAATTTTTCTAATAAAAATGTACTATTAAGCACATAATAAAGAGAACTCGAAAAAACCCCCACCTTTTGCTATTATGTGTGACTGTTGGCAAGTTTTGGAATCTTCTCCTATGCTGAGTTTCGTACTTCACAGGGATATGCCACGGATACCACGTGTAGTCCCTTTTCTTTTGTTTGGAAGGAGGTTTTATGAAGAATGAATTTCTTTGTAGCAAAAATTGAACTAGATCTTTTGGTCAGTGATTGCTGTTTTGATTTCAGTTTTGTGCCAGTGGCATCACTTCTTGGAAACTAAAGCAGGAGCAGCTGAGGAAAACACTCCTGTGAAGTGAAGCGTAGTCTGGCTGTACTAATTTAATCCACATTTTGTGACGATTGGGATGTTTTTAAATATGTTCTGTGAAGGCTGATGATGGATTTTAAGCACATATAGTATGGGATCACTTATTTTTTACAGTCCAAAGCAGTAAAGCTATGTTTTATTGCTTTGGCTTAGAGCATAAAAGGTGATGGTAGATCTGGATATGTACTTGTGCTTGCGTGGGTATTACTTAGTTTTCATTTGCCGGGCAGACGCAGCCCCAGCCTGAGCAGGGGCAGGAGGGGCAACTGCAGAGGCCGGGGGCTGTGGGAGCGTGTCCGCACACCGTGCAGAGGTGCTAAGGAGGAATGTGGTGTATCTAACCCTTGGCTCCCACCCCTTCTCCACAGCAGAAGCCTGGAGTTTCTTTGAACTTGTTTGGTTATACTACTTTTACTGTATGTTTATACTATACTTGTTTAGTACTTTTATACAGATGGATGCTCATAGTCTGCTCTTATTTTAATCTCATCAACAGTATCACCATTTCACTCGGTGGAGTCGCAACGAATTTTTGTATGGGTGTAAATGAGAGTGAAATTTGACACGCTGTTTCCAGTTGCTGAACTGCATTTCAGCATGGTGTTATTTCAAGCACTTGCAATTCCTGTAAGGTATCTGGTGTCTACAGGGCTCTTGCAATGATACATATTTGTGCTTGTACTTACTCTCAGCTTCTGATCCATTCTTCAATAGATTCATTTCTGCAGTCCAAAAAATCAACCTAAAACAACCTCTTTGCACCCTCTCCAAATACATAAAAATTTCACTATAGACACATAAGCACGTATATAGTACATTCAGAGGCAGAGCAGTTTAACATTTTTAGAAATTCTTTCACCAGGCTTTGAAAAATCCTAGCTCGTATGTGTGAAGGGTGGACTTCAGAGTACTCATATCTCAATGTGAATCTGTAAATCTAACTTTAGACACCCATTTCTAAAAAATCTCGGGCATAATTTTTCTATGTATACAGCATTCATATATATGCATTCTCTGTGTGTGGTGCGTGTGCTTATATTTGTAGGTAATATGTCAATATAAATGCAAGTAGAGTTGGGCAGTGAACTACAGATCTGATTTCCTCTTATTTCATCATAAGGCAGCAGTGTAGAAGGCTTAAGAATGAAACGCCCAGTGCACATGCATCTATCAAGATGCGCTTGATAGATGTTTAAGGTGGACATAATGCATAGTTGTAACTGCATTTCTTCAGTTACAATGCTATGAGATGTAGTGCTACTTTTTTTGGTGCAGTTAAGTTTTGTCCAGCTGTCGTCCTGCAGTGGAGGGTGGCAGTTTGTTAAACCTCCGCTGCTCCTCCATTGTCTGGACTTGCAGAAAGGAAGGCAGCAAGGAGACTGGCAAGCATTGCAGGGGGCACTGGCCTAAGAAGAAAGACGTAGAGTCCCCTTGGCTCAATTCAAGAGGTTTAACTGAAGGGACTTTTGTATTTCATGCTTCAGGATGTAACCATGTGCATTATGTAGTTCAGCAGGTATTGCACCTATTTATGGCCTTAAAAAAATGTGTTAGATATCTGTGTTCAGGGGGAGCATGACCATAGAGCAGTCATCTGGCTGTTGTAATGAATTTGTTCACGTTGGTGATTGCTATCATGCGGTCCATTAATTGCACGTTGTCAGGGATTTCTGTAACTGGTTTGTATTAATATTTTTTCAGTGGAAGCTTTTGCTTCTGTTACACCTTATTTTGGAAGAAAGTTAGGAACTGGCTACATTGTGGTTTTCAAGGTCTTGAACTATTCACGGGATTGTCTGCTAGGCTCTGCATATTACTTGCAGGCTTTAAGTGTTGGATGGGAAATGAAATAACAGGGCAGCAGGCGAATGATCTTAGTAAGCTCAAACTGCTAGAATGAAAATATAAGAAGGCAGTTGCTTAATTTGAATTACAGTTATAGAAATCACAAACATCATGTGACTAGCTTTTGCTTTTACTCGATGGTAAAGGCTGATTAAAAATAAGCACTATTGAGAGTATTCACACATTCAAAGTTATTTTGAGATTTTTCATTTGTGTAGCAGTTGGATCAGTACAGCAAAGCACCATGAAGTGAACAAAGATCTCCACAATAAGAAGTGGAATGTGGGAAATCAAATACTCTGCCCAGATTGAGTGCTCTGGTTGCAGTTAATAAATTTACAGATAATGTAAGACAAATCATTAATCTGTTATTTAATCTCTGAAATACTTTACTTGAAATCATCCTTGTCATCGAAGTCCTTGTCATCATCCTAGCTACATAGATACCCTATTTACCCTGGGACCGACTGAGTGAGTTTTGCTCTGCTAAGCTATTGATACTGTTGTAAAATAAGTCATATATTAAATAATAATATTTTCAAGAGGTTCGACTGCCTGTTAAATAGGAAAGGTGGAAAAAGCCTGCCTTTTCCTTAGTTTATTTTCTGTGAATATCTTATCAGCATAGCTGCATTGGTGCTGTAAGATTTGCAGCAATATTGATATGCTTGATTGTGATATTTGATTTTTCATTAACAAAGTAACAGTAATTTTAGAATGCATGGGGTTTTTTGTTAGAATTAATTTTCCTGTGGTATTTTAACCAAATACCTGTGGGTGTTCTTGTTCATATGAACTGGCGTTTGGATGATCTAGGGTGTGATAGGTAAGAGGATGTGACACAGCTTGTCACTAAATCACTTGCTCAGGTTCAGCCTAGGTGATAGTCATGGGAAGATGGTAACTGCCTGGCAGATGTTGGGTGGCATTTATGATGCGATGTTTGTGCATTCAGTTCCTAGTGGAGAAGTGTTGAAAAACATCATTATTTGTTGGCAGTCAAAACAGAGAGGAGCTGGATAATGAACTAGCATATGGAGTGAAACAGTGTCTCAGCATTAGACATGGTCCCTTCAGCTCAAGGTTACAGCATACTGATGAAAGCGTGGCCCAGATTCACTGAAGCTGTTGTGAGTAAGTCTGAACTCGGAGGGTGTGTTAAATCCCTCAGCTTTGGACCTCTTGAGCATAGTGCTTGTGTTGACGTGCCTCTTAGCAGCGCTAATTAACTTGGCCACGATGCTGTGTATTATGGCAGTGCATCCCCTGGTTTGAAGTTGGCTTGCACATAACCGGTTCACATGAGAGGCAAAACGAGCATGCAACTGTTTGTGTAGGCCTGGCCTGGGGGGCCTTCAGCCACTGTCACTGAAGAGCTGGAAGAAGTTTTAAGTTAAAGTAGAATGCAGGTGGGGCCTCCTAGGGGTTTTGCAGGCATTGAGTGGGGATGTGTAAGAATCATCTCTGTAGGCTTCTATTCTAACGGGTGAAAGGTCTGAGTTTGGGCTGGTGATTCATGTCTGCGCTTGTAGGTTAAGCAAGTCTGGTACTGCTTTCTGGCACAGAGGCCAACTGGCATGAGATGACCCTGACCATATTGTTAAACTCTTTTGTCCCTAAAACAGAGTGTCTGCTGGCAAACTGCTCATTGAAAATTGCTCCAGGCCCATGTTAAGTCTTGAGCCATCTGTAGGAATTCCTTGGGAGAGGGCTAGTCTGGGCACAAACTGTGCCAGGGACTGTTGTAACAATTGGAGTGTGCAGACCCTTGAATTCCAGTTCCTGTTGGCATTGCATAATATATTGGTACACCTACAACCAGATAGCCAGAGGGTACAGTTTGACATTACAAAGTGACCTTTAGCAACACCGACCTCTCTCTACTTGTTCCTGTCCCTATGTCACAGTGTATACTATACCATCCTCTGGGATGGCACAGCTGTTTGTGTGCCATTTTGATCCAGCTTGAAGAAAAAAAGTGTGCTGGGCAGTTTTTCAGTTGAATCAATTCCCTGATCTACTTCATCATCTGGCTGCATGCACAAACTGAGCTAATATGCATCGAAGAGCAGGACAGCACACTGCAGGGACTGAAGTGTGTGGCAAAACTCAGGCCAACAAGTGCCATAAGCCAGTATTGCTGTCGAACATATTGCAAAGCCAAGCCACACCTCGAGTGAGTGAGTCTAGGAAGACTCTTTATTCCGTATAACATGCAGATTGAATAGATTAGGAAGTGTAAGAAGGATTCGCTTCCTGTGTAGGCTTCCCCCAGCTTCTTAGAATCACTTTTGATTTCAGTCCAGCAGCCTCTGTAGGTCAGATCAGTCCTACTGGCTGAATTACTTTATGAATAATAACTATGATAGTTTAAATCCATGCATTTTTAGAGGTATTTTACACTGTTTGCAGTGGATGATGATGTTGTCTTCCATAGATGTGGAAGGCACAACAAAACCTAAATGGAGTTCTTTTTTTGGCACAGCCTTTTCCATAATGTTCAGGTATAGTAAAGTGTATTTTGCCTACTGAACATTAGAAGGAAATGGAGTGAAGTGACTAGTGGGATTATCTCTGAAGAAATACTTTATCAGAAAAAATAGGCTGCAGTGCGCTGTGTCTTTTCTGGAATAGATGGGGACTGTGCAAACTAGAATGAACTGCACAGGGAGAAACATTGAATAAATTGCAAATCAAATAGAACTGAAGGTACAATCCTTAACATACTTCATAGTGTGAAGTGTCTCAGAAAATCAACCTGTTAAGTACAATACCAGATGGAAACGATTGGTAGAGTTACAAGAAAATCAGACTCATGTCTGTAACACAGGAGGCTCCGTGTATCTTGATAGGCAGCTTGGAAAACCACAGACCCCATAGCATATATTCCATGGAAGAGTTTCCGTCCGAATGGCTTAATGGAAAAAGTAAATATGACCTGTTGTGTTTGTGTAGAGAAACTATCAAATTCTAATGAGTAATCATCACGAAAAGGACAAAAAGGGAAGTGTTTTCACGTACTCTTCAGAGAGGGAGAATAAAATATTTTGGCTGTGGCAAAAGCAGAAAAAGTGTAGTCCACAGAGGGTTGTCTTCCTCATCTTACTTCTCTCACTGATGCAAAAAGAGAAATTAAAAATCATAGTTCAGTGTTAACTTTTTTGCTTTATCAAGCTACCTTTCAGGTAATTTTTAGTCTGAAGAGAAACACTTCCTACAGTCAAGAGGCCATGAGTAGGAAGGTTGGATTTTACGGTGGTGGAGATTTGGGACAGGAATCACACTACTGAATTTAGCAAGTTATTTCAGATGCTCTTCCTTGTAACTGGGAGCAAAATCCAATCCATAAGTGTGAAGATAAAATGAATAACATTTTCATACTGGAAAGGCTTATTATGTTTCTTCACGATTTGTTTGTTGTCTGTTGTCAAAATACTATCAAAGAACTGTGCATGTTGCTAACGTGGTAATAATTTTGGAAAAGTTTCACGACAAAGGAGGCTAAACACCAGTACAGGTTGCCCAGAGAAATTGTGGAATTTCCATCTCTGGAAATTTTTTGAAACCAAGTTGTACAAAGACCTGAACCACGTGATCTAACTTTGAAGTTAGCGTGGCCTAGCTTCTCGTTAGAGTAGGTAACCTCCAGAGGTCCCTTCCATCCTGAATTATTCCGACATTCTGTGCCATTATTCTCATTTGTTTCTGAAATGCTAGGAATATTTGCTTAGAGTGGTACCAGCATAGAGTCCTACCACAGAAAAGGTTCTCACGGCTGCTCAGTACACTCCTGTGCATGGGCAGATGAAGAAACAGAAAACTAATGATACGGTACTTGTCATACATCGCTATATGGGAATGTCCGGGTGGGTTGCATCAGCATCTTAAAACATAGCTTATATCTTTACTTTGATGACTAGCTAACTCGCTACCAATGCTGTCAATTCATCAGCTGGAAATCTTAGGGGAAAGGTCCCCTTGTTTCTGATGATCACCCATGGTCATGAAAAAAAGTGTGTTTTATCCTCGTATGTATTTAAAGTAGAGATAAGAAATAATAAAGCCATTATATAGGGTACTGGAGAGAGTGCGTTTGAAGTCCTGAGTACTGCTGTGCTCATCCATGTTTAAGAAAGATGAATCAAAAGTGAAAGAGATGCTGAAAGAACTACTAGGGTGACCACGAAGAGCCTTGTTTAGCACAGCTGAACACAAACTAAGACAAATATTGTTCCCCTCAGTGAATGTTTTGGGAATAAACACTTGGGAAATACAATAGTCCATCTATATCCAGTCTGTAACTGTGTATTGTCCATAAAGAAACATAGCTGGAAATTAGAAGGCAGTTTCTTACCAACAGGAGATTGATCTTCTTGAGTAATGTCCTACTGGTAGGGCTAAAGACAAAAAAACCCCAAAGCTCTAACCTGTTTTCCAACTGATTGTTTTCTATGATCAGTTTTGAACAAAACTTAATGGTATGGGTGCCTTCACTCACAGAGTACTGGATTTCAGTAGTTCACCAAGTCCTTCCTAGTCATACATTCCATATGGACAAAGTTTCACTGTGAAGTGGAGCAGCTTTCCAAGATATTTATAGCTAGAAAATGCATTTGGAAGGATTACCATAACTTTCTGACTGTAGTTTTACTTGTGGAAAAATTAATACTGAGTATTTTCACCAAAATCAAGATTTCAGGAGAACTGAAAACATAATCTTGACTTTCACAGGCTTTGTCCTTTTTGTTGAGGAGAATATGAAATTCATGCTGAAAGTCCAGGCTGAAAGGAGACAGATGAAAGAAAAGGGGCACATTTTGATCGTAACACTAACATTTGTTTTTCAGTGCCTGTGCTTTCAACATAATGTTGTGAAACTATCAAAACATTTCCATGGCATCATCTTTTCCTGTTTGTTTTGGGGGGTTTTAAATAAACTGCTGGGTGTACATTTGGTGTTGCTGCTCTTTTTGTTCTTTATATTACAGAAGTGCAGTACTAACAGTCTAGCAGTAAGTATAGTGTGCAGTTTCTCAGAGGATCCCGAGTTATACATCTGTGACAGGACTTTCCTATGTCACCCTTTGGCCATAGCTGTTGCAGCATGTCCCACTGGTAGGAATAGGATGTGACTCAGACATTCTTGTCATCAAAAAATGTCATTGGCAAACTAAAAAATGGTTCATACCAAATTCTTCTAGCAATTGCCTCATCTCCAGGGGAGCAGAAAAGAGGAATGCATAGTATTTGTAGGTTGTCAAGGAACCTGGGAACATACTTCATTCGGTAAGTAAATAGGTGGAGTTTGGAAACAGTTTACAGCAGGTGCCAAAGGTTGTGGAATAAGGGCATGGTAATACGGGCTGTCTCCACTGCATATGTCAGTGACTGAAGTGCTTTCTTTGGGTGGAGTTTTCCTTCTCCACCTATTTATTTATTTATTGAACAGCATATGCAAAATCAGTCATTTCCCAAGACTTATTTTAACCTAGCTTAGCACATTTTGAAAGAAATTCATGTGGGTGTGCAGCACTAAGCATTACTGAAATCTTTGGCATAAAATTGCTTGGGTCTTGGAAGTGCACACCAGTATGGGGGATATTGAAAGAACTTCGTTCTCCGTAAATCTTGGAATAGGTTGATACATGAGCTAGAGTGGGTTATAGTTGGGTAAACACCTGGACTAGAAAGTGATCAAGGCACATGTGTTTATGTGGACTGTTGGTCACTAACATGTGACAGGGACATACCAACTAAGGCTGCCATTTGATCATGGCATGAGATGCTGGCCTCGGAGGAGAATGAGGTAAGACTATTGCCATGTTTTACCTCATCAAATCTCTGCACTTTTCCTAACCCAGAAGAAGGAATACTGTTACCTAGGACTCCTTGCACATTTGATGAATCAAAACATGAATGTCTTGTCCAAGGTCATACCCAAAACATGTGGCTGAATGAGGAAAAGATATTCTGGTCCTCATCTATTACCCTAACCATAAATGCATTTGTCATCTTCCATTGGTCACTTGCCTCATTTACTACACATCATACAACTTGATCAATGAGTCTTATTGTCCATATTTAGCTATTGAAAGAGGAAGGGGCTTGTGAGCAGCATTCGTTATCATAAAATGATAAAAATTCATAAAATTCTGTATCCCACTATATATGTTAGGAGCAGACAACTATATATTTATTCCTTGACTTTTCAGTGCCTGCCGTTGAACTTGCTACTAACCATATCTGTATTAAAAATACAGGTGGATGCCTGAAGATTTTCCTTATGGTATTTCTGTGGAGAAAACCGGTAAAAAAATAAAGCACTAGCACACCACGGAGTGAACTGTCGGCAAGTCCTTTTGCCACACTCTGTAGCCCTTTTATCGTAAGAAAAAAAATTACCGATTAGAACATGAGTATTAAATTAGCATTGTACTTCTGCCACACGTTTGGATTTTGCACCGAAAGAACTAAGAAGTAACTCAGTGTAAATCTTCATTGCATGCATGTGTCACTCAAATGTTAATTGCAGTAATTTTGTTTTAATAATTTAGTGTCCTCTGTTCTGCATATGCAACATCCTTTTGCTAAATTCTTAGAACTTAGCATAATCAGATCCACTGGCTTTTTCTTGGATCTATGAAAAGTATGTCTGTCATAAGGACTGTTTTGTTACTGAAAGTGAAGTTGTGTCTCACTTCTGAGGAACTGAACTGTTGAAACACAGGCCATAGGGAGGGTGTGTGGTTTTGTTTTTTTCTGTGTTTCTACATCTATCTATCTACAAAATGAGACATTCAGAAAAACAGTTCACTGTGAATGTGAGACAAACCTCTAGGTTGTGAGGAACTGAAAAATGACTCTGAAAAAGAAATGCATTGACTGTTTTTCACTCTGCATGCTATGTATAATAAATGCATTCTTTCTGGTATGTTTAAAGAACGGAATCAATCAGAGAGGGAAATGTCAATAGAGGACTGTTCAGGTAGTTTACAAATAACCTGTCTCATCTGTCCTGAGCAATGCCTGTCCTGTCTGCTGGGAGCCCGCTGCCGTGGGAGGTGGGGGGTTCTCTCTGCCGATGCTGCACATCAGCACTCTCCCGCAGGAGATGCCCTTGAACTAGGACCAAGTCACTGGTCACCTAATGGTGCATGGCTGAAGTTCTGTGTCTTGCATTGCATGCTAGACCATGCTAGGTGACTCTACACAGAGGGACTTCTTCAGCAAGGGAAGAGAGAGGGGGGCATAGGGTTACGTAGGACCTTTGTGATCAGTGCAGTGTCCATATAAACAGTTTGTGAGGAAACAAACATAGCTAGAAGTTAGTTTTCTGTTTAATTCTGTTTAATTTTGTATGCTTTTAATTCCAGAAACTGAAATTGCTTTGTGCATGGGTTTATAAATATTTAACATGCATTTTTAATGAATAAGAAATTGACTTTAAGGGTCAGTAGCAGACTTGGTTACTTTTTCAGGTACTTTTTAAAATTGTTTCTCATTATATTTGTAAATGTAATTTTAAAATCTTTAAAAAGAAATTAATATAGGCCATCAGAGAATCATCTCTAATACATAACACTCATGAGTGTTTTTCACTTCTATTCCACCATTCGACCAGGATCTCGGAGTTTTTGATGAGTACCAAAGTCTTGCAAGGAAAAGAGATTTCCCAAGGTCATACAGTAATTTTGTGGAAGACTCAGGAATAGAAAACAGCTCCGTGCTTTATCTGCTCTAATCGAATAGTTTTCCAGATGGTAGACTGTTTTCCTCAGCAGTCTCTCCAGGTTTTGTATGTTTCCTGCAAGAGGCAGCATACTTAAAAGATCATCCTGTGGAATAAAGTTTCAGAAAAAATGATGCTGTGAGCAATCCTTGTTTCTTTGAATAAATTGCCCTAATACATGCCTTTCACTATTTAAATTGTTTATAATATAGTCATGTTCAAAATAAGATTATTACTGAAACCAGCTGACTTTATTCATTAAAACATCAACAGAGCACTGATGCTGGTGCGAATGACAACATAAAATCAAAAGGTCTCAGATAAACTCATTACTATCACTCTGATGGCAAAGTGATTGGAAGAGTAAAACATTTAAGTTACTTGACAAATTTATATGCCTAAAGAGAAGGTGTGAAGTAAAGCTATTCTTCATTATATATTGAAGATTGCAGTATTTGTGAATGATACCAGACATTCGCCTGTAAGGCCGCAAGTCCAGCCCTGAACTCAGGAGCAAAATCCCATTATTTTACATGTTTTAATAGACTACATGCGCACACACATAGTTCCTTTTCTGTGAGCCTTCAGAAAGGGAAAAGAAAAGGATGGAGTGGTATGTCCAGAAAAATAAAGGTAAATTTTAAAGTTAGCCAGGCTCCTCTATCCTATTATCTTAACACAAACACAGATCTCATCCTTGACTGTAGCCCAGTTTGGCTTTTGAAAGTAAAATTGTGTCTCCTAATATGCCTTCAAGACATTATTACACCTTTAGTTCTGAGGTCCTTAAACCATTACTCTGGGTGCTCATAAATATGCATTTCCTTTACACTTTTAAGTAAGCTGCTATTGCTGTCATTCACTTTTAGTTAAGACCTGTCAGGTGGTGTTTCTGTTGAAGGAAAGAAGTTTAAATTGTGGGGGAACTGAAGATATGTAGTTCTTAAGAGTGCTAAAATTATGAGTGAGTTGGAGAGATTATTCCTCACCAATAATTTTAGGATCCCAAGGGATAATGGTGATGTGTACAAGAGATGTTCCCTTCTCCACTAATTCCATTAAAAGCCTCCGATTTCTGCATTGCTGGTGTGAGACTCCAAAAACCTGCTTTTCCATCTTACATAATGACTTTCACAGTATCCTGTAACATCCACCTCTGCTAAGACTGTCAGTGCATTGACTCCTGGAGTGACAGTGATATATAGGTCTGACAAAGCATCCTTCGCAATATGCTTCATTGAAGTGAGAACTGCAAATGCTGACAGTATTACTGGAAACCTTTTACTTAGGCAGAATTAATGAATTACAACTTGTATTTTGGGATGGTCTTGTAATACACAGCTGGTCCAGAATGATATGACTTACTAGTAAGGAATTACTGCATCTTGGCAGACAGCATCCAATTTATTTTCGATTCTGAGAAAAGCATTATCCACTGGATAAGACACTGGATCAGGAGTTAAGGCATTCAGGATCACGGTTGTCCCATTCTTCTGGTCCCTGACCTTACGCAAGTCTCTTCGCCCAGATGTCTTTTATTCCTTCTCCTACTCTTTCCCTTTTTAAATGTGGCTGTGTTCATTCACAGGGCATCCCCCTCAGCTCTTGCAGCTTCTCCGCTCCTAGATGAACACCATGAATCCCATACTTGGACTAAATCCATAAATTTAGTCCATTACTCACAGGTTCTAGCTCCGGTCCAGGCTTTGTTTGGTTCAGATGTGGGAAGCTTTTCTTTAGCAAATTGTGACCAGTGGTGAATTAACGGTGAGTCAGTCTGAAGCAAAGAATGTTTTTAATCTTCTCAGCAAGGACGCAGGCTAACTTTAACAAAAATTTCAGCTCAACAAGGCAGGTGTTAGAGAGAAGTGACCCTAGCTTCTCCTGAGCTGCACTGTCTCTGAGGCTCTGTCCCTGGTTCATCACGCGACTTTGTCAATGTTCTCTGTTTGCTGCAAGGCTTTTTTTGTTTTTCTTGAAACCGGATATATGACTTAATGCTGGGTGATGTACTAATACTGTTCAAATGCTGCCATGCTATCGTGTGAGAACAGAAAACTGTGAAACTGTTAGAAACGGATGCAATGTGGTATCTGCGGTGGAGGTCCTGTACTCGTTTCGTATGGCCTCATCTGTTCCCGGAGTTGCTCAGGTTTTCCGTGCCACCCCCAAGACCTCTCTGTTCCAGCTGGGGAAAAGGAAGCTGTGGGAGACAGGTTGTGTCCTTCCCTTCCTGGACGAGATGTCACCATCCCTTCTCTAAGCAAAGTCCCACAGCAGAACGGCTGGTCAGGTTTGGCTGGGGAGGTCTGTGGCTCCTGGGAGGGTGCTCGTGGAGGAACAGGGGCATGGGAGGAGGGATGACTCCAGATCCATGTGGTGCCACAGTCCCACTGTGACTTTCCCTGGGACGGGCCCCAGTCACCTAATACGGTTGGACACATCACGCAGTGTGGGGTTAACTACAGCAGAGGGAGAGAGATCCTCCTCTCCTGAAACACCACTGACCCTTTATCCAGAAGGTTTAGTAGTATTATTAGAGTACTTGGTGATGTTGTGGTACTTACTCAGCAACCACTGTTGTGAATGACTCAGTGATGTTGTCTGGCAGTAGCATGATACACACCAGAGTAATTGGGAATAAATTTGAGATTGCTGGTATTGAAAACATTTTTCAGGAAGCGGTTGCTTTGGTCCTGTTCATATGCCCAAGAGGTTAAATTTACTGCCAGAGATGTGTCTGGAAGAGTTTCTTGCTGGTTCAGATAGGCTAGGGCTGCTGAAGGGGTTTTCTTCAGTGGGGAAATAGGGAAGGGGGTATTGTTTTCCATTTGATCAGTCTTAGAATCGTTTACATGTGTGGTGGTTTTTTTCCTAAAAAAATGTTCCAGTAGGGAATCTTTGACTTCTCCTGTGACCTCAATTGTTCCTGTTCTGCTGAAGGTCAAAAGAAAGTAGTTTATGTAAGACAAATGAGAGAAATTTCTGGCTAAGTAGTTGCAGGGATAAGGAGAACAGAGAAGATGTTTTGTGGAACGTGTGTAACATGGATATGCTTTATTGTGGGCAACTGAATTGGGTGACCTGGTCATCAGTCTATGTATTTTCCTTTATTGTCTTTAAGTGCTCTCAGTGGAGAACTATTAGTAGTATTTTACTACCTTCCTGCCTAAGCACAGGCTAGCTTTTATTGGAGCTAACCTCTAGTAATTATAAAGCCAACATCACAATAACAAGCAAACAGATGGGACATATAATATTCATAAATTATTGAATGCAGCTTCCTCATCCTTCACAGTAAGCTCTTCAGGACAGGGACAGACAGTATCTTGTAAGCACCTACAGTACAACAAGGAGGTAAGCAACAGCCAGCATGATTTGTCAAATAATTCAATTTTCTTCTCTGACAAAGTAGCAAACCTTATCAATGGGGAAGAGGAAAAGGTGCTATATGCCTTGACCTTGTCAAGGCTTTTTGACAAAGTATTCTAGTAAACAAACTACAGATGCATGAATATGAAGCTACTGCAAGATGGGTACCAAACTGGTATGAAAGCTGTTCTTGGTAGTAATTAATGGTTTATTGTCTGTTTGTAAAAGTGGTCTGTCCTGGACCCAATATTTTAATTGCAAGTAGGATGATGAATTTAGTTTGCACATTATACCACTATGGGAGGCAGTAAAGAGATAAGTGTTTAATATTAAAATTCAGACTACATTTGAGAAATTCATGAAATGGCTTGGAAAAATAGAATATAATCCAACAAGGAAAAGGGAAAGATTCTTAACTTTGATATAAATAATCAACTTACAGACTGAATATGACTAAGAAATGCTTAGGCAATAATTTTGGAGAAAGGGTTTGTAACAGTGAGCAGAGTCACAGGCAGACTGTGATTGAATGTGTGAGGAGAGTATATACATAAAAGATATCAGTAAGGCCTCAGACGAAGTGCTGTGTTCAATTTTGTACAAAGATCAGAAAAAAAGTCCAGAGGAGAGCAAGAGGAGCCCAGAAAAAAAGACTGAAGGACTGGGATTGAAGGACTGGTTCAATCTGGAGGGTAGAAGACTTGAGAGATGTAATGGCAGTCATTAAAGATATAAAAGCCTTATGCAAAGAAAGGAATAAATCAACTGTCCTCCAAGTCTGTGGTGGATATGGCAACATGTAATGTGCTGAGAGTTCAATATGGGAGATTTGAGTTAGATACTGGACATGAGGAAACTTTTCATAGTAAACCTAGTGAAGCACTGGGGGAAAGCTAGTGAGGCTGTGCCATCTCCATTTTTAAGGACTGGTTTTTCTGTGACTCTGTTGTCCCTGTGTGGAACATGCTGCTGGATGTGTCCTCCAGGTCAGTGTCTGTGACAACAGTGTAATCATCTGTCTTTCTCTTGTCTTTGCTACTTAGCTTCTGCCTGGCAGATCCCCTCCTGTTCAGCTTTTCCCCCTATTAAGTGAGGTATGAGTACACCTTAAAATGGGATATATTAAAAAAAAGTCTGAGGCCTCTAGAGACAGAGATGGCAAAGACCAGAAGAGCACACTCAGGACTTGCGCAGCTCTGGAATGATGGAGCTGCATGCTACCTCCCTCCTCCTAGAAAGCTCTTACCATAAGTCTGTTTCCACTTATTTCGGGGTATATCACATTTTCCTCTATCTGCAGCCAACAAAGTTAATAAAATCAGCGTAAGCCAAATCGGAGGTGGGCGCAGTCTGTCTCACAAAGGCAGAATCTTTGTGTGCTGTGTGTCCCTCTTACCATGCCTTACGCTGCCTTTTTCATACCTTTCATCATCAAATAAATAGTACGATTGTTCCCATTGTCCAAAAGTCATCTAATCAAATGTTTGATAAAAATATGGCTTTTAATTGCATTAATGGTAGGTACTTCACTCCTAAGCAGTAGTATTTTTGTTTTGCTTTTCTCATTTTCAGAATTTATACTAAAACATGGTTGTTTATATGAAAGTGCAACTGCTAGTAGTTGTTCCATAGCAAAGTAATAAAAATGTGCTGAAAGCTACATGTGCACATCAACGCATGTATACATTATGTAGGTGGGGAAGAAAAGAAGCAAAACACCCACTCAGTGATCTGTTTCAAATTAGTTGTGTTAACTTATTTTAAAGAAAGGTATTTATTGTTTTCATAGTTGTCTGAGTAGGAAATGTTAAGGAGATTGTTGGAAAGGTTAATTGAAGAACTGCCATCATGTGTGTTGAAGATACTTCTTTTACATGGAGCTATTACTTTTTAATGGCTGTAGGCATGAACCTGTTGGGCTTGAGCAAAAGATTGTAAAAGATCATTTAGCATAGAAAGGTGTGAAAAAGGACTGCCCATCAAGTAGTATCTAGGAAGCATCAATATTTTTAGTGCTGTTCTTCAGATCTTTTATTATGGTCTTGCAGTTAATTTAGTATATTCTACAGGTATTGAAAACAATGAAATTACCTGACTAATTAGCTGATTTAAAGTATTGATGTTATTTTTTGTTTTGTCCATTATTGATAATCTGTTTTCTGAATTTTTCTTAATTGCTTATATAGATTTTTAAAATACTCTTTAAAAGAAGTATCAGAAAAGGTGCTGATTTAAATATGTTCTTAATTACTCATTACAATCAACGAATGTCTAATACAATTTTTAATTGTAAAGCATTTCTTTAATGAAATGCTGCTTTTCATGGCAAATCATAGCAAATTCTGAGGGATTTTCTAAGGGATTCTGTTTCTAGTCAGAATATTATATTTAACAAATATTACCAGACTTCTGTTTTGGAATCAGGGAAAGATAGCAATAATTAAATGGGTATATTTTGGTATACTTAAGAATGCTTTATATTTTGGTGTTGTTTTTTTTTTTTAATCTTGCATGCAGCATAAAAGGATCTTATTCATTTTAATGCACCCTTCTTGTTGGCTTAAAGCTGAAATACAGTTGCTTGAAAATTAATTTACCCCTCATGAATGACTGGTTGGATTATCTTTGTAGCATTAAATGTCAACCCTGAGCTCAGAGCACATTGTGTCTACGGTAGAAAGTTGTCCCTGAGCACTTAATGTTGTGTTAAATGATGATGTGTCTTTTGCAAATGTATTATTAGTGTCAAGCTGTTCCGTCTCTCAAGATTGAAAAATGGTCAGTGATTTGAGCTGCCATTAAACCTGAATAAAATGGAGAGAGGCTGTGGGGGGTTTTCATGCCTTTTCTGAGTACAGACATACTCTTGAGTAGGTATAAGACATATCAAAATTTTTCTGTTAACCTAAGACTCCAAAAACTCCATTTAGAATCACAGCAATTAAAAATAAGAAAATCTCACTTCTGCTTCTCAGGAAAAGAATGGTCATTGAATATGTCTGTGTGACACTAAGAGCACAAAAAACCATAATAAATACTTGAGAGCTTGGTCTTGTTTCCATAGATGTGAGCTAGAGTTCTGTCGCCGATGCTTAAACGTAACACTGTTACTGATGTGTGATTTGCTGTCTGATTTTAACTGAGGTTGGGCCTGAAATTTCCTGTGGAATTTTGTTTTCCTGAGGTTCCTTTAACTTCCTAAATAAATAGTTATTTCCAGTTTTAGAGTTATAGTGTTACGGATGAGGCATGCATGCTTAAGATTTGTCATGTGTCAGTAGAGTTTCAGAGAGTTTCACTGGGTTGAAATTCTGTTACTCAATTAATATACAGTGACTGGTTTAAAATCTCTCAAAGATATTTAATCATATACTTCTGTACATGCACCTTAGAAGCTAAGTGCCTTGGTGCCTTTATGGATCTGGGTGATGTTACAAAGCACTTCAGAAAACACTTCTTTCCCCATGCCAGACACCTAACTTGCTGGCATTAATAAAGTCACTTGAAGAAAAATTCTGCTACTGTGTATGAGATGGTAGAGCCCAGTTTTGAGGAGTCCCAGGGCACAAAGAAAAAAAAATACTTGTATTCCCTCCTATTAAAAACCAAACTACTCTGAAGTTATGGAATTGTTGAAAGCACAAACTGATTTGAACTTTTTAGTCCATTGCCTTGCTGTTTACAGACCCTGCTGAATTCCTTTTGTGCACTTTAGTTACATTACTGTAGTTACATTAAGGTATTTCAGACAACGTGATTTAATGGCCAAATTCTCCCTGAGTTGTCAGCCATTTAGCTGGTTCCAGGGAAGTGTTCCCTGATGATTGGATAAAGGCAAATGCCGTGCCCATCTTCAAGAAAACTAGGAGGAGGACATGGACATACTAGAGCAAGTCCAGTGAAGGGCCAAGATGACCGTCTAAGCACAGGATGTACAAGGAGAGGCTGAGAGAGCTGGTTTGTTCAGCTCTAAGGAGAGAAGGCTCAGCTGAGATGTTATTGCTGTCTACAAATGTTTAATAGGAGGCTACAGACAGGGTGAAGCCTAACTTTTCTCAAAGGTGCACAATGATAGGACAAGAGGCAAATTAGAACATGGAAATTCCAATTAGGTAGGAGAAAACCTTTTTACCAGAAGGATGGTCAAATGTTGGAAAAGGTTGCTTTGGAGAGGTTGTGGAATCTCCTTCTTTGGAAATACTCAGAACTCAGCTAGACAAGCTCAGCTAGACTAGCTCTGAGCAACTGGAGCTAACTTTCAGGTTGGATCCAGTTTAGAAGTTGGCTCTGTTCTGAGTGGAGGGTTGGACCAGATGACCTCCACAAATCCCTTCTAACCTAAACTATCCTATGAGACTGCAGCTTAAAGCCCTAGGGACCACAGCTGGTACACAGGAACAGTTCTGAAGAACCAGTGTGATAATTATGGTACACCTTCACAACAGTGGCTCTGTAGTACAGACATAGCTAACCAGCTTGGGAACCACCATGGCACAGCTGAGCAAGGGTGGAATTCAAGCTGTGATTTTAGATGCATTTTACAGTCCCTTCGTGGCCCTGTGATGTTCTCTCTATAGTACTAGTAATACTTAAGATAATTACTTCAAAGGTAATTTGGCCATATCTGCAAATGTCCCAGGATTCCAGATAAAATCATGTAGGAAACCATTTCTTCTTCTCCACTTGTCGTTTAGATCTAGTTTCCTTGGCTCAGATTCATTCTGCTTAACCTTAGAGGTGAAACCATCCCACCTGACTTGGGTGCTGAACATCTCTAGGGTCTCTCTGTTGTTGGTGACAGTAAAATAGGCACTGCCAGGGAGCACTTGAGGCTGTCCTAGAGTGCTGTCACTCACTCTTTGGAGAAGTCTCTCTATGGGAAGTAAAGAGAGACCTAAACAAGCAATCACCTAAAACTGAAGTCAGGTGCAATGGCTGTGACCTTCTATGTGTTGCATGTAAGGAGGTTGTGGAGGATGGTGTGACTGAGCCTTCCTCCATCTTGGACCATTGGCCCTGCCAAGCGAGATCTAACTTTTCCCTTTCCCCTGTTACAGCAGGGAAAAGGAGGGGATGCTCGAAGTCAGACTGTGGAAAACCTGAAAAGACTGGAGAACTTGTTCTGTGTTTGTTCTGAGGGGTTTTGTGGAGGGTTCCTGGAACCTTCGCTAGTTCAGATCAATAATCATAAGAACATTGATTTCAGCTTAACTAGGTGTGTGATTTCACACTTCCAGTTTGACAGTAAAGCTTGCCACAGTCTGTCTCTAGTTTCTAATTAGCTATGTATATATTTTAATATGAGTTTCGGCATCAGTTACATTAATGTACTTTAGTTAAAGTACTACTGGTAACTAAAATTTGCACAGTAGTTGTAGTTTTATTACACCTTAAACAATACTTTAACATATGAAATGGATTGCTACTGTATGGAAAATGTCTTACTAATGTTTTGATTATGACTGTAACACCAGCACAGAAAGATTCAGGACAGCAATTTGTTGGTTGTTATGAATTATAGTGAAAGTGTTGAAAGGAATTTTAAATCTGTAATGTTGATTAGCAAATTTTACTATCTGTCAGGTTTTTTGGCATGCTGTAAATAACTCATCTTCAAATAATTTGTCTGAGTAATTAAATTTAGATTGCACATTTCTCATTTCAAATATTTTGACTCTTATCTATTTGCTTTTCCATTGTGGCTTAATTGGTGTGGTCTATATAAACGGACAATAAATTTATATACCTTTGTTATAAAGATCAGTCAGTGAATAGAACTTGGTATTCATCCCAGACAGAATTATGGTTGAATGTATTTGCAAGATTAAAGCACTGAATTTACTTTTTTCTAATTAAAGGCAATTAAAGATTTGCAGACACAAATAAAAGACAATGAATTGAGGAATAAGTGTAGGAGCAAGTCCATTTGCAGGTGAAAAGAAGTGCCTTTGAAGCAGAACCAGCTGTATTTTCATTGAAAGAATAACAGTTTAGGAAGCTTTTCTGCATGTGCTTGCTTGATAGCATAATGTACTCATAAGCAGCTTACGCAGTACAGTATTCAGAAAATAGCAGTGCATTAATTTTTAAAGTAGCGAATGCAGGCGAAGAGCAATGCTGCCACATGATGATAATGAAGGTGGATATTGTAAAGTCTACTGAGAGAAAAGAAAGCAGGGAGCTCCCGAAATGTGAACATTTATAAAACAATAACTAGATATTCATATGATAATAAGCTTGGACAGCAGCATCAACAAAGGCCAAAGATGCAGTCCTGTTTCTGCTTAAGCCTGATGAATTGAAAAGCAGAGAGGCAGTCTTTAGTCTGTTATTCAATTCCAGTAATGAGCTATTGTTAGAATGAAAGAGTAAATATCTAGAAGGGTTGGGAATCTAATTTTTTTTCTCGTGAAGTTATTCTATAGATTTTTTCGGGTTGTATCTTAAATAGCAGCATCCTTAAACAAAATCTTAAACATAGTCAGTTTTCTTAAATATAGTGCTCAGCATGTTGCATTCTCAGTTACATGTATAACAGCGTTTGGTATGTATGCAAAAGTACAGTGTTATGCACGCTACCTGATAAGTCACATTATTTCTGTAGACTAAAAAAGCAAATGGTCACCCAGAACTTAATGAACTTGTCTAGCTCATATGTATTTAGTTTAAGTTTTGCATTAATCATGGTGTCATTGGAGGTTTAATTAAAAAGAGTACTGAATATACAAGATCAGGTCATCTCTAATCTGTTATTAAAGTTATTGAACAGAAAATATATGGGATCTCAATTTCCCTTGTGAGTAGAGATAAATCACAAAAATTCTTGTGAAATCTGTAGATTTTTAATCCTAGTTACATGAGGAGAAACAAATTCATGTTGCATATTGTATGAATCCCTAATATTCGCTCTGAGGGAGACACTTTGGCATTTTTCACAATACAGCTGTGTTTAGTGGCTCAAAAAATCCCTGTTTTTCACCCTTATCTTTACCCTTTTCTAATCCTACAGCTAGTAGAATAGTCTTCATTTCTACTTGTGGAACGTTTTCCAAGCAGGATCTGTGAACAGGGCACAACTCAGTTCAGCTGCTACTCAGGTCCCTTTGCCACCAAAGGAGTGGAAAAAACTGTGCCAGAAGGATCGAGGGAAGTGGGGGGATGAAAGGTGAGCTCTGGAGAGCTTCCAAAGGGCAAAGGCAACTTCAAGCACTCAAATGGAAGTGTGGACAATCTTTGCAGCTGGTCTTGGGAGGGACTGGCAGGAGGCAGGACAAGCAGAGAGATGATGGCTGTAGTCAGTAAGAAAAAGTTGCCTTATCGTGGACTAGTTCTTTGGCCTTAAAAATGGAAAGAAAGTGATGGACTTGGGAAAAGTTGTAAAGAAAGAAGTGGCAAATTTGTTTAAAAAAAAAAAAAGGAAATTGGGGTAGTTATAAAAAAAGTTAAGGAAAGCTGGCACTGGAGTTTGAGGTAAGAGATAAGATGATGAATTGATAACAATAACAAGAAGTAGAAGAGGAAAGGATTTTGCTTAAGTGATACAAAAAGATTTGGTCTGGAAATTTTCCAATTTTCCAATTCTGTCTTTTTGGCTGCTTCTTCACGCCTTCATACATTCCCTCAGGAAAACTCAGTGTCTTGAATAGACATTGGGTAAAGCAGGCAAATGGGGCTCTGGTAAGTCCGTCTTAGCTGGCGTTGATGGTCACTTCCTGGGAAGAAGAAATAGCTTAAGCTGATGACTCTTGACAGATAAATGTACAAGAAAGCTTGCAGGATAAGTGAGATAAAACTAGAAGACATTGGGAGTGTGAATATATGTATTCCAACTGGTTGAATTTGCAGGCCCTAAAGAAGGTAAGGAACCTGTATTATTTATTTCTGCTTGTTTTCCAGGTGGTAATGATCAGTATTCACATGGTAGGGGCTTTGCATTTCATAGTTCTTTATAGTCCTGTAGTGCAGATGTCTTTCCCAAGGCCTCAGAAAGTTCAGATGTTTTAAGAGTCTTTTAGTACAATTGCTGAATCTGGTTTTCATTACAAAGAACTCCACAGATGCCCTTTTTAAACTTTTGCACTTGGTGGACTCAGACTGTTTCCCTACCATTTTTTTTTTTTCTCCCCTTTTGGCTATCACATCTAGCAAGGAGAGTGGTAAATTAATGGCAGGTGCATAGATTTGGAGAACTACCAGCTCTACAGTAATTATTAAAATAGCCTATTTGTTATACAGGGGGGTTAGTTGTTCATATCAGATTTAATATAAATCTGGAAGTATTCTCTAGATAAGTAGAATCCAGTCTTAGCCGTAGCCACAATACTGGAATGAAGAGTAGCAGAGCGCCTGAAACCAAGGGAAAGAACACCAATAAGCTTTCCTTTCTCTAGGAATGGACTTGGTCGTGCTGATAGATGTAGTTCACAGACTGGGTCTCCTGTGCAATATTTACCCCTGCTTGTGTCACCCTCACAGTTGAGCCTGGCAGAGGAGGAGGGAGAATGGGCAATGTGAGGAAGGGGATGTGGGTTTCGGTAGCTGACTTGTTTCCCATTCCTGGTGGGCCTTACAAAGCTTTCTAGTTTTCATTATCTAGTGCCATTGCATCACTGGAAGCGAAACCTCTGACTGTCCTGCTTTATTTACCCCAGACGGGAGAGCAGCAAGCCTGAATTATGAGAACTGAAACTGAACTTAGTCCTTGTCAGTTATATACTTCTAAACAAAGGTATTTTTCATGCTTAAAACATCTCAGATGGATAAGTTTCTATAGTTTGTTCGCAAGTAAGTAAGAACAGCTGCATCACTTTATTGAAAGTTGGCTCCCAACAAACAAACAAAAAAATTCAAGGCTGGGGTATATCTATGCCAAATTTCAGCCTGGAGTGAATTTTTATGAGTTATAAACTCCTGCCATTTATAACAGAAATTCTGACAGCTCTTTAACTATTTCATAGCAAAAGTACGACTGCAGTACTTCAGGGAGAAGAAACACGTTCTCTTTCTGGCTGGCTTCGTCTCATGTCTTAGCTATTTTGGTGGTTCCTGCAATTCTTTCCCTAACTGTTCAAAAAAATTACTGTACTCCTGATGCATCCTATTATCAGATATTATTGACTTCTGAAGAATAATGCTGCAGTGGTCTGTCCTGCAACTGAGATACATTGGCTGGATTAATATATTGGAGCATCAGACATAAATAGTCATTCTGTCATCTTTTCTTCACTCCGTCCTTTAAGAAGGTTCCTTGAATATATGCTACTTTTTTTTCTTCCAATAGACATGGTTTCAGTTATTTTTCCTTTTGTCATTGAGTATTTTCTAAGTTATTTCAAGTCTTTTATGAATAATATCTGACCAAAGGGTAATACGGAGACCTTCACAATATATAATCCCTAGGGTTGAAGAGAGATCATACAATGAAAGCAAATTCGTAACGCGAGTTCAGCATCCACAATATGCTACAGAGAGGAGCTTTGTATTGAATATGAGCAGAGCGATAGAAAAAGTAGACAAAGGCAGAGGTGTGTTTTCATGAATCCAGTATATCACTGGAGAAGACCTTTCTTTTCCAATTCATGTTTCAGAATTTCACCACTGCACTATAATATCCCAGTTTTGAAGGTGACCATAAAATGAGAAGATCATACTATTGATTATGAATGTAAGATCACATCTGGTTGAGCAAACAGGGGTGTTGCATATGCAAAACTACTGGGCACAGCTTTAGAGGAAAGATTAAATTATTTGAATGGAGCAATAATGAAAGCTAATGTACAACTAGGTAAAATTAGTGTTTTAAAAATGGCCAAACATTTCTGCTTTAAGCACTGTAGCTCAGCTTTGGATATAGGCAAAAAGGACAAAAAGGCATGTATGTGTTGGGGGGGCGGGGGGGTGGACTTTTTTGAAAAGCCAAAGTGGTTGTACTGAGGCTTTACCCCTCCGAGTAGTTTCTTCACAGATTCCTCTTTTCCTTCTCCTCCTTTTGTGACTGTATCTGTACTTCGACTTCTGTTGACTTAAAGAAGCTATGGTTAATGGTACATAGCACAGCAGTAACGGGCCCTTCAGACAGCAAAAATATCCCTGAGAGATATCAAGTGTTTTATGCTTTATTATTAAGTTGAGATAAATGATTTATACCATTTCTAAGTACTTGCATGTCCCCTGCTGAACTCAGTTCATGTGGACTCACAGTAATCGTGCACTTGGCTGCACTCTTTGTGGCTGCAAGAGATAGTCCCTGTAACTTTTAAAAGTCCGTCTAAGGCACTTCTAGAAGATTCTGTGTAACATGTTTCTACAAGCAGGTGGTGTGAAGCAGTGGTTTTATTAGCGCTTACTTGGACTGACCTGCATGTCTCTGAGTTCTGATACTTGCAAATAATGTTCCAGTTCAGAATGATGAAACATTTACACTCACCATAATGTCATGTATTACACATTTATATATGCATTAGAGATGACTAACCAACAAAAATTATAATGAAAATTTTGTTTTGATTGAAATGTGAGGGAAAAACGTCATCCACATTTAATCTACTTACTTGCTTTCTGATGCTTACTGAAAAATTTAATAAATATTGTACTAGTGGATGGCTATCCGTATGTGTATTTTGATGTCCCTCTGGAGTAATAGGTTCTACGCTGATTTGTCAGCTCTTGCTGGTTGCTATCATTGTCTGTGTTAAGGACCGTTGTTCCATGGATTAAGCCCCTGTTTTACAGAGTAGCTCCTGTTTAAAGTGCTGGACTGTGGGATATTTTCAAAAATGTTAGATCTGACTTTTCAACTGAAATAATTGCTGACATTCTTTATAATCTTTTTGCATCATTTTCATTAAATGTGCTTTTCTACTCTAGGAAAACAAGATTATAAGAAAACCAGGCCTATGTTAAGAGCTACAAGATTAAAAGCAGAGGCCAAGAAAACTGCACTAGGCGTAAAGGTAGAGATCTATTTGATAGCTCATACCACCTTTGTGTATATGTTGTTTCTTTTCCCCACAGATGTACTGTGTTAATATTGATTTCTGAGAGATATTGTTTATGACACTTCAAAATCTAAGTGGAATGCCAGAATCTAAAATATTTATGATGGATTGCTTTTACTTAACCCTAAAATAACTAGAATAGTTGGAATGCTAAAAGATTTTAAGTAGTCCATGTTCTTCTTATGATGCAGACTTACTTTAAGGTCAGTAAAGTACTGTATGCTTAGAAAATTGATATTTTCAGGGAGCCTCTCTACACACAGAACAAATGCTTTAACAATTTCATATAGTTCTAAAAATTGCAATAAACATCTTCCTTCTTCCTCTTCCTATCCTATATCCAGGAGTAATTTAAAGACTGGGTTTGTAAGTATTGTAAATTCTTGTCATTATTATCTTGGTCTACATCCTTGTATACTGCCTCTGACTTGGAAAAAGAAGTCTTAACTAACAGCAAAACACAGGGAAAGGTACGGAACTTTATTTTGGAAATGTCCCTTTTTCAGGCAGGTATGAAGTATAATAACGACTATTTGCTCACAGCTGTGAATATGAGCAAGGAGGACAATTAGGGATATTTTGTGCTGTCTACTACCTGGTGTGTCATCAAAACAGGATTCATCTGAATGCACATTGTTTATTTAAGTTGCATCCAGTATTTTTCCCTAAAAACTTATTTTTTAATCAGATCGATACAGAATTAGTAAGGGTAAAAAACCAAGCAAAATAAAAAAATGGGTCAAATACCTGGGTATTCTAGTGAAAGAAACTTCAGAAATGTTAAAAGGAGAACATTTTCTTGTTTCTGGCAGATGAGAAATCAATTTTTTCAAGTTATAGCTTATAGCAAATGCCAAGGTATTACTACCAAGCTGTAACAGCTGTTGAGCTGCCAGATGATGTATTTGGTTGTCTTCCAGAATTTGCTATTATAATCACGAAACAGTGCTTTCTTTTTGCTCCTGATTGCTGATCTCGATCAAGCATTACCGTGCGATGCAGTATGTTTTCACAACATAATCTCCTCGGTTAGTGCTGTGTGTCAGGTTTTAATGAGAAAAAGTAGATTGTCTTTTTTGTTTAAAGGATAGATTATTAACCTTTTGAGTTCAATGTTTTTTCCTTCCTTTCTTATTAAATTTTACTTTTCATTTTACTTTCAATGACATGACCTTTTAGAAGTGATGTTCTACTTGGAGACTTCTACTGTACAGCCTAGTTCTTTTAAAATGTGCAAGTTTTTTGCATGTCTTTCACAAGTGAGAAAAAAATGAACCTTTTCCTCATTTTCTTAAGTAATTCTTACTTAAAAATGAGGGGGAATAGGAAAGCATATGTGTAATCACATGTATAATGAAGGTTATAGCAGAACACCAGCTGACTTCTAAGTAAGAATGAGTTTTGCCGTTAAGGCGCACACATGCTCTCCAGGTCATGGGATGTTGTGTTTCTGGGGTTCTGCTAGTTGCAGTATGCAATGGCTCAGGTTTGCAATTCTGCCTCTGCCTTTAAAAAAAAAAAAAGAAGGAAATTCTTTAAAATACTGTCTTGCGGCTGTAATATTTTTTGCATGCCTGGACCTTAAAATATGACTCTGGATCATCCCCAAACAGATCACAGTCATTTGCTTTGCTCCCTAATTGCTGAGAAAAGCTGACAGAGCTGAAGCAAAAGGGAAAGTAAGTTGGGCACCTTTCCCTCCAGGAATGTGTTTGTGGGGGAAGGAAAGCAGGGCCTTTGTATGCATCCTTCTCACTGAACCTGCTTAATGTCAACAACCTCAGGCTTACTAAATGTTACAATACTTCTACCAGAATATGGGCAATCCCGGTAGAATAAAACTCTGCACTTCTGCTGACAGACCCTGCAGCGCTCAGCACAGAAGCGAGGCATATTTAATGTCTCAGGGTAAAATTGCACACCTCTTCCCGTCTCGCAGTGACAACTCTTCACCCTGCTCTATCCCTCCAGTTCAGCAGAGCTTTGCCATGGGCAGTGGATGCGCCTGGAGCGTCTGCAGGGAAATCACCCTCCCTACCCCGGGAGAGGCTGCTTAGCTGTGAAGCCCTGTAACCTCTCCCCCTCTCTCAGGCAGGGCTTGTTCTGCTCAGCCCGTTAAGTTCCTCCAGGTGTCCAAGAGCAATCTTCTTACATTCATCCGCCACATCTGTCCCAGATACTCCTCTGTTGTCTTCTGGATAAATTTTGAAATAAGAATTTCTTGAAGTCTCCTGCTTCGGGTTGACAGCAGGGTGTTAAACTGCTCCTCGTGCCTGTGGCTGTCAGAATAGTCAGCAGAGTTGAGGTCCCATCAGATTATGTTACCGTGGTGAAACTATTTTGAGGCTTGAGTGTGCATTCCTTTAACTGTTTCCTAATATTCAGAGCTTTTGAGTGTGCCTGAGCTCTTCCTTTGGGAAGGTATCATCACAGTTGTCACTTCATATTAACAGAGTTTTCTGATGGTGATAAGTGACCTGATTCACCTTCCAAAGGCTGGGATTTTAGTCTTTTTATAAGATGTAGGCCCCACTTCTGTGCTCTGACAGTTGACTAACTTCAGTCTGTGTTGAGGAAGAAAAAAGTGGTGCAACTACAGTGCAATGTAATAAACAGGCAGCACTTTAAATAGAAATGTCCAAAGTTCTTGTAAATCTTTGAGAAAACGCATAAATATGTGTATTTACAATATATTTTACTTTTTTATCCAGGTTTCAGTACATGATACAGTATGCAGCGTTTCAAAATATATTAACGTTTTCTTATAAAAAGCTAAGTTGCAGTTAATAAAAATATTGTAGAGGAAGGATGTCCTTATCATACATGTAAAAGTACAAGCTCTCTGGGAAAGAGGAATATTTTTATAATTCTGTGAAATACCTAACACAATAAGTACCATACTGCCACTTAAAACAATAGGTTTTTTAGTGCTCATTGATACCTCTAGAGTTGTTTTGCACTATTGTCCAGAAGAGCTTATATTCCTGGCTGTAAACTAAGACTTGGTGTAGTATTTAGGGGAAAAAAAAGAAGAGGACTGGAAAATAGTGAAGGGATTTTAGTCCTTAATTTCTATGAAGATAATGAAATTCAACTGTTGTGTATTTCACCATGAGAGCTGACAACATTTGCTTAAAAAAAAGGCTCTATAAATGACAAAACTTTTCAGAACCAATCCCCTGGAGATCCTTCACATTTCATCGCTGGCATACTAATTAGCTTGTCTTGTCAAACTTTGATTGCCTTGTCATTTTAATGCAAGGTTTAAAGTAACAAAGTTTCTTTCAGTCACTGGCATTTAGTACTTTTTAATTTCCCCAATGAGAGATTTTATCTGTGTTGATAATGTCAGAGAAGCAGCTAAGCACTAATAACTATCAAAAGTTAGTTCAGGCAGGGTGACCATGCTAGTATTTGGTGTGTAATATTTGCTCTTTAAATGTGTTTAAAAATTAAATATTGTAGCAGAGCTGTTGTGCTGGCTCTGTTTGTATATGTGACACTAATGCAGACAGTGCCAAAATATATGGGGTCTCTTGGAAAAACAGGACTCCGTCTCGGAGAAACAACTCGGAGAGAAAGCAGTATGCTGTATGTCTTCTGGTGTTTGGATAAGACAAAATTCTTTGTAGTGGTACCAAAAAGGGAGCCTTTGAACCTTCTCTGTATAGTTGGTTGGTTGTCCCCCCCCGCGGGGGGCTCATGCTGGTGGAAGCCCACCTGCTCGTCCTCACCAGGTGGAGCAGCGAGGGGTCTGCACCATCGATGCTAACTCTGCTTGCAGTGGGTGAGGAAAAGGTGCCAGCAGGAGGGTGGCAAGCAGAAAATGGTTTGAGGAACGTGGGAGCTCAGCCCCAGGTAGCTGGGGTTTGGTATGCAGAGTCCAAAAGCAATGGGAGTTCTTGGGGAGAGATTTTTTTCACAGCCTGCACAAATAAATCAGTGGTCCATGGGATAGATGATGAAGTTTTCTCTCTTGTTGAAAGGTAGACACAAATCTGAACAGTAGTATTTTACACCCACTTGCAAAGACATAATCAACTGCAGAATACCACTCCATAGAGAATTATTAGCAATGTAGTACATTGATTGAGCTAAAGAAAAAATGTTGCCTAAAAAAGAGAGAGCTTACTGTCTGTCATTCTTTTGCATATCTACTTAATCTATTGTGTAGCTAGCTAGCTCACTATTAAGAGTTCATCTCATCTGGAACAAGTTATGTATGAATAGATAACAAGACATTCCTAATGTATTTTGGCAAAGGGTAGTCTCTGATTTCACGCTGTTCAGAATCTGCTAAGTTAGTGAACTACATTTGCCAAGATAAGTTGGGAATATAGTTTCATAGCTTTGCAGAAATTAAGGCCACAAGGGACTATTAGATCATTTGATCTGCCCTTCTATATGTTACAGACCATAAAATTTCATCCAAATACTTTCTGGAAGTCCAAGCACTTTATAATGGCCAAAATACTGGGTCTTCAAACCAGCTTATGTGCCTCACATAAAGAGCAGGGCAGCTTAATGTGCCGCCAGTGAACAAAGTGTGATATTCCCAGTGATCCCAGTAGTCAGACTTTGATCCCGGACCTTGAAATGGAAGGGAAGGGAAAAAAAACATACAAAGGGAAAAACAAAATCAGATTGCTGCCATTTGACCCTGGCCTGACCTGTACATGTAAGTACAGTAGTCATGGCGGTTTGAGCATGTGAACAAGATGCAGCAAGCAGGAGCTTAGGAGGATTTTCTGTACCATCTCAAAGCAGTAGTCCATCTTTTTCAGGCTTTGGTCTCTACTTATGACCAATCTCTAACACTTCAAAGGATAGTTGATAATAACAAAACCTCAAATCCCAGAAATGAAATCAATACAATTGGAGGAAAAATTCCTGAAAAAGAAGGAAACTTCTTTTGATCCTATATAGAAAAGTCTGAAGCACTAAAGCATGAGGTGCCATTAGTTTTAACAATCCTTTAACAACTCAGGGGTTCAGAATATAGCACTGACCATGTAAGTAATCCCAGTCTTCTTGGGTTCCTGAAGCAGTCTGGGGGGCTGAGTTTGCCGGCTCGAAGGCTGGCAGCCAGAACCTCCTTTTCATATCAGCCCAAGTTGAAGTATTCTTTCCAATAGCTAAATAAAAATGTCCTTTTTTTTGAGAGATCTGACCATAAAAGACTCACAGCCACGGAAGTCCATATTTTCCCCAAGAGGTAACTGGGATGTTCAGTCATTCTTGCTCTTAGGAAATGGCATCTTATTTCAAGACTGAGCTTATCTAACCACAGCTGGACCTTGAAAGGATGCCACACTGTGAAGAGCCTTACTTAAATACAGGTGTATGGCATATATAGTTATACGCTGTAACCAAACTACCTCTCATTCTTCTCTATGATAAAATAAATACCAGTCATCTCCCTACTGGAAATCTCTCCACCTTTACACGTCCAGAGATCACACTGAGGGAGTGGTTACCCCTTAAATCCAAAGACCTTTTCAGAGTTACAGTTTTTCAAGGCAGAGTCCTCCACTTTGTAAGTACTATCTACATCTTTGATACCTGTATATATTATCTTGCATTTAGCTATATTAAAATGAATCCTGCTGCTTTGTGATCATATAGCCAGGCCTTTTAGATGATTCTGTAATAGTACCTTGTTCTCATTATTTGAGACAATAATGATGTTTGTTCCATCTGAAATTTTTACAATAAAAAATTTATAACACAAAAATTACTGACAAAAGTTAATAAATTACTTTTGTTACCTTGTATTAGATGTAGAATAACCTGCATTAAGGAAGTAAACATCCATTTTTAAATATCATTTTGTTGAAACTCTAAAAAATGGTCACAGTGAATGTCCAGATGAAGTCTTCTAGTTAGAAATTATATGGGATAAAAAGGTTGGTAGTCAAGTCCATGTATGTTTGTTTGATTTCTACAGGTATCCTTGGTCAGCATGATTTTCTTTTCATCTCTTTTCAGAAATAGCTAGGGATAGTTTAGCATTTCAAAGACAGCGATTTGTGATACTCTTTCACCTAGTTTTAAGCTGTTTTCAGATAAAAATAGTACGATTCTCTTTGGAGGACAATAAAAAATATGTACAAAATACAGAATTTCTTGAAAGTGTGGTATTTCTCTATATGTGTAGGATACGATGCTGCCATTCACAGTGTCCAGATTTGTGTTGTTATAGCCAACATTTTTCCTAACCCTTATTTTTTCATTTCCTGATTAAACTTGTTTAGATCCCAACTCTGCAACTTGCTCCATCAGGGTGAATCTGAGGACATTATCCAAGTATTTTGGCATGAGAGACATAAAACTGACAAAAACCGATAGGAGAATTAAATCTACGTTATGCTGTAATGGCATGTGTTTCCTTTATGGAAAAGTTTCTGAAAAACTTAACCAAGCTGAAATCAGTAGGGTTCTACAGACATTATTCTAAATATATGAAAATATAATAGAAAATTCTGTTCCTTTTAAAGGCTTCTTTGACTGTACTTTGGGATTTTAGAGCAGGGATGTTATTTCCTAGCGTTCTGTACCATGTTATAAAAGAAAAAAAGGAGAAAAAGCCCTGTGATCATTTTAACTTTATTTCTATAGGACTTTTTCTATACTGGTTAATTATTCATGCTGAAATCCTCTGAGTAAATGGATTTCGCAGAGGGATGGTGGGGATGATCCATAAAATGCAAGAGAACGGGAGCTATATATGCCGAGTGGGGAGTATTTTAACATTTCATTTCTATGCATGGCTTAAAATACAAAGTCTGATAAGTATAGAACAAATTAAAATGACAATATATACTGTTGTTGCAAAGACGGTATAGTGGTGTAGGATCGCATTTGCTATTTATATTGCAAAATTTATGTTCATAAAAGTTCATAAACTGGATGCATTTCTTAAGAGACTGCATATCCCTAGCTGAGAGCCAGGTGTCCTTTGTTACGCTGTTTATTTTAGATTTTTGTTACTCCGCCTTCTTCAGTGACTCAAAATTAAGGTTCTTGCATAATTCTGAAACCTGGAATTTCAATAAGGCTTTTCATTCCCAGGGTTAATAAATACTGATCCAGCCACCCGGTTCCTAATGCCTGTGTGAGTGAAGCAGTATTGTTATCTCAGTGTTATTCACTGTAAAACTTAAGCAGAGGAATTAAAGAACTCTTCCCGTCAAAGCGGTTACTGGGCAGCCTGAGAATAAAAATCAAGATTTTTCCAGTTCCACTTCTAGAAAACAAATCTTTAATGCAAACATTCTCCAGATTTTGCTGCTGCTACCACAGCGCTTCATAAGGGAGACTGGGGGGAAGGGGGAGGAAAGGTAAACTTATTGTAAAGCAGAAAGCGTGGCAAGAGTGGCGTCCAAACAAGGGAAAAAACTTTTTAATACTTGAATGAATTTGCTCTCTGTGTCAAGTGTGAACGGTGCCTGCATTGTACGGTTTTGTTGTCCACTCTCCTGAGCAGATGGAGTTTGCAGTTGTATGTCACTTGTTTATTACATCCTTTTAAGATTAGTAGCTGTGTGGCCAGATGGGTCTGGGAGCACAGCTGTGGATACAAGGAAATAAATGAAACCTGTCTGATGCTGCCATGCCCTTTTGTGAGATACTGACGTGTTGCAACTGCAACAAAGCAAAAATCACTTTCCTTTAATATATTAGTGAATTAGATGTACTGTCTTTTTTTTAATCAAATCATATGAAATCAGGAGGATGAGGTTCAGAGGATGATATAATTCTAAGAGGAAAATGTAGTTGAAATCTGTAGCAAACAGCCTCAGCAAATTTACAGGAGCAATTTTAATGTGGTAAAATAAATTTAAAGTACATCTCAATCATCCATATAAAATGTAAAGCAAAGGTTTCTATAGAACAAAGACTCCTATAGAGCATATGCCAACTAGGCAGTAGTATTTCAAAGTTTATTAGATGGCATATGTTGAATTATTGATCCAACATTCTGATAAACTATATAATGCATTCATGTAAATGCAAATGAAATGCTGTTCTATAGAAGAATGCCAGATTATGGGCTAGACTTCAAAAAATGAAGCTAACACAGCTTTAACTCCTTCATGGCAGTGGACGCACAAAGTTGGTCACAAAGCCACCACCAATCTAGAGATACTGGATGGAATTTGTCCTACAGTGCAGGTCTCCACACCAGAGATATCATCTCCACTCCCCTTCTAGTCTACGGGGAGAAATAGTCATTTTTAGGAAGAATCCATCTGACCTCTTTTAGAGGACACAATGAATCTTACACCAAAGAGGGTCACGTTCTCTCCTTGGACAGTAAAGGGTGTCTGATTGTCTAGGTGCAGTGTAGCCATCTCCTTTCAGTCCCACTGGCAGAGTAGATTTGATGTGGCATCTTCTGTACCAATTCAAATTAGTTGTTATAAAGTCACTGAACTGTTTTTCTTCTCTCCTTTTAAGTATACAGCTGGATTGTTCTGATGCAGATGGTTTGTAGGTTAACATGAAGCTGAGATACAGAGGGGACGTTGTTGCTTCTTTTTGTGGAGGGAAAATGGTTTGGGGGGGTAAAAACTAACCTGTTCCTTTTGAGCACCTCAGTGCATGATTTTTAAAATACATCATGATGATAAGGAATGAAGCAGTGCATGTTGTTAGCTGTGGAAGTGGCACTTTCTGTGAGCTGAAGGAACATAAGGATTTTTCTCAAATTTATATTTCTTTCATTGTCTAGCAAAATGAAAGTCAACACTATAGGAAGGGTGCTGTGCTTTCCAGGAAAATAAAAACTTAAAAATGTGAAATACTGGGACTTTGAAAGAAGTAGTGTTATAAAGAGGATGATCATACTATGATTTATTATATGTGAGATCTAAAGTTGGAGCTTAACAGAGTCCAGCCTTAAGATAGAATATGATGATAGGCAGTCACATAATGAGTATGACGTGTAGTACAAAAACATTTTTCTGCTTCTGAAAGCTGCTATAAATCATGTATACTTTGGAAGACTCTTTTATGTTAATTAAGGAAGATGCAGCAAGTTGCAATATTATATGGGAAGAGAGGCAAGTGCAAGTGCAAATTGTTGTGCTTTTTGCCTTATTGCAGAGGGAAAGGAAGAAAAGTTTCGTCCAATTCTGAAGGATTTTGTAGCTCCATATTGTAATGCGTGCCAGGAGGTTGGGAGGTAGAGGTAGCAATTTTCATTGACTTCCACCATACTGTGTTTGCTTCATTAAAAAATTACAAATTTGTTGGCAAAAAGCAGTAACATATTGCTAGAAAACATCAAAATTCACAGTGTAAATTTGTAACTAAATTTGTGTTCAAAACTGTGGTTTGTGAATTCTGTCTTTTCTTTTAAAAAAGAAGGAATAGCATAATAAAAGGACATAAAGCTCCTATTTCTAGGTCAGACCAAAGATCTTTAAGCCAAATATCCTATTTCTGGCAGTATACCAGACTCACCAAAATCTTTATTAAGTGAATGGATTTTATAATATTCTGAAATGGTAATCACAAAGAAGAAATCATTTAAGTATCAATGCCTTATGCAATTATATATGTCAGATGTTATTTTGATGTGCATTATAGAATGGAAATAATATTTATTCCTGATTTATCTGAAAATATGGTACTATTTCTAACAGGTTGTTTTTTGTTGGTTTTTTCTTATTTCTACAGGAAGTTGCCCTTGTCCTTGCAGCTATACTGGTATTTTTGTTGGCTTTCTACGCTTTCTTTTATCTTAACATTTCCAATGAAGTTGACCTTGATCTGGATCCAGATGAAAACTAGCAGATGCAATGAATCTATCACCAAGATTTCTTCAGCTTGAACAAGACTACATAGGAACACACAGTCTCTTCACTGTGAGACAGTAAATGATGCCATTTCTTGCAGTCCAAATTCATAAAAATGTTTTCCAATACGTCAGTCACTTTCACATTCCAGATCTCCAAAATAAGAGAACACTCATGCCCGGCAAGTGTATTTGGTTACCACCAAAGCCAGGAGCAGCAGTACAATACATGAAGTTTATTGTTTACATTATTTTTTTCTCAGGCAGAGAACTTTGATGTCAAAAGACAGGTGCTATTATTATCATGGGTATTGATGCTGACTTCACAGGAGGAGAGTCTGCCTTGACTAAGTTTAGGAATCAAAGCTTCCTAATAGCCAAATTAAGTTCCTTTTCCTTTCCCAAAAGAAAGCAGAAATACCAAATAAAAAGTCTTTTCTTCATTTGTATTTAAAATATATCAAAACCCCCTCATCCTTTCCCTCCCTTTTAATCTTTCTTGTGCATGTGTGCACACGCACACGCACAAAGATGGAAGAAACTGTAGGAAAAAATATCTTTTTAGAAGCAGTCTGTCACCTCCTATATGGACTTAATTTTATGTCATCCCACATTCTGTGTGCCCATATATCTGCAGTAATCTTTTTCGTTCTTTTGCCAACTGTTCAGCACACATGTGTTCTGTCAGAAATGGCACCTGGATGACAGAAGCTCTAACATTCGCGTATGCCTCTGAAACACAGTTCTTTGCCTCCTGTGCTGTCTGAACTAGTGTAAATAGAAAGTTCAGTCGATGTTGGTTTTAATTAGTGTATTGCTCTATTATTAATATAAAGTCAAAATCGTATTTTAATTATACTCTTCCTGCTGGTTGTGATATCAACTTGCTCTACCTGTTAGGGGGATGTTGTAAAAAAATTGCTTTTCAGTTATACAATCATTTTAATCATCACACTAATGTGAGAAGTTGTAAGTATTAAGAAAACTTTTTTTTCCATGCATACTAATAATTGGGCAAATCTTGGCCCTGTGACATCCTTCAGTTCTTGCAATGTACCTTTCACAATATGCACTGTAGATAACATTTCTGATCCCTTTGATAACCACAAGCCACTTGAAGAAGTTGGTATGTCAAAGCAGCTGCAGGGAGCTGTAAAATTCTAGCTTTATCCTGTTCTGTTTCGGGTTTGGCATATAACTGAGCTTGTGGTTGTAAAGGTTCCGTTTTGATCCTTTTAAAAATGTGGCCAGTCTTTCTCTAGTTTGGATTCACTTTGATACCAAGAAAAGCATAGAGTCATTGGTGCTGAAAGTGGCAAGGAAGTTAGGCAGATTGGCTTCCAGAAAAGTAATCATAATTCTGAAATTCTATTATCAAACTAGCTTGGCTTTATCTTTGATACCAATTTCAGGGCTGAATGATAGGTTTAGTTGCAACTGAAATATTTAGTGACTCGTTCCGGAAATGCCTGACTGAGATTTCTTACAGTGATTTTGAAGACAAAGGGATACAAATCATAGCAAATATTATAATGGAAAATATATTTATTTTAAATTGACACAGTCCCATTATCACCACTTACGGAACTTAGATCAATACAGTTAATTTTTAAACTATACAGTAACTATGACCATATACATTATGAGTCTCTAAGGATCCACTTCTTATCTGTCGTACACCTCATTCACTTTATGCAATGCAAAACAACTCCTCTAGAAATTCAGAGTACAACAGTCTTCCGAGAAGAATATGAAATAGAAGCATAAACATACACGTGCAAATATTTCTCATTTTCTAATTATGACTGTTACAGACACAAAATCCTAACATTTATGCATTCATATGACTTACAGTCCACTAATACTTGCACACATGAGCGAATGCTTAGCAACATGTTGCATTTATGGTGAAGCATTATCTGACACATGGCCTGACTTTCAGTGGAGGGAAAAGCATATCACAAGCTGTCTCCTTGGATGTGACATGCCTTTCACTTCACTGGTGCCACGGCACATGTCACAAGAAGCTGCAGACCTCTCCTGTTACTTTGCATGAGCAGTTTTCTTGTTCCATGAAATGCTGGAAGGATTGCTTTCTTAGTGTCTGCACATAGCTCTCTGGGTGATGTGTGGCCTGAGAAAGATGTGTCGTTATCCCATTCGTGCAGATTGTTTTGTAACCTGCTTTCTGAATCAGTTACATTAAAAAGAAAGCTATTCTTACTGTCAAATTTATGAATATGTAGTTTCTAGAACAGGAAGATTGCATTTCCCATAATTATGACTCATAGACAAAATCCAAAGCGCGTATATGTGTGACTGAAGCAGCTTCCCTGATTTGTGGCTTATGAGTCCATATTGCCCACAAGTGCCAGAGTTTGCAGTTTGTCTGTTGGCTTCGTTTAGATTAGGCCTTTTCATTTACATGAAAGATATTCTTATGTAACAAGAAAATTTCCTTTTACTTAGATAAACTGGATAGACTTCTGTTCAGTGTACATAGGAATACAGGGCAAATATTGCAGCAAATACACTTTTTCTCTTATCGGTACAAAAATTTCTAATGGGACTATGTCAATAGTTTTTTAAAGCTAAAAGCTCCCACTTTTCATCAAATTATTCATCCTTGGTTTTCTAAAAGGCACAAGCACAACAGTATTAGCAATGAGGTCCGATTCTGAGCTTACTAATTTATGATTCCCCTGAGTTCACTGAAATTATAACTGATTTACTCCCGGGGAAAGTCAGAATCTGACCTGAAATTATTTCTGCTTTCTGGAGCGCTGCATTGTCAATGCCTGATATTTTAAGTAGAGACTGATTTTAATCTTGCAAACCTGTGGCTTATTTTGCCTTTAATTATATCTGAGATTGAATGCTTCTTGGGTTTTGGACCACCTATCTTTGTATGAGTTGCTCGGTGTCTATTTTAATAATAAATGTATTTTTACTATTTTTGTGCTCTTATTAATGTTGGATGTGTCACACTGAATTATATATACATTTGAAAGGACATTAAAGCAATCTGAATACCACAATGTTCAAATGTGAGCAGTGATACTCACCACTTTTAGAATATCTGGATTATTCTAGGCACTTCTAGCCCCTAAACTCACATTAAAACTAAGTGTAGCCTATGAATACTTAAAAGACAATAGAGAGAACTTCCCTTGGCATCCTACCCAATACCAATAGAGCAGATCTCTTTGTGAAGACAAAGTTGTTCCGTGTAGCTCCCAACAACTTCAGACAGATTGACTTTATTATAAAAGTAATACTTCTGTACGCTTGTTTCAAAGAAAGATTGCTGATCAAACTGTTAAGCCAGGGCTGCTGTGTAAACAGGGCAGGTTTTTTCAAGGATATTCACCTCTGGGAAAAGGGTAGATGTCAGTATTGTTGTTGCCCTCTGCTTGTGGAGTAAACTGAATTTCTTTCCAGCAGAGGTTGTGGAGGAGATGCCTGTACTGAGTCCTCATGCTGTGGGTGGGAGTGGATGTCCCACCTGGAATAGTCTCTGGCTAGGAAGGCACAACAGTCTTCCAGCAGTGATTTTGCTCAGTAAATCTTTCCTCAGCACTTTTCCTTTTCCCTTTGATCCTACAAGAGCAGAACCAGCATGTAGACCATCTCAGGACAGAAGCCTCAGTATAGTAGTTTTACTAGTGCAGCTGGTGAACATTGCCAAGGAAAGGCTTTAACTCTATTTCCTAGAGTCCATAAATATATTTTACTGGAAGCTTAGGAGGCATGTTAAGCATTTCCCTAATGGACCCTAGAGATATATTTAAACTTTTCTTGAAGAACACTTTATTTAAAGTTCAATGTTGCATATCATACAGACACCATGTGATTCAGGATCTGTCATAGCTCCTTCCGTGCATCAGGCAGCTGTAGCAGGGATGACACGTAGACTGTGAGATGATGCTGCAACACGTAGCTGCGAACATACACAACATGAGCAAACTCACATGTTTTGGTGTCATCTAGAGTAGTTGACCTAACAAGTTGTGTTTGAAAACAAACAGTTTTTAAACAACCCTACTAAATGAAGGCACAGTGAAAGCCTTACGAAACCACTCATCCCATTTCCATGAAAGTTGCTACCATGGAAGAAGCTTATCTGCTGACTTAGGGCCAAGATTTGAATGCTGCCCTTTCAGGGAGTAAAATGTTGCTAGCAGCTCCCGGTAGAGTGATGATTCATTTTGCTGATACGGGATTGTGCCTATAAGGCACACAGAGCCAGTTGGTGAAGGTCAAATGCATTCAGGACAATTCTCAGTAAAGGACTGTACTTGAAATGCAGACTAGGCAAGTTAGGGTGCCAACAAACAGGATACCACAGATCTTGATCGCATTTCAAGTTTTACTTACGGTAGCATAATAATTAGTGGTGCTTATGACTAAGAAAATAACAATATGGCACATCAATAAGACAGTAGAAATGTGATGTTGGAACTGCTTCTTAAAAGATTTTGTAGTGGATTATGCCTGCACTTTGGGAAATGAAGCCATGAGATGAATAAACTGGCAAAGATGTCTGTGATCTTGTGCTTAAAATGTTTTTCCCTGAAAGAGCCGACAGAGATATTTTGCAACACTTTTCCCCATCATCCTCTTAGTTTGCTGTAATGCATTCTTTTGTAGATGTATTTCTACACTTTTCCAGGAGTGGAAAAATATTTTTTGTAGTTCATCAATGCATTTAATTGACAGAATCCTCTACTCTTTCTTTTATCCCTTCTTAATCACAACCAAATCGGTGGGGAGACAGCCAAAATGTTAGGTACCAGTGTCTCTCAAGCAGATGTCACACCACTATTTTTTAGCTCGTTTAAATGAATAAACATGTTAAACTGTGAAGTATTACATTTTAAATTTTTTCATTAAAAAAAAATGGGGCAATCTGTTTACTGTCCTTAATTGAGACAACAATCCTGGTGGTTGCCAGTTTTGGCAGTTATGATGATGAACTATAAATATTGGGACAAATCAACTAACTGGTGATTGTGGAGGATAGTTCAAGTAGAAGCCTCATTCTGCATGAATACTTTTTTCAGTGCTATATTTTTTTCTAACTTCTATAATTGTTATACTAGTTTTGCATGTTAAAACCACTAATAAATACATGACTAATCAACCAATAGGCTTGATTCTGTTGTCTTATTCTGAATCACTGAAAGAGCGGATAAAAGCTGACAGCCCTGCAGCACAGTTCATGCCTTGCCCAAATTCTCCCTGAAAGGTGTTTGTTCAGGTCATAACAGTTATAAATGTGAGCTACAAAGAGCTTCATTTTGCTGAACCTTGGAAAAACTGAGCAGCATATAGATCTTTGGGAGTCTGCCATTTCACAAAGAGATTGTAGGAATTTTAAAGAGCGAAGCCACAGGAGGTGAGTATGGAGTTTGGGGACAAACTGATGTCATTCTCCTATCGCAGTTCTTCCAGGAATGAGTGGAAGAAAACCAAAGGAAAATGGCCAATTCTTCCAGAAGACAGCCACCTTGCAACTCACCATGTTGCGAAGAAGAGGTTGGAAGAAAACATAATTCTGATATCAAATCAGAGCTGCCTCAACTTCTTATTTTTCATAGGGCAAAAAAAGGGCCAGGAGGGGATAAAAGATGTCTGAAATGAAGCAACTTCTCATTGTCTCAATGATTCATTTATTTAAGTAAGGAATAAAGGGGGTTTGGGGGATTTACACAAAGCATAAGTCAGGCTAATTGCTGTTGCCTTCATGTAAAAAATGTTGCTTTATGCCAAGCTAGAGTAGCTTTGTGTGTCTGTTATTGAGTTAAATGTAAATGTACTGATACTGGCAACGTCCCCATTTCTCTAGAGATACCTTCTTCTACTGTGATACTATCAGCAGAGAGGAGGGACAGGGAGGGAAATGGAGGGGATCCCTTTTGCTGATTCTGCACTCCTAAAGCATCACCCCTGCTCAGTGGGGAGCTGCTGGTTTGACGGCGGTCCTGGATTGCTTTGGACAGTCTACAAAAAAGAACAGAGGAGATCTTAACCTACAGGGCGAGTCTCCTGCCATCACTGGTGCCTGATTTGTTGCCACAAATAAATAGAAGCTGAGATGTTCAGGCTTTTTACTTTTATTTATTAGGTTCTCAGGGAGGTGCCAGAAAAATTGTCTTTCGTTGTCCTTTTGAAACTTGTTTCTGCATAGTTGTTTCCCTTAGTGTCTGTGGGACTGCTTTCCAGTCAAGGAATGCTGCACTCATACCCACTGCTTTTGGTAGGAAAGCTGTAGACATTATCCTTTTGCAAGGAAGGGCTGGGGAGTAATCTGCCATCTCCCCTGCTCTCGCCTGGCTGAAGCTGAAGAGGCCTCAAGTAACTATTACTGTGTAATATAGTAAGACCTGCTCTGGTTTGAGAAGGACACCAAATTCTGAATTCAGGGCAGCTGTATTTAGCCTTTCCTGCCTGAGGAGCCTTCAGAGCAGACTGCACGGTGAAAGTCAGGTTTTTGCTTGCTTTCCTTTTGATGGCTTCCTTCAGCTTCTCTTTTAAAAGATGAGCTAAGGTGCTATGGTTGTCTACTTAAAGCAGGGCTGTTTTAACAGTGGTATCATGGGTTCTCACTGCCCTAATGAGCGCGTGACTGTTCCTTCTTAAAGGCAGACAATCATATTTGTGTTTATCTGTTCATTAATCGTAGCCATTCTCAAGCTGCTCTTCTCAGGCAGTACTTTACCTTTGTGCCACTGTGTCTCTGCTGCTCCAGTAATAACGGGATGTGCTGAATGGAGAAGAGAGTAGAGTGGCTTCTTCAGATCATTACCAAAGCCACAAATCCATTTAAAGTTAGGCAATATATGGGGGGGGAATTTTCCCAGTGCGCTATATAGATTTTTATTTCAAAGAGCAGCCCTTTAAAAGCTGCTCTGTTCTTGTGAATGCCAGTTGACAGTCCTTGCCCTTATGCATGAAGGCTTGTGAGTTCACGTTAAAATAAGACAAGTTATAAACATGACTGTGTTATTGATGAGAATATGTCAGAATTTTCTCAAAAAACAGTCATCAGCTGTTTTTAGTTAATAGAAAAGTGGCTTTGTTTGTGGGTGATACAGTTTGGTCAAATGTAGCTTCTCATCTGAAATGTTACAGAATGATAATTACCTCCCTTTGGCTAAAGGTTGCCTCAAAATAGGGATTACTTGTAATATGTGTGACTTTTTCCAAAGACTGTGATGCTAAAATTTGGTAAATTCTCTACAGAAATATCAGATCTATGACTCTAACAACAGCAATGGTTTTGAAATTTTTCCTTGTCAATGAGTTTTACCTTCTGTATTAGGAAATTTTCAAGTTGGTGTCATGATGGAGTGGGTAATGCCTGAAGGACAAATGGAAAGAACAAAATAGATGCTTAACAGACACTTCACATGCATTATTCAACCTCTCGTATACACACTGCTGTGACTGGACTATGTCAGTGTTACAGGGTGATGGAGAGGCAACGCATCTGAGACAATCATCTACTTTGCTTGTGATTGTTGCACCCTCAAACTCACAGGGGCAAGTGTTTCTGCTACACTATGTTATGCTCTCATACACAGAAAAGATGTCTCTTACTAATAGAATTCCTACCTACAGAAGAAGATAACTTCTGTTTTGTACATCTTCATGTAAAATATATAGATAGAAGAAAGAAAAAATGTTCCCTGAGAGCAAGGGCATTTGGAAACAGGAATCATTCCTGCAGGACAGGAGTTATGCATAGGCATAAAACATGTTAAATTTTAAAGATAATACAAATACAGAAAGGAAGTTTTCATTACACTGCACATTTATAAAGGATAAAAGTAGGCCTCACTCTTCTGTCATATATTCATCATTCCTTACAGTATAGATCTCAAGTAGTTTCCACAAAGCTATTATTCCCCCTATTCCACCACTAGTTTGGGGATCATCATTGCCAACTCGGAATGAAAAATGATCTTGTATTTCTCAGAACTTGAAGAGAAGTATCCTTGTTAAGCATTGAGTTATTCAGTTACTTTGAAAGGGTCTATCAGAGGGTATGTACTGTAATGTGTAACACAAAGTGATGTAGAATAACAGAAAAAAATTATAACTGACTTTCAACTAATTAGCTAACTATGGAGCTGGCCTGGGGGCCTTCAGTGCTTCCTTGCAAAGCCTTGAGGAACAGATCTGTCACATCCGCTCATCAACATTTATCTCAGTTACCATCTTAGTTTTTGTGTCCTTCGTAAAGAATTAAAACTTCAGGGTCTGAAGAAGGCTGGTTTTGATCTTTGCATCTAGATGAGGCCTTCCAGCTTGCTCAGATCAAGGCTCTTCGGCAGATTTCTTCCAGAGAGCCATGAGCAGTTTGAAAAGAGACTGCATACTCTCTTCCACCAGATCAGCAATGAGATAACACAAGATGAAGACACTGAAAAAGTGACTTAGCCTCCCTCGGAGAGAAAAGTATTTGCTGAGGTTGTCTGGCAGTGAGGTACCAGATATGTCAAGCTCTGCACGAAGGGAGGAGTGAGCCTGGGCAGACGGATCTCAGGATGTCAGCAGGGACTGGATGCAGATGTACTGCCAGATGCTGCTTCTTATGCACTCCCTCCTCCAATGGCACAAACCCAAGAAAACTTATGAGAGGACCCCAGTGCAATCTTGGTCTTCAGGAGTAAGAGTCGAGATCATGAGAAGTATCTCTCAGGCTAAGGATGAGGAAAAGTTGGTCAATTCATTAACAACTCAGGATTATAGGAACTGCAAGTACTAAAATAAACCTTCCTTAACCTAACAGCAAGGGTTCATTTGTAAATAAACCTTCGCAAAAGTCTAGGCACAGTACAGATAACCAAACAGTTTAATACTTGTAACAGGGAAATCTATGCAGCTGAATATGAGAGAAAAAACATTTCAATGAGAAATATGTTAATTCTGTTCCAAAGGAACTACAGAGGCCCTAGCTCCGATGGGGTCTGAGGAAGGAGTCGTGTACACTAATGATGTCTGCCTCCTTTCATCATGTGCTAGTAACAGGGTAACACATCTTTCCACCCAGCCAACAGGAATACTTTAATTAAGTAAAACAGGATTACAAAACACCAGGCTACCTAACTGCCCCAATTTAGAGAGCTACAGAAATCAAGCTCTCAGTTCATTAAATTATAGCTTATATAGATACCCCACTATTACATGCCTCACAGCCAAATATCAAAAACAGATCCACCAGCAACATGTTCACATGCTGTGAAGTTCTCCCATGTCTCAGAAGTCTTGAGGAATACAGAGACTGTCACATGTGTGAGAGATTTTGTCTTATGTTGCTCCTCTCACAAGGTGTTCCTTGACCTTAGCATAGGCTGAGACTGAAGTTGGCAGGCTAATGAGGAGGAAAAAGAGGATATTCTGTAAAACCTCTACTATATGCTAGTCTTAATCATTTAGAGGCAGACATCACAGCCATCCTTGGAGATGGAACTGGGATAAAGTACTCCGGGAAAGACACTTGTTCCTCTTTGGAAAGCACAGTGGAAAAAGCTTTGGGCTGTCTATGTCCCAGTGGAGGAATAATCAGTGATGTGGAAGGCTGAATAGATGGTCCTGAAATGAGGACAGCAACCAGCAAGCAGTGCGGCCCCTTCTTCCAGAGCCTCAAATCCACAGCAGTGCTATGGCCCAAAGGAGCAGCCTCTCCATCCAAAGCCCAAGCCTTCGGCCAGCTCATTCTGCCTGGGAGTCTGGGAAAAACAAACCTGGTGTGGTTCTTCAACAGCAATTACACAGGATGTCTGTCCAAGAATGAAAATTTGCTCACGCAGGAGAAAAGAGCTTGAAAACCTCTGCATAATGCTACCACCCACCAACACCCACTATTTGTGAATTATATCACTGGCTTCCATCCCTCTGAAAAACAAAGCTGATTTGACTAATACTGTAATATTCCTAATGACTTGTTTTTTGGCTATGTGGCAGCTGCATTTTAAAAAAAAAAGCCCACGCAGGTAGTGGCTTGATTCACTGTGGCTGGCACAGATCACCCTTGCTCACAGCGATGGGTCCAGTGCGTCCGGCAGAGCAGCTTGTGTTGGAGAAGGCAGAAGTCTGCTCATAGTTATACCCTCATGATGCACTTCTCCCAGTGGTATTGCCTGGTCCGGGAGTCCTGAGTCCCAGCAGGGCCAGGGCTGCTGACGGTGCTCCCTCCTGCTGCATCAGTCCTCCCAGCAGTTTCAGTATTGACAGGGCTTCTCTGTGCAGTAGACCTGAGCAAGCAATACCCTGGAGGTAAAACCAAGGCAGGAATGCACGTGGGAGGATGAGCAGAAGCCCCAGAGGACACAGAGCCTATACACTAAATTGTCAGGAGGACGGTGCCTAAATCCAACTCCTGTCAGAAATGAAGGGAATGTAGAGGTTGGCTTGGTTTAGGGTTGATTCTCGGCTGATCCTGAATGTACAGTGAGCAACTGCCCACATCAGAAGTCTCTGGAGAGCAGAAGGCAGTCTGGAGTTGCAGGTGTGTGAACAAGCCTCCAAAGGGCTGCTGCCCTCCAGGCTGTCTGCTCCCTGTCCACAATGGGACCACAGGTGACTTTTGCAACGACCTGTCTGGTAACACACTGACCCACTTCACACTGCGGCAATATTAAATTTACTTCTGGGTGTGCTCGGGTTTGTGGGCCCGTGATCTCTGAAGGGCTGTCCCCAGCTGCTCCCAGGATAGCCCATGTTTGTTACGTGTATGAAGGGTAAGCGTGCATGAATATGCATGCATATTGCATTGAGAAAGACTCCGTGGGCACATTCAAAGTAATTCAGCTTTTGGTGTAAATGTTCTACATTTGCTCCGGCATAATTATATCCTTTTTGTTTATGACTCGTGACTTGTTTTTTTCTGATGTTTTTCACACAGCTGTATCTCTAACCACCACCGAGATTTTAGCAGAACTTTAGGAAGCTGTATCACTTTCTGTCTCCCACACACATGTGTGTTTTCTTGGGCTGCATCAAATAAGATGTTTTGCACTCACTATATTTTGCAGGAAGCCAATATGGCAGAGTTGCAACTTCTGAATAGTTCTGAATTGAAAATACAGGGAAAAGAATAAACCTCAACCCTCATTTCCAAAAAATGAATAGTTGTATACATTATTCAGTCATGGATTAAAATACTTATTTCTAATTATTAAATCATTAATAATTTAAATACTTTAAATATTTTAATTAAATCCACCACACTGAATAATACCAAATTCATTAAGATAAAAGTGATAGGTTGGGACAAAAATAGGCATCTTAAAAAGCGGTTCACTTCACTCACTGCATGGTGCTGGCAGGCTTCATCCCAAGACTTGCTCAGAACACATTTCACAGCCATAGGGAAGCTGCAGTGCTGGTCTGTCACAAGCAGGTTTTTCCTTCTTCCAGTATGCTGTTGGGATAGCTGTACAGCTTAAGATTTTGCCATCAGGATGAGGCAAATCTCAAAAACCTAATAATTACTAAAGACCCTGTAGAACTTTTCTCCAAAACTAAGGGGTTTTAGCCATGGTTTTCCTACAAACCTTAACTCAAATAATTTCGCTTTCATTATTACTTAGTTATAGCGCTTCTCCCTTCTCCTGTTCCTAATCTATCACACAGCATTGACATTTTCCGTGTTTAGGCAGATGTTGCGATTCACTCCAGAGGTGGCTGCATTTCAGTAACTGGTTAAAATGGTCCCACTGCATCATTTTGCAAAGTTTGTAGAATGATTTGAGAGGAAACATTCTATTTAAATGTAGATTATTTTACTATTAACATTATTATTATCATCATCGTCAACTACTGGGAGGGAATAATAAGAATTTATTTATCCACATTTGGAGTAGAAAGAAGCACACAGAGGAATACAGCAAAGATAATTGTCTACCTATTGCTTAATGTGAATGGACTCAAGTTTATTATCAGCCTCGTATTTTTTGCCTTGATGCAGCTAGTACTAAATGTAATGAAAACAGTTTGGAGATATTTGTCTGAATTCAGTAACCAAATTGCTTTGAACAGTTTTGAACATGAATTTCACATTACGGCTTCATTTTCCTGGCAGGGTTTATTATTCCATTGTAGGACATCATTACACTTGACTGTGTGAAGCACTCAGAGAAATGGTTTACAGGTGCACCTCACCTGTTACTCATACTGACAAGATTCATACCGTTAAGGGAATGGCTGAAAAACTTTTGTCCTGGTTTCAGCTGGGACAGAGTTAATTTTCTTCCTAGTAGCTGGTACAGTGCTGTATTTTGGATTTAGTGTGAGAATAATGTTGATAACACACTGATGTTTTAGTTGTTGCTGAATAGTGCTTATCCTACGTCAAGGATTTTTCAGTTTCCCATGCTCTGCCAGTGAGGAGGTGCACAAGAAGCTGTGAGGGAGCATGGCCAGGACAGCTGACCCAAACTGGCCAAAGGGATATTCCATACCATAGGACATCATGCTCAGTATATATACTGGGGGCAGTTGTCTGGGAGGGGCCGATTGCTGTTCAGGGACTGGCTGACCAATGCCCAGCCCAGCGGGTGGTGAGCAAATGCATTGTGCATCACTTGTTTTTCTTGGGTTTTATTTCTCTCTTTTTTTTGTGCCCAAGGGTGGAACATGCTGCCTTACCTTGATCACAGGACACAGAGACGTGGAAGTCAGGAGCCTGTCAGAAATCCCATGCCCTTCCCCACTTTTGAACAGGTCTTTAATAGGCTTTTGAATTTCTGTGCCATTATGAAGGCTTGTCCTTTCCCCACCATGTGAATGCTCTCTTGATGGTATGTGCCTAAACCATCTCTGTCAAAGGTGGAGTGGTGATCATGTCTCTAAATCAGAGTCCTGATGGAAATTACCACTCCTTTTCTGTGAGAAGGGGTGAGAAAATCTCATACGCACTTCCAGGGAGATGAAGTCTCCTGACTAGAATGTATCACAGGAGGAATGAGCTCTGACCGGGCAGAGTGAGGCATTGGACTATATCTCTCATATCCCATTCAAATACTGCAGTAGCTTAGAAAGGGGGAGGACTCCAGTGGCCATATTTCAAAAGAAATTGATAGCTGCCATTGTGTTTTAGGAAAAATCCAATTTCAGAGCTGTTTGGTAGGAATTTTCAGAGAGCTCAAACCAGCCCTGGGGGAAGATAAACAGAGGAACATACTTTTTGGGTCCCAACTAAGCTGGTGCCTGAACTGGATGTTGGGCAACTTGACCTTTTTAAGACTGAAGAGCTCTTGGGTATGACCAGAATTCAGGATGTCTGGGGAGCTTTTGTACTGACAGCTGAAGTCAGAGACAGTTTGGAAACCTCCTGAAGTAGACAACAGAATCTCTGTTTTGGATGTAAGCACGTAAATTCCACCTCTGCCAGGTTTTAAGAATCTAAATCCTTTTCTGAGTACAAAGATGTGACAGATATATGGCCACCCTTCAATCTGAACTCCGAGTGGCTTTTTCATTCTTACTGCACAGCTCAGGAAACTTGTATACCTTAATTTATGCTCCATGTATACTGAACAGCACTTTTATCCTGAGTTTTCCTTCCAGCATTTCTTGCTAAACTAGCATGCACTGGGCATGAAAACGCATAAAGGGTTTTTATAATAACATTGCGAAATAATAAATACCACAAAGGAACTCTGCAATCTCCAAATAATGTAAATGTTTTTTTCATTTAATTACTATCCACATTTCTGTCCAGCTTCAGAATAATACAGCTGCAAAAGTAATTAATTAATATAGGAATGCAGTTTAATAACAGCACAAGGGTTCTGTGTTCACCCATTGGTTAGGGGCACTAGCTAGCATGCTGATAACAGGTTGTTGCCATTGTTGTCACCTCATTAGAAAATTAGCATTTAATTAACTTAGGAAGATATGGAACAATTTTGATATGGGAAATATTTGTACACATAGTCTATTGGAATTAAAAGCTCCCATCCAGCAAAAGGCACAGCAGCCTCTACAGCTGGTGGCTGTTGGCCCACAGAAACTAAACAGACTCGACGGTCTGTGCAGCTGCAGTTGCTGCCTTTGATTTGGAGGGGAAAGGGAAGCTGTGAGACGCACTCGTATCTGAGGCATCAGACGAGTGATCCAGCCGTGGCGTCAGCGCTCGCCTTGCAGGCACTGTGGCAAGTCCCCAGAAGTCTTAATGCAGGGCTGGTGCCGGCCTATGAACTGTCAAGTAAAGGTTTGAAGGCAAGATGACTCCGCTTCAACCTGGGCCTGATGCAGCCTTCCCTGAAGTCAGTGGGAGTCTTTCCACTGACGTCAGTGGGCTTTGGATGGCCCTGCTGGGGTTTCCTGGCCCAAGAGCCCCAGTGCTGCCGTGAGCCAGATGCAAGGAGAGGCAGGTCAAGCTGCGCAAAGCTTAACCACCGCTGGTCTGGGGGGCAGAGGGTGGGGAGGAGAAGGGGACAGCAAGAGAGGGAAAGGGCTGCTGAAAGGTAACTGGATTTTCTTGCTGTTGCTTTCTTGTGTTGACACTGGCTGAACGGTCTGAGGTTTGATTTAGATGCTCTTGTGGATGAAAAGATCCTCTTTAAACTGCAGTGTTGAAAAACAACCTTAAATCCCCTGCTAGCAAACACAAAATAGAAAAAAAAATCCCTGGTTCCTAGGGTGATTTGTTATTCTGACTGGATACTTTTATTTAGGTTGACGCAAAATCAGAGGAACAGTCAGACGACGCTGAGCCTCGCTCCCGTGGGGTGAAGAATTCACACCTACGTGTGCCAGCACCGCCATGTGAATCCGTGGGGGATTCCTCCAAGCAGGGGTAAATGGTTGTATCACTTCTGTCATTCCTCAGGCTCAGGAGCAGATACTGCAAACCCTCTGCACGTGTTTAATGTTGCACATGCAAAGCCATGGAGTCATGCCAGCATCCCACAAGTTTCTCCCACTGACGTCCCCACAGCCGCAGCTGCGGCAGCAGGATCTGTCCTAACCTCGGGCTGAACCAGCCCTCTGCAGCAGCAAGCCCACCTCGGCTGCACTCACAGCCCTGCTCCGGCACCTCCATGGACTTCTGAGAGAGATGGCACTGCCCTTGCCAGGAAAAACAGAGCTCCCAGCTCTTCACTTGCCCTTCCCCAGCCCTGCCGAGCAGATTACCACCTGCCTGGAGCGCTGCAGCAGGACATTAGCGTCTTACTGAACAGGATAGGTGGGCTGTATCGTGTAAGGCTGTCTCCCCTGGGGGGATCTCGCTCCTGTCAGTGCGATGGGCTGACAGGTAGGGACCGACAGCACCCATCAATCACACCTTTAACAGCCTGAAATGCTGCCATTTCTCTCGCAGAGAGCAGCAGCCAAGCCGACAGGCTGCGCGGGGCTGTCAATGAGGCAAACGTCCTCAGTGACAGAGCTGCTCCTGAGGGGATCTCCCACAGTTGTTCGTGTTTATCCCGAGCAACTGCCCCCTATTCTTCCTCTTGGCGTGAGGTGAACAAATATCAGAGCTGGAGGGATTAAGAATAATTGTGTTGTGATCGGCACAGATGCTTTTTAAGGCAGACACTGAAGTTCGTGACACTGCTGTATGCTGTGTGTCAGGGCGTGAGGCAGGCAGATAAAATGCAATGGTATTCCTTCAGCAAAGGACAGCCAGACTCAGTACCGAGGGGACGAGGTGTGTATGCCTGCGTTACGTGCCTCTAATTGGCAGCAGCAATTAAAGGCTTTTTGTGCATGGGAAGCAAGTGATGTAGATGAACATAACTACCCAGGCTTCACTGTTTCTTGCATGGGAAATGATCCTGGCCTTGAGAACTGCAGCAGCATTTTATCACCCCAAAATCATCCAGTGCATTCAGAGTAAGATCAGTGCTGAAGGTCAAAGGTGGAAATAATGTAGCTCGAAGTCCTTTCAGTGTCCAGCAACAATGGTTAAATACCTGAAGGGAGAGACAAGTAAATGAGGAAGCAAAGAAAAAGCAGCAAACAAAACATCTCATTAAAATCTCGCTCTGTGTCAGCCTTACGTTTTCCTGCAGCTGGTTCAGAAGAACTGGCTGCTTCTAGCTCCCAAATAATCCCACAAGCCTGTTGTAAGGAGCACAGGTTGGGCCCTCAGTGGCAAGTGACTGTTGTTGTGTGTGTGGCTCCACAGGAAGACATAAGGACAGATCTCTGGCTGGCGGGGCCCGATGAGCCGTTGTATGATGCAGACTGACTTAGGCCGGAGCCTTCAGAAGAAAACGCCACATAGTCATACAGTGTTACACTGGCCTTTCCATTTACATTTTCCTATATTTATGCATTGCTCTCGGTGCCAATAATTTATCTTTGGTGAGATTCAGACCACCTACTTCGGTGCTAAAATCCAAGAATGTGATTTAAAAACCTGCAGGCCATCGCAGCTTAACCCTAGAGGTACCCATTTTAGACCCCAGAGCTCCCGGGAACAAACACCTCCCGTTCTCAGAAATGTTTGGGCTTTTAAAGGAGCAAGAACCAGAGCACAAAGCCATCATCTTGTGCTCGTGCGTGGCAGCCAAGAGGCAACCGATGCATGGTTGGGTTCTCTGACCCGCGAGCCTGTGTCGGCTCGGGGCCCAGTGTCAGCAGCAGGGTTGTTACACCCCTGCTTTGTATACATTGCTCCCCCAGGTTATCCCACGCTCTGGAGGAGATTTGTGGGACACATCTGTAACTAGCAAATCACACCAGGCCAAAACATGGTTGTGTCTCCTGCAGTTGTCTGAACTGTTTCCTTAGCAGGTTTCTCCCCAGCAAGATTCAGGCCTGAGCCCACCTGCTATGGCCAGTCAAGGTCCGGTCAAGATCTGGGATCTCATGTCTATGTCTGCCCATCCTTTATATAACAGCCACTTCTGCTGTCTCTGGGCACAGACATGCAGTAGTTGAATCCTTACAGCCCATCCAGTCCCTGCTCTCAGAAAATGTAAGGAGAGTTACACTGTTGAATGCTGATGAAATTTCAGGTAGCGCTAAGTTCTCCCCCCTCCATGCTACCTACATTCTGGCATTTCACTAATTTGAATTGCTGATCTATTTAAAATGTAAATTGCTGATCTATTTAAAAGGCTACAGCAGGAGCACAGTTTACATGGAGATCCAGCTGGGATGGAGGGTCAACATTCAAGTTCAGTGTTTTCTTTCTAAATAACTTGGCTGCTAGAACAACACCTCAAGGATTTGAATTTAGTGGATCAAATTTTGTTCTCAGTACATCCCCACTGACACCACTTAGGTCAATGGACCAGCTTGTGATCTCAGTTAAATCAGCATGTATTGGGAGTAACATTACAGAGACTAGTGGAACTATTCCAGATTTATATTGGTGCTAATGAGACCAAAATCTGGTCCAATGTACTTGCAGAGATAGAACTGAAGGCAAAGCATTCATTTCAGTCCTCATGTAAAATATACTGCTCTGCAGACTTTTTAAAATCATTGAACACAAGTCTGTGTGTAACAATTACAATAAACAGAGTGAACACTAAAAGAATAACAGATTAAAATTTATCCACTAACCTATATCAAAACTAGTAAAATCTGGGAGTGTTCCTGGGTAGATGCAAAAAAATATTGATCATATCAGATAAACTACATGAATGCTCACGTTAGGAGTTTGCAATTATTTTTAAAATGTTCCAGTTTAACACAATATTTTGAGATGAGGAGAATAATTCAAGGTTCCAGCCTTGCAAAGACTGGTTTTAGTGGCACCAACATCCCCTTTATTTTAGTCATGTTTTGTTAATCACCCGTATGATTCTTTGTATTTCTGTTCCCAAATACCTGCCAATTCCTTTCTTTTTACTCTTTCCACCTTAGCTTCTTTGTGATTCATCAGCTTTTACAGAGAATATTTCAGAAAGAAAATTTTTTTTCATTATATGTATGAGGAACAGTATGAAAATTTGATGGTTGATATGAGAGCGATTACCAAAATCAGAAAAGATTGGTTCAAGTTCTCTTTGAATGCTTCTTATGATAGAAGAGACTTCCCACTTTTTAGCACGGTGAATTCTTCCTGTTTGGATGATGAAAAGTGGTAACTAGCACTCTGATAGCTAAGCTCCCAGTGTTAATACATGTGCAATGCAGTTGTAGAAACCAATATGCCATCAAAAATAGAAATATGAACTGGAGAACCACCAGAACAGCGCCAGCTCCCCCAGCATAGGGGAGCTCAAAAGACCTTGCCCATTTGGGCAGGAGACCAGAAATCTCTATAAACTGCCTTCCATCAAACTGGATCCTTTTTCCATGTGTGCAGAATGGTGGTCTGGAAGTGTGGGACAAAAAACAACAGGAAAGATTTTTCGTAAAATGGAAAACAGAGGAAGAGAGAGAGGTAGCAAACATATATGTCTAAACTGTGCTGTCCCTTTCCTTTCAAATTAGATGAGAACAGGGAAAGGGAGAGGTGGGGCGGGAGAAGGGGGAGAGAGATTAGGGCAGGGGAATCGGGGAAAACTGAAGAAAGGTTTTAATACCTCAGAGATCCCTCTGGAGGAGGATGTTTCCTGTCTCTCTGCTCTGGGAGTCCCATTTCTCGTGTTTTGCTTTTTTTAAACTTCTTTCTTTCACAGTTATATCTACATGGACTGGTGTCATGGTTTAACCCCAGCCAGCAACTAAGCACCACACAGCTGCTTTATCACTCCCCGTCCTCAACTGGACCGGGGAGAGAAAATATAACAAAAGGCTCATGGGTTAAGGTAAGGACAGGGAGAGACCACTCAACCAATTACCGTCACGGGCAAAACAGACTCAACTTGGGGAAAATAATTAAATTATTACCAATCAAATCAGAGTAGGATAATGAGAAATAAAAACCTAAATCTTAAACCACCTTCCCTCCACCCCTCCTTTCTTCCTGGGCTTAACTTTACTCCCAATTTTCTCTGCCTCCTCCCCTCCAATGGCACAGGGGGACGGGGAATGGGGGTTGGGGTCAGTTTGTCACATGTTGTTTCTGCTGCTCCTTCCTCCTCAGGGGCAGGACTCCTCACTCTTTCCCTGTTCCAGCGTGGCGTCCCTCCCATCGGAGACAGTCCTCCACAAACTTCTCCAGTGTGAGCCCTTCCCACGAGCTGCAGTTCTTCATGAACTGCTTCAGCATGGGTCTCTTCCACGGGCTGCAGTCCTTCAGGCACAGACTGCTCCAGCGTGGGTCCCCCATCGGGTCACAACTCCTGCCAGAAAACCTGCTCCAGCGTGGGCTCCTCTCTCCATGGGTCCGTAGGTCCTGCCAGGATCCTCCTCCAGCATGGGCTTCCCACAGGGTCGCAGCCTCCTTCAGGAACCCACCTGCTCTGGTGTGGGGTCCTCCACGGGCTGCAGGTGGATATCTGCTCCACCGTGGACCTCCATGGGCCGCAGGGGGACAGCCTGCCTCACCATGGTCTCCCCCACGGGCTGCAGGAGAATCTCTGCTCCGGTGCCTGGAGCACCTCCTCCCCCTCCTTCTTCACTGACCTGGGGGTCTGCAGGGTTGTTTCTCTCACATATTCTCACTCCTCTCTTTGGCTGCAGTTGCTATTGTGTAGGTTTTTTTCCCCCTTCTTCAATCTGTTATCCCAGAGGCGCTACCACTGTATCTGATGGGCTCGGCCTTGGCCAGCGGCGGGTCCGTCTCAGAGTCAGCTGGCATTGGCTCTATTGGAAATAGAGGAAGCTTCTAGCAGCTTCTCACAGAAGCCAGTCCTATACCCCCCTGCTACCAAAACCTTGCCATGCAAACCCAATACGCTGGGATTCAGTATAGAAGAATGTATATACACATGCTGGAGGCTCAGCTGTGTAAGCCACCACAGTTTTTATGGGAATCAGTGGAGCTATGCTGATTTACATGACAAGAGGATCACAACTTTCTACCTGGTATTTAAACTGAAATAGCAAACTACTGGTGGCATAATTTGTACAAGGTTTGTATTTCTGTTTTAGCCAATTTCTGGTAAGGACTAGGGAAAAAAAACACACAGAGATCTTTATTATCATCTCTAATAAGAATCTGAAGCTCCAAACTGGAGAGTATGTGACTGTGCATAAAATTAACTAGAGGTGTCTGTTAGCAGATCTGGCTGAAGTTGTGCATGATTATATACTGCATGCATATTTGTTTTCAGTCATATTTACAGGGGTGCCTTTATCCTGATGCTTCAGTTAACTGTTACTTTGAGGAAATAAACAGAGGTGAGGGTCCAGTCACCTTCAGCTGTTGGAAGTTAATAAGGTGTTAATGAAACATTGGCAAATAGCAGCAGTTTAGCACTTGGTTGACACTTGATTTTTAAAAGAGACAGAGTGTAAATAAGCTGTGTTTGCAGTGAAAATTAAAAAAGTGGGAGGTGGGGGAACAAATAACACTCTCACAGCTTATTGGTTTTAAGCAGGAAACACTTGATAGACCACATCAGGGAGAGTAACTCGCATGCCACAGTCACTGGCAGCAAACAAAGCATGATGGCAAAGGGGTCTGTTTTCATACATGCCTTTTTAAGACGCTCTTCTAATATAAGGCCAGCCAATGCACATAACCGGTGTAAGAGGACACTTGGCACCTCTGTCTCCGGCCCCTGGAAGTGCTCCGTGGGAACGTCTGGTCTGTTTCAGACCACAGATCCTATGAACCCTTGTGGTTGCTCATGAGGGATGGGCAATCCCTTTCTGCAGGGCACCTAAAGCTGTCAAGGAGCATGAGCTCTGTTGTTCTTGCTGCATTAAGGACAACAAACTACACCTTCAGAAATAGTAACGCTCTGAAGATTTATTAACTTCTGTGTCCTGCAGCAGGGCTGGGGAAGTGATCTCTGGGATGCAGGGAGCAAGTAATTTAGGCTTGATGTGTGTCAGGTACAGCATCATCCTGAGTGAATCTTTCCTTTTTTCACCACTCACAGTATAGAAGTGGGTCCTGGAGATGGTATAGCCAAGCTATACCTGGTATCCTTCTTCCAGTTCTGAAGGAAGAAGAGGATGGTGATGGAGCAGGAGCTTCCTTGGTGTGGGAGTGGAATTAAGCAAAGGTAGCTTAGCAGGCTAGCACTTCAGAGAGATCTGAGAAGAGCATTAGCAGCTTTGTTTCAGAGCGGCTTCTTGGAATAGGGATCATTGACATCGACACCTAGAATAGATCTAGGCTCAATAGGAAGATGCACATTTGTAACTGATGCACTGAGAATTTTCTCTTTACGCAATATATTGTATTGGCTTTGTGTGGCCAGGTTTTGGTAGAGGCAGGGGGTGGCTTCTGTAAGAAGCTGCTGGAAGCTTCCCCTGTGTCCGACAGAGCCAATACCAGCTGGCTCTAAGACGGACCCACCACCGGCCAAGGCCGAGCCAATCAGCGATAGTGGTAGCGCCTCTGGGATAACATTTTTAAGAAGGAAAAAAAAGTTGGGACGGACGGAAACGGCAGCCAGAGAGAGGAGTGAGGACATGTAAGGGAAACAACCCTGCAGACACCAAGGTCAGTGAAGAAGGAGGGGGAGGAGATGCTCCAGGCACCGGAGCAGAGATTCCCCTGCAGCCCGTGGTGAAGACCATGGTGAGGCAGGCTGTCCCCCTGCAGCCCATGGAGGTCCACGGTGGAGCAGATATCCACCTGCAGCCCGTGGAGGACCCCACGCCAGAGCAGGTGGATGCCCAAAGGAGGCTGTGACCCTGTGGGAACCCCGTGCTGGAGCAGGTTCTTGGCAGGACCTGCGGATCTGTGGAGAGAGGAGCCCACGCTGGAGCAGGTTTTCTGGCAGGAGTTGTGACCCCGTGGGGGACCCACGCTGGAGCAGTGTGCTCCTGAAGGACTGCACACTGTGGAAAGGACCCATGCTGGAGCAGTTCATGGAGGACTGTCTCCCGTGAGAGGGAGCCCACGCTGGAGCAGCGGAAGAGTGTGATGAGTCCTGCCCCTGAGGATGATGAAGCAGCAGAAAATAACGTGTGATGAACTGACCATAAACCCCATTCCCCATGTCCCCCTGTGCCGCTGGGGGGGGTAGGTAGAGAATCCGGGAGTGAAGTTGTGCCTGGGAAGAAGGGAGGGGTGGAGGGAAGGTGTTCTGAGATTTGGTTTTATTTCTCATTACCCTACTCTGGTTGATTTGTAATAAATTGAGTTAATTTTCCCCAAGTTGAGTCTGTTTTGCCCATGACGGTAATTGGTGAGTGATCTCTCCTGTCCTTATCTCGACCCACAAGCTCTTTGTTATATTTTCTCTCCCCTGTCCAGCTGAGGAGGGGGAGTGATAGAACGGCTTTGGTGGGCACCTGGCATCCAGCCAGGGTCAACCCACCACATATATCCAGAAAGATTCCTTGATGAAATGTTCTACAACAGCCGAGCTAATGTCAAAGCAACTAAAAAAGGGAGATACCCTGGGGACATCACTTTTTCTGCATAGATACAAAGACATTGTTTGTTTTGCAGGTGGGTAGTGTGTGGAGTCATGTTTCCTTGCCAGGCTGGAGAGATTGGTGGGTTCTAACAGATTATCAGCCACGTCCGAAATTACTTTAGCAGGGTGGAGTTGTTATAGTTCGTAACCTGAGTTACTTGATTTATTTTTTTCCCGGTTCTCATGTGTCACATTCATTCACAGCAGCCCTTACTATAGTGTACCTTACCAGAGTAAGGCAGCTCCTTTGGCACACATGCTGTATAATAATCTCTTACAGTACATTACAATTGCAAATTAGAGTTAGCTTTAATTTAAAATGTAAAAATTTCATTTTCCTGAGGTAAGGATTGTCAGAGGAATAAACCTGTGGGTGTAATATACCCATGGGTATTAGCAATTCTGAAGTGTTGAATAAATGAAAGACATAAAGACTTTATTTTTGTGTAGGGTAAATAATGCCACACATAAATATTGAAGTATTGAACATAAAACACTCTATGCGAAAATATAGACTTTGTTTGCTTGATTCTCCCTGATGTGTTAGAAAAGCTTTAACCCAAGGGGGACTGTAAGTGCAGTCTTTAAAATGAATTCAGGTGTTGTATGTTGTCTATAAATTTCTCTATTGAATTACTGTCTTATTTTCAGTTTGAGGCAATATATTGTTTTGTTTATGAAGACTACAGCATAGTGGGGATCTTTTTGGTATCGACACACTGTGAGATAAGCATCTTGCAATATGTTTGAAAGAATCTGCAAATTCACACTTCCCAAATGAGACAGAATCCCACATTCTTGAATGTGTTTCCCAGCAGCCAGAGTCAAGATGTTGGGCAGGGCACAGGGGATGTTCCAAGTTGACTGTGAAGCAGCCTGGGTACACGGCCGCTTGCACAATGGGCACTTGGGGTCAGGATTTCCCCTGGTCAGGCTGGCAAAGAACATTGAGAGCCCTTTTTCTGCCTTTGTAGTATATGGTCCATTTCCTAAAATAATCCATTTTTTTGCTAGCTGCTATTATGAGGACATAAGACACCAGGAGGTGCACTTTGACCTCTCCTGTTCTCTTCTGTCATATGCAGAGTATTTGAAGCTTCTGGCCTTTTGTACTAAGGGTCCAGTTTTGTTGTAGGATGTCAAGGCTCCTTTTGTATGGGGCACAGAGCATAATTCCTATGATGCTTTTGTCACAACAGTGTATTTGTTTTAATGACAACTAAGCCACCTTTAGCAAAAGCAGTTGACCCTTGGTGATGGACCAACTTTCTTGCCATCAGAGCATGGAACATTTGTTTTGACATTAATGCAATAATACCAGTACTGCTACTTTCTCTAAGTATTGTGCTCTGACTATGTATCCAAAATTTGTGAATGCAAAAAATGCATGTTCAGTAGTAAGAATGCAGAAATCTGAGTGAAGAATCTTTTGCAAATAGAATTTTCATCTTTTTCTCCTTGTTTAGCATTTAAAATAAAGAATACAAGATCTGTTTTATTCAGATCCAGGTCAGTGCAGCAGAAGATTGTGTAACCACTTATAAAAGGAGTCATTTGAGGCTATGATACCAGGAGAGAGAGAAGATAAAGCAAAAATGCTATCATTTATGGTGTAGCAGAAAGTAAAGAGGGGACTGAGATAAATAGAAAGAGTGAAGGAAGGAGCACTGGCATTTCTAGAAAGAAATTATTTCCTCTGGGGTGCTTTAAAGGAAAAACAAAAAGCAATAGGAGTTTAACACCTGAAAAAGGTCTGCACTATGATTGCGCAGTGAGTTGCTCGCTCTTTGCTCATAAAGGTTGAAAATCTGAAAATGACCAATTTGGATTAGTGAGGAGCTGAAAAATTACTGCACAGACTTCTGCTTGATTACAGATCTTGGGGAAGATTATTCCAGGTGTAGCTTCTCCTCAACCGATGAAGACAATATTTTCCTAGGCTGGCCTAGAAGGTCAGGGCAGGATTCAGTCTGAGATTAAGATATGTGTATTTGGGTACCTACATGTAAGTGTCTTAATCTAACCCAAGTCTAAACAGTCTGACACTCCATGGCTATTCCAGACTAATGTTTAATCTCCATTTATGCTCGTTGAGCAGGAATAGTCCTCTCCAGAGGAACTGACATCCCAGCCTGTGGTCAGGACTGCAAGCTAAGTGGGACAAACCTCCTGGATATGCTCAGGTGACTAATTTGGATTAAATGATACCTAAGTAAATTTGATTAAGATGACTTCTACCTCTGGCCTTTAAAATTCACTTTTCAGCTAGTCCAGGTTTCTGTCAGTCCTTGGGGGACCATCTTTGAAAAACAGGTTGTCCTCCGTTGGCATACATGTTTTTCATAGCACAAGGGCACTGGTGGTTTACAGAAGCATTTGATGGGCAGGATGACACGCTGTCCTGGGGACAGATTTCAGCCTGTGAACAACAGTGTGCTGGACATGTCAGAATTTCAGCTTCTGGTCTCGGCAGCTCTGGAGAAACTTATGGCCTCACCTTGCTGAACTGCTGCTAGTGGGTTTGTAGTGTGCAATGCAGAGTGGTTGTTTTCCATTCTCTGATCAGGATTTTTTTTTTTTTTTTTTGAGCAGTATCTAGAATGTACTGCTTATTTTGCTGCCCTTCTACATTCTCTGTGGAATTACCTTTTGAGCACTCTTGGGGTGGGGTGTTTGTACATCAGGGTCCCTGTTAGCTGTGGCACATGGATTGCAAATAAAGCTTGAATTCAGGTTGCAAAGTGCTAAGGATTGATTATAGGGTGCTAGCCTCTTTGGGTAGCTTATTTTGGGCTTATAAATGTCTTGTACGGGCCCAGCATGCCCATGCATAAATCGTCATCACAAATGAGGAGAAGGCGGCAGGCAGATCCAGACAAATGGGTGAAGTTCCTAAACTGGCAGTGAAGCAAAGAATGCTGAGACCTTTCTCCCATATGTAATAATACCTTCTGATTTCTCTCACTGTGGCCAGTTTGAAGTTTACACAGGTGATTTTCTGATGGATAACTGCTAGGGTGCTCTGATCCCAAGAAGCTGGACCACTAAAGTTGGAAGCTCTGTTTAACTGCATTCTCCATGTCTAGATCAATAGTCATTCTGTTATGAAGCAACAAGCATGACCGCGCACAAAGGGTCGAGTCCTTTTTAATTAGATGCTCCCATGATGATTATTTTCCTGGCATACAAAAAAGGAAAATTAACCTATGCGTAGTTTGCCTCCAAGCATTCTTCAAGGGTTTCATTTAATTTGTCAGTGATACAGAAAGGGGAGTAATTTCTTAGCAGATATTTATCTGGAGGGAAGAAGGTGGTAAATAGTTACCCAGGCCTGTGAAGTGCAGGTGTTCATTAAGTGTACCCTGACATAAATCTCTTCCTTTTTTCTTTCGTCTCTTCTGTTTGTTTGTTCTTTCCTGTTTTATTCAGGAGCAGCCGAGTGTTACCCAGCAGGGATATCCACCTGTGGTCACTGGCGTAGATATGTCTTAAATGTTCCTGGAAGCTCATTAAAATAAATCCAACTCCCAAGCAACTTTTGTTTGCTTTTGAGCATTCTCTTAAGAAACTCTGCAGCCAACATTTTATTACATCAAAATATGACTTTTTTTCATGGACTTGTCTTTTAGAAAGAACTGGTTGTGCTCTTTTTTAGAAGCGACAGTTAGAATTTCATCTATAATTACAGCAAGACCTTACTTCCTTAATAGGTTGCAACTAGAGCCAAAAAACCAAAACAAAACACCCCCCCACCCCCCTCCCCAAAACCCACAACCAAAACCCCAAACTTCAGAAAGCTTGAAACTTTGCTCTGCAGTTTGCATTACTAACTTATTGGTCATTCAAAACACTGGCCATATACAACACCTCTTTTACTCTCTCACTTTTTTCTCAGTCTGACTGTCTGGTTGTGTTTTCCTGGGACAAATTTTTTACACTTATACCTCTTAAATCATTGGGAAACATTACAGCAAAAGCATGTTCAAGTCAAAAAGGCCTTGTATACAGAGTCATATTCAAAAATAGTTGCAGTTTGCATTTTTCTGACCTGTTTCTGGGAGCTGGTTTCACAGCTTCCTCCACTTCAAATATTTTACTTCCAAATTTCAAAAGCCTTCATTATGGTCACAACCATTTATAGTATCTTTAGTATATAGAAGTGCAGCTACCTTGGTGGTTTCTGAGTTGAAAGCAGGTATTAATATGGCAATGACTTTACCTGTTGTCTTCTTTGAAGGTTAGAATCAAGGCACTGACCTCATGCACCTAGATCGGGGATTAGATATGAGTTTGGAGCACACCAAAACCCCAGCCTTATATTTCCTTTCTCTTGGTTAAAACTATAATTCCTATATTTCTATGCAGTTTGAAGTGTATTTTAGAATTCCTGATAGATGCATGAAGATTTACCAAAAAGGATTTGATTTGTTAAAAATCAAAGATATTATGTAATAAAAAACTGTTTTCCTGTTTTATTGAGTTTGTTGTCATGTGCAATACAGTAATAAAATCCAAACTGAAAGCTCAAAGTGTTTCTTTGCCATGTTTAAATTTGCAGAAAGGTGTTATTCAGGGATTGAATGCCATTAATTTTAAAGCTTTTTAGCATTTGGTCAGAAGAGAATAATGATGATTTTGTTTAAATATAGATGGTTGTATCTATATTTCACTGGAAAATAATACCAAAGAGAAGAATAGAAGCACTAGGCATTAAAACTCAAGGCAGAGTTATGACCAGCTCTGAGAGAAATTGCTCAAGGTGGCTCTCAAAGGCCAGCAAAGAAGATCGCAGAGACCGACAGGGTGGCAGCAGTTAGGTCTGGGCATGACAGACTTTATCAAACACAGCCTGGAGATTGATTCTGCAAGGCCTGGAGCCCCAATGAGGTCTAGTGGTGGACATTGCCTTTCCAGCTGGAGAACCCTAGGCAATGATGTCAAATGCAAATCAGGTGCTGCTGTTGCAGTTATATAGTCTAAAGGGTTTCTGTACTCAAGCCATGGCATAGCATGCAACAGTTAGCGCAGATCTGGCAGTATGACCAGTCCATACCATAAATCAGTCTTTGTGTTATGTCATTGCTCTTTTCTTCCAATAATAGGCAACTTCCCTAGCTATGATTAATTCGTAATGGAAAGTTTGGTCAGCAAACAGATATTGGAAAAGAATATATTTCATTTAGATATTCAAATAATTAATTTTCAGCATATGCTATATTCCAGTGGGGAATAACAGGCTGGTGTGTTTGGGGATGAATGCATAAACCATTCAGGAACTGTTTGAAAATAATTAAGGAAATAAGATGCCTAGTGTATATAAAGTGGGCTTTTAATTATAATAGGAAAGAAATTCTTTAGAAATCATTTGTAAGATAACTTATTTCTCAAGTGTGTTTTGGCAGGGTTTCAAATAATCTATCAATCAGATAGATAGATATTGCATATTGTGTGACAGGATTAGGACTAACCCAACACATTATACAGGCCCAGCTACCGCAGCCCAGCTCCCATCCAAATTTAATGGTGTGTTGAGAAGGTTTTGGAAGAGCTCAATCTGCATTCAGGTACTTTTGTATGCAAGATGTTATGATACTGCATCAGAGGTGGAGAAGTGTACTGTTACACTGAACCAAAAAATCCTGACCAAAGCAGGTTGATAGGATGGCCTCCACTGGGAAGGTGAGAAGCACTTACTCCCTTTTGCAGGTGTGGGGTGGCTGCATGGTGCAGGATACGATCTGTTAAGTTCAAATTTGATCTGGATCAAAAATGAGTATGTGAACATTTCTGTTGAATCAGCCAGAGCGTGCAATACATGGTTTAGACTTAATGTTTTCATGCTGCCTTTACTCTTCCTCTGGCAGGACAAAGAATATGGCATTAAGGTTGTAAGAGAGTTTTGTTGGAACTTTTTAATGAATTTGGACTGGGAAAGTGAAGTAAACAGCTGGATTAGCTCTTTGTATCATATGGCTACTGCAGTTTTTGCCCCACCAGGATTTACAGGAACAGGTTTGTTCACGTTCTGTTTAGCAATCTCTGATCTGGTGGTAAAGCTCATGCTGTCACCAATGCTCATGCCTGTGCGGAGAGCTGGTGCTGCTGTTTTCTTTACTCAGGGTGTCAGCAACTGGAGTACAATCCTAAGGGAAGAAGGTCTTGGGTTTAGCTTCTTCCTCGTTCATTTGTGGGGATATGACACTCTACCAGCAAACTCCCAGGAGACAGCTGTAAGTGCTAGCTCTTATGAGACCTGGAGGGGAGATGTTGGCAGTTACTGGGATGAAAGAACAAGGAGGCTTAGTGGTCCTGGCATCACCCAGGGAAGAAATACTAAATTCCCCAAGTTCCAAACCATGTTGCAGTGCATATTTTGGTGTTTCATGATATCATAATTGTAGCAAATGCTAATGTTTCTGTGCCTGCACTTTCTGCTGAGCACGGGAGGAGCACACTCTGTATGTCTGGTCTCTTACTATGAATATTGCACTGATGCTTATGAAGAAGATAGGAGGAATTCAGCTTAGATTACAATCTGTTGATTAAGGTGTGTTCTCAGGAGGATGAAGGTGAAAAGGAAGATACCTTGGTACGTGACATATCACTCATGTGACTGTGAGAAGGTGCAAGGTTGCATACCATAGCTGGTTGCATATGATAATTGCATGCCCACCACGTGGAAGGCTAACGCTACTTATCAGAGAATCACAGAACAGCTGAGGTTGGAAGGGGTCTCTGGAGATCATCTAGTCCACCCTGCCCCCAGCTCCAATTTGGGGAATATTTTTACAGACCAGGGAGAGAGTCCCACCTAATATAAAGACTTTATGCTTTTGAGACCTCTAAACCTGTGATACTCTAGAAAGTATGACCTTTGCATATAATACATTGAAAGTAATTACACTAAAATTTCCCCCTTGAAATACACGATTCTTTTTAATTCTCTGTCTGGCTTAGAAACTAGTGTAATATTTGCAGTTTCTGTAAACTGCCCTTTGCAAACAGCTTCTTTTCTTCAACTGTGAATCCCAAGCTGTATACAAAGCCAAGGGTATAGCCCACAGTTTGCATTAAGTAGCATTTGATTAGGTGGTAATAACATTAATTGACACCCAGAATCAGTTGGCTGTAGGTGATCTGAAGCGATAATGCACTAGAGCTTTTAACATTCTGTTTTAAGTCAAAATGCTGCCTCAGCCTGGGGAAAGATGCAGGTGTTTGGGATAAAAGAGTGTTTTGTAAATGAAGGACTTGAACACTGTGATTCCACTTCATTACTCTTCTGCTGTTCCTTAATGTGAAGTGATTACTCTATTACCACTTTTCTTCTGTGTTTTAAAAGTATTAGAAAATTAAACAGCACACCTTAAAGATAAAATCTGACCCAAATATTTTTTAAAAAAAAAATCATTTCAAAGCAAAGAAGAAAAAGGATATTGAATAACTACGAAATAATTTAGAAACATTCCTGATTCAGACCAGTGTCTCTATTACTAACAGCTCTGATTATAAATGACTAGTCCTTGATTATCTTGCTTGCCTTTGTAACAATGAACCCCTCAAAACATTGGCCTTCCCTGAAAGATTGTTTCAGCTTTGTGGATTAGGGTCTTCATGGAGATAGAATACATGTATGCAGCTGGCAAAGCAAGTGTCTTAGTGAATGGTAATTGTTCCCCAATTCTCACAAATCCTTTCATAAACTATAGGCCTCATTCTTTTTTTAGGGATCTTTCTTACATTTCATTAACAACTGAGCCATTGCTGAATTACATTTGATATGCTCGGGAGTTAGACTTTAGCAAAGATTGTACTCAGCAATACCAACTGAGGGAGCCTTAGTGCTCTAGTAATTTTGCACCCTTGGGAAAAGGAAAAAACATGAGCAAGAAATGATGAAAACCTCTAAAATTGCCATACACTATATATGGCCATGTAGAATATAGGCATGAAATACAATCTGACTTCGTTGTGAAATTACAGGTGTGCATTTCATGCCTTATTACCTTCTCTGAAAACTTCCTTGTCCTGTATTTTTCAAGACCCAGGACGACGAAGCTGTGAGAAATGCTCCGTTATCAGTGCCTGTGCAGTAACAGAGCCAGAGCAACCCTGGCAAGACCAGGGAGGTCTTCTGCAACTAGAGACCACAGCATTTAGTCCTGGTCCCAAGAGCCTGTCTTCTGGCTTCAGGCAGAGTACAGCATGGGACAGTCAGGCAGTAAAACAGGGGATACGACTGGCATGCCTGCGACCGGCTTGTGCAGGAGTGTAGTTTGCAGTTCATGTTGTACCAATGGACAATGCTCCTAGTTTGAGGTGGAGGCGAGTGATACGATCTGTGGGAATAAACACATTCCTCCTCTTTTAAACATATGCACTGTATTTGTCTATGGTCAAAGAGATTCTTGTGGATAATTCTGAACAAGCCTTTGGTGTCCTCAGTTGTACCCAAGGATAAAATTGGTTTTCTTTATTTTTAAATAACAGGGAAGAACAAACATAATTAATGAAGACACATACAGTGGGTAAAGCTATGCACAGAATAAAGCAGCATTTAGACATGTAGATCACTATTTCTTAAGTTATGCTATTGGAATATCCATGCGGTTTCCATGGGCAAATCATTTGTATAAAACACGGAATAGAAATGTGTAGCATAAACACAACAAAGATCTGATTCTTTTTCTTAAAGACTATTATGCAGTTTACATAGCTTGTGATTCCCAAACAAAGAGGGGTTTTGTCAGACAGGGAACAATGTGCATTGCTACAGGCATGAGAAAGGAGAGCTGCATTTGGAAAGTATTACAATTATAATGGGAGTAGATTACGAAGCAGATAATTAATGGTAGGGATACAGGATCTTCCCTTCCCACTGGGATTTATGCTCACTCTGTTGGTGTAACTTATAGCCCTGAGGAACACTCTTTTTCGTTTCAAGGCTCTCTTTTCTAATCTCCAGGTCTTTTAGTGTTTTATTGCATTGATCACAAAGGTTCAAGCAGGTCACTCTAGAAGATATTCTCTCCAAGGGATTAAATTGACTCAGAGGAACAAAGTAATTTGGAAGAGTTTTTGCAAAAGCCTTCTTCCACCTTTAAACTACAAACAGTCTCCCCTTCCGCTCCTGGAAGAGTGGAGAGCAAGACCATCTCCAAAGTGCTTCGCTCTTCTGATTTATATCATTCTTCCTTCAGGAAGATCAAAAAAGCATATATAAATCTAAATTGACTTCATAGTTATATTTAAACAATCAAAATGGTATATTAAAATATGTACGTGCTTGGAAGATTATTCTGAATGTTTAAATCAGTTCTTTATATTATTATTGATTAATATAACATTGCTATTTCTTTCCAATTACATTAAGTAATATAATTTTCTCTTCTGAAGTATCTTTCATTATAAAAAATAAGATTTTGGATGGAGAAAACTAATTTACAAAGGAAGATGCTTCCACTAATGTTTTTTTAAGTCATTCCAGTAGAATAGGGCAGATCAGAGGGTTGGTGTGAGATTTATTCCTGAAACACTTGGAAAAGTTGTTGAGCATAATTATTCACGAAGACTTAAGAAAGCAACATGAACGTTGCAATCAGAGAAATCATTCTTAAATTTTGAGTTGTTAAGCTGGCTGGTCAACATATAAACTATGAATAAGAAGCATGGGTTAGCACATTCTTTAGATTATCTGGTACAGATTGTTGTTCACTTAGTGTCTGACCTGTAAATAGAAATCTTCCAATTTGTATGCTAAGCACATATATAAGAACAAGAGAGGACTTGTAAGTGAAATGCAGCATCACCTTGAAGTTCTTCAAAGTTATACAGAGTCATCAAAACAGTAACTCAGAGTACCATCAAAGCAGTAAGCATTATAGCCTCCATATAGCAATATGTAAATAATTAGAGGAGAGCCATCTGTAATGCATTATGAACAAGTATGTTCTGGATATTGATCTATTAACGCACACATATATTAATGTACTTAATGTGTTGAGATATGCCATGCTGTACATATTGCTAAAGTAAAGAAAAACTATTTTTAAAGAATTTTTAATTTGTATTTTTTTTCTATGTGTACTCAAGCATTTCTGCATTTTTGTCTCAATAATATTAAATTTAGCCTTTATTAATGATATTTATGTGAAGAGAAGTAAGTCTTTCAGTAGGTCAACTGGTATAGGTGTAGGTCAACTGGTATAGGTATAGGTCAACTAGTCACTCAACCCCTTTTGGTCTAACATGCATGGATACTGTCCATTCAATTAATGTATTTCAGTGTAGAGTAAAAAAAAAAAATTGGGAAGTTTTATAATTGCTGAGGTTGCTGGAAGAAAAGGTATATATATTCATGAAGTGGGCCCTGTAGTTTGATGTTTTGCATAATACAAGCCCTAGAACATCACCAAAAGACAGCCCTGCTTAGAGAAAAATGCTGACTATATTGTTTAAGAGGAAAATAGAAAATATTATTGATTTTATAATAAAATTATATATGCAGACTTATTTAAGATTGAATCATGTTTAATTCATATCTGTTTCTATTTATTTTGCAGAAGGTTTTGTGCAGTTCAATACTACTGAAAAAATAGTAATTCTACAGAGTAGACCTTAAGGCCTGTGATATAGTAAGGTTGAGTAGTGTTGAAATATATAGCTAATATCTTAATGTTTGTATTTTATGATTAGCAGATAGATACAGTTTCACTGAGTCCTCAGATAGTGTTTTTCTTTAGCAATGGTAGTAGATTTTTTTGAAACAATATTATTGTAAAATTTTGCATTTCAGATTTCCTTAACCTACACCTTGTGGTTTTTTTAATGAAAAGGAAATGAAACTCCATTTTGATAATGATAGAGATAGAAAAACCCTAGTAGGATAGAAACTCTAAGTAACAGGCATTTAGGAGAGAGCAGCTGCTGTTCCAGTGCTTCCATGGGTGAAGGTGAGGAAAGAGGACAGAAAGACAGGAAAAGAAACAAGTATAAGCATCATAATGTCATATATGGGAAAATGATATGGAAGAGAAATTGGCCAGTGCAAAGTTATTCAGGGAGACTTCAACATAGCTAAGAAGCAAATCACGTGTCTGGCCCTAAGTCCTATTACAGGTTCTTAGCCACAAGACCAGTCTTCTTTCTTCAACTGCAAATTAATAATAGCATTCTGAAATCATAGTTTCACTCAAGCTTTGTTTCCTGTTGTGCTGGCTGGTGTTTTTCAGTGTATCTGGTATCTTACTTGTTATTTTTCATTAATTGGTTGGTATTTGATTAGCCACCAGTTTCCTGAACAACAGGGAATTCTGTATTTGAGCAAGCTGAGGTGAGAATTGAGTCCAATATAAGTCATTTGAGTGCAGCTGAGCTGGAGATTCAAGGTGTTAAGTACTTACTGAAGACTGTTCTTATAAATTAGGTTAGTAGGTATATATACAACTATGTAATTTGAATTAATACACTTATGCATGTTCTATATTTTAATACAGCTGGACAAAGGAGGTACAGTAAGGAACTAAGTGACTCAGTGAAAACCTAACTGCCCTAATGCCAATGGGACAAAAATATCTACATATTTACCTACAGTGTTGCCAGACTGCTTTTTTTTTTCCTTTGCACGTTCATCTACCCTGAATGTGAAAATGGAGAAGTGAGCTAATGTGGGACATTTAGTTTGTTCCTGTGTCTTCGCTTCTGTTCAGCAACTATCATCTTGCTTCTCTCCCTCAGACAAAATAGAGTTGAGGATACCTCATAAGAAAAGAAGTTCTACAAATGCCTGCCCTGTTCCCTAAGGAAATTTTTTTTTTTTAAGCTTTTTTTCTTTATATATAGTAGAGCAAACTGCTTCAGTTCAGTTCTGGCTAGTGTTGAAAAGGACTTGTTATGGTCTGTCTCTTTTTATGTTTTGCACCCTCTGCAGTGCCCTTTTACCGCCTGAAAATTTACTGCATGGCAGAGGAACACAGATCCTGTAAATGTGAAACACAGAGTTTGCAACGTTTCGGAATCAAAATACTTTAGCACAAAAGCTTCCTGTTTTTCTAGCGTTATAGGAGTGAGAAGGGTCCATAAATTTGTAAAGCAAGTCATTAGCTTAAATGTCATATGTGCTGTACTTGTCATGCAAATTTAAAACCTGATTTACAGGCTTAAAATGTTATCAATTGAGCTAGAGTATTATGTAATACCTGAAGTAACTGCTCAACCTGCATTATTCAGAAGCACATATTTATTAATGAAAAAACAAATTGAGCTGAAGTTTTTTTGTGTTAAATTTAAAAAGGGGAGCAAACTGACAACTAATCAGCCTTAGCTTGTAAAAATGATTTGTGACTATAAAAGGGAAGGGAGGGAAAAAAAAAAAGAGGAGGGGTGAGAGGTAAACATTGTACTGTGCAGACTGGTTGTGCTTTATTCTGGAGCAAACTTGTCCAAATGAATTATAAATGTGGTAGCTCAATAATAAATGGGGAGCAGGAGGGTACAAGCAATAAAATTAGGTGAATGCATAGAGTGCTCTGTATTTTAGTTCAGTGGGTGGTGTAATGTAGGAATAGAAATCTGTTACCTACATACCCTGTTTTAATGAACATTGCTTCGTTATACTGCTGTAGTGAATGTTTCTCGTTTCCAAGAAGATAAGAGGGTATGTTACTATGGGAAAAAGATATAGTCATTAAACTGCAGAGTTGCCAGCATGCCATTCTTGATATATACATACACACACATATGCATATATATATATAAAGCATAAAATGATTACAATGTTCCTGAACCCATGCATACAATTTCATTTTTGCAATATTCATTTCATCTATTGCAGAGAAATGCTGTTTAATTTGATTGAGACTGTGAATTTTGCAAAATGAGGAGGTAATAGCATTTTACTTAAACTTATGGCATCTCTGTTCATATTGTAAGGTTCAGGAACAGTTTCTTCATAATTAAAGTGTCAAAACCCCACATTTGAATCAAGAATGATGAAATTCATTCAGGATGATTTGCTAAAGAATAATAACTTTAAACTTTCTCCCTTTAAACAGAATTGTTTAGTGCTCTCTCATCAGTTGTCCAGGGTCCTCTTATCTCCTTTGCTTGTTACGCTTGGAAATGAACTTTTCTCTTACAATATTTGCTTTCTTTCCATGTGTTCTGCATATGATATACATTTTCTGGGTTAATTATTGGAGACTGTCGTACCAGTGTTTTATATGAATATTGGTAAATATTTTTTAAAACTTCACTGAGTCAATAAGAAGATGTAACATATTACAACTCCGGTACAAAGGGTACAATCAGTGGAAGTCCAAATTTTTACAGTAATGTGGGGACTTCCAGGAATCCAAGTTGAGAAATGTGAATTTGTCAGCATGTCAAACTTGACTCCACAGTATTTGGCTTATTAGTTCACTGCTGGGCACAGGATGGTACCTCTGGCCTTGATTTAGCAGTCCTTAAATAAATGGATAAGTGCTCTGCTGAATCGGGGCCAGATGAGTGCAATACCTGTACAGGGCATGTTGGGTGAAAGAGAATGTTGACCACAGGCATTTGATTTTTTTTTCCTTATAGGGGAACGAACCTGAAATAAATCAGGAGAATTATGTGCATACAGAAACAATAGCAAGAAAGAAGATGGAACACAAAGTCTTACCTAAAAGTAACTTTAAGTTGTGTGTTTAGAACAATAGTGCTTGTTCTGTGAGATGGAAAAGATTTGCTTGATCTTCATTATTTTTATGGCTTTTTTTTTTTTTAATTACTCACTGGGGTCATATATAATAAGGGTGGGATTTGCTGCACCTTAATGGCTATCTGAAAACTGTCTAGTCTGGGCTTCTTTATGTTGAAAGAGACAGGCTCTCTCTAGGAGGTGATTTATCCCATCCTAGGGTATGTGTGGTGAATTACCCCCAGAGATGCCGCTGTGTGGAGAGAGAGAAGTGGACTCTTTCTAATCAGACAGAAGTTAGGTGAGATGAAGTTGATGCTACCTAACTAACTATAAAAAACCTACTTATTACACAGGTGTCTGTCTTGTCTCTTGCCCAGCAGAATTAAGACATGAAATGAAGGGAAGAAATTAAGTTTACGATTTACCCCTGTGCCTGCATGAAGCAGGTGTCTGAATGCGAGCCAAATAGCTAGCCCTTAGATCCAGCTTAATTTCTGGAGAATGACTGCTGTAGAAAAAGCTCCCAGTGTTCCTCACATTGACCTAGTTTTCAGTGTTATCTAGTGACTCTGTGCTAATGTGACCCAGTATTTCTTTGCTCTTAGCTGGCTGGTGCATTTAGATTTTTCCCTTTTTGTTTACCATTGGCATTTATACTCACCAGGCACCTAATCCTGCAAAGTGCTGAGACCCACCTGGGAGGTATGGGGCTATTCTCTTTTCCCATCTAGCAGGAGTCAGGCTGCCCCATTTCTCCCAGGATTAGACTGGATAAGAGACAGGTAACCATAAACAGCATTGTAGCTGGTTTTAGGATTGTACCCCGGCAAAGGTCAAGTATAATGGTGCAGTGAAAATAAAGCATTTTGAGTCATTTATTCCTTTTAAAAGGTTTGTATCATCCATGCAGCTGCAAAGCCATAATGCTTTCATTAAAAGTCACATCTGTGCTGAATTAAAACAGGAGCCTTTTCCAGCCAAGGAGTATTTGTCAGGTTGAAAGTTTTTCTCTTAGCTCCTGAAGCTTTTTTCCAAAATCCAAGGGCTAAGACAGAGAGCAGACCTTGTCACGAGCTGGTACCGAGGTTTAAGTACATTCCTGCTATGTTATTCACCGTCTGGCTCCAATTTGGAGGTACATCTCCCTTGTGTTCACTTTATTAACTTACATATGACTGGCTCTTTTGTTTAATGTGGAAATGAAAAAATAGATGCTGGGCCCAAGAAAAGTAGTCTGAAAACATCTTTTTCCAGATTTTCTGCTCCTTGTGGCACATTAACCACTTGATGGAAAATTTGGTGGATAAAATATCTTTTAAAAGATGTTTTTTGAGAGTAGGCATTTTTAGCTTTATGTGAAAAGACTTCAGCAATCATGAAATCTTAGTCCTCTCCCCCCCATAACTTTTTGAGCCCATTTACCAATTTCTACTAAAACTGACTTCAAAGATAGGAATGTACCAAATCTATGAAAATCACCAAGCAGATAGAAGAGGATAGCCAAAATTAATACTTCCACTGAGAGCGCATCTGGAGCATGAGCCCAGCAGCTCTGTTCTGTGTAGGTGACCAGCCAAGTAACAGACATGTATTCCTCAACTAATTGCTGGATGCCTATTTCACAAAAATCCACCACATAGGCTACTTCTGGTTCACCCATCTGATGGGTATGGGACCTGGTAATAAGTGGGAGGACTTGAACGAGAAACTGGAGTTATTGTGGGAAGGTCTGGGGGGGTTATGAGTGTAAGTAAGTGTGGGTTGTTGGACATGTATGTTTAGGACAAAAGGTTTTACTAGTTCTGCTGCACATGGACCAGCTCACTTCTTAGAGAAATGTTTACTTCAGAAGGGATAGAAAGCTTCATTATTTGTCTTTCTTGTCTCTTCAGTTTGACCACTTTGATTAGGAAAGGACAATATGCAGCTGTCTGACAACTGTAAGCAGAGAGCCCAATGGAGTTGAGTTTCTAAAGTGCTGAAAATTATCTTCAAGAGTTTAATGAAAATTTTTTATTTAAATGCAAGAGCAGCAAAGCTTTGAGAAGTAACTAGGAAGAAAAGGATTGACAAGCCTTTATGAATGCAAGTGACAGGAAAAGGTGCAGTGGGACAAGAAGGGTAAGCTACCTTTTATACCACTGCGCTACCCAGGAGTCGCTGGTATTATCCAGTACTCCCTGTGCTAAATTTGTAGGACAGAAGAAAAGTCTCTGCCTTCAAGGATCTTAGTCTAGTTTTCCTGGGTAAAATAAACAAACTTCCACACTTATTTAGGCTTTTAATACCTACTGTACAAAATATATTTGGATAAATTTTCTACCTATCTATCTAAACATGTGTATACATAAAAAACCTGAGTGCTTCTTCAGTTCTTTTTAAAAAGGTCAACGAGCAAGGACATCAGTTTTTATGTTGGAAACTAAGTATTTCCCTTCCCCACTCTGACATCCCACATCTCTGATGTCAAGGTCTTTCCCAGTCACAAAATTACACTCTTTTATTTTTCTCAGTAAGGACTGTCATCTCAGAGGGAAAGTTGTACCAGGTTTTTGGCTGAAGTGCTTCATGAGGGAAATATTTTGTTTGAAGAAGATATTTGGATGTATTACAAACAATGCGAAGAGCTTCCCTCCACTGTGGAGGAGAAGGGGGAAACCACCTCCAACTCTTTTTTCATGAGGAGTGGCAGATTTTCAGGATGTGTTTAACAGCGCCGTGCTGGATCTCATATCCTGGGGAGAAGTTCTGGCTCTGCGGAAGCTCACGTTGATGCTCCTGCCAGCTCCTGTGAAGCCGAGCAGCGGAGGCAGCACTCACGGGAGCAGGGAGGGGTTCATTTCTTCCTCGGTGCTCTGGAGTGAGGTTTGAGGGGGGTAGTTCCCCCTGGAGCCTACATCATACCAGGTCTCTGAGGTCATACAGCCACAGCTCTCCATTCCTCTGTGTTACGGAACAGATGATACCTTGTTTCCATTGTTTATTTTTATGGAAATAAATTTAAGGACAATACCCCTGAAGATAACCTTTGATTTAGGTGTTCCCTCAGGGTTGATTGCTTAACCTTCTCCTTCCTGCAATTATTTAAAAGGAGAAGAGGATGGAGATAAATGTGAGGGAAAGTAGTATTTCTTTTAGCAAAACCAAGGGAATTGAAAAAAATGTTGTTAAAACTGAATTTCTGACACAGTCCAAGCTGCCTTTGCAATCCTGCACTTTCCCTTACCCTGTAAGGTTTCACTGCCCCATATTGCTCAGGAGCAGGGGACAAGATGGGCAGACTTTGCCTGTGTTTCCTCCAATAGGTATTCTTGGGGCGGTGGTGGTGATCGATATTGAAGCACACTTTGATATTTCCAGGTTCCAGCAATTGAGAGTTTCTGAATTTCACTGTTAGGAGCAAACACTAAAGAGGACGAAGGGATTTCATTATTGCCAGGTTGCAATATTGTTCAGAACCCGCTGTCTCTGGAGGATGACTGGGCTCTTGTTCCTGGTTCCTTGCAAATTAAAGGAAAGAGGGCTTCGGCGGTCTTCCCCACTACCTGAATTTTGCCAGCTGAGAACAGGCAAGTAGAAAATTAAAGTAACTTGAGTTAAACACTCTGACATCTGTAAACTCATAACAGTGGAAATTTGTATGCTGCAAAGCTGCTAATTCAATGTTTGTCTTAATGTTTATTGATTTATTTTCATTTTTAATATATTTAACCTTTTGAGCCTCTTGACCCAAGAAGAGGTCATTACTTATTTAACAAGAAAATTATTTTGTTTATGGCCATCTTTCTCCTTGTGCCTTATCACACAAGAAGGGTGGGGTGGTGGGGCAGGGGTACCACTATAACCATTGCTTCACTGAAGAGGAAATGCAGATGATCTGGAGCTATTCATCATTACTCATTGCCTTGACTTATTAGCCATTGAAAATAGATGCAGGGTGGATGCTGGTGTCTAACACAATGTTAGATGACGGAATAAAGTGCATGAAGTGTTTTCCTCCCTGGCAAGCTTACCATGATGAAAGCACTGGGTGTAAAGCTCTGTGGGGCTTTCCTTGTGGGCGGTCAAGCAGTAAGGCATTTCCCTACTTACACCCCTGGAAGGGAGAGGTCTGAGAACCTCTAGCACATGCACACGGGATTAGATATAAAGATATCTTTATGTGTTTGCAGGACCACCAGTTCAGTCCATAAAGGATCTGGAAGGTGGAGATAGGGTATCCTGGCAGCCCCAGCCCTGGGCCCTTCCCTGGGGACAGGGACATGGCGAGGCTGGGCCAGGACATGGCCCTGCAGGTGGGCCTGGCTCAGGAGGGCCCATGGCCGGGCAGGGCAGGGCAGGGCTGTGGGGAGCTGGAGACCAGCCCTGCTGCGGATGGGGGGAGCCCCGGGGGGCTGGGCAGGGACAGGGATGCCCATTAGTGCCCAAGACGGTGGCAGTGCTTTGGTTAGATAGCCAGGAGGTCAAGCAGAAAGGGGAACCTATGAGCTTAAACCCCACCTTTCCTTTAGGTGGGGCTGTTGGTTCAGGTCTCTTTCCTTTGTCAAGTCACCAGCTTCTAGGTGGAAGTTCATAATTTTGAGACCCTTGGTTGTCAGTTAAAACTGGCTGAAATTGGTCGGGTTGAAACTCACTTGGCAGCAAGGGTGGACAGGTGCTTCTGGGATGGAGGTTAGTTGCCTTAGGTGCTGATAGTGCTCGGGCAGGGTTTATGGGATTGCTATTTTGAACAACAGCATCTAGACTCATCTTGCTGATACCTTTGAGGTTTGAGTCTGACTACAAAAGCACTTGGTTTTCAAAATAGTACACGTTTTCCCTGCATCTCCAAGCACAGGCAGATTCCTCTCCTCACACAGAAACGCAATGATGCATCCACTTGCTTTACAGTTTTCCTTAACTGTCATCTTCTAAAAATGGCCCTTGCTGTTTGTATGTATGTCGGACAGCTGCGTCGCATGATCAGGGTTTATATTTCTAGACAGTACCCAGGACGCAGAGAGGTGATGTTCTCTGTACATTTCCATATCTATAGGCTTTACTTTATCACTGGTTTTCTCATAAGAATGTTTTTGACCCCCATTTGGTTTTCTTTGCGATAAATTTTTATCTCAAATTACTACATAACTAACAGTTTCCAATAGCCTGCTTAAAAAAAAAAAAAAAGAAAAAGAAAAAACCCTATGTGACAACAAAGTAACTGCAACGGTAATAATAAAAAACCCTGTTCTTACTAGGCTGCAATCTCAAACCAATCCACTTTGACTGTAGCCGTGGCAAATTGCTGTCTGAAAATGACTGCCCTATTCATCTGTTAATATTGTTAGAAAGAAAGCTACAACTGTACCTATCAGTGTAACTAAATTAGAGCAGGTTCACATAAGGCAGGCACACATAAAAATGTACTTATGAAACAGATGTATCCCTCAACAGGAAAATGACAGCAATTCTGATAAAATGCTTTTATTATTTACTTTCAACAAGTATCTATAGCTGCAGCTTGACTATTGTTGAATCATTTCAATAATCTTGTTATAGACCTGGCAATAAAAGGAAAAGCACTTCAGCACAGTGAAATGGCCTAGCTTCTGACATGTTCAGTGGCATGTCAGTGATACGGTGATATTTTTTTAAGCTGTCGAAACAAACAGCAGCATTGTTTATCCAGGCAGTGAACTGCTTCGAAGCAGAGCACATCCCTTGCGTTGAAGGTGGCAGCTGGTGCGGGTCGAGCCCTGCCGGTAGGGATGGATGGCTGCTGTGCAAGGGAAGCCTCAGTTCTGCTGGGTACAGGGGTTGCACTCCTGTCTCTTGGAGGTAAACACAGCAGTGTGAAGGATTACACTTGGAAATTAAAAAAAATAATTTTGGCCTTTTAAACTGAGTAAGTGCAGGTATATCCAGCCTTCTGCCTATTATATACCATAAAGTTTATGGTCCACTTACAAGTTCCTCTAAAACTAGTGTCCTGAGCATCTCCTATTTCAAAGCTAAAGTGTTTTGGACACGGATTGTGACCATTTTGAAAATGAATGCAAAAGGAAATGGATAGTTAACATTTTTATATTCACTGTCTTTCCAGGTTTTCATAGATTTCGGAAGAACTGTGAGATGGTAACTAACTACATGCACAAAACATTGCAGTTGGCAAATATAGAAGTATCTTTTGCTATCTATAGGAACACAGAAAAATAGACTCAGTGGCTTGAATATAGTCATGTAAGATGTTTGTGGCAAAGTAAGGAATATCTTCAGAGTATTTAATTTTAATTTGCTACAAAATAACATTGATTCCACTTCAAAAATGTGGAACAACTTATTTTCATTTGTTCTCAAACTTCCAGAAGTATTCACACCTGAGCAGAGAATGAAGTTCAGAGTATTTCAGAACAGGAGCTGAAAATGTCTAAAAATGTTAAATAGTGGACAGTACTATGAGAAGTGATATGAAATGCAAAATCTGATGCCACAAAACTGTACTGATTCTTCTCGTAATTGTTCCAGGTGAATATGAAAACATTCTTTAGCAGAATATGTTAAATTACAAGCTCTGGTAATGAAAAAGTTAAGGTTTCTGTAGCAGGATTGCTTTACTCTTGTTTGTATATATTATTATCTATTGTAAAAACTTTATTTTAAAGTTTCTGAATGTTCAGTGTAAGAAGATTCTGTGACTGAAGTCTTAAACTTTTTAATCTGTAATATATTTTGGGGATCTTGCAGTGAAATTGGCTACCTGACTTGCTTTTTATAATTGATTAAATGTATATTTTTTCTGTTATGTTCATCTCTTTATTTTTAATAACTACTTCTTTTTACAGTTTGTTTTAGTATCTATTGATTGAGAGAAGAATAACTATATTTGAAAACTACTTCTGTTTAGAATTCATAAGTTTCTGAAACTTTCTCCCCTTGCTCTGAAACACAGTGATTAGATTCCACCCAAAGGAGAATAATTATTCTGAAAATCGGAAATAAATCCCATACTCCTTTTCCTTTTGTTTTCTTTTCACTTCAGACAATGGGAAGCGAAAAAGTGCCCCATATGTTAAAAATGTAAAGTTTTCATCCCTGCTATTCCAAGAAACAAGATAAACTGTTGAATTTTGACCTGTTGCCTTCAGAAAGGACCACGTACTTGGATAGTTTGAGCAGAAGTTAACAATCACAAACATATTAGGGAGCTGACTAATCCCTTCCCATGCATGCTCAATGAGTTTCTGCCAAAATATTTCAGGCAGCAAATGAAATTGCTTCTCTTTTGAGAGCGCCCATTGCCTGGTTGCCCTGCTCAGCCTGAGAGCCCCAAAGGGGTGGTTTGAATGGGGAGATTATAAATATCTTAGCAGAACAGACATAACACTTACAATGAAAAGGTGGTGGTAGAAGGAAGGAGGGAGATGGGAAATAGGGGATTTTGCAGGGAAAGGTGTTCTTTCCATAGGGAATTTCCTCTTAGCAGTTGCCCAACTGGTCCTGACTCAGCTTAACCAAGGTTTCCATCTAGATCTCTTTTTCTAAAACACATGTAAACTTCATCTTCAATTTTACCTGACTGATAGTTCAAAATACTTTGAGTGCTATAAAGATGTTTTCTTTTAGTGACATGAAAATTGATTTCTGGTCAAACCAAATACTCTGAAATGCCTGCCCAAAGCCCATAAATGGAGAAGCCGATATTGTATCAGTGAAGGCTGGCAAGCATGGGGAAAAAAGGTTTATTCATTCTGCCTACAAGAGCTATGTAAACAAAAACAAAACATTCTTTCAGGAGAGAACATGAAGAACTGGCAAGGAAACAAAAGTGTAATGGAGAAGATTTCTAGGCCACCCAGCTGCCTAATTACTGGCAGCATCTCTGGATTCTTACAGCATGCCTCTCTCTAACACAGTCCTTTGGAAAACAAAATTCCATGTTATTGCAAAGTAGTTACAAATCTAAAGCATTTTGTGTCCTATAGACTTCAGCTTTTACCTACAGTGGGATTTTTAAGAGACTTGTTCTGCATGTTGAACTAAATAGAGCATTCTACTTCTATCTTTTTGTAACATATTAAAATTTAATTTACCAAGATGAACAAACGGAAAGTCTAGTTTCATTTTCCAACTTGATCTGGAGGACAGTGGTGGCATTATTCACAATTTCCCAGGGACAATAATGGAAACCCTGGGTTTTGTACAGCCTTGCTCTTACAGTGTCCATACTGTTCTGTTGTGGAATGATTTAGCCGTTTCCATGAGTATTCTCAGCAATGCTTCATATCTGATTCTTTAACAGTATTATTAAGACTTGATGGGATGGAACTAGGCTATTTTTGAGCTCTGCTAGCAAACTGTATTAAGATGAAATACCAGCATTTAAAAAAAACAAACAAGCAAACAAAAAAACCCCGAAAAACCAAACCTGCAGGGAAAATAAATAGGCTTTATTCAGTTTCCTGAAACTGTGGCCCTGCCTGCTTAAAAAAACCCTTTGCTTGTTCTAATAATGCATTCCTAACCATAAACATCTGTATAAAATAAAGCAGATGTATGTAATTATAAAAGTATTTAAGGCTTATTTAAGATTTCTGGTTTTGAATCTTTGCAGTCTTTCTGGGTTTAGAAAACAATGTTGAAAATACATTTCTTTATTAGGAAAAATCTTTTCTTTCCAGATCTGAACAAAAAAGCATTACTTTATTTTTCCTCACGTTACTGCTCTCCCATGATGCATCGTTGATGCTGTTAATACTTTTTCTGTGTATCGAACTTTGTTATCACAGTATTACTGGGGGAGTAATTGCAATCCATTTAGCACAAGCAAAAAAAAAAAAAAAAAAAAAAAGGTGAGTTACTTACTGCTGTCTCCAGTGACTAGTGTTAATTAACTCTGGCTTCATCTGCACTATAAAAATGAGCATTTTTTAAATGGTTGTGAAATAATCTTGTGGCTCAACTATATTTATAAAATGTATTTCCATTTTTAATCCAAGAAACTATCCAGCAGTTTGAACATCTTGCAGATCATCCAGTTAAGAAAAAAAGTCATGTTAGTCAGGTATGTTACACATAATTCTGTTTACAAGAAAATATCAATATCCTGTGCCATGAACACAGGAGGATCAAATGACTCCAGATTGTTTGGGGCGTTCAGTTTGTCTTCTCTTACTTGTATCTTTAAGCCTGTACCAGACACCACCCTCTGCTCTAGATGGGCTTTTCTGCAGAACCTCACTTCAGTCCTAATTCTGGCTCTAACCAAAGGTGCTTCCTCTGCCTCCAAGCATGGTCTTTCTCTCTCTCTCATCCTCATCCACTCCTACACACGGGGGTCAGCAAAGATTTGGCATCCATGTAAGTTAGATTCCTGAGGGGATTTGCATATTTCTGTATTTTGGGTTAGGAAGCTCTTTCAGTCATTACCTGTTTGCCCAGGTATGCTTCTTGCCTCCTCCCAGACACCTGAACATCAGGTCAGTAGTTACATATGTCAGTCTTAACAATGCTTAATCCAAACTCTAACTGTATATGTATTTTTTTTTCTCTGTTCATTGACAGGTAAGACCACTTTTATTACTGCTTATAAAACCATATTTAAGTCTCTTTAGATGTCTAGTTTCTGTGCATAGCAACTATATGTCAGAGTTTGCAAAATGGTTGTCATCTGGTCCCCATCCAATGCAACTAAGTGAGTGCAGCACAGGAAAAAAATCTCTATAAAGAAGGAAAAAAGGAAGTAGTCAAGTTAATGCAAAGTGTCCTACCACAGAGTGTATCCTGCTAGTGTGAACTGTCTTGTTGTATATAATTTTTAGATACAAGGCACAAAACCAGACCACTAGCAATGTGTACCCTGTGGTGAGCATCCCAATATATTGACAAGCTGAACTCTGGCAGGTTCCATCATCCCCAGAGTATCAGAGAGATTTCAGGGCACAAGCTAAGTCCAGCAGGAGGAAAGTTTGTTACTTTGGCTGATGATACTCTTTTTTTTTTTCTGTGCCTGATTGCCTAAATACATTATTCCGCCAAGGTCATGGCATGGTAATTACTGCATATTTAAGAGAAGGCACTCTGATCATATTGTCTCAGGTGACTAAAAATGTCATTTTACTCTGCATGCACATATTGATTAGTTATTCTCACCAACTCCAATTACAAATAGTATTGCTGTGGTGAATGCCAGATAAACATATCCTAAGGTGATTCTCAGCCTTTAGCCTATTAATCCAAGACCTGACCCAGTTCAGATGTGATAGGTACATCATTGTCGCCCAGACATCTCATACGTATGTTCAATTAGATCAAATGTGAATAAGTGCATGGTGACATACACCAAACCTGTGAACTACAGTGCTATGTATACTGCTCATACCTTTGCAATGCTGTAATTGTAGCCTTTAGTTATTTTAAACCTTTGGAACGTAATGGAGAAAAATGCTTGCTTGCAATAAGTAACGTTGGCTTGTTAATTGCTACTCATTGTGTTAAATCTGTGGTATATGTGGATTGCTTGCATAGAGTGGGTAGCTGTATTCTGTCTCATTCAAAAATAAAAACCAGAAAATATTACATTGTTGTGCTACAGTACTTGTATTATCTTGGGTTGCTATGACATTGCCACACATAATACAATATAATGGCAACAGAAAGCAAAAAAGCATTCTGGCCTGTGAGAGTGTTGATGTAAATAGATAATGAAGCTTTATATTGTATACCATGATAATAGCATAGGAACAGAAACAGATCTTTGTACGATAGCATGTTTTGATTTATATATTTACTGGGATTTATATAAGGCATTCATCATGAGTCTGTCCTCCTGCACAAATAATTACATATAAATTCCTCATGTCAAGGTATCATCAGAGCCACTATCTACAGCAACATCTTTTTCACTTGTCCAACCCATTTAGCTACTAGAATAGGGCAAAGCTTTTTTAACCGCAACCCTCCTCATGATTCCAAACCTTTTGGGATGCTGACTTTTGGACCCTTTTTTAGTCAGGTGAGGGGTTAATTTCATTCAGGCTCTTTGCATCACAAGTACTCTGTCTTTTCTTGTGAAAACTACTGGTGGGCATCCTAGAAGCTGCGTGCTTTGTGGTGGACTTGCTGCAGCAGTATGATACCAGGAGAGAGATACTTTCCTTTGGGACTCAAGTTTGGGTCAATTTGAGAATAATTTTAGCTCACACCAGCCAACCAGCAACACAGTCACCCAGTCAACATGGGCTCTGTTTGCAGCATCAACCACGTACTGAATGCTCTGTGGATGATATGAATGTGCTGAGAGACAGATGCACTTTTTTTCTGCAGGATGTTATCCTTTGGGCTCAGACATGCAGGAGTAATACCACAAGTCCTCCTTCCTGACTTCTGGCAGCTCTGCATCTGTCACCTCTCTCTGCTATCCATAAGACAGTGACATGCAGACTGATTCCTATAAGCTTCCTATGGCATTAAAGAACCCAAGTTATACTTCAAGGTTACCTTTGAGAGTTCAGAATTGCAATGTGGGCAACTTTGCTGAAGGCTATAGGGCATGGTATAGATGGAGTTCTGTGTTAAGGGAGCTTTAATGTTAAACCTATATACTGGAGTAGAAACCATCCAAGTCTGCCATCAACTCAAGTCAAAGGGGCTTGACAACATGTTAAGTCTCCACAGGGAGCAAAAAGGTTGAAATAATTTGAATTGGGAGCCGTCCCCCTCCCTAACCAGTTACAATCTTAAATAGTTCAAGGCTCAACAGAGCAGTAGGAATGCTTTGCATAGGCCTCCAAAACAAACTGTAAGCTGGTGCAACCTGAGAAGCTCTGCTGTGAGTATATTCCCTGGCTGTTGCGGCAAATGAGTGCATGGGTATTCTGCTCCCAGAATGGGAGTTTCAAATTCAGTAAGAGTTCTCCCTACCCTGACACCGCCAAAAATTTGTGAATAATATAGTCAATGAGACAAGGAGAAAAAGTGTACAACCCCCTCCCACCACCATTCTAAAATTATTTTTTCCCTGAACATCCATTTCTCCTACACTTACTTTGACCACTGGACTGAAAATCCATTATTTGATAAATTCAGGTTAGCAGCAAAGAGAAAGGTGTCATATCTGCTGTCTTGTGCATGGGACTTCAGGGGTGCTATGATACTGGGAAGTGGCTTATTTGTGTCTGTTGCAGCTGGACTATGTCTTTCCAGAAACATTTTATATGTTAAACTGAGAAAAGAAACTGATGCTTTAAGATGTCTTCTTGATTCATTTGACATAGGTCATCCAAAAAAAATAAGCTGAATCAGGAGCATGGTACAAAAAGGGAGGAGAAGAAGGTGAGAGCTGGTGATAAAGATTCTCAGGAGCCAAAACTCTTGGTAACATCCAGCTAGACCTTGGCAGTGCCCTGGGACTTTCTCAGGAGCTCTGAACCTCATAGGCACCTCTGATCTCCTGTACCACAAAGGAAAAAACTGTATGGGTTCACCAGGCGCTATAAGGACAGTTTTACTCCATCACTCTTTGACAGTCTTTAATTACATAGCCTAATAAAAAAATGCAGACAGTAAAAGAAATCAGAAGGAATTATCCCTTATAAGCTTAAAAATGTTAATATATATATTTTCAGCCCTCATAAGCAGTCCATATATTATGCATGTTAATATGTATCTTTGAGTGATATTAAAAATAGCATTCTGATCATGACAAACCAGTTGCTATAGTAACTACATTTTTGCTGTAGAACAGCAAAGTAATAATGTGTAAAATGTGTAAATTATCAGTGTGTAAGAGCAACTGGTGCATCTTCACTCTGCTATTCTGCTTTAAAATGAATCTTGCTATGAATATACATATCTCATTCATGTATTCTCATGACACTCCTGTTGCTGGCTCCATCTCTTCAGTTGGCCACCCGTGTAGCGCTTAAGTGAGACGTGACATTTCAGCCAAAAGAAAAAGGAGCAGGAGAAGCAGAGATAATGGACTCGATCCAAAGTAAAAAGGCTTATACTGATTTCAATGGACTTTGCCTAGGGCCTTATGCAAACAAAGGTGATTTATGAGGGATAGCGTAAAAAGGCATAGTTCAGTCATTTTTTCGTGCCTGTTACCACATTCTCCTGCTGAAATCTGAAGAGATGTTGCACTTGACATTGGGGAGAGGTAGGATCAAGCACTAACATGTTGGAGATTCCCATAGCAGGCTGAGAATATCTTGGTGAATGTGGAACCAATTTTTGAGAGCTCGTCTCCCTTCACACCAAATTCCAAGCTTCTAGATTTACATGCCTGTCAAGTGGTTTTTTGCCATTGAAATTTCTTAGGATAGATAAGATAAGTGCTACTAAAATTTAAGAGTGGGTGAAACACATGGAATGAAATCCTGGCTTAGCTGAAATCAATAGCAAAACTCTCATTGCCACTATTTCACCTTTTCTGTTTAGGGTCACACTGAAGAGGGCAGTGACCTACTGGCCTGCAGGAGATCATAACGCCCCAAAAAGCAACAGAGATATTTATTTTCGACTTCAGAGAGAGCAACAATGTTTGTAGCATTGCTGGCTACAGATCAGATGTATTTTTATCCAGGGGGAATTATACAGTTAACCAGTAAATCATTTGGCTCGCTCACTCTAATTATACTAGGTGACTGTAATATTTTATTTTATTGGGCTTTCTTAGTTTTGCTGTAGTCCACATTTTAAAACAAGTTGGTTGAACCTGAAGTCATTCCTAATTTTAAGGTTTCCAGGCACTGTGTTTTTCGTGTTGTAACCACAGCGCAGATGTAATTATAATCTGCCTTGTAACAGCACCTGCCTAAGTGGAACAGTTAGTTATTTACTAACACTGCAGGAGGGACTCCAGATTGAAGGAGATCAGCTGTGTCTCTGAGCTTATGGGTAGCCCAGTACTAAAACATGAGTCCAGATTTATTGTGGCTGAACATGATACAGCCCACCCCTCGTTCTGTATAACAAGGCAAAGGCTTTTTGTTCAAATGAGGCAAACCCATTTTTGAAGCAAATACATGTTCCAAAATAGAAAGTGATAGTTTAAAATCACAATTTATTTATTATCTTAAGTCATTATCAAAAGCTTCTACCTTTCCCTTGGAACATTTGACAAGCAGAACTACTGCTGCCTTAAATTCTGCTGTAAAATTGTATTATGAGACTCCGATACTGGTCCAACCAAGAGTGTTTGTATTGTAGCCTTTTGGAACAAAGCTTTTTATAAAGTCATGCTCTGAAATCTACATATGGAAACCAACAGACTTTGTATCGGACGTTGTATGTGCAAAATATTGTTCCTAATAGTTTTATGTGACACCAAACTACCATTTTTTTTCCTGTTTCCTGTGTCATTGCTGCAGTATCAGCTCTATCATTCAACGTCAGATTTTTGTATCTATACCACCAGATGGTGAAACAAGAATTTTGCTAGAGATTCCTGTTCTTTGTAGTGGAAAATTTCAACTTTTGGCATATATCAGAAATTGTTTAGTTGCAAATGATGCTTGGGTACCTCCATCTCTGTTCTTGCTCTATGGACTCTCATGATGCACTGTAGAGGTAGTAAGAGCTACCTGAGGTGGCCCAGGCTCCAGAAAAGTGTGGGACTACCTCTGCATAATGTGCTGTAAAGCTTCATTTACTCCTACATTAATCTTGCTTGGGTATTTCTATGCTGTCCTACAATATATGCCTGCTTTCTTATCTGTTGCGTGGTAGAGGCAAACGTGGTGATAGAGATTCCAGCCCAAACAAGAGTGGCAGCATGAGGTGTCTGACTACAGTTCTTATAATGTGCTGCAGTGGCATTTCCAAAGAGAAAAACCACTAGTTCAGTTTTTTTTAAAAAAGCCTCGGGGTAGGGGGTTTGGAAAGCTTTTCCTTTGAAACTTGAGATCCCTAGGTGGAGATCCAGGGTTTTCTAAGCAAAGGAAAATCCTTCTTTCTCTCTCGTTTTTTCAAACAAGAACCCCAAAAGAAAACATCTTAAAGGAATTATTGTATGAAAAGTAATGCAAGCAAAATATACATCAATAATCAACAAAATAAATATTTTATAAATAATTTGTGGTAGGAAATAGTTAGGAAAGGCAAATTCTGCAAAATGGTGACTGGGTGCGTTATTGTTCACATTCCCACACTTATTGTCTACATTCCCACATTACTGTCACCTCCTCAAAGACTTCTTTTCCACTGATGATAAAGGATTAAGTAATATATTTTTTTGCCTTTATTAAGCAGAATTGTAAAGTGTATTCTGCTATACGTCTGCCTACATATATACCTTCCTATATACCTTCCTTGGTATTGAAGTTATAGCCCTTATTAGCAAGTCACCTTTAACTTGATGAGTCATCTTGTGGAGTCAGAATTGAGTTATTTAAACCCTTTGTCCCTCCAGCAGTATAATCATTACTGATGGTTATGAAATAAGGCTCATAATTAGGAGCTGGTCAGGAATTTCCTGACAAAATAATTTTGCCAGGAAACAATTAATTGACCTTGAAGTTATGGGGTATGAACTGGTTTCTTCAGAAAAGATTTCTTGGGTTCAGTCTGGGATTCCTAAGCAAGACATAGTCGGCTACTCTTAAGTGGTCTCCTTCCTTCCTGCAGTTATGTCCATTTTGTATGAGGGATCACAATTTTGTGCAGTGGTTAGGGTATTCCTTGTCAATCCCTGGGCTATTGTAAATACACCAGTTTTTTTCTTTTTTTCGCCTTTACCATTTCTTCCTCAGTGCCACACAAACTGATTTTGAGCTATCATGGATTCGTGCCAGTGTGGAAAGGGATCTTTTTTTAATGGGGAAAATCTTTCTGAGATTGGAAGAACAGTCCAAACCTTTCGCTTTGATTCCAAGGTTTGACCATCCACATCAGCTTCACAGGTATGGGACACTTCATTTTTCAAATGGGGAGTAGGCAGCTCCCTGATGCACCCATTTTGTTATAAAACCCTTCACCTTTAACATGTTGCTTACATATGGTAGCTTAAGTTATGTGAAGCTGTAGATATCTGTAGGAATATTCAGGGAATAGTTCACAACTCAATGGAGGTAAAGACAGCAGAATCTAGCATTTGATTTGCCAAATATTCTGGACAGAAGCCAGAAGTCCATTTACATATAAATATATAATTTATAATGTGGAAATGCTTCAAGGCCTTGCATGCAAATGCTTTGGATTTTTCTGAAAAAAAAAAAAAAAAAAAGAAGAAGAAGATGAAGAAGAAGTTTCTTTTCATCCTCTTGTCTTTTGTTTCAATTAAATCATCTTTCATTGTTGCATGCATTACAATAAATTAAGAGGGCAACCTTTTCTCTCTTTGCATACAACTGGCATATAAATGACACTTCCTGCATGACATAAAACTTAGATAATTGTTTTATAATTAATTTACCTAAATTAATTTAATAGAGAAAAAAAGCATGATTTTATTATAAATGTGTCCAATTCATTTAGAGAAAATAAACAGAATATAGTTTCTAACTCCAGTCTTTTTCTTCAAAACACCATTGCTCCTGAAGAGATTAGATGTTGGGTTTTTTTAGCTACTGAATTTTTTTTTCTCATTACTGTTTCTGAGTGTCAGTGCATTCTGGAAGTTGGCTGGATCAAAAGAGATGAATATAAAAAAATTAGATCTGAGAAAATGTTTGAAAATATTTTCAATATTTTTAATTTTTTAACTAAAACTTTGTTTATTGTTTATGTTCAGCTGCTGTTCTAGTGTTTTTAGTTTGCTGGCAGTACTAATGACAAATAACTAATTCATCTGAGGAAAACAAATTCTGGCTTTGGAGCAAGATCTTCTGATCGCAGGAATTTGTTTTTCAGACTATGGAACTGAATATCGAATGTGGAGACGTTTTACAATAAATCATGTTGTAGTCATTTATTCAAGACCAAAACTCATTCAGCAAAGACTTTGATGAATTGATACACAACAAAACTGTTTTGCTGATGGATCAACCCCAACTAGGAAAAAACATCCTGACAGCTTCCTGCCATTTCTACAAATTAAAAAATAAAAGACCTTCTCATGGGCACATGGGTCTTTTGAATGTATGGGTAAAGAAACAACAGATTTTAGAAGAATGGACGCTAAGACGAAAAGGAGCATTTATGCAGATGAAGTAGCTGGGGGGAAATACAGTATTGTCTATTTGGCTAAGAAAATGTGTGCGTTTTATGAGAAATAAGTACTTGACCATAAATGCAGGTACCTGGGAAGGAATCTTGAGAAATACATTTTCCTGGCACAGACTGTGAAAGCAGACAATACAGAGATAAAGGAAACCTGGTCAAAGAGAACCTGGGCTTGGAATGTGGAAATCCATGGGAGTGGATGAAAAATTGCTCAAGGAAAATTAGAAAATAAAATAAAAATAAAAGTAATGCAAGGCTTGAATACTAACAATGTGTTAAACTGTTAAGAAAGAATAGAGCACACAAAATAACACATTTGGAATAAATACATTTTTGAGAAGGATAATAAACATCTTATTTTCCACATGGCAATAATAGTAAAGGTGGTAATCAGCACACTTAGATTCAGAATGGACAAACAGCTTATTGAATAGACCAAGTGTTGCCAGGAACTGTAGCACTGTGCCATTAAAGGACACTTCAGCTGCGGCTAAAGGAGCAAGCATAACATGAGCAGTTTGCTGGTGCAGCTCTTTCTGGATGTGGTACCTGCCTGCTTGCCACATAATCACTGGACTAACAAGAAGTTATGAATTGGTGTGAGTAAAGAGAATGTTGCAAAACCAATGGTCTCGGAGAATAATCTTCTGTCCTGATCAGCAGTGGTTTATTTTTAAATTAAATGGAAGCTAAATAAAAACAGGTGCTTAAGTAAGGTTTCTCTACTGTTTAAGACATTAAGGAACTCAATTAGTGGAGTCAGCTGGATTGAAAAGTTTAGTGTCTTGAATATGGATGAGCTCTGGAATATTTTGAAGTCAAAACAGCAAAATCCTCTAAAAATTTGAAGGAGAGAAGTGTAGAAAGGATATCAGGTCCAAATACATTGAAAGCAAAAAAGACTTAAAAAGGACATAAAGAATAAACAGCAAACCCACAGGGAATGGAAAAAGGTATTGATCAAGAAAGCAAGCTACTTGAAAGGTGAAAAACTGTAGGGAAAGAGAGACAACTACCTTAAATCAGACTAAATTAGGCACTGTAGATAAAATAAAAACAAATAAACAAATCCCTGATTAAGTTTGCTAATGATATATCAAACTGAGTGGGGAAGTGGACACTTCAGAAGGGAGATCCACCCTGCAGGAAGACCTGGATAGGCTGGAAGAGTGGGCTAACAAGAACCTTATGAAGTCCAACAAGGACAAGTGCACCTGGGAAAACATAATCCAGGAGTGCAGCACATCTGGGGAGCAGCTCTGTGGAAAGGGACCTGGGGATCCTGGTGGACAAGCTCAATATGAGTGAACAGTGTGCTGCTGCAGCAAAGCAAGCCAGCAGGATGCTGGGTTGCATCAACAAGGGCATCACCAGCAGAGATAAAGAAGTCATTATCCTACTCTACTCAGCACTTGTCAGGTGTATTGGCTTTGTGTGGCAAGGTTTTGGGGGGGGGGGGGGGGGCATTACAGGGGTGGCTTCTCTGAGAAGCTGCTGGAAGCTTCCCCTGTGTCCAACAGAGCCAATGCCAGCCGGCTCTAAGACGAACCCGCTGCCGGCCAAGGCCGAGCCAATCAGCGATAGTGGTAGCGCCTCTGGGATAACATTTTTAAGAAGGAAAAAAAAGTTGGGACGGACGGAAACGGCAGCCAGAGAGAGGAGTGAGGACATGTAAGGGAAACAACCCTGCAGACACCAAGGTCAGTGAAGAAGGAGGGGGAGGAGATGCTCCAGGCACCGGAGCAGAGATTCCCCTGCAGCCCGTGGTGAAGACCATGGTGAGGCAGGCTGTCCCCCTGCAGCCCATGGAGGTCCACGGTGGAGCAGATATCCACCTGCAGCCCGTGGAGGACCCCACGCCAGAGCAGGTGGATGCCCGAAGGAGGCTGTGACCCTGTGGGAACCCCGTGCTGGAGCAGGTTCTTGGCAGGACCTGCGGATCTGTGGAGAGAGGAGCCCACGCTGGAGCAGGTTTTCTGGCAGGAGTTGTGACCCCGTGGGGGACCCACGCTGGAGCAGTGTGCTCCTGAAGGACTGCACACTGTGGAAAGGACCCATGCTGGAGCAGTTCATGAAGAACTGCAGCCTGTGGGAAGGACCCACGTTGGAGAAGTTCATGGAGGACTGTCTCCCGTGAGAGGGAGCCCACGCTGGAGCAGCGGAAGAGTGTGATGAGTCCTGCCCCTGAGGATGATGAAGCAGCAGAAAATAACGTGTGATGAACTGACCATAAACCCCATTCCCCGTGTCCCCCTGTGCCGCTGGGGGGGGTAGGTAGAGAATCCGGGAGTGAAGTTGTGCCTGGGAAGAAGGGAGGGGTGGAGGGAAGGTGTTCTGAGATTTGGTTTTATTTCTCATTACCCTACTCTGGTTGATTTGTAATAAATTGAGTTAATTTTCCCCAAGTTGAGTCTGTTTTGCCCATGACGGTAATTGGTGAGTTGATCTCTCCTGTCCTTATCTCGACCCACAAGCTCTTTGTTATATTTTCTCTCCCCTGTCCAGCTGAGGAGGGGGAGTGATAGAACGGCTTTGGTGGGCACCTGGCATTCAGCCAGGGTCAACCCGCCACATCAGGCCACACCTGGAATACTGTGTTCAGTTTTGGTCCCCGCTATGCAAAAAAGATGTGGACAGGCTGTAGAGGGTCCAGAAAAGGGCCACGAAGATGATCAAAGGACTGGGAAGCCTGCCATATGAGGAAAGGCTGAGAGAACTGGGTTTGTTCAGCCTTGAGAAAAGAAGGCTTAGGGGAGACCTTATCACCATGTTTCAGGATTTAAAGGGTGGCTACAAAGAAGATGGAGACTCCCTTTTTACAAGGAGTCACATGGAAAAGATGAGAGGTAATGGGTACAAGTTACTCCTGGGAGATTCCAATTGGACACAAGAGAAAAATTTTTCACAATGAGAACAATCAGCCATTGGAATAATCTCCCCATGGAAGTGGTGGATTCCCCAACATTGGACACTTTTAAGATTCAGCTGGACAGGGTGCTGAGCCATCTTGTCTAGACTGTGCTTTTGCCAAGAAAGGTTGGACCAGATGATCCTTGATGTCCCTTCTAACCTGGTATTCTATGATTCTATGAAATAGCAGAAGATTTATTGGTAGTAAATCTAACAAAGGAACAATGAAGGAAGCCATACTTCTGTGTGGGGTGTGGGGGTTAACATTTAGCTATGGCTTAAAAGCAAAAAGAATTTTTTTTTTTTCCCAGTTTTTGCCAAGGGTGAAGATGTTGAACAATGATTTGTCTTGCTAGACTAATCAAGATATCCAAGGGAAAAGAAGAAAATCTGAAATCTCCACATTTGAGATAGGATCAAAATCCGAAAAGTTTAATATCATCAAGCATAGGGAGAAAACGTGCACATAATCATCAATGCCACATGAAATAATCAGTGTTTGTTAGCTGTTATATTTATAAATTATTTAAAAGGGTGGAGAGTATGACTGGAGAATAAGAACTATAAACCTATATTAAGAAAGGAGAAAAAGTGATCCGGACAATTACAGGTTCATGAGTTTTACCTCAACAGTGCATATAGTTTGGAATACATTTGGAAGGAAAGTATAAACAAAGATATGAAACTAAGTGAGCTAAATGCAACTTGTATTTACCAGAACTAACTTGATATCATTATTCAGTAAAATAACTGACTTAACTAGGAAGTAAGGTAGGTCAAATCTGGTTGGACTTCAGTAGGGCATCTAATGTAGTTCTCCACTGGAATTTACTAATTGCACTAGAGAGGATGGGGATTAGCAGGGAACTTATAAAATAGGTAAAGAGCTGACTGAGGGCAAGATAATCAAGCAATGTCTTGTGCTTAAAGGGGATCATCAGGCTGGAAGGAGGTACTCTGAAGTCTTGAGGGATCATTAGGGACTGATTAAGGAGACCTAATCAATTGTCATGACTGTCATGGGCTAGAGTGTAAGTTTACAGCTTAAGTGCAGAAGCTATTTCTCTGAACACACTTGCCCCTCAGTACCCCATGATAAATAGCAGATGGCTCCTCGCTTTCACTAAAGGTAGGAGGGTGCACATGGGCAATTGCTGCACAGTAAATGATCTGTTCTGGCTTTCCCTCTGGTAACCAGTTCCTCTGCCCATACCTTTCCTTAATAGGTTTAGTAATGACAAAGGCATAAAAAGTGGCAGTGTGGTAATGAGACAAAATTGGAGGTTTTGTCAATATGGAGAGGATCGAAGCATAATGCAGGAAGATCTGTGTTACCTAGAGGACTGAAATAGTAGAAAAGAGCTGTAACTCAATAGCAAAATGTGCAAGGTCAATCACTTAGAGGGGCAACTAGAAAGAACTTCTCTGATAAGCTCAGTGGCAGGAAATGGCAGAGGAAGAGAGGAGCCAAGGTACCCTCATCAGTTTCAGGATACATCTGAGCCATCCTAGGGATGCTTCCGAGAAGGTGGTAAACCCGGTCCCCAGATATATCAGCTAAGCCTCATGTCTCAGCCTAAAGATATTAATATGAGCATACAGAGAGGTTTTTGCAGTTCTGATCACCTATATTAAGACAGGTGAATTCAAACTAGAAAAATGGTTGTTGGGGGAAAGGGTGGGTTGTTTTTATAAGAAGAGATTAGAAGATCTTGGTGTGTTTACCTCATGGGGAAAAAGGACCGGGAAAGAACATGTTACTGTCTAGCAGGGGAATGAAAAAACAGCAAGTGAAAACTCTTTCGGAATATGACAAAGCTGGTTAAAGGCTAACAGTTATGAGCAGACCAGGCCATACATGAAGGTAGAACTGGGAATGAAAGGTTGTCAGATAGTTACAAAATAAAGAAGTCTTGAAATTTCCAGGAACTTGAGAGTCCTCATGGAAGTATATGAGTTTAAAAAAAAAAAAAAAAGTTTTATTTTAAAAAAGTTTTAAAGATTTTTAAAATGTCTTGGAGGTTTAAAAATCACTTTATATCACATGGTTCTCAGTCATAGCACTTGGTAAGACCTGATGAATTGGTAAGATGCCTTACAGACTTACAGAGGGCTTTTTAGCGCTGACTAAATGAAAAGGAGAGAATGGTTTGGCTTGATAGTCACAAGGTCTTGTGCAGAGTTTTTGTTGGTTTGTTATGTTGGATCTCAACCCTGATATCCATTCCTGTTCACTGAAATACTTGGCAATGGCCTACAGTTAATTGTGTTAAAAGTGCTGTGCTTAGTGTAGAAGGGCTAAAGGACATGCTGAAATAGTTTGCAGAATTAAGACCACAGAGAAGTCTGGGCTGCTATTTTAGTTTTCCTTAACGATCTAATTTTTGCGGTAATTTTGTTCTGCCCTGTCATTTTAAGATGCATACCAGAATATTTTAATGCTGTATTTTTATATGGTGCATTTGAATTTGTTGTTGTTGTTGTTTACAGAATTCAGCATGAAAGTCAGGAAGATATAAGTCCTCTATGTGGTGTGACCGTAGTTCTTTTCAGTTTCTGGCAGCACTGGCAAATCTGCTCCTTTAATTATGAGCAGATTAAGTGTGTTGGACCTCTATCTTCAAGTGATAATATATAGATATTCTTGCTGTGTAATTAGTGAAGGTAAATCTTTGTCCACTTTAGGTGTATTATTCAATGGAAATTAGTATTCTGAATTTTTAATGCTTCTAGCCTTACAGTGAATGAAGGCCATACCGACTTCCAACTGTAGCCAGAAGTAAAAATCCCGTTAAGTCATAGAGGAGTAGATCCATAGTTCTCTGGAATCTATCAATAACTTGTAATATTTAACATTTGGAAATACATTTCTTTCCTTTCATCTCAAGGTTAGTGCCAAAAAATCCTTGATGACTTCAGGTGAAAGCTGCACAACTGCAATGAGAAGTTAAATGTGGGATTTGAAGAAAACAAATATGAAATGCATTTTCATGGTTACTAGCCACGAAATATCAATGAGATCTCATGGATAATACAAGATTTCAGTGGGAGTAACTTGTGCTGAAAGGCAATTGCAGTGGAGGAGGGTGCATGTAGTTAAATAGTTGGAGACTTCAAGGTGTCTAATTATACCATAGAACACAGTGATAAGTTTTAGAAATCGGAGCACTGACATGTAAAAATTTAAAAACCCCTCACATTTGAAACACTGGAAATTACATGCAAACAATAGGTCACATTGCATAGGGGCTGAGAATGTGGCTTTCAGCAGGCAAGAGCAGCAAGACTAAAACCATGCAGTGCTCCCTAGGTAAAAGTATAGAGTGGCCTTCCATGTGAATCAGTCTGAAGTTGCAGAAATGCCCCTGTGTCTTAGGTAAGTGTAGCATAGACCAAGAGGTTACGGGACAGCGGGAACTGCAGGAGAGGCACAATTTACAATAATAAGTCATTTGATTGAATGGAATGCTGGTAAGTGATAGGAGGAATTAGGTTTGTTGATGTAGGAAATGAGTTATCTGGAAAGATCCTTTAACCGGAAAATGTTGCTTTTCAGCAAAAATTGGAGAAGTTAAAAATGTTCAGTTGTAAAATTTCAGGGGGTTTGTGTAACTTAATCTCCTATTCAGATGTCTAAGCTGGCATCTAGTCTGCTGAATTCAGTTATCAAAATTGTGCCTAGATTTTGGAAGTCACATAGAGCACCTTTTCTGAAATAATTACTGCTAAATTACAGCTACTACATTTAGGGCAGTAAGGATGCAGTGGTCATCAGAAAAGACTCCAAACGGAAAGAAGCGGGTGCCTTTCAAAGTCACTACAGAAATCTCATCAAGAGGCTAGGAAAGCTGGGCCCTTGGAGGATAGCTGAGCTGAAGAGCTTTGGGAAAAAGAAGAGGTGGGAGGTGACAAACAGCAGATCTCGACCTGGCATGAGGCCAGTTAAAGCAGGACAGAAATGGCGGTGGGCTGGGCTGAAGAGCTCTGGTGCAGCACGGGTGCATTGCAAAAGCACCAGGCACTGCGGAGGACTGTTTTCACCCACCCTTCGACCCAGGACTGCATCTCCCAGCCACCCTAAATCCCTGCTCACACCTTGCCCTCTCTGCTATCAGAAACAAGGTAGCTACACTCTCATCCATCTGCAAGAAGCATTGCACTCCGCAGCCTGTGGGGATGCCTGCCAACTAGAAGCGGGTGACATTCACTGACCCCAAGTTTTTCTGACAAAGTGAGTATTTACATTCATTGCCCTTAATGCACGCAACTATTTTAAGCTTCAATGTGAATAAAGCTATTTTTGCTAGATGTGTGGAGTGTTTGCCATTATTCTCTGTACCTCGTCACATTTGGTGCGTAAAAATACTCTCAGTGGAAATAACTGGATCAAAACCAATGAGGAAGCTGCACATATACTCCAAACACCTGCATATCAGAAAAATTTAACAGTGCCAGCACCAAATAGTTCTGGTTTATCTCAGAAGAATGTTTGCAGCTAATCCTCTCTTGTGGACATAGATAAACATACTGCAGCTAATACATACTTATCATAATTCAGTGGAGACATTTCAGAGTGCACCACTTAACTGCTTTTCAATTTCTTTTCCTGTTTTGTCATTATCATTGTTGGTTTTTTTAAAAAAATAATTTACAGGTGATTGTTTGGCTCTTTCTTGCAACTGCACCCACAGTATACTTCAACTTTCTTTTCCTCTCACTGCTGCTTCTCTTTGGATAGAAATCTACAGAGCTGTAGGAGAGGTTCGCGTAGAGCACCTAGCTGCGTTGCAGGTTTTGCAGGGCCTGCACCAGCAATGCTAGACAGTCACTTTTGTGTTTGAAATTTAACTTGCAGGTATGTGACCTATATTTATTCTTCTGTAGGACAGTCAGGTTTTTTAGTCAGATTTCATTTCCTGAGTATTATATTTTAATTCAGACCAATGAAATGCTATTTATTCTTTGCCTTTCTTATAGATGTAATATCAAGTCCAAATCCAGAGTTGGTATAGATCAAGGCAGATTTACCAATGTACCGGTTTGCACTAGCTGGGCCAGTACTTTCCTGTCCTTGTGTTCCTGCTGTAAATTCAACCATGCTTTTCATCAATTCTCCCTCTTAAGTTGGTATTCTTCTCCTGAATGCCTCTCCTGAATTTCTGTTCCCCAGAATTCAGCTCGTCCTAAATGTTGTTGACTCTCTGCTCATGTATCTTGTCTCCCAGACTTTTCATCTGCTCAGTCATGCAGTTGTACTCTCAATGATATGAAGCTTCTGCTGTGAGGAACAGATATTTTGTCTCCTGCATCTTCCTCAGAAGCATATTGTAAGAGGGTTAATACAGACCTCCAGGTAGGTGGGTAGGACAGAAGGCTGAATTTTGATGCCATTCCCCTAATGGGCCAAGCAGTGCAATTGCAGAGGTGGATAAAAGAGAGTGTGTTTGCCAACAAGTTTAGCCTACTTGAGTTTCCTCATCATCTGGAGACTTCTCTGAGACATAATTGTCCCACTATGCTTCCACAGTGTCTTTCCTCCTTGCATTGAACAAGCTCTTACATGCAATACAGAGACTTTTCGTTATCTGTGTGTTCTTTGGGACTATTCTGGAGTTCCGAAGTTGGAAAGACAAAAGCAATAAAAACGGGCATTCATTGTTCAGTGTAGCAAACTTCTGATCTGAGAAGAAAAAGTTATTAATTTCACTTCCATAATGTGGAGCTCTCTGGTCTAGTCTGTCTCCACTGCCGTTGTTTATCTCACATGCTTCAGAATGAGTGCAGACTGTTATTAATCTTTAATACCATCTTTTGAGCTAAGAGCATATTTGCAGCCTAGGGGTGTGCAGAGTGATAGACCAGCTAGTCCTTGCCACCATGTAAGTGTTACTACCATGCAGCCAGTGTTTTGAAGTTGCAGCAGGATAGAGTTTCCTTTCACTTGCTTCACCAAAGGTCATGAGGGTGTAGCTTGCAGGAAAAGAGGGAGAGTGTTAATTTGTCACAGTACTTCAACCATCTCCAAAAGAACTGTACCTCACCGTTTCCTCAGCCCATCTTTCCCTGTTCATGCATACCAGAAATCGGTAGTTTGCCTCTTTGCAAACTCCTTCTACTGATTGGCCTGACCTTTGCATATTTACTCAGGTGTCTCTATCTTCAAAGTTTGCTACACAACCTAGCCCAATGTGTGCTGCATGTGAAGCCAGGAATTAAATGCAAGCTTTTGTGTATTCTTCTTTGAAACATGTGGATTTGGGAGAATGGGAATCTACCTTGTATATAAATATGTTCAGTCTGTGCTTTTCAATGATTGTCTGTAATAGCTCGGCAGTGCAACTGAACTTCAAAAACTCCACTTTCTTTGTGAGATGCATTCCTCACACCAACTAAACATTTTTCTGCTAATATTTTGGTTCCCAGGGTAGTTTGATAGCCATTATTCTTTTGGGGTGTGGACAGAAAGCATGACGATGTGAAGCATGGTTATGAGCTGAATAAGCAGGGACTGGTTTTGCCAACTAGGAATGATATAGCAGTGTAATCGTACACTCTGATAAGAGCAGTATATACCTGGTTGTCTAAAAATTGACAGTGGTTACACATCTCATGTGCTAGGACATTATAGGCTTTCCTGGTTTTCTGGTACTCTTGTTTATTGTCTCTATCTTCCTTTTGCCTTTTGATTTACAATTCTAGTATAAAATCTTTCAGAATGGAGATTATATGTTTCTACAGTGGTTGGCAACTGATCCCATTCAGAGCTGGAATTCTACTCAATAAAAATAAAGACTATACTTTAGATGCTGGTGGGTATTCCTTCTCACAGATAGGTATAGCATGTAATATCTGAGAGAGGGCATGTATATATGATTTTGCATATAAAGTGGGTTTGAATCATTCATAGGCTTTAGGGAAGTGCCTATAAGCCTATTTCACCACCATGGTAGCCCCGGAGCAAATGCAATGCTAATACTCCTGCTTAGTGATTTTAAATAGTTTGTAAGCTGCTGTAAAAAATGTGTTGTCAAACTCTGCAACTAATTTACTTCTTCCAGTCTATAAAACAAGGAAAGGAAACATCTGTTTAAATGGGAATGTAATGGCAGTGGGGATTATACTTTTCTTGTCTCTGTTGTTGTTCATTGTGTTTAATCGGTTTAAACATACAAAAATGAATGTCACTGATTAATAAGTAGTAATATTTATTAGAGCTTGAGACCCTGTACAAGCCTGTGTAGATGAACATTTTTGTGACACTACTGGCATTTCTGAAATAAATTGAGCAGATGTGGGAACATTCCAGACATTGCTGAAGACATAGTTCACTCCACACGGATGAAGTTACGGCAGAGTTAGCACAGAAGACTGGAGCTATCAACACAACTTCTTTGTCCATAAATTCTCTGCAGAAAGGGTTAACATGTTGCAAAAGGCATATCCTGCATGGGAATTTTCATATTCTTCTGTGTGATTCATTTATTTATATGTGCTCTGTGTCCGCCTCAGATTATTCAGCCCATGGTACGCCAGAATAAATGCTTTAGAAAGGTCAGCCCTGCTTGCAGGGAGCCAGCCACACCGTCCTCCGAACTCGCAAAACCCAGAGACTGTTTCTTGCATGTGCTTTATAATGGCCCTGAAGAAAATGCACTAGAACAGCACTCAGCGGAGTGTGAAAAACACTGAAGAATTTTACCCTGGCCATTGTTTACTGAGAAATGCCAGTCTGGTGCTCTAGCACAGCTTGGGCTGAGGGGCCTTTCCTTGCCTGCTCTATTCTACTTGGTTTCTATGGTTTTTTTCAATTATAAGCTAAGACAATCCAAGGTTAAGCTGTTGCTGACAGAAAAGAAATAAATAATTTTATATTAATGTTTTGACATAATCAAGTGAGATGAACAAAAATATTGGGGGCATGTTCTATTGATCATTTCTTACTTGGGAGCGTGTGGCACTCTGTTACTGAGCCTTGAGGACCCTGGAAGCAAACTGGCCAAGCCATGAGTGTTACTTTACAGGTTTAGATACAGATTGGTATCTGGATGATGTAGACATGTATGAATAAAATAGCATACGAAAGCTTTTTATTGATTCAAGCACTTCAGCGGTACGTGTAAGAGTGCCCAGAAGAAAGTTCAGGAGCAATCTCAGTAGAACAAGGAACAGAGAAACATCTCAAGAAAAAAACAACAGTTTGTTGGTGCCCAAAGTAAAATACACTAGAGTGCAAGGAGAGGAATGTCAAAGACATACTTAAACGAAAACAATAAATAAAAATGTCTGGGGGGGGGGGAATGAAGTGTTTGAGGAGATGTCCAGTAAATAGCAATGAGCAATCAGTATAAATAGCTAGCAGCAGTTTGTGTTGGAGCTCCTTGAAGCATGAACAGAAACTTTTGCAGGATCTAGGCCTTAGAGTGACATGTAGGGCTGGGATCCTCCAGAGACATGGTCCATCGTAGCTCAGGGTAGAGTATCTCTACTGACTGTGCAATAGTGCATGTACATTTCATGTGGTAATTATTAGAAACAGAAGCAAATCCAGGTGCATTCATGTTTTTGGTCTCCACATAGAAATTTGATCATAGTTCCTTTCAATTTGCCTCGGGTAGCTGGAGAGGGCAACCAGAGCTCTGTAAGATTGCATAAATGGGTCAAAGTTAGCATATTTAATTTCTAATTTCCTTAACTATTTTTTTGTCTCTAACTAACATTTTCTCTTCATCAAATCTGTGTGCTCCACTGTTCCTATTACTTGATTTGTGAAGTGTTATTCCTCTTCCACAGTGACTGACAGAACAAATCAATGGTGGAGCATGTCCAGTGGGTGGTGATGTAAACAATGAGTAACACACTAATGGTAAACTCTCAGTGAAACATCAGGACATTAAATTTAAGACTTAAATCTACACAAGGCACACCCAGGAGCCTAATTAACATTTTTGTGAAAAATAAATATCAGCTAAGAGATACAGCTGGATTTTCGCAAATTTGTATTTTCTGAATGAGGACTCATGTGGCATTTCTTGGGGTTAAAATCATTTTCTAAGGCCAGCATCTCTTTTGGGCTAAGCAGAAAAAGGCAGCTTAACAGCCCTTTAAAACATGGATTATGTACTTTGTTTTTATTTTTTAAATATTTATATGCATTTTAATCAGTCTTCTGGAAAGTCTAAGGCAGGTGCTATATTGTTAACCTCATAATGTCCAGCAGCCACCCTTGATCAATGGGGGAAATTCAAGGTTGAAGGAATTTACATTGAAAAGAAATTATTTTTTTAACTCAATGAAGACACTAAGATGAAAAAAAGGAACTTTGTTTTTGTTGTTTTAAATGCTCCTTTGTTTCCTTGAAGACTCATCAACCTATGCAATTTTAAAATATTGTCTTATCAACTGGAAAAGGAGAAACGAATGCATCCTTTTAAATATGTCCTCTTCACATGAGTAATGAAATGAAATACAAAGTTCAGCACATGCAGTGCCTCATCAGGAGATGAATGAGCCTTTTTTCAATGTCTCTGAAAGGCAACCATCACTTTTACAAGACCAAATAATGGATGGGCTTAAAAATCCTGTGTGCAGGCTATTTGTAACACTTGAACAATGTCAGTCAGAAAGGTTTGAACCAGTGGGAAATGATTCCATTGGTTTTCTAGCTTTGATCACAAGAGGGAGTATTTGCAAGTAATCTTTCCTTGTAAAAACAAAAATTCTGCTTAACTGTGCAAGCAGTGGATTTGGGCAATTAGCTGTTTTCTGCAATGCACCAGCAGCATCCATATCAAACTTGCAACAAGTGTGAATTTTTTCTTCTTTGTCTCTTTGTGGAAGTGTGTATTATGAGGAGACCTTCAGAAATTTCATACCAATCATGGTGAACTGTTTTAGAAGAAGAAATTGTAGTCTAACACTGACCCAGATTACCGTGGCATAAATTCTTTGTTAATGTATCAAAGGAATAAATAAATCTTTCTTCTACTTGTAACTTTCTGCTGAAAAGAGATTGGCCTTTCCATAAAGGAAGTTTTAATTTCTATTAGTTATAATCTTTAATTATAATTTTTTGGAAGACAGAATGTCAAGGAAAGGAACATGTAGAGTGTAAAAATTAAAAAAGGCAGTTTTGGACTAGTGTGATTTAAAGGTCACAGTTTAAAGCTATCTGCAAGTTCATAATAGCAACAAAAAAGTCCTGATTCATTTCCAGTGACATGACTTGCAGCTGTGTTTGGTGCTGATCAGTTATCTTACTCTAAATAAAGGGAAGACAACCTGGCTGGTAGAATTCAAATTTAAAAAAGGAATATTGGCATAGTTTGATACATGTTCTATCCAAACCTTGAAACTAAGCCATGAATAAGTGAAGGTTTGTAACTTTACTGCAAGTTAAGAATAATTTTTGCCCCCTCTTTGACCTATAAGCAGAATTTGACCCAGAGAGGGCTATACTGCTCATGCAGTGGGAGGGCAATGACACCGAGGGGGAAGGAGGGGGGAGCCCATGTTATTGTAGGAATAGAGAATTGCTTGAGGTTTCAAAGGAAAATGGCAACAGGCTTCATAATTCCCAAACTGCTTGGTTAAACTTTTCCTTATATAACATTGTTACAGAACTATTTGGGGATCAGAGGAACATGGAGCAAGGGAAGAAGGATTTGCTTTAAAGCCACACTGTCAGGTAGGTTATGCTCTATATAAATGTGATTTTTCTGAAGACTGCTAGATCAATAGAAAATTTCCGTGAAATCAAATGTGGAAAATTATTCCACTGAAAAAAACCCTTTTGTTTGTATTTAACCATTCCACCACAGCATCTGCAACCCAAAGAAGGTGGCTTTGTTCAAACTCCTCAGCGCAAATTTTTCTGGCCTTCTGTGAGAGCGATTAATCATTTTGCAGTAAGGAGAGCTGCTCTTTGTGGTCAACATGTACTTTTCCTGACCGCACGGAGGTGTTTTGATGATGGTTGGCAGAGCAGCATGTCAGGATCTTGCTTACTGACATTGGTGATAGGTGGCAACGTATCAGAGCCAGTGGGAATGTCTGAGCAGCCAAATTATGAAGGAGTGGAAAATGCCAAGCCAATGCTCAGAGGTGTGAGCAAGGATGGTGTCTCTCTGCCCTTCCTCTCCAAACTGCCACGCACACCTGCCAGCTCTGCAAAGCACTTGGAAAGCCTGCACTCTTGAGGATGGCGCATGTCGGCAGGCAGGGGAGAGGAAGGGAGGAGGCATCGGCTGGCCATGGCCCCATGCACTCCCCCATCCTTGCACTTGGAAGGAGGCATTGCTGCTCTCTAACAAAGACAAATTTAAACTGGAGAGTTTGAAGTGAGTTTTAATAGCTCTGGGTCTGTTCATTATTGCACATAGGTTTATCGTTTCATCCCCTACTCTGTGTCAGTAGCCATTCTCCTTAATGACTGGAATAAGCACCAAAATAGCTGTGCTAGAGCCAGCCTCTACCTACCCTGTCCCTCTGACCAGTATTCCTCTTGATGGTACCACCTCATGGAGAAAAGGGGATAGGACGGCATCCATTCCTGCCAAGTGGAAGTGTCCATGTCTTTGGGTGACCGCTAGGAAATGAACCTATTTCATAGCCCCAGGAGCCAAGATACAGTGATTTTTTGGCTTTAACTACACCAGGGAAGCTTTCAGGCAATGAGTTAAGAGGGCTTCCACAAAATCACCATTTTTGTCCCAACTGTTATTTGGTTTCCTCCAGTTCCCATGCCTGATTTCTAAACTGCTTCCTCTTTAAAAGCCACACATTCCCTTCGTCCCAGAGTTGCCCTTAAGAACAGGAGCGCAGAGGAAGAGAATATCCCTTCAGCTTGATGTGAATTGCAAAGCAGGGCTCTCTCTTTCCATTCTTAAACACGAAGGGTGGTACGAGTAGCAATGCTGACAGTGTACATTTGCAGATGCCACCATATGGGTCTTGAAAAACTAGTTGCACCGATGATTCCCTGCACATGTAGGAGACAGTTTGCATTGTTGGCATCGTCCCTGCACAGAAACAAGCACAGCTTAGCAAAGCTAAGCAGATGGCACTAGATCTGGTGCCAGGGAAGCACTGAATTAAAGGTTATACCCACCAGGTTTGATGCGGTGCCAGTTTGAATTGGTACAGAAGCTTCGGCCCACCTGCTTATTGGCCCCGTGACATCTGGCATCTTTTTTTTTTTTTCCCCTTGGACTAAGCTAAATGCAGCAAGGAAAAATGTCATTTTAAAAGCTAGTTACCAATAAATGGGATTAAAATTCTCTAAGAAAAAAGAAAGCTATACAAATACATTCTGTTTAACACTGCTGTATTAGAGATTTTGGGACAGCTTTGGGAAGATTATATCGTGGAAAATAAGGGTCTGGGTAAAACCATATTTTATGGAACCACTTAATGGTCAGGGTGGCATACTAATGAACACACATAGCTGTTAGGAGTTTATGGCTATCAGCAGCCTGCACATAACAGCTCACTCTCTCAGACTGTCACCGTACATATGTTGTCACTCAGAGCAGGAGAGATATTTTATGCTACGCCACCTGAGTGTGGCCGGTGTAGGTGCCTAACGATGCAACGCACCCTGCTAAACTTACTGCCCTGATCCACTCAGGTTTCTCCCTCACTCATTTCTGTTGTCCTACATGTTGCACCATTCACCTTGTGAAGATTATTATTATTTTTTTAAACCAGTCCCTCCTTCCTCTCCACACGTTCACATGCTGTATACACAAATATGCTGCCATGGGGACTGTGCTTGTTGCAGAGACTAATACTGTTTATATGTCTTCTCCATTAGGGATTTAATCCTTGCTCCCTTGGTGTGAAATGAAAGCATGCAGCTGTATGGCACTCTGGAGATGATTACCATTAGAGCTAAGCCTGAGTTTATACACACCATGAGCCAGATTAATCAACAATTTATTGACTCAAAATTGAATCCATACAGCATTGGGTTTGACTTTTTTTTTTTTTTTTTTTTTTAAGGAAGAACTCCGGCTGCCTGAATAATTTTGGTGGAGAATTGTCAGAAAACCATTGAACCAGATTTATTAAATATCTGAAAAATAGTGACAGGCATTGTGTGGTTTCTAAGGCTCCATCACAGAATGGCAGGGAAGTCGATTTGCTTATAAACTGTAGACATACATTTTGAAATCATCAGTGCTGGTTTAGAGTCTTCATTACAAAAAGAAAGAATAAATGATCAGCTTTGGAAACTGCCTTGAATTTTCTTGGCTTCTGTATAGTTAGTGCCAATGTTTAGAAAAAACAAATGAAAAGCTGATAGGAATGGATAAATAAGGCAATATATAGCTGAAGAGATAAATGTACTGGGGAACCAGTTATAACACAAGTGCATTTCACAGCAAAAGGCTGTTGGTCTCCTTCACACAGCAACAAGAAAAGCACTGTATGCCTGGAAATCTTTAGCTTGAGAATATTTAATAAAAAAAAAAAAAGGAGATTAATATTAAACATCCAAATTTTCCACTGCTGACCTTTGAGATAGAAAGTATTTGCAAGGGACCTGATCCAAAACCCACTGAACTCGGTGGAAAGACTTTGTTGGCTCATGCCTGTCTTTTCTTGACCTTGTTGCTGGTATCTCTGCCTCTCACTTTCTCCAGCACAGATAACTGCCCGGTGCTCTCTGCTGCAGGAGGCTGCCTCGCAAGTCCAGCACAGATATGCATTGAGTTTCAAGTTGGCCACTGGGTTTTTAAGCTGTCCTACAACACAGCTTTGTAATGTGCCTTGGCTATTGATTTCCTGGGGCAGAAGTTCACAGGTTTCAGCTCTAACCTTCTAGATTTGCTGCTTGTAGACAACAGCCTCATCACAGTAAGTGAAGAGACAAGATCTGGAACTCTTCTGGCAAGGTACCAGTGAGGATCAAAGCCTTGGAGGTAACTTCCTTCTCCAGCTGCCTTTGAAGCAGCCTGATCTGTGAACATCTCTATGATTCTCCAGATCTTCAGATTTTCAGAGTTGGAGGTGTGCTAGGGCAGCAGTCTTGGTTTGGGGGTTGAGTGGTGAGAGCCAGTCTGGCTCGCTTTTTTGTGTCTCACTTTAAGTGCTGCCAAAGCAATATTTGGGTTATTTTCTTGGGTTTTGCTGAATGTCAACACTGAAATAAAAACAATGGGCCAGACTTTGAACCCTTATTCACAACAGATCCTCCTCCTTGTCTTCTCTGAGCTTGGGGAATTTATCATTCAGTCCAGCAACAGTACCAATTGAAAAGTGGTTTGTTTGTTGTTGGCTTTTTTTTAATATAATTTGACAAATGTTCTATTTACATAACAGATTGGTAAATAGTTTGGAGAGAAATTGCTTTTGCTAGCTCCTCAGATTTCCTCATCTAATACAGCTTTCTCAGAATATTGTCTATTAAAATTATTCCCTAGCATTTTCAAGTTATAGACAATATCTCATATTACCCAGGGACAATGATGCTGAAATTAAAATAACATCCCTAAAGAAAAAGATTATAAACGAGGTTTATTACTTATCTGTAACCAACATACAACCCCTTTTAGTGTCTTCACCAGTCTCAGCTGCTTCTTTGAACTCAAATCATCATTGGCTCCTGTCATGGAATTTGAAATACAATATTTCGTAAACCATTCAGTGACAACTTCTGGATTTATCTGATCCCATGCTGTCTTAATCCAATGACAAAGCAGTGCTGCACTAGGACTTCTTTATCTTCCCTGTAGGAGTTACAGCAGGATCCCCTGCCAAGAGCCATAAGGGCTACAAACACTCTTTAAAGGGCTTGTTCTCTACTACATCAGGCACCTGCAGTTGTGACATTCCTCCTGGTGCAAGTGCAAGAGCGGCATTCATTTCTCCAATGATATTCCTCATTGCTGGTGTTAGATACCCTTTGAATGTACGTAGGACAAGTATTCTCCTTTTACATACCAGCACACCTGGTCTCCTGTTCCAAACGATGTTCAGCCAATCCTTCATTAAGTCTGTAGACATCCATCCTTGGTTTTGACACCTAACAATTATTCCAGTAGGCAGCTGGTCCTTCAGCATTGTTTTCCGCTTCAAGATCACATACGGTGGCAATTTTATACCATCTGCTAACACTGCCAGCATTACTGTAATGCACATTTTTTCATTCCCCAAAGTTTTGATGATGACGGGTTTTGTGCCTATTTCTTCAATGATGTTATTGGATGGCTCATCAAAGGAAACTGGTGTCTCATCTGCATTTCCCATTTGGCTCAGCAGATAATCGTGACCTTTATGCAATCCAATCACGTATTGCTGGAATGCAATGAATTCTTTGGTGAAGCTGGAAGGTAGATGTTGGCAAAGTGAAGCCCTCCTCTGTAGGCAAAAACCATTATGACACATCATCTGTATGCACCAACCATTACTGGTCTTGAACTTTTGCCATGTAATTTGTCATGCTTGTGCTATTCCTTGAGATTTCAATTTAATGATTTCCTGTGTAACTAGGGTTCTATCCCTTTTTTTTTTTTTTTTTTTTAGTGCACACGTTCTGCAATTTACCATTCTACTTGAGCAGGAGGGCTAGATTAGATGACCTCCAGAGGTCCCTTCCAGCCTCAACTATTCTGTGGTTCTGTGGTTCTGTGATAGTTCATGGTAGTGCCCTTTTTCAGGCACTGAATAATTTCTGCATTGAGTTAGTGCATAACAGCTTCTGTTTTGATTATTTCCATCTTGGCACGTTTGCCTCTAACATATTTCTTCTTGGACTCACAATTGTTAGTTTTTTTCTGCATATAGTACTACCAGGAGTTTAAAACCTGCATTGTAACTCCTACTTATACCTTTTGGTGTGTTCCCTCTTGCACCTGTCCCTCTCATCTCCAGATGTTTTTCTATTTCACAATTCACCTAAAACTATAAAAAAAAAAAAATCACAGTGGAATTCTCTGATCCACCCCACACTTCTTCTCCAGTGAGTGAGAAAACTAACAGTAAATCACTGCATTGTCTTGTTCAAACTTTGGGCTGCTTTGGATGTATTTGTGCACATAACTAAGGAACCTTCCACAGTGCACAGTCATGGTATCATAATAATGCAAAGGGAAGACAACCTCCAATCTGTAAATGAAATTTTTGGACAAACCCCCTAAATCTTCCTTTTGGATAAATGTAATGTTGTTTTATATTGTTGGAATTGTGGTCAGATTTAGTCAGCAGGTTTTGGTAGTCAGGAAACCACCAACACAGTCTCTGTACCCTCTCAAGGATAGCTAATTTTATTTATTAAACTACTTAAACCAGGTCTGCATAGCACATGACCTGTGAAATCATCTTTTTTGGCCAACTAGTCCCACAGACACTGTGTGTGTGCTCTGGCATGGGCAGAGGATGGCTGAGCAATGACCCTCAGCTATGGCCAGGCCTGATGCCCCATTGGTGCATACATGTCTCTGGTCTGCTGGTCAGCCATCCAGTGTTTGGGCATCTAGAGAGAGAGATCAGGTCTCTTGCCTGGTATTTCCTTGCTGTAGACTATATGACAGTTATACTGGCCCTCTACATAGACATTTCACCTGTGTAATATACAATAAATACTGCATACACAAATCATGTAATGCCAGATGATAAGTAAAATACTGCTCATAACAACCCAAATACAAGGTATTTTCAATGCATAAAGGAAACTATTCAGAAATAACATTTTATCAATGAAAACATACTGACTTGAAATATTTTACCATATTTTTATATTTTGAAATACATAGAAGAAATACAATGAACCGATCTGCATTAACAAAAAAAATCCAAGCAAGCAACTTTGCATATAATTGCTTGAAACTAATCACTAGCACAGTCTAAAAATAACAACAAAATAAATTGGTAGCATCCTACACTTCTACTACTTTAATCCATAACAGTAAGCATTGAACTTAAATTTTTTTTTTCACCCAGTGACTAATTCCGGATAATAAATTGTGTGTTGCTGTGAAGTGCCTCATAGCAATGGAATGTATTTCACTTCTTTAATTAAGCTACAGCCGGATCTATTTTTAAAAGAGCGTTGTTCCTTCATTATTTTGGTGAGTTGGATTTAACTTCACAAGTTACAGAGTAGAACTATTTTATAGACTTTCTTTATTATTTGAACAGTAGACAAATAAAAATGGACATAAAAAAGGTCGTTTGTTTTTGAAAGGTTTATTGCTTCAGTTACAGATAGCACATATAAGTGTAAAAAGACTGTGGCCCATATTAGTTCCGCTATATATTTCTGGTTTTGCTCTTTAAATTAAAAAAGTGTGATGGCATGAAAAACAGATGCTTTCAACCCATTTTCCTCCAAAGTGAGAAAAAATACATATTTGTTTTGAGGTGCTAGGAAAATTGTATATAGGGATGGATCATTCTGAAAAGATTCTCTACTTCCTAAGCTATTTCTTTGGAGTTGGCATAGACCACATTGCAGTTCACAGGCTCAAGTCTGAATTTTGGAGATGAGTGTTTGATGCCTAAGAAAACATAGGTTTTATTTGGTGCAAAATCTGCCCCACAATGTAAAGCCTCAAAACAAGACTGTATGTACATCTATTGCATCTTGCTTTCTGGGAGGAATCTTGAGGCTGAAGGCCACTGAATGGATGCAGATCTGCTCCATGCTGAGTACTTCTGCAGTATAAGAATGCAATGTGCTGTGAAGAGAGAAATGACTGGAAGCCTTCACTTGGCAGGTCTGCATAATCTGGCTGCTTATGATTTTAGTCATATAGCAGTACAAGTAGATTTTAGATTTTTATGTTCATTTTTCATCAGATATTATCTGTATATTCTTAATAATGAAATAAACCTAGGACAGCTTGCAAACTCCTCTGTGGGTGTTCAGATTCCTCTTCTTGATTAGCTTCTTATTCATTTGTATTAATAACTCTTTTCTGTGGGATAATTTGCTAGTTTTCCCCTGGTTATTTCTTAAAATGTTAATACTTATTGATTCTTTGCTAATTTGACTTTGCACTAAGATTATTTCATCTTCAATTTTACTTCATTTCCAATTTTATTTCAAGAGACTTTAGTAATGCAGTACTGAAAATGAGTACAAGTGTTAAGGTTATCAACTAGAGTAAATGTTATATTATCAGCAGAACATCAGGCTTCTTGTTTAATGTGGTTTTGCAATGGCACATCATGTACATATGTCATTTTTAAGCGCTGGCACACGTAGACACTCTATAAAGTGTCCAGATACAAAACCTGTTTGGTTTGTGCTGGTTTTGCATGTAAAAATGGGATTTTGCCTGTAAAAGTACCCTAGTTTTCAAACAGCTGGCATTGTCATACTCAAGTCTGATCCCTGACAAAATCAGAGGGATTGTAGTTTTTAAATTTGGGCTTCAAGGTCAAGTTCAGCAAGGTCCATATTACCTCCACTGATATCAGCGGTGGTGTTTCTGAGGGCATCCTTTGTCTTTGCATTTTATAAAGCTTTAATACAATTTTCATCATGCCCTTCAGTTTGAAAACAAGAACGTTTTAATGGGAGAGACATATGGGGAAAGAACTTAAAGAGCTGCATCTTAAATACACCAGGTGAATAATTAGAAGATAATGCCACAATACAACGTGCAGGAAAGAGAATCAATGTCGCAACCTGTATTAAAAATCAGTCTCCCTCCCAGACCGGTCATACTATGGTATGGCATCCGCCATGGTGAGCTTCTGCTTTGAGTACACGGAAACATCCCCTGAGGAGGAACAGCACTTGTCTCTGAGATGATTTAAAGCAAACAAATAGCTGTTTGGGAAATCAAGATGGAAAAAATGTGTTGAAATTAACAAAATTTAAATAAAGGGCTCACCATAGTTATGTTTTATAAGAAAGTTGTTAAAAGAAAGACCTAAAATCAGTTTTTTTCCTCACATCTTACAATTCAAAAAGAAACGTAAAATTGTCTTCAGTGAAGATTGCCTACAGCTAAGAAGAAATTATTCTGCTACATCCAACTCAGTACTTGAAGGGAAGTACCAACCCCTACAATGTGTAGGATCAGTAATGAAGTCCAACTGTAGAGCTGGGAACCTGGGACAAGGGCCAGTCTTCATATAATGAGTCCCAAGATTATTTGGACAGGAATATGGAACACTTACTCATAGAATCAATAGTTCACTACAGTATTAAAGACAGACAAAGAAAATCACTTGGGTGGGACGGGTGATTTTTTTATTATTATTTCTTCTGCACTGGGAAATTTTATATAACTAGAGAAGGGACTTGCATTGATTACCTGGTCCTGTGGTGAAATGAAAGTGATGAGTTTTGATGCAGATCTGAAACAGGACAGAATTTCCTTGCTGGCATGTAGATATGGAGATTTAGGGAAAAGAAGCTGTTGTAATATTCAGATAAATACACAGTAACTGCAATACTGCAAAATCTCCATTGATACCAAAGTTTAAACTCTCTCACTTAGACCATCTATAGCTTCTTTCCTTCTCTAAATATTCTTGTGATATAACAGCCAGAAAAGGATTACTTTTTAAAGACATGTGGAGGAATGTATCTTAAAAGCCGTTTCAGTTTCCAGTGTAACATTTTGCTCAAAAACCCTGAAGGAACATTAGCAGCAGTGATGGCTTCTCCTTGGACTCATCAGTCAATGAGTGAGCAGAAATATGCCATTTGAACTGTATTGATACACAACTTACATGTTCCTTATTTAACACATGTAACACAGTGGCTACAAAGAGTTACAAAGTTATAATGAGAAATTACATGACAAATGCTTTTGAAAAAAATGATTGTTTGTGAAAACATGCAAGCAGAATTATATGCTTAATTATTCACTTAGCTTTAGTAAAGATAACAATTCAAAATCCAGAGGAAATGCCTACACTATTTGAACAGTAAGATTAAGAAGCATCTATAAAATATGGACTTGGCTGTAAATAAAATTAACCCCCTCTTTAATTTGACATTAAAGTGGTTCTAAGGACCCAGGACTTGGTCTATAGTGAGCAAGGGGAACTTTTCCATGGTTCTTTGTGTGACAGTCAAAGCACCTAGTAGAAGTGACCACCACAAAATGTTTTTGCCATAACTACAGGTAAGAGAGAACTAAGCAGTGACTGCCGTTATCAGAGTTTTCCATGCAAAAGGTTCAGTGTGCTCTAAAAAAGTATCTGTCGTGTGAGTACAATGTCGCTAAGTTATGACAAGGAAATATCTGTGATATGACAGTGGCATCGTACAACTGTCAATATAAAGTAAGTGCGATGGGATTGCTCTGTACTCTAAAGCAACTGTCATGTAATGGGGGCTGTGACTAGGCTGTAAAAGCAATGTGATTGCAACATGCCAGCAGACTGACTGATAAGTAACTCCTAGAAGAGATGACTCCCAAGTAAAATTGTCTCTAATAGTTTTGAAGTGCTGCAGACCCTATTTGCAGTGACAGCACTGCCCATCAGCTTTGGCGGGCTTTAGTCGGTACCTTGTGAGCGGCCAAGCCAGTTTATTGTTGTGCGTCTGGCAGCCTTTAAGGCCATCCTGGATAAAATATCTTGATATGCGATCAGGGTCACACTGCGGTAAGGGAGCTGACACTAGGTATAACCTCATCAGCAAATGCTCCCCAAGCCAAAGGCGGGCAACACTGGTGGGTGGCCAAAACACAGGGTCAGACTGGGCTCCCTAGATGTCACGGCGAGAGGTCTCGCCCCCTGGACTCCCTGGGATGGCATTACCCTGTGGTAAGCAGGACAGAGACCTCACTCTCAGGGAGGTCCCCGCTGTCTGTCAACGCTTTGAACTAGACCTCTGTCCCTCGGTTCACGGCCTCTCTGCTGGTCAGCCCCTCCAGCTCCCTGGAATTAGTCCTCAATGATGAATGCTATGGGCATTTGGCAAGTAACGCAAGAGAATATTATGAATTAATTAAGAAAAAGGGAAGAATTATTATATTCATATCACAGATGGAGATATTGATGTTAAGATTAATTGATTTGCCCTGAAGCTATGCAGCATGTCATTAGCAGCCTTGTGATTACAGTAGTGTTGGTTGAAAAATGGTTTTCGTAGATAGTCTTCAATGTTCCAATATATCAATGGAGAAACCTAATTCTCTGAGAGAGAAATGTATTTTTTGTGAAAAGAAGCTGTTAGGGATTTTCCATTATTTTTAGCTTTTGAGATACTATGTCTCCTCTTCTCCCCTCCCTCAGATTTCCTTATCTTTCAGTTTGCCTCCAATAATATTTGGAATATTACAACTAAAATGAGAAAAAAACAGAAGAAAGGTTAAGAGTACTTTTCATTTTCTTTTATCTTTTGGAAGTGCAATGGCCATCTTTGCTTTGGAAGAAGTTCCAGATGGAAAATTAAAAGCTGCTTTAGAACGCCAAGTTTGCCTTATTTAAGATGAAGGCATGGACATTTTTACATTAGTGAGACTGAAGAAAAAGTCAGTGATGCCATGAGAGGCCAGATGACTAATTTGAATCTTCCTCATGCTAGTTATTGTTTAACATATAGGGAACAAACTTATTCTTGTTTTATACTGTAGTAATTACAAAAGGAAAAATAATCTATATTAAAGGTGATAGTCATTAGCCCAAAATAATCTTTCAGTGATGCGAATTATAAACTATATTCTGTGTGTCATTTACCTCAGATTTGGCCAATATCTCAAGTAAATACTTTTGTTAAATTTGCATACTGCTGTATTTAGTGTTCTGATGATACGTTTTCAAGCCTACTATTTGCTGGCTTCTGTTGTACATTCTATCTATTTTCTGATTTGCCTAATACTCACTGGATGGACCTCAACAGCTCTGCTGGAGTGTGGTTTGTAGCTTAGCAGGTATTTTAGAAAACATGTTAATTTGGAGAACATTCTCTGCTTGGGAGATTGTGCAAACTGGACTTGAGATCCAACAGACTATAAAGGCTCAGGAGGAACTGTTACAGTCTGTCATACTAATCCTTCTTACAGCCTTTTGGGTCAATAATCTAAGCACTAATGTTTTCTTAGATCTATTGTGTCAGTCCAGCTGCCTTGCATTCATATTAAATTTATGTGCTTAATGTCTTTACGAGATTTTAGCGGGGAAAAAAAAAAAAAAAAGGATGTGCAATTTACACCAAAATTCAAAGAAATAATGTAGTCAGATTGCTGTCCCTTCGCACTCCCACCCTCAAGAATCCCAAATATGCTAGTTCATGTAATGGATCATTGGTATGTACGTCATTGTATTCAGGTCACAAATCAAACCAACTGTGTTGGAAAGGAATGCAAACATCACTCAAGTGGAGAATAATATTTCATACTAAACAAAGGAGGACGGGAGTAGAAGTTTATCCTATCTGAAAATGGTTCTGTTTCTCCATACCAATGCCTTCTATCAGCAGAAACACCTGCAGCCACCATAAGGTCCACCTTTCAAAGGGAACGTTTTCATCTTTTCCCTTTTTCTTTAATATAAAGGAGCAAAATAAGTATACTGATGTGCAATTAATTGTAAAGGCTCACTGCTGAAAAGATTTACTTGTGGTTCAGCAGTATAATCATCTGTTGGGCATTTGCTATAAATCATGGGTGTCTGCTGTTGTCTCCACTAATTAGTACACTAACTTATTATTAAGTCCTTTAAACATTATACGAGATCTGGGCTGTGCACAGAATTACTGGGGGAATGAGAACACTTGAAGTTTTATTGCACAGCTACAAAGTGTACAGTAAATGTCTGGGTGGTGGACAGTCGTAATGCATGAGACAAGATGGAATATATATCCTTTAGTAACTGCTCTACCCATCCATAATTATAAAAGCCCTTTATTTTGCAGCCTTCAGTGTGCCACTTCAGTCACTCAGGCACCAAATAAAGGTCTCAAGCACAATAATTCAAAGCAACTAGTACAGTCGTAAGCGAAGTTTTAAACAACAGTAGACAAGTTGATTAGAGCCTTTGGAGATGCATGCCCTGAATAAAGGTTAACCTTTGTGAACTTTGAATACAAAGCTTTCAGATGAATTTTATATGAAATCTGGTGACAAAGAAAAGCACTATTCAGCAAGGACTGATTAATTGAGTTACACTTCATTGTAAATCCCTGACAATGATGGAAAATAAATTTAGCAATGTGCTTTGTAGCCATACAAGTTGACGAGATCTCAGTAAAAAGCAAGAATCAGACCACATAAAGGCCTTGTTGAATATCTCTGAAGATAGTCTAGTGAGTGAAATGTAAAGCCAGGATTTACAAATATTACGTAAGTGAACACTGTTACTGCACTCAGGCTGAAAAATCCTGTTCAAATCCAATAAGTGGTTTAAGATGTGTAAATAGAGGTTTCTGCAGGGAGTCAGGCATTAGAAGCCACCTGGAGCATGTGGTAAAGATTGTATCCATCAATACAGCAGCTGGGCTGAAATTATAAAGAGAGCTGCTTTCCATCACGCTTGTTTTAATGCATACATTTCTCCTGTCACTAGCACCCCAGGAAAACTACTAACTACAAAAATGAATGGTACCTATTACCTGATATTCATACTTGTGACAACAGAGACAACAATCACAACACAACAGTAAGCAAAAAAACTGATATCCAAATTATTTTTCAGTTGTTGCAGTGGAAAGATCTTGAGAACCAGTTGGTAATATTTTAATAACACTGTAGGTTAGAGGAATGAAGCAGGCATCTGGCATTCAATCCAAAGTTTCCTTCTGCTCCACACATTCCATCAAATCATGCACCAAAGCAGTTTAAACAAAGCAAGATTGGTAAAAAATTGTTCCAAGAGGGGGAACCCTACGTAACGTTCAGCCGCATGCCAGCACTGAGGAAAATGTGACGGTGGTTTTCATTATGATTGTTTAAAAATAGCAAGGATTTACCATAAGTGTGTTCCCTATGCATAAAGAGTGCTTTCTAACCTTGCGTTAATGTGGGACTGACTGTAGAGGCAGGTAAAGCAGGCAGCTGCTTGCTGGAGGTAGTAGCTCAGGGCAGCAAAAAAATCATCTGCGGTTTCCTTCCCAAACTGGCAAGAGTGATGGGTCAGAGAAATGTGGTCCTCAAATTACAAAAAGCTACCATGAAAACAATGTGCAAGTGCCACTCAGAAACAGGAAAGGAAACTGTTAAATTTCTCATTGTAAAGTCATGTTAAAAAATAATAGTAAAAAACAAGCGAGCCATATTGCATGTGCAGGGACAGACTGTGCCACTAAGTCACAGGCCCAAGCCGTGGGTGGTGTGGAGTAGCATTGTTCCCCAGCAATTAAAATGAACATGTTTGCCACACAAAACTGCAATGTGTTCCTTCCTTTGTGAGTTGTGCCCTCCTTCTGCCTGTGCTTCTGCTCCCTGACACGACCAGCCATCGCGGCGAGCAGCAGCACTCATTGGCATTTCAGGGGATTTGGGGGTTTGCAAGTGTCACTGACATGTCTTTGCAAAGAAGGAAGGCAAACGGGGTTCCCTGATTGCTTTCTGTTCCTTTTCTTGTGCATCGGTTCAAGCATCAGGAACTGCCAGTCCTGTATTTAGGTTATTATCTTATTCCATACGGATTTTGAAGGAATACAGTAATACTGATGCTGGGTGTTCAGCAAGAAGCACGTTGTGCAGCTGGATGGATGAGATGTAGGTTGTGAAGCAGTTCCTATGCAGATCTGACGCATGGGGTCAGGCGGTGGGGCATCAGCCCTCCATCCCAGATCTCACACAGGTGAGCAGCAGCCACTTAGGGAGAGAGGACCACATTGATTCCTTACCTTTTTTCTTGCCTGACTTCCGAATATTTATGTTTTTCTTTAATCGTCTATGAAGAGAACAGCAAGTCTGCATTCAAACTTTACCAGAGCATAGCTTTTCTATCAATTAATACCTCGTTGCGTATGAGGAGAGCTGATAACAGCCCAAATTCTTTCACTATTTACTTTGGTGTACAGCTTATTTCCTCAGTAGCCAGCCTGATTTGAATGTGTTAATGAGGGTGCCACAGCCTTGCCCTGAGTGATTAGTGGACCAGACCAGTGGAGATGTTTTAGCTGTTCTCCAACGTAGCTGAGCTAACAGCGGTGATAGGGATCTCAGGCAGTAAGTCGCTACGAGGGTAATCCCCCGCCACGTCCTGTATGCTCACACAGATACTGGTTAACCTCCCCTGGGCTCCCTATGAGCCCAAGGCCTTTGTTCGATGGCTCTTACCCCAACCGCAATGATACAGCTTTCAGTTCCCCATTATTTTCTAGGACTGCTTTCTGAAGTATTGATGGAGGAGGGGAAGGAAGAGGTTTTTTTCCTGTGTCCTTGCCTCCAATCTGTAGATCCTTTCACTCCACAGAAATCTGTATCTCTTTCTGCTGCCATGGTGATTCAATGAGTTTGAGATTATTTTGCTAAACCTGCCTCTCCCAAGAGACGGCGGTTTGATTCTTGGCGTTCTTAAACAGGTCAAGAATCGCATTAGCTCGGGTCAAAAATGCTCACAGTACAAGGAGGTGAGTTTCAAGATCTTGGCAGAGCGGCAAAAAGGACTCGCTCTCAATTCTTGTGATAGATGTTACGATGTTGCCAAATGAAAGTGGTTTTGCTGAAAGAAAACTCACAGTGGTACCACTGCAGTCAGAGACAAACCAGAAGTGGTGCAAACAGTCCACCCACAGAGGAGGATTAGGAAGAATACGATATGATAGCATCACGCATAATGAAGAAAGAGATGGCAGGTGAATGACATGCTTATTTTGCATCTTTGAAGCCATTTAATTTGAGACAAATTGTTGTGCGATAGCTAGTCAGTAGCCCAAAGGCAGAAGCACATTTATGCTTTGCATATCTGTGACTTGTGTTGCACAATCAGCAGTATAAGAGAGCACTGTTCTTGATTTGCATGTGCACACGATTAGGTCCATTCACAAATCCACTTTATTCTGCACTGTTATTTATGTATACACCAGTCAGCTACACAATGCAGCACATGGCTCTTTCTGAGTATGCAGTCTGAAAGTCTTAACCTTCTTATCTTGAAACAGAACTGGGTAAAAAGCAGAATTTTTAATCACATGACAAAGATGATTCTAAAATAAGTGTTCTATTTTGAAATGTAAATGATTAGAAAGCTTTCGTAAATTGAAACATCTTCCTAAAAAAATGATTAAAGGGGGACTTTGTAATAGTTATGTCATATTTATGTCTAATACTGCAAACAGTCTACATATATATTTTCAGGATGACGACTTATTTCTTTTTAGGAAAGAGATACTAAGTGGAAGATTCCACAGAACAGACGCTTGTGAATCTTTGCCTCTCACCATCAAAAGTTCAGTAAAAAATGTTTACCCATATCTATCTAGAAATGCTCTCAATACACAAACTTCATGTTGTGGTTTATTTATGTATTAATATCTTGCACATCAAGTTTTATCTAAAAACTTCAAAGCACTTTGCAAGCAATAGATTATGCTACAGTCTAGTGGTAATTATTATTGTATCAATTTTATGGAGATTTGGAAGAACCCAGGTCGTATCAAGTGATTTCTAAACCTCTCCTCAATCTCACTCTGAACATTTAATAAATCTTGGCTCATTCTAAGCAAATTTGGGTGGTTTTATTCATGGCAGTGGTTTTCCACAGCTTCAGCAGTATCTTCAAATTCTGCCACCAGTCCAGTATATATCCTGCCATGACCAGGGGCACTGTGCAGTATAAATAAAAAAGTGCTCACCTGATCACTGCTCAGCTTTACTTACATTTTCATACTTGCATACTAGTGTGAAAAGAACATTTTGGGGTAGGCTGTGTTTCAACTTACAGCAATAGTTAGTATACTGCATTGGACTGCTTACGGGCTTTTTCCTCTGTGACCATGAACTTTAACTTTTTCTGTATGAGTACAGAATATTGCAAGGAATTTTATTTCTTAATGTTTGTGTTGTGCCCTGACTTGTTCCACATGACTTCTTTCTTCATGTGTTATTTTTAGCTGGCAGCCTTGTAAATGCAGACTTGCCAGTAAGTGGAGTTCAAGTTCAGTCTCAAAAAAGCAAGGCTTTTAAAAAATAAATATGTTGTCTAAATATTCGTTTCAGGGAAGAAAACATTCTTGGATGAAGCAATGTCAGAGCTTTTGATTTCTGTGATTTAGAAGACACAGGGGAAGGAAAGAAATCAGTTGAATTCTTTTCATGGACGTTTGCAATTTTCTTAAAACACCAACAGTTAAAGTCATTAATTTGTGAGTCATTCAGAGCTGCAAACCAGATTTACCTATATATGACAACATATACCTGAACTCTCAAAGGTAATGGGGCTGTGGGTTGTTTGCCTTGGAAAGACCTTTTTTTGTCATAATTTTTAATAGGTACATATATTTTTACAGGAAATTTTGTCTGTTTCTGCTATTCTCAAGGAAAGCTAACAGGGAAAAACTGACACTGCCGTCTAGCCCTGGGAAAGTTATTAAGGGATTAGATTCCCTTGTCTAGGAGCACAGACCAACTTTCGCTCTGCAGCCGGGACTGGAGTGGTGTGTCCTGCTGCAGAGAGCGAACATCATGGGTAAATCTGCTGCTGCCCAGCACTAACCGTGGTTGATATCCACTGTGACAGAGCTTGGCATTCAGCTAGGATGAAGGGAAAATCCACAGTTGTGTTTTACAGTGGAAAAGACAATTCAGAGGTCCATAAATGTGCTTGATATTACTCACAGAGAGGACCCCAAGCAACCAGGTCCAGACGCAAGTGTTTAGATTCACAGTCCCAGAGTCCAGAAAACCTGCCAAAGTGGAGATAAAATATGAAAAGGTAAAACTTTAGACTAAAGATGGAGGTTTGTGGCTAGAATTTTTACTATACCTAAAAGCCAGCTTTTATCATGCAAATTATAGTAATTTTAAGTACCAAACTTTGTGGGGAAAAGATTGTCAGAAAGAATCTTTATTTTCCAGTGCACGAACAGCCCTTTGGCTGAAAATTGAATGCAACCAGCCGTTTCCTTTCCTCACCCACTTTGCACTGTTCCTTTTCCTCCCTCACTTGTGTAAGTAAGTGGCTAGATTAGGCTATGTGTGAGCAACTGATGGATGGCTCAAAAGCTTGGCCAGAAATAAATCTTTTCTATGCACTTCTTGTCACCTTTTCCTTGTGCCTCCACTTTAGGAAGCCATTTGGGGAACAAAAAATGAAAAAAAGTCTTCTTATATCTGTAGACTCCTCTTAGAAAGGCCCTTTTCTCCTGCCTTGCTGGTATGTGATTGACCTGAATTTTTATTATTCTTCTGTAAAAAGTTGAAGCTGGATAAACATAGCCTTCTCTATCATAGGGGAATTTGTATAAAATTTGCTGCACCTGGCCCATTTCCAAAGTTGTTATCTCTGGATTAATGGTCCCACCTGATCTGGACACGGTGCTTAAAATGCCAGTAAATAGGAGCCCAATCAGCGTGAACTGTCGCATCAACAGCCCACCATCACCACGTCTGCAAGTAGCAGTAGACACCTTAACACTTGTGCCTTTGCTTTTTCATGAAAGTGCTCTTTGAGAACATGAATCATCAACTTGATGCACATTTGAATTCAGGAGCTACTCCACAGAGAACCAACGGCCTGATTCTGCTCAGAAGGAAAGAATTGTGAGCCTTCTTACTGACTTCAGTAATAGCTGGATTTTAATTTTTTTTTCAGTCTTTATATTTCAACTAGCTTCAGAGTGTGCGTAACCAATGTGGATATGTGCCTTCTAAAATCTGTAGTGTATAGAAGGATGGGAAGGATTCAGGGTTTTTTTTGCCAACCATTATGCCATGTTAAGTTCCATTTAAAAAGTTCAAAAACAGTTGGGACACTGGTGTTGAAAGTCAACAGATGTATTTGAACCATGCTTAGACTTATGGAATCCTGACTTTTCAAACCTGATATTTTTTCTTACTCTATGAATATGTTGCCGTGCCAGAAAAAGCCACTAAGAGTGGACTCCCCATGAGAATCACCCTAACATTAAAAAGTCAGTCTGTTGGATTACATGTTTTCTATTGCGGGATTTTACACAAGTTTTTATATGTTGAATTGACTAGAAATGTAATTCTGCCTGCTTTTATATGTATATTTCACCAGAACAAATATCCTTTCTGCATCTCAAAGCTCAAGATAGTTCTAAGCTATGTGATTTGCTTTGTTAGTGAAAACTTGCCCTTCTTCCTGGTCTCCCTAATCACTCATAAATAATACAGACCATAGTACATTCCAATTTTTCCAACAATATCTTCTTTTTGCATTTATCAATTTTTATTTTTAACATTCACGGTGAATTGGTAAAAGTTAAAACTAAAATAAATACTTCCTTTAATGAGGAACACAATTTTTTAGGAAAAAATGGAACTAAGACTGACTAATTTCAATTAAGGTTACATATTTGATCCATATGCTTTAGTTCTATATTAAAGTGACAGCTTAATTGGCGGTTGTGGCTAGATCTAATTAAATCTAATAAGGACGATGAGTCTTTTTAGGTTGGTACGTAGATACCGGCAAGTTACACGTGTATGTTACTGTATTATATATTAGATAACTTGAAGCAGAGGAAATATAAACATGTCTTTACTGTGCATCTGGTGCTAATGTAACAAAACAATATCCTAAAAAATGACAAACATGGGGAAAAAATTAAAACCTTTCATTATATTTATAAATTAAATTTTAGTAGCCTAAATATCAGCTTGCTATTTTCAAATGGGGCTCAGACAATTTTATGTATTTTGAATAAAAACTAGTCTAAACAGTTGAGGAAGATGCACTTAAAATTCTTTAATTAGAGCAATGTTTTGCCTCCATCGAGGAAGATTCTGTCAAGGTTACTCCTGGAAGCCCCTGAAACAGCATATTTTCTGTCTGCAGCACTGAATCCATTGAGGTTATCCATGTATTTACATTGGGTTTGTGTTTGCTTATTTATCTGAGAAAGATGCAGACCTTATTCACCGATGATAAGTACTGCAAAGTGCTTGTTGCTATCTATTGCTGAATTTGCTTCTTCCTCCATCTAATCTGATCCTTTTGTTCACTTATGTATTCACGGGATATAAATGCCTCAAGGAGGACAAAGTCAGCTGAAAAAAATAAAGGATATGTTCCAAGAAAGCTATACTAGTATGTTAAAAGAAACAAACTGAGAATCAGGGAAAAACTTTAAAGTCAGCCTAAAGCAAGGGTAAGTTATGCCAAATATTATGCGGCATTTAGGTGGTAAATCTTTGCCATCCTCGTTTTCTGTTGTTCAGTACTTATTATCTTGAATAACAGCGTAATTTATGTCCTTCCTTGTAAAAATCAATTGATAAATAAAATGAATGTGTATGCATATATTTGTGTATATGTATGTGTATATCAATGCACTAATATCTACATACCTATGTAAAGAAGCAGATTCTATTCTCATCTCTACAACACATCCCCAGGTGATCCTGAAGAAGATATACTAAGCAGAACTTCTGCACTAATTTGCCTTTTAAGGGGTTTGAGCTGAGACAGATTTTTCATGTGCGCTCAGAACTCATTGCTCAAACTGACAACAATAGTTTTGTTTTGAATGTACAAAGAGCAAGATAACGATAACTAATCAAAAAAAGGGGTCTCACAGGTCTCAGATTGGGTACCCAGCATCAGTAGACACTTTCAGGATTACTATCTATGCCTTATGTCCCCAGCTGAAACATAAAGAGTGGCCACTCTGTCATTTCACAAGGTTGTTATGAAGATAAGTGTGATTAAACAAGATTTGGATAATGTTGTGATGAGCACTGGAGAAACATTAATCATTCTGATTTTAGAAGGTTGTTTGAATAGTATGCATCAGGGGGCTGCAAATGGGACAGGAGAAAGAACAATGGATAGTTGTTCATTAACTGAGTAAGCACGGTCTACTTTGTGCCCTAGGTGAAATCAGGATACCGTGCAAAAATGGCTTGTGATGAGGTTATGAGAGACTGTATTACTAAAATTATTTACAGAAAATTGCATTTTCTAACTTTCAGGTGCTTGACTTTCTAACCAAAATTATAGTCTTCAACTGTTTTGTAAAATATTTTGCTTGTATTAGAGACAGGCAATTAAATTGCAATTTCACTTTTGCAGCTTTGTGATTTGTACCTGAGTCATCAAACATTGTTGTAAGTATCTTGTCACCTACACTTGATAGTTTTGCTCAGCATCAGCTCTGCACATTGTATTTGCTAAAATTACCCAGTCAGACATTTCTTGCCTCATATATTAACATAGGTTATTACGGGGGCAATTTTTCTCAACCTGTTCTTGACGTTTATTCCTTCTTTTTGAAGAGGAAAGAAAGGTCTGTTTCCCAAAGTTTGTCTCTCTTTCCTAAGTATCAGCAAAGGTATTAATAGAGACCCACTCTCCCTGCAAACCTTTCCCTACTGCCTTAGACCACTGCCGCTATGGCACTGACTCTCCCATCACCCATCACTTGGGTGCTCTGGTCAGTGACCCTGCATGCACGCCATGTCTCTTACAGTTTATGGAGGCTTTGAGAAATGAATAGTATGCCCTGGTGAAACTGCTTGGCTTATTTTCTTTCTGACCCAGTCTGGGATTGAATAAAAGGCTACCTAGCTATACATTAAAGAGGACAGAGAAGAAGTGGTTTCTCTTTGCAGGACATTTCATGCAAATGAGCTAGGGAAAACAAGCTCCTTCTTAGCTTTATGATTAGATGGAAGCTCATCCGATGTGACTAACGCTCTATTCTGGCCTGGGGTGTTTTCCCCGACCCTGCTTTACCAGCACTGTACTTGCAATTCTGACGGGTAGCAACTGGTGTACGCTGCAGACTACAGCTCTGTGAATGCGTTTAGTAATGTGCACACCACCACAGGAGAAAATTGGGCCAGAAATCATAGTCTGGAGGCAAAGAGATTTCCCTTTCATTAAACTAACAGCAGAAGCTCTACTGAGCTTTTCTCTGCAAGCTGTCACTCTTGGATGTTTCTATAGACTTTCCAAACTGCTAAGTTGCAGTAAATAGCAAATAAAATAGTTTGGCCCAGTCACCATTTGGATCTATGAAGTTTTACATCTCAGAAAGCTCCTAACAATCAGACAAGCTCAACAGATTTTTAAGAAAGTGTAATCAAAAGCCTGGAGGATGTGTTAGAAGTATGAGTTCTGCCTGACTCTGCTAGTGAAGATGAAGCCAACTGACAGTGCATTATAAAGAATATATGTCTCTGTAGTGATGCCTTTCATGGAAGAACACTTGATACTTTCTGATGGTGAGCAAAGGGATTGAACAGTGTGGTTTTAGTACAGCAGTCATGCACTCCCAGCTATGTGAACTGAACTCAGAGAGGTAATGGACAGCTGAAATTTTTGGCTGATGTTTGATGGTTACTGTGAGCCAAAGATCAGTAATTTTTGACCTTAGTAGCTGATTTGTTGTTTTGCTGTAACAGGTGGGTCATTAGAACAGGTGAATCATTTGTTAATAAGTTTTGTTCTCCAGAGATAAATGTTTGTCATTGCATATTTGTATTTTTTTATTTCATTTTTGTTAAGCATGGTATAAAGCAGTAATATGGACTTGTACTGTACACAGGATGGGTTTATTCCAGGGATAAACTGCATGAGTCAATGCTGATCCTGTAGAGCATGTTTTAAAACTGTTCAGTTGGTCTTACCATCAGAGAAGACAGAGTTGCTGCATGGCAAGGGTGTCTTTACTGTGTTGCACGTATAGTTCCAAAATCACAGCTTGCTCTTTGGATCATCCAGAAAGACAGAGGGAGAGAAACTGCTGGGTATATAGACTGTGATTGCTTATTTTAACTCAATATAAAACATAAGAATACAAGACTTCTGACAGCTTTAAAGCTCAGCAATCTCCAATATGTTGATTCTGCTATTCTATACATTTAATTTTCTTTTTAAAATGTATCATATTTCTCCAAGCAGTGATTTGCTTTTCAAATTATCGTTGCCTAGCTAAGACTTGTGTACCAGGTGCCATGTAAAAGCATGTTAAAAGCAGATAAAAGCAATTTATCCTGCCCTCTAATTAGAGATGTCTTGTCTTTACCACTGACAATAGCAGTATGCAGCTGTGGCAGAGGAGAGATAATAGCACCAGAGCAGAGAGAAATTAAAGATAGGTTATCATATGTTGGCTGATGTAGAGTGTCATCTCTCCATTGCATAGCAAAGATGGTCCTTAGGAAGAATACTAACTTAGCTCTTGGCCTGACTCAAGCAGATTTATTTTAGTTATTAAATCCAAGGTAGGATTTTATTATAATGAGGCAAAGGGGGCAGAATAATAATGTCTCCATTAAATACACAGAGAGAGAATGTGACTCGCCATGATTACTGTATCAATAAATACATGCACACCGTATCCCAGGATGTGTTGGATCTTTATGAGGGTGGGACTGAGATTCATTTTTGCCCCGCATAGAGTTCCTCTTCAGCTGAAGTGAACGAGTGTCAGGGGGGGTCATATAATGGAATAGATGACTCGGTGGCATGTCTCCTGGATGATATAAAGGGTACCTTTAGTTCAGCGAGAGGGTCAAAATGAATGGGAAAAGGGTGGCATAAGCCTGTACAGATATTCTCTTTTTAAATCATGGTACCTCAATATGTTACATACAGGGAGTCTGCACTGGGAAGATGATGTGGTAAAAAGAAATCACCATCAGGGTTAGGACTGAGCAGTGTCTCAAAAACTACAAAGAGGCTTGATGTGGGGGACCCGGAAGGGAGAAACGGAGTGAGACTGGAGCTGATAGATGATGCGTTGTGGCTTTTGAAAACCAATTTCCTTACACTGTATCAATACTACTAAGACTCCTAAGTCCTTACCACAAAACCATGGTTGCCAAACTGTTCAGGAGTTAAAGAACTTGTCCTTTGTCCTTTGTCTTCAGGAAGATGCTAACAGGGGAGTCATCATCTATGCACTTTGTTCAGGTCAGAAAACATCTAAGACCAAGGCCAAAACTCATTTCTGGGGGAAAGTGTGCTGGTGGGGAGAGGTTGTGTTCAAGGCCATGGTGGGGAGCGAGATCATGACCAGGAAATGGGCTAGATGATGGCGCAATCCTCTGTACTTACACAATCATTGACATGTGTCTGTGCTTTGGAGTTAACTCATGGTCAGATCTCCTGGACTGTATGACATGGAACATTGTTCTGAACAAGCCTTTCATGTCCTAGATCCTGATTGCATGAGATGGCACGTTATGCATCTTTCCAGTGTTCTAGATATGTGAGCAGTCATAATAAAACTGAAAGAATTTGAGGCACAAAAAGAAAATAAATTTTAGTGTATAGCATTCAGAATCAACAGTGACTTCTGCAAATCTAAACAGACTTCCAGAATGAGTAATGTTTGCATTGACATTACTTAAGTTGGGAAATAAAGTATTTGTTTAGGACATAATATGTATAAAATAATGAGTCTCCCTCTATTGCTTTTGCAATGTGATGCCAGAGAACGGTGCTTATCACTCACCTCACGCCGTGGTATTGCAGGTACTCCACAGTTTGAGAAGCAGAAATTTTTTTCAACTCTGACCTCTCTACCTCCTGATTTAAGGGAAAAGAGATCAAGATATACCCCTCTACTTCTCTTGTTATGTCAGATACAGACATAAGATAAGGTTTGTTGACTTGTTTAGTTGTCTTAACACATTTTAGTAATGCCACTTGCAGTACTTGAAATTTTCTCCAAAGATTGAATGAGTAACATTTCAGTACTATTAGGCAGAGTTGGAGGGGAAGTTGGAGAGGAAAATCAGTTTAACTGGTTTGATAGATACTGGTACGTTTCTCCAGATCTTTCACCTGACTAGATCCCGTCAGGGATTGACAGAGATCAGACTCATTCTATATTAAATAAAATGCTGTTGTTACCTCTGAGTGTAAGCAATTCCTGTGTCTCCCACAGGGATATTGTCACTGAAGAGGACTGGAGATAAATCTAGTATACATACTCTCAACTGTGGTACTTACAGCAACAGAGAATGATCTCCTCGGATTAAATCTGAGCTTTGTTTTCTGTTTTCAGAGAATGTGAATTTAAGCTCTAAAACCAATGAGTTCATCCATTCCTATATCATCAGTGTAATGCAAAGAGTAGGTTCGAAGGTCTTAAAGTTATATTTACGTAGTATCTGAAGTATTGTAAAATTTCACCCTGTAATTTTAGATTTATATCCTGTGGTTCTAAGCTTTTCAAATCCTTTTCTGACTTTATAAAAGTAATTTTACATGATGCCTAGTGGGATTACAATGTGTACTGCAGGACCATAGCTAAGCTTTCAATTAATGGCCTCATGCTGCTGCTCACTGTTGCCAGGGAATTGTTTAGTTTCTCCAGGACCACAGCATCTTCATGGTTTAAATAGCAGAGTTAGGTCACAGATACTGCTATACCTGTTACGTTACATTGCTTAATAGACGTAATTTTTCTTTAGAGCGCTGTTATTTCCTTTTGTTTGCTGAGTAAATCTATGTTTGTAAAAGTTTATGCTACTGGCAGCATTAGGTATAAAAGTCTCACATGTATCTAAGTCACTAACATTGTGAATTGGTGTGACCCTCTGAGATATCATGCTTTCCATAGGATCCCTGCCTCCTAAAATTAGTTGAGCATATGAGATGATAGTTGCAGTTCATCCTCTCACCCAACCAATTAAATGACTTCTGGTATCATCATTTTTCCTCTTGCAGCCAACACATCTCTATAATGCAGGTCAAATGCTGCAGTAGCAGGGGAAGAAGGAGAGAAGAGGTGGGGGATGTATCATGTGAACTAAGTGAATGGCAATACATACAGCTGCCTCTAGCATGGAGGTGGCTTGTGGAAAAGGTCTCTTTAGCACTGAGCTTTCAGGGAGAAGATGAAGGGAGCAATCTCAGGTGAGGGAAAAGATTTCGGCAAGAGAGAAGGCACACAGACAAGCACAAGTCTGAAACCAGGCAGAAAAGCCAAGTAAGCAAATCCTGCCGCATACTCATTGCTCACCACCTGGGAGGGCTGAAATCCCATGAAGCGGCTGAAACATGGATGAGTGAGCTTACAGGGCATTGGGGGACAGTGGCCAGAGGCAATGAGGTGACATGGAGGCCCAGCTGGAGAGCAAATATGTGGATGTCTAGGAGAGAGGAAAATAGACCTGTGATGGAGTGGTGGCATAACGGTAGAGCAAAGGCAGAAAGTGAGAGACAGGGAGGTGTCCTGGTTTTGGCTGGGATAGAGTTAATTTTCTTTCTAGTAGCTGGTATAGTGTTATGTTTTGGATTTAGGATGAGAATAATGTTGATAACACACTGATGTTTTCAGTTGTTGCTAGGTAGTGTTGATACTAAGTCAAGGATTTTTCAGCTTCTCATACCCAGCCAGCAAGAAGGCTGGAGGGTGACAAGAAATTGGGAGGGGACACAGCCAGGACAGCTAACCCAAAATGGCCAAAGGAATATTCCATACTACGTGACGTCATGCCCAGTATATTAACTGGGGGAGCTGGCCAGGGAGGGTGGGTCACTGCTTGGGAACTAACTGGGCATCAGTTGATGAGTGGCGAGCAATTGCGCTGTGCATCACTTGTTTTGTATCTTCTAATTATTTTATTATTATTATTGTCCTTTTTTTGTTGTAATTATTATTATTTTCTTCCTTTCTGCCCTATTAAATTGTCTTTATCTCAGCCCACAAGTTTTACTTTTTTTCCCAATTCTCTCCCCTATCCCAGTGGGGGGGGGGAAGTGAGCGAGCGGCTGTGTGGTGCTTAGTTGCTGGCTGGGGTTAAACCACGACAGGAAGAAAGGGAGAAAAGTATCCAGTCGACTCAGTGGCTGAGAAAGGGAAAGGAAGATGTGTCTGTATTCTTCAGCTGGGACAAATGATCCTCAGTGCACAACAGGGACAATGATAGCTTTATGCCATCTCAACGATTCTTTAAGCCCTGGACTAGCAGTGTGTTACTCAAATACGAACCAGCTTCTGAAGATGTCAGCAGATGTTCGTCTGAGGCTGCATCAGCCTTCTGTTCACATCAAACTTGCCAAAGAAACACAGTAGGCAACTGCCTACTGTAAATGATTGCTGAGGCAGTAAGATAGCCATGACTTTTCTGACTCCTTTTCTAGACCTGCCATGAGCACTGCCACCAGGAAAGGGCCTGGATGTCTGGGGCTGTGGTGACTGCTAAAGGAGCCAAAGGTGAGTGGATCCTCCTGCTAGTACCAGTCCCTACCCCTACCTTTCCCTTTTTCACAGTGGTGACAGGAATGGCAAATTTTCTTCCATGTTGGCTCCACTCTGCTGCTCCCAGTCCTAGAACACTTGGTTAACCCCAGGGATCATCTAAGGAGCACAATCCAACTTTTCCTACACTCTGAGAAGACATAATCCAGTTTCTGCCCATTGCTGTGCTTCTTTACATTGGCTGTGAGAAGATGCTCCTCAGTCTGGGAGAGAAACATTTCCTGAACAATAAAGCTGCCTTTGCAGTTACTTCATGTCACTGAAGTGGCACAAACAGAAGGAGCTGAGCTAGTTCAAAGGGGTCATCATCAACAGGGTCCAGACTTTTGTAATTGCTAGCAATTGCCTTTCTGCTGTCTAGAATTCAAAAGCAGATAATTTTGCATGTGAGAGAAGATGACACTGCCAGTATTATGTATATATTTACACTTTTAATGTATATATTGAATCTGGCAACGAGGAGTCCAAACTGGTGACTCCAGCTCCAGCCTTGGCTTGTGTTGTGAGTTTGCATTACTCTCTGAAGTCTGGTCTTTTAGAATGGAGTGTGTGCCAATTGCAGACACCTTTGCGGGGCTAACTGGGCATACAAATGGGGTAACAGCTGACCAGAGATACATTGGAGCTGGTTGGCTTCATGCACAAGCAGTTAACTTGTATTTGCAATTCCAGCAACTGCACACTTATCAGGTCTAAGACTTCATTTTTCATAAGTGGAAGGCATGACTTTCAAAATTGGTTGCTTAATACCATGGATTAAAAGTACTGAGAAAATAAGGTAACAACTAATTTGCTGCAATGGTGGGCTTTGAGGTTAAAATAATTTGTATTCATAAAATATTTTAGATCTTTCCATAGAAGTGTAAATTTTACAGAGCAAAGATATATACATAATTGGTGAAGTGCAGTATTTTTGTGCACAGAATATTTTATTGAGCTCTGTAATGGACTAGGTAAATAGATTGACCCATAAAAAGTTTACCAAGGCAATAAAAAGATCAAAGACATTTTTCACATTGCATCTCAAAACATCTAAACCACTGAAGTTTAAGAGTTGTAATGTGACCTTCCAGCCTTGGAAAACTTGTTACAATGACTAATTGTCCTGCTTTGCACTTTCAAAAGGTGATGACTGTATAGAAGTTGAGATCTAAAGAATAGGAGTGAAGTGTGTGTATGAGAGAGAGGCAGAAAACCAATACTGTAAACAGCCAAAAGGCAGAAAGTTATAGACACAGGCTATAATTAAGCCCTAATGAAAGAAGAATGGGCATGACATAAACAAAGGGCAGAAGAGTTGATTATAACAGGAGGGTGGAGAACATGACAATGAAAGGCAATCTCCTAACACAAATAGAATAAAGAGCACATATAGAACAGTGAAAGAAGTGGAATATTGTGAAGAAAGCAAAATCCTTGTGCAGCTCATTTACATTTCAGGAACTGTAATCACTACTTGATTGAGATCACATATATATTTTGCTCATGGCTTCATCATCTAGGAGATAAACAGACATGCCAATTGCTAGCAAATAAAGTTTTTATCATGTAAAATGTATCATTTTATCATTTTGTCCTTCTCCCAGTACTGTTACATGCCCATATAAAGTGAGGATACGAGCTGGCATTACATGCAGTGAAGGATAGGACTATGCAGCCATGTAGAGGAACAGAGCTTTGGCTGTGACAGCTCAGACATCAGTGGCTTTCCTCTGCCATGTCTTAGGAGGGAAGCAACCTACATCAGGATGATCCATCACCAGTCCACCTTCCTGGTATGGAACGCTGACACTGACAGGCCGTGGGGCTGCTCAGGAGTAGCTCGTGACAGACCAAGCTGATGGGCTGGGACTCGTTGGCAGAAGGGAGCAGATCACTGCACAACACTGACCTGATGACACTGCAGCGGGAGCCCTGAGCACAGAGGGGCTCATGGGGCTCTTCTCATCAGGCTCTGTTTTCCCTCTACAGCAAACAGCCAAGTAACATCATGGGCACAGAAGGGTGTTAAAGCTGCTTCTGGACAGCATGGGAAAAGTGAAATCATTTTTCTTAAGGCTCCCAGGAAGAGATTGGCATCACCCAGAGTTTGGTTCACAGCTCCCAGACCTGCTAAATGCTGAGCATCTTCTGCAATGCTCTGCACATCTTCTGCAAGCTCTGAGCCTCCTCAGCTCCCCAGGGTTTCAGTGAGAGACAAGAGTGCTCAGTACTTCTTAACACAAAGCACCCTGAAAAGTCAGGCTCCTGAATGTAGTAAGTGCCTCTCGGGCAGTCGTAGGTGTTCCTTCTGTCTGCTCAAGCATGCTTGTGTGTTCAACAAATCATACATAATCATGTCAAATTATTAATATCTTGTGAAATTTCTGGAGTGCTTTGGGAATATTTTCCTAATGTTTTATGCAAACTACTTTGCTTGTTTCTTTGAGAGCCTTTATTTGCTTAATGAACCACTGATCATTTCCAGGACAAAATTAACCTATTTAATATATAAAATCTATTAGTCCATGCAGTAGGAGTTGTAATTTTTTTCAAAAAATGGAGTGTATTTCTTTGTCCTGGAGGAAAGACCACACAGGCTTTAACCAAGTGAAAACAGCTGTGTACAGTCTCTGGTACTTGCTTTGCAAGATCACATCTGTGTGGTCAGCATGTGCTGCAATACTGTGAGCAGACTATTTATAGATCAGCTGTTTAGATGTGGTGATCTGTCTGAAAATGTCAGTAGCTGCTCTGTTTGTTCACTTGATCATTGCATTATATTTGGTCAAATTGTTAAAAAAAAAAAGCTTGAAATGCAGATATGCTTTTTGTTTATTCTCTGTCTCTCCGTGTTCACTAACTGCTGGTCGGCCAGAATATTTTCCAACTTTCCAGTCCTACCCTGGGAATGACGTGAAGGGTGTGTACTCTGCTTTGCTTGTGAAATTCAGTATACCAGAAGGTCTGTATAATGCCTGCTTCCTACTTAATTTCCATTTAGACTGTGTCAGGAGTTTTGTGTTGCACAGGCTCTGTGTTCCTGCAGAGGATAATGCTTAGCATGTGTATCCAAGGTGAGTTTCCATTGTAGTCTATCAGATTGCATCAGACTTTCAAACAAATTCAGTTCTGGGACTGAGTATTTCCAGAGCTTTGGCTGCCTTCTCGTATCTAATGAGAATACCTCATGTACTTTATTAGATAACTGCCTTGAGAAATACATAATTTTGTAGGATCTCATTTTTGAATAGGCATTACACTGCTGAGGTTGTGTGATAAAAAGTTTTAAATGGATAATGGATAGCATAGACTTGTGAAATTGCCCCTGAAAAAGCATTATTTTTTCAGGTCCATTCAGTGGAGAAATACTGGATGTAAAGACATCTGGTTTTCTGTCCTCATTTTAACAAAGACAAGAAAAGGCCAAGTGGAAGAGTTGCACCATTACTATAGTTTGCAAATCGATGTGGTCGCTCTCTTGTTTCCTGTGCCATGGTTTGAAGGTGAACACACAGAGGAGTGGCACACAGGATGAGGGAAGTCACATATCAAGAATATGCGTAGATGTGCTGAGAAGTAGCTTGAGTGTTTCTTCATTAACTGATAGACCAGCATAATGTGAGGATGAAATAATGAAGGTATCCTAGCAACTATATTTTCATAATAACCATGGCCTGTAATATTGCAATGAATGCCAGCCTCATTTTATTAATTCAAGAGGGTGAGAGCAGATAATTTTAATTAATAAAACTTAGCGTCAAACTCCTAATGCAGAAATTTGATAAGCCCCCTATTGTGGGCACCATCGCTACGGTTTCATAGAGCTTTTAGAGTTTTCTAAATCTGAACTTAAGAACGAGTCCTAGGCATGTTAAGGTGATTCTTTTGCTGTTCTTATTTTGCAACATAAGCATGTTTTTAGACCAAAACCTCCTGTCCTTGCTCCTAATAACAGGGAAAAAACGAACGACGGGGGGGAAATGTTTCCTGTTCAGGGGAACTCTCCAGTGACACCTGACCATTGCCTCCTGACCATTGCCTCTTGAGTGTGCCACAGCCCCGCTGCCCGGGAGCGAGGAGGCAGGGCAGGGCAGGGGCTGAGCGGGAGTGGGCAGGGCAGCACGCAGCTGGGGTTTTCTGCCGCTGTGCCAGCAGCACACACGTGTGTTGCACAGTGGCAGCCGAACTTGTTCCTGGGCCAAGCAGCTGTCATTTAAAGAGCAACAAATGGTTTGCTGTAGAGCAGATGGAATGGAGAATTGACCCTTTAATTTATTTGCATGTCTGTGTATATAAAGACAAGATTCATACAAAAATAAAAAGTGAAAAAAAAACCCCAAAAGCTTAAGATACCCAGGTTATTCCATGTGCACAATGGCAGAAAAAATAAACTGAATCCTTCAGCTGGCGTAATTCAGGTTAGCTTTACAAAACTTATGTTGCTACGGTGGACTTCTGCCAACTTATACCAGCTGATGATCTGGCTGATTATGTCTGTTAATTTGTTTGTGACGTCTATAATGCCTTCTTAGACATTTTAACTCTGGAGATGATTTGTTGGATTCCACATGCTCTGGGATGATTATGAATTTTTATGTTCTGAGTGAGCCAGGTCAAACCACCGCTGCAGACTTTCCCCGTCGGTGCGTGCCATCAAGACATTTCCATTTGCAGTTCAGCCAGGGTGTACTGGCATGCAAGTGCCAGCCAAATTCAGAGGAGACACATCCCTTGGGTCTCTGGAAAAAAAATCTTCCTGGGATGAAACCCAGCATTGCGTTCTGGTGTGAGTCCCCTAGCTCCATTCGTCAGCACAGACATGGGGACTGTTTTTTGTGGGAGAGCAGGGGTGGAGAGATCCCAGACTCATGCCAAGACCACATCTTTTCCGCAAACCGTCATGCACCCTTATCATTGTTACTTATTTAAAAACATGACAAAAGTGGCATCATTCTGTGGACCAGATCACCAGATGTGACTCTGGCTGTGGACTACAGTTTAGGAGTTGCTGTTGTAGACTTATTTATGAGTCAGCACAAAGCTGGGGAATTGTCTGCAGAGTATGTTTTCTGTATTGGATTCTCTCAGAATTTGCATGTTTTGTAAACACTTAGCAAAGTTCATTTAATTGTGGGAGGTACAAATGGGCCACTGTGTTTGAAACTCATTTGTGGATGAGGCAGATATATGGAGATATCCCATATAGTCCTGCTGGGGTCCCACACGTATCATATACACGTCCCAGAAAGCCTGAAGAAAGGGTCACAACACACACAAGGAATCCTTGCAAGGGTCAGAAACATGTCTCATTTAGTCTATGCATAGCTCACGTGCTAGTTGCCATGCTATTGCCACTGTCACAGGCTGTCCGGTTTGAGAGTTATGAAGAAGAGGAAAGGAGATATTTTTCTTTTTTTTTTCTTTTTCTTTTTTTTCACAAAACATCCATGATAGTTTTGTTGGTGTGCTGCATGAATACTGGAAATGATAGCTTTCCCACACTGCTGAGAGAATACTCGTGCGAATGTTCTCACATGTCTATATTTAAACGAGCATTCACAGCGCTTTCGCTTATTTTGCTTTCCACAAGTATTTCCTCAACAGAAAGCATAGTTCACATAGAAATATACAAAGGGGAGGATTTGAACCCAGCCTAAAGGTGAGGTTCTGCCACATGCATTAGGTGAGATGGGATTTCATAAAGGCATGAAGCTCCTACAATGTAAGTCTTACATTGTGTAAGGGCAAGGGTGTCAAGCGGATCAGGTTCCATATAGTATCCTGTGAAACTGGACATGCTAAAATTGGTGCTAGGGATTTCTGGTTAATTAAAGAAGCCACAGCAACACTTACCTAGTTAAAATAAATATCCTCTGTACGGAGATTACTCATTCTCAATGTGGAATCGCTAACTATGAGAATTTTCACAGACAAGACTTCTTACATTTGCTTCTGTTGTTTTCACGTCTTCCTGCAAACACACAGAAATTTGAAAATCTTGTAAGCTAAATCATAGAAAACCTACTACACTTAACAATTTGCTTTTACATCACTGTAGTTTGAGGTAACTTACTTTCCTGATTTTCTTTTCATATTGTTTGCTATAATGAAAAATGAATTATCATATGCATTTTAGGAGATGAACCATGTATTTTGAGAACTCCTTGTTTATTTCTATATTTCCGTACATTTTGAGACACAGCTTTTGTTTTAGCCAAACCATAATATGCCTCAGAATATTTCCCTCATAAACCGTTTTGTCCAACTCTTCTTCTTTTAGCTTCTATCAATTCTGTAGGAAAACTGTAGAGTGCAACTATGGATTTTTACACTAGTTTGAGCTTGATGGAATCCAGTCTGCAGTGCGTAGACCATTGGGTGAGGCGATGGCTGAGCCATTAGAGATGATGGCTGAGGACCTGTGGAGGATGTGTGACTTCCAGGAGATGGAATAGGGCCAGGGCTGACCCTGGGAAATTAGAGCCATCAGCTTAACTTCATGTCTTAGAAAAAGTGCTCAAGACTACACAAAAGAAAATGCAAGGACTGTTTTGCTACAGTATTGTTTTTTAAAGGCTGCACTCATTTTATTTGAATCAATTCCCTTGAAGTATATTGGATTTTAATTATTTATTTATTTATTTATTAGCTTTTTTTGTGTGGTGTTTTCTTTCAGGCTTTTCTCAGGGGGGAGGAAGAAATACTGGGGAGAATAGCTGATTTGCCTTTCTCTTCCTAAAGTAGACTGTTGGAGCCCTTTGCCCCAACTCAAATGTAATTGTTTAAAACTTGCTGTTCTCCGGTAACAGTCAGACATGTATTTTATAATATAAAAGCTATCAATACAAGAGATCCCTTCTCAAGCTGCTGTTCCAATTAAGTAACCCTCCAGTTAGTTTTAATGTCAGAAGCTTCCAGTCTTAATGGTGGGGATAAAAACTGAACCCTCCTTCTCCCCCTTGCATTTGTGATACCTTAGTTTGTTCAAGAATAGAATTTATTATTTATTTTTATTATGTACAAATAAAGCAACATTTTATTTGGAAATTATTTATAGTAGAAATATGTAACACTTATGCTTAATGCTTACAAGGTTGTGTTTTGTGGCTGTTAAATTGTTTCCTAAACATAATTTTTAATGCTAGATCAACCCACCAAATGTTTTTGTGAGGCTGAGCATCCTTATCTCTTAATCTGAAAGAATTTATAAGCCATTTTTATTTTGTTGATTTGCAGAATGGAAAAAGGTTATTAACACTTAAAAAATGTGAATGGAATAATAATGTTAATCTGTTTAGAATACATTTCATCACAAAGTGCTTAACAGAGAGAGAAAGTAAGAAGTTAGAGAAAAAGATTGTGCATATTTTAACAAGTATAGATTATTCCTTCTCATTTTACCCAATCTGCTTTTAAAAGTTCGACATATTTTGGAATTTATTAGCATCATTTAAATGTCTAACAGGTCCATTCCCAAAGTACTTTATAGGTTTTGGGGTGAAATTCTAGCCAATGCCAATTTTTGCTAAAACTGTAATCAATGAAGATGCTGCACTTGCTGAAAGACACGGTCTCCCTGAAAACCAGTCTTAAGAGAAAAAGAAAATTGGTAGAAATAAAACCAAAAGCACAGAGATGAAATGATTTGCTCACAGCTATGAAGGCATCAGCTGAGTCAAAAAGCAAAAGCTGATCTGCCCCCTGCACTTCAGCACAGTGCTCTATGCAATTTAGCTCTTTACAGCTCCTTTAGAGGGACCCTTGGCACCCAATTAGAGATGGTTGAGGAGCTGATGGGTTAATTCTTGCAACAAAACTGTGAATGAAGCCGTTTTGCTTCAGAAGTCTTCTACAGGTTGCCGAAGGACTGATCCATGCAGCCCCTTTTGAGCAAAGCCATGTATGAACATAAACCTATGGCTAAACTGAAGAACTGGAAAAATACTTCTGTAGGTGGCAGTGGTTTCCCACCTCTGTCTGTCCCCACTTTGAAGGCAGTTTCAAACAACAATGTGGACAGAGAGTGACAGGGACCCTGTGAGATGGCCGCACTCAGAAAAAGGCACTTGCTATAGCGACTATATTTATTTCCCAGTGAAACAGGAAATAATGTAACGTGAAACAAAATTGTATCAATAGCAGGGAGCGAAGCATTTTGCCCTTGGATGGCTGCAGTATAAGGCAGAGGCCCTTCTGCTGGCAGGGGTGGTGGGTGGTGGGACCAGCCCCAGGAAGGGCAGGGCAATGAATCTGAGAGCCCTGTGCTGCCTTGAGCCATCAGCCTCCAGAGAGGACTACCAGAGCTGCTACCGACCGCTCTAAATGCTGATAACGTCCCCGCTAAAAAAACAAACAAACATTATTGGTGATAAAGTCATTAGAAAACAAGACAAAATGCTGGTATGTTTTATCTGCTTCCCAAATCTCCCATGCCTGTCTGGCGTAGGCTGTACGCTTATTATTTCTTCTAAAGAGGCACCTGGCTTGTTTGGACACTGGCAGTGTAATAATTATGACATGAAGTCTTGACATCCGTGTATAGCTCAGCTGCTGGTGGATATCCCTTTGTAAATTGTCCAGATCATGAGGCCTTGAAATTAATTTATATTTTGAGCTGTAACTGCTGTGTAACATGATACACTTCAGCTGGCAGATGTGGAAGATGCTGGTGTGCCTCTAAGTAGCATCTGAATATGCAGAGAAAGACCAAGTCAGGTTGTCATCATTGCAGTGTTCATGAGTTTTAAAAGGACCTCTGCTTTTCAGTGTTGCTTTTAATGACACAAGCTATATGTCTCAGAGGTATACTTCTCCCTCCCTCCTTCCATGATCTTCCTCTGTGATCTAGGGCATGTTTCTGGGTGGCTAGGATTATTTTTCCTTCACTTCGCTCTTTACAATTGCTATGTTTTGCAATGTTTTGTGCTGAGAGGAAAGGGGAAAAAAAGACAGAGCAAAACTGGAAATGACTGATCAGCTTCCAAACTGGGAAATGATCTGGCAGCCGGTAATTTTTTAAATTTTTTTTTTCCCCTCACACTTTTCTATAGTCTTTGCTTTAGATATAGTATTAATAATAAAATTAATAATAGGAAAACAACTCTGGAGGTTTTGATTGCATTCAATTTTTTTCAATGCCCACTGGCACAATAAACATCTTTTGACTTCTGACTTGGGAATAATCTTTCTAGGATATATCATCTTTGCCATTCTGTATTTGAATCTACATCATTTTATAATGCCTTTCAAAAGGCACTAAGACATCAGGTTTGGTGGAGTCACTGGTGTCTTTTTTTCAGCTGTTTATGATATTGCAAAATCCAGTGTGCTGTCTGAATGCTCACACTAGGAATAAACATTTGAGTAAGTAAATGTAATGTTTTTTTCAAAATACTAAGACCATATGCTGCTAATGCAAAGAGTATTGACTAAGGTTTCCAAACAGTTTGGGTGCCCAAATCCCATTAAAAGTAATTCACCTTAAAAAACTTGTCTTATTCCATCCCAGCTTGTGGCTTGTGGCAGAATTGTGATAGACTGAATTGAAAAAATGTAAATTTCTGAAACAATCTTGGAAGAATTCTGAGATTTTTGATGCTGGAACTGCAAGCTTGTGTAATACTCATTTTTAATGTTTAATACTGTCCTATATGATGCTAAATACAGCAGTGCAGCAACTTGCTTTAGCCCGGAATCCCATCAGTGTATTATTTCTGCTGTCTGTGGGCTTTGATGTAAACTTTATCTTAAACTTTAATTTTGAGTGCTGTTGCAGTGCCAAAAGAGGCATGGGGGAGTTTCCTGCTGAGCCCCAGGGGGTCCTGGATAAGACTCCAGTGAAGTCCTTGAGAGACATTTCTGTCTCAAAGCTCTGAGAACTTTTGCTTATGAATTCACAAAACATAAGAATTTATATTGTCAGTGATATGATTTCTTTATTTGGTATTAGTAATCTCTGCCAAAACACCTCTCCAGCAATAAAACAAGGAAATTTATTTTTACTCCAAATACTTAGTTTTACACTGCAACCCAGAGGCTCCTTTGTCTATCACTGTAAGAGTGCCACATCGTCCTTGCAGCTTTTTCTCTGGTAACATGAAACATGCACAGGAAAAATAGAAGGAGAGAAGCAAAGAATAGGGCATATTCTAGAGAAATTATAGGTGCAATTGCATGTACCTTTGGAAGAAAAAAGATCAGTACCAGCCTCATAGTTGGCAAAAAGAGGCATACCAATCATCAGACATAAAACCCGGTTCCAACAACACATTAAAATCTCTGCCAGTTTAAAGATGGAAAGGTATTGCATTAAAAAAATCAAAGATAGATACAGCAGCATAGCATAATTTGCCAAGTGTTCTGCTGTTGTACAGTAGAGTTTTGGTTTGTTTTGCATAAATTGTGATCAGTACAATTTTTGAGGAGCACCTAATCAAGTGCTCTGCCTCCTCATTTGCTTATAGATACATTTATCAGGCACCAAAATCAAGATCATAATCACAAGTTCTTGCTTTACACAAAATATAAACACTGCTAAAGGAAGTATGTTAGGAGTCACAATTAGGATTCTGGGATAATTGTTTTTGGCTCAGTGGCTTAATGCAAATGAATGTTGGAAATTGTGTCATCCTGTTAATTAAATTAACCTTTTATTTTTTTGGCAAGAGACTTCCATCCCCCAAACCATCAGAAACCCTAGCAAGTCCTAGCTATTCCCAGTGTTTTGTTCCAGAGGACAGGAACTTTCTCTTTAAGACAACTTCTCTCTCAGAGACAACTCAGACAACTGCCTTTCTCTTTAAGACAACTATAACTGTCTACTAAACAGATAGCTTCAGTAATTCTTCAGGAAAAAAATTAATTAGCACTTGGAACATGAAAAATGCTATAGAAATGCCAAGTATTATTAACAAAATGCCAAGTATTATCAAAAACCCAAGCAGATATGTAATGCAAAGATATAGAGAGATTATAAACAATAGCAGCAGCTGAACCCAGGTAAGAGATTGTTTCAATGGTACTTCATAATTACATGTTAATACATTACTTAGTAAAATCTCATTTTTATCCCTTGCTCAAAGTGCTTGCAGTGGGACTCATGTAGCTTTGCCATTAAATTCAGCAGTTTGCCTCCACTCAGAGAAGTGCAAATATGAGCTGTGTGAAATTGCCATCACAGGAAAGAAGCAGGGTGAAGTGGCTTGTACTCAGTTTTCTGGGCTGGGGAAAGACTGAGAGTGGCAGTGCACCTACCTGGCTAGAAACTAACTTAAGATTCTCTACAACAGGCTGCAACCAGTGCCAAAGAAAGTCTGTACACAAGTTTAGTTGTGTTTGTGTTCTCAAACCAAATCCTAGGCAGTAATGCCTCCCTTAGATCCTGCACCAAGGAGACTTCCCTTACATCTTGCACCAAAGTAAAATTTATGTCTTGCAGCTTCAGTGAGGACACTCCTACCTGGCATCCTTTGACTCAATCTATGGAGATCTGAGAAGTGACTGGAAGTGATGGAGCAAAAAGAAGTCAAGTCTTAACACAAAGGCCAACCAAATAAGTTTGCTTTCTGAAGTGTATTGAAGGCAATGCAAAAAGCTCACATTTGCTTTTTTTCCCAAGATTCTTGGCTTTTTTCTCTTGATTGTATTTTAAAACAGTAGAAAAATTCAGTAACTACCTCAAAGAAGTGATAATAGATTTTCTTGCGTTACGACTGCGTAGCATAATGTCAATACTGACAACCACCTGTATATTTGTACAAGCTTTGTTTTTAGAGTTTCTTGGGAGGAAATGAAAAAATGCTAATTTCCATTTTACAAGTATTTAAAAGTATTATTTGAAAGTATTTCCTTTTGGAAGTATTATTTGAAAGTATTTCCTTTTGGATACTGTTTTTCTTTCATTTTCAATAGTACTGTTTAAAAGTTGTCCTGTTCATCTGTTCTGTCCACTGTCAATAAACTTTTCTTTATAATAATTCCATGACAGAATGCATTTAATGTTACTCAATCAGCTGGACGCTCACAACAGTGATGGTATAAATCACCCTGTACTTATGACTGTTTCTGACAAAATCATCAAATACTTACAATTCAGAGTTATGACACTCTTGAGAGATTTATGACCATCACAAGACTGCTGAGAACCAAAGGGAGTCAAAGATGACAGTCCTGCTTAGGTGATGAAGCATAAACAAATTTCTTGATGCTGTAGACTTATTAATCACAAACAACTCTTCCTAAATCAGGTGTTTTTAAAGATGAGAAAAAAAATGCTCCAATTTCTTTCTTCTTTCATGGTGCCCAGAACAGACAAATAGTATTATTTAGTAAAAATAAAGACATCTTGAATGCTGTTTTGTGTACTGTAATTGAATTCTAAGTCCTGCCCAAAGTAACATGAACGAATCATGTGTAAAGATTGTCATCTGGCAAATACTGTCAGTCTCCATCTTCTGATAGAATAAATGTATTTAAAGAACATGGATGTAAATTTATGCTATGTTCTAAATCTACTTAAATAATATATGTACTCTACTTAAATAATATATGTACACACATATTAAGTTTTTCCCAGTAGCAACAAAAAACCTAAATGAAAATATAAACCTGATTTTTGCTTCTACATAAAATGCTATAGTACTGAAGTAGTATAGTAAGGTCTACACCAGCTAATGAAATTGAACATCTTAATATAATGATAATTTTAAAAATCTCCTCGATATAAATCAATTCTTCTTTTCTTAATCCAGTATCTTTCCCTGTCTGGTGCATTTAGTTTCTTATATTTGTTTTTCATTTACTGTCAAAAAAGAATCTGGCCTAGTCTCCCACAGTATTTTGGTATAATACAATACATATAGCAAGTATTATACAGATTAAGCCTAGCTACCAGTATGTAAAATGCAACTGTAAATTGAAATCATCATCCGATGGGTTTCTAGTGGGTCCCTCTGGGATCTATTCTCTGTCTACATACACTATCCTTGGTGGTGGTAGGAAAAACAGTATAAAACCATTGCTGGTAATATTAGCAAATGATTAAAAACGAAAAGGTAAATAGAAAATAATGTCAGGGACTGATAAGATATGCCAGGCTGACTTGCTTGGGAAAATGAGCTCATTCTAACACAGCTGAATTTCAGGTCGTGCTTCTAGGAACAACAAATCCAATCTTAAAATAGGTTTTTGTCCTGGAAACCTGTGACTCTCTTTGGACTAGGAAAGATGGAGGGGAGATTACTATAAATAGCCAGCTCTACATGAACTACCAGCAAGATGTAAAACCTCTTTGGGATATATGAACTGCAGACATGTTACCAGATTGATGGCCATACTGTGATTAATGCTGGATCTGTAACTCCAGTATTGTTGACTGTACTTCAGAAAGAAAACTGGTAAATTTGAAAAGATTCGGAAAATCCATACAAAATTAGCCTGGTAGCTGGAATAGTTCTGTACTGCAGCGATTCTTAGGAATCCAGAACTTGTTAGCATAGCCAAAGCAATTTTAAGGAATGACTTGATATCTTAAACTAACAATGAGAAATATAACTGAACATAAAAAATGCTGCAATTATTGCAATTCACTGGACACTGGCTAAGTTAGAAGTACAGCTTTTAGGTAAGAAAACACCACATAGAATTCAACGTGGTTTTTGTCATCGCATTTTCCTTAAAAATATGCATGTTTTTAAACTTGCTTTAAAAAGTATGTTTACTGATGTACCTAAAAAAAGGGGAGAGCTGACCCAAGACTTCACTGGTAGGATAGTTTACCTCCTGCAAGGCTGTCTTGGACTGCAGAATCAATGGCCATTTGCTCGAGCAAGGAGCTCAGGAGCAGGGCTCTACCGATGCAGTGCTCAGCGCTTCTTCCTGCTCCCTGGTCTTGTTCATGCATTAAGACTTGGCTCCCTGGTTTTGCTCTCTTAGCTCCTTGGACGCTATACCAGATTGCTGGGTTCAGTGTCTGTCTTCCAGTTCAAATACATCCCTGTCTTAACGCCCTAGAAAGTGATTAATTATAAAATGAATGCATTTTGTACATAATAATAATAATAAATCTATATTTTAAGTCTTTGTTCTTTGATCAGGTTTTGTTGTTTTTTTTTAATATTTAGTGAGATTGATAAAAGCCTAATTAATTTTCACGCTGTATGGAACATATACTTTGAAGACCCAGGTATAATAAAGGCTTAGGACAGCAGTGACAAGAAAGAAAACTTTTTGACTGGTAAACTGGGTGACTGTACATGAAGTCATGGAAATAAAAACAAGAAACATATGTATGCATGTGCTTAAGTCCCTAAGGTGTTTTCACAACAGGACCATTCTATAAAAGCCTTTTCAATATGTTTCTTCATGATTCTGTCTTCAAATGCCATCTGACCTTAATAAAACTGCCCTGGCTGCTTTACAGGGCATAACGTACTGTTCCTAGTGGTCTCTTACAAACAGCAGTATTTTTATAGTGTTCTCTGATAATCTTTCAGAGCTGAGCCCAGTTCCTGATAAATTGGTGTTATTCTCCCAGGTTGATTGTGAGTAGTTATTAAATATGTAACATGGTGTAAAACATGATCAGGAGTTTATGTGTGGAAAATTTTAGACAAAGTGTGACAGTTTACCTTTGAGTAGAGAAAAATGATTCTTCCTTCATGTAGATATTTATTATAGGAGCCACTAATCCTAAGGAGGAGAAAATGTTGTGTGTATTCTAAATATTTTGCTCTTTAAATGCACTGATTTTATGCAAATATTTGCAATAGTCATGATTATAGTTTTGGTGTCACCAATTAAAAGATGGTTTTGCACTATTTTTCTCCTTTTCCTGGAACTTTTTATCATTTACTTTCCTCTGTTATGTGATCTTTCTTTCAGAAGGTGTTATGGTTTACATAATAAAGATGCTGTATAAAATAAAGAGGTATTGTATTACTCCATACTTTCCCAAGAAGTTGCCTTAAAAATAATATTCAAATTCCACTTTCAAATACTGCAGTTTGATAGTGTTCACCTCTAAGGATATTGTTTTAGCCCAATATAGATGCTCGAATTAAAATTAGTAGTGTAACAGCCCACGCAGTGCTTATGTTCACAGAACAAAGAGACTGTATTTGTGTGCAGTTCAGTATTTTTCTCTCCTGTGTTTACAGAGGGTTGAACTCTGTACTGAAATAGAGAGGGCACTGTGCAAAAATTTAATCCCAGATTCTCAGGTCCTTCTGCACAGCCTTTACATTTGTGCTTGCGGAGGGATCTGAGGCAAGGCTTGTGTAGGTAGCTAGAAATCTTTCTGCCAAGATGATGCAGAACCCAACAGTCTGCAAGAGTCAGCAACCTCTGACTTGGTTATAATTATGCAAAACTCTGCCCACACACTTCACAGATCATCTCCTTCCTCTAAATGCCTTTTTGCTGTCAATTCATACGGAAAAGGTTTACTAATTCCACAGTTGTGAGCTAAGGCCTGTGAATGCATACCACCTCATTTGGCTTTTGTTGTTGTCTTTTCCTGTTGCAAGTCTGTATCTAATAGTCCACTCAACCTCAGCCCTCTTGCATTATTGCTTTTTTCCTTTCACTAAATATCTCTTTGGAGTGTTTTCTCACAGGTATAATATCTTGCATTTTTCCAGCTTTAATCTTATTTTCTTGCTCCTCTTCCTAACCACTTGATGTCATTTTAAATATTTTTTTCCTCACTAGCATTAACGGTTCCTCCCGTCGTAGTATAATCTTTGATTTTCATTTATATGCTATGCATTATCATCGATGATAACATCAAATATGCCTATACTGAGTACTTACCCCTGCAGTACCCCAGATGAAACCTCTCCCTCCCCTGAACTGATACATGGCCATTTATCATTCCCCTTTGTAATTCTCCTGGAAAGGTTAGATCTAATGGGTTTCTAAGCAAACACATAAAATCTTAACTTCCCTATCAGAAGTGAAGTGGTGGAAGACAGAGTTAGGACTGTCTTTCATCAACATAATATTTATGGCCAAGCAAATGAACACTTCAGCTCTGCAAATCCTAAATTTGTTGCCAGACAGTATCTGGAGATTGTTTTGCATGTTTTGATTAAATGCAGATTCCTTAAACTTTTTTTTTTTTTTTTTTTTAACAAAGCCAGAGTCCTGTTTTAGTTCTTGCTCTTTGTTTTCTCTGGTAAGGGTCTATGATGAATGAGATGTCCAATTAATGACCCACGTCACTGAGTGTAAAAAGTCTCTTTGTTCATGAATGTAGCAGTTCACTTAAATTAACTTTTTACAACAGTTCTGAGGCAAAATCTAAACCTCTGCTCAACCCAGGCACCTGGGGAGACATGAAAAAATAATAATTCTCAAGCTTTAAAACAGTTTGGTTTTTTTATATATGTGAAATTTTTTTAAATGTTTCAGTTCTGCCAAAAGTTGGACCTAAGAAAAGACGTAATCTACTTGAATAAATAAGATCGATCATTTAATATGTCCAGATTGATTTACTGCTGATGTCTGTTTTCATGCTACTTGAAAGGAATATGCTTGATTCATAACTGTGTGAAAAAGGAGTAGTTGGCCATTTGTAATATCAGTGCAATTGTATTATCAAAATTTCAATGGAAAACTCATTACCCGTTTGATTACTGGTTTTGAAAAAGTTGTAGTCCTGACTCCACTGCTCTCAGAAAAGTTTTTCTCACTGTCTGGGTGACAGACATATGGAAGAAAAGAAACCTTCATCAGAAAAAGGGACAGAAGTGAAACAGCTGCATTTTTCTTTTCAAGCTGAAACACCTTACTGAGTTGCAGTCACCCTTTGGTGCTCCTTGGAGGCCCCTGGGACACACATGGCCCATGGGAAGGCGCCTTGTGTTCCCCTGAAGCAGTACTTGGCCTGTGCAAGGGAGCCAGCAATGGCACTTTGAATGAAGCCACAGGTTGCATCAGGATTAAAAAGCAAAAATAATTATGGAATTCAATAGCACTCATCACTGTAGCTGTTGAATTTCCAGTAACCCTTTCAGATGACTCTTGCAATAAAAAGCCAGGTATCGGTGACGGTATTTGCCCTGTCATACTGGAGCTTTACGAGCTCCGTCAATGTTTTGTGGTGTTGTGGTGTTGTAGTGTTTAGTCAAAAGCAAATCACCAGCAATTTTTGCTTGTGACTTGCTACAGAAAAGGTCTTCTGTTAAAGAAAAAATACACATTTTAATTTTTCTTGGAGTGTCCCACAGATCAGGTTAGTGCTGGAGAACAAACTGGTTCAGCTGCCTCTAGGAGTGGTTTTGCCCATGTTAGTCCTGTTCAGCTGTGAAGGGCTTTGCTTGTTTGTGTCTAAATTGGACTGCCCCATGTCTAAACAGCAATTCCCTATTCCACCTACTGCAAGGCTTGTCCTGCATTGCCTTTGGTGCTCCAGCCAAAAAGAGGCACCCGGTCCCCAGCCAGCTCCCACCACCCTCATGGTGCCTCCATCAGCCCCCAGATGAGTGAGCCGAGGCCATGTTGAAGCGCTGATGATGCTCGGAGGAGTTTCCCTTTTGTATGGCAACAGAATATAGAACAAAATGTGTAACGTACTCCTAGAGTAAGACTAAAGTCAGGTGTGAAACCTGAATTTGAAAGGGTTTAATGATTAATTTGGATATTTAGAGGACAAAATCTGAATCTTATCCCTGATTGATGATTTCATCTTCCCAAATACATCCACGTACTTAATACCTATTACAAATAATAGGTATTAATTATACTACCTTATGATAATTCCTTAATAATTACTTAAGATCCATTACATTTTTAACACTAATTAGAGCAGGGACTGTATCACAGTTGTCCCTCTTGCAGCAGAGTGCTGTAATCAGTGTGATGAAGAGGCATTTTCATTCTCTCTTCTTCTTTTTTCAGAATAAGTGTTTTCTGAACTGGTCACCCCTGAAAAGATCCTGGAGAAGCACACCCTTTCTTGGCTGAGCACAGTCCTTTAAGGAGAGCGTGGGCTGAACCTAGGTTCCCACATTCTCTTCCATGTTTTATTTTTTCCAGACCAGACTGAATCCCAGCTAACAAGGCAACCAGAAGTCATGTGCCATCATGCTGAGTGACAGTGCTCAAATAATTTGATCAGACTTGCTTATTTACTGCTGTAAATCTCAACAACATTCTGAAAACCTTTAAAAGGGTTTATAAGCTTGTATTTCTTCTGTGTTTCATATTTTGGTAGTGCAGTTGCAATAGCAGGAGATGAGCTGCTGTGAAAGAATTGCTACACGTTACCTGTTAAGTCTAAGCAAAAGCTGAGAGGCAATATGCAAAACAACAACAACAACAACGACAAAAACATAGGAATATACGCATGGTTGGATTGTCTCAAACAGCAGTACAGAGAGAGGAACATCAAGTTTAATAAAAGTGTACAAGCTTAGAGTGGGAGATGGTCAGACTGAAGAATAAATATTTATATTCCAGATATTGGCCTTGCTGTCCATTCTGGTACTATTCCACACACCACATTGCAGAACAACAGATGGGCATGAAGGAGAAGTAGATGGAGAATGAAGACACCCCAGAGGCAACTGTTGCAAGTGCTTCTGCATAGTGCTGTCACCAGAAGCAACAGTACGAACAATCTTGTTACCTCGGCCAAGCCATGCTCAGTTTCTGGGTGGTTGGTTGTTTGTGTCTTCCTTCATAAGACTTTATTTAATCCATTGCCCCAGGTTGTGAGCAACAGAAGAGCATTTAAATGTGAATCTTGCTAGCAAACTGCTGACCATAGTTTTCTAGTTCATGTAGGTAGGCATGGACAGTGTTATAAAGCTTTCTTAACAAATAATAAACTACTCCAGTAATAGGCTCTATATTAGCCAGCGGAAAGTTTCTAGTAACTTGAGAATCCTGTTAGCTAGTACTGCTTGAAATATGATAACGATTGCTCTAAAAGTTGCTTTATTCTGCTTCCCATAAGACATTTCCTGCCCATAGGAGTCACTGGTGGGGTGAAATCTCAAAATATTCATAAGAAGTTGCATCAAATATCAAAAGCTCCATATTTCCCTAGAGAGGCTATTTCCCCTATCAAAGGATATGAGAAATTATCCAGAATCAGTGCTGCCAGAGTAGACCCTCCTTCCTCCTGTCTCCCTCCCCTCCTCCTCCCAGCTCCCTCTGAGGCTGCAGCTCCCAGACGCTCTTTCTGCATCCAAATGCAAAAGTCGGGATGAATAACAACAGTCCATCTTAACCCAGCCAGGTCTGTCTTCCCCCGTCAGCATGTTCCCACCACTGCCTTTAAAACCTTGCTGCTGGTTTGTTTACTTTGCTCTTTTTTTAAATTCCTTTGTCTGAGGGTGAAGCTGGGGTAGTCTAACAGCTCACTGCTGCCAAGAGGAAGGTCCTTCTCCTTTTTGACTGCTCCTCTGTCAGCCAGGCAGTCCCTCTTCTTTCTTTGGGCCAGCTCTGGTGCTTATCAGGCCTTTCCCTGAGCTGGTTCAACTTGTGAAACCGGCAGGAAAATTGCCACTTTTTTTGGCCACTTCAGGTGTTTTGCCAGTGAACTGAACTGGCCCAGCACAGGGCTGACCTTCAGAGGTGGTACAAGGGAAAGGACAGGAGGGAAGGAGAGGGAAAGCGGGAGATTACCATTCAACACTGGTCTGCCACTAGCTTATTTTAGGTAGTGAGGTGTAACGTTACCCTAAAATTCATCATTAACTTGAGTGAAATTAAAAAATAGTTAATATAAAACCTAGCATAAGAATAGAAGAGCCACATGTTGCTTTGTTGTCCATGCACTAAGCTAGTCTTCATAATAAAGAAACAGATTTTTCCACATAATGTCTCATGCTCTTTAAAAGTCTGGTTTTTGAAGTGGACACCCGTGTGTTGTGGCTTCCTTAGGCTCCCGAAAAATCCATTTTTCTCCATTCTATTCGATAAGAGTATCAGTATCACCACTTACTTTGCCTTAAGATGCCTGAGGATTTCGCCACAGGAAACAAGTTCTGAACTTTCAGTGCTTACATGTTAATGGTATTAAACCATTACAGAAGAATGAGAAGAATAAGAATACAGGCTTTTGGGCAGTAAAATCCTAATCCTTTTGTTCACTGTTGAAAAAATTCCTGTTGCCTACCCCCCGTCCAGTGCCTTATGGAGCAGTCTACATTGGTGTGACTCCATGTACCATCACATTAAAAATGATGTGACTGAGAGATGAATTTTCCCCTGTAGAGGTGTGTAGCAAGATTAGTTTCTCCTGTTGAGAGAAACCAGAGGGCTAAGCTGTGCTGGAGAGGTGCTAGCTTGTGTCACAAGTCATATGGTCATTAATTCCTGAGCAAAAAATGTAGTCCCTGCCAATCAGTCTCCTATATACAGTATATAGGAGACATATCACTTATGAGAAATGCTACTGAGAACACTTTTTAATTGTTACATGTCTTGCATCACCATTTCTACACAGCACATTAGTTACCTTTAAATTGAAAAAAAAGTATCTACCTCCTTTTTTCCTTCTCTTTAATAATAATAATGCTCTTTTCAAGACTGAAAAGCTTTTCAAGCCATACATACCATGGAAGGTTCTTTCTGCTACTTATTTCCTCAAAGGTGCAACTCAACACATTCCCTTACAAAACCATCCAAAGACCTCTGTGCTGATCAGCCTAGGTTTTTACTTTTGCTAATTCCTAGTTTACATACGTTTGGATCCTCCAGCTCTCACATTGTTCAGGTAGACTCCATATTTCCTATCATAAACTTGCTCCATGTTGATGCCTGTTGGCATGAGAGCTGATACAGTGGCAGAGAGGGGTACTGCATTCTGAGCCGAAGTATTTTACATAGCTAACAGGGACTACCACTACCCTCACCCCCACACAGCTGACTTCAACTTAATCAGACAATTAAAAGCAGATTTTCATTGTATGGCTAAGAGAAATAGAAAAAAGTAAGGTAAAATATGGGAGGTGTCATTATTATTATTTTTAAGTCCTAAAACTGTATAGACAGTAGCGATGAACACCTGGAAATCTGTTCGCCGTGATAGCACGGTCCTCTCATTCTGAATAGCATGCGGCCACCCAGCTCCTAAGACGCCCAAATTCAAATAATATCTTAACTGATGAGCCATGAAAAACACTGTGTTTATTTGTGTCTTAGAGAACTGCTGACTCAGACTGTCATATATAGAGAAGTCTGTGCATTCAAAACAGTGGATAGACTCTGCCTTTCCTTCCAGCTTACCCTGCAGTTACTGAGAGTGTGGAAATCAGCTGTAAAATGAGGGTGCAAAATACTTGTTTGCCGGTTTTGAACAAGTACAAATCTCTGTTCTGTTCCTTAGATGGGACTGAACAGCACGTGGCAGAAAGCAAGATACCAACCTTCTCGCTCCTGAGAGGTCCCACAGCCGTGGGTGCTCCACACCACAAATTAGATCAGCCTTAGGGCGGCTTCTGTTTGCACTGGCTTCTCCTGATAGACCTTCAGCCTCCTGGATTCATATCCTGAAACCACAGCTTCTACTGAGATTGTAGGCAAAGGAGAAAGAAAATCATCAAGTGGCCCACTAAACTTGGTTTAGGACAGGCTAACTTGAACAGAGAGCAATAAGCAGCTTTGTTCCACAGCAGAACCTAGCACAGACAAATGATATGCACCTAAGTAGAAGAACTATTTACACTTTCATCTGTATAAAAGACCAAAGGCATCCACAGTTCATGGCCATTCTGGCAGATGAAGTCTGTGTAAACGGTGCTGTTGGGGACAGATCCAGGCTCGTGGTGCTGTTGTGGAGACAGTGAGGGGTGCATTCTCAAAGTATTGAATAGCATGGCCTGTTGGCTGTCATTTCTCCCATGAATAAATGACTTCTCACTCTCATAGAACAAAGTCCTCAACTGAAAGTCCTCAGGCAAAAGCTCTCGTATGCTGGATAGAAGCTGAAACAGGGCTCTCACTTGGTGGTGACACATCACAAGCCAAAGAAGATACTTCACCTTCTCCCCTGTCTTTCCTTTCCCTGAACATTTTCCATTTCATTACGGGAAAAGTTACTCCAGGAAGTATATGTTGGGTGCTAGACAGTGTCAGTCATGTCTGAAATGCTGTTAAAAGCAATGTGGGAAATGAGAGGAGTTCCTCGCCAGGGACCGAGTTACTTGTCCCCTCTGAGTGCCTTTCCCTGGCGCTGTGGGCAGCTCAGAGCTGTGTATCACAAGCCTGGTTTGCTAAACTCACTTGAAGCACTCCTGTGGAGAAAACATTTAGTTTTCCTCTCAAGGAGGATGGTCCCTGAGGGGGGAAATTGGGACAGAGCAGCTGGAGGGAGGGACTGTGTTTCACACTGCAGGTGGGGCACAGCTTTGGGGAAGGAGGTACCATTTCCACAGCTGCCCCTGAAGAGGTTTTCCGGGAAAGCTAGCAACATTTCAGGTGGCCGGTGAAATGAAGGGAAATGTTCTGGTTTGGTCACAGAGCTATCTTGAATGGAAGTTGAATAAGATTGGCTTTCTGCAGACTCCCCAAACCATGGTACGACAATAAATCCACAGTCAGACACCACAGAGAGTATCTTTAGTTGTGTTCTCTTTAGGTCTTTTTAGTGTATCCTACTCAGGTCTAGCTTAGCAGGACTTTGGAATTATGCAGTATTTTTGCCACTTCACTGTTGTGTTGCTTTGATACAGATATTTTCCTAAGCTGTAAAAATAGCCTGTAATTCACAGTAGCGCTAAAGCAGCAGATAAAGGCAGCTACCCATATCTAGATGGGACTGAGTATTATTTTTCTGTACCTTATTTCATCCCTAGAGACCAAATATGTCTATAAAACATTAGAAAACTGTGAAAGCAATGTGAGCTCCTAGGGGTGATAATGCTATATAAACTAAACAGGATGAAAGAGATCCTGGTAAGTATACAGGCTTGGCTGTATCAGTTACAATGGTACAGATATAATTGCTTACAGTTCTAACCTCAAACATGAAAAAGGCCTGCCATTTGGTCATTCCACATTAAATAAACTAGAGGTAATGCTTTGATGTACTGATCTTCTTTTCCTTTGAGGGTACCTACTTAAATCTGGTAACACCTTGCCTGTAATGATGAACAGCGAGGGTCCGAGTCTGCTTTCAGATTGGCAAGCAAGGTCAGATTGTAATCCCAGCAGTAATGAAGTTGCACGAAGTCTTAGTGCTCCTCACTTCAGAGAGAAAAAACATGCAGTTCTGCCTAGCACCAGCTCACAGCTCTTGAAGTCTGCTTTGTTTCACCTGAAGTTATCTCAAATAGCTTCCCCTGCCCCTCCCCAAATGATCCTCTGCTCTGCACACACCAGATCTGCCCTTAACAACTTTGGTTAATACAGTTGTGTGAGCTGGTAGTGTAATTTATTTTTTTAAGACACTTTTACACAGACAGATTCCCTAACATACTCTTAGTTGAAACATCAAATCCTTCTGCCAGCATAGTTTGTTTCATCCAAGGGATGGGTGAGACATACTTGTCAATAAGCATCGCATCTGCACCAGAAGGATCTCTAAGGAAGGAGCTTCACCAGCAAATCTTTTTATTTCCTAAGAGCGGGTCTTAAGACAGGTTTGCATTTAGATAGCTCTGTCAGGACAGCAATTCTAGCAAGCCCTGTTGACAGCCCGTTAGATACATTATATACCTGCAAAAGTGAGCTTTCTAGTTGGTAAAAATCCTTTAACTGAAAATTACTGTCCACAAACCCAATCAAGGCATAGGACCTGCTGTTCAGAAGTTTGGGCATCACTCCACCAAAGTATTTTTGAAAAATTTGCTTGTAAGGGCTTGCTTCAGATAAAGTATTGTCAAGGCAGCGATTCTAGAGGATGCCTGAAGACTGAAGCCTTCATATCTGTGAACAATGATTTTCGTAGTGTCCAAATGTTTTTGAAAAATTACTTTACTGGCTCTGTCCAATCTACATAAATTACTAGCTAAGGACAAGAAATAATGTCTGGGGTTTCTATGCTTTTATTTTTAAATTGATAATAGAGTTGAAAATTTAGGGACAGAACTTTGGTTTAGATCAAGCCAAAGAAAACCTTAGGCATTTCAGCAAATAAAAATAATTACACCAGTAAAAACTACTACTAATAAAATAACATTGCCATATATCAAGGGACGTGAACTGGAAAACCTAGTTATTTCAAAGTACTAGCCAAACCCATAATGTTGATGGGTTTTATAAGTTTCAATTGATTTTATTTTTTTCATCACATTCTTTTTCAGAATGACATTTAAATTTAGAAATAATTCCAGTCTCTTTTTGTGGTGAATATATTACTTATCAATAAATTTCTTCAGTACGGTTAGCTTGTTCTTGCTTTTTCATATGGTTTTCAAGACAGAAATAGAATTAAAGTAACAAACCCAGAAATACTGCTAGAGGTTTGTTGGATGATTTTTGGTTGTGTTTTTTTTAAATGAAGATTTTTTATGGTAATATGTAGCTAATTAACAAAAGAGAACAAAACCAATGACATTTTCATTCTTTTGACCTTATAAGGCCTTATGCAGAAATCTTTTGTTGTTGATTTTTCTTACAGCAAAGCAGCCACAAAGCTTAAGTTGCCATTTTACTCCTCCAGATGAGAGCGCTGTGTTGTTATTTGGTCTAGGTATTAACTTTAAAAACAATTAATTTCACTATTTGATATGACAGTAGTATGATTTACTTTAGCCATGTGCCTAGCACTAAGCTGTTGGATACTTTCTTTCTTCCCAGTTCATGCAAGCAGACTATTCCAATCACATCTGAAAGGTAGATAGCAGTGAACTTTTTAAATAGTCTGTATTATTTTATTTAACAGTCATTGGCATAAAAGACTTGGCACAGGGTTCAACTCTGTTGCATTTAGCCATTGGAAAGGTTGCCTGTCACTGCAAAGTAACATTTGAGTATTGATTGGGTATTGCTTTCAGGGGGACTGACTTCAGTGTCATTGATTTCAGTGGGATTTGGGCATTTCTGAAAATCCCACTTGACATCTACCTGCAATGTTAAATGCCAAATTGCCTTAGAAAACCCTGCCTCTTGGACACTAATATCACATTTTTAAAGTGCAGTGTAAGTTCCTGTGTGATGTAGGCAGTTTTGAAAGTTCAGTCCATCTGACAGCTCATTTAAGGGAAGGACATATATTTCCTGCTTTCTTAGACCTTGAACCCATGTAGGGTACGACAATAATTGGTCCATCTTCCACCACCAGAAATTCTCTGGTATAGATCTTGTTCTTTGGTCTATTTTCTTATCTATATATATAGTTTAAAAATTAGGCTTGGAAAACAAAGTTATCACAGCACAAGTACCTACAAGTCAATAGAAATGGATAAACTCTCTCTATATATGTACACAGGCCACAGGGAGTGCAAAGTTATAGGGATTATTTTAAATGTCTTCAAACTATTTCACATTTGGTGAAGAACAAAAGCACACATATAACTTGGCTTAGTTAATATGTAGTGATTTGGTAACTCGCAGTAACCTGAGGATGTCTCAGCTCTTAAACTGCACACTCAAACTTGTATCTGGATTCCAAACAGTTTCAAAAGGTGTGCTTTGATCTAGAATTTGACCTAATAATGATTTATGGGCATTTGGGAAAGTTCAGAACAATTTGTGAGTTCCAACTTCTAATATATCCTAGAATCTGAGAATGTTTGAATCTTGTGTCTGTACCCATCTTTAATTGTTTGCAGGTTTCCATTTTAAGCTGCATTGTTAATTTATTTATTTATTTATGATGCATAAAGCCAGCAGTCTGAAGAAGAATGGAAAAGAGCTGTGATAGCTGGTTACTTTCATTGGTATGATAATTAATGTCAGAACAATAGAATTTACATGTGGTTAATTTTGGATGTTGGGCATGTCTGCGTACTATCGCGCAATGAAGACATTTTTATTGCTTTTCTCAACTCTTGTTGTGTACAAATTGCAGCACAATATTGACAGGTCAGCTAGTAGTAGATCTAGACTGCACACCAGTTCAATAGGAAGGATTAGAAAACATCAGTACTCCAGCTGGATTGGATTCCACCCTTTTAAAATATCCATATTTGCTCAAACACCATGGAAGAATGCACATCATATATACACGTCTTATTCCTGAGGTATCTCAAAAAGAAATTTCTGTTAATCCTTTCACTCTTGAGAAGTGAACTCCAAGGGTCCAATATATACAATTTTTCCCAGCAGGAAAGGAAAAGAAAAAAGGAACAAGAGTGAGCCTACAAGCTGGTAAAAATGTTAAAAAGAAAATAAGGGGGGGACAGGGAAGGAGTTCACGTTTCTGTGTTTCCTTTGGTAATGCATGATAGCAGTCATTCCACCTGTGTCCTGATGGCTTCTCATCACCACAGCAGCCGACTGCTTGAAAAAACAACCAAATAAAAAACTTCATATAAAGAAATTAGCACATCTATTTATTTTTTTTCCTCTTTTGCTGCCACTCAAGCCAACTTTCCTTTCCACTTGCCTGGAAGCAGCTGCGCTTCCACTTTTTAATTGGAGAAGCAGTGCTGCTTCATATGAGTAGCATTGGCTTTTGGCAGCTTGAGATGTGTTAAATTCAATCAAAATACCCATGAGCAGCAGAGAAATCAGACATTTTTTTCTTCCCACTCATTACTTGTGAAACCTGAATCTTTTCCCAGGTAGCAAGCCCTCCAATTTTTAATTCACTTTTTAATATTTTTTGCATTTAACCGGGTTAAGTTGAATAAAGGTAACATTTTATGTGTAATATGAATTTCTGTAGATGAATGAGATTATTTTGAGAAAACTGCTTATTTCCCACCTATCATTTCCCAGGCTGGTATGTCATTGTTATGAAATGTCATGTCTCTTTGCAGACTGCCTGAAACTGATTGACATAACTGGAGAGGATGCCTTGGAACTATTTCATGGGAGTTGAGGGCATTTGGAAAAAACCTCACTTGTCTAAAAAATCACAGTTTGAAAGGGGGGAGGGAATTAAATGTCTCGGCATAAAAAAATCATGTTTTTGAGGCATGTAAGGTTTTTTTAAAAAACTGTTTCATTTCCAATTCAAGATGATATTTCAAATTAGGGGAGGAAGCAGAATGCCCTTATTTCTCATTTTGACACTGTTTTCATGAATAAAATAGTGGATAAGTCTAGTCATTGGCTAAATTGGAAAATATTTAAACTGCCTGGAGAAAACAGGTTGCATGATTTTGTCAAGGCCTTGTGCATGCTTTTATGAGCAACATCTCTATACATCAATCTAAATATTCTGCTCTGCACCCATTTAAGCTAACAAGACTTATCTCTCCAACTAATGTTGAATAATGGAGAAGGGACTGGCAGAAAGAAGCGAAATCTGTGTCATGGATTTGATGTTAAAAAAAAGTTGAAAAAGCAAAGTTAAATCATAAAACCTGTCTTGCTCATCTGATGTCAGAGGAACGTGAGACTGGAACAGATCATGGAAGTGATGTAGTTGAAAGAGACATGGCTTATTAATGATTTTTTAAGTGTTGTCAGCTGTAGCATCCTGCACTCAGCTTGGGTAGCTCTTCTGTAATATATATCAAAGCTGTACCATCCTCCCTATGTAATGCATTGACATCCAGAATGGCTTACTTCTCAGAAAAATAATCAGTAACAATAGTAGGGAGAGCTGGGGGCACACCAGTGGAAGTGAACACTTGCATACCAGCCAGAGCAATGAGAAGGCATGGTAATGCAGGCAATTGGGCAAGGAAGATGCAGCCAGATGATACCCTGGCACAAAAAGAAGGGGAAGAGGAAATACAGACTGTGGTCAGCAGAGAGTGTCCTGGCATCACACAGGGCATCCTCAAGCCTTCAGTAGCTCTGAAGCTACATGTCCTTGGGAGAGGATGTGGAGTGATGAAGCTTGCAGCCCCAGTCTACTAGAATATTACTTAGCGAAATCAGCATTGCTCTCTTCTCCAGACTAGGACATCCATCCATGCATCAGAAAAGTACTCTTAGTGCTCTACAGATCCTCTACATAAATACACACTTAAATAATTTATTGAAATATATATTATGTAGCTGTTATACAGGAACACTTTGGTTTGTCATTGAATATGTATAAGGCAAACATTTTCCCTTAAATGATTGCCTGTGGATCTGCTTGGGTTTGTTGTACCAATTTGTATTTAGGACATCCTCTCCTGGAGAAAAAAAGAAAATCCAAGCTACAAAAAACTAAAAGACAAACAAACAACTTCTATGGAAATGTATAGGAAAAGAAAAGTGATTTCCTGGTACAATACAAATTTGTACTTTTTTATTTTTTTTAATTTGCAATGCTAAAATTAATTAGATGAACAGAACAATCCCCACGCAATTTTCATGTGTATATATTTAAAGCATCTCAAAGCAGACTGCAAGGATAAGGTGGAAGAGGGAGAAGTCAGAAGGGAAGAGATGCAGATGTGGTCTTTGTGACTCAATGTTTTAAATTCTTTTCTATTATAACTGCAAAATGTCATGGGACCCAGTGTCTCTGCCAAGGGTGTAAAAGAGGTGAGAACTTGATCCACATACTTTTCAAACTGATGAAGGGATCTTTTGGGATTGTATACATCAGTGTCTCTGTTCTAGAGGACAATGATTGATTTAGATTTCTTTCCTAGATCCTGGTTCCCTCTAGAATCAATAGAAGTAGTAAGACTGCCATTATAAGTATTTAACTTAAATGTTGTGTCTAACCTCTCTTTGAGTGTTTAAGGGGTCAGAGGCTAACTGGTCCGGCAGACCTCGAATTAATTGCTCTGACTCATTCAATGCTTTCTTGAATTTCAATTTAAGTATCCACTATTCATTCATCTTAGATGTCACAGATGTCACAGGAGATAATCTCTCTACATATATGTTTAGTCCCCTTAAGCATATTCTTTAAAGGGAAGAACATTCACCTACAAGACAAGACAGCTGGAGTGAGGTGCTTGGACGTGTTTGTTCTTGGTGTAGCTGTGTCTTCAGTGAAATCTGTAAAACTCACTTTTGCTTCAGTGGGAATAGAGGCTGCCAAGCCAGAATCCTTGTCTGAAAACTGTTCTTTATGTCCGCCTTCAAGTGTCTCAGCTGAATTATAAAACAAAAACACCTCGATGCCCAACAGAAACTAGCATAAAATGAGCAACGTAACTGTGTGAGCCAGGATCTGGTATTTGCGAAGATGTCTTTGATCAGGACAGTGTGTTCATGTGTGCTAAAGGGAAGTGGATTGAGACTGATGGTGAACTGATAAGGCTGACAAGCACTTTTGCACTGATTTTCCCACCCAAGGTGGAAATTGCTGGGTGGAGGCATGTGGAAGGGCAACTTTCTAAGTTAAGGCCAGCACACTCAAGCTCTGCAGATCTAACAGAAATGAAGGAATGGCTTCACTAGCAACTAACATCACAGTAACTTCTCAGGCACAGTATTTTAAATTTCTGGCAACTACATCTCTGCCCAGAATTCATAGGCAGTCAGTGTACGTTGCTCAGTTCCCCAGTATCTGAAGTCCTGCTGAAGCACAGAGTGGTGGGTTACAACACAGATGCCTGATCCTCTCAGGTATCCGGATGGTCCAAAACTGGCCTCACATAGGGGACTTAGCTACTGTCGGTGCTGCAGGGACAAAATAGGTCTTGATGAAAATGTAGGGCTACGAAGCAGAGAACAGGATGAAACTTCTAGCAAATAGGAGAGGCCTCGAGAAATAGAGTCCACCACTTGCCTATGGAACAAGAAAATAAGTAGGTGTGATAGATTTGATGGCTGTTCTGCAACTGGCACCTCCAACATTTTCCACCAGGTGAAAAACCTGACTGTGAGACATTTCTCAGGTGCCCAATAAAACCTTTAAGAATCTTGTTTTGGAAGAATCTAAGCAGGGGTGAACTTGATTTTTTCCAGATGCTTGTCCAGCTCTTTTCCTTGTTCTTTTGATATATCCATATGCAGTTCACTTTCTCACTTTAATCTCAGAGGTTAATTTCTTACTCAGAAACAGTCCGAGAGCAAAAGTTCTCTTAGGGTGGTGATGATCATGAAGTAGACTTAATTCAAGACAGTTGTTTCCTCAGACTGATATTATTAATTTATATTTTTATGGTGTGGATGGGGTGTTAGTGAAATGCCTTAAATACTGTACTCTAGACCAGAGGCATGTGTTCACACTTTACTCCAGATCTGTGCTGAGGGTTGCTCCCAGTCAATGGAGCTGTAAGCAACATTTGACTGCACTGTTCAGGCTGAGGAACCGCAGGCTGTCATATGTTAACACCCACCCGTCACTCTCTTCTATGCTTTTAGTTGAAGAAGTTAGCATGCCTCAACTACACTGGTGGGCAATCTGCACTCATACTAGCCATGTGCTGGATCAAACTTTGAAAATTGTTGCTTCTGCAGGTATTTGGCTCTCAAATAAATAATTCTTGTAGTTTAGTTATATGTGGAAAAAAAAAAAAACCCAACAAAATATGTGAAAGGAGAGCTTGGACATGCCAGAAAGAGAGCATTCAGTAAAATGGTAAGATTTGAGAAAGAAGGGGCGGACAGCTAAGTCTCTGGAGTGCTTTCTATGCTGTGTGTTTGCGCTATAAGTGAGACATATTTGAACACCAACAGAACTGTGTGTGCACAAAGACTCTGGAAGTGAACTACATGCTCTGGAGTGTTCACTGTTATGTCCAACTAGTGGAAATAGTGAATTTAGCATGGGATGGATCATTGTCTTCTACAGAGATTCCTAATTGATTTTCCTTGGTATGAGAGGTTGTATGGCAAAGGCATTTAAAGTAACCAGGTGAGGATCTGACCGTACCCTTCCTAACTAGGACTGCACATGCGTTTATTACTTTGTGTGACTGTGATGACAGAAAATTACACTTCAGCTCTGCATGCAGCCCAGATATTCTAGGAATGATGCCACAGGCAAAACAAGGGCAGCCCAGGGGGAAGAAAGAAATTATTTCTAAAATTCCATAATCCTTTTAATCTCGCATCCTAAAGTGAACTGTTACCTCCCTACAAGAGATAAAACTCCTTTTTTCTCTTTCTTTATGTGAATTCATCCATCCAGGAGAGAACAGAATTAATTCCCTCAGAGTTTATTCCAAATACATAGTGATTGGAGAAAAAAACCTTTGTTTTTCTTTGCAATAAGCTTTTCACTACAAATCTATACACTAAGGAGAGAAATGCATCTCTTCATTGACATCTCGTAAATACAATAGCCATAATCATAAACAAGGGTGTGGGTAACTGCTGGTGGAATATTTTCAGGAAGAAATAAGGAGCTAAGTTCAGCAAATACATGTTTGACACAAAACTATTCTGGATCAACCAGAGACTTTTGTTCTGTATGGGTGGCCACCAAAACGTGCCTGAGGAGCACAGTTATTTCCTGATGGGGTAGTTGAAGATTTGAGGTAGCCTTAAACAGTAGCAGATAAAATGTCATTTAAATATACTTTAAAAAAAAAAAAAAAAGAAAAAAAGTGTAATATGATTATTCCAGAATGCTGTGGTGTAATCATATCACATGTGCCGAAAGTACTGCTGACCCGATTCCTGGCTGGAAGCTGATGGTAGGACTGCCTGGCTACTAGATGTGTCCCCCTGGGAAACCACAACTGTTCAGCTTACCTTCTCTGCTGGCAAGAATCCCTGGAAACATGGGTTAAGGCACAGCTGTGATGTGGCCTTTGGAGCAGGTGAGACCACAGGTAGCAGAGTCCATTTCATGACGAAGCCCAGGACTTTCCCAGAGAGGATGCAGGGTGATCTACTGGAAGGGTGGTGGATGGCGAGTGAGAAGCAGAACAGGACATATTGGGAGCCAGATTTCTATCCAAGTAGACCTACCTGGATGCTGTTGAAAATCCGTCTTAACATTTTAGCCTCTATATAGGAGCCAGCAACAACCCGTATGGTCATTTGAAAGTTTCCCTGGCTTTCTGAGTGTCCTAAACAAGCTGTACCCTAGACTCAGCAGAACACCTTTAGAAAGTCCCCACAACAATCTGATGCAAGCTCTTCAAATGAAATACAGACTTATGTTCTGTCCACTCCCAAACTACTTGGAAATAACTTCACAGCTTTCTCTTGAGGTGTTTTTCTATGTCAGGATTTTCTACGCTGCTCATTGCCACCATGCCTAATTTTAATCTACAGCTGCTCACTGAGAAATGGAGGCATAGACAAGTGGCTTGCTCAAGCTTGCACATGAAGTTCAAAGCAGCACTTTGAACCAAGCTCAAGTCTTGGGACTCTTATGTATTACTCATTAGGTTTTCCTCCCTCCCCTTACCTCTGGGAATGGAAACAGACCACAAACCCCATACTTCTTAGAGCAAATTACCTGCTTTGTTATTCTGTCTTTCAACCTTTGCCATAAATTCCACTTCATTAACATTGGCCGAAACACCTTAATGAGCTGCACTGCTTGGGCTATAAAATGTGTCTAGTGAGTAGGCAGGAGAATCTCTTTAGCCACAACCACACAAAAGAGCAGGATCAAGAGGCTCTGGCTGTTCTGAAATGAATTGTCAATGAATACTAGTGAACACAGATTTTATTTATTTTTTTTTTTTAGCTGCTTACCACTCTGTTGAAGTGGCAATGCCTCTCACCACACACTGTGCAAAAGGGTTTTGCACTCTCTGATAGTGGATGATTTCAAATGGACAGCCTGTGCAACACTGCAGGTTAAATCCCATCTGGATAAAGTCTTTCCTCTCTGAGGCATGCCTTGGAGCGACGAACTAGCAAGCAGCTCAGCCCATCTGTGGATCATTACTGGTACGTGTAACAAAGGAAACACCTGAGCAGGGAAGCAGAGCAGTGTGCAGAGTTCACAGGCAGGTGTTGCTGTCTAGGGAACAGGTTGAGTTCTGGAGGGCACCTGGAAAGCCTCAGACCACCAACGTCTTTAACAAGGTTTGGCTACACACCTTCTGTGCGGTGGTCTGATAACCTAAGGATCAGGTGCAGCAATGGGGGAGAGATGCTGAACTTTCATGAAGAATGCAAGAAAATGGATTAAACCTTCTCCTGTTTTGAAAGGATATGTGATAGACAGATCCTGAATTATCTGGGCTGGAGCTGAAGATACTCATCTGGAGAATGAAGTTTGTCCTTTGACATCCCCAAAGCAGTAAGGTACCACAACATTGTTCAAGCGATGTTTGCTCTATTCTGTTTGTGGGCCAGTTCCACCGAACTGGGGACAGACATGATCTACTGGATTTCCATCGTCTTCAGAGTCTGTAGCAGACCAGAATAACAAGCAGAGCAGGTTAACAAAGGGGTTTTTTTTTAAAGAATACTTGCAGCTTTTCATAGGAATATGTTGAAATGCTGGGAAATGAACATTCACCAACTCCAAACAGCTGTTATTTACAAAAATAGATAAACAGCTTCCTTCATTGGGAGGTGGTATTTGCAGCTTTATTTATCAAGGCACTTATAAGAAAAGGTAGTTTGTGGCTGACAGCATCAGGGAGAGCTGAAAGGACAGACGGGAGAGCAAAGATTCAGAAGGCAGTGGGCAACTGGCGTAGCTGGAGAACCAGCTCATGGCTTCTGCTCATGCTGAGAGGTGAGCTAAGCAGAGCCCTGGCAGGCAGTGCACTTCCTTTGCACCTGGGTTCAGATACCTTGCACTGTTATTGTTTCAGGAAAGTCTCAGCTTCTCAGAAAGCCCTGTATAAAATGGATTTAACAGGATTCAGAGTCACAGGCTCAGATGAACGGTATTTGTTCAAAGCACCTTCAAGCAAATGGGAAAGTTTAAGCCATAGTTTACCTTCATATTCTAAAATTTTATTTTGCTTGCTTGAATTTTTCAGGGTGGAGACGATCTAAAGTCCAATGCCACAAAACCACTGTCCTTCCAAAACCCTGTGGCTTTGTGGAGGTCAGAACAGGTCTCTGGTTTTTGTTTCATCTGTCTCTGTACACTGTAATAACAATACATCTGCGTTTTTATTCCCCTCCAAGTAAGGCATGGGAAATGAAGCGAGTAAAGGCATTACCAAGGGCAAGAGACAATGGAAGATTGACCTAGGTATATGTTTAGCTAAATTAAGGAAAGAGAATGTGAGAGAGATAAACAAGCATCTGGGAAGACAGCTACTGAATTTTGCCACCAGTAATGTCTCTTGAAAGCTACTATCAGCAGCACTCAAATCTCTTTGATCTGAGAAAAGACAAGGCAGAGTGCACAGCTTCTTTATGTTCCTAAGCAGTTTTCCCCTCAGAGGCAACTATGTGATCTACTGCTCATAAAGATATTTGAATGTGAAAACAGGAATTGGGTGAATTAACCTTTGTACTAAAGCACCTCAAATACCTTAGTTTCAAAAGCTTAAATTGCACTTGAATGTTGCTGAACTACTCTTCCACTTATCAGTCAGAAATGGGATAGCAGAGAGAACCTGCAGGTGAAAATAGGCTGGGATGGAACAAGTACCATGAGGAAAGTGATAAACAAATAAACTATGACAAGAGACCCAGGGAGGAAAGAACTGGATCATAATATGGAAAGAAAGAACACAAGGGGAATATGGTCTTCAAGGCTATATGGAGCAGGCTGTTATTTCAAAATATTCTGCTACTCCTAAAAGCATAAACTTCAGCATTATCTTTAACAAAAATAGGGAAAAGAAAAAAAAACAGTGTGTGATAAATCATTGTCACTTAAAAATAAAGGAAGGTGGACTCACAGAATTAAAAGTCAGTGAGATTCAGTTCCTCTGCAGAAAAAATACAAACATCCAGCAGACTCCTGTGAGCATCTACAAGATAGCAGAGCAATAAATAACCAAGTGGAAGTGAACAAAACATGCCAGATAACCCACTATAGAAGTAAATTAAGGTTAATAGGCCTTCTGAATAAAGCAAAAAAGTAGGTGTCATACATCTTGACTTTAGTAAGGTTTTTGACACTGTCTCACGAGATATTCAACAAAAACAAGTGAACGATATGTTGCCAGAATGTAACTGCTTGGGAAACTGTACAGAAAACATAGTTATGACCAGTTCACTGTCTGACCGGAAGGATGGATTCTTCAACCTCTTTCTTGGGCCCAGTGCTATTAATTAGTTTAATTAAGAACCTAGAAGGTAGAATATTAAACCTGCAGATGATTTTAAGCTGGGAGGGACTACAAAGACTTTGGAGGATGAAAATTATCTTGACAACCTGGAGAAATGGCCTAAAGAGAAGAGGATGCAACTCAGTGTGGAGCACCAGGTGGTATTCTGAGGGGTGAGATGTGGGCTGCAAGATGGCAGGTTGGATAGCAAAGCAGCCATTCTTCAGCGAAGGAGCTGGGGGCCAGAGCGAACACAAAATGAACATGAGTCAAGAAGGTCAGGCTGTTGCCAAAAACCCAAACATCGTACGGAGTTGTATAAACAATGTTGGCATATGTAAGAAACATGAAATACTGCTTCTGCTTTCTCGCCACAGCTGGAGCACTGGGTCCAGTTTGGGGCACTGCATTTCAAGAAAGATGCGAATCAGTTGGAAAGAGTCCAAGGAGAGGAGCAAGAGCGATTGAGGGTCTGGAAAACATGACCTGTGAGGAAAGACTGAAGGCAGTGAGGTTGTTTAGTCTAGAGAGAGGTAAACTGAAGGGATGTATGGTAAGTCTTCAAATGTTTAAAAGGTAGCTGCAAAGAGAAAAGTAATAAACTGTTGTGAATATCCGAAAGAAGTAGTGGGCTTAACTTTCAGGAAAAGAGATTAAGGGTAGACACTAGGAAATGTTTTCTGTGATAGTAACAGAACTGACTGGCTAGGAAGCCTATACAAACTCCACTGTATGAGGGTTGATAAACAGGTTGGACAAACATCTGTCAAGAATAATTTAGGAACAACTGATCCCAACTCAGTGGAGGGGATGGCCTAAATGATCCCCTGAGATGCCTTCCAGGCCTGTTTCTACAACATTATAATCAATGGGTAGAAGAAAGCTATGGATTTAAATGAATTAGGGCAGGTGATGCAGAAAAGGATCTGGGAACTGAAATGTTAATTCACAGAGTTTTCAAAATTTCAAGCTACATGTACATGACCTTCCCTTCCTTAAAATAAGACATTCTTGTAGGGGTAGGGGCAGATCTCAAACCCAATTAACATTTCAAGCACAGTAGAATTTGGAGCTGTAGCCCCTGTGTTGGACTGTACCAGCTAACTTCTCTGCGAAGTTAGGAGGTCTCAGGTCCTCCAAATGGGATACAGATTAACTACTCCGTTGGTTTTTTTTGTTTGTTTGGGTTTTTTCCCCCCCCTTGGCAGTGAGATAGTTGTGTTTAATCAAATATGCTTCTGGAGAGGTCAGGAAAGGTCAGGACTGATATGAGTGAGGTTACTCAGCCGTGTATATATTTCTCTCTTCAAAATTTTACTCCAAAGCAAGACTTGTTTTAAATTATGAATCCAAAAATATTTGGCACATGTTTCCCTTCATTTTATCTAATAGTTTATTTTGTAAAAGGGCAATAATATATACATGACTGTTTCATATTCTTAACTAAGATAATTTGTAGTAGTCACTTTATCAAAAAGTTCTCCTGATATATGGCCATTATTCTGTATCTTTACCTGTCCTTCTGATTCTTGTTTTTCCTTGGTGTATCCTGAAATCTCTAAATAAGCTCCACAATGGTTTCCATCTAACCAATGAAAATGGGGTTTTGTGAAAATTATGCAAGCTTTTTCAGAATTTTTATAGGTCTACTGGTTGGTGTTGACTCAAAGCTGTTTGATCTTTAGAAAAAGTCCTGGTTCCATAAATTCCCTGAAATTTGTAGAAATGCAATGTATGTAAGACCTGCAAATTCGGACCCCTGCAAATGACTGCAGGCTGTAGATCTCAATGTATGGCTCATGTTGGGTGCTTGTGAAATACATCTATCAGCAACAGACAGTTACCTTAAAAGAGATCTGCATCCAGGTAGATGGTTTATAGACTGTCAGGCCACACTGCTGGTTTAGATTTGAGGAATTACTTTGGAAGAACAAGGCGGGTTCTATTTTTGACATTTCAGCAATGAGACCACTTGTACATTATGACCCAATTTGATTTACTGTAAGAAAATAAGAGTGCTGTAATTTGTAAAAGACATTTATTACATGAGTCAAAAAAAAAAGAAAAAAAGGGGAGGGAAGGGGGAGAGAAAGCAGCTAAATGTCTCTGTCCATCCCCATCTGGTTTTATTTTAATCTCACTCTAGTCACATATGAAATTTTGCTTAGCTGTCTTCATTTTCTTAGTCAATCTTGATTAATGGCCTTCAAAGTAAAAATAATTGGCCTGCATCAGGCTTGTTTTATAACTCTTGTTCACAAAGAATGTGAAAGGCTGGAAAATGAGCCTAAACAGAAGGAATGCATTACGTTAGCCTTTGAGAAAGAGCAGTCCTCCAGTTGTGTTTCACTGCGTATTTTTATAACAGGCGCCTCCTTGACTGTCCATGATATTGCAGATATGCAGTGCCAAAAGCTTTTGTATACTTCATCAGGCTGACCATGTCACCTCGCAATCTCCCAGCCGCCGCTTGTGCGCGAGCAGAGGGAGGCAGAGCCGGCCCCGCCGCCCAAAGTGCCTCGATGCGCGCCCTGCGGAGCTGGCATGGGCTGTGCAACATGGAGCGGGTGCTCCGAGGAGCTGAAGGGATGCTTTTGCGCAAGTGCTTCCTAATTGCTCCGCTCCTGCTCTTAAACTTCAGGAGAGTTGCCATGCAATTTAGGGAGTGTGGGTCTCACTCGAGCACAGAAGAGCAGTCACGCCTTGGTTTTAGCTGGGGTGAATGTGGCCCTGTGGCTTTATAATTACCTTTGTTCCCCTCCAGTGAATGCAGTCCTGGTAGAGCAATCCACCAAACTGATTATAAATTTGACATTTTTAAAAATCTTCTATCTTATAAAAGATTGCATCAATTTACTGAGCTCAATTTATTTTTAAATAAACAGAGTATATGCTCATTTTTAAGGAAAAAAAACCCCACTTTTTCTTTGGCATATCAGGAAAGGACCTGATGCGGGATGTTTGTTTCTGTTAGGACAAGCATTGTTTTGAACTTGCTTTCTTGCTGTCAGAAAGTTAGAGAGATTCAGTCTAGTCCTTCCTTTGTGTAATGCACAAAATAGATTATTGTGCTTGCGTGCTCATGGCAAGATTCAGTATTATGTCCTGCTTACCAAAAAGGAAGTCAGCTTTCTGTTACACATCTTAGGGTTGAAAACTATTACTTAGATATTAACCAAAGAGAAAGACAAATTCTTCATTTGTATTACTTACATTAATTTAGGAATATTTGAGCAACTCATGACAGTCCTGTGAAGTTATTATACCATATACTTATTTCTTTGTACAATTTTGAAATAGGAACAGTTTATGCTTTTCCTGATGCTTTTCATGTAACAGTCTCAACATATGAACTGAACTTCTATTAAGCTTCCTAAGATTTCTCTGGAGTATGCATGTGATATACTTATGATACTTTTGCCAGATATGGCTGGATCCAAACTTGGTCTGGAGACGAACACTTTTCCCAGAGTAGCTGAGACCAGCTGCTGAGTCCTGTATCTTCTCTTCTCCCAGCAAGGCAAGCCGGGGTTACACAGATGGTATTTTCATGTCAGTGCAGATCAAGCTGAGCATTAACCTCATGGCATGGACCAAAATCAATCTGCAGGGCTGCCTGTATTCGGTGGGAGAGGAATGCATATTTTCTTCTTTTCAGAAAGTGGCACGCAAAATACAGATATCAAGATATCCCATTCCCTACACTCCAACATTTTCTGTGCTGTTCTTTTAAACAGTTGATGATGTATGGTAACCCAGACATCTGACCTTCAACGAAACACAGCTCCACCATGACACTCCTCCTCTTTGATGCCTCACCAGCTTTTGGAAAGTTGGTTTTACAGCGGCTCCTGTTAGACCCAGGGCAGGTAGCCAAGGTCCATGAAGAGCAGAAAGAAACCCACTGTGTTCCTTCCCACTACTGGAATGTGTCTGATTCTTCAGCTGCAAAGCCTTCTCAGTCCCTAAAATTTTTTCTTCAAGAGGCTTCTGGACCTACCTGAGAACTGAACAGGGGAGACAGACCTTTGCCAGGCATACACTTGAGAAAATGTCACCAGCTGGAGAAACAATAGTACTAACTCCATGAAGTTTCAACGTTTGAAATGATGGCAGTGCCCTCTTGTTCTATGGACATGTTTTTCAAGGATTAATCATTCCCACCATTAAAAGCTTTGGTTCAGCTTTGGCTTGGGCTACATTATGCCATTGTTCCATTAGTCAGCTACAGGATGTATGTGCCTATGTGAACTTTCTGTGGCAAGATCTTATCGCAGCTGCATTTTTCCCATGGGAGAGATGAGAAACTGCAAACCTAAGACAGGTACTGTCCATCTTACAGTGACAGCCTGTGTAATTGATCCCTTCCTTGCACTCCATGTAGTTTTCTTAGGGTCCACCATGGTACCTCCTCTGTTCATTCTTTGTCTTGGAAAGACTTGGCCATCAGATACTGTTGTGTTTGTGGATGACATTGTGTTTGATGATTTCACTGGTGCCCAAGTATTAACTTTAAATCTTATGGGCATGGGAAGTCAACTGAGCTCAAACAGCACAACATTGTGCAAGTGGCACAATAGTGGCTTTACTGACCCAGACTCTTAATGCTAAATGTCAGTGGAAATCTGCCAGGTACATGTCCTAGCTGGCTATATCAAAGCAATAAGAATAACAAATATATTGATAGTGGTGCATAGATTAGAGAGGAAAACCTAAAAAGCACTGGTCTAGTTTGAGTCCTGCTTATATCCATCTGCTTGTATTACTCTTTCTTTTCATGATTCACCCCAACCACCAGTTTTGCCGTAAACTTCAAAAAAGCTCTTTGTTGTAACCTTTCCATAAGTTTCCTTTAAAAATTGCTGAAGTCCTTAGAAGAAAAGAAAGTTTTTCATCTCATCTGGAAATAAATGACATTTCTTTTTTTAGAACTAGTTTGTGTCCTTTGTGGAAATAAGCTATTTTTGGTTTTGTTTGCTTCCAGTTGACTTGAAATGAAATTTGTCTTTTGGATTACTTGTTTCCATTTGACCAGCAACTCTCCCAGTCAATTATTTGCGTAGTTCAATCTGTGACTGCCTATGTGAAGCTAACTGAGTTTTCTGTTACACTGCTCTTATATGGTACTGGAAAATGACTGAAAACATCATTGCATTATATTATAAATCAGCGGTATGTTACGTCTTATACTGTGTGCAGAAGGTGTGATAGAAGTATGGAAGGTACCCTACACAAGGGTAGCAGATATCCATAGGTATGGTATGGTTTTCATGTGCAAAGAGACTCAACAGCCTAAGACTTTTCAACTTTAAAGAAAAAACGTTCCAAAGATATGAGAGAAGTACATGAAGTCATGTATGCTTCAGAGAATGTAAATAAGGAGTTCACTGTTTCTCACAACAGAAGAATGAGGGGAATGCAGTGGTGCTATTAAGCAACAGGTTTAAAAGAAAGGGAAATATTTCTTCTATGCCAGCCACAATCTCATTTTGTAACGCACTATGCTGTGGAGGCCAAAGTTTGAAGAGGACAAATAAGAAATTAGACTTTCCTGCAGTTTGATTAGTTTGAAACAAAATTAAAACAAATGTCAAAGGGAGATGGACAGTCCTTCCCTGCTGCTGCTGTTGCTGCTGCTGCTTCCCCCCAACTGGTTTAGCTTCACAGGCAGGACTGGCTGGGGGCTGTCAGTCCAGCGGATGGGCCAGTATGCGTTCTGATCCTGCCTGGCCGGGGACACGGCTGCCCTCAGACACCGGGCAGCCCAACATCAGCAGCCTGCTTTTCAGATGTCAGAGAGGCAAACCAGTGACTTGGTGACACGTGTGTGGCTGCATGCTGTGCAGAGACACTTTACACGCTTGTGTGGTAAGCAGAAGTGCGTCCTAAATTTTGAAGTAACAAGGGAATAGAAATGGCAGAGAGAAGTAGCATGTCATTTGCTATGTTTGCACAATGTTTGCCTAAACATGCAAAATAATTGTCTAATTATTGGCATGGGAAAGGAGGAATCACCATGCACAATCTCTGTGAGAGTGCTCAAAGGCTATCCCACTTCTTTATTTTTATTCTTTGAATGAGAGCTTCCCAGAAAAGGCTATCATCTGAAGAGAGCTGGTGCACAACAAGGAATGCTGAGACTCATATGCATATTTTCATAGCATATTTTCACAATTCCAATGTGGTACATGAACCTGTGGTAGAAGTGGGCAGCAGAACAGTGAGAATGTGGCCATTGTGTATTTTATAGTTTATAAATTCATTTTGTTTCTTTTTTCTTTTTTTTTTTTTCCATTCTAATTGGCATATCTTCCTTTCTGGAAATTGATTTTTCAGTTCAAAGCAGCATTCAAAAGCAAATGAAAGAAGAAACTGAAGACATCTTGAACCCATTTATATACTTCTAAAGAATTAATCCACTTTTTCAGAGAAAATGAGAGACAAGTATTTACATTTACTTACCTCAAAAGAAGCTGGGAAAAAATTAACACTTTCATCCAATTTTACTTATGCCAGCATTTATTTTTTTGCTGTAAGAAGTCAGCACTTTTTTACCTCTGTCTTATAGGGCGTACATATCTAGAATTTGCAGGTAATTTCATGAGGTATGCAGGTATGTACTTAGTATACTTACAGCTGCTTGACTTAGGAGTTGGCCTTGCCTTGCTCTTTGACCACAAGAACTTTTTGAATTATCAAAACCTAAGGATTTCAGCTTTGCAGTGCTGATATACTTACCTACACATAAGCAATGGACTTTATGTAAACACTGTAACATTGCCAAACAGCCTGTGACATGCAGTCATTTCTAGTTCATTTAAGGTTCAGACATGAAGTCTCCTTCGTGCTAACAGCAGATCGTTCACCTCATACAATTTAAAATTATATTCTTGCAGCTCGTGGTGTTGTTGGTAAAAACTGTCATAATATGATGCTCACCTTGGATGTGGGAATGGATATTAATCTGAAACTCCTTCTGTTGGTTGCTCAGGCTGAACCTTACTATGTGAAAATGCATTTGTTTGTCTAAAAAGATTTAGGATTGCACATCATCTTTATCCACAGTAAACATTTTGTTATATACAGTATACTAATTATTGTTGAACTGAAGTGTTTTTCTAGCCCCAGTGGCATAATGGAAATTATGCTTCGAATTGCATAATATTCTTGGAAAGGGAATATAGACTTAGCAAAGAACATCATCATTTTGCTATAATGATAACATACCTATTTACATAATGATAATGTACATATTTACTGCCAAGCATGTTTGTTCTGCATTAGTGTTCGTAGTGTGGCAGGGATAATTGCAAAATGGAACTTTGATTTGTGTCTGGTGGCTGTTGTCTTTCAGGGGCGCAAAGAAGGGAGAGAAGGCAATGGGGTGTTTCTGAAAAAAAAAAAAAAGGAGTAAGGCTATGTGCTAGGCTTGCATTGTGTACGAGATCAGATCTGCACATGCCCATTTGCTTTCCTTTCTTCTTTTTTCTGAGGGACCTTGTCTGTTAAGTAAGTGAAAATCCTTTGTGAGATTCCTGGCAGCAGGCATCAAAAAGATGCTAAAAGTCTATGTTAGCTGCGTGCTCTGTCTTTGAACACATTCTCAAGTAATGCCACTGTTGGAATCATTTAATCTGAGAGATGAAATAAAAAAAAAATCTACATTTTTGGTTTAATTTCAAAACCTGTAAATCTCTGTATACATCTAAAGAAGCGGGAAATCTTACACTTGGAGGAGACAGAAAAAAAAAGTTAGGAGATGCTGTTTGGTGAGCTGTCATATGTTTTCTGAACTTTTTGTAATAGGAAGAAGTCTCTAAAGAGCCCTTTTCTTCACTCCTCTAACAAAGGCATGTCCCAGTTTATTAAAAAATCATACACAACAATGCTGCCTGCCAGGTTTTATAGCCCTAATGAAAATTTGGTCCAGAGCACAAAAAATATCTGGAAAAATGCCTGAAATTTCCCTGTCGCAGATGTTTCAACAGAAGGTGCTTGCATGCCATTCGTTAATGTAACGCCATACGGGACTCGGTATGACCACTGCAATAACCAGTAAGTAACACACGCAGTGTGCGCATCACTGCGCCAAATTTTCCGTCTGTTGTGTGGGGCTTGTATCCTGTGGATTGAGACGTACCTTGATGAAACTGTATTGTCATTGAATGATAATATTTGTGGATCACTCTGCTAGAAAACATCCTATCAAGATTGTGGGAGGTCTGTGTAAAGAGTCGGTGCAGCTCATTGGCATTGCAATCAGTTAGGAAGGATGGGAATGTTAGTATTTATGCCCCTTTTCTAGCCTATCTATCAGATGCCAATTTACAGGAGCGGCACTCCAGATATTAAAGCACTTTCTCTTTGAGAGAGGCTGTTGAATTTTCATCTCAGGCATTATGTAATTAAAAGGGGCATGCGAAATACAGTAATTATCTATACAGTGGAAAAAATTACACAGACATAACATTCTCCTGGGATAATTATTTTTTATTTTGTGAGTCTAAAAGAGGAATGGACTGAAAGGAAAAAGGAAAAAAAAATCCTGAAGTACACTGTACTCCATCAGGTCCAGTTTTGTATCCTGTAAGGCAGAGAAGCACCTAAATAACCAACTAGAAACATTTCCCTGTGCACAGAGATGCATATTGTCTTCTGCTCTTGGGAGGGAAGCTGTGGAGTATACAGCTTTGATTTGTGTATGTCTGAGGGAGGTGATGTGAACTTTTCCTACTAGTAGAGGTGGGAGTTGCATGTACAAATCATCCATGCTGTGGTGAGGATGTACATGCGTGCTTCTCATGGACCAAACCGACACCCTTAGAGACACTTCTGCAAGAGTTAAATCTGCTAATGACAAGGGGGTTGAGAGGCTTTTATGATTCTTCGTATTCTTCCTCTCTGTTCAACAGTAGGATTTCCTGGACAGTTTGCCGTGTCTTTTGTGCAACAATGATCAAAGCAGGAAAAAGTGCTGAGTCTGACTTGCCTAGAATTTGAGTTTGGGTTCAAGGTTGAGTAAGGGCTGAGATTCAGCAGAAATAAGACTTTTCCCATTGGTTTAGAGAATCATAAAGGTACCATCAGGTTTTATTAACCATGTTTCTAGGAGATTTTATTCACATCTGAAATTAATCTGGAAAATCTTTATGGGTTTGACACAGAAGCAAAATCACTGAAACAAATTCAGAGCCTGGGCTGTGAAGCTACATTCAGAGGACTTTAGTTTATATTTCATATGAAAGGCAAGGCTTTGCTCTGCAGTGGTCCTACTATCTCACTCCATTAAATCCAGTTAGGCTATTTATGCTCTTTCACTTCCTTCATTTTAAGTGTCACTTCTTTTCTAAGATAGAACTAAATATAGATGTTTCTAAGGAGATGTAAATGATCATGAGTATTGTAGAAGTGATATCTCCCGACAAATGGAGACCACTGTAGCATAATAAAGATTGTACATTTTGTTTGCTAAGCAGTATTTACAGGACAGTGCCACTATTTTTTTCATTGTACTTTATATGTGCTTTCAGATATAACTTTTTATTCATAATTCAAACCTTAGACCTTCAGCTTAGGTCTCTGCCAGTAGGCTTTCGTGACATTATGGATTCAGGAGAATGCCCCGGACATTCCTATTCAGGAGAGCAATCTATCTTTAACTGTCCCATAGTCAAGTTCACAGTCAGGCTTGCTGCTGCTGCCAGGGAAGGAAGAGTTGGGGTGCATCCGGTCTTGGGTCCTCACGGAGTTGTCACCTGCCCCTGCTGTGATCTCGGCAGCAGAAAGGACTGGGCATCCCAACTCTCTGATGCTGGTCTCCATCCCAGTTCGACTACTTTGAACCATTCTTCCTGTGACAGGTGTGCCCTGACCCTTCTCAAGTTCGTGCCATGCCAATGTTGAAAGACCTTGAGTCTGCTCTGCCATTGAAGATGGGTTTTTTTAGAGTTTAGGCATATCAAATGCACAGAGCGTTCCTGGGACTTCTGCATGAAAATTACATAAAAGCCAACATAATCTCATCACGTGGACACTTTGCCTAATGTCATCTCAGAAACTGGGTAAGTAAGGCACAGAGAACTACCTCTAAAGCCTTTGCAAACTGAACCTCAAGAAACTGGCAAACAAAATGTAATTGTATGAATGGAAAAAATATAATTATCCAACTTTCCTCTGATCTGGGAAGAGATCAGCATTATTAGAATGGATTAACTGCAGTAAGTCAATGGTATCTGTTGGCTGTACAATCATTATTATCTATTTTTCCTGGATATTGAACTGATTGAATTTGCAAATCAAATTTCCCTGCACTGTATAAACTTTTTTCTGGAAGTTAAAGTAAATGGTTATTACAGAATTGCTCTAAGGGAAAAGAAAAGTATGGGGAGGTGGAGCAGGAGGAGGAAAAGAGAAGAAAAGAATAGGAAGCACCTTGATTAATGCCCACCAGGCTGAGTCATGCTGTGACGGTTGTGTTCTAGCCTGGTGACTCAGAAAAGAGGTGTACTGTTTTTTCTTCTAAGCATGTATTTATTTGTAATTTGTTTTGCCTTTTGTAAGATTTATTTTTGCTTTTGTAAGCACGCACCTGCTCTATTTTCTCACTGGCTTCAGCAGGCAGACTCCTTTTTATATTGCCTCTGGAAGTACATAATTTTCTTCAGGTGTTTTAATGAACTTAGACAGCATTAAGGGATCAGAGAAATCAGAGCTGGAAATGACCACCCCCGCCAGGGCATTCCTTGCCAAGCAGGATGATATCCTTACCCAAAACTGCAGAGCCATTAAAGGCGTCCTCAGCTTCCAATGCTGTGTGCAGCTAACGCATTCGAGGACCTGGAAATGATCCTTTATGGAATTGAGTCCCCTTTGTGGCAGAATACGAACACCCCAAATTGATAAACGTGGCAGCTACAGCAGTGGGAAAGGGCTGTTGCAGGAGCCGTGCCTGACATGGCTGTTTGCGCAGGAGTGTAAGCAGAAGGGCAGAGCAGTGCCCAGGATGCCCTTGCCCTTTGGGGGCTGGCAGCTATCACAGATCCCTTTGTGGATGCACTTTGGAGGGTAGCTCTGAATCTTTTGGATGAGTGAGGGCAAGGCTAGGGGGTGTTTCCATCGCTCCTTCACCCTTCTATTCCTTTGCCTTGGCTGGTCTGTGTTGTGTGACCCATCAGGAAAAGGCAAACCAGAAAAATCATCGCATAAAGTATGACATTTCCAGCCTGGCTGAGAAAAAGAGCACCCAGACACCTCCCAGAGAAGCTTGACCTTGCAAGATTTCCAGCAAAACCTTTCTGTGAGCAGAGATGTTACAGTCAAACACCAAAGCAAGGTCCTTGCTCTCCTCTCACAGGCGGGTTGCAGAGCTTGAAAATATTTCTGGTTTGTTGATTGCTTTTCTCTTTGGAATGAATTTTCCCCCCAGTGTCTCTTCCACTCATTTGCATTTTTTGATTGTCATACACAACTTTTAATTGTGATAAGGCAGTGCAGTTCTCAAGGTGTTCCTTACTGTGCCAGGTTAGGCTATGCTTTTTTGGGGGGAGTGAGTCTCCTAAATCCTCTGTGCATTTCTTTGGTACCTGTGTACTGCTGGTATGTAGATCTGCTTGGATGTTTCTCATTAGCATCACCATAAGTGGGGTTTTTTGCACAAACTTGGTGTGTATTTGTGCGTATGTGAGAGAGCAAGACAAGGAGAGAGCAAGAGGGGATTGGTTTAATTCATTAACCCCGAGATTGCCATTAGATTTGCAAAGTCAGAGGCCAGCCGTGTAACTGTTAATCAACAAAAAAAATAATATTTACTCTGTGGCAGCAATTTTCTCAAATACACTGCACTGTGGCAAAGTCCCTATGAGTCATTTTGACACATCGTAATTCATTTGCTGAAAGACCATTTTGTATATAAGAACTACCACATACACACTGCAGATATCCAGTTTTATAGGACACTCATCTTCAAGAGCATATAAAGAATCTCATCCATCTCTTTGCTAGCGCAAGACTGTCCCTTTTAGGGTAATCAATAGTGTCCTGTACATTTCTACAGCATTCAAGATATGATGCTTTCTCTATTTATTATGAAACTGGAGATGAGAACATTTACAGATTTTTATTCTGTTCCAGCTATCCTGCACTCAAAAATGACCACAAAGAATTTTTTTGTGTGTCTGTATTTTGCCTACTTCATTCTCTGTACCCAAAAAGATTTTTTTTAGAACTTCATATCTAGCTCAGAACTTCCATCTGCAAGAATGTCTTATTTTTCTACATACAGGTGGCCAACATTTCTAATTTAGTTCCAGCCAAACTAAACATCTGAAGCTGTTATTCTTAGAAAATAATCTAGAATGCAAGGGGTTTACTTTTTGGACAAGAAATGGCTGGCAAGGAAACTGGATAGCAAAAATAAAATTGGTTTTACTTGTCAAACCACCAAAAGTATTCTAGATTGGTACTGCTCATCCTTGTTTTGATTCTGCATATGGCAGTGGAAAAATCCTATTGGTACTGGTTATTATAAAATGGCCTTATGGAACAAGCAGACCTTTCAGACTAGCTGATAATTATGTCATAACAAATTGTGTAATCAATTGCCATTAGCCTTTATGTGTATTTTCTTTTCGCTAGCTCGTTTTATATAATTTCTATTTCATAACTTCACTTCAGAGCATCTCACTCCAGGCAGAAACTATCTGGGAACCATAATATTACTTACGTGCTGTAGATCCAAGACCTTGGAGAGCATCATTTTTAAGCCATATTCCTGAAATCCTCTTGAAATGTCTACTTTATTGCTCAAATCCTGGTATTAAAAGATTGGTAGCTGAAAGGTAAGTACGAGAAAGCATGAGGGAAGAAGCAATGGAAAAATTAACCCTTCAAATACAGCGTATATTTATGTATAAGGTAGAAATACGAACAAGTTCTGGTCCATAGGGTAGTAAACAAGGATAGCAAAAATACTGTTTAAGAACAGTAAGAGTTTTGAAGGTTGTATGCACTGTCCTAACAGTCAAGAGTTTCTCAGATTATATTGCCTATCTGATCTAGCAGTATTTACATTATCCCCTGACTGTTTCAGGGCTGGAAGGGAGTGGATCTAAACTTCTCTGTTCATTTGGCTTTTCAAACATACGGTCATACAGTATGTACAACTGCACACCAGTTTACCCCATCTGTATATTGTATTCCAACTTGCTGGCTAACAAATGGTGTATACTACATACCATTTCAGAGTTAAAAAATAATAGGAAAATTACACTTCTTAAAGAAGTTTGTGCACAATATTAAGGGTCACCTGTTAGTATTTCTGGATCTAGTGTAAGGTGGTACAGCTATGTAAGCAACACAAACATTTTAAAAAGTTTAATACTGTTCATTTGATTAATGGAGCTATAACTTAGCTAGCTTTAGTTTATTGGGGAAAATTACTCTTCACTAACAAGAGCTGTTGATTTTGCCTGTATTTCCTAGAGATGTGAGTTATGTTCCACTGGAGAGAAACCCTGAGGCTATCAAGTCCAAGGCCTTTGTGTTTCAAGCCACCAATGGACCACATAAGCAAGTCTTCTCTGTACTCTTATTTACCTTCTTGAGGTAGCCGTGAGAGATCTTTCCAGTATATATGCATTAATACTTCCCCTGTTGAAAACATGATAATGTCCTCATACCATATTTACCTCTTTTTTTGTTGTTGTTTTTCTTCAGTATCATCTTGTTAGCTCATAGTCATCCTGTGACTAACTGACTGACACCACCTAGTCCATCTCTTCTGTCACTTCCTGCTGGTGACTTTCCATGTCCTAGCAAGATGTAGTCAGAAGCAGATGAACTGCTGTGCACTCCAGGTCAAACCTATAGGATTAGAACTGTGTAAACAGGTTGGTTGTTGCTATGTGCATGCCTCCTTCCACCCAGCATCAGAGCTCACTGACCTTAGCCCACTGTTTATCTCTGTGTCTGTGTCCTAAAGGAGCATGAAATGAGGCACCATAGAATATCATCTCTGCCCTCATATAAAAATGGAAGATGAGCCTTTCTTGAAGAGGCGGACAAGGTGTGCTTCACTTATTCCTGAGGAGTGCTGTACCATAAATGACAATGTTTACTAGTGGAAACCAGCCACCCAGTACTGGCAGTGTCCCAAACTGTTCCTACTCCAACCAGCCACACGCCTTACTTGTCACTGACGGATTCGCGGTGTGTGCGCGGTGGATGACTAGTGGTGGCTTTGTGTTGCCAGGGCACGATGCCACAGAGCTGCATTTCCCCTCCGCATGGCCTCCATTTGCCTTTTTCCGCATGATTATCACCCATCTGTTGCCCTCTGCCATGTGTGGGAGGGCAGCAGATGGGCCAGGAAACTGGAACATGGGAAAGCAAGTTCTTCAGAGAGGGAAGGAGAGAAAGCGTAAGGTCAGAAGAGGGATCCTCAGACTAGCTCCAGGCAAAGGAGAGCTCCATGAGTGGGTAACTCAGCATCCACGGAAACCCCAGAAAGAGCAATTAGACAAAAAGGACACCAGTCAGAAGGAAACATTTTTATTGGCTGAAAAGAGTTAGGAAGTTCTGTTTGAAGCTGTCAGTCTGATTATTTATTCTTCCTGAAAGACAAAGAAAAGGCTTTCTCTTACTAAGCCCCTATTTTATACAAAACAATCAGGCAAGGAATTAGTGCCTGTTGCTTCTCACCTGCAGAACGATCAGTTTCATTCAGTTTGTTGACTTACCTGTAAGGACCATGATATTTATTCGCCTGCATAATACATCATTACAGACCCGTAGCGTAAGGCATACATAAAAAATACAGCTATTTCTCTGTATGTCTTCCAGTCTCCAGCTGTTGCTCTTTAGCTTAGAGGTTACATGATGTGGGGCAGAGACCAAGGTAATCTCTGCAAAGCCATCACAGTGTCCTCAGCGTTTGGAGTGTCTCTAATAGATTGGTAAGGAAAATAACAGAGTCAAAGTAAGTAAGTGTTTCCCAGCTAACGCTATCTTTACCTGCAGGAAAAGATCAATAACATTTCATAAATGCATGTTACCAATGTAACAAGGATCTTATGTAACCAAGCCGTATTTCTTCAGCAGTAATCCTGCTGGATCCTCATCCTCAGATGCTTGTTGACATTCTCATTGCTCATAAATATCCTCTTTTAAAAGTGTGTAGTCTTTCTTTTTTATTTATTTATTTTTAACTGACAATATCAAGAATTACTTTGAAGCAATTGATGTTTTTAGCAGGGGCAGCCTGTGAATCTGTATCCCTTTTATTTATAGTTGTCAGTGTCATTCCATTTGATTCCAGTGAGAAATTAAAGTTTATGCTCTGAAATCTGCTGACATTAGATGCTGATTAAATGAATATTTCAATGTCCCTTCAGCATCAGGTAGCAATAATGTATGCAACTCCCATATCCCCTCAGAAAGGAGTCTCATGAAGTTTTTCTCTGAGAATATGCAAACACTGTGCTCATCTTTGCCTTCACCTCCTTCACTTGCCCAGCCAAAACACAGATAGGGGTGCAAAAAACTTGTGGCTTTGAACAGTATTTCTGAGTTTCCTTCCTAATTATCATGATTTCCCAAATACCAGAATTTCCAATACTCTGTGGAGCTGAGCATCACTGAGTTGTGAAGAGCTGAGTATTCAACAAGTACTCGGCACATATGCAGTATTTCAGAGAATCAAGTCCTCACTCAAAAGAAAGTAAATGCAAGGGGAATTTTGAATCATATTAGAGGGGAACTTAACTTAAGATACAGGTGGCAGGAATCTAATGAGGAGAAATAAAGTAGCGTTCAATGGAAGAAAAGAAGCCACAATTTTAATATGTTTGAAAGCATCCAATTAAAATTAGTGATATTTTCTTGAATGGCTGCATGTGTGTGTGTATGATATTTGTAATTAACATTGCTTAATGCCTAACACTTGTGATTAAGGGCTGAAGATGCAAGGCCTTCAGCATCGCATAGGATCATGCATCTTCAGGTGCAAATGAACTGCATGCTACCTTCAAATCATATCGGGTGCTAAACTTAAAGTTTGCCCTGATTTACTCCCACAAGAGGCTTGGCAACAAGCTTTGTTCCTTCATGACTAGCAGTAATGGTAGTGGAGCAACCTGAGCTACAACAGAGCTCTCTGTGTGTGCTACTGCTCTGGGCGATTTGGAGAGGGGAACAAAGGGGAGGTCCTACACGCAAAAATAGAGTCTCATCTTTCATGCTCTGAATCTGGCTGAACAGGAACTTGAATTTGGGTCTTCCTTGTTCATGGCTAGTGGAAAACCAGCCCTCCACCTCCTCACAGAAAGCCCGGATAGGAGCCAAAAAGAACATTTTCAGTGAGGTGTCATTACCAAATGTGTTGGCATTGGACCTGGAGGCTCCAGGCGTAAAAGGTGGAGAAAGACATGAAGCAAATACTGGCAGTCAGCTGGGCAGGGGGCCTCATTTCTGGTCTGGGGTCACTACAACTTGTTGACTCAAGCCATTTTGATAACGTTTTTGAAAAGTTTACCATTTCCACACCATGTTCCACTGAAAAAAAAAAAAAAAAATTGAAACTCTGTGAGAAAGTGGAACTGCTGTCCTCTGCTCAGCTCCTCGAGTGATTTCTGGATCACACAGAAAGTCGGCCATGCTTCAGGTCCTCTCACCACGCAAGCCTCTCCAGTAACAAGAAAGTGCTCTGTCTCTAATCAGTGCTATGATGCAAAAGAGAAATCTCTGGCTCCTTCCCATGCTCTGTAGTTAACAGAAATCTGTTCAGATGTTTGAATTTCTGTGCAAATAACCCCCTCAGCTGCAATAGTCAAAAGAGTGGAAAATACAGGAGACTCTTTGGAGAGTTAACACCCAGGCCCTGTGAACATGAAGATGATTATTTTCCTCTACAAGGCTTTTTCACATGTGATAAGCTTGGCATGTTGCCTTGGTTAAGTGTCAAGCCCTGAATGTTTTTGTTTTTGCCCTGGTGGTCCTGAGGAGTTACTGGAATACTTGTTGGACCTGTTTTATATCACTGCATGCACTGATAGTGACATTGAGAAGAAACAGGTAGAGGAGTGGAAGGGGGATCTGGATTTTGTCTTGTTCAATTCTGATAGCAGTCTCCCTGTCTGCCCAGGCAGCACTACAGCTTCCTTCAGTCTTTCTTTGGCTCCTTGACTGTGCTTTTTGCATTATTACATTGTAATCTCTTCTTGCTTTTTTTTTCCCCTCTTGGTCCCGAGGGAGAGTTGTCAAAACTCCTTATCTGTTGATGAATGAAAGGAATTTTTGTCTCCACTGCCTGGAACTGGTTAATGCAATTCTGAACAATACCGCTGGGTCACTGAGTCAAGTGAACAACAAAAGTTTAAATACATAGAAAGATTTTGTTTGGTGCCAGTTTGTAGCGTCATCTGCAGATATTTTCTGCCATGCAAGGAAGTGAAAAAGACAAGACTGAAGGCAGTTGTAAAGAGTCTAGAATTGAAAAATAAACATTACCAAATTCTGCAACTTAGATGTTGGCAGTGGGAGTCCAAAAAGAGATGCTTTAACATTTGCACTAAAAGGCATTTTCATTCTGTTGTTGGAACACTTTTTCTCATTACTGTTCATTAGAGTTTGATGCTAATCATATTGTTGTGTGTCTGCTGTGAGAAATGGTACTTCTGGCCAAATCCTGCTTATCTGAGTAAAGACAATAGACATTGTCCATGAATACAAGACTGATTAACAGCTATGCCCTTTGACAGTGGTCCAATTCTATAAGGTCTTGTGAGTTCAATGTCCATTGAAATGACACCTTGCAGAACTGAAATTTAAAGGAATCAGGAAATACTTAAAAACTGAAACTTAAAGCCCAAGTTAATTTCTATTTTCAACATTTTTTGTAAGTTACAGTGCTGAGAACAATCTTGATCTGCCTTTGTTGAAGTCAGTGGGAAACATGCTGTTGACTTCAGGGGGCACAAGGCCAAGCTCTACCTGTTTGCTATAGCCACAGTTCTTCTGCCTCCTAATCTTGGACTGACAGCTCTGTTTGGGACACAAAAACCTTTGTTTGAAGAACTACATAAAATGCATGTGTCTATGACTCCTGAACTCTCCATAGTTCATTGCTGTATCCATTATTAATAACAATTACTCATAGATTCTTGTGTTGATAACACTTCCATATGACCATATGTAGTCATAGAAAAAATTCATGTATTTGTGCAGGAATGTGCATTACCCCAAGTAGAAGCTTCTCCCCAGTGTTTGCACGAACAAAGCTCTGCCTGGATAAACACGAACAACAGACAAATGGCAAGCAAGAATTCCTTTGAATGGAAAGTCTTGGCTTGGAGCTTGAGCCAGACTCCTGGAAGGCAACAGGAGTCATCCCGTGGATTACAATGAGCTTTGTATCATGCCCTTTATTCATAGCAATGTTTGCAAATCATCTTTTGCAGTATTCACCCAGCTGAAATCATACTGCAAGCATATTCATATGGTATATTCACATAAATATGTGCTGTGATTCATAAACAAATTACATTTGCATCTGTCGGCTATGGCTGGGGAAACGACAATAAGGAAAATAACAAAACAGAGAGGAAAAGGAGAAAAAAGTGACTATTGTGTGACAGTGAAAGGAAGAAACTCAACTACATTTCTTTATCATCCCAGGTATTGGGTAGCAAAGGTTTAAAAGGTTCCCTTAGGCCTTTCAAGTGACTTCTACACAGAACTGTTTAATTCCTGTAGACTAAAAATACCATTGTTTATTTCAGACCCTCTCAGGAAAATGTTTCTACAGTAACTCTTGCGCTTCCAACCCCTTCTTGACTTTTCCAGAATGTCCTTTTTATACATCTGAACTTCAGCTTCATAAACCAATATGAATGACAGCAGGATCCAACCCCAAACTTAAGGTTCTCCCATGACAGTTGTTGCATTGCAGTAAAAAATTGCTCATGAAGAAAGAAAAGGTTTCTTTTGGTGTGTGTGTATGCACACACTCTGGAAAGGCCAATTTTAGCTTGAAGACAATGATTTTTACTTCTGTTGCCTTAGGAGAGTGTCAGTATGGGGTTTTATTAATTTTCTTTGTAACACTTTTTCTTCTTAGCTGAGAAAATGACCTCTCAGCTGATTCTGCCACCACTGGTTTATGAAAAAGTGGCAGTAGATGTGATTAAAGAAACACCTACTAAATCATCCTTCTAGGTATGCCAGGGCTTGTAGGGAACCAGGCAAGATCCTTGTCACCTACCCACCCAGGCGGAGTATGTCAGCGCAATCCGCTGAGCTGGCTTATGTGCAGTGTGTAATGTTGTTTCTTCCCAAGCCATGAGCCAGGCTTTGAAATGTATTACATATTTTTCCTTGTTCTTGTTCTGAATCCTGTCCCCTCTGTACAGACTATCTATAAAAGCAGGAATCAGCATTCTCAAAGCAGGCTAATTATTTTGGATGCCCAATTAAAGACAAATTAAAGGGACCTGATTTTCAGAAGGTGTTGAAACACAGGAAGTCAGGACATATTAAGACATCTTGGTTTAGATTTCCAAAACCAATATTCATTTCTGAAAATTATATTCCAGATTTATATAACCCCTTGGCCGTAAGGACAGAAGAAACCTTCACCATAGTAGAGAGTCTCACGACACAGTCAGAATCTTTGTGAAACCTCATGGCGCTTGTCTTTGGTTTAAGAAATAAATGAGTTAATCATAAAAGCACATATCGGGGGAGTTTCAAACTATAGAATCATGCAGGCTTTGTACAGCTGGGCACTCATAATCAGTTATAGCACAAAAAGCAGAAAGGTCCTTATTACTTTCCATATAATTTTTTATTTCTCTCCAAATATCAATGCTATATTGACTGTTAATCTGAAAAACCTCATTTAATGTCAGCTTGCTCACAGTTATGAAAATTCAGGTAATGTATTCCTGCTACTAATTGTATTTGAGAAAGTGTTATTAATTTCATATATCAAGTTCGTAGTGGCCATCTGTTCCCTCCGAACTGCTGCGTCTCCCTCCATCTGCCCTGTTTTTCTTCTGCTAATCGGGTGGCAAGGGCTCAGATGATTGGGAAGTTTCACTCTGACTTTTGATTTGTCACTCATCATCAAGCCAGCTGTGCATTTTTAAACAGACTCTTGCAACGGGTGGTGCTGAATTTAAATCTTACTGTCTGATTTTTTTTTTAAATAAAACTTTTTTTTTATAAAAAAATCAAAAAGAAGACAGATTGTATTTTCTACAGTGTAAAATGTGCTTTGCTGCCACTAATTTGGCTGCATCTGCACTCTCATGAATATAGATGAATGTACATGTCCAGGATATTATTAGGGACTGTGGAGAGTGGGGAAGAATTTCAAGTGTGGTAAGACACAAGTTTCTAGCGCTCAGAGTAGTGAGCAAGCACATGCAATGCTTCTGGCTTCAGCTGACACTAGATTGAAGTTAGGGCAGACCTTTAAGAACAGACATGAATAGCAGTAAATGTTCATGTGTCTAAATGGGGAAAATTATTAAAGAAAGGTGGAATGGCCTTTAAAAGCTTTTCCCTCCTTTCTTCTGCCTGAATCTAGCCACAACAGTTAAAGGTTACTGGCGATCACTGAAAAACTTACAGGATCTATGTTTCCTGTTGCTGTGAAATTCCCATTTCTCTGTCATAAGAATGTGGGAATTATCAGACAGGAGCAGGCTTTGAAGTCCATGTGGACCCTAAATTCATAGAATCATAGAATCATTGAATCATAGAATCATTTTGGTTGGAAAAGACCTTCAAGATCATCGAGTCCAACCATTAACCATGCCCCCTAAACCATGCCCTGGAGTACCCTGTCCACTCGCTTTTTGAATATCTCCAGGGATGGTGACTCAACCACTTCCCTGGGCAGCCCATTCCAATGTTTGACAACCCTCTCAGTAAAAAAATTTTTCCTAATATCTAACCTAAATCTCCCTTGCCTCAACTTAAGGCCATTTCCTCTTGTCCTATCTCCAGACACCTGACAGAAGAGACCAACACCCACCTCACTACAACCCCCTTTCAGGTAGTTGTAGAGAGCGATAAGATAAGTATTCACAGAATACTGTAAGCACTCCGTCTCAGGGGGTGGCCTGTAGCAGGTGCTGGGAACAGGGAGAGCTGAAGACCATCAGAGCAGTCAGACAAGATCCAGTCTGCACTCAGGAAGGTCCCTTTATAATTTCTGGTGGTAAAACGGTGGTCAAAATTCTCAAACAAGAGTTTTATCTCATTTCCAAAATCCTCATTGTCCTTAGCTATAATGATTCTGGATGTTTCTGTTATCCATGCAAGTGCTCAACTCCTGTTGACTGTTGTTGAAACGATTCAAACCTCAAGTGAAAGATTAAATATTTATGCCGGGTACAGAGGGGGATATTGCAAGAAATGATTGGATGAAATTAAAGCAGACAAACTTCAAGCTGTACAGGAAGAGGAAATTCCCAGACAATGAGATGTATTAAACAATGGAATAAAATTGTAAGGGATATTATGGAAGCCTCACCACTTGGCCGATTTGAAACAAGGGCTGACAAAACAGCCAAAAACATGCGGCAGTGGAATTGAGGTAAACCGGACAGTTTATCAGGCTCCTTCTATGTCAATTTTCTATTGTTCTGTGATCTGATTTATGAAATCCAGACAGCACAAGGACATTTGCAAGTAGGAATACATCATAGTACCTGAAGCATACGATACTGTTTTACAGCTCGGAGGTGAAGTTTGATGGCTTCTCTTTGCAGGCGTTCATGAGAACATTTCCTCTGCTTTGTATTTATGAGAGGTCTGAAATAAAGCTCACATGTGGGATCCTGTTTGTGTTAGACAGAAACAAAAAAGATGCACTTGCCAAATCTACCACCTATTCTTTCTAGTGTATTCCCCACGCAGAGACATGCTTATCTTGGAAGTTTGGGGCAGTTCTCTACAGGAATAGGAACATTTTCTGTATTGAAAAGTATTTCTGTCAAAGACACTTCTGCATAAAAGTACATACAAATTTAATATGTATCTATTGCAATATTAAAAACATTTCACTTTTGTTTGATTTTCCCATTTGAACAGTCTGAGATCTCTGGTAACATTTAATCAAAATTGCCATGTTTCACCTGAGTCTTAGCTGCTGCCAAGAAATACCACAAATATTACTTGATCCTGTTGTGAAAACGTAAGTGCAGGCCAACCTGCTCTGAAGTTTTGAGAATCTTATCAAACACCTTGCTTATCTTGGTAGCACAATCCAATAACTAACAAGTCCTACCTGGTTTCTATGGATGGGAGCAGAAGGGGGCAGGAGCAGGAGGAGGACTGTCACAATGTCCTCTGTCTGACAATATTACCAGGATTTTTGCAACCCTGCGTGCATTCTTTCATCTAATTTCATCCACAGCAAATATAGTTTTTGTGCATCATTATAATGCATTGTATTCACAGGTCACAGCATTTGTTATGGGCAGGTGACCAGCTAAAGATGTTGTTGGTCATTTCCAGGTAGACTTGATACAATTGTGGGTGTAACCGTGGTAACTGTGTGCCACTTCTGGGAACTTTTCCAAAGATATGTACCCAAATACTAGATTGTCTGTGTGGGGTGAATCACTAATTAGTTGAGAAATGAACCTAGTTACAGACCAAGCTTTCCAAGTTAGCAAAAACTCCTTTTGGATTTCAACTCTTGCAAAAAGGGCCCTGTAAGCTAAAACTGAAACTTGACTCTCTTTTATCACTGAGCATTGTTAGTTTACAAGGGGCTATAAAAAGACATTATTTGGAAAGAAAAATCAGAAGTAAAAGCAGAGTAAGAAGCTAGCCAGTTTTAGTAAGGATCACAATGCTGGTCCTTCAATTAACTTGCATTTGTCTGCTTGTCAAACTATACAATGCATCTCATGAACAGAAGCATTTTAATGTTGATACAAACCCATGGAGAAAAGTCCTATCATGTTGTTGTTTCCTGACTCATCTACAGTATGAGGTCTAACTTGCTCTTGGTCTTGAATTTTTCAAGTTGCAATGTGTCTTTTGTAAGGACTTACAAGTGTTTATTTCTGCTGAAGTGAAGGGGACTCCATAATTGCCATTATTAATAGTAGTGACAAAATATTTACCTGACATCATTACTTTTACTGCAGTCCACATGAGTAATCTCATTCTTCTGTTTATCAGGCAAACAACTCTGAGACAATTAATGCCATAACAAGTAAAATAAAAGCTGGAGTAAGATCAATATCTCTTCTAAAAGCTCCCAGCTCATTACACTTCAGCACAGCTATACCAAGTTGTGCAAAAGGAAGAGTACATCTGCCTTTCCGAAAATCCAGTTAGAAGTCACAGATACAGTATTTACACAATATACTTACACAAGCGAGATGCAAAGTAGGTGGAAGCAGCAGATTAAAAACGTTGGGTAAGAATGCTTGTAATAAGATTAGCCATTATAGAGCACACTAACTCAAATAAATCTTGTGGAAATGTTCAAAATAGGGAAGATGCACAGTGGAGAGACCCACATGTAAGCCTGTCACAGAAAAGATAGTTTTGCTTTTTACGCTTGACTTCTTAGAATCTACAAAGGAAGGGGTTGTGGTACTCATCAAAGCATGTCTGAAGGTGATTTGAATGTAGATGGTGCCCAAGAAAAGAAGTTTAAATAATACCAATACATTTATTTTACTGCCAGGTCTCATACCAACCACTGAATTGGTGTAATTGCCCTAACTAATTATTCTGAGTGGCACAACACTCTAGACAAGATGAGGCTACTGGCCTGCCCTGAGAAGGCCCTCACTGCAGCAGATGCAGTGAAGTTCTGCAGTCTTGGGGTCACTGAAAAATGTCCAACAGGGCAGGATTCAGAAGCTTGTCACCGGGAGAAAAAGAAAACTTCCCAGAATTAACCAAACATTTCTAGCTCATCTGTAACTTTTCATTGTTCTTATCTATGATTTTCATTGTTGAATCCCTGAGGAATATGATCAAGTGGGGATGGGGGCCAGACAGGAGCAAGCCATGCCCTAACCCTTTCATAGTCACATGGATAAGAGTCAGAATTTTAAAGGGATATGTCTATATTCATTGAAGTCAATAAGTATTAGATGTCTAAACACCTTTAAATGTCCGGTTTCGAAGGACTAGCCTAGAGGTCATTTGTCTGTAAAGAATAAATTTGCTGCAGGAATAAACTGATGCATCCACTAAGCAATCCTGATTAATTCAATTCCTTGCTTCCCAAAGGAGCATAGCACTCCTTTCCTTTCCAGTGTCTATGGCTGAAGACAACTGATGAATCTGGCACCATCAATATTGCGGCATATAATTTGCAAAATTCCTAGAAAGAAAAAATCCAGATTCCCAATGACTTTTTCATTGCTTTCTTACCAACATACCGTCCAACTGCCTCTGCTACCATAGACTGCTATATAAAACCACTGTAGGAGTCTGAGCCTGAGACAACCTGATCAAGGTAAGAGGCCTTTATAATTAATGACTGATTAGAGCTGTCAGTGGGTAAAACATTCAGACTCCTCTTATTGAAGTCCACCTGTGGGAAAGAGAATGCACAATGGCTACAGAGCAAAGACAGAAGCCTACAAAGCCTTCATATAAACTTCTTTATCCCTATTTTACAAGAAAATTATTCATGAGGAAGAGTTCTCCATTTTCCAGACAGGAACAGTGAAGTACAATATATGCAAGGTTAAATTACAGACCAAAGTAATTGTACAGTTTTTGTAACACCAAAAATAGGAATAGAAGTCGGGCTCTGGCCATGTACATACCAGCACAGTAATAATTTCTCATTTCCAAGTCCAGTCTTATGCTTTTTCAAATCGATTGTTAAGCTACCCGATCAGATCATTGATGACTACTAATAAAACATATTTTCCTCCTCTGATGTCTTTCCTATCCTTGTGACCAATGGATAAAAAGTTATGTTATGCTTTGGGAATTTATATACTTCAGCAGACTGAAGTAAAAAGTCATGTCCCGGAGCTAAAATACCACTATCCCCTCTCTGTGTGGGTAATGGAACATATTCACCTTCACTGTAACATTGGACTGAATTACATGTTATAGTCCTTGACATGCTTTGACATGACTAATGTGACCCAGCTGGTCTCAGCGGTAGAAAAATGTGAACATAGAATGTGTGGTTTACGAGATACACATATGCATTGACAACAAAAAATACCCATAGTTGTGTTTGTGTGATTAAAGCAAAAATAAAAATAAGAAGAGAGAAATCCATGAGCTTACAAGGGTCTGCAAATATGCAAGCTGTCGTATTTCAGTATTTACATGTATTGAAAGGTAGTGGGTGACTGCGTGTTTATAGACAGTGGGTTTCCAAGTGTACGTGTGTAAACTGTTCCCTCTGTTGTTTAGAGGATGACCATATAACCAGGTTTTTTTACTGCAGTGTTTAAGCAGGAACCATATGATACTATGTTTTATTTAAAATTGGGCTTGTACCACTGAGGCTGGAAACTTGTATCTTTAGAACAATTTCATATTGCACAGTGCCACCATATGTTGCCTACTTTAGTGTTTTTAAAGAGATTGCCTACTGCCTAAAGGTAGCATGTCTCAAATTTACAAATCACATATTGCTTGAGGGCAGAAGTGAAACCATTGATTTAAGAGAATGCAATATGCTTAGTTTAAGGGTGTTAATTCAACTCTATCATCCTCCAGTGTTCCTTACACTGAAATATATTTTAATGTGGGGCGAGGGAAATGAAAAGATTGGAACTACAGGTTCTGTAATTGTGTTTCAGTCTTAAAAGGAGAGAAGAAACTGGCTGATTAGCTAGACAGACACATCTAGCATGAGTGTTCTTGGAGCCTCTTGAAATGAACACTCTGAATTATGAAGCTGGCCTCTTACATTTCTCATCATTAACATAAATGCAAAAGTAGCCACTGGTACCTTGCAACTAATTTAGCAGACGGACTTGTTCTAACATTTGCTCTGAATTACCTCGTGCATATTTTAAAGGGAAAACTTGTAATTTATTTATATATTTTAATATTTAACTTTCTTAAAAAATTTGGATTGATCACAGTAATTTAATACATTTCTATTCAATGTTTGCCTTCAGATAGCTTCTGCAAATTTAAAGATAGAAAATTCCTTATCCCTCTGGATGTAAGATTATTACCCCATTCTCCACGGCTTTATCAATTCTAAATTAAAATATTTCAGATGATGAAACCTCCAGTATTTTCCTTGAAAAAATATTCCATACCAAAATAATTCTCCCGGGCTTCAAAGCCTAAGGGTGATGAGCAGCTCTTACAATATTGTCGTTATTATTTTATTTGCTATGTTTCTATTAATGTACCTGGTGGGGAAGACAAAAAAAAAAAAAAATTGGAGTCCCATTGTAGTGCAGTGACCCATAACAAAGATGAGCCTCTGTCTCAGAGAGCTTCCTGTGTAGCCCTCGGGCATAAATGCACAGGTGGACAAAAAAAAGCAAACAAACAGTACAGGGTGCTGATGTAACTAAGTAGCTGTGCTCAAGGTCTCAGAGACAGGGGGATCTTGCTTTCATACCACCTGTAAGCACAGAGATTGGGTGAAAACCAGCCTTCCCCTCAGTTTCCAGCCTCACCTGTGCAGATCTGGGTCAGCAATCCTGTCCAGCGCAGCATGAGCCAATGTGTTAGCAGCAGGGAAGACTGGCAAGTTTGTGCTATTACAGAATTAAGTCCCGGATTACTGTGGAACTACGGGGTAGCCTAAGGGAAAGTACGGTGACAACTTTCTACATTTAATGGGGAGAAATGCCAGGGAAAAGCTCAGATGTGGCTGGTAAAGAAGCCAAGAGTTGAGGTGTCGAGGCTGCTGCTACTGAAGCCCAATGAAACTGAGGGTGCTCCACAAGAAGGGCTCAAGACAAGGTTCAGCGTTAGCAGGTTGTCTTTGCATCCCTCTCACTGCCTCACTGTTAAACTGAATGCTGGAAAATATGTCAAAAATGAACACTAAAACAGAGCCTGAATAGATCACGCAATTGTACGTCCTAGTTTCTGCAGTATTTTGCTGTGGATAACTTAGAGATCGGAATGGGAAGTTTCTGAAATAAGCTGTATTTTTTGCATAAATCCTGTCTGTGTTTCACGTATTTCTTGCCTTCCTATAATTTCGATAATAAAGGCATTTTTAAGCGCTTTGGCGACAGGTTCCACATAGCGTGTATTTTTTGGAGCATGCTGACACTGGCTGCTGGGGCTCGCACCAGCAGGTTGGGTAGTTCTGCATAGGAAACGGCTGTGGCATGTGCTGAACTGAGTCTCCAGTTTCAAAAGCAAGAGTTCAAGCTATGCGGCTTACAAGTCATCCCCATTAGTGAGGACCGGCACCGGCGTCTTTACAATGCTTCCACATCGATAAATAGTCTTCAAAAATACCACCGCGGCTTAATTTACTTAATATTAGTATCCATGTTAACCTAATACCTTTCTTTCTTAAAAAAAAATGGGCAGTTTATACGACGCTTTCTTGTCAGGTAATAGCTCTCTAGATTTATTTAAAGAGCCCTTTCTTGTCAGCACAAGCAGCAGCCCCCCGCCACGACTGGAGATTAGGTGCCCCCCGAGGCCGAGCCGAGCCGGCTTGCGCCTTTGTGCGGAGCGCCCCTTTGTGCGGCCTGCGCCGCGGCCGCCGTTTTGAAGCCTGTGGGGAAGAGATTAAGCTCTCCCCAGCCGGTCGGCGCTGGGTGTGGCTTTTTACCATTTTGGCTAGCAGATGGTGACAAGCCAACAGGTGCACCCCGACGGCGGCACCGAGCCCAGCGCATCTGCTCGCCGGGCGAGCGGGAGGCTGCGGCCCTGCCCTGCACCAGCTGCAACGTGCGCTCTGACCAGGCATGGCGGCGGGCAAGGTGGCGAGAGACGGGGGCTGGTGACCTTCAACTGTTAACCTTTTTACATTACACTCCGAACAGGGACAGTATGGCAAGAATGCTTTGATCTGAATATCACGGGGTGAGAAACGGAGACCAGGAGGTGATGGATTAGCGGGTGTAGGAAGCGGTGGGCAGCCTCATTTCAGCTTTTGCAGTGAGTGACGGGGGCTCTCAGCCACTAAAAAACACCCTGGTTTTAACCAGCTCCTCTTCTGCATCCGTTGTTTTGCAGGGCATCGGTGGATGGAGACTGCACTGACTCTGGATTGGGGTTTTTTTCTGCTCAGAAATAAAAGTAGAGCACTCACTTTGGAATTTCTGAGGCCCTTCACACTCAATTCTTCCCCTCTCCCCCCAAAAATCCCAGCCTGTTTTATGCAAAGAATACAGTCTCCGCACTCGGGGCAACATCATATATTAATCTGTCAGTGCAGTTATAAGCACCACAGGAAGGAGAGGACTCAGAATGACAATTAATACTCCATTTCTAAGAACGTGTGTCTTCTAAATTTTCTAAAGTTTATGTTCTGTACTACCTTCTCACTTTGTACATCCCTGTATTCAACACCTCTCCTTCCCAACCTGACCAGATCCTTCCATACTCTCCTGCCTCACGTTTGCTTCAGTCCAGCCTGAATCCAGCTCAGCTATGACCCTGCACAAAAGAGCAGCTCTCCAGCTGATCTTCTTGGCTCAGAGTTAGACTTTTTAGCTGTTCTCCTCTCACTTTAACTCTTCTTCCTCCCTGCTTCCCCCTTTGCTCTCCTTTCAGTTTGACTTAAGGTAAGGTCTGCTCTTCCCTTAGGGTATTTACTTCTGCTGATGTTCTGGGTCCATTGCAAGGTCTTTGCAAACCTGGCAGTTTCTGCTAGACTAACAGCTGTCTCTGTCTCTTGTAGCTCTGGGGCTTCCCGGGGTCAGAAGCACATCATGAAGCAATGAATTTCATGACTCTCATGTGAAAAAATATTGGCTCAGATGAGGTTAGAATAAACCTTCTGGTCCAGAGGATACAAGCCAACCCCCTGGGGTCCCACAAAAGGAGCTGCTAAAATGTGGCCAAAGACAGGAAAGCCCACTGGATGTGCTTGAGGTGGGATAGAGTGGTGGGCTATTGCTCTACACCTTTTGAGTTTTCAGAAAGTCTTAATGGCTGGGCTAAACTGCGAGTGGTTGCTTCTTTCTTTTGGACAGCATCAGTTCCTCCCAGGGCTGGAGAAAGGAGACACAGACGCAGCAAGAAGTGTTTCCATCACAGTGAAAGCTGAACTACATAATGTCTGGAAAGATGAGTGGCGGCGTCCAGGCTTGTCTGGATGCCTGTTCGGGGAGCTGGAGAACAGCTCTAGTTGCAGTTACATGAGTCCTGAGTGTCCTTTAGATGGCTCACTTGGAAGATGATATAACTGATATTAAGCAGATTGCTGTCTCACACTAGAATTGCCAGGAAAGGGTACAACAGCCTTCCAAAGAGGAAATTCTTTGGTGGGAGCGGGAGCTGAAAGCTACAGTAATGGAGAAATAACTTCATTCATTGAAACCAATCTGAAGGATTGGGAGACAACAGGTTACTGGATCTAAAATCCTAGTAAATTCATAAGTTCATGGGCCGTTATTATTTCAACTCCATTATCCCTTTTTCATCTTCCTAAGCTATCAATGGTTCCTCTGCACTTAGAGATATCAAAAAAACACTTTATTTCTAAAGATGGAAGCCCTCTCCACAAATACTTTTTATTCAAACACCTTTACTCCTAATTTCAAATTATTATTCAGAAGTTTATATTGGTGAAAAATATAGCCAATGTAAAATTTTTTAAGAAATTCTTACTGCAGGCACAGCTAAATCCATACATAGACATTTTCAACAAAACTACTGATGTTTAATTTTTGTGATTTTCTCCAGCAGGTACTAAATGCTGCAGCCATCACAAATACCTATATAATATTGACCTCATGTTTCTGAGGATTTCACAAGCCATAAGAACAAACCCTTGTGAATACTGACTCTGGTCCCCTCTGGAAAGCCTGAAAGAATTTCATACAGGTGCGCAATCTGCCTAAATACTTTTTAACCACTACACAGCATGCTTAAAGAGCAACAACATAACAGTAGAGTATTTTACAAAATAATTAAGGCAGTTAGAGAGCAGAGATCATTCCACACCAAATTCAACAAGTTATAAAATTATGTCCACAAATCCTTAATACATTTGTGTATGATATTATTGTTTCCAAGTCTGCTTAATTCTCTCACACCCTTGTCTCTAAGCTCTATAAAAAGTTAGGCTTACTACACAAAATAAAAGCTTTTCAGACCATGGCAAGCTTTTCTGTCCAGTTTAAACCTATACTGTCTTCACTGGTAAGGATGCAAGACCTGGGAGGCTCCTGGAAAGCTGACAATCCTGTTTTGTTTTGCAGGGGTGAGGAACCAGCTCAGAAGGGGTTAAGTGGCTGGAGACCAGATGCAGCTGGGCTCTGTTAATCTGCAGGGACCAGCTGCTTTGTATAAAAAGGAAGACAAGAAACAGAGTGGCTAGTGCTGAGGGAAAGCTGAGGGTATTGAATTGCTTGTGTTCTGGAAAGGGGGAGTGAGCACTTGCATGTCAGCCTTTTGGTGTGCTGGAAAAGGAAGAAGAGCTCTGTAGGTATTTTGGTTTTGTTGGGGAGCTGCTATTGCTGGTGGTGATTGACAGCCCACCCAGGATACTGGCTTTTAGTTCTCAAGCACTCCTAAAAAGATGGCCCTGTGGGGTAAAAGCTGGTAACTGAGCAAACCAGGTGTAATAAGCCACAAACTGGCTTTGATTTCATTTGAATGCTTTTGAAAGATGGGAAAAGAACAGTGGAGGCTTTTGGTGCTTTCTGGAGTCCTTATGTAAGAGCCAGAGTGACCTCTCTTTTGGCTGTCCCAGCAAGTTGTTGGACAAATGAAACTTATATTTCTCAAATGTGACAAAGAACTTCATCTGCCTCAATGCACGCTGGCACAATGACTCTACTTGTATATACTGCATGACTGTCACCCCCTGTAACACTTGCATGTGACAAATAGGCTATAGAAGGAAAATCCCTCAATAGTTTTTACTAATTCTTTTCTTTAAATATTAACTCTGAGAGACTTTATTGTTTATCTTACTGTAGCTGCTTTGAATGAAGAAACTCTATAAGCAGAAGTTGAATTGCATAACACTATGTACAGAGCTATTAAAATATATTTAGTGATTCCATTAGAAATCTGCTGTTGAGCAAGGCAGAGCATATGGAGAGAAGTTGGTGAAAACCTGATTAAACATTTATATGGAGCATATTTTTATTTAACTTGCATAAATAATTCATTATTTTTGTTTTCTTGTTTTCTTTCTTTCAAAACCACCCTTTTCTACACCTGCTGTGCTAAAAATAATGCTACTCTATCTGCACTGAAGAAGTAGTGGGAGTGAGTGGGTATATCATACCTATCCGTCTGTACCAGAGGCTATTCCCTCTCAGGTTTGATAGACCTCTATCCTTTTGAGAAACAAAACACTTTATTCCTATAAAATCTGCAGTAGTTTTCTTTTGTCCTTACAAATAGTAAAGCAGAGATGTTCCAAGGGCAGTAATTATTATGCAGAAGTTAAGTTGTGCTAGGAGTCCAGATCAATAGGAGAATTTCCCCAAAGCTAATGGGAATTGCAGCTCACATATCAGATGACTGATCTATTTTCTAAACTGAGTAACAGTTTTAAAGGGAGATTCGTTTCTGAACTTTGCCAAAGTCTGGGTTTGATATTCTAGTTCAGCCTCAGTTTTTGTACTCTGTTGGGATTCAAAGTCCTATTTGCAATAACACTAAAGGTCTTTTATGGCTTCTTGATATTAATAATGTGGTATAAAGTGGGTCTAAATCCTGCTTTAAGACCCCCTCTTGCCACTAAATATATGAGGGAATTCGAGCTGCTTCTTTAAGAGTTAATCTGAGTGAGCATTCAGGTGCCCCAAAGCTCTGAAACTCCCGAGAACAAGGTATTTCACAAAACCTGCTTCTCTTTTCCCTCCCACTGAGTTTCAGAGTTTAAACACTGGCAATTTCCAGTACCATCTTTTCTTGTCCCCTTGTTACAGGTAGGGTTTCATTACCCACCGAACAACCAGCGCCCGCTTTCTGCCGTCAGCATTGTCCTGAGATCCTTTCTCTGACTGCCGTCACTCATTACAGCAACGTGCCGCTCTTTCATGGCAGCCCAGCAGATTGCAGAACGTGGGGCTCTGGATCATTACCAGGGAAGAGAGTCACTTTGGGGTCATTATCAGAGAAAAGTGTCACTTTTTTTTCTCACATATGGCATTTCCTCTCCAGCTCTGTGTGGCGGCAGTTGTCTTCTGAATCCCATCTAACTTCTGCAACCCAGCAGCTTCGGCCAACATGGTTCAGCAGGGAATTAAATTACAAAATTTTGTTTGAAAGAAGCTGCTGAAGTCTTTTGAAATGGAAATATCTCCTGGATGGCACATACTATGTTGAGTCCTGAAGGACCTTATGAAGCTGCTCAGATAAAAGCTTCTGATAGCATGTGTTTGCCAATGTATTAATCATAATGCAGTGAAGCAAAAATCCACCCCAAAATCTGAGAGGCCATGCAGAGTAATTCCTCTAATATTTTAGCCAGTCTATGGGCTGATGCTTTTGGCTTATACAAAAGCACACCGTCTGTTAGACTGCAGAAGTGACCTCTAATGAAAAATAATACTCTCGGCCTGCGGCTTTGACAGTTACATCTCATTTCTGTGCACTTTTCAGCCCAGTGAGAAGAGTTTAGTGCTGCAAACCTGTGCTTGAGCAGTCCTTGCGGCACACTGTGTGCAAGGAGAGCATGCAGGTAGCGCTCAGCCAGGTTCACGCACACCGAGAGCTGCTGATGCCACAGTAGCGGCGAGCATGTGGGGGAAGCTATGTTGGTTTGTGAATTTCATTAAAAATCTGAGATGTCTATGCACGCAGCCTTATTCACAGTTTTTTCTGTATTGTGATTTTAGGATATAACAAGGTGTTAACAAGAAAAACATGTTTTCATTAAAGCTGTATACAAAATGTATCTTTGCCCTGAGCCCTTCTGTGTGTTTATTTTTCTGAAACAGTCTGTTACTTAAAGAAACAAACAAAAACTGAAGCAAGGGAAGAAACTTTTTCCTTTCTGAGTGAAGGTCCATTTCCACCCTCCCTTTGATTTTCAGTCATTGAGGGTCGTGAGCTGCTAGGTGGGCTGGGCTGGCCCAGGTGAGCACTACACCTCACCTGTTGAGCTTATTTAGTTAAGCTGTTGTAAACATTTGCTCTGTTTTCTTTCTCAAAGTGAAAACACTGTAAAAATAATGGCTGCCATAAAGACTGCATTAAACACTTTCTAAAAGGTTATAGTTCGCAGCTGTGGGGTCGCTGCCCTCTGATTATACTGCCGCAGTGAAGCAGGATGCCTTTCCCCCATGCACCCTCTGCAGAGTCTGGGAAAGCATTGCCCTGTCTGCCATGCTGGAGGCATTTGGGCTTCAGGGTGTTGAGCATTGTCTGGGGATCAGGGTGGGGATGAGAACCTGGTTGCAGAGGCCTATTGCCAGCCTGCTGTCTCTTGCTGTGTGCAGCAGGGTTGTCCGTGCATCCCATCAGTGCCTGTCCATGAGCTGGGGGTAGCAGCAGGGAAGGGAAACTCGCTGATGACGGTGGGTGGAAAAGCAAGAGGGGGCAGCAGAAGATGACATACAAAACTCTACAGAAACAGGAATTCCTGTAGGAGACCAAGACAAGGAGTGTTCTGCTGATGTGCAGTGGGGAGAAAAGGGAAGGAAAACTGGAAGCTTCAGTAATTTTAGTAATTAGTTGATTAAAACAGGGGTGGCATACAGGTACAGACCTAGGTAAGGAAAGCATTCACTGGACCAAGCTGGAGTTCATGAAGAATCATCTAAACACCTGCCAGTGGGGAATGGGGGTTTGCCTTCTGCTAAGCATGCAACCTGTGATGGGCAAGCCCTTAACCCTCCTTCCCGCTGAGCCTCCCTTGGCTGCCTCCCTCCTCATCTCTACAGGTGGAACTGCAACAAAACCAGGCTCCTGATCCAAGTCAATTGGGACTTGAAAGGGGAGCTGTGGGAAAAGAGGAATAAGCTTGGACCTAAGCGTGTGATGCTTGTTGCTGTTCGTATTTGTATGTCTGTACCTACAACTATGCAGAAATTCACTTTTATGGTGTGGCAGCAGATAAGACAGCCTGTTTCATCCCATACTCCCAAAGCATCAAGAATCCTTCTGGCATATATGCTGTGCTCAGTCTGTTACAGGAAGGATTTTCACTTGTTTAGTTATTTTTTAGAAGTAGGTACATCAGACTTAGGCAGACCTTCCCATTCTGTCTTCAGTCTTAGAGTCCTTTTTGATGTTGTAAGCAAGCATGGGGAGGCAGTGGGTTTTTTGCACTGGAGTATTTCTCAGATTTTAGAAGCAGGCAGCTAAAATCATGCTAGGTTTTAAAAATTAAACAAACCTCAAACCTCTCTCAATTAAAGCATGAGGATTGACTAGTGGAACCAAGCAGGTACTCTGAGACAGATCCCTAGCTAGGTGTGTTGTCATGTCAGACCCAGTGGAGCTATGACCTCACTGGGGAGCCCGCCCATCATTTGGATAGCACGAATGGAGCTATGTGCTTTTCAAATTTAATGGACCTGCAAGTTCACATTCCACCAAGATAAAGTCCAGTCTATATGGAAGAAGGGAGAGAACAGACAGTTACATGCTGGGATCGGTCTGATGAGAACTACAAGTATTGAACTGGTTCTCTAAGCTAACAAGACCTCAGGTTTGTTCCTGATCACTTATCCCTCTGCCTTCTAGCTGTCATATACCATAGACCTATAGCTTGGGGGAAGCAAAGAACAACCTTTCGGGATCGTATGGTCCTTGTGGAACTGGCTGGAGTCCAGGGAGCCGCACTTTCCATTCCAGCCAAGAAATTCATCCTGGCAGGAGTTTTACACTTAATTTGGAAATTAATTTAGTACTCACATTTTTGCATACACTACTAGTTTGGAGAGAGAAAGAAAAGGAATATTTGTTGCCAGGTAACTATTGTAACTGGGCACATGAAAAGTAGTTTTAATCCATGCTTAGTTTAGCTTGCAACTGTTCTTGTTACCTGCTTGGAAGGTGCTTAATGAATACAAGGAAAAGAGCAGCCCCTTGTACCTGCTGCATGCAAGGGAACAGAGAACCAAAGGGTGTGTTACTGCACTCATCTGAAATGTGTGGGGTGAAACTGCATAAAATTTAAACCAGTTGGTGTGCATGATGTTCCTTGCACTTGAGGAGACATTTTGCTACATTGCTACATTGTGCTTATTTTTTCAGATCCATTAGCGCTGCACTTTCTTGGAATGTTTTATTCAAGAATTGAGGGAATACTTTCCCTTTGCTTTGTATTTATTACTTAACCTTGATACTCGGAACCTTTATTGCTTAGCCTTAGGAAACCAGATTGGTTATACCTTCTACAAGTAGGTAGCCGCAATGTGGGAGGCACACAGCTGTCGTCAGTCTGTCTGTCTGCACAGGGTTCTAGTGCTATTAAGGCTCTCAGATCTTTCCCCCCCACGCCAGCTTGGCGCGGGAGTAATGGGAGGTGTGTGGTGATGCTACTCCTCCTTCGCCCTGTACCAGAAACAGCAGAACAACGGAGCTTTGCTCAGGACAACTGAACCGGTGGCTTGGCCTTTGGCTTTTTCCCCCCCAACAGGGTATGTATAAATAAGTGTTTACAGAGAAATTATTGCTGCTGTTTGAGCCCAGATATTGCTTTACCATTATTTATAAGACTGAAGATGTCTTTTTGCATCTGACAGTAATCATTGCAATAACAAGACAAGGGTCCGCTCTTGCCAACATCTGTAAGAGCTCTACCATGATGTCAGAAGAAGCTGGATTAGACTGACAGGAGCAGATTTTCTGCCTGACTCTGCTTATTTTGTGCCCAATTAATCTGCTCCCTTTCCTTCTCCATGCTGAATTTTGTACTGCATAAATTATGTCAGGCAGAGAGTGGGAGAGCCGATGCAGGGTACAATGAACCCCGAGCGCTGTCAGCTGGCGCTGGCTCTGGGAACCGCTGGCAGCCAGTACATGGTGGAGCAGCACGGAGCCTGTTCCCAGCTGTGCCTGCAGCACGTCCCACAGATGAGCACCTATTTGAGTGGGATGGAAAATGCAGTATGGCCTACGGTCCTTAAAACATCAGATAAAAGGAGTCATGTAAAGCTTTACTGCAAATGAGAGGCTTCATTACCTTCTGCAGTATGTTTGCTGTCTGGGGAGAAACCTTAACCTGAGAGTGCAATTCCTCTTGCCTAATATCAGCCAAGTAAAATGACAGTGTTAGCCATGTAGGTACCAAATCTGGCTCCTATTTACACTCTTTCCATAGGCATTGGAGAGACACAGACACCTCCAGCAGTAATTCACTCCTTAAAATGGATGAAACCTCTGAAGGTGCATGAAAGAGCCCACTCAGCAGACTGGAATGGATGGACCATACCTTTAGACTGCTAGAGTTAGTTGAGCTGAACCCTGCTTTTAGAGCATATCTCGGTACAAAACATGTCCAATGCAGTTATAATCTCTTCTCCTGGCTTGTTTCTTTATCACTGGCTTTTCCTCAGAATATTTTGAGAACAAAATTGCTTATAAAAAAAGCGTGGAAAATGTTGCGAGTGAAACCATAGGGGCTGGGCAGGAAGTTCCCTAGCAGCACTGCCCGTGTGGATGTACATCCAGTAACTCCCACACCCATCCCAGTGTCACTTCGGAGCTTGGCCCATCAGTGTCTGTTAGTGATATTCCAAACAGTGCTGGCTGCTTTGAGCTGGTTGGGAAGGAACAGTTCACTCATTCTCTGTAAGATTTTTTTTTATATAAATGCCTGAAGATGTGCATCTTCATATATACCCTCTTAAAATATACCTTGTTTACATGAAATGCCTGCAGTTTGTATTGAAAAGTCTGGCCATTTCAAACCAACCCACTTTTTTAACTGAAATAATTTTTTCAATAGATTTTTCATGAGACGACACCACGTTCTAGAATTCAAAATGAATCATAAATTCTTCCTGTGGGCTGGTTTTTCCATTGTCTTTGGCAGTTCTTTGCCCATATATCCTTTCATTAGACAGAGAACTAATGATAAATAGCATTCAATACATGTCTAAAAATAAAACATTTTATTGTTCTCTTCTGCAAGTATAACCAACATTTCTTCGTAATCAACTAAATAAATGACATTTGTTGCAGGAATTATTACTAGGGCAATTTCCGCACAGTGCTTGTTACAAATAGACTAACCTGATGCCTACAATTAAAATAAATCAAGCCAGCTGAGAAGGTCCAAATACATGACACAAACTTGACTAAATAGCAACATGACATAAAGGGATGCTGTAATGCCTCCATGATAATAGTTGCAAAGGCTTCTGTATGCAAAATGTAAAAGACTGCTTTTCTCTATGCTGCCATATGTCCACTGCAATTTGCGGACATATGGACGTAGGACTCTCTCATGTGTAATGTATATCACACAGACAAAAATAAAACAGGAGCAAAGGGCTAATATCATGAACACTGTTTAGAGGACAAATTAAAATGTTTGTTGTGGCAAAAACATGGGTGTACTAATTAATAGCTCTAGATTGCTTACTGGCACTGGCTGTGACAGCCTCGGGTTTTTGATAGGTTTCAATAAAAGACAAAGCTGCATAAAACTAAATCTGTGACTTTAAATGTAATTGCTTAGATAAGGTCTCCTTTTTGGGAAAATGCTCTGCCTGATCTTTTAAATTTAAGTTTACAGTGTGAATTAATGTATCTACAAATCTACTTATAATGCTACTGTTCTTATTGCTTTCTACCATTGCTCACTGGATGTGTAAGTGGGGTTTGAAACAAACAGGAGGAATAAGAAAGCTCACAAGAAGTTTTCATATTGATGAAAACATTTGGAACATAAGTTTTATTTCCTAGCCAACAAGAAAGTGATAATGTACATCGAGTGATATGTGCGTGTTGTGCTTTCATTTCTCTCAAAAACAGAAGCTGCCTGTTAAATATTGCCTTGCCAGCAATCAAAATGGTATAGGCTTAACCCTCATCTCTTTGAGAAGCCAGGGAGGTGATCTAAATCAAAATGGATGCCCTCTTCACTTAGCGAAGCCAGCTGTTTATACCCTCTTGCTAAGAGCTGCAGGCTAAAGAACAGGGTAAGTAAGACTACCTGGCACCTAGAAAGAATGGCAAACAGGCTTACAAGTTAAAAATGAGTAGTATCATTGAGCCTGTTACTTCACTGTACTATTTAAATATTAAATTTAAATTTTCCTTTCTGCTTTGTAAGCAGGGCTGGAGAATGGCACCAAGTTGGGGAACGACAAAAGGATTTTTATGGCAGATAGAAGCTGTACCCTGAATATTAAGAACACAAGTGATATCGGCAGCTAATGTGTGCATAGCAACTTTCTTCCATAGGAGAGACACCGATTTCTCCCCCAGAGGGATTAATCTCCTCACACATGAGTCATTCGAGCATGAAGAAATATTCTTTGGACATGGTGCACCAAATGGAAGCCCATACATCAGACAATGATGGTGTATTATATTGAGACGTTTATAGGATTGGGACATGCCAGCTGGGATGTGCAGCTTTAAGGGAATAAAAAAAAAAAAAAAAAAAGAAAGGATTTAAGGTGGATCTGCAGAGAAAATCAAGCAGCCAACACTGTAAATGGGAGTACATTCACTTCTCCCTTTATATGTATTTCCAAAGAAGGTGGGGGGAGTCTGTTCTTATGGAAAATGTTCACTCAAATTTGTATCTTGGCTTTTTTCAGCTACATGTCCCAATCTTCATGACAAAATGATAGGATTGCTGCCCTTTGTGAGAGCTGTACAAGTGGGAGCACGCTCTTGCCCAGCCTCACATCAGTGCTATAACTCAGATTCTTTCTGATATTGTTATGTTAATAACAGCCATACTGATGGGTTTGATAATTCCTGCAAAGGCCCTGAACAACGGCAATCTGTCAAGGTTCCCTGAATACATTTTGGAGAGTGGGTTAACAAGTGTTCAGAAACATCAACTGTTAACTTTTACACTAGAGATGGCAAGAGAAACAACTGTAGGTTTTCCTCCTTCTACTGGGGAAGACTTTTTCTCAGCATGCAGCCAAGCAAACGCTGCCAGGCTCTCTGCAATGCATAGCACACCTGACTTCTGTAAACCTATGTGTTTATTATTAAAACACAATCGACTCATAAATCTTCACCTACAAGTCAATGAAGGCAAATACTGCCCAGTGACCATGTTTTTTCAATTTGACCAAACTCCCCTGAACAGAGCTTCCCTGGATTGACAGCCCAAGAAGGGAAGGGCACTGGTTAAAGCGGGCTCTCTCTCAAACCAACGGGAGTACTTCAAGTGCACTTCCTATTTCTGTGAGTAAGTATATAGATGCACTAAGTAAATTGCTATTAATTATTCTGTGCATAATTAACTTCCTCTGCACTTAGGCAGCGTTCTTCCTTATGTAGCCAGACACAAGTCTTGATAAGCAGAGTGATGCATTTCACAAAATATGATACTCAGAGGCTTTTCCAAACCCACAGAAGGCAAATGTGCCCTGGAGTTATGGCTCCACCAGTGAGGAGTTCACTCCAAGAAGGGGCAGGCAGGTAGCTGTGTGCTTACACCTCTAAAACAGTGTCGGGGTGTACCCAGACTCACAGGTAACCCCAGGGATACACCTGCACTGTGGGCTGGAAGAGCACAGCTGTAGGACTCTAAAGGGCAGATAGGAGAAAATACACTTTTCTATTCCTAGTTTTTGCAGTTCACCTGTGGCCACTTCAATTATTCCTATTTCTACTTTTCTCTGACTAGTTTCTGGTTCTTTCTTTCTGCATACTTCTGCACTACAGAGATATACTGTAGAGCCCTCTTATAGGAAGTATCTTTCAGACCATATTTGCACTTGCCTTTGGGGTAAGGATTTTCCTAGGGCAACTTCTCTGTAAGAAGGACTGGCTTATATTTTGTGCTCCAACCCTATGAGAGGCACAGATCTCCCTCTGCAGCACTTGAATCTGTTTATATTGAGTGCCAGCGCAGCCCTCAGGATAAAATACAGCAGCTGAGGCATTACCCTGCACTCAATCACAGCTCTGTCAGCTCCCTGCAGCCCACCATCCAGCCCAGCTTCCAGCGTGATTTCTGCCCTGAAAGGGTAGCATGATGTGGACATTCACTAATCCTACACACAGCCGGAATAACTGCTCTCCCCACTCCCAGACCCTTGTGGTTCCGGCTGGAGTAGGAAGCAGAACAAAAAACAGATCAGCCCTCCAAAAAGTTTCATTTTAGTAAAAACAAAAAAAACCCCCCACAATCACAAAATATTGATCAAACTTTTCCAAGACTGTGTCCTTTTCACTTCCCATCATTCTCTAACAGACTTGTTCTTCCATGCAAAAAAATAGTATACTGATGGCTTTTTGCATGCCATCTACACTCTTCCAGACCTGAGACTGTGAATGTTTACCTTGCAAAGTATCATCTTTTCATGTCATAAAAATTTCTACTGGTAAATAGTGTCTATCAGGAAAGCTTCCTGCTTAGGATATTTAACTCCATTTCCCTGGCAGGAAATCAGGATTCTAAGAATATTTCAAAGTATGCTTTAATGGATGGTTGTGAAACATTTTTAGTTTTCAATTCCACTTACCTATATCAGGAAAACTGTGTGTTTTTTCAATAAATATTTCATTTTAAATTCCTTCGTGCCTCAGAAACACATTATATTTTGGTACCTGATATACAGTAAGGAGAAATCATACATATTTTATGTGCAACACATTGAATTTGTAATATGTGTCTGATAATGACTTTGTACTAAGCTCCTGTTCCTCTACAGTTGCAATGTAATTGCTGTCCTGAGCTAGACAGAGTCTGCTTTAGTGCTGCTTACTTGCTTGTACAGTTGTGGGAAACCTATAAATCTGATTCGAGTCTCTGATGAGACTTTCATACACCAAGGAGAAAAATGATACATTGTGATAAAATAGAATCCAAGGCTTGTTTTCTTCTGGATGATTCTTGTCTTTTAGTGGTTGGAGACCTTGTTCAGGCTTAAGTACTTTTTGTGTATGGTTTTTTTAGATATATTAGGAAAAGTTTTTGACTAAACATGGCTTCACTTTGCAGAGAGACTTTTTTAATTATTTCAGCAGACTGAGTTGGAACAAGTGCTCATGCTGCCATAAGGAGAACCAATTATTAGATTCGAGGGTTTATGTACGTATATTTATATATGTATCTGTAAAAACATAAGGGAATAAATGTAATGGACGCCTGATATCCTCTGCAAGTCCTGCATGAAATAAAAGCTTAGCAAGAGCATGGAGGTAGGACAAGGCTATGTACAGCATCAGGAAAAATGAGACTGAGAGCTAGGAGTTACTCATTTTCCCACAAGATGGTTCTGACTTCCCGCCAGAGAGTCAGCATCTGATAAAGTATTTTACACTGGTGCCTTTCTTTTTTTCCATGATCCTTAGGAAAGTGAAGCATGCGGGCTTAAGCTGGTAGAGGACAGCCATAGATTTCAGTTTCAGCATAACACTGCTAATAGTTTCACTTGTTAAATAATAGACATAAAGTCTTTCTTAATGCTTTGCAATAAATAGTGGTGTCATTTTTATGGCACATTTTTAGAATGAAAAAGGGAATCCTCTTATTTCAAAATGCAACATCAAAACATGATCTTACTAACATCTTCAAAGGGAGATCCAGTAGTTCCTCTCCCCCTTTTCCCTCTCCTCTTGCCTTCAACTCTCAGCTTTTAGTTAACAAAAAGAAGGTCTCTTTAGGAAACACACCTCTTCCCTCACAGAGATCCACCACAGCTGGACTGCGTTCCTGCCATGCAGGACAGGATGTCATTGTACGTTAGTTTTCTCTGTATTACTGAAAGCACACATTTAAGCATTTCCCTCAGTCAGAGCCTATGGTCTGGAAAACAGGCATGATTGTTACTGGCATCTCCTCCTCCTGAGACTTAGTAAGCTGTTCAGGGACTGGCACGAGCATGGGACGTCCTCCAAGACACTTGCCTAGAAAATGGAGAAAATGCATCCTGAGTGATCTGAGTCCCCTCCAGAATGTCCGCAGTTGAGGGTTTCCAGGTCTAGCCTTGACGATGCTCCAGACAAATGCCCAGGCATTCCTGGGCCACCCAACTAAGGGAGTCAACAAATTGGTGCAGAACAGGAGGTTGTCATGACTATTACCTAAATATTGTCTTTTGCACTTAGAAGAAGATGAATGAGGGTAGAGAATATTCTTCCTGTAAATTTGTAACATTCCCAGAACATCAGGGCTCTGATTCCTGAAGATATTGAAGCTGCTGTAATATTCCTGAATATCATCACCCCTTATTTCTGTTCCTTTGCTCAAACTGATCACCTGCACCATTCCTGGGCAGTCACCCCTCCTTCTGGGTGGCTTTTTGGCAGCTACCTGCACACAAGCATCCTTCATCCTTCTAGATACATAGGCAATTTCTAGGAAAAATAGGAAATGTTTGGAAAGCGAGGAACTTGTGGTTTCAGTGCTTTTCAGCGATTGCATGAGGCAGACACGTTCCTCTCTATAGACACAGGCAGCAGGCACAAATTCTTGCATGAATATATAAAAGCTGGACCTTGCCTGGAGAGTAAATGAATTCTTTCTGTTTGCTTTGTAACTAACGTCAGAGCAATCAGCAGTTGAGATGGGAGGGGGAACTGTCAGATCACCATAATGGTATATTAACCTGAAGACTGTCATCAGGCTACAGTGAGTGCCCATGTGAGACCCTGACCTCAAACTAAACCCCCAGCTGTGGCAGAGGTGATGGTAGTTAGCATTATTCCAGGTCTCAGTGGGAACTTCACCCATGTGCATGGATTCCCGTGTGGGAACTTCACACAGTGGACAGGCACCAGCTAATACTCTTTTAGCTTGGCCAGAATTGCTGGGTGGGAAGTCTAAGGTGGATGCTGCATGGCTGTTGTTATCCGAGGAGATGTAACTTTTAAATAAGCCTGAGCTCTGTCAGGTGGTGAGTATATAAACTGCAATGTTGTTGCCCATGTAATGAGTTTTTTTTTCCCAAAACAAACAGTTTGATATTGTCAGAGCTAGCAGAGATTGGTTTCCTACAGGTGTGCATCCCTCAGATCAGTCTCTGGTGTCTAATCAGGAGTCACTTTCGGCAATGCCTTGTCTGTGTTTTCTGTATGAACTCAGTGTGAATTCTCTGTGTGAAAAAGAGAAAGCTCATCCTGCAGCCTCTCTTGCAGTGGGGTATAAATAGGGTCTCCCTTTCCTACCTGGCCACCTAATGTCCTGGAAGCTGTTGGAACACAACTTGTTTGAAACCCTTACAACTCTGTCCAATTTGGTTGAAAATGGCCAAACAGTTCAAAAGTTACAAGCAAGAAGAAATTCAACCCAGCTGTGTGAACACACAAACTTCATTTCTTTAGAAAATCGGGACAAAAAAGGACTTCGGTATCTCGATGCAGCCATCAGGTACCAGTCAAGCAGACAAAGTAACAATAGAAAAACGACCTCAAGAAAAATGCAAATGATTAATAAAATATTTAAAACTTGATTCTTCCTCAGTTTGAAAAGGTGAATTAATGAACGCATCAATCAAACCCCTGAAATCCTGAAAACCTTCAATTTACTCTTATTGTAATTGCATGGCAGAAAAATAGCCTTCACCCGGAGATACCCACTAAAATGTAATTAACCTTTTGTTTGTGGAAGAACTTTCTTGGGGAAATTCAGATGCTTATTTGGAGCTCTTAAGGGGTATTGAATCTTTAACAAAGACATCATTTCTCATCAGTGTTCATTTGTTACTGGAGTTAAATGGGTGTTAAGAAAAGTAAAGAATCTAGAGAATATAGCTAAAAACATCTGTTTTCTGAGTTGCTGAGATTTCTTCATTCTCTTGGGATGTAACTATCTGACTAGTTCTGCAGCTAACATGCTGTCCTCCAGGGTTGACAAGACCTGGAATTTTAACATTAAACCCGCTTAAAGCAGGCAAAACACCACCACTCTCTTCATCTGTTAAGGATGTGTTTTGGCTTAGGAAAATTTTCAAGGCTTTCATATGTATCTGTTGTAGTCATGCACACAAATACACAGAAACAATGAAGACAAAACCCGTATTTTCTTCTCTTCAAATGACTTTTAAAGTTCTTTAGCTCCAAAAATCCATATAGCCTTGACTGTGACCCCTTCTGTGTATCCGAGAACAAAGGGAAGCTCTGAGACAATTACACAGAAATACAACATGAACTTAGGGAGCAACAAGCATTCATGAAATGCCTACACTAGACTTCACAGATTTGTTAGCTAACATGAGTTACATGAAAATCAATTAACTTGGGTGAAGAACTCTAATATTGACCAATCTGTAAGAAATTTGGGGGAGGTAAATCAGCAGAGCTCTAGTCTCCAATGTATTACAACCATATTGCATGCACTAGGCGAGAAATGTTCTCATGCATACTAATGTAATTTGATTTTAGCTATGGGATGTATAAAAAGGTGATAATGACATGTACATATCTTTATAAAGAGATCTACAGGTGAAAGCAAGAAGTGTTTTAATAGCTCTACTTTACAATGAGTAGACTGAGTCTTAGCTGAATGTCTTCAAGAATTCTGCAGAGATGTGCTTTGAATAATATACAGGAGGCCTAGACCAGAGATCTGAAAGCAATTCTTATTTGATTGTTATTGCAGTAATAACAATAGATATCAGTATTGATTTTATTATAGAATTTTGGGGATATATTTATAAAGGGGCTATATTTGGTTTCTATCTGCGTTACAGTGTCATATCAGGCATTGTTAGATTATACTTTGTTATGATACAATATTAAGTAGTACAATTTTACCTATTTTAATGTAGAAACATAAATGTTCATGTTTCTGGAATCAAGCTGTGACACTGGTATCTTGCAGGAGAAAACAGACACTTTCTTAACATCACCCACTTCAGCTGGCCAACCAAGGGCATTATCTGGATGCAAAGAAGAAAGAATGGTGTGCTGTAAACACAGTCAGGAGTTAGACTCATACTCCTCCCCTGGTGCAAGAGGAGGGCACATGGAGACCTGTGCTTCAGAGCACACACTCTATGTCTACGTGGACAGCAGGGGTGGGCCCCTGATGATCTCCACCAAACTTTCCACTGAGCATTAGCAACCAGCCCCAACCTTAAGCCTGCCCAAATGATTCCTGAAAAAGCTTGGCTTTGCATAAGATGGCTGAATATACACAGGATATGATAGATGCAGAAGTGGTGGGGTCAGCTGTGAGTGACCTCCTCCAGGACAACTCTTCATTGTTAACCCAGATGTATTCATTTCCACTGCCTGTTCATTTTGGGTCACCATGATGAACACACCATGCCACACTCAGTGTTGTGACTGCTGGTTATAACTATACCTTGGTTTTGCATTGCCTGGATTGGAGTGACATTTGACCTTGGCTGTCAGAAAAAAACACTGCTAGTAATAATCTAGGACCTAATTTTGCAAAATTCCCACTCAACTGAATGAAGGTTAATTGTATGAGTGAAGATTTAGAGGATTGGTCCTCTATGATACAGCAATGTAAAAAATCCGCTTGTCTCCAGAGTTTAATTGTTTCCCAGAGGGCTGCTAAACTACACCTTGCAATTCATCTTGTTAATTCATTGTCATGCTGCATTATCTAAGTAATAGCACCAAGTGCATGTCCAGAACATGGTAGCTAAAGCGTGCTGGTAGAACAGGGTATCCTGTGGAGCAGAGCAGCTTTGGGTGGCCAGGGGAAGAGACCTACTATAGGGTAGTTGTATTTTCTTAAATCTCTGCAAAAACATATATTCCTCTTTATAATGCAGTCCTTGTATACTGGTTTATACATTCCTAAATGCATCAAGCCCCTCCTCTGTTTGCTCACACAGATCTCCCATTTTTGAACAAGGACTGCAATGTATGGGTAAGATGGAATGGGGTTGTTTTTATTCACAGTTCCAGGTTTCATACCAGAGTTTCAGGGGATTAGTAAGGTGCCAGCATATATGGATAACAAATCCTCTAACAGCATATTGCATGACTGCTTTCATTTCCCAGTCTTAAGACAAGAATATTTTTTTTCTTTTTCTTTTTTCTGGGTGCTATTAGACATCTTCAAATAATGCTTTGTTCTGTTTAATTTTAACTAATGTAATCCCCTCTGATGAAAAGAAAACTCTTTTTCATTAGTAGGTGAGCAGTGTGGTTGCATTAGTAGTCAAGTCCCATTCTCCTTTACACTGATGGAAATCCAGTTACCTCTGCTGAAAGCAAAGTTCAGCCTAATGTAGACAAGGTAGAGTATGATTTTGAAAAATTGTTTTTCCTTGAAACACATCACAATTCATATGGTCCTCCTCCCCATCTTAGAATAGCATTTATGTGTAATTCACATTCCTGCTTTTCCTTCATCATTTTGCTGTACTCAACGTAACAATAAGCAGCTGAATATATCTGACTTTGGATGGATTTGTATCTTTAGGCTGTTTACAGTTGAGATCCTTTTCTCCCACCTGAAGCTGTAGAAAGCTCAACTTCTCACCTGTACTCGTGTTTTAGGGTGACTCTGTAGCCATCAAGAGAGACTGGTAAGGAGTTGCTCTGGGCTGGTATATCTCCCCCTGTTTTGGCCAACATGGGGAGTCCAGGCAAGCATTTTAGACTAACTGCCTGGTTTTACATAGCCGAAGTTAGGAGCAATGACTGCCCCCTCAGCATTATGTGACTTAGAACCACTCCTAAACCACTGCTTCATCCAGACATGGCATTTACATTTTTCTTTCTCAGTAAACAAGCAGAATTCAGCCTGGCATTACAATTAGCTGCTCTTTTATTCACTATCTCCTTTCCCTCAAGCGTACAACGTTGGTTGCATGTGCTATGGAGAGAGAGGTTTAATAAATCACACAAAAGCACTGTTTTCTGCTTCATATTTTTCAAATAAACTCTGTAGAAAACTTGGGTAAACAAGGCTCTACTTTTTTTTTCTTCCCCTGAATCAGGTCCTTGTTTACAGGAAAATGAAATGTTGCCCCAAAATTACTGATGAATAATAAATCGTGTTCCTTTCTCTAGGTGTATGACCTTGCAACATTCATTTCTGTTAGCTGCTTATGTCTCATTTTACTTTGTATTTTTTACTTGGCTGTGGAGAGGCTTTTTTTGCATTTTATATATTTTTGAAAAAAATGGTGTTTGCGTGCACACTTAATAAAAATTTGCTGTCATTCTACCCAATATACAGTCAAATTTTACTAAGACAAAATAGGTCAGGATCTCTTTTCTTGATATGGCAATTAATTTTTAGATTAGCATGTTGTATTTTTAACCTTCATAATTTTCTTCATACAAAAGTAAATCTTAAGTTTTGTCATACCTTATAATTGCTCTGACAAAAATGTTCACAGTGACATGAGTGGTGGCTTTGGCTACCAAGACAGATTTTCCTAATAATGAGTTTTTTCCTGTAGGGGGCTGTGAACTGCTAATTAGCATCTATGACCCAATATTCTCAGCAAATAAGAGTAATAGCAGTAATTTCTAGCTTTATGCAGGGTGCAAGTCTAATATTACCAGCACTTCTGTTTCATTTGTAATTAACTGCAAGCAATTATTATAGAGTCAAGGAAGTATATCCTAATGCTCGTAGGTAATAAAAAAAATTGAAATTATGTTTGTAAAACTCATATGTTTCATGCTGGGTGCACTGATTTCTTTCAGAGAACTGCGATTATGTGCCTATCAATTAAAAATTTTTCTTTAATGTTTCTTTACATTGATATGCTTTTGAATGTTGCTATATAAGTATCTTGTCCTCTGTTTAATTCTCTTCCTTTTTTAAAAACGATATCCTTGAAATTTCAATTAATATTTTGACCACAAGACCTTAGTGAATACTTAATCTGGCTACTTGATCTCAACATAAGATTTAGATGGTACTGAAAGAAGTTGTTTACACTTGATTTTATGAGGTCTGTAGCTTAGTCCTATTAGAACCGTGACCCACAAGGCTGGTGACAGAGCGGCGTGTGCTCGTGTAGCGTAGCTGACTTTCCTAAACAAGAAACAGATCTGGTGTTTCTTTTACTCAGCAAAATAATACATAAGGCTTTCTGCAAATTGACTTAGTTTTCACTAGTTATATTCATTTCTATGACAGTGGGAACAGCTATGAAATAGTAGCTATCGGTGGCAATTTCATAGTTACTGGAATAGTACTGTGCCTTGTCTTTGCTTTGAACATCTTAGCATAACAGGCCTGGGTTATTTACTCAGAAATATGATTTTATTTGAATACGGATCTGTACATAGAGGTGGATATATAATTCCTTTTTTTTCCAGGTTTTGATGAAGCTTCAGATGTTGGGGCATCTTTTCCTTCACAAAATTCCCTTCCCTTTTAGGATCAATGATGTTTAAACAACTTTAAACATATATGGATATAGAACATTTCTGAACCGTAGAAGCTGTGGTCCAGGTTCGGAGGGGCTTGGCATGGCCTCTACTGTGCTTTGGACCAATAGAGTTTGCTCAGCATCTCTCAGGGCTGTCATTCAAGAGATTTGGAGGGCAAGCAGCTGATATCTTTACAGAAGCTATAGACTGTGAACAAAGTTTCTCATGCAATCATAGGCTCAGAAACCACCCTTTGATCGTACATGGAGTGCAATAATGACTCTATTGTGCAGCTGGTTGAAAATGAGGCTGAAGAGGGTGAATGAAAAAACAGATTTTTTTCTTCATGTTATTTGTTTCTTTCTTCTAGGCTCTGTCTGTCCCACTGACCACTGTCAGTATTGCATTAATCCCTCTTCAGGCATTTACCTGGACATGAACGTGAATTGGTCCAAAGTCTATCCTGCCAACTACTCCCAGGATCCTTAACTGACTCTGTTTCTTTTAAACACTGAATCAATTAGACCAGCTTTATCAGACAGATTCATTTATTTGGTCAGCATGGCAGATATAGAAATATGACAAAATATACTGATTGCATAACAGCCCATGCTGACATCCATCAATCCAGCAGCCCAGCTCCAAAGAGCAGCTTTGCTTCTTCCCTTAATATACATTTGTACATTGTATCACACATTTTCCTACTAGTTATTGCCGTCTAGGTTATGTGCCTATTGTTTATTTTTAGTTGAGCAATTAATATTCCCATACCCATAAAATTAGCAAAAGTTTGTCTGCCATAAATGTTTATATCTGGCGCTGTATTTTGAATTTTCAAGGCATGCATCTTCAGCATACAGTAACAAACATGTCTGATGATTGAAATCTTTCATATTTCCTTGTGTAACTGTGATTTTATTTTATTGTCCAGACCTGTACCAGTCACTTTCTCAAGAACTTTTTCATGCAATGTTGTTGAAAGAGAGATAAGGAATTTGTGGATCTGTAAGAAAATTGTTATATTAGTTCAAAAGATATATTTTCATTCAGTCAGAGTTAATTTAAGGAAATCCTATGGCCTGTATGTATCTACATATTCTCTGCAGTCCAAAAGGATATATAATATGAAAACTGAGTGACTGGGAAGTTTTTGTCTTGATCACATTAGAAGAAAACCTAAGTTCTAACACACCAATATGAACATCCAAAAATTAAAAGAAAATTTTAATGTGGTGCTTTCTCTTAGGGTGAGATGATAAATCTTAAAGTTTAAAATTATAGAATTATTACTATATTTTGATTCTTCAAAATGTTCTCCCACAAATATTTCAGATGACGTATCTTTAGAACAGTGGGGGGCTATTCAAATGTCTAAGTCTGTGTGGATCTCTACATTATGGGCTGTATTTATTGTTGGTCCTTAATCTCGTGTTGAGTAAACTGAACTATGTTGTCTTGACTACATATAGGGATGATCATGCTTATTTAAAAGTTTTTTCTCTAGAATGAAGAATGCAAGTCCCTTCTGTGCAGAAAGAACTGCACCTAACTTCAGGCATTGGAAAATAGGTGTGTGGTCCAGGGCATATGCTGTGGTCGATGGAAAGAATAAGCACCTCCAGAGAGTGACTCATTCCATTCATCTGAGATGGGGTTTGGGCATAAGGTGATCCAGCTTCTGATGGTATATCTTTCTGTCTATAAAGTACAAAGACACCCTAGATGATTAACCTAAACTTGTATCTTAACTTCTAGGTGAGTAAGGTGAAGTAAGAAAAGTCCCATTCTAAGTGTCTACTTACATCTATTTCATTTTTTATTTGTAAGAGAAAACTATTAATTTTTTCCATTTTCAACATTTTAAGATTTCCCCCATTTTGTAATGTATATAAAATACATGATTAACCCCATTAGTGTGTAGCTCAGCTTCATCTCTAATCCATAGTATTTTTGTCAATATACTATTTGTCATTTCATATTTACTTATTAAGTGCATTTAATAGTGGTTTTTTATGTGCTAAGTTACATGAGAAGATATTATTTAGCTTCAGTGAACAACTCAGTGCTGCTATTTTCCATCTTCCCAAAATTTTTATTGTTAGAAGGGAAACCCATGTTTCCATGCTTTTAAGCTTCCCAGAAAATTGATATCTAAATCTGTAGCAAGAGCTGTGCAAATGAAGAGGCAGAATATAAATACAGTTATTTATAAATAGTACTTGGAAAAGTCCATAAAAGTGATGTAGCAGTGGTGTATTCCGTAGAAAGCACTTGCCATTAGCTGTACTTTGCCTGAGAAAATCTAAGCTGTTATACTGGTATTTTTAATGGTAACTTTTTTATCCATTTACGTATACAGATCAATGTGGAATCACTGCGAGGCAGAAATCTTGTTATACTCACCACACTCGTGCAGATGACCAAAAAAGCAATAACAATGATGACATTGAAAGATACAAAAAGCTGGCTTTTCCTACCATATGAAACTGGGGGGCTCAGTCTTCCTGTACAAGTATAAGGAAATATAATTGAATGTCAAGTTATTAAAACCAAAATGTATTCTGGGGTAAGATTTCTCTGGATTGCCAAGGTAGTCTTCTGGAGAAAGTAAGCACCACCAAGCCTTTCTCTGCTGTAGGGCAGGATGAGCAGTGCTGCATTCTGTTTGAGCTGTCACATTTCTCCAGGAAGAAAGCCTCCTTCTCCTTTCATATTCACCAGTGTAAATCATAAATGTGTCTAGTGCAATGAGGTGAAAGCAGAATCTGTCCTACAACCTAAATGGAATCAACATCTCCCTGTTTTATATTCCTGCAGGTGCCTTGGATGAAACAGTTTTAAGTCTTCATGTCATCAGCATACTGGTTTGCAGGATTTTGCAAAGTAGGTTTTCGAACAGTAATTCAAAATAGAAGCTGAGAGTTATCCTTCTTTTTGCCCCAGCATTCTTGCTTGCATTTATCAAAGTATGGTGATAATGTTTCTTAAGAACTGCTCTTCTCCCTGGACATATCTTCTATTACTTCAACAATGTGTGCATTTCCTTGTCATCTTCCTCCTCCTATTGCCCTTTCCATCACCTTTATACACTGGCTTCATGACTTTATAACTGCCTTTATTGTACCTGTGCTTTCCTTCACCCTTCCTTCTCCTTAGCTTTCTTTCATCCTTTCTTCCTTGGGAAACCTATTTCAGATTCCAAGTTGCCTGTGTCCTGACGTTTGGAGGCTTAACTCTGACACTTAACCTTTCGTATGGAACTTCTCAGGGGTCTTTTTAATGAAGGACAGATACAGGGAAGGAAACTTTAAAACAAGATTCCTCTCTCTCCTGAACATTACATCAGGTGTTAGTAATGGATGTAATTTCTATAATCAATTAAAGTAAATTACAGGCAAATTATATTTACTAAAGTTCTACAGACTTCACAAAAGTGACACTCAGTGAAGCAGCAGCAGCGAGAGCATTTTTCTTTCCATGAGAAATACTGAGATATTTCAACCTACGGAGAAACAGACCACCCAGAAGAAGTTATGCTGAAACACTGGCATCTAAGGAAGCTGCATATTCTATACTTGTCCTTTGCAAGAGTAATTTCTGGAAATGTTTTTAGGTATGTATTTATTTCCCTGCAATCTCTAACAGTGCCTCCACATTATTTCTACGACAGTGTTTTACTTGATTCATCCATTTTGCACATGCCAGCCCCTTTCTACAGCACAGTACATGATACATACATAAATTCTGAGGTCCGATACTTGCATTTAATATTACCTTACAGATACTCCTGTTGATTTCAGTGGTGCTTTTCATACAGGCCTCCATCCTATGCTGCAGCTTGCTAAGTGTCTCCATCTCCTTTGAAATCCCACCCTTTACAAGACTGAATTCAGGTAAAGATAGTACTCAAAAAATACCGAAGGAGCAGCCAGTACAGTTACTGAAGAGCGTATTTCTGTTACTAGAGTCAGGTTGATCTCAGTGTAAGAAGACCCTGTACTGTCTTCAAGCGGCATGAGTATGGATGCTTGTGAATGAGAAAAGTACACTTCATTAGTGTGATCCAACTCCCATAAGAGGTAATGGGTCTCCATAGACTTTATTGGGAAACAGGATCAGGATGTCAGTGCTTTGGAAAAAGAAAGGGTTTTGTTAAAAAAGTATTTGTTTTGCAAAGAGTGACACAATAGGGAAGAAACATTCCCTGCAGCCTGCAAATGCCTTCTGCAAACATAGTCTTCTTGCTGTTTAGCCTCATAATAACCAAGCTAATCAGGGTTTCTGTTTAATTTGAAATACATATTCACTTTCCAGATGATGCAGGAGAGTGCATTTATTGTGCTTTTGGCAGGCTTGTAGGAATTCCTTCAAGTGGATAAGAACCTGCTTCTCTTCCAGGTAATTTGGACCATCTCCACTCATTTGATTTTCACTATCACCAAAAAGCGATCCACGTAGGAGTTCCATAAAGCTGCAAATTACAGTTAAGTTCAAATCCTTAAGGGCATTTCAAGTGCACATTGTAACAGAGACTCATAGTAATCAAGTTGCAGAAAGACTCTTATAACAGCCATCTCTCTCTTTCTGAATTGCTGGGGAACAAGCAGATGTGGAAATTATGAGTAATGTAATTGATGATCTTAAGGCTTTTAAATACCCAAGCTCTCAACAATCAAGATCTATTTGAGTTCAGAATCTAATAAGTAGCAAATACAATAGGTTTCAGTAGGATGTTTTATCAGGTTCTCTGCAGTGCTTCCCCCCCACCCTCGCTTTTAGGGGCAGCATTACCATCTAATCACCAGACAAGTTGGAAAATTTTATCGTGACACATAATCACTTTTAGTTCATTATAGTTCTCTTTCTTTGATATGCAGTTACTGTGAGTTTGCTTATAATGCACATTTTCAGAGGTTTTGTCCCCATTTTTTTAAACAGGTGAGAAAGACAGTACTGTTACCCCAGACTGTTTATTGACAACTTATTGTGTACCAAGAAAGAAAAATGCTTGTACAAAACTTCCCAAAATACTGACGAATTAATGTCCTACAGATTTCCCAGATGCCTTAATTTATAAAAACCTTTTTAGTAATGATGACCGCTCCAAGATTTATTCTGAGTATGTACTGATAATATTCTAGAACCACTTTTTCAACCCAACAGAAAAGCTGTGTATAGTGAGGGGTTAATTTCAATTCTTCATCTGTTTTCCTTTAATCTGCAGACCAGACTGAATGAATCCAAAATTCTGCATTATGTTTCAGCTAAAAAAATAAGAAAACATTTGTCAGTGAAGAACCTAACTCATGCTATTACCATAGGTACAGAACCTAACACCCTTGCTTACGTGTTAATTTATCCACACACAAAAAAAAAACATGTTAGTGTGAGGTGAGTAAAAAATATTTGCACCACTGGAAAAACTGCTAAATCACATTTCTCCAGATTCTCTGAAAAGCAAAATATGTTGCAGCTTTGCCTTTGATATTTCCTAGTTTAGTAGAATGAAAACAGAAGGCTTTTTTTTTTCCAAGAAAGAATATATTTTCACTGCAAAAAGGGACTTTTCTTTCAAAACAAGAGAATAAAAACTGAGAAAATTTACATAGGCATGAAAAAGTGTAATGTTTTCAAAGGGGGCATTTATTGTTTTTACTACAGGAATGTCGTGGTTTAACCCCAGCCGGTAACTAAGCACCACACAGCCGCTCACTCACTTCCCTCCCACCCAGTGGGATGGGGGAGAGAATTGGAAAAAAAAAAAGTAAAACTCATGGGTTGAGATAGAGACAGTTTAATAGAACAGAAAGGAAGAAACTAATAATGATAACAATAACAAAATGACAATACTAATAAAAGGATTGGAATATACAAAACAAGTGATGCACAACGCAATTGCTCACCACTCACCGACTGATGCCCAGCTAGTTCCCGAGCAGTTCCCCCCAGACCAATTCCCCCCAGTTTATATACTGGGCATGACGTCACGTGGTATGGAATACCCCTCTGGCCCGTTTGGGTCAGCTGTCCTGGCTGTGTCCCCTCCCAACTTCTTGTGCCCCTCCAGCTTTCTTGCTGGCTGGGCATGAGAAGCTGAAAAATCCTTGACTTAGTATAAACACTACCTAGCAACAATCAAAAACATCAGTGTGTTATCAACATTCTCCTCCTACTGAACACAAAACCTAACACTATACCATCTACTAGGATGAAAATTAACTCTATCCCAGCTGAAACCAGGACAAGAACTCATTTTCTCTTGGATGTAGTATCAGAATGTTTGCCATTAACTGAGGTTTTTACAGGTGTCCCTTCCTTCTTGACATATGGAGCAAGCTAATACTGTTGAACTGTTCTTTTGGGGTATGTGTTTGCTGCAGCATGTTTCCTGCCAAGTGTTGACCCAAATTCAGGTAATATGCACAAACCTGTGGCCGTGTGAAATTGTACTTAGGTCAGTTCAGACAGGAGTTAAAATCTGACAATCTGCTTTTGCTCAGGTTGGTATTCCCAGAGTACATACAATTTCTCTGGGTTCCCTTGTTCTGAGTATTAGCCCTGCAATTTAGGCCCGTGTTTGAAGCCTGGCAGATTGGGAGGTATGATACTAATGCATGCATTGATTATGAATACCCGGGTTAAATGAACAATTATTAACTAGTGAATGAGATAGTTAAAGAACGCCTTAGTTTACTGTTACTGTATTTCCCAGTGACAAGAATGAAAGCAAGCTAAAGAATCTTTTGGATGCAGGATTGTTTTTCCATGGATGAGGGATTACAGATTGGCTTTTTAACTTCAGCTTTTCCAAATAGTTTTTCAGTTATTTAATTTACTCTACATGGAGTCTATTGATTATTCAAGTTGGCAGTCAATTTTATAGGGCACCCCGCTGTTTCTTTGCTTAATGTAGTCAATGATTGTAATTGCTTGATCAGTGCAGCCCATGAAATAGGTTTTGTGTCTTTTTTACAATGCATTGATGGCTTTATCTGATGCAGTCTTGGCAGGGTCTAGGTTTTACAGCACGATCCTGAACTCCCAGAGGTCTCTAGATTAATGGCTATGGCTTTCTGTTGGAGCTGCTGATACTGCTCTCCAGAATGTATTCACACATCTGGCATGCCACACTTGGCAGTTGTGCCAGCTTTTTGTTGCGCAGTTACAGAATATCTCACCAGTGCCTAGTTAACTGTTTTCACTAAGGGAATGAGATAAAAAGCCATCCACAGAGTTGTTGGCACGCGCTCTGTGTCATTGTAATCACAAATTTTTAATTTTTCTATTACACTTTTTATACGGCCAATTGATGTTTAGAAACAACAAAATATGCATGATATTTGTTGTATGAACTCTGATTTGATTCCGCAAAAGATTCCAAGCTCATTGTGATTTCCCGTAAATGTCCCATTAATGTTTTCTTTCCAAAAAAAGGAACGAGCTTTCCATTGTATTGTCAGTAAATAAATGGGTTAAAATTGCATCTCTCCAGCTCAAATTTTTTTACGAGTAGAAAGAAAGGAAATGTGGGTGGAAGAGCAGCAAGAGGAACCTCGCGACCTTGCTATGAGTGAAGTAATTCTTTTGTCTTCCATTGGTTCATGTTAAATTACTTAAGCTTCATTTAGCTCTGCTTGAAAGTCAGTGTTTCATATCTGGTAGAATTTGAATCGTATTATTAGACATGTAAAATGTAGTCCTAATAAGCAGGCCAAGAAAATGTAATGAAATATGCAACACAGGTGCATAAATCCATGGACAATATAATTATATAGCACACATAGACCGTTTACAGTGCCTAAGGTGACATCCTGCCAAAAATGTAAAAGTGTGATAGATTTTGGACCAGCTGTGGTATGAACTGATTTCCTCAGCTGAGCTTGACATAGAAGCTGGACATGTGCAACCCCTATATTAATTCTTTTCTCTCCAGGTAGTAAACTGTAAATGCATAATGCATCTTTGTGTAGTAAAGGTCTACTGAGAAGACATCTGGAATTCAATATTTAAAATTCCAAGTCTGTCTTTCCACCAAAATCTCAGTTATGTTGGGCAATAACATAGGAATCATATATATCTATACGCAATATTAATAACTCACGAACCCATGTGTTAACAATAAATAGTCTTAATAAAATCTGTCACAAGGAAAAATAATGAGAATAACATGGCAAACACTTTCAGTGTTATGGTCATTGTCTTGACATCACTGCTGGAATATTTTATGATTTCTGCTGATTTTAGTGCAGTGAAATCCAGTCATGTTCTACAGGCCCATCCCAAAAACTTTTACACCCGTAACAGCTCATGTGAACTGTTCCACGGAATTCGTTTGTCCCTATGTTATCAGTGTCAAGGCTTTAAACAGATGGTTCCTCTCCTTCAAATATTACAACTGCTTCCTTGCATGTTCTTTTCCATTATGAAAAAGCGTGCTACCTTTAATTCAATATTATCTTGAATCCTCGGCTTGAAGGATTAAGGATCTTCAATATGAAAACTCACAGGAGTGAAGAGCCAAATGTCAGCATCAAAAATGTTACCAGTTGACTATCAAAAGTAGCTGTATAATTTCCCTTCAGACACGGAAAAAAGATACCATCACCCTTTCCATGTTTCCAGATTTTCTGAGCATTTGTGGTGCCTTAAAATGTAACAAAAACTTGTATGGAAGTTCACATTGTACTTCAGCTTTTTTCTGTATGCTATTAATTTACAGGTTCTGTAGTTGGAATGATGTTTTTTTACCCCTGATGGAGCAATAAATAATAGTAGCATAATTTCTTTAAGAAAAGGCAAGCCAATCAAGGGGAATCTGAGAAATATAGATGGTGAAAAAAAGGAAAAATAAAACACTGTAAACTCATATTCATATTGTACCTTTCAGAGTAGTAAGTGCTACCTTTTCTTTTCCACACTCTATCTTGCCACTGAAGAGGAAAGGTGAAGAAGTAGGATGACAAATGCTGATAGATGAAAACATTGAAACAGATATGTGAAAATTTTCTGCAACAGTTTTTCTCTTAAAATTCAGTTGCAAAACCACTCTGTATTTCAATTACTTACTCTTCCTAGAGTCACTAAATAGATACTGCTATTAATATTGCTAGGCAGTGCTCTGACTAACTCAAGATAACTTGATACACCTCAGTAGAAAGCATTGTACCTATTGGGGGCTTAACTTTGTACGTTCACTCAGAAAATGATCAGTCTTTTCCTAAAGTAGGCAGTATCTACAGTATGATGGAAATCAAAACTGTACTTATACGTAGGGTCTTACATGAGGTATCAGTGGATATGGATACCAGGTTCAGTCCTGTCCCATAAACACAATGGACATTTTGCTATAGCTTTTATAGGAGGCAGAACTTCATCTATACTTCTTTACTGCATGCTATATTGTTGAATTATCTTGGAGCCCTGAACTGACCTTGAGTTTCATAAATCCAATGCAAAATACTATGCCCCACTCACGATCTCTTTTTCACATTTAATTCTGCACATGACATCTGGCTCTTTCAACCTTGTCTCTCTGCATGTGAACGTAATTCCTAGAAAGCAAAAGGTAAACATCCCTCTTTCTCTTCATTAAGTGATTTGTTCAATTCCAGACATCTGGTCAAGTTGCCACATGTAGGAATTGCATGGCCTAGCAAGGTCCGGGATGGAGCCTTAGCTTTTCTTGTCAGCCCTGGGTGGCAGCTGCTTGATATCAGTTGTGACCTGTAAGTGTTGTAGAGTATCAGATGGCTCAGGATACAATTGTCATGGTTGTCTAAATTTGCTTAAGCAAGCTTTTAACTGTTTTGCTAATTTTTAGTTTTGGCATAACTAAGAACATAGCTAAGAAATATGTGAACGCTTCTCTCTGCAAAATAATCTTCTGAAGCAAAATATTCACATCAGCATATTCCATATGCTGTAAATAATACCAATAATAATTGCTGGTTCTTAACTTGTTTGTTCAATCTGTGTACTAAATCTGTTTTTTTAGATATGGGTTCAAGACACAAAATCAGCATCTTGAATGTGGTCAGCTTTTGCTTTCCATCACAGTTTATTTAAAAGACATTTAGGCAGCCCACAAAGTACAAGCATATTGATGTCTTCCTTGGGACAGATCCCACTCCCAGTGAAACCAGCTGGAGGGGACTTTTATCACTGACTTAAATGAAACCATCATGTTTGAAAAGACCAAGAGGTAATCAAATCAGAAATTAATGAAATGGTTTAGACCAAGAGCAGGGCCTTTTATTTCACTTTAAGTTCTGCATGTAAAAGAAGGCACACAATAGGAAGAGACCTGCTTTTGCCTTGAAGCTCAGACTAACTTAAGCCAAATTTTTAGACCTCTGAAACAGGGGTCACCTCTCCCAGAAGACTGTAAAAGAGGTGTCGTCTTTGTCTCTGGCCTAAGCAATCTCAATGGTACTGGGAGCCTCTAGATGAGCCTTGCTGGATTTCCAAACCTGTTTTCAGACTTGGGGTGTGATTCTGACCTACCCTTGGGCCTGATCAAGAAGTACTCTGCTAAGTCAAGGGACAGAAGCAAGACTGAAAGGAAAAACCCTGATCTTCCAGAAGTTCAGTGTAAGTCTTGTATAAGTCTTTGTACTTTGTTGCCCTTGCTTTTATATAGTTAACTGGAAACTAAACCCAGCTGACCTGATAATTGGTGAGGGCTGCTGAACTTGTATGCTTTGGAATGAGACACCGCTAAAACAGACATCTGTCAGTCTTTCATATTTCTGTACCCTTACCCCCTATATTGACTTCTCCTCATGAGGGCAAAGAAACTACAGCCTCCATTTGTTGAGAAGCTGAGGAGGATGATTCACTGAGTTCTTGTCCCAAGTATTACTTTTGCAAGTGTAAATATTATATTTCAGCACTTGAGAGCTCAAAAATAATCTTTATTCTTGAAATATTTATACATAAAGAGCATTACTGAAATAGGAGTGCTTGATTACTTGGATTGGGTTGCATGATTGTGACATACTTATTTTTAGTCCTTGCACTGAATGGTAACAGGAGAGAGATATTTAAAAAAAATAAGTAAGGAGGATAGGTTCATTGCTGGTGAATGTTAACCGTTAAACAACTTGTGTGTTTCTGCATATAGGAGATGGCATCACTTTGGTTTCAAATTTCTGTGTGTCTTGAATTTGCTTCTATTTGGAACAGTTCATACTGCGATACACAAAGCATAAAGTCACTGTAGATGGACATAGTATTCCTTTGCCATGTAAAGGTAGTGCAAATGTACTGAAATGGGACAGAGGCAGTGACCTTGAAGACTCAGTAGAATAAGTAAAGAAGAGGAGCAAGCAAAGACCCACCTCTGCCTCGGTTGCCAGTGCACGGAGCTGCCTCTCAGCAGAAGGAACCAGGGCAGTGTTCAGAGCACTGCAGTATCTGCTCTGTTCCTATCTGACCACATAGCATAGTCACCATCCCAGGTAATTACTTTACTGGCACACATTGGATTTTTTCCATCTGAGCTGCTTCCTGCAGGTACATTGCCATCAATCAGGCCTGTCCTTGAAGGCTTAATGATATAGGATTGCTGGGCATTTATGGGATATGCACATGCCGTTATCAGACAAGTTATCTAAACTGTTGCTTTTAGTCAGATCATTCCAGATTGATCCATCTTTCTAACAATACTTCAGCTGTTAATTGAATACGAGCAGTAATGTTTTCCATGTTTCTTAATTATTTTACTCTTCTGAACCAGGTTCCTTTAGTGGATATTTATTTATTCAACCACAATGATGCATACACTTACTGGCTGTAGCTGTATGATCTCTAAAAAACTGTCTGTCTCTGCTGAAAGCACAGCCCTGCTCTGAAAGGAGCCTGCAAGAGCTGCACAGCACAGATCCAAGTGTCTTGCACCAGTGATTTTCGTATCACGTGTGCTTGGTTTACAAATGTAGAGTGATTTCTCTAATTGCAAGTCCTTGTTCCCTCTTACCTATCATCATCACCTGCAACAAAGGTTTCTTAAGCTCAGTTGCCTCATTTAAACCTGCACAGCCCCATTGTCTCCAGGGCATGACACCTGTGCAAAGCCATGGACTTCACTGGGTTTAGGCAGGTGGGAGGGATGAGGACTGGTAGTGATCCTTTAGAAAAATGCATGGCCGACCGAGCCTCCAGCCTGGGTAGCAAGAGAAAACAGTAGAAATGGCTTTTTCTGTCACTTGTGTGAGCAGATTGTTCCAAGTTCACAGAAGGAATAAATCTGCTTTCCCTTCTCTGGAGAAGAACATCATGTATTTTCAGGAAATCAGGATACCTCCCATATACCACCATCATGTGGCTTCAGGGAAGGGTGTCAGTGATGGGGCATCAGCGTTCTGATGACACCAGGGCCTTCCCTCCAGATTTTGTTTTAAACAAACAGGTACAGGCTTTGCAACAGCACAAAGAGCAGCCAAGCAAATCTCTTCTTTTGTGTTTATTTAGTTTTGAAAGACTTGCCTGAAGGTTCATTGGCGTTCCTACCGCAGACAGTTTGTGCCTGGGCTTCCTTGCAGAAAAAAAAGGGGGATTTTCCAGGCATGTCAATATGTCCTTGGCTGCAGAGATATCTCTCATACAAGAGATGGTTACAGTTTCTCCCACTTGACAAACAGTTGCTCCTTATGTATGCGCACTGGCGCAGCTTCATGCTGTGGTGTTTAACTGGTGCTGTTTATGATGGTTATATTCTTACCAATTTCTCTGATGTACTCTCACCTTGTCAATACTGCCATGCAGTTCTCCAGCAAGAGGTTTATCTGATTTTCTCTATCTGTAGGTGCTTTTCCCCCATCAATTCAGAGCTGCACTGACTTTGCCTGCCCATCACCAATAATTTTGGACTCATTGGCCAATTGTCACCCAAGATAGCAATGTCTGTCTCAAAGGCAAGAAACCCCCATGTATTTTCCAAAACTGGATGGCTGGGAAAGGAGTGAGACTTGGACAGGAGCCCTGCAGAGAGGAAAGGCTGCAGGGTGAGCCCAGCCTGTACCTCTTCCACCTGGCCATACGCCTGTGCACTCAGTGCTGGGGACAGGTGACAGCACATGGCATAGGCTCGGCCCTGGGGAAAGACAGGGCGACATTAGGGCATCCTGGGTTGTGCAGGGAGCTCTGGAGAATACGTGGAGGAATAGGGTTACTGTAATGCAGGGCAACAGCGGTTGAATTCTGGCCATGATACTTTAGGGTATTCACTTAGTTTTTCTTACTACTACTATACAGTCCTTTGCTTTTCACATAATAGGAACAAGAAGCTTGTTGACCTGCAGAGAACGGCTGCTCCTCAGCACAGCAGTCACCCTCCCACCAGCATCCATGCATGGGTCAGCCCCACGGAGACCTGTGTGGAAGACACATTGAGGCATGTAACGTCAGTATGCAGCCGTGCACCTTGACTGGCTGTGAACACCTTGCAAAATGCGTCTGTGGAGGCTGTGGCCCCTTCTCTAACTCAAGAGCAGCGGCGTGTCCCTGTGCCGTCCCCAGCACAGACACCAGCCTGCCTTTCAGCAGCTCCTAGCTTCCTCCTCAAAGCCCGTACGCAAGGCTCACAGAAGCAGGGATGAGCATTGCACACTCATGAATAAGTGTAATTGAAATTCTGTTCATAGCTATTTGGGGAAAAAAAATTGCCAGTGTAATTAAAATGCACAGGGGAAAGAGAAGTAGCCTATACAGACACATTATGTTACGCAGCACCCACCCAGACAAAGGTCTTTGTCTATAAAAAGCTCAAATATATCTGAGATAATTGCTGTTCATTGATTGTGCCTCTGAAGTGGAGTCATTCTGGCATATTCCACCTTGAGGCTGTCTTATACGTTTCTTTGAAAGGGAAAAATTCAAAAGTTCAAGTAAAGACACAAGTTCAGTCAAATATGTGGCAGTAAAAGCTTGATTTACAGCATTAAGGTTACTTTCAGCTGACCTAGCCCTGAGTGGTGCTGGGCAGTTTTGTCTGATCTTGTGTTAATGCTGTTAGCCTGTGTTTACTAAATGATTTAGCACTGAAATGTTGGGAGTTGCCAAATATTTGTCTTCTGTCCTTTATGAATATTTGAACAGCTCTTTCCCCAGCTCACTCTGAATGCAGAAAAGGGTGTTAAAAGTATCGTACTCTGGTAGCGTTACTTTGTGGAGGCTGCAGACCAACAACATTCTTACATCAGTGACGCCTTTGGATCCGTACTAAATAAGCCAAAGGTAGGAACACAAAATAATGTGCTTGAATCCTGCTTCTTATGTCCTGAAGAAATTCAGATTTGAAAAGAAAGAGTTCTTTAATTGGTCCATAATTTTTTTGCTCTTTCTCATTTTAAATATAATAGCATTAAATAACCCATAGGTGAACCAGTTTTATGCTGAAGGCAACACCCAAAAAGGATGGGAACCTGAGTTCAAACCCAGATTCCATCACAGATGTGTGAGATGAACTTGAGCATGTCTCCATGGTGTGTGTTTTGTCTAGACAAAAGTGTGAAGTTTTAAATCAATAGTGTGTGTACAAAGGTACTAAGATGTCATGAAAGAACATGTATCCCAGACATTCACAATTTTTGCGTATAGCTTGCATTACTGCACAACCAGATTTCCTTTTGTCACACCATTTTTTGTACTCAGTTTTTGGGCTTGCAGACCCCAGAGTTAACAGGCACACCACTCTTCGTGCACTCAGAAGTGCAATTCATTTTCACTCTTAAATGTGATTGCACAGGGACACAGAGGTACCACACCAGATTTGATTGCACCCAGCAATAGTAGTTTGCAATTTTTTACACATAGATACAAAGCTGAGATTAATTTCCCTGAAAAAAGTTGACCCATAAAGTAGATAATTTTAAATGTCAGCCTTGCTAGAAAAGCTGCAACTTTTCACCTTCTGTGACTTAATCTCATGCATCGTGGGTAGGAAGTAACACACTTTTAGTGTGAAAGGACCATCCCTATTTTGAAAGAGCTTCTGGATTTAATAGATCAGGACTCGATTAGAATATATCTAGCCGTCTCTGGTAGGTCAAGGTATATAATGCTTTATGTTTATTTTTCTTACATTCTAATACAAGGATAAATTAATTTCATCTGAACTTACTGGTAATCATTTACATTTAGTATGTCTGGAAGAAGCCAAGAGTAATGAAAGGAGACACCTTCTCATTCATGATTTGTTTTTAAATATTCCTCATTTCTTTCTTCCTTTTTTTTTCCCCCTCCACATGCTGATATTGCATGCATGGCTTGCTCTCAGCTTGCTATGAAACAAGCTGGGGCAAGCCTTGTAATATGATTCAAATTGTAAATCTCATGTCTTGCATCCCCCAAACACCTCATCTTATATGCAGTCTGGAACCTTCATTCCAGTACCAATTAGACTAATATATCCACCCAGCTCCGATTGGGGTGATGGATCGGCTGGTGGGGGAAATGGAGGCGATTTTCTCAGCTCCTCTGCATTCCCATAGGCATGCAGCATTTGACAGATTGGGCAGAACTGCCACGAAAGAGTCTGACACAGATGGTGTAATTAGAAAATGCGAAGTGCGAGTGTGAAATTTATCTTTGATCAGCACCTCCTTGCCAGATTGTCATCTATGTTAATATGATGATGGCTTCTTGGAGATGGATAGAAGAAAACAGCAGCCTTGAGGAAGAAATGGAGACAGTTCACAACGTAGAGAAGATATTTTGTTTAACTCTGAAACTCAATCAATTTCAACATGAGTAAAAAGTGATTTAATGTATTTAATTCATAGGAAAACAAATTGAATCTAAATCTGATGCCTTACTTTGTTAGGCCCATAATCAATATGGTAAAATCTTAGGTTTTGTTGGAAGAAGACAGAGATTAATTTTTTATGAACAATAAAACAAAAATCAATCTATAGCTATAGGCACACTTGAAACTACTATATCACTCTTTGTAGAGGCCTAATGTAAACTAAATATATACAAAAAATCATTGCAGAGCTGCCTGGACAGGTTTAAGGGGTTAGAAGAGATTTTTGCTCTCTAAGCTTTGTATTTTCGACGTCATCCTCTCCAGCAGAACGTGGAGTCTATTAAAGTTCACTATAGAGCACAGAAATCTTTAACTGTTTCATTTTCCCCCTTTATTCTGAAGGAAGATTTTACGTGGTAATTTCTTTTCTTTAAAAACTGATAAATATTCGTTGCCTGAGCAAAACCTTTTGATCATTTATCCAACATCTCCAGCTTTCCCAGTAGTCTGACACGTAACGTTCTGCAGCAGAAAGGGTCATCGTCCTCTAGGCACTCATGAATCAAATGCTGCTCTTCAAACATGAGGAGGTTTGGCCTGTGTGAGGCAGGTATAATTTTCCACAGACAGAAACTGAGGCACGGAGCAGCTAGGTGCAACCTGTCCAAGGTCACAGAGGAGCGCAAAGGGGCCGCCGTTGCTGGCGGGGTCCCTTGCCTGCCAGCCGCGTTCCCCTTCCATACCGAGTCTTGCAGCCGCTGCGATCCTGTATTTGGGTGGTTCAAAAGGTTTAAGTTTACAAACCACTATGCTGTAGTTCATTTTGCTAAAAACTGCTCAAATGTTCACATGAATGGTGCTAATTTTCAGGAAGGTAAATTAGCATAATTAATGACCAGCCAAATTTGGGGGTAATACAGTATGTAATTAACATTAGAGAGTTCTGTTGTACCACCTGCCCCCACATTTCATTGTTGCAGTGTACGAACTGTACAGGAGGCTATTTTCCCCTTTGCTGCACTGAGCAGAAAGCAGCTTTCTTCATCAGAATAAGCCATTAGCTGTAATGGCATGTAGGTGTAATGGAATGTGCTCGAAACATCTGTGCTGAGAGCAGGGGAGAAATTGCTGCATGCAGTCGTAGGCCTTTGGGGAGCTTGATTAAGGATTGCTTCAGAGAACTTGAGATCTGGCTTGGGATGCAAAAAAGAGAAGAAAGGAAAATAACACTAATAGATTTACGGATGTACTGCAGGGAGAACAAAGGATTTTTAATTTTTTTTACTTCCCTTTATTGCTCTTATATTGCATCTGTTCTCTGTTGGGCTTTCACTTATTGAATTGATCTGGAAAAAAAATGTAGCTCAAAATGCAGTTTAGCAAAAGACATCCTTGCTGTATAAACATGAAAATAGCTTGATTTTTTTTTCCTTTGTTTGCTAATGAAGACCTCATTGAAACCACAAATAATTCTAACAATAAATATTTATTGCACATGACACTTGCCTAAATCTGTTTTCAAGTGATATGTCCTCTGTATAGAAAACATGTAAACACACACATTAAAAAAACCCTGCATATAAAGACAATTCTTGCCTTGTGTTATTTGCATTTCTGGAGTATTCATCTGCTCCTTCTTGTGTTGATTTTTTCAAGATTTCTTTTTAAATGAATTTCTGATTTGTTTTTCTTCAACTCCATTTGTTTGCACACATTTTTAATAACTAATGGAATATAAACTCTCAGTACACAACAAGAGTAATTGCAGAACCACTAGGCTATGTCAGTTCTGGCTATTGACCCATCAAACTGTGAAAAATCTGAAATGCAGTTTACAGGATCTTAGGCAAGGTGATAGGGAGGAGAAATGCAATGTTATAAAAGATGATTTTGATGCCATACAAAGAGAAGGGTTAAATGTTTGAAAAATCCATATTACAGAAAAGGGAATTAATGTACTGCATGGGACAGATGTGGATGTATCGCACAGAAAATGAGAAACAAACCCGCAAATATTGGGTCGTTTAATGATTAAGTAAATCTTACGCTTTCTAATTATAAATGACAACAAAGCACTGTGTTCACTGGTATCCATCTTCCTTATGAAATAAGAAGCTTTCTGAGTTGGTGCCAAAAATGCCTTGCAATGAAGTTTAAAATATGTAGGGAGGCAAAAATGTAATAAAAATGCAAAAGCTAATAATATTATGGCGACTGGCATTGTTTACAATGTAGAGCACCTGCTGTTTTCAAAAAAAAAAAAAAGAGAGAGAGAAAGAAAAAGTGAAATCATCAAACTGTTCTTAAATGGAAAATCTGGGCTTTCTGCCAATTACACAATGTGTTTCAGGTGCACTGTAAATAGGAACAATAAAAGGTGCAGGGGAAAGAATCTGAAATGTTAAATCTCAGATACACGAGAATATTATTTAATGATGTTACTTTGAAAGGAAATCTTGGGTACCTTCCAAATTTCTTCAATGTGGAAATAGGTTTAAATTTTTGCCTCTGTAAAAAAGTTGTAAAAATCTAATTATCCCTTTTAAAATTTGATTAAATTAACCCCAAAAAGGAGAAGAGCCAAAAAATCCAGGAAAGCCACCAGGGACTTCCCTTTTACCAGGCTATTCTACATGGGAGATGCTTGGAGACTACGGTGAAATATAACGCCAAATTCTATGATATAATAATAAAAAGCTAAACATACCCCCAGAGTTATAATTTTGAATTCCAGGAGGCCAGTGGTGAGGTCCGGCTCACTGAAGTCAGAGCAGGAGTTTGATATACATTTCAGAGGAAAACTCATATTGTCCCAGCACCTTGCTGTGTCCCGGGGAACAAATGGTGGCCCAGTCCATTTTAGGCACTGGAGCTGGAGCAGGAAAAATTGGCATCAGCTGGTTAAAGACCAGACTTGCATGCATCTGCCTTGTGGCTGTAGGACTTCAGTTGTAGACAAGAGTTTTCTTCTAAGTATGGAGTCCAAAGCCAGGATGAAAATTGGTCCCTCATCCTTATAATCAGAAGGACAATAGGGAAGTATTTAAGTATGTGCTTGCTTTCTTTGGGAAAAATACTTTGATTATGTGTTTTATTTCAATAGAAAGTGAGACAGTGGATGAGACCCCTTAAGTATGGTCAGTAACCAGTCATGTGGGCCCTCTTTCTGCCTATGTCCACCCAAGTAAACAGGAAGAATGGTGGCCCATCCTCTGACCTCCAGCCCTGCACAGCTCGGCTCAGCTCACACTGTTCATGGCTCACCCTCTTCTCCCCTAGGATAAGGTGGGCTCGTCCCCACTCCCTCTGGGGAGAAGCTGCTGATCTGTGCACCCGGGCAGTGCTGCTTGGCAAGGGCCAAACTCCAGAGACAGTGGTAAGGGTTAAACAGTATGGATCTCATGGAGCAGTGCTTAAACATGTCCTAAGCCTGTTTAGTTTACTAGTATAGATGTAGCCTTGGAGACCAGAGACCAGATGCTGTGCATCTGCTGCACTCCCTGTAAGATCAGCCCTGATTATTTCCACACCCGGTATCTACAGGGAAGGCCTGTAATAAAGCAGTAATCACTTTCCTCCCATCCTCACCTGAACCATGAGCCAGATCTTCATTTCAGTAACCCTTGGATAAATCAATAATCCTTCTATGTGACTGAAATCAGACTTACAATCTTCGTATTACTGTTTCTTTTGGGTCTGATCCTGCCAGTTTTCTCTGTCGTTAGCAGGAACAGGATCATATCTGTTATCAATGGCAGTTTGTTTTTCATTTGATGCTGGCAATTATCAAGCTATCTGAACAATGTTTGTGAGAGGCCATTTCTTTTAATAGAAGGAGAAACTGGGGACACCCTTGGTGCTATCATTTTACCAGGATATAGAATATCAGCCTACTTCCACGTGACATCCCTTCTCCATTGTTTCTATTTTTGCTTCTGTGCCTAAACTAACAGTAGTCCATGGCGAAGAAGCAAGAAAATAGGTATCACACTTTTCTTCCACTTTTATAATGTATTTTTGGAGCTCATATGTACCATGACAACATAAAATGGACAAAGTTAAAGTGATAGTGGAGAACAGCTGCAGGGCTGAAGCTAGAGCAGGGCTAAGTAGGACTTTGGCTGCTATTGCCACTGTACTGATATTCTGGTTTTCTGGTACAGGTCTGAGTGCCAGAAACAGAAGCTGCAGGTCTGTCATAATGGTGGAAGAGGAAGGAAGAACATCTGAAAGGAGTACAAGGAAACAACAAAGTTAGAATGCAGAGTGGGTAGGAGAAAAGGCACTAGATCAGCTCTGCATACCAGAGTTGTTCAGGATTTTTTTTCCCCCGAATCAAGGGTGGCCATTATCTAGGCTGAATACTGGTGAATCCAGTATACGCTGAATACATGGTCCTGGGCAACCAGTTCTAGGTGATCCTGCTTGAGCAGGGGGATTGGACCAAATGACCTCCAGAAGTCCCTTCCAAACTCAACCATCCCATGATTCTGTGATTCTGTCAGTCTGTAACAGCACCTGTTCACGGGGATTTGAAAAATCTTTAAGTATTTTAAACCACTGTAGAATATGAGCAAAAGAAGCAGTTTAAAGTATATATATCTCCTCTGATGGATGGGGGTGAAGTTTCTTTCCTCTGACACCTCTGTTAGGTGGGAGTGGTTTTACTCCTTCTTCTCTTTGTGTAACTCCAACATCTGCAATGACATTCAAATAGTGTGAAAATGCAACTGAAACTCACAAGTGATGCTGAGTCCACTAAATTGCAGCAGCCAAATTCAGCAGCCAAACTGTGATTTCACTGGGACTCAAGTTTTTATTCTTTGTTGAATGAATGATTTTTCATTCAATGCTGATTCTTGCATTTAGGGTACACTTGAGCAGGTATGCAGGAAACCCTCCCTGGGATCACTCCTAAACTGATGTGCTGTAGAACTGCTTTGAAAATAAAATTCTTATAGCAAATTCTGCAGTTTATTGGAGATTAATCCAGTAGCACAGACAAAGAGTATGTAGATTGATAGAGATGCATAACTTTTCCTATACTTTCTTTTAAGTGTCAGGTAGTTTTCTATAATCCAAATAGAATTCCCTATTAAGTTTTCCAGAATGGTTTGAGTAAAACTAGCCACAAGAAACACGACTAATTTAGATCTTAAATAGTTTGTGTTTAATGACACATATAACCAAAGATCAGACTTCTTATAGATACCATCAGCATCCAAAACTATGGCATAGTTAAAAAAAATTGTAGAACCATCTTCCAGTTTTACTTAGGCTTAGACAGAAACCAACTTTGTGAGAAGCCTAGTTTAATCATCTTAGGGTCTTTTTAATGGCACCATCCTCCTTAGCTGTTATATTGAAACTCTTCTTCCCGTGATAGGGAATAGGAAAATGGGACAGACAGTTTGAGCCGCAGTTGGTGAAATGTTTTTCCTAGTGATTTCAGGTTTCAGATCTGTCTAGCTTAGAAGTAAAACACAATAGTATCAAGCAAACAAAAGATAGCTCAAGAAAAGCTATCTGGAAAGAAATCTGGAAAGTCCCCTGAGGACTTAAACTCCCTGCTTGTCCTTGAACAATCAGGCTATCGAGTTATATTCCTCTGAGTAACTGATCATCTGGCATGAAAGCTGTGCAAAGACCACTTGATGGCTTAGGTCTATATCCATGTGTTGTCCATACTGGGTAGCAAAGAAAGCCATCTTGAAAAAATCCAGAGGCAAGCTGTAGATCATCCATACTGGATGACCACTGAGGCCTGAAATATTGATATCACTATACCAGGCTATCTAAATAGAGCCAGGAATACTTTAATTTTGTTAAAATCTGTCTTGCTTTTAAAGCTGGACTCAAAAATATATCTAAATTCCATGGTTAATTTCTTAAGATTTGGATTTCTTTTTTTTTTTTTTCAATCAAATCAATGTATCTTGTTGCTGTAAGGAGAAAAGGGAGTTCGGAGAAATTCAAAGTGCATTTTGCCTGTGCTTCTCGTGCTTCAAGTGTATTTTTTCCTTCAGTGATTTGGCCAAAAGAAAGTGGTTTAACCAGTTCACTGTTCCTGAAACCCAATTGGAGCTTGTTGCCCTCCAAAAAGCACAGGAGAAATCTGGAAAGTCCCCTGAGGACTTAAACTCCCTGCTTGTCCTTGAACAATCAGGCTATCGAGTTATATTCCTCTGAGTAACTGATCATCTGGCATGAAAGCTGTGCAAAGACCACTTGATGGCTTAGCTCTATATCCATGTGTTGTGCTTTAAGCCCAGACGGCAACTAAGCACCATGCGGCTGCTCACTCACTCCTACCCCCCCCAGCCCCCCTGCCCGGTGGGATGGGGAGGAGAATTGGAAGAAAAAAGGTAAAACCTCTTGGGCTGAGATAAGGACAGTTTAATAGGACAACACAAGGAGAGAAGAAATAGTAATAACAATAATACTAATAAAAGAACGTATAAAGTGAGTGATACACAATGTATTTTCTCACCACCAGGAACCCAATGCTCAGGCCTTTCCCAAGCCACGATCCCTCCTCCCCCCAGCCAGCTCCCCCAGTTTATATACTGAGCATGACGTCATCTGATATTGAATATCCCCTTGGCTAGTTCAGGTCAGCTGTCCTGGCTGTGCCCCCTCCCAGCTTCTTGTGAAAATTAACTCTATCCCAGCCGAACCTGGGACACCATGACAAGAAGACAGTCTGAATTCCTGCTGCTCCAAGTTGCTGCAAGAGGAGTGTAAGAGCTGCATATTCCCCCACTTTAGCTTATTCTCTTCTTATAGACAAAGACTGTCTTCCACAAGAAAAAATAAGCAACAGAGAACCAACAGTTTAAGTTCACAGTACAAAATGCAATTAAGCCAAGGGAGCCTTGCAAATAAAGCACAGGAACACTGAGACCATGTCTTCCCAGATACTGCAGCAAGCTGTAACAGCTTAACCTCAGGTTCAAAACAGATAAGACCAAGGATAATGGCAAGAGAACTACTGGGAGATTCTGGTGATGGTGCCTCTCTGTAACCACTGAATGACTTACTGTTATCCTTTGTCATCCTTCATCAGAAATTTTCAAAAAAGCCTGTATTTTTTGTTAAGCTTTTAAAACTCATATGTTCTCCAAAGGAAGGTATGTGCTTTATCATGTGTCCTTGAGACTAGCTCAAGGGGGCATTTACGTTCCTGAAACAACTAAAGCAAAAATATTGTCAGTCTGATGTTGATGGTGTTACTGTTATTTAACCTACTGGCTTACAGCATAATTCATAGATTCTAGAGTCAGTGGACCAACTCTGATCCAGTCAGGCAACTGTTCAGCTATGGGGCCCCCATGGTATCTGTTAAAACAGAATATGCATCAAACTGGCCAGTATTAATGGGAAAGGCAAAAGAGGTCCTAAAAGAACCTGTGCCTTTTTTTTATCATAGTGTTTGACTGCTTGCATTAACATAGAACATAAAATTTCACCAGACATTTCTTACATCAAGCCCACACCTTTCAAAGGAGCTATGGCATCTTCTCTAGAAAGCTATCCAGCCTTCTTTTCAAAATTTGAAGTAGAAGAAAATTCAATTCATTTCTTGATGCCTTATTTAAAAGGCTAATTATTCTTACTGTTAAAAATTATATCTTCCTAGATCTTTGTTCCTCAAACACCCCTGTTCAGGTAACCTCCTGCCCAAAAACATACTTACATACTCTGATCAAATCACCCCTTACCCTTCACTTTGGGAAGCTACCCAGGTTGAGCTTCTCCGCAACCACCACCTCCCTCCAATAGATCCAAATTACCTTTTGGCCCTTTCTTTGGTTTTTGTTAAACATGATTTGACAAAAGAAATACTATTGCAAAGATAGTCTTTATGATGTTGGACCTGCTAGGTATCCCATAGTATTTACATCCAGGGATTTTGTTTGCTTTTTGCACTCTAAGCACATGCTCAGCCAGGTATCTACAGTGACTCTCCCCTTCCTTTCATAGGTCTACTCTTATTATTCTTTTATGCTACTGATTTTTTAGGTATAGGAAAGACAACCTCTGTTCCCCCGTATCACTGATATATGATAGGTTTGTGCTATCAATTTGAGTGTCCAGGGTCAGATAGCGAGACACTGCAAGTGGAAGACCTTTAACTCTGCAGTCTGCTTCTTACCCCAGACTGACAGATCTTGAGCTTAACCTTCAAGGCCCTCATGCTCTTCTTGAGTTTTTGCCTGAGGGCTGCTGTGGGCAGCAGTTGTACTTTAGTATATATGTGAATCTATTAATGTGGTTTCACCCATGTTGTACAGATTCTGTAGCCATCTCCACACAACTCAACCCCGACCCCTCCATGGTGCTGGCTGGGTTGCCGCACTGGAGCTCCCTGCCTGGCCAGACCTCCAGGGTGTGCATCCACCCATGGGCAAAGGTGACAAACGCCACTTGCAAGTGGGAGATAGTCACAGCGGGGAAGAAAAAAAAGAAAATCTCATCACGCATGTTGGTGCATAGCATTTTATGGCATAGCTTGTCACATTTTACTGCTTATATATGAACATCCTCACCACATCACATCAACAAAACAAGATATATTTACTTCCCCGTATCCTACATAAATAACCCTCTGGCTAAAATATGCACTCACCTCTTAAAATACATTGCAAAATACATCTGATTTCCTTTAGAAGTGCTTCTTTGAAAGTCTTATTTTTGACACAGCTTGTTTCACTGATGTAAACATGTTAATAGAGAGAATGACAAAAAGTTTATTGATTTTAATTCCTGAGATGGAAAAAATATATAAAAGTTCTGTTTTGTGCTCTAGGTAAATAAATCAGCATTGTGTTTCTACTTTGCAGCCAATGAACCATGCTTTATGTTAAACTCTTCCTACAAATATAGGAATGTGAACAAAGCTTAGTAGTGGAGAGAATACACAAATTACCTCCAGCCTTTTAGAGGCACAGCAGAGGCTTCAAACACTGGAAGATACATGACTAATGCATCCAGAAAACCCTGTTTCAAAAAAATGATCCCAAGCTTTGTGTTAACTAGTGTAACACTAGATAATATTCCTCGAAGTATAACAGGATAAGACACTGCTTGTTCATCTTACTCCTGAAGGAAAATGAACCTATTTCATGCTTACATTCTCAATTGGGGGCACACATATATGGGCACATGTGTGTGCACACACACATGCACTCTTACATATATGCATGTATATATATATGTATACGTATATATTTAGACAGATGCTTTTGGAAACAAAACAAAAAAATTACTGGATATATGGCCCTTACCTTCCTCCCACTATGAATGGTCTTTTCGTTAGTCCACTGAATAACCATTTGTCATGGGCTTTACTGTACCATGAAGTTATGATTAATATTATGGCTCATGTACAGCGGGTTGAAAGACCACATTCATTTTCAAAGTCACGTTGCATTGATTAGAATTCACTGCAGGTTATTCAAATAACGATCCTCTCGTTTCCCAGGAGAATCTCCGTCTGATTTTTCTTTATCCTCATTAAAGATCCCAGGTGCAGACAAAGCTTTACATACTTCTAATTTGCATTATCCTTGGGAAGGAGGTAATTCACATGCCTTCAGTATATAGCACTTGTTTTTGTAGTTTGCTCTTTCCTATCTGTCTATTTAAATAAATCAAGAAATTTAGCCTTTATAAACCCTCTGACAATAGAAAATGCCAAATTTTATTATGCTTAGTAATGAGCACATGTATTCTGAAATATCAGTTATAATTCAGATTAAGTGAAACAATTTTTTTCCTTGCTCCTCACCACATTTTACTTAAAACACAACCTCTGCTCACTCTCTCCATGATGGGAGAAGGTGAATTTTTAAAGCAAAGATATAGGTTTCATATCAGCCTTTGACTGATGTAAGAATATCCCTCAGCAAACAGTCTGTGAGAAATCATTGGCAGGATTTAATAGACTTTTTCTTTTTCCTTTCTGCTGTTCGTATATAGAACAGTGAAAGTACATAGCATCTATAATTGCCTGGTGGAACTTAAGAGTCCCATTAACCCCCAAAATGCAGCACTTGCATGGATTTCACATCTGGTTTCTGAGGTATAAGTTGTGTGGGCCTATGTTTTGCAACAAAATAATCTGTCTCGGACTATTTTTATCGCGAGCCTTTGTGTAATGAGTTTAGCCTGAAGCAGACTGACAGCATTGTTGACATTTCATTGAGTTTCCATCCTCAAGAGAGAGGAAATTTTAGCTAATTAAATAATGTTATAGTGTCTTAGAAACTACAAAGGCAACAGGAAACCACACAGCAGTCATACTGTATTTGTTAAGATCACTTCTGTATTCCTGAGGTTTTATTATGCAGAAGTCATTCTTCTAACAGTCTTTAAAGCAAGTCATACATTAGATAAGCTTTTCATAATTCAACCTTGATAATAATATTTGTAAACTGGTTTATGTATATATGAAATGAAGCCAAATGGGGAAAAAAGCTATTAGAGAAATACTGAAACAATTATTACTTTTCATCATTTCATCACAAATGGCCGGACAGCGTTGCCTATGTGTGCTGGGGGGCAGAGAGACAGCAAAGACCTTTTCTCTGTTCCCTGGTGGCTACCCAGGGAGAAAAGCTCCTCCTCCACACCAAGGGGACAAGGGAGAAGGGCAGGGAAAAGATGGAGCCAGGCTGGCTTACTGAAAGGTAGGTAGTGTGATACAGGTCCCTTTGGGGTGGCAGGGAGTAATTCTGGGGAAGGATGGGGAGCGGTGGAGCCAGCGGGTTTCTCTCACCCCTGCACCACGTGCTCCGGCGCTCATCCCAGCAGGAGGCAGGAGATGCTGCCTGTCTCCTTCCAACACCACAAGCGGTTTCTGTGGGTGATCAGCTGCTGCCCAGAGAGCAGCTGCCTCAAATTAGACCAAAACAAAGGGCAATTAGTATTCATCATGAAAGCTTTGAGGGCCAAGTCAAGGTGCCTTCGCAGGCTTTCCACCAACGCTCCTCCTTGCCCTGACTCCAGCTGTCCCCAAAAACTGGTGTCAGCCCTGGTGGCCTCAGGGGCTTGTGGCAGCGGCAGGTTTGGCACAGCACCAGCACGAGGGCACCGGCACACCAGGAGGTGCAGGGTTTCACCATGGGCTTGGGCGAACAGGTAACCCACTGCTGGAAAACACCTCCACCCTACCCAGAGCTCCTGGCTGTCAGAGGAAGAAGAGAAAAAAGAATAAACCTCTGCCGAGCTCAGCATTTAGATCTGATTTACTCAGGCAGGCTCGGACACCATGGTGAGAAAATAGCAGAAAATTTGAAGAGTTCAGCCTAATCAGGACAGCAGGACAAATTGCTCCCCTCAACTCCATCCCAAGTGCATGGCACAGCAGACGAGTGACTGGACACTAGTTCAGCTCAGCATTTCTACAGAAAATTAAATAAATTAATTGCACTCTTCTCTGTGTGCAGGAAAGTGAGTCCTTTCTTTCAAACAGCTTTACCTCTGGGGTGTGGAGACCCTCCACCTTCAACATCTTGTCTTGCTGCGTGCCCAGCATCTGTGATTACCTTGGTGGGTGTTACATAGATGGGTGCTCAAGGAGTGTGTTTGTATAATAACACTCTCAGACTGCCTGCCATATCAGGAAGAAAATAATATATTTCTATATTAAGTATTTAATTTCTTTTTTAATATGTCAGTGTTTCCCTGATAAGTGACCATTTCTATATCTTGTTTCATGACTTAAAATGATTCCTGGTATAAGGGACTAAAGTAGAATATATAGGAAATACTGTTGCTGAAGTAACAAATGGTTTTCTTTGCATTTTCCTTTCAGACACAGGGTGCTATTTGCTGGTAATTTAAACTAGTGGCCACTACCGTGTGTCCTTCTAAGTTCTCAGTTCATGATAAGGACATTTTATATTTGCATAATGCCTTTCATCCTGGAAGAGCAAATCACTTAAAAAAATTAATTTAGCATTATAATCTCCCAGCAGTGGTGATTCACCCACCGTGCTGGCAGCAAAGACCAACTCGGAAATTGTCCCTATGAATCAAAGACATCAGTCAGTGCCAAAATACTCTGGGACCCAGAAGGGCTGCAAAGTCCCTGATGGGGAGCATGAGTGTGCATGCGTCTGTGCACGTGTGTGTGTGTGTGCGTGCTGAGGAGGGGTCCTCGTGTTGCTATCTCCCTCCGGACAGACCTTGGGTCTTTTCCTGCACATGGCAGCAAGATGAGGTTTTCAGCTGGACAGAGAGAGGCAGAGAGGAGAGCTCAGGAGCATACTGTGAACCCCCCAAAATCTTTATTCTCCCATTAAGCCTGAGGGAGTCTGAAAGATTTTATTAGCCTTAATTACGTTTTGCCTGGGATCATGAGGTCGGTGGGCTTGGCGAGCTTTTGTTTTTAAAAACCTAACTTGCTTGCCAGGCAAGTTTTCCCAAGCTCTCATTTTATTGTGGTTTCCAGCAGGGGATCTTGTTTCAAGGGATATGATCAAAGTAAAGGACATTTCTTCTGGGACTTATTTTACATAGATTAGATCTCATTATGCAACTTGCTCTTTAGTCTATATTCTTTTTATAAGCTTCTGGCTATATGAATGAATTTTACATAGTAAAGTGTGAATTTATTATAATGAATACACTTTCTGAGTGAAAGGGAGGCAAAATACAGCATAGTGTAATACATTTAAGCTTTCTTATCAACAACAAATTTCAGCATTGCAGCAGTTTAATCTTATCTCAAACAAGGTTGCTGCACACTAATTTCCATGCAAATTTTCAGCTGCCTTTTATGTCAGTTTTAAACAAAAAAAAAAAAATTTGCTGCAATTGTGTCAAATTTTACATTTCCTTCCTACATATATTTTTTAAGCCTTCTTTCAAAGGCATGCTTGATTTTTTAAGGTTTTAAGATCTGCACTTGATTAAGTCATTACAACTTGACACCTTGAGAGTTCCACTGAGGTGGGAATTTGTGATAATGTCCGGCAGCTCCTTCTGAGTACAAAATGCTCTGGATTAGTCCTGTTGGACAATCTCTAGTGAGATTGAAAACTGAAGAAATTAAAAGCTAACATAGAACAGATCTTAGCATACACCGGAATTCCTTTCCAGTGTTGTTAAGATTTAGGGACTAGCAGAAGTGGGAATCTTTGTTAAAAGCCTCATTCTCATACCATATAAATAGGGACAGATTTTTCAATTTTATACTTCTGTATTGTGCATTTATCTACAGTTCAATTTAATCTGAAGTTTGGGTCAATGCATGAAAAGCATACGCGTGCTCATCCAGTGCTTATGTAAATGATTTGATTTTATTTGCTGAATTTCCTCATGTGAGTAAGCAGGTATGCAGGTATGTTTTTATTATCTCATAATTTCACCTGATGTAAAGCTAAAATTATCAAGCAGATGAGAATTTAATTGTCAAATGGAAGAGTTGTGTGGATTTGGGTGTTGGTCGAGTTTTACAGCCACACCCTCACCTTTCAAGTCATTTATTTGACAAGGGTTTTCAATGCAATGATCTTAGAAATAGATTCAGTCACTTAGACTCCTTTTCTATTATATTACATAAGTGAAAAGGAAAAAAAAGCCCCCTCCCTTTTTTTCTTCTGTCAAGGACAAAATTTAGCTAAACTTGCTTCTGTCAAGCCACTAAAATTAGTCATTGAGCTAGAAGAGGTGTAAGCAGTCTCAGGATCTGTCCTCATAATTTGTCAAATTTGCCACAGCTAAAAGACTTGCTTCATTTTAGGCTGAAATACTGAGGGCAAATTAGAGCAGAATACCTAGAGGGTTTGCACTCCTGTTGATGCTGTAGTCAAGAAGCTTCATGCATGGGGAATGGGATTTTCAAAAGTATTCAGCCTCCCTCTGGACCCACTGACTTCAGTGCATGATATAGCCACCATGAGCACTTCTGAAAAACCCACACTTATTTCTGTAGGGACTACTGCCCTATTGCGAATAGCCGCACCCGAGATCTACTAATTGTATGTAGTATGCACCCACTGCCCAAATCTGGTTAATTCTGGTATGAAACCCATGCAAAAGCTTGTGTGCGAAGGGGTTAAATTCATACCAATGTACTTAATTGCAATCTTATTTACAGCCCGTAAGCAGCTATTATATGTTTTTCACAGGTTATGATACACAGTTCACTCATCTTTAGTTTATCATAGCACAAGGCAGAGTCTCAGGAAAGGAATGTTTTTCAGTTAAACGGTTAATTAAGACTTGGAGATATTTTTTTTTTTCTGATCAATGCAAGTCAAATTCTCAGTGCAAGTGGTTGAATCATCTTCAGAACTCTGATCATAATTAAACCACAAGGAGGCTGTTATGATTAAACGTGGGAAGCTGAAAATATGTGAACCATAACAAAGGATCTGAATTCACTTCAAGCTTTGCATAAAATGCAGTTTCAGATTTTTTTATCTTAGTATTAAAAAAGCTTTCATCCTGTACCTTCCCCTTTTTTCAGAATTTCTTCCAAATTCAGTTACATTTCTCATAATTAATAATAAATCTTACACCCGTAACTGCTATCTGGCTTTCCTAATTTGTAGAAACTCCCTATGATGTCCTTTGTCCAAACAATAGTCTTCTTTATATTTTTTATTAAAAATACAGAATTCTAATGGATACTTTTTGCCTTCAACAGTTACATTTACTGTATTGGTAACTAAATATTTCTCCAAATGACTTCTTTACAGCTGTATAATCCATACACAGAGTTGGTAGTCTACAATAAATTTCTAAAATCTATATTCTTTATTGTGTCCTAATACTTTATTGCTATAATAATTTCTGTTTCTGTCTTCCTAATTAGACTATATAGCTTTTACAGAATAGCTTTTACAGAGGATATTTGTTTTTCTGTTCATGTAATTTAATCTTGAATACTTGTAATCACAGCACATGCGTAGTTAAAAAGGACCAAATTCTGTTGTCTCACCTTGGCAAAATTCTCTTTTAAAAACCATGAGTAGGAAATACAGGATTGTGTGAAAAACTATCAGAAGCAATGTCTATTTCTAAACCAAAAAAAAAAAAAAATCCAAAGATGGTCAACACTAAATTCTTACGCTTAGATCAACCTTTCTATCTTTGCAAAATTCAGAGTTGGAGACTTGATTAAGATGAAGTTGCACCAAGTCTGAACCAGGACGACAGCTTCTCCAAAGCAGAAGTGAATTAACCTGTACAGGATTTTGGCGTTCACGTCTCTCTCTGCTAACAGCAACACCAAAGAAAGCAGGTTGGAAGACCTCTCTTCTGTGTGCACAGCCAGAAGAGAAAAGATCCTCTTCATTCCCTGTTTCCCATCCCAGCTGGAGGGGGATGGATGTGCATAATCTCTGCTGACTGGCAACCGGTAAAGCCCAGAACCAGACACTTACATGCTGGCCTAAGGTCCCCACACAGTGGCTTCCAGTTGGAACATTAGATGCATGAGAAGTATACAGAGAGTGGAATATCTTAGACAAGAGAAAATGCTGCAGAGAGAGATGTTTGAAACCCCCTCTACTTTTTTGAGTCAGGTGCTTCATTTCAGTCCTTTTTTACATGCCTAAGACTCAAATTCATGACCCAGAATCCCCTCCAGGAAGATGGTGTCTCAGTCATTCTTTAGAGGCAGACTGTGGCACAGGCTTTGCCTATAGAAACGGCTGCCAAAGAAGGACTGCAGAAGGGCACCATGGTGCTCGGTACACCAGCCTGAGGAGCAGGTGACCTAGGTCTGAGGTCCTCTTTTTGCTGTTTCTACCTCCATTGCAGAAGCTCCCTTTTTGTTGAAGCTAAACCATTGAATAGAAAGGACTGAAAATTTCCCTGACTCAAAATAAGGACCAGAGAACACAGGCCATAACTGTGTAAGAGCATCTACCTGCATAAAGGTAGGTGCTTCAGCAGCCTGGGAAATGGGAAACTTGGATGACTTGCTCATACACTTCCTAAGCTTCGGCTTGACACTAATTAAGTGTCCTAAATCCTTCTTCAGATCTGGCTTTTAGTACTTTCATCAGTTGTGGTCAGATCATTCAATTGCAACTTGCTGAATCCAGCCCTGTACTTGTCACTTAAGGAAACAGGGAGTTTTGCCTGTATGATCCTACCTGTGATGGGACAGCAGTCTCCATGCCATGGAAGTCCCTAAAACAGCATCTCCCACCCACTACCACCTTCTTACAGCTGAGGGATATGCAACTACAGTGCAGCTGGCTTTCCTTAATTCAGGTTCAGGAAGCGACTCTCTACAAGCCAAACTAGTGGGGTTTGTTCACTGTATTTTATAGCATAATGGACAACACGAGGGAAATAATTGTATTTACATTTTTTCTGCTAAGTGTGAAAGAGAAGGAAATGGTATTCCAGAGAGTGATAAAATGAGAATGAATTCATTACAGGAATATAGTGGCTAGGAGATTTTTTCACGTTTTAATGAATAAATGACATTTCCATCCACTAAAAATACAAAGTACATAAGTAGTATTTACCTACAGATCATAGTATAGCATGAAATTCTTCCTCTGTAAGAATCCTGACACAGTGATCCTATTTTGCAGGAAATCTTTAATTATGTTCAGGGCTGCTTACCTTTAGTAATGAGAGCCAGATCTTTTTCCAGTTAAGCCAGTTGCAAACCTTCTGGGTTTTTTTTCCATCAGAAAGAGTAAGTCTCTAATCCATATCACAAACATACATCCTCATTTAGCTGGGTCTAGATGTAAAACTGGTTACTGTCACACTGAGTGCTCATGGTCAAGGTTCAAGTAATGGCTAATGCTCTAAGTGAGGCTACACATAAGTGCATTTTAGTTCCGAATGCATTGTCCTAGTTGGTGAACACAAAACAGCTCCCTAGCCATTTAATTATCTGAGATTATAATGATCCTAACTTTGAATAGGATTTTCTGCCACACCTTCTGGTTTCTGAAAAGCAGTGCCCTGAAGCAAAACCAAATTTTTCCTCTTTGCTTTTTATATATTTTTTATATTTCTAATTTAATCCAATTTTTACAGGTTTATTAAAGTGTTTTATATCTTCTGTTTCTTCATAATGCTGGTTTATAGTTAGTTTCCCTTTTGGAAGCATTAAACATATGAAAATAGGGTGCACACAGATGAGGGGATGCTTACTCATGCAAATAATCCAATTGAACTCAGTGAACTTCCTGAAGACAGCATTACTCATGCAAGTAAGTGATTACAGGACTGTGTCACACAATGAACAGTGTGGGCCTGATTATCTTCTCACCTACACTGATTTTACATCGTTACAGTTCCACCGGCTCTAACAGAATTACTCTTTGTTTTCCCTGATGTAAGAAAATTGAGATTCACACACCCGCTTAAAAAACTTGCCCTGAAAATAATAATGACTATATGTGAAGAATCATTTAGGTACAATGTAACAGAAGTAGATCCGTAAGTGCATTTCTGCTAAGATCTTGCTATTATCCAAACCCATTGTGGAGCCTGATGCCTGTCTGACTGGGCTTGCAGAGGGCCTAGAGTTTGACATGCAATGCTCATTCTTAATTCTTCCTGACCCTAGAGATCAAATTTACTTAACGTCCCAAGAGAAAGGTGAGGCAAATGTTACTGCATTCACCTTGTGCAAAGCATAACACAAGTATAAATGGGATTAATTTAAAATATTTTCAGATGCTATAAAATACATGTGTTCTGCAAACACTCACAGATGGCCAAGACCAAAGAACCTTGAGAGAGTTATCAACTGAATCATAGAAAATGTGCAGAAGTAGCACCAAGCCCCTCTTTAGACAGTAAAAGTACCCTAAAGAAGAGCAGTTAAGCACTACAACCCACCAGGGAGCTTACTTGCATCAGTTTTCCTCAGTGGGCATCTCTATGGAAAGAGTTTCTCCCCCTTCTTCCAGGCAGTTTTGTACACCAAGGAGAATGGGCATTTCCCAAAACCCATGCAGGGCTGATTCTGATTCTGCATTCACTTCTCAGAATTCTCCATTTTAATAACTTAAAAATTCAACTTCATGTATTTGCCAAATTAAAAACTCCCGGACTCTCCAGCATGATTGCTTTGATGAATTGAGTCCTTCTAGTCCATTTAACATGAAATAACAGACTTGTGTTGATGGTGCTTTTGTTCTTGATAGTAGGAGAACTTGTTACTGAAAAATTAGCTACTCACCCTTAAGCAATCACTAACATTCCAGTTCCTGAATATAAAAATGAAGAAAGAGCAGATGGAAACAAACAAAAATTGTATTAATAATACATAACAATGTGATGCCTACAAATGATATTTCAATAGGGGAAAAAATAGGAAAACTACAGTTTTCATTGGGTCTTAATGTATGTATCCCTCTCTAATGCTTCCATCTTCAAGCAGTTCTGTTTTATTGACACAACAACACAAATTGCAGAAGTAAATTGAATCATGGGCTCAGAATGTAAAAATCAATGAGAAATAATTTTGTAGCACTAAAGTGAACAGTGTAATGCTAGGTATTCATTTAATTAACCATGAGCCTTTCCACATAATGCACAATCATTGCCAGCTTTTCAGCTCACGGTTATTCCAGGAATAATGGGTTTGGGATTCATCTTTAGAAAACCTGCATTAATATTTGAAAGCATTTAAATCCATTAGTGGGTCATCTGAACACTGCAGGTCACTTTTACATTGCTAATTGAAACAATAGTAATGGGTTATAATCTACTATCTAATAATGCCTGGAGTGTTTTACCGCTTTTATATCTGCAGATTCCAGGAAATATGTAAATTTGTTGCTGAACTGTTATAAAATATGGAAATTTAAACTGAAAACATGAAACTATTTCTTTTTATAAATTAAAAAACCCACACACACAGCATTAATAAGCTGAAGAGTTACACTATATTTTGATGTCAGGATAAATTCCTTTCTATAGACCTTCCAGTGTTCATTGCTTCTGTGCTGTAGGCTCAACATCTGGCATTCACATTTTCAACATTGCCATTAGGAGAAAGTGAATATCATTAAACCAGTGAGTAAACAATCATGTCATTGTTTCCATATGCAAGCTATACATTGACTCAGTCTGCTGTGTTCTGACAGCACTGTGTTTTGGTTTTTTTGGTTTTTTTCCCTCCACGAACTGATGCAATCATTTTGTTTTTCATGGGCTTTTCTGTACTATACCAACATTTCTCCTGCATGTGGAAGTAACCGTGCCATATGGAAGTATGAATTTTGGGTGGGTTAGGTTTAGGTTTACGCTTCTTTTTTTTTTTTTTTTTTAAATTAAAAGGTACTGAAAGGTAAAGTTGCTTTACGAATCTTGCAGATAATTGAATAGAACACAAATTGATACTTAAAGCCTCATTTTCGTTTTTAATTAAACAGGCATCTTGCACATTTACCTGCATCTTCATAGGCTTAATTACAGTCTGATTGGGCAAAAAGATCCATAGAAGAGCATCTCATTACATCTAGATAGGCTGCACTGGCAGGAATGTGTGGCATGTGTATAAGGGGATGCATGTGTGTAAGTGAACATGTTTAAATAATTTACTTGGTTAATAAAATATGGATAGCATATTTGAGGGAAAATTGTGGATCATTACATCACCTTTGCCCTCCCCCGTGGAAAAAAATTCAGTCTGTAATTTGATTGATGGGAGAGAATAAAAAAATATATACTGTGGGTAACATTTTAACACAAACCCATTAAACCGGAAACAATTCTATATTCATCAAGGTAAACGAACTTCTTGCTTCCCAGTGACATGTGTGTTGCCCTAACATGTGCCATTCTCTTTTGACAATAATGTTTTTTGTGGGTGAATAAACCCCGCAGCTTTTGCCACTAATCCCACAGTGATGTGATATTTGGTCTTCTAAGAACACAAAGCATCCAAACCTCCCTTATTGCTTTGTTTTACAAGGGGGAAGGGGGCTGCAGATAGGGTCTTATTCTGTAGGTTCTGGTTTGAGGAGATGGTGTTGTTGCAAGAATGCTCTAATAATTTAATTAGTATATTTTTTAAACAACAGCTATTGATCAGGGTTGTCAGCTGCTGTCAGAGACAGAATCCCTCCTATTAGTATCTCTCTTGACAGGTGAGGAGGAGGAGAAGGAGGAGGAGGAGGAGGAAGAAGAGAGCAAGAGCATATAGTGTTTCTCCCCAGCTGACTGGTATGCCTCTCCCCAGTAACTGCTCTGTGATGGAGTCCACCAGGTAGGGCAAGCAGAGGCAGGAGGGTCTCAGGAGACAGAAAACCTCCTTCAACCCCAGCAAGAAATAATGCATGAGCAGGCACGTTAGCACTGTGGAGTGAGAGCCCTTCTGCGGTTTGGGACGGCTGCTCTGCCATGGTGATAAGGCTACAGTGAGCGGGGGGCTAGTCCTTCAGGATAAAAAGAATATCTCCTCTGGTTTTCATTGCTATGCAGGGGATGAATTAAAATAATCTCCATTGGTCAATGATAAAGATATTTAAAAGGCAGTTGTTACTTGAATTTCAAAAATATGCAAACCAGGAGAGCTTTAAGTAAGTAGCAGGAGATGCTCATTGGTAGTCAGTCTGAGCTCTAGCTGGCCATATTGTAGAGTGGCATTGAGAAACGCCTGCTCTGAGCCAAGAAGAAAGGTATCCACAGAGGCAGAGGGCTCTAGAAATTACCTAGAGCTACAGAAGATGCAAAATTCCCAAGATACAACCTGTCACTCTCTAGCATTTCTTCAGCATAGGCCAACCCTTTGTAAAGCCCCTTGTGACTCTACAGGCCCGTGGGGAATTAGGGAGCCCATGCTGTCTCACTGCCTAGGACTTATCTTCTCTAAGACCACCTTGAATTAGCCAGCCAAAACCCCAGAACCTGGAATTGTGAATAACATAGGTACATGCTTCACCTATGAATAAATATGTTTCCCCTTGATTTCCAATATATTATGTAAGACAAATCATGGATTATGCATATAGGGAGGAACTGAGTGCTAGTGGTGGTTGATAGAAGCCTTCCAGGTCATATGGAAAACTATCCCTGAGCACTAGCCCTGTGTGCTGGAGAATAAGCTGCCAGTGAGTGGAGTGTTTTCAGCCTATTCTCAAATTTGTGCTTGGTTGAGGTTTTATTTAACATTGGAAACCCTAAACAGATGACTGTTCTGGATAATATGGTTTGTGCTGTTGGCAAGCATGCAAAAGAGCACTTATTAAACAAACACTTTTTATTGTTTTTAAAAGCTTTAAGAAGGCCTTTTTCCCTTCTTTTCTTGGAAAGGAGTAAGATCTGTAATTTCAAGGCATGGAAATATTGCTGTACTTTGATGAGGGCTTTTTCTCTTAAAAATAAGTATTCTCCACTGACTGGATAACCAGAGCCTTTCATCCCCCCACCTTACGTATCACAGGTTCAAATGCAGATTCAGCCATGTACCACCATGTCTTCCCACCTGGCCTTGAGAAAAAGAAGGGATTTTTCTTGCAGACAGGTGTCTGCATCAAAAGGACAGTCACTGTTGGCAATCTTGGTAGAGGGCAACAGGCAAACTGTGGGGACGAATCTCATCTTTTCACCCTAGAATATTTTTCCATACGCTGCAATGGAGGTTATTCAGATAAACAGTGCACTCAAACACTGCGGTACTTTCTCCAGCAAAATTCCCCTCTGAACTAAGTTTTGCTTGAGTGATGACAGTGTTTGTCGCATAATAAGGTCTTTAATTTGCTGCAATGTCAATAAGGCACCTTGTCAAGGATATTACACTTAATTAAACAATAAATAAACCAGACCCACCCTGCTCCAATCAGATAAAATTTGCCTGGCCGCCCAGGTTTGGAGGCTGACAGGATTCAGGGACTGTTTATGTGGCTCTGAAGTGATGCAGGGAGTCAAGGCTTGCGAGGCTGTAACCCCGAGAGGGTGCCGGTGCCGGTTGTGGCAAGACGTGTGCCCTGCCTTCAGAGATGGGGAGAAAAGGATAGCTGAGGCTAAACAGAACCGCACAAGCAGCACACAGCATCTCAAGGGGAGTGTGTCCCTGTTGAGACATTTTCCCTTGGTAAAATTAGCAAGTTCAGCTTCAGCTGTGCAATATGTTGGCCAAAATCTCAAGAAACCCTGGAACCAATTTATTCCATCTGGAAATTAGTTTCAGCTTTTATTGCTTTCAATTTTTGTTCCAGAGCAGATTCAGTTTCCAAAGGGAGGTCTCTGGTCCTTTGTCCTCCAGGATTTTTTTGTATTTCCAAAGTGTATTAATTAAAAAGTTTTGACAAATCAAAAGAAGAAAGAGGAAGAAGAAAAAGGAACAGCTTGCTTTTCTTCTTGCCATTAATTTTCTAGACAATAAAATGTTTCCAGGGAAGCTCCTTTGCAAGTACATCTCAAATATCAGCAGCTGACATCAGATCCTGATGCAAAGCTAAATCATTTCTTGTACCAAGCAGGTATTTTTACCTGTTCTTTATATCAGTCATTTAGCAGGGCTGCAGCTGAGCCTTTTATTTAACCCCTTGTCATTAACAGGCAAAAGGAAAAGGGGACAGGAGTGGAGAGGTACCCAGTGTCTGTTAAAAACAACCTGTGTGTATTCATTGCCAAAGCAGTTAAATATTCCTAAATCATATCTGAACATCTGCTTCTGGTTTAGTGCTTTGATTGAAATTATTTTAAATGTGCTTCTACCTGAAAATGATTTCTTTTAAAAGGTGAAGGCTGGTGGTGATTTTCTCACTAAGAATGACAGCACTTCATCAGTGGAGCAGCCCTGGCTTTCAGGAAATCCACCATCTGCTTACTTCTCCACTTTTTAAGGAACAGAAAATCTGAAAACCAAACAGTAACAAGAAAAAAAAAAATACCCACAAGTGAACAATCCTAATGGCTTTCACATGCAATGTGTTTCTCCACACAGTTCACCAATTTTCACAGCAACTCATTCTTCTAAACTGGTAACCCTGGGTAATCTGCTAAAAGTTTTCCACCCAGAGATGCAGCCTGTTTCTGATTAATGTTGACAAATGAAGTACAAAAATTATGAATGAAGTCTGCCATTCTGGGCTAACTTGCTCGTAACTCAGAAGTAGTTATTAATAAAGATTCTGAGTGCAAGATGAAAGGAAAATGGACATAGCCTCCAAATCTACATTCATTCAGGAACATAAGACTGAAAGGCGTCTCTAAGACTATGAAATCCAGTCCCTTTTACTACAGGCAATGACACAATCACTTGTGTAAGTGATGTAAATGTATCAATGTCCATCTGAAAGCAAGCTAAGATTTCACTCTTACTACTCCTTTTTCCAGATCCTCACTCCTTTATCTATTTCTAACCTCTAATCTCCTTCTAATTTCCAAATATATTTATTTATGGGCACTCTATTCATCTTTCAACAGCATCCTCTAGCTGCAACTATTTTTTCTGTGTCCTGTCCTTCTTCTCCCACCTCCAAGAGTGCAGAAAGCAGTCCTGTTCCCCTGAGCTTTTTGTCTGCTAGATTATAAGAAAGTGGAAGAAACTTGTTTCCACTCATACAATGGGCTTTCCACTTCCACTCATTCTACTACTGCCCTTTCTCTGCACCTTTCCAGTTTGAATTCAGGTCCCCTGCATGCAGGTGATCAGATGGGCACATGGATCTTGCTGATGCCTCGTATGGAGGTACTTGCTGTTTCCATATCTCTCCTGAACACACCAGGTCTGAGAAGTTCTTCATTTCTGCTTTGGCCAAGGCCAGTGATGTCAGTGAGATGACTCACATTATAGGCTTGTACATTTAAGTGAGCATAGGCCATTCCTGGGGGCTGGAGTAGACCTTTTAATGGTCTCAATGAATCTGCAGGTGTCAACTTGCATGCTTACCCCAAACCCCAGTGATTCCAGAACAGCTGAGCTGCGGTCTCTGTTTCGTACTCTGCAGGAACATAAACTATGTCTCTAGTGCTCCTCTTCACACTGGTTGGGGCTATCCCACTAAGAAGCAGGTTATACATCTTTCACTTGCAAAAGTCTGCTACTTCACACTTGCTCTGATACAGAACAAATTAATCCTAAATGCTTGCAAAAATCCTCTGCAAGTAAAGATGTGTCTGAAACCTCTGAATAAGAGGTAGATGTCAACACACATCTCTTCTATAAACAATTCCTCCTAGTTCCCCAGTCAAACCAAATTTGATAAAGTATGTTAAAAATAAGGACATGAAATAGAGGAAAGAACGAAAAGCAAGCTGCTATTCAGCTGACATCCTCTAATCTCTAATAAACTGGGTATTATAGCAAAATTAAAAAGGAAACATATGATAGCAATATTAAGACCAAAGGCCATTAGTAAAGAGAGTCACTGCCAAAGCTCACATTCGGTGATATCTCTGTGCTAATGGACATAACATTCATCAGCACACCCGGGCTCGTTCTGGCTCTTGTTAGTGGTACACTGTTTGCTTTATGCCTCTGCAAGTTGTCTTTCCTTTCCTGTTTTCTCCATCACTAAACTGAAAGCTACTTGACGGTTTCTGGCATCTCTATTAAATTGTGGGAAACATGGAAATTATTAACTTTTGAACCACGAAACTAAAAACACTCTTGCACGTTCTGAAGCTGAAGCAGGTCATGCATGAGGCAGCTTCTGATAGGGCTCAGAGAGGCAGCAGGAGGGTGCAGGGAGAAAGGGAGGCTGGCCCCATTGGCTGAGATTTGGGTTTTGTTGTCATTACAGATCAAAAGGCTGTGATCACCTTTCTGATTGCTCCTTCCCTAGTAAACAACCTCGAAGTGAGTTCATTAAATATTAAAAAGCCCTGATATCTATTAATGTTATCGGACACATGAAATATGCCTGATGGATTTATTCTGCTGTAAAGGAACCATATCCCAGTGTCCCTCCTGGGACCATGCTCCAGCTGTTTAAACTATAATTCCATCACTAGGAGGAATGGTTGAGGCTGACCTCCACGAAATGTACTCATTGTTGCTCAGCCTGTGAATTGTAAATGAAACCTTTTGTAATAATGTTAAAATATGCATGCAGAGGAATTAAAGCATCGGAGGTCAGCAGCAGAGCCTCACAGTGGGGTCGCTGTCGGCTCAGAGCAGCTGGTGGCTGCACTCCAGCAAAAATGATACCTAGAGGTTGTACACGGGGCTGGCTGTGTGCATGACTGGGCTTGATGGATCTATCGCTGCATCTCTGTGAATCTCAGTCTGGTTTTGATTGTCTTCCGCTTCAGCATTGGTTGTTTTGAGTGCCTTGCTTTTTTGGAAGAGCTAAGTTTCTGGTTACCTTGTCCCCTATTCAGTGCCAGCGCTCCTTATTGCCCCACGTGGGAACATTAAAACATTATACCACATTTTAAGCCTTAGCTTTCCACATATTGATTTTGCGTCTGCTTTCTAGTTATTTATGACACAAACACTATATACATGGCCATGGAAGAAGGAGCATATGCATAAATTCCAGCTAGTAAAAACAGAGGAGTCTGGGACAGCCTTTCAGTCTGGAGTCTGAGGGAGTTAAAACTAGCCAATGCCAGGAAGAAACTTGCAAGTTTATGAAGGGGTTAAACAGTACCCTTTCTGAACAGCAGTAAGCTGGACCTATGATCAGGAGGTCCCTACGCTCTGGTTTCATGCATTTGGGAAAACACATATATAACTATGCAGTGAGACCCTTGCACTATCCCTGGTATTCTGCTTTCACGACACAGCTTTTTTTCACACTCAACATGCTGTGAAAGTCCTCAAATGCCTGAAGTGTTTTAAAAGCTTTACAAAAACTAACTGCTCAAAAAAATTCTATGATAACATTTAATACACAAAGAAAAGTGGCAGCTTCTCTGCTGGGCTTACCATTAGTTAGCCGATGCCACGTCTTCAGTGTTAGCAGGTAATTGAATTGTATGTCCCAAAAGCGGGGCAAAGGATTCACCTTGATATTGCCTATGCAAGGGTTTCACCAACTTAACACCTTTGTTGTCATGTTCTTCAAAATCCTCACGTCACTTCAGACATCCCAGTGAAATAACTGGGTCTGCAGGTTTTGAGTAAAGGTTTTCTATACTCAGGGCTAAGGACTAAGTATGGGAGAGAGGCTTTGAAAGACTAGCCCCTGATCTTTTTCTTTTGGAGATCTAAATTTAAATTATGAAAATGAATTTTCCAGTCTCATTTGAGTCATAATTTTCCAGAGAGAAAAAAATGTTACAGTATCTGGCTCGACATGATGTTTCCACTAAGATAAACTGGAGACATCACTGGCCCAGACCAGTTACTGTTGAAGAATTATGAGAAGCAGTTTGGGATAACTAACACCAGCTCGCATGACACCTGCTTTCTATTTTAACTCCACACCTGTCCATACACTATAGGAAGAAAAAGAAAAGAAAAAAAAAAGAAAAAAGAAGAAAATAAAAAGACTCCACTATCTGAATAGATTTTACTTCAGTAAATGTAGAAAATGATTAATTTAGACCCACTACTGCTTTCTTTAAATGAATTGAAACTTTCATTGACTCCAGCTAACCTGCTCTTTTGACAAAAATAGAGGGTTTAGTTATATTTTTCATACAAGAAAAATCAGAGAATTTTGTCAGGTCCTAATCAGGTGCTGACCAAAACAGACGTAGAAGGAAAAATGAACCGAGCAGCTTATCTTTAAAGCACTGGCTTTGTTCTCCATAGAGATAATACTACTGTACAATCTTCCAGCTGCAGTTTTAAGATTGGTTTCAAAAGGCCATGCATTAAAGGTGCTGAGAAGACACACACAGATTATTCATAGCAATGTAGAGGAGCCCATTCAGACAGTGAATTTTAGGATCTGTTTTGCTTTCAGTTACACCAGCTCAGCCCTAAAGCTCTTTGTGCTGAAGGGAGCGTGCCTGTGCCCATCGTGCAGTTTCCAGCATCCACTCACTGCCTGTGAGCAATGCCATGAACAGTCTATAAATGCGTGGTCAACATGCCATGCCATAGTGTGGACAACACTAAGACAACCTCAGGAGATAATACACTAATACCTTCTGAGTCTGTCGCTGACTTCGGCCAGAAAGGAAGAGAGGTGGAACCCACCAGGACTCTCTCTTCAATCTTGCAGACTTTAGACTGAAAGAAACAATATGGGGGGAAAAGTGGATTTTCTCTTGGATTTTCTTTAAGCAAAATGTTTGAAAAGGAAAGCTATAAAAAAGAGAAAGAAATTCTTAATAGTTATTAGCCCTCTGTCTAGCTTTACCCTTTCCCAGATGTTGTTTCCCTAGGGAATTCTAGCAGACAGACCACGGATCATCACAGCTGGCATCTGAACAGCGCTGTGCAGTTAATAATGATTCACAACGACTGCACCCAATCTCGCCGGCATTTGCCTCTGTTAGGACAGAGCACAAATGTGCTTGCAATTAGAAAGGAAGGAAGAATGTAACAGAAATGCTGTTTCTTTTTAAACAAGTAAGTGTAATTTTTCATGTAGACTTGGGACTGTGCCCACAAGTAATTTGCTTTTGTCAAATGGAACATGAAAAACATGCACCCAATCCTGCAAATGATTACTCATGAGCTCAGCCTTTGCTAGCACAAATGCTGGCACTGAAGTCAACAGCAGTTTAGTGTGGGTAAGGATTACTCGTATGAGGAAGGGCTTTCAGGATTGGCCCCAAGAGAGGTATGTGAATACTCCTTCATGGGACATAAGCTTCAGGGAACTCAAAATAGGTTAATTCCATGCCTGATTCATTCCATGGACCATTTAACGAGAGCCTCTGGAATTGTGCAGTCAGTAATGAACTGCCAAGAACTAAAAGTAATCACTGCTGCAATTATTAAAATTTACACTTGGATTCTGTTACCTTTGCGGCAGATATGGGTCTTGAATTAAGTGGCCCAGAAATCCAAGGACTTCCCACAAACAGTTTAGCAGCCCTTTCAAAACCACAATTCTTTTACTTGCTTATTACCAGAGTTGCTGCTGCACAAAAGTGCTGTTATACTAATTCTTTTCCTCACATTTTTAACAGGGTCTTTGCATCATGGAGAAGCAAGAAAAGGCTGCTTTATCAGTAGTAATTCTGGGGTGATAGATCATGTAGAGACTTTTTTTTTTTGGAAAATAGTGCACCTGATCATTCCTCCTGACCTGAAAACAGCTTCACAGTTTCCCATAGGGAAGTGCAATGCACTGCTGCATAACTTGTATGTTCTTACACTGCGCCTGGGCCATGTAAGGTGTGGACACATCCTCTTTGGGTAGTCCTGTATTTCCATTGCCAGTCATGAAAACTTAAAGAAGCTTCATTCTGTAAAGTGCTGAGCTTTCTGGCCCTGGTCCAGCAAAGCACTTGAGTACAGGCTTAACTTGCAGCACATGCATCTCATTGGTGTTGATGAGACTACTCATTAGATGCTTTCAGATCAGCTGACTCTGATGGGCTTCACCCTAGGATACTTAAAAATCTAGAGGAAAAAAAACACAAGCTCTGCTTGTAGCTTTAGAAATGGGTATATTGTCAAAATAGCAGCAAATGGGTGTAGCTGGTGCCTGCTGTTAAGTGTAGACCATCACCTCAACTTCAGTTCTTACAAAACACTGGAACAAATAATCAAATGAACTGTGTCTACGGACTAGGGAGAAAACAGAAGTACAAGAAAGAGTTGGTGCAGCTTTGTCAGGAATGGTTGATTTGCAGTAGCTCTGCAGGAAATGTTCTGGGGATGGAACTGGCTTATAAACAGAATGTGAGTCAATGGTGTTCAACTACTGCAGAAAAAGCAAACATGCCTTACTGAGTTTTATAAGTAAGAGTATATATATGGGGAGACAGCTGAAGTGATCTTTCTGTCCCCCTTGCCACTGTAAAAGTCTCTGCTGGAGCAGTGTGGCTGCTTTTGGGCATCTTGGTGTAGGAGTTTAATGCAATTGGAGACCATACAAGAGCGAGTGATGAACATTACAAAACCTTTGAAAAAAATGTCTAGGGAGGAAGGGCTGAAAAGATTTGGGTTAGTTTGGCTGCGGGGAGTTTGAGGGGTCTCCGGTATTCAAGTATGGCACAGAAGCAGCTAGGACAAGAAGAGTTTAAATAGCAACATGGAAGATTCAGATTAGACATTAGGAAGAATTTTCCAGTGCTAAAACTAGAGGAGGAGTCTGAGGAGACTGTGGTGCTTTGTAATTAGAAGGTTTGGGGGGCAAGGTAGATAAACACCTGCCAGGGATGCCATAGGTAGAGCTGCTCCTGCCTTGGGACTGAATGAACGACTGTATCGCTCTGCCTTTGTACACAGGCATCAGCCGCAGGTGGGCTTCCCTTTGGACCCTGGCTGAAGGACAACTCTCTTCGGAAGGGAGACAATGCTTGTGGGTTTTGTTGTTGTTCTGCTTTTCCTTCCTGGAAGAGAGGATTTCTGCCCTCAGACTCCAGCCATTCTCAGATGACTGTATTAATAAAAAATGACTGGGAAAGTTTTAAAAGGATAAGAGAAAACAAAACCTTTTGATACCTATGAGCACGTAGGCCTTAGATGGAAAGATGTCCAATGATTTGAGGGGATTCTGGACCAGAACAGCATCAGAGCTCATCTCTTGGCATAGATGGGACCAGTGGCTGTTCTTTTATGCTGGGATATATATATTAGAGTTGTTTATGTGGGTAAAGTGGTGAAAAGATGGCCATTTTTTCTCTCGTTGACTTTGTTCTGGTTCAGCACCAGATTCTTCAGTTGAATGATTTTCAGGTGCTTTCATGATTCTCAGTGCCATATTTCTAACCAGATGATTTTGTTGTCTTCTTTTTTTACTTTTTTTATATTTTTGGTTTGGATTTTGCTTTGTGGGGTTTTTATTTGTATCCATACCTCCTCTGTTTTGTGCACTCAGTATGTCTGTTGACTATAGATACAGAACAAGCCTATTATTGCTGCCACAAATCCTTATTTACTTGCTAGGCTTTGTGATAAGAGTGCCCTGCAGTACCTTGTCTATGAAAACAAATTGTTCAGGGCGTTCTGAAAGACTGTCTTATTCCTTTTTCTGTTGTTATAAGACAGGATCTAAACGCCTTGTGACTTTCTCCTGACTGACATGGGAAATGCAATATCTTTAATACACAAATTTAATGGAAAAAGATTGTCCTTTTCCCTCTAAGAAGCTGGGTTCTTGCTTGCTTATTTGGACCAACATGTTCTATTTTTAAAAGATTTATTGTGGAGGCTGCACTCTGTATACACAGTAGATTGCAACAGATGTGCATCTTCAGAGTATATTTCAGGCAGTGTTTTGTTGTTAATATTAAAAAAGAAGCCTATGTGTTAAAATAAGGAAAACAGACAGAACTAACATCTATTCTGTATTACTAACATGCAGCAGACAACATGCTCAGACAGGCATTATGTCTCCATTTATTGCTTACCTACTGAAGCTACCTTGTAACATCCCAATAAACTGTTAAAACCAAATTTTGTATATAACATTGTGCTTCCAAGAGTAGAAATATTATTATCAGTGGGGTTTGTTGTATGCAAGTAAGATGATCTAGAGGGCCGAATCCCCCTGGGCTGCTGGCGTGTAGTATACAGACTGCTTTTTGTATTGTTAACCTGTTAACTCAGGGTACAGGGTGGTATGATTTTGGATTTCTGATGTAGTGTCACCTAGTACAAGTGGCACTAAAGAACTAGTTGTTAAGCTACGTGACATGAAATTTTCTATCGTTATGAATATGAAGAAACTGAAACGTTGCAGTTGACTGGGCAAAAAACTGTTTTTCACATTGATTCCAGAAAGATTCTACATATAAAATTCAGTTCATTCTCTTTAGCTGGAGAAGAGATGTTGACAGTGTAATATATTTTAATTCTTTACATTATGTGTCATAGGAAATTATTTTAATTGTTGCTTATTCAGAAAATATTTCTAGGAATACACATCTTTCTGTGAAATTGATTTGATGTTATTGTGACCCTACAGCTTCCACTTTGTATAAAAATTCAAGAGCTTTACTAGCCGTGACATGAACTTGTGAGAATGAAATTATAAACCACAGCTTCTTGTCATTTCACCCAAATTAATTTCAAGTTATGTTCTGGGTCTTAACATTCAAAATTTGAAATTCAGTCTGTCAGTTCCACAATGAACCAGTCAACAAAGAAACAAAAATTACATGACTTGTGAAAGTGACAAATTAAATCTAGATCTCAAATTTAAAGTATTGGATGTTCTCAGAGTTTCTAATAGTTTATAAGGAAGAATAATTCATAAAGCAATCTATAAACAATGCAAATAATGAATCCATTTGAGATTTTCTCGGTTGACGTACAAACATTTAATGATCACAAGTGGTAGTGCTGTGAAAAATGTATTGTGCTTATAGCTCTATATAATTTGGTTGCCCTACAAGCTGTTCCTTGCCCTCCCCCCTCGCTGCTGGTTTCCATGATGCTGCATTCTGCATTGGTGTAACACTGTTGTTGGAGTTGTGTCCTTGACAGCAAGGTTGACCCTGACCAGCAGGTGAAAATCTGATGGTTAACAATCCAACCCCTAATATTTATAATCATAGCAAAGATACCATCTTAAATATGTATAAAATAACTTGGCAGATGTTGCCTTCTTACAAATTGATCAAGCAAGCTAGTAATTCTGTACCTGTAATATTGGGACCTCTACATAAAGCTCCTGAGAGTTAATATTTCCAGCCATTCTTAAAGCTTCGATCAAACTTACTGTGCACCTCATTCCTAAATTAATTAAGTCTCAAAATTACAGCAAACATCTAATTTTACATTAACCGCATCCAATTACTGCCTAGGTCAACACCGAATCAGACTCAGCTAGCTCACTTTCAGGCCCTTAATGGTTTGACCCAGATCCAATATTCAGCTAGAATAAAAAAGGACCCCAGGACACGGACCTTCTGGGTGTTGCCACTTCCGATGGAAGAAGCTGATAACAAGTCAAATCCCTAAAAGGACACCAAAGGAGAAGCCGAAGACCTGGGACTCCCAAGGAGGGAAGGACTGCAGACATCAGCAGTATATTTTACCATCAGGGAGGAGCTGCTGCAAGCTGAACAGTGTCAGACGAGTGACAAAGGGAGTCTTTGCTTAGGAGGGTACGTGGGCAGACAAAGGACGCGGATGGGTAAGGGATTTTGTTCTGGAGACTGCTTTTTTAGGGCGAGCTAGTCATAACCCGCAGGCCTAATTTATTCGGGAATATGTCCAGCTAATGTTCCCCACCCAGCAGAAATAAACGATGCCAAAGAGCGTCGCTACCCCCCTGCCGCCGGGCAGGCGCCAGCCTCTCCTTGGGCAGTGCCATGTCTTGCGGGCACCTTAGGGCAGCAGCCCCCTTTCCTGACGCGCTCCTGCAGGTGGAGGAGCCCCGAGGTTTGCCCACCGTGGCGCGGGTGAGACCTTCGGCTCCGCGCTCCGCCCCAGCCCAGGAAGATGAAGCTCCTCGCTGAGCAACGGGCTGTCAGTGAAAATCATCCCTTTTTTTCCCCCGAGTGACAAATACGCTCGTCTTGTCGGGCGCCACGTGACGAGACAGTAGTAAGTAAGTAACTGTGCTTCAGACCAGACGAAGGCACAACCATTCATGGTTTTCCGTTTTTTGTCACATTAATTTGGGGGGGAGGGGAAGCAGGGCAGAGAATAGGCTTTGAATCCAGACAGACATGTGTGCTTTAAATTATGTTTTGTGAATTGAAGCAAGGCAGATGCTTCCAACAAGCACACATTTTGCTACTGTTTGCAAAGCAGACACACACTGGCACATGGTTGTAGGACATGAATTATACTTCTGTGCTTCTGATTTGTAACCACACCTGTATACCCTTAGAAATGCTAATAGAAAAAATATGAATTTAGGCACAAAGGAGAATCTAATAAGAGGAACATTTGAATGGGTAAGGAAATGTCTATACCCCCCCATGCCCCCCCAGTCATTAGGACTGGAGGAACATGCTTATAGTAATTAGGTAAGATTGATTTAGAGGCCGAACACCACCCACAATTTGTGTAGTCTGGGGTCAGGCAGGCAGCTGCAGAAACCGCTCAGCTAATTATGAGAATTCACTGTTCGTTAATAGAATCTCTCTCCACAAACAGCAGCTGTGTGTTTGCTCACGCAGATTATTAATTCTGGCCTTGCCTCAGCTGCAAGTTTCTGCTGCGTCGAAAGGAATCCTCTGATAGAAGTGTCAGTTATCACCCAAGCGATGCCAGGGGAGAAAGGAAAAGCAGAAAGAGAGGAGAATATCTTCTAATCACAGGTGGATAAAGATTTTTTGCAGATACCTTCCTTTTCTGCCTCTTACTCCCAAACAATTAAATGCCAATTTTGGAACTCATTAATCTGTAGGCAACCTGGCGAGATCTAATTTATACCTGTCAGGAGCAATGGGCAGCAGCTAATAGGAAAATAATTGCAATATAAGTCTGCTTTCCCACTTGATAGTATGCTTGCTTTTAATGACAAACCTTTGATATGGCAGCATCAGAACATTATAAAAGATATTGTCTGCAACAGATCTACAGCTAGGTGCATCCTCCTTTTAGTGACATTTAAAAAAAAAAAGGTACACGTTTGTATTTTTCTCAAAAAATGAACAGAAGCAACTTAACAAATGTGGCATATGATTGTTTGCAGATATAAACTTCAGCTTCTTACCAAATGAGAAAATAAGGTCAGCTTTATATGTAAGATACCATACCTCGCTACGTAGATAGATCTAAAATATGCATATAAATGATTTGCTGTAAAATCAAGATTTGAGTAAATCTTGGCTCAGTCAAAGTAAATGCTGAAACTCATACTCATGTTAATAAAGGCAGCAATGCTTCCTAGGTTCTTAAATTTGATAACTGTATAGAATATTAGGGCTTTTTTGGAGAGCTGAATTTCTTGTCTGTATCGTATCAGTGTCATAGGATGAACTATATGGTATTCAGGTAGGGTCCCATCCTGCAAAATTCAGAAACATTCTCAGGAATGTTGACATATCTGTGAACAGAAGGTTGCTGTTGTGAAAGATAAAACATCCATATTGTGCATTTGGATGGAGATGTGTGGGAGGCATGTAAAATATACCCATCTGCACACGTAAAGGGGAGCAAGAGCCCCATCTTTACATTACATTGCTTTGTGAAATAGGTACGTCACATTTGCTTAGACCATTTAACTAGGCCAGGATATAAAGATTTTCTTTGCAATGTTGCAGAGCTCAGTTTAATGGTGAATGAGCATCAGTGTGGGGAAACACAACTGATGCAATGATTTAGTAAGAGCTGTATTCTTGTAATAAATATAGCATACTGTTGACTGTTGGAAAATTAAACTGTTGGGCTGGTGGTAGGCAAACCAGACCTAGTTAATCCCCAGTGTATCCCTGTTTATTTCAACACTGCAGCAAAGTTGCCCCAAATACAAACTTGGTCCAATGTGTTTTGCTGCTTTAAATGTTGGTACTCAGAAAGAGGACAGCACGAGTCAGTGGACTGTGATAATGTGTTATAAAGCCCTCTAACAAATGCTTTTGAAAATATGGCTTTTTCCTATAAAAGTGAAATGGAAAAAATCCTCTGTGTAAACAGTTTGGGTTGGTTTGGTTTTTTTTTTTTCACTAAAATAAATATTTCGATTTTTGATTTAGGGTTTTTTGAGAATCCCTCAAAGTTTCTGCGAAAGCAAACAAAAATTTTTATGTTCACTCATTATTTTTCATGAGGGAAAACACCATTTTGTGGCCAGCTCTTTCTTCCTGAGTCCAAAATTTGTAATTTTTCAAATACAAATGCAGCCTAAATTGGCAGTTGAATTATTCCAACATCCACTCAAATCCCTAACGTAACTATTTCATGATACATCTTGTAGCTACATGCAGGTGATTGCACAAGGAAATGCCAAATCTTCCCAGACATCTTGAGCATCCATACAAATCTGATCCTTATTAGCAAAGACCTATTAACAGAGAAGGTTACGATAACTTTTTCACTAGAAATGACCTTGTCCTATTATTCAACTTGTACCAACTTGCATGTTTAAACCATTCTTTCTCACCTTCTGAAGTAGAAGGTACTGATACCCTATTAATAGCAATGAAGCATCAATCCTATGAAAGATAATCTGTAATTAATTTTCTGCAGCGCTTATGCACATCAGTGTGATTACTGTTGGTAAGTATTCAGGGATCAGTAACGACCACTCTAAACTTGTGAAAATAATTTGTGTGAATAAAGGAATAGCTGCAACAGATTTGAATGCTTTTTCTATTACTGAATGTTTGTCATTCATGTTACGCTATGAAAGTTTCCTTTGGAGATTTGCAGGTGTATAAAAAGTCTAAGTTAGGTCTGAATGTGAATTTAAAGTGTATCAGAACACCTATCCTCTGGTATAAACCATGGGTTTGGGGGTAAACCCAAACTCATTTAGTTACATTAAGACAGGAAAAGAGAACATGGGATTTGAATAAGTACAAGCCAACTGAAAAAACAGCAAATTATCTGATTTTTTCCTTGCATTGAGATAAATTGCTAACTTAAACTGGATTTTTGTAATTATTTGCAAGTTGATTTTTTTAAGGCAGCATGTAAAGGGGGTCTACATGGTGACTAGTTTTATATATTTAAAGGACTGGGAACATTGCATAGTTTAGTCACTTATTCTTTACTGTGAACTTACAGATATAAGTGTAAAATGAAAAATCCTTGTACTGCCAATCAGAATCCCCACCAAAAAGTTCAAACATCAAGATTTAAAAAAAAAAAATAGAGGCTTTCCAGGTCTAATGCAGCAACAGAATGATAAAATCATTTAGCTTGTAGATTGCCATTCCTGTGAGGTTTTTTTTAGCATAAGTCAGAAATCCAGCTGCTGTTCCTGTTTCTGGATTCATGAACATTGTCAATATCTTATACTTTGACCTTCCATTTTCCAATTTTTGTTCTGTATTTATAATTTTATTCTTTGAATTTCATTCATCCTCTACTTAGAAATCAGATTTGACATGAAGACCATGTTAATTTTGGTTAACAAATATACTTACAAAAGATATCCCAGAAGACCTCAAAAGGTTTACTAAGAAAGCTGTCTATATATTAAAAGGTCAAAAAATAATTCAGTACTTTTTGGGTTGAGTTCTTAAAAATGTCCTCCAGCCCCAAACTGCTAGTGTGTAGAGACAGTTGAGTTTGCCTTTGTTGATGATATACAGCTTAGTGTCCAAGGCCAGTTTCATTTAATGGCACAGGAATCTAAATTCTCACATGGTTGCCACCAGTTCTGTTGGTCTCAGACACACTGGACCAGCTCCATGGGATAGCCTCATGCTACACAACCAGCTGAACGAGTCAGAACCATAAGCACTTACTGACTCTTTTAGAGACCAGCCAAAAGGATGAATCTCCAGAGCTGAGTCCACTCTAGCCCTTTCATACGTTGCTTTTTCTTTTTCAGACTTTCTTTTCTACCACAGCTTTCACTGATAAACTTGTGGTTTGACACAAAAATTTCCTTCTTCTATCCCAGCATAAGACAGGCTGGGAGGTAGAATCTATTGCTGGGCCAAGCACCCCCTCCCATTCTGCCCTTTCCTGCAAACAAACACAAATGTTGTTTATTTTTGCCAGGAGGCATTTGCAGACACAGACCACAGCACATCTCTGACGTTCCAGTTGCCGGATTGGTCCCCAATGTGACTTTGGCCCAGGCCAGCGAGGGCTTGTCTGCATGGGCTCTGATAGCAATGTATACTTTGTGGACAACGTCTTTTCTAACATCTAGATCTCTCTCTTCCAGGGCTCGGACTTGCAGCGGTTTGTACTGTAGCCTAGCTTTCCTCCCTAACCATTCCTTCTCCTTTCTCCTTGCATGCCTTTCCATGTCACTCTCCATATTTCTCTATTAGAGTCCATCTTGCTAATAAATTAAACAACAGCTTGCTTTCCTACACATGGTCAAACTACTCAACGTATAGCACTATTTAGCATTTTTTAAAAGATTTGTAAGCAGGTGCTTACAGTCACACCAAGGTGGAGTGGGAACAGCCTTGAGTTGTTTGGGAGAGGGAGCAGGTAGCCAAGAGTTCCTCTTCCAGCTCACATTTCTGTGACTTTGAAGTAGAAAGTTCAATGACTTCTTTTTCTACAACCTTGAAACATTCCAGCATATCATAGAATCATAGAATCATAGAATCATAGAATGGTTTGGGTTGGAAGGGACCTTAAAGATCATCTAGTTTCAATCCCCCTGCCATGGGCAGGGACACCTTCACTAGAGCACGTTGCTCAAAGCCCCATCCAACCTGGCCTTGAACACTTCCAGGGATGGGCCAGCCACAACCTCTCTGGGCAACCTGTTCCAGTGCCTCACCACCCTCACAGTAAAGTACTTCTTCCTTACATCTAATCTCAGTCTACCCTCTTTCAGTTTAAAGCCATTACCCCTTGTCCTATCACCATACTCCCTTGTAAAAAGTCCCTGTCCGGCTTTCTTGTAGGCCCCCTTTGGGTACAGGAAGGCTGCTATAAGGTCTCTCTGGAGCCTTCTCTTCTCCAGGCTGAACACCAACTCTCTCAGCCTGCCTTCACAGGAGAGGTTCTCCAGCCCTCTGATCATCTTCGTGGCCCTCCTCTAGACTTGCTCCAACAGGTGCATGTCCTTCATATGTCGGGGGCCCCAGAACTGGACACAGTCCTCCAGGTGGGGTCTCACCAGACTGGAGTAGAGAGGCAGAATCACCTCCCTTGATCTGCTGGTCCCACTTCTTTTGATGCAGCCCAGGATATGGTTGGCTTTCTGGGCTACAAATGCACATTGCCAAGTCATGTTGAGCTTCTTGTCAACCAACACCCCCAAGTCCTTCTCCGCAGGTCTGCTCTCAATCAACTCATCACCCAGCCTGTATTTGTGCTCGGGATTGCCCTGACCCATGTGCAGGACCTTGCACTTGGCCTTGATGAACTTCATGATGTTTCCACGGGCCCACCTCTCAAGACTGTCAAGGTCCTCCTGGATGGCATCCCTTCCCTCCAGCATGTCGAACGCATCACAAAGCTTGGTGTCGTTGGCAAAATTGCTGAGGGTGCATTCAATCCCACTGCCCATGTTGCCGACAAAGATGTTAAACAGCGCTGGTCCCAACACCGACCCCTGAGGAACGCCGCTCATCACTGCTCTCTGCTTGGACATTGAGCCATTGACTACATCTCTTTGAGTGCGACCATCCAGTCAATTACTTATCCACCAAGTGGTCCATCTGTCAGATCCATGTGTCTCCAATTTAGACGCAAGGATGTCATGCAGGACACTGTCAAATGCTTTGCACAAGTCCAGGTAGATGATGTCAGTTGCTCTTCCTTTATCCACCAATACTGTAACCCCGTCGTAGAAGGCCACCAAATTTGTCAGGCATGATTTGTCCTTAGTGAAGCCATGTTGGCTGTCACCAATCACCTCCTTTTTTTCCATGTGCCTGAGCATAGTTTCCAGGATGATCCACTCCATGATCTTGCCAGGCACAGAGGTGAGACTGACTAGTTCGTAGTTCCCCAGGTCTTCCTTTTTTCCCTTTTTAAAAATGAGCGTTATGTTTCCCTTTTTCCAGTCAGTGGGAACTTCCCTGGACTGCCACGACTTCTCAGATATGATGGTTAGTGGCTTAGCCACTGCATCCGCCAGTTCCCTCAGGACCCGCAGATGCATCTCATCAGGTCCCATGGACTTGTGCACCTTCAGGTTCCTTAGATGGTCTTGAACCTGATCTTCTCCTATGGTGGGAGGTTCTTGATTCTCCCAGTCCCTGCCTTTGCCTTCTGCAACTTGAGCGGTGTGGCTGGAGCACTTGTCGGTGAAGACTGAGGCAAAAAAGTCATTGAGTAACTCAGCCTTCTCCATATTCTGGGTAACCAGGTCTCCCGTTTCCTTCCAGAGAGGGCCCACATATTCCCTAGTCTTCCTTTTATCACCAAGGTATCTATAGAAGCTTTTCTTGTTGCCCTTGACATCCCTGGCCAGATTTAATTGTCAGGGCTTTAGCTTTCCTAACCTGATCCCTGGCTGCTTGGACAATTTCTCTGTATTATTCCCAGGCTACCTGTCCTTGCTTCCACCCTCTGTAGGCTTCCTTTCTGTGTTTGAGTTTGTCCAGGAGCATCTTGTTCATTCATGCAGGCATCCTGGTGTTTTTGCCTGACTTCCTCTTTGTTGGGATGCATCATCGCTCCTGAGCTTGGAGGAGGTGATCCTTGAATATTAACCAGCTTTCTTGGGCTCCTTTTCCCTCCAGAGCTTTATCCCATGGTATTCTACCAAGCAGACCCCTGGAGAGGCCAAAGTCTGCTTTCCTGAAGTCCAGGGTAGTGAGCTTGCTGTGCTCCCTCCTCACTACCCTAAGGATCTTGAACTCCACCATTTCATTGTCACTGCAGCCAAGGCTGCCCTTGAACTTCACATTCCCCACCAGCCTCTCCTTGTTGGTGAGAACAAGGTCCACATAACACCTCTCCTCATTGGCTCCTCTGTCACTTCAAGAAGGAAGTTATCATCAGCACATTCCAGGAACCTCCTGGATTGCTTATGCCCTGCTGTGTTGTCCCTCCAACAGATATCGGGGTGGTTGAAGTCCCCCATGAGGACCAGGGCTTGTGAATGTGAGGCTGCTCCTATCTGTCTATAGACGGTCTCATCTGCTCAGTCTTCCTGGTCGGGTGGCCTGTAGCAGACCCCCACTATAATGTCACCTGTCCCTGCTTTGCCTTTAGTCCTGACCCATAAGCTCTTGGTCAGCTCCTAATCCATCCCCAGGAGGAGCTCCATGCACTCCAGCTGGTCATTGACATAGAGGGCAACACTCCTCCTCGTTTCCCCTGCCTGTCCTTCCTAAAGAGCCTGTATCCTTCCATTCCAACACTCCAGTCACAGGAGCCATCCCACCACGTCTCTGTGATGCCAGTAAGATCACAGTCCTGCAGGCGTGGGCAAGTCCCTAACTCCTCTTGTTTATTCCCCATGTCTCATGCATTTGCATCGAGGCATGTAAGTTGGGCCCCTGATGAAGCTGACTTACTGGCTGGAGTGGCTGGGATTCCTCTGTGCTGCTCTTCAGGTGCTCTCCTGCTGACCAGTGATCCCCCTCCAGGCTCTGGGCATCAATTGCTGGCACTGCCATCAAACTGGTAGGAGTGGGATGGATTGGGATTCCCCTCCCCCAGCAACTTAAGTTTAAAGCCCTCCTCAGTGAGTTTTATCACCATCTCTCCCATTTAGATGGTCAGGGATTTGAAATGTCTGCTATTACATGGTTTGCAGTTTTCGTGCCAACTTCTAAACTCTGAAATATCTGTTTGTGCGGTAGTTACTATATATCACTAATACATGGCTTAAAATGTACGTGAGATATTTTTCCCAATAGGAACTTACGTAAACAAGTCTAAGGACATATCATACTTTAAATTGTAAAAAAGAGATAAATACTGCTGAATTATGATGCTCTGGTTTTCCTATTATATCAATATTTTTGTTGAGTGCTCAAAACTGAAAAGTTCTCGGAAAACCTAAGCCTTTCTATCATTAACATGTTATGCAATTTCAACATAAATCATTCCTATTGGAAAAACATGTGAAAGAGAAACTATCACTTCACCATGTAATCCTCCTCTAATTCTATTGCGATACTGTTGTAAATTTGTCAAAGTTACTCCTTCCCTTAGTTTCATTTACACTTACAAGTATTTTTACTTAGTGTGGATTTTCTAATACCAACATTTGTTGTTTGTGCATCAGGTTGCCAAGCCCTTTATACAATGGGAATAATTTCAAGATTATAATGATATACCCTGAAATAAATTATTTAATATATTTCTTGAAAAAGGAAGTAAAGGAACTCTTCTGGGTAATTGGTGTGCAGTAAGCCACAGCACCAGTTGTATATTCATTTTTCTCCAATGTATGCAATTATCCACTCAGCCTGTATCCATTAATATTATTTTTCTTCCTAAGCTGGAAGTATATAAAGCCATTAGAAAATAATCCAAAGAATTCTATTTGCTGAATAAATTTTAATTTGCATGGCATCAGGAATTTTTTATTAATGGGAAATAAATTATTGCAATCTTATGGAAGGCGACAAGTTAATAGCTTTGTGAAAAGTAATGGAGAGAAAATGATCTTGAAAAGGTCAGGTCTCCTGTCACAATGTCTTTATGCACAATTAAAACAAGTCAAGAAAGTGGCTATATAATCAGGACCATGAATATGCATTATATCCTAACGAGAGTATGAAGATGGAGATGGGTTAGTGCTAAAGTCATGGTGAGGTGGTGACATAAAAATGGTAATTTGTGATGTAGTATTTAACTACGTGCCTCTGTTTCCTTTGGGAGAATTAACTCGTTGCTACCTGGATATTCATTATTTTACCTTTACCACTATACTGAGAAGACTTCTCTGCAGGAGCACACATACGCACAGGCTGTGATTTTACCCTTACATAAAGACTCACACCATAGTTATGATTGTAAATCACAAAATATCTCTCTGATATCACTGCAAGAAGAACTACAGAATGTTTGTTATCATTGCATTTTTAATTATAGAAGCTGAAAGGCATTTTCACATCACATTATAGATTTAATACATCATGGTTCAACATTTCTAAAAGTATTTTATTTCCTGAGGTGCTCCTGTGCCAGGGAGGCACCCACTTTAAGGTGGAAGCTATCGTAATGCTCCATGGCTCTGGCAGCATCCATGCATGGAGGAAGAAGTTCTGCCTTTCCACATGCATGTTTTATGCCTCCCCCCCCTCCACTGCCTCTCAAAAAGAAGAGATGGGACTTTGCAAACGTAGAAGAGGAGGGTCATGCCTTTGTTTGTGACTACACACCAGTTCCTGTTAGGAAACCTGTTTTGAAATATGCCTGGCTAGAAATAAGCATCTACAAGAAGAAATTAACTTACCTTCTTAGGCACTGAATTTCCTCCTGGTAACGGCTGTTTCAGTGGTCCCAGTGCTGCTAATGGGTGCTATTGAGTCATGGTGACTATTCTACATTGTAATTGAAAATCAGTATGAACATTCTGATTCAGTGGTCATTTAATAAAAGATAATGGTCACTGAACAATGATTCTGATTAGCTAATGGCAATTTAAAGGTTTATAACACCTCTTACAGCACTGCTTATTTGGGTATGCTATTAGAAGTTACTCCTTAAGAGCTTGGTTTGTGCTCAAAAATAGGAATAACTAGGGGGGGAAGCAGATGCAGCTGGCATCCTATAATGCTCTGTTTGGGTGGCAGAGTCGTATTCAGTCCATGCTGATTAGATTTCCATAGATGGGCATTCAGCCCGTAGTTCTTCCCATATATTGGCTCACTCAGCCTATACTTTACTTGTTTGCTGCTTGCTTCTTTGCTGATCTTACTATAGGTTTCTTAACTATATAATCATCAGATATTATAAACAAGAATAGAATTATGTGCTTTTGTGCTGAAATGCTTGTCAGGATTTTTTTGTATTTTTGGTGTTATGCGATTAAGCTCCAAAACTTACACGATACACAGAAAATAGGCTACATACACAATTTACACTTTCATGTCCTGTCCGGTCACCAGGGGTCGGTGAATTAAGGAGCTCGACCTGTCACTGGCACCCTCTTTAGCCTTGAGCAGGCTTCACCATCTCCCTGTTTCCAGCTATCCCATCTGTAAGAAACCAGTCAGGATGTTCGTTATCTGGAATTAACAAATTTCAGCCTCATTGTGGCCAGAGCAGATGTGGTACAGCACCCACAGTTACTCCTACCACAAATATGAGAGAGTTTCTTCCCTGGGATCAGACCTGGTAGCACTTGTGGGTATTTAAAAAGCTGAGGCAGCAGGTGCAGGGTTATAAACAAAGTACCTGTAGCACTGGTGGGGTTTGTCACTACAGGCCCTCAGCAGAGGTTTTGCTGTCCGTATAGCTGTGTATTTTTGTTTTGATGTTGTCTCATGACTGTGTGGTTGGTCATGATGACCGCAGCCTCAGCCCATGTCATCAGACCTGGTTGCAGTGTCCAGGCTTTGGGGTCTCCAAACAGGTAGGTGGAGCTGGAGCCACCAGTTTAATGTGTGCTTTGAAGATGGAGGGCAGTGCTTCTATTGAAGGAAACACTGAAACAAGGAAACTGGTAAAAGTGAAGTGCATGAACATGGAGAATGAATGGTGTTTGCGTGACTCAGCACTCCTCCAGAGGTCTGCAAGATTATCTGAGGCTGATCTCCAGCCTCAGAAGGGCTTTCCGTAGAGTATGTCTCCATGGTACCATTTAGCTGCAGTGGTCCTTGAGCAAGTAAATCTTCAAGTTATTGATTCTAACCATTTTACCCAGGTCTGGAAGTAAGGCGGTCACAGTCAGAGAAGCAGGTTTTATTAACTCAGAGTGAGAGCCAGACAAAAGGTGTCTTGCAAATTCTTGACCCAGGCTGGCATAGATGAAGACACACAGGCACTGTGGGTGGCTCAGCACCCCACGCACACAAGCGTCCTGCTCTCAGCTTGGCATGGGCAACCCAGCAGAAGTGCCTCCACTCTCTGTCTAGTCAGGACCCTTGCTATAACGCTCCTTGGCTTTGGCTTAGTTTACTGGTGTGCTTCAGGAGGTGGACGGGGATAAATAGCCGCTTATGCTGCCAGCCCCTGCCTCCCTCCAGCAGGGCAGGGCAAAGCACTCATTGGGTCTCTGTCACACTATCCCAGTTTGAAAACCAAGTCAGTGCCCTGAGATTTGATTGACAGATTTTCTAAACATCGACCAGTCGCTTCAGCAATGGGCTCAAACTTGCTTGGAGATGTCTCCACTATATGAAATGGTATATCAATATGCTGATGAAGGTCAGCTGTATTTCTCATTTTCTACTGACCCTGTACATTTGGTTTATGTGCTGTTGAAATACTTGGATGGCATTTCCAGGTACCACAGTTTTACTGTGGGGAAACAGAAGTCTCACCAAGTAATGCAGGTGGGAAGAAATATCTGCATTACTCACACTGCTGGTTTTGAAATTAACTGTGGTGACTCAGGGAAAAAAAAATCCAAATGTTTAAATGGATAGTTGAAGGAAAACTTTCAGTTTTGGTACACTTATGGTAGGAAAAAAAAAAAGACGAGACTATTAGATGCATATAGAATGCCACAAAACAGACCTTTACTCTTTGCAGTTATGATGACTTTCCCTCAGATTAAATCTCATTTTGAATTCTTGCCATCCTAACTAGAAGAAGTGATAGAAAGAATCCAGAGGTGGACAGTGAATGTCTCTAGGATGGTAGAGGGGCTTCTGTAAATACCAGGATGGTTTGTTGTTGCTGCTGCGAGTGGTAGAAGCAACAGTAACATGCACAGACCTGGTGCTTAAGAACTGCAGTCATGCACTAGGACCCTGAGCTTGAACAGCATTGTACAAATACTCAGTTCTGAGTAGACATGTACAAAAAAGGTTATGAGCTAGGCACAGAAAATGAGTGGATTACAAGAAATACATAAAAGGCTTTGAAGAGTGAATTGAAAAGACAATTAAAATACCATCTTATCAAAAATGCAGAAAGAGCTAAAAAAGTTGTAGGGATAAAACATTCCATCTAAAACAAAAAGATATGATTTATGCAATACGTGTTGACCTTGTGAAACTTATTGCCTCAAGATATTGTTTATGTGAAGAGTTTAATAGGATTTTAAAAATTAAGATTAAACCTCTATATAGGTAAAAGGGAACATGTGTGTCCCTTAAATGGGTAAAAGAGAAAAGAACTTCCCATTAGAGTATCTTTCACAAAACTTCATGCCAGCAACTGCTGCCAGGAGGAACACGACTGTGAGCTATTTCACAATGTCAGTACCTATGTTTCTATACAGAAGAACTGTTCCTCATTGCCTGCTTTCTCTTTTCCTTTGCCAACAGCCCCTCCTTGACTTTCCCAGCACATCATTTTCCCTAGTGATGTAGTTAAATTTTTTGTATGTACATGAGGCATATAAGGTGACCTGATAATAGAGAGGGGCTAGAAACCAGGAGAAGGCTGATAGCTGGCTATCTTGAAATAGCAACTCACCCTATCTTTATTTCATTTACCATTGAACTTCTGACATACTGTCCTGCAATTTCTTTTTTTATTCCACATGCAAGTATAAAACAGCTGTACTTAAGTCATGTCTTTTCCCTCTAGACAAATGCTTTTCATGTCATTTCTAAAACCCCTCTCTTTCAAGGTGAACGTGTGCCAGTTAGGCACAGTCAGAGGTAACAAAGTGCCACATCACTATAGAGAGATCTCAAGAAAATATTGTGATTAATAGGGGATCCTTTCCATGGATTTCAGCTGTCAAGAATGATAACATCCCTCTGTGACACAAACTTAGATTTTTTTGCTTTGGCATAAAACAATGTCTAGATTTATTTCAGACTACTAAATAACTTGGATTTTTATTGCTTGCTAAAAATTTGTTAATATGCTCAAATATTTTCTAGTGTTGAGGTCTTGAGAAATGCCTGCAAAAAGGACTTATGAAAATAGCATGCACAATCTAAAAAGGAGCGTGTGTGTGTGTATGTATACATATGTGTACATATATGTGCATGAGTATGTGAGAGTGTGTGTGTATACAAATATAAATTTCCAGTTCCTGGCTCTTTGTGAGGAACTAATTCAGTCTAATAGATAAAGTGTTTGAAATCTGAAAACAATGTTTTGATGGTCAGAGCAGCAAAAGGGGAAGGTGTTAAATATGGCTTATTAGCATTTTATGGAGAAAAAGAAATTCAGAATCCTCATGAGACCAATAGAGAGAGGGAAAAATACAGTACACATGTAAATTAACAGCCAGCAATCCTCGTACCTAAGGAAATATCCGCAGGACATCTTAAATCATCTAGAATTTGGGTATACTCATTAACCCATGGGAGTTAACCATCTGGCAAGTAGAATACAATATCCTAACTAGTGTTGTTGTGTTGTTGTTTTATAAATCAGGCTGGATCCAACAGTACTGCTTGCTGAATGGAAAGTATATAGTCATTAACATCATGTCCATTGCCAGATCACAATGCATAAAAATTATACCTAGCACAAACAAAGAAGTCATCCTCAAAGCTTTATTACAGTGTCCATAGCTTTGATAGAAGATGTGATACAATAACTTTGTGTTTAAGTACATTCCTGTAAAGATTTCCCCTTTTAAAAAGTAATGACAGTATTTACCAGCACACAGGCAGAGATTTATATCTGATATCAAATACCGCAAATATAAAACAAATGCAAATGAAAGCCATACAATGCCTTCTCTTTCTAGATTGTATTTTGACTGAAAATTAATCATATAGTAAATAGACTTAAATTAACTCATGTAAATGTTATACTGACATGGACACAGAAAGGGGCATTTATTAAATTTTATTGTAATTAGAATCAATGTTGTTATTTGGACTTTGTCATCAACAGACAGAAATGGCAACCACTTTCCACTTATGTGCATGAAACATCAATGCATCCTCCTGAACAAGGTTTGCTGACACTTGTGAGCAGCTGAAAAACAAGCTGGGAGTGCCCCACTGTGCTTCTCCATGAACCATCACGGGCTTGGAGGAGGCTAGTGTGAGGTTGGTGGCAGGTCTGAGACCTATTTCTAATCAAGCACGAGATAACTGAAATCACGTTCCCTTGTTTCCAAACATCTTGTCAAAGAATTCAGAGAACTCAGGTTTAGTCTGTGTTTGTGTGCATGCACACATGGGTGTGATCAGAGCCACAGCAGAGTGAGACAACCCTAAATAGGGAAAAACACACCCACGCCTCACTGTCTGCTGCTGTCCTGCTCCAGGAATAGGGACTGGAAGGCTATGGTGGCATCATGGTCAGCAGGATCTTCAGCAGGAGGTGAAACAAGCCTGGTGGAGCAGGGTCTGCCCCAAGCACCAAGGTTATGGTTTTTTGTTATGGTTTTGCTTGCTGTCATGCCCTGTCTTATCCTGTATCCACCTGGTGCCACACAAGCATGGGACAAAATGAGCTCCTGGCCCCAAAGAGCTCAGACTCTAAGAGAGGAGGCAGGAGATCAATCCAGACAGATGGACAAAACACATTAAAATAATGGGAAAGCATTGATCTGAATGATGCCCTGTGAGCATAATACACCAACTACCAGAAACAAAGGGAAAAGCTGAATACAGAAAGTGCTACTGTGAAAAATGAAGAACTTTGTCCTATGGTGACCGTACGCAGTAACCGCGTGACTAGAATTTCATTCCTGACACTGTCTGTAGTCTTGATTGGATTAAATTTATTTTTAAAGACTTATCCAATTTCCCCTTTCCCCATCTCCTTTCCCTCATGATGTTGCCACTCTATTAATAGCCTCCCTAGTGAGATCCTAGGGCAAGAAGTGAAGGAAAATACTGAGCCAGATCCTCATTGGTATAAATTAATATAATTCCACTGACCTCAAGTTATTCCACTAGAGTATCCCAGTGTATCTAATTATAAAGATAGGTTAACTTTAACTAAGCATCAAATACATTATCCAAATTGGAATTTGTCCAGGATTTGGGTTTGGATACTTAAGTCATTAGTAAGGCTCCACATCATCTTCAGTTAAAATTTATCTTCTAAAAAAAAAATCCCATTTTATCAGAACAGTATCACATTCAGTAGGAATATCCGTTGGAGCACAATGCAAGGACACCCATTTATTATTTACTGAGAGAATAGATACACCTTGGAAAATCCTGAGAACTTTCTGTTCAAGCATTGCTCCAACATTCCTCAATTTACACAGTTAATGCAGAGATTACAGGCTCCTCACAAAAGTGATTAAAAGCGAACAAGTGCAAACTGTCTGATTTTGTGAAGTGTGACTTTTCATACCATGCAACTTACTTGTTATAAAGCTATGGACTTGCTAATAGGATCGTCACTCCAAACAGCACTTACTAGAAATCTCACTTTCCATATGTCAAAGCTGCAATGACTTTATCCCACAAAGAACTCACTCACATGGTTTACTTGTTTCATAAAAGTAGTTTTATGGACCCTCTTTAGTATTTGACACTAAGATCTCCAAATTCTGAAACACTCAGATGATCATCTAAAGAAGCACATTAGAGTTCATCATTTTCAGAAGTATTTATCATAAGCTATTAGGAGGAGAATTAAAAATGCTAGTGGAGTTGACTGGGCTTTTAAGATTTGTCACTAATCTTTTTGCGTAAAGAAGGATCTTGTAATATTCAATGCCTGCACAAATATCAGTCACCTGTTCTTATTTTAATCTGCAAAACATATGATTGAGAAGACAAATAGAAGCCATAAAATGGGAAATCACTTTTCCAGTGAGTCTATAAAATTAAAATCATTACAACGTAAAACTGTTCTTAGGAAAATAGGTCCTAGGATTTGAATATCATAAAATATCAAGTGCATTCTGCCTTGCCCAAAATAAAAGGTCTAAGATTACCCTGAGTTTTTGCATCTATCAAAGTGCTCATCTGATTCCCAGAGTACTATGACCTGGACACTTTTGTGTGCCATCATTCTTCTTACGCCACTGCGTCACTGTCTGTAGTTGAACTGACATACCTCCCTGTGATGAGAAGATAATATGCCTGCTTCACCTCAGCACTGAGGAAGCGATGCTCCTACAAGCCGTGGTTTCTAGAGCAAACACTGAGTTTGAACCGCTGCAGGCTGTGATGAATGCAATAGGCATCCTATGGCCGGGAATGCAGTGCACAGCACAGCTAATGGTAAAAATAAAAGCTTCTGGTCAAGATCATCGCTTCCTCTCAGCTCATAGTTGTGGTATTGGCCGAGTTAACTTTTTTTAAGGGTTTGTTATCTTCACGGATAAATAAGATCAGTTTACAGGAGATACCATTTCTGTAATCTGTACAATTAACGTATGCCCTAAGAGTGGCAGAAATGAATCCACCTGAATCCCTCAAGGAACAGAGCGTGTCAAGTAAATGTACAAAGAAGGCTAAGCAAAAGGTTTTATAGAAATCTCCTTTAAACCCACCAGGGCCAAGAACTTTCCCTTGGGGTAGATTTTAAATTAGTTCATCTTTTCTCTTTTTCTCTCCTAACTGCAGGGAGATTCGAGAAACCTCCCATCTCCCACGCAGATCACTGAGAGAAGTTGAGAGAATAGAGAACTGTCTGTTCATCTGTGCATAATGCCTGGCTCTAATTTTCTATATAACTGCTCATAGCATTTCTGAACTGTTAAGCTTAATAAGGTCTCATGGGTCTGTATGTGTGTGAATGTTTTACCCCACAGAGCTCCTCTAACTGCTATTATGACTGTAGGCTTATACCGAGAAATCAGCAACCAAACATGTAACCTCCTCATCTTATCCCCCCTACTGGTACAGGCACTACCTAGTAAAAGTGATGGATATCTGCGTTTTATAGATTATGAGTGAGTTTGCAATGGTCTGTAAAGTGGCTCCTTGAGGCAAAGAGAGGGGTCGGCTAAGTCTATTATCTGTTTTCCTAATCTTCTAACTTTGCTCTCAAGATCAATCCATTTGCTATAGCACTCATTCTTTCTAAGAATGGCAGAAAGATAGGGCCCCAGATAACAGTCTTTTCAGAAGCTTATCAAAAGCTGAGACAAGAGGAGAGAGGAAATTCTGGGAATATATTAGTTTCCACATATAATAGCTATGAAATTCAATGTACTGAACAGCTACTTGATCTTTAGTTTCTAGCTTTCACTGTTAAAATTTAGCTTTAAAGGTTATAAAAAGACAAGATGTACCAAGGCCTGGGTACTTACTTAACAAAATAAAATACAAATAAAACAAAATCCAACAAGAATTACGGCAGAGCTCTCTGGTAAATTTTTGTATAAATGCTTTTCCAGCATAAAATAGAATATTCACAGGAATGTCTTCTAAAAGAAATTTTCAGTTCTACCAAAACATTTCAGTTTTTCTACTTAGAAAAAGCAAACCACCTCACTGCAGATTGAATCAACCTAAATCAAAACACCTGCCTCTGAACACATTGACACATTTCATGTGAGGCTGGTTCAAAATTAAGTTTCAGTCTGCAGAATTTGCTGCTGTCTAGGCACCTTTCTTCCACTCCTGTTAAAGCAGCAGACTGCTGCTGTTTTCCTTTTAGGCCCAATGTTGGTTTGATGGTAGGAAGCAGAGATCATATTGTACCAGGGAAGATGTGTATAACTCCAATTAAAAAAAAAAAATCTCCTAATTGTCTAGTGAGTTTTCTTGATTGCAAAGTAGAAATTTAGTCTGTTGGCACAGGCTTAGTGAATTGTTTCCATCTCAGAGCAGCAAGGAGGAGCAGTTAAGTTCAGTTACAGTAGGATAAATCCATTTGAGCAGTGGATCCAGAAATATTCAGTCATGCCAAGTTGAGACAAAAGTGGAAAAGATGCCAAGGGGCAAACCTCCAGCAGGAAAATTTCTGGATTTTTCCAGATACCCTTCAGTAAAAGGGTGGTCTAAAGTCTTTGGTGAGCAAGTACCTCCTTTCTTTTGGAGGATTCAAAAGATAATGTGACGAGTTTAGGCCAAGCTGCAAGTTAATAACAGTGAAATCTCTGCTTCAGATGCACTTGAATATGGGAGACATTAATTTGTGGCATATCATTGCAGCCATCCTCATGTCCAGATGCGTTCGTCTGTATGTCCTTCTCCAGCCACCTTCAGATCTCTTCTTAACATTAACTGCTGCTATGCTTCCCAGCATAATATATTGGAAAAACATTTGCAGCTGATAATGTCTACATAGTCAGTGAGCAGAGATTTTTTTCCAAATCTCCAAATCCCCTTATTTTCCCTTTTTTTTCCTCCATCCTGTTTATCTGCTTATTTAGATAGACCTAGACCACGTGTACTCTCAAGCACATAGTTTTCTTATTTGTTTGCACTGTGTGAAGAACAACAACATAACCCTGTTCCTTGGATAGTGTCCTGGGAATTATGTAAAAGAAATATAAATATGCCCATTTCACAGGTTTGAAAATTTATTAAAGTACTCCCAGATCTTTGTACACTGTAAAAAGTATGTTTGCATAAAGTATGAGAAGACTACTTTTCATCAGCCTGATAATTTCACATATGAATTGTCTGTTAGCCATATTAGCAGAGTAATCTTTCACTATCTCTAATGCCAAAATATTTTGAAGTATCATTTCCCACCTTTTCCCTTTCTGTTCAAGAGGAGTTTCTACTTTTTGAGTTGTCAGATCCACCTACACACTTGCCAATCAAGCATAAGATATCTTAATTTCGTTTATTAAAGAAATTAAACTCTCGTTCCCATTGAAATAATTGTTCAACATCCAAACTGCATTTGATTTCAGAGAAAAATTATTTATGCACTTCAGTGATGGGAACATTTGTACCTGGTTTACCAACTGTGACTTTCATGACAACCCAAACAGTAACTGCCTTGCAGGTCAGGCTCCACTCAAAAGCAAAGGTAAAGCCATGATTTCCTTGCAACTGGAACTCCACCACTACTTAAAGGGTTTTAGTTAATTTACTGAAAAAAATACATAAAATATCGCAATCTGCAGTGTTTGTTCAGGCTTCAATGGGAAAGATCCGCCATGGATTTTATTTTGTTATAAATATCTATTTGAACCCGTTTTAACATGACTCAGCAAAGATGACTTATTTTTCTGTTAATCCCATCAACCTTTTACTGTACGTACAAGAATACCAGCTGAGAAAGAGAGAGAGTAGGCACCTGTGTATGTCTCAGTTGCAGTTTGGAATATACTTTATTAATTCGCTTCTTCCTTGTAGCTAACAAATACATTGCCAGTTTTCCTAAAAACAGTTTGATCATAACAAGCAAGCTTCCTTTCCACTGTCGTATGATTGAAAATGGTATATTTCTTCAATAGTTTTTTGCAGGGGTGGAGCCACAGGCAATCTTATAAATGAGACCTACTTTACTCTTCTTAAAGACACTGAATCTTTTTGAAAGACCCAGAAATATAAAATGCTTTGAATGAATTGTTAGCCCAGGGCTGGATGCATATTTTAATTAGAATTGACCCTGATCCAAAAATCTATGAAACCAATAGTCTCAAATACTTAAGATATTGTAAAAACTAGTCCAGGTTTCACTCCTACAAGTGATCTCTCTCTTCATGAGGAATCCAAAAATGTCTGGATCCAGATCCCATCTTCTTTTCCAGCCTGAACAGTACACCGTTCAAAACCTTGATGGAAGCATAACTTGAGCCCGAGATTTTGGGGCAATTCATTCTTTGTATAATTTTATTAACTTTATTTCAAGGTACTTGAAATGGACACTTTGTCATTCTTTTAAGTAAAATCTGCACAGAGTATGAACTGGCACCTCCCATACTCAGAGTGAATTAGTGGCACTACAGTCCGGGTACCATTCTCATTCTCCAGTATCACAGCAGATAACTAACTGCATGCTAATCAGCATGTTTTTGGAGAGTCAGGTGTTTGATCTGCATCATTTCTTTTTTTAAAAATAAAAGAAAGTGTTAACATAACCATCAAACCCGACTGTCACCTACTGATTGCTTAATTATTCTCTGTCGTCATTCTAATCCACAGACACCGGGAAGGAAGAAAAAGAACAACCCCCCCTCGTTCCTTTTACAAAGGCAAATTAGCCAGATTGAAGTCAGCCACTGAAGGAGGGGGAATATGCTTTTGCCATGTCTTCTTTGCTCCTAGGTATGGGTCCTGGCAAAGATCACATCAACAAGATCGGTCCTTCCTGGGGTGCTGGATTTTTGAGTGGTAACACAGAGGAGTTGGTATAAGGAGGGCAGTGGTCACATATGCCTAGCTAGCTCGCAGGAGGAAGCATATGGCTACCATTTGTTCCACCAACAGTGGTGTGCACACACCGTGAGCCCACAGAAGGAATGCTATTTCGCTCAGCCAGACTTCCTTGCAGCTCTTCCAAGACACCCGTTTCTGCACACCCCCCGGGAAGTGAGGCATAAGCTGGCCAAAACACTCCTAAGAAGAAAGGTTTCTTAACAGTGCTAAAGCCTTTCTCTCTTGTCCTTTACTAAGTCAAGTAAGTGCTTTGTGCTACATTGCACAGATGGCTTGATGCTGCATGTGCACAAGTACAGCTGTTAGATTTGGGGTGGGTTACACGGAGCTGGCAACTCCACGTTTCAGTCGATAACTATGAAATTAACCAGCAGGCAGATTTTTAGGGAAAGGAGAGGAATTGCTGTACAATATTTAAAAGATAAGATAGATGCTCGCATCTTTGGCACTAGATGCGAGACAATAATCTTGTCCTCTGACAGATCTCAGTGCTTGAGGCAAAGACCCTATTTTTTCTCTTCGGTTTATTTTCCTGACTCTGTCACTCACACACCGCAATTGGGTGTCAGATTGTTTAGTCTAGTATTGGGACGGCACAAGTGCTCTCGTGCAGAGACTTTATTTCTGGTTGGCTGTAGATCAGCTTTTGGTCTTTTTAGGAGTTGTGTGAGACAGAGTGGGCTAGAAGGCATGCAAAGGTCAGCGCAAAGTGGGCTGTGTTAGCTGGTGTCTGCCTTTATTTCAGCTAACTCAGGCAGGTATTTGTGTGCTGCCCCCAATCCTCACCTCAGCACACCCAGTTTGTCACCCCAGCTTAGCACTGATTTCATCCCAAGCAATATGGCCACCTGCAACTGCAGGTAAGTGAAACCATCTTGAATGAATGAATTGTGAATTTTAGGGAGAATATATATTAAGCCACTTGAATGTCATTAGTTCTTCATTGCCATCCCCACAGACTCCCTTCATGTGAAGAGGATCAAGCTCTCCCCGCCTTACTGAGAAAGAATCAGAGAGTTGTTCAGCATATCTCAGCCCCCAAACTTTAACGCGCATGCCTTCAGATATTTTAGTTCATCAGTATGTCAGGTATTGAATTTGCAGTGTGTCTGTTCTCACTTGGCCTTGACTAACCCAGGTGGTCAGGATTCACACTAATTCTGTTGTGAAAGAATATATCTATTAGAAAGTTTTCTCCCACTGACAATTCAGCACTAGGTTTCACTACAGCAACTTTGTAACAGTAGATCACAATAGGGTTTTTTAAACACTGATGTTTTAATGGACCTTTATAATTTCATTTTAACAAACCTGTTTTTTCCTATGTACCTGTATACTGATTTTATTAAAACTAGATACTTTTTACCATATTGTTTTGTTACCTATTAACTTGATGCAGTTAACACATTCTTAATAGGCTCTCCTGCGGTCTTGATCCTCATCCTGCTAATTCTTGCAAAGGCCTCACCTACTTCATAGAATCATAGAATCATAGAATCATAGAATCATTTTGGTTGGAAAAGACCTTCAAGATCATCAAGTCCAACCATTAACCGTGCCCCCTAAACCATGCCCTGGAGTACCCTGTCCACTCGCTTTTTGAATACCTCCAGGGATGGTGACTCAACCACTTCCCTGGGCAGCCCATTCCAATGTTTGATAACCCTCTCAGTAAAAAAATTTTTCCTAATATCTAACCTAAATCTCCCTTGCCTCAACTTGAGGCCATTTCCTCTTGTCCTATCTCCAGACACCTGACAGAAGAGACAAGAAGTTACTTCAAGACAGAAGTTACTTCAAGTAACTGGCAATCTATTACTTGGGTAAAAATACTTCGCACAGGTCCACCTTCAGAAAAGCAGCACTGAAACAGTTAATTCAAACATATATGTGGCCAAGGTTACAGCAATGCTTCTGAACTTTAGAATATTGTTCCCAAACCTCAGTTAAAAAAAACAACTGAAAGAGCATACCCGCAGGGCTGAACATCAGTAAGCAGACATAGAGAGAAGATTGGCATCTACAGAATATGAAACAAGATTTAGTACATAAGGTGAAAGAGGTATCTAAGGTTCTCAGGGGACAGACTATTTCAGTCTTTTGAAATAAGTGGTTTAAGTCTTCAGCTCATCTTCCTTTGTAATAGAAAGTCTATGTGTACTCTTTGAGTTAGTCCATACAGTATTACCATCCAAGTACATCTACTTCATATGGCTTTGTCACTATACATGAATGTAGTTACATTTTTATATATCTTGTATGCTTTTATTTTTAGAAAAATATTTTAAATGCTGTACATTTTAATGGTGCAATTGAAATTATATAGTAATAGGGGAAATCAATAAGTAAAAAATAAGTAAAGAAATATAATTTAAAATGATAACTGCAATAAACTCTTCAATTCAACAGATAGATAGCAATAAAGTCACAGGTTTTGCTTCCTCCTTGCCTGTACCTTGAATAGGCATCATCATGCACAGCTGTATGTTCCTGCCTTTCTGACTTTAATTTGCACAGACAAAAGTGCAAAGTGACTGGTCTCTACAAAGACTGAAAAGAAAATCATTGGCTTTAGCCAGCTTTGGCCCGTGTCTTTAATATCTTTGTTGCATTGGTGACTCAGCCAAAATCACTGTGTAGAGAGCATGAAATATGTGCTTAGTTGGGTTCATGAATATTGCGTTTGAGGCTTCTAGTCACTTATATTTGTTAATACCTCATGCAGTGGCTGGAATTTTTAGATCTGATGCATAAGTGAAAGTTTTAGATTCTCTTGTATCTCAAGGGGAAAAAAAAATAAATTGGACAATGCAATTTTCAAGACCTGTATTTTTGACCAGGTTATTTAAGAAGGCCAGAAAAAGCACTGTTTCTATGCTCTTGAAGAAATGAAGGAAAATATACCCGAACCTCCATAGCAGTCATGATGTGACTCATTGGTATGTTGAAAGTAAAGCATTATACACTGCCTTAGAAACTCAGCCACCATGAGGATCAAACTTGGTCCTGAATCAATAAAGATGACAGGACTGTTCATAGGATGAGTGAGTTCAGCATGACACCCTTCCAATATAGAGTGAAGAGGAGACATTTGTTTCAGCTGACAGGAAGCCCCAATTAAAATAGCCTCTGTCTTTCCAACACTTAGCTGTGGGAAGTCATTAGTCATCCCAGACTTTCAGTCTGACAGTCAGACAGTACCAGCTTTACTAAGGAGCAGGTAACATAGGTTGAACTAATAAATAGAGTGCAAGAACCTGTACTACTGGCATCCATACCAAATTCAGCATGGATCCAAAAATAACAGCAATTATCAGTGGCACCAAGATCAAAAGAAATGTCGACTGTTGGTGAAATCCCTGTTATCCCCAGACATGGACTTAGAGAACACTGATGGATGGCTATTTACCGCTATATGTTAACCTTTCTGGGGACAGGTTACTTTCAAACCTCGTGTAGGATAGTCACACTAACTGATGTGATGGGTAGCTCACAACATAAAATATCAAACCATCATAGTTTCCAGCAAAATGGATAATGACGAATTACCTCTATCACAAGTTCAACGGTATGACAATGTTGTTTACAACATGCGTCAAAGCTATCTCACTTTTGTTGAATTGCCCCATCTATCTCAACCACGTTGGATGCGTAGTAGCCAACCCAGAAACACCACCACCATGTCTGAACACTGTGTGTGTTTTGCACTGGAGGTGCTTCAGGTATTGAAGAAGAAAACTGTCAGTCCTTGAACAGGCTTCAGTGATATAGAGAACAGGGGAGGTCTGGGCTTTGTTTTTGTTTACAAACTGAGGAAGAGAGAATTGCTGAGATGATGCCTGATACTTTTCCAGGAATTTTAATCTAAACATATAAGATGGGGTATTTTGCTGCTTGCTAGGTCTGTGACATTCAGAAAGTGCAAGCAGAATGCAAGAAAGCAGAAGACAATATTCTGCTATGATCCAAGTGAGTGACGTCACGGTTTGTGCCTGTTACATAGGAGGGAGGCAACCTTACTGAACTTTGAGTCACAAGGGCCAGTCTGTGTCAAAAAAGAGAAAAGAAGAAACCAGCTTTCTTCTCTGCCCAGAAGCAGCTCGCTCCTGCTGCCCATCTTGAATTTAGACGGTAGTCCGTGCCTCAGGAGTACCTCAGAGACACTCCTAGCTAGGCAATTTTACTTTCTATGTGTTTCCTCCTCTGTTAGTTCATTACAAGATATTCTTGTATAGCCAGTTCTTTTCTGTGGGGATTTTATCTATTGCTATAGTTCTAGTTTCTAGCAGTGTATATGTAGTTTCTAAACTTAGGAAATTTAAAAACAAAAATGTAGATAGTTTATTTTATTATAGACTTTCTCACATATTCCCTTTCTCATGACATCACAACTTGTTATGGAAATAAATGTGACAATACAACTGTATTTTATAATAACTGGGAATCAGACAAAAGGAGCTGACTGATTCTGAAGATACTGAGACATTGTTTTCACAGTGTTAGCCCGGAAAGATAAAAAAGATAAAATAAAATCATAAATTATTTAAATGGTGTCTAAATATTGCTTTTCCCATTTGATCGTATAGTACTGATGGTTCTTTAAGGCAGTAAGTCCTTTTCTAGCTCCAATTGCCTACATGCAGGTATCTAGTAAAGGTTCACTGAGACCTGCCCTGTTCCTTTAGCTGGGGTTGAATGTCACCAAAGAGATTTTTGTAATAGAGGAAAAAAACAGAACTCCCACAAGAAAATTCTGCCTGTAACAGTGACTCTCTGGGGGAATATTGCAAAGTCAAATGGGCATTGAGCTTGTTGTCATTGAACTGGGTTTTACATAAGACCCAGACCAAATTCCTTTCTGATACATTACTTCCTTCTGTAACACATTCCTATTTATTTCAAAGACTTCTGTGAGGGTTCAGCAGCATTTTTGCTTGTATTTATGCAACAGTATGGCAGGTGTATTAAGAATGGACAGAAAAGAAGGCATAAGCAGTGCAAAGCATCCTGAACAAATTCATTCAAAGTATAAACGAACAGAAACAGGATTCAAATTGCATAAATTGTTGTGATTAGTTATTAAAGTTCCAATTAATGTTGAGATCCTCTTGACAGTGCTTAAAAGTCACAAAAGGTAGGATTCTTTTGTCTTTAATTTTTAGAAGATTAAATAAAATAACAACTAACTGCCTCAGACGTACAATGAGCTACTGCATCTTAATGATTTATCAGGTTCTGCAAGCCATGGTACCTGACTCTGTCCATGCTGTTAGCTCATGGGAAATGTAAGGTAAAACATGGCAGCTCTAATTTTACCAAAAAAGGTTTATTATGCTTATGCACTTCACCACACATCCATGAAAACAGACCCGGACGGTCTGGTGTCATTACAGTGGCCTAACAGATGTATGGAGCCTTCGAAGCACCTTCCAGCCTTGGCAACTCATTTCTAAGCCATAATTACCCAGCTGCTATTTTAAGCACTGCTGTGTTGTTAAGTTTTGAAAAGGGAAATGACAAAAAATGAGCAGGGTCTAGCATTTTATGTGCCAGTTCTACAAGGGACAATGAAGTTCCGCTTCAGAAAGAGAAGGTGACAGACTGACAGACTAAGCCAGCCAGGAGTAGAAAACCAAAAACTCAGGTGTACATGGTGAAAGACAAAAATGATAGGTAGGAAGTCCTGGAGCTGGTGAGGTCTTAAAGGGTGGGTAGATTCCCTCTGACATCCATTAGGTAAGAATGCCAAATAATGCTTTATTTTCTGTCTCAATTAAGCAAGAATTGCACAGTCTGTATATGCCTGTGAATTATTATTCATGTATACTGTATTTTACATCTATTTCATGTGGACTAAGTGCCTGCAGGTCAGCAGTGTTTAATATCTTTGGCTGTTTAAGTTGCTTTTCTTTTACAAACTCTCAACTTGAAGCGCAAGTGTGACCTCATACATCCATAAAGTCAAGCCTGTGCTTAAGTTTTTATGGGATCAGGTCTTTCTGTAATCTTTATTATTTATGAAGCAGAAGTCTCATAGCCAAGCAAATTCACTTTGCTTTCTCCACATATTTTAATGCAGAAATACTGTAGAATCGAAGCTTAAAAAATATTCTCAGACTTGGAGGAAATATTTTCTTTCTAGATCAATGTTGACCTAACAGCTTTATTAATTTATCAAGAGAAGAGCTATAACCCTATTGTAACTTGCCTGACAATAAATACTATGGTATTTTCCAAGGACAAATACTTTTTTGTTGATCATTAAATACTAAATTTTTAGTCACTTCTCCCTCTGGATTAAATAAATACTATTAGTTTTTCAGTTGTGTACAGTAAATATGGATTTCAAGACTTGTTTGTCTGCATTTCTTGAAACATTTATGAACATTGAACAGATGAATTTGTTTTACGCATATTTTTTCATTTGAACACTTTTCCCTCTGGTTTTTAATATGGATACCATTCATCACATATTGAATAAAGTAACTTTTACTTTATTTAATGCCTTGACCCAAATCACATTGTCTCCATAAATATTTTACAGTCTGTGTGTAACAAAAGCACGATTACCAAACTCATGTCTGCTCTTGTAGGTAACATACTATAAAAAATTGATCATTTTCCCTTCTCCTGTTTTTTAACAGAGAATTGGTGTTAGTAACTGTCCAACTGAATAGGAGGGGTTGCATATATATGGCCATATATGTATCCCAGTATGTATAAATATGTGTGTCTGTGAGTGTATACATATATATTTTAACACCTAGTCTATAGGGATAGGATGCCTGAAATGTGGAGCAGGTTCTTTTGCCAAATTTCTGTCTATATTAAATCCATACATACACAAAACAGAAAATATTACTCATTGCATGTCTCTCCAGTAGATTTTTTTTTAGTGAGTCTGGAAACGAATTTCCAGACTTGAATCACGGCTGCAAGTACAGCTGCATGTCTGGCAGAGGCAGAGTCTTTGCTGGTGGTTGAATTGAATGGGCAGATGTAGCTTAACAGCTACTTTAGAATTTGAAGAAATTATCTTCCTTTTTTTATTTGTCCTGAATTTTGCTAAGCAAGCACAATAATGCCAGATGGATGTTCAGAAAGAAGTAAACTGAACAGTAAAGAGAAAAATGGGAGAAGTGGTGAATCTTGGCCTGTTATCTTAGGGATGACAAGAGGTGGAGAGTTTTACTGGCACAGGGCTCAGGTCATCACTCAGATGCATTCAAGATTCCACTCTTGAGAGATATGATTGACTGAATTAAGCGAAATAGCAGACTTTTTCTCATTCTGAATACAATGAATGAGATCTGAACAAAGCCAGACGGCATACATGTAAATCCCAATTTGATTTCCTTTACTAAGCATTTCTTTTTGGATTATAAAGGCACAAAAGAAGGCATTGCAAAAAAAACAACAAACTGAAAAAGGGATCATTTCAGCTTAATCCTGCTGTCAGCCGTGAGAGGTGGAGCATCACAGTTCAGGGCTCAGCCTTCCACTACAAGTCCTGGCTTCACATCTCAGTCCTCTCTGCTTTTCCTAAGGAAAAAAATATTTACTGGAAGCCATTGGTGTCAGTGACAGACAGCTTTTTGCACACATGAAAAGTACATCAAACATTTCATTTTAAAACTGAGTACTTAGTATTCCTGACCCTCTTCTAACAACCCATCCTTGGGAAGTTGGCTCCACCAACTAAAAGTGGTAACAGTTTCCCACGTGTCCATGTAGAAATGGCATTTTGCAGTAAAGCCATTTTGGTATAAAAATATGTATTAGCATTTTTTCTAGCTATAAACCTGGCTTGGTCTGACATTCCCTGAAGCCGGTGGAGGTTTTCCATTGACTTATTTGAGGCTGAATCAGAACAGAGCTGAACCTGGACAGTTTGTTAAGGACTTGTATTTAGCAACTCTTCCTGCTATTTGCTGCCAAATATACTCAGGTATTTGCCCAAATGTGGCCTTAACTGCAGCCTGGAAGTGTTCCCATTGGGAATTACTCCTCTGAAGCTGCTTTGGCTGGCTCCTTCAGTGCCACGTAGGCAAATGCCCGAGTCTATAAGGAACTGTGCAGTCTGTTTGCCATGGTTAAATGCAGGTGTCAGTGTCCCCTGTAGCGAGTTTGGCATTTGTTTTCTGTCGGGTTTTTTTAAATAATAAATTATTAGTAAAAATTAATTGCATTATTAAGTGTTTAATACCTAACTAAAAAAAAAAAAAAGGAAAAAAACCCTAAGCCACATTTAATCCCATTATACACAGTAGCAGACTAATGCTAATGCTTTCTTGTGAATCCAGACTTCTCTCTCCTCCTCCTGCTCTGTTCCAGATACCAACAACAGTCTGCCTTCATCTGCTTCTAATAAAAGGTAAAAAGCCTTATTGTTTCACCAGACAGCACTGCTAGGTCCACCAGCAGCTTTCCTGCAGGGGGAAGACATGTAATCTTTCCTTCTTCACTTCCCTATCTCAGCCACTTCTAGTAACGGGGCAACCCAAATCTCTTTTCAGAACCGAAGACTCATAAGAAAACACCACAAGGGAAAGCACGGCTTGAGCCTCTGGAAAGCGCAAAGGCAAATCCAATCAGAAATTGCCTGGTTTAGGTCCATCCCAGTTCAGATACAAACCATAGAGAGAGACTATTTCAAAAAAAGTATTCAGCTACCTCACGTGAATAAAACTCTGCTTCTGTGATTGATGTGAGCTGAATAATCAGGCTGTTTATAGCAATGCATTTTACAGATATCTTTGTCAATAAAACCAGAGTGAATGTGAGTACTAAACTGCATTTGAGTTGCAGTATTTCTCAAACAGTGAGTAAAAGCACTTAATTCTCTTGCAAAACTTGAAACCCTTCCTTTGAGTTAGCTTCTCTAATTCTTAAAATAAGCAAAATTGAATTGACACTAATTAGATAAATGTGGCTTAAAACTCTCAGAGATCTTAAAATGAGGGTAACATTGTAATGCAGTACAAAGTATAATGATAATTATTGCATTGGACACTGCTCAATAATTAGTAGGTATGTACCAGGGTTTAAATATGAGAAGGGCATGTCTGAATGTTATTCCTAAGATTTTCACAATTTGTAGTCATCACAGTACTGCTATAAAACATGACTAAAATTTCATAGTGAGCTTGGGTGAAAAACACCAGTTATCCTTAGCTGCTTCTCTGCAGAACTCTGTCATATGAAAAGCAATTATTATTAATCGAGGTCATGTGATTAAGGAAGACGGGGGAGGAAGGAGTCCCTACAAATGGCTCTCATGTTTGCGCATGGTTTGTTTATCTTCTCTCTCGCTCCCACTTTGAGCTGTGGAGTTGGGGGGAGCTGGCAGCTGGCAACTCATCATTACAGGCGCACACTGTCCCATCTGCACTGCTTATGGTGGTGAGGTCGCATGGGGTTTTACCCAAACAGGCTCTCAGGGGTACAATAACATACCTCTTGATTTGGCTGTGAAGTTATACTTATTATTAATAGACAAGATAAGAGGCTGGGGCTCTATTCATCCACTTTAGTGCTAATTATTCAGTTTGATCTGAGCCGATTATGATACTGATAGATAACTACACCACATTTATAGCTATAGCAAGCAGTGGCCAAGAACTTTGGCTCATGCTGCTGTTTGGTTTATCTGATAGGAAGGGAGGAGAAAAAAAGAAGCTGCTCTGGTTGATTAGCAATGTGTTGCATGGGACCATTTATAATGAAGCATATCATTTAAATTTTCCTTTACAAATGAGTCCAACTCTCTTTGCAGGCTGCAGGCTCTGTTAATTGTCACAAACATTGCTTTTTTTTTTTAAACATTATTAGCTCTTTGGCAGGATCTCCATTGTTGACTAAAAACTTGGCATGATCAGGGCTTGCTGAATAATTTAGGTTGTTGGCAGCTGGAGTAGGAGAACACACACATCTAGGCAGGCAGACGTGCTGCTTGAGCTCTTTATATAATAGCATTGTATACAAAGCAGAGTATAGTCAGCAATGACTTCTGTGTCTGTTTATAGGTAAACACTGATGTTAGTTCTACTGAAAAAAGATTGAGGGATACTTCAAGCTGCATATGATACGTGAGAAAGATGTACTGCTGATTGTTCAGATGACTCCCTTAATCTCTGACTTTCACAGAATATGATTACTGCAGATTCTGAGGAGCAGCACTTCAAGTATGTTTCTGTGCACTTTGGCACTTTGGGTCTTGCGTATAAACACCACTGCACATAATAACGATGCTGTGAGCTTAGCCAGAAAAAGAACTCCTCTCACTTTTCCTTTGTGCAGCAAATGGCTCCCAATTGTACTGTCAGTCATAGAGAAAATATGCAGCTCAAGAGATGCCTATTTTGGAATTACGTTTGTGTGCTGTATGAAATCCCACTTTTATCAAAGCGTCTAGAAGAGAAGTAAAATACATAAAACCTGCTGCGTGCATCCTGATGCAAGGCACCCAAAGCATTAATGATGAGCACTGAGTAGGTTTTTCCAAAACAGTTATCTCCCACAAAAATTCCTCCTATAAACTGGATGTAAGTGACATCCGTCAAAGTGCACTTCTTGTCTCATTCATGTACCTTTATGTTGTACTTAACTGTCATTATTGCGATACCTATGAGATGGAGGGTGGACTTGTTTGTTTCAAAGGTCAAGCAGTCCTAAATGAACAGGAGAGAAATCAAAGATAAATAAAACATGAGGGTGCAGTACTGGATGTTTATTATCCTTTTGTTTCATAAGACCTCTTGTGCATTGCCTCTCTATTTTTCCGAGTTGCCATTCTCTTCCCAGGAAAGTCTTCTCCCTTCCAAGCTCCCCACTCCTTAATTCCACTTTAAATCCTTCGAGGCCCTCTGCTTCCCAGGCCTTTTTTTTCTGCCCTCAAGCCTGCGTCCCTGGAGAGGGAGGACTCCACTAGAAAATGTCTCATGGATTTCTGTGACAGCCACTTGACAGGTATGATAGAACGTAATGAGAAATGAATAAAACACTCTCATAGCAGTCTCAACAGAGGGACAATAACTGAGTTAGGCTAAGGATGAACAGACTCTCTTCCTCCCCCCCCCCACACACATCCTGGTCCTATAATCAGTGCTGGAGCACAAGGTGGGAAAGGTGGCTGCAAGGAGGCAGTGTGCTCTCTTGGTTATTAGCTAAAAAAGACCAAGCGTTGTTAAAACTGGAATTTCCCCCAATTATGCTGTGACACTGCTACTCTTAACAAGAAGGAGTAGCAGGGTGAATATTACCTAAGCACTGTAATACAGACTCCATTTAGAGATGCACAGACCTACAGGTTTCCCAGCGCAAGCATGTGATAACTGTCAGAGTGGTCTTCCTGCAACATGACAACCTTTGCGATCATATGTGGGAAGCACTTCTGAATTGTACCTAGGGTATAGCATTCCAATTATTATTTACTGTTTAGATTTCACTTTCATAATAATAGTCATCACAAATCCATATATAAATGTACTATGCAGCTTGGAAGACAGCTGATGAACCCATCCATCATCATAAAGAATCTATTTTATAAGACCGTGTTATGATTGCATACTTAAAAGATCACAAATAAATGACTTCACCAATACGTTTTTTTATTTCCTAGAAAACTGCACAGACTTATCCATCATTTGTTAACAGATTTCTAAGAATTTCTTCTATTCCATTGATGTGACTTTTGTGCAGGAACTAACTGCTTATGTTTGCCACTGGCGTCTTAAGGAATATATCAGCAACACCTACATGTGGGTAAGAGGGAATGTATGTGAAAGGCCCAATCCACCTCGACACTAAAGCATGAAATTTACTCCAGGTATACAGAAAATCCCAGTGACTTTAAACTGAATACTCACTCTGACAAAGCTTAGCACATGCCAAAGTGCTTTGCTGGATTGAGACCATATTTAGGAGCTGGTTGTAGTTAGCTGTGTTGCAGCATAGGAAGTCAGTGGGCTCAGCAGCTGATAGCCTGTTAGCAACTGATAGCAACTGATAGACTCTCTTCACAAACAGTTTAGGGGTCTCCTTTCACAAGAACAAACTGAGGAAAATTTCCTTTCATAAGTTCAGAATTTTTGTAGGAAAATTTATGGTTTGGATTATATTAAAATGAATAGATGTGAAGTAAGTCCTACACTGTCTCTACATTAGTTTCTTAAAATGAATGTTTCTCCAGATTTTTTCCCCATGAGCTTCATGTACTGAACATTTCTGCATACAATTATTTATCACCATCATGTTTCCCCAGACAAAAAATGTGACTGTGTGCCCACAGTTTGAATTTTGCAACACATGACCCGTTCAATTTGCAGTCAGAAATAGCCGAGTTTTAATTCCTGAAAATATTTGGAAGTACTGAAATGCAAAATATTTGGGTTGGAAGTTAAAAGATCACGTCATCAGATAGTGTTGAAAATGTGCCCCATTATGTTTTATAATTTAACATAACCTTAATATTTTCCAAACCAAATGAATGATAAATACTAATACAATGACAGTAATTACCATTGGGGTGAGTTGCACAGTAAAGCAATTATGTGTTTCTCAAATTCAAAAACTTTACTGGTAAAGCTAGGAACACACTTTTGTGCAAACTAATCTCTAGAGAAGAGAAAAGAAATAAAATCATGGAAAGCCAATGACTGATGCACTTTCCCTAGTTCCTTTTGTCCCAGTGAAAAGCATATTTCTTCTAACGCAGCAGTGGCAGCTCTTATCTGTTTGAGCACAAGAAACTTTAGAGCACGAAAACCTTTTAATAAAGAAGACTATTCTTTTGTTATAAATCATTAGGTAAGAAGAGACTTTTACAGGATTAGCAGGGTTACTTAGTTTGATGAATCTCATAATGTTAGAGTTTTAACAACAGACCCATAAAAAGGTTGCTGCTCGTACTTCAGCCCAAAGCACGGCAGCTATATAGAGGCACACGGCTACAAAATGTCCAGGATGAAGAATTAAAAAGGCTGCGGTTGATTAGCATTTACAAGAAACTTAACAACCAAAGGCTCTGTAATCTGTATTGGAGTAACACAATGTTGAGTTGATTTTCTATTTTTTAATGAGTACTTAACTATGATCCTAGTGTCACTGTGACAGAGATGTTTGATGTTGGGGTGGAATAGACTGAAAGCATCATTGACTGTGTCTGTTCTTTTGTGTGTCTGCCACAGGAATGGTAAATAGAGTTCCTTAAAATGAACTCTGAGGTGAGTGCAGGGCAATAGAGAATCACTTCCTAGATAGACTTCATCCGTGTACAAATGCAGGACTTGTCTACACTACCTTGAAGAGTTTTATTGGCAAAAATATAGAAAGGTTGCACAAATAAATCCAGTGGGTTCAGGGGGTTTTTTGGTTGGTTTGTTTGGGGTTTTTTTCCTAATAACTATGTGGATTTAGCCACTCCAGCATAAACGTCTGCATTTGACATCAGCACCAGGTGGCTATGTATACACTGGAACCTCAGTACCAGAGCTGGTGAAATAAAGTACATTCTCGCAGAAATCTTTGACTTGACGTCAAAAAAGGCAAGGAGAGGTGATGTTTTAATACACTGTCTATTTCATACAGAGGCAAAGAGAAAATTTTCTATCAGTAAAAAAAAGTTATAAGCACAAATACTTTGATTAGGTCTTTCAGGTTCATTCTGAGCTAAGCAGCCCAGGTACAAAATATATATTTCCTTTATTTTGAAATAAATGTCAGACTGCAAGTGTTGCTGTAAGCTGCACTGCTAATATTTTAATTAATGGACTGGAGAAAAAAATGTGCATGTCCATAACAGACTCCAAGCTGTGAAGGTGGTGAATAAAGGTGGATTTCACTGGAGAAAAAGGTTAGATTACCTCTCACCTATCAATCCTTAGGGGTCTAAGGTCCCATTAGAGTCCACTGATATCTAGTCAGCATCGTCAGAAGGTCCTAGAGACCTGTTCAGACAAGCAGCCAGAAACTCAGATGAGCTGAACTACTGTTCCAAGTTCTACTGACTGCACTGGGGGGATCTCCACTGGCTATGATGGGAGACTGGACACCTCATGGGAGCTTGGTGCGTGTGTCTGTACCTAAACCAGAAGCAACTAATGTCAATGACTGAACACCATCCCTAACTTCAGCTGTTTAAAAATTGTCTGGGATGAATCACCCTTTGTAGTCTTTCACCCAGTGGTTAAGATGGCCATTGAACTGCAGGGTCTTAAAGTCTTCTGTGCTTCAAGTAAGAAGCAGGAACAAGAGTGGTCACCTCAAATGCACCAGTGGCTAATTATAAGACTGGCTTACAAGATGGTTGAAGCAACTGGATAATATATAAATAATTATACAAATTGGAGACCTAAGAAAGGGAGCAATCCTGCACCCCAGAGACAACCTTCAGAGGTGAATCTCCTCAGGAGTAAGAGGGTACGATGCAAACTGTCATTCTGCAAAGCACATCAGAATCTCTTCAGGCTTTTATAGACTTGTCTCGCAATCACGCTCCCTAATAACACTTTGGAAGGGCTGAAAAAAAAGATGTCAACATGACTGAACTTTTTCAACTGAAAGTGTTTGCCAAGTTAGTGAATAATTCTGGCACTGCCGAAGCAGCATTTTTAGTGAACAGCCCTATTCCTTTCTCCTTCTCCAAAGCCACCCATCTTTACTGATGTGTCTCTTCCTACTCCACCTTCTACCTCTGCTCTTTCATCGTGGCTGTGGCTAAAATAACTTCTTACCTGATGTCAAATTTTGCAGTTTAATTTCAGAGTTTAAAGCAAGGTTGTTTCCAAATCAGTGCTAGGCTTGGGGAGGTGTTTGCAAAATTCTTACTCTTCTAAATCAGTTTGTTCTTCTCTAGACAAATTTTGCAGTTGGCAAATTTTTGCTACAGCATAGTACAATCGTTTTACTCTCTTCAGCTCATCTAAATTGAGTAGTTTGCGTAGTGAAACCTTTGATGCACAGGCCAGAGTAGCACTTCAGGGAACAACTGCAGATCTGGCCAACAAGTGGAGTTCCTTGTTCACAGGAACAGTTTAGGGGCTGGTCTTATTTGTGTATGAGATTAAGGGCAGGAGAAGGGGTTACTACTATTTTATTGTGGTCTGGATTGGGAAGAAACCGAAATATTTAGAAATTTGAAATGAACAGGGAATCACAGGGGTCTGAACAGCATGATGTGTAGTATGTGAGGTAGTAGTTTTCCAGAAGTGGTAATTAGGTCTAGAGCCAGAGCTGTGAACATATAATAGAATTAAGTCTAATAAAAGACACTAGCAATTGCATCCAAACAGAAAAACAAAACAAAACAAGACAGAAATATACTCCCTGTTTTCATTGTGCTGGATAGAGTCCAGTATTACAAAACAGCAGGCTGATCTTGGAGGCCAGTCTGCTGCAGGAAAACTGCAAACTGTGCTCTTCATGCCTTGCTAAGGAAAAGAAAATAATGTATTGCTAGCAGTTCAAAGGCTATTTTTTGTTTGTTATTATTTTTTCCCCTTTTACCTCCTTTCATGAAGGACCTCAACACACTTAACTCAGACTGAAGTTAATGTACAGGTGAAGATTCTAGGTAGCTCATAGGTTCAAGAGCTAGTTGTTAAGTAAAACATTCTTTTCATATCCTTTCTCCCTCCCTTTGATAATAATTCTTAAATAGACAATCTGTCATGACATTAATGTTACCTATAAAAAACTCACACTACATCAACACGCACCACACAGTTAATACTGTTAGTTAACTCTCCCATATATATGGCAAAGCTTTAGAAATTATAGTTCTAGAAACTTTGGTTCAAGGTGAAGATAGAAAATAAGCTTTTGAGAAACCAGCCTTCCTCATGCCTGCCTGTTTTCTAGTAACAAACAGCATGTACAAAGGCTGAGATAGCAATAGGTCTTGTGCATAAGCAGTATGCTTGCTAAACCTTGCTAACATCTCAGCAAAAAACTGGCAACTGTCCAGTTGAAATCGGCAATCAGACATTTGTTTTGTGTTGATCTCAACTGTCACGTCATTGCTTTCTCTCTTGCCCCTTGCCCTTGTGTTATTAACTCATAGAATAATTGTAGGGTTTAAGTATTCAGGAGCTGACAAAAGATTGTACCAGCAACCTTAGATAGCAGTGGCCTGTATTTATCTGTATACCATCCTTTACCTAACATAGATAACTGTAGCTCCAATTTCAAGTTTTCTTGGCCATTAAATAGGGGATGATTCTCTGTAAGTCAAAGCATCAGTCAAAATATGATTGATGCATTATTATGGTGTGGATATGACCTGAAGGTCCTATCAAACATCTGGAAAATAACCAGTGTTTTATGTCAAAAAACCACGCAATTGTCAAGGAAGGCAAATCACACCATTAATAGTAAGAATGGTCACACTGACCACCTAGAGAAGAAAGTCTCTCCTTGTGCTTTAGATTCTGCTTCCTCTCTTCCTTTTATTCACTAACTCCTTTTCTGCACTTCCTTCCTGCCTCTAACCGTGATAGTTTTGCCATGTATGTAGCAGACAGACCTTACTTTAAACAAAAGGCTGCACTGACTCCAACTGAACATGCTGCTTAGATTAATTGGGACAGAAACAAAACCCACCCAATCCAGACCCTGTGCTTCATTTTGTCCTGTCTTTGAAATGAAGGTTGTCTTTCCTCTCTGTTATTCTCTATGAGATAACAGACAGAGGGAGGGAGAATAAAGAAGTGAGTGGGGATCCGGGGAGGACACCCCCTTCCCCTCATCTTCTATGTGCAATGTTGTAGTCTTGGTACTTTTAAAGCTCTCTCTCCCCTGTGTGCCTACACGCTTTAGTCTCCACTTTCTTTACTCAGAACTAAATCACTAGGCAATCTACAGCATATCCTAATGATGGGTAGTCTTTCAGCTGGTCTTGGGCACTGGTTTCAGAGCAGAGCAAACTGCTAGCAGCAAAATGCTTGAACTCCTGGGTTTTGAAGTTTCAGGCTCCCTATCAAAGTAGCAGATATTAATCATCAGCTACGAGACTTTCAGCAGAAGGCATACAATTTTCCCAGTGGTATCTTCCTTTTAAAGAAAGTGTAAGAAGAGTGAAAAATCATTTCAAAAGATTTAGGATTGAAGAAAATAGCTAGATCCCAATGGATGAAAATGGATGAAAAACAGAAAAGTAAAAAGTTTTTTAAAGGCTGAAAAGTGAGCTACTCTTTAAGTCCCGTAAGATTTCTATTTTATTTTATTAAAGGTACTAAGTAGCCAGAGTCTAAGAGCTCCCACTCTTGGCTTCCCATTCAGGTGCAGACGCAGGCTCACGTTCTCAGAAGCTCCCTGCACATTTGCCATTTGTAGGCCTTTCTCCACTAGTTCTCATATTTTATGAGTCTTGATCCTTTCTCGCTCTTGCTTCAAATCATACCATCACCTGGATAAAGTGGGTTTCAAGATATGAGACTTAAAAGACTATGGGTGGGCATAAATACAAAGAATGTAAGGTGTGTGCTATGAACAGCAGAGAGATTCTATTTAAAGGTATTATTGAGCATAATTTTAAGGGATGGAGATATTGCTACTGTTATGGAAATTCGTATCTCCTTTGGCAATTCTCATCCTGTTCACACCAGCTCACATATATCCCTTAGCTAGATAGATGATGCTGTATAATCCTTTAAATACCTTTCAGCTGATACAAGCACCACTTTTTGTACAAATCAAAATACTATCTTCGGGGGGGAGTGGTATGTATCTTTACTGCATTCAATTCACTGAACAAAGACTTAAAGAAATACAGCAACTTCCTTCCTTCCTTCGTAGCAGAACACAATACTGGGTAAAGTTAAAACACGGATCTGATTTATTTTCTTCCTCCATGCTATAGCAACTCAAAAGTAACTCTTGAAAGTCCATGGGCAATTACTGATTCAAATCTTTATAACTGTAATCAGATTCTGGACCAATTAAATTATTAAAAAATTAAACTACAACCCCTTTCTGTGCTAGAGTCAGAAAGAGAGATCTCAACCCTGCAACATCTCTAGCAGAACTAATTAGAGCCAGATTTTTACTTGTTTGTCATAAATCTATTATTCGGTACAAATCTGCAGAATTAACTACAGTACATGAAAAATAGTGAGCATTGTTTGTAGTTTGGCTCAAAAAGGTTTGAAAAATCTCTCCTGTGTAATTGCTCAGTTTTATCTTGGAACACCAGAAGGCATCAAGCTAATATCCCTGGTTTTATCCCAGAAAAATTGCTATATTGTGAGTTTTATCAGTATGCTTTTTGAAGTACCCAGGTGTTATGGCGTTTTGCCTAGTTAACCCACAATAGTACCAGAGTCAATCCGAACTTCGTCAGGATTTTTCCTTGTGTTATTAACATAAAGTCTTGGATGTTTGAGTCTTTGGAAAGTTTTTGTTGCCCTTTTACACCTTTCTGTGAATGATAATGAAGTCAGTTCCCAACACTTACAATGGAAAAACAAGGTTAGCTTCTGTTCACCGTTACTGCAAGACACCTTAAGAGCATTTCTATCAGTCAGTAGGTCATCAACAAAATATCTGAATCCAGACCTTTATGATTTTAAAGGGAAATACGGAAAACCTGGCTGAAGTGTGTAACGGTCCTACATTGTGCCTGCTCCAGTTTTAGTTCTTGGCTTTCAAGTGAAAAAGAAAGTTGAAAGTTCATGGAAAAATTTGCCATGCTCCACAGAAAACAAGTGTCAGGTGAAATCCAGCAAGTCACAGCAGTAAATGTGTCCACTAAAGGAAAATAAACTGTGAAAAGTTATTTAAAAGCAGGATTTAAGCCTTTCCAAATTCAATATGCATTCAACGAGCAAGTGCACCAGGCCATAGAGTACTAATAAACTTCTGATACTCCTGCCCAAACCTGAGTCACTCTGGCCTTTTGCATTTGAATGCGTCATGTTTATGACGTTGCCGTAAACCTTGGACCTCAATTACTACATGATAACAGGTTTTTATTGCATTACCCTTTCCAGACCTGAGAGCGTGGATTTCCCTGCACTTAGGCACTGGGACACAGCTGGGAGATGGTCTGCATAACCAATTAGTAGATTACTTCTGAAAATATATATTCTTCACCACAGAGGCCTAAAAATGATCCATCAGCTCCAGCTACCTGCTGCTGCCACTTGACAGGGGGGAAAGAGGGAGAGAGAAAAGATTTGGCTACATCTCTATAATTGCATAAACAATGCATCATTCACTTGACAAACCATATTAATAGCACCCTAGAGGGCATGCTCTGAACATGCAAAATGTTGTGAAGCACTTGTATTTTATGGCAAATCTTTTTAATTTTTCAGTTAAAATGATAATAAATATTGATTTTCCATGTACCATTACTGTATCTAGAACACTTCCTGGCAGTGTCTGTGAAATTTATTTAAGTCATTTGGTTTGAGTTTTTAGGCATCAACTGTATCATATCAAAACACAAAGGTTGCTTTCCCAGAATCCTGACTTGTGTGTTGCACCCAGGATTCCTAAGGAAATGCTTTATTTTTCCCTCTGTTGTTCCTCGCTTTTATGAAGCAGCTCTGATTTTAGGGTTAGCTGTGGAAGAGAAACCGCCGGGAATCTAGCAGCAGAGATTTCTGACATACAAGGATAAAGGGCTTTCCTACAGAGGATGTTTTTTGGAACAGAGGAAGCATGAGAAACAGTAAGAGTGTGATCAAATACAGGGCACTTTGGACAGGATTATGGAGGAGACTTTGTCCAGCTAGGTGATACCTCCGAAAGAATTTCATCTGTACTGTCCCTCCTCCCCAGCCTTCAAATTGTGAATACTAAAGCTTGCCTCACTTTTAAACCCCTTGGAGACCAGGGGATCATAAGCACTAAAGCCGAGAGCCCGTGTTTCTTGTAGGTATTTAACGCTCAGTTGGTTTCAATATCACCTAAAATCCTTCTGGCACCGAGGCCTAGCAGTTATTACTAATAATGATTATCATATGAGACAAACCAATTCTGAGAGGAACCAAGGGAGAGAATTAGCCCAAATATCACTCAACACCACACCTCTCTGCAGGTTTGAAGAGCTGTGACAGAAGTCCCTGAGCTCTCACCTGCCCCCAACATGTTAATTTTGTTCTGTTCCAAGAGTGTCAGAAGGAGATATGAATCCCCAAATTTCTGTTGCCCCAGGCAGAAAGGGGTGGGGGAACAGAGTAAACAAGAGAGGGCTGAGAAGCCCAGAAGTCGAATGAAAGGAAGAAATCGGGTTATTGGTGCAACAGCCCGTCATGTTTGGGACAGGCAGTGCTGCACGCATGCATGAAGTCAGCCCCGTGGGCTGGGACACAGCGGCACCGGTGCACATTCACTGCCCGGCTGACTCGCTGTGACTCTGTTCTTCTCAAACAGGCTGGAATTACCATCCATCTCAAGACCACCTGCGTAGCACATACTCTGCAGACCAGCGCTCCTGGGATCTGCGCAATCGCCTCTACATGTGCTGGAGGCATCATCTGCATGTGGGCAGAGACACGTATAAAGTTTCCTATCCTGTTTCAAATGGATTGCCAGATGTCCAGAAATCCCTGACAATCATCCAAAATCTCCAAACTCCACCCAGACAGAATTGCCAGGTGGAAAAAGCAGAAGTATCCAAGAAAACTCAGATGATAGCCTTGAAAAAAAGAGCTGTCTGGCAGGAGAGCAGGGAAGAAGAAATAGAAAAATGTAGAGATGAGAAGGGAATGGGAGGAATGGGAAATACAAAGTTTTAGAAAAGAAGGAACGCAGTTTGGATAAGAAGTCAAATGCTTTGGCTCTAATCCAAACCTTAAATTTAAACATAAAGAGGTTATATCAGTAGCTTGAATGCCCAAATAAAACAACTCAGAAAGTAATAGCCAGATAAGAAATCAGTCATCATCTGTGTAGGTTTTTATTTGCAAAACATATAGGAGCAGATTAAAGCATAAAAATTGCAGATGGTCAATATTACATCACCAGCAGTCAAAGCAATATTTCTTCCTTCCTTCCTTCCTTCCACTGAACCAGAGCTTCACCTCCCACATCTTAATGTGTAAACTTTACTGTCAGACGAGCTGGCTGAACAAGCAAAAGCCAAAGATTTCCACAAATAATTAAAGCATAAAAAATAAATAATAAATGATAGCTGCCAGAGAATATTCTTTCTTCTGCAGATACGGAGAGAAGCTACACAGGAGACCTAAGATAATCAAACATGCTCTTTTTTTCAAGTCACAAACTCATTTTGCTTTCTCCATTCCCACTCCCATATATTCATCACATGTTTCACTGATTCTATAACTACATAGAGCTGGACCCCAGGAGGGTCTAACTCTGCCCTCTTTTTGCTAAGCAACACTTGCGTGAACAATCACAGTGTCTACAGTGGGATGATTCTCATGAGTAAATTACTAGCCAATGTCAGAAAAAATTGCAGAATCCTGTGATGTGTGCATTGTTTCTGCTGAAGAAATAAGGCACATGAATGCTAAATTAGGAAGAACTTGAAATTCTCACATTTTTGTTATATGGGGATGTGCAAATAAGGCAGAAAAATCTTCCAGTTACTCTTTTCTATTATTTTGTAGTGGTTGTTTTTTTAAGTTCAACATAAACCCACAAGGTGGAAAAGGCCAAAGAGAAGTCATTCACAGACCTTTATAAATATTTAGGGAGGAAAAATCAATCTCCAGGACTGAGTCACTCTGTTTTCCTTGGGAAAGACAGAGAGCCTTCCTTCACTTTAGAGCATATTTTCTATTCTTGATTTAAAGCATGCCTGCACTTGAATATGATACAGTCCTACACAACATGTTCTTATGTTGATTTTTTTTCTACTGGACCCTTGCCTTATTCAGCACTCAGGATAGACAATGTGCTGGGGAGACATCAGCTGCAAAGGTCATTATTTTTAATAGATTCCTGAATCATCTGGAGCAAAAATAAGATGTTTAGTGAATAAAACAGATGACTTCAGGAATATGACTTGAAGTCCAACATTTCCTAATGTTTAAGTGCTATACAGTGCAATTTTCTCTTTTTAGATCAGTTTGCATGTGTGTTGTATAATTTCTGAGGTTTGTAACAAAGCACATTAAAAATTAGAAATCCCATTTCTGACATACGGCGTATCTCCTCTGCCCTGCTGCACACCACCAGGACTGGGAATCTCACTGAGCTCTGCACCAGGGGAGTAACTTACAGACACAATAGTTCTCTGAGAAACAGTACTGCCAGGGAAGCAAACCTTGGCCAGCAGGTTTCACTGATACTGGTGGCAGACGAATAGTGAGATTCAGGACTCTTGCCTTCAGTTTGGGGCTTTTGAAAGGACTGTGCTCAAAAAGACAGAGACCCTATTGCCAACACTCCCAAGTGATCCTTTACACCCACCCCAACACTTCCAGTTTGTCCCTGCCTCCGTTTTGCTCTTTTCCGCCCCCTGGCTCTTTCTCCACTTCCATTTTCATCACTTGTGTTTTCCCAAATTCTCTCTGTAGGCATTTGAACCAAATGTGTCTCCCTGTGAGCTCTAGTTTTACCCATCAGACCTTTCCCATGTCCTCTCCCAGTCTTCCCACATTCTGCTCACCTAGCCAGTTCCCAAATTAATTTTCATTCTACTTAGCATCCCTCTCTAGTCTGGTTTCAGGTGCTCTTTCCCCTCCAAAACCTTAGCCCCAGTAACTCTAATCCCCATATGCCTCCTTTTTTCTGCAACTAGACTCAGTCGTCTTCTCCTACCCCACCCCATATTCTCCACTTGCCAGCTAGCTGCGTTTCTTCTTAGCCTCCTCCTTGCTGCCCCAGCCCACTCTCTGTTTCAGTTTCTTTAAATACACTCCTCATCTTCAGATCCTTCTGCCCCACTTTAACATCCCCCATCATGTCCTAATCTGCATTTCTTGACACATCAAGACAAGATGTAGCTTGTCTCCTTTAAGTTTGAATGAGGCAGTAGTTCTGCTCTCCACTTGGCACGGTATGGGAGGACCAGCACTGAAAGGACAAAAAAGACAATCTGCTTGTTGTTGGTACCTCCCCAGGGTCAAACTCAACCTAACACAGCCCAGACCTGAGCCGCAGAAAAGGGTGTTTTCACCCTGGGATAGGTGCATTTGGACTGACATTTCAGCTGTTGAAATATCAGCTGTGAAATGTCTTCTGATAACGAGAAAACTGGCCTCTTTTCAAAAGTTTGTGCAGTTGGAGGGTCCTTGACAAATATTAATTAGGAAGAGTAAAAGGTATTTTTTAAAGCGCATTTCCTTGCCCAAGTTCCTAGTATGAGCACCCTAGGGCACGCCAAAGAAAAGGCTGAAAATGTTATTCAACAAGTTCAACATTTTCAACAGATGTTACTTCTATTTAACTTCCAGTTTTAAGGGGAGAATTATTACACAATAGGAATAGGAAAACAGTTATTTGGGGCTACCTAGGATACCGGTCAACCCTTCAATCAAGGTCAAGCCTTCATTTTTTAACCAGGCTTCTTCAGAGGTGCCTATGTTGGAGCATTTAGCACTGCACGTGCACCCGTACAAACATGTGTTCTGGAGCGGGCCTTAATTTCCCAGTGTTGCTTTGTGGGTTTTAGGGCTTTACCTGATTTAGTGAAGATGGATGCACATGAGCTAACTTCATCTGTTCAAAATCAAATCTGTAAGACAATTATCTGTGTTTTCTCTGTAGTTGAAAGGACAGAGAGATAGGGGCTCATTCCAGGAGCAATTTATCCCATTTTAAGATAGGTGCCCAAGAGCTGGTTGAAATGGTGGGACCGTCCCTGCTAGCAGTCATCTGCATTGATGTTGGCTTCAGGTGCCCGTGGAACTAAAATGCAAGCAAGATCAGTGGGGTGATAAAGTGGTCTGCTAGAAGCCCTGGGACTGCATGAGAAATGCAGATGTATCCTAGAATTGAAAACTCACTGTCGTGGTTTAACCCCAGCCAGCAACTAAACACCACACAGCTGCTCACTCACTCCCCCCCACCCAGTGGGATGGGGGAGAAAATCAGGAAAAGAAGCAAAACCTGTGGGTTGAGATAAGAACAGTTTAATAGAACAGAAAAGAAGAAACTAATAATGATAATGATAACACTAAAAATGACAACAGTAATAATGAAAGGATTGGAATGTACAAATGATGCGCAGTGCAATTGCTCACCACCCGCTGACCGACACCCAGCCAGTCCCCCGAGCGGCGATTCCCCGCCCCCACTTCCCAGTTCCTATACTGGATGGGACGTCACATGCTATGGAATACACCGTTGGCCAGTTTGGGTCAGGTGCCCTGGCTGTGTCCTGTGCCAACTTCTTGTGCCCCTCCAGCTTTCTCGCTGGCTGGGCATGAGAAGCTGAAAAATCCTTGACATTAGTCTGAACACTACTGAGCAACAACTGAAAACATCAGTGTTATCAACATTCTTCGCATACTGAACTCAAAACATAGCACTGTACCAGCTACTAGGAAGACAGTTAACTCTATCCCAGCTGAAACCAGGACACTCACCTTTTGACAGCTGAAGCTCACCAAGCACCACATTACTGAAAGTGGCCAGAAGCCTAAACATGGAGAAAGGTGAGACTTTGCCTACTTACCACCTGCCTTATACCTGGGTACATTGGAAAATGTGGTATTGAGACCCAGATTCAAGAGCCCGTGAATCAGTGGTAAAAAAATCCTCTAGCTTTAACTGGACTCTAGTCCTCCATTATCAAAGGAAACCACGCTAGAGTTTAGGCTTCTTTTAAGGGCTAAAAAAATGTATTTTTATATCAGAATTTTTCAGAGTTCAGTCCCAGATGGTTAATTAATGAAAAAAATAAATGTCTCTATTACTTTTTCTCTCCTTCCTTCCAGGAGGTACAAGTGCAGTTTAAATTCTGGAGAAAGAAAAAAAATTAATTAAAAAATAAAATATGTCTCAAACTGCCTTAACTATTAGCTGCTTGTTGTGAGCAAACTGCCTCTGTTCTCCTGTTTTCCATCAACTGCTGAGACCACCTGAGCTACTCAAGCAGCGATTTAACCATCCGGGTGCTGCAGCGAGCACCTCCTCACTGAAGGTCCACGGGTCTGAAATCCCTTCCTCATTTCCATTCCAAGGAAGTCTGAGTCAGTTGACCTTCAGGGCACACTGTAAAGCTTAGTAAATAGATGAACTTCAGATAGGCTGGAATAGATAGACTCTGCAGAAGGTGTTGTGCGGTGGTAGCTTATGCCAGTATGAGATGGCCCAAGGCACTTGCAGGAAAGAAGTGCAGACCTAAATGCGGGCCATGAGGGCTGGGGAGGGCACGTGGCCGGAAAAGTAATACTGTGGGTCTCTATCAACATAGACCCTATGCAGTCATGGCTGTACACATATATATATTCTGTTCTGTGCACAGAAAGGCCAGCAAATGTGAACCCGACTGGCTTTCTGTATAAGCCTGAGGACTCTGTTCATTGTCTTGCATATTGCATTGCTTCTCAGGCAAAGAATTTGGTTTTCCCACCTGCACCTCACCATCATTAGCCATGCTGTACAACCTTTTCTACTTAAAGAGGAAATTCTCCATCTTCCTTATCTGCCTTCCAGTTAATCAGCACCTTCTCTTTTTGTAGTTTTGCTGTACCTGGCTTTTAACATAGGGCTAGTAAGACCACTCCCTTATTAGGTATTCATCCTTACTGGAGTTATTTAAGAGGTTGAAGTGCACAGCAGCATCTCAGCTGTTTATCATTCAATCTCCCTGTTTGAGAAACACATTACTTATTTTACCATGGGAATCTGCAGAAGAATAATTTAGAAATTACTCACCAGAGAAACACTCCCCCATTGAGTTTCTCAGTGGATGGACAATGCCTTAAAGAACTCTGGTCTGACAAAAACAAGTAATCCCAGGAGATGCAAAATTAATGAAGCTGCTTTCTGGTGCTTGTGTGCAGGGTAGGATCTGATATTTACTAGGACACAAAGACCAGTTTAAGCTTCTCCTGGGTTTTATAATATTTCCGGGTAAATTCTTTGATATCGAGTACACGTGAGTTCACCCTGCAACTTTTCCTTTAGCAGAGGCACTGATATGCCCTTTTTTTCAACCTGGCTACTTTATATTTGGTTTATAAACATATACAAAAGTTTTAATGAAACTTGTCAGTTCTCACTATACTTGAGACCTCTAGCCATTTATCAAATTTGTCTGAAATTTAGTCAGTGGATCCAGCAGTTAGAAAGGTGGACATGCGTACAGCATGACTCTTTAAGTGCCATTTCTTAGGAAATCCATCTGAAAAGAGCAGGTAGCAGCAATGTCTAGCATGATACCAAATGCATTCTATCTAGTGCTGTCCTCTTTCTTCTGCCACTGGGATGAACATATCCCCTATAAAGGAAATTCTTTCCCCCTTCTCCATAGATCTGTATGTTGTAATGAGGCCATCTCTAGTGGGAGCTCCGAATCCTATAATGTCCCAGTTTGGTCCAAGTGCGGTGGTTTCTGAGAACCTCACTCTTGTCCACATTGCTATGTTTTTCCTAGGACTTAATGCCCACACACCACACAGAAGTAAAAAACACAGATAACACTGTTCTGATACCACATGAAAGAAAATACCTCTATAGGCTTTCTTTTAATGTGGGCACTGTCCTAGTTGTATCATATGATAACCAGCACTGTCATAACAAGATAAGCAAAATTACTACCATCAGCCTTTTTTCCTACAGAAATAGGATGTGTATGAAAAAGCCTACACAAAAAGTCCCAGAATGGCTTTTTTGCACTTCTGCTGATATTTGTGTGGCTAGCTACCAATGGCTGAACCCCTTAGCACAAATACTGAAAGGCTTTATGGTTCTCCCATTGTGTCTAGAAGCTGCCGCTGATCCTCCTTCCAGGTTTTGCATGAGATCAGGAGGTAAATGGTAGGCTTTCATGTGTACCAGCAAAGGAAATGGCTGGTTTCATCCTTCCCAGGACTGGACCGTTGTGTCTCTTCCCTTTTGCTAACTCCAGCATGCAAAGGATGGAGACTCATTTGGCTGAAAAATAATCTTTCCCCCCTCCTAGTTAGTCTTTAACTGAATGAGCTCCTTGATCCCTGTACCTGAGTGCCTGCACGAGGGGAGCTCCAGAGCCCACAGCAGAGGGTGTGGGGTGAGGTCCCAGGTAAGGCTGCAAAGGCAATAGGCAATTAAGGTCTATTAATGCCCTCAGCACCTGAGAGTAGTCTTTACATTTTTGTTTAAATAATTGTCAACGTGCACCCAAATTTTAACCACTGCTGTCTTTCTTGTGCAGTATCATCTGCAGTTAATTACAGGGTATTTAATTCTGCCTCCTTCATCCCCAGTAGGAAGATACGGAAGTCATAGTCATTGGAGGGTGCATGGAGTCAGGCCTCTGTTGCTGCCAGAGGGCCAGGTGGACATGTGTCGTGAGACCCTTCAGCAAAGTGACATGACATTAGGGGTCTGATTCAGAAAAGCCTGCCAGGAAGAATGACTTTTTGTCACAAGCACAAAGGTGTCCACCTGGAGGTTATGAATGAATAGGCTGATTTTTTTTCCTTTTCAAAGAAACAGGTGTAGTAATGATTGTCAGGACAAGAGCTGACAAGCGTCTGAAAAGTCTCTGCATGCATTAAACAGGAGACAGCGCAACACTTACTGACGGTGTGGTGAGCAAAGTATCACTCCGGTCACCGGATTCAGACATTCACCCTGTAAGGCACTGAAAGTTGCTGGAGCGGCATACCCTGGCAAAGTGACCTTTTTTATATGTTATTTTTTACTGCATAGTTTGCACTTTGTTGACTTGGCTGGGCACCTGCTGTAAACTGCAAATATGTTCCTGTCATCTTGGCTGAAAACAAAAACAGTGAATAGTGTAGTTCTTTGGTGGACTGGAGGTAGCAAAGAGCAAACGTACCTGTGCAAAATGCTGAAGTAAATCTTCCTGTCCTATAACCTTTCCCAGCTTTGACCATGGGCTGTGAGCAATTTCCAGTCATCTATATGGGGCCACTGTTATTTTTTCTTTTAAACAGCAATTGTTCCCAAATACACAGAACAGAAGATTTCTCCACTAGCTGATCCCTTAGCATTTTGTCCTGCATGGTACCAAATTCACATGCTCCTAGAGCAGCCGAGTAACTGTGTATAGGCTCATTTATACCCTGTGCTCCACTTCTTGTGTTTGTGACATTCTCCAAAACCATTAACCATCATTTAAAAGTGTTGCCGCAGTGTTTTCGGTGCAATTGTATACTCTGTGTCAGCCTCTGTAGCTACAGCTGGGTGAGTGTACAGTAAATTCTTTGTCTTTCTACCCCTCAGCAATGCAATAAAATAGCTTTCTTGTCTCTCAGTTAAATATTCATCTCCTCTGGTAGCTGAGTAAGTAAGGCTGAAATACCTTTTGCTATTGTCTACACAGCTTGGCAGAAGCAGAAGCCCCAGGTACAACATAATTATATCTTTGGGTTTGGAGAGGAATAATTTTTGGAGGAAAAATAAAGACCTTTGATCCTGAAACAAATGTCTTCCATCTTCCATTAAAGTACGTACTGGGAATATACCTAACCTGAAGGGAAAAAAGAAAATCTGCTTTAGCAGAATTATTATAGGAAGTCCCTTGCAGAGAGTAGAGTTCTCTGCTGCTGGTATTTTTTGCATTCAGAGATCATCATTTGAGACTGGCTTTGTATTTATAGGGGAGAAAGCCTGTACTTCAAACAGTTTCGTTAGAGCAGGGTGCCAGCAAGACGCTCAGGTGCTCAGGATATCTCGGAATTGCCACAATAACTCTCTTGTAGAGCACATGTACAATCGCCTTCAAGATCCAAAGGGCCACAGAAGATCCATTTAAAATACTGAAAATTTAAGAACTTCTTAAAAAAGTATGAAAAATTAAACAGACCTTCATTTCTTTAAGAAATGGAGACACTAAATCCATTTTGATGACGTTCTTCACTGCTTTAAAAAATGTGTAATTAGTGGTTTGTAAAAATGAGTGCCACTCTTCAGAACAAAGGCATTGGCATTTTGGACTTTTGGTGAAACCAGCACTCCCATTTTTGGCCAGTTCCAGATGCAATTCACATCTCAGTGCAGGGAAAGCACCTCCTTTACAGAAAGCATCTCACAGTAAGCCAAGTACTTTCTTAAAACCAGAAGATGCTCTTTGTTGGATACTGTCCCAGATCAGATCCCTCCTTCATAAACAGTGTTTAAATTTAATATGGTTTTAAGTTCAAATTAGCTACAGATATCTAAGGACTTAATTTAATACTGATTAATGTTCAAAACTCAGCTCTGTATTGGGATTTTTTTTATTCTCTTCAAAAATTTTAGTTTAAGATTCTCATTTGTGTTCTTCTACAAGGTATTTTTTGTGGTTCCCAGAAATTCCACCAATGGATCAGAGCACTGCTTTGTGAAACACAGTAAAATCTCATATTAAAAAGTTTGATTTCTGCCCATAACAGCTTACACTCTCTACAGAAAAGACTACCTGGTTAAACAAATTGATGAGAAAATGCAATGAGATCTTGCTCCTACTGCTAACCAGTGATCAGAGCACAGCAGCTGAGACAATGTAAAGTTTTGACAGAAAGAGCTCAGCTGCACTGGACTGTGCCTAGAACTCGTTTCTCCAAAATGTAGCAATATTTGGGTCAATATCATCTCAAGAAGACTTTGTAGACAGCTTGTCATAGTAGGCAGCACTGCACCAGGGGTATCTGTGTGAAGAAGGAAATCATGTAATTTCCTAAAGAAGGAAGAATTTAAAAACAAACAAATGAAAGGGTTCATTTTTAGTTTCAGTGTAAGGTTATGCAGTCCCAGACTAATTAGCTTTCCTGCTACAATCTGGAGTTTATCAGTTGAAACAAAAAGGGAGGAAGAAGAGGAACTGCCTTTCTGAGCCAGCAAGATGCTGCAGTTAGGAAAAAAGGCAAGTGAGATTCTACATGTGTCAGGTGAAGTATTTCCACTGCAGATGAGATAGGAAAGTATTTGTGCCCTTGTGCAAGGCACCAGCAAGACCTCATCTGAAGTACATCATGTCCATACTGGCCATCCATTTGCAAGATCAATGTATATGCCCTGGCTGGAACTGTTTCAGAAAACAGCTACGGGGATAGTGGGAAGAAAGAAGAGCCTATCTCAAAGAAGAGATATTAAAATATTTTGTTTGTCAGCCTATCAAAACACAGCCTGAAAGGAGATGTGAGTGCTATTTACTATGGAATAAACATTAGGCAGGGATAAGAACTATTTAAAGAAAGAATTGTGTTAGGCCAAAAACAGTTTGATATAATCTAGCCAAGGATAAATTTAGACTGGAAATAGGAAAAATTATAACTATAAAACCAATGAGGTTCTGGAACAGCCTTCCATGGGGAATAGGACCAGAAAAAATCCAAATAAATTTTAAGATGCAGTTGTTCAGTTTATGCAAGTTCAGCAGAATTGTCTATTCAGTTATCTAGTCCTAAATTCCTCTGTTCCTAAAATTTTAGAGACTTACTAAGGTAATAGCATAATTAACACATTAAGCATTAAGATCCAAAGATTGTATCCAACATCAACCACAAGCAAAATCCCTGGCGATGTCAACATTGTGTTGTTGTCTATTTGTTGACTTCAAGCTGGAGCCTTTTTGGGTATGTCTCCCAGGTTCAGAGCAACTTGTCTAACCAACCAAGAATTAAAGTTAGAATTTAAATGAAGAATTTAAATGAATTGAGAAGAAAGGTACTTTGTTTAAAAGCAAAATGTTGTTTTTCCACATTGAGAGTCTGAGTCCCACATCGGAAATGTTCCCTTTACAGCACATACACCGAAATGTGCTTTCCCTCTTTTAATAGTACATAAGAAGGAATTCTTCCTCATAGACACTGATAAGTCCCGGAGTGTGAGAAGCAATAGAGCTGTATGTCATTTTCTCTTCATTCTCTCCATTTTCCTTTCCTTCCTTATCTTTCTTGGCACCCTTAGATGCGAGACATAAATACGCATCAGACTGCCTAGAAACCTTGTTCTGGGGTGGCAGCAGGATCGTAGTGGCAGGCTGCTGGGGGGATGCTCCCCACACCCTCCCCTTGCCCCCCGGCTCCGCAGCCGAGAGGGCAGCTCCGGGAGCTGCAGCACCTCACCTCTTACTGCTCTCATTTTCTCATCCTACTATCATCCATCATCTGTCCCAAGAAACGCGTGCCCTGCTGCCTGAAAAACTTTGTCACTTTGAAAGCTATTCATGCGCTATTTTTTTTCTTATAAGGGGCTTGAAAATGTACAATAGTCACAATGTCTCTTCTTTTATTATTAATCTGTCCGCAGGAGCCAATTCCTGTACATTTCTCCGTGTGCTTTAATTCTCTTGTGAACTAGGAGAAGAACTGTATTGAAATCTTTGCCCGAAATTTAAATCCCAAGCTTGTTGGTAGAGTGGAGCCTCTGCCAACAGGAAGGCCATGTTTGTACCACGCTGTCTTTACAGTAGACCCTCCAATGGGAAGGCAGAGGACAGACCAAGCAAAAACAATGCTAAAAGTCATTGAGCGCGGTAAAAGGAAGAACAAAAATAGCACTAGGGGATTCTTTATTAAATCTCTACCAGTCTTGGGGAAAAGCCAGAGAAGCTGAAAGCTGAAGAAAGATATCTGGCTGGAGGGTCAAAAAGCATTAATGATTGACCGTCATGTCCCCTGGCAGAGCTCCAGCATGGGCTGCTCACCATCTCTTGACTCTGCACATTCAGACTTCCCTTAGCTGGGGCAAGCCACAGCCCTGCTCTGTATTTGGGGCTATCTGTGCCATTTCCAAGGTACAGTCTTTCCCCGGTACCCCCCCCCCCCCCCATAGAAATGGCACTGCCTAACTCTCCTTTGGCCATCAAGACCATTGGTCACCATCTGGAGGCTCCTGTAGCCTCAGTGGTCTTTCTCAGACATCCAGCCATAGGCTTCCCTCCAGAGCATGCCTGGTGTGCCAGGCTCAGGTGAGGAGCTCGTCCCTGTCACTGCAGCTGGACAGCTTGCTGGATGCTGCTGACAACCCATCTGTTTTTGGGCCTCCCCGCCCAGAGCCCTGCCACTCCTCACTGGAGGCTATGTTTGAAAAAATGGCTTGGCTTGGTCACTGGCCAACGTGTTGTCCCAGGAGACTTCAACATCGCCAAGCTCTAGCAGCTCTTCCTACTCACTATTTTACCACCCCCTTGAAATCTCATTCCAGCATCAATGCAACTCTCAGGGCACAAAGCAGCCCCTCTTTCAGAAGGGAAGATGCCCTGAAGATGTAGAGAGCACCACAGTATGAAAAACTGGCTGTAAACTGCGCATAGGCAGGGTCTAACTGGTCACAGGGACCTTCAAAACTGTGGGAGGACAAGAAATGAATGAGGCAAACTGAGGGACTCTTAAGTATTTTGGGCCTTTCTTTTCTTTAAGAATGGGACCAACTGCTTGGCAGGTTTCAGAGAGCTCTCACACAGCTATATTTAGGACTGGAGAGGAGCCAGCTCTCCATTGTTCAAGTTCACATTTCATCTGACTTGATGGAAATTCACATTTTATGAACAAGGTCACACTATCAACTGGACCTCGGCATGGGACTTTGGCAAAAAAGGCCATAAGGCAAAGGAGAGTTCAGAAGAGAGAAAGTGTTTAAAACAAACATTTTTACCAAGCAGCTTCAAATTGTTTAAGGGTCTTGGGTTCTGGAAACTTTTTTTTTTTAATGGACAAATGGCAAAGCTCAATTTGCTATGTGTTCCTACTGCTACTTCTTGCTGCAGACTACAGGGGACAAGGATGCTCAGCAATAAAAAATATTGGCTAAAAAATAAAATAGCTCTATTCAAGTTTTTTAAGTCCTTGGAAAGAATCTGTAGGAATTGTGAGCAAAGACTTGCGCCAAGGGACTTTCTCACAAAACATGGTTCAGCCTTCAAGCACACACATGGCTCTGAGCAGTTTTGTTTAGTTTTACATTGGCCCATGCAACACCTAAAGCAGGGAAGGAGAGAAAGGACAGTGGTCAGGAGAGCCAGAAGATGTATTTTATGCCAAGCAGGCACAATCTCTCCATGACTACTCCTCACACATGCAACCTCCTCTTAAGTCCCAAGCCACCAGCTACATTCAAGCAGCCAGGAGAGGAGACAGGATTTCTCAAGCACTTTTCTCCCCTCCCAAGCATCTTAGCCAAAGGATCTAAGAAATAAGTCCCATGTGTAACATGAAACCCCAGAAATTTCCAATATTTGGATCTGGGTTCATTTCAAACGATTATTCTCATACTGGTTCACTAATTTATTATTGTTTTGCACATTTATTCCAAGCTGCATGAGGCCTTTTATGGAGGTATTGGATATGTTCTCCCAAGCCCCTATTAACACTAATGGGCATTATGCAGGTGCTTTAGCACAGCCTTCACCTTACAGCGTTTTTGTTACCTTAACTATTGGAAAGTGCATTGCTGTGTACACTGGGTGCCAATTGTGTTTGCGAGAGGTAGGAAATTACCAAGTACAGAATTAGCCCCCGTCTGAGCCGCATGTATGAGTTATTTGGAAAATATTTGTTTAGTTGCCTTGGAAATAAATAGCTCAAACTTCAGAACGGATTTTTAAGAGGATTCGGTAACATGCTCCTAGATGTCCCCTATGAAAGCCTAGTAAGAGCAAAATGCTTTTCCCCCAATCCACCGTCTGATACGATTTGAAGTGAATGTGTAAAATTTCCCAGCACATCATTTTGTTGAGGATATTTTTACTAAAGCTCATTAGCTTTTTAAATATATTTTCTTGTTCTAATTTTCCTGTAGCAAGCTGAACTATGAGTCAGTCCAAATGAGATTTAAAATAGGTCTCAATTTTCTATGCATGTAACTGCTCTTAATTGCACAGAACAAGTTTAGACTGGCTCTGTCCAATTAAGACAAAAGGAGAAAAGGATAATTAAAAATAAATCATAACAATCAAAAGTTGCATTTGCAATTTTGCTTTAGATGCTCCCTCCTCCCACATTTTTGAAGTAGTGCTTAAAAGAAATGGCACAGTATCTTAAAGATGCATTGTCCCAGATCTGGCAAAGCAAATGTACCCATCTTTGTCAGGCTAAAAGTACCTATTTCGCTGATCAGATCAAACTTAATTGTGTGTAGAATTTAAATATTTCTTAATTATAACTTTGTTCTCAATTTTTTTTTCTTATAACCTTGAATGTGCTTTTCTTATTTAAATATGTTTTACAGAGACTGTCTTCAGGAATAACCCACAGATATCCGCTTGGCATTTTCAAGTTTGGGGAGGGAGGAAGGAGCAATTTCTGAAATAGTTTAGTTACAGTTTGCTTCCAAAAGACGGTGTTTTGCATGATTATTTCTTCAGGAGAATTAGTTGACAAAAAAAGTCCTGTGGTCTCACAGCTGTGATAAGAAGTGGTTTTGGAATAATGTATATGTATATGTATGAACGCGGTGTCTACAACATGCCTAGAACAAATCAAAAGCTACTGGCTAATGTGCGAGGTACCGAGCTGATTTTAAAAGAGCAGCTTACAATTCAGAGCCATACTGTCCATGCGAGATTTGCTGCAAAATATTCATCAGGTTGCACTACCACAGTGCAGACCAAGGAATGAATTTTACTGAGGGAAACCACTTGTTCTTCATTATCAATGTGTCATTGCTATTGAGAGCGCCAGAGTAAATCAGTTTGATTTCTCTCTGACTACAATATTTGGTATACTTGAGAGACATGGAAGCAGGTGGCATCAAATACATGGAGTTAAGAACTGCTCCATTCTGTTTTCCTGGGGGAGGCTTCATCTCACCTGAGATTAATCACCAGAAATCAAGCATCTGTTGTAATTTAATCGACTTTTCTGTCTAGGAGGAGAGAAAGGCCTCATTCTGGAGGCAGTATCTAAAATAAGTAACTGACTGATAGATCAATAGATCACTGAGGTTAGATAAATCCCACTTTTTGACTCCATAAAGTAATAAATGCTTCATGTGAGCTTTCTGCAAACTAGCTTCAGGATGTCTGAAATCGGTGGGTTTACCTTTTATGCTTTCTTCCAACTCATGTGAAAACTCAGCAGGCAGGGAAGCTCCATCAGAGAGTGAATGCAGTCCTGATACTTAATTGTGTGTAGGTTACAAGGGGATCTAGAAGATCACTATTTACAGCATTTGCTCTCTTATAACTAGCTATCATTCTAGCTCTAAACTTTTGCTGTTCATCTCAGTTGACTTCCTATAGCCATACTAATGCGTGAAATATTTGGGAAGCAAATAAAATTTATTTTGAACAGTAATATTTACAGTACAGAAGCCAGTCTTCTATCAGTTCTGTAGAAAACCATGAGCAAAGGATGTTCTCACTTCCCTGAGAAAGCAAGCCTTACACAAGATCTACATCTATTTATTCCTGAGATGCATTTTCTCCCATTTTGCTTATTGTTTTCCTTCCCTCTTGCTGTTCTCAGAGAAACACACAGCTCTATCCCATTGCTGGGCAGCATTAGCCAACACTGAAGCTAACAGCATCACCTCCGTAACAGTCCCAAGCTCTGTTGGCCCAAGCTTGCTCCTGAGCTTAGGTCTACCATGTGGTGGGGTGTTACACTATGGTACCAGCTGAGCCATTGAGCCAGAATAAACAGAATGCATTTTAACATAAAGGGATATAGTACAAGAAATATATTCTCAAGTCTTGGAACTGTAACCATGTGTTACCATATTGTCTTCCTTCTGCTCCTTCTGTTTCTTATTTTCACACATTGCTCCATTCTTTTGCAAATCTTTCCTCACAGAATGTTAAGAAACTGAGATCTACCTTAACTAAAAGCTGTTCTGCTTTACATCATATTCATGTTGTTGGGCTGGCTGGTATCTTTCATCTTTCACTTTTCTCATGGCTCTCGACATCTTATATCTGTCTCAGCTTAGCTTCATTTACTATTCCTTATACCTTCTTTTTGCCTGCTGTGACAGTTCCCTAATTATTTCTTTGTGCTTGACCATATATTCTGACTTAGACTGGCATTACAATTGATAGAGCTATCATATATCTCTGCAATTGTGAGACAGAAAAAGATCAGGCTAGATTCCATTTCCTTGCCAATACATTATTTCCCTGGCTTTGTTTCTTACAGTGTTTTCCACACTTCATTTTAGACAGTTTCAGTGAGTGGTTCTCAAAGAGTGGTCTACAAATAACTGTTTGACAGCAAAGCCATGGTATATGGTCAATGAGCCATGTTGCCTTTAATAGTGTTTTCAGTTAATATTTTGATGATATACGTGCACAGAGATACTTGGGAAATTCAGAGATGACCAGTCTAGAGCACAGAAATTCGCTGAACTGCTAGCTTAAGCAAAATAACTCCACAGTTTCCCACTGACTGACTTCAGCCAAGGCATATTCTGCTGATGGAGTACATGCTGATGAGGGTGGCATTTTAAAATTAGAACAGAGCACCTCCTCTGCCACTACAAATCTGCACACTGTAAAGTTGTTTTGCTTCTGGGAGACATAAGGAGAGATTGCCTGGTGGTGCGATCACCGCACCAGCTCGCTCAAAAGCCAGTAGCCACTATATGTCATGATTCTGTGGTTCTATGAAGTCTGACCCATGTTCCCAGAGAAACAAAGCATCCTATTACACAGACATGCACTCCTGTAAAATCCTACAGTATTCAAAGAATTACATTTCCTGTCCAGAGACGTTACAATTTTTGGCTAAGTAGCTGTAGCTCCTTCCCATCTCCTTTTCATTCTTTAGGGCAACACGGTAGGAATGAAGCTCCAGGTGATGGGAAGGGGTAGCTGCCACCTGTGCCACTGGTGGTTCCCCTCTCATCCCCATGGCCGCATGCAGCATCCCAGGCAGGGTCCTCTCGTGGGACATGGTACAGCCCCAGGTCAGACTAGACCATCCTGGTGTCCTCACTGGCCCCGCAGTCTCCAAACCCTTCCAAGGCAAGGAAGAAATACACAATTCTGTGAAACTGTAAAACATAGATATGCCTTTTGTCAAGCTGTTGGGAAGGAAAAATAGCTTAAGAATAAGAGGCCAGAAAGTGTTATTTTTTTCCTATCGGAAATCTCCCCAGAGCATCTTTGCCAGCTTAATTTATCTAAGGGAAAACTAAAATGGCTTCTGCTTACCTCCTCCCCCCCTACCCTTTTTTCGTATAAGAAAATTCTGCTTATAAAAAGAAAAACATAAGATCAGCACCAGGCAGCTTGGAATATGACTGCACGCAGAAAAACTTCTCAGTATCCCACCGAAAACTGCTGGGAAATTTCTGTGTGTGTTCAGAAAGGGTAAGGGGAGAGGCTGCATTCAGTTTCAATGTAATCCATACTTAAACAAAAAATTGTTTACTAAATGCTCTTTCTTTGCAAAATCACTGTGAAATCCGAGGGGAAAAAAAAAAGCACAGGAGAGAGGAATTCTTATTGTTTTATTTCTTTCTCTTCATATCTATTGTTGATATTCATTTTTTGCCATGGTCATAAATTATATACTGTATTTCTAAGCTGTGTTCTTTCCTGTCCTGACTTATGTTAATCAATGTGTTTGTTACCACACATCTTGAATATTGCATTTCTCTGGTGGCTGGCTTATCATCATCTATAATTATTCCAACTCCCAATTAGGTCTGAACTCTTCTGTAGCATTATTTACTTGCTTCTAGCAATGAGACAACATGCTATATCCTTTTTTTTCTAGGTTGGGGCTCAAAACAAGTTTCATTAAAAATTCTCCTGTTGACATTAGAGTCATTTCTTGTCCTCCTTGTCCAGGTCATTGCACCTGGGGCTTTCTTGACCTTTTATTCTCCATTATATCTTTTATATCTATCTCAATTATATAGTTATCTCTCTACACAATTCAAAGCTTATTTAATACTGGAAATAACCTATGCGCATACAGTGGGTGCCATATATGACTCAATAGCCCCATAAACAATGCCACATAACTGCACAGACCATCAAATAATGGGTTTAGAAACCTTTCAGGAGAGTTCTTTTGTGAATGTTTTTTTTTTAGTCACATTGCCTGAAATCCTGATTACCCAGGAGTATACTCGCACTTTCTAGCATCCCAATACCAAATATGGAAGTAATGTAGAAAAATCTAACAGAATGGTAGCTGGAGAGAGACACAAATGGTTGAAAATGATTAAACAAGCCCTGTTGGTGGCCTGTGGATGTTTATGATTAATGTAGATTTAATCATCAGCATGTAATAAAAATTCATCTATTCTAATTGGCTTTTTTTATTGATGCTTCTGCTGCTGAGAAAAAAAATTTATTTCTTTGTATTAATGTTCAGAATTCTGCAATTACAGGCCTGTGTGGTATACAGCTAGGATGTGTGCAAGATAACGCGTGCACTCACTATCTATTTTAAAATGCTTCTCCAATACAGAGTCATCATTTTATGGTCAAAAGATCTAAGGAAACGAAAGAACCTGCAACACCTTTTTTGTTTCTCTAATTATTTTGTACTGCATTGATTTTAAATGAATCTGAATACAGGCTACAAATCCTGGCTTTGGGGACTGTTGAGGAAATGAAAGCCTTCACTGATCTGAATGAGAACAAACGTGATAAAGGCATGAGGCAGGCTGATAAAAGAAAACACCACTCAGAAAGAAGCAAGCCTTTTAAGAAATGTCAGATGATTATTTGTTATTTCAACTGCAGTATCCTAAGCACTCCAGTCATGGTGCCATCTCACCAGGTATTGTAAAAGTAATTAACAGAGCAGAAAACCCTTCCTGAGAACTCAACAATAAGGTTATAGTTTCTGAGTGCTTTATTCCTACTTTCAGGGGTTTTTTTGGTCGCAGAAAAGCTTCAAAGATTTGAAGCTTCAGAATTACTGTCTTCTGCGTAGGCTCTGTGCTCTTTCCTCTGCACATGTTTGTGAGCTGCTTTTGTAGCTCCGTAACACATCATGTGTTTTCTTCTACTCCAAAAGATAATTTGCAATAATAATAAAAAGTAAGAAAGTAACGATAAATGTGTAACAACTCTTACTGCTAAACCGTATTTCCCACAGCAATAATCGGCACAGTATATCACTGATGTACAAATCAATGCGTACATCTCCTTTCAATTACCCATTGATTCTGTATGGCTTTCCCCTCTAACAGAGCTTATTTGTTAATAACATGAAATGTGAGTAAGTGTTTGAAAATCTCTCCGTGGGTAGTGAAAAATAAAAGATCTCAGGACTGCTGGAGCAAATGACACAGGTTTGGGGGCCACATTTTTCCCTACTGCATAAGCAGAAATGAGAGCAAATTGTTTTCGAGCAGAGATGTCCACCAAAGGAGAGGATTTGGAAGGGCGTATTCGGCGTTGCCAGGTTCGGCAGCTTCTGATGATTTTCGGCGCACCTGCATCTTGAGGAGGATTATCGGGGTCACCCGGCGTCACCCGCACGTGGGGGTCCGGGCGTGCCTCCCTAGCCCTCGTCTCTCCCGCGCAGTCGACACCGGCGTGACGTCTGGCGTGCAGGCTCCTGCGCGCGCACCCCGGCCTCCTCCCGGCCCACGGCAAAGGCAGGGGCACCCAACCAAGCCCACCCCTGGCGAAGGCGGCGAGGCCGCGGCGGGCCGGGCCCGTCCTCCTTGCCGCGGGTCCCCGTCAATCAGGCGGCGCGCGCGGGAGGGTCAGGCCACGCGCGCCGCCCGGGTTGTCAGCCGCATTGTTCTGCTCAGTGTGACGCAGCCGCCGCAAAACAACCAGGACGGATGATTTTAAGTAATTGCTCTGACATAGACTGATTACTACAGTAACAACAGTCGGTTGTAGTGAAGGAGTAGCTTTGGCATATGGTATACGTTTGGGGGGGGGGGTGGAAGGGGGGAAGGAAAGCTTTTTTAATTTTACAGATTGCTTTATGTTTCAAAATGCTGGCGTTTTCTTTTCCTTGGCTTTATTTAGAAAATATCAACAACAGGCATCTGAAGGAAAAAATTAACAAATATTGTTACAACTAAATGAATTCAAAGCAACATATATCACAGCTGTTAGGATACGCCGTACAATCACAAATTAGTCAACGTTGTTATTGCAGGAAATACAACATTTCACCTCATAAACTTTCAGCTAAATTTTCCCTATTGGTGAAATCCAATTGGAGACAAATTTCCAGTTGGGCCTGGAGCTACTTTTAAATGCTAAGGCCTGTGAGTCTGTACAGCCTAATTCGGGGGCTTTTTTGCCACTGAAATGCTACTGACTCCGTGATCGTGTTTTTGCATGCCTGGTCCTTACCCACAAAAGCGGCTTCTGCTCCAGGTGGTGGTAGTTCGGCACCTGTTGGTATGGGAAAACACAACCATCCAACCCATCTAACCTCCCTCCTTCTTTTTTTTTTTTTTGAGGTCCCTCATGCCTAGGTATACAGGAGGAAATTTCACCCAAATTAATCCCTCACATGAACTAATCCTAAAAAAAAAAAAAAAAAGGCTTGACAAATAGCCATCATCTTCTTCAGAAACGATGTTGAATACTGCAAGGTATTGGTCTAATTGTACCGCTGTATATTTTAGATCACTTTTGGCAAGAAGATCACCAACAGGCCTTTTTCTTTCTCTTTTTTAATACCTAGAGATTAACTGTTCTGTGCTGAGTACAGATATGACCCTCTTCTATCTCTATTCAGATCAAAATATGCATGGCCCTGAAACAGAAAGGCAAAGAGGTTTTTATTTTTATGGTTTATATGGCACTGTGTGAAGTAATATATGCCAATTCTTGCTCACCTTAATCACGTAATAGTAAATGAATATTCTGGAGGTCCTTTTATTGAGGCTTACTTTGAAATGCAGTGTAAGTGAGATACTAATCAAAGACGAACTCAGAAACACTTTCACCTTCAAATAAAAAGATATTTTCTAAAGGTAAAAATGTTCGGAAGTCTAATTTCACATAAGACAAGATAAAATGTAAAGGAATAAAAATCGGGTAATAATGTCACAACCTGGGAGGGGGAAAAGAAAATAAAGGAAATGTATATCTATCTGAAGGACATTCCATTTTTTTCTGTTCTCCTTGTGATCATTTTTCTTTTCCCAGCCTCTTTGGCAGAAGTTTTAAAACAACACTTTGTGAACACTCCGAAATTTATTCTTTGTGAAAGGTAGCATGTTAAAAAATTCACGGGAGGTTGCATGTTATTGAGTCCATTTCCAGCCCGCTTTTTTCATTCAGAGACAGTGTTGTGAAACAGTTAAAAGTAAAATTAAAGCCATTTCTGTTGTAGATCATTAACTTTTATTAAATTAGACTTGAATTATTTATGATGCGAACTGTTTGATCTATACTATATCTGTCATGGATGAAAAAATCTGGATGGCTGAAACGTTATCACTGTTTTAAAGAAATCAGAACTCTCTCCAAAACGTAACAAGCCCTCATGCTGTTTGAGTGTTAAGACTTCTGTGCTAAATACTGAGAGGAGTCTGTGTTGTTTCTCAGATCTGGGTTCTGTGTTTGGATTGCTGAATTAGGTGCAAAATAATTGGCACGAAATAAAATTGAGTGTACATCTGAAGAGCCTCCTGCTCACATTTTACAAGATTAGTTAGTATATCTGGAAAAATACATGAAATAAATAAATACAATTTTTTTCCACATCTGATAAACACCGTTTCTTGAAAACAAATACCTTCTTGTGATTCATAAATTCAGCTATGTAATTGTACACCTGTGATAGGTCAAGTGCAGGCCAGAATATGCACTTAATAAAATTCAAATATCATTACATAAAAGTTAATTATATGAATTAGAACTTAGTCTAATTTTATTATGTCATTTCAAGACGTGGTGAAAGAAAACAATATAGTCAAAATCACTTATATAATGGCATAAAAGCTTGGGTCAGTCCATGTATCATTAAATATTATGTGGAATAAATATGATTGCCCATGAGGTATGCTCTGTGCATTTCATTAGGCTGAGGTAAACAAATCCAGTACATGGCATGACAAACTAAAATGCTTAAATTTCTTATTTTCATCCTATAACACCGTGCCGGACAGACTTCAGGTTCATCCCCATCTGATGTACAGGGTGAAACCCTGTTCGTGGGGAAATCTCTATCTCCCATCAGAGTTGATCACTGACCTCCTGAGTCCAGCCCTCAATACGTGGCCCTGTCCCACTAAAGCCCATTCTGAACAGCAAACACTGATCAGTCCAGCGGCCACATCCATCCGCATCCGAGCGCAGTCCCAGTGAGAGCACAGCCTTTGCAAAAGCACAGCCTTTGCAAAAGCACAGCCTTAACCAGGATGCGCTAATGATTGAAAACATATATTTGAAAACTCAGGGCCACCCAGAGCACACAGGGAAACTTTAAAACCCTGATCTAAGTAAATAGTAAATAAAGCCTGTTTGCAGAGAGGCAGTGTCTGCAGCCCAAACGCTCATTCTCCCAGCAACAGCACCCCGACACCGCTGTGCCGACTGCGGGTTCGGTGCTGGGGAGGGCCCGAAAGCTGTGACATGGCAATATTTAGACACTGGAAGGGGTCTGTGGGAGGCTAGCAGCTGTAAAGCTGCACATCTTTTCCTGCAAATAATTCTTTTCTTGTGGGAAACTGCCTCTCCCACAGATTATCCCATACTTAGGAGAAAGGTATATTAAAGTATTTTAATTACAAAAGACTCTTTTGGGGGCAGGATGAAGTATGCTCTAATTTACTGAAGGTTCAACTTAAAAGTCAGATAAGATTGTTGAAAGTTAAGTCCCCTTTAGCTGGCTCACTTGCTGATTTTTTTTGTTGTTGCAGTTACCTATTTAATAATGCATCTATGCATATATCACCCCTATTATTAATAGTAAATGTGCATTTCAACATGTCAAGTTTTCCTAGCCCCACTTTTGCAAATTTTTTTTTTTATATATAAAAAAGCAAAGGCATTTCCTAGGGCACATGCTGCCAGACACCCAGCATTTATCTTATCTTAGTTGATGACTTTCCTTTTATCCTGAAATGATTTGACAATGACTCTATGATTTCCTGTACAAATTACCCTTTGAAAGTGGCAGTGGCGCTTGGCAGCGATCTTCACTTAATTACTGAGTGGATTATTAGCATACGGCTTTTTTTCACCCCTTCATTTCTTTATATCTTCTAGATTGCGCTGACAGTTCCCTTTCATTGCGTGCTTTAACTCACTGAATACTAAACATTATGCAGATTGCAGCTGAGAAGTACCCAGTCTACTCCAGCCCTCTTCCCCCACTGTCTGTGCTCCGCATCAGCCCTCCTTGAAGGAGGGTAATTTGTAGGTCAGAAATCAATAGTGTGTCTGGGAAGCGCATTTGTGGGTTCTCTGCTTTAGACTGAGCAGAAATTAATGTTTTAAATGAGTGCTCATCCTAGAAGGTAGCAAGCTGCATTCCTTCTTTTTGTTTCATTTCTCCTGAAATAGTCTTCCCTATTAGGTGCTTTTTAAAAAAAATTTTTTTTTTAATTCATCACGCTAACTGCCCATCAGGTAGCAGTGATTCTATAGCTGAAATAACAATTTTTCCTTCCATCCAACACCTCCTCAGAAGGGTGCTGTTAAACTGAACTCCTTTGTCAGACATACATTGTTATTTATGGTTAACATTGTTATTCCTGGTCAACAGGGGAGGTCCCAGAGGACTGGAGGCTTGCCAGTGTGACTCCCATTTATAAGAAGGGTCGGAGGGAGGATCCGGGGAACTACAGGCCTGTCAGCCTGACCTCGGTACCAGGGAAGATTATGGAACGGTTTGTCTTGAGAGCACTCACACGGCAACTCCAGGATAAGAGGGGGATCAGGCCCAGTCAGCATGGGTTTACGAAAGGCAGGTCCTGCTTGACCAACCTGATCTCCTTCTATGACCAGGTGACCCGCCTAGTGGATGAGGGAAAGGCTGTGGATGTTGTCTTCCTAGACTTCAGCAAGGCCTTTGACACTGTCTCTCATGGCATACTCCTTGAGAAGCTGGTGTCTCGTGGCCTGGATAAGTGCACTATTCACTGGGTGAAAAACTGGCTGGATGGCCGAGCCCAGAGGGTTGTGGTGAATGGAGTGAAATCCAGTTGGTGGCGGGTCACAAGTGGTGTTCCCCAGGGCTCGGTGTTGGGCCCTGTTCTGTTTAATATCTTTACTGATGATTTGGATGAGGGGATTGAGTGCACCCTCAGCAAGTTTGCAGACAACACCAAGTTGGGAGGCAGGGTCCATCTGCTTGAGGGTAGGGAGGCTCTACAGAGAGATCTGGACAGGCTGGATCGATGGGCTGAGGCCAATCGTATGAAGTTCAACAAGGCCAAGTGCCGGGTCCTGCACTTCGGTCACGGCAACCCCATGCAGCGCTACAGGCTTGGGGAAGAGTGGCTGGAAAGCTGCCCAGCAGAAAAAGACCTGGGGGTGCTGGTTGACAGCCGGCTGAATGTGAGCCAGCAGTGTGCCCAGGTGGCCAAGAAGGCCAACGGCATCCTGGCCTGCATCAGAAATAGTGTGGCCAGCAGGAACAGGGAGGTGGTTGTTCCCCTGTACTCGGCACTGGTGAGGCCACACCTCGAGTCCTGTGTTCAGTTTTGGGCCCCTCACTACAGGAAAGACATTGAGCTGCTAGAGCGTGTCCAGAGGAGAGCAACCAAGTTGGTGAGGGGCCTGGAGCACAAGTCTTATGAGGAGTGGCTGAGGGATCTGGGGTTGTTCAGTCTAGAAAAGAGGAGGCTGAGGGGAGACCTTATCGCTCTCTACAACTACCTGAAAGGGGGTTGTAGTGAGGTGGGTGCTGGTCTCTTCTGTCAGGTGTCTGGAGATAGGACAAGAGGAAATGGCCTCAAGTTGAGGCAAGGGAGATTTAGGTTAGATGTTAGGAAAAATTTTTTTACTGAGAGGGTTGTCAAACATTGGAATGGGCTGCCCAGGGAAGTGGTTGAGTCACCATCCCTGGAGATATTCAAAAAGCGAGTGGACAGGGTACTCCAGGGCATGGTTAATGGTTGGACTCGATGATCTTGAAGGTCTTTTCCAACCAAAATGATTCTATGATTCTATGATTCTATGATTTATTATTTGTCGGTACAAGATAAATGTGAATGATAAATTACAAAGATTTCCTCCTCGCTTTCTCCCTGCAAGGACTCTTTGGAGGCTTGGACACTAAGTAGTGTACACGTGCATACATGTCAGGATTTCTCCAGCCACCTCTGCTTCATGCTGTTCATCTGCTGGCTGTAGGAAGTCCACCCTGCACTTTTTTGCTGGAAAAGGTCCAGGGTGCCTTCCTCAGTCTTAGTTATGTACCAATGAAGATAAATAGCATTTTTTTGCTTCTTCTGGTACCTTGGCTGTGAAGGCTGGTGCTGCTGGAGCCACACAGTTCAGCATTTGTAGATGTAGGTGATCTATTAAGACAAACTGACTTCATTTCACTCTCATTAAAAGTCTTGGGATTTGGAAAAAATTGTCATCACGAAATGAGATGAAAAGCTAGTTTCCTCTCAAACGGAAATACAGTACATTAAACATATAAATTCAATGTATTAGAATACTGATTTACCTGGAAGCTATGAGACTTACGAACTCTGTGCTCTCTAGGAACCTCAACAGACTGGGGCAAAGACTGCTACTGAAAATGCCTATCACTACTTTTAAGTCTGATGTCCTTCAGACTCACTCTCTTTAAAGCCATGTACAGTCAGCAAGTCAAGCCTCTACAGTTAGCAAAGCTACCTGACCTTCATGTAGGCCAGCTTGGCAATGCCTGTCCCGCTGCTTGTCCTGCTCCCTACACAGCTCATATGTGCTCTTTTTCCTGTCCATGATATCTGCACCACTGCCTGTGCTGTGCTGGCTTACTCCAGCAGATACAATACCTTTTAAATGATGTTGTACCCACTTGACTTGGAAATACAGCCATGGTGGCTGTTCACATGCTGGCCCATGTATTTGGGTCTGCCCTCGTCTGGGCCAGCATGCTTCTGGGGTTTTCTGAGGCCTTTGTAGGTCTTTACTCCTACACAGGGACAGGGAAGCAGAAATACAAATGTGGTAGGCAGAACCCTTTCATCAGTGTCTTTCTAATGGTACAGGTGTCCTGAGCAGCAGAAATAACTGAGCCAATTGGTCCAATAACAGGCATGGCTTAATTTTCATTTTTCCACCTGGACTATTTTCTTGCTTCACAAGATATTTCCATGTATTTTTCTTCTCAAGAATGAGATTGGCTTCAGCCACATGTGAGCACTCGCCCAAGCCTTGCTTCAAGTCCCACCTGCTTAGAGGACCCTCCCCCCAAGCATGGTTGTGCTTCACGTTGCGCTGACACAGCCACGCTGCAGTGTCATTGCAAACAAGCTTTCTGCAGGGACCAGCAGGGCTCCAGCCTTTTCCATCTGCATCCAAAACCAGAGAGAAAAGCTCTTCAGCCATGAACAAATGAACCCACCCACTGAAAGTGGGGCGCAAGACAAGTGCTAGTTTAGAAACGTTAGGGCAGAACTGCACTATGAGATCTCAGGGCCAGCGCTGATCTCATTAGTTTAGGTACTGATCACAGCAGAGCTGCAGCAGCAGCAGCAGCGGGCTCGCCGAGACCCCACCGGGGAAGCAGGGCAAATAATGGGGTGGTTAACCTACACTGCGCTCCCTCCTGCTGTGCCCAACGCTACCCGGGCTGTTCAGCTTAAAGGAAGCTCAGGTGGGTTCCCAGTGCACCGAGCACCGCAGTGGGCTGGGTATGGAGATGGCTCTGTTGTCTCTCTCGGGGGAGAAAGGTACCCATATGAGCACAGCAGCTCACGTTGCTCAGCAGTACAACTGCTCTCCCATGCCATAGTCTAACGGGAAGGGAGAAGCTTGAGAACACACAACCAAGTTAATTCTGCAATAAAATTACACCTGTGCAAGAGTGGTTCATAAGCCTTTTGGACCCTCAGAGTTTCCTAATGGCCACCACATTTTCTCACATCATTTGGCAGGCTTATATTCCACCTTTCAGTTGAATATGCTGTGAAAGCAACATGAAAACTACAGTGTAAAGTCCTGCAGCAAATGGTAGGCACTTTACCATAATCCAATAGGGGAACAACATTTTGGGAACCATTGCCTTAGTGTTTACGTCACAACAGATTTTAAACTTTTTTTAAAAAAGCCAGCCCCTGAAGGTCTCTTACCTCCGTTTTCGTTCTAAGTGAGCAGAGTTGCCAACACACTGTGTAAAAATCATAAGGTAAAATCACAAGATATTATAAAGTAGTACATGTATGAGTCTCTTTTAATTCTGTTTTGGGGAGTCTTTAGGGCATGTTTTTCAAGCTTTTTTGTAAGTATGCGGACTAGATTTTTTTTTAATTAAAGACGATATGCTAGTGTAATAGGATAGACTCAAGCACTTTAAGAAAAGCACAAATTTTCTTGAGATTTACAATACAATTATGACACTTGGCAGGACTGAGTGCTAGTGGAGTGTGGTCTGTCAAAAGGCAGGAACTAGTAAGACCCTGTGAAAGGTTATGAACCCTCTGTATGCCTGCCAAACATGTCATCTTTCTTTGCCCGTAACTGATCTCTGTCTCCAGAGGCTGTTTTTTTTCTACAGGTTACCACACGTCAGTGTAAACAGAGCATTATCTCAGGCAGATTTTAATTTCTAGCATTTGCTGAAACAGCTGTACCTTTAAAACACCATGCATTTCCAGCACTGGAGTTGTCATCAGGAGAACCTCTAGACAAAAAGTACACTCCTGGGCTTTAACCCAAAGCTACTAAGAGTTTGCTCTAAGCACCACAAACGAATCTTTCAAGGACATGTTAGGATAAACTGGCTCCCAAATTACCTTTTTCCTTTACCTCTCAGTCCCAGCTGGCTCTTTTCTCTCACAAGGCAAATTCACTTTAGCCTTTCCTGTCTTAAAACAAAAACAAAATGATGAAACCATCCCTAGCCATATATGCTTTTTCAGTGGCACACCCAGACTCTTTTCTGTTCAGTGTCTGAGTCTGCTGTGTGCCCGGTCCAGGACCACTGGTGGCAGCTCCCACCAGCTCCAGCTGGTGCCTCCACATCCCAGATCTTCCTGTCTCCCTGAAAGCTTGAGATCATGGTTTCCCTCAAAGTCCGTAACTCCTCTTCTCGGTTGTCCTCATGTGCAGTCAGTGGAGGCTTTATGTCAGTGGGGATTTTTTTTCTCTGAAAGCAGTGGAGGAGTTCTCCCATGTTCATTCTGGATGTCTGTGAAGATGTCACCAACCTCTGGACTCAGTCCCCTCCTCTTTTTACTCCACAGGACTTCAGTAATTTCATTGATAAATTCACACTGAACCCCTGCTTTATGAAGGTCACTGACAAATCTTCCTCTCCACTCCGGGCCCAGACAGACAGATGGAGACACCTTTCTACTTTAAGCCTATCCCAAATCAAAACCTTAGCCCATTTCTTGGAAACTTTCTCACAAATCTCTGGTTGTCACTTCCAGCTCAGGTTGGCTAAAACAGAGATTTCCATACTTCTACCAAACCCTCCTTCTGCATGCTTTTTCCATCACCTTGAACACCAGCACCATCCTACCTGTAACTTAGGTGTCCAGTTCAGCTTGGATCACTTTCTGGACCTTACTAGCCCTACCTTGGGCTGGGTATATATTTCACACACACTATCTGAAGGATATTCCCTAAGCCACGGCTTCTCTAATCTCTCTATGAGAAAGAAATCCTTTTGATCTCTCATAATTTTGCATCACCTTTCTTTTTTTTTTTCCCTGATAAATGAAACATAGTCCCAATGATAGTCAGTTGCTCAGATCATTTTCCCAATCCATCATTTGCATTTCATCATCTCTTCTAGGAATCTCTCTAATGTCATCTTATTTTCACCACAAAATCACCACAGCCTATCTCTGCCTATAATTTCTCATGGTGTGACTGTGAGGATGCCAGCTCCCACCCACATTCAGCTCACTTTTACTTCTGTCAGCTCTCTGATATGTAAACAAGCATCGTCATCCATTTTCCCATATTGCCCCTCACACCAAAAAGAGGGTCGCTGTAAATATCTGCTCAGTGTCTTCCTTCAGATCCTTGCCCTGTTAACAGTCAATTGTCATACTCACAACACCCAACAGTGGTCAAACATGGTTGTGCAGAAGCCCCCACCCTTCATGCTGCCGCTATTGTCTCATTTTCTTCTCAAGCAGGACTATAAACAGTCATCCTCCCACTCCACTTCTCATTTTTCTTCTCAGTCCACTCACCCTATTTTCTGAAACTCAAGTACTTAAAAAGACGAGGGTTTGGATTGTCCCTACGTATGGGGTTTTCCTTTAAGGAATTTTGGTAAAGCGGCCTCAGTGGCTCTCAGTGCCCATTCATGTGCCTCTCGTGCAATGTATATGCCTCCCTGCCTTACAAGTGCATTACAATGAGCCAGAGGTACCGTATAAGCAAGCCCACTTCAGAAGCAGCACAAAGTGCTGAGCCTGGGCTAGTTTATCCTGCTGGGTCTCACTGGAGTTAATGCTAGGTTCCCTGTACAACACTGGTCTTTGCAGGGCAAACATGCCTTTAAACATCACTTTCCTACAGGTTTTTGCTCATCTTAAGCACCACACAATCGAATTCATTTTTTTCAGGGAAGAATAAAGAGCTCTTGTTATGATGAATTTGAAAAAAAATAGTATCTTCTAGTAGGTGGCACGCATCCGTCAGTCCCCTGGTACTTGATGGCTGGTTATTTTCAGAGTAGAAGTCAAATTGCCAGAAGATCTCACCCATTAAAAGATGACTACAATTATCCCTATTTCTTTAGCAGAGATAAATTAGGAATATTTTCAGTGTCACATCCTATCGTGTAAATTAACAAGTGATCTTGGACCTCACCATTCTCCATTAAAATCTCACTGTGGTTCATATTGCGGTGAAGCACTCCTTCCCCAGCTCGTTTTGTGGGCTAATCAGACTCGGAGAGTCACACAGAGCTGAGTGCTTGTTTTTCCTTTCCTCTTCCTTATGCAAGAGACAAACAAGTCAAACTGTAACACTGTGTTGTGTTACAGTGAGAGCAAACAGCTGAACAGGGTGTTCTCTGTGGAACACCGAGCAAAGAACCTCGGCGGAATGGAGACAACGTGTTATGCTCCTTTGTCTCCAGTTCACTTTGCAATCGCAAGAAATTATTTCAGCTCCTTTTGTCCAGCTTCTTGCTACAGCCTGAAAGACCCGATACACATCTTTACAGTGGCATTACCTACAGTTTCTCTGGCAGGTTTCTAGAAAGTGAGGGTCAGAAACACTCTGCTGCTGTAACATAAAAACAGAGGGGTTATTGAGAGGCTAAAGACATGGAGACTTCATCTCCAATAGATGTGCTCCAAAATTCAGGTCCAGTTCTATCAGGACATTTAAACAATTTCCCTTTAATGCCACAGAGCCGGTTTTTAAACAGCTTAGCAGGTACCATATGCATCAATTACAGTTTTATTGAGTGTTGCTTGCTAGCACTGCTGAATTTGGATTGGCTACCATCTGTTTAGAAGCCTGGAAAAAAAGTGCTATTGCCTGAGATACCATTGCAGGTTAGCAGTTTCTGTGATGTTCTTCAGAACCTGCCTTAAAAATATCCTGGAAATCATGGCTGAAATAGCAGCACTGTACCTGAAAATGTATCCTTAACCTGAAAGGGTATTATTGCAGGACTAAAGTGATAATGTAATCTAGGCTAAATATTTATTATTGTTGTTGTTATTATTATTGTTATTATTATTATTATTATACATCAAATATATAACAAAATAGCGGAGGTTTATTGTGCCTTTAGGAAAATGTCAGTATAAGACTTCAGACACAAGTTCTAGGTTAAAAGGGAAAGGCTTCCAATGTGGGGAGGATGAGGCTGACTGCTTGGATGAGGAGTCGGGTAAGTGAATACAAATAAGAAGTAATAAAAACAAATTTCAGCAGAGAAGAACTGCTGAAACAAAGAACTTCTTGTCTTCTGCATTATCCTCTGTGGATCTCATCACCCTTTTTTGCTTCCTAGTCTTTTGGCCCATATGAAGTTGTTTGGGATATTACATTATCTCCATAGTTGCAAACAGAAGACATGAAAACAGATGATAAAAGAGCAAATGGATTTGTGGGACAGAATATTTTACACATGAAGACAGGTTCAGAAGTTGAGCAAATGACTCTGAAGCAGTCTTTGATGCAGTGCACTTGCCCTGCTTTTGGTCCTACGTGTGAGAAGACTGAAACTACCTTCACTTGATTGCAGCAGAAAACTATTACATAATTTTTGTGCATTTTTTTCTAATATCTGAAATTTTTATATAATCTATTAACTGCGTAAAAGTCCATACACTAAATCTGAGGTACACTGATCTAGGTAAGTTCCCTGCAATTTTGATTTTCTTGATTATATGACAAATATAATGGTTCGTAGAACACTTATCATGAATGGTGCTGTAGTTTCCTTTTTTGAGCTAGATATTCACTTTCAATAAAAACCCGGGCAACGTGAGGAATTCAAACATGATTCTCCCTTGGCAGTTTGCACAGCTGAATGGACAATTCCCAATACAGCGTTTATCTGTCTCATGCATTTCATTCCAGCAAAGAATTCAGGGAAGCTCTGAGGTCTCCATCCCAGATAAACTCTTCCAAGGGTATCATCGAATTTCCTGCTGAGTAATTTTCCAACTCCAGCATCACAGATGCAAGCCGGGTTGAAGTGCTTGCCCCGACCTGCTCTCAAAGCCCATGGTCAAGTATTTCTTTGGCCAGTTTTGTCTTTTCTGTGCCAAGGCTGTGACACATGGTGGGAGGGGAACACTGTCAGCTGGTGGTTCCAGAGGTGTGATATCCTACTACAAGACTTCCAGTGTAAATATTTGTATATACAAAGATCAAAATCACGGGTCTTCGGTATTTACATAAGTAAATGTTGACAGTCACTCATGTAAAGCACACATGTAAAGGTGTGAGCATAACCAAAGCAAATTTATTTGTAAATGTGATGATTGAATTTACATGTGCATTCTGGGGAAGCAGGGGGAGGGTGTTTGTTTTTCCTTTTCTGACTGTTTGCTTTGGCAGAACTTGTGCCATCTCCAGCCTTTCTTCATATTATTTTTGCCTGGTTTTTTTAGTGTTTGCCTGGGGTATCTTAGCAGTGACCAAGACTATTTTAAGGTCTTTGTGCTAGCAGCCTTCTTTGAAAGTATCTGGTTTGCCTTCTGGGAAAAAAAAAAAAAAAACACAACAAACCACCAACCAACCAAACCTCTTTTATTACGTAAAATAGTTACAGGAAAGGAGTTAAATAGGAAGAAATGGATAATAAAGTGAAAGTGTTTCTGAGTCGATCAGTACTGCACCCTTTTCCTAATTAGATCCACAAATAGTGACAAACTGGTGAAATAAATACGCACTGAAAAGGTAAAAATGTTACAAAGCACTAACTTGGCGTGACTGGGGTTTTGAATAGTTTGATCTTTGGAAGTTGGCAGAAGGCATCTTCAAATATTTGAGGCTGGACTTTCAGCACATTCAGAACAATCAAGCTTCTTTCAACCAGCATATCGTGGTCTCCCAGAAATGGCGACATACCAAATCCCCAAAATGCTTGTGAACTGTCTTGGATAAGTAGTGGTATATCATGCTTACTATTGCAGATAGATGTTCCCCATCAATTTGGGATGACAGCAGTGGCAGCACTGCACCACACTAATAGTGATATTCTATCCCGAGTGTGTCCTATATTTCACAGTTTGTGCTATTTGGAGTTATTCTTCCAGTACTTCCAGATCCTGAAGTCATTACACGCTGTTCAAATTGAGATGACCAGAATCAACTACGTGATTGAATACATTTATCAAATCTGTATCGTACTCTGTGAGGTTTGTTTTCTTCTAGAAGATGGTAGACTTTAGATGGAGAAAAAATTTGGCTTAAGTCTCCCCTCCACCCTCTCTCGATACTGTATCAGCAGCACTGCAAGAGAAATATAGTTGCTGTATTTCATTGGGCACATACAAAAAAACCCCCACAAACACTTAAATAAGAACCAAGAGGCTGAATTTTAATGTGAGCAAAGAAGAAATTTTAATGTAAGTGAGTAACAAGTGGCATAAAAGGTTGTGGTGCTGGATCTTCTGCTGAGTAAAGCTGAAACTCCTCAGCTAGAACATTGCTCTACCAGATAGAGAGTAGAAAGCAAAGGAAGTGCAGGCAGAAACTCCACAGTCCTGCACAAGCCTGACTGCAGGCACCTATGCCCAGCCGGCAGGATCTTTTCTCACTGTACGGGCAGGGTTGAAAAGCAACACTCAGCCTTGGACTTTGCCAGTGTCTGGGTGTAAAGCTGCAGGTTTCCAGCTATAAGTGTGTTATCGGCATCTTGTACCATCTCCAGGTCAGCTCCTGTGAAAGGGGAGTAGTTCTCCACTTGATGCTGAGATTTTGGAAATCAGGAACTATTTTTCTGAGGGCAGTGTTAGCAGCAGGAATCAGCACAAGGCAGCATTGCTAGCACAGGCCTGCACACCCTGGTGGGTGCTGACATGTGCAGGAGGTAAGCAGCATCCCCACATCAGCTCCAAATTCAGACAAATACAAGGTAGGAATTGCACTGGTCCAACAGCGGAAGGAAGCACATTTATTATGCAGTTCTGCATTTCCATAGCCTTTGGCAAGGTCAGGTATAGTCTAAGGCAGCTTCTACAACAGTTTAGGTTTTGGGGAAGGGGGGCACCCACAGGTAATAGTTTCAATAACTACACTTTGTTTGGTCAGTCAGTTCTCCAGCATACGATTTAATTCTATAACCATGGCACTCAGGTCTCTGAAAACGCATTAATTTCATGTGGTTGTAAACCTCTGAGACCACTTAAGCTGTTGCCTGTGCTATATTAAAGAGTGAGCATTAATTGGTAGGAGCACAGAGCTGGGCATCAGACCTCATGAGGAGCAACCCTGTGCCCACTGTAATCCTTTGGCTCTGCATCAGCTCCTGCGAAGCAATTTCCCCCTGTGACTCTGCTAAGCGATGCACCTGGTCATCGGGCTTCGGGTTTCATCTACATGTTAAATGGGTATCATCGTACACAGTCCAATTCACAAAGAAGCTTTGAAATATGATTCATTGTTTGAGATTGAGTTGATATTACTGGATGGGAGTTCATACCCGTGACAGGAAATTATTAGGAGGGGAGGGTACCAAGGGAAAAAGTTCAGAATCTGCTTTAATAAGGCACTAACACTATTTATAAGCACAGAGGGATATACAATTAAATCCTAAATGAAATATCAGCTGCAACTGCAACTACAAATGAACCATTGATTCCTTAGACAACCATACAGTGCTTCAGATCTCCTAAATGCTCCGCCAGGTATTGCCTTTTAGGCTACATTATTACTGGTTTGGGTTCAGTTTTTCTCCTTAAGTCTTTTGTGGAGCTGAAGTTTGCTTTAATGCTCTTTGGTCCCCTACCCCCACCTCATATAGTCCCCAATTTCAGAAAGCAGGCAAACCGAATCCATTAAGCCATTACTGACCTTGTTGTGATAAAAATGGGATCTAAGACAAAAATATTGATAAAACCAATTGAAATTACATAATGACCTTTAAAAAAAGGTCAGAATTAAAAGAAAGTAATTCTTCTTCAACACATTTTTTTCTTAAAAATTATCTCATCAAAATCAGCACATTGACTGAGAAATTGCAGAGGTCAAGACCTACAAGCAGCAGCTGAATTTGCAGAGGGTCGGTTGTGTTTTTACAGTGCTAGGCTCTTCAATCCAAGCGTTGGCACCAAAGACAGTTTCCTGCTTTTCCCTGGTGCTCATAATTCAGTGCCTCCTGCTGAGATAAACCCTGCAACCACCAGCTGAGCAGTCCCTGGTTCCCCAAATCACACCTACGCCGCATTGTGCTGCGAGAGCACGGGCGCACGGCGTGACACATGTATTCAGGATCTATTAAGGGCTTTCATTACACAGTCTGTCAATTCTGGATTTTATTGCACTGTCTTTATTTATCTCACTGTCTCATATAACACATTTGTCTAAGTGGGCAAAATTGATTTTACCAGACTAACTTTGAACCGATCGTGTTCCTCACTCCAGCCAAATACATTATCAGGAGGCCAGAACAAAATAAACTGTAACCGTAGAGAGGACAAGCTTCCTGAAGGATATATTTATTTCACCGTGCTATCCTACTGCTGTCTATATTTTATTTTAAGTAACTTTATTAAAGCCAAAGTAAAAGCATATTCAGTTTCTCTTCAAAAGATCATACAGAATAAGTAAAAGCTATATTTTAACTGATATTAACATTGACATAAAACCATCATTTACTTATTGATAGCTTTAGATTGAAGATGACAGGATCTGAGCATGTACATTTAATAATGCACACATCTGAGTGTATTTTTCTATTGTAGAAGGGCAGAAGTTTGATCATGAGCTTAAGCTACCCCACCACCCCACCTCCAGCTCTATTGGCAGCCTTTTCCTTGGCCAACTGAACAAAAACACTCCTGCAGCAGTGAGAAGGAATTGGGAGGAGACAAGCTAAGCAAAATAGGGGCTGCTTACTTCTATTCTTAAGGGGGAAGACTTAAGACTTCCCTATCCAAAAAAAAGATGGCCAAAAGGTAGGAGTAGTAGTAGATTTTCCGTCAGCTTTCACAGAGGATTCAAAGAAATAAGCCCACTCATGATGTATTAACATTCATGGGTGTCCTATAACCAGCTGGGGAAAGGAAACAGGGAAATTGAAGAAACCGTGCATTTTTAGAGGAGAAGATAATATGATAGAGCGGAGAAGTCAGGAGAAATGCTCATCCCCTGGAGGTGTGGGAAGGAGAGGAAGAAGACTTGGGGAGAACCAGCTAGGAAGACCTGACAGGTATAAAAACATCTATGTCTTTCGGGACAGCATTTTCCTCCTGTGAGTGTGGGCTTCTGGGATTTCACAGACAACATCTTCTCCTCTGCACCTAAGAGATGTACACGTAGCCCTCTCCTACTAGGAGGTGGCAGCAGCTCTAGATCATCCCCTCTGATTTTGACCATACGTGTTAGACCGACAAGCCACACATAAATATAAAATGAGCATAGTTTTAGTGCAGTTTTCCCCAGAATAACTTCTGCCTTATGTTTGCAATAAACATAGCGTAGATGACACAGCAGTTGCCTATCATGGAAACCTTACTGAATGGGATCAAAGAAATTCAGACTAACAAAGAAAGTGTTCTGTGTTGTGGAAAACGGGGAAATCATTTCAACAGCTGTTTTAATTGTTTATGTCTTTGAAATTAATTAGTTCTGTATGTGCATATTTTATAGATTGTATATATACAAATACAAGATATATATGTACATATACATGCATGCATACATGTAGTATGCATGCATGTGTGAATGTATTTTTTGTTTACTACATATGGGATTTTTATGGCAAGATCTCAGGGTTCTGATCTGACTAAATGTGCTTTCCATATCTAGCAACATGTTCCTTGTATGAAACAAATTTCTGGTAAATAAACCGATTTGAGTTTTGATTCTTAGGAGCTAAGACAAAAAAAACCAAATTAAATTCTAACCACAGAAATAAGAACATAAAGCTTTAGTTCTGTATTTTTTTTATACAAAGGCAAAAAAAAATTATATTTTAAAGATCAATCACAAAACATCTGTTTTGACACTCTCCTTTTGCATCTGTGTTTCTAGTCATTCTTAAGCAACAAATGTCCTAAAAAAGAGAATATTTTATTGTAGAAATAGATAAATCCAGGTCCAGGAAAACTTGCTCAGAAAACTTGCTTTCAAATACCATGACTTCACAGACAAACCAGCTTTGCTTTTCTTCAACTACTCTGTGGATTTGAGTCTTTAAGGCCTCTTTCACTACCCATTAAGGTCAATGAACAACTGCTAGTGGTTCTAATGTATTTGAGCTTGACCAATGTGCAAGTAAAAGGAAAACCAAAGTGATCATTTATTTTACATTGTGGGTGCCAATGAGTCACTCTCTTGAAATCTGTTTCTTCTCAAGCCTAAATAAAAGACATACATAGCAACACTTGTTGATGAACAGAGTCTTTATGCGAGAAACTGTGACAACTAAGGCAAGGTATGATCCTAACACACGGTGAAGGTACGTATTTAACAATTCACTACATTTTACCTTAACAGGGAGTTTTACTGGGAGGAGTTTGCAAGTATTATAATTCTTACAGTAGCTCAAATTATGGGCTGTACCAACAACTTCTTGTGGCCAAGTGGCTGTGAAGTTTGCCTCCACTTAGCCTAGGGTTAGGGCTTCAATTGGAACAGCTTTCTTGAGTTAAAAAGCAAAGATAATACGCCCTAAACCGATAGGAACTACTTGCACCAAAGGGGACTCTGTGGTTTCTCGCTTCTTCACCTTGGTAAAGCAAACCCCACAGCCCACACCTGGCAAATGCTAAACAGAATGTCCTGTGACGGCTGGCGCCGAGCAGGGAGCCCCCAGCCCCAGAAAACACAGTTCTTTGCTTTTGCCCCATGCCAGCGGTCCCCGGGGAGGTGCGGGAGGGAGAGGAGGAAGGTGCAAGGGGCCGGGGAGGAGGAAGGGGCCGTGGCTGGTGCCGGGGCAGCTCGGGCCGCGGCCGAGGGCAGCTTGCTCTCGCCCTGTTACGGCCAGCCCCGAAGCCCCACGCTTCCCTTCACGAGCCCCTTGAAAGGTGAAGCGAGCTCCACGGGGCTCAGCCTGCCTCGTAACGTACCCCGGGGTACGAGCTGGCGAGCAGCCATGGCGGTAACCAGGGGCAGCATCACCAGCCCCGCGCCGGGCCTGGAGAAGGCCACAAATGCATCCCAGAGAGAAGCTGCGGCCCTTGAGCAAAGCCACAAAACCAGGCAGCCGCCGGAAAGTTGCCGAGATAATGCACTAACGCTGCCGCTAAGCCCCAGTCTATCGCAAACCCTCGGCGGGACCCGGCCGGGCCCAGGCGGCTACCTGCCGGGCCGCAGGCTGCGCGCCGAGCCGGCCGGGCGGCCCTCCGCAGCCTCAGCCTCAGCCTCAGCCGGGGCCAGGCGGTGGGCCTGGGGCGGGGGCGGCTCCGGGAAGGAGGGACGCTAGGGGGAATATGGCGCTCCCCCTTAGCGCGTGTACAGCAATCGGCAGTTCGGCTAGCCAGAGCTTTTCTTCGTAAGAAACTCTGGATAACGCCTATTTGTTTACCATTGCTTGACTTTATGACTGCCTATATACATTGCTACGGGAGTAGGAGTGACCAAACCACCGCTAGATGCACAGATTTGAAACCCTCTTGGTTGATAGAAACGAGGGAAAGATCCAGGCTCACTGCTAAAGGAACCGATCCATGCTTTTCTTCGGGAAGGGACTTTCCTACTTCCCTTGCAAAGGCCACAGTTTATCAAGAAGTCAAACCACACCAGCCAGACTCCGAAAGACGGCGGAGCTGGTGCCCGCACCACACCGCGTAGGGTGGCGTCACTGATCCCTCCTTGCTTTGGACACAGAGGTGGCTTTTGCAGCACTGAAGGCCGTGGATGGCAGCCGCACCGCCTTCTTCGCGGAAAGCTTTGAGCCTCAGAAAGCTGGGGAGAGAAATACTAAAAATATTGCTTGCAAAAACGGTTGAGTAAAAAGCATATTTTTTCACGGGATAGGTTAGTTTCTTCGACAGTTTTCAGGTTTTACTGGAAAAGCTAAAGCCCATCAGCCACCGCCTTTTCAATAGCTGAGCACCGAAAAGTCTGCTTCTCATCAAAACCATTACATATTTCTTAAAACACCGATAAGAACTGTTCCTCAAAACAGGCTGCTGAAAACGGAATCTCCTCCTGATCAGCGCTCCTTCAGTCTTGCTTCATCACCCATCAACTGGACAATAGCTCCAGCTATCGCCTTTGCATACTGTTTGATTTTCTAAATCAAGCTATTTCCTCTTCCCATCAGCTGATTGACTGCTTTCGGGCTGCAGTTACTCCTATCTCTTCCTTGCCTGCAAGGTAAATTCTAAAAGGCAAGGTAATCGTCATTTACTTACTCAGGTCCACTGCAAAACTACTGCAATTTAGAACGATCACGCTTTAACACGCTGCTTCCTAGTTCTTTATATATGTTTTAGTCAACAATATTAAAAAAAAACCCATGCTACAACTCTAATCTTAAATCGAGTCTGTTAATTTGTTATTAAAATTGTCACTACAAAACTGAAAATGTGCATATACGTGGGGTTTTAAAATTAAATAGAAATGAAACTCGTGATTTTTTAAATTCAAATTCTTAATCAATTGTTTCTCCTTTTCCTATTTGAGTTGTGATAATGTATACATGCTCAGGTTGTAATTTACAGATGAGAATTGGAGCAACTGTTTTGCAAATAACATTGCAACGTTGGAGCAAAGTTTGTGCACAGAGACCTGATTCCCCAGTTCTTTAAAATGAGCAAATGTTGAATCCTGTGTGGGTTAGAGTAAAGCCTGTAGCTATGTTGACAAAGAATCAAAGAACTAGAGAACTACAGTTTAGGAACCGGGTGCAGCTATCATCTTAATCTATGATATCCTTGTTTTTATAATTATTTCAATTGTTGTGAGAAGTGCACTTAGGCATTTTTAGGTTAGAAAAGCTGCAGGGAGGACAAAGCAAAAATAATTTTAAAAAAATTACATTCTAACCAAGTGCTAAAACATAGTTGATGAATACCCCACATTGATTGGAAATGTGTTTGATGGGTAAAGGTCCTAGACTTTCTCTACCTTTGGTACTTGCCCTGACAACAGAACCAACTGTTCCCAAGAGTGGTAAAAGATACTGTTAAGACTACAGGAAGCTGAGGTCAGAAATCAAAAATATAAATTGGCACTTTATACAGACATTATTTTGATGCTTTCTAACCCGAAAGAAATATCTCATTTAGGGGTTAGAAAAGCAGTAGAAGCACTTGGAAAGATTTCAGACTTTAAGATAAATTACACTAAATCAGTTGCATAGAAATATAGCTACCAACCTGTCATAGGAAGAACAAAAGCAATTACAACCTCCCTATAGATTTAAACAGGCTCATTACTCATTGAAATACCTGGAATAAATATACTGCACCAGCCAATCCAGACAAGTTGTCTGTATTTAATTATTCTCTCATAAAAGCAATTTTTAAAGGGTGGAGCAAAGTTATCATCTTTTGGATAGGAAGAGTTCATATTAGTGAGGAGGAGTTGGTTGAGAAACAGGATGCAAAACCTTTTGTTTCAAAGTCTGTCCTGATATCTGAAAAATACTGATTTTGTTATTACAGTTATAAAATCCTAAGAAAAATGAGGATTATTTTCTACTATATGCAGATGGGTATAGCTCTGCAAAATGTTAATCCATTTGCTTTTAAATCTAAAGACACCTAAACCAGATTTTTAAACTGCACAGGTATTTATCTTTGCATATCTAGGTCTTAAACACTTGCTAAGCACTTTAGTCACAAAGATACTCATGTGCCTAACTTTAACATATATTTTAAATACTAAGTAAAAACCAGCAACAGTAAATATATATATGCGTACGTAGGTATGTTCGTGTCTATATATATTTGCACACACAATTTTATTTCAAATTATATATTAAGCAAAACCTCATCTTGGCAAAGAGAGGGAGAAGAAAAACCCGGTATCACAGGTCAACAGGAACAGAGGCTACGCCTCCAACAGACTAAGTAGAAATCCTGCAAATAGATAGCCATTGTCTCCCTGATGAGCCATATCTACCCAACAACCCAACTTCCATCTCCATTATCAGTTATCGAACAGATGGCTGTTCACAGGGCTGGGTGAATAATGCAAACCAGTGTTTGCGGACATTGGTTCAAAGTCTGAACGGCTGTTTGATTCAGGCTTGTTCATCCACTTGTTATTCAGTGTTCACAAACATTCATGCTGAATGGGTTTCTCTTCACATGGATGTTTGGAGAATGGGTCTTTTTCATACAAAAACCCATATTCATGTGCAAACAAGGGCATTTGTGTGTGAACAAGGGTGTTCCTTATTCACCATTGGTTACTTGTGCTTCTCTACCATTATTCCCCTTTTTGAAGTGTTTGTTGTCTGCTCAAGGTGCATGACCTAGGTGATCAAACACAAATCAAAAATAAGAGTAACAAGCAGTCAAATTAAGCAGTTCATCACGGTCTAAAAATAGTCCATCATCTATTAAATGTAACTTTTTCAAAGTACAACTTGTAGATAACCGAGGACAAAAGGACAATGCATAAATGAGCATTCCCCCAAATTTATAAATGTCTTTATAGATATCATTATAGAGATTAGTGCATTTAGTGCAACCTAGTCACCTGAACGAGAAATCCCCAATCTAGCGGAAGGCTGCAGCTCAACCGGTGGTCAGAAACAGCTGTGCTAGCCTAACAGCTGCCAGTTGCCTGCTTCCTCCCTTCTGCTGGAGGCAATCAGCAGAATGAATTGCCTGAGTTTGCCCTACCCCAAGTGAGCGCTCACCCAAGGCTAGCTCGGATCAGATCCAGCTGCGATCCAGCTGTGATCCCAGACCAGGTGGCTAAGTGGTCCTCAACCCCTGGCAGGAGGTTCCGTTGTTGGGCTGGCTCAGCTCAGGGACTGCAGTGCTTTCGGGGGATAACTTCTGGTGGAGCTCAGACAGGTTCGTAAGACGTTCTCTGATTACGGCAGTTGTAAACTCTATAATAAAGTGAATATCTAGAATAGCTGGATTAGCGTGTCTATCTAGATGTGAATACGGTGTTGGCTTCTTCCAGTGACACAATTCTAGAGGTCCAAGACTTTAGTCACAGAAAACAGTATAAGCAATGACATCCCTATCTAATACCAGTATTTTAAGTCATTCATTCAGCTATTTTTACCTTTTAGATTTTATCAATATTAATATTCTGAAATTAAGAATCCTTCTGTGAGACAGACTCCTTTTGAGAGTACAGATGAGATCATGTGTTATATTTGACTACCCTGCGCTCTATTACTGTATCTTTTTTTTTTTTCAGTGCTTGAGAAGTAAATGTAAATTTGGAATAAGTTCTTTGAACCTTATCTGAGAAAATATGCTAGATGTGAAAAGCCTGCTCTCACAGCCCGATACTACAAGACCACTAAGTTAATGCCCTTTATTATGTGGCTGTCAGTTATATAAGAGCTAATTATGAATTATTAAACTGTAGAACTAAAGCTACGGCAGATAGCAGTGGGCTATGAAATCTAGTCACTTCTGTGACCAGGGCTTGGTAAGTGTGTCTTTGTTGTGTCTACTGCATAAAAGCTTTGTGGATGACTGTCAGAAATTTAGTATCGCCCTGAACTGTAACCTTTGCATGGTGCCATCCATAACCAAGTGACCTGCTGCAGCTCATTAAAGTTAATGTAATGGATCATTTGCTTCTAATTGTATTCATCAGCAAATTAGACTCACTTTTCAGCTGGCAGTAAGAAAGAAGAATATAGTTAAGCAGACGGAGTGAATAAAGTATGTTCTTCTATATGTTCCTTCCCTCAAACTTGTGAGTATCTTACTTGAGCAGAACTAGGATGAGATGACTCTTTATTATAGGAGAACACATTTTTTACACATGTAGATTGAAGACGTTTAACAATTTACCATTCTCCTTTTCTGAAGTAAGTGCAAGAAAAGTGCTTTTTAGCATATATTGCCTGAATTCCTTCCCAGGAATGACCTCAACTTCATCAAATACTGTGTTCTGCTATTAAAAATTAGTCACATACATCAACAGATATATTATTAGAATACATGCTGCACTGTATTAATAGCACTTTGCTCCTAAAATTACTTTATCATCTAAAAATAAGTATGTAGTACTTGTCATTGCTTTCCAACATACATCAAGATCATAGGAAGTAGCACATGTGTTACTTAAAAACTATGTTTCTAAAAAGAAAACATTCTCTTGATGGAAGTAGCCTATTAATTCTAAAGCCTTGGGAGAAGTAACAAAGGAGCAATGTTTTTGGTAGGAGAACCATATCCTCTTTATTCAGTTGTTTGGGGTTTTTTTAATCCTTATATTAAATGCAGACAATGTATTGAAATAGTGTGTAGTCAGAATTGTTTTCCATGCTACATTTTGGAAAACAGAAAATATTTATTTATGCATTTTAAAATATTTACTATTGGTTTAGATTGACCAAGTTAGGCACTTTATGCACCTTGTGGTCTTACCACTGTCATATTCGTTCTCCCTTCTAAGGTGTTCTTACAACACAGCTTTTAAACTCTGGGGGCACAACATCCCATACTACGGAACCTGCTTTCATAATGACACACCCCAAAACACAGGTAATAAGAGGTTATCCTGGATCTTAATGCTTCACTGGCCCCAGTAATTTGTGTTGATATTAAATAACTGATGGACTCAGGAGGCCATCTTGGTGTACCCAACTTTAAAATATATTAAAAAAAAAATTAATGAATATCTAAGGTACAATAGTACTTATTTAGTAAGTAGTATAAAAAGGAAATGGCAAAATCTATTCATTGTACACAGAATACCTATTTCTTTCCTGCCACTTATGCACATTGTTTCAGCCTCCTTCCTTGTGTATGGCTCTGAATAGTGCCAAGATTCATGTGCAGATCCAAATATCACAAAGGAATATTTCCTTCCAGGCACTTCACATGAGCCAGGTTTGGCTGTTGTTTATGCAGACCCCTGTCTCTGTGGATTGAGACCTGAAAGGCCACAGAAAAGAAAGGGATTAAAGGGAAGCTGAAGTGGTGCAAACTGGCCACGGTTCTCACACCATCCTGCCATCCTCAGTGGACATCATCCAACACACCAGCAGCACTGGCTGGGGATGGTGGGGCCACCTCATGTAAATGCACCGTGGTAGGTTCTCCCCTGAAAACCAAAACAAGCCCACAGGAGATGACAAATTGTGGGGGTGGGCTCTGGCAGAAAGCTGCTCTAGAGCAGTGCATGCTATGTGGTCAAAATAGGGCATCTGCTTTTCCATACCTCTGCTGGAAGAGATGAATCAAGCCTTAGGAACTTACAGGGGAATGTGCTTCACTATTCACATGCTCAGAAATGAATCCTAGGTGCAAGGATTCAAAGTCAAGGCTGCTCAGGTTCACAAATTTTAATTTATAAATGTGGTACTGACATATTTATTGAGGAAAAGTTTGGAGCTACAGCAAGGTTCAAAAAGGATGATGGAACAGGGATTGAACTGAATCGTTCCTTAAATACTGAGAAGTCTGAGTTACGCTTATTAAATGTTAATATTCTTCAGCGTTTCTTGCCAAAGGCAGAGAATACCAAGAAGCTAATCTCAGGTATTTCTGACCAGCCCATACTACCACATACATATCAGAGATCTGATGAACACCTCTCCTGAGGAGATTTACCATCCAGATTTTGAGAAAGTCAGAATGCTTATCCCAACTGAATCTCGAATGCTGATGAAACTGCTGTCCGCCAGCAAAGAAGCCCACACAAGCAGGCAGAGCAGGAACCAGGGGATCCATCGCTAACAGGATGCCTAACCACATCCCCTGATTTTTTTATTCTGTAGGCTCTTTCGTTCTCCTTGCAGTATGCCTGTCTAAGGATGGACTCCTGCCATACCAAGCACTGATCTAAACCTTTAAAAGATCAATGTCTGCTCCCTTTTTCCCACTACACCAGAACCAGCAGTGTTCCAGAGCTTGCATCAATACTATTTGGGGAAAGTGAAGAGATAGTAGAGAGTGCAACATTTTTGTATGGTATATCAGGGGCTATTTGCAAGCTGTTAGATGGCTAGTTAAGGCTAATATTCCTTTTTTGTCGGAGCTGAAGAATGGGCTGACTGGAGAATTTTCCATGCAGTATTTTGCCCTTCTGTTAAAGTGTTTATCTTGAACTGAATGTTTCAATACTTGAAGTTAAGCATCTGCTCCAGTGCTTTCCTGCATGAGGGTCTGTATTTCCAGCTCCTGGACTTATTTGATTTCTGGTCAAGTCACTTAACACCCTTACATTTCACTTTCTCCATCTGTGAAATGGGGAAAATTAAACTTAGCTGTCTTATGGTGGTATGGAGAGTAATTCAAAAATGTTTGTCAAGCACTTTGAGATCATAAATTGTACTACTATAGCATTTAGCAGATGTGATTCTATCACACCACACAAAACAGTGTTATCAAAGAGATCCTTGCACGTCCATGGCCAGGTGCCTCCGCTCAGAAACAGGTTGCCGCATGAGACATACTGAAATTAGGAAACCTGCGTGCAGTTGAAAGACTGGCAGGAAGGTTTGGTCTAGTGTCCCGTCCCCAGTCCCCCCCGCCCCCATCAAAGATATTTACCTGTTTAAGGGAAATGAAGGGGGTAGTCAAGGGCATTTTGTGTCCCAACTGCCTGGGAGCAGGATGCCAAGGTGCAACAGGTTCTGCCACTGTCCTTCAGGCACTCTTGGGTACAAGCAACTCTTGGCCTTAGGCTGGGGCTGTGCCCAAAGGCTGGGTGTGAGGCACCAGCTTTTGTACAGACAGAGCAGGGTGCAGGGGTGTCAGCGCACCTCCCAGCTCCTTATCAGTCCTTTGAGCTCAATAACTACCATTCTCCTTAAAAAAAAGACCGCTATTCTACTCCCATCACAGGTCTAGCTAACAAAACCAGCCAGAATAACACGGAGTGATGACTGACTTCCTAATATGTCCTGAATATTAAACATTCTATTGAATTTCCTCTTTTCTAAGAAACATTAATGAAACCTATTTTCATTAACATTTAGGAATCTGAGTCACCTTTTAGATGCAGCCACCTCTTTTTTTTCTTTTTCCCTTTTGGTTTTTTTTCTTTTTTAGGCAAGAGCTCGTTGTCATTCTGAGTGAAGAATCTGGGTCCCCGGGGGTATGTTTTGGAATAAATTCATGATGCTCTGCTGTGATACGCTTGGTGAGACTGAACTGTGAGCAGCGAACTCCTGCTTGAATCTCTGCCTGGATCTCTGCTTCATCCTTGAGAAAACCAAAAGTCTAGAGTTAGCTGGAAAACAGTTGTTTTCCTACCTAAATTGAAAAATAAAGGTTTATGCTTTCTACAAGAGCTAAAAGATTTCTATTTTTCCATTGGCTGTTCACGTCAAAGGAATTTTATCAACAAAAAAAGACATTTTCTAGGATGAGTTGGTTGTTTTTATTTAAATTGACCACTACCCCATTATCAGTAAAACCAGTTTTACTGTAAGATTTCCAACTAGCTCTGCCACATCAACATCCTACCTATACAAAAGGATAAATTATTTTTCTCTTTTTTTCATTAAAAAGCATTAATATTTATTGAGCAAACAAGCATTACTTTTAATCTACATATCTAAAAGTATTGCTATATACACTGGACTCAAAGGTATGTTGTCACTAGCACACCCATTTAACCTACTGTACAGTGGCTTTTAGCCGTAAATAATGATGGTTTAATAAAGATATCATACTTGCCCCTAATGCTGCATCTGATAACATAAGTCAAGGTAATATGATATGATGACTTAGTAAAACGTTTTGAGAAAGGAAAAAAGTCATTACAGATACCAGTCTTCAAGGGTAGATGATATGAACTTGTGAATAAATTCTTTTTCTTTTCCATGCTCTTTTTTCTTTTTTTCAATTCTTCTGGTTCAGTGGGATAAAATCTTCAAAACAAAACACCAGGGCATAAAAATGCCATTAACATGAATAAAAATAGCACGGGTAACTCCTTAGTGACAACTGACTTCACAGTGTCAAAATCACACGATTTTATTGACCTAGTTGAATTTCTTCCCCCCAGAATCAGAAACTTACCCAATTTCCTGCAGGAATGTCTGTACAATTTTAGTTTAGTTTACTCATTAATGTTTCAAGCCTTTCTACCACAAAGGAACAGACACATGAAAGTGAAAATGTACCTTTTTTTCACAGCAGGGAGCCTTCATAATGAAAACTTGGCATGCACACCTGAGGAGAACAGTAAAGCTTATAGAATTTACATATGAGGATTGTAACGCTTTTTTTGCAACTGCAAAAGAAAAGAGAATAAAAAGAGAACATGTGACATTTTGGCACCAAGGTTGTCAGCAAGACATAAATTTTACTTCTGTGTTAAAGATGCAGAGAAGACATGTAAATATGTAATTTTAAGTGTTCTGGGCATCTTCTACAATTTTTTCTGTACATCCATGACAACTAGTAGTATTATTGGGTTTTATTATTATATTTCTCTGAGGTGCTGTATAGAAAGGACTCAGTTCATCTACAGCATCTAGGGGGAAAACCTCTCATTCATTTCAGTGGGACGTGGTTGAAGACCCAAAAGATGTGAGAAATGGATTTGAAAACCTGAGATGTCTTGTGTTTAGAGACAGCTAGTTACAAGGTTGCATGTTTTCCCTGTTTTGCCTGCTTCTCAGGTTTGGGTTTCCATTTCAATATGTGGTGGTGTTTGGGAGATTTATTAATTTATCATCTACAAATTAAAATAAAGAAAACTGAAATTAAATTAATTTAGCTATTTGCTTCTAAATACATGTAACACTGTGCCTAGGCAATTAAGGTATCCATATATTAAATAAAAAACTAAGATGATACTCTCTTAAATGCATGTACAAATTTAGATGGAAAATAACCCTCTGTCACCATCTACCACATTTTGTCATTTCTATCTTATTTTCCTGTTCTATATTTCCACACACCATGACATCTATAACAACCCATGTTATTCCTATTATCAGCAGGTTAAGTTTTCTTTACAAGTCATCTGTAAGTAATTCACCTGTGGGTATTATTTAGCTGCTATATTAAAAGGGAGGAAAAAAGAAAAAAACTTTCTTACAGCTTAAAAACAAACCTGGGTTCCGAGTATCGCCTTATTTAATTCTCACAGGGATATCAACTCACTTCATCTGCCTCAGCTTCCCCATTTTTATGCTGGGAATAAAGTCATGCTTCCTCTCATAAAATAGCCTAGTTATTGTTTGAAGTTGCTAATTATTATTCTATAGATAGATAAAAGCAGTTGGCGAAAGAAACAGATTTAAAGGTATATTGCCAGCATAAACCCTTTTGTTTCATCTCTAAAATACCATGATTCATTTGTGCTAATGAGCCATGGGGGCATTTTTTTGTATCAGTAATTCATTCTCGGGTTTCTGCTGCTGAACTTTTCTGCTGTTTCTGCTGGAACGAAGGATCTCTTTGTATGCCTGCAGATGTCTGACTAGTTCTCAAAACTGGCATGTTTCCTATGTTCATTTTATGAGTTTTCACCTTTTTAATGCTATATCTCTAAATACAATTTTTGCAAGTCTTTTAAGCTCTCCTTATCACCCAGAATAGTCCCCTACTATCAATCTCAGAAAAAGGCATTCATTGAAATAGAAAAGGAAGCAGAATTTATCTAACAGAGTATGAGTATAGAGTATATAAGTATTTATAAAAAAGAAAGTCAGACAAAACAAGGTATATAATGAACAAATGACAATCTTTTAACTTGCTTTTCTACAAATAACTTACAGTTTATTCCATTAATCACAAACATAAATTATAGTATCTCTGATGCTTCTAAGTGTCTACCGCTGGGTAATGAGTTTTTGACAAAACAGCGTCTCCTTCCCACAAAAGAAGTCAATCGTTTCACACTGCAACTGCAGCTTAATTCCCAAGGGGACATGAAGCCTTTTAAGAAGTGAAGTGGTGATGTCTCCTTTGCCTCTGTTTGGAAAAAAAATAAACTTGTATTTAGTTCATTTCACAGAACTGCAGGAAAGCCTAAAATAAAATTTTAAAAAGAAAGGAACAATTCAATCAAAAAGTTGTTTCAAGGGCATCTCTTAATATCTGATCAGAAGTGAAAGGAGTAAGTCTCCACCCAAAAGCAGATCTTCCATAGGCAACAATTTTCAGGAAGGAAAAAGCACAGTCAAGGGAAGAATTTTGCACAAGTAATTGTCTTTAAAGGAAAAGGCATATACACACTGATAATACACGTTACATCCTGTCCTTGACCATATGTATCCTACAGAGGGGCGAGTTCCCTCTTGTCTCCATCCTGGAATAACCAACCACAGCCCTGATGCAGCAAGCAGGTTCATGAGCCTTTATTCCTACAGAGTTTGGCTGAAGCAGCGTTGGGTCCCAAAGACCAAGGGCTACTTGGTGCTCCTAAAGACACTAGTCTTTAGGGGAAGGACAAAGTTTCCCTACTGTTGTAATTCGAAGCACGGGGAGAGGGAGCTGCCTTGCAGCGGAGGAGCCCAGTTCAGCCCACAGCTTGCTGCGGGAATGTGCCAGTCCCTCCACCGAGAAGCTGTCCACCAAAATGCTGTTTCTGGTCCTCCACACCCAACATGGAGCAGGCTGCGAGGAGGAGGAGTGCAGAGATGCATGTGCAAGGAGGAGACCTGCACCCAGGATGTGTGCACCAAAATGGGGTCAACTGGTGCACATTTCTGCAAAGAAACCCTGCGATGCTGAAACCCCCAGGGACGCTGGTGCATATTATGTCGGGGCATAAAAGCAGCTCACTTTCTGGAAGGTACCTATGTGCATTAAAGCCATTTAATGTACCTGTTACCACCGCAGCACAGGGTCTCGCCCAAAGTGGTTTTCCCAGGAGGGACTTATCTGAGATCAAAGCCACGGTATCTGCTGACTGAGAAAGGACTTTAAGTATGGCTTCAGAGGAGCCACTAAAGGACAGATCCTCAGAGCCATTTAGGCACCTAACTCCTTTGAAATTAGGGACATCTGAGCACTTCAGTAACTGGGGGGATCTGGGCATGGGACTGGCTTTCAGTAAGAATCATCATACTATGAATTCACGGTACTTCCTCTCCATCCCGACAGGCTTTTGTCTTGCTGAGCAAAACTAGTAAGATCTGTGGTCAGTGCCTAGAAATTTACAATTTTTTTGGTAAGAGATAACCTGTTTTAAGATGTACTTTGAAAAGGAAAAAAAAAAAAAGAAAAAGCCCGTATTTCCAAATATCTGTTTTCTCTTCCACAGCAGAAAGCGAAAGGCAAATTACAGTATTGCCAGGTATCAGTCCAAAACCCTGTAGGAAAATGAAGCTATATCAGCATATGCAAGAACCTATATTCTCCATATTACATCAGGGATGGCCTCAAATCATCTGGCTCAAGGTTGTCCTTTGATTGGTATTCAAGTGGAGTGGTAAGTGTGTGCTCTCTAATCCCTGCAACACATGGTAATTTTTTCATTCTCTCTCCGTCTCCACCTGTTCCATGGTCCAGTGGAGGGCTGCAAATCCTATCAGGGGAGCGCAGCACTGCTAAGCCCGCTTCCCTGGCTCCAGTCCATCACATGTGCACTCAGGCTGCAGAGCACCAAGCCAGCTGCAGCCCAACGATCATGTTATCAGATGACGGATGGCTTCATATCAGGTGTTTAAACTGACGAGCTGCCCCATCTGGTAAATGATTTGGGAAGTCTGGCCTTGCTTGATGAATGGGGAAAGTGACAATGCCAATCAGTGTGACCCCTGCAGCTTCCCTGCTGCCGGCCCAACAGCCACAATCAAGTATATCCCACTGGTTTACTTTTTCAATCCCATTGTCACTCTACTGAGACCTACTGTCACTAAATTGCCACTAAATTATATCATTAATCCAAATATTTTCCTTGTAAGAACCTTCACAAAATGCATACCACACCTTCCGCAGGGCTGGAAACCAGGTTAAGTTGACAGAAGATGATGCAGTTAGAGATGCTGGGGGGTTCTGTTACAAATGATTCTGGTGAGCAGGCCAGTGACACAGTTATTGAGGCACTTTTTCTGCTCCCTTGAAATTCAAAAATCATGGGGCTGAGCATCAAACATCGTGGGGAGACACGATGGACTAGATTCTCACCTGGCACTGATTCAGAAAATCACGTACGCTTAAAGCATGTGATGAATTCCCTCTAACTTCAGCAAAGCTAGATTAATTGCCATCAGCTTGAGACCTAGTCCTCAGTATTTTATGAACATACATATTACAGAATACGTGATTGAAAACTAACACTGTTTAAAATTACTACTGAAGTACCATTTCATAATGCGGTATTTAATGTCTATTAAAAAAAAAGTCCTGCCTTTGTTTAAAATAGTATTACTTTATTACTTAAGTCTGTGAAAAATAAACTACATAAGCATGGGAGCTTGCACTTTAATGCATCGTTAAATTTTCAGCCATGTAGTGTATGCATTTGGCTTAGTTGCACAGTGTATCGCAAACCAGCTACTTATCGTAATAGAGATCAAATAATAGAGACAGGGCAGAATACACAGAGACTACAAAAACAATTTGCAGTACAATATTTATTTTAATCAGCAATTCAAAATGACTTAACGGGAGTTGTGAACAATCCAAATGCCATTTTGTTTTTGTTCTCAACTTAAAAACATATTTTTCTTCTCAGCCCCTTGATACATGTGGGGTTTTGTCCATCCCTATTAGAAAACCACTTTCTTAAAGAACAAGCAGCAGTGAATAAACTAAACAAAAGTGATATCCTAATGAAAATGACAGCACAGCAGGTACACTTGTGATTTAGTGTCATTTCTCTTTGCATGCTGCAAAATTGTCAAGCATTTCAGGTATAAAAAGTAAACCCTTCTATTCCATGCAGGATAACTGCTGCAAATTGGCAACGTGTAGATATTTTAATAACAAGGCAAACATCAGCAGCTACCTGAGGTATTTATCAGCCTGCACATCTTTACATTTACTGTGGATCATTCATGATCATTCTTTTGTGTACCATAGTACTTATTTGTGAATTTGTATGCTCCTGGATGTATAGAGAGATTGTACAATGTGATTTATGGTTTGCTAAGTTGTACAAAGCAGTTTTACCACTGAATCAGTGGCTAGCATTTCAGTTTTATTGGTTATCTTTGCATAGGTCTGCCTCAGGTAAAATTCTATCATATTCATGACATAAGGAACGTATTTGGGTTTTATTTCATTATTAACCACAAAACTTCAGAGGCAGAAGGAGATAACTCTCATATACCACAGAAGAGTGACGTGCATTGTTCATATTGGCATACACACATATTCAGGGTTTTACTGTATTTACCTTAAACACGTAGTATGTCAGAATCCTATGAGAAGACAGACTTTGCATTAAAGAGTTCATCGGGATTTAAAATTTCTACTAAATGAGACATGTGGCAAGGTTCAGTTGTTGTGCAGCCATCGGGTGTGGTTCTTCTTGCATCTCTCCTAAAACCAAAGGGCAAGTTTTGATGCTCTGATAACCTTTTTTCTTGTACTGTTTCACTCCTTTTTTTCCTCACAGCAACATTGCAGTGCATAATGGCAAGCCTAACACTTGTCCTTCCCTAGAGAGGACTGAAGGTCTAGAGTGGGAACTTGCATAAATTAACAATGGGAATGTCAATATTTACTGGGAAACCCCCAACATATTTTCAGAAGGAAGCCCAAAGCCAAGCGAGAAGGGAAAAAGAGAGAATGCTATTTTGCCTTGCTCCCCTCTCACCCTCCCTTCCTTTTATGTCTTTATCAGACAGAAAAGATATTAAGAGCCATAAGGTCTGGTCTAGGATTGCTGGCTCCTGAAAATGGGCACTGAGTTCAGTTTGAGTTTTGGGTACACAAGGAACGCAGAAGCTTCTGCAAAATCAGGTTTTTGTAAACAAAGACTATATAAAAGTCAAAATTAATATATATAGTTGTTTTAAAACTGATTTGTATGCACAACACAAAAGTATAAATGACTTCACCAAGATTTATTGATTCACGTCAAGGCATCATTACTTTTCAAAGTGTGAAAAATGATCATATATTTATGACCTGCCGACTGAAGCTGTTTTGTGAATTAGGAAAAGCTCTGGAGAGGAGCAGCCTAATTGCATTATCATAGAATCAGAGATGGTTGTCAATTTTCCCCCATTTAGCTTTTCTCCTTTAGTTTGTTAAAATGAAGGTGCCATACGTTGGTTGAATTCACTAATACCCTGATGAATGAGGTATTTTCCCCATAGGCTCACTACGAGTATAAACAGTGAATTAGGGATGATAGGTCATCAATCATATCTCCTTCAAACAGATCTTTGCCCTGAGATTATTTGTTATATATTAAGAGCACTTACAAAGCTATCATAGAAAACACCCTGATGAAAAGACAGTAAGTTGACCTTAATTCCTTCTTAGTGGGTTTGTAAGGGAGTTTGTCTGTTCAGACAGATATCCCTGTGTGATGGCATACTCATATCTAGTTTTGATTTTCTTCATTAACAGTCTTTGTTTCTTTTATCTTTTAAAAGATGTGTAATTTTCATAGTACTCCCCTTTAATGTATCTATATGCGGTGGCTGAAATTCAACATCTGCTCTGAATTTTAAGTGAGTATTTTCATAGGTTTGGGGGTGTTTCTGGGTTTCAGGAGTTATGCTGGTTACCATTTTTATAGGAAACTGTCATTTACGCTCCTCTTCGGAAAGGTATTTAATCATCATTGGGGTAGCGTCTCTGCACACACTGTACTGTAAGCAAGCGTTTCATCTCCACTGATCAGCACCAGCCCCTGGTGGAAGTTAAGCATATGTTTAAGCAGTGTCCTGGCTGGAGGCACTTTCCTGGATGTTATCCTTAATTTAAACCAAAAAAGGTCAAAGGCAATCTATAATTCAGAGTACCTTTCACCTCCCGCAATGTGACTATGGCTGGCTCCAGCTGTGCTGCTGAGTCAGTGGGGGAGGCAGAGCAGGAATTCATCCATAATTGCGTCCTGCGACCAGGGCCGCATCACGTGAGGCCCCATAACAAGCTGTGCTAATAATGTGCTAACAGATGCGGGAGGGCTTCTGCTCCTGCTCCCAGCAAATCTATGACTTATCATGCTTATTAAGCTGGAGGTAAATTTGCCCTTCAAAGATGCACATCCAACACCCACTGAAATCAGCGGGAGGATAGTGCAGCAGGGCTGGGGTCAGCGTTGGCTCAGCCCATTCGTTTCCCCAGCTGCTTATGAAGCTCCCCCGTTGTGTCCCTTCAGTTTCCAGCCAGGAAGGTGGTACGCGGGGCAGAGGCCAGCCGTGGTGCTCAGGGCAAGAGCGGAGGAGCAGCGAGTGTCAAGCGATGCTTCCTTCCCCACGCTTCGGGTGCTGCCCCTCTCCAAAGCGCTGTTTTTCGGGAGGTGCTGGGCCAGAAGCTGCACTTCATGTTTAGTAGTGCTCAGTGGACTAGTTTTCATAAGAATTTGTTTGGATCATCGTCCAATGAATGTCTTGGACACAGCAGCATGGTAGAGATGGGACAGGAGGTAGATTGGAGCTTTGCACAGTCACTGTCTTTACTGTGGGGTAATGCAGCCACCACCTTCAACAAAGAGCTGTCTATACTCTGGAAACTGGGCCAGGAGGGGGAGGATCCTTCGTTTACCTCCATGATGAGCAGCTACTCACATTGATAGAACACCTCAAAGCTCTGCCACTTATTTTAGAACTGCAGTTGTTTGGGTTTTTTTTCCCCATCACAGACTTTCAAACATGGCTGCAGCCACCACATTTATGCTTATGCAGCCCCATCTTGAATGGCATGGCCTAATTATGTTGCCTTATGTAATTTCCTGTGCCCAGACTCTGGCTGGAATATTTTCAGATCTTAGGTACAAGAAAGTCACTTTTACATGTTGGTCACATTTAAATGCATTCATAAAAGTCTTTGTACTTGAATGCGAGGAACATAGCCTCCACTGCTCTTCCTAACCGCAACATCGTGGGCATCTTTCTGAGAAGTCCCAAAGACGCTTTGAAGACCATCAAATTACAGACATGAATTTGGAATCCTATTAATATTTGTATAATAAAACCTTTGTTCACACAAGTATTCAGGAAACCCAAAGGAGTGCTAACACAGTGTGTGCACGTTCTGACTCACCTAGATGTTTATGAGTAATTTTTCCCATTAGGCAAGCAGCTAACACCTCCAACACATGAACCTGTGATTACCAAAATGCTAAACGTTGAGGAGAGAAGAAAAGTGATTCCTGGACTGAAGCAAAAATCCCACGGAAGGCAAAATGTTTGTGAGACTTCAAAGGGAGTTTGTCGAAGGAAGGGTGGGCTCTTGCATAAGACAAGCAACATTTCCCATAGATAGATTTTATCAGGGAACCTACTCCCATGAATGTGGTTCCATGATCATGGTTTTTTTTGCGGGGGAAGCAAATTCTTCAGAAACTTTGCTGCATTTGTATTCCCACCACTGGCACCACACGTGTTGCAGAGCTAGGACTGCGAAGGGGATTCAGCCTTGCTGTTGAGCAGCTAGAATTCACCGAACTGATTATTTTCATTGTTCAGCAGGCTAAAGGATGGGTCAAGTAGGTATGATAAGGTCAAGAAGATTAAGGTAGATGTGCAAACAAGCTGGGGGAGGAGATGGCATGGTACTGGCTGCCCATTTCCTCGCTGTACCCTGTGTTGGCTGTTACTTTAACAGCCCTTAAAATCCACCGTGAAACTTTAAAGGCAGAAAAGAGCTTTAAGGAAGGGAAGAATGGTAGCTCTTTCATGAGGTTACTGTTTCCTTTGAGAAAAAGCAGGGAGGTTTGGGAGAATGGGGAAGGCGTTATTGTAATAGAAACATAAACTGAAGTGGGCTATTTCTAATTTAACAATGGGTGGCCCTGTTTTTATCAGTTTATGGTACCGTGTGTTTTTGTCTTCGTGAACACTCTTCTTTTGTCATTCAGCTATATAATCACCACCTTCTGTAAGATAATCGCAGGTAATTAACTTTGTAACTGTTCTTGTCCTGTTAGACTAGTAATTGCGTCTCTCTGAATCACATATCTAGGAGGTTTCTCAGATAAAGGAAGATATGATCTATCCATAATTTCAAGTCTTTTGACAACTGATTGAGGGCCAATTGTTTTACATATGCTGATATATTTATGGCAATTCTCACTTCGATAGTGGTTCTGAAAGGCTAGACTGAGACTGAACCACACATCCAAAAAAATGCATCGCCCATAATAGTGAGCTCTGTGTGATCTAACCAGACAGAGCATTTAAATTCTACTAGTTTTATGCTCTTTATAACTTTGATTTACCCTTAGATGTACTGCATTGTGGACCAAATGGAATAATTCAGGTCTGAATAAAGAAAATAACAATAGCTTTATCAGTTTAGAACAAAAGTCCATCTTACCCAGTAGTCAGTCCCTGAGATTAAGTTAAGCACCAACAGCTGCTTGAAGAGGGAAAAAAACCCAACATGGCAAATGTAGTGATATCTTCTCAGAATATGTTCCTGGCCTCCAAAAATCTGTATCTCAAGGGCACTTTGAGATGCAGGTATATTACTTTAATTGAATAAAGTAATATATGTGGTTTTCTACCATGAATTTTTCCATTTTTTAATCACTTTTTAATGCATCGAACATGGATGCATGTGAAGTTTTCACATTCATTCTGTGATCTGGAATTCTACAACTTAGGCACAAATTGTATGAAAGACCATGTTCATTTCTCTGCTTTGAACCTGGTGTTTCATGTGATACCCCTATTACTCTCCCTCACAGTATACCCCTCATAATTTTGGAGATGTGCATCAAATTTCTCTTCAGTAACTTCTTTTTTCTAGCCAAAAGAGTCCTAGTCCACTCACCTGTTCCTCATGCACGAGGAAAGGGAAATGATCTTTGCAGATGTCATCCCTGAATGGGCTGCAGACTAACAAAGATATTGTATGTTTTATTGCCCAGACAACTTAAAATTGCTAAGTATTATTAACCAAAATTATGTGACTCAACACTCTTTTATCTGATATGTTGCCTCTGCATTAATAATTATTGGGGAGGGAAGCCAGGAAATGTAAATATCAATCTTTCATCATCAATGCTGTTGTTGCTCGGTTAGTTGGCTGGCATATTTTTTATTTGCGTTTTATCTCAACTGCTTAGCCTCTGAGGCTTAATTTTTCTTGTACTGATGCTAGTTTTTGATCACTGTAGCAGAAATGGGCTCATGTAAAATTATATCTGGGGAAAGGAGAATCAGGGCCATTTTGTCTGTTTGTTATTGTTTTACTTACTAGAGCAACATCCTAGAAGAAAGATGTCATTGTAGCCCAGACTGGCTGCTCCAGGTCTAGTAGCTTCAGAGTAACTTCCCTGGAGGAATGAAAGATGGCTTTTGCAAACCCTCTTCAAGAAGCTTTCTAGGAAAAGACCTCTGGAGGGGAGAAACTGGACAGCAGCCGCCCAGCTCTCCAGACCTGCAGCCCTTCACTCCATGGGTAGGAAGACCTTGTGCTCTCTGCCTTGGCACACTCCCTCCTCAGCAGAACTGATTTGGAGGAGTTTGCTCTTGCAAGTGCACCTAGAAACATTCTGCAGAAACACAACTCCAATACACTGCTTCATGTTGTGGTCGATCTAAATGAGACTTTGTTGCTTCTACTGTCTTCTTCAGACATATTTGAAATATTTGAGAGCAGTGCCAGGAATCACGGAAAATAAAACAACAACAGGCTATTTGCAGATGTTTGTAAATTGCTGCAGTTATCAAGACATAAAGCTCTTTGTTAATTGGTAACTAAATATAAACAAACTTTCAATTAGTTTTTAACAACATGGCAAAGGAAAATATGTTGGAGCATTTTATATTCAACTAACTTTGTTTTAGTATAGGCTAATAAAGTTTTCCCTATATTATCTGTCATCTGTATTAAAACTTTTTATTATTACAGAAAGAAGTAATTTTTGTCAGAGCTCAGAATGTTGAAGGTAAGAATCTCAGGAATATCTATATGTCATGTTCAAAATTATAATTTTGCTTGAGTTTAATTTTACTTGAGTTTAATTGAATATTGGCAGAAATTTCTCAGGTACGTGGTAAGTCTCGACCACGTGGAACCTGGTCTGCACATCTCAAGAGAAATAATGTAGTCTGGCTCAACTACAAGTTATTGAACTATATGCAGCAATCATTTAGTGAAATTCTGTGGCCTATGTAATGCAAGACGCTAGATTAGATTATCATGACAGTCCTTTCTGGCCTTCAAATAAATGGAATCTATGATATAAAATTGGTTTCATTCAGGTTACTCATCACTGGCTGAATTTTGCCACCCTTATGCATGTTGAGACTCATTCATTTCAGGGGAATTACTCACCATTCTGTGCACCAGGAAGGAATCAGATCCATGTTAATGAATGTCACAGTGCAAAAGGGGTTTGAATAATGAGAGAACACACCATTTGAAACAACCTGATGGCTTATAAATAGTATGTTAAATATATGAAGTACCAAGACGAAAAAGCTTTGTTCCCCGCGTTGGCCAGTATCCATAAAGCTCAAAACACTGTTGCAAGGAGCAGAACAGTGGGGTAAATGCAAGGAAGGCAGGAATGGAATACGTCTGCCCCTTCCCTGGTGCAGATCAGTGTCTGCAGCATGTTTCTCCATCCTCCACAGGGACAGCATGGTGGCAACCAGTGGCGGAATTGAAATCACACCAACATTGCTCGTACACCCCCAAATCCCAGTGCTATTCAGACTTTGATTAAATGTCCCAAGACAGAATTCAACACCTGGCTGTAAAGTTTTGCACCTGGCTTCAGTGCTCAACTCTCGTATGAAGAGGAGCAGAGGGAACACACCTTGGACCTCTTCCAGCACTGCCTTTCAGAGTACTCGTGTCTGCAAACAGAAACAGGAGGTCAGCAACTGAAGAAAGTGTCATTGCCACAACAGCCACTGCCAGGTGAGGTGATCCTGTCTGCATCTGTCAGTGGGGCTGTCACTTCATCGCTGCTGACTTTGGAGGCAATGCTAACAGCTGAAGGCTTTCATGTCCCCGCTTGTGTCGTTTCCCCATCCCACAGTGAGCTGCCTCAGCAATTGTGTCAACACAGTATTTTGTGAAGCCGTGCTAGGAACCAGACCTGGAAATTGGCAACCGAAAATTATTTCTCTTAAAAAAAACCCCACATTTGGGATGGAGGCACTTTTTAACCCAGACCAACGCACTGATCTCCACCAACTGACTGCCAAGAAAGGAGAGCACACCACAGCTGGAGAGAGAGCAAACAGCTGGAATGGGAGGGGGAGATGGGGACCTCGCAAGCTACTCCTGGCCCCAAAGGAAGCATCCCTGGTCCTGTGGTTCTGCCGCACTTCCGGATAAACAAGACGTCTGTATAGCAGAACATTGTCACAGGATCAGGATTTCCCATTTCAAAAGTAACCATCAGCTTAGCCCCAAATTTATTTTAAGTACCTCAGCTTTGCCCTGGTGTTCGTGTAGCAGCAGCAGTTAATTTTCGTGTGACAATGTTCTATTCTACTGACATTATCTCTTAAGTATAAGACTATTCTATTAAGGTGGATGAATTGAATTTCATTTCCTCTCACTTCAAATAATGGCATTCTATTCACATTGCTTTCAGTACATCATGGCAGAGTATGGACTTTTGTTAGAGGCTGGCACCTGCTAATGCTGTTATAGTAAGGGTAGAGATTTCCATTATAAATCCTCTTTTACAGTGTTTTAAATCAACTATAAAAGTTCCCTCCAAGATGAAACTTGGCACCAGAGAAAAAAAAAAAGATTTTTTTGAAGTTAAGAATGATTTGGCTTGGTTGTTTTAAACGTCTTTCAATTGTATAAATGGAAAAAGTTTATCAGTTCAAGACGTATTTAAAATTTCTATAAATCAGTCTCTCTTCAGCTCAAGGATATAGTTTGACATTAGTTCATAATGTATTCTAATTCCTTTTTGTATTATGAAAAATAACAAGTTCTTAAACTTTGGAGAGTGTCTCTTCTACATGTCAAGTAACTACTTTTCATGAGGAGTTTTACTGCATATATTCTAAATATGTTTTTATCCCAAAGAGATGTTAAAAATAACATATTCATAAATCTGCCTTAATTCATGCTTTCATGGTAAACTTTTAACACTTATGAAACAGCTGTTACAGTCAATATTTTTTTGACTTATAACAACTCCCTGTTTAAAACCCATGATGTGTCCTGATGCAGAAAAACACTTAACCAGGGCTCATGAAGCAGGACAAGGAGCAAACAAGACAACACAGAAAAGCAGTCGGTTCTCCCAGGCAAAGCGGCTGGGCTGGACGACCACACACTCTCGAGAACATGGCAGCTGTGGGCTCTCTCTTCTCCGACTCTGCTGTCACCTGAGTGTCCCCTTCAGGCTTTTATCTCTGAAGCATATGCATTCTTGAACACACCATTCACTGCATCACCCCTAAAGAAATCCCTTTGTGAGGAAGCCATGTCACAAAATAATAAAGAAAATTCTGGACATAGCAAATTCTTTTCTTCTCAATTCTAACACTATCAAAACATATACCATTTTACCAGCAGCCACAATACAGAGAACATATGTATGTTTTTAACTTTAACAGCAAAACACTTCTGTTCTTTTTATACTTTATAACTTTCTAAATTACTGTGTCTATTTGATGCTTTTTTAATTGCTAACAAAATTAGAAATGTGTGTATTCATTATTTATTGAATATTTATTGGTCTATTAGAAATGCCCACCTACTCTGCTCTTCTTCACAAACCTCTTTATTAACCCCACAGCTTTCACTGCACCTTAGCAAGCACGACATTAAAGTCCAAACATGTGCTCTTCGAATGCTCGCATATGTTACATCACACTAAAACCCACATAAGAAGCATTAATAGGTGCATGCATCACAGCAATTACACATTATTGTAATGTGCCGCAATCATGAGAAAAACATTAAAACACGTACTGCTCACAGATGTCACCAGCTTCCAACCTGAAGCCTGGTAAATGCCTGACTCCAGGTTTCTAAGTAGTAACTGGCTTGAGCAGGCATCCACTCTCAGGCTAGCATATTCAAGGTTAAAAGTCAATCTTTTCCCACCAGTCCCCTTTCATGTACGTTACATTCTTCTACAGATAATCAGGGCAAGTGAAATAGGTTTTTTGTCCCACTGAGGTGACCAGGAAAATCTTCTATAGGGAAGCCGCAACTTCCACAAAAGCTGCGTGAATAGCAATGCCCATATAGACCAGGGGAACAAAATTTCCATTTCTCATTGCAGAAAATGTCCAGTAAATTAAAAGTGATGAACTGCAGAGCAGTGCCTATCAATGTGGTTGGGCTTTCCTAGCAGTCATTAGCCTGGCTTTCAAACACCAAGAAGAAGAAACTTTCCATTTATGAATTCACAAGTGCAGTATGAGGAGCAAAAGGAGACCATAGATAGCTTATGCATTGCCACTGAACATTTGGGGAAACCAGATAATGAAATATTATTAAAAGCCTTCTGTGTGGTACCCTGTCTTTTTATCCAGCATCATCTTGCTAAGTCCTTTACACCAGTGTCGCAAGCTGTTTTACCAGCATTGAACTCCTTACCTACCTACTGAGCTATGAGAAATACCAAGCTCTCAGATAGCTGTAGCAATGCAGGTAGCTTTCATATGTGACATCCACTGCTCCAGACTAGCAGAAAAGCACTAGATGCTTCAGCACTCAGTGCTTCTGTCACCAGATGTGCAATGCCAATCACAGCAATCCTTTGCCATTGACTGATGTGCAAAGTATAAAGCCATCTCGAAATAAGTTCAGGAGTGTGATTTTCAACATTAGCTTCCACTTTTTGAGATCATGCCTGAGCTCTGCAATCCCTTTTATGACTTTTTGATATCCTTGCAGAAGACTATTTTTGCTAATCACCAGAAGAATAACGTACTAGTCCACACGGCTAGACGATACCTGAAGAAGAGTATGAGAGAAGAACAACAATAATAATTTGACTCCAAATTTTGCTATCTGCTGTTTGATTCCTACAGTGGAAAATAAGATGAGCCCATCAGCTGAGGAATGTACTATGGTATCTATAATTGGAGTTCAGAGTATTTCCACTAAAATGTCACCAGCCTAAGCAAAAGTCATATGGCAGTGTGGACAATAGTGATATAGTGTGTCCACTCAGAGCAGTCACTAGTTGTTAACAGATCATTTCACATTTTTAAGAAATTCCAAAAAAGCACACAGCAAATTTAACTGCAGACATGCCCAAATGCCTTAATGATCAGGAAGAGGAGGACTGCACACATGGATAAGAGAGGCGTATATTCTATTCCAACTCCTAAGTAAATACATGAAAAAATATTTCCTCTTTAGGTAAAAAAGCTTGTCTACGTGGGAAAGCAGGTTGGAAGAGCTATTGGAAAATAGGTGCCACAATAGGGTCACACTGCAGACAAACCCATAGCACGTTCCAAGTTTTGTAGACATTTTCTGGCCTAAGAACAACCACAAAGGTCTCCAGGGCAGGTTTTAGGAGAGTCACTTTGCTAGATCCCTAGCAGTGTGAGCTGAAGGCTCTTGGGAGCTTTTACAGAGGAGGATGAGCATGGTTATGCTTATTGGGCTAATAAAGAGAATAGAAAAGAACATGAACCACCCATGGTGATACTGCAGCTCATGCGTTGCAAGAAGGATCAAAATCAAGGTCTTCAGGTGTCATTCATAACAACATTCAAATCAACTATTGGAGGCCTTTAGTCCCTTTTCCATGAAGGCAAATGATATAACAAGTAACAGGTGAATATATATATAAAACAAATAATATAGCTGGCTTCAAGGATGGTTTGGATCATCTTGATTTCAGAGGACATATGTGAGGGTGTGGAAAGGCAACAATTTCTTGATCTAAGAAAATGTGCTAGTGAAAGCAGTGGAGTTAGTATAGGAACACATGCCGCTGGTAAAACAAGACATTCGTGGGCACTGGGGGTCAGATGTGCTGACACTTCTGAGATAACTTGATTGTGAAATTGCTGCATTAATATTTTAGAGGAAGATGTGTAAAGCTAAAAAAAGATAAAACCCTCTTCACTTTCCTAGCTTGAGCAGTTTAAGAGATGCTCAGCTGTGACTAGAGAGGAAAGGATGCCAACTTTCCAGCGTGTGTGTGCACATTTCTTTTGCTCATAATTAATAGCCCCTGTGCTTGCTAAGTTTTTGGAAAGCAGCTAGCAGCCTACCCAGGTAATGCCTTCTGACAACGTTTTGAAGATCAGTTATGTCATATGGCTGCCTTTTAGAAAAAAAATTGTAATGCATAGCAGTGCCATATGGCATCTCTGAAGAATCAGCCGGATTGGACAGACATTCATTGGATAAAGTCCCACAGCACTTGGAAAAGAATGTAGTCCTGTTGCCAAAATGTGGCCTTTGTTAATCTCCTAACTATTATTGTGCAGAAACCAATTCATCTGTATTAATTATAAACAAATTTTAATTACTTCAGTAAAAGCTCATTATACAAATATCTAATGCCAAACAAGCTGCCTTAACCCTTTGTGAGACTCCAAAGGAAACTTTAAATGTTTGATTGTGGGTGTTCTGAGAAAAGCTGAAATTTCAGCAAGAGTGCAGAGTACAATTTTGTGACATTTATGTTTTCTTCTTTTCATATTTCATGTTGTACATGTGTTTTACAGCCTCTATCAAAATAGTGAGTCTGTGGGTATAAAAGGCCATTTACACCTCAAATCTGAGAGCACATAACTGAACCCGACATTTTCTATTGTTTAAGATTTCAAAGTAAAATATAGTCCATTTAAAATTGCAAAGATTCGCAATGGCATGAATAACATGACAAACTGTGACCTGTTCATAGTAAAGCATTCACCACCATCCAGGCTTGCTTGCAGTTTTTCTGTCTAGCTTGTAGACCTACCACTGACCAGTCCAGCTGAAATGTCAGGGCGTGGTTGTTGGGGATAGCTCAGGTGCAGCTCTTGATTCTGAAGTTTGCACCCACTAAGAGACTATTGAGTCTGTTCCATCTCACAGGACTATGTGTTTTACAGTAAAGTTAAGCAAAACGCCCCAGTTAGTTACACTCACGAAGTCTTTGTGTAAACTTTTTGTTTGTTTTTCATGCATACAGATTTGTCCTGTCCAGCCTGGATTCTTCCATTTGTTGGAGTCACTTTTCATGCCATGATACAGTGTTCCTAACTCCAGTGTAGCCTGCACAAGGGATTGGTCACCATAAAAAGGGCTCCTATAATTTCACTTTGGCATGGATGGGTAGCAATGCTCTTCCTTGTAACTTGGCTATCATCAAGAAATGCTCTAGGAGTCTGGAGAGGTTAACTCATTCAGACTGCTCTGCCACATGACATATTAACACAACGGGCCCAAGGTCAAGAAAACACAAAGAAGGACCCTGGAGCTTTGCCATGAGTTTCAGCTTTGAATGAAATCCAAAACTCAGTGGAAAAAAAAAAAAAAAAAGAACTTTCTCAGTTTGAGGTCAAAACCATCCAACCTATCTTAACTATCCATCTTACTTGAATTATTAGAGCATACATAACCTTATAGTATGAAACTCTTACAGTCTTCAATCGCTCCAGACTTCCTGAAAAATTGATCTACCTTAATGAAACCTACAGGAGTTTGACATACTGAGGGCTACAAATGACATTTTGCAATTATGTGTATTTTCTTATTTCACAGGAATTTTCCTATCAGAAAGTATAATCTTAAAAATTCGTACTTGTGTAGGAATTTTTGAAGAATATGTGAACTTGGGTGCTATCTGTGGTTTTACTTCACCACATCAACCATTTTGTCTTAACAAACATTCCCGATGATAGTATTCAGATCACACTTTGGACTTCAACAGCTTAAAACCAATAGAACACTTTGTGCTTTCTTCCTGCCTTAAACTTTGGCATTCCCACTAAAAAAAGCCTGTCTCACTTTAATTTTTCTGCTTTTGCTTTACTGGCACAAATATTGTCACGAAAGGTAATTCCAGGGTAATTAATACATGGTTTTATCTTTATCTCTTCATTTGAGTCTTTCAGTAATGTTATCTCTAATCATCAGGGTTAAGTACACTTTCTCTATATTAAATCAACAGAAACATGCTCAGTGGCCTATACGTAATGGCCTTATGACCACTGAATGGCCTTATGACCAATAAATGGTCTTATATGCAATAAACAGTCTTTAACATTAGGGACCATAAATTCCAATGGCCAGTGCAAACTGTTGAGCAAAGATGTTCTCTGGCATAGCAGTCTGTTTTCCTGGAAATCACTGACTGAAATGCTATCTAGAGAGCTAATTTCTTCCCCTTAGAAGACAGAGGGAATTCACAGAAGGAGAAATATGAAGCGGACAGTTTTTGCTAAAAGCTTCCTAATCCACTACACTTCTAGGAAACCATATCTCATTTTACATCCAAATGTACTGGCATCTTATAAAAAAAAAAATAGTCACAAATGCTGAAATCCCAGGGCTTTTCAAATATAAAATTGTCATAGATAACTACTTGGCTTTCTGTTGTGTTTATGGCAAACTTTCATGTGAATTAAAAATTAACAATAAGATTGAAAATGTCAAATCTGGATGCCTAAAATTAGATACTGATGACATACTGAGATACCTGCTTAATAGCTGGGTACTCAGAAATCCTAACTATAGAGTCCTCACTGAAGTTATATTGACTTTATATATAATGTTTATACATAAAACAAGCAATCTGTTTGTGTTTCTAAATACAGATTTATGCATCTAGCTTTAAACAACCATGCTGATATTACTGAACTAAGTAAAACACTTCAGTAAGGGGCAGATAAGGAACAAAAGACTATTTTCCAATTCTCTTCCCAGAGGTTCTGTCTTATTAGATAGCTCATTTTATGTCAACTAAGTTACAGAAAGAATATGTTTTCATTATATCCAAAATAAAAAGCATGGAACCAGAAATTCTTATTACTGAAAAATCAAATATGCTGTAGAAAATGTTTGCTGAAAGTCTTACATTACATTTTATGTTTTGCCTACTTGGTCTTTTTTCTCATTATCTCTTACAATTAGGCCTAGTAAATTGAGGGTTACAGTCAAAAACAGCAAGGAAGAATCATGAAGCTGGCAGGACTGACTGTGCAAGTAGCCAGAGCATCTGTTTCAAAACAGTGCCATGAAATGAAACTGCAGGGAAGAAAACGCATCAAGGAAAAAGATGCATTATCAAGAAACCAGAGGCAGTCAAGAGGAAAAAGCCAGAGAAACCCAAATTAAAAGTGGTACAAAATTTGATGCCACCAAAATAGGTGACAGGTTATGCACTGACTGTCAAGGTTAGACTGGCCGGGACCTTGCTTGGAGAATGTCAGAAGCGAAAAGCACCTACCACACCACAAATAGAGTAGGCATGTGCTGAAGCAGCCAAAATAGAGAAGTCCCGTATGGGTAAGCTGTGCCGCCTTTTTGAAACTGCCAGACCCTGACCAGAGCAACAGCTAGGACTTGTATGGGATGTGTTTTTGCAAATTTTTTTTCATGTTTGTGTCTGTACTATATTGACTGTATAATACGCAAAATATAATTAACCAGGAGAAATTAAAGGCAGGCCATTAATACTCCAAGGCCCACTTATATCTGATCAAATGCAGCAGGGGAAGCTGATCTGGGAAAGTAGAAAGGGACTTAGGTTTTGCATGTCAGGCCTGGACTATCATTCTGTGCTTGTGTAGGGTTGCTGAGAGCAATATACCAGGGGAGAAGTCAAAAAAGTACTAGGACACTGTGCTGCCATGTTGTATGTGTATTGAAGAACCCTGGTACAGCTTGGGATAACACCCTTGTAGAGAACACTGCTGTTTCCCTTTATCAGCTAAAAGAGCTGGGGCTTCTAATGGTAACAAGGTCCAGTATTTGTCAGACCACATTCAATATGCTTTTATACTATCAGCTAGGGAGAACTCTACGATGGACCTTTGTGCCCCTTGTGTTTTTATTTTTTTAATAAAAACTTCGGAAGGAAGCTGATAAAAATAGAAGATGCCATAGTATTTTTTTCCTGGAAAAGAAATAATTACAAAACCTAGCAATGTGAACCACTATACTTTTCTTGGCTTTTAATATTAAGCAATTAGTGTTACTCTAAAATTTACCACAGCACAAATTAATAATAGGTTTATTTTAAAATTCTTTAAGGCTGACTGATTAATACCCTCGAAAGAAACCATTTCTGCCTAGTGCGTGAGACTATTTTAGTTTCTGTGATGCTGTGGTTTCTAAGCTTATGAAGAGGTTTGGAGAGGTTTCCCGATTTTGATCATTTTACATTAGGACAGGCTCAGTCTGAAGGAAAGCGTGCCTCGACACAGCTGCCAGCAAGCCCTTTGGGCTTATGGCTCTGTGTTGATACCCTTTCCTTTCAATGATGAACTCGCACACGTGTCGCAGAGTAGGTTTTGATTACTGGGAGTTACAGAAGGTATGTAACTTTGCTGCGATTTTCTTTCATTGGGAAGAAAAGCTGGTGGCTTGTGACTATTAAAGTCCATCACTGGGAGAAGAATGGGATTCCTCCTCTGTGGTTCTCCCTTGGGAGCTATCATTAGGCTGCATTTGTTGGGTGGGGATGGGGTGGGAGGCCAGCTGTGCTGCCTGGGGCTGAGAGCACTACACTGGTCCGAGGGTGATCCCATGTCGGTGACTTTCTGGATGTTGTGCATGAGTTGTGGCTCTTGTTCATGCTGTACCTCCGTTTCCTCACCTGCTAACTGGATCTTTTTACTTAAGGTGAAGTACATCGGTGAAAAGCACTATGTAAGAGCAGAGCACTATGATAATCATTAGAGAATCTCAGAAAATATTTGTAGTGTTAAATATTGTGATCATGCACTTTATGACATGGTACCATTATAAACACTTTGTACTTATCAGAAAGCCTGTGAATCATTTCCCCTCATTTTCTTCCTTAGCAAGAACCACAGTTGCCACAAAAACAGATCTGTTCTTGATTCCTTTTTAAAGAAACTATGCTTGCCAATTCCGCTGAGTGGTTGAAAAAAGCACGCGACTCAAAATAGTATATTTGATAGTGTGAGTACCCTTCGAAATGATCTGTGGTGTTTTTGCTACAGATACCAATCCTATAGTGTTGCATAATAACATCCAAATAGTGAAACCAGTTTCCCAAGAAAGACATTCAGTTACTCTGGAAGAATGACCCACCCTGTGCAGGAAGCTAATACGTACAGAAATAAAAGAGGTGACAGAGCTTTTCTTCTCTCTTGTTGTAATTTTAAGTCCCATATTTACACGGCGTGAGTAGAGGAAACAATGGAGGGAACTCCCTACTCCCTCTACTGGGAAGAACCAGGGCACCCACTCCAGACACCTTTCCTTGTATTTTTATACATATATTTACTAAATGTTACTTTCTCTGAAGCCTTTTTTTTTGTAATTAGGTCATATTTCAACATGCACAACTGATCCTGTGTTGTTATCAGCACCTTATTTCTGGAAGACTGCAGGCGCTACTGCACAGTGCGTGCTATGGGTAGGGTAAATCTGACTACTGGCAGGTTGGCTTTGCTTGGACGCTGAAGTCTGGGTCTCAGCAGGGAAGCAGGATTACTGCTAGATGAGCTGAGGGCACCGTTTGGCCTTATCGAAATTGGTAGAGTGAGACCTGACAAAACCAACAGTATCACCAGAGCAGAGCGGAGATGGCAGTGGTCTTTTTGAGCCCCTTATAAAGGTGTAAATCCTATAAAGGAGCAGGAACTCCTGACCAGCAGTGGTGGCAATGGCAGTGTGCTCCATCCCACCTGCCTGTGGACAGCAGAACTGAAAACCCTGGCCTGCACTGAGTGGATTCACACTAGAGTGTATTTTGGAAGGATGTTACTGTGAGAGCTTGGCAGAGCAGTGGGGCCACTCCTGGGTATTCCTGGATGATATAGGAGAGTGAGGTTTTTGGCAAATATGTTTGTGTTGAGATCCCTATGACCTTGACACCGAGAATCTGGAACAGGCTGTAACCAACATGTTGACATATAAACTGGGGTAGATTTCATATTTCTGATAAAAATACAATGATTACTTCAATGACTGGTGGGAGAGATGAGGGAAGGGATCATACTTTGCCACCCCCAGTCCTGTATTCTCTGTTACTCTGGTTCTCATGGGAAATATAAGTACTTGGTAGTATGGAGAAATACTTGCAAATACAGTGAAGCGAGTTTTATTTCCTAATTCACAAGGCCAGAAATATGAGTATGATTATAGGAAGAGCTGTAAACCGCAGGATATTATTTTTTTAAGAAAGACCACCATGACACACTGAACATTGTCCCCAGCATCGCCACTGGCCTCTAGAAGTTACACCTGTGAAATGGAGTAGCTCCTTCTCTCTTTTTGTACTGTTTTCTGACACCATATCAGAAATTAATTATTTAATAAAATGTAATGCTGTCCAGATTTCCAGACATGAATATAATCAAATGGCATGTGTGAAATTAGTGCTACAGAAAACGTAGCACAAGGAGTGGTGAAGTACACTTTAGCATGAAGAGTGGTGATGTACATGTTAGCACATCGATTTATCCAATGTGAAGTGAAGCGGAGAATATTTATAAATCATTTGTCTTTCTAAAGGAAGGTGATGCTAAGACGTTGCCCTTAACATGTTTGATAAGCACATTCTGATGTGATTTAAGTCTTTAGATAGACTCAAAATGAATACAGAGAGCCTTGTGGCTTTGATACCAACAAGAATGAACACATCAGAGAGCGCCTGATATGTAGGATTGTAAAGAAATGACAAATACGCCTCACAGAAATCTTACAGTTAAAAGCCAAGGTAAATTTTAAAAAATGTGGGATAACTGGTGCAGCAACACCAACTCATGCAAAATGAAAGTTTCTATGAGAAAGAGGGAAGGAAGGAAGGAAGGGAGGGAGGGAGGGAGGGAGGGAGGAAGGGAGAAAGAAAGAAAAGAAAGAAAGAAAGAAAGAAAGAAAGAAAGAAAGAAAGAAAGCAAGCAAGCAAGCAAGCAAGCTTGAGCACCCCTTAAGTAAATGGGACAGACCCAACATGAATACAAACCAGAGACCCTAGGGTGACTGTGTCTCCACACAGATGAAGGAAGGAGACACCTCTGACCCTGAGACATGCAGAAGGAAGGCATGCTTGCAGGCACCTCCTTATTTTCAGCAGTCCTTTACTTTTACTGTGGAATCTGAACCGTGGTCACCAGTAGGAAGAAATTAAGAACAGGTAAGCAGCTGAAATGTAAAGAAGGCAATACATCCAAGCCCAGTTTTGGTTTCCTTGTCCTGACTTCCCTGAGGAAGGTGCCTGTAACTTCCACTTTGCTTTGGTGATGAGGGATCAGGCTGGTCCTGGGAGTTTTGGTCAGACTCTTCAGCTTTAAGCAGCAGAAAGGCGAGACAGGTCTGGGACATGAGCAATTTGAAATCATTTACAGTGTAGCCCAGGAGAAATGCGGAAGCAATCTGAAAGGAATTCCTGATGTCTCCACTAAGAACAATGGAAAATAAATCCTCTCTCTTTGCTTTTTTGTGTTTGATTTATTTTTTTTTAAATAAATCTAAAAGTCTAGGGCTACACTGAAGAACCCCAGGGTAGTAGTCAAAAGCTCAGTTGGATGGAAACGTCACACACTGAATCAACATATGCTTTGGTTATTAAGGCAAAGATCCTATTCTGGTGATTTTCTTTACCCTAATAATGTCACTACAGGTAAATCTTTCGAACAGATTTTGCACAGTGCACAGGGGAGGTAAGGCCAGTTTGGTGAAATCTGCCAAATTCAGGAAAAAGTGGTTCAACCCAATTGAAGTGGTATATGTTTCTCTCATGCCAAGTATTGCCTAAAGTTGTATTTTCCCGAATTTAAAATAAATCTTTGTAGGATGGTAGAGAGCTACAGATTAGAACTCAGAACTGAACTGACACTTGGCTTGCTTCTTTGGTATAAGTTGTGGTGAACATACTGCACAAGTAGACTTAAGAGGTCTTTTCTTGGTCTGTTCTTGTCAGCAGGAAGATATAATTCATGATCAGACAGTATCCTTGCAAGATGCAGGTAGAGACTCAGACAAGGTCTACGTCATCATGACAATGTGGAAATGATGGCATCATTCAGAAATACTGCTTTGATCATCAGTTTGCCATCACAGATAGCTCAGAATGATTCCAAAGGAGTTCCTGTAAGCCCTAAAGGGAGTATATAATTATAGGTTGTTGGGAGTTTGAGAAACATTGCAACATTAGGGTTAACACAAGTTCTGAAGGCGATTGAAGCTGCTGGACTAAAATTAACAGGAAAATACAGGCTATGGCAGTCAGAATATGTGACGGACATGAAGTAAAACGGAGGCAGAAAAAAAAAATCAAGACTGTATTTGAAATACCACCATATAAAAATGTATCAGAACTAGTATGGTTCATCAGCATGATAAAATTTGAAGCAAATTCATACTTAACCTCACATTAAAAAGGCCAATCTTTTTTATAAACTGATTAGAACAGACACTGAAAAGAAACGGGATAAAGAACAGGAGTGTGCTTTTGAGAGTTTAAAGACTCTGTTGACTACATCCCCAGTTCTGGCATTTTATGATGTTTCTAAGTCTACAGCTGTTTCAACAGATGCCAGCAGCTATGGTCTTGGTATGGTGCTACTCCAATTACATGGACATGATTGGAAACCTGTAGCTTATCGTTCCAGATAGCTTTCAGATGCCAAAACCAAGCACAATCCAATAGAGAGAGAATATTGGGCAACCATATGGGCACACAAAAGAATGATATAGTATATTCTTGGTCTTGATAGTGTCTAATGACAGCCCCATGATATCCATGTTATTATTAAGGTACTCTTTAGACTGTAGACATCATTCATGCATTTGAAATATAGACAAATACCCGTACTGCAAAATATGCTCACATTAAGTTCATCTGGAAACTTACGGAGATCACTCTTGTCCGTAGAAGTGGTCATCAAGGCCAAAGTGTAAGCTGGTGTCCTTTTGACGCACTGGGATCATTGCAGAAGCCAGATGGGTTAAATTAATCATATATGCCTTATGCACAATTGCTACCCATATTTGCAGTGATCTAACGCTGCTAGCTCAGGCATTTCTCAGTGACCATCCATGGCTTCAGCAGGCAGAGAGATTGCTGAAGTCTGAGACTAGTTGCCTATAATTAACAACTGTTCAAGTTTCCTATATCTTCTTTCTAAGAATTGTAGTTTGCCTATTAGGAGTGAAGTTATTACAAAAGATACATTAGGAACCCTGATATTTACCCAAATGCAGGGCAGTATATTGGTATAATAGTTCCAAGTAAGTAGCTCCAAAACCATGGGGTAAAGTCATGAATCTCATGATATCTAGAAAGAAAGAATTCGGAGAACTCTCATACACGCAACTTTAACTAGGAGACTTCAGGAAAGAATAGCAAAAGCACAGCGTGAAGGAGAAAAATATCTGGTTAGTTGTTTGGGGTTTCTCCTTTTTCTTTCCTTCCTCCCCCCGCCCCCCCCCCTTTAAGATGTGTGGCTATCCTGCTTCCCACTCATTCCACATGTAAGTAGAACACAGAAAAGTGTGTGTGTGTGTATATATATATATAAAAATATGACCTAGATACTCTGTAAGGCCTAATGCAATAGCTTTTGTGACGTGGAATAACCCCCAACACACCACATCCAGCCTGATGAAAATCTTCCATCTTAAATGGCTCTGCTTAAAGGCCTTCAGATGAAGAGATGCTAACTCTAGGAATCCTCTAACTTTCTTCTTTAACTATTGGAGTGGATCCCAAAGCTTATGCAAACTTAAATTAGGAAACCTTGTTCTGATATAGCTAAATGAGAAAGTATATTAGAATCTCTCAGCTTTTTTCATTAGCTGTTACCAACCTCTGAAATGCTGAGTGAGTGACAACGATCCCATAAGGAGATAATTTTCTTGAAGAATGCTAAATTTAATAAACAGAAATCTCCAGCTTTGAAATTGGAAATCTGAAGGAATCGATTTCACAGAAGTCCGAGAAAACAGAGAGACGGACTTCATCTAGAAATCACCAAAATCATCAGGATCTGCAATTTGCTGCCATGTAGCAAATTTCACTGGAGGATTGTTTATGGATCAAGAAAGGCAAAGGGAGGACATGGGGAGATGTATATTGTTTCCTCAAAACTATATGAGAAGATAAACAAGAAAGACTGGGAGCTTCCAGGCAAAAAATTGTTAAGAAGAGAAATAGGAAAAGCAACATCAGATATATTGCTTGGGTTTTACTAAATAAAGTTTGAATAATTACTCACTGTGAGAAGGGGGAAATACTTCTGTAAATAACCACAAAGGTATTCACCTTCTCACAGTGATCTCGTCAGTATAAAAAAATTCTCACTATATAAAATAAGAAAAAATTAAAAGGACAAAGTAGAAGCTCATGCTATATCACCAAATAGACAAATACAAATGATTCATCACCATTTAATTTAAAATCTGAACCATTTTTTTATTTTCCTTGCAGATCTGCCACGTCAGAGCTAAAGAGCAGAACCGACTGTAAGTTCCTGCTTTGACTGCTAACCTGGGGGAGGTCTCACGGTTATGAGACCAAAAGCCAGCCCCCACTTATGCAGCTCTGTAAAATGCAGATATTAATACCCTTCCCCAAACTCACAGATACCAGAGCGATATTGGAAGTGTAGATGTTTAACCAGAAATGGTCCGTTTCTGACACAGGACCTTCCGAAAAGCTTATTTGCCAGTTCTTTAAGCTGCTTGCAAAGTGGCAGGGGCTGCTGTAAGCTAGACCTTTTGCAGCACCACATCCCACAGGTGATGAGAGCAGCTTGGAAGTCACATCTTAGGTCTCTTGGATGATATAGAGACACAGTTCATAAGCTGTGTCACTGCTGGCAGCGAAAAAACACAAGTCAAAACAGGGAAATTAATCCTTTATATGTTTTAACATGTTTATGTCTTGCAGACTAAAGATAGTTCTACTTTTGAAATTTTTTAAAACACCTTCGATATTTGACCCACTTGGCTTCTGTTATGTAGGACATAACTATTAAATACATTCTGTTTACTTTTTTTGCCCATGGTTAAAAGGCAAGTAATTGTGTAGAAAGGAAAGAAGTTTGAGCTGAAAATACATTATTTGAAGAGTATTTTTAGTAATATGGTTTGCGAGTGTTCTAGTTCGGCTCCTTTCCTAGGAAATCAGTGGCCAAACATGTCGGTTATTTCAGTGAGACAGAATCAGGTTGTTTCTGCAGACAGGCAATAAATTATTATGGCACTTCAGATGAGATTTTGACACATGCAGCAGCACCTAATTTCAAGAAAAGTTCCAATGAATTGACGGAGAATACACCAGAATTGGTTGCTATTCAGTTCAACTAAAGGTGGCTGCATTTAGCTTTTTTAATTTTTAACCATATAACATGTGGATTTTCTTAGGCATCCTCATTGTTACTTTCCCTTTAAAATGTAATTTTGTGTATTGCACTGTGTAGTGTTAAAAGTGTTATGTTTATTTCCTTGTTCCATAAATAGCATCTCTCACACTGTGCTTTGCTCTTTCTGAATATTTCTGTATTATGGTTTATTTATTTCCTATGTTCTCTTAACTTCCATCTTTAAAAGTTTTTAAAAAGAAAGCTTTTGCCAGCAAAAGGGGAAAAAAAAACTTCTGTCTTCTATAAGACATCATTTTTTCATTACTTCTACTTTTCCCATTTGTCTGAGGAGAAATTGTAAGTGACTGATGTATCAAAGCATCTTCCCTGTAATGATGTGCATATGAGACAACATTTTAAGTTGCTATTGATCTGCAAATAACTATTCCTGAGCAAACTAGATTTCGTCAGTTTCTTTCTAAAAATAAACCAGGCTTTAAATAGAGTCCAACGAATGAAGTAGCATCAGACTCAATTATCTAGCTGAGTTTTTTCCACAGCAGTCTGAAACTTTGAAATACCATTTTTGTTTGCTATGATACTTGTTTGGTTGTTTTTTTAAAATAAAATACCTACTTTATGTTAGTGTGTGTTTTTCAGCTTAAGCTGTGTACTACACCCTAGTTAAAACTTGATTTTTAAATTGTTGTCTTGTGAATTCTGAAATAGTCATGGAATGACTATACCTGAGCACAGCAAAGTCCAAACTTGATTTTGACTCACATATGAAGAGTCAAAACATATAGGTATATACACATTTGTAAATACAAAGTAAAGGAAACTAGAATACCAAAACCTCAAAGTGGCTTCTAGAGTATTTATGGATCTCTGTGAGGAAGTTATCTAGGTTATAGAGACACATGCATTTTGAAACAATCGCTACAATAAAAACTGCCTTCAAGAACAGACTTTTTTTTTTCCAGACAGAGGCTTTAAAACTTACCTTTGTTTAACTTAGTTTGATGCAAATATAAACAGTGGTTGGGGGGTGTGTGGAAAATTCGGTTTCAGTTACATCATACTGAGGTCATGATATTAATAGACTTCGCAGCTAGACCAATTTGTTTTTATTTACAGCTGGAGACATGGAGATCTGATATACCAGAAGAGGACTTCACCTCTCGTTATGAAGAATGAGCCAGATTTTCAATACAGGAGCAGGGTCAGCATATTGGTTAGTTGCAGCCAGCAGGGAAATGCAGTTCTATTCCCAATTTAAGCTTGTGTGTAAGTGGAATAATGTACTGCCAACATGTCAGTGAAAAAGATAAGCGAGTTGTGTTGTTAGCCTTCCATATACAAAATGTCACTGTACTTTTTAGGAGACGCAGCACCGAGGGACTGTGTATGTACGAAAGGAAACCTGGAACAGATCGTGCACCTTGGATTCATTACTTTATAGTAGCTGTGCACCACTACGTACGTTACAGATGGTCGCTGTCTCTAGTTAAACAGTTGGTATTTTAAAATAGGGAACATGCTGGCCTTCAGAGGTTGTCCTAAGAGAGGTCCCCCCTTCGCCTTGGAGGCAAGGGTTCCCCAGCCTGAAACTCAGTTTTTTGAGGGACTTCTAGTGGTGTTTAGGTAAACAGCTTTGTGGCTGCTTATTTTATTACTGTCTGATAATAGACCACTATTGTTTATTGCAGGTGGCTGCCCAGCAGGTGGGAAGTTAAGGAACTGTATGCATGTGTGTTAGGGCAACGGTTTCCCCTTGTTAGGCGAGGTATCCTGTGTGAGAGTGTGTGTGTGTGTTGCGTGGCAGTTAATACAGCACTTATTGCTTCCAGGAACCTCAACAGCAAAATGTTTCCTGCTCTTTGACATTGATGGAAACCAAATTTATTATTTCCATTTTGGTGTTTTCACATTTCTTAGAGAAGAAGGGCTAAGCCTGTATTATTTCAGCGCAATCTATTCTCTTGCTTTCAGCACAGAGAAAAAAATTTCAGCACTAAAAAGAAATATTTTCTATTTAAATATACATTTAATATTAAATATTCATTTAATAAATATTCAATGCATATTTATTTGCATAAATAAAACATAGACAATGAATTAAGACAAGATAAGCGTTTTGCTCTTGTGAAAAACAAACTTTTCAAACCATTTTTTCTCCCTCTTTTGGCTTGGTATTGCTTTATTTAACCAGTAGAATCTTTTCTCTTGAAAAGATTTTTTTTTTTAAGAAGCAGCAGCCACATTTCACTGAAAATGAGTGACAAAGCTGGCATTCCTGCCTATGACTGCCAATATATAAATTTTGTTTATGTGATCTTTTCCAAAATAGCCCGGCTCCCCTTTTTCTGTCACTGTGCATATATTCTTCTGCAAAGTGCTTCAGAATGCTGCAACATTAAAGGGGTTTTAGGAGTCCTGACAGCGCCAAAAGGCAAACAAGAATGCAAAAAATGTCCTTAGCATATAATTTAATTAAGGAGTACCCCAAATTCATGTACATGAAGCAGGGCTAAAATCTGTCACGTTAGACAAGGAGAAGACGTCAAAATGTATATCAGTGGAGCTTATAAACTCCTGAAAGTAGATGGCCTCTCCTTTTTAATTTGGAAGGAACTTAATACGTTTTCCTCACTACCAAAAGCAAAGGGCAGACAATAGTATGAACAGAGAGAGAAGCAGGTAATATGTCAGCTCTTGCAGCATGTACATCACCTAGTGGACATGCTTTGCATACTAAAGGGTGGGGATCTATCCTGCTACTGCACATTTTCTGCTCCCGTTATCAAGCACTAGTCCTGGCGCATGTTTCCCCCATATGTGAAGCTGCAAAGCACATCCAGCAACTCTGCAGTCACCTGCCCCAGCCCTCTCACCGAGCCCCCGAGCAAGGGCAGCATTTCTGCAACACGGGACTTTTTATGTCTTTGCTGCTTTTCTGTGCAGGGGTGAAGGCAGGATTGAGCCTGTACTCCAGCTAAACTGGGAAGGATTTTCTGAAGAAAGTATATGCAATATTAGCATGAATCCCGCAGCAGCCTCCATCCCATTGCCGTCCTCTGGACCGCACGACCTACAAAAGGTGTGCGAACAGACTGAAATGAAGTGTGGCCCACGCTAACATGTAAAATACACTTGTAAAATGGAGGGGAAATGGGAAAAACATGGTTAAGGGAAAGGTTCGTAAGTTAAAGCTATCAGGGATCCAGCTTAGCATTCTGACTATTTAGTTTTATACGAACATGTACTGTGCCACTCCATCCAGATGAGTGCTTGTCAAATGAGTGCTCTAGCAACTACATGCAGCCCTGACCCATATGCCAAGGCCCAATCCAGCTCCAATGGAAGGGAATAGCGAGATTCTCACGTGCTTCACAGGGGGTGAAACCGAGCCTTTCGGACGTGGAAGACACTTTAATAGAGAGACATGGCTGAAAAAACAAGTATGGACTTAAAGTCTGCACAGTTTGAGTGGAAAAGTGTTTGAGGAGTTTGAGCTCTGGATGGGAACATGTGACAATGTGTAACACTCCGAGCTGCAAGGCAGTGACAATTAGGAGGGACATACTTGTCTCTATTTTTAAACAGCAATGAGGTGAGTTGATATATAAGTTCTCTTCCAAGAATTTCAGTGCAGATGACTGCCCATAATATAATTATTCACAGTAAAGAGTAAGCCATGTTTCAGCTCTGAACATTTGATCGGTCTCTGTACAGTCAAAATATAGTCAGATTTGGACAGCCTAGCAGGATATTTCTGACTTCCATGTGCAACTATACTTTTACCAGCCTTTCTCTCACACAATGTCACACAGTGATACACAGTGTAAATCCTTCATATGTCAAATCAGACATGGCATCTACAGTCTGCAGAAAAAATCTGCAGGGTGTAAAGTTACCAAGTATTTGTGAGGTCTACTGTGAGGCTGCATTTTTTTTTCTTCCTGAAACGTGAATTCTTCTTTCAAAGAACATGTTTATTTTTCCTTTTTCACTAAAACATATCTACTTTCCCCAGGAAATAAATAGAGAAAAGAAAAAGGTATGGATAAGGGAAGTTTGCAATAAGCCAGGCTTCAATCATCAGCTTTGCAATATAATGATAATACTTGATGGTTACAACCTTTTATTATGTAGGAATTGTATCAATTTATTCTCCTAACGCATCTGAGAAAAGTGTAGTTGCCATGAAGTAGTCAGTATTTACTGCTTTCTACTACGCTTTGATATGTGGGTAGGCTTTGTCCTTACTGGGAGCAGTGGGCAACGCTGTGTGATACGAGCCAGGGCTGGGGTTTAATAGGTGATTTCTGTATTTTCCTTATTATGGAAAGAGAAGACAGAAGTCGGTAAACTTTAATCAATTTGTAGGTGGATATTAAATTGCTAATAGCTCAGACTAGAGTCTCCAGAGTTTCTAAATCTAACATGATGTTCCTTCCCTATTTTGGAAGATAATACCTAGAAAGTCGATTGATCTTTTAGAGTGAAGGTACATGCCAAAGAGGAAGCACCACGGGGTTTTTTTAAAGGTGTAAACTGAGAATTGGGACTCAGTGTTCAGTCCCTGACACTTCAGCAAAACATGCTCTGGGACCATTGGCAAATCTCTTATTTATTTTTCAGCTTACACATACAACAATTGGGATGAAAGTATCACACCACAAAGATTTTCAGGCTCAACTAAAGTTTCTAGATCTGCCATAGACAAAGGAAGCCTTGTAAAATTTGCTATTTTTAGATTATTTGAAAATATTTGAAAATACTTTGTTAAAGGTTCTCCCATAATTTTGGCCTTGAAATAGACCTCTGTAAAACAGATGATAGCTTTTAAATGAGAAATCAATGCCAGACTTGTGGCTTCTCACCATTTTCATAAATTGAAATCACAGTAGATCAAAACATGTCCTGATTTATGCTCTGTTGAGCTGAATTTACTTCAAGGTAAATTTGACCCCGCATTACTGTATGCCAACCAGTTCATTAAAGCTCCATGTCCCTAAATATCTGCAGAAAAGGTAGATTTATCCAGATCATAAAACATATTTTAAACATATTTTCAAAATCAACCAAATTTTCAAAGCCAGCCACAGAGGCTGGTACATATTCCTATAAATATGCTTATAAATATATATATAATTGCTTCCCCCCCCCCCCCCCATTCTGGACATGTGTACGTGCTTACGATAAACACCCGGAAAGCTATATTGCATTCAGTGGGTCTATTTATGTGCTTAAAATTAGGCATTTGTAAATTCGCAAGATGAGGCCTATAGTGTATGTACGTGTGTGTGCATGTGTGCACATGTATGTACAGGAATAAAGAACGCAGCTTGATTAGAAGTTCTATTCTATGCTCACTCTTTTACTTAACCTCTGACATTTGAAAAAATGAAGCTAAATGTCCAGGCAGTTCTGACAGTTCCAATCTATTATCTGCAACCTGAAAAAATGCACACTTTTTTACTCAATATATGAAGTTGATGCGTGGTTTGGTTGTTTGTGGGTTTTTTTTTTTCTGTGGAGACGCCTTCTTTATATAGTGTCAACACGACAGCAGAAGTACTGGTTTGCTGTAGGTTGTATGAGTGACAATAATATTCTCTGCGAAACATAGAAGGGACTAACTGATGAATCGGAAAATATATGGATGTCTACCGAAATGATTATGTAACGAAACACGAAGTCAAATGGTGGCATGCTTCTATTAATTGTAGATGATAGTAATTAATTTTCACTGCAGTTGAGATCGTGTCGCTGCTTTCAGAAGAATCCAGAATCCCCTTCCAGGAAAGTGTGAAATTGCATCTGGGTTCTGCAAGCCATGAAAGACTATAAATTTCTTTAAAAAAAGAGAGGGAGGCCTTCCTCGATACTGTACTTTAGAAAGAGGGAAAAACAAAGGGAAAAAGAAAATGATAATTGTTTTCTCTAAGGCTATTATCTAATGCAAAAGCAAACAGTCTGACTGGAAATCAGCTAACAGAAGGGGATTAGAGAGTAGATCTGAGAGTGGCTTGATTTCTAGCACTGCTGTCTCTTCACACAGTGATGAGACACAGGCAGAGCAGCCAGGAGCTCTCCAGATGGCTAGAGAAAGTGTTTGTCTTGGGTTACTGCAGGGCAGTCTGGACTCTTAAAGCCGGGGAGGCATCATTAGGGAGCAAGTTAGATGTCCACCCGGTAAAAGCGAGCGAAAGAAAGAAAGAGTAGGCAGGCTGCCCGAGAGGGACCGCGCTCGCCTATTGTTAACATATACTTGACCCCCACTAACCTCCTCACGACACAGATGTCTCCTACCTCTATCACCTCCCACTGCTTTAAGCCCTCCCCCCCTGCACCTGGGTAGCGGGGCCGGGCCGGCTGCCGGCAGTATGCTGCCTGCCTCGCGAGGTGCCTGCTAGCGGGGGAGCCGGGCGGAGCGGAGCAGAGCGGCGCAGCCTCGGGCGGCCGGCTCGGCACGGCTCGGCACCGGCTCGGCTCGGCGCGGTACCGGCACCGGCGCGGCTCGGCTTCGCCGGGGGCAGAGCTATGCGTCGGCTGCCCGGGGACACGCAGGGACCCCGCCACTGACAGCGGCCGCTCCCTGCGCTCCACATCACGTTTGTCTGCGGCGGCGGCGGCAGCAAGGAGAAGGACCGGGGCATTAACTATCTCGACTTGGAGACTTTGCTTTATTTTTGGTTCTTGTCCTTTCCCGTGGAACCAGTAGTCTCTCTCGAGCTGATCCTCCTTTAAAAAAAAAAAAAGAGCGAGAGAGAGGAGGGGGGGGGGGAAGAGCAGCTGGAGTTTCTCCTCAGCTCGTTTTGACTTTTGTGGACGTGGATCATCTGGACTGGGAAGGGAAGCCGCGCTGCGCTGCTCTCCCCTTTCCCACCCCCTCGCCCCTCCAGCAGCCTGGGCTGCCGGCTCTCCCCCGAGCAGGACGGGAACTTTTATTTGCAGCTCGCAGCCCGTGGCGAATGGTGGGAATCTCCGGTCCTTTGCAGTGTGAGTACGGGGCGCGGGTAGGGCAGGGCGCGCTGGGGCGGGGGGAGCCCGAGCGCCTTTTTTCTTCCCCTTTCTCCTTTCCCGTAGGGCTCTCCTGGCTCGGAGGCGCTCCCGTGGCTGTAACTAACCCAGGCGGACCGGGGCTGCCGCTGTGCCCGGGCGAGGTTAGCACTGCATGCAGCTCTTGCACCCGCTGTCCCCGGTTCGCAAACTCGCACCCCGGATATTTCTCAAGAGCCCACAAACCAAACGACCCAGTTTTGCAGAAAATAGCCCTCCCAAGCACACGGTCTTCCATAGCGTTGCGTTTCTGTCTCGATTTAGGACTTGCTTTTTTTTTTTTTCTCCTTTCCTGCCTCCCCTCTCTCCAGATCACAGCTAGCCAATGTGAGTCGGAGTGTCTGAAATATTTCTGGTGGGATTTTGGTTTGGTTTGTTTCATTACGATCATCGGATTATGTAGCACTGGCAACATCACTTCAGGCTGTTTTGCAAGAAATATTTCAGGCGGTGCACGTCGTCTTTAGCTGCACCGCGATCTTGCGAGTATCTCGTTTCCTAAAACGAGAGGGCAACGTTAGGGATTGCATTTCCAAAACTGCAGTACAATGTACTTGTGTCAGCTCGTCTAGCTGAGCTGAATGGTTTGATTCCATAAATTCGTAACAGACCATCGAGAAGGGGGATTGGAAGGATGAAGACCATACTCCCAGCCATTTAGACGAGCCTTTGACTTTGGGCGAGTTCGAGTCCTTTTGTTAGCGCCAAAGTTGCAAGATTGGGCTAAAATTGAGTTTAGGGTAGGGAAGGACTCGCTACCCTAGCAGGGGCACCCGCCACTCCATTACACGGTAATTTATAGAGAAATTTCTGTGTTGTTCCTGGACTCTGCTCTCCTAAATGGTAGAGAGAAACTGAAAGTAACTAATCGGTGGCAGCTCCCAAATTCCTCTCGCTCCAGCCAGGACCTAAAACGTTACCTCCTTCAGTTCCCTGTGAAGTTTAAAAGAGGGAGGGCGAGCGAAGGTGAGGGGCGCCGAGGCAGCCTCCCCCGCCTGCCCCCCGACTTGCAGCCCGGCGCGGCGGGACCGCCCTGCCCGGCCGCAGCCGGGAGCTCGCCGCCACCGCCGCGGTGGGGAACGGCCGCCTCGCAGCCGCTCGGGTTTCTCTGGCAGAGCAGCCCCCGATCTCCGGATCCGCAGCAGGCTCTGCCAGTCACCCCCTCCTGCCGCTGCCTTGCCCTAAGTCACGGCACGGCACGGCAAGGACCTGTCTCTCGCAAGCCTCCCGGTCGGGCCGCCCTGGAGCCGGCAGCTCCTGCCTGCAGAGCGCTCCGACGCGGACTGCGACCCGCTGAGCCCGCGATAGCCCGTCTTCCCTGAAGAGCTGCTCAAGTTTTCCATTGCCAAGCGCAGCAGGGCTGGAAGCGCCTGCCTCCGCTCTGGCGGTACGTCTCCAAGGTGCGCTTGCATGGCGCGTTGTGCACAGCTGCGCGCTTGCCTTTGCAGGCAAAGCGGGACGCCGGTGACAGGCATGGCATAGCAGGGGCTGGGCAAAGATAGGTATGTACCTCTTAAAAGCAGTCTGCGGGAGCTGCCGTGCTGTCCGTGGGGACGCAGCAAGGGCCAAGCGTTTGGCTACAGGCTTAGATAGCCCTGACTAACTCAAAGGATGGGTTCTGAGTCGTGGTATGCACAGCCAAGCCTTTGCTCCGGCGAACATTCGTGTGCTTAATGTAACGCTGACCCCTTTAACTTTTAACATCGCTTCCCCTAATTAATCTGTTCAGGCCCCAGACTTAAATGGCTGTCCACAGCTGCTGCAAATTGATTTATCCCCTGATGGTGGTCCGAGTTGCTGACCAAAGCAGGATTCCCCCCCCCCCCCCCGTTTTTGGTCTACTAATCTGTTTTGACTTATTTCCTACTTACAGTAATGCTTGCATGCTTTTTGAAGGACTTGGAAAATACTTTCTTTTGACATGTAGCTAGAAACATAATTATTGTATTTGTAAACACAGTATGTTAGGGCTAAGGGTGAATATCATTTATTTAATTATACCCTTGTAGCCTTACATTTCCTTCTCTATTTCTGCATCCTGACAGATGCAATGGAAAGTTTAAATAAGCAACTTTGTTAAGTGTAGTTTGAGGCAAGACGTGAAAGACATTTTTAGATTTTAATTCTATTGTCCAGGTTTTCTGTTCTGCTTTTCTTTTAACGGTTTAGTGAATCCGGATAGCCAAGAGGATTGAAACTGGTTTCTAATGGTTGTTAAAGGTGATGCTTGACCTTTCCACGGGAAGTCTGAAAACCCCATTCAGTTTATTCTGGGCTGATTTCCTTAGGAAATCCAATATGATCAGGGAATTTCCTTCAGCTCGGCTGAATGTTAAAAAAGTTAGTCTATCTTGTTTGTACGTTATGGTTTTAGCACTAGGTGTTTCTGCGGCTCCCCATCAATAGAAGAAGTACTAGGAAAAAAGATCTGAATATGGCTTATTCATAACTGTACAGTCTATGAAAACATGAAGTTGGCAAAGGCTTTGTTAGGTGTGAGATGCACTGCAGACTTGCTGTGAAGGTTTGTAATTAGGAAGTTACACTTCATTTGATAATTGATAACTTTTCTAAGGTCAGTTTTCTCATCTCTGAACCTTCAACGTAATTGCTACTACTTTCAATTCATGAGTCATTTTTCTTTGCTGTCATGGGCAGCGCAACCACGCATCAGCGCAAGAAAGCTCGAAACCCCATCAAAAACCCAACCCACCCTTAAATCCCTTCATGCCTCTGGCAAGCTGAAGCCAGGCGAGGCTCTCGTACAGGAGATGATGGCAGGACTTCTTCCTTCGGCCCTGCCTTTACAGGAGGGTGAGCGGCTGGGTTCCCGAGCCGTGAGCATGCTGTAGGAGACAAGAACCATTCTGTTTGTAATGGAATGCAGACAGCAGTGTTAGGTCACTGCTTCCTGGCAACTGCTACACAAGTTGTTTTTCTTCAAAGGCTTTGAGCTTTTAAATAGTTTCCAAAATCTTTTTAAGTAAAACATTGCCTTCTACCATTTTTGACCACCTTAACGTTAACTCGTTTCGTGCCTAAATAATGGACCAGTAAAACATCACACGGTGTCTCTCATCTGTATATGCTTAACACTATGTATGCCTGCGCGCACATGGAGTTTTATACTGGAAGTGTTGTTTATAGAATAAAGGGGAGAAAAATAGCTCCACCTGGAGTGCTGGTCAGTGGCTAGTCAGTTCAAGACATTCTTCCCTGTCAAATCCTGTTTCTCACTTCTCTGAAATGAACTTCAGATGACAGGCGTTGAATGCGAAGCTCGCTTCACTGAGGTACTGTGCAGACTGCAAACTCCTCGTTGCCAGACACTTTGGGTGAAACAGGCATCTGCAGTATTTGCATTGGGGGTGATGGGAGAAAGGGCTTGCAATTGTCATTTTCATCTTTCAAATCCACTTGCCACAGTTCATTACTGTTAAATCTTTAGCTAATTGAATAAGGATATTAGTATGTTGGCTATTGCAGGAGCTTCAGATTTTTTTTGGGGGGGGGCAAGATCTTGTTCTTTGTTTTCTTTGTAGAAACTTAAGTTGTCATGCAGAGATCAAAAAGCCTTATCAGCTGAAATAAAACGTGAATTTGGTGTTGTGAAGGGGTTATTTCTCATGGCTTGGCTAAAGAAATGTAAAAAGAAAATTATTTAATCTGAATACTTTAAAAAAACTTTGATCCATGTAGTTAGTAGCAGCCTGCTCTTTTTCATACAGCCTTTAATAGCAACCTATAATATTTATAAAAGTTTGAACTGACACTGAATTTAGCGTAAGTAGTGAGAATGTAAATTCTTAAAACATTGGCTTCCAGATTACATTTTCACATTCTTTCACGAGTTAGTTTAAAACCTGAACTTTTAAAGGGTCTCGGTTTTCCGCATAGATGTTCCATTTCAAAGAACTGCTTTAAAATCGCAGTTATGCTGTTCTTATTTACTATAAACTTAATTAGTTTAATATATGGTAGCATAAATACGTCAGGAAGTGGCATACTGTGTGGGTTTGTGGCTAAAGAAAAATGATCAGCAGATGTAAAATCAAAGTAAAAAAATCCTGCCCTTTAAAAGGCTTTTTTTCCCCAAAAAAATATTTTCATCTGAAAGACAATGACTTCCATCTTCCTTTTTTTTCTTTTCTGCCATCGATATCGAAGTTTCCAAATAATGTTTAGAGAACAGTGGACATTTTATTAAAGTAAACATTAGTTCAGTATAATGGAGGTAATTGTAAGTGATAAGAGCAGAGCAGGTTATCTGTGTGTTGTTTAAACAGAAGGAGCTATTTTGCACCATTTCCAGTAGCCATCTGTAGAGGAGAAGGGTTTGCACCTGTCTGTCCACACTAATTATAGATTAGGTCCAAAGAAATGAAATTCGAGTAGGCTTTCTCTTAATGAAAACCATAGTGATTTTATTGTAAAAGTGTTTTGTGTACAGACGGTGATGGTTGGGCTGTAGTAAAATAAATTGCTGTATGGCTGTCATGTACTTGTAGCTGTAAAGCAGGATACTACTGCATTAACAAAGGTGCTGAATAAAAAATGCGGTGCTCCATTTAAGTCCTAGGCTTCAGTGGTGGCTTTAGCTAGGTTTAGTCAAAAAGGTTCACTGTAAGCACAGTCTTCCAGGGGTATGTTTCAAGGTAGACTTCTCAGTTACCATCACTTTCATGTCAATGTACTGACATATAGGTGGTCCTTTGGCTGAAATATGAGGTAGAAATGGTTTCATGTTAAACATGTACACACATACATGTGGAGTGTGTCAGAAATACTTTCCTCTGGTTTAACATTGTATTAGTAAAATAATGTGGAAAGAGTGAGAAATGCATTCTGCAGTAAAAGGTCACATGAATTTCTACCACATCTGTTTATAGTAATTACGAACATAATTAACATAAGAATTACAAGTGAAGTAATGACAAGCTGAGCTATGAGATATTATGCCATAATGGTCATATGTTGGAATTCTCACATTATAGCACACTAGAATTCACATATTCAATACAAGAAAGAAAATGTTAGATTTTTATCTATTTTAATGCTTCAGAACTTATCTGCCTGGGGCAGATGGACTTTACGCTTTATAGGAAGGTAACCCATTATTAAGAGAGAGTCAGTTGAAATTAAGATTTCTAGCCTGCAGCTTGGACTTTGAGACAGCTGTGCTTATGGAACACCACTTCTGTTACACATTTGTAGTCTGATTGTATTTATTTTATTAGCACACATTGCTTTATTTTTAAATGTGAGTGTTTTAGCAGCAAACTGTTTACATTAGAAAGGATCCTGGATTGGTTTTTCTTTAGACACTTGTGATTCGAGTAGTAAAACTGCCTGTCGGAATGGCCAACATAGATATAAGACGCACATGGTGGCCCTGCAAGATGAGAATCTGATGGATCCTAAATTAGTTCATGGCATGATATATATGTATTTCAAGGAAAAATCCATAACAAAAATCCCTAAAAAGAGCAATCTCTCATTTGTACATAATATTTTGAAAGAACATATGCAGAGAGGAAGCTCTGTGGTACCTTGCAGGTTGAATTAATTAAAGTCACTTTTCTTTAGAAATGCATAGAACATACCGTTAAGTTTAGGGGCTAAGGTTTCAAATGAGTTGACTAACTTTTGTAATATGACCTGTCTGATTACCTCTAAATACGGTTGTCACACAACTGACAACTGGAGGAAGTTGAGGGAGAAGTGGCCCTTCTTCAGGGTAAAAATACTGGCTGAGGAATGCACAGTAAATTTGAGATGTGAAAATCAGTTTGCCTTTAATGAAAAATCAATGTCCTGTTTTTCTGATAGGAAAATTTGCCAAATTGCTGTTTTTCTAAGGCTAAACATATAGAGTGGTTTATGAAAAATAAAAAAAAATTACCGTGTGCTATGTCTCAGTGATACCAAGAGGTTTTCACATTATTGGATTAGTGGAGGATTTGTGACAGACCCCTTTTTATCTGACATTCATTGCAGTGACATGATTTTCACACACACGCCCTTCCCCCATCTAGGTTCTGGTTTTCACTTTGTATTATGTGTCAAATTCCCTTTATTTCTTTTCTTGTGGAAAAAAACTGCTATCTTGGACGAGTGCTTTTTGGAAGGAGTTCTGCACTGAACAATGCCTGTCTCGCTCCAGCGTGCTGTCATTGTCCTCCTCCCAGCCTTCACGGTGCTCCTCCGCAGACGCGCAATGGAAACGCGTTTCCTTAACAAATAAGTGTTGATTCCTAGGGAGAAACATTTTTTAAAACTTTAAAACCTGAGCGCGCGGACTTCGCTTGGCAGCATGGTGCTGGTGCAGTCATTCTGCTGGCTGGCTGTGCTTGTGGCAGGCAGGCACGCCGGGCTGCTTTGCTGCCTCCCCTCCCCGTACCTCATGATAACCCAGTCCTCTTCGATGACTCCCGTCAAAATAAACCCTCGGTTTTCTCAAAACCTGAACCGTCAAGTGTAGGGACCTACTCCGGTTTATCGTTCATCCTCTGAACGATGCCACTGCTCATAGCAGCAGCGTTGTGTTCAGGCTCTTCTGCCACGGGCAAGGCCGAGAGGGTCGGGTCGGGCCGGGACGTGGCCAAACCGGGAGCGGGCACGTCCCGCCACCGCGCTGGGCCAGGAGCCGTCGTGCTCCGTGCAGGACGTAGGTGTGCTCTGCGGACATGGAGGTGAGCTCAGGTGAGGGAGCGCAGGGGAGCCAGCGCTGCACTTCGCTGCGCTCCCTTGGGTGTCTGGCAGGGTCCTTGTCCCGGGGAGGTTTCGGGGCAGCTTCCAGGGACAGAGCCGGCCCGGACGCCTGCCTGGGGTCGGGCGGGCGGGAGGGAGGCAGACCGGGGCGCTCGGGGAGCCGCCGCCCTCTCACCCGGTGGGCGGCGCGGAGGTGGTGCCTCTCCTCATGCCGGGCGCGGCCTCCCCCGGGACCCCGGGCCGCGCCGTGCCGCCCCGGCCCCAGCCCCAGCCCCGCTCCCACCGTGCATCCTCCGGCCTCCATCTGGGCCGCGCTGATACCGTAATCGCCCCGATGCACGCCGCCGTCCCGCTCCCCCCGCGCCGGCAGGGCCACGGAGGCGCGATGTGCCGTCCGTGCGCCGCAGATAAGCTGCGAGGCGTGTAAGGCGCACAAAGCCCGGGCCTCGCCGGCGCCTCCCTCCCTCCCTCCGCCGGAAGGTAATCTCCACCCGCGGTTCGGGGAGAGGCGGGCGGGGGGACACCCCTCGCCGCCCCTCGCCGCCCGGCTCCCTCGGCGCTGCACAAGTCGATAGGAGCGGGGAGAAGTGAAGATGTAACCTCTTATCTCCCCCCCTCTCCCCGCAGCGGGCGGGGGATTTACGGGCAGAGATTAGCCGGCAGGGAGAAGGGATCTGCCTTTTGTTGTGCGTGGGGCGGCCGCGGCCTGGGCGCTGCCTCCCCCCGCCCCCGGGCCGCGCTGAGGGGAGCGGGGAGGGGGTCGCCCGCCGGGCTGGCCGGGGGAGGGAGGAGGTAGCCGGAGAACAATAGGTTACCGAGGCATCCCGCTTGAAATGCAGTCGAGGGGGGAGGAGAGCGGCTGGTCTGGGTGTTTCACGGGACGGGGACGGGAAGGACCGGCGCGGCGGGGGAGAGCCCCCGGCCTCGGGCGGGAGCGGGGTGGCGGCTGGGGCCAAGGCGAACGGCGGCGCCCTGCTGGCGTGGGCGCGGGCCGGCGGGCCGGCTTGCCTTCCTTCCCGCGAGCGCGGCTCTCCCGTGAGGGGCGCTGACAGCAGCGGGCTGTCACGCCCGGGCGTGCCGGCCCCCACCCGGTCGGTGTCGGGGCGGCTTCAGTGGAGGCTCCCGGCTTCCACAATCCCCGCAGAGGATGGCAGCGGGTTTTAGGAGAAGTGGCCTCTTTTCCTTTTTTTTTTTCTTGTGGGCTTTTTTGTTGTTGTTTTTGACTTTTGATGGTGATTTTTCAGTTCTCGCCAGATTTAAGGTGACTTGCACGCTAGGTGTGTGCACGCACGCTGCTTTAGCAAACGGCTTTATCAGCAATCATATCTTCAAGCAACATTAAACAATTACCTTTAAAATATATTTAAAAGTTTGAAATATTTATATTGCCGTTTCACTTTGTCAAGTGTTTGCGCAGATAGATATATAGATATGATTCGGTAACTAAAAGCCTAATTAAAATTTGTTTAAAGCCAGGGGGGCATGTATTCTTGTTGACAGCAGCGGATCGATAGGGTAAGACAATAGAGCCCCATTATTTTACTTCCATTGACTGAACATATTGACATTTCAGGTTTGCGATTGCCTCAGTGAGCATGATGAAACACTGAAATTCACGAACCAACTGTCTGGAGTGGCACATATATTACTGTATGTCATCTCTGCCTTCAGGTTACCTTATCACTGAAGCAGAATGGTAATGGATGGCAGCAGAGTACTTCAGAGGGGTTAGGGCTCTATCAGTTAAGAAGCTGACACATAGCAGGTTTCAGGAGTATCTTTAATTACACCTAGAATTATGTACAAGGGAAGATGGTCCTTGTTACCTGCTGCTGCGCTTCAGAGTTTACAGGCTCAGAAGCAGACAGGATAACAAGGTACTTATGTTTCATATTTTATATACATGACCTGATACCTTAAACTTTTGCAGGAGCACAAGGACTTCTGATTCTGCTGTTTGCATGCTTGCCATGTTTGCCAATGGCAGCATCTCAACCCAGTCTTGATGCTCAAGTTCCAGAGCACCTGCTAGACCTTCCTCCCAGTCTTGAAATTGCAAAGGAAACAAAGAACAACTTTAAAAAAAATACATGCACTTTGAGTTTCCCCCACGCAACATGCTCTGTTAACAATGCTTAGGGAATTAAGTGCAGTGAGACTATAGCAGAATGATAAATATACACATTTTTTCCTTAGTATAAGCACTGTAAGAAGAAATGTCTGCGCAATATGTGCATGTGTATGCATAATTGTATATATTAATTTATATGATTGCATATATAAAGAAGACCGGTGGCCCCAGAACATACAATGTGTCTTACTATTTCAAAGGCTTTCAGATCTTCTTTAAAATCTAGCTGACTGTAGAATGAAACCCAACAGGGTTAGGCAGAGATAGAGATTGAAATTAATTTAAAGCAGACAAAGAGCTAATATGAAAGAGCCACTAGTGATTTAACTCATTTTTAAAAGTAAGTGTAATGAAAATATAAAATGTATTCTGAGTGTGCCATCTACTCAGCAATTGTTGCCATCAAGTGGACTGCTGATGCCCTTTAAGATGGTAAAAAGAAAACTAGTCCTTTATACCATTTTCATGAAAATGTTAGGTTTCTGTTTGATCAGCAGGTGCTGTTGAGATGAAAGCCATGTGTAAATTTTCAGAAGGCCAAAAGTGTCAATTCAGAAAAGGAAAGTGATAAGAGAAAATGCAATCAGTTTTCCTGTTTTCAATTTGTGCAGGATTTGAAGAGCTGTTTTGTTAAACTGCTACATCTGCTCCAATATGAATATTGAACTACTTCCACTAAAAATAACACCCTATAATTTGGAAGCCATTGCAATCTTTTGTTAATGCAAGTGGGTTATTTAAAAAAAAATCTATTCTGAAAAATCTCCTGCCTAATGTGCATTTTTGTTTATCGGCACTTTTATCTTCAGCAGATAAAATGGCATTATGCAATTAGGACCATATCTATTTGGACTGTAAAAATGGCACTGGATAGCTGAATGTCACTATATTGGTAAAAGGATTTAACTTGTATGTTTAAAATAATTTTATTAATAAACTATGATTGTATCTTAAAATGATGAGTGACTGCTTCCCCACTGCAACAGTACAGCTTTACCTAGTACTGAGGACCTTGTGCAAAGTAGAGGACGTTCAGAGTATGATAGAACATTCTTTGGCTTGTTTCATTCCTGCTGTACCTGCAAATCTTAAGTTTAGGCTCATCAACTACATTTTAGTTAGTGGGGCTTTTGGAGTAACTTTTTCCATGGTAAATGAAATGATTAAATCAGTCTTGAATGCATATACAGAAAATACTTGCTGCTGTGGTGCTGCAAATCCAAGTGAGTTTTATGAACCTGGAAAGCACAGCATTGGCAGAGCATAAATTTTCTATCAGAGGCATCTCCAGAGAAAATAACATTGTTGCTTTTGAATTTAAAAAAATAATGAAAAGGGTTTGTGTTTGTTAATTTTATAAATAAGGATCTAAATGAAGAAGTGATAGTTCACTGTTAGATCTATAGACCCCTGTGTACATAACATGAGTAAACACGTGCAGAATAAAATGAGAGCTTTTACTTCTTTATTTCAACATAGAAAATTACCTGGTTTTAATATTAAATGGTTTTTAGCTGTTGGATTCTAATCTAGTAGTCAGGAACTCAGTTTTTTGGCGGGTGTCTGCATGGGAAAGGGCCTTGCTGATGCTTCTGTTTGGTTTTGCAATTGGATTTGTAAGCTTTTGACCTTGGGGGATTTTCCTCAGTGATCTACAGATCAGAAATAATTAAAATTCAATAAACTGAAATTTAAATATAGAATGGATTTTGTGCGAGATCCGTGCTTGTGGTAGGTTGTCTAGAAGTCTGTGGCATGTCTACTTTATAGTTTGTATTCCCAAACATAACTGTGTGCACACATGTGCATAAATTTATGTTGAATGACAGAGGGATGATTATTTATACAGATTTTATCCAAAACTCTGCGCACTCCTGAAACATAACAAAAAGCCTCCCTCCCCAGAAGAGTGTTTACATCCCATGACAGTCACTAGATTCAAATCTTCTAAACATGAAAGTTGTTTCCTTTCCTCCAAACCTTCTTTTCCCCAACAAAGCTAACCCTGTTAAACCTCACCTTCTGTGGGACGTATACATAGTTATAGACATATGTACGAGAAGTAAATATTACAAAAAACATGGCCGATCGGGGCAAAGTGTCTGTAGCCTGAAATAGCTTGTGATATCTGCCAACAGCAGAAGCCGCGCTGAGAAGGCCCTACCTCGGCTGACCCGGGGATGCAAGAGCCTTGAGGAGCCTCGCGTTAGTGCTTGGCGCCTACGTGGAGCGTTCTGCTCGCGAATATCACAGAGCAAATGCTCTGCCATAGCGTGTTAGTGGAAATACCGTCTACCTGAAGAGTTTTTAAACCAAGGGGCTTTTTGCTTCGGTCATGGCATTTTTTGGTACTTTTCACAGGCGTTGGGGTGGAGTCCAACCCCAAAAGAAAGATTATAGCTGGATGCAGGGTATCCAGATTTTCTTATCTAAGTTTTCTGAACACATTCATGGGAGTGCTCTGTTTTTCTTATTCTTTGCCAAAAATGCTGCATGCAGTTTTGCTGTTCCTATTGAATAGTTGCCATATTTAACTCCAGTGGTTGTGAATGGAAATGTGAATATGGAAAGAAATCCTTTTATGCTCCCTCTCATTTTCTGTAACACATTTTGGGATGCCTGGAAAGGAAGGGCATCCTAGATATTCCAAATATTTCTGAATACACACAAAGAATTTAAAAGAAGTTCAGCAACTTGGTTTTGTTTATATGTAGTTTTGGGGCATGTGTGATATGGTGACTTATGTAAGTGATACCTTTTTTTACTCAGTATTATTTATTGTATTTAGTCATCATAAAAGTACGGTTGTGTCGTACAGAACTGTACAGCAGCAGTATTCCTGAATGATCCCATATTGCAACATACTGATATGGGATCTTCATAGGATAGTTCATGATTTCTTCAGTCATTTCAAGAAGGCATTTGATTCATTGCCACTTTTGTGTCCATCAAGACAGGTGGACTATGGTGCTTGTGATAGAAGTAAATATCCAAAGTTCATGGAGGATAATAGCTTCTTTTGGAAATGAGGTTGGCCTCTGGAAAGACAGAAGACTCCACCTAGTGGAGTGGAATTAATCTGCACACAGTGGCAGGCTATGACATATAGTAAAACAGATAATATTTATGAAAAGCCAGGTTCATGCAGTGAGTAAAAACCAGGAGTTTGACAAGCATCTGGGGAGATGGTTGCATGACCATCACAAATTGTACAAGACTGTAGTTACTTTTGTAGCTCTAGGAGGCTTATGATGTATGTCTGCCTTGTTGGATGTCAATATACAATTTGCATAAGTAGTAGTCATTACCACTAGCCATTTTCTTTTGTGGTTCCTTTCATCTGGAGACCTACTGTCCACTTTTTTTGATTTCTGATGATGACCACACAGGTGCCCCTTTTGGTTGTGGCCCAGGTGTCACTTTAAATAGCTTGGGAAAAATCCCACTCCAACCCCCAAAACTTCTCCACTTTTTCCATAATTATTTATTTTCCAGAATATATTTTCTGTTTTTCATATCATTTACTTCTGTAATGGAAGTATCAGGACACTGGTTCTTCATGCTGTCATGGCAGGTTGGGTGGCATGTTGAGTAAATCTGTGTGCGCCTTCTGGAGGTCCCAAGGTTTAACAATCTCTGTTATGAGGCATCACATTATATAGGGTTTTGTACCTATGCTTTGCTTTCCCACTGGTTTGGTCATGTTGTCTTACTAGGATGTAATACGATGAATTTTAAAGCTGGGATGCGAGTGAACACTCAACCTGAGCCGCAGCAAAGATACTTGATGTCCTGAAATCCTCTTGGAAAATTCATCCCAACATTGAATCACGCACGTGTTAGGCAAGTTCAAGAAGTGAACGGCCCCAGACCAGCTCAGGCTTTGACACCAAGAGAGGATGAGGCTATTGTCAGAAAACGAGATGATAGGATGCAGCAAAGGAGACAGAATGATACTGCTGCAAAGAATATTTGGGAAGAATGCTCCAAAGGAGTGCTTTCAGTGACATCCAGGTGGGCTTTGTTGCCAGAGCCATTAAAGCTTAGTGGTGCCAGAGAAAGCTGCCAACAAATTTAGGGATAATGGCACTTGCGGGTGTGCTATCAATGGATGGTAGTGCCAGGATGATGTTTTATTTTATTTTAATGGTGGCATTGCTAAAAGTATTTAAGTGTAATGTTATAGAAAGGGGTTTAGTGAGTGAATTCACCAAGTTCTAGGAACCATTAAGCAAAAGCTGTTTCATGACTGTGCTATTTATTATTTTTAAAGCTTGTTGGCAAACCACTTAACGCTGGAAAGCATGGTGCAACCTGTATTAAAGCATGCTGCAGATGAGCAAGGAAACCATTGTAGTGAACTGAATAGCCTAGCTTAGTTTCCGAATGTTACGTGCATTTCATGTGTGCCATGATAAATTAATGCAACTCCATGGGTCAGCAGAGCTTGTAAATGTTGAATTAAAGTGCTGGAGCTCAGATCTTCCATGGTATTCACATGCCCAGTTCTCACTGAAGATGGTGTTTCTTTTGTCTAAACACCAGTCTGAGGATCTGGACCCTCAAGCTTTCCGTGCTTCCATCTCACATCTGTGATCTTAACAATACTTTGTTGGATTGATTCTGAGGCTTAGATCCAGATACGGCCCTCATAAAGTGGGCTAGCTCAGGTCTCAGTGTAAAGTAAGTCATTCTCTTTGAATTGTAAATGATAGACTTATCTGACAAGACTTCCATATAAAGGAGAGAAAAAGTCTATTCCTTCTGTAATAATACTCTCAGAGGTTCCCTCTGAGTCCATGGGGCCAGGTTTCTCAATTTCTGTATCCCAAGAGCTGTGTTAAACTGTGTTTAAGCCAGCTGCCTGCTCCAGAAATTTCCAGAGAAGTGTACAGCTACAGTAAATAACAGCTACAGTAGTTTTAATCCACATTCTGAGATTTATTGGTCTCATCCTCTTCGCATGGGGAGGTTTTGATAAATTTTCTTAATTTTTTTTTTTTTTTAAATTCCAGCCTACATTTCGCCTTCTCTTACAGAGCTAGTATTGGCCGCTATTGTTTTTATTATCCCTGAGCTGCTCTGGGAAGAGAAGGATGGGCAGGACCTCAGTGACATTGCCAGGGCAAGTCATCAGTGGCTGTGTCTGCTCCCCAGGAGGTCACAGGAAGCAGGTGGCTGTGTTAATTGTCCTCGCTCCCAACTCTTGTCCTTCCTGGAGGCAATTTAGAAGTGGTCAGGAAGCGTCAAGCCTACTGTGTCCCCCCAGGTTCACTACTTCATGCGTTCATAATAATTTGAGGTATGTGCCAGACAAGGGAAACTGGGTAGGAATCCTTACTGCCCTTTCTAAGCTGTGTGGCTACCTGGCTTGAAGGGCTGAATGCCATCGCTGCAGAGTGTGTTTGGGATTGCAGCTGGAATCCAAGAGAGTAACAAAGAATTCTATTTAAAAAAAAAAAAATTAAAAGAATTAAGAGGTATTTCCCTAACATACAGCGTTTTCCTTCTTTCAGGCTGTTGATAAAAGTCCTAGGTAAGAAAACTACAAAAACTCACGAGGTGCATGAAATATTTCTGGAAACTATGATCCTGAGTGGAGGACAGGGAATATAAATGCATTTTCTGCTTAGGCCAGTTGGGTTTTAATTGTCTTTGTTGCAGCTGCACCATCAGTAGTCTTGGATCCCTAAATGGCGCTCAGTGCTGTGCTTTGGAAAATCAGTTAGGGTCTTGCTACTTTAGATGAGCTTCTTGTTAACTGTTTGCTTGATTTTTTAATAGTGAAGGCTTCACAGCATTGCTGAGTATCTCGCTGCAAGTGTCGCACCCAATGCTGTAAGCCAGGTTTTGAACTACCAGTAATGTTTCTTTTAAGTGTATTTTGGAAAGTATCCACTCACACTGGAAATGGCATGAGTTGAGTAGCAAATATCATACTAGTTATTTATCTGCCATATGCATTTTGTGTGAAAACTCTGAGCTTCTGCTCAGGTGTACTCTTGGTTTTACTGAGACTACTTGCCTAAATAAGGTAGGCTGCAGGATTATGTGGCTGGTGAATCATACTGGTTTCTGAATCACTCTTATGGAATATCAGCCTGAAATACTAACAACTAATGAGCACATTGTGCTTGGACTTTTATGGTATTTAAAGAATAGCATTTTAAAGCAGAATATTTTGTAAAATGGTCATTTAAAAATCACTTTGCAATTTACTTCCATCAAACCTGTTGTACCAGAAAAAATGCCTCCTTCAGAAAGGAAAAGGTTGTCAGTATTGTGGAAGAATATCTGATTTTTATCCGGCTATTTGCTGTTTAAGCTCCCTTCTTTTCGGTGCAAGGAGATCAGCTGACAACAGCAGCAACTAAATCATGTTTGCAGCTGGGCAATTACAGTAGACCCTAAGATCTGCGACTGTCAACCATGAACGCAGATGCCTTCAAAGTTCTGTTTTTCTTCCATGTGGAAGTCGTTGGCATGGAACAGATGCCTTCATTTTGGAGAAACCAACCTCTGGATATAATTGGTTCTCTCTTCTCTTGTCCTCTAGGGACAGTCTCTCGCAGATGAAATTAGATGAGAGAAAAAAAAAAGACACAGGCACACACACTCACACATGACACGAAGCAGGAGTTTTCAGGATCTCTCTCTGTTTTGTCACGTGGAACTGTTTTACAGCTGGAAGATTTCACTCCATTTTTAGCACTCTACACACATGATGATGATGCTATATGAAAAACATGCAAAATAAAATACATATCTGGCCAAAGTTTATTATTAATCTAGGCATGCTTGTTTAGAAATAAGACAAGCATATCCAGCCTGTATTACTTTAGCGTTAAATGTTGACTTCTGCACTATCTATCGATGCCACAGTCTCAGAAATTTAAAGTTAAATGGCAGAAGAGACAAGATGACTTAAAAAACTTCCGTTGTAGCGGTGGAAGCAAAGTGTTTTCATCAGATGGTTTGCTAGTTGTTAACACAGGAGGGAAAAAGCAAGTAGTTGACTTCACATTTCACCTAGCTTACAGGCATTCAATTAAGGAAGCATATTTACAGGAACTTTAGTGGAATTAGTCTGATGAACACCTGTGATGAGCACTGCTGGGAGTCCTGTGGCAGTGTACTGAAGAGACTGTGTCCTCTTACTGCAGATACCTAAAATGGGATGGTGGTAATGGGACTTAAAGGCTCTAAGAGAGTAAGAGAGAGGGAGAATCTGCCTACCCTGTGCCCATCAAAGGCTTTTGTCACCCTCTCTTCCCTCCAGTGTGACAACTACCAAATAATTGCGGTTTATGTTATTTAGTACTGTTAAAATAAATGAACACCAACTTTGGGTTACCTTAATAAGCTCGGTTGTGAACTGTGACAGTCGGGCAGTGCCGTGTAAAGAGCTGTGGTATTCTTGGGTAGAGTGGGTACCTCCAGGAGGAGAGTGCAGTGGGGATCAGGGACTGCCAGGAAGTAAACCAGCATTGCTAGTACCCAAGAGCCTGGAGATCTGTCATCTCTGAATGCTTTTTCTTTTTTACATTTTATTTCCTCCCATAAGTTTTTTTTTATATTGCGGTTTAATGTAACAGTCCAGTTCAATCACCAGGTATAAAATTTATCTAGGTAAATGTAACTCTTACAGTGAATTGGCTGATGATCTGTTGGAGTGTGGTTGCTTGAAGATGCTGAGCCTTTGTAACAGCGTAGGTAGGTCTTGCTGGTAGCATATCGATGACCTGAATTCTGAACTTGGTTTTCTGATTTTAATGGCAATTTCCATATTTTACACGAGGTGTTTACTACTACCGTAGTGTTTCTGTCTCTTAAAAGTTGAGCAGAAACGTCACCAGCAATGAAAACTGGCAGGAGTTATCTTCGTCCTACCTTGGTCAGGGTGGTTGGTAGAAGGCAACCTGCCGTTTAGACACATGATGTAGCTGGATAGCTGCAGTGTGCTGCGGTCCTTTGTTTCCTGCTGACATCCACGAACTGTGTGGGTAGAGGGCATTCACGAGGACTTCCAGCAGTTAGAAGGAAGCCTGAAGTAAACTTAGTTTTGAACCAATGGCTCTTCAGCTTTTATAAAGAAGTAGGGAGATTCTTTGGTGTAGGACTCCAGTTCTGATTCGCAGAACTTCAGTGCAACAGTGTGCTGCTCTTAGCACTGTATTTCTGAAGAACCACATATTAAGGGAAAAATTGAACCAGAGAAGTGCTTAGGTGATGAAGGGATTTCTGGCAGTAACTAGGAAGTGCAATAATGGTTGATTTCTTTTGAGGCTGATCCTGATATTTGTAGTCTTTACATCCTATTAATTCCCTGAAAGATAAGCTGATACAAGAATGATTTGCCAGGCCCAATGGCTCTTCTAAAAATCTTGGCTCAGGTTATATCCCTCTTCTCTCCACATACAAGATAAAAGTACTGTGAATATGAGGTTAACTGAATTCAAATAGAAGACTCTCTCGAGTTATTGCATTCCTTAGAAAATAAATACATTTCTCATATGGTTGAGATTGATCAAAAAAGTATTCTGTATGCCAGTGATTACATTCCCATCTGTGATTAAGGTTTTCTGTCTGCATCTGGTTTTCACATTATATTTCTGTAACAAGAATCCTTTATATGGCAGAGTTCACTCTCTGTATTTTCTATTAGCTGCAGCTTGAACTACTGCACGGATCGCAGATTTACACATGTGGTTTTCATTACTTCATACCATTGAGAAAAAGTAATATTTGTTTGGGAAAGTATGTTTTTCAAAATTTCCATGGTAATACAACATGTTGATCCTTTTTTATAACACTCTTGTAAGACTACAAATTGTATGAGGCATTCTACTTTCAGTGAAGTTCAGACTTTAGACAATTTTGCAGGTACATTCAAACAGCAGCAGCAGTTTACAATTCAGGAGGCAAAAATAAATTTTAAAAAAGGAGATTAGCGTAGAATGGGTATAGCAGAATGCATCCATCACGTTGGAAAATGTGGCATATAGAGAAAATGAACGTGGGGCTGAAACAAAGGAAGAGTAATAAGTTAAAGTGATGTCTTCATTGTAAAGTGGGTGACAGATGAGGGGTTTTTTTTTTTCTGAGTAAGAACTTTTTCTTCTTTACAGTAAGAAGTTTAAAAATCTTTTACCAACCTTGAAAAAGGAGTATGCTATTCAGCAGACAGAAATATTGAATTGTTATATGTTACATAATTTAACATATTTGATCATAATTATTTCTAGTGGCCAAATTAGTAAAGGTTAGCAAAACATGAATACATCTTTACAGATGGCTGCTGTGTGTAATTCTGAATCCAAAATATGATGTTAATTTAATGTTCCACTGTAAGTCCATATTTCAACCAGATTGTGCTATCGTCACTCAGCAGAAAACTTAATGTTTAAATGATCTCAGTGAAATTAATAGGGCCACTTGGTCTGTGAAGGATTTTTCAGTTTTGGTAGGGGCATGAGTTTATGGCCATAAAAATCAGATCAAACAACAACAACAATTTAGGGAATGTTGTATGCATCTATGGAAATGTAAAGTGCTATGCAAAACAGTGGACAATTGAACAATACACAATTCATGATAAGGCACAACTGAAAGGTAATTTTTATTGCCTGTGTAAGAACATGGTGACAACTAGATAATTTCATACAAAATAAAAACCATTTTAGAAAAGTAGTTATTGCACCCAAGTTGGGCAGTTCTAACCACATTTTGGAGATTATTTTCCAAATCCAAAGGCAGTTGTGTCATATTGAAAGCTTCAGTTGCCAAATGCTGGGTAGAGTCCTGCAGTCCTTACAGGCCTCTTGTTTTCACTGAAATCGATAGAATTTTGGCTTGTGCAGGGCTGCGGGGAAGCGTCCAGCCACGAACATGGGAAGAAAGGACTTTGAGTGGTGAACTCCTTTGTTCTGTAACTTTAACTTTAACTTGGGAAGGCTTGTTTTGATTTGAGGAGGGTGCTTGTTTGTGGGAAAGATTGCAATTTCTACCACAAACACAAATGTGATCTTTTGCTAATGCCCTTGGGCGATAAATTTTTTTGCAGGAAGATCTAGTCCAGGAGAGGGTTGGGGCTGGGTTCTCTGTTAGATGCATGCAGCTGCGACCAGACCCTTATGCATGCTTAACTTTATGTCCTGAAATACCTGAATAGTGGATGCAGATTGAAGCATGTACATAACTGTGTGTGCCTGGCTCTGAAAATCTTTCTGCCTTGACATAATTACAAACCCCTGAAAAGCATATTAATGACTTGGAAAAACTGACAATGCTGTAATACAGACTCATACAGATGACAAAGTATTTGTGTAACCCAAATAAACAGTTTTTGTAGGTGTTGGAGTGGGAGGGAAATTGCCTCAGAAGTGGGAGGATGTTTTGTAAATATATCAATAGTTTTTTGATCTCCCTTTGTTTAAATGTGTTTGTTGTTATGACTTACAAATCCAAATTAGTATAGTGATGTGTAATTGCAAGGTCTCTATTTTTAGTAACCATGTTCGTTTAATAAATGATTCTCTAGAGCTTCCGTTGAACCAGGTAAAGTACGTAATATTTTATATTACATGAATGTATTGAAAATGAAGCATTTTTACAGAATTAGCTAATAGGTGTTTTCATGGTAGAATACAGGCTGCCCTTACTTTGTTGCCCTCTATATGTCAACTGTTTTAAATGAGCAACTTATGAAACAGCCTTTGTTGAAGAATTAATACAGTTTTAAAGTACTGCCTTATATTAACTAAGAAAATGTGGGTAATTGATTTAGAATGATAGCACTTCTGTCTTCCCTTTTTATTTAAAAGACTGCTATTATCATGCAAATGAAGGGGTGTGGTGCTTCAAACTGGCTGTGATATGTGCTTCTTCTTCTTCCTTTTTTTTTTTCTTTTTTTTTTTTTTTTTCATTTGTTGTTGTCAATAGAAAAGATTGATCTCTGGGCTGGTGAACATAATATCTGTCCCAGTCAGAAAAGGAAAGAGGAAATTAGCAGAGCGATTGGTGGAGAATGATATCTGTCAAAAGAAACACTTGGAGAGCACTGAGTTTAGTGATAGGTGACTGCCGGAAAAAAGGGAACTTTGAATTTTGTCAAGGTAAGGAACGGAAAAATATTTGATTTTGTAATGTGCATACCTTTTAGAAGTTATTTTTAATGACTGTACCTTGCCTTGTAAACTGTAATTAAAAAAGAAATCTTTCCTTTTAGCCTTCAAAGAGTCTGCCTAAATCAATGAAGGTGGTGTCTTCATTTTAGTATTGCTGAGAAAGAGTACAGCAGTAACAATAAAATCCCTCGGTGATGACTTTTCTAAAATCTTCCTTAGCTTAAAAATACATGTATGTGAATTTTTTAACTGTGTTTTTTGTGTTTTTGATGACATAGGTGCTCTTTATCTAGCATGTAAATATTACTTGGCTGGGCTGTGAAAATAATGAAGTTCAGTTTCCTGAACTGTGAATTGGAACAGTATTTGCAACCAGGTTAAGGGACAATTGTAATCACATTGGCAAAATGGTTGCATTTGTAATTTAGAGGAACCCTCTGGTAAACTCATTGCATTGGGAATCTGTGATAAATTTGGTTGAGATGATATCGAGAATGGATATTTCTGCTTCTTGTGTGCAAAGATTTTTACCATACTGGAAAAGTAAATCTGCTATGGCAGAAGTAAACTTCTAGATAACCTATAACTGTCATTCCTGTCTTTACTGTAACTGCATTTTTTCTCCTAAAATGGTGTGTCTAGATGGCAAGAAACTACTAAACTGATTTTAAGTGCTTTCCAAGACTCTGATACTTTCTTTCTCAGTGTTGGATCATTTCACCTATGACATACAGAGTATGATACCGAAACAAAATGAACAATGTCTGAGTACTCTGGGCTATGCTCTGGTTAAAGGCAGCTAAGCCTTGACCATATCACTCGTCTTCCCACCCGAGACACCATGGCCCACGCTGCTCTGTCTGCGGGGTGTGGAAAGGAGATGGAGCACATCCGAGAGAGGCAGCAGGATGCTCTGCACATCGTGTCATGGCAAGGGGAGGGGCTGGGGCTGAGGTTTTGTGCACTAGTGTGAACATACTTTTTAAAAATTAAATCCTATTAAAAATGAATTTGCATTCTAATTCGAGTTCCTAGCTCAGTTTAAAACAAGTAAATGCTTCTCTGGGACCTTCCTGTACAGAGGCAGCATTGGAAAAGAATGAATAATCTTAGCAGGGTTTCTTGTCGCATTTTTATTTTGCTAATTTAGCAGTGTATAGCTCCTGACTAGTTCTCTTTTTTTTCTATCTATAGTCTATTTTTCAAAGTGCAAGTGTACCCCATACAGGTGGTCGTTGGTTGGTTTCTTTTGCCATATGGGTCTTCATAAAGGATTTTAAAAATAAATAAATGTGAAAGTAAAGATTTCATGCCTGAAGCATGCAGTGCTGGCATACTAATGGGAAGCTTATTGTGGTTTATTGCTGTCAGAGCACGTGCAAGATAATGGAAATTTGCTACAACTTAGGAGAAAGGCGTGTTTTCTAATACTATTTATTTTATAGAAAGAGGGAATTAATACGACTAAAATTCACTTCATCTTTATAAGTCTAAATGATCTGGTTGTACTACTGAAATATTCATAAACGGGAGGGAACAGCAAGTTATCTGTCTTGTTAACTGTCAGGCAGGTCAGGCTGCCTGTGTCACCTGGGTGCAGGCACATCTCTGCCATTGCGAAGTTGCTGTGTACTAAATATTCCCTTTCTTGTGCAGTTCTATCAGTGTAGCCTTATACCAAAACAAACGTATCCTCTCTATAGCACAAGTTACAGGGTTAACGATATTGTGTATTTTTCACCTTGGCCATGAAGATAATCCAAAACTGTTTTGTAGCTCTTTATAAAAGAGAGTGATCAGTGGTGGTTAGCAGCTGTTAGTTCTTTGGGCATTCCCACTTTGACATTTACTTGAAATGAGGTGACTGGGTAAGGTACCTACATCTGGATGTGTATGTTTGTGTCACACGTTCGAAAATTTTAGTCTGAAATGGCCAAGAAGCTCCACATTGAAGTTTGGATGAGTGATTAGAGATGAGGCCAACACTCTTGGAGCTTACTTAATATGGACTTTGCTGTGCCCAAGAAGATTTGACTCAGTATTTGAAACCAAAATGGAATAAAAGGCAAAATAAAAGGTGTTTGAATCTATTGCCTCCTTGAAGCAGCAGCCTCTTGTAGCTTTAGACTGCCTATGCTGATGTGATCCCTTTCAAGCATCCTCATCTTTGTTTTGCTATTGCAAAGTCATCTTTTCTTGGTTTCCTTTTTTATCTTCAAAACAATTGTTTGCTCACCTATGTATCTTAAAGAGTACAATGGAAATAATACCCCCCCCCTTCTAACATATAAGAGATGCAAAAGAGGATGAGTATATTATAGACAGTGAATTGTTATTACACAGCTAACAATCAGATTTTCATCTGTTCATGTGGCGCACACCTGTGGCTTGCTGGCGTTGCTCTTGATTAGGGTGTGAGAGATCTTAATGAAAAACAAAGCCGAAATGACAAGAAGAGACTCCACAGCACACACGGGTTACTTGACACATAGTAAGAAAGTGAAATTCAAAATACTCTGGTTTGGAGAGAATGCCTTGTGATGAGGGAGCATGCCTGGGTGACTCTGCAAAGGGAACCAGGGCCCTGCTTGTTGCTGCCTTGCAAATAAGGCGTTTTTCTCTGTAGGTCAGGTTGATTTGGACCAGTTGAGAGCGGTGGCCGATTTCTTCAGCTTACTTTCTGAGCCAGTAAGAGTATCCTGGGCAGGAATCCAGCTTCTGAAGTACAAAGAAAATAACCCATAATCTATATAAAACGCTGGTGGATGGGGAAGGGAGGAAATTTACAGAGAATAACTGAGTTTGAGAACAACTGTGTTAAAAGTAGAATGTAAGGGGAGTGTGTGTGACATTAGTATTTATTTTAATTTGAAAATATGATCTTTGAAACCTTTGAGGTGAGCAGAGGATGAGCTCTCACAATATATTTATTAGTAAACTGAAACCAAGCACTCGGTCTGAAGCTGAAGTTCCTTTTCCAAAGTGATTTTTTTCCCCTGAGTTTGCAGAGTTTGGGTTCTTTCTCTGTGACACACCCCCCCCCCCCCCCCCCCTTAGTAATCTACTGTGGCTCTGATAACGTTAATGGGCTTTGCCCCACATGGAGCAGCGAGTGCATTGTACCACTGCTTGCTGATCCCAGGTCAGTGTGATGCGTGAAATCAATTTATTTGAATCTCTTTGCCTGTATAGGAATTTGGCAGCGTGCCAGTTGTTTTCATTTAATGTTCTTTGTGTTGAACACAGACAAGCAGGCATGCTTTTGTACTCCTCTTTCTTTTGGGCTCTTCTCTTTTCAGCCAATATTCTATTCTCTGGATTTTTCAGAAAGAAGTAGGAATGTGTTACCTTTTTAAAAAATCATTTTTGTTTAAATAGCCTTTAAAGAGCATAGAAACTAGGTCAGTCATAGAGCAGCTTGTGTAGGGTTTTCACCAAGTATAGGTGGTAACACCTGCCTTTTTCCGTTTCTTAAATTTGGGGGAAAAGAGAGAGAAAACACTGGTCTGTTTTTCTAATGCCTGGTTCTATGATTTATGTCATCTTGTAAGACAAAGACTCTTCAATAATGCTTAAATCAGAATAATTTTAGTTCAAATTAAGTGAATGTCTGGCAATTGGTTGGACGAATCGGAAATACTTTTCAGGATCTTTTTCATTTTGAGTGATGACCTTAAAGTAAGCGTTAATTTGGGAAACCCTTGCCTCATCTTTCTGTCTGTTCTTCCCCTCCCCCAGATATTTAATATTTTGAATGGCTGGCTGAAGAACAGCTACCCAAAAGTACCCACTTCTTTCCTTTTTTCCTTCTTTTTACGAGAAAGCAGCAAGGCATGTGGAACAGAGCAAGTAATTTTGCCCTTCTTAAATAGGGAGGGAAAAAAAAAGGAATAGGCAGCAGCAGATATTTCCAGGAGGATATGTTTTAGAGCTTGGTGTCTGGAGCAGGAGAGGCGGAGAGCGGGAGTCGAAGACTGTTGATGCTCCGGGCGGTTCGTGCGGAAGTTGATATGCAGAACCGCGGAGCCGCGGCGCAGGGGTCAGACTCGTACACATCAGCCCCGTTTCCTTGTTTAATTACCTGAAGAGCAAAACATCCAGGCTGGGAGTGTGTGAAAACCCAGTATCTCGAACAGCAGTTTGCTGCTCTGACATCCTGCGAGGCCAGCCCCGTCTGTCCGCAAACGTCAGGGCTGGTTCCTGACAGCGGGCTATCTCTGCCGGGCCTGGGTTCCTTCCATTCAGGAGGCATTGTGTGGAAGAGGGTTTGGTCAGGAATTTGAGGTTCCTGCCGGTTCTTCCAGCCCGGACAACCCTGTGACAGATAGGCCTGATTTTTTTTCTTTTAAAGAATAATAAAAAAAAAATTGGCTCTTTTTAGTCTTTCCCTTGTAATTCTGGCATTGGTATAATACCGACTGAAACAAAACATGTTAACCCTTTCGCTTCTGAATTTGCAGCTTTCCCCTTTTACTTTATTCTTGCTCCCCTTGCTCGACCTCTTTTATTTTCAGAGGTAAAATCTTCTGAGGAGCAAATTCTTTCAGGTGGAGTTTGTGCTATGCAGCAAATAAACTTTTGAAAATGTTAATTGTTTTTGTAGTGATCATTAACGTAATCATCATTCTTGGCATTTTAAGTTTTTCGTTTTCAGCATGCTTGGCAACATTCTTTTTATTCATCCCATGGATTCAAACCAACTCAGTGTTTGTTCTGGCATGGCCCGTTAAAACAGTGGTGGCAGCTATCAACGCTTCTATTCTCATTATTCATGTGATTTTCTTAGATGTCCAGCTTGGTGTTCAATTTTAAAATACTGGGATAGGGTCAGTTATAGTCCTTGCCCCTTGTAGCTGCTGTTTGTTGAGGTCACTCAACAGGCTGAAGGTGCGGGTGCATGAGGCAGGGCTCTATTCGCCGGTCAGGTTTTAGCCTGTAGTTGGAAAGTGTTCAACAGGATGTAAAACTAAAGATCATAGCTGAAAGAGACTGAAATGTTCATTTAGGTAAAGGTCTTGAATTTTTTTTTTAAAGTTTGTGAAGAATTAAAGTATGACTTATTGTTTGAGTGATAAATGAAGAATATTACTCTTCTTTGGATAATTTTAATACTCTAATTTATAGCACAGTGCTGTTCATGGCTGTACTGGCAGAACTTAAGATCACAAGGTACAAGTAGTAGAGGGAGGGAACATAATTAATATGGCTTTGCAGCAAAAATCAGTGTAGCATGTGACTATTGCTTTTTATTCTTGTGGGCAGAAGCTGGTCCAAGAAAGATATTTCTGATTGTAGGATTGGAGAAGGGAGAGCTGAAAGTTAACGAAGGTTTTGTTTTCTTTTATGCCGGAAGCTTTCGGTCCAGTCTGTAGAGTTATGCCTGTAGTCTTGGAGGACATTTCCACATGCTAATGATTTTGGGTTCTTTGTAGGTGAGAGCAAAATCATTTGAGCAGTAACTTATATTTTCCTTGCTAATATTTCATTAGGATTTTTTAATACAGATTTTAATGTTTTTCTTCTTGCATGCAGACATTATCAGGTGTGAGTTTTGGGGACCCGTTAGTAAGAGAAGGTAGCCTACAGTGGGCATACGCAGCTGGGAGTCAGCGATAGTGCAGTGGGACCAACAGAGTCATTATGATCTATTGTGCCGCTAATCCTCCATATAAGAAGGATTTGCAGAGGATGGTGCAACAAAAGAGCTGTTACAGTATATCAGATCGATAACTGTGATCTAATAAACTCTTAAATATGTACATAATCCTTCACCTTTAGAATCAGGCCCCCTTCTTCATTAGGAGCTCCTTAGGCTACTCTGGTGTAAAGGTGCCTTTAAGTAAAAGTGAATTACTTAGACATGTAGTTTTAAATCTCTTTATCCTGTCGTACTGTAAAGAAGCCATAGTTTAAATAAGCATTGATTGTATACACAGGATGAAAAAAAGATGGTTTATGCATTGTGGTCAGTGTCATGTTCCTATAGGGTTTGTACATACAAAGGAAATAATGTGTCTGTATGAGAGCGCTATTAGTTAGTTAAACCTTTACAAGTCCTGTAAGTCATGTCCCTCCTTCCAGTGTTCTACATGCCTTTAAGTTTTTTGCAGAGTTCATAATCTAATGAACTGTCCATGACCTTTATCCAACCATTGCCCACCTGAACCAGCAGCATAGTAAAAGAGAGTTCTCCATGAAGGCACGGTGACGACAATAACCACACTGTCTTTCCTCCCACTCAGCGGGTGTCTAGCTCCTCTTTGAAAATGGCAGAAAATGATAGCCTTTAATCCATGGTTGCCACCTCAAAAATCCCTCAGAGATAATGGTTTTAAATCAGCATCCTGTTTGAAAGAATATTTATCTTGGGCATCTCCGCAAGTATCTGCTGTGACAATCTTGCTTAAGGAAAGTTCTGATGGATAACGGTTCCCAAGCTGGTTTGGGCTTTATCAAAACTGGCACCTTGCATTGTGCCCAAACACACACTGCTGCTCTTTGCAGATGTTCTCCTGGTGTGAAGTGGTGTAATTTGCTCTTGGTATGAAATTCCACTTCATAATCACCTCTGCATTCTTCTCCTGCTTTTCTTCTGAATGGCTACAACAAAGCACCATGTGGAGTACAACACAATTAGATAAAATGAAATGATATTTAAAGGCCTGTGTTCCTCAAGGCTCCTCCCTGTTCCTAAAGAAACAAAGATTTTGTGTGTTAATTTTCCTTAGCTATGATGGGATTTGTCTGGGTCGGACTAAAAGCACAAAGCTTATGTCAACACATTGTGCTTCCAGGGAGCATGGTGTGCTTCTCTGATTGTGCATTAAGTGGATCCCATTCTGGCTCAGTTTTGTACTGGAAACCTAACTGGCACAGTGTTTGTCCCTCCATGTTAGAGTGCTGGTTGTTGATCTTTCATTTATGTGTTAATTGTGGGTAATATTTTATGGTAGTACTCACACCTTCAAATTCTGGAACAACTTCTAGCTTTCAGGGCTAGCAGAGGCAGGAGAAGATGAATGCCCAAGGCAGCAGGGAGCAGAGACAAGTCATGTAGTCGATGGGGGAAGGGAGGTGTGTAGCAGGGTGAGGAGGTGGCCCCAGAATCAAGAACACAGGGTTAGGTGTGATGGCAGAGAGAAGACAGAGGGCACTGAATGGAAAAGTAAGAGAAAAAACGTGATGAAAGGTGTAACTAAGGAAACAATGGAAAGAAAAAGATTTCTTTGACTAAAATCAGTACCTTCCCTTTGTCACTCAAAAATGATAATATTTTTCCATCATCTAGGGTTGAATGAGTCTGTGTACTGATTCTGCCGTATTTCGAGATGCTGAACTGCATTAGAGCCGTTCACTTGGTAATACTGCTTTGCCATTTTAGCAATTACAGGGTCTGCCAGCGGGTTGTCCTATTATAACTGTGAGAAGGCTCATCCATAACCACTTTTCTGTTAGGACTTAGTTCTCGTCATGTTAAAAGGTGCCCCCCTGCCTTTATGCCATTAGACCTTCTCATTCATCAGGGAGAGTTAAAATATTTGATGAGGAAGTGGCTTTCTCACCTGGCTCTGGAAAGCAAATAATTTAAATGGGGAAATAATGCTTAGCTGTCCTAGATATGCTTAAATATTTATTTATAGCCCTCATTCACTGCACTCTTGAAAATACTTAGTAGTTGACGGATGTCGTACTAAAATAATGGTAAACACCAACAGAATGTACAATGGCACTGCTGTGATGTTACTGGCACTACTATGTGTATAAACACATAACAAGACATGCAGAATGGCCAGGTTTCCAGCCCATTATAGTGGAGGCCCGTGTAGAGATTTTGCTGCCTGATGTAAGACTAAGCTTTATTTTCTGAATGCTTGTTAGTTTGTTTTACAGGCACAACATTATCCTTGTATTGTTGAATATAGACACATATATGTATGTTGAATAATACTATTCTTTAATTGCCCTTATATATCTGATGACTGTTGTGGTTTGCAAATTCATATTGAAACTTATCAGGAACAATAGCTTTGTACGAAGGCCCCTTTGAACAAAGCTTTTGTACCATTATAAATGTAGTAACTAAGTACAAATTGATCAATATATGACAAAAGGGTGAAGAAGAGAGGTCAAGAGGTAAGAATATTTCCATATAAAACATTTTTTCCCTGTTGAAAATGGCAGTACGAGCATAAATAGATGTTTTGTATTGCTGTGTATTTGCTCCACCTGGTGGATTTTCCTGAAAGTGTTTTTAATCCTTGCTAATAAGGGGAAACTGTCTTTAATTAAGTATAAAACACAGTACCAAGAGTGAAGGCAACTTTTTTTTTTTTTTTAAGAGTAGCAATAGCATTGCAAAAGGCAGATTTGGGGGAAGAAAACATTAAAATTTGTTATTTCTCTTGGTCAGTACAGTAATCTCTATGAAAGCATGGCATTCCAAATCAATTAAAGATAACCATTTATTCTTGGACTCATCTAGAGATTAGTGATTAAAAAGTCCAAATCTATGGCTTGTGGGGTTATACATGATCAGTGAAAGCGAGGATTTGCTATGGCTTCCCCCCCCAATTTGTGAGCCCCCCTGATGAGAAGTAACTGCTATTGAAAAAGAGTTCCTGCACTGAAGTGTTACTGCTGTACATCGGCATAAAATCTGTCTGTCATTAAGCTAGCTTTGCAAACATTGTTTTCTTTGGAATTCGTAAGGACTCGGTTATGCTTTGATCATCTCATTGTTCTCCTTAGGTTATTTTTTTCCTTTAGAGTGTAATGGCTCCCTAACAGAAGGTGAAGTTTAGAAAATAGTGTCTCCATATGCAAGGGATTTGGAGACCTTTTTATTGTCTTTAAAAATGTCATTCATAGTCCTCATTAGCATTTATTGTTGCAAGCGTACAAGCAGAAAATGTGAAATTGGTATGTCATGAATAGCTCCACAGAGCTCTAGAGCCCTGAAATTTTGCCTGCAGTGTGGTGTGGGGCAGGCATTGAGAGAAAGCTGGCCAGATGGCTGCCAGCACAGAGCAGAGCTGCAGGTTTTTGTCTCTGGTGCTGAGAGGAGGGAAAGTTCACTGGAGCATACGCTATCACCCCTTGCGTTTTAACAAAACTAACTCGCCATCAGTCAAAACGGGGAGGTGGTGACATTGAAACAAAAGTTTTCAATATAATGTAACAGTCCTTGTCAAATGAATAAAATATGTTTAGTTAGTGTCACAAATATTGACATGTTACAAAGAAAAATGCAAGGCTCGAATTTATGGCTAGTGGTAGATACGCTTTCACACAAATATTCTCTCACATTATCTTTATTGTGAAAATCCTATGCATTGAAAAGACATCGATTAGAGGTCAAAACTAGGGTTAATACACTACAGCAGGAGGAGTTTCCCTACCCATGTTAAAAGAGCAAACACCCTGAGCTTCAAGTCAAAAAGCAACTGATAGCTTGAAGCCTTTTTTTTCTTTTCCTTTTTTTTCCCCCCTCCCCTTTTTGAATCTCAAAATATGACCCTAGTTCAGCAGGACCAGATATTCTCACCCAGGCTTCTCCAGGTCGCACTAAATGTATTCTTTCTCCTGTCGGTGAGACGGCATCTTTGGTATTTTCTTGTGTCCTTTCAGAAATAATATCAAATCAATATCAAATTTTCTAAAGTGCTTCAGTGATGTCTATGCTCAGATGGTGTGGTAATTTCCTTTGAATCCGAATAATGATAGAAATTAACAGTCAATTCTAATTTACTTTACCCACATTATAGAAAATACTGTATTTAATAAAAAGGGAAGGCAAGTCTTGGTTTAGCCCAGATCAAGTGAAAGAAATAGACACCGAAACAGGTACATGTATGTGAGTTTGTCCACGTGAGTGTTCTTACTAAAACGTATGTATAGAGCAAAAGAGCATGCGTTCTTTAAGACCCGAAGCCTGTGTTGGCCCTCCCATTCTGAGTCAATTAATTTTGGTGGAACTATTCTTCTACAATTAGGTCTTTATGTATATTTTCATTATTTTAAAACCTGAAATACACCTGAAATGCCACTGGGATTTCTGGCAGTGTTCAACAAGAATGAATTTTTTTGGTTCTTTTTTGATCAAAAAGCAATAGGCAATCTAGGTTGCTAAGTCTGACCCACTGCCAAGGTTGCCTTTTCTTAACAGATGATTTGAAATCCTCTTTAGAGGACTAATTTCTGATTATCCTGTTGAAATAGTATGACTTAAGTTTCCTTAACTGAAAAGAGAGATGAATGCTTTCTCACCTCCAATGAATTTAATCCAATACTAGAGGTAACATGACGAACAGTTTCTCTTAGAGAACCAAGAATATTTTCTTCCCAGCTTGGTGACTTTACTTTCAACTATTGAATATTTGTGTAGATAATCTCAATTAGTCTGTGTTTCACAGAGCTATGTATGTTTTAAAGGTCCCATTTGTCTTTTTTCAGAAGTCCAGAAAGCCTTGCCAATAAGGAAATGCTTAGGGAAATGTTTAGTGTTATCTGGCAAATGTTTTGTGTTGTATGCATTAAGAGCTACTGTTCACAGATAAGCACCTATCTTATTGGAATATTTTAATCCTGTTTCCAAGCAAAGAATTAAAAGTTTATTTAAAAATGCCTTTCTTGACTAGCTTGAGCTCTTTTGTGGTAGTGCAGTAAAAGCAAGGGAGGCTAGGTACCATGTCATGGGAAAAGTCACACTGAGGGTACCCATTACAGTCCTAGGTGGACTACTGTTGTACCAGGCCGTAGGAGATACTGGGCAGCAAGAAATTAGTGGCCTTCTCCTGAAGTTGTTGCCTTTACCGTACTTTGGTTGGACAATCAACCAAATAAAGTTAAGAAAGCATCCAGAAGTGGTTGTCCCGTGTCCCCCCATCAGCTCTACAGCTCACACATTAGGTGGGTTTGCTCTGTCAGTGGGATGCCTTAAGAACACACTAATAGCTTCCAGCTGGGTGGAAAATCAAAACGTTTGGGGGCTGACAAAACTAGCAGATTTGAATTTGAAAGCCCAGCTAATGCCTCCATTTTTATTTGCCACTCGCCCATAAAAGATTATTTTCCAATATGTCAGCCTCATTTGGTGGCCAGTGGTCTGAAAGTGAAAGTGGAACAAGCAAGCGGGGAAATCTGGACATTAGTGAGTCCGCCCTTTCAAGCTGGTGTGCCACTTTGTGGAATGGCCTTCCCTGAGATTGGGGGGGTCCTAATGACCATTCATCAATGCTCGTTGACTGATCATTGAGTGCCTTCTCATTCAGTTTATCAAGTCTTGCACATAAAAAGTCAGAATAAGCATTATTCAGCTTTGTTAAAGCCAACTAGGAGTAAAATGCTCCATTTGAACCCATTTTGCCCTTGGTTTTTCACTTTGTTAATGCAGTCCTGCTTAAATGAGTGCTTTTACTGGGTCTGTTAGAATATCTGAAACTATTAATTCTCTTGTATTGAATAGCTGGTGGCAGGCCAGAGCAGATGGGGTAGAAAACTATTTGGTTGGGTGTATTGCTTTCAATTAGGATCAATGAGGTTTCAGCTCCTTTGAATTAACTCACTTAATACCCACTGTGTGAAGTCACAATGTATCACAACAGTCTGCTGTAAGTAGAGTGGAAAGTTGAGAAGTCCTACAGAAAAGCTTTGAGTTAAATTCTTCCTTCACTGTTAATAGAGAGCTTTCATTAACTACAGATGCGTTTCAGTGGACTTCCAGTCCCTGTTATTAAGCTAGGTTTGCGCAAAAGGCAATCGCTGTACTTTTAAAATGGTGATCACTTGGAATTTCTCTTTTCCATCAGATCCATGTCTTAGCGACCTTATATCATCCACTGCATAAAAATCTTCTTTTTCCCCCCGTCAAATATGGAGACTGTTTTGCCTTCTTTACCCATTTTCAACATTAAGAGTTGCAGAGGATTATTTAAAATTATCTTGTAAAGTTTTTTGAATGATTGTCAAAGAAGGAGCTGATTCCCACTCAGGAAGGTGTAGCATAATGTGCACCATAAAGAAACTGGCTGAAGATTATCTTCTGGATTTTTCACTCTCTTTGTATCCCTTTAATTTTGGTATTACACATAATACCAACTCTTGTGATACAGCAGAACTGTTCCTATGTTAAAACCACTGCCTTTCCTTAGCGGAGAATAAAACCATTTTACAGAATGGGCTGTCCACCTCTGCTTGGCCTGCTAAAGTTTCAGACCTGGTGCAAAAACTGTTAGGGCAAGCTTTAAGTGACTGCATTAAAAATGGGGGTGTGGTGGGGTGGGGTGGGGAAAGCGAATAAATATCCACAGATATTTATTCAGGGAGGACTGCCAAATGGGTTGCAGCCTGCCTCAGTGTATTAAATAATGAGAGGGAAAAACTATTCATGCAGCTGGCTGCTTGAGAAAATGCTGAAGTAGTCTCAGATGCACAGGCATTCTGTTAGCCCCTTCCATGAGCAGACTTCTAGGTGAGAATCTCCAGGGATCCAGGTTTTGTTGACGTGGATCAATTTAAATGGCAATTACTGTAGTCAGATAACAGCTTAAAAAGGCTTTTTACACACAGAAAAAAGATGCATAATCACACAGCATATGGAAGTTCAATTTTGTGAGCTGTGGTCTGTGGATTTACAATGTACTGATATTAAGACCTTCTTTTAAGAGTGAATGTTGTTCGGTTTTATTAAAATGCGTCATACCTTTGACACGTTACTTTCTACTCTGAAGCTGATTCAGGCTGCATCTATGTTGATGAAAGGTTGCATTTCCAACTGTGAAAATGTTTTTCCTTTTATGTAGAGTACAGCATTAAAAAAAGAAAAACAACACAGCCAATACAGTACTAACTGACTGGTTTTAAATAGCACATCAAATAATAAAACAAAAAGAATGGTAAATTCTTCAAAGGCCTTGGTGGCACAGACTTTGCTTGTCTCCCTTTCCCTTGCTTCTCTCCCTTTCCCCTCTCTGTTTTTGGCCCCTTCATGAAAGCAGTCTGTCACGAAAACATTTTCATGTTTCGGTGTTTCTCTTGGGCTCTCTGACACTTAAAAATCCATTATAGAGAACTTCATTACAGTAGCTATCTGATGAAGATGAAGAAAAGACCCGCCTCAAGTCGCAGACGAGTTAGATTGTTAGTGCTGGGGTGTTTACTGGGGCGAGGGGAGCTGCTCCTTTGCTGCTTTGATTGTCTTGCATTTGCCAGTCCTGTGTTTGGAGTCTCTCTCCTATTTCAGTGAAGCTTAAGGGTGGCACTTAGATAGCATTAAAAAGTTATTGTGGAAATATCAGTAAATTAAGTGACTCATTTGCTTTAAGTGAGATATATTCATGAGTTCGGTCCGGATATTGGAAGGGTTGTTATTTTTTGCTTAATTTTACACGTGTGTCCTTTTCCTAAATAGATCTTTATCAGGCTCTGTGGCAGCTAGAGGAAGGAAGAGGAAGGCCTGAAAGCAGAGTCGTTTCTGCGTAGTAGAGGCAGAAGATGGCATAACGCAAAATCAGGGGGAAGCATAAATAAGTACAAAAGGATGAGTCTTACACTGGTAAGAATGCAGCTCCTGAAGATGTGACTGAGAATCGCTGCCTTTCTATATGGGTTTAAATGTATACTGCAAAGGCAAAGTCAGAACCAGGACCTACGCACTAATTGCTGGAGAAATGCGTGTTACTAAAGGGAGAAGCTTTTGCAAGTGCTAAATGGGAGGAGAGTTTTGAAAAAGAAGATATTTTTCCTTGTGCCTGGAATTTTGTGCAAGGCTATACGTGCTACAGAAGGCATGCGAGTCAGGCGTATGTTTCTCCTAAGAGGCAAAGATGTTTTACAAAGGACTAAAGAGGGACTGCTGAGAAGAAAATAGCCAGCTTTAGATAAAGCACTATAACAAAGACTTGTAGTTTTATGTATCATGGTGTCCATTAAAGCTTAATAAGGAAGAGTGCATTGAACCTAGCCAGGCATACGTTATTCATGTGAAGGATAAACATTTAAGGGGTGTGCAAAATCAGAAATTGGGAGGACATGATTGTTTAGCTTTTGAAAAAGCTTTACAGGGAAGATTTTATTTTCATCCCCCATGGATCACCATGGAAGGTAAAGGAGAGTAAGCTGCAAATGTTTGGAACATATCAATGCAGGAATCCCAGGGGGTTAAAAGCACTATAGTAAAATAGAAGTGGTCTGCTTTCTAAGAGTGTTCTATTTTACACATACTACTGAGAATCTGAGAAAGGCAGTGATTTTGATACTCCATTCACTATAGTAAACCAGCATAATAATGACAGAAGTGTGGGGAGGGGAGGAAGAGGAGGGGGGACTCTCCGTATATCCTCGTGCACGTTTTGAATTTCCAGCTAAATAAACAAACGTAGTCCTATGGAGTGCAAAATGATGACTGTTAAAATAAAGAATGAATTTGTTTCCACTTTTGGAAGACAGCTGATTCAAAGCAATGCTTTTTTCTTTAATTGTTGTCAGCAGAAGAAAGGGTTAACTTTTAAGGAAAAAAATGAATAATTCAGTGTTTGGCTTATCACTTTGCATTTTACTTTCTATTCTTTGGTCATCTGGAACTTGGTGTGAAAGGTAGAGTAAAAGGAGTCAGCTGAGGGGAGCCGGGGTTGTGATAATTTGCACACACATCCCTGTCATTGTTCTGCCTGAAGAGACAGGGCTGGGTTCAAGGCCACATGTGCTCCTGTCATCATTCACATTTCTGCTCCAAGTGCAATACAGAATGTCAGCTCTCCATCTGTCTTTGCCTGGCAAACGCACGCGCCCAGCATCCTGCCTCCAGCTACGCTGCCACAGCCAGTTCTGATGGCCCTCCTCGCTTCTCTCTGTTCATTCCAGAACAGGAGGCACTGAGCCCTAAATAAGCTTGCTTTTAGGAGAGAGCCATTTACAGTGTGGTATATTTTATCCAAGGATGCCTGGTGAGTTGAAATTATTGCAGCTCTTTCGGTTTTAAATGAGGAAACGCTAATTGTTTTTTGAGAGTATTTTTTTTCTTTTCTCTTTTTTTTTCTTTCTTCTCTTTTAATATAGAGGGTGATTTGCAAGCTGATACGGGTACGGAGCGATCGTGGATGCTAATTCTGTTGTGTATATGTTTGGGGGAGGGGAATTTGTGTGAGGGAACTGCCAGAGATGATACTTACAGCAGTACTGGATGTTTCAATGAAAAGGGATAGAAATAGCAGAAAGTCACTGGCTTTGTGGGTGCAGGTCTCTGCACGGGGGATCATTTTTAGCAAAGAGAAATACAGGTTCGGGCTGGCTTTCATGACTGTCAGCTGTACCTTGAATCTGCAAACATTTGATCGGTAGAGATCATTCACAGCGTTCACCCATCAGCTGAAATTATCTCTGTGAAAAGCTGTTTATGTTAGAGAAGTGAAGGAGATTTGTAAAACAAATTATTCCAGCGTTGTCCTAAATTGTAGTCCTTAACTGTCACCAGGCAGATGACTGAAATATGTTGATTCAAAATAAAACAATAAAAAAAAATCTGCTGAATTAGAGGAATTGCTGTGGAGCTGGAAATTTTAATAGGTTGGTTTCTTCAGGAAAATATTATCCTTGGATATTACAATCGCTTGTCTAATTGATAAGTGTTATTGCCAATGAAAACGGGGCTTCTATGCAGGGTGATTTGTCTGAGGGGTTTTTTGAAATACTTGACCACGACTGAGTGGATTGAATTTGGTGTGTTTTGTTTGGTTTTTTTCCCTTTGGTAAGGACTGAAGAAAGCCATGTGCCTGATTATAGCAGCCTGTGTCTCTGGATAAAAAAAGACAGGGCTAGAGATCCTACAGCTGGCTGGTTCTTGTGGATTATTTGGGTAGGACAGGCAGAAGAGGCTACGCTTGATCACAGAGAGTCTGTACACCTCACAGATGGTGTTTTGAAACAATATCTGCCAGTTTGCTGCAACCACAGTTGCATGTAGGTATTGCCAGTTGTTGGAAGAATGTTTTCCTTTTAGGATTTTTATACACGGTCATACCCTACTGCTGGTATGTTTGCTGATCCTCTGGTTGTAACAAGAAAGTGGGCTCTGTTTGCTCAAAGCACAAGGCTAAGAGGATTTATATGGTTGAAATATGGGCAAATTAATTTGCATAGATAACAACTGAGGACTATGAAAGGTCAATTTAACCCTTTAAATGTCAAATTTGATTTGCATGCATTACATTCTTGGGAATGTGGTCTTCATGAGAAATACCACAGTAATTCATTGATTTGGAAAACTGCATTTTGCATAATCTGCTGACGTTTCCCTTATTTCTGTGAAACTCATCTTGTGCAGTTTACTGTTTCTGTGTTTTATTAATATATTTAAATGTACTAAAATGACACAGTCTTATCAGTCGTGATCCTTGTGTGCATTATTTGGGGCTATTGGCAAACAGTGTTGGAATGCCTAGAGTGGAGGTTTTTGAAAACCTATTAAGCCTTTGGCATTTAAATTACTTAATCTACCTGCTGGTTAAAATTTCATGCATCTTTAATCAAAATGGCATGCGCTACACTGGAGTATGTATACCCTTATCAATACTCGTTAAGCTTTACCATTAAATAAATCTTTAATTTCCAGCATTCTGTTAAAGCAGTAGCAAGGAAGAAGTGTGTTTTAATGTCAGCTCGGAGTGTTAGAAAACCTTGCACTTGGATACAGAGAATACACTAACAGCTGTGACTGGGAGCATGTGCCAGAATGGAGATACTTGAACAGATCTGACACTTGGCTATTTTTGACACCCATCTGCACTTTTTTACTCTCCTCTAGGATGAACTGCCTCTCAATCTGTTCACAGCATATTTTAGCCTTTTAATATTGTGGTGTTGGGTTTTTTCAAATGGGCATTATTAGCCATCTGGGGCAGATTTTGTATTTTAAAAGTAAGCACATTATGTACAGGAGATTAAAAGGATGTGTATTTTTATGTAATCTGATATTATGTCAGTGCCTTTTGTGTATGTGTGAAGTCTTGATTTCAGAAGCATCCCTTCAGTGCTTCTGACATCTGAAGTCCTTCTTCTTTTGGGGAAAGAACAGGAAGTAATAAAGATGGGTTCTGGTTTATGTGTAGCGATAACACTTTTACACAAACTAAATTTGCCCTTCAAAGACGAACTGCTCATACCGTTACAATTGCAACTGGCCACTCACCTCCTCGCTTCCCTGTCAGGGCAAAGCAACAGCAGTGAGGCTTGCTAATGAAACGCTGTAAAAGCGATTCAGAGGTCTGTTAAGGCACTACTGCAACTCTGAGAAAAGTCTCTAGAAAGATAATCCCGTTAACATGCAGCTTGCAGTAACCAAGTTAACCATTTTGGCATTCTGTGTAGTGAACTCTAGGAAGTGTTTATCTCTAAATAATTGATGCTGGGGGAACGGTGTTCAAATGTAATACTGTACACCGGTTTGATTACTATGAATGTGTGTTAGTTTTGGTTTTGGTGTTGTTTGGTTTTGGTTTTGTTTTTTGTGTTGTTTTTTTTTTTTTTTTTTTAAGAATTGTTTATTCCGGACTTTATTTATGAAACATTACAAATCTATCAGTCATTTTATAGTACTTTCAAAGAACAGATGTTGGCCTACAAAATGCTTTATTATTGCCCATGGCAGTATTCAGCATGGTTTCCTTAAAAGGACAATCAGTGATCACAGTCATTGTAGCCCAGAAATAATGCTGCTCTTTCAGAAGATGGCCTGGTATTAGGTCAGACCACCCTTTCTTTACTTCTGCTCTCCAGATGTGGCTGCAACTTTTTTTTTTTTTTTAAGTTCGTGTTTCAAAAAAAAATGGGTTTGTTTTCAAAATCTGGTTTTACTTAAGATATCTTCATCCTGGAGTGCATTTCATAAATTGCCCACATATTTTTCTTAGCAGAGAACTTAACTGGCTGTAATTTTTAACACATGGCCACATCATGTGATATTTTCAAAACATTTGCACATAGCTTTAAGAAGGTCCCAGCAGAAATGATCCATCATCTCACAGCCAGCCCGTTTCTTAACAGCATATCTGCATTTTCCATTTAGCAGAGCTATATATTATTAGCTTACATTTTGGGTAGTAAAACAGTGCATTGCTGATTGTAAAACATGGACTTTATTATCTGCTGAAAATTGATTTGGCATTTATAGCCACTGTGTACTAGACTGGCTTTCTGGTTTTAACATTAGTGCTTGCAAGTGATGATTTGTTTAAAGAACAGAAACAAAATTGCCATGGACATAACTGTTAGTGTCCTAGTAACTGAACATTTGGATTATCCACCTGTTTTTTAAATACATGCGTCTAAATGCTGTTATACAGCAAAAATCTCCTAATACTCCATTAACCAACTTGTTCTGTTTTAAGTTGCAGTTGCTATGCTGTTATATTAGGACAATTCTGTGTCTTACAAAACAAGTTTCCTGCCAAACGGAGAAAATGTGTCTGGAAATATTTAAGTCCAAGTGTTAACCTTGCATCATTATTCCAATCATCCTACATAATGACTTTATCTTCTTCAGGATTTGGGTAGGAGCAAAAAGCTCTTTCCCTAAGATGACCGTGGGTCACTAGGTTCCTCAGATATATATTGTAGGGTTTGGGAAACGATGTGTAATGACTTGCTTTTCAAAGTATTAAAGTTTCTTCTTCTTTTATGGTAGTAATATATTCCAAAGTCTGCATGACATTATTGCTGTTATTTTCAACCCATGGGGCTGTGAACTGCATCTTGCTACGTATGCATGGAAAATAACTAACACATCATGGGTTGGAGATAATGCTGCAGAAATAGCGATTAATATGTATATTTTTAAGCAGCGTCCAAACACTCTTTCCCTGTGAAGTTTCAGTGCTTTTCAACTTGGACCCTTTGCTGTAAGGGAACAAGCAAAACAGTTTCTCAGGACCGGTACTTCACTGGCGTGTGTAGGGTGTTTAGCACTGATTGCATCTTGATTTGAAGATTTTGGACTCCACACTCATATATTTGAGACATAATCATCATATCTTGCAAATCAATGTGTATATGCAATTTTAAAAAAGGACTTGAATACCAGTTTGGGGTAAAATAAATTCTAAAATGATGTGATATGCCGATTTGAAAAGTCCGGATAGAGAAGTTGATACGTCTAAGAGTAGAAGAAGACATGATAGCTGGGCCTTTTCAGGACCTGTACATATACCAGTACCAGTTTTCTTGTTTGTTTGCTGCATCCTTTTTTCTTCCAAGTGTGTACATCAAGGATAACTCTACAAAAAATCAGCTGAAGCCTGATCTCTCGCTACCAGGTCACAGACTAAAGCTAAGTGCACAAGATGACTTCTGCACCTGAAGCAGTAGCTGGCTTCCAAATCCAAAATTGCATGCCTCAACTCTGTCCTCATTCCAGATGCATCACTGTTACAGCTTTAAAGTTTCCCAAGCATGTCGAGCTGCCTCTGGGCGGGCATGCTAAGATCTGTCTCAGTATCGATAGGGTTAAGCAGGCCAGTGCTGAGTTCACACCTATGTCTTTTTGGAATTGAAGCGTTTCTGTGTCTGAGTCGTTTGCACAGCTGGATCGGTAGGTAATTTCAGAGGAAGCCCAGCGCGTATTCAGAAACGTTGGTCTCTTCACGAGTGCAGGCTTACTTCTTGTTCCCAGAAATGTGTGTGGTGTAAAACGGAGCACAGGGCCAGAGATTCTGAGGCGAGTAGAGATTAAATCGGAAAATCCATAGGGCACAGCAGCACTTGGATTTTTACCTGTACACAGACACAGTCTAGCCATATTGGCCCGCTTGGCAAGGCTGATTTCATTCAATATCCCACTATGCTAACTCTACGTTCACGCAGTTCCTCAGTGAAGCTGGTGAAGTCCTTGCCGTGCTGTGCCATGCTATCTATAGTCATTGGCTCAACTCTCCAGGAGCTCAGCCGTCTCTGCACCACATTGCATTTTGCGATGTACATGTGTTCTTCCTGCCTCTGGTACGTGAGAATCACCAGACGAAGAGCAGGACCAGTGCAGGAGCTGCTTCCTCCTGGCTGCTGTTGATCTTGGGCCTTGGTCCCTCCCGAAATGTTTCCTGCTCAGTTCTCGGGCAGAACAAGAGCAATGGAGATTACTCCCATCCAGAATAAGCTGCTGCTGGGCAGTAGCTTTCCCCCTGCTGAGGGAATACGTTACAGACCTGAGCTTGATTGAGCAAGCAGAGGGAGGATTTGAATTCACGTCTTTCACTTCCAGAGTGAGGCTTCCACTCAAAAGACTTGAATAAAATCAAAGCTCACCTCTTCCATCTCGCCTAGCGATGTCTTACACAAACTCGTTCTACTTGCCAATCTTCTGAAGGTGAGGATAAGGACATCTTTTCTGGAGGAGGGAGTAGCGCTGTGGATCCCATGTCTCCAAGACACTGAGGCTCTTGAAAGGCAGGAGTAAAGCATCCTGTCTCCAGTATTTCCCTGTTGGTGAGCTGTAGGCAGTTGCTAGGTAAATATAACTAACTTTATGTCATCTTTTCTGTCATGAGCTGTCTACAGCTACCTAATGGGAGGGTGTAGAGAGAATGGATAGAACCAAACTCTTCTCAGAGGTGCATAGTGATAGGATGAGAGGCAACAGGCACAAGTAATGGACCATGGTAAATCCCAAATAGATACCAGGAAAAAAATTCTCTTCATCATAAGGATGGTCAGACACTGAAACACATAGTCCAGAGAGGTAATGGTATTTGCATTATTGAAGACACCATATTGGACAAACCCCTGGCAACTTGATCTAACTGCCCATGTTTTGAGGCAGAAGGGCATGGACTGTCTGACGTCCTGAGGTCACTTCAGCCTGCATGATGATTCTTTGTTCTACTGGATCCATTAGCTGTTTTGGATATCCAGTCTGAGGTGCTTCAGCCCTGTGCACTGTAGGGGAGAGCAGAGTAGTCCCTGGCACTGGCTTTTGTGTTGTCTGGGCACCTAAAGTTAGTTATTCATTGAATCTGATCTGAAACCGTTACTTGATCTGTAGCTTGCAGAATGAACTTTGCCTTTGCATGCCAGTAGAAGAGCAGAATTGTCAGGCTCAGTGCTGGCTGAAAGGGCTGCATCTCCTTCCTGTGGTAGCTCATGAAGCTGTGCTTCCACATACCAAAGCTGAATTTATTTCTCTGTGCTGTGGAGTCTTTCTGTTTTTTCCCTACTAGTAATTTCTTCTTTAGTGCCAGTTATAGGCAGAGTGTGGAGAAATAGCCTCACTGTGAGCATTAATTGCAGAAGAACTTGAGACAAGTTGCTGGAGACCTTGGGATTTGAGAGGAGCCGCTTCAGCTGGAGGTTCACAGACCTCTTGGTTTTGTCCCTGTGCTGCAGCACATCACCTGGAAGTATTGTTCTTGCAGCTGGTTTAAGGCTGTAGTGTCAAAAGAGACACGGAATGGATCCAACATCTAAAAATCTCCTGCCCAAATTCCTGCGGCATGAAGCTACAGCCTTACTTGAGATTTTCCATGATGTTGCATAACGACTTGTGCATTTATTTCTACTTCTTCTTGCTCTTGGGACCTGGCAATCTTGTGAAATTTTCATGAGGAATAGCTACCTGTTAGGACCCACATATCTGAATTAATTTAAATTATCCAGCCAGCTATTTCAGTATTAATGCGGATATATGTTCTGGAACATATATGCCTGCAACTTAAGCATGCTTTTAAACGGGCACAAAGTGTAAGTCAAAGGTGGCAGGAAATCTTCCTCAAGTTCGAAAGGAAATACTGTCAGCAGTGGACACAATTATTAGGGCTATTGCTTGTATGGTTCTCATTCATTATGGATATCCCTTTGGAAGCAGACTGTAACAAGCTCTGCCGCATTTTTGCATATTGACAATACTGAGCTGACAAAGACCAAAAGAAATGTGGAAATAGGACAGCAAAAGGAATCAGTATTGATCACCTCTTGGAGGAGAGGCTGAGGAATAAGTAAGAAGAATGTATCTTGGTAACCCTTCAAGCATACTGCAGGTTCATGCAGATCTGGTGTAGGGTCAGGCCTATATCATTCTTGGTTAAAAAAGGATTTGCTGTAATGAATTGAGACTTGAGGAAGTGGGATTTGCATATGCTTAACTGCAGCGAAGTTTGAGATGATGATTCAAGAAGTAGGAATATGTTTTACCTTTCAAAGTCCATTGCCCTTTCCAGCTTATTGATACATCTTTTCTCTTCTGGGGGTTAATGCACTATTCTGTCTTCTATAAGTCATTCAGAAAGCATCTCTAAAATTTAACTTGGTACCCTTTCAGTTCTAATGCTTTATTGGAATTTTCTTTATGTGCTTATAATCCACTTCTCCAAGCCTTGGGAGCCCTCCAGTGCAGATTCTTGTAGTCCCCCCTTTCTCTCTGATTCTTCTAGCAATGCTGGGTTCACTGTCTTATTGTGCTCCTGTTTTGAAACCACATCCTGCTAAAGGAGTAATCTCCTGGTTTAGTGATACAGGGCCTTTCCCCTTCCTTCTTTCTGATCTCTCCTTAATATGTGTTTTGTGAGTCATGCAAACACACATGACTCAAATAGTCTTCCTGCCGCAAGATTACAGTTTGGAAAATGTGTGCACTCATATCATATGAAAATACAGCCATAATTTGATTCTTGCTTCTAAACTGTGCATTCCAAATGTATTCTGGCGGCCCTTTTAAGCCAGGGTAACAAGCATGTGTACCCAGCCTTGGAGTTTCATTGTAGCTATTTTATAATCCAAATGAATGCCATCACCATAGACTTTCCTATATGTGACTTCCCCATAGCATTCCTTGAATTTTTAAGAGAATCTTTTTTTTTAAGGATTTTGTGCCTTGCGGAGCACCAGCCACACCATTCGTGGTTAGCAAATACAAATTAACATCTATTGGTTTAATTTTATTTTTCCAGTCCATTTCACTACATAATTGTTGATTGCGTAATTATACCTGCCAGCTTTGCATGCGCTTACTTGTATTGTAGTTAGGAGAAAGTTTGCTAACTGAAGTTTAGAAGAGGTCATTTTCTGTGGACAGCGTTACTCTTTCTTGTAGCGACTTTTCTTTGCATGGAACTGTACGAGGTACACTATTTTTGACTTTTTAAACTATAAACTACAGTGTACAAAAATGATCTTTAAAAAACAGAGATGCGATAACCTTATTCTTTTTGAGAAGGAATCGGGGTTTGTATCAGTTTTGAAAGTACACACTGAGAAATACTGAGTGAACCATAGGGACTTTGAGAGTTACTGACACAATAAAGCAAGCTGAAAGATGCTCATTAAAGCAACTTTGGTTATGTCTGTAAAAGAAAGGGTGTAGTTAGATATCCAGCGAGGTCAGATGGCACTGTCATTGAATAGCTTTGAAAGTCATTGGTTTTCTTCTTGGAAACTGGTTTGCAACAGAGTTTACCATGTCTTTGGTCTTGGTGGTTTTAGTTTTCATTTCTCCACTGGCAGAGGGAGGAGAGTGATAAAACTAGAATTAAAGTGGCCCACATTGGTTGAGTTCATCCCTCCATGGCGCTGTAGGATCTCCTCACTCTAGGGTCCTGAAAGAGAGAGCACTTCTGTCAACATCCTTCATATTAGATCTCGGAAGTAATTTAAATTACTTCATTAAGATCAATATTTCATTATTTTACACCGAGATCGCCATTAGACTGCATTACATCTTCAGAAACAAAAGCAAAGTCCTTTGCAATTTTTAAAGGGGATCTGTGCAGTAATGAGTGTATATTTCACTTTTCTGAATTCCTAATAGTCAATGTGAGCACTTTATTGTCCCCTTGCAAATGGAGAAGTGAGACAGTGGCCGCTCTGGGAATATTATTTGTGTCTCTCGTGTTAAATTTTTAAAGTATTTTGAGCAATGCTCATCTTGTTTTGTTAATTTACTTACATATCTCTTTCCATTATTCTCTGGTTGTAAAAGCAAATATGTATTTGGTTCTTCTGTGTTTAATAAGCAAGGCTGCTGCGCAGGAGGTGAATCTGCGCATGAAACTTTCATTGAGAGTTTGGTATGAAAGCAGAGCCTTCAGAGCATGTATAGCAAATTCTCTGCCGTCTGAGGGAGAGCCAGTGTTACAGTCTTGCTTTGCCCTCTTCAGACTCCTCTGCATAGACGCAACTATGTCTTGGTGGAATAAAGGCTGGATTTGCATGGTTGCTTCTCAGCTGACCAGCCAGGCTTCTTCCTCTGACGTGTCAATTGATAGAGTAGTAATTTCCAATTCCTTTCATTTTGAGGAAGGAAAGCAATGGTATTTAATCTTCAGAGACCAGTAGAAACAGAATTCTTTAGTTTATGCTGCCTTAAAGCTTTTGCTTCAAACTGTTCTTGAGAGTCTGTAAAAGCCCCAAAGATAAAAATACTACCAACATTTCAGATATCGACCTGCATCCCTCCGTAGAGCCACAAGAGAGATGATACACTTTCTCCTTAAGTTAACTTCTGTATTCTTTCAGAAAGAGCTTTGTGGATGCTGCTGAATAACTTGCTTTTTCTTGAAAGAATACAGAAAATCATGATGCCTTGATTTCATCCTGACACCAGCAAATATGATTGCAGGGTTTTGTCTGGGGCACTGGTTCAAGACAGTCTTGAAAGAATGAGTGTCTATTACTTAATCACCAGGAATGCTTAATAGTTTTGTCACAAGTGTTTTTCTTTTTGGAGGCTGTAAGTGTTTTTGCTGTCTTGCCACACTAGATATAAAATAGATGCCTTGATGAATTACCTAATGGGGATTCTGCTGCAGAAATTGATGCTTGCTGAATCGAAATCAAAGCCTTTTTTTGTCTCCTTTGGTCATTACAGTAAAGCTGTGGGTTTTTAAATATGTCTGCTTACAAGTCTGGGATGTGCACACATTGTTGCATGCAGTTGCTGGGTTTTGGAGGGCTCTTTGCCACAAAATAATACGATGATGCAGATGTTCTGATACTGTTCTTTTAAAACAGTTGATTGCGGATCTGATGGTGAAAGATGATCAGCAGCTAGCATATATCATCATCTTCTGATCCAAACAGGTTCCTTTGGGAGTCAGCTGTACTGTTTCAGTATGTTGTAATTAAATTGAGTGCTGTTAAGGTGTCAGAAATTACATTATAATGCAGGATAATGGACTTAAATAGACTTATTTGCACAATGCAAATCATAATCTAGCAAATTACCCTTAAAGGCTATATATTAAGAAACAAAACAAGCCCCCCAATATTCAATAGGAAGAGAAAAAGGAAGAAAATTCGTCTGATTTCTGACTCGGTTCCTAAGACATCCTTGCATTAGAGTCTGTCTGGACTTAATAGATGCAACAGTCGTAAAGTGCTTTGTTTGAAAGAAAAAGGTAATTATTTTTTATTTTAGTTAGGGTTGGATGACTGGGGGGAAATCCCTGTTGACCAGACCTTTAATACTTGGAAAAATCCTTATACATGCAACAGATAACTTGTGTAACTAGCTCTTCTGAGGTTTTGAGCAATGTTAATTCCCAGAAAAGTTCATGTGAGTTGTAAATACCTAGCATCTTGCAGAATTAGACTGTATTTATGAGAAGGCTAATGTTGTTAGGAAAATAATAGATTTACATGTATAGCGAGAGCTGTTTGTAAATCAGCAGGTGGTTTCTAAAATAACAGAAATTAGCAAAGTGTTTACTGATGTGATTTCTTTCTGAAAAATGTGTTTAAAAATACTCAAACATTAAAACTTCACATGCAAAAAGCTGATGTACTTTTCGTCATCCATCTCAGGTCCTTCTTACTGGTGGTTTGAATGCACAGACTCTTCATTTTCAGTCTTGAGGACCTTATTTTATCTTTTGAAAGGGCCTAGTAGAAGGAAAAAAAGAGAAAATAATTTTCTTGTGAACTATGTGTTTCAGTAGGAGGCATATTTCTGTGAATAGATAGGAAAAATTCAGATGACACCAGAAAATCTATGTTTTAGTTTTGTATGTGTATGCACATGCTTTCATACAGAATACTAGATTACATTTCTCTTTAGTCATATAAAACCTGCTTGGGACTGAATTCATTAATGATGCAAAGCAGCATTGAAATACTACGCTTCTTTAGAATCATACATACTGGTCCAAGCAATTAGTTAGTGACAAAAGTCAAAGAATACCATATCTCTAATTAAAAAAAAAAATAATCAAAATCCTGTAAACTGATTTGCCTGTGTGCCATTTTCATACACTGATTTAAAATTAAACCCTACCCTGTAAATGGCTGTTGAATTGTGTACGTCTTCTCTGAAAAGGTTTCCAGTGTGGTGAAAAAAGGAGTTCAGTTCAAAGATCTTTAATCCGGTTTCCTCTGTTTTATTTGGTTACACAGAAAATCTTGCCCTTCGCCGCTGCCCCCCAATTCTTCATTCGCCAATAGTACTGAGGGTGAAATTTGTGCCACGCTCCTTATACATAATTTAAAACAATTGTGCTAGCTTTAGACCCGAAGTCTTTCTTCATCTATCATTTATCTCATGATGTTATCTTTTGTACTTGGTACCCTTCAGTAAGCACAGCCTGACACGTCTTGTGGCCTTTACCTTCTGCGATAAAAAAGATTGAAAAGATGCTTGGCACCACCTGGTGAAGATGAGGCAACCCTGGAGAACTGTGCTTCAGGAGCAGGTGACTGATGCTAAGAAATGTGCCAGTCTAGGGACACAGCTGAAGGGTTGTACTAGGGGAGGGGGAGGGGAAGGGAAGGAAAAAAAGAGCAGGAACATTAATACATCTTCCTGAGGTTTGATGGGACATATACTGCCTACTGTTCCATCTGGTGCTTATGATAGCATGGCATATTAGCATGCTGCAAGTTCATAATGTATTCAGGGCGAGAAAACACCACTTGCATACCAATTGAGGCGTCCTCTTTCTCAGAGCTGCCTTTGAATTTCAATGATGTTTATGCCTCCTAAGCCACGACTGAACTGAGCGTTTCCGCTCGTGGAGGAATAACAGCAGTGAGGGACTCTGGCTTGTGTGGGTTTTCTTTCCCCTCACTTTCTATATTTCTCCCTTTTTTTTAGTTCTTTTCTTCCTGCTCTCTCCTTCCAGTTTATTTGGGTTGAGGAAGACGGGTTGAGGTTTTGGACTAGCTAATTACATAGCTTCTGTTAATATTACATTAACTTCTTTTTAAGGTTGTAGTCTGTTGCTTTTTGCTTATCTCAAAATGCTTAAATGTACTTTTTACGACATTTTGATGACATTACTCTAAAAGCAGTGTCATGAAGCATTTAAAAAATAGCACGTTGCAATTCTGCTTTATTTTCATATTTCCTGCATTGCTAAAGAACAAACAAAACCTTGAGCTCCGCATTTCATGGTAAATTATTTGGGACCTGCGTCTTCAAAGACTTGATTTTAACGTCAAGTGTGCTACCATAATAGGATAAGTATCTGAAGTTGAGCAGGTATTTAAGTCCTTGTAGGAGCGAGGTCTTTTTATCGATCCCTTGCAGGAAATGTACTGATACGTTCGTTTTATTTCTCCCTACCCTGTCCTCTTTGAAACTCTGCTGAGATTGTCTCCCGTCAAGTGTCAATCTCAAAACTGCACTGTAGAAACTCTCGACTGAACATTTTGTTTCTGAACTTGTCAAAGATTGTGATCTTTTTATGGCTCAGTGCTGTGAATTGCTCTGCAGCCCTCCTTCCAGGAGGTTTTGAAAGTGTGGAGTTTACACACAGGGTAGGGTATTTGATGTGGGTTTTCAGGTGTGTGGAGTAATACATGAGTACTAGTCACATTTCACGTGTTTTGAAACTCTTACCCCAATAAAGGAGGCTAAGCTTGCTGCTTGTCGTGGTTTAACCCCAGCCAGCAACTGAGCACCGGCAGAGCCACTCGCTCGCTCCCCCCCACCTCACAGCAGGATGGGGGGAAGAGAATTGGAAGGCTCAAAGTGAGAAAACTCATGCGTTCAGATAAGAATAGTTTAATAATTGAAATAAAATAAAATAGTAATAGTAGTAGTAATACTAATAACAATAACAACAACAATAAAAAAAAGTAATGTAAAGGAAAATAACAAAGAAAAATAAAACGCAAGAAAGACAAGTGATGCAAATGAAAAGAATTGCTCACCTCCAACTGACTGATGCCCAGCCAGTCCCCGAGCAGCACCCCCCCCCCCCACCCCCCCCCCGCCAACCTTTCCCCTAGTTTTATTGCTGAGCATGACATCGTATGTGGTCAGTTGGGGTCACCTGTCCCAGCTGTGCCCCCTCCCAACTCCTTGTGCCCCCCCAGCCTCCTCACTGGTGGGGTGGGGTGAGGAGCAGAAAAGGCCTTGGCTCTGTGTAAGCACTGCTCAGCAGTAACGAAAACATCCCTGTGTTATCAACACTGTTTTCAGCACAGATCCAAAACATAGCCCCATACTAGCTGCTACGAAGAAAATTAACACTACCCCAGCCAAAACCAGCACACTGCTTGAAGAGGGGAGAATATTAAAACAGTATCTCTAGTACAGACCCGCTTAATGAATGCATTTGGTATCTAGTCCTCTACCTGCACAGCTGGACTCTTACTCCTGCCCAGAACTGACCGTGGTTTGAGGCTTTAGCTTAATCTTTAATGCATATGACTGTCATGCTAATATAACTTCAATAAAAATGTACTAGGTAGCACTTTGAACTCCTTTGCTCTAATTTAGTATTAATCCACTTGATTACTAGAAAAGAAAAGATCTTGCTATAGTTCTGATCCATTCTTTCAAATACATCCAGCCGTGCCTCTTATATATTTTCAGACATTTAGCCACTGTTGCATAGATAAGTAATGAAAAATGCATTATTCATCTTGACAAAGAATAAATTGACTTCTTTTGGTTCACTATCTGAGTATCTGTTGTCTGATGGCTTAAGAACATTCCTTGTTTATTGATAGTGCGTTTAGACCTAGGTATTAATGTCTTGGCTTAAATGCTAATTTTTTTTTTCTTAATATATTCAGTAAGGCTAATGTTACTCAATAGGAATGTCGAGGAGGTAGTGTGGGTAATTCAAGCAAGTTTAGTCAGCACTTACAAGATTCTTGAAATGTTTCTTGATGTCCTACAGAACTGTTAACATCTGCACGGCTTGTGAGAAGAGCCATATTTATTACAGCTGTATGCTAGCTAGAATGCAAAAGAAAAGGGGGGGGATCAGAGTTAAGAATGAAGCAGCTGGCTTTCAATACAGAGTTTTATAATTTTACTCTCATTACAGACCAACAGTAAACTCTACTTGGACTCTTTTGCATCAGCTTCTTTGAGATGGCAGGCTGAAGGCTTGGGAGTTTAGCTATCCATAGATACAGTGCAAAGAAATACACACAGTTTAAAAGAAAACAAAGCTTTTAGATAAATAATCACAAGTGAAGTTCAGTGTTTCCAGGAGCTGTTCCAGTATGACATAACATGATGCAGAGCATGTGTTTAAAGTCTACATTTGAGATGGTAAAAAAAAAAAGAGAAAGGTAGATTATTTTAAACAATAAGAAAAAGAAACAGAAGAAGACATGGGTGAGTAATAAATGAGAAGGCTGCTGGCTCCCTGCAGAACCAACAAGGTCATACAGTTTCTTGTCCCCATTCTTGTCAGGGTTTGGGGTCGCTGGAAGAAAGGAAGGTATGTCGAAAGACTCCTGAGATCCCAGGCCTGACTGAATGGTGTAATAGTAGCTTGGAGTGTTTGTTTTACCTCTTCTTTTCTCTCTTTTTGTGCTAGAAGGGAAAGTGAGGGAAGAACAATCAGTATCGGAATACCATTTTCTGTTTCATTCCTTCCTGTAAAAAATCACACACACGTTTCCAGGATCAGGGGGGTTTTGTCCAAGTTTGGTGTCCCCCCTCACCCATTTCTTTCTCAGCCATTGAGACAGATTTAAACTCAAGCTATGCCAATATCCAAGCTGTTTGTTAGTTATCAGAATCTTTGTTCAATTTCAATTAAGATCAAAGATTCCTATAGTTTTGTTTTCTCATTTATCTATTTGATATGAATGAAATCTGGTATTTCTTTTGTTTCCTCTGGTTAGTGTAGCTTGGTATGCTTGCTTTTACCTTTTTTCCCCAGCACATTTTAAGTGAACCTATTCCGGTTTTGCTCATTTAACTTCTTTACAACATGCCCAAGCCATTCACAGTGGGAGTGCCAGGATCTGTTTCTGTGTCTCCTACTGTTTCTTAACAACCTCAGCAACTGAGGAAGCTACACGTCTATGCTCCTGTTCTTTATTGCTCTCCTTAAATGTTGGTTCTGAATAATTTTCTGATATTTTCTAATACAAAACCTGTTGCATGTTCACTTACAATGAAAGCGCAAACAGCCACCTGTTAAGAAACAGGGCCAATAAGGACCGTTGTGATGAAGAGCATCCTCTTGTTGCAAGAACTCCTTTAAAGAGTTGGTTGAGGTATCTTTAACTACCCACACATTTCTGCTGTTCGTAGTGATCTATAGCAAATGTCCATTCTGATAACCTACTATGCTTTTTATCCCTTCTATCTAACCTTAGACTTTTTGCTGTTACACTCATCATCATTTAATTATAGCATGTGGCATTGTAAGAGCTCTAACATATAATTACTGCCTCCTTCTTTCCATTCTCCTGACACCACAGCAGAGGCAAAAGCAGATTTTTGAGCGTTTCAGTTATGAAAATGACTGCATTTGATTCATCAGTGTTCACCACCTCATACCTTCTGAAGTGATGGTCTTAGTTTCTGGAAGTTTATTTCCACTTAGTCTTGTGGAAACACATTTTATCTTAATTTTGTGCAGATTGTTGGCATTGAACAGAATTATGTGGAAAACCCAGTAGCTCTGTAAGTCAGGGCTCATAATCACCTTTGGAAATGACCTGTTAAGTTTCTAATAGGTCATTTGTATGCACAGTTACTGAAGCTGCTTGCTCGGTTGCAATAATTACGAAAAAGATAATGGATAGGAACTCATTTGGGGACAATTATTCTTGTTAACTGTTTAGTATTTCATCCAGGTACTCCTATTTTCCCTTTTTTTAATTTTCCTTTCATAATTTCAGAATTTGCCTTGGATAGCTGTTGCAGTTCAGCAGTTCTTTATTTCTTCATATCTGAGCAGTTTAAAGCCTACCAGACAACTATTGATGTGTTTTACATCTTCTATTCCAAGTGAAGACCATAACGAAACACATCCTCACAGGACATCCCAGTGCAGTCACTATCTCTCTATGTTTTTGAATTGTCTCTGCCGTTGGGATTTAGCTTTCTTAAACATATGTGGTGCCTATAAAGATCTGTGTGAGCCGTCCTAGTATTTTTTTTCCTTTATTTCTGCCCTGCTTGCCATTTGAGTTCTCTGACTGTTTATAGATGTGAAGAAAATACCAATTTTTGTTTGGTTCTCCGTGTTTTGGTGCAAAAAAGACATGTTGTTAAATTTGCTGGGGCATTTTCAAATTCATGTATCATCACATGGCTGTAGTTGTGTGAGCACGATCTGGGCTCCTGTGACTGCATATAGTGTGCTATTGTAGGCATGCCGCTGTCTGATGTGCTGCCTGCTGCAATTCCGCTTTTGGAGTATTTCATATAGAAAGCCATGTCCAAACCAGGATGAGGTGGTGGGGGAGGTGTAAGTTTGGGGGAGGGCAGGGGCACAGGAAACATCTGACTTGTTTGGCTGGGGTAGATAGGTGACAGTAGGAGGCACTGAAAATGGTCTTCTGTTGCAGCCAGTACTGCCTAGTTATTCTTTTGAGGAAGAAAAGTTTATAGTCAAAATCTAGAGTGAAATACTTGTTGTTATGTTTGGTTCTGTGGAAACAGAATAGTATATACGATGTACACATACACAGTATCATAAGCTTTCCTTCCTATATTGCACGGCTGAGGTTAGTTTTTGATACTGGAAGGAACTTTCCTTAAAGCATCTCCCTTTGACTTTCCGAGTACCTTGTCATTTCTTGTGACTTTTCCGCAGGGAAAGGGAGTTTTTCCCTGGGCTGCTGCACAATATCGGCTCCCTCTCGTGGTCAGCAGTCACCGGGAAAAATTTCCAGCGACTGTTCTCCCAGCCCTCGGCATGCTCCCAGCCGGCTGGTGTTTCCCGCCCTGTAGCCTTTTATCGGACACTCCAGTGCATGTGGCCAGCCATCGCTGAAGGTGCACCCTGGGGCTCTTGTCAGCCCATGGGAAGTGGCTGGCCCCGCTGCCCTCTCCACCACCCTCTGCCCCGACACGGAGTTTCTTTCCTCCTGTTGAATATTCTTCCCTTTCTTACCAAAAATGGCTCCTCTTCTGGTTAATCCAGTTCTCAGTGAAGCAAAATGCATATATCCAGGTAGACTCAAAGCCAAATGTAGGGTGTTTCCATAGCACGGAGAGAGTTAAATCTGCTTTTTGTAAGATTCTTTTCATGCACAAGAAAACTTACCATATCACTAAGGGTTAAATGCATCCACATCAAACATTCAGAGTTCAAATGCATCAGACCTCTTTACTTTGTCAATATTTCTCTTGCACTTGTAGCATTGAGTGGGTTCTCTTTGGTGTCTGACTTCTCGCCCTGCAGTTTCCCCTCCATTTAACACTCCCTTCAGTGTAATTGAAGACTATTTCTTACAATTTTCTAAAGCAGAATGTAAAAAAACCAAAACCAAAACCAAAAAACCCCACACAGTAAGTTTTTTTTATATACAAAATCAAGTAAGTAAAACTTGATTAAATATGTGTATAAGTGCACGTGCGCATACACGCATGTGCACACGTATGTGCACGTATGTAGAAGTAAATGGAGATTGCGGAAGCTGCACTGATCCACAAAGGTCAATATTAAATTGCTGTGTTGGAGTAGTGGGTTTAGCTGGCTTGATGAAAATGAGGTTCTATAGATAGAAAAACCTTTTTGTATGTATTTGTTGGGGAAAAAAAAATACATTTAATTTGAATCTACTGGACATGAAATGAAGCACGTTTTGTACAACTGTCAAGCATGGCAATGCTACGATACCTGAAATTGTTTTTAATATTTTCTGTGGATTCTGTAATAATTGCTGATTTTTTTTCCAATTCAGGCTTCAGCTGTATGACTTTTTTTGTTGTTGAGGTCTGATATTTAAAATTCAAAACAAAGGGAAGATACTTTAAAGAAGGAAGTTTTAAGTTTTATTGTGCAAGACTAAGACTGCTGTGATGCTTTAAGGTCTAGAAATGTTGCATGTAGTTGTATGGCCTGTGAGTGGTCTCATTAGTTTACCTACAGCTGTTTTCAGTATCTATAGTTAAGCACATATTGCTGAGTTTTTCTGGGGTTGGGGTTTGCAAGGCTAACCCAGCACCTTTCTTCCTGGGTGAGATCACCTGATTTCTGTGCCAGTGTGAATTTGTGTGAATTCTCTGGCTTCAGAAGGGGGTTTAATCTGGTTTTACATTTGTTAGTCTGTTTTACATGACATACACAAGTTTCTTCTTTTCCCTCTTCCTTTACATGCTTATATCGTTTCTTATTAACATTTAAGTATGCATGTGAGATATTAGGCCAGACAATTTGAAATGTGCTTTTGTTTTTGCTAATGGTAACATTTGTTTTGCTTGTGAGCTTATTTGTCAATAAGTACTATGACCTCATCTAATAAAGTATTTGAGATGGAGGTTCTTAATTTTGTGTGAAGTTTCTGAGACTCTCTTTCCCCCTCCCATCTCCCCACTGCTGCTTTCAGGTGCGATCCAGTGCCCAAAATAAAAGACAGTTGGTGTGACATGCAGCATCGAGGAGGAGCTGACTTGTAACTAATAATGAGTATTTTCTCACACTCTGTCTAGACAGTCAGTCATGTAAACACAAGATGTCTTTAATGGCATCATCTGATGATGTGAAATGATAGTCTTCCAAAGTGTGTATTTCCACAAACGCCGAAGTACTGATTAGGGTAATAAATTGCACTACTTGGAGATTGTCAGTGCATAATACTGAGATAGAGGAAAAGCCTATAGTTTCACTTTTCTGTCGCTGGTTGTGGCAGCACCTGAGCGAGGGTTTCTGGGGGAAATATGTTTCATTAGACATTTTTCATTGGGGGATTAACACCTGTCTTTGCTGGCTGAGTAGAAACCAAGGAGTTAGTACGCCTGGCAACTGAGGATCACCGAATCTCACGTACACCAGCCACGCTGCTGGAGCAGCCTGAATGCCTCTGGTTCTCATGAGGCAAAGGACCTAGATCTACACGGGAATATTTATACCCACTGACTTAGCAGCCTTAGGAATTAATAAATTAGAGGCTCTAACCCTTCTTTTCACTGATTATATGGGGAGTCTAGCGTGCTATTTTAACTGTCTGTGTTAAATGGCAGAAATTAGCAGCCTTCCTCAGACTGGACTGGTACTTGCTGGAGAGGGAGTTTGGCTGCCCGTGCTTTCTGTCTGATGGGTAAGGTCTTGCTCCCCAGGCCTGCGCATCTGGCCTAACAGAGCAAAGTTTTTGTCGCTTGAAATATCATTGGGAGGAATTGGGTTCTTGGATGGGTAAAATGGCGCAATCTGACAGAGCGGGGATTTGGGAGCTTGATCCACGAGGTGAGGAGCAGTCTGTCCCAGACTGGCCAACACCACTCCACACCTTAGAGGATCTTGACTTGTCTGTGACAAATTCCACTGTTTAAAACCAAGCAAAGCTAGATGTATATCCATTACCTTGTCGGTAGGCCCTATGTCGTCTTTTCAGATGTATAACCATGGAAAATATCACCTCCTACACCCATGTTTGATATTTTTTTGAGCCTAAAGGCCTTCTGGCATGTTTTATAAATATAAGCAATGCCTTTTAAAAGTACAGCCATAATAACTTTTTTGCTGGCAGCGTAATTTAATATCTAAAGTTGCCCTGAATCTAAATAAGTTATTTTAGGTTATTTTATCTAGTCTGTATTGGAGACTTCAGTTCTAGTTAAATATAATGGAATACTGGTATCAGTACTCTCTTAGGACTTTTCTAAAATGGGTACAGCTATGCTTTACACTTTGTGTAAGCGCATTAAAAATAAAGGAGTTCATATTTATTTTGCTTCAGACTTTTAGCTGTGTGTAAGAAACTACTTACTGTTAATTTAGGACCATACAAACTTTGGATTAAAAACATAAATATGCTTCTGGAGAGCAAGTTTGGAAATTTTAATTGGTATTGGGAGAGAAAATGTTCTTATTTCTGGTGGAAAGGATGTGTGCTATGTGTGGTTGTGTATGTAAAAGCATACAAATAATACTGTGTGCTATGTGCAGTTGTGTATGTAAGAGCATACAAATAATACCAATTTGGTGCTGATGCCATTTGAGTTTCTTAGATATCAGTCTAACTCATCTGTAGTTTGTCAAATAACATGTGATCCTGACAAGGGTAGGTCTTCCAGAGAAGGTGGTACAAAAAGGAAACGAATTACTGGTCGGGGAGCCTTTGGGAAGCTGCATCCGAAAACACCCGGGTGGTTTCCTCTAAATATAGGAGAAGTGAAGGGAGCAATTGCTAATGGAGGGGTTGTCACCTCTGTAGCTTGTAGGGGAGGCCAGGGACTAGGTTTGGCCAGCAGTTGCTCTGGTTGTTCTTCAGTTCTTCATGCTGGAGGCGGTGGGCACCTCTTCTTCACTTCACTCAGGCCTCAACATTCAGTGAGCTGGTTTTGGAAGAGCAGTAATAGTTCCTGTGATGTGAAAGACAACCACCTAAAACACACAGTTCTTGGTTGGGTAGCTTGTCAACAAAATGAAGTAGAAAAGATCCAGGAAACAATGCAAACAGGAAAGCAGTATTTCGATAATGATTGTGGGACTATTTGCTTATTAACTGCATTAGTTATGCATGCATAGAGGCATTTTCATGATGCTTGGTGGGATATTTAGAATAAATCCGCATTGTCTTCAGCTTTGTTGCAGGCCAACTGGTATGTATTCAGCCATGACAAGGGAACTTGTAGACTTTATTTTCTGGGGGCTTATGGAAACTTAGGGCAGCTGCCACAATTTGGCCCTTATTTTGCTTGTCTGTTCTTGCTAAAGTATTTCATAAACCGTTATGGTGGTAGTAGATCTAGATTTAGAATGTATTCTTCTTCCCTGCATTCCTTTGTATGTTCAAGCAATTTTACATGGTAAAATTTGCAAAGCCTGGAAGGGGGAAGGAGAAAAGAGGCATTTAATAAAAGATGCAATTCTGGCAGGAGTAAGTTTTTAATTATTAAATACTGAAAGTGAATTTATGATAGTTTTGAAACTGCCAAAACATGTCAGATTGTTAAATGAGAGGAATAAGATTATTCTTCTACTTTTTTTCCCCTTTTAAAATGAAATTATATGGTAAGACAAATTTATTTCTTTCAGGAGAAAATAATATGTCCAAGCAAAGCCAAGCCATAACATTTTTGTCTCAACTCTGAGATTGAACTCATGCATTGCTTATTTTATAATATGTGTAACTATCTGGCCTTCAGCTGCTAAGCCATGAGCGTGGGACACGCTTTTTTGCCAGTCAGAACCTCTCACCCTAGAGAACCGAAACAAAAGAGAGCGCTTCTGCGTTTTTGGTTCGTTGTCATGACGGTAGGACCAGTCAAGGTACCATTTTGGATGAAGAACATGATCCAAAGCATTGTCCATCATTCACCTACTTTACATCATCCACAAACTCTTCCTACCAAAACTGGGCATCAGTAGCACAAAAATCCCTTTCAGCTTTTGGGAGACAGAGTGGAGATTGCATTATTCTCAAGGCTATTTTTTAGCATACTTGAAGAAAGCTCTGATAACTTGGCCTGAGATAACTTCAGCGAACTCCCAGGATGCAGAAATTCTAGCTCCTGCATATTGAATGAGAAGAAATGGGTAAACTGAGTGTGCTTTCATTTATTCTGCAGAATAGCTGGTGATACGAAATGTTCAACTCTCTGAGCAGAGGAGAACCAAGATAAGACTGCAACAAAGTTGTGATACTGCTCTTGCAAAAGGGTCATCTTCAGTATGTGAGCTTCATACCTGGCATGCTAAAGGGGCAGTGAAACGTTACATCGTCCTGAAAACTTTGCTGTGCATGTTCATCTCTCGCCCCACATGCATTGTCATTCCTGGTGGATAAAGCTTGCAGGGGTAATGTTTTGTGACAAAAGACGGAGTCTGACCATCTGAGCTGCTTTCTGATACTGCCCTTCTGCGAATCACCTAGGGAGTAAAAGTTCTCCACTGGGGAGCTGGAAACCGGGTGATGTTTTCTTTCTAGGCCAATAACATGACTGCATCTGGTGCTGACAGAAAGTTATGTCTGTATTATGCCTGATCAGCTGTTCATAGCACAAAAACATCTATTGTGTTTAGGTCCTTGTTTATTCATTAAGAAAAAGTCAAAAGGGCCAAGAGACGAATGGAATGAAGACTGGACTGGTCACAAACAAGTCCCAGGCATGCTTGGCTGGGAGAGGGTCTGCAGCGATGTCATCCAAATGTTGTGTTTTATGGCTGCATCTTAGGACTTCCAGGTTTCCCCAGGTGTGCAGTGTATGGGATGGGTAGGCTTTACCACATATATCAGGCTTATACCATGCATTCTTGAATGAGTCCTTTTCAACCAGGGAAGATGATACCTTGTAACGTTGTCCTGCTCTAGGTAGTGGCAGGTCTGAGCGTCAGGAGTTGTGGGTCTCCACAAACACTGCCTCATAACAGTGCTGCGTGGCTTGGCCAGATCCGAGGGAGGGAAGGTTCTTTACTGACTGTAGTGTGATAGCATTATGGATGAAAGAGCTATGTAATTTATCTGCTTAGGTGGACTTGGGGGTTTCCGTCTCCTACTTTGTCACTACTGTGACTCACAACCTGTAGTTACCTGCTGGCAAATTCCATGCTATCCCTCTCAAAATAATCAAAATTAGTCCAGTGCCACCTAGGTAACCATCATCAGTATTAAATCCCACAGATTTAGGTCTCAATTAATATAATTTGGGTGGTGGAGGCACATTCTAATCCCGTGTGTCATATGCAGGGTTTGTTCTTTCTGTGAGTTTAAAGGAAACAAGACAATGGGCTCTTTTAATTTGGCAGTTTTTATTTTTATTTTAAACATGTTGGCACAGAAGTAGTAAGTACTGTACAATCAATACAGAACGTCTTTTAAGAATCTTTCATGCCTGAATATACATCTGGAACTGTTTGCACTAACTAAAAGTAAAATAAATGCCACAGCGTATTATACCATACTTTTTTTCATTTAAAAAAGGAAATTGAAAACACACCACTCCTAGAAATGCTTGACATTGAATTGGCTATTGAAATAGTATCAGTAAAGTATTTATATATTCCATATTTTGTTCCATACATCAGCTTTCCTTGATGCGTTAGACTTGGAAGGGTGCCACATGAGCTGAAATGTTGCCATATATGAAAGACCGCCTTGTTTTAAAAATGGACTAAATCTTTTAGGGTACAGGAAGTAAAGTAAATCAGTTTGAATACATGCACATCTCTCTTTGCCCCTGCTCCTGCACATTTTACTTTCTCTTCCCTGTTTGTCTTCAGAAGCTGGCTGTGCTTACGGTAAATATCAGTGTTCACCTGACAGCTAAATATAGTGATAAAAATAACTCCTACCATAAAAACTGAATGAATGACAAGAACAGTATAGTTTCATGAACCAGGAAATCCACAGAAGAAATATCATAATTTAAAGTTGGTTTTACAACATTCTTTAATTTAAAACGGAGCAAAATACTTCTGTGGTAAAATCACAGTTCTTCACTCTATGCTGTAAAAGAGATTCAGGAAAGTATCTTTCGAAATGTTTGGGTTTGTTTTTTTTTTAAATAAAAAATTATAATCCAAAGCAAATGCAGTAGATCTCTGCATACTTGAAACATATTTTCTGAATTTATTCTTAAGTCTCTCACTGCACCAGAGGGTTGTGTATATGGATTAGGACTAGACCACTATTTCACCATCTTATCTCCATCCTGAATTGATTGCAGCAAACACTGCAGAATGAATTGCAGATGTCTCCTTTTCCCTCCAGTTTGGAGGACCTCTGGTTTCAGCCCCATTTGATCCGAACTGGGCTAAGGAGTGGAAGTCTGTCCCTGTTTAGAGGGGTTCGGTGGAAGAAATCTTTGCACCTGAAAGAAGTTACTCTCTCTGTATATATAGTCTGCGCTCTGAAATGGGTAATGCTGTGGGATACTGCCTGTATGAAACGTTCTGGTGTGTCCCTGCTAATTCAGGATTATTGTTTGAAATGTCAGAGTCCAACAGGAAAAAAAAAAAAATCAGAACTAGCTTTGAAAATGCAGAGTTTGATTTGATATGAAAGCATAAAAATGTTTTTGAATTCAAGAAATTAAGCAATTTTAAGACATGGCTTTCCTTAAAGTTCTTCCACATTTCAGGCAAAGTTCAATGTATATGCTCCTGTATTATAAAACTGGAGCAAATATAAATAAAATCTTACACAGGGAGGTTTTCACATGTAAAAAACACAGTTTTTCCTCTTGAGGGATTCTTTCTTCCCCTCCCAAACCTTCATCACCTCTGAATGTACGGATAGCAGAATATTGACTAAGAGTTTGTATGAAAAATGTTTATACATAAAAGCCCTCATGGAATAACATGGTTTAGGGGAAACTTGGCTCGTGAATATGATTTAAATACCGTTTTGCCTTTAGCTTTCATATCATCAGGCGGTTTTTCAACAATTAGAGTAAAAAGTGTTGGTTGTTGGGTTTGTTTGGGTTTTTTTTAATTAGAAAAATAAAGAATGATTTGTAGAAGCTGGAGTTCTAGGCTAAGTATCAGACACTACAAGCTTTGGGAGTTCAGATCACAAGAACTGGTAACGCTTTTATCAGTGGTGGCTCTGCTTTGTGCTCCATAACCACTCCATCCCATGAGAGATCTACCTCTTAAAAAAACAGAGCTGCTGAGGTTCTCTGGGGCTGTGGGTGGTGGGACAGCGGTGGGTGCAGTGCAGAGCCGCTGCAGGCAGGTGCTCCCAGCCCCATAGCTCCCTCGGAGGTTGGGGAACCAGCTGTAGAGGCAAGCAACAGGTAAATAGTAGCAGTAAGAGCAGAATGGCTCCTGCAGGAGTTTTGCTATTAAAGAGGGTGGAAAAGTGCGATATAAAGGCTGTTCTCCTGGGTGGTGTGGTGGTGTCTTCCAAGCACGTGGAAGAGTTTTGCGTTTTGCATTGGACTTCTTGAAGAGCTCTGCCCCCACCCCCCACTTCCCCCCAGGAGAGTCTCTGCTCTGACAAGATAATCTTGTACCCTAGTTAGAAGCGTTTTGAGGTGTGCTTGAAAGGAGCCTTGTATCTCCTTACAAAAGGCAGGGCTAGGGAGCTCGTGAACAACCAGAGATAAATCTGTCTGCCTGCCACCACGCAGTAGCAGAGCAGGGTTTAGGGCTTTGCAAGCGGGAAAGAGACATTAAGCAAAGGTAAGTGGCCTGTAGAGGGTTTTTTTTACCCCTGAGAGGTCCAAAGAAAGGTAATTAGGAAAATCAAGCCTAGTGTCATTAGATTGATATGAGAAGTACAGGAGTCTGTGGATAATTTCAGCGAGCTGCAAACCAGGTGGCAGACACCGTTCGAGGGAGTAAAAACCAGTTGGATCGCGGTAGAATGGCAATCTGAAATTGGAGTGCAAAACCAACACACTATTTCCCACTACCATGTTCAATTTAAGTAACAAAACATTGCCAGCTTTTGGGGAATGCCTCCCCCCTCCAATCTGAGCACATTTCTGATCAAACCTGAACTTTGAAATGCAGCAAAGGAGGGGAGCGGGAGCTGTGTGGTTGGTTACAGACTCAGGATCGCTTTTAGTTATCCACAGCTGAATTGGAGGATACAGGCTGTGCCTGCTCGCTGCAAGCAGCAGACTGCTAGAGGAGTTCAATTTCTCTCACTCTTTCTTCCACCCACCTCCATCTCCTCTGTGCCTGTGTCTGCGCTCCCACATGCTTCAAATCTGTGTACCTGGACTGCCTTCCTTAACAGTTCAATGTGAGTGTTAGCAGAATGAAAACCAGATGGACCAGCAGTTCCCACTGTTATCTCCCCACCAGCTCTGGCAAGCCTCCCTTTCTCTCTCCTTTCTTGGCATGGCAGAAATATTTGCCTTTATTTAGGAGGGCTTGGGCTTACTGCTGTGCCTCTTTCCCTCTGTTGCAACATGAGCTGAAAGCTATTTATTCCCTTGTTGCTGAGGTTGGTTGAGGTGAGTGCAAGATGAATTCGGCTATTAAGGAAGCAATTAACATTTCAAGATGAGTTTTCATAGTTCTTTATATTAAATGAATGGCTTATTGAAGATATAGATTTAACTGTTTTAGCATAGCAATATGGAAAGGAAATTTGTATAGAATATGTTTAAAAACTTGCTTTTGTTTTCCAGCATGTAATAATTTACTGTTGCTTGATTTGCAAATCAAACCTTACCTGTCTGTGTAACAGCCTTAATATTTAAGCTAATCATTTTGGATACGGTTACCTACACAGCTGAGGTTTACTAACCTGAGATCAACACTACAGATCCTATAATACTGTATCTGTATTCCTCTCATCCTGTTCTGGGGTTGTTCCACTGCTCATCTTCCCCAAACTTGTCTCTAAAGTCTATATAAAATGACTCCCTTTCCCTGAGAACTGAAGCATCATCTGTAGGCACTTCTACAAAGGGTGAAGATGGCTTCTGTAACTGCAGTACCTGACACACTGCATCTCTGGGACATACTTCCTCAGTTTCCCTCAGTTTCAGGCAGCTAAAGATTGGTATCTATTATGCATCATTAATTTTTGTGTGGTGTTTGTGTTTTAGTGGGGGTTTTTTGTGGTTGTTTTTTTGTTGTGGTTTTAGTTGTTTTTTGTTTTAACTTTATGATAATTAAGTGGTTTTGAGGCTCTTTTAAACATACACTTCCTTTGTTAAACGTGTGCATTGCATTAATTTCTCTTAGTGTCTCTCAGGGCAAATTTCAGATATGATCTTTTGGTTGAAGTCTCTATGTTGTTAGTAAGAACAAGGAAAGCACGTTGCAAAGTGGAGTGACAGAATTTATAGAACATGATGGACTTTGTTATTGTCTTGAATTAAAACCACAGACTTACATGCCTACCCATTAGCAGCGACACTTACTTGCTTTGCAAAATAGTTGCAAAATGTTGCTCAGGAAGACTTGTGTAGGACAGTCTATAAAATAGATAACCCTGGCCCCCCAAAGAAGGGATGGAAGAATTTAACTTATGCCCATTAAAAGCTAAACTTGATCTTACTCATCTTTACTCAAGATGGCTCGCTAAGCTCCTGGCATGAGTAAGGAAGCCTTAATTTTGCTTTCAGTTGGTAAATGTTGTCATGATTTGCCCGTTCTTGATAAATGAAACATAAAGGTTTGGGTGGGTTTTTAAAAATTTTAACAAACAGGGGTGTCCAAAAAGACGTTGGAAAAAGAAGATACTTCTTTAGCTTCTATATCAATTATCTTGCATCTTTAGGTCTTCAGTTGCAAGAGAACTGTTAGGTTTTCTGCCCGGTTTTGCCTTTTATTTGTTTTGTTTTCTTGTGGAGGTATATTTCTACTTATCTTGCAGGTTTTGAACGTTAAAGTTGTTCTTAATGTGTGAAGGTACAAACTTAGATGCTTTTTTAAAAACAGTGGTGTGTACATGTGACGATTGACTTACCATTTTGGCATGTTGTGTTTATTTTTCTGGTGAATGTAAGAATATCCAGGGGCAGGGTGGTAAAGTGATCCAGAAGGTTCACGGTATTTAATGTAAGTATCTCTCCATGATTACAAAGAGAAGCGATGGAGAGGGCAGCAGGTGTTACAAAGAGATGTGAAGAGAGCTGGCTTCAACCAATATCTCACCCAATATCTCACGTGTACTAAAGAGCTTCAGGTTTTAGTTCTGGAAGAGCTGTCATAAGGGGATTTATTACATTCCTGTCTCTTCGTCTATTTTTTCCTTCTGGCTAACATGAGAGCCTTGAAGGGAGGTGGCACTACTGCAGCTCCAGGAGTGCTTTGGAGGTAGCATCTGCACATGCTAGAAATAAAAACAAAAGATAATGCGGCACTGCTACAAATGAAGTCTTACCATCTGTGTTACACCTTTTTAAGTAAGGTTTAGATGATGTAATTTGGGAAGAGCACCCAGGAGTAGATAATCAGGTGTAATCTTTCACGGCAGATGCTGAAATGGGTCACTCCTTGCATTAGCTTTTTAGTTTTTGTCAGAGGGGGTGTGCTTGGGGAAATAAACTGGTGTATTCCTGTGGTGTGTGTTGCAGATCGCACTGAGAAGCATTCCACAATGCCAGACTCACCTGTGGATGTGAAGACACAATCCAGGCTGACGCCTCCAACCATGCCACCTCCTCCCACTACCCAAGGAGCTCCAAGAACCAGTTCATTCACGCCCACAACGTGTAATTAGACTTATTTTCTTCCTTTTCTTCCATATTCATTCTATTCTGTATGTAAGAAACCAAAATCTGTGAAGGGAAACCTGCATGACATGGTGGGAGCAGCATTTGGTTGTACTATAATAAAGTAATTAAACAAAACTAAGATCACAACATAATGCAACTTTAAGGTATTAAGACATTTGGCTCAGAGTTGTGTTTTTATTTCATTGACAGCTTGGCAGCAGTGTCAAAGAACAGCGAGCGCTGGTTTCCCATGTACTTAATGCTCAGATCAGTCCTTCCATGAGAAGTACAGAAAACCACCTTCTCCTCTTTTATGCCGTTCTGTTGTTTAAAGGATTCCATTCCCTTTTGTATAGAAACTTCAGGTCTTTTGTTTGATTATGTTTTTAAAGTGGGGGTAATTCTTAAAGAAAATACTTATCTTCATCCCACTTATGACTGAATGAAGAATCCTGCTTTAAGTGCTATATAATGTCTAGTTAATGTTGATGTAAAACTAAAAACGAAGGCCTTTTATTGTTTTATCTAGAGATTTCCAGTCTGTGACCACTTCTCTAAATCACTTGGGGCTGCATCTCTGTCCCAGTTCATTGATGTAAACACACAAGAAACTCTGCTAGTCTTGATGGAATTGCTCTGCATTTGTATCAGTGTAACTGAGATTTGAATCTGGCATGTTGTCTGGACTATTACTTTCACAGCCATGAAATGATCCACATTTCTCGTACCAAGATTTAGCTGCAAATTTTTTGGTCTCTCTTATACTGCCTGGTAATAGTATAAACATGAGAATGTGTTTACATTTCACATTTTAAATAAAACATTTTTAGAACAGTAGAATACATATGCTTAAACAGAATGAAGGCAGCATCTTCTATTTGTCTTGCCTTTGTCTGTTCAGTCCCTTTCTGTCTGTTAAATGCCTTATTTAAAATTCACCTCTATGCAGAAGGCCAGCTGGAGGCCTTTGTACTACTTATCCCAGGGAACACTGTTCTGACGATTTACATCGAACTTAAACAGTGAGGAGGGTTTGTGCCAGCTATTTGCACAAACTCAAATTTAACCCAGTGACCCTGATCCTGCAAAGATTTGTCTGTTTTGCTTAACTCCAGCACCTGAATCATCCTAGGAGCTGCTCTGGTCTAAAGCTAAATTGTTTCTAGGTTTTTGCAGGATGGGGCACTTACAGATTAAGCTTTCCAGTGTGATGCACTTTGCACAGTTCAGAGTAATCTTTGGCAATCATAAAAGGAATAGGACAATGTTCTTCTTTAATCAGTCTTAGAATCCTCAGTGTACCCACAAGATTTCTAGATATTTGTTTATTTGATTGGGTTCAGCACTTTGGAAGGTGTATGAACCATGGCTGGATTTTTGGGACTATTTATATATGAACACTATAAGTCTAAAAAAGTCTAATTTTTATTACCTCTTACTCTGTCAGATTTTGGAGTTTGGGCTTAGTGGTTCCAGCTTGTACAGTAAACAAGTCACTTCTGTTGGAGTGTCCGTTACATTTATTATTAGTACAGTGGGAATGCCTGTAGGCCAGGGAGATCATACTTACTTTCTGGTCAAGAGTATGCTTGTTTTCTTTGCTTTGGATGATTAAAAACTCTTGACATATATTTTAAATGCTAAATTCTGTTTTATTATTAACATGGTTTTGTTTTAGAAATGATGTAGATCTTTGCCATTTGGCAAATTCAGACATTATAAAGAAAGAGATAAAATCATTAGTATGGGGTGGGCTATTTAAAAAAACAAAATTAGAGAAGCTGTATTTCTTTTATTGTGGGAGAAATGTTACCTGCCTTTCTCCTCCTCATATCTAATCTATCGTAGGTAATGAACTCTGCTCTTCTGTTCTTTCTTGATCATAGCCCCAGGAGTCTCTGCCTAGAGCAGCCCCTTACTAGTGATGGAGTTGTTGGGTGGTGTCAAGCTAGAGCAGGACATGTTCTTACTCTTCCCAATCCTCATTTACTAAGTTCATGGTATGATGACTTCTGGCTGTGCAAGGTCCTTGCAATCACAATGTATTTGTTTACTCGGATATCTCACTGTACTGCAGCGCTCAGAGAGCATGGCTTGGAGCTGCACGTGGAGCTGAACTTGCTGCGGCCAGCTTCTTTCTGTTTCTGCTTTTTCCACTTATTGTTCTCCCCAGCCCACGCAGCTAGAATAGGCAACCACAAACTAGGATAAAACAAGGAGAAACTATATAACCATTCAGATAGCTTTTTCTTTAGTGCCTCCAGAAGGGCACTTCACTCACTAGGACAAAGGCTCCTTCAAAAGTATTGTAGCGATTTAAATGTAGTAATAGGTGTCCACCCTCAAAAAGGACTTGCTGTCTAAAAGTAAAGATGACTGATGGAGAAAGTGACAAAGAGAAAGGGATGTTTGGCTTCAGAGAAGGCCAGTCATTAAGGAACGTTGAAAGTTCTTTAAGTTGCTAGCTTGCCATGGTTATGTTTTTAAATAGGAAGTAATTTAGGCTAATACTCCTATGCATTTTTTATTGTAGACAAGTTCCTGATTTTTGATGTTTTTTTGGGATGGGTTCTGAGTGACTTCCCCAAAAGAAATCAGCACATTTGTCCAGGGCAATGGCCAGCTGAGCACGGGTGCTGCTGGGTGCAGTTGCGTGCTGCATGCCCAAACCTGCCAGTGCACTGGTACATTCGTATTTCTAGGGAGCCGTCCTTTTTCTTGCCATTTGCTGTCATTTTGGTGAGTCAGACTCAAACAACCTCAACAGAGTGTGTTTGACTGTTGCTGTTCCAAGTAACCTGGGTGGAAAAGGATGTCCTCAGTTTGATTCTCTGCTCTCTTCTGGAGTGTGGATAAGAATCAAACTGAAATTGCTGCCAAAAACTGTCTGTTGTTGTCTTCAGTATGTCTGCATGAATCTTGTTGCCACAAATTTTGAACACTTAGTACTTTAGATAGTTATTCTCACAGCAGCCTTGCAACAGGAGGGAAATTCTGTCTTATCCTTTTTAGAGATATGGTATTGGCACACGAAAGCTGAGTGATTTGCTCGTGGTCTCTGAGAAGTCTTCTGAAGTCTTAGTTTCATGCCCTACCTGCAAGGTTTCAGGCCACAGTGAGCATGGCACCATTTGTACCTGCACAAACAACTTTGTGGGCTCCGTATGTTAGCAGCTAGGAAATCTGTATTGGAAAAAGTAACCTTCTCATTGGGTGGTGTAAGGTTAAAACGTGAAAGTCCTGTTTTATAAACACAGCTGTCAGTTGTGTGTACAAAACACAAGTAAAAATATTCAGAGATAAACTGAGGCTTCGTGAAATATGTCTGCACATTTTTTCCTACCCCAAAGAGCAATTTTTTTTGTCTTCAATCATACATGGCACTCATGCTCTTTCTTTCTCCATTTCCCTCTCTCTCTTTCGAAAATCCTCTGACAAAAGGCTGGTATTCAAATGATGCTTTTCAGGTCCAGGAGCATTTTGAGGGGGCTGTGTGAGAGGCAGCTGCCTTTACTTCCAATCCATACACCGTGCAGTACCAGCTACTGGGAAATAAATCTGAACTGCAGAGTGTTGCTCTGTCAAAAGGCTAATTATCTTTGATTGTGCAACTTAATTAATTTTAAGGTCAAGCGCAGAAAACATAAGCTGATGGATTTTCCCCTCTGTCTTCTCCCCCCCATCTCTCTCTCTTCTTCCCTCTCTGTTTTATCCTCCCTTCTCTCTTTTTCTTTCAGTAACCAATGGCACTAGCCATTCACCAACAGCGTTAAATGGAGCTCCATCTCCTCCTAATGGCTTTAGCAATGGGCCATCCTCTTCCTCTTCCTCTTCTCTGGCTAACCAGCAGTTACCGCCAGCTTGTGGAGCTAGGCAACTCAGCAAACTGAAGAGATTTCTTACAACCTTACAGCAGTTTGGCAATGACATTTCACCAGAGATTGGGGAGAGAGTGCGTACCCTTGTGCTAGGACTTGTGGTAAGCAAAAAAACCAATGATATAATAATAACTGTGATATTTTTCTCTCCTGTTCCCTCTTTTATGCTTGACATGGTTATTATATGAAAGAGTGGGTCACATACACTGCATATATCATACTTCAAGGATACCAAAAATGCAAGAATGAAGTGCTGGCTCTTGCTGCTGGAGCTAACATGAGTAACTTGACTAGCTTCCCATGAGTGGCAGCTATTCCCAACCAGATACAGACCTGACTCTTTTTGCCAGTGCAGTATTATGCTGTAATGGTGTGAAAGGGATTTCGTTCTGTACTTGCAGCACCCCTAATGTAGACATACCTTGAATTATATAATGTAGTAGAATATGGTTTGGTTTGCCTAGTGTAGTTGGCTGGGAAAAGGAGAGTGCCCTACATATATAGTGACAGAATACTGGTTGAAAGGATGAGCTGAATATATGTTTGGACTGCAGTTACGCAGTGGAAAACCTTTTCTTAGTATTCATTTAACCCAACAATGAGGGATCTGACGGTGCGTTGCTGCTACTTAAGTCCCCTTATTTACAAGGTTATCTTTACATGATTATACGGCTGAATGAAAATTTCAGCTTTTTCTTACCTACATCTGTCAAGTTGAGCTGCTATTTTACAGGCAAACTGTTGTGAATCTGGCCCAGTATTCTTTTTATTCCCAGTAAAGTCCTCTCTCTGCCAGACATTGTTTTCTCCCATGTATCTCCTTCAGCAAAAATTAGATGTACCAGGAAAAACGCTGTTGTGGAGCTCTAATTTACATCTGTTCTGAGCAGCTGCAGTTGCCGTTGACTTCATTTGGAGCAAAGACTGCCAGCAGTGTTTAGTACTAGGGCTCAGGTGTCCTCTGCTTGTACCTTCACAAAACCCTACTTGACAGCAGTGGGTGCCCATTCACTTGAGTCCGTGTCAAAAGGAAGTTTAATGTAGGCAGTGTAACTTCAGTAAGTCCTACTCTCCATTTGCTTCCATATCCAAAATTCCTGTTTAATGTGGTTTTGCTTGTCACATGGTTCTCTGTGGAAAGGGAACTAGTTAAGAAACTAAAGACAGCTTTGGGAGCATCTACCTGCCCTTGATGTTCAGATCAAAAGTGCTTGCCCACTGTTAATTACAGTTGATTTTTACCTTCATCTGAGCTCTGAGGAGCATATTATGATCTTT